>NC_143142.1:25597500-28097500 GCF_059928025.1 Delphinapterus leucas | reverse complement strand
GAAGATGCTTGTTAGGACATCATGCTTGCAGACGAGGACTGCTTAATGACACCTCATCAGACTGGTGATGTTTTCATTAGCCATTCTCAAGAAGAAACATGAGAAATGCTAGAAGAAGCAAAGAAAAACTTGCAAGAAGAAACTGATGCCTTACCATCCAGAGTGGAATCAATTCAGTGGGTGCTAGCAGATTTGAGAGTTCAGTTATATGAAAAATTGGGGAGCAACACAAACCCTGAAGCTGATGAAATCTAAACATTTTATAACACCAAATGATATGGAAAGCAAAACTTTAAAATTTTTTTCACTTATTTCATGGAAACTTGCCTATTTTCACATCTTGCTTATTTATGTTTTTAAAAGAAGACAGTATTCATCTATGTATTTTGCATAACAATTATATAAAGTGTAGGGGTTTTATGTCATTAAAATCAGTTAATAAAAAAAAAATCTCACAAAATCCATCTCCTCTTTTCACTTACTGCTTATATTACAGCAAAAGCCTAACCAGTTTCCATGCCTTCAGAGTAAATACTACACCCCAGTAATTATTCTGAAGCACAGCTCTGATGGTATGGCTTGATTAAAAATCTTGAATGCCTTTTCAGCATCTACTACATTAAGAGGCAGCTTTTTTCCTGGCCCAAATGTTTAACCTATATCTAATAGTGAAAAACAATCAGAGGAATCCAGATTGTGAGGCATCCTAAAAGGCAACTCATCTATAAGCTGCAATGTCCAGCAATGGGGGAAAACTAAAGGTGGTGGACAGTCCCAGGTTAAAGGAGACTAAAGAACCACATCAACCAAATACAATGCATGATCCTGGATCAGATCTTGAATTATTTTTTTAAATAGCTATAGAGACTGGGATCATAAAAATGTTCCAAAATTACATTATGGCGATGGCCACAAAACTGTACATATACTCAATCCAGTAAACTGTACGCTCTAAATTTTGTGAACTCTATGGTATGTAAATTATATCTCAGTACAGTTATTTTCTGTAAAGCTTTAAGGTGGATTTTTTTTTTATAATTAGAGAACTCTGAATATGGACTACATATCAGATTATTTTATCAACGTTAAATTACGTGGGAATATTGGCACCTTCAGACATTGCTAGTGGGAAGGCGAAGTGATGCAGCCGCTTGGAAAACTGGCCAAAAAATGCTCAACATGGAGTGGCCACATGTGGCCCAGCAATCCCACTCCTAGTTACACACCCAAGAGACAAGAGCACGTGTTCTCCTGCCATGTACAACCTCGTTCTTGCCCAAATGTTTTTCTTTTTTGCTGTTCTCCAAGTTTGTTTCCTTCTAAACTAAGAAACCTCTTCTCTCTGGTTCTCTCACCCTCTAGAGCCCTTCTATTCTCAGCCTAGGGCATTTCATTTATAGTAAATAATTTATGTTGCTAGTCTGGGTTCTTGTTTTGTCCCTTAAGTGTATTAGCAACCTGGGGACTATATTTTGCTCATCTCCATACGCTTTGCAGTCTTCCTAATGTCTTTTTCACTTTATCTTATCACACACACAGGTATCTCCGGCTGTGTGAACTCTACCTGAATATTTCCTACAATGACTTGCAAAAATTATTACTCAGAATTCACTCTCTAGACTGAAAATTCACTATAACAAGTATGTGTGTACCTGCCAATAAAACAAATTACACTGTAGTCAAGATCAGGCAAAATATATATAAAATATATAAAAGGATACAGAGCTCCCAGTATTATTTCCTGACTTAAAACTAGTAAATCTAACGTAGAAGAAGAAACAACTTTATGCTTTAACTTGTAGTCTAAACCACTGAAGCCACACACAAGGAGTAGCACTGCTAGGTCATAATAAACTCTTCAATATGATATATAGCAACTTACTATGTACTGTAATACGCTACCTTTTATAAAATTTCAGGCAATTTTTATATTGGGGAAATACAAAACTGAAGCTATAATGTATAGGAGACCTTAACGATTTTCACAGCACATCCCAAGATCCCACTGTAACAAATATGACTACAGCATAAAATTTTCCACAAGAAAAAGCATATCTGACAAAAAGAAAAGAAAAAAAGTCTTTCAGAGATATTGAAGAGAGGGAGTAAAAGAGCTCATTCACTTTTCTGAGAGACTCACACCTCAGGACACCAGCTTTGTAATGTGTGAGATATCTGGAGCCTGAGAAACGTAATCTTTCAAATTTAAAAACTTGAAGAGTTTACACATTCATATGGATTCAAAACTCAAAAAGTATAGGGCATTTTATGTGATTTTTTTTGAAAAATATTTTTTTCTTCCAATAACAGAAGTTGAAATATTCATTTAATTATTTCATAATGGTATTAAAGGCATATTATCAATTACATTGTAACAGTAGCGTGAACACTATATAACTGTACAAACGGCAGGTATTCATACTGTTTTCTGCATCATACTACACATTTTAGCATCTAATTATATTAACTCTTACACTCAATTAGTATTGTGTTAAACCATTTTCCAACAGGTTTCCGTCTTTAAGTATTAGCTTCTTTGAGATCAATGATGTCATTACATACTACTTAAATGCCCTTAAGTAATAAATAAATGGTTACATTAATTCAATACACTAAGGGTCTATATTAGTTCCCATCCACAGAACTTATTAAAATAAAAGTCTCATCTTTTCAAGCATTGTTATTGCAGTAACCTTACCTCTCGCTGTTTTCCTCCAGAGTATCTTGCATTTTAGAGGACAGTCCTGTATACCTGTCACTTGTCAGTTTTTCTTCTTCTAGGCCTATCCTGTTTCCGTTGTATTTTTCAGTCATTATTTTGTTTAGTGAATGATCGAAAACAGGACATACATCTTCCTTAGAAAGTTCTTTCCACCGTTTCTAAGTAGGGAAATGAGAAACAAATGCAAACACTAAAGTTTTGACTTTCCTTAAATAAAATTTATGAAACTGAAATTCTATATTTAACTTAAGAAAACCCTGTGATGCTAACATATGAATGAAAAAGAAAAACGTGTTTTGTCATACCACTTCTAGCTATGTCTATTTTAAGTTGAATATTTAATAATAATAAAGCATTTTTAATAAATCTATCTATCTATCTATCTTAGTTGCGTTGGGTCTTCATTGCTGCGCGTGGGCTTTCTCTAGTTGCGGCGAGTGGGGGCTACTCTTCGTTGTGGTGCATGGGCTTCTCAACGCGGTAGTTTCTCTTGTTGTGGAGCACAGGCTCTAGGCACACGGGTTTCAGTAGTTGTGGCACGTGGGCTCAGTAGTTGCGACTCGTGGGCTCTAGAGCACAGGCTCAGTAGTTGTGGCGCACGGGCTTAGCTGCTCTGCGGCATGTGGAATCCTCCCGGACCAGGGCTTGAACCCGTGTCCCCTGCATTAGCAGGAGGATTCTGAACCACTGCGCCACCAGGGAAGTCCCAATAATAAAGCATTTAATATTGATGCACATCAGTATGTAGTTGAATACAATAATCTTAATAAAATGTAGTGACTTTAACCTCACCAAAATATTGGTCTTAGTAAGAAGATCTTCGCCAAAGTCAGATTGTGCCGTCTCCTAATCCAGAGGCATGTGCCTCTGGAAAAGTGACCAAGATGGCCCTTGAACGTGACCCAGTGTGCCCTGCTCATTGCCACTGTCCAGTTTAGCGGAGAACCAATGGTGAGACCTCCCAGCAGGTTCCTGCAGTGCCAGAGGCCTTCAAGTTGACTGTCCCCACCAGGTACACCAGCAGCCCAGGCAGCTGGCTGGACACTGAGTTGGGAAGACTCCTCAGCACGCCTGGACTTCAGATCAGGCAGGATTCAGACCAAGATGAAGAGACAGCCTATCTTCCTCCAATGAAACAGGACTGTGACCTGCCTTGGGACTTGTTGTGACTGATGAGATGACAGCTAACGAGTAGCAGAGTCGGAATTTGAACCCCTCACAAGGCTCTGCATCTCGGAAATAATCATCAGTGTCAGACACCAGATAGTTTTAAGTATCCAACAAAAATGTTAACTGTCTCCAGAATGCATGCTGGTCAATTCTTCACTGAGATCTAGTTACAGCAACTTGGCCTTATACTTGGACAAAACTCAACAATGTCAATAAACAAGATGATGCCAAAAACCAAGTCTTACTGGACCACTTCCCAGAATATGCAACAAATCCAGAATCTGTCAACAAGAAGAGTCAGCAGGAGGGTGGGGGAGAAAGGGAGGTTTAATGCTAGTGAATTTTAAAAAGAAAAAACAAAGGGCAATGTCATTTTGCCAGGTCCCTGGGCAGCAAACTCACTCAACTTTGCCCCCCCTGTGACACACCCGGCAAGCAGGCTCCAGGCTCACCTGCCTCGGCGGTGCTGCCGGTGCTGCCGACTGTGAGGCCAGGGACCCAGCACTGCCCTCGGCTCCCATTTGGAGCAGACGGGGCCGCTCACCTCCCCCGACTGCACACTCAGCTGAACCGCACTCACGGAGCAATGCCCCCACACCATCCGCAACCCCACCCCCATTTCTCACCCCCATTTCTTTCTCGAAGAAAGCCCCTCGAAGGAGCTATAAAGTGATGTATTTAAACTCGAAACCCACTGTAATTTGTTAAAAGTATATATTAATTATAACTTTATTCGTTGTGTATTATATGTGATTATCATCACAAACACAGTTACTGGTTTCAGATAACAGTCACTTTATTTATTTATTTTTTTTTTGTGGTACGCGGGCCTCTCACTGTTGTGGCCTCTCCCGTTGTGGAGCACAGGCTCCGGACGTGCAGGCTCAGCGGCCATGGCTCATGGGCCCAGCCGCTCCGCAGCATGTGGGATCTTCCTGGACCGGGGCACGAACCCGTGTCCCCTGCATCATCGGCAGGCGGACTCTCAACCACTCTCAACCACTGCGCCACCAGGGAAGCCCAACAGTCACTTTAGATGTGAATATTAACAGCTCTTCTTTGTCCTGGCAGGTTCTAAATCATTTTATATCCACATATGCCAGAAATCTTCACAGGAAAACTAACATGAAACTGTAGCCAATAATGAAAACACCACTTGTATCCCGTAAATCTAGATTAAGACTGAAGGTGAAGACAGAGGCCCCCTTTAGGAAAAAGAACCAGAGATGAAGCTTACACAGCATGGGTGCTTCTGGAAAGATGGCATCCCTCACCCCACTGCCATCAACTCACACTCGAAAAGCTTCCTGCTTTCTTCTTACAAATATTAATTTTCCCCAAAAATCAGAGGCAAAGGGGAGGAGGCAGATGTATGGAGAGAAAGACAAGTCCATAAACTGCCTATCACATCCTTGTATGTCCTATGAGACACTTTTTGGGACATAAGACAGAGTCATGCAGCTTGGGGTATCCACATTAACAAAGTAACTCTAGATCTTTGTAACAATAAAGTTTTATGATTTAAGATTTCAGGGAAATTTATTTCTCTGAGACTTCTGGTCTAAGCTAAGGTTCTAGTATAGCACTGTCCAATGAAATGTAATGCGAGCCACATATATAACTTTAAAAATGTCTAACAGCCACGTTTTAAAAAAAGATGAATTTTGACAAGATGTTTTATTTAATTCAACATTTAAAAATATTGTTATTTGAACATAAAATCAACATTTTTTAAATTACTGAGATATTTTACACTTTTTCTCCCTATATTTGTACATCTTATACTTTAAGCAGACTTGATTCAGACTGGCTACATCTCAACACTCAACAGAACACGTGGCTCCAGCATTAGACAGCGGGGTTCCAGAAGGAGAAAATATCTACATAAAATAAACAAGCCCATATGCATAAATACGCAGTCCTGGAAGAATACACACAGGCCTCAATGGTTACATATTTGGGGGGTGAGTTAGCGAGGACTTCTACTTTGTAAATGATATACTTTCACATTCTCTGAATTCTTTTATACTCAATATGTACTAATCAATTATCTAAAATTTTAAAAATTTCACAGCACCATATAAATTATTAGAGCCTTGCTAAGATCATTTCTGTGGAAACTGAGCCCTCCGAAAGAGTAACAGGCTTTCTGATCCTGAGCACTTGAAAAATACAGACATTTCCAACATCCCATCTGGACGGAGGCAGAGGACGCCTGGGTCTGTCTGAATGAGGGATAAAGGTGCTGAGTCAGAGATCTGATGGCCACACCGCACCAGATAAACTGGGGGAGAAAAAGTTCTTCCGAGCCACAAACTGCACTGTCACAACAATAGGGACCACACAAAAGCCCGTCCATAAAACTCATCTCTGTGGGGAAAACGATCTGCACAGGAAGCACATATATATTCTAAAACTAAAGGAACGAAACTTGAAAAAACATTAAGGTGGGGCAAGGGATAGTATCCAAAGGACAGCATACGTTCCATAGAGTTAGTCTGTAAGAACAGCCAGGAAATTAGCAAGGAAGCAACAGAAGTGTGTGGGGAAAACCTCTGCATGTAAACTGGCAGACACAAGCCAAGATTAAAGAGAGACCTGTTCCTAATCCTGAACATCTGAGGTAACGTCGGAAGAGGGTCTCGTGCTTCATGGGCTTAATCTTCACATACCAGGCACTTCACAGACTGACATTTCTCTTCGTTAAAAATTATTCTTTAGAGGGCTTCCTTGGTGGCGCAGTGGTTAAAAATCCACCTGCCAATGCAGGGGACACGGGTTCAAGCCCTGGTCTGGGAAGATCCCACATGCCACGGAGCAACTAAGCCCGTGAGCCACAACTACTGAACCTGTGTGCCACAACTACTGAAGCCTGTGCGCCTAGAGCCCGTGCTCTGCAACAGAGAAGCCACCGCAATGAAAAGCCCAAAGAAGAGTAGCCCCGGCTTGCCGCAATGAGAGAAAGCCCAGGCGCAGCAACGAAGACCCAACGCAGCCAAAAATAAATAAATAAATAAACTAATTAATTTAAAAAAATTATTCTATAATGCTAAAGATTTGGGGGGGGAACCTTTTAAATAAAACTTAAAATTTTTATTGATAAATACAACAGATTGTCTTGAATAGTTAAAATAACACCAATGATCAGAACAAAAAAGTCAGCTGATAAATAAAATTTCTTAAGAATATTTAAATGTCTGTGTAATCCATACAACACTTAACTACTTATATCTCATTCCATCTTGACAGATGGTGTGATCTCAGTTATAAAGGAGGGCTTATTCAGAATATTCCTGCTTTGGCTGGTAATCACAGAAGCTGAAGAGGAAGCAAATGGTTCATGTAAGAGAAAAATAAAGAATTCCACCTGCTTATGTCCAATTCCATATGATCAGTTCAGACAAGAAACGGGTGTCTGTTGTTACTTCTTTTTCTATTTCACATGTTACGTTAGTACATAAACACAGATTTCTGATAATCAGTCTTTGAACTTAGCTTTTACAAATGTGGAATAAAAATACCTTCATGAGAATACAGCCACCAACCAGAGAAAAATAACATTCTCCTGAAATTTCATTACGTTTGCTGCAAGTACTCAAGTTGCTTGCTCATTGTTATAAAAGATGAAATACCTATGATATAAACTAAGTGTTCTTGTATAACTCCAGATCAGGTTTTTAATGGGGCAAAAGTAGCTAAATTTTCTGGTTATTTTAATGATGAAATGCTTAAACCCTCCTTTACAAGGAACCTTACTTTCTTTAATGAAATTGTGTCCCCATTCGGGCTTCTGAGTAACAGGCAGGATTTAACATGAGGCTGAGGTACACAGGAGGAGGGGGGCATACATTTTACAATCTTAGGGGCCAGCTGGATTCACCACATTAATGTAAACATGCTTTTTTGGAAGGAAGGGAGAAGACACATGCATAAACGGAGTGCAGCTATGTGATGCAAATCGTATTTGATACACAGTTTACCTGTATACTTGAATCTCCCTTTATAAACTTTGCTCCTTCTATTATAGTCATGTATGAAAATCTGAGTTGATCTGGTGTCTGAATCAGCCCCATTCGGTATTTTCTCATATTCAGTAACAGTTGTTTAATATTAATATTGTCTCCTTTTTCCATCTGCAAGAAAGGTAAACATTATTCAAGCCTTTTGTTGTTAGGAGTCCAGGAAAGAGAAGCAGTACAGGAAAACCGCTAAGAGCAAGTCAGCACAGGTTGCCCATCTGCCCCATCCAGGCAGCAGAGGGAGGACACCTGGCCCTTCAGCTAACTCACAGCTGGCTCCAACCAACAGGAATCTCATTCACTCTGGCTAGTGGTTGGTCGAAGGGAGGATTTATGGCCCATTCTGGCTTAATGTAAGGATAAATACATCGAGATTAGTGCCTTTCTTTTTTAAGAACGTCTTGGCAGGAGTAAATCTTTTCGTTCGGCGCCTTCACGTCTGTGTGCGGCAGCCACCTGAGGGTGCTGGAGCAGAAAGGTGGAAACAGCCAGACCCACAAGGACACCGTGGGGCCGCTGCACCAGCTGGGGCTGGATCCACACACCCCCACCCCAACCAGAAAAGAGAACAGCTGTTGAAGTTAAATTTGGCAGGGAACAGGCAAACACACGATCTAGTTTTAGTATTTACCATTAACAGAACAGATGCTTAGAGCTCTTAAACACGTCAAAGTGAACATAACAAGCCACTTTTGACTGAAGTATAGGATATTAGGCAGAGTGGTAACACAGGAGACGTGCTAAGATACCCTCCCATCAACCTAAAGGGAGGAAAGGCACAGGCCGGTACCCAGGCTGGGGCTGGGAAGGCTGGTGGAGAAAGAACATAGCCCTCGGGCACAACAGGAACTTCAGGGAATGATATTAAAGCCCACACTCACCGAGGGCTTAGAAAGTGTTCTAAATGCACTCATCCACTTAATTCTTATGACAGTCCTGGGAGGAGAATACTCTCACTCTCTGCAGTTTGTAAATAAGGAAACTAAGGCAAGAAAGAATTCAATATTATCTACCAACTGATGTTTGAAAAATAAGAAGGGCGGGGGAGAGGACCCATCATTTAAGTAACAAAAGCTACCAGGAAAAGTCTCCTTCGAGAGCTCTAGAATTATCTTGGATGCAGCCCCACCAGTCACAGCAAGAGGCAGCTGAAAAGATGTGAATGAGAGTTTTTGGTTTTTCTAAAAGAAGGCAGAAGTTCAAGTTTGAAAAACACAGTTCTGGGATCCTGACAGTCGAGCTTACTTCTGCCAGTGGAAACAATAAAAAGGTACAGAAGACTGAAATGAGGTCACTTACCAGAACAAGACAAGTGTCCACCAGAGAAAAGGTGCCTGACCGCCCGATGCCGGCACTACAGTGGATCACTGCAGGCCCGTGTTCAGGATTCAAAGAGCCAGACTCTCGCACTTTAAATAAGAAATTGAGAAATGAAGCTGGTGATTCAGGGACTCCGAAATCTGGCCAGGTAGTATAATGAAAGTGAGATATTGTTCTGGTTTCACCACTCTAAAAAGTGAAAATCAAGGGGGGAACTGTTAGTTCTGAGTTTTTTCTTTTAACAGTCTACTGCAGAAAGATGTGTTTTGTGTAATGTACCATGATTTTTCATTTGGTTTTTGATAATCACATACACGAGTATGGGAAGATTTTCTTTAGGAGAATTTGGAATATATTAATAATAACTAACACTTCTGTAACACTTATTATTTTGTAAGCATGTTCTAGGCTTTTTATGTATTAACTCAACCCATACAACAATCCTATTAAAACCTATTTTCCAGATGAGAAAACTGAGGCGAAGGGTTAAGTAATGCACCCAAGGTCACACATCAGAAAATGGCAGAGGCAGGATTAGAGCAGCACTTGGGTTCCCAACCACTGACCTGCACCATACATGCTGCCAGGATTTTCTTTAATTCATACATCATGATGAGTGGATTCTATTCTACTTTTTTAAATCTCTACCAGTTTAATTTTACATTCTTTAATGGTTTCTTTTTTAAGAATTTCAAAGTTTTAAAAAACATAATGTTCCCCATTATATGAGTTATCTTTTAGATTCTGCTATACGGGCACAGAGGAACAACTCAAGAATTAATTTAAAGAAACAATCTTTACATTTTTAACTGAAATTGCTCTCCTAATTGCTGCTTTTCCCCATGGTAACAATTTCCAATCCTAGAACTGCTGACATGGCTTTGCTGATGTGCTAACATGATTTACCAACATGCTAAGTGTTTCCTGTCTCGTAAAGCCTGCCTGGCACTCACCACCACTTCCTGGACATTCTCAACGACCTTTATTTCTGACTAACTCATTATGAAAATGTTCCTTGGCTTTTGCCAAAGGCCCTCTGCCCCCAGGAGCACTTCTCTGCCTTCTGCTCTTCATTCACGGAGGGAGCGGCAACCGCTAACACACCTTTGCACAATGTTTCAGCTTTAATTACAGGACTATTTTGGAAGAAGGAGCCACAGAAGCAGCATAAAAAACCCTGATTTTTTGAACGGTTACTTTTACAGCATCTACCTTTCAATACAAAATTAAACTTAGCTTTCTTTTTTTAAAAAACAATATTTCCCTTTTTTCAGTACAGATTAAGACTCCTAAGTCCCAGACTCAGTTATATGAGGTACAGCACTGATAAAATACAGTGCAGGAGTTAAAAAAATTTAATTATACGCATTTAGTGACTAATTTTTCTTGACATCCAGCTTTCATAATTCCAAGTACACTGTGATCCATAGGTTCTCAGCACACTGAAGGCACTAGAAGATTTCCTATTACTAATTAAAATGCTCATTGTGATTATTAAAATTCAAAACATTTCCTTTTAAATTCCAAATTAATTATGCTAAGTGAAAGCAACAGACTCTAAAGGCTGTATACTGTACGATTCCATTTACATGACAGCATGGAAAAGACAAAATTATAGGAATTGAAACCAGCCCAGTGGTAGCCAGGAGCTGAGAGTGGGGCCGGGCTGACTGTACACAGGCAGCATGAGGAACGTGCGCATGTGCGTGCATGCGTGTGTGTATCTAGGGGATGGTGACAGAACTGTTCTTTATCTTGACTGGGCAGGTGGTGACACGAATGCACTGTCAAAACTCAGACCTATACATCAAAAAGATTGTATCTTACTGTATGTAAAATCAGTGTTTAAAACATTCCAAATTAAGGAGGCTAAACTGTAGCTTCCTTCTAGAAAACCATAAATGGCAGCCATCTGATACCCACACAGGACTGGGGTCCTAAGTCCTTTCCTCCATCAGCCCAGGCACACGGTTAACTCAACCGCATCTTCCTTTAAATGGGGCCTCAGATTCCAGTGGGTGTCTTTAACCCTCTCCCCCGACAGCAGCCCTGCTGCAGTCCTCAGCCATCACGCTGTGCTGACCATGCACAGAGGCCCAGCCCTGGTCCACACGGGCCTCAGCCAGGTCCAGGTGGACCTGCTGGAGGTCCCAGGCCTAGGAGGGGTGGTGCCAGGGCCCTGCTCCCAGGGAAGTGTTCCCTAGAGTGTGGCCTATACAGTGTAGGTTCAACTATGCATCACCTCCTGGCCCAAAACCTACAGTTACCCCACAATCCTGGGCAACTACTTGCTTTTTCTTTGCTTATATGATTTTGGCTCAAGACTAGTGGCCTCTTTATTTCTTTCAAATTCAGGTCACACTGTCTGGGATGCTCAAAGCCAGTTTCCAGAAATGCTCACCACTGTATAATACAGTCTTTCTCACGAATAGATTTTTGAAAATCCATCTTTTTCTTCCGTGTAGGACCAGACTAAAGAACTTCTTAGAGGTTAATTTTGTATTAATTCACTCCTACTGAAACAAGATTCAAAAAACTTAGCTCACAAAAATCACATAATTCCCAAAGGGCCACAGAAGTAATAAGATCCATATGTTTACTACTCTGGTACAAAAAAAAGTTTATATGGGGCTTCCCTGGTGGCGCAGTGGTTGAGAGTCCGCCTGCCAATGCAGGGGACACGGGTTCGTGCCCCGGTCCGGGAAGATCCCACATGCCGCAGAGCGGCTAGGCCCATGAGCCATGGCCGCTGAGCTTGCGCGTCCGGAGCCTGTGCTCCGCAGCGGGAGAGGCCCGCGTACCGCAAGAAAAAAAAAGTTTATATGAACGATTGGATACCTTTTCCCTCTTTTTCATGCTGGAAAAAAAACGAGGATGGGGGGAAAGGGTTCCAAAGCATACAGAGCTAAAACAAAATTCATCTTTATTCCGAACAGTCTCTACATTTAGACTCTACAGTTTCTGACAAAATCCTAGTTTCAAACAGCAGACTCACCCTTCCCTCCTGCTCGGTCACCAAGCCCCTCAGTCCTGCTGTGACACCCAGTCAGCTCCGTCCCTTCTCACCGCCACCCCTCACACCCCACTCCAGCCGGTCTGCACACACCTGCCCAGTTTTCTCCATAAGGCACTACATCATGGACACCACCCTCTGCACAAAGATGTCAGCAGTTCACCGTTCTTCTTAGGGCAAAATCTCATTTACATTTATTTGAAGAATTTTAAATGTAACGTCTTTGAATCGGATGACAAGTTCATGGTCCATGGAGGCCAGGCAGCTATGAGCTGAGTAGGTACAAGAGCTGAGAGC
This sequence comes from Delphinapterus leucas, assembly GCF_059928025.1. Lineage (NCBI taxonomy): Eukaryota > Metazoa > Chordata > Mammalia > Artiodactyla > Monodontidae > Delphinapterus > Delphinapterus leucas. Next base: position 28,084,959 of record NC_143142.1, on the reverse strand, counting down.
CTGGGGGTAATTTAAGTGTGCGCTGTCTAGAGCCATTCAAATGCAAGTTAACTATAATTGTTATCAATATGAGTAAGACTATAAATGTTCTAATATTACTTAAAAATCTATACAGCTCTACAGCCCCAGGCCCAATTTTCACACTTTAGGCACAGAAAGAAGGTAGCAAGATTGTTTCCAAGAATTTCACAAGCCCCAGTTCCGTCACCTGTAAATGGGGTTTAAGAAAGTACTGATCTCACAAGGCTGCTGTGAAGGGTAAACAAGGCAACACCTGCACGTGGTGGCATGTGAAGAGATGCGGTGATCTCTGACACAATGACACACTCGCTGCTGCCTTTACCGCGGCCCCTGATCCGCTCCCATCAACTGTAACCTCTCCACATTTCCAACCTCCTCACCTGTGTTTCCGCTCCACCTGGAGAGAAGCAAGCTTGTCGACCCCGCCCCTCCCTTGAGGTCACTGCCCTAGTTCAGTCCCTCACCAGCTCCTGCAGGATCCCGCACTGGCCGTGTTAAATACGTGGTCACCATAACTCACTCTGGAAGATGACCGGAACTCCCAGGTGGGGGGGGGAGGAGAGCACCAGGGCAGGGGGCAAGGGGCTGGGTTCTAAGCAGGGGGCAGGGCAACGCCCAAGGCATGGTCGGGAGAGGCAAGGCGGGGGCCGGCCAGGGACTCCTGTACTGGCCACGGAAGGGCTTCCCAGACCCCGGTGGAAGGACCAAGCCGTGTTTCAGGACAAGCACTCAGGTGTGGGGTGGTGAACAGGGTACTCGGTGCAAACGCAGAGGGGGTACAAGGGCAACAGGTAAGGACCCTGCCCATGGGGAGCTGAAAACCTTGTTATGGTGTCAAAATGTACACATGCACAAGTGCTGCACAAGCTGGGAAATGGTAAAATTTAAATTATGAAGAGAAGCGTAAGAAGATCCTAGCTGTTAGGAGTGAACGCATCACAGGTACAATAAGTGACCGAAGTGAGAAATGGGCACAAGCTGGACAGAAGAGTGCACAGGACATAAACAGACAGGAGAGGAGGACAGCCGGGTGGCATCTAACCCTGCTCTGGGCAAATCTACAGAGGCAGAGAAACAGAACTCAGCATGAAAACAGCCTTCCTGGAACTTGATACACATAAAGCTGGTCGAGGACACTACTGAAAATGGTGAAGGCCAACTAAACAGAAAAGCCCAAAAGACAAGTTCTCCAGATGACCTGGGATTTTAAAAGCCCCTCAAAACTATCTTCATAGCTTAAGCCACAAGGCCCCTTTTAAAAGCAGACATGGAATCTCTTCACGTGGGGCCAGAAGTTCAAACTCTGAGCTCTCATCACGACGCTGGAAAGGGCTGCGGGTGCTTTACTGCCCACCAGACATGAAGCCTCTATGGAGCAGGGCCTGACAGGAGGCAGCTCTGGCCCCAGATCTGTTAAAAGGCACAGCCAGACTCCTTTAGAAGCAACCTGGTCCTCTGAAACTCAGGAACCTCCACCCAGACCTGCAGGTGAGGCCGGCTGTTCCTCCCCTACTTCATCATCACCTTCTCTCCTGCAGCGCGTCCTCCGCTGCCCTGGCTCCTGCAGCCCTTCCCAACTCCAAGGGAGCCGCTGACAACAGGAGACCCCACACTGAGTCTGAGGCACTGTCAGAGCATTAATTCACTCGATCATCGTAACAACCCTACAAGGCAGGTGCGTCATCATCCTCGTTTTGCAGATGAGAAAACGGAGGCACAGAGGTTAAATAATGGGACCAGTCACACAGCCAGGAGTGGTAGAGCTCGGATTTAAACTCAGGCCACATGGTTCCTGAGTCTAAATACTTAACCAAATGCAATTCTGTCTCTCCTACTGAAACGCTACTTTATTCTTCTAACACAACCAAATGCAATTCTGTCTTTCCTACTGAAATGCTACTTTATTCCTCTAACACTCCTAGCTCTTACTAAAGATTGTAAAATAGAACATAAACTGTTGCTATTTAATTATGGTGTACTCTGAACCCAGGGCAGTAAGAAATCACACAATTGCCAGCAATTAAAACGTAGGGGTTGGCCTGCTCCCAGGGCGGCCTCAACTTCAGAAACTTTAGAACCAAGGATCTTCCTTTACAACAATCAGCATCTTTTTCAAAAGACTTGGTCCCATCTCATTAGAAGTTAGGAGATCTGGATTTGAGTTCTGGTTTATCACTTATTAACTGAGTAATCTATTTATGGAAAAAAATCCATTAACCTCATGGATTTTCAGGTTATTTTTTTTTAAGTATGAAAACCAGGGATATTAAGAATATTTACTCTGTCCACATTTTAGGAAGACTGTAGGACAAATGATACATATGTGAAAATACTTTGCAAAGTGATAAAGAAAATACAAGTTATTCAATCTTATTATTATTTGAGGTGTAATCAATGCTCAGGACAGAGAAAAACACCTATGCCCACCTCCTTCTAAATCAATTTTAATGCCACAAGCAGAGGAGGTACCTGGGATCAGTAAACACCATGAGAAGATGATTCCAAGACCCATGAGAACTTTATGGAAACGCAGCTCTGTTTCTGGGAATGAGCACTGGACAACCCAGGACCAAGTAGTAGCTGATGTATTTCAATGCAGCTTAAGATACATGCAAATGTATGTATGTTTGTATGTATGTTTGGAATCACTGGTGCAAAATAAATACAGTGAGGAGATTCATAAAGAAGCCTCCTCCCTGGATGACCTAAGAGATCCCATAATAAGCTTAGCTATGAAAGTCATGGAAGCTGGACCTGGCCCGAAGCACTCGGCACACATCTGTACTTATAGTACGTAATAAAAAACAGAGAGGTGTTTCAGGAGATCAACCATAAAAGGTACTTCTGCATATCTAAAAAGTGTATATATCTCCCTTCGCTATAAAGCTTTTTTTTTTTTTGGTTAATGATCACACGTTAATCACTCAATTCACTTAATAGTTAACTAAAACAGTATCTCACTTTAGACTAGATACATTCCCGAAGCCATTTTTGGGCAAACATTTTCCTATTTTGTAGTTTTTCTAGTTTCTGAGAGCATCTCAGAATCACTCTTACTTCATATTTTCTAGTTATTCTAATTACGAACCAAAGAAGGCAAAGAGGTAAGTGGGAAGAGGGGAGAAGTATCTCAATCTTCAGCCTGACAACAGCAGGCTCACAACCCACCCTGTACCTGTACCTCAACCAAGTACCAGGAACGAGTCTTATATTTCTGGAAAAAAATCCAAGTAAATGTTCTTGAGACCATATGGTAAATTTACTTCATCATTTTCACCAGTTCAATAAAGACAAATTTCCGTGTGACTAATCCCTTGAATTAACAACACTCTCAACAGTAGTAAGTATCAGAGCTGGTGTTTACAGGGTACCTGGTCTGTGTTAGTGCCTCTGCACACACACCCTCACCCGACCCCACAACGGCCCTGAGAGGGAGGCACCACCATCTCCATCCCACAGATGAGGACAGACTTCAGGAGGTCTGGGAGTAGGTACACTAAGTAGCAGAGCTGGATGTGAATCCAGGTTGGCCTGATTCTAAAGTCCTCTCTCTTAATCCCCGACTAATTTTAGTAAGTTATTCTGAATCTCAAATATTTCCCTGAATTTTAAAATTCTTAGTTTCTAGGGTTTCTTGAGAGTCCTCAGAGAGCTACCACATATAGGAACAAAATCTATACGGAAAAGGTTATGGCTGTACACTATTATAGGTTATTATTGAAATGAATGGGCTGCCCCAAACTTCATATCTAAGAATAATCCTTAAAATCATCATATAAAGCCCCATAGTTTGGGCATGAAAAGTCTTACATTGGTGTTTCCTAACTGCAGCAGATGGACTGTATAATAGGACTTCACGTCTTCCGACAGGAACTTCACACTGAAGCCTGTTTCCTTAAACAGCATCTCTCGGTCATCCTTTGTCGGCCAGTACTGTGCACATTTAACCTAAATTTAAGAATTTAGGTTAATGCATATGACTTTTTTTAGTTTATAGACATAATGAAACCATAAAAAGCTGGAAAGGAAAACAAACCACACACACGCTATATATTTTTCAAGTACCCAAATCTAAGAACAGTCGCACTACGTTTGATGTTTAATGTATTTTAATAAGATTGCATCTTAAAAAAAAAAAAAAAAAAAAAAGATTGACATCTTACAAAAACAGGTTTGTAAAATGTTCCTCTAACTTATACACTAAAAAAAACCCCATAAACAGATATCATGTTCATAAAATGAAAATCACTTTGTCATTTCTAAAGCAGGGTAATGTATATTTTAACATCATACTGGCATTCACACTATTTTTCTATAAATATCAAACTCTTACAAGAATCTTATCTTCAAACAGTATTGAAAAGGCTTTATTTTACAAGTATTTTCCATAAATACCCATTAATCTGCTACTAAATACTACTACATATCTAGAAATAACATTGTATACCTATTTACTAAAATTAAGTCGGGGAAAGAATTAGAAGATAAGCTCCCTTTACCTAGAGTTGTTACCTTTTGGCAGAACTATTGACATGGAATTTGTATTTGTGACAATAAAAACATCTTCCCAAAAGCCAAATTATGAGGCCAGCAGGCTTAGGTCAGGTGAGCTAGAGTCATTTCATTAGGAAAAAACACCAGAAAAACATCCTTGTAAAATATGGCCATTTCTCCTTTTCGAAATCACAAATAGCTACAAATAAGAAACAATAAAAATGCTTCCAAAACCAATGAATACTATGAGCTGACACTTCAAAAGGTCAGCTTAAAGACATTTAAAAAATGGCACAAGAAGTGAAAGAGCATAAATTAGAATTTGAACAACTTAGAAATGAGGTGACAGAAAAGAAAAAAGATTCAGAAATAACAGAACACATTTCATAAACGAAGACTAATTAATTAAACTAGGGAAAAGAGATGTGACTAAACACAACAGATGATGCCTTAAGAGAAAAAGGAGGACATTTTTAAAATAAAAAAAGAAATGAAGAGAGAGACAAATAGGATTAGAGAAAATGTGACAACCATAAAAAATAAGCAAGAAAATCTAACACATGTATAATAGGAGGACCCAAGAAAAGAACACCAAAGCAAGCAAGGGAACAGAATAAATGTCAACAAGTATAATTCAATAAATTTTTCTTAAAGAAAGAAAAAATGTCTAAAATCACATACTGAAAAAGTATTCTATGCCCCTGGACAAACTGACCCAGAATGACCAACACAGAAATATTTTGGTAAAATTATTGGGATTTGAAGGAAAAAAATCCTTTGGGTAACCTAGGTAAAAAGAATAAGTGACTAATAAAGGAAATAAAGATGTCCATTTGACTTTTACAGTAATTTGTAATGCCAGAAGAAAATGGAGTAATACATTTAAGTTGTTCAAAGAAAAGCAAATATGAGCCAAAGATTTTATATTCTGCCAAACTGACTGTTAAGCACTGAGCCAGCAGATGAACTGTGATTGGCACATAAGACATCAGGGACTATGGTGCCCATGAGTCCTTCCTCAGGATCCTCTGGAGTATAAGCTACAGACAAAATGACTGGAGAGACACCTCAACATATAGACTTACACAAAAGGGGCATAAGGGACAGAGTATAATGTGCTATAAACTCTGACAATGTACATAAAGTACAACTTTAAAAAAAAACAGAGAATGGGAAAAACAAAACATTTTAAACTTTTTTTCAGTAGTTATTTTGGTGATGGAGTTGATTTTGTTATTATGACTATTTTCTGTGTGCAATATCAGACAAAGTAAAAGAGTCACTATAAGATATTTGATATCACTAGTGCCTTTGAGAACCAGAATTCATGGTATGGAAAACACTGTAACAGATATAAAGGATAGAAAGGGTTGGGCCAACCCCTATAGGCCTAAATTTGAATCAGAAATATCAGTATGAACACTAGCGCTGTGTTATCTTAACACAAAAAAATATTTTTCCTTAGCTCTGTTCACTGAAAAGACCAACCCAGTGGCAACAAACATCCCTATTTTTGTTGTGACCCTGAAATACCACTGCCCACTGAAAGAAATTAAGGCCCCTTAAAGAAATGGCTGATTCTTACACAAGAGTTTAAGATGAGCCTGCAATATGGAGTCATTCCAGACAACAAGTAGCTATGAAGACTCCTGGGTCTGTGTAAAAGAACTCAGGGTCCAACTTGAAGAGCTTCCTGCTGGCCAGTGAAGGGGCAATCTGACTACAAATAAGGAAAATAACTGCCATGGAGTGAAATGAATCAAGGATGTTTGAATCCGTGACTTCACAGTACCTGATGCCCTCCCGCCCTGCCCCCACACCAAGAAAACCTAAGTGGTCACATGTTGAGGACACTAGGGAATCAACTTCTTTTGAAAACTGCTTTTCCTATTTAAAAGTGGCCAAGGGGCTTCCCCGGTGGCACAGTGGCTGGGAGTCTGCCTGCCAACACAGGGGATGCGGGTTCGAGCCCTGGTTTGGGAGGATCCCACATGCCGTGGAGCAACTAGGCCTGTGCGCCACAGCTGCTGAGCCTGCGCTCTGGAGACTGCGAGCTACAACTACTGAGCCTGCGTGCCACAACTGCTGAAGCCCGCGTGCCTGGAGCCCGTGCTCTGCAACAGGAGAAGCCACTGCAGTGAGAAGCCTGCACACCGCAAAGAAGCATAGCCCCCACTCGCTGCAACTAAAGCCTGTGAACAGCAATGAAGACCCAACGCATCCATAAATAAATAAATTAATAAATTAATTAAAAAAATAATAAATAAAAGTGGCCAAGTAACAAGAGTGGGAGGTTGTGTGTTTTTTTTTTTAATAGAAGTATTCCAACAAGAGCTCCTGGAATATCACTATTTTATATCCCCTAATTAAGGAGCTAAACACCAACCAGCAACAGCTGCCACCATCATTACGCTGACAAACATTATGCCCCCACCCACAAGGTGACCTTCCCCCAGACAATTAAACCTGACTCTAGATCCAACCACCGTAAATATGATTTCTGATTTCTGGTGGCAGTTTTGGTTTTTTTTTGCAGTATGCAGGCCTCTCACTGTTGCGGCCTCTCCCGCTGCAGAGCACAGGCTCCGGACGCGCAGGCTCAGCGGCCATGGCTCATGGGCCTAGCCCCTCCAAGGCATGTGGGATCTTCCCGGACCGTGGCACGAACCCGTGTCCCCTGCATTGGCAGGCGGACTCTCAACCACTGCGCCACCAGGGAAGCCCTGTCTTATCTTTTTATTATACTAATTATACTGCAGAATGAGGAATGAAACTTATAATCCTCTAGTTGGCAACACTGCTCAAAATGTCCCAACTGATAGAGCCCCCATCACTTGAAGCACGAAAACCACTGTAAACGACTACGCTGACATTGCTGGATACTCCGGTACGTTAACGCCACTTCAGATCTGAAACAGACTAGAAAAACCTTCACGACCATTGAAAACTGGCAACTATTAATTTAGAAAAAAGGAAGAGGGATTTCCCTGGTGGTGCAGTGGATAGGAATCCGCCTGCCAATGCAGGGGACACGGGTTCGATCCCTGGTCCGGGAAGATCCCGCATGCTGCGGAGTAACTAGGCCCATGTGCCACAACTACTGAGCCTGCGTTCTAGAGCCCATGTGCCACAACTACTGAGCCCATGTGCCACAACTACTGAGCTCGCATGGCTAGAGCCCATGCTCCACAACAAGAGAAGCCCCCACTCGACTAAAGAAAGCTCGTGCGCAGCAACGAAGACTCAATGCAGCCAAAAATAAATAAAATTAAATCTTTTTTTTTTTTTTAAAAAAGGAAGAATCAGGAACCTGAAAAGCAGAGTAGTCTAAGACCTCAGGGCTGAAAGAGACCTGACAGACAATACTTTCCAATTTGCATGTTTGACAGAAGAGGACCCTAAAGCCACAGAAGCTGAAAGACTTACCCAACGTCACACCACTAATTAGCACTGGGTTTACACTGCACTTCAAATGTCAATAAATTTATACATTTCCATACTTACTGCCTTGTGACCTAAGAGCCAACGGTAATTTATAAAGGTTTTAGAAACCTGTCACTTTAATCTTTTATAAAATTTCCAAGATTTTGATAATAATAAATTGTAAAGATTGTGATAAAGCCTACAGATTCCAAAGATCTAAATACCACTACTAGCCAATACTGGCTCCATTATACTTATATCTTGGAGGGTAGTGGTCCGCAATTGTTATTTAAATATTTAAGGTAAAAAAGGAAAAGGATACATTAGCTCTTCTGGTCAGAATCACCCTGACCACTAGCCTTTAGCAATTAAAGGCCAAAACTAATGAATGAATATCCCAAAAGAAATAAGAAAATATTTATAAGTTAACAATCACAGGCAGTACACTAAGTTGTAAATATCAAGTATTACTCACCGATTCTTTCTCCACAATTCGGTTTAGCATGACAACTGCTTTGGTCTTTTGCTGCCAAACCATGAGCCAGAAATGACAACCTGTATTAGGAAGTGGACCCTGTAAGAACAGAGAAGGAAAAGTGGGTAAGAGAAAGGGGACAGAGTAAGGGTCCGAGGAAACTCCTTCAGGGAAGCTTCTCGTCTGAGAACAGTGTATCAGATCATAAAGAGTAAATCAAGACTTTAAATCCACTTGAACTAAAAACAGGTCTGTGCTAGTTAGGATTACTGATTATCAATGATCAAAACTGACTTTTATTTACTTAGGCAGAAAAGAAAATTTTTCAGGCTCTCAGGTGACTTTCAGAGTTGAGGGCTGGAGAACCAGGCTTGGGTAGGAACAAACGTCAAGACAAGATTTTGTCCAAAGAGGAGTGTGCTTGGGACAGTACTCCCAACCTGTCACTAACATCACCTGCTTTGCTGGTACTGCCATCCTAAGGTGGCTGTAGTACTCATGCACAACCTGTAAGCAAACCAGGGTCAAAATCACAGGCGCCAAGTTCTACGGGTTGTATTCTAGCTGTAAAGGAGGCAGGCAAAGGCGATTTCTGTCCCCTCCAGTCTCTGCCGCAGAAAGAGAGGCCCTGCCTTCCATGATGAGGGCAGCCCTGCAAAGGAGGAAGTCTGCGCCAGCACTGGCCTGCAACCAACCCAAGTTAGCTACAAAGAGAATTCCAGAAAAAGCGGAAATTTCAAAGCACCTGAACCACTATGAAACTGTTAATCTACAAAACCAGAGAATGTGTAACCTCAAGAGCAGAGTTAAAAGGGGTAACGGTGCATATCACAATACTGCCATGGGGAAAAAATATCAAATCATATTATGAATTTCCAATTACCTTCATATTTTGATTAATCGGTAGCACAGGGTAGAATAAAGGGCAAACAAGAGATGAGAAGGCCATGCCCAAACTTTAACTATTTTAAGTGAGTAAAGATTAACATGAACGAGGTTTGACTGTACCTCCAGTAACTCAACAAGCATTCACCTCACAGGACACTGAGAGGCCAGGTCTGACTAGAGCTTCAGCTCCACATTGAAAATAAGGCAATTCAAGTGGTGTTACACTGAAAGCAGCTTTAGGGCAGTTGTATCCCTGGTGTGTAGTGGGTGTTGGGTAAATATTATTTGAACTAATAAGCTCTAAGTTATACAAATGCTAGAAAGGGATTGGGAATCCTGAGGAGCTGCACCCTCAGGTTTGAGGGACTGTTCCCCTCCTTCGGTGCATGTTATCCAATGCTTGAGTTGCTTCCAAAACCAAACAGTGTGAAGGTAAAAACAGCAATGAGAAGAACCCCAGTAAAATGAATGCTGTTTCTTTTGTCTAAAAAAATGGACAGATCAGTTCACCAACGAAGTTGCTCCTTAGCGTGTTCACGCACATGTGCGCATGCGTGCACACAGACAGACAGACACACACACACACACACACGCACATTCTGTTAGTGGTTCTGAAATGGGAGAGGGTTTCTCAGCCCTTCCACTTACCAGCAATACTACCTATTTTTCTTGTGCAAAATGGAGATCTATACCAAGGGACTGATATATACGTTTTTAGTTTTCATAAAACTCAGAGGGAAAAGATGACAAAAATAATAAGCAACAAAGGACAATGAGAACAACTGCAGTTTTAATAAACACTTAGCATCTTTGGTTTTCTCTATCTTTTGAAATATTTTCTGTGCGTGTTCTCTGTTCTAACGTACTAGATACAAAGGCAAAAGCAGTCTCAGATGTCAAAGAGCTTACGACAGAGGCAAGGAACGGAAACACATCAAGCACCACAACAGTAAGGGGTAAACCATCAGGTCTGCAGGAGTAGGAAGGATAGTGGTGCAGAGCCTTAAAAATGAGGAGGGCACTGACATGGGGGAAGGAAGGGTAGGGAATCAGGATCCATTCCCAGCATAAGGCAAGGCATGTGCAGGTTTAGGAGACATCTGGGAAAAGACAGTTAGATTGCTGAGGGCAACATGGAGGTACGTGGTAGGAAACTGCACCTGCAGAACGGGAGGGTCTCGAATCCAAGAAATAGTCACCAAACTCTTCTTTAAGGAGTAAAGGGATACGACCAGATTCGTATGTCACAAAAAATAATTCTAGTGGAATTGTTAAAGATGGATTAGGGAGGACGGACTGGTGACAAGGAAATAAGTTAAGAAGCTACCACTTTGGTGCGGATAAAATTCAAGAGAGCTCTGAAGAAGGGCAGGGCAGCAGAACAAAGGAAAGCAGAACAAAGGACACATGAGGAGGACAGCTTTAACCCATATGAGAAAAATAGGAAGGGGGCTGGCATGGTTTAAAAAAAAAGAAAAAAAAGAAAGAGTTCGACATAGAAAATGCAGAATTTGTGACATCAATTGGTCACGTGGGTAAAAACACCCATATGGATGTTGAAAAATATAAGGCAGGGGGTGGAGGCAGGGGTGGAACTCTGTCAGGACACAAAAAAGCTCTCCAACATGGACAGGAGGTTTAAATGGGATCACTAGGGTATGAGTCAGGCATTTTCTTTTACGTGATGAGATTTATAATGTTTTATAAAAGGGTTATTACTATCATTACTACTACCAATAAAAAGCAGTAACAAATGCCACAATAAATACTCCAGGGACTACTCACCACAGTACCAGACACTATATGAGTTTTTATCAGCATTGTTCTATAGATAATAGAGATATATATCAATAATATAGGTACACACTTGACTCTTGAACAACACGGGTTTGAACTGCAGGGGTCCACATATAGGCAGATTTTTTTCAATAAATATACAGTTGGCCCTCTTATCCATGGGTTCCGCATCTGCAGAATCAACCAACCTCAGATGGCAAACTTAATACATGATCCATGATTGGTGGAATCTGTATATGTGGAATCCCAAGGACAAAGAAGGACAACTATGCACTTGAGCACCCATGGGTTCTGGCATCTGCAGAGGATCCTGGAGGCAACCCCCCCCCAGATACCAAGGGACGACAGTACAGGCTTGGGGAATAAGTAATGTGTCCAAGGTCACACAGTAGTTTCAAGACAGCAGATCTGAATAATTAAGAGCAGAACCATGCAGTCTATGGAGACCGTGTAGCTTCACATCCTGGCCTCATTCCACTTGTTGCATGGCCTTGGTAAAGTTATTTGAAGTTCCTTTGTCTTTTTAGGTGATTCCTCTTGTTAACATAAGGATAACAATAGTATTTACCACAGAGGGTTATCCTGAGGCTTAAATTATACAAAACATAAAATATAGAACAGTGTTAAAAACTGCTAGCTGTTACTATTTACAACAGCCAAGACATGGAAGACATCTAAGTGTCCATCTACAGATGAACGGATAAAGAAGATGTGGTACACATATACAATGGAATACTGCTCAGCCATAAAAAATGATGAAATAATTCCATTTGCAGCAACATGGATGGACCTAGAGATTATCATTCTAAGTAATTCAGACAAAGACAAATACTATATGATATCACTTACATGTGGAATCTAAAATATGATACAAAAGAAATTATTAAAACAGAAACAGACTCACAGACAGAAAACATACTTATGGTTACCAAAGGGGAAAGGGGAGAAGGGATAAATTAGGAGTTTGGGATTCACAAATACACACTACCATCTATAAAATAACAGGATTTACTGTGTAGCTCAGGGAACTATATTCAGTAACTTGTAATAACCTACAACAGCAAAGAATCTGAAAAAGAAGAGATATAGATGTATGTGTGTGTATATAACTGAATCACTTTTTGTACGCCTGAAACTAACACAGTACGGTAAATCAACTATAGTTCAATAAAATAATAAATAAAAGATTGCTAGCTCAGGGACTTCCCTGGTGGCACAGTAATTAAGAATCCGCCTGCCAATGCAGGGAACACGGGTTCGAGCCCTGGTCCGGGAAGATCCCACATGCCATGAAGCAACTAAGCTCGTGCGTCACAACTACTGAGCCTGCGCTCTAGAGCCCGTGAGCCACAACTACTGAGCCCATGTGCCAAAACTACTGAAGCCCACGTGCCTAGAGCCCATGCTCAGCAACAAGAGAAGCCACCACAATGAGAAGCCTGCACACTGCAACGAAGAGTAGCCCCCTCTCCCTGCAACTAGAGAAAGCCCACGTGCAGCAACAAAGACCCAACACAGCCAAAAATAAATATATATATTAATTAATTAATTTAAAAAGATTGCTAGCTGCTAGCTGTTAATTTTACTTCCCACTAGGATGTGAAGTTCATAATGGCACTTTTTTTTTTTTTTTTTTCTTTTTTGCAGTACGCGGGCCTCTCACTCTTGTGGCTTCTCCCATTGTGGAGCACAGGCTCCGGACGCGCAGGCTCAGCGGCCATGGCTCACGGGCCCAGCTGCCCCGCAGCATGTGGGATCTTCCTGGACCGGGACACGAACCCACATCCCCTGCATCGGCAGGCGGACTCTCAACCACTGCGCCACCAGGGAAGCCCCCATAATGGCAGTTTTATGAATGGCTGTTTTATTCAAACGATGCTGCCACAAAGTAGGTACTCAAAGCTTTGCTGGATGAATGAACATCCAACGAAGCAGCCAGACTGGGATTCAAATACAGATACTATGAATCCAGAGTTTACCCTCTTTCTTAAGATACAAAGGTTCAAAATGTGGTCCCAGGGAGTTGAAGTGATGAGTGTAGACTGGACAGAGGAAAAAACCTAAGTCAGAATCTTGAGAAACAACTGCATTTTTAGAGACTAAAGATGAGAAAGAGGAATGGATAAAAAAAGACTCGAAAAAAAGAGAGAAAGAAAGGGTGTGATAAGGAATCTAGGGTAATTATTCTTTTCTGTTTTTTATCATTATGGTTTTTTCAAATAGAAAGTAAATGTTTTTAACTCTAAAAATGAGTTTATTAAAAACATGAATGCACATAATACTTCAAATATTACAGAAAATGGGAAATTAAAGTCTCTCTTTTTTCCTAATTTCCAGAAATAATCAGTAAGAAGAGCACGTGTATAATTTATTTAGCCAGCCCCTTGCAGACTGCTTCAATTCTACTATTTCTGGCCCTATGCTATTAAAATGAAGTTGTAACAAACATCCTCACATGTATCTTTATGTCTTTACGTATTAGACCCCTGAGTATTATAAACTTTTAAATCTCTGCTGATCTGACAGGAGAAAAGTGGTAACCGATTGCTGGTTTAAATTTATATTCCCTAATTACTAGAAAAGTTGAGCATCTCTTCATATGTATATTGTCTATCTTTATTTCTTTTCTTTGAACTGTGAATTTATGTTCTTTGCCAGTTTTTTTCATGAACTGTTTCTCTTTTTCTTTTTGATTTACAGGAGCTGCTTTACTTCAAGTAAAAAAGAGTGATTAGGGCTTCCCTGGTGGCGCAGTGGTTGAGAGTCTGCCTGCCGATGCAGGGGACACGGGTTCGTGCACTGGTCTGGGAGGATCCCACATGCCGCGGAGCGGCTGGGCCCGTGAGCCATGGCCGCTGAGCCTGCGCGTCTGGAGCCTGTGCTCCGCAATGGGAGAGGCCACAACAGTGAGAGGCCCACGTACCCCCCCCAAAAAAAAAAGAGTAATTAATTCTTGTTTCCTGTGAATTAGAGATAGTCTAACAGTTCATAGTTACATTAATTTGAATATCTTCTTACCATTTTCAACGGTTTTCACTTTCAGTAACAGGTTATTCTGATCTGAAATGGGTTCTTTAAAAATCTCAAACATTATAAATATACAGCTTATCTTTTTAAAAATTTAAGTATAGCTGATTTACAATACTGTGTTAGTTACACGTGTACAGCAAAGTGATTCAGTTACATACATATATTTTTTCAGATTATGCTCCATTACAGGTGACTGCAAGATACTGAATAATACAGCTTATCTTTTGAATATTTAAAATTCATTAACTGAGGGAAATGAGAGCACTGTTAATTAAATCTATTATTTGATAAACAAAGGGTAGCTGGTGTGGATAAACCAAAATCATTTCTGCTATCTCAGAGTGGAAGAAAAGTGCTGCTGGAACATGGGTGTGGCCGGTGTGCTGAGATGCAATCGGGCAGGGGGCCAAAGGGGCAGCAGGCTCTTGGGCCGCCCTGTTGGTTGTCTGGGCACCTGGCTCACACCCTCACCTGCCCTGACATCCAAGGCCTGTCCACACTCTGAAAATACACGCCAGGGCGGGGCAGAGAAGAGCTTTCAAAGGGCCTCTCGTTCTGATTCAAGTGATGTAAAGAGAAGCAGAAGGTAACAAAGCATCAACAAACCAAGGCTTTGTACCAAATATTCAATATAAAGCAAGGAGAACAACTGGCCAGAAGAGAACCGGCCTAGCCAAATTTCATGAACAGCTTTCTTTCAGAGAACGTGTAACACTGAAGATTACTTTTATCTGAAATATACACAGCTGCAAAACATTATAACACCATTCATTACATAACAACAGAAAAAACTGAAATAGCATTTCATCTCCAAAAGAAGTCAGGACACACTTCTTGCTGGTGTTTTAAAGAAGACCAATCACAAGAATGGCGGTCAGGCATCGGCTGCACATCACACCACTTGCCTGTGTTAAGATGTAACTCCTCTGCGCCTCTTCTATGTCAACTAAGCTGGCATTAATATAATCATTTTCAGCATTTTGCAGTTTAACACGACTGTGATCATCTGAAACAGAGCATGACAAATCATACCGTCATTTCACACTTGCATTTCTTTTTTATTTTAATATTAATTTTCTGGATATTTATAAAATGATAGAAGAGACAAAGAAAAATAAATTGGCACCCAGTAGAGTCAAATCCCAAATTACTCCCCTTTTTACTATTTTTTAAAAAGATTATTATTTTTGGCTGCATCAGGTCTTAGTTGCGGCACGCAGGATCTTTGTTGAGGCATGCAGGATCTTTCATTGCAGTGCACGGGCTTCTCTCTAGTTGTGGCACGCAGGCTCCAGGGTACATGGGCTCTGTAGTTTGCGGCACACAGGCTCTCTAGTTGACGCACGCGAGCTCAGTAGTTGTGGTGCATGGGCTTAGTTGCCTCGCAGCATGTAGGATCTTAGTTGCTTGACCAGGGATCGAACCTGCGTGCCCTGCATTGTAAAGCGGATCTTTACCACTGGACCCCCAGGGAAGTCCCCCAAATTACTCACTTTTTTTAAAAGAAAGTACAAAGATGAAATCCTTTTGTTTGTTACTGTGTGTTAGAAGGAAGTGCTTCTGTTAGTGGTAGCTTAGCTGTTGTTTAACTAGAAAAATTGACCAAAGAGTAAAACATAGTAAAAGAAATAAAGCATCTATCTTCCTAAAAGTAAAAGGATGGTTAAGCTTCTTGATGCCTAAGAACTAATAAGTCTACCTACAAAAAACAATGGCCTTGGGCTTCCCTGGCGGCACAGTGGTTGAGAGTCCGCCTGACGATGCACAGGACGTGGGTTCGTGCCCCAGTCCAGGAAGATCCCACATGCCGCAGAGCGGCTAGGCCCGTAAGCCATGGCCGCTGAGCCTGCGCGTCCAGAGCCTGTGCTCCGCAACGGGAGAGGCCACAACAGTGAGAGGCCAGCGTACCGCAAAAAAAAAAAACAACAAAAAACAACAATGGCCTCAAATAAATAAGACCAGATCCCCACAATAACTACATTTCATTTTCTTCATTCAACAGATGTGCATTCAACTATATATAAATAATTTTTAGCACTTAATTATATAATTAGATCAAGTGCTAAACTATATTTAACACACTTGGAATATTCCAATTCTTTAAAAGACAACTAAAGATACTTCATTACTTAGACTGTGTTATAACATTTTAGATATACTAGTTTTTTAAAGTGAAAATCTCACAGATTTAGAATTGATGCTAATTTAAATACGTGGAGCACAAAACTTTACCTATATCATTTTGGAGGGAAGAGAAGAGAAACAAGACACTGCGAGAGGAAGCACACGTATAATAACAGAACTAGTGTTAACTCAGAATTCTAAATATATGACAGGCAGAGACATATGACTAAATTATAACCTACATGCATGTTTGATGTCTAACTAGAGAAAACGTTCTATTGTAAACTGCTCCCCTCAAGGCAATACCAAACAACCATTCTCTCTCCCACTTTTAAAATAAAAAAACTGTTCACATTACCTCCATGTGAAAGAAAATGTTAAATGGCTTTAGTTCCACACATCAATTTATGTGAGATGTTTCTGCTGGATTGAACCCAAGACCTCTGTAAATATTACACGTCATGTACAAACAGGAAAAGCGAAGGTCTTGTTATAGTAAATCACTTATACTAGTGTTCTCGGAAAGATGATGTCAACAGTCACTTTTTTTTTTAACAGTCATTTTTTTTTTAACAGTTTGATCACTCTTTAACTGTTATGTGAGAGAGTAAAGAAGTCAGCTACATAATTAACAAAATAAAGACCATACACCTCCTAGATAACACTTATCAGAAGAATAATGCATGCTTTTAGAACGCTACACAATCCCTAAAATTCAAGTTCCGCCAACATATAATACCAAAGGAACGTATTTCCTCATGCTGTAATCACAGAAAGAACGGAAACCCCGGAGACTAATCATATCTATTGCACAAGTGAAAAAAGCAATTTGGCAAAAGAAGCAAGAATCCATAGGCACTGGGAAGGTTCCCCTACAGGGCGCTGGGAATTCAGTTATCCGGCAAGTCATCCAGACCCTTCCATAAGCCTGGAGAAAGACCTCAGGGGTGTTTTAAGGGTATCTGATACCCTGCCTTCAGGACTTTGAACTGGGTTCACTGTTATTTTCTCTCCAGTGTTAACATCTATACCTGGTGTCACTCCAGCTCATTAAAAACATGAATCACACACCCCCAGATCCGTTCCCTGGAGCCCGAGTGCTGACCAGTAGGGGAGCAGGGCGTTACCTGAAAGGCACCCCCCAAAAGGAAGGTAATCCTTGGGAAAAGTCTAGCTATTTAGAACTGGCTACAAGTGTTGGCTGAACCTATGTT
This sequence comes from Delphinapterus leucas, assembly GCF_059928025.1. Classification (NCBI taxonomy): domain Eukaryota; kingdom Metazoa; phylum Chordata; class Mammalia; order Artiodactyla; family Monodontidae; genus Delphinapterus; species Delphinapterus leucas. The sequence goes on along the minus strand of NC_143142.1, from coordinate 28,067,493 downwards.
TTCTCCTCAGGACTGATATTTTTCAACTTGCAGCTACATCTAACATCATTTTAATTCTTCTGTTCCATTAAGAAGATTAATAAAAAATGCAAAGCATGTAACTTTTTGATTCAGAAGAGAATCTGTGTAGAGTAAAAAACGTAAGAGTTTCTTGTGTTAAATAAAACATATCACTTTAACACTATCTACCAAGGTAAGTATAAACATTTCAGGAAGTGAAACTATCAAAGCCTTTTTATGAGTAATTGTGACTTAATGATTTATATTCTCTGGCAATGATAACAAAGAGAGACAAAGCCTCTTTTCCGATGAAGAACCACTTACTGTCTGGTCTGAAATATCTGTGAGGGTGACATGGGTCCCCTTAACACTTGAGGTCAAGTGTCTCCTCTCCCTGCCCGTCACGACTGGTCAGCCCCAAACCTGTGAACAGTTCACTCCAAACCAAACTTCTGACTTCTGAGTTAGAAAAAAACCCAGGAAGTTACAAGCTTTCTCCTCTCCCCAAAGAGTTGATCCTGCCTAAGAATCTCTGAAATGAGACTACCAGGTCAGAGTCCCACAACATCGGGGCCATCAGCACTTTATCATCATTCTAAGTGTATGGTTATCCCCCTCTTCCTTATCTTTTAAAGGATGCAGCAAAGGGAGAAAATGAAGATGATTCAAACTGTATTGCAGGAGAGGCCACAAAAGCAACCAAACCACACCTCACAGGAAATCTGATTTCTCAACATCTAATAACACCACCAGCAGGACGATCAAGAATGCATACTTTTCTCCACAGTGGCATCATCGGGGTGAGGGAAGAAATGCACACCCCATGGACTGTGGCAATGAGCTGGATTAGGCAAACTTCCAACCATGAGTCCCCGCACCTCCCACCCGCAAACAGCCTGTTTTCTGAGAAATGGCTTCATCTGTCAAGAAATGACTGACTCTAGCTGTGGCCTGAGCTGACAACACAGATTAGCTTCCTCTTTCAATACTGTCACAGTGAGCTTTTCCCCCCCCCCACCCCCCACCCCCCCAGTTTCACGTTTTTTCATTATTGTAAAGACATCTCCTTATGGAAAGTCTTCCAGGTCAAACAGGAAGGGCTCACATTTATGCCGAGGCAGAGATCAAGAACAATGAACAGAAACTGGGCAGAAGACTGACTATCAGCACAGCTTTAACAGACTTCCTGCTTCAGGCTCCATTCTCAATGGGGGACAGTAAGCGTTCGGCACTGATTTCCACACCATGTGGCGCTTCCCAGCCAAGAATGTAAGCATCTGACAGATGTGTCAACTCTCTTTAATTCTACAAGTAGATACTGGAGACACAACATGAATTTTCTCTCATAAATCAAGCAATGAGCCAAAAGCAAAGCTAGGGCTAAAACCCCGTCAGCATTGACATGGCCATGTTAGTGGAGAAGAAACAAGCCATCGTGCAGAGGGTCAGCATCTCAGCTGTCTCCTCAGCAAAGTAAAACCATACGAGCTGAACGGTTCCTTTTCTGACGACATAACCAACCACAACGGCTGTGCAGGACTTTTCACTCCTGGGACGTGTCAGGTGCTCGCTGCTCTCCACCCTCACCCCTCATACCCTGAGTCGTGTTGTGCACGTTTTGCTGACACTCGGGCCAGTCAAGTCATCAGCCTCGATTGCACCCTAGAGAAGCAGCAGCAGAGGCCCAGAGACGCCCCAGATCCTCCCCGGCATCGCCGCCCACCCTGCTCTTTGCCTCAGGGATGACTTCCGCCTCCATCTCTGCACACACACCTCACCTCTTGAAGGCCTGGCCCAGGACTTCCCTTCTCTGATGGAAGCCCCCCTCCTGCACATCCCGCCCACCAGACGATGTGCTCTTTAAACTGACCACCTTCCACACCTGGTCAACACATACATGCCAGGAACCAGGCAACCAGGACAGAGAGATAAGACATTATTTGTTTCAAGCTTTTTAAAAGAAAAAAAATCCTATCAGGAAATAAGTCCTAGTGCCGTACCATGCTACGCTGAGTATGGTGGGAGCAGGCCAGGGTAAGAGGAGGGGAGGGGGCTTCCAGCAAGAGGAGCAGCAGGAAGAGGAGCACAGGGGCTGCCTAGAAGGACCAGGAGGAGGAGAGGCTCTGGCAACTCCGCACGAGCACCTGAGCTTCAAGGAAAGAACAAACAGCGGACAGAGGACAGGCTGGAACGAGGACGGCCTGACACTCGGGCGGTCCCATCCATCGGGGCCCGTGGCACAGCCGCATGGACCGGCCACCAACAATGCTGTGTGGAGCACACAAGCGGGCTCAGCCTCCTCCAAACGAGGGGCCAGCTGCCTGCACATATCCACCTCTCTGAATCCATCATGATTCCAAGTTCCTAAACTTGACAGGACAGTGTTAACTGGTTAAATTCTGCCTCCACACATCCCCAAACTGAAAAGGGCACCTTGAACCCACCCCAGAGTCTCTGAGATGGAAAGACTGGGAGGTGTCCTTACAAAACGGGTAAAAGTCACCACTGTCGCTTGAACACGGACACCTTTCCTCTTCGACAACATCTATAAAACAAGACATGGGACTTCCCTGGTGGCGCAGTGGTTAAGAATCTGCCAGCCAATGCAGGGGACACAGGTTTGAGCCCTGGTCCGGAAAGATCCCACATGCCGTGGAGCAACTAAGCCGGTGCACCACAACTACTGAGCCTGTGCACTAGAGCCCGCGAGCCACAACTACTGAGCCCGCGAGCCACAACTACTGAGCCCGTGCTCTAGAGCCCACGAGCCACAACTACTGAAGGCCGTGCACCTAGAGCCTGTACTCTGCAATACGAGAAGCCACCACAATGAGAAGCCCATGCACCACAACAAAGAGTAGCCCCTGCTCGCCGCCAACTAGAGAAAGCCCACTTGCAGCAATGAAGACCCAATGCAGCCAAAAATAAATAAATAAATTAATTAATTAAAAAACAAGACACAAAACGCTTTGGTCTCACACAGTCAGTGAGCAGCTCACCACTTTCCTTGAAGCTCAGATCTCTCCTTCTAGGAGAAAGGAAGGGAGAGGGGGTTGGGGGACGAATGGTGGTATTTCCCTTTCATCCACAAACCCAGGCCCCTGGAACCCATCCACACTCCTGGGGAGCTTACCTTCTCGCAAAGGGAGACAGCAATAAGCAAAATAATTAAGTATTTTTATTACATGTTATACAGTAATAAACCCTATGGGAAAAAAAGAGCAGAGTAAAGGGCAGCTGTGCTGGGAAGGGGGGCAGGTTGCAATTCTAAACAGGTGGTCAGGTTGGGCCTCACTGTGACAGTGACACTGAAGCAAAGACTTAGAGGAGGTCAGCCACATGAATATTTGGGTCAAGAGTGTGCCACGCACAGAGAAGAGTGAAGGCTTTGTGATGGGTACGTGCCTCACGTCTGGGGATGGCGACTGCGGCACAAGCCCCGTGAACAAAGGGAAGAGAAGCGCCTGAAACTTAGGTTCAGAGTTGAGAGATCCTGTACTGATTCATTAGTCTCAACTCCTAAATCCAACTATCAGAGAATAGAGGCTTCTACTTCCGTTTTCTCGTAGCACCTACCAGCACGGTGTCATAACAATTTAGGCTAGCAAGTGGTCAAGCATTGTTTATACAATGAATTCCAGAAAATGTTCATATTCAAACTGTTAAGCTGTGGTAGAATTTTTTTAGAATGACATGTCACTATTAAAACACTCTAAACGTCAACAGGAGATGAAACTACAACTGACTTGAGGAGTAAAGTAATTCAGCAAAAAACAAGAGCTCAGAAAGCTTCAGGACTTTTTAGTAGAGGCAACTGGAATCATGTGGCCAGATGAGAGAGAACAGTGAGGGAGGCGAAGGGGCGTGGGTGTGGCCCCGGGGTCTGCTCTGGCTCCATTGGCCCCCATGGCCGAAGAAGCCGCTGTGACCTGCACGGAGCAGGGCGGCCCCCGGAGGTGCGGGCCCAGGACCCGAAACCCAGCACTGGTCTCCTGGGCTTCTTTCTCATCCGTTAAGAGGAAACAGCCAGACTACACTCGTCCTTCTCCACTATTTCTACTGACTGACCCTCATTTATACCCTAAACGTGTCAAGTACAGAACTCCTCAAAAAGTCCTATTTTATCTTAAAAATTTACAGAAACTTAAAAATTCTACTTTGCTATGTATCTGTATTTTAATATATCAACCACTCCTTCCCCCAATGCCCGTTCTGAGTACAATGGATGGTCCTGGAGGATGTGCCCGGCTTCCTCACTGACTTAAGGGCTCTCCCTGCAGCCCCGGCGCAGCTCCAACACCAGAGCTGTCCACGTGACGCGGTGGCTACAGGTGGGGCCTGCCGTGACGAGGCTCCAGCCCGCTCAGCGCCCAGGCCTCAGCCGTCGGCATGGCCAGGGACCCTGACAAGTTCACCACATCCCACCCCCGCCTCGCACAGTGCCCTACCCAGGTCCCGATTCAGGAAGGCCGTGAAATCCAGAAACCTGGAAAGACACTGGAATAACCCTCAGACCTGATCCCCGTCTCCTCTTTTGCAGGCATCACTCGTGTGGAGCGGCTTTATCGCGTGTGCAAACTCATGCACCCGCCACCACAAGCTCCTCTGTGCCCCCTTCAGAGTCTCTCTTCCCCGACCCCGTCCTGACCCAGTCATCTGCCCTCTCCCGTAACGGCGGCACCATTCCCAGAACGCTGTATAAATGGAATCACGCAGGAGGTAACCTTGAGACTGGACTCTGCTCAGTGGGAGTCCTCTGGGGCCCACCCAAGCTGCTGCAGGGCATGGGGAGCTTCCCACGGCAGGAACAAAAGAATCACGGTGTGTTGACCACTTACCCACTGATGGACACTTGGATCGTTTCCAATTTGGAGCTCTTACAAACAAAGCTGCTCTGAACACCCATGTTCACATTTCTGTGTGGACATAAGATCGCAATTCTCGGAGATAAATGTCCAGTAGTGCAGCGGCTGCGTCATATAAGGTAATCAAGAAGCTGCCACACCACGTTCCAGATCGGCCGCACCATCCACCGTCCTCCGTCCTCCCCGCTGCATAGGAGATCCAGCTTCTCCACGTCCTTGGAGTCTGCAGCCCTGTCATTTCAACTCCTCTAGTATGTGTGTCACAATCACTCACCACCATGGTTTTAATTTGCTTTTCCCTAATGGTTAGTGATGTTTTTCGTGTGCTTATGTGCCATCTACGTTCATCATCTTCTGCCCATTTCTGAACTGGACTGTTTGGGATTTTTACTGCTGTATATTCAAAGTTCTGTATATATTCTAGATATGAGTTCTTTGTGGTTTATAAATATTTTCTCCCACTCTGTCCTCGTCTCTCCATCCTACTAACGGGGTCTTTCACAAAGCAAAAGTTTTAAATTTTGGTTTAGTCCAATTTGTTGATATTTTTTCTTTTATGGATTGTGCTTTTGATATCATGTTAAGAACTCTTCACCAAAAACTAAAAACGGAGATAGAACCAAAGGTCAAAATCCTAACAGTTAATGAGAAAACTTTTAAGTAAAAGAGCTGTCTACACAATGGATTTTGAGAATAAGTGCATTTAGTCTTTATTTTTATTTTTTTAATGATTTTAAAAATTTTAATTAATTAATTAATCAGTTTATTTATTTATTTACGGCTGCGTTGGGTCTTCATTGCTATGCGAGGACCTTCTCTAGTTGCGGTGAGCGGAGGCTATTCTTCCTTGCAGTGCATGGGCTTCTCATTGCAGTGGCTTCTCTTGTTGCGGAGCACGGGCTCTAGGCACATGGGGTCCAGGAGTTGTGGCACTCAGGCTCCAGTAGTTGTGGCACACGGGCTCAGTAGTTGTGGCACATGAACTTAGCTGCTCTGTGGCATGTGGGATCTTCCTGAACCAGGGCTCGAACCCATGTCCCCTGCACTGGCAGACACTAGGAAGTCCCACTCTTTATTTTTAAACTTTAGATGTGATGAGGAAGAGTGTTAGCAAATATTTACAGAACAGTTACCATAACATTTAAGTTATATCTATACTTATTCTGATTACTATTATACAATAGTTTTTATCTAAGTGTGCTTAGCAAGAAAGATGACAAACACATTCTTGTCATGTATAAAAATCTGTTTTCATAAATTGAAAGTCTATTGTCTTGTAATTCTGAGACTATCAAAATGTTTATTAATTACTTGTCTGTGAATTTTCTGGATTATCTATGAAGAAAAAAACCACATAATTCATAACTGTAGTGGTTTTGAAACATGCCCACAGTTCTTTGTGACAACTCTCCCCTCTTGAACCCGGATGACATGGTACCTCGCCCTAATGAACAGAATGTGGTGCAGGTGATGTGTGACTTCAAAGGAGAGGTGACACAGGCAGTGCAGCTCCCGGCTAGACTCCAAGGATGCTCACTCCTGCAACTCAGGGGCTACCAGTGAGGAATTCCAGGTCACGTGGAGATGCCATGTGCAGGTGTTGCAACTGACGGTTTACCACTGGGTGAGGGTCCAGGCGACCCAGCCCGGCCACCACCTGAGCCATGCTGCCTGGGAGATGGTGAGCAAGACCCGCCTGCGTCCAGTCAGCCTCCTGATTCCAGACATGGCGAGTGACTGTTAGGGTCTGAGGGGGTTAGTTAGACAGCAGCAGTTTCCAATCCTTATGCCTTCGTTTCTTATTCTTCTCTTACTGTAGTGTCTGGGACCCAAAGTACAATGTCAAGGGAAGTGGTACTTGTGGGCACCCTTGCCTTCTCCTCGAGTTTTAAGAATGTTTGTAACACATTATCATTAAGAGTGATGTGACTGTAGGTGTCCTCTCATGTTAGTTACAGAAGTTTCCTTCTGTTTCTAGTTTAATACGTTATTTGTTTTTAATCAGGAGCAAGAACTGACTTTAAATAATCTTTTTGCATCTATCGAGATATTCATATGGCTTTTTCTCCTTTGCCTTGTTACTAAGGTTAATTACATTTATAAGACTGTCTAATTCTAAGCCACCCTTACATTGCTAAAATAAACTTAATACAGACACTACTGTATTCAGTTTTCTAACCTTTCTTTAGGATTTTTACATCTACATTCATGACGTAGATACGCCTGTAACTTTTATTCCTCTCACTAAACTTTTCTGGTTTGGACATCCAAATTATCTAATAGCCTCACAAAAGGAATTGAGGAGTATTCTCTTTTTCTGTTCTCGGGGAGAGTTTTTATTATTATTAAGACACACCTGTTGGGACTTCCCTGATGGTGCAGTGGTTAAGAATCCGCCTGCCAGTGCAGGGGACACGGGTTCGAGCCCTGGTCCAGGAAGATCCCACACGCTGCGGAGCAACTAAGCCCGTGGACCACAACTACTGAAGCCTGAGCGCCTAAGAGCCTGTGCTCTGCAACAAGAGAAGCCACTGCAATGAGAAGCCCATGCACCGCAATGGACAGCAGCCCCCGCTTGCCGCAACGCAACTTACAGAAAGCACCGCGCAGCAACAAAGACCCAACGCAGTCAAAAATAAATAAAATAAATAAATAAATTTATTTTAAAAAGACACACCTGTTAAAGCATCTAGTCCCAGTGTTTTCTTAGTGGAAACTTTTTAATTAATTTAATTTATTTAGCTGTCACAGGTCTACTTAGACTCTACTTCTGCTTTAATCTGTGTTGGTAAATTCTATTTTTCCAAGAGTCTGTTCCATTTCTTCTAACTGATCACATTTATTGCCATAATTGTTTGCAGTACTCTAGCTTTTTAATTCCTTTTACATCTGTATTGATGTTTCCCTTTTTTCTCCTAATGCTGTTTATATGCACCTGTCTCTGTATTTCTGGGGTTTCTGTTTTGTTTTTAAATATTTACTGTATGTATGTATGTATGTGTTTGTTTATTTATTTATTTAGCTGCGCTGGGTCTTAGTTGTGGCATGCAGGATCTTTGTTGCGGAATGTGGGATTTTTTAGTTGAGGCATGTGGAATCTTTTTAGTTGAGGCATGCGGGATCTAGTTCTCTGACCAGGGATTGAACCCGGGCCCCCTGCATTGGGAGCATGGAGTCTTAGCCACTGGACCACCAGGGAAGTCCCTGTCTCTCTGGTTTCTATGTTTGTTTTATTTTTCTTGCTCAATCATGCCAGTTTATTAGTCTTATCAAGGAACTAATAATTTGGTTTTGTCTGGTCCTTTGATTTCTATTCTTCTTTTATTTTTGTATTATTTCCTTTCTGCTTTTTTGGGGGGGGCGGTTTTATTCTGTTACTTTTACTCTAAATTGGGTTAGACACTTAGCACTTTAATTTTCAGCCTTTTGTTTTAATACAAACATTTAAGACAGCGTATTTTTTTGCAGTACTCTTTTTGCTGCTTTATGCAAGTTCTGATAAGTAGAATTTTACCTATTGTTCACTTTTAAGTTTCCATTATGATTTCTTCTTGACCCATGAATCATTTAGAAATCTTTAAACCTCCAAATTTATAGGAATTTTTATATTTTTATTAATAATCTATAATTTAATTGCATTACGGTCAAAGAACATGGCCTGTAAGACAGTAATTCTTAAACTGTTTTAAGAGTTACTTCCACAGCCTAGTCAATTACAAATATTCCATGTAAGTCCTAGAAGAATGTGAATTCTCTAATTGTTGGAGAATAGGTTCTATATATAACATCTTATATATTTTTCTTATTAAATAAATCTTAACTGTGTGGTCCAAATCTTCTACTTCTTTACTAATATTTTGCCTTAAGAAGTCTGTGAACGGGCTTCCCTGGTGGCCCAGTGGTTAAGAAACCGCCTGCCAATGTAGGGGACTCAGGTTCGAGCCCTGGTCCAGGAAGATCCCACATGCCGCGGAGAAACTAAGCCTGTGCGCCCCAACTACTGAACCTGCGCTCTAGAGTCCACGAGTCACAACTACTGAGCCCACGCACCACAACTACTGAAGCCCGCGCGCCTAGAGCCTCTGCTCCGCAACAAGAGAAGCCACCGCATTAAGAAGCCTGCACACTGCAACGAAGAGCAGCCCCCGCTCGCTGCATCTAGAGAAAGCCCACGCACAGCAACGAAGACACAACACAGCCAAAAATAAAAATAAATTAACTAAATAAATGAAAAAAAGCCTGTGAATATAGAATTGTCAATTTATTTCTGTAATTCTATTTATTTTTGCCTTATACACCTTGAGACTATTTTATTAGGTGAATACAAATGTCACAGCTGATACTGCCATGTGTATTCAGAGTAGCTCTGCCATTTGCTGAGATCTTTTTTTAGGAGGTGGGGAGCACAGAAAGCCTGCATGTCTTCCTTACTTCCTCCCCACCTAGCAATTTATTTAAAAAGTGTGTTTATTGAGAATCTTCTTGTTTTGTGGCAGTAAGAAACTATGGACTATCTAACCTGCCACATTACTGGAATCAGAAGTCCATGTGTTACTTTAAACGCTGATGGATGAACCTTGAGGGCATTATGCTATGTGAAATAAGCCAATCACAAAAGAAACACTATATGATTCCATTTCTATGAGGCACCCGAAGTGATCAGACTCTGAGAAAGAGGAAGGAGAATGGTGACTGCCAGGGGCTAGGGGAGGGGGTAGGGTTTCAGTCACACAAGATGACAAGAGCTGTCATACAACAATTGTGCATACAGCCAACAACACCGTGATGGACACCTAAAAACTGTTAAAAGGGTAATTTATGGTATGTGTTTTTACCACAAAAACAAAACAAAACAAAAAACTACTCTTTCACCTCCTTTTAGATCAAATAGTAAACTGGGATTTCTACATGCAAAGCAAATATAGTAAGGAATATTTCAAACTCTGGCAGCTGTCTCTAACAGTACAAATACAATTCTCAAAGTGATGACTACAACCTTTCTTTTCTCAACCAACCACCTTCTGGCCAATCTCTTCTACAATTACCTCATGGTTAAGTGAGACAAATAAGGCATCTTTTCAGTCATGGCAATTATACAAAGACTGTAGACTTCTTAAAATTCTTTCTATTTCAAAATACCCCTCTTTGGGACCTGCCTGGCAATTATACAAAGACTGTAGACTTCTTAAAATTCTTTCTATTTCAAAATACCCCTCTTTGGGACCTGCCTGGCTATCCAGAGGGTAAGACTCTTGAGCTCCCAATGCAGGGGGCCCGGGTTCAATCCCTGGTCAGGGAACTAGATCCTGCATGCATGCCACAGCTAAGAAGCCCACACACCATAACGAAGATCCCGTGAGCGGCAACTAAGACCCGGCACAGCCAAAATAAATAAATAAATAAATATTAGAGGAAAAAAAACACCCCACAAAATACCCCTCTTTGAATATGTACCTCATATTCATACCTTCAAATGTAGTTTCAAGCTGGGCATATAAGAATCACGTAAGGAGTTTGTTTAAAAATACATTTCCAGACTTGATGAATCAAAATCTAGAAAGATCTGTGACTCTGAATTAAAAACAAACAAACGAAAAACAATTCCTTTTGATTGCTTGCAAACATGTCATTGTCTGCTTTGCACTCAGTATTATCTATGTTTATTTCCTGTATGGATGTTTAGAAATTCTTTATATGAAAAATAACTGCTGGTTTAAAATAGACTATTTTAATAAAGTAAAAAAAAAAAAATTATCTTAAAAGCCGCCCCTAACTCCTTAAGCAGAGCTGAGTGCCTCTTCTCGGCTCCACCAGCACTGTGCCATCTCCTGACACACAAAGCACAGCAGGCACGTACACACACATACACCCCACCCCACACTGCACGTATGTTGTTGGCAGGCAGGGCGTGTGGACTCACGGTCCTCTCAGGCACAGCACAATGGCGGACATGCAGCTGGTTTTCAATACACGTTTTCTGAACCAAGCCAACAACTGTACAGGACTCTGTATAGAAATGATCTAACGACTCTCAATCAAGAAAGGTATATCAGCATCACCTCAGGAACTTTGAAAAAATACCTATTCCCAGGTCCACCTGGATTTAGTGGGAGTCACCAGCTCCATGACCTCCTCTCCTGTGTGAGGATAACACCCCTGGGAAGTGGTTGTTTAGATGGTATTTGGGGGAGGAGGACTTTGAGTGAAGTCGGTCAAAGAGAGAGGAAGCCTATTCCAAACGGGAATGACATTCGAAAACTGTTAAAAACAGGGCACGTTGGTGCCAAGTGAGTCACCAAAACAAACAATTTGTAGGAAAATGGCTACAAAAGGCCTTGTGTGGTAACGTTAAAGCACTTTAACTTTTCATAAAACTGAGAAGCACGACTGAAGACAGGAGTGGAGGACAGACTTGCATCACACAAAGATTGCTCTGGATACTGTGTGGGGGTCGGACGGAGGTGGGAACAGAATAGAGACCAGTTAAGAGGCTGCTGTAATAACCCAGGCCTGAACCAAGCCAGTATGAACAGAGAACAGATTTGAAATATACTGTGGAAATGGAATTATAATTACTTAGTCACCAACCAGATGTGGGAGCTGAATGAGGGAAGAGAGGTCTGAGTTTCTAGCTGCAGCAAGTGTGCGGCTAGTGGTAGCCCTTATGAACATGGGGATAAAGCAGAAAGAACAGATTAGGGCTGGGACTGAGGGACTGTGGGGAAGGAATTTGAGCCTGAGGTGGCTACAGCACATCAAGACAGAGAAGTGCGTAAGTGGGTCTGTAGCCGAGAATAGAGACGTAGGCTGCAGATGAGATCTGGGGTCAGAAGCAGAGAGATGGCAACTGAACTCACAGAAAATGAGGCCATTCACACAAGTAGAAGAGGGGGAGACAGAGGCAGAGACAGAGCCCTGAAGACAAAGACAACTGAGGAAGAGAAGTTCTGAAAAGGCGTGATCAGCCAGAGAAGTAACAGCAAAATCAAGAAAAATATGGACTTAGGGAAGGAAGGCACGGTTGACAATGTCGGAAGTCACAGAGGGCTAAGAAAAAACACCGATGGAAAGTCCCTCATTGCATTAGAAAACTAGAAAGCGCACAGTACTTCAGAATAAAAGTTTCAGTGGGGAGGCTGGGGTAGAACCACGGCTGAAGAACGCGTGGGTGATGAGAGTGGAGAGAGACAGGGTGGTGCATGCTTCTAAGATTCTGTGTGTATGTGTGTGTGTGTGTGTGTGTGTGTGTGCGTGTGTGCGTGCACATGCCTGTGTCTGTGTAGGTGACAAAGCGATAGCTGGAGTACGATATGGGGGTTGAGGTCGGAAGAGATTGGAGCACATCTGAATAATAAGGGAAGAGAGTTATTAGAAAGAGGTTGAAGCTATGAAGAAGAGAGGTGATGGTGGAGCGTGAGGCCCATGAGGAGGCACCTGGCATCGAACACAAATACAGCACACCAGCAGCCCTAAAGAGGATGCCTACACTCACCCACTGAAACCAAACATGCGAATCCTCTGAGCAGTAAGGCAGCCTAATTCAATATCTGAAGGTGGGATCGATCAGAACAAAAATAAAATCACTTGATGAACACATTTTTAAAGCCCTGGTGTTACAACTGTTCACAAAACCCTGTGTGTGTGTGTGTGTGTGCGCCTGCGCGTGCACATACATGCACACGCACGGCAGAATCTAAGTCCAACCACAGGGAACTGTTACATAAAGATTGACCTGCCCAAAGCCACTGTGGAAGCCACTAAAAGACTGTGTTCAGGACAGGAAACGTCTACAACATGCGACCACACGGGAGAAAAGCTGCAGGTCAGTGCGTGCAGGATTCCAGCTGAATTTAAAAGAATGTACATACACATTTACACAGACAAATACCAAAAGAATATAAACCCAATAGTATTTGCTTGTTTTTAAATGATGAGAGTTTTTCCTTTACACATTTCAAGTAGTAGTGAATACACACTACTTTTGTAATTCGGGGGAAAAAAATTACACCAATAAATATTTTAAGTAATACTTATAAAAGCTATGGAATAATATGAAAAGAAGTAGATATATATGACTACACATATGATTACAATTATTTCGAAAAGAGAGAAATCATATGTAAGAAAAAAGGCTGGTAAGAAATACATCAATTAATGTGTTGGAGGAGGAAATAATTATGGGCAATTTTCCTTCCTTCTACTATTCTATGCCTTGAAATTTTTCTTTAAAGAACATATATTACATTAGTATGAAAAAAAAAAATCACCATACTTACCAACCCCGACCCCAACCTTTTCCACCATGTCCCGCCTCCTACGACACACACACCCACACCCCCCACAAGTACTTACATGGGCTTACATCTCTGTATCTGTTTCGATTTCTGTTTTCTGGAAACTTGGCCACTCTATGAGGATAGTCATGGGACTCACTGCGAATTTCCTTAAAATAACAAAAATATATTTTAATATTTCTCTTAAATTTTATATAGCAAAACAGATACTTTCCCAGCCAGTATAAAATAACTTTCGGGCTTCCCTGGTGGCGCAGTGGTTGAGAGTCCGCCTGCCGATGCAGGGGACACAGGTTCGTGCCCTGGTCCGGGAGGATCCCGCATGCCGCGGAGTGGCTGGGCCTGTGAGCCATGGCCACCGAGCCTGCGCATCCGGAGCCTGTGCTCCGCAGCGGAGAGGCCACAGCAGTGAGAGGCCCGGTACCGCAAAACAAATAAATAAACAAATAAATAAATAACTTTCACTGAGCACTTAGTATAGGTCAAGTACTATGCAAAGCACATCATCGACGTGACCTCATTCAATTCTCATAACACCAGTAGGAAAGATTATCTTCCCCATTTCGTATGTCAGGGGTGACAGGCTTTCAGGAGTTAAATGATCTACCAAAGGTCCCACATCTAGTGAGTGTGAGACCCCAGGACTGAACCAAGGTCCTTCAAGCAGAAGGCTCTGCTCTCATACACGTTCACTGCCCTGCCATGTTCAACACCTACAGCAACGTTAACAGTTCATGTGACAGCTGATGCAAAGGAGGAAGCTAAGGTTACCACATCATACTCAAATTTCCAACTAAACTCTCTGAATATTATCTACCTATATTTCAGAGCTTCTATCTTAAAATTTTAATCTATTTCTTTATCTTCATGCCATATAACTGTTACTTTATTCTGAGCCCAGGTATTCTCAAATTTTATTTCTAGAGCTACAAATGCTCATTTTAGGACCCTTATGGTTCTTGGTATTCCACTACAGAAGAACTTCTGTGCCAGTATGCCTGCACTAGGCACTCAGCTACTTGCTGTATCCATCATGACCAGCTTTTTCTCCCAAATGGAACATTATTCTAAGAATTCAGATAAAAACAGAAACATACCAAAAAAACCCCCAAAGAGTATGCATTAACAGCAAAAATTAATTTGGGCTTTTGCTCACACTACCATGTCTGGAGAAACAGTATTTTAAAAGTTAGGCACCAAGACTTCCCTGGTGGTGCAGTGGTTAAGAATCCATCTGCCAATGCAGGGGACACAGGTTCAAGCCCTGGTCCAGGAAGATCCCACATGCCACAGAGCAATGAAACCTGTGTGCCACAACTACTGAGCCTGCGCTCTAGAGCCCGCGAGCCACAACTACTGAGCCCACGTGCTACAACTACTGAAGCCTGCGTGCCTAGAGCCCGTGCTCCACAACAAGAGAAGCCGCCGCAATGAGAAGCCCGCGCACCGCAGTGAAGAGTAGCCCCTGTTCGCTGCAACTAGAGAAAGCCCGCGCACAGCAACAAAGAGCCAACTCAGCCAAAAATAAAATAAAATAAATAAATAAACCCATTAAAAAAAAAGTTAGGCACCAGGTAATTTTATAAATTAAGCATAAATAAGTTATTCAGGTAATTTTCCTACCGTCCTGCCTGCCACCACCCAACAGCCCTAGGATAGGTAACTTTCTAGCTCATATTTTTACCCAATGGGCCTTCTAATACCCAAGAGTAGGGAACAGAGACCACCTCTCGGCACAAGAAATCACAGCCTCTTTGTGCAAAGAGCATGGGGGTTCAACATATGTTGGTGCAGTCCTTTTGGAAAATGCAATCTGCCACACACACAGGAACAGAAACACACACATACACATGTTACAATTGTTGCTACTGACTTTTTAATGCTACTCTCACACCCAGCAATCTTGCTAAGCTCTCTAACATTTGGTAGCTGGTTCTGAATCTCTCGATACCAGCCAACAGTGATAATTCTGTCTCCCTTATACTTCGTATTTCTCATTCATACATCTTATTTCTTTTTCTTATCTAATTGCATTGGCTAGGACCTCTTATTCAATGTCAAATAGAAATATTTTTTCCCTGATTCTGAAAGAACTGCTTCTAAGGTTTAACCACTAAGTGTAATATTTGCTTTAGGTTTCTGGTGGATACCCTTTTCAGGTTAAGAAGGTTCCCCTCAGTAACTTCTAGTTTACTAAATGTTTCTTTCACCATGAATGGGTGTTGAATTTTACTCAATGTTTACCCTGCATTCATGGATATTTAACTTTTCTCCTTTAATCTGGTAATGTATTGAATTACAATAACAGATTTTCATTTAGATATGCATTTAAGGTTCCTCCATGTCTTTTCATGGCTTGATAGCTCATTTCTTTTTAGTGCTGAATGATATTCTATTGTTTGGGTGTACCACCATTATTTTAAGATGTATGCATCTACATTTTTAAGTTGAACTGACCTCTAATTTTCTTGTCCCATACAATTTATTCAGTTTTAGTATCAAAGCTCTACTAGCCTCATACAATAAGTTGGACAGAAATATTACCTTTTAGCTTCAAATACTTTTCCATGAAAGCATATCATAACAAATTACCGTGACTGGATGAAAAAAGAAATAAAGCTTCATTTCCACTGGTTAATTATAGAAGTTTTTAAGTGTCAAATAATAAGTTTTATAGGTAAAGTTAAACACATTCAGGTCTTGGCTTTTATCTGTATAATCTCAAACACTTCAGAGTCAAAACACTACAGAGTTCAAGTAATTTTATATTCCAAGTTAATAATTGATATAAAAGAAAAACATTAATTTAAAACAATACTAAAACATGCATGTTGAGAGATCTTCTGCATCAAATGCAGAGAAAATAATTGACAAGAATAAGAAATTCTAAGATCAGGCAGGTGAAGAGAGTGAAGAAGTGCTCCAACACTTTGCTGCAGAGCGCATACTGCTGTAATGTTTCTGTGAGAACAATTTGATAAGGTTATAAGTTTGAGCCACCAATTTTGCCTCCAGGAATTTATATCGCATACAGCCATATACCTGTGTGTACCAGGATGTTCACTGTATGTAACAGTGGAAAACTAGCAGCAACCTCAGTGCCCTGCAGGAGTAAAGCAGAGGTGAGGGGAACTGGGGGGGACAGGAGGGAACCAGGAAAGGGACACAAGTGCTGCAAACACTTGTGTGGGTTGGTCTCAAGGACACACTGTGAAAAAGGTATGAAAGACGTTGAGTAGCTCCCAACTCCATCCACTCAAACATAACTATGCCTGAGAACACAATGAATAATTCTAGAAGGAGTCAAAATACTAGTAACTTGTGGGGCAGAAGACTGGGGGACCGAACATCTAGGGGAGGGTAGAAATTTATATAACTAAAAATTTGCTTTAATTATAAAATATTTCAAACAAAAAAATATAGATAATAGGACACCCCATGTTCCCACCAGTGAGATTAAACATGTTACCACTTTTGCCATATTTGTTTCAAATTTCTTCTCTTAGAAAAGGTATAAAGTACATCAGACACAGCTTTTCTCTACCCTGCTCCTCTCTCCTTTCCAAAGTAACCTTCTGTCATTCTAACTGCTTTTTATTGGAAACCTTTTGTGCCATTTAAAATTTAAACCATACATTCACATATTCTTTAGTTTATATACTACTTAAAAATAAACTAGCTAAAATAGTAATAAATACTAGGTGTAATATCAGTCTTAATGCTAATAAGTAGGTTTTGTTTTTTTTTTTTTTGCGGTACGCGGGCCTCTCACTGCTGTGGCCTCTCCTGCAGCGGAGTACAGGCTCCGGACGCGCAGGCTCAGCGGCCATGGCTCACGGGCCCAGCCGCTCCGCGGCATGTGGGATCTTCCCGGACCGGGGCACGAACCGGCATCCCCTGCATCGGCAGGTGGACTCTCAACCACTGTGCCACCAGGGAAGCCCTAATAAGTAGTTTTAAAATCACATCAAAAAGTTGTTGCAACACACAGATTGTGAAAAAACAGTTGCAAATCATATATTTGATAAGGGATTAATATCCAGAATGTACTTTTTAAAAAAACTCCTACAACTAAAATATAAAACAATTTTTAAAAGGGCATTAAACAAGCCCTTCTTCAGTACTCCTGTTATGCTTATACACCCATTTTCCACAGTTAAGTCCATCTGTTGGTTGCTGTTTCCAGTTTTTAGCCTAAAAAACATTTTTTTTTAATGTACAATATAACTAATCATTACTGATATTGCAAAAAAAGAATAGGGCAGGGCCCCAAGTACTGGGGGTAGGGAAAAGATCTTAATTTACAACACCATAAAACAGATACATTTTCTCAGTTACTTTCTTTTAAAAGAGAGAATTCTTACAGAGTTTATTTTCTCAAATTTCTAATGTTATCATTATTATTTGTTCTCCTTTACCTTTCTTTAATTTCAGTGCATTTAGGAAGAACCCCAGTACTTTAGAAAGTAGCTCCAGAGCTACGTACTAGTTGCCTATTCCAACATCGATTCTTTCTTACTAAAGGTTTCTGAATGTATTTTCTGACTTACAAAGAGCCCAACTAAGAGCCTGTATTTCCCAGCCTCTTGTACAACTAAGAATAGTCATGGGACACAGTTCTGGCCAATCAATGGGAATAAGCAGAAATCACTAGGTTGGGATGCAGGAGAGCTTTGATGAAAAGGGCTGGCTCAGTTGAATACAGGCTCTGATGTGGGGGGCGAGGGGTGAGAAAGGGTAGGAGCTGTCTGGTGACCCCAAGGTAAAAGCACATCCTGAGGAAGGCCAAGCAGAAATAGAGTAGACTGGGTCATCTA
Organism: Delphinapterus leucas; assembly: GCF_059928025.1. Lineage (NCBI taxonomy): Eukaryota > Metazoa > Chordata > Mammalia > Artiodactyla > Monodontidae > Delphinapterus > Delphinapterus leucas. Next base: position 28,049,517 of record NC_143142.1, on the reverse strand, counting down.
TGACTTGATGGAGCCACAGTAACAGCTCTGGACTCCTATCTCCAGAATTCTCATCACACGAGAAATGGAAGTCCCTGTTTGTTGTTGCCTGATTTTCTTTCCAAGCAGCTAAATGCAGGTCTCTAATACACACAGTAGAGCCAAATCTCAACAATAACTAGATCTGACACTGATGAGGCATTTTCAGGACCACCCAAGACACAAAAATAAACAATTTTATAAGCACTTTATGTGAGCAATAAAATACAAGGTGTTTCTCAAAATGGGGATGGGAAAGGCAAGGGTTGAACTATTCCCTAGGTCTATCATATTCGGCAAAATAAGGCTCTACTGATGTTCTGATGCTGAAATGTTCCCCTCCTATAGCAGAGAGAACCCATAAACACTGGCCCTAAATACACAAAGGATGTCTCTGTTAGCAGTAAAACCTGTCAACCTCAGCAATGCTGACATTTGGGCTAGATAACTAACCCTGTTGCGGGCCCTCTTGTGCCTGGCAGGACGTTTAACGGCAGCGCCTGGTCTCTACTTGTTAGATTGGCAGTAGCACCCCCTCTCCCAGATGTGACCACCAAAATTCTCTTCTGACATGTCCTCGGACAGCAAAATCTACCACCAACACACCCCACCAACACCCAGCTGAGAACCACTGTTCTAATCTAGTGCCCACTCCCACCTTTAATTAAAGCTAAATTTAAATGGGGAAGATCTTTGTTTTAAAAAATAATTTAACCAAAATAAAAATTTTAATCCTATTGATTTTTATATGATTTTTGCTCAAAAAAGCTAGGAATAATTGACTCACTAGTTATTTCTTTCTTAGTGGCAATGATCCAAAATGTAGCTAACTCATGCACAAGTGTCTTTCATGGAGTTATTTATGACACTGAAAGGCTAGAAATAACCTAAATGTTCAATGTCAGAGAAAAGACTGGTTGTACAAATCATGGTGCATCCAAATGAATACTGTACAGTCATTTAAAAGAAAGGCACTCATGCCAGTGGTCACATAAACTCATACAGTCTCCTGGAATGGTAATATATGACATAAACAAAGGCATTAACAAACCAATAAATGGAACTGAGCTGCTATTTGGGAGAATAATTCATTCAGCTCCTCAGCTGTATTTGAAATTTACATACATGTGTGAGCTGACTATATTATGATTGCCCAACACCTCCTTTTCCTAAGGATCTGGAAAGGAACTCATGCAAATCTGACTTGTTCTTCCCTAAAGATAACTTCTCTTGCTTTTTCTTTACCCTGAATACTTAGAAAACTCATCAGAACGCATCCTGGTTTTTATGCTTTTCAAATATATTCCTGGTGGAGACTCTGACCTTGAGACTCAAGGTGTTCCTCAGCTCAGAGATGTTCTTCCACTACTACTTCAGTTATTGCTTCATCTGCCTCCTCTGCTCTCTCTTCCAGGAACTCTGATCACAGATTTGAGACCTTCCTGTGTTTTTTTGGTTTTTTTTTTTTGCGGTACGTGGGCCTCTCACTGTTGTGGCCTCTCCCGTTGTGGAGCACAGGCTCCGGATGCACAGGCTCAGCGGCCATGGCTCATGGGCCTAGCCGCTCTGCGGCATGTGGGATCTTCCCAGACCGGGGCACGAACCCATGTCCCCTGCATCGGCAGGTGGACTCTCAACCACTGTGCCACCAGGGAAGCCCCCTTCTTGTGTTTTAAATGCTCTCTTACTATTCATTTAAAATACCTTTTTCCTAAATTCTGCAAGGTTTTTTCCCAAGCTAACTTGATATTGTGCACTATCTATTCTGCTAGTGAGTCCTGAATTTTTTAACAGTCACATTCTATAACTTCAAGAACTCTTTCCTGTTCTCAGCTTATTTTATTTTTACAATCTGCACTTGTCATATTGGGAATCTGAATTCCACTTTTCTCTCTTTTTTTATACTATTTGGCATACTCTAAATGATACAGTCTCATTTTCTTCAAGTGCTGAGTTTTTCATATGTCTAGCATTTGTTTGTTCATCTTTACAGAAAGGATCAGCCCTTACCCAAGGTTTTGTGGACGCTCATACTGTTTACTATCAAAATCCTCTGAGTCTCAAATATGTGGGTGGGACCCTTCTCTAGTGTCAAATAATAATGTGGATTTTTTCTTATTACTGTGTTTTGGGCATTTCAGTGATCAATAAGAACAACAAAAAAGCTTCTACTGCATGGAATTAAAGACCTAGAAAATTATATCATTTTCTATTACTTTTCTTGCTGCCAATTTTTACTACTATTCGCACAACTGTCTCTGACAATTTTCTCTTTAAAATCAGACCTCAGACTTTTCCTTGGAACTATCAAGGAGCCAGTCTAATAAGTGGCATAAGAAAAGCATGCTCACATTTAAAGTAAACACAGGAAGAGAATTTATTTTTGCCTGAGGGCATAACAGTGCATGAACAGGCCTGAAGGATGAGCAAGCAGATGTCAGGTCAACAAGCTGGGAAAGATGGGTCCAAGCAGAAAAAGAGCTGTGCAAAGTCAGAAAGATGTGAATGTATGTAACAAATGAATGAAAGAATGATTAACTGATGTCTTGCAAGAAGTATATAAGCAACACAAGACTTGTGGTACATGAGAGACGGAAATGCAAGACATGAGGATGAACAGGTGGAGAGAGATCAGATTATGCAGGCATTTGTTCATGCTTCACTCACCCAACACACATACAGGGATTCTGCAAATTATGAAGATGGTGTTGCAAATGGAGGGGCAGGGGGAAGGAAAGATGGATTATTCTACAAACAGTATGATAAAAGCAAGCAGTTATTTAGGAAAAAAAACTAACTGATCAGGAACAAGACAAGGATTCCCACTTTCACCATTTCTATTCAACATAGTACTGGAAGTTCTACCTGAGCAATCAGGCCAAAAAAACCCAGTAGGCATCCAAGTTGGAAAGAAAGTTGTTAAACTATTTCTATTTACAAATGAAGTGATCTCATGTGTAGAAAACCCTAAAGAATCCACAAAACGACTGTTACAGCTAATAAATTCAGCAAAGTTGCAAAACACAAAATCAACACACAAAAATCAGTTGTGTTTCTATACACTAGCAATGAGCAATTCAAAAAAAAATGAGATTAAGAAAGCAATCCCATTTACAATAGAATCAAGAATACTTAAAAATAAACTTAACCAAAAAGGTGAAAGACTTGTACTCTAAAAACTATAAAACGTGGCTGAAAGAAATTAAAGACAACCTAAATAAATAGAAAGGTATCTCATGTTTGTGGATTGGAAGACTTAATATTAAGATGACAGAGCTACCCAAAGTGTTATACTGATTCAATGTAATCCCTATCAAAATTCCAATGACAATTTTACAGTAATGGAAAAACTCATCCCAAAATTCATATGAAAAGTCAAGGGACCCTGAAAAGCCAAACAATATTGAAAAAGAATAACAAAGTTGGAGGAATCACACTTCCCGATTACAAAACTTACAGAGCTAGAGTAATCAAACGCATATGGTATGGCATAAAGATAGACACAGATCGATGGAATACAACAGAGTTCAGAAATAAACCCTCAGAGGGACTTCCCTGGTGGTGCAGTGGTTGAGACTCCATGCTACCAATACAGGGGGCCCAGGTTCGATCCCTGGTCAGGAAACCAGATCCCACATGCATGCTGCAACCAAGAGTTTGCATGCCACAACAAAGGAACCGGTGCGCCACAATTAAAGAGCCTATGAGCTACAACTAAGGAACCCGCCTGCCACAACTAAGACCAGGTGCAACCAAATAAATAAATAAATATTTTTTAAAAAAATAAAGAAAGAAACCCTCAGATCTAGGGTCAACTGATTTTCAACAAGGGGGCCAAGACCATCCAATGTGGAAAGGACAGTCTTATCAACAAATGGTGTTGGGAAAACGAGACATCCACATGCAAAATAATGAAGTTGCACTATTACAATACGCCTTACACAAAAATTAACTAAAGATGGATCAAAGACCTAAATGTAAGAGCTAAAACTGTAAGAAACTCTTAGAAGAAAACATACGGATTGAAAATCTTCATGATCTTGCATTTGGCAATGGTTTCTTAAATTATGATACCAAAAGCACAGGCAACAAAAGAAAAATAGATAAATTGGACTTCATCCAAATTAAAGACTTACATGCATAAAATGACACTATCTAAAGAGTGAAAAGAAAACTCACAGATTGGGAGAAAATATTTATATACCGTGTATCTGACAAGATATTAATAACCAGGATATCTAAAGAACTGCTACAATCCAACAACAAAAGGACAATTAAAAAACAGGCAAAGACACTTGGGACTTCCCTGGTGGTCCAGTGGTTAAGATTCCATGCTCCCAGTGCAGGGGGCCTGGATTCAATCCCTGGTCAGAATCCGCATGCCACAACTAAGAGCCCGCATGCTGCAACTAAGACCCGGCACAGCCAAAGAAATAAATATTTTTTTAAAAAAGACAGGCAAAGACACTTATTAGAATGGCCAAAATCTAAAACACTGACGACATCAAATGATAACAAGGATGTAGAGCAACAGTAACTCTCATTCTCTGCTGGTGGGAATACAAAATGGTTCAGCCATTCTGGAAGACAGTTTGGTGCTTTCTTACAAAACTGCACATACAATCCAGCAATCATGCTCCTTGGTGTTTACCCAAAGGAGCTGAAAACTTATGTCCACATAAAAATCTACACATGGATGTTTATATCAGCTTTATTCACAATTGCCAAAACTTGGAAGCAACAAATGTGTCCTTCAAGGGTTGAATGGATACATAAATTGTGACACATCCAGACAATGGAATATTAATCAGTGTGAAAAAGAAATGAGCTATCAAGCCATGAAAAGACATGGAAGAACTTTAAATGCATATTACTAAGTTAAAGAAGCCAATCTGAAAAGGCTACATACTGTATGACTCCAACTATATAACATTCTGGAAAAAAAAACCTACTGAAACAGTAAAAGATCAGTGGTTGTCAGGGGTTGGAGGGATGACAAGGTGGAGCATAGAGGATTTGTAAAAATACTCTGTATTATGCCACAGTGATGGATACATATCATATAATACATCAGTCCAAACCCACTGAATATACAACACCAAGAGTGAAACTTAATGTAAACTACGGATTTTGGTGATTATTATCTGTCAGTGTAGGTTCATGGGTTGAAACAAATGTGTCACTCTGGTGTGGGGTCAGGGGGTATATAAGAAATCTGCCTCTCAATTCTGCTGTGAATGTGAAACCACTCTAGAAAAGTAAAGTCTTAATTAAACACAAACCAAAAAAAGGCAAAGGACTTGAATAGTCATTTCTCCAAAGATTCAGAAATGGTCAATAGCACATGAAAAAGATGCTCAACATTCTTAGTCATTAGGGAAATGCAAATCTAAACCACAGTGACATACCTACTACGCAGGACCATAATTTTTTTTTTTTTTTTTTTGCAGTACGTGGGCCTCTCACTGTTGTGGCCTCTCCCATTGCGGAGCACAGGCTCCGAACGCGCAAGCTCAGCAGCCATGGCTCACGGGCCCAGCCGCTCTGCGGCATGTGGGATCTTCCTGGACCAGGGCACGAACCCGTGTTCCCTGCATCGGCAGGCAGACTCTCAACCACTGCGCCACCAGGGAAGCCCGACCATAATTTTAAAAATGGTAAATAACAAGTGTTAGAATGTGAGAAAAGCAGAAACCTCAAACACTGCTGGCGGTAATGTAAAATGTTGCAGCCACTGTGGAAAACAGTTTAGCAGTTCCTCCAATGCTAAACAAAGAACTACCATATTATCCAGCAATTCCACTTCTAGGTCCAAACCAAAAGAATTAAAACCAGGGACTCCAATGAACACTTGCACAGCAATGTTCATAGCAGTATTATTCACAATAACCAAAAGGTGGAAACAATCCAAACGTTCATTACCAGAGAAACAAAATGTGGCATACCCATACAAAAAAATATTAGTCAGCCATAAAAAAGGAATAAGGTTGTTACAGGCGACAACATGGTTCAACGTTAAAAACATTATGTTAGGTGAAATTATCCAGACACAAAGGAACAAATATTGTATGTTTCCACTTGTATGAGGTACCTAGAAGAGGCAAATTCATAGAGCTAGAAAATAAAGCACAGGTTACCAGGCGCTGGGGGAGGAGGGAATAGGGAGTTATTGCTTAATGGGTACAGAGTTTCTATTTGGGGTGCTGAAGGGGTTTGGGAAATGGTGGTGATGGTTGCACAACACTGTAAATGGAATAAATGACACTGCAGAGAGGGCAGACAGCAGAAGCAGGAAGAACTACAATTCTGCAGCCTGTGGAATGAAAACCACATTCACAGAAAGACAAAAGGAAAAGGTAGAAAACTATGTACCAGATGAAGGAACAAGATAAAACCCCAGAAAAACAACTAAATGAAGTGGAGATGGGCAACCTTCCAGAAAAAGAATTCAGAATAATGATAGTGAAGATGATACAGGACCTCAGAAAAACAATACAGGCAAAGATCAAGAAAATGCAAGAAATGTTTAACAAAGACCTAGAAGAATTAAAGAACAAACACCTAGAAGACTTAAATAACAAACAAAAAGAGATGAACAATACAATAACTGAAATGAAAAATACACTAGAAGGAATCAATAGCAGAATAATTGAGGCAGAAGAACAGATAAGTGACCTGAAAGACAGAATGGTGGAATTCACTGCTGTGGAACAAAGAAAAAAGAATGAAAAGAAATGAAGACAGCCTAGGACAACATTAAACACACCAACATTTGCATTATAGGGCGTCCCAGAAGGAGAAGAGAGACAGAAAGAACCCAAGGAAATAGTTGAAGAGATTATAGTCAAAAACTTCCTTAACACGGGAAAGGAAATAGACACCCAAGTCCAGGAAGTACAGAGAGTCCCAGGCAGGATAAACCTAGTGAGAAACACACTGAGACACACAGTAATCAAATTGACAACAATTAAAGACAAAGAAAAAATTTTTAAAGCAACAAGGGATAAATGACAAATAACATACAAGGGAACTCCCATAAGGTTAACAGCTGATTTCTCAGCAGAACCTCTACATGCCAGAAGGAAGTTGCATGATATACTGAAAGTGATGAAACGGAAGAACCTACAACCAAGATTACTCTACCCGGCAAGTACCTCATTCAGAATTGATTGAGAAATCAAAAGCTTTACAGACAAGCAGAAGCTAAGAGAATTCAGCACCACCAAACCAGCTCTACAACAAATGCTAAAGGAACTTCTATAAGTGGGAAACACAGACAAGAAAAGGACCTACAAAAACAAACCCAAAACAATTAAGAAAATGGTCACAGGAACATACATATCGATAATTACCTTCAATGTGAATGGATTAAATGCTCCAACCAAAAGACACAGGCTCTCTGAATGGAAACAAAAACAAGACCCATATACATGCTGTCTACAAGAGACCCACTTCAGACCTAGGGACACATACAGACTGAAAGTGAGGGGATAGAAAAAGATATTCCATGCAAATGGAAATCAAAAGAAAGCTGGAGTACCAATACTCATATCAGATAAAACAGACTTTACAGAATGTTACAAGAAACAAGAAAGGACACTACGTAATGATCAAGGGATCAATCCAAGAAGAAGAGATAACAATTATAAATATATATGCACCCAACACAGAAGCACCTCAATACATAAAGCAAATGCTAACAGCTATAAAAGAAGAAATTGACAGTAACATAATAATAGAGGGGGACTTCAACACCTCACTTACACCAATGGACAGATCATTCAGACAGAAAATCAATAAGGAAACAAAACCTTTAAATGACACCGTAGACCAGAGAGATTTAATTGATATTTATAGGACGTTCCATCCGAAAACAGCAGATTACACTTTCTTCTCAAGTGCACACGGAATCTATTCTCCTGGATCTATTCTCCAGGATAGATCACAACTTGGGTCACAAATCAAGCCTCGGTAAATTTAAGAAAATTGAAATCATACAGAGCATCTTTTCCGAACACAGCGCTATGAGATTACAAATCAATTACAGGTAAAAAAATGTAAAAAACACAAACACATGGAAGCTAAACAATACATTACTAAGTAACCAAGAGATCACTGAAGAAGTCAAAGAGGAAATCAAAGAATACCTAGAGACAAATGACAACGAAAACACGACAATCCAAAACCTATGGGATGCAGCAAAAGCAGTTCTAAGAAGGAAGTTTATAGCAATACAAGCCTACCTCAAGAAACAAGAAAAATCTCAAATAAAGAATGTAAACTTACACCTAAAGAAACTAGAGAAAGAAGAACAAGCAAAACCCGAAGTCAGTAAAGGAAAGAAATCATAAAGATCAGAGTAGAAACAAATGAAATAGAAGCAAAGAAAACAATAGCAAAGATCAATAAAACTAAAAGCTGGTTCTTCGAGAAGATAAAATTGATAAACCTTTAGCCAGACTCACCAAGAAAAAGAGGGAGAAGACTCAAATCAATAAAATTAGAAATGAAAAAGAAGTTACAACGGACACTGCAGAAATACAAAGCATAAGAGACTGCTACAAGCAACTCTATGCCAACAAAATGGACAACCTGGAAGAAATGGACAAATTCTTAGAAAGGTATAACCTTCAAAGACTGAACCAGGAAGAAATAGAAAATATGAACTGACCAATCACAAATAATGAAATTGAAACTGCGATTAAAAATCTTCCAACCAGGTGGCTTCACAGGTGAATTCTATCAAACATTTAGAGAAGAGCTAACACCCACTCTTCTCAATTCTTCCAAAAAATTGCAGAGGAAGGAACACTCCCAAACTCATTCTATGAGGCCACCATCACCCTGATACCAAAACCAGACAAAGATACTACAAAAAAAAGACAATTACAGACTAATATCACTGATGAACATAGATGCAAAACTCCTCAACAAAATACTAGCCATCAAAATCCAACAACACATTAAAAGGATCATACACCATGATCAAGTGGGATTCATCCCAGGGATGCAAGGATTCTTCAATATGCAAATCAAGCAATGTGATACACCATATTAACAAATTGAAGAATAAGAACCATATGATCATCTCAATAGATGCAGAAAAAGCTTTTGACAAAATTCAACACCCGTTTGTGATAAAAACTCTCCAGAAAATGGGCATAGAGGGAACCAACCTCAACATAATAAAGGCCATATACGACAAACCCACAGCAAACATCATTCTCAATGGTGAAAAACTGAAAGCATTTCCTCTAAGATCAGGAACAAGACAAGGATGTCCACTCTCACCATTATTATTCAACATAGTTTTGGAAGTCCTAGCCACTGCAATCAGAGCAGAAAAAGAAATAAAAGGGATACAAATTGGAAAAAAAGTAACAGTCACTGGTTGCAGATGACATACTATACATAGATAACCCTAAAGATGCCAATAGAAAACTACTAGACCTAATCAATGAATTTGGTAAAGTTGCAAGATACAAAATTAATTCACAGAAATCTCTTGCATTCCTATACACTAAAAACGAAAGACCAGAAAGAGAAATTAAGGAAACAATCCCATTCACCACTGCAACAAAAAGAATAAAATACCTAGGAATAAACCTACCTAAGGAGGTAAAAGGCCTGTACTCAGAAAGCTATAAGACACTGATGAAAGAAATCAAAGATGACACAAACAGATGGGAGAGATATACCATGTTCTTGGATTGGAAGAATCAATATTGTGAAAATGACTATACTATCCAGAGCAGTCTACAGGTTCAACACAATCCCTATCAAATTACCAATGTCATCTTCTACAGAACGAGAACAAAAAGTCTTAAAATTTGTATGGGGACACAAAAGACCCCGAATAGCCAAAGCAGTCTTCAGGGGAAAAAAAGGAGCTGGAGGAATCAGACTCCCTGACTTCAGACAATACTACAAAGCTACAGTAATCAAGACAATATGGTACTGGGACAAAAACAGAAATATAGAACAATGGAACAGGATAGAAAGCCCAGAGAGAAACCCACGCACCTATGGTCAACCAATCTATGACAAAGGATGCAAGGATATACAATGGAGAAAAGATAGTGGCTTCAATAAGTGGTGCTGGGAAAACTGGACAGCTACATGTAAAAGAATGAAATTAGAACACTACCTAACTCTATACAGAAAAACAAACGCAAAAGGGATTAAAGACCTAAGTATAAGACTGGACACTATAAAACTCTCAGAGGAAAACATAGGAAGAACACTCTTTGACATAAATCACAGCAAGATGTTTTTTGACCCTCCTCTAGAGTAATGAAAATAAAAACAAAAATGAACAAATAAAACCTTAAGAAATTTAAAAGCTTTTGCACAGCAAAGGAAACTATCAACAAGACAAAAAGACAACCCTCAGAATGGGAGAAAATATGTGCAAATGAATCAATGGACAAAGGATTAATCTCCAAAATATATAAACAGCTCATGCAGTTCAATATGAAAAAAACAAACAACCCAATCAAAAAATGGACAGAAGACCTAAACAGACATCTCTCCAAAGACATATAGATGGCCAAGAGGCACATGAAAAGCTGCTCAACATCTCTAATTATTAGAGAAATGCAAATCAAAACTACAATGAGGTATCACCTCACACCAGTTAGAATGGACATCATCAGAAAATCTACAAACAACAAATGCTGGAGAGAGTGTGGAGAAAAGGGAACCCTCTTGCACTATTGGTGGGAATGTAAATTGATACAGCTACTGTGGAGAACAGTATGGACGTTCCTTAAAAAACTAAAAATAGAATTACCATATGACCCAGCAATCCCACTACTGGGCATATACCCAGAGAAAACCATAATTCAAAAAGATACATGCACCCCAATGTTCATTGCAGCACTATTTACAATAGCCAGGTCATGGAAGAAACCTAAATGCCCACTGACAGATGAATGGATAAAGAAGATGTGGTACAGCAGAATATTACTCAGCCATAAAAAGGAATGAAACTGGGTCATTTGTAGAGACGTGGATGGACCCAGAGACTGTCATATAGAGTGAAGTAGGTCAGAAAGACAAAAACAAATATCGTATATTAACGCTGGAATCTAGAAAAATGGTACAGATGAACCAGTTTGAAAGGGAGAAACAGAGACACAGATGTAGAGAACAAACCTATGGACACCATGGGGGGAAAGCAGGGTAGGGATGATGGTGGTGGTGGTGGTGGTGGTGGTGGTTGTGGGATGAACTGGGAGATTGGGATTGACACATATACACTAATATGTATAAGATAAATAACTAATAACCTGCTGTATAAAATAAATAAATAAAATTTTTAAAAATGTCATTACATTGTATAATTTAAAATGGTTGAAATGGCAAATTGTTACTCATCTTTTACCACAAAAACAATTTAATTGGGTGTCTACCTCATTCCTTATACCAAAATCAAGCCCTGGTTGAGCAACGACTTAAACAGAAATAAAACCATAAAACTGTTGAAAAACACTGGAGAAAATTTTTTGTAATCATAGAGAAGCTCTCTCTGAGCCATGGCACAAAAAGTTAGAAAAGGTTGATAAATCTGACTTCATAAATATTTAAAATTTCTACATGAAAAACTACCATAAACGAGGTCAAAAGATAATCCATAAATTGAAAAAGTATTTAAATATATGACAAACGCTTAACTTCCTTAATATGTAAAGAGCTCTTACATATCAGAAAGAGAAAGGAAATACAAATGACTTTTAAAAATAAAAACTGTTAAACTTCGTTCACAATAAGAGAATTGCAAAATATAACAAGAGTAAGACCATTTTCCACCTATCAGACAAAGATTAAAAAACTAGGTAAAGGTGTAGGGAAACAGGCACTTTCTTATACTATTTATTGATGGACATGTACAACTTCTTTGGAAGGTTATTCACTGCAGCATTGCTTACCATAGCTAAAGACTAGAAATAACCCACATGTCCATTATAGATGAGTGCTTAAATAATGAATACCATTCAACTGTTAAAATGAACACATGAGATCTAAGAGGAAGGATTTTCAAAATATAAGTGAAAAAAGCAAGGTGCAATACAGTATGCTGTTTGTTTCACAGGGTTTGGATAGAGAGAGAGGGAGTGAGAAGGGAGAGAGGAGAGTGATCACCTACAGGGAAGGAATGAGGGAGCATGGGGGCAGTGACTTACTTTTCCACTACACACCCTTCTGTACTGTTCTCATTTTTGCCATGTTCATGTAATCCTAACCAAATTACTTATTTGTGTATTAAACCACAAGCTCTGGGAGTTCTCTGGTGGCGCAGTGGTTAAGAATCCGCCTGCCAATGCTGGGGACTTGGGTTCGAGCCCTGGCCCGGGAAGATCCTACATGCCGCGGAGCAACTAAGCCCATGCACCACAACTATTAAGCCTGCGCTCTAGAGGCCGTGAGCCACAACTACTGAGCCACCGGAACGAAGAGTGGCCCTCGCTTGCCACAACTGGAGGGGGCCCGCATGCAGCAACAAAGACCCAACGCGGCCAAAAATAAATAAATAAATTTATTTTTTAAAAAAAGAATAAAATAGCATATCTTGACTAAACTCCTACTTTGTATCAGGCAAATGCTATGTAACTCATTTGTAGGTGGCTACAAATGAGAAAACAGAGATTCAACTTTTCCAAATTTATACTGCAGTTAAGCAGTAGATCCAGATAGGAATCCAGGACTGAATTTTAGAGCTTGTGTTTGTTTGTTTGTTTGTTTGTTTGTTTATTTATTTCTGCATTGGGTCTTCCTTGCTGTGTGCAGGCTTTTTCTAGTTGCAGCGAGCAGGGCTACTCTTCGTTGTGGTGCGTGGGCTTCTCATTGCGGTGGCCTCTCTTTGTTGCGGAGCACGGGCCCTAGAATGCGCGGGCTTCAGTAGTTGTGGCACGCGGGCTCAGTGGTTGTGGCTCGCAGGCTCTAGAGTGCAGGCTCAGTAGTTGTGGCACACGGGCTTAGTCGCTCTGCGGCATGTGGGATCTTCCCGGACCAGGGCTTGAACCCATGTCCCCTGCATTGGCAGGCGGATTCCCAACCACTGCACCACCAGGGAAGTCCCTATTTTATTCTTATCAAAGTCTTCTCCTCACAGAGGAGGGCCTCTCAGAAAGAAGTGTGATACATAGCAGAACTTATTCCACCAGGAATCTTATCTCCCCAACCAGCGACGGGTATAATACGAAGAACCATGACCAACTGAACACCCTGACACATGCAACATATTTAGCTTCCTACTTCACTGTGTCCATCCACAGGATCTTTATACAGAGTACATACACAAAGATTTGACTAATAAAACAAAGTGAACACTTAACCATCATATAATTGAGGATTCACTTAGGGACCTTAAGTATAAAAAAAGAAATTTCAGTATTTCTCCCATAAGTAGAAACTATCAATTTGGGATTACCTTAAAGTCCTACTTTTTTCTTATAAAATTAATATCTCTTTTCCAATTTCCTAAATTCTTATTTGCTGTTCCATCACAACAGCTCGAGGTAGAATATTCTAAAGTACAACAAGGATATAACGTTTTCTGTGTACTATATAGAACAAAGCTATGTACCAAACACTAAAGTATTATTTAATATTATATCATACTAAAGTGTTATAACTATCTCACCCTGACAATGTTACAGTAATAGAGATTTAAAAAAATAAAAACTTAAGATTTGAAATGTGAACCTATGTTTTCACTGGTTGAGGCATAAATCAGTTCCCGCTGTCGTGGAGGACCACCTGGATGGTCTAAGGTCCCAGCCTTGACTAGGAGTGGGCCACCCCTGGGAACCTTACCCCAGACTGCCTCAAGAATTCCTGGAAGCACTACTAAGTAACCTGTCAGAGGAAATGATAGCTTTCAGAGTATAAGGTTGTTTGAATACAGTGAAAGAAGAAACAAAATAATTTAGTATGAGATTTTCTTTAGAGGAAGGAAGGCAGTTTAACACAAAGTTATCAGTGATCAGTGACATGACCCAAATGAACTAGGTGATAGAACAAAGAGCACATTAAATCAGAGTCCTGGGTTGTGAAAGGAATAGGAGCACATAAAAACAAACAAACCTCCCAAACTGAAAAAGATACCAGAAATCCACAGATACAAGTTTCCTGGAGGTCATCAACCTCAACAGTCCTTAGGGATCTATGATACCCTTGAAATCACATGCCAAATGTGGGGGAATTGTATGTATGTGGGCATGTCTCTTGTTCACAGGTTTCATCTTAAAGGTGTCTAAAGGTGTCCACAATCTTTAAAAGCAAGGATTTCACTGTTAAGTCAAAACAGCTTCCTGAAACATTACTACTACTGTACCATAAATAGAACATTAAATTAGCACTACATTAAATATATTTAAAATAGCACTACACTCACTTCAGACAACAGCCCAGCAAGGTACAACAGCATTCCAACTAAGAATGTAACAGAAAAGTTTACTATTCCACTCAGAACAGCAGAATCAGAACTTACATGCTTTAACACTTAGCCTGCTGAACTGTATCTGTTCCTTAGTTATCAGCTGCTATGTTTTAAGTTTATATGCTAAATTGACTTAGTATACGGTTAGTCACTATTATCCAAAGTAACAAAGGGTATTATCCAAAGTTCTAAATTACTAGTTGGTTTAAATATTCTCTGCCCCTAACAGTTTACCAATAAGAAATCATTTTCATGGCACCACCAACAGGGAACAGAGCACGGAGAATCTAGATAAGAATTTTCAGGGGAAACAAATCATATGAATGCTTATCTGAGAAAGTGAAGAGCACACTTATGTTCATTTTAATTCTGCTCTCCTAGATCTTATCTGTCCATATCTCTGGTTTACTCTTTGGAAGAGTGAACAGAGTAAGAAAACAAAGCAACCAGACAGGGTGTCCAAACCGCAGGAGACTGCAAGAGCTGTGATAGTTCTCCAACTGGGAACAGGGAATTCTTGTGGATACTAATGATCTGGGAGAAGCCAAAAAGGGCTATTGGAGATTCTGGTTAAAATAAAAAAACTGAACAAGAGGCAAGCTAGAAAGAGTAGGGGACAACACAGCTATCTGGATTTCCATGATTATAGGTATCAGTAACCTACAGAACCTGTCAAAGGCGAAACAGTATTATTTCTAGTTCTATATTCTTCACTGGAGAATCATTCCCCCAGCTGCTTTTCCTTAAAGCAGTGGTTCTTACCTTCTGAGGAATCACAGAGCTCCATTTAAGAATCTGACCAAAGCTGTACTTCCCTGGTGGCGCAGTGGTTAAGAATCCGCCTGCCAATGCAGGGGACACGGGTTCGAGCCCTGGTCCAGGAAGATCCCACATGCTGCGGAGCAACTTAAGCCCGTGTGCCCCAACTACCAAACCTCCACTCTAGAGCCTGAGAGCCACAACTACTAAGCCAGCATGCCACAACTACTGAAGCCCATGCACCTAGAGCCCGTGCTCTGCATCAAGAGAAGCCACGGCAATGAGAAGCCCACGCACCGCAATGAAGAGCAGCCCCCGCTCGCCACAACTAGAGAAAGCCTGTGTGCAGCAATGAAGACCCAATGCAGCCAAAAATAAATAAATAAAATAATTTTTTTAAAAAAGAAAGAATCTGACCAAAGCTATGGAATCCCCCAGAAACTACATCCCCTAGGGCATTCATACAAGTTAGCACAGTTTCAGGGGACTTGAAAATCCCTTTCCAGTCTGATCCATGGATCCCAGATGCTGTTTTAAAGGCCTCCAGTCCCAAAATGACCCGACATATTATAACATATTCTACTCTCTTCTTGCCGTCAAAAATGTAAATGATTCTCTCAGTACCATTAATCTCAAGTAGATCATAAGAAGAAAGCAACATAGGCTGTCATGCTGGTCAAGCAGGACAGTGCTGCAGTGAGAATCACAAGGACGGGATTTAGGTCCCTGCTGTATCACTAATGGATATGGTAACCTTACAGAAGTCACAACCTCGTGCTGGACGGTGTCTCCTCAGCTGTGAGTGAGGGGTTGGAATAAACCAAGGTGCTGACATCTTACAAAGGGAGCAGTACTCTTGTTTAGAGAATACTAACTGAGCATCTAACACACTGCAGGCCTACAGGCAGATGGTGGGGAAACAAAGGAAAATGAGGCAGCCCTCAAGGAGCCAGACAGACAAGTAGACAGTTACGAAGCAATGTGACTAGACTTCCCTGGTGGCACAGTGGTTAAGAATCTGCCTGCCAATACAGGGAACATGGGTTTGAGCCCTGGTCCGGAAAGATCCCACATGCCTCGGAGCAACTAAGTCCGCCTGCCACAGTTACTGAAGCCCGTGCCTAGAGACTGTGCTCCACAACAAGAGAAGCCACCGCAATGAGAAGCCCACACACCTCAATGAAGAGTAGCCCCTGCTCACCACAACTAGAGAAAACCCACATGCAGCAACGAAGACCCAACATAGCCAAAAATAAATAATTTATTTAAAAAATAAAACAATGTGACTCATACTCTAATAAAAGAATATAGAGGGTTCAGCAATCAGAGAAGGAGCATATAACTAAAGTCTAGTCTTGGAGACACCTCCCAGAAAATAAGGTAGACACAGAGTATGTCCAACATGTACAAAGACTCCAAGGTGTGAGAAAACAGGTGATTCTCAAGGAAATTCAAGGAGTTTAATATGGCAAGCACTGAGAACTTAAATTAAAGGCTGGCAGGAGAACGTGCAACAGACACTGCAAGGGAAGTGTTTTACAATAAGATAGCTTTGATTTATCCTCCACACTGACTGCCCACTGTAAGTACTAGAATAGAGTTCATTTGATATTTAACTTCTAAAAATTAGTTGAATCACAAATGGTAAAAACTGCTCTTACTCTGACAATATTTGAACTACGAATTTCTAATAAAGAAAAATGACCAGTCAGTTAAGAGTTCCACGAAGTCTGATTAATCAACCAAATTCCTTCTGAGCTACCACTTACTAGAAACATTATTCCATGACTTAGCTTTTGCCATTTCCCTACAGTTTTACTCTCTTCCCCGAACGGCTCACAGTACTCCATTCCTTTCCTCTGCCCTTCTAATGCCCCAGCCTGATTCAGACAGGAATCATCAGCGACAAAGGAAAAGCAAAAAGCAATCATGAACATTTCTCAAAAAGCCAGAATTAACCTCAGACTACATTAATGTTATTAGTCTGTCGCTCAGACAAATTAGACTTTTCCAGCAATCTCACTTCTGCCAACCATGCCCGTTCAAGGCAAGTCTTCTGCCGTGTGCTCCTGATCCCATCAGCTCCTGCTTCCTGAGGTTTCTGGCTCCAATAATCTTCCCTTCTCTTTCTTCAATCTCCAATCTCTTTAGACTTCCCCCCTCCCCAATTATGTGAACACATCAAGTCACCCATTTGTGGTAGGAAGTCATGTTCAGCAAACACATATCAAGTGCCCACTAGGTGCCTGAATCTGCACAAGGCGTTGGCACAGCCTGCAGGAAGACTAATGAGGCCAAGAAAAGATAAATAGTCAGCTCCAACCCAGTCATTCATTCCCAGAAACTTCCCATTTCAAAAGTTATGTTATAAGAGCAACTGTTCAAAGGGGGTAAAAAGAGTAAGGCGCCAGGGCTTCCCTGGTGACACAGTGGTTAAGAATCTGCCTAGCAATGCAAGGGACAGGGGTTTGAGCCCTGGTCTGGGAAGATCCCACATGCCACGGAGCAACTAAGCCCGTGTGCCACAACTGCTGAGCCTGTGCTCTAGAGCCCTCAAGCCACAACTACTGAGCCCGTGTGCCACAACTACTGAAGCCCACGTGCCTAGAGCCCATGCTCCGCAACAAGAGAAACCACGACAATGAGAAGCCTGCACACCGCAATGAAGAGTAGCCCCCACTCACCGCAACTACAGAAAGCCTGCGCACAGCAACAAAGACCCAATGTGGCCAAAAATAGAAACAAATAAATAAGAAATTTTTTTTAAAAAGGGTAAGGGGTCAGAGTATCAGTCTCAAAATAATACATTCCCTTTTCCTACAAGACTTTGAATAATAAGGTATAAAGCAAAAGTCCTCACACCACTAAGCAAGTCTAGCTCTTAGTTATATTTAGCTTTTTTGCTCAGGAGCAAAACCTTTCTTTTCCTAGTCAAATCTGTATCGCCAAAAAAAGCATAACTCTTCTCAAATGTTATCATCAATATACCCACTGCTGTGACCTACAAAGAAGAAAGCCCGCTGTAACACTTTTTCCTACTCAAATGATAGTGGTTTGCTTAACAGAAACTGTGGTCTCAAAGTCCTGTGCTGCTGTATCACATCCAATGCCCTGCCTTGAAAGGGGAGGCCATGGGACACTAGGGGTACATACCAGGGGATTCAACCCTGTAAGGGAGGGCCAGGAAGCTCCTCCCACCACCTCACCCTGAGGAAGTGAGACTCCAGGAATGAGGAGGTAGTTAAGCAAAGGGGAAAGAAAAAGGGAAAGAAAAGTTGTGCTCAGGCAAAGAGAACTATATCTACAAAGGCCTTAAGGGAAGGACAGACAGCACATTTCAAGGAACAGAAGAACCCAATGACAAAGAGGGAAGAAAGTCATATGGGGAGGCAGGACCTGTGGTCTTGTGAGCCGTGGCAGGGGTTTGAAGTCTACATGGTGAGCAATGGGAAACCACTGAAGGTTTAAAGTAGGGAAGTCACATACTCATGCTTCATTTCAGCCACCATTCCCCACTCCATCCCACATCTGACTTCCGTATTCCACTCAACTTGCTCTTTGCAAGGAATCTGTTGATCTTCTAGCCATTAATTTAACGGGCACTTTCGGTTTTGACCTTGGTGCCCCTGCAGCACGTGCCTGCTGAACATCAGCTCCCTCCACACCCACCACCAATTTTCCCCCCACTTCTATGGCTATTCCTCTCTAGCCTTTCTTTTTGCAAGCTCCTCTTTCTCTACCTATGCCCCTAAACATTGTTATCTGTCAAGACTCTGTCCTTGGCTTTCGGCATTTCCAAACCCTCTCTGTTTTCCCTAAGTGATCTCACCTGCATCTAGGACCTCAAATACCATCTGCATGCTCATGATGTCCAAAATCATTTACAGCTCAGACCTCTCCTGAACTCCAAATTTACATATTAAACTATTCCCAATTCGATGTCTTACAGGAAGCAAATTGAACAGTTTCAAAACCAAACAAATCTATCCCCTTAGCATTTCAAATCTGTATATCCCCTTCATTCTTCCTGCCACTGCCTGAGTTCAAGAGCTCAACATCTCTCCTCAGGTTGACTCCCAAAGAGCCCCCCTCCCTGTACCAGCTGCCCAGTTAGCCACACCCAACCCACAGCTAGAATGGTCTTGCTAAAAAGTAAAGAGAATATGATTGTGGTACTTCCAAGCATCAAATTCCACAGTAGGTGCTATCAACTAGCTCACAGTCCTCAGACTGATCTACAAGGGCCCACGGGCTCCATCTTACTGTCTGGCCTTGTCCCCCTGGCACCTCAACGTCACACCGCACTCTGCACCAGGCTCAGCCGTTGGCAATTCTCTTGGTCTTCTATGCTCTGTGTCTCTGCACACATTTCTTCCTCCTCTGAACACTAATTCTCTCCCTCCCTCATTCTCCTCCCCTGGCCGACTTGTTCTTCAAGACTCAGGCAAGGCCCTACCTCCTCCAGGAAGCTGTGCCAGGACTCCCAGATGCATCCTGTGGGGGATGCACAGCACACTGTGCTTAACACGAGCTTCTGCGTTCTTACTCTCATGTTTTCATCTGCTTCCCTAGTTACCACTCCCCACTTGGCTGGATCCTGGAGAGCAGGGACTCCGTCTAACATTGGCACATGATAAGGTGTTACAAGTGAGTAAATGAAAATATGGAAGTGTGATGAGGCCTTCAAGAGACCAAGTCCCAGAAAGTGAGCACCTCAGGAGCAGGAACCTGGTCAGCGGCTCTCTGCTGAATCCCCAAGGCTCAGGGCAGGGTGCACAGCACAATCTGTAGAATGGCTGAGTGGATGTTTAGAGTCAAAGGAAAACACTCAGGGTCAAAACTCTTTCTGGACTTGCTTTCCATTTTTCCTGGTTTGTGACCAACTTAAAACAAAACACCAGTGTATATTGCATGATTTGTACTGACCAAACAAATGCTCTTGTTCTTCCACTAGGAAAAATAATAATAATAAGAGCTTTGACCAATCCACTAAAGGATTCCTAGGCAGAAGCCCATGGAAGGATTTCCTGAACTCTATGAAACTGAATGCAATTTTCAGTGGATATAAATGCATTTTTCTGGTGAGATGGATTACACTTTTCACTGAATATTCATGGATATTAATGATAACAAAAAAAGCCAAACTACTTAATCAAAATGTCAAGCTGAATTAAGCTGTAGCATGCATCGTCTCGTCTCAAACCTGTACTTTGATAAACCACTCGCAACCTGGGGACAGCAGCCTCTCCTAAAACAAATGCAACTGGAGAAGACACAGCTGGCAGGCTCTCACATAGAGCTTCCTACGAGAATTTGCATTTAAAACTTTCTATAACTGGGAAAGTCCTTACCAGCATTCTCTGAAGTTAGTACCCTATTCTAACACACTCTGACCCACGTGAATCAGGGTATTTATTACACGTCCTGCTAATGTGCTCAAGAAGAAAACGTTACATTACGAACATAATGACAAGAGGAACTGTCATCTAATTAAACGGGAAGGGGAAAAGCCCGGGAGCATCTAGATTTACAGGAAAGCCCTTTTTTTGTCGTTTTACTGTACACAGAGCGACCTGACAGCGGGAGCAGCATTTAGCTCACAACCACTCACTGCAATCCTGGAAATAACATGCAATAATCAGCAGTAGGAAGCAGACAACTAGGTCACTTTAAAAGAGATAAAATTAAGTTCTGCTCGATCGAAAGGCTCCGTGGTTGACCCAGGAGACCGTTCCAGGACGCGTCTCCACGAGGCGACCAGAAATCACGCCGGGCGCCCGCGTTCGGGGAGCTGCCTCACGACGCCCGGAGACCCGAGCCCCTCAGGCCGGGCCCCGGGGCGCGGACGACCCCTCGGCGCCTACCCTGACTCACCGAGCTCCTTCCAGAAAGCTCTGAGGGGGCGACGGCGTACCGGGGACGCTCGGGCCGCGACTGTCCGGCCGCCCCACCGTGGCTCGGCGACCCTCCCCGGACCCCCGACCCCCTGACCCTCCAGCCGCCCCCTGTACCGTCGCGTCCACGCCCACGCCCGCCCACCGGCACCGCCCCCCGGAGCCCACTGCGCCTGCGCGCACGCGGCCGCCCCAACCCCGAGCGCCCGAGCGCCGAGGCCCGGGCGGCGCACGCGCGCCCTGAGGCGGCCCGCGCGCCGCCACTTCCGCCCCAGCGGGAGGCGGCGGAGGCGGCGAGTGCCGGTGGGCGCCGGCGTGCGCAAGCCAGGTCCTCGGAGGGGGCGGCGGCGGCTGCGCGAGCCCGCCACTCACCAGGTACAGCTGCTGCCAGCGATTCTGAGCGTCCAACTCATCAAACTCCCGCTCGATGGCGGCCGACATGGCGGCGGCCGTGAGCTGGCGCGAGGGAGCCTGCGCCGGCGGAGAGGCTCGGGCCCCGCACGATCCGGGCAGCGCGCAGCTGCTGCCGCGCATGCGTGCTCCAGGCCCGCCACGCCCCCACGCCTCCCCGGCCTCAGGGAAAGTACCTGGTTCGTGACGTCAGCGCGCCGGGTGCGCCGCGCGGGGCGGGGCGGCGGGGGAGTCGTGGTCCAGGCGGTGCCCAGGTGGAGGGGGCGGGGCCTGACGGCGCCAGAGGCAGGGCTCCGGGGAGAGCAGCCGGTTGAGTGCTTGGGGGTTTGATTTTTATTTTGAACCTTCTCTAGGTCAGCTTAACGGCCTGTGCCCCACTTTCTCCTCTCGGAAAATGTAAACCAGGACTGATGCCCGCTCCTGGGCGCCCGCGGGTTTTGTGCCAAATAAACCGCTGCAGCAAAAGGAGAGGTCCTGGAGGTTGGAGTCCACAGCTTGTTAAGTAAACGTTAAACAACTTAAAAGTTAGTGTTACCTGTAAAAAGAGCAAATCGTCTGTTACCAAACAAACGTGCTGATTATGGAAATCATCTCTCTTCACATAGGGAAACTCATGTGCTTAGGACACCTTATAATCTTCAGTAAGAAATGTGAAGGGTTAGAAAAACGTTAGTGTGCTGTCCAACACTGAAATTTAAATTTTACTTAAAATTAAATGAAATGACAAAGATTCTCTCCTTGACCAAACTCTACTCAGGGTCCTCTGAGCTCTTTTTCAGCTAAGTCTCAACTTTTGGGCTGCCCTGTTTCTCTCTGCATTGTCGAATTTTAGAAAGAATCCTGGTAAGTCAGTTAACCAGAATCCCCCATTCTCAGTATCTGGTTACTCTTATTTTTTTTTTTTTTTCTTTTTTTGGCCACACCTCACGGCATGCAGAACTTCCCTGGACCAGGAATCGAACCTGCACGCCCTGTAGTGAAAGCATGGAGTCTTAACCCCTGGACCACCAGGGAAGTCCCTGATCACTCTTGATATTTAACCAGGTTCTGCATCTTCTACCGTCCCCCGGGGTGACATCTGATATCCGTGGCCTGCCTTCAGCTAGAATCCTATTAGGCTTACCCAGAACCTCCCCCCGTGCTTCCTCTGTTAAAAACAAGACTATAGGGCTTCCCTGGTGGCGCAGTGGTTGAGAGTCCGCCTGCCGATGCAGGGCACGCGAGTTCGTGCCCTGGTCTGGGAGGATCCCACGTGCCGCAGAGCGGCTGGGCCCATGAGCCGTGGCCACTGGGCCTGCGCGTCCGGAGCCTGTGCTCCGCGGCGGGAGAGGCCACAGCAGTGAGAGGCCCGCGTACCGCCAATAAAACAAAAACAAAAAAAAAGACTACAGGCCCAAAATGAAGTCGCTTGGGAAGCCCTGTGTCACCAAACCTAAACTTGATGGTAGTTTCAGCTCTCACAGAAATGGAACTTAAAGGAGTAAATCAAGAATCACTAATCACCACTGGTTAGGTGATCTGCCTGATAGACCCCTGCCCTTGACCCTGCAGTAACCAGTTCACTTCTCTGCCTGGGATAACTCCCTTGTTCCAACTCCCTACTGCCTGTAAGCCTTTAGTTTTGTGTAGATTCTTGGAGCTCCTGTCCATCCGCCCAATACATGAATCGTTTAATAAAGCCAATAAGATCTTTAAATTTTACTCAGTTGAATTTCGTTTTTTAACACCTCTTAGTAATTTTCCATCCACTGACCCCCCCGCCCTTCCCCCAGCTTGGCTATAAATTCCCACTTCCCATTCTGAATTTGGAGTTGAGCCCAATCTCTCCCCCACTACAAGACCCATTGCCATTGTCCCTATACCTGTCACAGTAGTCGCCCCACACACACCTGAATAAAGTCTTCCTTACCTCATCATCTTCTATAAGTGTCAGGAATAATTTTTTTCTTTAACAGAAATTGAGAATTCAGTTCCACAGTTGAATTAGCCACATTTCAAATGCTCAATAGCCACATGAGCTAGTGGCTAAAGTATTGCAGAGCATACAAATCATCGAAGTTCTGTGGAACAGAGCTACATGAGGGGTTTAAAATACTTGGGGAATAAAAAGTGTCCTTACATAAAATAATGAAAACACTGATCAGAAAAAACCAGTAAGCTGTGGGAGCAAGAAGAAACTGTAATAAAGAAAATTAAGCAGCCAATCAGCCTTTCTACCCACAGAGTATAATTGAGGAATATATAAGATCTCCCTCCAGAAGTGCCCCACCATCTAATTGTCCTGGTTTCTGAAGTTCTGTCCTTGAAACTGATTATTTAGATTAAAGGCATGGTATCTCCTGGGATACCCCACGATTCTTAGCATCAATCACCTCATCAAATCTTGATCTCAAAGCAACAGTTCTTGTCACCAGATGCACACCATCCTTCAGGAACTCACTTGTCAACCCCCAGTTGGGGGAGCAGCGCTGGCCCTCTAACGGTTTGTTCTAGTTTGCTGCGAGCAGCTAGGATTCTAAGGCAGTGGTTCTCACCCCAGCAGCATCTGCATTGACTGCGAGCCATGAAATGAACAGAGATGAACTACATTCCCCACGTGGCACCGTCTACCTCATTCCATGGGGGAGATGGGTTGCCCTGGACCCTCCAGTCTCCCTAGAGAGGCTCAGCATGGCTTCCAGCGGTTGGTACTCCTGATGGTATCTTTCAGTTGTGAGACACATGGGAGGGGCAGAGAGCAGAGGAGAAAATGAATGGAGAGAGAAGCACGGTGGTGGGAGAATTACTGCTTCGGAGACAATGAGGAGGTATTTTTATGACCACAGGAAATTTGAGAAGAAGGAGCAATGTCTACAGAGGATTTCTGGGATGTTTCTGGGGTATATCCTGTGAAAACTCCTGGAACAAGACTTGAAGAAAACTGATAAGAAAGATCTAAAGTATTCTTCAAAGCTTGTGTAGTTGGATTTTTGTTTCTTTTGAGTGAAAGTTCATGCAGACAGGAGTCCAGGAGCCTGGCTTGTAGAGTCAAGTGGCATGAGGGTCCACAGACGTTAAATAATGTTGAAGCAATCTAGTAAGGCTCAAACTCAACTTATTCAAATCTGGACTCAAGACCTTATTGTTGAGACCTGCTTCTTTTTCTGCACTCTCTCTCCCATCACCCATTTACCCAAGCCACAAACCTGGACGATATCCTCACCGTCTCCCCATCCTTTCTCTTCTGTGTCTAACAGGTCACTTGGTTCTGTTGATTCTTCCTTCTAAGGACTCTCTCTGCTGCACTCTGTCCCCCCTGCTGCTCCCTTAGTTGAGGTTTCGTCATCTTCCTGCCTTGTCTCCTGTCCCATCTAACTGTATGATGTTCCATTTGGGAATCCCAAGTCCAGCATAGTGCCTGGAATATAGTAGATGAAAAACAAATGTGACTGAATGGATCTCTGTTGGACATTTAGATTGTTTCCAATTTTCCTGCCATATAAAAATGCTGCAGGGCTGCCCTGGTGGCGCAGTGGTTGAGAATCTGCCTGCCAATGCAGGGGACATGGGTTCGAGCCCTGGTCTCGGAAGATCCCACATGCCGTGGAGCAACTGGGCCTGTGAGCCACAATTACTGAGCCTACGTGTGTGTCTGGAGCCTGTGCTCCGCAGCAAGAGAGGCGGCGGTCGTGAGAGGCCCGCACACGGCGATGAAGAGTGGCCCCCGCTTGCCACAACGAGAGAAAGCCCTCGTACAGAAACGAAGACCCAACACAGCCATAAATAAATTAATTAATTAATTATTTTAAAAAATGCTGCAATATCCTTTTTGGATCTAACTCCTCCCTCCTTTTTAAGGATTATTTGCTTTGGATAAATACCCAGAAGTGGAATTATTGGGCAAAAAGGTATCACTGTTATCTCCATTTAGGTTTTCCCAGAAGCAAGCCCTGAGAAGGAGATTTGAGTGCAAGTATGTTATGTGGGAGGTGATGCCAGGAAACCCGGGTGAAAGAGTGTGGAAGGGAGGCAGGGACAGGGAGGAAGGAAGCCGTAAATGGTTTGTTAACAACCCGTTACTGCTGTAGGCAACTGGACCTGGTTCCCCTGGAGAGCTCCAAGAGGAAGTCCAGAACTACTGCTGAGCTATCCAAACCGAAAGGCAAGGAAGCTGGGGTGTTACCACCAACTCCTCACTTGTCATGATTTGAAGAAAGCTTCTAGAGGCTCTTGGCGCTCTGGCACTCCAGCTTGCCCTGGTGTAAGCTGAGCGTGTTCCTGCTATGGATGCGTGTCTACTTCTCCCCCTGATTCACATGTTGAAATGGAGGTGGGACCTTTGGGAAGCAATTTCGTCACAACGGTGGAGCCTCATTAAAAGAAACCTCAGCGAGTTCTGTTGCTCCTTTACTGCTGCACAGGGGGAAAAGGCGAGAAGACAAAAGATGGCTATCTATGAGCCAGGAAGCTGGCTCTCATTAGACAGTACATCTGCTGGCATTTGATCTTGGACTTCCCAGCCTCCAGAACTGTAAGAAATAAATGCTTGAGCCAGCACATCTATGGGATTTTGATTATAGCAGCCCAAATGGACAGTTCCCATGGCCAGAACATCTTTAGGCAGAAAATAACCTCTAAGAGTACAGGTGGCTGTTGAGGGGATATGGGCAGGGCACTTAGAGAATCTACTAAAGATATTTTTGTAGCTTTTGAAATGCAATACTAAATTGCTTTATGAAGGAAGAAAACCAATGTATACTACAGGTAGACATCTAAAACTATATGAGTTTACCCACATCCCTAGTAACATTAGCAATTATCATTATTCTTAAGAAACTTAGCATATTTGAATGCACTGCATTTTTTTCTTTTTCTTTTTGTTTATCTACAGCTGCTCCCCACTTCCTATTATTTTATGCTTGTGTGTAAATTGGGCTGCAATTTACACTTGAATTACAACTAAGTTAATATCAAAACACAAAGGAATTGTTGTTGCAAAAAGCTTTTTCTGCCAGGTGGAACAGAGGGTCTACACAGTTTTAATTAATATTTTTTATTAAAAATTGTTTATGAAGTATGTTTTTGCTATGGAAAACACATTCAAATCCCCAGATCTTAATCAGGTGCACTCAGCGTCATAGCAGTATGAATTCTGTCTTTGAGCACCTCTCCCTTCTTGCCCTGGGGTTTCTCTGATGCTGACACATGACACACCCTAAAGAACCCACTATTCCCCCAAACACGCCTAACTCAGAAGCTCAGGGAAGTTAGCACAGGTGGAGTCACCCTTGACCAATGATGATTTCTTCTTTCACCCCCAGGCACACGGTCCTGAGATACATTTCTTGTTTCTTGTGGGGCCCCAGTGGCGATGAGCACCATTTGTCCCTAGTGGTGGCCAATATGATAAGGCATCCTCCTGTCAGCGTTGTCTCCTTACCTGTTCCACACCCCCATCCTATTCCATTGCCCCCTAGAAGCACTTTCCCAGATTCCTGCACATGAGCCTTTGTCTCAGACTCTGCTTTCAGGGATTCCAGCTAAGATATTTAGTCTCAGAAGTGGTCCTAGAAACAGACTTTCCGGATGGGATTTTGGAGCCGTGGCACACAGCAATCCGGAACACATTGCTGGAGGTGAGTGGCTGGCGGTAACATCACAATTGCTAAGCATCTCACCTGTGGTGCTTGGGATGAGGTGCAGCTGGGAGGATGAAACATGGGGCTGCATGGTGGCTCTAGCACCTAAATGGATAAAGATACTGGAGGTGGCTGGACTTGTCAAGTGCTTTGGAAGACTTGAACAAGGTAAAAGACAGGTTTTGATTGCCATCTATCAACTCGAGTCAAGTCGTGGAGGCAGCGGAGCCCCTATGACCATGTTCAAAGAGACAGCTCCTTAGTCCCAAGAGTGTGCTGGATGAAAATCAGGCACCAAGCCTGTTGTAATGAAAACAGAGATTCAAAGGGGAATAAATGCATGGCCATAAAAGTTCTCATCATCAAAATCAGAGACACAAGAAATATTTGGGTGCATGACCCTCAGAATCTTGCAACTCCAGATCTTTTGGACCCTCCAGGCACACCCCTCATTCTGGCTAGATTTGCCTGAAGAGGTGTCCCAAAATGGTGCTTCTACTTCTCCAGATTTACCCTGCACCATGTGTTGCCTCTTAACTGATAATCAGGGTCCACTCTCAGTGCAGCTTGAGTTGGGAAAAACAGTTCATACTTCAGGAAGAAAGCTTATACAATCAAAAGAATTGAAAGGCCTGGCTCATATGCACCAATAGAAAGGAGAAGAAAATGGGCAATTGCAAATTTTAAGGTGTTGAATGGAGAAGGAGGGAAGTATGAGGATGGGTAGAAGACAATTTATTGATACAGGAACACTTTGGTGATTTGGGAGTCCTTGTGATGACACCTGCATCCACTCCTAAATCACTGCTAGAATAGCTTCTCAAAGCGCAGACAGGATGATGATCCACAGTGAATGAGGTGAAGTTTGAACTTCCTCGGCAGAGTACTAGAAAAGTTCAGGAAGCTTGGATGTTAGAATGGCTCCACTCTGTGGGAGCAGAGACCCCACCGTCTGGCTGTGTTCCTTGGGAGACTTGAGAGGAGTTCCCTTCCTAAAGCACAAGGAGTGCACTGGTGAGGGAGGCACGGTCATCTCTGAGAGGCTGGCGGGACATGTCCTTTGTGGGCCAGAGCTGACCAGTGGAACGTGCTGCCGACGGGGCTGACGGGGTCCTGGAATAGCGGTGGAGGGAGAGATGCACCAGATGAAATGGCCAGAGTAAAAGTTCCTGGACCTGTGAAGTTGTGCCCTGGTGACCAATAGATCCAGGGGCTCTGCTCTGGGGGTGAGAGACAGCAGCTGGCCAACTAGGGTCCAAGTGTTGGAAAGCTGAAGTTTGAAATTAGCCACAGCAATGGAAAATCACAATCTCTCATTCACTGTCCAAAGCCAAATCAAATCACAGACATGAAAGCACAATGATTGAAGGGAAGGCTGCCAAGGCTCCCCCTTGATGAAGGACGCTGCAACACCACTACAATGGTAAAAATGATAAACATGACCCACCCCTTCCCCAGAGGAACCTACAGCCACATGTCAGGATAATGGTGCCCAAGCAAATGGGTAGAGAATCTGGGTTGAACTGAAATACTGTTATGTTCCTACAGTTAGAGTTGGGCTTATGAAGGCAGGTGAGGATTGGAGTTCCGATCCAAGAACACCCTGCAGCGGGGCCACTGGGTCCACTGGGGACCTGCCTGGGGTTATTTCCCAGTTCCACATGTATAGTTGGGATGATACATAGTAGTTTGCAGAATCCTTACAAGGATTTCCTGACATGTAGAATAAGAGCCATGGGGAGAAGTCACTGAAACTGCCCCCAACCCATCAAGATAAAAGTTAGGAGCAATCCTAGGAGGAATTGCTGAGAGTAATAACCAGAAGGGACGTCAGGATGGAGGATGGTGGTCTTCATCATAAGCCAGAAGGATCGTGGAAGGTAAGGGTGGATGCGTATAAACTGAACTAAGTAGTAACCCAATCATAGGTGCCTGGCCCAACGCAGTGCTAACTGAGCAATCAGTGGTTTCCAGCACTTATTACATGGCTGTTCTCCTCAACATCCATCAATAAAGGGGGTCAGGACTTCCCTGGTGGCGCAGTGGTTGAGAGTCCGCCTGCCGATGCCGGGGACATGGGTTCGTGCCCTGGTCCGGGAAGATCCCACATGCCACAGAGTGGCTGGGCCTGTGAGCCATGGCCGCTGAGCCTGCGCGTCCGGAGCTTGTGCTCTGCAATGGGAGAGGCCACAACAGTGAGAGGCCCGTGTACCGCAAAAAAATAAAGGGGGTCAGAAGCGAGCTCTCACTGTCTTTCCCAGGACTTTGACTTCCTGTCATAGTGTGGTCCTCTGGGATCGCGATCTTCTTGGCATCTACACTGGTTCACTATTTGAGCTGCTCATCCCAGGTGAATCTACTTTTGATCCTCTTTGTGGATCCTCCTCATTGGCATAGATGGCTGACTTCGGAAAATACACATATGTATTTTCTTGAGGCCCCACTTGAAATTAAGACTTCTGTATCACTTTTTAAATTGGTAATATTTTATTTTTAAAACTTATATTAAGTAAAATATGACATGATGTTCATATTTGTTCATTCCAGGTGGTAGCTACATGGATATTTGTCTTATTATTGTGTTGTTTTGTTTTGTTTTTGGTATCTTTTTTAACGTGGTAAAATACAACACAAAATTTACCTTTTTAATGTGTATAATTCAGTGATGTAAAGTACATTCACCATGTCTGTCACCACCACCATTTCTAGACTTTTTCATCACCCTGGACGAAATCCCCATACCTTAAATTATTTTTATAAATAAACAAATTATAAAGGTTAATAAATAATTTTTAATTTATTTTTATGTTTTTTTATTGACATAGTTGGATTGCAATGCTGTGTCAATTACTGCTGTACAGCAAAGTGATTCAGTTATACTTTCTTTTTCATTTCTTTTCTGTTATGGTTTATCACAGGATATTGAATATAGTTCCCTGTGCTATACAGTAGGACCTTGTTGTTAAATAATTTTTAAAAATATTTATTTATTTATTTAGGCTGCCGAGTCTTAGTTGCGGCACAGGGGATCTTTGTTTCGACATGCGGCATGCGGGATCTAGCTCCCCGACCAGGGATCAAACTGGTCCCCTGCATTGGGAGCGGGGAGTCTTACCCACTGGACCACCAGGGAAGTCCCCTTAAATAATTTTTTTTTTTTTTTTTCGGTACGCGGGCCTCTCAATGTTGTGGCCTCTCCCATTGCAGAGCACAGGCTCCAGATGCGCAGGCTCAGCGGCCATGGCTCACAGACCCAGCCGCTCTGCGGCACGTGGGATCTTCCCGGACCGGGGCACGAACCCGTGTCCCCTGCATCGGCAGGCGGACTCTCAACCACTGTGCCACCAGGGAAGCCCCCCTTTAAATAATTTTTAAGAACGGAAACCGAGCAGAGTTTTTCTTGGAGGATGTCAACCGTCGGCTCAGCAGGGAGTGGGGTGGGGCGCATAGGCCGCAGTGTGGTACCCAGAGGCCTTCGCCATCTGAGTCACGCTGAGACCAGAGCCCCGTGAGCTCCGTCGTCCCATCACCTGCTGCTCCCTCCCTTTCAGGTCTCCTCGTTTCTCTGGGAAGTCGGTCCTGTGCTTTCAGAGTGAGCGGTATGTCCCTCCTGTGCTGTGAGCGGCCCCAGCGATGCTGCCTGGCACCTGTTACAATTTCCTGCTGGTCTCACCTCTCAGGTGGCAGCTCCTCGGGGACGCGGCTGCAGGACTCCATCCTCCTGCTGCCACCAGCACCGGCCCAGCTCTGAGAATGCTCCTCCTTCCCTTGTTCCCATGCAATCGCAGGGACGCGGCCCTGAGCTGGCATCTCTGCGGGCAGATGGCAGGGTGGACGCCTGCGGACGCCAGAAGGAAACTTTCACACGACTGCCTACTGGAAATCACGTTGCCTTATGCTGAGTCTCATGAAAAGAAAGTAAATTCCCTTAATTTAAATTTAGAAATACAACAGCTGACCTTCAGGCTTCAGTTTAATTTTCATAGTTCCATTGAAATGTCTCACTACAATTTGTTGAATCAATCCTCTACTTTTGGGCATTTAGGTTGTTTCCAACTTTTCACTATTATAAATAACAGTAAAATAATGCGTGTTGCCACAGTTCCCTCTAGAGACGCCATCCTAATTCCCTTCCACTGTGTGACCAAAGCCCAGGAGCCTGGAAATACGAATTGGCCGTGAAAATCCAGGATGTGAGGTGCCCTAGACAAATGGATACAACTTGTCTTAAAACAAATGTATGCACAGCTCGTTTTAAGAATATATTACAGGGGTCTTCCCTGGTGGTCCAGTGGTAAAGAGTCTGCCTTCCAATGCAGGGGACGCAGGTTCCATCCCTGGTCAACGAACTAAGATCCCACATGCTGCGGGGCAACTTAGCCCGCGGGCCACAACTACTGAGCTCTTCGCCTCAACTAGAGCCCACATGCTGCAAACTACAGAGACCATGCGCCACAGCTGGAGAGAAGCCAGCCGGTGCATAACGAAAGATCCCGCCTGCAGCAACTAAGACCAATACAGCCATAAATAAATAAATGATAAATAAATCTTTTCCAAAAAATGAATGTATTACAAAATTCATAGGTCTGTGTGATGTAAATGGATTTATTGATAAAGATTTAAAATAGCGGCCAGAGAAGAGACACGTCCACACCTGTTTGCTGTCCATCAGGGCCTGTGAAGGTTCCCTGTGGTGTCCTGGCTTCCATTTGAGAGAAAGCAGCCACGTGGTGGCCGCTTGCAGTGCGTGGCCCTGGCACCTGTCAGTGCTGCCCAGTGGGGACCGTCCTGCCGCTGCGCACCATCGCCTCAGGGGCTGCAGCATGGGGTCTGCACGCGGGGGTCTGTGCCCTGGCTTCCATGGGGCCCCTGCGCTCCACCGCTGTGCCCCCCGCCACGGTTACCCAGAGTGAGCAGGAGCATGCAGGCGAAAGTTCGTTTTCTGGGGGTGAAGGTACTGTTTGGAATCTTACGGCACAAAGTAGAACAACCTCCCAACGATATCTTTTCTTGTCCTCTTTAAGCTATAATCACCACACTCTTAGAATGTGATCCCCTCCAGGATCGACTCCACCCTGGCTTCCCCACCTACCACCAGCTGGGGGGGCTTGGTGTCGATAAGGAGAGGTTCATCCTGAAGGACTTGAGACTGACCAGGTAAAGCAAGACATCATCACAGTGATCGGAGGCAAGAGGCCATCAGTGGAGGTCCTGCCTGGATTGGAGAGCAGAGGTCACGCAGACCCCCAGAGGTAGGTGTGTTGTGACCACTTTGGGTGTCAGCCCTCTGCCCTCAGGGGCTGTGGCCAAAGCAGCATTCCAACCCAGATAGGCCACGTGGAGCCGCACACATGGACCAAAGTGATGGAGAGTCGCCCAAACCTGTGTGTTAGCACCGCTGTGGACCCCATCTCTCGAGCCTCTCTGGGAAAGAAGCATTGTACCAGCAAGGGGTTGTGGTCCCTTTGCCGCCGCCCCCCCCCCCCGAATTACCCCACCGACAGAGTCCTGGGTCCCTCCCTCCTCCCCTCTACCCCTGCCAGCTCGTTGGGACTAGAGCAGAGAGTCCATGTGTGCCCTGAAGGACAGGGCTGGGCTGTGAGATTCTGAGCGACCTGGCCTGGGACTAGTGTGCCCACCCAGGTGGCCCCGCCTCAGGGGGAGGCAGAAGATGTTGAGAAATGCAGGACGCAGGGAGCTTCTGGCTCCAGATCCCCCATTTAAGGCAGAGCCCAGACTATCACCCACAGCAGTAACTGAATGATGGCTTTTGCAGTATATTCACTGAGAGGGAGGATTATTTTTATTGCCACTGTCAGTGGTGAGTCTAATACCAGCCAAGCAAATGTGGAAAGTCTTATGCCCTCCAGTCAGGGGCACCCCCGTGCTCTGTTTAGCCAGATTGTTGGAAAATGTACAGGAATAGCTTATAAAGGAAGGGAGGCAAGTATGGGGACACATAGTTCTTATCAACTAAAGATAACTTCTCATGCTGATTTTTTAGTTTTCCTCTTCCAGCTACAAGTCTGCTTCATAGGCTATTGGATCCCTTACTCTCTTTAGCTAGGCTTCCAGACTAACTTTTGTTAAAGTGTCATTGCAAGGAAGGCTAATGTTTTCACAGAGCCTGCCAAAATAGATAGGAATGACTTTAAAAAAAAAAACAACAGTTCCAGGAAACAAGTAATAACCTTTTTAAAACAAAGATTCAGAGTCTGGATTTGTGAAAAATGCTGTATCAACTCTCCTTTTAATATTCCGGGGATTATTTTAAAGCAAAAGTAAGGGTTTAACTAACAAAAATATGTGGCTTAAAAGACTGTGGGATTTTGGGGAATTTTTTTAAACTAATTTTTAATCTTTTATGGGCTGGTAAGAACTTTCCTTGTATTGTGAGAGTGAATAATTTTTTCTTCATTGCTTAGATTTTAAACTTGGTGAAACTTTTAGTCTTTAACCATCCTGCATTCTCTAGGATGTCGCATTAGCTTTCAAATGAAAAATTTACATAAGTAGTTCTGCCTTTTTGATTCTCTTCCAGGGAAGAAAGAAAAGAAGAAAGGGAGGGAGGGAGACAGGAAGGAGAGGAAAGAAGTGGGGGGAAAGAGAGGAAGAGAGAGAGAGAGAAAAGGAAGGAAGGAAGGGAGGAAGGAAGGAAGGGAGGGAGGAAGAAAGGGAGGGAGGGAGAAAGAGAGAGAGAGAAGATAGAAACTTCTGGGTTCACAGTTAATGGGCCATCCATCTAATGACATCCATTCGTGTCTATGTTTGAAGGTCATTACCAGCAGACAGTCCCTTCCCCCTGAATTCTCAGTAGTGCCCCCTTGCAAAGCCAGCCTGTTGTATTTATCTCTGGTCTACATGACTAGGTTGTTTGGGGGCAGGGGTTGATTAGAATCGTTTTGGAAAACTGACTTCTCTCATTCAGATATAGCTTTTCCGGAGCAGAGTATTTTCAGAACACTTACTGGCAGCATAACATAGATGATATCACAGAAGTAATTCCCGCACTGCTGAGCTGCTCAATTCCCCAGTTAAACACTGCTCTGATGTCACCAGCCTCCCGCCAGGAGGGCTGCCAAAGTCGTGTACACTTAAAACGCCTTCTCACCACCCCAGGAAAGCTGCTATTCACTAATATTAATTGCAAATAGCAATTTTTTCAAAAAATAAATTTATTCATTTATTTTTTTATTTTTGGCTGCATTGGGTCTTCGTTGCTGTGCATGGGCTTTCTCTAGTTGTGGCGAGCAGGGGGCTACTCTTCGTTGCACTGTGAGGGCTTCTCATTGCGGTGGCTTCTCTTATTCCAGAGCAGGGGCTCTAGGCACACAGGCTTCAGTAGTTGTGGCTCGTAAGCTCAGTAGCTGTGGCTCCCAGGCTCCAGAGCACAGGCTCAGTAGTTGGGGCGCATGGGCTTAGTTGCTCCGCGGCATGTGGGATCTTCCCAGACCAGGGCTCGAACCTGTGTCCCCTGCATCTAAGACCCTGGGGAGCTGCAACCAGTTGAAGGCAGAAGCCCAGCGCATCACGGAGGAATCTGGTCTGGAGAGAGGAGGGTCCATACAGAGCCGTGGAAAGTGAAGACCTCGTGGCCCCAGAAACACAGAGAGAGGCAGCCTCTCAGATGGCTTTGAATCCCCAGTGTGGCCCAGATGCATTCTTTCCAGTCCTTAGTCATCAGGGACTTAGGGCACTTACACCGTCTGGTTACACCCACTTAAAGAGACCAAAAGTTTCCTGAGACACCACTAAACATTCAGCTAGTTTGTGAAGGCTGCAACATGTTTCATTTTATGAGCTAAACCAAGCATAGCTTATTTATAAATTCCCCATTGTTTCCAATATTTTGCATTAGAAGCATCCTTGTAGTTGAATCTCTAAATACATCCACATTTTTTTTCTAGAGCTGAATTCCAAGTGTAATTGCTGGACTGTGTGGATATTTTAATGTGTATTGCGTATTGCCTTCAACTAACTTGTATTTGGACGAGCAGTGTATGGCAGCCCCTGTTTAAATCCATCCCCCCAAAACTTACTATTTTTTGTCATTCTTATTTTTTTTGTCCATGCCAATATGTTAGGTTGAAAATAAGTCCTTCATTTAAAATTTTCATTTTATTGATTGAACTTTTTCTCAGATATTGATGGGCACTAATATTTGTGTGTGTGCATGTGTACGTGTGTATGCACGCACCTTGAGTTCATGACCTTTGCTTATTTTCCGTTGCTGTGGTCAACATTTTCTTATTGATCTGTAAGAGATTTTCAAGTTAACCCATTATCTGTCACCATGGCTTAAATTTTTTCTGGTTTATTGTTTGATTTTAAAATTTTGTTTGTGCTTTTTTTTTTGCAGTATGCGGGCCTCTCACTGTTGTGGCCTCTCCCGTTGCGGAGCACAGGCTCCGGACGCGCAGGCTCCGCGGCCATGGCTCACAGGCCCAGCCGCTTCACGGCATGTAGGATCTTCCCGGACCGGGGCACAAACCCGTGTCCCTGGCATCGGCAGGCGGACTCTCAACCACTGTGCCACCAGGGAAGCCCTATTCTGTTGTTTTAAATATAACTTATACACATATAATTACTGTTCTCATTTTTAAAAAATTATTAATTATATAAAATTATAATTAGACTGTGATGGTCTAAGATAAAAAGAAGTGAGAAGTGTCAAATATGGCATGAATTTCTGTGGTGCTGCACTCTTAAAACTTTTATCTTGGAGTCAGCATCTTCATCATTATGTGTCATTTTACTACAGTTTGAGACAGGGAGGTGTGATGTTGTCTGAAGGTGGCTTCTGAATCCATGAGTTCATGAATGTTTTATTTGATTCTCGAAAAACGTTAATTAATTTTTCAGTGTAGTGAGAAGAATATCTCAAAAGAACATTATATGGACTACTGCCCTGCCCCGAAAGTATTTCCCTTTACCTTTTTTTTTTTTTTTGCGGTACGCAAGCCTCTCACCGTTGTGACCTCTCCCGTTGCGGAGCACAGGCTCTAGACACGCAGGCCCAGCGGCCATGGCTCACGGGCCCAGCCACTCCGCGGCACGTGGGACCCTCCCGGACCGTGGCACGAACCCGTATCCCCTAGCATCGGCAGGCGGACTCTCAACCACTGCACCACCAGAGAAGCCCCTCCCTCTCCTTTTAAAGTCTATGTTAAGCTGTACGAAGGCTTTATTTCAAGCTGTCTCATAAACCTTACCTTTCTCATTAAAAAAAAAAAAATTTTCCGTGCTCAACTTGAATTAACTCTGTCAGTACCCAGGCAGAAATTAGGTTACTATCCAAAACAGAAAATAACAATGGTTGGTGAGGATGTGGAGAAATTCGAACCCTTTTTCACTGTTGGCGGAATGTAAAATGGTGTAGCCACTGTGGAAAACACTATGGAGGTTCCTCAAAAATTTAAAAATAGAATTCCACTTCTGGGTACATAACCAAAAGAATTAAAAGCTGGGTCTTGAATAGACATTTGTACACCCATGTTCATGGCAGCATTTTCACAATACTAAAACATGGATGCAACCCAAGTGTCCATTCACTGATGAACGGATAAACAACATGTGGAATATTCATACAACTGAATATTATTCCATCTTAAAAAGGAAGGAAGTTCTGCAATATGTTACAACATGGACAAATCTTGAGGACTTAAGTGAAATAAGCCAGTCACAAAAAAGACAAACACTATATGATTCCACTTTTATGAAATACTCAAGTAGTCAAAATCAAAGACAGAAGGTATTACAGTGGTTGCCAGGGGCTGAGGGGAGGAGAGAATGGGGAATTAATGCTTAATAGGTATAGAGTTTCAGATTTATAAGGTAAAAAGAGTTATGGGAATGGGTGGTAGTGATGGCTGCACAATATGAATACCACTGAACTGCACACTTAGAAATGGTTAAGGTGGTAAACTTTGTTATGTGCATTTTAATACAATACAAAAATTAGAATTAAAAAATTTTTAAAGATTTAGAATCTACCAGTCATTTAAGTTATTTTACTTTATATAGATACATAGGAAAGGTTGATCTTACTGAATTAAGGCAGGTCATTCTGTATAGACAGAAAGCCTGAATGTAGCCAATGGTATTTCCAATCCACCTCTGTTGAGAATAACTTAATAGCCTTCAGTTTAGTATATGCTTGTAAAGTTTGTTAAATTTAGATAAAGAAATTTAACTCTTTGGTTTTGGAAATTCATACACACACACTACTAATGTAGAGAAAGGGGCAATGATCTATGATAATATAAAATGTTACCGTAAAGAACCATTCTTTTATAAATTTAATGGCTTTTAGTAAAAGCTCCTGAGATCACCCTGACTCCATAATGAAAGAGGTGATGTGTCCCTCATGCCCATTTGTGAGCTTTGTGCCAAAGTAAATTTTAAAGAGAACCATAAAAAGTCTTGCTGCCAAACCACAAACTATGCTCAAAAAACACAAAACAGCAAAGAAATAAAAAGTTAAACAAAAACAAACAAGTGTAGGGCTTTGTGAGGCCAGAATAAACCACATGTCATAGAAAAGTCATCATAGACGGGGAATGTCAAGGGATGGGGGGTCTTGGGTCTCAATCTCAGGGGATGCCATCCCCCTGACATCTCTCATGGCACCCAGAGTCTCCCTGCAGCTGCAGTGGCCTCTGCATCATCAACGAAGATCATCCAAGTAACTGACTGCTCAAGCAACTTCGCCAAATCACGTTTATGGGGCACTTGATACATAAAGGTTTATTATTTTCCAACTGAATAGCACTGATTAGGAAAGGAGGAAAAGACTCCATTTGAACCATCAAGCTGCCTCTTTTAGAAAAGTCTTTTAAACATTTTAACAGCAAATAGCCTGGTATTTACCAAAAAGCTCTTGTAAGCATGTGAAATGTCACATTTTAGCTACTTAAGAAAAAGATTCTTACCTAAGGGACACTTTTGTGAACCATAAATATTTTGTTTTAATGGCTGTTTTTCATCATTCAGGGGAATGAAGTTTAGCATTAAACAGTTCAGGATCAGATTTTTTAAATCTATACTTAAATAAATTCTACTCATGAAAAACATGATGTCAATAAGCTTAGTAAAGAGGGAGACTTTCCTGGTGGTCCAGTGGTTAAGAATCTGCCTTCCAATGCAGGGGATGTGAGTTAGATCCCTGGTCAGGGAACTAGATCCCGCATGCTGCGGGGCAACAAAGCCGGTATGCTGCAACTACTGAGCCCCCATGCTCTAGAGCCTGCATGCCACGACTAGAGAGCCCTTGTGCAGCAACTAGAGAGCCTGCGTGTGGCAACTACTGAGCCCATGCACCACAACTAGAGAAGCCTGTGTTCCACAATAAAGATCCTGTGTGCCGCAACTAAGACCTGACACAGCCAAATGATAATAATATTAATAATAATAATAAGCTTAGTAAAGAAGTGTGCATTGAAAAACTACTCAAGAAAGTCAGGCTGTTCTGTGCAAACCCACTGTTCAGGGCAGGGAAGTAACACGGGTAATTCCAGCTGTGCACCAACGGGTCAATACTGTCTTATTTACATGTGAGCGCAGTATTGTCATTGAAAGATCGCTGAATTGCTAGCATTCTACCAAATTGTTCCAGCTTTGGCCCTGGGAGCTCTTCCAATTGGCTCCTGTGTCCTTTGAGGATGATACTAGAAACCAAGATCTGCCTCAGGTCCTGCTCAGCTGACAGAGCAAGGAAACGTGTGCTTACTAATATCTAGAAATATTTCAAAAAGTAAAAATCTGTATCTGTATTAAGCAATAGTGGAGTTCATACTGACGTTTCCAACTCTACTTCATTACCATAAAAATCATTCTAGCCTTCCCCCTTTTCTTTCTGTCTTTTTTTTTTTTAATTTATTTATTTGGCTGTGCTGGGTCTTAGTTGTGGCACGCGGGATCTTCGTTGTGGCATACAGGATCTTTAGTTGTGGCATACAAACTCAGTTGCAGCATGAGGGATCTATTTCCCTGACCAGGGATTGAACCCGTGCCCCCTACATTGCGTGTGCAGAGTCTTAGCCACTGGACCACCAGGAAAGTACCACTCCATGCCTTTTCTTATCTGTGACCTCCTATTTCAACATTGAGGAACCTGGTTCCCACCAAATATCTTCCATTTACTAAATTGTTCAATATATGTGTAGCAGTTTCACAGTTGTTGACCTGAATCCCTTAAAAGGAATTTTGAGGCACGGTAGAGCGATTAGAGAAAAAAGAGAAGGTTCAGAGGAGCCAGAGGGGCCAACAATCCAATGGGACTGGGGAGTAAGGGGGCCAGGAGAACGTTTCTGGTGACAGAGTTCCAGACTTACAAGAACAAAGAGGTCTCCAGCAAATGTGGAGAGATGTACTTCCTCACTTAGAAGGCGAGAAATGCAGAGTTAAGCAGTAAGGCCACTGTTATCTATCACGCAAGGAAAAATGGAAAAGCACAACGATACCCCAGGACTTCCAGAGGGTGTGGGGATGCTGCTGGTGAGGCTATGACTGAGGCGACATTGCAAAGGGTCCATCCAGTCAGAGCTCACAGTGCACCTGCTCTGTGACCCAGTGGCTTCACCAGGATGCTCATTATGCGCTGTGTGTAAAGCAACAAACTGGACCCAAGTGTCCACCAGTGGGAGACTGGTCACAATGCCTGGCACATATAAACGCTCACTAAATGTTTATTGAATGAATGAATGCATATGTACATGCATAAAATGAAATATTTAGAGCAGTTTAAATAAATAAATAAATAAATAAATATATATATATATATATATGCACATACACCTATACCTAAAAGAGGGCCAAGATACAATGTTGAGTGAAAAAAGCAAATCACAAAGTAATCTTATTTATAATAGGATCCAATTTTTGAAAAAATGTATGTGCGTAATAAATTTCTGGAAGAATACATTTTAAAAAACATAATTCTGGTTATTTCTGGAAAGCAGAAATGGAAGAAGGGAGAAAGTGCTAAAGGGGTATTTATCTTTCCCTTTGTTTTTTGAATTTTAAAATCATGACCGTTTAATACTTTTATATAATAAAAAGAGTAAACAATCTCATTTCCACATGACTTCCTTTGTGTTTATATAGCTTTTTGTCTGTGTTGCTATTTAGAGTAAATTGTTTATACAAAGGTTAAACAAAATCAAAGGACAAACATGTCTGGTATTCAATTTTAAATGATATTTATGTGATGTATATGTCCTCCATAACCCCAACCCTTCACTGAACTTTGCCAGTGACTTAGATATTTTGTGTGAATTTATTTTAGGGAACTTAATCAACACAGCAAAGGAACCCGGGTGCGACGGAGGTTGAGGATTCATGGCATCCGAATTTGGAAACAAGGTGACTGGGAGGAACGTCAAGCCCCAATGAACAGCGTAGGACTTTTGAGGGGGGGCCCAGGGTAGCTGTGTCAGCCGTCCTATAGGGATCTTGGTTTGAGCCATATTTCATTTACCTTTGAAAGAAAGGCTGACCCACTGAGACTTAGGTTGCAAGTTAAAGACCACAGGCTGTGAACCACGGCTTCTGGGAGCACAGAGGAGAGAGCGGCTGTCATCTGTGTCCATGTAGCTGGGAAACTTCACAAAGAACAGGATGCTTGTGCTGCACTATGAAGTGAATAGGAAAGTTTGCTAGGAGGAGGGGTGGCAGAGGAGCACTTCAGGAATAGGACAAACTATCCTCCTGGCAGCCTTGTAGTTAGCCAGTGACCAGTTCTGTCTGTCGAGGAAAAAGTCATCAATAGTCAATCTAAGAAAGAAATGGAGAAATTTATTCAGCCAACCTGAGGATTATAGCCTGGGAGACAGTCTTTCAGAAAGCTCCGAGGACTGTTCTGCCCGTTAGAAGTCAAAGCACAGTTATACATGTTTTTGAGGCAAAGGGTTATACATCAAATGATGTATTGACAATTTACCTAGTCCAGTTCTGCACGTACAAAGTGAGTAGTGAGTCACTGTGATCCCTTAAAGCATTAGGAAGGAATGTTATCTCCTAAGGACGTCTGGTTAATGCAGGTGCACAACACACACTAAAGGTGAGGAAGGAGGCACAAACAGGCAGAGAAAATTTTTATGTTTAAATTTTTCTTGTCTTGCCATAAAATATGTATTTTACTTTATCACGTCCAATGGGTCATGAAAGAAAGTGATGCGTGTCAGTTGCAGATTGAGGCAATGAGGTGTCCTTCCAGCCCTCGAGCTCTCCCTGAGCCTCCCTGAGACAGCCTGGGAGCTGCAGGAGGTGAGTGGACTGACGCCCTGAGTCCCTACATGGACAGGAGCTGTCCCAGGGAGCACTGGCCTGAGGACCATTGAGGAAGCAAGAAACGTATCCTGATCAATTGACACATGCCATCTTCTTGGTAACACGCAGCTGCCTTGTGTGCACCAAACCGTTCCTATGGCCTCAGCTTTGCTACAGTTTCTGCTGCCTCCAAAACTCCAGGTCCCGCTTATTTTCCAGGTTGGATCGTCTAGCCTCCTGTCGGTTCTGTGAACCCCAATCTCTCTCCATAAATGCTGCTTATGTTTAAGGTGGCAAGAAACCCAATGGATATACACTAAATGCGGTAAAAAAACAAATTAACTTTATACCAAATGCCATTTACAGTAAACAGTACAATATTTCAGTTCCAGCATAATTATAAAAGTACAGCTTTTGAATCAGTTTGCTCATTTTCTGATATACCAAATCCCAATTCAGCCCATAGGTGGTTTAATAAAATGAGATCCTATCACTTGACATGCAACGCAGCACAGGAACTTGGACGGCTTCTGGGAGATCATGAATTTCCCACATGAACAAAGATGCACGATGGTGGCGACAGTTGAGGCGCACAAGTCTGGGCGCAGCAAGTAGGTCAGCCGAGCAGGACACAAAGAAACTGCAGAAACACAGGGGTCAAGGCGAATGGACAGGAGGTCTCTACTGCAGGGCTCAGGACGTCATGGGGAGGAGGGAGAGCCCCGACTGTACTGAGGGGAGAACAAGTACAGCAGGAGCATGATGCGTTACAAAATGCTGTTGTCTAAATAACCTGTATTGAATCTTCAAAGAACCCTCTGAGGGGGGGTATTACCCCATTTTGAAAATGGGGAAACCAAGCCTCAATCAAAGGAATCCATTTTTGCCTGGAAGGCCCAGAAGGCAGAGCCTGGGGCAAAGGGTCAAGTGCTTCATTTTTCAGGGGTGCAGCTGCAGGGAGCAGAGGTCAAGGCCGAGGAACCAAACCGGAAGGAAGAAGAGCTGGCTGGAGACAGCGGTTTGGAGACAGCAGCTTGGAGTCAGCACTGCTGAGTGCAGGCGACCATCCCTGGGACAGTCCTGCAAGCAGCTGAATAACTGGACCTCAGAACAGCCGCCAGCTCCAGCATCCTGGGCAGAAGATCACCTCACGGGGAGTTAACGCCCACATAGCACATGGGCACTGAGGGTGAGTCCACTCATCCCATGCCTCCTTGTCAACTGAGAGCCTGGGCAGGAGGCCAGAGGGACAGACGGAAGCCAAGTGCCGTGAGATGGCACCTGCCTGAGGTCAGTGGGAAGCAGAGACAAGCACTTGGAGAAGACCAGAGGTGTCTGGCGGCTG
Organism: Delphinapterus leucas; assembly: GCF_059928025.1. Lineage (NCBI taxonomy): Eukaryota > Metazoa > Chordata > Mammalia > Artiodactyla > Monodontidae > Delphinapterus > Delphinapterus leucas. The sequence goes on along the minus strand of NC_143142.1, from coordinate 28,006,761 downwards.
TTGGTCTGGACTTGGAATTTGTTCCAGGCCTTCTGTTACAGTGAGTGAGTGAGCAGAGGTAAGTGAGGGTGGGACTTAAGTTACATCCCAAGTTGCAGACAGTCCGAGACCCTAGGGGCTTATTTAGTTTATGAGAATCCCAGGAATATTTTTAGTATGACGTAGGACTTTCTGTTAGTCGTATAGGCAGAAACAGCGTACATTGTTCATGGATATGAGTATGATTTAAAATTTTAGCATGAAAGAATATATGGAGCTGATTTTCATTTGTTTACGATTTGAACAAATACATTTGCGCCTGCCAATGTATTAAACATTCATTCCAGGTGGACAAACTATGATCTAGGTATAGCGAGTAATGAAACACCTTGGCAGTCAGTGCTCCTTGTTTCCCAGAGATGGGAAAATTGTTTCTAGGTGAGAGTTCCTTATTCCAAATCTCTCACCTGGAAGTAAACTTCTATGGATATAAAATTTCCCATCTCACTCCTGTCTTCCAGCCGTAGTATAAATAAGGCTCCCCCATTAAAAAACACTGTGGATGTGATGTGAGAAACGGAATCAATATAATGATGGATGAATCACAAACATTTATGTAGACTGAGGTTTGTTTTTGAATTGGATTTCATTGTTACTGCAGATTATTCAACGGATACTGAGTTATTACTAGCAAGTTCTATTGGTTGCCTGGAAAGCATCCGTCACCAGGTGGTGCAGCCCTGACCAACGGGAATAGATGCAGAAGAACCATGACGTTGTCCTCCAGCATCTGCAGAGGAAATGTCCATCTGCTAATTCACTGAGAAGGTCTGCGCTCAACAAGGACTTTATAAATAGCAATGTCAGCATATCCATTCATCACATACAGTGGCTAATACGTGTTTTTCATGCAGCTTTCTAAGAATTAGCATTTACTCAGATAGAAAACTGTCGTTTACTCTTGTTGAAGTTCTCATCTATAATCATAAAAAATCAATAATTTCATTTGAATTTGCTTGCTTTTCTTACCATCATGTAAATCATTATTAAATGAAACCAAATGATAAGCTTTTACCCTCTAAGTGGAAGTGCACAGGCAGTTTATTTTAAAACATTTTGCAAAGCAACATCACTTTCCGAAGACAATAATTGCCTGGCAAGTTATTTTCTGATGGCCCAGTGCTATTCTTGTCACATTCAGGAGGTTCTTGATGCAGGAGAGCCTCAGGGGACAGAATAAGCAACGTCCTTGCTGCTCTAAAGATGGGTCAAAGGGAAAGAGGCCCAGACTCCTTACTCTCTCCAAACTGAGGGGTTAAGTGAGCTCAGGTCCTGGCTCTCTGAGCACATGTGTGGCACAGACACAGAAATGAGAGGCTGATGGCAGCAGGAGCCCAGGTACAGGTATGGCTCTGCCTGCAAAGCCTGTGCTGAGCTTGACCCCCCCTGGTCCCCCTTGAGAGCTGCTTGTACTTCTGCATCCCCAGGCCCAGAGGAGGCATGAGAAATGTGGAAGAGCCAGGATGGACACCCATCCGCAGGCTGAATGGGGGCTTCCCAGTGAACCGTCTGCCCTGCTCGAACTCCTGCCCTCCTCTGGCCCCTTGATGTTTCCAGGTACAAAAGAGTAGGCAGAACATTCCAGGAGATGTGGCCTTGGGAAGGAGATGTGGGAGCTGTGTTCTGATCTGGACCAAACCAGGGTAGGAATGTTATCGAACCTGAGTCCATATGCCTGATGCACTGAACATTGGAGCTTGGAACAGAGAAAGGTTTATTGCAGGGCCAAGCAGGGAGAATGGGCAGCTTGTGTGCAAAAGACCTGAACTCCCTGATGGTTTCTGGGGAAGAGTATTTTTGGTTTTTTTTTAAAATAAATTTATTTATTTATTTATTTATTTTTGGCTGCTTTGGGTCTTCGCTGCTACTTGTGGGCTTTCTCTAGTTGCGGCAAGCAGGGGCTACTTTTCATTGTAGAGGGGGCTACCCTTCATTGCGGTGTGTGGGCTTCTCATTGTAGTGGCTTCCCTTGTTGCGGAGCACAGGTTCTAGGCACACGGGCTCAGTAGTTGTGGCACGTGGGCTTCAGTAGTTGTGGCTCACGGGCTTCAGTAGTTGTGGCTCGCAGGCTCTAGAGCACAGGCTCAGTAGTTGTGGTGCACAGGCTTAGTTGCTCTGCGGCATGTGGGATCTTCCCGGACCAGGGCTTGAACCCGTGGTGATTCTTAACCACTGTGCCAAGAGGGAAGCCCCCGGGGAAGAGTTTTTATAGGCAAAATCCGGGGGGAGGTCTGCAGGGTGTGTGGCCTTCCTCTGATTGGTTGATGGGGAGGTATTGAGTGATGTTCCAGGAATCTCAATCATCAGCCTTCTGGTTCCAACAGTCTAGGGTCCACATGCTTGTGCTTGGCTTGAAGTGACCATCCTCCACCTGGGTGTGGGCCTTAGTTGCTATAGAAAGTCTCAGAGATCTATATCAGATGGTTACATGCATCCCTTGAGGGGGAACCAGGACCCTGCCCCATCCTGCTCTATGTCTGTGAGTGCTCCTCCTTTGTTTCTGCCTCCCCTCACTTCCCTAATTAGTAACTGAATCTGCCCCTTGGAACTCAGGGAAGGTTTGGAGGCTGAAGCTTTTTTCCCACAAGTGAGAAACAGAGGACTTGGAAAGGCTTTTGTACCGGGGAGGCCCCACAGGGTCCTCTCGGTTTCAACCCCCCTTTTGAAACTCCTCAGTCTTGAGGGGAACAGGTGTTAGAATCATAAATTCAGCAGAGGAACTCAGTTTTAGGGAGACTGGGTTTCAGGAGGAGCCTCACGGAAAACAGCAGGAAAAAGGTGAAATGCCAAGAAAGGGGAATAAAAAAGGGACAGGGACACACACAGGCACCTGCTGGTGGGACAGCCATCAGGGACTCCTTGGATCCCGCCTGGGTCCTGCCAGGTAGTGGGACAGTGGCCGGGCAGGAAGGGCGCTGGGCTTCCAGGGACCATCAGGAGCATTCAGAGGGCATAGGCCCCTCAGGACGTCCAAACGGTCTCCCTGTGCCTGACATGCCCTCTTCCATGAGCAAGTTTTAGTGGCAGCTGCATGTCCCGGGAGGATTCAGGAGTCCTGGGACCCGCATGTCCAGCCAGGGGTACAGGGGGCGGAGGCCACGTTATTTCCTCCTCTGTGTCACCTTCTTGGTGTGGAAAAGTCTCTGTGTCCTTTGCTTTTAGAGAAAACTATGCCTTTTTATTTTGTTTGCATCTTTTTATTAATTCCTGCCTGTTTTGACACCAACATACATCCTCACACATTCGCAGGAAGATTCCAGAACGAGAATGGTAACCTGCATGCACTTCTGGCCACACGTCACATCTTCTCTACCATTTCCCACTTCCTCCCAGACAGAGCTCCTGTGAGGAGTGAGGCCCTCTCCTGCCCCCTCTCCAGGCAGAGCTCTTGGCAAAGTTTAGGGTGACATGTTTGTGGCACAAGGAGCTTTTCATCACCTGGATATGTCCTCTTGCTGTATTCCCCTAGTTCATCCCAGAAAAGGAGCAGCACAGCTAAGGGAAAACTACAGTGGTTTGGTGATTAGTGAGGCTCCCCCTTGGATGGTGGTCCTGGCTGGAAGCCAACCTCCATGAGTCTGCTTAGAGGGCAGCAGCATGGGACCATGGCTTCTGGACATGCTGACTCCTTGAACGAAGGGTGGTGTCATGCTTGCCAATCAAATATGGTCCGGGGGTCAGTGTCACCATCACCTGCGAGTTTATCAGAAATAAAGAACCTGGTCCCACCCAGGCCCCCTGAGCCAGAATCTGCAGTTCTCAGACCTCTAGGCGATGCACCTTAGAGTTTGGGAAACCCTGGTGAAGGGGGCAAGGCCCTGGGCTTGGAACTGGAAAACCCGAGCTCTGGTGCCAGGTCTGAGTTTTACCAGCTGCGTGACCTCCGAGTCCAGCTCCTTGTGTGCAGCTGCAGACAGCATGCCATTCCTTTCCATCCTTTCCACAAGAGTATCGCAGTCAGTTAACCTAACATAAAAACAAAAGAGCATTCTCTAAAGTGTGCACACTGACTAAAGCTGCTTCGTCTGTGTGTCAAGGCTCACGCAGCGCGGGGTAGACACGAGCCTTGGTAGTGAGATTGACCTGGTTCAGCTCTATGAATCGTTGACATGCACAGTGCCACCTTCAGTCTTGGAATTTTGCATTTAGAAAAAACCTGCAAAGCCAGACTCTGTGTGACTGTCAGCCGCTGCCGCCTCCTTTCCTGTCCACTGTCAATTGGAGAATCTGATGCACAGGTGTTTGGAAACCAAATACGCAGTGGAGACATTATTTTCAAGGATTTCCTTATGTATCTAAAGCGTTATAACCGTCCCCTCCTCCCACACCAGGCTTTCACGCAGGGTGAATATTGGTGACCTGGAAATTTTGCCTAAGATTCTGCGTAAATATGAGAAATTCTGATCTGAAGCCCTGACACTGTCCCGAGAGCCAGTTAGCACCAAGGGTTCTGCATTCGATTGCCTTTAATTATTGCCACACTCTTCCTAGTGCTATTATTAACTCCATTGTAGGGGTGAGAAGAGGAGGTACAGAGCTATTAATTGACTGGTAAAGTAATTAAACACGGAGGCCGACAGACTGGATGGCTGCAATGCCTTGGCAGCCCACATGAGCAAACCCACACCAAAGCCAGAGTCAGGGCATCGAATCCCAGAGGACGAAGCATCAGAACAACCACAGACAGTTCGACTCTCCCAGATAGAGCCCCGGCGTAAGCTGCAGCCAAGCAAATAATTCCCTCGCTTTGTTTCTGCGTCTTCTCTATAAAAACCTGACCTCGCTCCGGCTGTGGAGGGCTCCTAACCACATTCCAACTCATGCACTCAAATAAACTCTTGAAATGTTTAATGTGCCTCATTTTATCATTTAACAGGATTCGCCGAAGTTCACGAGGCAGGCTGGGGTCGAAGCCACGTCAACACCAGGCCTTCTGACTCCAAGCCCTGCCCCATGGACGCTGATCTCGTCCTCCAGAAAACAAAGGAAACAAGCACCAAGTGAGTGGTCCCAACCTTGGCATCAGCTGGGCATCGTAGGGAGATTAAAAAGTAATACTGTCACATAGACCTGGGGGGGAGGGTCCCCAGGTCATTTGTCTGAAAAAAGCCTTGCATCCAGAATATATAAGGACTTCTCACAAATGAAGAACAAAAAGACAAATAATCCAGTGTTTAAAAATAGACAAAAGACTTGAACAGATGCTTCACAAAAGTAGACTCTTGAATAGCCAATAAGCACATGAAAAGGGGCTCAACACCAACAGCAACAAAAGGACTGAAAACCAAAGGACAATGAGTGTCCTTTCACACCCACTGGGGTGGGGTGGGGGTGGGGGTGGGGGCTAACAGCAGAGTGACAGCACCAAACGTTGAGCAAGGATGTGGAGCAACCTGGTACATCACTGTTGGGTGTGTAAGTAGCCCAGTAACATTGGACAATGTTAGCAGATTCATATAAAGTCACAAACCCATCTAATCTTCAATGTAGCAATTCCACCCCAACATACTTAATGGAGAGAAATGAATGACTAGGTTCCCAAAAGAGACTTTTCCAAGCCTTGTTCCAGTAATCCAGTGTGACTGAAAAACCACCCCCAAAGCCAGCAGCATATAACCACCATTGCTCATGCTCATGGATCCATGGTCAGGAGTTGAGAGGGATACAGCTCCCCCACCACCCCCCACCCACGGCCAGGCCTGGCAGAGCCACCCACATGGCTCCTCGCTCTCTCCTGGCCCTGGGGCAGGGCTGGCTGAAATCTGGTCTCAGCCATTGCCCACGGTAGCCTTTCAGGCAGGGTGGGCCCAGCATAGCCAGACTGCTTCCATGGCAGCCTGGGCTCAGAGGCAAGTGTTCCCCGAGAAATGTCCCAGCTTTGCAAAGCTGTGTGGCCTCTCATTTATAGAAGTAACGTAATGTCTGTGATAGTCTGCTCAGACCGCCAGAACAAAATACTGCAGGCTGGATGGCTTAAACAACAGACATTTATTTTCTCACAGTTCTGAAGGCTGGAAAGTCCAAGATCAAAGACTGGTGTTCAGTGAGGGCTCTTTTCCTGGCTTGCAGATGACCATCTTCTCACCGTGTCCTCATGAGGCCTTTCTTCTGTACACAGAGAGAGAGAACCCTGGTCTCTCTTCCTCTTTTTATAAGAACACCAGACCTATCAGATCAGGGTCCCTCCTCACAACCTCATTTAACCTTAATTACTCCCTATAGGCCCTGTCTCCAAATACAGTCACATGGAGGGGGGGAGGTTAGGGCTTCAACATATGAATTTGGGAACACAACTCAGTCTACAACAATCTCACTTCCACTGTCTTTATTAGTCGAAGTAGCTCCAGCAGGAGGGGATGTGAGGACCACTTTGTGACCATCCTTTAAAATCACTATGTAATTGTTCATAATAACCCCAAACCGTAAACAATCCAAAAATCCATCAACATCAAAATGGATAAATTGCAAATATTCATATAATCAAATACTATCTAGCAATAAAAAGGAATGTACAACCACATAGATGAATCTCAAAAACATTGTTTTAAAAAAAAGAAGCCACACCACCAAAAAATACACACTGTGTGATTCCACTTATATGAAGTCCAAGAACAGGCAAAACTCACTATGGTGATAAAAGTCAGAAAGTGGCTGCCTCGGCGTGGGGGGTGGTCAGAATTCACTACAGAGGGGTGATCTCACTTTCTGTTGTGATGGGAATTTTCTGTATCTTGTCTTGGGTGGTGGATACATGGGTGTGTACAATTGTGAAAATGCTTTGAGCTGAACACTTAAGATATGGACATTTTGTTGTCATGTGGACTATTTCTCTATTTAAAGAAAAAAGTGATGCTGCTGCTGCCTGGGTGCTGGTACTGCCAGAGATTGTGGCTCAGTTAATCTGGGGCTTCAAAAGTTCCCCATGTGATTCCAGCATAAAGCAAAGATGGGGGCATCTGCACCAGGCCCGAGTCTGTCCTTGAGGGGAGGGAAAGGCTTGTGTAATTCCCTTCGATAGAACCCAGTGCTTGTGCTGTGTGTGTTTCCTACGGCTGCTGTAGCAAATTACCATAAATTTTGTAGCTTAAAACAACCCAAACTTATCCTCTTACAGTTCGGGAGGCCAGTAGTTCAAAATGAGTCTTAAGGGGCTAAAACCAAGGGCTTGTTCCTTCTGGAGGGTCCAGGAGAGTATCTGCTTCCAGAGGCGCCCACATTCCCTGGCTCTCAGTCACTTCACACTAGACTCTGCCTCTCATCACATAATCTTTTCCTTTGACGTTGACCCTCCTGCATCCCCTTTAGGGGGACTATATTGATTTCATCAGGCCCTCCTGGATAATCCAGGGTAATCTCCCCATCTCAAGACCCTTAACTTAATCACATCTGCCCAGTTCCTTTACCATGTAAGGCAACCTCTTCACAGGCCCTGGGGATTAGGACACAGACCTGAGGGACCTTTAACCGGCTACTCAAAATGCAGTTTTTCAGATGTCGGAGGGAGACCTGACCCCTCGCCTGGAATCTTGGAATGCAAAGGGCTTGGGAATTTTCCACAGCCATCTCCAACGATTCTGAAAAGTGACCTGCAAAAGACTTCCCCATCTCCCTAGGCTCCTCAGCACTGCACATCAGGGTCCCAAATAACCAGCTGGGCAGTGATAGCATGAACAGAAAACTCCATTTTCTTTCTCAGGTCCCAGGACAAGCCCCATGATGACATGAGAACTTGAAGACAGGACCTGCCCTGCGTTCCAAGCGGAGAGAAGTTACAACGTTACTCGAGAGAGGGAGAGAGTTAGAGAGAGACGGGGGACACCCAAGAAGCTCAGCCCCGCCTCTCCCTCGGCCTGAGGACTGAGTGGAGACCAGCTGCTTCTTAGAGTAGCGTGTGCCGGGACCCGTTGTGAGGTGCCCCCTCCCACTCTCTTTTCTCCTCACTCTCACCCTCTCCCTCTCTCATTTTGTTGCCTAAATTCCTGACAAGGAACATCACAGAGTATCCTTCCTTCACATCCCAGTTGAGGACTCCGAGGCCGCCGGGTCCCGTCCACACTGGCTCCGTCCTCTTGTCACCCCTCCACCTCCCACCCAGCCACGCCCAGCCACACCAACCTCCTTTCGCCCAAAGTCCCCAGACCCGTCTGTTCTGCTTGATCCCTGTCAAATGACAAATATCCTAAGTGTCAGATGTGTCTGCTGGCAGAGGGCTGGGCCCCTGGAGCCCAGCCATGGACACCAGTTAGGAAACTACTGGTCTGGGCCCTCTCTGAGGTCCTTTCCACCAGTAGAAGTCCATTATCCTGTAATTTTACTCCTACTGTGTCCTTTTAATATGTAATACAAATTAGAGTGGGAAGAACAGCTCCTGGGGGTGTGCTTTCCTTACACCCAGCAATGCAGCCACCCTGGTCCTGAAGCACAGAGCCTTCTTGGCAGTTCAGTCCAAAGCTGCCCTCTGAACCCTCTGCAGGAAGGAGGCTGAGTCCTTCATCCCAGCCCCAAATGCTGTTGCTTCTACACCAAGAGGGAGGCTCAAATGTCAAGGGTTTCCCTCTGAAACCTGGCCGGTGTTCTGGAAACAGGCTCTGTTCTCACCGTACCTTAGCTGGGCCCTCCAGGCTTATCTCCCTCTGCCCTGCTCAGCACGGCTGTTGCTCTGCTCTCCTTCTGCCCCAACCGAAAGGAAAGCTCACCCTGGGCTCTCTGCCCCTGGATTAGCTGGGCTCCCCTTTCCCAGGGTCAGGGGCTAGAGAAGCAGAGGACACCCGCCTGCAGGACCGCTTTCTCCCTAAGGTGCTGCAGAGAGATGGAGGGAGGAGGCCGCCTCTCAGATGCTCAGGACGGGACACATAGAAGGGCACACCCAGCCAGCCTCTCTCCCCAGATGGCAGCCTTTGGCCCCGAGGACTGAGGATGTCGTGCTTGGAAGCCACCTGTGAGTCCAGAGGTGCCCCTCTTTCTCCTTCACCCAGCCTCCCACGGGTGACGCCATCTCTCGCCCCCACGCCCCTCCTGTCAGAGCTGATTTTCCATGGGTCTTACTTTTCTGTGTGTCTTGCAAGCAAGGCACTGGCTTCCCTTTGTTTTGCTTTATTTTTTTGAGAACATTTGTACAGCGAGCAGCCTTTCTTCAGAGAAAAGGCAGTGTGCCCACACCCTTGGAAGGTAGAGAATAAGCAGACTCCCTGCTCGTCATCAGATATCCAGGGTCCCCGGGCTCAGAGATTCTTCTGAATCGGGACTCCCGGTGCTCCTATGACCCCTGGCCGGGTGGTGTCGGGGCTCCGGGAGGTGGTGCAGGAGGATGCAGGTGCTCTCGCTGCTGTTATTGTTGTGGGTGATAACAGGTTCCTCCAGGCGGGAGACCCAGGGCCACTGAACCCAAGAGCCTGCAGGACCCTTCCCAGTCGTGGCCCCCTCCCTGGGGCTGGCCTCAGGGCAGCTGTGCCCCGGCCTCTGAGTCCTGAGCTCTTCAAGTGTATTGAGTCAACGAACACTGAATTTAGAAACAGGAAGATTTCATTTCCAATTTGGTTATACGCTGTCTGCTCTATTATAAACCATGGAACATTTCAGACGTTGCCAACAGCTAGGAATCTGCACAGTTGCCATGCATTTCAAAGTTCTGCATGAGGTGTTTTAGTGCCACCTACAGGTCACTGTCTCAGGAGGTGCTGCAGACGGACAGGTGGTGTACCCCACAGCCCACCTGATGCAGTGGGGGACCATGCAGAGCAGCGGTGAAGCTCACCAATGTAATGCAGAGAGAAAGAAGCTAGATGAAAAAAGTACATATTGTACAATTCACAAAACTACAAAACCAGGTGGAACTAATTGTATTAGAGTTTTACAGAGAAATAGAACCAATAGAATATATATTATTTAAATCCCTTTTATATAAAATAATAATATATAATAATTTATATAAAATAAGTCCCTATACGTAGGCATGGAGAACACCAATATATATATTTTATATAATTTATATTTAAAGGGATTTATTTAAAGGAATCAGCTCACGTGACTGTGGGAGCTGGCAAGTCTGAGGTCTATAGGACTGGCTGTCAGGCTGGAGACTCAGGCAGGATTTCTGTGCTACAGTCTTGAGGCAGAATTCCTTCTTCCTTGGGAAACCTCCATCTTTGCTCTTAAGGCTTACAACGGTATGGATGAGGCCCATCTGCGTTCTCTAGCATCTGCCTCGCATGATACAACGAACAACCTGGGAACAGGGATACAACAAACATCCTGGGAACAACCTAAAAACGCACTGACTCTTTCCCCAGGAGAGGATGCAAAGTCCTGGAGTGATGTTTACTCCTCTTGATGTCTCATAATTCTATGATGTAAATTAATGCTGTACTCTTATGTCATATAATAAGGGAATAAGAGGGGAAGAAGACAAAGCTATTTACCAGATAGATCTATCTATCTATATATCTTTATTTGTAACCAAATAAGGAAGAAATATTCATGTAACCACTACATGTAACCACCACATCCTCATTTCTGCAACTGATCACTGGTGGTTGTAACACACCTTCTCCCACTACCCATCCTGTATTCCCTTTGCCCTTAGTAAGCACCTTAGCTGGTCATGGTTCTTTCCTTGGTGGTGTGACATAAACCTTCATTCCTGCCATTAGTAGTCCTGCCTGGATTGGGTTGTGGTCCTCCCCTGGTTTTAATCACAGGGCATGGCAATTCTAGGAGACAGCTTAAGGACTCTCCTGTATTCCAGACATACTCTTCCTTAGCTCCACTGAGGAGGAGCAGCCCAATCTTCCCTTGGGAATCAGGCCCAGTCACCCCAGACAGCACAGTAACTCCTTCTTTGCCTGCTGATTCACAGGAATGAGGAACCTGAAGTGGATGAGAAGCAGTCTTAACTTCCAATTCAATGGACTCATTGTTGTGTCTCCTGATGGAATTAAGACCTTCAGGCCAGCAGAGCAGAGGCAGAGCAGGAACAGGAAGCAAAAATGTCGCTGTGGGTCACTAGGGGTAATGGTGAGTGGCGGCCCTCCCATTTCTACCCCTTGATTCCTGACTTTGAGAAAAACAGCACCATATATTGGAGAACCCTGCCCCAGCCCTGCAAGGGACTGCCACCTAGCTGTCACTATAACAGAGTCTTTCAAAAGGCCATTCCACCATTCTATCATGACTGCTGCTTCAGGACGGCGGCGAACAGAGTAAGACCAGTGAATTCCATGGGCAGGGGCCCACTGCCATACTTCATTTGCTGTGAAGAGAGTTCCTTGATCAGAAGCAATGCTGTGTGGACTCCATGATGGCCATCTGTAAGTCCATGGATGGGAGTTTTGGAAGAAGCACTGCATGAGGGAAGGTAAGTCCATACCCAGAGTAAATGTGTCTTCCAGGAAGGACAGAATACTGCCCCTTCCATGATGGAAGTGGTCCAACGTAATCAACCTGCCACCAGGTAGCTGGCTGGTCACCCTGGGGAACGATGCCACACTGGGGACTCAGTGCTGGTGTCTGCTGCTTCAGACTGGGCACTCAGTGGTGGCCATAGCCAGGTGAGCCTTGGGTGAGTGGAAATCCATGTGTAACCCCCACCCCTGCCCCTGTAGCCACATTCATGAGCCCACTGGGTGATGACAGGGGTGGCTGGGTGGTGTCCATACAACGGGTCATCCTATCCGCTTGAATATTAAAATCTTCCTCTGCTGAGGTCACTCTTTGGTGAGCATTCACATGGGACACACGTATCTTCATGTTTTTTGCCCATTCAGGGAGGTCTATACACATATCTCTCCCCAAATTTCCTTGTCACCAACTTTCCAGTCATGTTCCTTCCAAGTTCCTGACCATCAAGTCACAGCCCAGGGCTCGGTGTACAGTTGTACTTCTGACCATTTCTCTTTCGAGGAACAACCAGGTGCACTGCTGGAAGTTCTGCCCACCAGGAGGGCTTCTGCTCGCCGCTGTCCTTTGAGGGTGTCCCAGAGACGGGCGGCAGTGCTGCATGCAGCTGGTGCCTGCAGGCCAGGCAGAACCGTCTGTCTATCTGGCCTGAGTTTTCTCTTCCTCAGTCAACTGATTGAGGGCAATGCCCCATGAGGCCACAGGCAGGGACTGAAACAGAGAAGATAGTGTGGTTGGGAGGCAAGGACTCCACTCAAAACTAGCAGTTTTCTGGGTCACTTGGTAAATGGGCTAGAGTAGCACTCAAGTGAGGAATATGTTGCCTTCAAAGTCCAAAGAGGCCACCAGGCATTGTGCCTCTTTTTTGGTTGCAGGAGGGGCCTTGGAAGGGCTATCTTGACATGCCCCACACCACTGGAGCCCTAGAAATTCCACTGAGGCAGAGGGCCCCTGAATTTTTGTCAGATTTATTTCCCACCCTCTGACACACAAATGTCTTGCCAGTAAGTTTGGCATAGTTGCTACTTCTTGCTGACTAGATCCAATCAGCATAATGGGCTGATTATGGAATAATGGGCAAGTGTGGTATCTTGTGGAAGAGTAAGGCAATCAGGACCCCTGTGAACTAAATTATGACACAGGGCTGGAGAGCTGATACACCCCTGAGGTAGGTCAGTGAAGGTACAGTGCTGGCCTTGCCAGATGAAAGCAAACTGCTTCTAGTGGTCTTCACTGACAGGTATGGCGAGAAAGGCATTTGTCAGGTCAATAGCTGCATACTAGGTGCCAGGGGATGTGTAAGTTGCTCAAGCAATGAAGCCACATCTGGTACAGCAGCCGCAATTGGAGACACCACCACAGTGGGCGTTAGGGCTTCAACAGATGAATTTGGGGACCCAGCATGACTGCATTTGGAGATAGGGCCTGTAGGGAGGGAGGGAGGTTAAATAAGGTCTAAGGGTGGGACCTAATCTGGTAAGACTGGTGTCCTTGTAAAAAGAGGAAGAGATGTCAGAGATCTCTCTCCTACACACAGAGGAGAGGCTGTGTGGGGACACAGTGAGAAGGTGGATGTCTGCCAGCCAGGAAGAGTGCTCCCACCTGAAATGAAATCTGCCGACACCTCGATCCAGGACTTCCAACCTCCAGGACTGTGAGAGAATACATTTCTGTTGTTTAAGCCACTCAGTCTGCGGTATTTTATTGTGGCAGCCCAAGCTGACCAAGACAACTGTGAAAGTGCATGGCTGGCCAAGCCCGCTGAAAGCAAACTGTTTCTGGTGGAAATGGTAATTAGCAAGTATTGAGGAAAAAGCATTTGTCAGACCAACAGCTGCAAACCAGCTCCCACGGGATGTGTTCATTTGCTTGAGCAATGAAACTGCATCTGTAACAGCAACTGCAATTGCAGTGACTGTCTGGATAAATATACGATAACCCACTGTCAATTCTCCAGGATACACCTGTTTTCTGCACAGGCCAAGTAGGTGAGCTGAATTGGGATGTGATGGGAATCACCATTCCTGCATCCTTCAAGCGTTTGTTGGTGGCACTAATCTCTGCAGTATTGCTTTTGGTTTACTTTCCTCAGTAGAGGCAGTTCTAGTGGCTTCCACTTGGCCTTTCCCAAAAAATAGCCCTCCCTCCACAGGTCAGGGAACCAACGTGAGGATTCTGCCAGCTGCCTACCTCAACCACATCCCAGAACTGGGGAAATAACCACAGCATTGGCTTGGGGACCCGAGACACATGAGCTAAAACTCCTCTGGTCAGCTGACCTCCACAAGGCCTACTCTGACTGGTGGACCACAATGATGCTCTGGGTCACCTTGAATTAGGGTCAGTTCGGAGCTAGTGTTCAGTAATTCTTGAAAAGTCTAATTATTTCCTTTTCCTCAGAGCATAATCACTGTGGTAAAAGGCCCCAGACCCCGAGGGAAGGCTGGGAGGAAGATTCAGTGTCTGTTTTTGCCAGCACAGCAGGGTCTTTCCTCAAGGGGATCTGGCCTCCCCTTTATTCAAGTGTTTTTGGGTCTGTAAACTGGGTCAAGTCTGACGTTGACTGTAAGGCCGTATGACACAAGTTTGTGCACTTGACCTAGAACTCTTCCTGTGACACAGAACAAGTAAGAATTTAGTAGACTGCCCATCTCTTTTCTTCTAGGGACACCATGATCAACTAGTCAGTGCCATAGGTCTCTGCCAATAAGACTATGCTAATTACTGCTTTGAATCTGCTGTCCATTACGGTACCTGGCCCCACCTTGTTTTTGGCAATTATGCTCTCCTTGGATCCAATTATTCCCATTTAAGAATCCCAGTTTGGTGGCAGTTCCCACTGTAATTTTGTGCCTACAGGAAGGAGTGACCACAGGAGTTCTTCAAGGATGCTCGGGCTCCCTCACAAATGTATTTCTCACAGTCATGGTGCAAGGTGTGTCCTCCGGGCCGTCCTGGAGTGGGTGAGCAGGTCCTACATGATAAATCCACTCTCACACTCCAACCTTCCTAGGCCTTTTGGGTCTATCCTCACGATAGACCAAGGCAGGTCTGGCATGTCTTCATTTAGTGTGAGTTACCTTTTGGTCAGTGTCTCACCTCCCCAAACGAGCCCTTTCTAACCCCGTGAGTTACGACACTATATCCAGAATCTCTGCTTAGTGGGTTCATATCAGTAAATTCAGCCTGATCCTACTTTACTTTCCACCATTATCCCACACTCTTTACTTATTTGGCTGTGGCGAGTCTTAGTTGCAGCATGTGGGATCTATTTCCCTGACCAGGGATTGAACCCTGGCCCCCTGCATTCAGAGCGTGGAGTCTTAACTACTGGACCACCAGGGAAGTCCCCTATCCCACACTCTTAATATCCATTCCCACAGATATTCCCCAGAATTATGTCTGCATAAGTTAGAAAAGTAACACTTCTTTTGGAGCATAGTACACCTCCTCATGGGTCAAACTTTGTGCCTCACCCTTTGGGCTTACTGGGACATGTTTTGCTATGGGTCTGGAAGTAAAGAGGGGTGCCCGTGGCCAGTCTTGAGGATGATCAGCAGTATCTTTCAAGGCAACTGCCACAGAAGAGGTTATTACAGGCTCCTCAAGCAAAGCAGGATCACTGTCCTCAGATGGAGTGGAAGGGTTGCTTCTACTGGCACTCACAGAATTTAGGCCTCAGCGTCCCCAACTTCATCAGGACCTGCCCCTATGTCCCCATTCCAACTGTTTCTTTTCCCAATCCATGCCCTTTAATAGCAGAGGTTGCCTGTGAGGCTGGGTTTCAATCTGTGCTGTAATGCAACCACTTGTAGGATGCCATAAGCTGGGATGCCGCTGTTGCAGCAGGGGCTCCAGGAAGCTCAGTTGTGCAGAGCTTGTATCCCTTGCTCCTTTGGCTGTGGCTACTGCTGTACACTGGCAGGGTCATCCGGGGTGCTGGCTCCCAGCTTCCTGCCAGTTGGTGGTGAACATTCCAGCACCAGCAGCCCGAGGGTCAGTAATGGCAGGCCCTATTTTCCCTTTCACTCTTCCTGCCCTGGTAGGGGGACTGTTTCCTGCAGTTATTAATCTCTGGGTAACCTCACATGTTCCCTTTTTGCTCTTAATTTTTGCTTCCAACATATTTATAATAATAATTATAATTTCCTGTGTTAAATTCCCTGTTTCAAACACTTGTAGTGGATACTGTTTTTGTGATCGAATGCTGACTGATAGAAAATATCTGTAACTCATTATTAGCAGCTGGTATGATTTTTAACCCAAGAGAGTCAACGTAGAAGCTAAGTGAATTGAGTCCATTAAGGGAACAGACACAAAATAAATATACAAACATAGCTTTCTTACAAACAATATAGAAAAACAGCCCTTCACAATAGTATTAAAAACTATTAAAAGTTTTAATAAACCTAATACATGTAAAATTGTATGAAGAAAACCTTTAGAACTATAAAAAAGCACATATAATAAAACCTATATGAATAAAGAAATAAAGCATGCCTATGGTGATCTTTACAGGTTAGTACATTAGCAGGAGAATGGTTAATAAACCACAATTTGTCCGTATTCGGGAATGTATACGTTAAAAAGAGTGAAAGAGGGCTTCCCTGGTGGCACAGTGGTTAAGAATCCGCCTGCCAATGCAGGGGACATGGGTTCGAGCCCTGGTCCGGGAAGATCCCACATGTCACGGAGCAACTAAGCCCGTGCACCACAACTACTGAGCCTGCGCTCTAGAGCCCGCGAGCCACAACTACTGAAGCCCATGTGCCACAACTACTGAAGCCCGCGCGCCTAGAGCCTGTGCTCTGCAACAAGAAGCCACCACAATGAGAAGCCTGAGCCCCGCAACAAAGAGTAGCCCCCGCTCACTGCAACTAGAGAAAGCCCGCGTGCAGCAGCAAAGACCCAATGCAGCCAAAAATAAATAAATGAATAATTTTTTTAAAAAGTGAAAGAATGAACTAGACCCATGTGGAAAGGTGTCTAAGACATACGAGACACTTTTTAAAAAGCAAATGCTAGTATAGTAAATTTACTTTTAAAAATCCAAACAAACTTTCTGATACTAGGTACACATGTATGCTTTGTATTCTATAACCCCACAGAAAATGTGTGGAGGCATACACAGCAACAATCATATTCTTTAGGCAGGGAGATTAGATTGTGGGGTGAATGGGGACTTTAACTTTTTCCTTTGTATGTTCCTGTACTGTAAGACATTTCTTACAGTAAACAGCCTAATAATTATGTAATAATTATGTAATTTTAAGAAATGGTCAAGAGGAGAAGACACATCACAGACTGGGAGAAAATATTTGCGAAAAACAACAAAAAACTTCTGATAAAGGACTGTTATCCAAAATATACAAAGAACTCTTAAAACGCAACAGTAAGAAAATAAAACCACCTGATTTAAAAATGTGCCAAAGACCTTAACAGATACCAAAGAAGATATACAGATGGCAAATAAGCATATAAAAAGATGTTCTATATCATGACATGAGGGAGATGAAAATTAAAACAAACAACTATGAGATACCACTACATGTCTCTTAGAATGGCCAAAATCTGGAACATTGGTAACACCAAATGCTGGTGAGGAACTCTCATTCATTGCTGGTGGGAATGTAAAATGATTCAGCCGCTACGGAAGACAGTCTAGAGGTTTTTTACAAAACTAAACATATACTTGCCATATGAGGAGGCTATCATGGTCCTTGGTATCTACCCAAAGGAGTTGAAAATTTATCTCCACACAAAAACCTGCAAATGGATGTTTGTATCAGCTTTATTCTTAATTGCCAAAACTTGGAAGCAACCAATGGGTCCTTCAGAGGTTGAATGGATAAACTTTGATACATCCAGTCAATGGAACATTAATCAGGGTGAAAAAGAAATGAGCTATCAAGCCATGAAAAGACATGGAAGAACTTTAAACGCATATTACTCAGTGAAAGTCACCAACCTGAAAAGGTTACATACTGTATGATTCCAACTATATAGGACATTCTGGAAAAGGCAAAACTATGGAGACAGTGAAAAGATCAGTGTTTGCCCAAGACTGAGGGATGGGGGTAGGGGAGGATGACTCGGTGGAGCACAGAGGATTTTTACAGCAGTGAACCCATTCTGTACAACCCTACCACGGTGAATACATGTCCCTATGCATTTGTCAAAACGCACGGAATGTACAACACTGAGAGCAAACCCCAAGGTAAACTATGGACTTTGGGTGACAGTAATATGCTATGTAACAAATGTACGACTGCGCTGCTAATACTGAGAGTCGGGAGAGTAGTTGCCTATATGAGGCCTCTGTATTTTCTGATCAGCTTTTGCAATGAACTTAAAATTTCTCTAAAAAAATGAAGTCTCTTAAAAAAATCCCTCCTATTCAACCTCTCACCCGGATAATCTCTGGCAACAACCGCTGTGTTTACTGTCTCTAAACTTCACTTATACAAAGTTTTTTAAGGTTTGGAGCTTTAATAAATCTATCAAACCTTCACAGATAGTGAGTACTTTCTCTGGAAATGAGTGTCTTTGACCTCAAAGCACTTACAGTAGTTCTTAGTTATCATACCTGCAGCTCACGGGTTTGGGAGTTTGCCTCTGAAAGTACCAATAAAATCTTACTATTTTTAGTGGGGGGCGCGGGGGGGAAGGCAAGTGAAGGAACTAACAGCAAGCAAGGCTAAGCCATTTCCGCACCTCCCGGGATTGGTGTGGGGGGCGGGAAACGGCCGGGCCCACCCGCTACGTCTGGGAGCCTGCGCTCCGGCCGCCCGGCACAGCCCCGGACACACGCCCCGTCCGCACTGCCCACTCTCCGCGCCCACTCCCGCCCGGCCCGGCCCGGCCCGTCTCCCGGGGACACACGCCCAAACACGTACGAGACTGACTCAGGGCCGAGGCCCACAGACGACAGTCTTAACCTTCGCATTCTCCCCAATTTCCACACTTGGTCACAGAGTCCTCTAACTCTCCTCAGGGTACAGGCAGCGCCGCATCCAAAAGACTGACCGGCGCCCCATGAAATCCAGTAGCCACGGCCGCGCGGGGTATGACGGGGCGGGGGCGGGGTCTCGCAGGGTATGATGGGCCGGGGGGCGGGGCGCGGCGCAGCCGGGGCGCGCGAGCGGCCCGCGGGCAGTACAGCCGTGCGCGCCCCGGAGCCAGGTCCGGGTGGGCTGCGGTCCGCGCGCCGTCCTGTTGGAGGAGGGAGGGGCTGGCGCAGCCATGTTCGTGGCGCGCAGCATCGCGGCGGACCACAAAGATCTCATCCACGATGTGTCTTTCGACTTCCACGGACGGCGGATGGCC
The DNA here is from genome assembly GCF_059928025.1 of Delphinapterus leucas. Lineage (NCBI taxonomy): Eukaryota > Metazoa > Chordata > Mammalia > Artiodactyla > Monodontidae > Delphinapterus > Delphinapterus leucas. The sequence continues at coordinate 27,988,002 of NC_143142.1, read as the reverse complement.
ACCTGCTCCAGTGACCAGAGCGTCAAGGTGCGCGCGGGGCCGAGCCCGGAAGGAGGCGGGAGCGTGCGCGGCCCGCTGTCCGAGCGGAGGGGCGCGTGGAGAGTGGACTCTTACCGACTTGAGGCGCGCTGCGGACACGAGGTCCGGAGCCCAGGCCGACTAGCGGGCGCCCTCCTCCTAGCTATTGTGGAGTCAACGCCGCCTGGGCCGCCTCCGCGCGGCTGCGGGGGCGTCCGTGCGTCACGGGGGCGTGCGTGCGTCATGGCGGCGTGCGCGCTCCTGCCGCGCGGGAGGCGGGACGCGCGGGGCCGGTCGACTCTGTTCCCGGCTGGGCCCCAGGCGCCATGGCACTGCTCCTCGTTGGTCAGGCTGGGACCCGGGTCGCGGGGGCGCCGGCACAGTGGGTGGGGTGAGCCGGCCCCCGCGCACCTCGGCCCCTCCATCCGGAGCGGGGCCCCGGGACCCCTCCCCGCCGTCCGCCCGCTCCTCATAGAAGTGCCGGGGCGGGGGGAGCCGCGCGGCCGGTCTGCACCGTACGCGACGTTCTCGCGGGCGGGTCGGAATCCACTTCCCGGGCTGCAAGTGTTGCGAGGCCCAGGTTTTCTCACCCGCCCCTCCGCCCGCCCCGCCGTGGGAGTGTCGCAATAATTAGCGTCCGTTAACCGAGTGGGTTTCCTTATCCGAGTAGAACTCAGCCTCCAAGTCACTAGGACCTAGTGGGTCGTCCAGTACGGAGCTTTTGTCTGTCGTGGTGTTGCAGTGAAAATCTTCGTTAACCCAGCTTTTTATGTTTTCTGGATGATTTCCTTAGGCTTATTACAGTAGAGAAATTAGTGAATATTTTAAAAGTTTTTGAGAGTAATTGGCAAATTAGCTTTTTGCAGGTTTGTACTATGTTACAATACTGCTGGTGAAGAGTATCAGTGTGATAGTTGTCCGTGTTGGGCATTATCATTGCAGTTTTTTTTCTTTAATTATTTTTTATTGTGGTAAGGTACACGTAACAGAATTTACTACCTTAACCATTTTTAAGCGTACAGCTCAGTGGTATTAAGTATGTTCATATCTTTGCCTCCATCTCCAGAACCTTCTCATTTCGCACTGTCCCCGTTAAACATAACTAGCCGGTCCCTCCGGCCCCCGCCCCTGGCAGCCACCCTTGTACTTTCTGTCTCTGAATGTGGCTATTCTAGCGGCCTCATTTAAGTGGGATCTTACAGGATTTGTCTTTTTTGTGACTGGCTGATTTCACTTAGGATAATGTTTTGAAGTTCATACATGTAGCATATGTCATAATTTCCTTTGTGAAAAAGGGAATGTTTAAACTTAAAAACTTTTTTAAAAGGCTAAAAATATATATTGCATATACCGCATTTTACTTATCACTCATCTGTCAGTGAAGTTGGGTTTCTTCTACATTTTAGTTGTGAATAATGCTGGTATAAATGTCGGTGAACAAATATCTCCTTGAGGCCCTGCTTTCAACTCTTTGGGGTGCAGACCCAGAAGTGGAATTGCTGGATCACATGGCAATTCTATTTTTATTCGAAGTTTTTTGAGGAGCCACCATACTGTTTATCATTACACTTTTTTAACACAGGTTAAAATGTTTTATTGTAATCTGTATTTTTTGTTGGTAGTAATGTTGAATGTTTTGTTTTTGTTTGTTATATATACAGTTGATCCTCATTATTTGCAAATTTTGTATTTGTGAATTTGCTTATTCTTTAAAATTTATTTGTAACCCCAAAATCAATGCTTATGGTTGTTTGTTGACATGAGCTGGGTGGCAAAAAAATTATAGAGTTGTCGGATGTGCATTCCCAGCTGAGGTTGGACAGGTGACACTCTGCCTTATGATTCAGGCTTTCATAATGTAAACAAGCATCCTTCTCATTGTCTATTTAGTGTCACATTTTTCACATTTTTGTTCTTTTTTTGGTGATTTCTATTGTCTGAAGTGGTCCCCAAGTGTAGTGCTGCATAGAGTTCCCACAAGCAAGAAGGCTGTGATGTGCCCTATGGAGAAAGTGTGTGTTAGGGAAGCTTCATTCAGATGTGAGTTATGCTACTGTTGGCAGCGAGTTCAGTGTTATTGAATCAATAATATATACCAAATACGGTGTTTTTAAACATACACACATAAAACAAGGTTATGTATCGATTGGTTGACAAATATATTGTGACCAGATGCTCCTGTGAATCTCACCTATCAGTATTTTCCTCAGGAGGAGTGGTTTGGTATTCGCCAATTTACTGCTTACAGTGACATTCTAGGACATAACTAGGACATAATGGCTATAAGTAACCAGACTTGACTGTAACTGATATTGTCTCCATTAACAAGTAGAGCAAATGTTCCTTGACCCCAGTGCTCAGCACAGTGCCTGACGTATCCAAGTTTCTCAATAAATACTTTGTTGAATGAGTGAATGTTTACTTACTGATTGTATTCTTTTGCGAATTTATGTTCCCCTCCTTTGCCCTCATAGTGACTAATGTTTATGTTTTTCATATTAATTTGTAGGAATTCTTGGTATAAAATATCTTTTTTCTTACAGGTCTGGGATAAAAGTGAAAGTGGGGATTGGCATTGCACTGCTAGCTGGAAGGTTAGTATTTATTTTTACAGTGATTTGAAAGAATTGAAACATTTACTATTTAGTAGCATTATTGACTTGCTGTTCAGCTTTGAGAGAATTGTAAAATTTATATCTTTTACTTACATTTTTTTCACTATTAAAGTAACAAATACACTTCAGAATATTTAAGAATAAGAAATTTGAAATTCTGTATCATTCTAACCTAATTATTTTTTGCATCTCAGTATTTCTTACCTTTTTCCTTTATATATTTTTTAATAGTTGTGATGTTTTGTACAGTTTTATTTCTTGTAGTTTAGAAATAATAGCTTTACCCAGGTACATTTTTATGTATCTTGAGAATCATCAATTTTAAATGTACAGTTCAACGAGTGTTAGTAAATTTACACGGTTATGCAACCATAACCATAATCTAGTTTTAGAACACTTCCATCAACCCTGAAGTTTCCCTTGTGCCTTTTGGGGTCAATCCTCGTTCCCTCTTAAGCCCCAAGTAACCACTGAACTATTTGTATAGTTTTACTTTTTCTAGACATTTCATATAAATGGAATTCTACAGTATGTAGTTCTTTGTTTCTGCCTACTTTCCTTAGCATGTTTTTGAGGTTCATTGATGTTGTGGCATGTGTCAGTGGTTCGATCCTTTGTAATGCTGAGTAGTATTCCCTTGTATAGATGAAGCCACATTTTATTTATTCATTCACTATTTGATGGACAATTTGATTGTTTTTAGTTTTTGGCACTTATGAATAATGCTGTTATGAACATGCCATACAAGTCTTTGTGTGGACAAACATTTTCGATTCTCTTAGATATGTAGGAATAGAATTGCTGGGCTGTGTATGTTTTAACTTTCTTGAAAACTGCCAGACTCTTTTCCAGAGTGCCTGCACCATTTTGTATTCCACCAGCAATGTATGAGGGTTCCAGTCTGTCTTTTTGATTATATCTTAGTGGGTGTGAAGTGGTGTCTCACTGGGTTTCAATTTGTATGCCCTTAATGATTAATTATGTTGATAGTGTTTTCATGTGCGTATTTGCCATTCATTTATCTTCTTTGGTGAAGTGTCTATTCAAATCTTTTGTCCTCTCCCCTTTTTTTAAATTGAGGTGAGAGTCACACAACGTAAAATTAGCCATTTCAAGTAAACAAATAAATGTGAATGCATTTATTACGTTCACAATGTTGTACAATTACTACCTCTGTCTAGTTCCAAAACTTATTTTTATCACTCCAAAAGGAGACTCGTATTTCTTGCTTTTTAGTGTAACAGCATGTTTCATAAGTACTTTAGTTTGTTTTTAAACATAACTATAGCAACAAAACAAATATAACAACAAATATACCCTATTTTGTTTAGCTGATGGATATTTAAGTTGTTTCCTTTTTATTGTGATGAACACCTTTGTGCAATCCTTATTCTTTAGTTAGATTGTGCTTTACTGGGAATCTAACATTTAGCAGAATCTCAGTGCCGTAGTGCATCTTTTACTTAATAGCCTGTAAAAATAAGAAAGGTGAAATGAAAAAGACTGGACAGAACAAAGGATAAAAAATAAGGGTGCAGGGGCTTCCCTGGTGGTTGGGAGTCCGCCTGCCGACGCAAGGGATGCGGGTTCGTGACCCGGTCCGGGAGGGTCCCACGTGCCGCAGAGCGGCTGGGCCCATGAGCTGTGGCCGCTGGGCCTGTGCATCTGGAGCCTGTGCTCCGCAGCGGGAGAGGCCACAATGGTGAGAGGCCTGCGTACCGCAGAAAAAAAAAAAAAAAAAAAAAGGGTGCAGGGACTTCCCTGGTGGTCCAGTGGTTAAGACTGCGTGCTTCCACTGCAGGGGGCATGGGTTAATCCCTGGTCCGGGGAACAAAGATCCTGCATGCCGCATGGCACGGCCAAAAAAAAAAAGGGGGGCGGTGCAAAGTTTACCATTGGATGATGACACTGTTACCATGTAGAAATTATTGGATTATGAAAGTGTTCTGAGATTATTGAGTATAAAAGTGTTAGATTGAAAGAGATTTTGTAAACATCATTGGTGGACTGGTGCTTGTTGTCATACATTATTTTTACTGGAAAGCACAAATGAATTCTGTTGATGTGAAATGCTTTAAGACTTTTCTGCCTTTTTTTTTTGTCAACAAAAAGTTGGATAATATTAATTTGAACTAATTTGACATTTTTCATCTATAAAGATAATGCTATTGAACTTTAAATTATTTCCTCAGAATACAAGAATTTGGACTTCTCTATATTTGTTCTCATTGCCTCTTTTCCTAGAATAGTCCATTGTCTAGCCAGACATCAGAATCATTTAAGCATTTTGTTGCCATGGTTTCTTATACTGTCAGGCTTTTGAAGCATATAATTTTTAAATTTTATTTATTTATTTTTTTTGCGGTATGTGGGCCTCTCACTGTTGTGGCCTCTCCCGTTGCGGAGCACAGGCTCTGGACGCACAGGCTCAGCGGCTATGGCTTACGGGCCCAGCCACTCCGCAGCACGTGGGATCTTCCTGGACCGGGGCACAAACCCGTGTCCCCTGCATCGGCAGGTGGACTTTCAACCACTGCACCACCAGGGAAGCCCTGAAGCATATAATTTTTTTTTTTTTTTTGAAGCATATAATTTTGATTACTCTTATTTATCAGGTGGATGTTTCCTATAGAAGAAATTTGCAAGTAAAAAAAAAAAAACAGTGGACTGATAGAATCTCTGTTTAAAAGCTTTGTTAGGCTAAACTCTGAACCAAGTCTCCAACTATCATTAGCACGGAAAGCGGTCAACTTTATCCAGCTGGATTTTTCTTTATTAGTAAAATGTTAGAAGAATTTGACTCTAGAGGGGCTGCAATCTTAAGTACAGAGTATCTTCTAAACGTTAAAAGTGCTAGAATTGAACTTTTTTTTGGCTGCGCTGCACAGCATGCGGGCTCTTAGTTCCCCAGCCAGGGATCAAACCCATGCCCCCTGAAGTGGAAGAGTGGAGTCCTAACCACTGGACCACCAGGGAATTCCCTAGAATTTAACTTTTTAAATGTTAAATTGAATAGCTTTCTCCTTTTGTTGAAGTAAAAATACCTGTATTCTGTTTCTTCAAGTGACTAAACTCAGCTTTTTTCATTTTTTGCTTTTTTAATTCCTCAGACACATAGTGGATCTGTGTGGCGTGTGACATGGGCCCATCCTGAATTTGGACAGGTTTTGGCTTCCTGTTCTTTTGACCGAACAGCTGCTGTCTGGGAAGAAATAGTAGGAGAATCAAATGATAAACTGCGTGGACAGAGCCATTGGGTGAGACATTTGTAAGCGGTGGGTTGGTGGGTGGGGAACATGAGCACCCGAGGAGCAGTGGTCTTTCCAAGAACATTTCGGGGTGGTAAGATTTTCAGTCCCACCCGCCCTGACCTCCAGGGAGGAGAGAGGCCCTGGGGATTGATGTAGTCACCAATAGCCAATGAGGTAGTCATTCACGCCTGTGTAATGATGTCTCCATAAAACCCCTATAGCAGCTGTCCTCAACCTTTTTGGCACCAGGGACCCGTTTCGTGGAAGACGGTTTTTCCACGGGGAGGGCAAAGGGGGATGGTTTCGGGATGATTCAAGCACGTTACATTTGTTGTGCACTTTATTTCTATTACTATTACATTGTAATAATAAAATAATGAAATAATTATACAACTCAGCATAATGCTGACAGGAGGCGGAGCTCAGGTGGTAATGTGAGCAACGGAGAGTGGTTGTAAATACAGACGAAACTTCCCTTGCTTGCCTGCTGCTCACCTCCTGCTGTGCGCCCCGGTTCCTAACAGGCCACAGACCGGGACTGGTCCATGGCCCAGGGGTTGGGGACCCCTTCCCTAGAGGACAGGGTTCGGAGGCTTCTGGGCTGGTGAACACCTGGAGATTTGGGGAGAGTGGTGCCTGGAGGGGGCGTGGAAGCTCCACACCTGTCCCCAGCCTTGGGTACCTGTCCCCAGCCTGTGCGTCTCTTCCATGTGACTGTCCCTGAGTTACACCAGTCAGTCAGAAGCACAGATAACAACCTGGGTTTTCGACTGGCATCTGAAGAAGGGTGGTCTTGTGGGACTGAACTCTGAGCTCGTGGAATCTGACGCTATCTCCGGGTAGTCAGTGTCAAAATTGAGTTGAATTCTCCTTGGACACCCTGCTGGTGTCAGAATTATGTGGGGAACAGCCTCTACCTCCCAACCCCCACCGGAATTGGAATTGTTACCAGAAACTTTTACTTCTTTAGGGAAATGTCTCTTCAAGTCCTTTGCCCATTTTTTTGTTGTTGAGTTGTAGGTAGTGGTTCTTTAAGTATTCTGGATATTAATTCCTTAAGAGATATATGATTTCCAAATATTTCCTCCCATTCTGTGATTTGCCTTTTCACTCTCTTGCTAGTGTCCGTAGGTGCACAAAATTTTCATGAAGTCCAGTTTTTTTCTTTTGTTTCCTTGTGTTTTTGGTATCATAAATCATAGACAAATTCATTGTAATGGAGACTTTTCCCCAAAGTTTTCTTTTAAGAGTGTTGTGGTTTTAGTTCTCATGTTTAGGTCTTTGATTCATATTGAGTTAATGTTTGTACACGGTATAAGGTAAGTATCTAACTTCATTCTTTTACATGTCAATATCCAGTTTTCTAACACCTTTTATTGAAAAGATTGCCTTTTCCCCATTGAATGATTTTGACATCCTTGTTGAAAATCAAGTGACCATATATGGAGAGTTTATTTCTGGACTCTATTCCATTGGTGTCTGTCTATTCTTAGGCCATAACAAATTGTTTTAATTACTGTAGGTTTGTAGCTTGCATACTATTCATATTGTTTGACATTTTTTTTTTTAAATGATGGGAGGGGTTGGCCTCATTGCCTTTGCACCGGGGCCTTCCTCAGGCAAACAGTTGCTTAAGGGCAGGGGAGCAGAGACATTTCTTGAATAGAAAGGATTTTTCTAGCAGTCAGTCTGAGATGGATCAGTTAGCATCCTATAGGTTGGGTTTAGGAGTGGTGGCATAGAAAGGATTTTTCTTCGAACTTAATTATTTGTCTTTAGTTAAATCCACTGTCATTAATACATTTAATATTTCAGCATTTGTGTTATTAATTATTCAGTGGTGTTTTTAGACAAAAGTTTGCAAAGATGCTCTGCTATCTTTGAAGTTTGATATTCTTTTGATATTCAGACACCTTAAGATATATTTTAGTAACCATAGACAGTAAACTCTTGATTTCTAAATTTTATTGACATTTTCAGTCAAAAATCATCTCATCTAGGTGCCAGACAGTAACTGGTACATGCTATGCTGGGATTCTCTAATTACCAGAATGCCAGCTTCGTACCATTCGCTTGGTCTCTACTACATGCCTTCTTTTAAAAGTGGATGGTAGCGGTCTGAGTAGGACTAACACTTATATTTGATGGAAAAAGTTTCACACCCTCCATTCTGCTGTTAAAGAATCTTAATTCTTTTACTTTGCGGCCTGCTTTGTATGACAAAACTGCTCATATGAAAATTCTAACATTTTCTGGTTTATTGACCTATCTGCTTAAGAAGAGAGTACTTAACCTAATTTAATAAAGTTAGACTTCGTAAGGCCTTCTTTCTTCTGCCATAGAGGGAGTAGTTGATTATAGGTCACTGGTTTGTTACTGATTGCTAGCTGTGGCTGTGGTATTTTGTTAAGTGCTTTGGAGGAAATTGAGGCCCACACAGGTTTTGAATATCTTATTCAAGGTTATATACCTAGTAAGTGGCAGAGGAGTTCTGTGTGATTTCAGAGCCTGTGTTCTTTCCACTCTGCCATCCTTTTTTTTTTGTATTTAATTAATTTATTTATTTTAATATGTAATTTAATTTTTTAAAATTTTTGGCTGTGTTGGGTCTTTGTTGCTGCGCGAGGGCTTTCTCTAGTTGTGGCGAGCAGGGCTACTCTTCCTTGTGGTGTGCAGGCTTAGTTGCTCCGCGGCATGTGGGATCTTCCCAGACTAGGGATCGAACCTGTATCCCCTGCATTGGCAGGTGTGTTCTTATCCACTGCGCCACCAGGGAAGTCCCTGTATTTAATTTAAATTGTTAATTTTTTTTCAGGTCAAGAGGACAACGCTAGTGGACAGCAGAACATCCGTTACCGACGTGAAATTTGCTCCTAAGCATATGGGTCTTATGTTAGCAACCTGCTCAGCAGATGGTATAGTCAGAATCTACGAGGCACCAGACGTCATGAATCTCAGCCAGTGGTCTCTGCAACATGAGATCTCATGCAAGCTAAGCTGTAGTTGTATTTCTTGGAACCCTTCAAGGTATGCTTACACAGCAATCCTCTGGTGATATAAGCCTAGTAATTATTACACTTAGCATCAGATGGTGTATTTTTTTGAAAATGCTTTTCTTAAGTAGTCTTGTTCATTATTTTTAAAAATGTATATTATGTAGAATAAAAATTCTCCTTTCTCCACCCTGTCATGTGTCTTATACCCCTATTTCTACCCCACAGAAGAAGCCAACCACTGTAAATATTCTGGTGCGCCTTCTGGACTTTTTCCATGTATATAAAATAAATATTTAATAACAAATATTTAATTTGTGTGTTTATAAACACACAAATATATGCAAATACAGGTATATGCTATCATGTACAAGTGGACACAAAACACACAGACATGTTTAGACATAACATTTTCCTTTCATGCAATTTGCCTTTTTCACTTACAGATACATCATGGGCATTTTCCCATGTGTTAGTATAACTAGTTCTTCCTTACTCCTTTAACTGCTGTATAGAGTGTGATTCTAAGACTGTATCATAGTTGATTTTTATTAAACTTTTTAAAATTAAAAGAGTAATGAGTCACCTGATAAAAAAATTCAAATAATCTAGAAGAGTACAAAATGAGAGGTAAAAGTTCCCTTACTCCCTAAAAACAAATGCTGTTAGTAGTTTTGTTTTTAGATTTTAATTCTGGTAGTCACTATTTTATTTTTAAATGATTTATTTATACCTTTGGTTCTTGCTGTGTTGTCTTTGGACAGTATTTATACTCATTCTGTGAAAGATGACTTCAGCACATTTACAAAGCTTTCCACTTGTGAAGGTATGACAAGGTATTTTATTTGTGGAAGTGTTAATAGTTGTTTAGTTGTATTGGTAATTATCTTAATTTCAAATATTTATTTCTCTAGTGATTTATCAATTTTTAGACTATATATTGACTCACCTCCTCTCTTTTAAAAAAGGGGAAATCAGCTTTTTTTTGCTTCTACCACACATTCACCCTCCCATTTCCTAATATTTTTTATATTGCTTATACAGTGACAAGATTTACAATGTTTGTATTTATGTTTTGTAAACATTTAATAATATTAAGTTATATGTGTTAAGTACACATATAAGTACTTTATCTTTTGACTACAAGTTGATTCTAAATATTAAGTAGCAACCAAATTTATGACTAGATTATGTAAATATTCATTACAGACATAAATGTAATCTGTTTCATGAAAACTTTCGTTCACACAGAATAATATGGCATTAACTCCTGATGGGTGCTCTTTTCTCTTTACTGATTCCTTTACTTTTGGGTTATACTTGGCTGTCACAATTTTCATATCACGAGTTGCCTTTGGATTTTTTGTTTTCATTTTGGTCGCATACCTCTTAAAGTAACTTTTTTTCCTATATGGGATGGATGGCAAACTTTCTGAATTCTGGCATACCCAGAAATGTCTTAATTTTTCTCCATGCTTAATTATAGTTTGACTAGTTTTAGAACTTCGGCCAAGTTCCAAATGTAAGAATTTCAAATTACTATTCTTGAATCTTTTAAACTTTAGGTGGTGAGATGTCTGAGGTCAGTCTGATACTGGATCTTTTGTAGGAAGACTAGTCTTTCTGGAAGATTTTAGGATTTTGCCTTACTACTTTGAGTTGCAGGTATATTCTCTGAGTTTGTGGTTTGTCATTTTGACACTATCATGACTTTTGATAGTCTGCAGAAAGTTCTGAATTTTAATATAGCCACACTTAACAGTCTTTCTATATTTGTTATAGTGCTTTTTGTTTTTTTATTTGAAAAATTCCCCACCTTGATGTTGTCAAGTGTATTCTGAAAGGTTTTTGGTTTTGCCTTTCACACTTGGGTCATTAAAACTCCTGGAATTGCTTTGTATGGTTTAAGGTAGTAGAATTCTAAAATTTATGTACCAGGATGTTTCCAGGTGTTTTTTCTTTTAAAACATTTTTCTGTTAGGGAAGATTTCAAATATACTAAAAGTATATAATAGGCAGAGCCTCAAATATCCATCACCCAGCTACAGTAATTCAAATCTACTCTTGTTTAATCTGTATATGCCTCCCCACCTTCACAAACAAAACAGAACAAAAAAAACTGGATTATTTTTAAGTAAATCCAGACATACACTATTAGATGTTGGTCTTTTTGGATTCATCCTGCTTGATGCTTAGTGGTCCCTTTTAAGGTGAAGGTCCTTGTCTCAGATTGGGGATATTTTAGGATTCTTTGATAATTTATCCTTCTGTTTTCTCAATTCTGTGCTTCTGGAATTCATCTTTGATTATTCTTGGATTTACTCTCTATTCCTTTAAAATTGTTTGGAGATTTACTACTCTGTCTTCCAGATCTCCAACTTGTTCTTCAGGTGTACATTTTATACCATCCAGTGATGTTGGGGGTTGGGGGGAGTGGCAGTCATTTTTAATTGTTAAGAAGTCTTTCTTTTTCTCTGATAACTCCTTTTTTATGCCTGTCAGTTTTTGTTACATGGATACAACATTTCTCTGAGGATCCTAATTAAAATTTTAAAAAATTTTATGTTTTTTGATTTACAGTCAAGTCTCCTTTTTTGCAGTAGTTATGTTCTATCAAGTTGCTGCAACACTGAATTAGCTAATACTGAGCCACCCCTCCCAGGGGAAATACAGGATTAGGTGCTACCAGCCTCTGATCACATTTTTGTTAACTGATCAGTACTTAACCTTGTTTTATGTGTCTTTCTGTCTAAAGCCACCTTATTTAGCATATATTCATTAACATTGAACTCAGCCAACAACACTAACTCATACCTGAATGCAGCTTTTATCTAACACAGGTATTTTCTCCATAAGGAACATCATGACCTTCTTGCTAAACTTAGGAACACAAGGCAGCACGTCAGCACTGCGCTTGGGGGCCATTTTTTTTTTGCGGTACACGGGCCTCTCACCGCTGTGGCCTCTCCAGTTGCGGAGCACAGGCTCCAGACGCGCAGGCCCAGCGGCCACGGCCCGTGGGCCCAGCCGTTCCGTGGCACGTGGGATCCCCCCAGACCGGGGCATGAACCTGTGTCCCCTGCATCGGCAGGCGGACTCCCAACCACTGCGCCAGCAGGGAAGCTTGGGGGCCATTTTAAACAGTGAAATCATCAACACAAAGAACAAAAATGCAGAAAACATGATGGTAAATAGAGTGCAAAGCAGACACTGGTTTTCAGCATAAAGCTGAAACAGGAAGGCCCATGAATGCCCCAAGTATTGGATTTTTGGTTTTGCAAATAAATTTTAGCAAGTAGGTCAGTTTACAAATGTAGAATCTGCATATGATGTGGACTGTAGGCTGTTTTATATTTTCTCAAAGATCTATTTCCTCAAAGAACTGTTTGTATGCCTTGGTCTTTAACTGTCACACTCCTTCTTTTTCTCAAGTGCATGTTAGTCTTTGCTCATGTATTTGTGAACAGGAGACTGTGATGGCTGCTAGAGAGAACTGGTGTTGGTATTTTTCTCCTGTTAAATGCTCTGTTTTCTTAACAGCTCATTCTCTTACTTAGGGGGTTGGCTGAGTTTTGACTAAGTAGGTGGAGTGGTTTGGCAGGGTTTCCTTGTAGGGCGACCAAGAGGGAGCTGGCAGGTGGGCATTACCCCCAAATTGCCAAAGTTAGGTTTTGACTTGGGGGATAGAGCACTTTAATGTATTTTCTTCTTTCTTGTCCCTCTCCCTGCCGGCTTTGCAGTGCTACTTTATTTCAAGTTCATATCTCTCCTCATAAGTTCTAATCATCTCACTAGGATCCTTCTCAGATTTTATTTAGCCTAGCTGCCAGCCATGGGGGTCTTCTGATTGCAGATTATTAAATGAATCAATTCATGATTGCCCCATTACTCATTACTATTGGTTGATTGATTGATTTGTCATTTACTTATTGATTAGAGGTTGGAGCTGCTAGAATTTCCTCCTTAATGATAGTTGTTGAGCTCTTTTTCCCTTAGCATTTTAACTGTCTGATCTCCTTTTGCTTCCTGGAATCCTCCAGATTTCATGATTTCTGATGGCACATTCTGATTTCTGCACTGTTACAGTGTTATTTTTTCATCATTTCCATGGAGGCGTAGGAAGGAGATGCAGGTGATCAGTCTCCTGTATTCAGTCAGAGAGTTGGATGGTTTTGCTCACTGTTTAATTATGAGTCATATTTGGAAAATGGTTTAAATGTGATCATCTTATTTATGGATATATAAATGAGGTAATCCTCAATTCAGGTTGTTGTCTGGATGTTTCACAATTTATTTTTTAGAATATTTTAAAAATTTATATTTTCAGTAATTTTAGAATATATTACTGTAAATGTACTTGTCCTTGATCAAATAAATACATTTGTGGAACATTGAAAAAAGAAATTTTGTGAGATATAGAAATTACTATAATTTACATCCCTTTGAATAGCTAAGAATTATAATAAGTAACTTGTAATTTTATTTTATTACTATAGCACTTTGTAGTTTACCTGGTATTTTTCTTTTTTTTTTTTAATTAGAAAAAATGTTTCTTTATTTGTGGCCGCTTCAGGTCTTAGTTGCAGCACTTGGGCTTCTCTCTAATTGTGGCGTGCAGGCTCCAGAGCACGTGGGCTAGTTGCCCCAAGGCATGTGGGATCTTAGTTCCCCGACCAGGGATCGAACCTGTGTCCCCTGCATTGGAAGGTGGATTCTTAACCACTGGACTGCCAGGGAAGTCCCTACCTGGTTTTTTCCTTATATTAGGTGATGTCGTTATCAGATGCTTTAGTAATAAACACCTAAACCTTTTTTTTAAAATTATCGCATTTTGTTTTCAGCTTTATGAAATTGGCAGATCACAATATCAAGATCAAAGGTTAAACAATACCTCTATGTCATGTTCATAGAGGTATTACTTAATCTGGATGGGGGAGGCAAAGGAAATCAATATCTAGGACATTAGACATAGAAATGAAAAAAAAAGATTCAACCTACAGTCAACCTCAGTAGAGTTCACTCTCTTAATAGCTTAGCTTTTGCCTTTGTCAAAACGCAGTTGACCACGAATGAGTCTGGATACTAGAGAATGACAGGCATGCCTTCCTGAGGGTGGTCTTTTTCTACTTTTCCTTCTCCATCGGGGTGGGGTTCTTTTTGTACGAAGCACATAAAAATCTTTTTGCCATGAATTTGGTCACCGTAAAATTACTTTTCATTCTATAGTTAATGACCAGAACTTTTAGAAAGAAAAATTCTAACGCCTCTTAAGTGTCTTTAAAAAAAAAAAAAAAAATCTATTGACTGCTTGAAGCCTTTTGTTTTGGGAAAAGGACTACTTTCTAAGCCATAAGAAAATGTGGTTAAAAACAAGGTGAAAGCCCAGTGTCCTCAGTCCCCAGGCTGAGAACTCAGGGGTACCCCTCCTGGGTGTGTGGTGCCAGGCGTGGCAGGGGTCTAGTCCGCAGTGACACGCTGACTGGTGGGTTGCATGGCTGCTGAATGCATTTTTAATTCTCTGAACTAAATGTGCATTAACTTTATAATTATGTAAAATATCTTTTACTTTTCCTTTCTAGCTCTCGTGCTCATTCCCCCATGATCGCTGTAGGAAGTGATGACAGCAGCCCAAACGCAATGGCCAAGGTTCAGATTTTCGAATATAATGAAAACACCAGGTCAGTACTGCTTTGGTTAAGTTATTGTTCTGAATTGCATTTAATTTTTTAAAATGTTATTTCTTTATTCATTAACTCAGTTACGCATTATTTGTCACATATTTACTGATTTCCTATGATACGCTAAGTTCTCTGCTCTGGTAATATAAAATTGAGTGGTGTAGAGGAAAAGGTAATTGATCTCCCAGTATGTACCATCATGAAGGGAAAACAAACAAACAAACAAAAAGGTGAAAAATGGTGATGAATTTTATAAACTGGGAGAATCAGGATGTTCAGAGATTATGCCTAGGGGGAGGGGGCCAGGAAGATTCATTCAAAAGGAGACCCATAGGGCTTCCCTGGTGGCACAGTGGTTGAGAGTCCGCCTGCCGATGCAGGGGACATGGGTTTGTGCCCTGGTCCGGGAGGATCCCACATGCCGCGGAGCGGCTGAGCCCATGAGCCATGGCCGCTGAGCCTGCGCGTCTGGAGCCTGTGCTCTGCAACAGGAGAGGCCACAACAGTGAGAGGCCCGCGTATCGCAAAAAAAAAAAAAAAAAAAAAGGAGACCCATAGAATGAGTAGAAGTTAGCCAGACAAAGAGGGCAAAACATTCCAGATGGAGAAAACTGCATGTGTTGAGAGAGAGCCAATATATTTTCACTGTGTTTGGAACATAATAGGTAAAAGGGAGTGTGATGAGAAATCTGGAAGGCTTATACCTGCAAGACCTACTGTTCAACGTTTAATTTTTATCTTAAGGGTAATGTGAAGCCATTGAAAGACTTCTCCGTTGGAGAATAACAGGATCAGATGGTAGTTTAACACTCCCGAGGTGTGGAAATAGACTTTATTGTAGCTTCCTTTATCATCACTTAAAAAATTCAATTCTTGCTGTTGTCAGCTTAACTTTTTTCTTTACACTCAAATTTTAGGGAATTCAGGTACCCTTTTTCTTAAAAAAGATGTTAATGGCTAACAAATCAAGATCTCATTCTAATTAAGTTTTAGTTACTCTGTTTTAAGCTAAACTTAAAAAAAAATTAAAGGAAGAAACCTGGGAGGTTATTTTACATTCCTAGGGCTGTCAAAGCAAATTACTACAAACTGGTGGCTTAAAAGAGATGTTTCTTTTCAGAGTTCTGGAGGCCAGAAATCTGAAATCAACGTGTTGTCAGGGCTGTGCTGCTTTCAGACTCTTTCCTTGTCTCTTCCAGCTTCTGGAGGCTCCAGGAGTTCCGTGGCTGAGCTGCATCACTCCAATCTCTGCCTGTGTCTTCACGTGGCTTCTTCTCTAATGTCTGTTTCTCTCTCATCCTGAGATCCTTAATTGTATCTGCAAAGGCCCTTTCCGATAGGTCACATTCACAGTTTCTGGGGATTGGGGCTGGACATATTATATATTGCAGAGATAAACACTACTTCATTGTGAGCAAGATGGAGAAAATGGAGATACCTAGACATGTGGATTTTTAAAATTTTCATTTCTGATAATTCTAACGTAAATTGTTTTATCATTTAGGAAATATGCAAAAGCTGAAACCCTCCTGACAGTCACAGATCCTGTCCACGATATTGCCTTTGCTCCAAACTTGGGACGGTCTTTCCACATTCTTGCCATAGCAACCAAAGACGTGAGAATTTTTACATTAAAGCCTGTGAGGTGAGTTTTTGAAACAATTACTAATTTGAAAGTTCTCTTACCTCTTGCTTATTTTCATTTGTGGAGGAGAGTGTAGAGGCAACAGTGATCTGAAGAATGGATTCTTTTTTTTTTTTTTTTTTTTTTTTTTTGGCGGTTCGCGGGCCTCTCACTGCTGTGGCCTCTCCCGTTGCGGAGCACAGGCTCCGGACGCGCAGGCTCAGCGGCCATGGCTCATGGGCCCAGCCGCTCCGCGGCACGTGGGATCTTCCCGGACCGGGGCACGAACCCATGTTCCCTGCATTGGCAGGCGGACTCTCAACCACTGCGCCACCAGGGAAGCCCAAGAGAGGAGATTTATGTTTTCTTAGTTGTGTTTTATTTAGGCAGATACTAAAATGAATTGGATCCTCTGAATATAATTGCACTCTATAAATGTTTGAAGGAATGAGAGGTGGCAGTCTACTTAGGGAAAATTAAATTAGAACTGAGACATTCTTGTGAATAATCTATTTAGCTTTAACTTTGGAATTGTGAGTTTCTGTTCTTTTTCTTTTCTTTTTTCCTTCTTCTCTCCTCCTATTCTTCCCTTCCTACTACTTTTTCTTTTGAAATTAATCATTGTCATCTCTTTTATTCCTCAACCTTTTGGGGGGAATAAAATCCTCTTTAGTCACTTAATATCTTTTATGTGGTAGGATCATGCCAGGTACTGGGGAATCAAGTGAAAGTGACATGGCCCATCTCTCAGTAAGCTATGGAGGTTGGGGGGCAGGTATGGATATGACATTGATATGGCGTGTATGTGAGACCATTTGTATTTTTTAATTTAGAACAGTGAGTGAGTGTGTGTGTGTGTGTGTGTACACTCAGAACTCCTCAGGAAAATTTTTTTATTAACAGGAAAGAACTTACTTCCTCTGGTGGGCCAACAAAATTTGAAATCCATATAGTGGCTCAGTTTGATAATCATAATTCTCAGGTCTGGCGAGTGAGTTGGAATATAACAGGGACAGTGCTGGCATCTTCAGGAGATGATGGCTGTGTCAGGTTGTGGAAAGGTAAGATTTCATTGGAGGAATTATTGTTTTATGATGCTACTTTAGAATTTTCACTTAGAAATGTAAACTCTGAAGTATTTTGAAAAAAATTAACTTTCTACAGTTACTTTTAAATTAATGTCTCATATTGTGTTGAATCTTTGTCATTTTACCTAGTTCATAGCAGTAATTGACTAATTGAATTGTTTACGTTTCCATGTGGAACAAAGTAAAACTAACTGTAACAGAATATACACTACCTCCAAAGATACCATTTGCTATGTGTGTAACTTGTGGGACTTCTCTACAAACTCAGGATATAGTCATCTCTTATTTGATTAAACAATTGCTTTAGCCAACAAGCCCTTAAGAGAAGAAAAATCCAGTATCTTCCCCACTTCTTCTCTACAGCTCCCAAAAGTTAGAGAATCTTGAGGCCACTGATTCTAAAAGTTTCTTACAAATGCCAAGCAGAGAAGGTGGTCTGGACGGTCGACACAGACTGTGGGTGCTGTGGCGTGGTCTGCACTTCTCCATGGATGTTTATCCACTGGCTCTGTGTACCACTCCAGTCGGTGGCGTCCCATCTTTAGGATTCGAAGTTACAGCTTCGTTCATTTCCCCTGAGGAGTTACTGTTCCCAAACTGCAGTTTGGCTGAGTCTCCTATGGTCAGCTTTAGGCTGTGGTAGAACCAGCCCAGGTGTCCCTTTCCTCAGGGTCTTTGCTGCCCTGTCCTGCCTAACTTGGACTTCCTGAGCTCAGTGTCTGCAGTGACCAGTTTTGCATCCAAACAATTAGGCCAAGTTGGATAAGCCACTCAAACCCCAGAGGTTCTGTTACCTACCTCCATGAGGACTTGACTTGTACTCGCTTAACCGAGAAGGTGACTCCGTTACCCACACATCAGAACTGAAATTCATTATAATGAAGACAGAATTTTATTTTGATACTAACTTAATGTAATAATGTGGTAGCTTAGAGAATTGTCTCTGTTAATATTTATCTAGTAAGGAAAGGAAATGGGTGGTGAGAGCTTTGTTTTTAAATTAGTATTTCTTTAAAAACTTCAAAAAATAATTGTTAAAATTGAGATATATGTGTTTCATTTTAAAAAATGTCTTTACCATTTATCCTGAGAGATATGTAGCCTGTAGGTCTCTTTTATTTCTTTAATTGTAGATTTGTGCCCTGGAACATAGGTATTAGTCATGTTAATGAGTTTGACCATTTCCCTTTCAGCTAATTATATGGACAACTGGAAGTGTACTGGTATTCTGAAAGGTAATGGGAGCCCTGTCAATGGGAGCTCTCAGCAGGGAAACTCAAATCCTTCTCTAGGTTCAAATATACCAAATCTTCAGAATTCATTAAATGGATCTTCTGCTGGCAGGTAGGCTGTTTTGTAAGAAAACTAGAAATTATCATCTTTTTAAATCATTCTGGTAGCCATACTGAAGGTGTGTTATTTCATGGATTTTAAGATTGAATCAAGAAATTCACACGTAATTGTGGCACTAGAAGAGAAGGAGGCACTTTGGTAGCTCTGTATTTGGCTTATTACTTGGTCATAATATTTACAGGTAGGTTCTGAGGCCGTTAAACAAACTCAATTATATGCTGAAATTTAGTGGTCTTCCAGAAACATATATAACTTTGAAGTAATGAGATGAAGAGGAAGTTTGGGACAGTACTGAGGATCGTAGTCCCAGATGAGCATTAGTGTTGCTAGTGCTGGTAGGGTGGCCTTTGAGTCAGGTTAAACTGAAATTTTAAATAAAACACACGAACTAAGGCTTTGTAAAAGTGAGTAAATTAAATGTTTTTTGTGTGTGTGTTTAAAATTTTCATGGAGATTGTAAGAGGATATGGTAAATTCTGAGTTCTTGATTTTTAGAATTTTTAGTATATTTTAGATTCTCAAAGAATGTTTAATGTTATCTAAAGAGTTGTCCTTTTGTTTTCATATTCAAATTTCAATTGTGAATTTGTAAGGTAAAATTATTTTAATATGCCTTTGTGAATAATTTGGAATACTATTTAGGAAACTTCAAAGCACAGCCTTAACAAACTGTCACGTGGTTGTCCTGTTGTCAATTTAAATGAAAGAAGAGAATTGTATTTTAAATATCCTCAACTTTTTTTTTTTTTTTGCGATATGCGGGCCTCTCACTGTTGTGGCCTTTCCCGTTGCGGAGCACAGGCTCCGGACGCACAGGCTCAGCGGCCATGGCTCACGGGCCCAGCTGCTCTGCAGCATGTGGGATCTTCCCGGACCGGGGCACGAACCTGTGTCCCCTGCATCGGCAGGCAGACTCTCAACCACTGCACCACCAGGGAAGCCCTCCTCAACTATTTTTGTATTGTTATATTTTTATAAAGGAGTCCTGCTTTTTGATTTTTAAGTATTTGCATGAAAACAACTTCAGGTCACCATAGAAGATATCAGATTATAAAGATTATTTCATGAAGCAAAGATACTAGTGTTAATTTTTTTTTTTAAAAATCTGGTTTTTGGTTGCTGCCTGTACTGCACATTTTCTTTTGTAAAGAGCTTTGAAGTTTTGATGTGTTCTTATTGTGCCAATAACCATGTGTGTTAGATCTGTGATGCATTTTCCCTTCTCCATTTGTATTATGTCCTTTAACAGAAAGCACAGCTGAGTACCAGCTAACTGGAGTAACTTTGCTGTTTTGCTGCTTGTTGCATGCACACAGGAATGGGAAGCAAGCTCCTTTTCCCCTTCCCCAGCGCCGTTTGACCTCTCCCAAGATACACCAACAGCCTGCTTACTACTAAACGCAGTCCAAAAGGCCTTTAAAAATACAGTGTATATCATTTTTTTTGTGCTAGCCAGTTTATTGACATTATTTGAAACTTTTGAAATATAAATGGAGAGGCTTTTTGTTGAGACATTGTCACCAAAACAATTTTTTGAAATGTTTCTGAAATGAACATGGGTTTTAAAATTAAAGGATTGTTACCATCCTCATTGCTAGTTGGGAGGAGGGAAGGTATCACTTTATTCCATCTGGAGACTATATATAGACTTATGTCTTTTATTTTCTAAAACAGTAAGCTAAAATGAATTTTTATAATTTTAATTTGAAGATTGAATATTTTTCATAAAGATTGTTTTGAGTGCTAATTTGTTTACCTTTTGTAGAATTGGTTTATACATGATATTATTCAGTACAACTCTGTTATTTCTTTGTAATGTTTAAAAAGTATTAGTGAAGGAGTGAGAGAAGTAGTAGTGAAAGTAACTTGACTGTACAGTTTGTAGCCAAGCATTTGGTATTGCTTCATTTATAATTTAGAAGTAAAATGAAAACATCTTTGTAAGTTTTCAGTTCATATTCACTAAAGAGATAAATGTTTCTAATATGTGCTTGTATATTTTTATGGTGTGATTTCATGGCTTAAGGTTTCCTTCAAGTCAAAATTTGGAAACATAGTATAAGAAGCAGATAAAACTCTGCTAAAATTGTGCATGCATGTTAACCTCCACATTCCATGTCCCAGGATTTTCTTAATTTTGTTGGCTGCTTCATTTAGTTCATATCCTCTGATAACAAAGCTATAAATCTTTTTTTGAGAAAATGCTAAAGTATTACGGGTAAGTTTTAAAATGGCAGAAGAATAACAATAGGACATATTTTTGAGCCCTTTTACTTATCAAAATTTTGTACTAGTCTTTTTGCAGAAAAACATCTAAGTACATTCAAAGATTGTGTTTCTTCAAAAGTATGTTGCAATAGCTGGCCATACTATGTGAAAGTCTATCTGAATTGGTCCTCAGTATCATGTATGCACTAAAAAATGTGCTGCTGCTACAAGTGAAGTGTTGCTTAAAGAAAAAGCTTATTTGATTTGTAAATTACAGGAGAGCATCAATATGTTTCTGAGAGACTAGAAAATGTTTTAAATTATAAAATTAATGTCTTTTTTGTAACATTCATACTGATAATTTTTTTTAACATTTTAAGTTTAACAGATTGTATTTCTTTTTTCAAGTTTCTATACTTGCTTAAGTGAGCCTGATTTGAGTAAGGGTCTTGATTTTGCTATTATGTTCCGTTAGTTTTGGCATGAATATAGTAAAGCTTTTTTTTCTAGCATGTGTTTTTTCCTCTTTGGTTCTCTTTGTATTTACTACTTTTCTCTTTTTCTTCTGTTTTTTCTTTTTTTTTTTTTTCTGTTGTTTTTGTTTTGTTTTGGTGTTTTGTTCCTGTCTTCATTGTTTCAGGTATTTCTTTCCCCCTCTGGATTCCCCACGGGCTGGATCGAGATGGTCCAGTTATGCCCAGCTCCTTCCTCCTCCTCCTCCTCCTCCTCCTCTGATAGAGCACTCTTGCGATGCTGACACTGCCAGCCTCCAGTATCCTCACCCTCGCAGACGATCTCTCTCTCGGCCTCTTAATCCCTTACCTGAGAATGAAGGGGTTTAAAAAACACTGATTTAACACTTAAAGGCCTTATTCAAGTGCTTGTAAATGCTTTCATTCCTGGCTTTTTGTTTTTCTTCATTTTCTTTCAGAAGATTTTTCTAATTTAGGGTCTGTCTTGCATGTATTATAACCAGAACATGGTGTTTGGAACCTAAATGTGTTTGTGCTTCTGCATCAAAGGAATATTTGCTTCATTGGTTGATAACCTTTGATGAAATATGAGATGTGTACACATAACATTAACTGTGAGAGTTACACACAATAGCTGACTTCAAAGTGCCTGTTCTGTACATTTTATTTTGAACTGTTATGGCGTTAAGTTTCTTATGGTTTGTCATACTGGTTAATGTGAAAGCATATCGTTATAGAGTTAACTTTGCCTTTGAGACATGATAAAAAATGTTTTTGATTTTTACAGGCTAATGTTGCAACTGACTAGTTTGTAAAATAAATCATTCCTGTGTATAAAGCAGCAAAACATATTATGGACTGTTTGGTCTTTTTTTTTTTTTTCTTTTAAAGGAAACTGCCTTTCACTACTTGGAATTATTGTTTAAAGCTTTTGTAATTATTCTCCAAGTAGATTATTTAATAAAATATATTTTAAAGATATGAATCTGTTGCCATATAAAAATAGAATGTAGTTTATTTGATGGTTGGTAAAGCTTATTTATATCTCCTTAAAATATCATATTGCTAAAAAAAAGATCCAAACAATCAGAAATTAGGGGATGATCATGGCATTTATTTAGAAGGTAGAAAGTTAGTATGGAGACTAACATCTAGAATCAACAAATGTCTACTTGACATTTGAACTGCTATTTGAACAGCATTTTGTGTGTCTATCAGCTGATCACACAGATGGTATAGTTATAAATATATATTATAATTTACAATCTAATTTTCAAAGACACTCTCCTATCAATAGACACTTTCCTGTCAAACCCCTAGAGCTTCTTAACATGCAAAGGATAAAGAGCTTATAAAGTATATTGTATTTTAATTTAAGGCAAGGTCTTCCTTCTGTTAAAGGACTTGTTTTAGACCGGTAGACTTGTCGAGTTTCAAAGCAAGAGGTCTCACTTTAAGTCTGGATCTAGCTGAGAATTAAGAATTCAAGTCTTTTAGATTTCAATCATTATCGAGGTATGTGGGGTAGGATGGGGTAATGAATTGAGACAGGCCCTCCCATTTAGTGAACATTGGGCATCTTCTATATGCAAGATACTGTGCTAAACACTTTGGGATATGTAAAAAAAACCAGAAAGGTAGTCGGCACACATTCATTCTAGTGGGAGAAGGCATTTACAGAATTTACAAAGGGTAGTGAGGATTCAGCTTCATAAAAAAGGTTGAACGGTACAGGAGGCATTAAAGAAAGTGATTTATATGCCAGCAGGATTTGGAAGGGATGTGGGATTGTGACATGTTGGAGTACTTAAAGTGGAAGAGGGCGGAGTCCAGGGTGATGGCCCAAATGTAGAAGAGGACAGGGCGTGTGCAGGCAGAGGATTAAGTTTTAGTCCAATGAAAGAACAAGGTTCATTTGGGGAGCTAGTGGGAGATTAACCTGGACGCATACCTTGTGGTCACACTGTAGAAGGTGCTGGATATTGGAGGTTGAGGTGTTACCACTCAGAGCAGTTGGTAAAGGGAAGCCATGTGAGACGTCCGCCTTTCCTAACTGGACGGGTGTCTCTTCTAATTCCCTGGAAGTTACCCTTGGCCATGGGGCCACTTCAAGCTCTTCCTGGAATTGGAGATTTGGAATTCACTATTTCTTCCTTTTCAGTTGGTCAGATAATAGCTAATGTTGCTGAGTGCCTCCACGTGCCAGTGCTCTTCTAGATGCAAGTTAACTGACTTCATCCTCACAGCAAACTCTGAGGCAAGTGCTCTGATTATCCCCATTTTACAGATGAGGACACCTGCAGGTTTAAGCTCTTTGTACGAGGCTGCACAGTTAGGAAGTGAGAGCATTGAGATTTGGGCAGTCTGGCATCACAGTGAAGGCTCTTTTCCTGCAAATACTTTGGAGTGTAGATCCCTGTCACTGTCAGGTTGCTGGGTGCCATGGGGAGACCTCCAGTCACTTGATCTTTATGAAGGAAGGACAGTGAGTTGGGTTCAAGGAAGGACAGTGAGTTGGGTTCAAGGAATTCAGGGTGAGTGACAGTCTGGAACAGTGGACACATTCCAGCAGTTCACTGCCAGCGTGTGGCCATGGTGTAGGCAGAGCGTTGCTCATTACACTCAAATAGCATCCTTTCAGCTCTAGAGCTAAGGATTTGTTTTTCAAGATTCAGAAAATATTGAGATTTTCGCCATTTAATCTGTGTTCATTGAGTGGACATAGGTAGAACAGGCGTGGTTAAATGCCAAGGCTGGAAGGTTTCAAGAAGAGATGTCGAGGGAACTGCGGAGACATCACTGAGTTTGACAGGAGGCCAGTCCTGATAAACTAAAACAAGTGTGGAAGTAGTACTCAGGGCCAAGCCAGAAACAGAATGAGTGACAATGAGGTGTGAAAGGAGGCAGTTAAGGATAGGAGAGACAGAGTGGTCTTTGTGTGATAAAATGGAATCAAGGAAGGGTGCGTGTCTTATTCATGTTTTAAAAAATTTATTTGTTTATTTATTTTTGGCTGCATTGGGTCTTTGTTGCTACGCGTGGGCTTTTCTCTAGTTGCAGAGAGCATAGGCTACTCTTTGTTGCGGTGTGCAGGCTTCTCATTGCGGTGGCTTCTCGTTGCAGAGCACGGGCTCTAGGCGCGCGGGCTTCAGTAGTTGTGGCTCGTGGGCTCTAGAGCGCAGGCTCAATAGTTGTGGCACATGGGCATAGTTGCTCCGCGGCATGTGGGATCTTCCTGGACCAGGGCTCGAACCCGTGTCTGCTGCATTGGCAGGCAGATTCTTAACCACTGAGCCACCAGGGAAGCCAGGGTGTTTTATTTTTTGCAGAGAGATGCAGAGTTTCCAAAGGCAGAAAGGAAGAGAGTGAAGAGGGCATCCAGGAATGACTGTTGAGCAATATTTTGGAGGAGGTAGAAAGTTGTGATAAGCAGATGTCTTTTCCTACCAGGCTAAAATGAGGAGTAGGGACGGTTGAAGTCCCAAGTGTGCATCGTCAACATTCAACAGCTATTCAATGGATGCAGTTAAAGAGTTAACTTTGTTAAAGAGGAACTGTAGGGAAGAAATTCTGAGATAAAGAAAAGTGAAAGGTGTGGTTTCAGTAAAGCAGTAGTTAGGACCTCGTGGTGAGCAGGCGTTGGTGATGGGACTCGTGGCCTAAGGAGAACGGGAAATAGAGGAAGATAATTAGGGACGTACCGTCTCATCTCCTCGCCCCTCTTCACCGGGAACCAACCTTACTGCGCCCCATGGGCGACTTGGTGTAGCGCGGACCCCGGGGATGACTTCCTAACCGCAGCACTGTCAGTGTAAACGTGCGGCAGGTGACCACACGTCAGCATCCGCTCCCGTAGGGACAGTGCCAACACTTCCGAACTCGGGGTGTGTCAGATGCCTGGTCCACCCGAAGTAGTTCTCTGTGCTCTAGGCGAGTGCCGCTGCTCTGCAGCACCAGGTAAGAGAGGCGTGGCGTCCTCCAGTGGGCGAGGCGCCAGGCGCGGCGCCTCCGGGCCGGGCGCGGCTTCCCGCTTCAAATCCGGGATGCCCGCCCTCGTCCAATCAGCGGGCTCGTCCCTTCGCGCCGTCCAATCCAAAGCTGGCTTGGAGTCCCCGCCCCTCGGTCCGTGTAGCGAACCGACGTAAACCCCAGGGGCGCACGGTACGGTCGGCCGCCGTGTGGGGACGCGCGCACGCGCACTGGCAGAGGCGCTGGACGCCGGACCTCTCTTTCGCGGACTTTCTGCCGGCCGGGCGCTCGCGGCCGGCGTCGCGGGCTCGGTGAGGGGTCGCCGGGGGGCGGGGCGGGCGAGTCGGGCTGCCGTGAGAGCGGGGCCTCCGGGACTCGGGTCTTTTGTCCGGGTCCTGGTCCCTGTCTCCCCAACGCGGCGCTCCCCGCTCGCGGGCCGGGCCGGGCGGGGGTGACGCGCTGCTGACCAGCGGATGCGGCCGCGTCACCGTGGCTCCCGGCCTCTTGCGGGTCGTTTCACGGAAAAACGGGAAAGGTGACAGTGTTTGAGGTCGCTTTGCTTTTGTTTTTTCCCGACGGCAGACTTTGTTCGCTGAAGCATGAGGTCCCTTTCGAGGCCGTCGCCTGGAGGACAGCTGTTTTCATGACAGTGTTTTCACTCGCTGTTATCATTTTGAGGTCATTCGACTGGAGTTTTTACTGCTCCAAGGTCAACTTTTTCTCCGGATTCCAGTTTTTAGGGCAGTTTACGGTAAGTTTTGAAAACTGTTATGCTAGATGCCTACCTAATGGTAAAGCGTATCTTAGAACGTTGGGGAAGTTTGACTTTGGCTTTTTCCCACAGCTCATACTTTTAAGTGTGTTCAGTTGTGCACGTAGGCTTCCAGTCGACAACTACAGCAGATGATATTTTATGTATCCAGGCATGAAATTAAAGCAATTAAATATCAGTAAACTCGAGCAGGATGTTTTGAAGTTACTGCTTTAAGGACATACCAAGAGGAATCCCAAAGCTGGCTGCTTAGTTCAAGTGCAGTAAAAGGAAAGATAATATTGTCCTCGTTTTAGATGAGGAGGAGGGCTGGGTAATGCAATAGGGACGGAAGTTAGGGCATCTTCCCTTCTAGGAAAACTTTAGGAATGTGGCATGTCCATAGATGGCTTAGAACAAGTGTAGTCCTTTCTGGAAAAGAGAGACTGGGCGGTAGATTACATCTGGAGGAATCTTCCCCTGGATTGTGTTACTATTGCACCGACAGCAAAGCTCTATTCCTGCACTTAGTACTGTATCATAGTGGGTAGGGATTGTCAGCTTTCTGAGGGGAGCCACCTTATTTATTGTTGCTTCACACAGCCAGGCAGAGTGTCTTTCACCGTTTGTTTCTGATAATGATTGTTGCATGAATGATCTTTCCTTGATATCTGGATTTTCTTAGATTTGATTCTTTCTAAGTGGAGATAACCCTTAAAGAGATGGTATACATTTTGATGTGGTATTATATATTTGTAAGTGAATGAGTAGCTTAGTAACTACAAGACTAGATGTGAGGAGGCTACTTGGAAGACTTGCGTAGGAATTTATTTTATTTTATTTTTTATTAATTTATTATTTTTGCTGTGTTGGGTCTTCATTTCTGTGCGTGGACTTTCTCTAGTTGTGGCAAGCAGGGGCCACTCTTCATCGCGGTGCACGGGCCTCTCACTATCGCAGCCTCTCTTGTTGCGGAGCACAAGCTCCAGATGCGCCGGCTTAGTAGTTGTGGCTCACGGGCCTAGTTGTTCCGCGGCATGTGGGATCTTCCCAGACCAGGGCTCGAACCTGTGTCCCCTGCATTGGCAGGCAGATTCTTAACCACTGCGCCACCAGGGAAGCCCTATTTCATTTTTTAAAAATATTTATTTATTTATATATTTAGCTTCACCGGGTCTTAGTTGCAGCATGCGGGATCTAGTTCCCTGACCAGGGATCAAACCCAGGCCTCCTGCATTTGGAGTGCAGAGTCTTAGCCCCTGGACCACCAGGGAAGTACCCTGTGCAGGAGTTTAAAGATTGATGGACAGATAGGCAAAGTTTCTGCTCTTAGGGAGAAATCTTTTTAGTGGAAGAAGACAGACAAATACAAAAACAGGCAGTGATCAGTGCTGGCAGAAATTAAAATGACCATGGACTCTAGGGTACATTTTGACTTCATAATAAGGGATCAACTCTCTTAGAAGGCGAGCTTTGAATTGAGGTGAATGTCAGGAAGGAGCTAGCTGTACAGACATCTAGAATAGTATTCTAGGCCCCGAGGTGGGGATGGGCTTCAGTATTATAGGAACAGAAAAGCCGTTATGTGGTGAGTGAGGCTGGGGTGTGCAGATGAGGTGGCTCACTGAAGTTTTCAGGAAGAGTATGGTACCTGGCTTATGGTTTACGATCCCTTTGATTGCCATGTGGAGAATTAATTGTAGAGTGGCAAGAATTGGACTGTGAAGACTGGTTAGGAGGTTTTTCAGTAGGGTAGGATGGTAGTAGAGTCAGAAAGATGTAGAATGACTCAGGGATTGTTTTAGACAAGGCCTGTTTTGCCCTTAGGAATAGGCTCCACTAGATGTGTTTTGATTGGCAACAGTGTTTTTACTGTGTTTAAATGGGTTCAGGTGGAGTCTGTATTTTCCTGTTGTCTGACGGTGCGTGTTCCTGAAGGCATGTGAGTTTGACATTTGTCTGTGTAAGATGTGCACTGCGTGACGGAGCTGAGGTCAGGATCCTGGGTGTCTCTAACATGGAAGGGGAGGCTGTCAGGTGAGATGCTTGGCTGTGAAAAGAAGGTGAGAAGGTGGTGCAGGGGTGCAAAGGAAGGGTGGGGATAGGTTTTCCACCTCCTGCGTCCTGGTGTGGGAGAGTTTGAAAGTGTTTGTAGAAATCGAGAAGAGGAAATGTAGATAGTTAGACATGTCAAAGAGAGGAAAACACTGGGCTGTGGTCTGAGAGGAGGGTGCTTATGTGATAGCTGGTGATAAGTTTGCTGGGTTTGACCCAGTTTGAAAATCTTCATTCATTCAGCAAATTTATTGAGGGTCTACTCTGTGCAAGGCACTGCTCTAGATTCACTGGTAAAACAGGTCAAGTCCCTGCCCTCATGGCACTTAAATTCTAACGTGGGGTGGGGAATATAGTTAAACTGGTGAACTATATAACACTACAGAAAAAAGGAAGCAGGGCAAGGAGATTGGCATGCCGAGCCTGACTGTACGCGCTGGTGGGAAAGTGGACATTTACACAAAGACCTGAAAGAATTGAAGGCATAGGAGCCTCCATGGTTCCAGGGACGGCAGCAAGGTCAGGGTGGCTGGGGTGGAGGGCGCAAAGGAGAGGAGCAGGAGGTCCCAGGTCAGAGTTACTCAGTCCCCCGTTGCCAGCAAGACTGACTTTCTCAGTGCTATGGGAAGCCAGTGGAGTGTTCTGAGCTAAGCAGTGAGTGTTTGGCTTGTTTGACTGGGTAACCTGAGTGTGTGGAGGGTAGTCTGGGGAGGAAGATAGAGGCTCTTGCAGGGAGGGTCCCGGTCGGAGAGGGTGTGTCTTGACCATGGCGGTAGCAACCAGGAGTCGTGAGAAATGGCAGGTTCTGGCTATATGGTTGTGGTGTAGCCATTGGGATTTGCTGAGGGATTGCACACTGATGGTTTGATCTGAGCAACTAGAGAATGAACTTGTCGTTTTCTCTGTGGGGAAGATTGAAGAGCAGGCTTTTCTTGAGGGGGTTGCAGTGAGATGGAATCAAGATTGATGTTTTAGGTGCTTGTTAGATACCTAAGTGAAAATGTCAGGTAGGTAGTTGAACATCTGAGGTTCAGGGGAGAGACCCAGGCTGGAGATACAAGTTTCATATGGGATTTAAAACTTTCAACTGAGGGCACTCATCCAGAGAGGCTGGGTAGATGGAGGAGACCCAGGAGCCAGCCCTGGAGCCCTCGCTGTGTGGAGGTCCGGGAGAGAAGGAGGAGGAAGAGCCGACAGCGGTGCTTTGGAAACCAGGTGAAGAAAGTACTTCTGTGAAGAAGGAGTATGAATTCGATTCTGTTAGGTCCAAGACAAGGAGGACTGAAAATTGACCGTGGGGTTATGGGTTTGGCAACAGGGAGATCAGTGGTGATGTTGACAAGCCCTTGGTGGGGCGGTGGGACGGAAGCCAGCTGGGAGTGGGCTTGGATGAGGGGTGGAGCTGGGTGGCCGGTAGTGACTCGTATTGGAGGTCTGGGTGGTAGAGGTAGTGCGGATATAGGTGGTGGTAGCTGTGGGGGGATAGCAGGGCTGAGGTCGAGGAAGGCTTCTTGTGCTCATGGGGAGGACTGCCCAGAGAGATGCAGCAGTGTCGAGGAGGCGAGGCGGGTGTTGGAATGGGAGGTCTTGGCTTCTGCCAGAAGTGTGGATCCTTCATCTGTGATCAGGTAAGTTTACTAGGTTTCTAGTGGTCTTAAGGCTTTTCCTACTTTGTAGAGTAAATTAGCCCGTAATATCTAAACTCACACGTCAGTGATTTGCCACCGACCCCAGCACAGTCCTGCATTGTCGTCCGTCTCATCAGTAGTGGCAGCTCTTAGAATATCTGTCCAGGCGCTAAGCCCTCTCCCTTCCTCTGCTTTCAGCTGATGTGATCAGGCCAGACTTCCTAATACACCATTTAAGGCTTGTAGGATCTGGCTCTGTGGTTTTACTCACCCGTTGCCCGAATATGGTGGAGCACCTGCTATGGCCACCACACCCTCAGCACTTAGAGCAGAGTTTGGAGTCATACCTGGGCGCGAATCTTACTAATTGCACAAACTTGGGTCAGTTTAGCTAGTTTAGTCTCTGAGTTTGTTTCTTCTTTTGTAAAATGAGGATAAGTGAGTTAAGGTAGTAGGTATGCAATAAATTTTAATTTTCCACCATTGCTTATGTTTATTTGTCACCTTTAAAAGCCCTCTTATCTCACACTTTGCCTGAAATGTCCTGCTCATTCTTCAAGGTATAGGGCCAATATCCTCACATTTCTTGAGTCTTTCCTGATTTAATTATTTTCTTCACTGAATTCCACACAGCCCTTACATGATAAGCACCCTGAAATATTTTTAAAATTGAGTAATGTGTCCTGAGTTCTGAGATCAGGGTCCACTGAATGAGTGGCCAGCATGCACTGTAGGTTCTCTATCAGTAGTACAGACTGTGCCAGTGTTTTCCAGACTTAGCCTTTGTGCACCACTTCTACCATTTTTGCCTTGTCCATGTGCCAAATATACTTTTTTTAATCTTTATTTATTTATTTATTTTTGGCTGCGTTGGGTCTTCTTTGCTACGTGTGGGCTTTCTCTAGTTGCGCAAGCAGGGGTTACTCTTCATCGTGGTGGCTTGTCTCCTTGTGGAGCACTGGCTCTAGGTGCGTGGGGTTTAGTAGTTGTGGCATGCAGGCTCAGTAGTTGTGGTACATGGGCTTAGTTGCTCCACGGCATGTGGGATCTTCCCAGACCAGGATTGAACCCTTGTCCCCTGTGTTGGCACCAGTGTGCCAACTTCACTGTGCCACCAGTGAAGTTCCCAAATATACTTTATGTAACTTAAATTTTTTCTTTGAACAGACTCACTTTTTTTTTTGGTGTTGTTGGCTGCACCACGCAGCTTGTGAGATCTTAGTTCCCTGGCCAGGGATTGAACCCGGGCCCTCGGCAGTGAAAGCACCAAGTCCTAACCACTGGACCACCAGGGAATGCTGTAGACTCACTTTATTTATTTATTTATTTGTTTGTTTGTTTGTTGAATTTTTTGGCTGCGTCAGGTTTTCGTTGCTGCGTGCAGGCTTTCTCTAGTTTCGGCGAGCAGGGGCTACTCTTCGTTGTGGTGCAGGGCTTCTCATTGCAGTGGCTTCTCTTGTTGTGTAGCACGGGCTCTAGGCACGCGGCTTCAGTAGTTGCAGCACTCGGGCTCAGTAGTTGTGGCATGTGGGCTTAGTTGCTTCAAGGCATGTGGGATCTTCCCTGGCCAGAGATTGAACTCATGTCCCCTGCATTGACAGCCGGATTCTTAACCACTGCGCCATCAGGAGAGTCCCTAGATTCACTTTTTAAACCATTTACTCATCCTTAATCTTTGAAATCAGGGACTAGATTTTGCTAGTTCTATTTATTCTATTCCCTGTTAGAATGTGTGCCCAGCTTGTATGACGTCCAAAAATTGTCTGTATATGCCATTAGTGTTGTGCCTTCTTCGATTCTTTATTCGATAAATTCAAAATCCAAGAGTAAATTAAGCTGTTGTGTTTCATTATTATGTTAATTATAAGAAGATAGTTTGATGTTTATATTCTCAGCTATAGTATCCCCTCTTAGAGCTGTTCCAAAAAAAGGATTTTATCAGTTTTCTAAGATTTATGGGACTTGTACTCTTAATCGTTTGAAAAAGTTTTATGGTAATATATGATTTATAAGAATACTTTTATTGTTGCAGTGAGATGGAAGATTTTCGAGGTATAGCTGATGAGTCATTTCCAAGCTTTTTAACCAATTCATTACTTGGTGGTAATAGTGAGATTTTGGAAAATGTCACTCTTTCTTCAAATCTTGGCTTGCCTGTTGCTGTTTCAACGCTTGCTAGAAATAGATCCAGCACTGATAACAGGTAAGAATTGTTTGAACAGATGATTTTTTTTAGATTCTTAAAGCCTACTATATACTGATACTTCTGTGAAATTTTTCAGCCAAGCTTGAGCTTTAGCTTTATCTGAGGCAGATGACCATTTATATAAAATCAACATAGAAGATAAAACCATCTCTTTCCTGTTCTGTCCCTTATCAGTGGTGGGTGGGTAGGTTTGGGATTGAACGCCAGTGGCCTTTTGGCCTACCAATGGTCTTTCTGTCCGTGGTATATTGGCTTTTATTAGTTCAGACTCCTGGTGGCTGGTGATTTGAGCTGCACCCCCAAATGTGATGTGTATAGTTCAGTTATCTTGTGTAACTTGTAAAGTTTACCTATGCCTGAATATCTAACCACTTTCCCATCCTCCTAACCTAAACATTCTGTATGGAGCACCATCTTTACCTTTGGAATGAAGGGGTTGGATTAACTCTTTAAAAACTTTTGGCTTTAAGATTTCCACAACTCTCTTGTTTAATACACACATTCTGCTGCTGCACAGGTTTTCAGTGCTTTGCACATAAGGTGATGGTTTTGAACATTGGGGACCCTATTTGTTTTTACCCCCTGGTGGTTGGTTTTACAGTCATACAGTCCTATGTCATGGTGAATTTTAAATGTGTATAATTTAGTTATTAACAATTAAAACAAAATTTTTGTGTGTAGGAATTCTGATGTCCAGGCATCTTATTTAGTGGAAGGGAAGTTTTCAATTCCATCAGAGTCGTCTCCCAGTAGCCAGAGTGAAGCTGAACCAAGAGAGAGGTTACAGCTTGTCTTCCCGGATGATGAGTGAGTTCTTACTTCGTCTTGCTTTCACTGTGTTAAGAGCGAGTCTCACGTAGTCTTGTGGAAAATGAACACGTGATTGTGTCTCTGATCGTTTATAAAAATAACAGTTTTCTTTGTATGATATTAATCGCAAACAGTTTTAGTCTTTCAAAATCTTTTTCTGATTCCAAGAGTAATACATGCTCATTGAAAAAATTATAAAATACAGGCAATTATAAGGCAGACAACAAAGGCCTGTCATCCCAGTAAGACATTAATTATCTTTTTATTTAGTCTGCTAGACTATTTTCTATGCACATGTACATGTACATATGTATTAATTTTTTAACAATAGGATTAAACTGTACGTACTGTTTATAACTTTTAAAAATTAATGATTGTGTCATCTTTCCATTACAATTAATGTAGTCATGTATCATAATGTTGATGGCTGCACCATGTTAGGCACTTAGATGATTGGAATTTTACTATTATAAATTTAGTGAACTTCCTTATTTATACATACATTTTGCATCTAGTAGGTTATTTTATTCAGATAAAATCCTAGGATCAAAATAGCTGAGTTAAGAATATTTAATTTTAAACACCACTGCGGATTACCACATTGCTCTTTGGAAGGTTTGTACCAGTTTGCATTCCCGTTAGAAGATGTGCATAAGAATGCCTGCTTCTCTGAGCCCTCTCTGACATTTGGTGGTGTTATTTTGGATCCTCAATTTTTAATTAATTAATTAATTTCTTCCTTTTCTTTCTTTCTTCCTTTCTTCCTCCTTCCCTCCCTCCCTCCCTCTCTCCCTCCTTCCTTCATTGGGTCCTTGTTGCTGGGCTTTCTTTAGTTTCAGCAAGTGGGGACTACTCTTCTTTGTGGTGCGTGGGCTTCTCATTGTGGTGGCTTCTCTTGTTGCGGAGCATGGGCTCTAGGTGCGCAGACTTCAGTAGTTGTGGCTCGTGGGCTCTAAAGCACAGCCTCAGTAGTTGTGGCACACGGACTTAGTTGCTCTGTGGCATGTGGGATCTTCCCCAACCAGGGCTCAAACCCATGTCTCTTGCATTAACAGGCAGATTCGTAACCACTATGCCACCAGGGAAGCCCCTGATCCTCAATTTTAGAAGTAAAAGAATTTATACACATGCCTAAGTGAATAGAAGAAAGTGTGGAAGGCTTTACACCAAAATGTAAATGGTGCTTATGTCTCGATGGCGGTATTACAGGCAGTCTTAAAGTATTCTGTTTGAATTCATAATCGAGGATTTATGGAATCGAACATAATTTAATGTTTATTCATTACTTATATTTTTGTTGTGAATTACCTCTTGATGACGTTTAGATATAAGCACTTTCTATATGTTAAAGTTGTTAACTCTGTGTATTCATTTTCTCAACGTGTTTTTTGTTTTCGTTTTATTTATTTTTAACATCTTTATTGGAGTATAATTGCTTTACAGTGTTGTGTTAGTTTCTGCTGTATAACAAAATGAATCAGCTGTATGCATATGTATATCCCCATATCCCCTCCCTCTTGCATCTCCCTCCCACCCTCTTATCCCACCCCTCTAGGTGGTCGCGAAGTACCAAGCTGATCTCCCTGAGCCATGCAGCTGCTTCCTACTAGCTATCTATTTTACATTTGGTAGTGTATATATGTCAGTGCTACTCTCTCACTTCGTCCCAGCTTACCCTTCCCTCTCCCCATGTCCTCAAGTCCAGTCTCTACATCTGTGTCTTTATTCCTGTCCTGCCCCTAGGTTCATTAGAACCATTTTTTTTTTTTAGATTCCGTATATATGTGTTAGCATA
Source organism: Delphinapterus leucas (assembly GCF_059928025.1). Taxonomy (NCBI): domain Eukaryota; kingdom Metazoa; phylum Chordata; class Mammalia; order Artiodactyla; family Monodontidae; genus Delphinapterus; species Delphinapterus leucas. The sequence continues at coordinate 27,953,487 of NC_143142.1, read as the reverse complement.
CGGTATTTGTTTTTCTCTTTCTGACTTACTTCACTCTCTATGACAGACTCTAGGTCCATCCACCTCACTACAAATAACTCAGTTTCGTTTCTTTTTATGGCTGAGTAATATTCCATTGTGTATATGTGCCACATCTTCTTTATCCATTCGTCTGTCGATGGACACTTAGGTTGCTTCCATGTCCTGGCTATTGTAAATAGAGCTGCAGTGAACGTTGTGGTACATGACTCTTTTTGAATTATGGTTTTCTCAGGGTATATGCCCAGTAATGGGATTTCTGGGTCATATGGTAGTTTTATTTTTAGTTTTTTAAGGAACCTCCATACTGTTCTCTATAATGGCTGTATCAATTTACATTCCCACCAACAGTGCAAGAGGGTTCACACCCTCTCCAGCATTTATTGTTTGTAGATTTTTTGATGATGGCCATTCTGACTGGTGTGAGGTAATACCTCATTGTAGTTTTGACTTGCATTTGTCTAATGATTAGTGATGTTGAGCATCCTTTCATGTGTTTGTTGGCAGTCTGTATATCTTCATTGGAGAAATGTCTATTTAGGTCTTCTGTCCATTTTTGGATTGGGTTGTTAGTTTTTTTTGATATTGAGCTGCATGAGCTGCTTGTATATTTTGGAGATTAACCTTTTGTCAGTTGCTTCGTTTGCCAATATTTTCTCCCATTCTGAGGGTTGTCTTTTTGCCTTGCTTATGGTCTCCTTTGCTTTAGGTCTTTAGTCCATTTGGAGTTTATTTTTGTGTATGGTGTTAGGGAGTGTTCTAATTTCATTCTTTTACATGTAGCTGTCCAGTTTTCCCAGCACCACTTATTGGGGAGGCTGTCTTTTCTCCATTGTCTATTCTTGCCTCCTTTATCAAAGATAAGGTGACCATAGGTGCGTGGGTTTATCTCTGGGCTTTCTGTCCTGTTCCATTGATCTTTATTTCTGTTTTTGTGCCAGTACCATACTGCCTTGATTACTGTAGCTTTGTAGTATAGTCTGAAGTCCGGGAGCCTGATTCCTCCAGTTCTGTTTTTCTTTCTCAAGATTGTTTTGGCTATTCGGGGTCTTTGTGTTTCCATGCAAATTGTGAAATTTTTTGTTCTAGTTCTGTGAAAAATGCCATTGGTGGTTTGATAGGGATTGCATTGAATCTGTAGATTGTTTTGGGTAGTATAGTCATTTTCACAATGTTGATTCTTCCAATCCAAGGGCATAGTATAACTCTCTATCTGTTTGTATCATCTTTAATTTCTTTCATCAGTGTCTTTTAGTTTTCTGCATACAGGTGTTTTGTCTCCTTAGGTAGGTTTATTCCTAGGTGTTTTATTCTTTTTGTTGCAATGGTAAATGGGAGTGTTTCCTTAATTTCACTTTCAGATTTTTCATCATTAGTGTATAAGACTGCAGGAGATTTCTGTGCATTAATTTTGCGTCCTGCTACTCTACCAAATTAATTGATTAGTAGTTTTCTGGTAGCATCTGTAGGGTTCTTTATGTATAGTATTTCGTCATCTGCAGTGACAGTTTTACTTCTTCTTTTCCAATTTGTATTCCTTGTTTTTCTTTTTCTTCTCTGATTGCTGTGGCTAAAACTTCCAAAACTATGTTGAATAACAGTGGTGAGAGTGGCAACCTTGTCTTGTTCCTGATCTTAGAGGAAATGGTTTCAGTTTTTCACCATTGAGAATGATGTTGGCTGTGGGTTTGTCATATATGACCCTTATTATGTTGAGGTAGGTTCCCTCTGTGCCTAATTTCTGGAAAGTTTTTATCATAAATGGGTATTGAATTTTGTCAAAAGCTCTTTCCTCATCTGTTGAGACCATCATATGGTTTTTATCCTTCAATTTGTTAATATGGTGTATCACATTGATTGACTTGCATATATTGAAGAATCCTTGCATTCCTGGGATAAACCCCACTTGATCATGGTGTATGATCCTTTTAATGTGTTGTTGGATTCTGTTTGCTAGTATTTTGTTCAGGACTTTTGCATCTATGTTCATCAGCGATATTGGCCTGTAGTTTTCTTTTTTGTGAGATCTTCATCTGGTTTTGGTATCAGGGTGATGGTGGCCTCGTATAATGAGTTTGGGAGTGTTCCTCCCTTTGCTGTAATTTGGAAGAGTTTGGGAAGCATAGGTGTTAGCTTTTCTCTAAAAGTTTGATAGAATTCGCCTGTGAAGCCATCTGGTCCTGGGCTTTTGTTTGTTAGAAGATTTTTAATCACAGTTTCAATTTCAGTCAACATGTGTTTTTGACTGAGTGCCTGCTGTGTGCCAGCTACCTCTCCAAGGGCTTGGGAAATAGCAGTGGACAAAACAGACATTACACAAAAAGACACCAAAATACACCAGTTTTACAGTATATTAGAAGAGAAAAAGTGATAGGAAAAAACAGAACATGATAAGGAGGGAAGTTAGGAGGGATGAAAGGTGTTGTCATTGTGAGTCTCCTTGAGGAGGTGTGAGTTCAGAGCAGAGACTTGAAGGAGAGAGTCAGCCCAGTTGGCCTCAGGAGGAGGAGCCTTTCAGGGGGAGGGCACAGCAGCGGGAGGGCACTGAGTGAGAGCATCCCTGGTGTGTCCATGAGCAGGAAGGAGCATGGGGTGGGCAAAGCTTCTGACTCCGGGTGAGGTGGGAAACCCACCAAAGGTTCCATCTCAACTCTGATATGATTAGCCCCCTCTGGCTACCAGTGAAGAATAGACTGCTGGGAAGCAAGACTGTAAGCATGATGACCACTCGGGAAGGCGAGTTCTCAAGGGGCCGGTAGGTGGAGGAGAGGAGGGGAGAGGAGAGGAGAGGAGTGGAGGAACAGAGATCGGAGGTGGGGAGCACACAGCCTGGTGAGCAGGCTGGGGTCTTTGGTAAGTGCCAGGTGTTCAGTGTGGTGTTCTTGGCCACTCCACTCTGCACAGGCGTTTCTTAGGCCTTAATCTGGAGAAGAGCCTTCTTCCTGGGTGCACAGGGTTGTGTTGGCACTGCTGATGTACGTGGGTGGGTTGGGGAGCAGAAGTGGAGGGCTGTCTGGGATGGTTGCGTGAAAGACTTTTGCTTAAGATTTAATTTGAAAAATGTTGATGGGCCAGTAAAAACAATGATAGCTGTAGGTTTGAGGAAGTCGAGTTTTGACGGGGAGTGATGGTGGTGGTTAATTTAGAGTGCCCTCAACTGTCTCTGTTGTCCTAAAGTTTTAATGGTCACACTACATGTCTTTCGGGGGGTGGGGAGTGGCAGGGGGAGGTTTAAGATATGAAAATTAACTAAATGTCCTGACTTCTTTATTTCATTTTACCATCTTGCTTCCCCCACCACCACCCCTTTTCTTAAAAATATGTTACATAGAGACCTTTATTGTCTTTTTGTTTCCTCATATTCTCATTTTATTTATTTATTTGCGATATAATTGACATGTAACATTATATTAGTTTTAGGTGTACAGCTTAATTTAATGTTGGTATACATTTGGGGAATGTCACCACCATATGTCTCGTTAACATGTCACCTTACGGAGTTACAAAAAAATTTTTTTTCTTGTGAGGAGAGCTTTTAAGATCTACTCTCTTAGCAACTTTCAAATGTACAATACAGTATTAACTACAGTCACCATGCTGTACATTACATCCTTCAGGGCTTATTTTATAACTGGAAGTTTATACCTTTTTTCCCCCTTTACCCATTTCTCCCCCCACCCCTGCCTCTGGGAACCACCAGTTTGCTCTCTGTATCTATGAGCTTGGTTTTTTTGTTTGTGTGTTTTTAGATTCCATTTATAAACAAGATCGTACAGTATCTATCTTTCTCTGTCTGACTTACTTCACTAAGCTTAATACCCTCTAGATTCATCTGTTGTGAATGACAAGATTTCATTTTTTTTATGGCCAAGTGCTATTCCATTGTGTGTGTGTGTACACACACACACACTACATTTTCTTTGTTCATCTGTTGATGGGTACTTAGGTTGCTTCCATATCTTGGCAATTGTAAATAGTGCTCCAGTGAACATAGAGGTGCATGTATCTTTTCCAGTTAGTGTTTTCATTTTTGGATAAATACCCAGGAATGGAATTGCTGTATCATATAGTAGTTCTATTTTTAATTTTTTGAGGAACCTTCTTGCTGTTTTCTATAGCGGCTGCACCAATTTACATTCCCACAACAGTGTAGGAGGGTTCCCTTTTCTCTACATCCTCATCAACACTTGCTGTTTGTTGTCTTTTTGATGATAGCCATTCTGACAGGTGTGAGGTGATACTCATTGTGGTTTTATTTATTTATTTATTTATAATTATTTATTTATTGGCTGTGTTGGGTCTCCTTTGCTGTGCACGGGCTTTTTCTCTAGTTGCGGCGAGCGGGGGCTACTCTTCGTTGTGGCGCGCGGGCTTCTTATTTTGGTGACTTCTCTTGTTGCAGAGCACGGGCTCTAGAGTGCAGGCTCAGTAGTTGTGGCTCACAGGCTTAGTTGCTCCGCAGCATGTGGGATCTTCCCAGACCAGGGCTCAAACTCGTGTCCCCTGCATTGGCAGGCAGATTCTTAACCATTGTGCCACCAGGGAAGCCCCTCATTGTGGTTTTGATTTGCATTTCCCTGGTGATTAGCAGTGTTGAGCATCTTTTCATGTACCTGTTGGCCAGCTCTATGTCTTTGGAAAAATGTCTGTTCAGGTCTTTAGCCCATTTTTAATCAGGTTGTTTGTGTTTTTGCTGTTGAGTTGTATGAGTTCTTTGTATATTTTGGAGTTAGTCCCTTATTAGGTGTATGACTGACAGATATCTTCTCCCATTCAGTAGGCTGCCTTTTCATCCTGTGGTTTCCTTTGCTGTGTACCACCCCACCACACCTCTTTTTCTGTTTCCTCTACCACGTGACTTTGTATCCATTTATAGCGTTTCCACCCGCCCCTGGCTTTTGTCTTTTGTTTTTTTTAAAAAATAAATTTATTTATTTTATTTTTGGATGCGTTGGGTCTTCAGTTGCTTTGCATGGGCTTTCTCTAGTTGCGGCGAGCAGGGACTGCTCTTCATTGCGGTGTGCAGGCTTCTCATTGCACTGGCTTTTCTTATTGCTGAGCATGGGCTGTAGGCGCGCGGGCTCAGTAGTTTTGGCTCGCAGGTGCTATAGCACAGGCTCAGTAGTTGTGGCACACGGATTCAGTAGTTGTGGCTCATGCACTCTAGAGCACAGGCTCAGTAGTTGTGGCACACGGGCTTAGTTATTGTGCGGCATGTGGCATCTCCCCGGGCCTGGGCTTGAACCGGTGTCCCCTGCATTGGCAGGCGGATTCTTAACCACTGCGCCACCAGGGAAGTCCCCTCTGCCCTCTGTTTTACTTACTTCTGTTTGATTGGGGTGAAGCTTTCCTATACCTGCCTGCATATGCACCTTTGGATTAAGTGATTGGCTCTCTGTGTATTACAGCCGCAATAAAGAGGTGGAGAAACTGGGAGGAAAGTTAGAGTTTGCCTCAGGGGCAGAGGGTTAGGACTTGGAGTCTGTGTAAGAGCCATTTTCATTTAATTCATCCTGGCTAGATTGAAGTCTGGCCCTGGGTTTGTCACATGATGAATTTGTTGCATTTAGCAGCTTTTTCCTGAAGTTCCATCTGCTGGTGAAATGGCTGTGGTGAGCGGGGACAGACCCAAGAGCTTTTGCAGTAGGTTGGGTGGAAAGTTGCCTTTAAGGAAGAACCTTTCCATCCATAGAAACAACAGAGGCAAATGGAAGATGATGATAGAACAGTGGCAGGGGCTAAAGTACAGCTTCAAAGCGTTTGTAGTTCCGAGCAGTAGCTATTTGGCAAATATACAGTAGTATCCTTTAAGTCTGTCTTGTTTTTTGAAAAGCTGAGGTTTTCTCTAGATGTGGTAGATTCACAGCTACTTACTTGGGAAAGAAGAAAACTCTGCCTCTTATCACTTGAGAGGCAGAGTAGCAATATATTTGACTTCGGTAGATGTACATTACTGGACCCAAAATGATGGTATTGTTCGCAGGACGCCTGGCTGGTCCCAGAAATGTTTCTTTTCACTGTATCCATTTTTTTTTTTTTAAGAAATAACTGATTAAAGGATATTTTATAGATACACCTAAGATAACTAATATTTCATTATTATTCTGTTTCCTAATTTAAAAGTTCTATCTCTAAGAAAAAGAATCAGACAGAAGGTCGACATTTGTCAGGTGCTGTCCTCAAAGAGTCAGCTTTTCAAAGTGATAGAGGAAGAACGGAAGAGGAGCATGTTAGAGCTGCAAAACCCTTTCAGAGCCAAGATCCTTCTGATGGGATTTCACCACTGGAGCAGGAACGAGGTACTGAACTATTAGAAATCATTCCTTATTGTATATATTTTAATTTCCTTTCTAAAAATCTTTTTATAATTGAAGTATAGTTGATGTACAAAATTACAGAAGTTACAGGTGTGTAGTATGGTGATTCACAATTTTTAAAGGTTATACTCCATTTATTATAAAATATTATAAATATTGGCTATATTCCCCATGTTGTACAATATATTTTTGTAGCTTATTTTATACCTAATAGTTTGTTCCTCTTAATCCCCTACTCCTGTAATGCCCCTCCCCTTCCTCTCTCCCCAGCGGTAACCACTAGTTTTTTTCTCTTTGTCTGTGAGTCTGCTTCTTTTTTGTTATATTCATTAGTTTGTTGTATTTTTTAGATTCCACATATAAGTGATATCATACAGTTTTAATCTCCTTTCTTATTTTTTTGTCTTTGGACCAGTGTTTATCTTAAACTATGATACTATAAACTGAAAATGCTTTGGTTTGGCACTTACCTATTAATACCATGTTTATAATACTTTTATAGGAAAGGATCTCTTAATCAATCTCTTAATTATCCATACTGATTAAGCTGAAATCTCCTTTCCTGTGGAAACCATGCTTCTGATGGTCACAGCACACTTCATGTTCAAGACAAGGAGGCTGTTTCTAATACACCTGTCATATTTCCCCTACCAATTACTTTGTATTCTTGTCAGCAGTCATTTTTGTTCCTAAGTTAAAATTTTTACGGGATGTTTGTATTTCTCTTGATGAAAAATGTATATGTATGAAAGTAGACTAGATTAACTCCTCACACAAGAAATGAAAGAAAGTAAGACAAATTGGGCTTATTCAAAATTGAAAACTTCTGTGCTTCAAAAGACACTTTTGAGACAGTGAAAAGACAACCAAAAGATGGGAGAATACGTTTGCAAATCATATGTATCATATGTATATGATCAGGGACCAGCAACCAGAATATGTACAGAAGTGTTATAGCTCAATAAAAAGACAAATAACCCAGTACTGTAAATGGCAGAGGCTGTTCAGTAAACATTTCTATAAAGAAGTTGTACAGATGGCCAATAGACACATGAGAAGATTCTCAACAGCTGTAATCATCAGGGAAATTCAAAACCAGGAGAGATCAATTCACACCCACTGGAATTACTAGAATCAAGGAGATGGGAAATAGCAAGTATTGGTGGGAAATAGCAAGTATTGGTTGGAAACCGTGACGCTCACCCATTGCTCGTCGGGATGTAAAATGGTGCTGCTGCTGTGGAAGATAGTTTGACGGTTCCTCAAAACATTAAATGTAGCATTACCCTATGACTCAGCAAGTCCAGTCCTAGGCATACACCTAAGAGAAATGAAAACATGTGTCAACACTAAAACTTGTGTGCATGAATGTTCATAGCAGCATTAGTCAGAGTAGCCAGAAAGTGGAGACAACTCAGATCGCCATCAGCTGATGTATGGATAAATAAAATGCAGTATGTCCATACAGTGGAGTGTTGTTCAGCCATAAAAAGGAGTGAAGTACTGATACCTGTTGTAATAGGATGACCCTTGAAAGCATGCTGAGTGAGAGAAGACAGACTCAGAAGGCCACATTTATCTGAAGGTGAATCCATTTATCCATTTATCCGAAGGTGAATCTGTAGGTACAGAACAGGCAAGTCCACTGAGACAAAGTAGATTAGTTGTGCTAGGGCCTGGGGGGCAGGGAGAATGGGGAGTAACTGTTTATGGGTACAGGATTTCTTTCTGGTATGATGAAAATATTGTGGAATTAGTGATAATGGTTGAACAGCTTTGTAAATATACTAAAAACCACTGAATTGTATACTTTAAAAGGGGTGATTTTATGGTATGTAAGTTTTATATCAGTTAAAAAAAAAAACTTCCCCATATACCTCTCTCACAGTTTCAGTTAGTATAAGATTTGTCACACTTGCTTAATCTCTTCTGTTTTTCTATTACCTTTTTTCCTGATATTAAAAAATTCCAGACATCATTTTATTCCTACATATTTTAGCTTGCATCTCTAAAAATACGGGCATTTTCCTACATAACCATAGTGATGTTAATACTGTTAACCAACAATTCTGTTATTATCATATAGTACTCTGGCCCATATTCAGTTTACTAATTATCTTGGTTTGTTTGCTTGGATTGGGGTCCAAGGAACGTTCCATTGTATTTTGCTCCATCTGTCATGGTGTCTCTTAGGTCTGTCATTCTGGAGCTGTCCTGCTGTTTGGCATCGTCTGTTTGATCACTCATGGTGTCATTTTTCTTCTCTCTTCCTCACATCCTCTGTAAAGCAGAAGTTAGCTTTAAAGCCTTGTCAGATTCCTATTCAGGTGTTTTTGGCATATGTATAATTTTTTAAGCTTCCCCACCCTAACAGGTTTTTAATTTAACTGACCACTGATGGGCTCCTATACCATCATTTAAAAGTGCTCTATTCTATTTAAAGGGAAAAAATGTATAGTTCATTAATTTGCTATTTTTGAGTGTTATTGGGTATTTAGTTGATAAAATATTAATAATTTGGTCTTAGTTTTTGTTTTTGTTTACTTTAACAGACTCGCCTATTGATTTTTGTTCACGATCCTGGATGAATAAGGAGAACAAGGTAATCTTTTATATGTTATCAATTTCTAGTATTAGGAGAGTGAAAGTACCTACTTCACAAATATGAATGCTAACTAGTATTAATATTACCTAGAAGTCTTCTACTTGTAAATAGCAGAAATCCACCTTACTGCTATGAGTAACCGGGAAGCTGACAGTAGGGCTGGTCTGGGGCTTCCTGTGTCTCCAGGGCTGTCTGCACCTCTGCTCTGCTTCACTCCACACCGACTCCTCTGGAATGTTGGTTCCGTGGAGTGAGGATTTCTCTTTGTTTCGTATGTTGCATCCTGAGTGTCCAGCACATAGCTGGCACTTGATAATCTGTTGAATGATAGGGAAGCTGAATTCATTTGTAGGCAACCCAAGTGTTGTGATCAAAAAAACAAGAACATGAAAAATAAAAGCACAATTCTAATGAGCTCACTTGGGTCCATCCTCCCCTCTGTAAATCACTGTGCCAACGGATGGGTTGGGATAAAACTCTGATTTATGAGGCTGGACCCTACGTCCACTTCTGTGTGTGTGTGCATGCGTGTGCGTGTGCATCAGTGCATATATGTGCATAGATAGAGGGATGTGACTGAAACCACCCACACCCCACCCCCCGGACCACATGAAGTGAAAAGAGAAGGGCTCCTCAGAGGACAGGCACTGAGCAGATAAGCAGTTTGTGTTCAACTTAAACCGTCTCATATTTATGAGAGTTGTTTATGAAGTATGAACCAAGTATTGATACTTTTAAAACTTAAAAAAAAGAAATGCAATTTTTATTTTATTTTACTTTCATAAGAATTTTTAACATTATTTTGTAAAATGATTAAAAGAGGTCTAAAGTAAGAGTTGTTTCCGTGTGCCAGGGGTTGGCACACTCTAGCCCATTGCCCACATCCAACCTGCTGCCTGTTTTTGTGAAGTTTTATCGGAAAGTAGCCGTGTCCATTTGTTTCTTTATTGTTTATGGCTGCTTTTGTGCCTCAACAGCTGAGTTGAGAAGTTGTGACAGAGACTGCATGGCTAGCAGACCCTGAAATGTTTACTGTCTGGCCCTTTGCAGAGAACGTTTGTTGACCCCTGCTCTGTACACTTGCTCCCTCTATGTAACCACTAGTAACTTACATATGTGAGTGATGCTTTTTAGAGGAACTTCAGGTGTAGTCAACTTGAAATTCAGTCAGAAGGCTTGATTTCTTGAACACTGAGAAAAATGGTTTCTAAGAGAGAGATCATAACTTTTCCTGTGATAGGTAATTTTATTTCCCTAGGATGGTTGAAGAGTTAACTTCCTAAAAGTATTAGAAATCATTGATAACAAAGAGAAGGACCATAAAACTAGAAAGCAGGAAGACAAGTATAGACACATGAGATACTTGATACAAAAGGTGAAGAAGTAAGAGCAGGGGGAAAATAAATACACTAGATAACCTAGACCAGTGGGACCACCACTGCATTGGCCTTGGGTTTAGCGTGAGCTGTCCTGGCAGCCATGGCAGCGATTGTCCATACTGAGTGCATAACTCAGCACTGTGCTCTGCAAGTGTGTAAATGGGTTGAGAGCCCGTGTTTTTTCCCAAAATGTTAGCGCGCATTTTGCAGTCTAATTGTTGAGATGGTATTATTTGATATATATTTAATATGATGGTGAAATAAGATTGACACTTGAGGAACTTCACATTTTATTCTGGGCCTTGAAGTGTCCTAGCAAACTGCCATGTGCCTTGTGGCCCCTAGTTGGAGCAGGGACGTCCACTGTCCAGGGTGGGCTGCAGAGTCCAGCTTTGCTGTTACCTGCACCTCCTGTCCAGGTCTTGAGCTGCCCCAGTTCATTTGTGTGTTAGTACACGAACTATATTACCAGGTCCTTTGAGCGTGTGCAAACAGTGTGAAACCTTGAACTTTAAGGATGTCTCATTGGGTGGGTCAGGGGAGGGGGGTGGCATGGGGGCAGAAAGAAAGTTATTAATACGTGTAAAACAGCTAGCCCTTCATTGCCTGAACTGTGAACCACAGACCTTGAGCACATTGATGGGCCTTTCTGCAGCCTGTGCTGTGGTCTTCACAGTAGTGAGTGTGCTGCTCTCATTGCAGTTTTATTTCTTATAGGTTGTTGTTCCTGATGCTGGAAAACATTTTGAAGAGAGGAATCCAAACAATGACTTAAGCCATACTAGTTTCCTAGAAAATGAGAAACTGATGTCACTTGCCAGCTTGGAAGATTCTTCTGGTAGCATCACAAAGCTCAACTGGTGTTTTCCTTGTCCTGACCTTGCCACTCCACGTATCTCTGCTGCTTTGTTGCTGTAGTTATTATTGCACCTTTTTGTTTCTCTGCCTTCTCCTTTATCTCTTACTTACAAGCACTCAAGTGGCCCCTTGTGTTAAGTGATGGGATTTTAGACTTATTTCTCTATAGCAATCCTGATAGGATTATGCTTATCCCTCAGTTGAGTATCATTAAGGTATAAAGTATAAAGCACTGTGTTAAGAAATTAGGGGACAATGAACTATTTAGCCCCTGCTCTCTGAAAGGACTGCACGTGGCAAGAGAGATGCATAGTTGACCTCCGATTGTGAGCAGTGTATCTCAACGGTACAAGTTGTGTGGGAGTCATAGGAGGGTGACAAGTTAATTCTGACTGAGGAAGGTATCTGTGAGGCTTTATTGAAGGAGGATGCAATTCTTCCTCCTTGAGAAGGAGGCCCGTGATAGGCCCTAATGTAGATACCAGAAGAGAAGTACATTCAAAAAGCAGGAACAGCTTCAGCAAAGACACTAAGGTGGGGGCATATAGACCATGTTTGGAGAATACCCAGTGCTTTTGTGTGGCAGGTTTATAGCACCTGTAGGACTATGAATTGAGGAATAAACCCAGAAAAAAGGCAGAGACCAAATTATCCATGGCTTTGAAGGCCAGGCTGGTGAGCCAAGTGGGATAGATAGAAGCTATAAAATCAGGGCAGGTTTTGCTGCTAGTTTTTAGGTATTTTTAGATTATGGAATTGTTGATGAGGAATTGTTGACCTGAATTTATGCAGATCCTTGTTTTAGTAGGCTAGATTCTCAGAGATGATTGGAAAATTATCCTCTTGAAAAGCCTTACAATACCGTTATAAGTGATTGAGTGTTCTAGTTTTGTCCTCCCTTGCCCGGCTGGGTGTTAGAACAATGAAAAGCACTGCCATTATTGTTTTATTTGTCTATTTGCAACTTTTTGGTTTTAGTGGAGGTGGAAAAAATTTTGATCATATCTGTGAGTATTCAGCTTTGTTATATCTTTTTTTTGTTTCTTCATTTTCAAGATCAGATACTGTTTGAGGTTTCATTTTACAATTAATCATTAATTCACCTGGAATTTGGTTTTACTTCTATGGCAGGCTTATCTTTTCTTTTTTGACAGTTACTCACTTGTCACAGTACTTTCTGAATAATCTGCCCTTTTCCATTGCCACACTTACTATATTCTAACTTTTGATGTATGCCAGGACTTGCTTCTGTGCTGTCTTCTCAATGAAGGTTAAATATTAGTTTATATTAGAATGCTCATGATGACTTACAGACTGAAATTACATTGGTTTTTTTCATGTCAAATGTTAAGGCAAAATCATGTAGACTATTGACCCATGTGTTTTATCAACCTTTTTGATTATATATTATTTACAGTTCAGTCACTACTTTAAAGCCTGTCCTATTTTCTCCTCCATTTTACCAATTAGATGATGATATCGATGATGAAGAGTTTTATGATGATCATTTGGAGGCTTATTTTGAGCAACTGGCAATTCCAGGAATGATGTATGAAGGCCTAGAAGGACAGGAATCTCCAGAAAATTATTTTAAGTTACCTGCAAGTGATCCTAGTCAGGTATATTCCAAACTTTATGGTTTTTCAGAAATTTGACATTAGAAAATCATTACTGGACTCAGTGGATATTAATAAAACTTAAGCTTTTGGTTTTCTTTGGATTCTGTTTTCCCCAGATACAAACTGATGAGAAATACCTTTCCTGTCCTTTCCTGCTACTGCTTACCTTTCCCTCACCTATAGAAAAATTAAAAGAATGGTGCACTGAACATCTGTATACTCTTGTCCAGATCAGCCAGTTGTGAACATTTTTTTGCCATCTTTGTGTTTTCTTTGTCCCTCCATAAGTACTTTTTTACTGAGTCATTTAAAAGTAAGTTGCAGGGCTTCCCTAGTGGCACAGTGGTTGGGAGTCCTCCTGCCAATGCAGGGGACATGGGTTCGAGCCCTGGTCCGGGAAGATCCCACATGCCGCAGAGCAACTGGGCCCGTGTGCCACAGCTGCTGAGCCTGCGCCCTAGAGCCTGTGTGCCACAATGGCTGAAGCCCGCGCGCCTGGAGCGCGTGCTCCACAACGGGAGAGGGCACCGCGGTGAGAAGCCTGTGCGCTGCGGCGGGAAGTGGCCCCCGCTTGCCACGGCTGGGGAAAGCCCACGCACAGCAACAAGGACCCAACACAGCCAAAACTAAATAAATAAAATAAATTTATTTTCTAAAAAAAGTAAGTTGCAGATATTATGACATTTCACCCTAATACATCAGCATTTACCTCCTGTGAATAAGGACTTTTTCCTACATAATCACAATTCTCTTATCTAACTTTGATATTGTGACTTAAATTAATATACAATTCATATTCAAATTTATCCACTTGTCTCCAAATGTCCTTTACTTTTGTTGTTTTTGATCCAGGCTTTAATCAGGGATTACACTTGTATTTGGTTGCCATGACTTGGAGTTCTTTCATGTCATTAAACTTTTTGTAAAATCTAGGCCTGTTGTTTTGTAAAATGACCCATATGGTAGATATAGCTGACTGCTTTCCTCCTCCTGATTAGATTGAACATTTTCCCCTTGAACAGATTGACTCTAAACATAAGCATTGTTGTATACTCTGTGTCCCATTGGGAGGCCTGTCAGCCCACTTGTCTCCTGTTGGTGATGCTGTTTGACCATCTTGATGAATATGGTGTTGGCCAGATGCCTCCTTGACCCCCTTTGTTATCAGGAAGTAGTCTGTGGGATTTCAGGTACTTTCATTGCCTCCTGAAACCCCACCTCCTAAGAGACCTTTGGATTGCTTTTATTTTTCCCCTTCTCCTCACATTTCCTAACTCTCAAGTTTTGCTGAGTTACACTGTCCAAGTGTAGACAGAGACCTATTTTTATTTAATTTATTTATTTGGGTGTGCCGGGTCTTTGTTGTTGCTGCGTGCGGGATCTTCCTTGCAGCATGTGGGATCTCTAGTTGTGGCACTTGGGATCTTTAGTTGCAGCATGCGAACTCTTAGTTGCAGCATGTGGAATGTAGTTCTCTGACCAGGGATCGAACCTGGGCCCCCTGCATCGGGAGCACGGAGTTCTAGCCACTGGACCACCAGGGAAGTCCCAACAGAGACCTATTTTGTGTTGAGGTTTCAAAACTATCAGAGCAGCTGTATTCCCCCGACTCACCCCCCTCCGCTTTGTTTTGGACAAACCCTTGTGACTTTCAGTAGCAGCGAGGGAGCAGCTCTGCTCCGTAGGAAACCCTTACCTGGAATTGGTCACCAGCCAGTGGCTTCACTTCAGGTTTCCTCTGCCTCCACCTGGGAGGGTTGTCGCATGGCCATGGTCAGTCACAGTCCCACAGGTGGTAGCTTCGCCCTACTGGCCTGCAGAGCACATGGATTGTCTGACTGCATTCTTTATTCAGTGTTTTCAGGCGCTTTGCAGAGGAGAGAGCTGGTTTCCTATGTTCTGGTTCTTTTTAGTCTTTGTTAGTATCCTATGTGAAAATAGTTGTCTAATTTAAATGTCAGTTCTTTGTCTCCTTTGTCTTATTTTCTATTGGGATATTCATATTTTAACTCTTGTTTTTATAAGCTTTCTGTGTCAAGGAGATATTTTGCTCTTTATGCACTTCATTTTTTTATTTTGTTTTTTGGCTCGGACAGGGGACATATATCTCCTCACAGTTCTGGAGGCTGGGAGTCCGGATCTAGGTGTGGGCAGGGCTGGTTCCTCCTGAGGCTTCTCTCCTTGGCCTGGAGATGGCAGCTTCTCCCTGCGTCCTCACAGGGTCTCCCTTTCCTGGTCCTCATGTATTTCAGGCTTTAGTGTTTTTGTTAGTTTCCTAGGCCTGCCAGAACAAATTACCAGAATTTTGCTAGCTTAAAACAACAGAAATTTATTTTCTCACAGTTCTTGAGGCCAGAGTCTGAAAACAAGGTGTTGAAAGGGCTAAGCTCCCACCAGAGGCTCCTTCCTGCCTCTTGCAGCCTCTGGGGCTCTGGTGTTCCTTAGTTCAGGGCAGCGTCACTCCAGTATCCGCCTCCATTTTCATGTGGCCTGTCCCTCTCTCTCTGTGTCCCTCTGAGGTCTTCCTCATGGGGTTTAAGGCCTGCCCCAAATCCAAGATGATCTCAAGATCTTTAACTTAATTGCATCTGCAAAGACCCTGTTTCTGAATAAGGTCACAATTTGCAGGTATCACCTGGGGGTAAGACTTGGACACATCTTTTTTGGGAGATTCAATTTAACCCACAGAAGTTTAATACTACGAAGATATTATTCACTGAAGAATATAAAACTATCCATCTGTATTTCCTCCTAGTACTTTTACATGTAAATCTTTAAGTCATCTGGAGTTTATTTTGAGATAAGGTAGAGATTGTTTATTTTTTGTATAACGTTGTTGCAAAATCACCCGGTTAATAAATGGTGGCACTGGAATTTAAATGTATGATCTTATTTCAAAGTCTGTGTCTTGTCTTTTATATAGAACTACCTCCTTTTAGTATCCTAACTTTGAAAAACCTTGCCTATGAGGCTGTTTTTGTTGTTGTACATCTTATAGCAGAAAAGACTGCTGTTTTAAGGCTTCACTGGCACTTGAGATAGTGGTGGCTGAGTGTCTGAGAAGAGGGTTGTGGGCATGCAAGTCCCTTTCAGCAGTTGTTATTTTAGGAAAGAGTGAGCAGTGCCCTTTGGGAAGGTATGTTGGAGAGCGTGGTTTTGAGGCACTGGCTTAATCTGCCATGTTTGAGGCAGTTTTTCTTGAACTCCTCAGGGTCGTTTGTAGTAGTTGCTGTTTTACTCCTATTAAAAGTTAATTAAGGGACTTACCTGGTGGTCCAGTGGTTACGACTTCATGGTCCCAATGCAGGGGGCCCGGGTGCGATCCCCGGTCAGGGAACTAAGATCCCACATACCACAGCTAAGCCCGTGTGCTGCAACTAGAGAAACCTATGCGCCACAACGAAGAGCCTGCGCAGCCAAAAATGAATGAATGAATAAATAAAATAAAAATAACTTAAAGTTATTAATATTTGTGTTTTCAGAGCCTGTTAATAATATTAATTTTATGAGTCTGGTCACACTGATGGGCTTCCCATCCTTTTAGAGACTTTCAGTGATAATTACAAAAGTTAAACTGACATTTCTAACATCCTGTGCCGTAGTGAGCATATTGGCCCCACTTTTGGTATCTGAATCTGTTGGTGTGTGTTTGCCATGACCACATTTTGAATTTTGGTTTTGGTAAGTTCCTTACGATTGGTCCACATACAGTCTGGAAGAATATTGTGTAGTCTGTTCCTTTCTAGAATAAATATATTATGTCAACTGTATAACTTTTTTGGTGGTTTTGGAAGGAGTTATGAAAAACAAAACTTATTTCTGGTCTGTTATTTAATTTTTAAAGGAAAGCGGAAGAGAAGAAGTTCTGGCAAAGACTCTCAGGGCTGCTAATGCGAAACTTAACCCTGTTTACTTTCACGACACAAATGCCAGTAAAGGTGATTTTGGCTTGATAGACCCTTTAAAGCTGGATACAGGATCTCCTCATCAAAATAAGCATTTGGCGTCAGACTCAGAAACAGTTTTGCCTGTGGATAGATTTTTAGACACTGAGATGCCTCAAGTGTCCATTCAAAAAAATGTGGATGTAGCATCTTTGAAGTCTGTTAGTGACAATGCATTTAATTCCGCTGGTGCTCTGTGGTCACCCACTAGTGAAAGGCAAACGTGTGAATGTTATGAATCCGTTGGAAAGAGCAAGGACCGTAAGTGGGCCTTTTTTTTTTTTCCCAAAATAAAAGTAAGAAATATGTAAAAATGCTTATACACATTTTGAACAGGATATATTTCCAAGTGAAACTTCCCTAATCTTTCATATTAAAATATTTAAGTGTTCTGTGGATTAAAAAATGGTGTCTTTATTCACAGATCTGGTGGAAATGTGCCTTTCTAACTATTAGTCATCTTTTCCTTCCTCCCTCTCCTCCATGATGGACTTTTACTGTGATTAAGGCTGGATTTTTCACCATCAGAGAGATATTTTTCTTTTGGGGAAATGGATTTTCCTTTAACTAGTTTTGGGCAGATTTCAGTACTGTTGATAACTAAGATAAGTCAACTAAATAAAATTATTTAAGAATATTGTATCATTTTATTTGTTGCATGTGTCATTGGATGTCTCTGGAATTTTATTTTCTAGAAACAGATCTATCACAGAGTGTGGTCTATCAGAATGAGGAGGGCAGATGGGTCACTGATCTTGCCTATTACACAGCTTTTGATAAAGAACAAGATGTAAATGTGTCGCTATGTGATGAGATGAATGAAGACTTCAGATCTGGCTGTAAGTGTATTGATAGCCTCTGCTCTGAACCATTTTCATTTTCAGACGGTGTTCTGAGATTACCATGTACATCTTGGCCGGCCACATCAAATCCCTTCTTGATATGTACTTATTAGCACTTCACTTGTTTCTCTAGGAACAGAGGCTTGAGTCAGTCATTGGTAATCACTGTGGACTGAGCCAAGCCTTTCCCTAAGTAAGGACAGTGAGTCACTTTAGAGCATGTGTGTTGCAGTTAGTAGCACCTTAGGCTTTACTTTCTCACTTTATAAATTGTCTTGAACAAAAGAACTATTCTGATAAATGAGCAGTTACAAAAGCCAATCCATTTTAGAGTAAAAGCTCAGTAATGAAAAAATGGGAGAAAAGTGTCGAGAAAGATAAATGAAATCTCAGAGGATGAGAGCATTAGGAACCTCAGTTAGATTTGTTAATTAGCAGAATCTCTGACCGTGAAAGGAAAACGCTGCAGAAGGCACAGCATTGTGAGCCTTGGCCTGTGGACATTTGCTGTGCCACTGAGGCCTCTAGGGCCTGAGCGCCTCTAAACCTGGAATGAGGAAAGACAACGAGGAGCCTGTCAAGCCCAGTCGTACTTTTTTTTTTTTTTTTTTTTTGCGGTACGTGGGCCTCACTGTTGTGGCCTCTCCCGTTGTGGAGCACAGGCTCCGGACGTGCAGGCTCAGCGGCTGTGGCTCACGGGCCCAGCCGCTCCATGGCATGTGGGATCTTCCCGGACCGGAGCACGAACCCGTGTCCCTTGCATCGGCAGGCGGACTCTCAACCACTGCACCACCAGGGAAGCCCCCCTCAGTCGTATTTTTAATAGGCTCAGAAGGTGCCAGAGGAAGAAGTTACTCTAACAGCTGCTTGTACTAAGCTGTTCCTAATGTCCATTGATGTGGAAGTACAGAGATCAGTCGATAAGGCATGTTTCCAGCCCTTAGGAAACTGTCCATCAGCTAAGAGGGATAAGATGAGAATACAGAACAACAGCATCGTTTGGAGTTGAGGGGAGGAATAACTTTTGCATGAGTGGGTAGCAGAGGATTTTATATATGAAGTGGCTTTTGAGGTAGAGTTTCAACAGGTAAATATTTTGGGCATGAGAAGTCCCAAGTGGATAGAAAACCCAAAGAAAGAGGATGAGATGAGGAAGCATGGGCGTGTCTTGAGAATGGTAAATAACCCAGCGTGGCTGGCATTTACGGCAAGACGTGGGAAGGGGAGAGTAACGCGACATGGTGAGATGAAGCCAGAGTGGTAAGACTGGGCCAGGGATCGGGTGGGGCTGGACTCCGTGCTGAGCCGTGCCTGGTGGGCACTTGGGAGCCTCTGAAGATACTTGTCCAGCTTGCTTTGTGAGTCTCCCTCTGGCCTCGATGGTCAGTTAAATGGTAGGTTCCTTAGGGTGTTGTAGAAATCGAGGTGTCACAGTGAGAATGAGAAGAAAATAGCTCATGAGGGACGTGGAGATAAAATCGCTAGGATTTGGTGACTGGATTTCAGCGGATAGTAGAGAGGTAAGTAAAGATGGGGGTTTGGGGTCTTAAGTTATTTTGAGAAAATGGCAGTACCATTAACTGAGATGGGAAAAATCAGAAGACATGGTAGAATTTTGGATGATTGTGGTTTGAGGTGGGGATATTCAGTAGTTGGAAATATGAGTCAGAAATTGGAGGTTAAGTTATAGTTGTCAGTGATATCTTGATTTACAAAGGACAGTAGGCACAGGCTGGACACTGGTTAGGGACCCTGTCACTTGAAAAGTCATCAGTTGTGGAATTTTCATGTGTTGCTGGTGAGAGTGTGAATTGATAAAACCATTTGGAACTTGTTTGGCAGTATCTTATGAAGGTGAACTTTACGAACTTCATAGTTTATGACCCAATAATTCTACACCCAAGTATATACCCAGTGTTCAGGGTGTATGTATTCACCAAAAGACATACACTAAAATGTTTGTAGTAGCACTATGTGTATTAGTCCCAAACTAGAAACTCCCAAATTCCCATTGACCTTGGAATGGATTGTGTTTATACCTACTTTGGAATGCTGTGTAGCAATGGGAATGAAGGATGTGTAGCTACTTGCGGCAGCGTGATGAATTTCACAAACATGTTGAATGAGATAAGGCTGACTAGCAATACATGCCGTGTATGTAGCCAGCTCTGTGGAGTAAGAAGCAAGGATAGTGGCTACCCTCGGGTTGGCATGCCGTGACAGGAGGCAAGCTCAGGGGGCCTTTTGGGTGCTGGCATGTTTTCTTTCTTGATCCGGGGTGTTGATCTGACGACACAGATGTGTTCAGATTTTGAGAATTCATTGAGTTGCACACTTACATACACTTTTTAATGTATATTATACTTTGGTAAAAAGTTTTTAAAAGTTAGTGATGAAGCTGAGAAAAGAATTTGCAATTCATATTACAGAGTGAGGGCCCATTTCCCAAATATGTAAATTGTGCTAATAAACAATAAGAAAAAGACCAATACTCAGTGTAGAACTGGGCAAAGGATGTAAACAGCTTATAGAAAAGGAAATTAAAAGTCAGTTCCCCTGGGAACTATTCTTCAGCTACACCTGCACAGATGTATAGGATGTGTGTGCACATTGTTCATCATCACAGAAGGTTGGAAGCAACGTGGATGTACAAAACAGGGACTGATTAGATAAGGTACGTCCATACGAGGGGATACCCTGTGGCCGTAATAAAAGGAAACAGAGCTCTTTAGTACTGGTAAGGGAAAGATCACCAAAATAAATTATTTAAAATCTTATTCCAATATTTGCATAAAGAGATGGAAGAAGGAAAGGCATACATATTTTTAAATACATACAGTGGAAAGATTAAAAAAAAAGGGCTCTCTAGCTACTTGTAGAACTCAAAGGTCAGTAGGTTCTCAACTAGTTAAGGGTTTCATGGGGTGCTACATATGTTGGTTGCTTCCGGAGGTGTGGGAAGTGGGGCCAGTGATGAGGGAGACTTGCAGTATTGTATTCCGTTACGTCTTTTGGTTAATTTCTAATAACTCTTTTTTTTTTGCGGTACGCGGGCCTCTCACTGTTGTGGCCTCTCCCGTTGCGGAGCAGAGGCTCTGGACGCGCAGGCTCAGCGGCCATGGCTCACAGGCCCAGCCACTCCGTGGCATGTGGGATCTTCCCGGACCGGGGCACGAACCCGCGTCCCCTGCATCGGTAGGCAGACTCTCAACCGCTTTGCCACCAGGGAAGCCCCAAGAACTCTTTATTGAAGCAGAATGTACCTATACCATCTGCATTTAGAACTATGTGGGCATGTTACTATTAAAGGAGAAATATGATAAAATAGATAGTGGAGGAATTTCATGAAACCATCTGTGTGGTTAGGGAATGAAGAGAAGCTGAGTAGGAAAGGATGTAGCACTGGTGGTGAGGAAATGGAGAAAATGATTATTGAAAACTATGGAAAAGTTTGATGGGAGGAAAGAAAGGATGAAGTAGTCAAGGGGAATTGGGCTGGGGGAGCGTGAATGGAATGGGAGACTTTATACGAAGGGAAAAGAAATGTTGAAAATGTAGGAGGAGATACTCAGAAGAGGAAGCTTGGACCAAGGGCATAATTTTATAATAACAAGGCAGTTTTATTTATTTATAAATGAATAATTTTAATTTTTTTTGGCTGTGCCGTGCAGCTTGTGGGTTCTTAGTTCCCTGACCAGGGATCGAACCCATGCCCCCTGCGGTGGAAGCACGGAGTCCTAACCACTGGACCTCCAGGGAAGTCCTCAAAGTAGTTTTAAATGAAAACTTAAAACTTCCCCATTCCCACTTCCCCATTTCTGCCTCCGCCTCTCTGACAGCTCAGCCATGTGAGCTGCCGCTTCTGCTTGTGGCCTAGGATTTAAACATCGGGCAGGGGATGGGGAACGGTATTGCTGCTTCAGAATTTAACAACAAAAGCGTTCAGGTGGCACTGGAGAGGACTGTGGTTGCAGATTTGGCAAAAAATTGGGCAGAGATTCTTGTAAGAAATGAAGTTTTGCTTTTTCATAATCTGTGAGTGATTTCTGATGAGCATACGTGGTAACAATGTCACTGTAGACTTTTCTTTAATTGAAGAGTCTTAAAGTCCAGAGAAAAAGTACTCAGGAGTATAATAAAATAGCATTTGGAGCTGTTTACTTAATGATTTTAAAAATACAATATTTTAACTCATTGAAGTAAATTAAGTTTTTCTGGGTTACCTTCTTACGATCTGATTTCCTATTTACCCTCTCCTGGCTTTTAGATTTGGTTGGTTGATACTTTTCACACTTTAGAGCAGTGGTTTTTAACACTTTGAGTCATGGACCCCACAGAGAATCTTCATAGAAAAATATTTCCTGTGGAAGATAACTGTTCTGCATGTGACTTCTGGAGCGTCCTGGCTCTCCCGATGCTCGTTCATAGACTTGTAGGCTCAGAACGTGTTTATGTGGGAGGTGGTGGGATCGCAAAGTAAGGAACCAGCACTGCCCTGACAAGTCAGAATCCTGAGCTACTTCTGGTGGGTGCTCTCCTGTCCCTGCTGGAAACAGCCTCCTGTGTCTGTTCTCATTTTGTCTCTCAAGGTGTTAGTGTTGGGCCCTCAGGGCTTCCAGAAGGGTAGTTTGGATTGGGTTAGCCCCTGATGGACTGATGAGAGTAGGGACATCTCTCTTGTTTGGGCCACGAGTGGACTGTCCGTTCTGGGTTGCTGTTCACTCCTCCCCTTCCAGCCACTGTCTGGAAGCACCAGGCAGAGGCAGAATGGGCAGCAGATGGGAAGTCCAGAGTCTAACCTGCAGACTTTTCTGATTCAGCCAACATGTTTAAAATCCTTTTAAATTCTAATGCCTTGAGCAGGATATTTGCTGTTCAGCCTGCCTCTGTCCTCTCTCCCCATTGTGTTACACCTGGCCCTCTGCTCACTTACCCCAGCCTTGTGGCCTTGGCCTAGAGATGGAGGGCTGCGTGCCCATTGGTTTCCCTAAGGTGAACTGAGTTGCTCATTCGGAACTTTGAGGGCGGACACTGGATGAACACTTGTTCCTGTTTGCCTAGGCTGTGGGGTTTGCTGGGATGTGGGATTTTTCCTTTCAAAAACTAGGACAGGGGCTTCTCTGGTGGCACAGTGGTTGAGAGTCCGCCTGCCGATGCAGGGGACACGGGTTTGTGCCCCGGTCCGGGAAGATCCCACATGCCACGGAGCGGCTGGGCCCGTGAGCCATGGCCGCTGAGCCTGCGCGTCTGGAGCCTGTGCTCCGCAACGGGAGAGGCCACAACAGTGAGAGGCCCGCATACCGCAAAAAACAAAAACAAAAACAAAAACTAGGACAGTCCTGGGTGTTGGGACAAACAGGTAGTTGGCATCCCAGCAGACATCTTCATGACAAATTTACAGAGTGGCTTGTCCATCTGATGTTCCAGATGAAATTCCATGGGTATTCATGGGCAGGTACCTTAACTCATGTGTGCCAAACTGCAAGGCTGAAGTTAATCTTTTATAAAAAGCTTACATTATAAAGCCCCATTAGTAAGTTAGAACAAGTTAGTACCTGATGAAATCAATCACAGTAGGGTGTTTATTACCAAAAGTTTCAGAACCACATGCTCTTATTGTGCTTAATACAGATGCATCAGTTCTGTGATGGAAGCTTTCACATACTTCTTTCAGTTTTATTTCTTTAATATTTCATTTTCCTAACTAGCTATGTTATATTTATATGCTAGTATTTAATTAGGCATCAGTGCAATATAATTATAAAACTTATTCTTTTTTTAAGCTGATGCATTGGATTTGATTGCACAAGATGAAGAAGAATTTAATAAAGAGCATCAGTTTATGCAGGTTTGTATTTTATTGACATTAACCAAAGTTTAGAGTTTTTCTTATATTTAAATGTAGGCAAAATGTTCATTTCTTTCTGAAAAGATATATAGTGAGTATAGAATTATATCTTGATTTTTCTCATGTTTAGACAATTTCTGCCTTTTCCTTCAGACTCTAAATTATTAATTGAGAAAAAGCTGGCATACTGAAATAGTGCTTATTAGTTCACTTAAAATTGCCTTAATAGGCTTCAAAGATATAGTTTTTTACCATGTTTTAAAATGAGGGAATTTAGTGCTATTCGTTTTTATTTGAAGATGTACTCCTTTCTAAAGATTTGTATTAATGACAATCAGTCTTTGACTTAAGCAATATGTTAAAACAATGCATATCATAACTCAGGTATTAAAAAATTTCTCTTTTTCTGGACTTTATTACCTTTATTAGCTGCTTAAGCTTGAATTTGTACACATTTTTAAAAATTTTAAATATTTAAATTTCCTTAGTGAAATTTGTATTTTTATATATTAGAAGAACAGAAGGCTTGCTGGAGAAATGAAATGAAATGATGACTTTCTTCCTAGGAAGAAAATATAGATGCCCAGAACACTTCAGTTGCCCTAGGGGATACATCGTGGGTAACTTCAGTCAATTATGGTCTGTTGAGGAGATCACTTAGCACATCAGATTTGGACAAAGACGATGCCACTTATTTACGTCTGTCTTTAGGAGAGTTCTTTGCTCAAAGGTCTGAAGCTCTCGGTTGCCTTGGTGGTGGTTACAATGTGAAAAGAGTAAGTACCATGTGTTCTAGAAGTGGTTAAATTCACTTGCCCTTATGTTTTGAAGGTTATGATGGTGTAGCTAGATCAGAGTATCTTTAAAGCAGAGACAGGATAGGGACTCCATGGTGGAATATTGGTAAAGAGCTTCAGTTTTTTAGTGGCTGTACCCTGACTGCAGTCCTAGCTCTGTCTTTTAACTAGTTCTGTGGCATGGAACAATGTATTTAACTCCTCTGTGCCTTGATTTTCCAATTTCTAGAATGGAATACTGTCTTATAGAGTTTTGGGGGGGATACTGTGATAGTGCGCGTACAGCGTTTAGCACGGCCTCAAGTGCATTAAGTACTCCATCCCTGTTAGTTGCTGTTTCATTGGTTGCTGATGTTATATCATTGGTTGTGGGAAGAATTCAAAGATTCATTTTTTAAACCTCTGGTCTAAAAACATGTTTTGAAATATAGGAGTGTTTTGGTTTTTTAAAATGTACATGTAAAAAGTTTTAAATGCAAGTGATAGTGGTAGATTGTATGAAGGAGTGAGGAGAAGCTGTGTCGCCTGTGAGGGTCAGAGTGGTGTCTGAGGAGGGGCACTGGGGTGGTGCCCGAATGGTGGGGAGGAGGCAGCATGTTCCCAGAAAAGTCTTGGAGGTGGGAGCTGGAGGGCATATCGGAGAAGCAGAGAGTAGGCCCGCAGCTCGTGTGAGTGGGCTTGGGTCGGTGGTCTGATGGCAGAAGTAGACAAGGGCCAGGTCATGAGGGGCCCTTGCAGGGCTTGGGTTCATCTCAAGGGAACTGGGGACATGTGCTTGGAGGCAGGGTGCCCGGCCCATCTCCAGGTGTGACAGGAGCCGGGCGGAGGAGGTTTCTGAGCCTCAGAGGAGGAGAAGCAGGCAGAGGCTTAGCACGTGGAGGAGATGCCTTGAAGGCCGAGGCCTAGGATGGCAGTACGGAAACAGAAAAGTTCTAGGGTTCAGGATTTCCTCTGGAGGTAGAGTCGAAGGACCTGTTGGTGAATTTCATGGAGGGACCTAGTGCTGTCGGAGGGAGTGTGTATTAAAGTAGGATTTCACTAAGAGTATAATTTTAAACAGCTAGGGTGTTAGAAGTTGACTTACAGGAAAATTTGAAACTGAACTGTGGGTCCTGTCTATGCAGTGAATTAAAGAATGAGAGTAAATACTTAGGCAGATTTTTCCGCCTGGATGGATTGGTTTTGACATTATAAGAGAAGTTGAAGCATAACTGAATTCCTTTCTGAACAGCTGGACAAAACACCACACAGTGGGAAGATGGATCTGTCATTTTGTATTAGTTATGAAATGTTACTTGGTTCAAGTTGCTGGATCAAGGGAGGAAATCCTCGAGTGAAGATTGATCAAAAATTGAGTGCATTAGTGAATTTGCTTTTCAGGTCTATCGTGAGAGCTCTGGAAGGAAGGCAGGTGGGAATTCCCTGCCCTTGAGCAAGGTCCATGAATGTGACCTTCTGAACGCTCATCTAGGGCAGTAGGAATGTATCTCATCTTAATACAGATTTTCAAGGACATATTTATTGTGTAAAATAAAATACCCTTGTAAGTTCCAGGAAGGCAGGAAGTTTTACATTTTTTTTCTCACTGACATGTCACTGATGATTATTACCAGTGCCTGACACATAGCAGGTGCTCAGTAACAATTACTGGAGGAACAAAGTATCATTTCTGGGTTGTTTTAATTTGGATTTCTTAGTAAGGGCAAATTATTTGACAATATTCATTCTGATGATTAAAGATAGCTAGCAGTAAGGAAATAAAAGGTCCTGTCTGGACTTGTAAAGTTCATTTCTAGTAATTTATGTTATTTTGGGTTTTTTTGTTTGTTTGTTTTTGGCTGCGTCGGGTCTTGATTGCAGCGCGCGGGCTTCTCTCTAGTTGCGGCATGTGGGCTCAGTAGTTGTGGTGCGGGGGTCTTAGTTGCCCCGTGGCATGTGAGATCTTAGTTCCCTGACCAGGGATCGAACCCGTGTCCCCTGCATTGGAAGGTGGATTCTTAACCACTGGACCACCAGAGAAGTCCCAACTTACGTTTAAATGGAAAAAGAATCATTTCGTTGAAATCAATTTTAGCTAGGTTACCACTATTAGGATAAAATAGTCTAGAATTTCTCAAAGCAGTTGAAAACTAAGGAAATAATTGGCATGTTTATTTTGTAGCCATCATTTGGTTATTTTATTAGATCACCAGAGAAGAGAGAACCTATTGCTCTAATAAGAAAATCAGATGTATCAAGAAGTAATTTGGAGAAAGAAATGGCTCACCTTAACCATGGTCTATTTTCAGGTAATGGATTAAATGAAGTTTTTTTTTAACCTGTAAGTTAGTGGTTGTGTGATCATGTTATTTATGTGGAAGAAAGTAATGTATATACCACTTTGAATTTTTTGAGTATTTAGTTACAGATTTGATTTTTATATAACTTCACATTGCCTTTTCAATCTAAAGTAGAAACAAGTCAGCCAAAATTCACCTAAAATCCTTTTGTAAAAACAAAAGTAAATGAAATATAATCTGTTCAAGTGGTTGGGTTAACTTTGGCCTATTAAACTGCTGAGTTAATGAATTTTAGCTATTATATTTATTATTTAGGTGGACTTTTAAAGAAAAGTTTTCAGATTTGGACTGTGATAGTATAAATATGATAAATATCTGTGATGAATATTTAAAATCAGACTTTCTTGGTTAACATAACAATTATCAAGCAGCTACTTTTTGCTAGTATAATGCCTCGTGCATTGTATCATGAAATTGTATAAAATGTGCTTTAGTCCTTAAAGAGCCTATATTCCAGTGGGGGGTGGGGGGGTTGGGATATTTAGTGGTCCTTATCCCACGGATTGTTTCTGTGATATAGTGTATAGATGTAAGTTGAATATTACATATTTTCTACAGGAGATTTAAAGGCACAGCTAAGTGAAGGATCAGTTACACTTCAGGCTGAAGAACTGGAGAGTATTTCACAAGTGGATGAAAATGATGTGACATTAACTGCCAATAAAGGGAAAACAGAGGTATTTTAAGCCTTTCATGAAGGAAAGCTAAAACCTCGCTGTCATAATTCTCATACAAGATCAAGATAAAGTCACATGTAAAAAATGCATAACATTTTTCTTACTCAATTTTATTACAAGTATCCTTTAAATATTATCAGTGTACAATAAATGTATGAAGAGTTTATAAAACAAACTTACAGTCAGTGAGTTATCACAGCTTATGCACCCATGTACACCCCAGGTCAGGAAAGAGAGCGTTGCCCACAGCCCAGGAGCCATTTTTTTGTTCCTCCTGAACACTACTTCCTTCTGTCTGACCTATGACACTGTATCAGTTTCACCCGTTTGTGAACTTTATATACAAGAAATCATGTAGTAGCATATATATATATATTTTTTAATATAAATTTATTTATTTGTTTATTTTTGGCTGCGTTGGGTCTTTGTTGCTGCGTGCGGGCTTTTCTGTAGTTGCAGCGAGCGGGGGCTACTCTTTGTTGCAGTGCGTGGGCTCCTCATTGCATTGTGGTGGCTTCTCTTGTTGTGGAGCACAGGTTCTAGGCACGTGGGCTTCAGTACTTGTGGCTCGTGGGCTCTAGAGCACAGGCTCAGTAGTTGTGGCGCACAGGCTTAGTTGCTCCGTGGCATGTGGGATCTTCCCAGACCAGGGATCGAGCCTGTGTCCCCTGCATTGGCAGGCAGATTCTTAATCACTGTGCCACTAAGGAAGTCCCAGTAGCATATATTTTTCTTCGTTTTTTTCCACTTAGGTTTGCAAGATGCAACTGTGATAAGTATAATAGTTAATTTTCATTGCTGTATTGTATTCTATTACGAATATTCTGTCATTGATATATTCACCCTACTGTTGATGGATATTTGGGATCTGTCTTATGTCAGTATGACACTGTTAAAATAGTGTAGTTTTATAGTAGGTCTTGATATCTAGCAGAATAAGTTTTCCCCTCTTATTTTTCTTTAAAAGTATCTTGGCTGTTCTTGTTCTTTACATTCCCATATATATTTTGAAGTCAGATTGTCACCTTTCACAACCAACTAGCAACCCTGCTGAGCTTTAAGTTGGGATTGTGTTTAATCTGTAGAACGGTGAAACTGTTGCGGAGCACAGGCTCCGGACACGCAGGCTCAGCAGCCATGGCTCACTGGCCTAGCCGCTCCACGGCATGTGAGATCTTCCCGGACCGGGGCACGAACCCATGTCCCCTGCATCGGCAGGCGGACTCTCAGCCACTGCGCCACCAGGGAAGCCCTCCTCTCAGTATTTTATGGGGCTTTTTTGTGCAGAGATTTTAACACATCATTTGTTAGATTTCTTTCTGAATTGTTTGAAGTGGTATTTTAATATTATCTTTCTGAACTTAATTTTCCCTTTGTTGTGGCTAAACAAATACATGTTTTTTAATATACTTACCTTATATCCAGCAAGCGTGCTAAATTCATTTTTATTTATGGATTCTTTGGATTTTTCTGTATATGCACTTACATTATCTGAGAATACCAACAGTTTTGTTTGTTTCTAATTTTTATACCTTCATTTCTTTGTCTGGCCTTACTTGACTGCATCTTAGAACAGTGAATAGAAGTGGTGATGTTGGGTTTCCCTGACTCAGAGGGAAAACTTTTCAATAGTATTTTGTCTTTAAATTTGATGGATGCTCTAGATTTTTATTTATCATCAGGTTTTTAAAATTCCCTTCTAATATTTGTTTGCTAGTTTTATTTTAATTGGTAAGGAGGTTGAATTTTGTCCAGTGCTGTTTTGCATCTGTCTAGGTGAACATGAGTTTTCTTTTCTTTTGGTGATGTGGTGAGTTACATGACATGGTTTTGAATATTAAAGCTGCTCTTCTCCACTTGGGTCATGATGCATTATCATTTTTATAGATGGTTGGATTCAGTTTGATAATAATTTATTTAGAATTTTGCATATGTGTTCACAAGTGGGTTGATGCTCTTTCTTACCATGCCCTTGTTTGGGTTTGGTACCAAGGTTTTGCTGGTCTCATTTTTCTTATTTTCTGGAAGGTTTTTGTAAGACATACTAATTTTTGTTTAATTAATTAATTATTTTTGGCTGTGTTGGTTCTTCGTTGCTGCACGCTGGCTTTCTCTGGTTGCGTTGAGCAGGGACTAATCTTCGTTGTGGTGTGCGGGCTTCTCCTTGTGGTGGCTTCTCTTGTTGCAGAGCATGGGCTCTAAGCACGCGGGCTTCAGTAGTTGTGACACGTGGGCTCAGTAGTTGTGGCTCGGGGGCTCTAGAGCGTGGGCTCTAGAGTGCAGGCTCAGTACTTGTGGCGCATGGGCTTAGTTGCTCCGCAGCATGTGGGATCTTCCCAGGCCAGGGCTCTAACCCGTGTCCCCTGCATTGGCAGATGGATTCTTAACCACTGCGCCACCAGGGAACCCCCTGTCCATTGGATTCTTAATTTTTCATTGTATTTTTTAATTATAGAATTTACATTTAGTTCTTTCTTGATAATTTCTAGTCTTCTGTTGAGTTCTTAATGTTGTTTTTAATTCCTTAAGTATGTTTTAGATTTTAGATTTAGATGTGTTTTAGACTCTGATAATCCATTGTCTGCAAGCCCCACAGTTGTGTTTTTCTGTGATGTGGGCCACATTACCTTGGAACATTGTGTGTCATTCATTGATAGAGGAGTGGACTTTTACAGGAAAAGTTGCTGAAATATTTGAGGCCATGGGAGATCTTCCAGACAGGATTTTTGGCTGCTTCTGAGCGAGGAACAGTAGCAGTCTCAGGTTGCTTTAATTCAGTTATTGGGATTGAGCTGATTGGAGCTTGGCCTCCAGTCCTCCTGAGGGCCACCTTTACTCCTAGGGAGTAGCCCTCTGTGGTCTCGTCCTAAAGCATGGATGTTTACCGTGGTCACCGCCTTCCCCTCATCACTGGCAAACTCTGAACCTGATTTTTGTACCCTTACTCCCATAGAGCAGCTTTTCTTAGCTTCTTTTTTAAAAATTATCATTTCTTTTATTTATTTATTTTTTTTTTTAAATTATCATTTCAAAAAAGATTTTCTTAGCTTCTTAAGCTTCCTGATGTCTTAGCAGTAGCCTCTTCCTAAAGCAGCTACCCTGGGGCGGAGCATCCCTGGGACTGGGCTCACCTCTATGGGATGCTCTCTTCTCTTGGATTTTGGCCCCATAGTTTTTTATTCCTTTTTTGGCTCTCCAGCGCCTTCTAAGAGATGTTTTCGGATATGCTGTCTAATTGCTGTCAGCAAGAGTTGGTTTGCATCACTTAGTCTGCTATTACTAGAGGCAGAAGTCTTAATTTGCATTTTTTTAATATTGCTTTGCTGTTGGTTCCATTTCATTATTTTACCCCTGGTTTCTATTTATGTCTTGCTTATAAATCTAACAATTGAATGAAATTACCAAGAATCATAATTGCAGTCACTGTGGCTCAATGGCTTCTCAATTTCAGTATTTCAATTTTTTGGTTTTAAATTATTTTCTGATTCAGTTTTAGCATTTCTTTAACTCCTGAAGGGTTTTTTTTGAACAACTGATGAACCAACTTTGTAAGTGACCGAGTACTCTACAAACCAAGTTGATAGCAGCTGTCTTTTTTCATTAGGAGGTTTAACTGGTATACCATTAATTTCTTGCTGCTGTCAGATCTTATGTAGCACTTACAAATAAAGCTTAAACTAATATGTGCTTGTCCATGGAACTGATGTGAACTTTCTCATTTCTAGGACACTTTCCTCATCAACAGCAAACCCCAGAGACGCACAGGCGAACTGCCTAGCGGTGGTGATTCTGTGCTGAGGATAAGCACCATTGCTTCTGCCATCGCAGATGCATCAGTGAACGCTGACCCCTCCCAGCTCGCCGCCATGATCAAGGCACTTTCAAATAAAACCCGAGAGAAGACTTCTCAGGACGATGGTAAACAAAAGCACTGTTCGGCTGTGTCTCATTTCTTACCTAATGAGCTGGAAAAAAATAATGGATCCAACGCATTTGATATGGAGAAATACCTTAAAAAAACAGAAATTAGTAGATATGAAAGTGGAATGGACAACTTTTCAAGAGCTGGTGTGTCTGATGCTTGGGATTTATCTTTGTCCAAAGAACGGACTACACATGACATCCATGCAGTGGACCTGGGTGCTACTAGCATAAATGTAAGGGAGCCAGAAGAAGACACAGCAGCTGGTTTTTATGGTGAAAGTGGAGAGAGCGTGGACCAGGCATCACTGAGAACGATAAACTCTTCAAATTCAGTTCTTACAAATATGGGAGAGAGAGAGGGTGCAGGGGTTGATGTGAAGACACATTCCATTGACCATAAATCACCAGATTCTGGTGATGGTGAAAAAGCTGCCTCCGTATCCATTCCAGCCCTTGATAGCTCATTAGTCAGGAACCCCAGGGTAGCATCCCTCTGGCTGTCAGAAGAGCATGAAGACACACAGAATAGTAGAAAATATCAGAGGCAAAATGAGTATGTTAGTGAGACAAGTAACAGTGAAAAGCATGTGACTTTTGAAAACCATTCCATAATCTCACCTAAAAGTGTCGGTAAGTGTCAAAGTAATTGGTCACATTCAAAAAATTACACAGAGTGTTTTTTTTTTCTGTTCTCATTGGAAAATACACCTTTCTGGTAGATTTGAAAAATCCCTCTCCTGAGTGTGGTGGACATGGCTCGGAGGATGACCAGGATAGCTTCCGACCTTCCACTTCTCCACTGAGTCATTCTTCTCCTAGTGAGGTTTCTGGAAATAGTTTATCAGGGTAGGTGCTTAACCTTTTTTTTTTTAAGTAATAAAATACATGCTCAGTGTAGGAAAATTGGAACAAAGTGTAAAGAAAATTAGTCATCTATAGCTTCATCTCTCAGAAGTAACCGTTATAAATATTTTGTGAACTTCTTTCAAGATATTTTTCTTTGCAAAGTTTCATACCCTGCTTTTTTCACTTATTAAAATAATTCCTACATTTAAAAGAAAATTAATGTTATAGACTGCATAATGAATCTGTCACAGTTTATTTGGTGCTTCTGGTCGATACTGGTGATACTATATTTTATCTTTTTTGTTTGTTTGTTTGCCATTTTAATGATACTGAGATGAACAACTTTGTTTATAAAATTTTTCCTGTGTTTTAACTGATTTCCTCAGAAGTGAAATTACCAAGTCAGGGATAAGAATATTTTCAGGCTCTCTGGATTAGCAAACTATTTTCTAAAAGAGTCTTAAAGACTTGCACTCTTACCATCTGTGTTTGTTGAAGGTGTGCATTCTACTGTTTTCTTATCAGCGTTTTAAATAACTTTTAATTTTGGATTTTTTT
The DNA here is from genome assembly GCF_059928025.1 of Delphinapterus leucas. Classification (NCBI taxonomy): domain Eukaryota; kingdom Metazoa; phylum Chordata; class Mammalia; order Artiodactyla; family Monodontidae; genus Delphinapterus; species Delphinapterus leucas. The sequence continues at coordinate 27,920,916 of NC_143142.1, read as the reverse complement.
TATCTTACAGTATTATTTGTGTTCTTAATACTAATGAGATTGATAAGTGCTTTTTCAAAGGTTAGGATAAGAATCCTAATATGTTACATGTTTTAGCACAACCTGTAGGGTAACTTAAGCTTCAAGTTATAAGACCTTTTTAATTTTTCAAAAATGCCTTAAGTCAACATTGTTCAAAAGTTTACACATATACAGGTATGTGTGTGTGTCCATAGAACTTTGAACAGTGTGAATGTAATGCTTCATCAGATGTGTCTGTGTATTTGTGTATAAATGTGCACGTGTGTGTGTTTCCCTCCATTAAGCTCATTGTCTGCCTCGTTCTCCAGTCCTCTCACCAGGAGCTGCTATTGCTGGTTTCTTAGGTTTCCTTCTGGTCTTTGTTTGTGCACATACACAGATATGAGTGTATATTCTTATTTTCATCCCTCTTTATAGTCGATAGAGGGTCCTTTACACACTTCTTATGTTTTGCTACACAAGGTTACTTATCCCAGCCTTATCTGTATTATTTTGCACGCATGCAGATGTATTACAGGATAAATTCTTGGAAATGAGATTGTTGGGTCGAAGAGTATATACATTCACGTTCCTATTTAAATTAGTACAACCCCTCTGTAGAGGTTGTGTTAGTTTAATTTTCCACCAACAGTTTAGGAAAGAGCTTGTTTCCCACAACCTCACCAACAGAATGTTTATCAAACTTTTTGTTGACAGTCTGATAGGTGAAAAAAAACTATTTCAGTATAACTTTAAATCATGAGTGATGATGAGCATCTTTCCTTTATATTTCCTTTTGTATCATATATCTATTCATGTTTGTTGCCCATTTTTCTCATGGACTGTTAGTCTTTTTTGTCTCCATTTCTCAGAGCCCTTGACGTATTAGGGAGAGTGGGTAGCCCTTTGTTTGTGACATGAGTTATACAGTTCCTAGTCTTTAGAAGGTTTTTTCCTTTCTTGTATTTTTTGCGCTCCCGGATACTTAGCTCTAGCTTACCCACACCATTTCTGATGAATATGCAAAATCCAGGAGCAGCTTGGGAAACACATAATAGGTAACTTGGATATCAAATATAATTTCAATTTGTTTCAAAATATTGAACATTTATGATAATTTCACTGCTTAGGTAAAATTTTCTGCTTATTAAAATCTTTCCATAGAGGAACATATAAAAGATCTTTTATTAAGCCATAAAAGAAAAAATCCACAGATTTAATAAAATAAACTTTCTGTATGGCAACAGTTTTTGCCTCAGAATTGACTTGATCTTTTTGTAAGCTTTATGCCAAAGATGCTTTCAAGTCTAATAAGATCTTTCAAGTCTAGTAACCTTGTTAGGCTATGTCTCTATGTTGACCTCATGGCCACCTTGCCCTGTCACACAGCACCCTTTCAGTATGTGGAGTCAAGCATTCTTCTATTTAGGAAAGGTTTTTTTTTTTAATTACTTATTAAGATATTGGTCCTGACCCCAGGAACTCTAGTCTTGCATATGTGGGATCTGCATTTATTTTGTTTGTAATCCTTTCTTTAAGAACTTATTTTAGAATAATTGTAGATCCACGGGAAGTTGCAAAGATAGTATAGAGAGACCCCATGTCCCTCCCCAGCTCCCCCAGATGCTGCACAGAATCACCACTTGTGCAATCACTTGTCCTGGGCAGGGCAAGTGGGTAGAATTGTGTCATTTTATCACAGGTGTGAATGTGTATAATCACCTCCATAATCAGAGACATAGAACTTTGCCATCACCACAGTGACCTGCCTCTTTCTTACTTTTTCATTTCGTTTGCATTTCACATTTCTGATTTCTAGATTCCTTGTAGTATTTTCTTTTTCGTTTCTTAACCCCCGTGTACTTTCCAGTTTCATCTTGTTTTCTATGATCTTGACATTTTAAAAAATTGTTTATGTAGGCATTTAATAACAACTGTAAGTGCTCTATAAAGACATATTGTTATGATTTTTTTTCCTTCACCTGCCCTTTACTGCATGATCAGAGACAGAATGCTGGGCTGGATGGTCTCAGTTTTGGACCCACCTGTTTTTTCTTTTGCCCCTAAGAAAATACACTTATTCATTAAGTGTAAGAAACATATCTTAGGGGGATACTGAACTTTCTCATGAACTTGGTCAGATATTTTGAATGAGAGTGTCACGTTGACCTTTCTAAAGTGACTGTTGGTGGGCTTCCTTCTCCCTATGGGTCAGCCACCTGCACCCACACCCCCACCTCTCAGCCACAGCCAGACTGCAGCCTTAGGGGGAAAGAAGCTGGACACCAGCAGATTCTGAGGTTCGTCCTCCTGTCCCTTCTCCTGCTGCACGATAGGCGTTCCTGCCGAGGCCAAGCATCCAGCTCCATTTTATCTTCCTGCTCATCTCCTTTTTTTCTCATCAGCTTAAATGAACATGCTGGTGTCTTGTGGCTGATTTTCCTGTGCACAGTTCTCTCTTCCACTGAGGAGACTTTGTTTCCTGTTGCCTGTGACTCCCTCCTCCTCCTGCACCCAGCAGCTGGTACTGCCTCTCTGGGCATCCATGCCTGTTTTCTTTTTCCTCATCTTTGTGCTTTTTTTTTTTTTGTCTGTTTGTTTAAATTTTTTTATTATTTTATTTTCTGGCTGAGTTGGGTCTTCGTTGCGGCACGCAGGATCTTTTGTTGTACCGTGCAGGCTCTTTGTTGCGGTGTACGGGCTTCTCTCTAGTTGGGGCGGGCAGGTTTTCTCACTCTAGTTGTCTCGCGCGGGCTCGCATGGGCTCTGTAGTTTGAGGCACATGGGCTGTCTGGTTGAGGCACACAGGCTCAATAGTTGTGGCGCACAGGCTTAGTTGCCCTGAGGCATGTGAAATCTTGGTTCCCCGACCAGGGATCGAACCCACATCCCCTGCATTGGAAGGCGGATTCTTTACCACTGGACCACCAGGGAAGTCCCTCATCTTCGTTTCTTTATGTGTTCTCCCTGTGTTGCGGGGTAGCCGAGCTATTCAAGTGTTTAACCTTGATGTCACTGATTTTCTGTAGCATCAGCTATGCTTTCATGGCTTCCAATGTGGACATTCATTTTGTATTCATTTCTTTTTATTGAAATTCTTCTTGTACTTTTGTATTATGGTAAAATGAGTTTCATGGTTTTTTTTTTTCAGGTTTTTCCAGTTCATTAAGTTTTTTATTTAATTTTTTAAAATATTTATTTGATTCTGCCGGGTCTTAGTTGCGGCAGGTGGGCTCCTTAGTTGTGACATGCGAGCTCTTAGTTGCAGCATGTGGGATGTAGTTCCCTGACCAGGGATCGAACCTGGGCCCCCTGCATTGGGAGTGTGGAGTACTTAACGACTGTGCCACCAGGGAAGTCCCATACTCATTAAGTTTCTTTATATTCACAGTGAAATGTTGGTCAGAATGTTGATCTGTTGAGTGGCCACATCTTTCTGGTAAGAGCCCTTTATCTACTGAGTTTGCTGCTCACCAGTTTTCCTGCTGGCTGGTCTTCCAGCATCCAGCCAGCTTCCAGCAGGTCCGTAGTGCTGATTTAGAGCTTCTAATTCCAGAATTGCCTTGAGGTTCTGTGTGGCTGGCACCTTGGCAGTTTTTGGCTTCCTTTGGAGTCTGACATCCGGACTGAAATTTCTCTTCTTTTGTTTGTGTGTTCTTACAGTTCACTTCTCATTGCTTGAAGTAATACAACCTAAATGCATTTGTTCATTTCGACCAAAGGAGCTAGACTCAGCACGTACCCCAGTACCCAGAACTCTTTTCCTGCTGCCCCATGGTGTCTGTGTGAGTATGTGTGTGCATGTGTGTGTGCGCATGTGCATACAGAACCCACGCAGGTGCATGTTATTCATTGACTAAAGAGGGCCTGAAGCAATTTGGTTAATATTTTGTCTCCATTGGTTAGAGATTCACTAACTAGTATTGTGTCAGGGCTGTCTTGATTTGGTCCTTTTAAAAATCCAGAATTCAAAATAGGATTTTCTCTCTGTGTCCGTTGGCCACCTGAGTATTCTGAACTTTGTGCACAAAAATGATGGGTAAAATTCAGTCAGATTAAGGGCTGACTTGAAACTAAATGGCAGAGTATTCAGGGGGCGCAGCAGCTGTTTCCAGAGGCGGCTGTGACGGTGTTTCCCACACAGTGTGATTTTGCACTCTGCCTTGAGGGGCAGCTTGGCCCTCTCCTCTGTTGGGCTGGCCTGGCCCTGTGCTGGGGACTAACTGACAGAATATGGCACATGTATTAAATAGATGCAGGAGCTTATTATTTATTGCTTTATAACTTTTTTTTTACTTAATATATTCTGAACATCTTTCTGAGTCAATGGTTAGTAGTCAACAGCATGATTTAAAACAGCTGCATAGTGTTTTATTGTGTGTCTGTGCCATAATTTCAATAGCCTCCTTTCTCCTACATGACGTTTAAGATTGCCTACGTTTTATTGATAGGGATATATGATGTTTCCTTTTAGCGAATCTTTATAATTAGCACTAATTTTTTTCTTAGGATTAATCTCTAGATGTATAATACCTGAGTCAAGGGGCTTTTGCTATGCATGCTTGATAGCTCAGCCGAGAGTTGCACTGCTCCTATTCCTGCCCGTGGTGTGGCTCTTCCCATCTCTTTGATTGTTTCCATCTTTGCTCTTTTTTTTTTTTTAACAATCTGTATCAAAGATCTTTATTTTTGTGGTACGTGGGCCTCTCACTGTTGTGGCCTCTCCTGTTGCGGAGCACAGGCTCCAGATGCACAGGCTCAGCGGCCATGGCTGAGCCGCTCCGTGGCATGTGGGATCTTCCCGGACCGGGGCACGAACCCGTGTCCCCTGCATCGGCAGGCGGACTCTCAGCCACTGCGCCACCAGGGAAGCCCCATCTTTGCTCTTTGAGGGCAGGAATTGGCGAGTGCTCTGCTCCTTGCTCTATATCAGGTATTCAGTAAACTTTTGTTGAATGAACAGCTAACATTGTTATGTGACTGTATATGAAATTTATTAATGAAACTGCCACAACATTTTTCTTTTTCAGTAGCTTACCAGATACTTCATTCAGTAGGACTATGATTTACAGTTTTAGATAATTAAGGGTGAAAAGAATTGAGTCTAGGGTTGAGTTGTATATGGCAGCTGGGACAGACGGTAGTGCAGGTTGACAGGGTTGTAGGCAAGCAGGAAGGGCTTTCTGCCAGTGTAGACGATGTTAAGTGAAGGGATGAACAAGTCCATGCACAGGTGTTCTCTCTTCCAGGTGTGCCCTGGAGTCTTTCAGTTCAGCAGCTCACCTGCAAAAGCACCCCTGTGAGAGGGAGTCATCCCAGCTGACGTGTCCACAGGCCAGCATCAGCAGGCTGACTTACATGTCTGAACGAGAGAGCACCTGTCCCGCCACGGCCTCAGATCGTGGCCTTAAGGACCACCAGGTGGGAGCACTTTTGTTATTTCTTTACTCGGGCTTCTGGAGCTGAAGTCTTACTGATGTAGGACTCAGGCTCGAGTTCAGGCCTAATTTCTGTTGCTCTTTTAACTTTAAAATAAGTGTGTATGTGTGTTTTGCTCGTGCTGGGTAGGCACTACAAGTACAAATATTTTAGCATCTGCCATCAAAAAGCTCTCAGTCTGGTGGAGGCTGTGCAAGACATGCCGTGTAGAGAAATGCACTGATAGATTCAGGAGGCGACTGATAATCTGACCAGGTGGCGAGTCCAGTGAAGCTTGGTGGGAGGACTGTCTGGAATCAGGCATGGGGGAGGCAGGGAATTGCAAAACACGCTGCATTTGAGAGCCCCCAAGAAGTTTGGAATGGCTTCAGTGAATCGTGTACATGGAGAAGAGGAGGGGAGGCCAGACCACGACATCGTGGATGTAACATTTGGGAGTTTGAAGGCTCTTAAGTAGGACACAGACCTGCTCTGTGTTGTTTTGAAAGCTCCTTGCAGTGGAGGAGGCACTGAGGGGTGAGGTTAGAACCAGGAGGATTTGACACCAGGCGGCTGGAGTTGTCAGGCGAGGGGCAGCACAGGCTCAGGCCAGGGTCATGGCCATGGGGGTGGGAGGGAAGCAGAGAGGTCTGAGAGATTTGTGTGGGAGAAGCTAGAATTTTACTACCTAGGTGTGTTTTGTGAACGTGACAGTGTTCAGTTTGTAATGAGCTGCGTATGACTTGCGGTGTGCAGTGCAGGCCTCCTCCGCTAAGCTGTGCCTAAACCTATCCACTAAGTTACTAAACAAAACCGCTTGTTTCTTGTCCCGTAAATTAGGAAGAACAATGAATGCAGATTTTCTAACTTTTAATCCTGCATTTCACAGCCACTGAAGTACTTTGTATAAGCCATCCTTTTTTCAGAGAGGTAACATCATGTAGATCTCTATTCTTTGAGAGTATATCAGCATGGTTTGCATTTGTAATACTCACTTTATCTGTGGATAATTTCTAAACATTTTTGGTCACACAGAGTGATGTCACCAGTACGTTGAGCACCACAATTATTCAGGCCAGTCCAGTTCCATCTCAGGAGCAGGCTCCGGATAAGTTGAGAGAAAAAAGTCCATTTCAAAGTAGAGGAAAAGGAGCGTTACCATATATTATCCAGAAGAACTTGGACACTGAAAAAGAAACTGAAACTGCTTCTCTGAGTAGCGAACTTGAAGATGTAAAACCGAACTTTAGATCGAAAAGAGAGCTTTCTTCCAAAAGTGAAGATCTGTCAGAAACCACTGTGGCAGGTGTGACCTCAAATCCCAGTGAACTGGACCAGGTCAGCCTGGCTCTGCCAAGGGAGTTGGGCCTCGGCCAGTGGGCCCTGCCAGCCACGCTGCGCCTCCCCGTGTCCCGCCAGGGGCCTGTGCCCGACAGTGGACGTGTGACTCCTATAGACACGTCTGCTGCTGACAGTGCGTTCGTTGGCCAGGGCCCTCCCCAGACCTCCTTCCCCAGCACCGAGGGCTGCGGCCCTGCTCCCTCAAGGCAGCACGTGCCCACCTTGGGCCCCATGCTCTCCGCACGCCGTCCCCTCCCCATGGCTCCCTGTGCCCAGCTGAGCTCAGGAGCACTGCCTCGGTGCCAGGCCGGCGGCACCACAGCCTGTGGGCTCCCGGGAAACTGTCATCCTGCTGTCGTCACAGGAGAGCACGTCCAGAACTCTGTGGCCATGGGCTTTTGTCTTGGACAGAACATCAGCTCGGAGTTGTTGGCTGCCTCTTCCCTTTGTAACTCGTATTCTAACGCCTTCAATCAGCGTCTTCTAAGTACAGCCAAACCTTTTACTGTGCAGTCTCTTGGTCCAAACTGTGGAATTGATCCGTGGGATTCAGGAGTGATGTCAGGATTTGGTAAGATGCTTTTTTCTCTGCTACTGCTTGTTGTTGGTTGCTGCTATTTAAAAACTGAATTTTCTCAATTGGGACCATAAAACTAGTTTGTTTCAAGGAGATACTGATTAGCCTGAATTTCTTGTAAACTTTTCTCTTTATCCTGAATTTGGAACACAGACCATAACGTATTTCTGTGCAAGGGTCCCTGAGTGGCCTTAGAAAAACATAAAAACTTAACGCAGGTAAAACTCCCACTGCCTTTGTCTTTCTGTTTCTCTCTTGTGCTCCAAACTTGGAATTCTGTTGTTGGTTCAACTAGGAAACGTCTAGTATAGAATCACCCCCCTGAAGGAGGGAGTCTCCTGCCAGTTTTTAAGTCTTCAGGGGTGACTCGTGTGGGAGTGAGAGGCAGCACCCTTCCGCTCCCGCCCGTAGTGGCTGAGCTGCCTGTGCTCGTGCTGATGGTCACTCTTGGGAGCAGAGCTTGGTGCTGTGCTTTCCTGACACGGTGCTCATGGCCACTGCAGCACGATCAGTTTTGCCTTCTTTTTCTTCTGAAGGAAATTCCACAGTGACCCCATAAGAATGGTGAAAAGCTTGGTCATCATGTTAAAAATCAGTTAGAGCCTCCATCATTTCTCATTAGATTAGGCAGTGGCTTATATTTATAGGAGAAAAAGGGAAGAGATTACTGATAGCAATAACATCTAAGAGTTGATTAGCTGTAAATTTTTTAGTTTGATCAATTTTGATTGTTTTTCCTCATGGGCTGGTTGCCTCAGGAGAAAATTAGTGACCAGTCTCTGCTGAGCCATATGCAGTGTTGGGGACTCCTATTTAGATCTGGGGCACTTTATAAAACCATAGCTCTCGGTGTCAACAGGTAGTCTTCTGTAAAAATTTCCATTTAACCAGTTGTGTTTTTGATGGGGTGTTGGGTATGCATTTTGACTCTGCTTTAACTCTACCCAGGGAAAGTAAGAGTGCCTGAGGAATTGAAGTTTCCTCATGCTTGCTGTATTGGCATCGCGTCACAAACCTACCTTAGTGTCCTGAATCCCGCCGACTGCTGGATGCAGGTCAGCATCGGGGTCCTCAGTGTTAGTGTCAACGGTGAAAAGGTGAGCTTTCTGTGTCTTTCTCCTCTGACTTAGCGATTGCAGTACAATTAATGCTGGAGCTCTCCTTTGCCTAGTATTAGTACTTCCTTTTATACCAGGGAGCATGTCCACCACCATATACTTTGCACAGAATCGTTGGAATCGTATCTTTTTCTTGGTTCCCCTTTTGTTGCAGTACTTCCAGTGAAAGTGAAATCTGAATGTGTTTCTCAGATTTCATCAGGTGTTACTATTTATTTATTAACCATTATGTTTCATTGTTACTTGTTTAAAAAATCATGTAAATGTGCTTTTTGTGCTGTCGGCTTAAACCACTGACTGGAGCTCCAAGTTTCTGGTCTCTATTTGTTGTTTTTGTTAAATGTGATTGAGTATAAGTTATTGTCGTTTATTCCAAAGGAAAAAAAAAAAAGAAACAAGTTACTCTTGCAACCTGTGCCTTCATTTAGTAAGTTAATTTATCTGATCATGTTCTTACATGATCTTTTGAAATACCTGGAAACACAGTTTTAACATTAGAGCAGGGGTCTCTCGCATGATCAGTTACAGCTGCTGAGGTTCTAGACTCTAGACCCTATGGGCCTCGGTGAGTAGGGAGAGTGGGAAACAAGGTCAGCAGCTTCTTGCAGACAAACAGGCCTGACAGTGAACCTTGGAGATCAGTCTAACCCCCTACGTTACACAGCTGCAGAGACCAGGTCCCAGGTGATGTCCAGGGTGGGAGACAGGTCCCAGGGTGATGTCCAAGGCTGGAGGTGCTGCCATTTTCAGCACCCTTTTCAAAAAAAGTGAAGGTAAAAATAACATATCTTCAAAAGTCCTTATGGGAGTTCCCTCGTGGTCCAGTGGTTAGGACTTGGTGCTTTCACTGCCGTGGTCCAGGTTCAGTCCCTGGTTGGGAACTAAGATCCCGCAAGCTGTGTGGCATGGCCAAAAAAAAAAAAAAAAAAGTCCTTATAATTTTGACTAACTGTATTTTCCAGGTAATGAGTTATGAGGCCTGGGTATTTTTCAAGAGCTAACATATCTAGATTTGGTAGTTTGAGTGACTATGAAAAGGGATCTTAAACTAGTTGGTTCTTCTTCCTGATTTTCATTGTGAAGTTATTTCTTAACGGACCATGTGGCTCTTCTTTTAAGGTGGATCTTTCAGCTTATCCTTGTTTAGTTTTCAAGAATAAAGTCATCATAAGACCTCATGCCACAGAAGAGATAAAAGTGCTCTTCATACCGTCTGATCCTGGGATTTTCCGATGTATATTCAGCATTGCTTCTTGGCCGTTTTCAGCTGACGCAGAGACAGTGGCACAGGCAGAAGCACTGGCAAGCAGGGTTGTCCTCACCGCCATTGCCGAGACCCCCGTGATCGAGGTGACTGTTTGTAAGCAGGTCTTTGTCATACCTGGCATTTTAATGAGGCTGTTCAACCTTAGAAGTAAAATTTGGGTAAAATGAATTTGTGGATGAATGTGCCAAAAGTTATAATTGAGCTAAACATTACTCTCAATATTTTCTTATTCCAAAATTTAAAATTATTTCTGGAATTCCCTGGCGGTCCAGTGGTTAGGACTCTGCGCTTACACTGCTGAGGGTGCGGGTTCAGTCCCTGGTCAGGGAACTAAGATCCGGCAAGCCGCACAGCGAGGCCAAAAAAATTAAGATTATTTCTTTTGTTTTATAGAAGCACAGATATGCTCGCTAAGATGTTTGTAAGCAAAATATAACGTTAAACCCTATTTTCCAGCTGGTTTCCGTCGTATAGTTTGATGTGCGTGGAGGAAAACACCACATTCAGATTATCCTCTTTTCTGTACGTGAAGACTGCTCACTGAAAAATTTCCTCTTGTACAGTTGCTCATTTTCTGGAAGTGAAAGAAATTGGGTCTAGCCAGGTTGGGGCAACAAAATGCTTGTGGGATTGCAGGCCTCTTTAGGACACTGGCTGTCAGCCCTGGCTGCACATCGGAATAACTGGGGTTTGTTTTTTTAAAAAAATTTAATTAATTTATTTTTTGGCTGCATTGGGTCTTTGTTGCTATGCGCAGGCTTTCTCTAGTTGCGGTGAGCGGGGGCTACTCTTCGTTGTGGTGTGTGGGCTTCTCATTGTGATGGGTTCTCTTGTTGCGGAGCACGGGCTCTAGGCATGCAGGATTCAGAAGTTGTGGCACAACAGGCTCAGTAGTTGTGGCTCTCGGGCTCTAGAGCACAGGCTCAGTAGTTGTGGCACATGGGCTTAGTTGCTCCGAGGCATGTGGGATCTTCCCGGACCAGGACTCGAACCCGTGTCCCCTGCATTGGCAGGCGGATTCTTAACCGCTGCGCCACCAGCGAAGTCCCTAGATATTATTGTAAACATTTTCAGTGTTGTCAGAGTATGGACTAAATCCAAAAATGCCCACATATGTTTTGGAGGGAATTGAGAAGTCGGTAGTATAACAGTAGAGCTAGTGGAAGGGAGGCTGTGTGTTTTGTAAAGTTGTCAGTTTGTCTTCTCACAGTAACGCAGCTAAGCTGTTGCTTTGTTCTGTAGTGTATTTGGGTACGTGGACTACCTCAGAAAAATAATTTACTTGTGTAGAAAATAGGAATTGTAAAATAGCCCCAGGAGTCTTAGGTAAGTTTACCTTTAATGTTGACTATTTGTGGCTGGAAAGGGCAGTGATGTGAACATAAGCTGTGATATTTATTAATATATTGTTTTTATAAATCCCTTTTTTCCCATAATTTAGGTAGAAACAGAAAAGAAAGATGTTCTTGATTTTGGTGACTTGACTTATGGAAGCTGGAAAGCTCTGCCTTTAAAGCTGGTAAACAAGACGCACGCCAACATCCCAATTAGACTCATTATTAATGCTGTAAGTACTGTGCTCGGAGGAAACCTTTACAGAGCACACTGACTTAGAGTTGTAGATGCAGCTAGTAGCATCCTTGGTTAACTTCTCTTAGGAAAGTAGATATTTTTGTTAAGGATCTTTGAACAAATTTAGCATCACACCAACGTGACACCATTGGCTCTACTGAAGCGGCTTCTCCTGTTTCTGACAGAACGCCATAGCCTGGCGCTGCTTCACCTTTTCCAAGGAACCCATCCACACAGCTCTGAAAGCTGTTCCTTATCCCCATGCGATTGCTCGGCTGGCCGCCCCCTCGGTGATCAACCATATGATGCCTGCCAGCGATGACGGACAGGTGAGCTGGGGGATTGAAGGACTGATTTAGAATTAAGGAGGAAGTTAAGTTTCCAAACTACTTTTCTTTCGCTGTGTATGAAAAATTTTTTTTATTTTACAGGATCCAGAATTTCTGATAATTTGGGTTCTTTTCCATAGTCCAAAGAAACAGATGACTTCTTCAGGTATCATGTTTACGTTTTATGGGATTTTCTTTACTCCGTAGCTAAATAAACTACAAAGTTGAGGCTTATTTCTCCTGTCAGTAAATTGTCAAATATTTATTGTAATTTGTCAGATATTTTATGTTGTTTTAAAGCTGGGCAGAGAGCATGCTATTTTGGGTCAAACCCATCCAATTATGGATAATCCAAGCAAGTACCACTGAAAACATTTTGGGGTCTTTTCTGTTAATTGATGTTATCTCCTCTACCAGTTAGATGTTTTCTTCCTTTTTCTCCTCCACTCATTTCTGTTCCTCTCTGAGTTCTTTAAACAGTCATTTTAAGATTTTTTTGTGCCCCTTGATGGCATAGTGTTGGGCCATTTGTGGCATTTAGAATTAAATAACTCTGGTGTCTGAACTAAAAGAATGACCTTTTACAGAGATTCTAGACTCAGCAGAAGAATTCTTGGCAAGAGTTGATATAGAAGTTGATAGTCCAAACCCTACACCAGTCATTAAAAGTATCAATCTTCGAGCAAGAACAGGAATAGCCAGGATACATGCTCCGAAAGACCTACAGGTACCCTAAACTCCTCACTTTGCTGTTACTTTATGTTCAGGTTGATTTCATTCCAAGTGTGACATTTTTAAAACATGCCTGTTTTACCTCATCCTCTAGACTATGCACTTGTTTACCAGTGTGGCTTCCTCAACAAGGCAGTACTTACCTTTGAAAAATGCTGGGAATATTGATGTCCACTTGGACATCAAGGTAAGAATTTGTGTCTGAGGCTGTAACTTATTTCCTCGGGCTGAGACTGTGAGTGTCTCCTTGGGTTCTGAAGGTTGCTCTGCTGTTGACCTTGTTCAAGGGCTGGGGGCATTGGCAGGGGTGGTCAGACAGAAGAATCTGAGCCCGGGCTTTCAGAGCTGGTGTTACACGAGCATAAAACAGATGGTTAGGAAGTTCAGCTGGGATGTCTAATGTAATAGGTACAAGAACCAAGCTCTAGATTAGTTCCTGAAGACCGAGTCATCCTGTGGCTGGGTGGAGGAGAGGGAGCCACATGTGTAGACATCATTTCTGAGTTGTGTGGCTGAGTGAGGGGGTGTTGGTGGCCAGGAATTAGGGATGGGGCAGGGGATAGTTTGTTATGGAAGAGAAGAAAGATGTATCCTTTCCAAGAAAGTAAGATGGTGGGGCATTGCTGGGCAGGGAGGGAGTAGAATACCCAGTTGTGGTCAGTGAGAGAGACAAGGCACGTGAGTGTGTGAAAGCCATGTCTGCAGGTCAGCGTTGACTTATAATTATGTAAATACTTAGATCCCAGATCAAGGAAGTCACTTTTCAGTGGATCCAGAGAAACTATTCCTTAAACCTGGAGAAGAGCACGAAGTTATAGTTTCATTTTCTCCAAAGGATTCCAAAGCCTGTGAGGAAAGGTAACGTAGGACTGTTGATCACGGCGAATTTGTGCTTATTTAGGTGTGCTCCGGTCCACAGCCTGAGGGACAGAGTACACGCTTCACCTCGCCTATACAGCACCGCTTTACCTCTTTCCTTTAGCCTCAGATCTTTCTGCTTACTGAAAATCTCCTTTTAAACCAGCTAGCTGACTAGAAAGTAAGAAATCACTATTTTCAAGTATATTCTGACAAAAGTAAATAATAACACGTCAATCTTGATGTTTCTCACTAACTTCTTCTCTCTCACCAAGGAAATCATCAGTTGACCTTGTCAGTTGTTAAAGATACAACTGACAGTTGTATCTTTTCCAGGCCAGTGACTTTTTGGCACCCAAATCATAAGTGAATATCCCTTTACAGTGGTTGGAGCACCCTTGTCACCAGCTTTTGAACTTGCTTGATAAAATGTAGCTTAGCCCGCTGTCCTCAGACGCACGTGGCCCATCCCCTGCCTGATTGCCGAGCCCCCTGCCTGGTTCCTGAGCCCCCGAGTCCCTCACTGTCCTCCACCTGCTTGTCCCTGGGTGCAGAGGTGCTGGCTGCTTGGACGTGAACACTTGTGCCGGGAGGACTCGTCCGCACCTGCCCACCGGGGTAGCACCCCCACCCAGGAGGCTTTCCTCATCCCTTCCCAGATCCCTCCCTGTCTCCCGTGACCCATGCACTTCTCTCCCGCTGTGCTCGTGGCATGGGCCTGTGGCATGTACCCATCTCCTTCTCTGTCTGTTTTCTCCTCTGGAATGTAAGCTGTGAGGGTGAGAATGCAGTGTAGCCTCAGCGCCGACCAGCTCAGTCTCTTGGACGAAGGAAGCGCATAGGACAATAGTAGTCGAAAGAATTGAATTCTGAATATTGAACTTAGATGGTTTTCTTTGTTAGGATCTTGAAAATATTTGTGCAGTCGTTTGGCCCTCAGTATGAAGTGATGTTAAAAGGTGAAGTAGTTTCTTCAGGAAACAAGCTTCTGACGCCTGCATCTTGCTGCTCAGATATTCCTTCGATTTTATCCAACAAGCAGTTTCTGGCATGGGGAGGTGTCCCCCTGGGCAGGACACAGTGAGTATACACTGTAGCTGTTATCACATAATGCTAGTCTTCCCTGTGTTGATGATGACCATGTTAATGTTTTTAGAATTGAAATAAAACTATCATATTCATTATTCATCCTATCATGAATACAAATTTTTTAGTAAAATTTTAACCTATTTTTAAAATACAAGCCAAAAAAATTAGGTTTCAGTTTTCTTAAGCTCTTTGGTGAATTCTGTGCTGATGACCAAACTTAGGCAATTAAGTGTGTCTTCGTTCCTTCTCTGGAAAGCCCTGGGGACTGGTGGGAAGAAGAAATAATCAGAGACGTTGCATCTATTTAAGGAGTTAGAGTCTAGTTGATGAAGGGGCACGTGTTCTTTACGCAGCTCTCAGTGAAGACCCCTCTCAGCTAGGCTCCTGAAATGTCCTGCATGGCCGTGAGTTTGAGGAACTGTGCCCTCCTCAGTAGCTCCTATGCCCATGCAGTCAGTCCATCTCTAAACATTGTACTTGGTTTTAATTGGCTTTGTTTTTATGAAAAAAATATTTTTCAGAACGTCTTTCCCAACCATTGTACTTATGGAAGGTTTTTCTCAGGTGTGCTGATAACCAAAGGTCTTTGATTTTATTCTGAGGTTAAACTCAGCAACCTTTCCCTTTTAGCACAAGGTGCACAAGGCATAGACCACAGCTTAAATAATTTAACTGCCAGTCTTCAAAATTTGAGTAAAATGGAGATTTATTCATGTATTCTGTATTCTCTAATGAAGAGAGGATTCATATATTTTCAAAGACTGAAGGATTTTCATCCTGTGAGCCAGTTGCTATTCATACATCCATTCTACTTGCACTGTAAGTTTTTTTAAAGTAAGGTTAGTTCAGTATGCTGTTTAAAAGACTACTTTGTGCAAATGAGTCTCTTAAAGTAAAAAATCTGAGCGATGTGCTTAGGACCCTTGTTTCCACGAAAGATAGGTTTAGGAGCTGAGGATGGTATTGACTTTAATGACTTAATGAATTTGGTAATCTGAATTTTCATTGATTACTATTTTATAAGACAGATAATTCCTATACATAGAGAATGAATAATAAGGGCAGCTAAGGAGCTATAACAGGAGAGAGACTAAACCCAAAATCTTCTCTGATAAGGTGAGTCTTGAGCATACGTTCTCACAAATGTAGAGTTCTGGGACTGTGGAGGCACTTCCAGGCTGCTCAAGAGGCTTGTGCAGTCAGTCCATCTCCAAACACTGCAGTCAGTTTTAATTGGCTTTGTTTTTATGATTGTAGCAATATCCATGGAGGAAAACCACATTTAAGTTGTGTCATTGTTTCTAGGCTTCAGAAACTAGCTTTAAGAAATAATTCCACATCTTCAGCCCAACATTTACGACTGCTCATTAGAGGACAAGACCAGGACTGCTTTCAGGTTTGTGGAGTGCATGGCTCTGTTCTGTTTCACGTTCTGTCTAGATCCAGGACACTTAACACTTAACATCTAGATACATGACACTTAATGTAGGCCATCTTGTGTTCTTAATCTTCGAGGAGTTCATGTTAATTGTATGTTTTATTTGTGCTGCTGCTCTGTTTTATGCAGAGATTTTTTTTTTAATTGTAGTTTCAGCACACTTTTGGTTCAGAAGAGCGATTGACCAGTAACTGTGAGATCAGGATTCGTCCAAAAGAAGACATTTACATCTCTGTGTTGTTTGCACCTACTCGATTATCTTGTATGTTGGCCAAACTAGAAATTAAACAACTTGGAATTCAATCACAACCAGGCTTTAAGTTCACGGTAAGATAATTTTATAGGTTTTTTTTCCCTCCCATGGAGTTTATGACATGTTGTAACTATTGGTTAAATATTGGTAAATTACATATACTCTGCTTTTTATAAGTCAAAATATGTGATTACCTAGATTTACAAACAAGTTAAGGAGTAATTATATACTTTGTAGGATTACCCTATTTTAAAAGCAGCCACCAGAGTATTCCTGTAAGTAATGGCTTGTCTAATGCTTGTAAGTTTCATTTCGGTTTGAAAATTTTGAAATGTACTCAACTTTTCAGAAATCCATTTTTTGGTAAATCCAGATGGAAATGTTTAAGATTTTGACTTTCCAAGTAAATTTTATTCTTTCAGTTCAGCAAAGTATCTATTGACATCATTTGTTAGACTCCGTTCCGTACACCAGGGATACAAAGACAAGAGCTTTTCTATTTTGTTTCTTCCCAGCATAATTTCAAAAGATTTCAAGTCATTTCTTTAGCTAGATTCAGGGTACTAAGAGAGAAAAATGATGAATCCTGGAGGAGAGGAAAGAAGGACAGGGTAATCGGATGAAGCCTGAGCTCCCTGAAAGTAGCTAAAATCCAAGCAATTAGTTGGCAGTGGGGCTGGGACTACGATGTTGGTCGTTTCCTAGTGTCAGAGTGGATGTGTTATAAATTACAAGATTAACAACACCTAGAAGTTTTTTTAAAAAGGATGGATATTTATGGCAAATTTACCTTTATTTGATGCTGGAGCTGGACACACTCTCTGTGGAGCTCTTCACATGGCCCCATGAGCTTTGGTGGGGAGAGGTGTTAAAAGGTGTAAATGGCCATTTTCAGAATGAGGCCTGCAGAGCAGTGGTTCTCAACCAGAGACTGTTTCACCATCCAGGGGATACTTGGTAATTTCTGGAGACATTTGTGGTTGTCACACTGGAAGTGGGAAAAGGTACAAGTGGCACCTGGTGAGTAGAGGCCAGGGGTGCGGCCAGACACCAACAGTGCACAGGGCTCCCCATGTCAAATGGCGCAGCCCAAGGGCCATTGTGCCGAGGCTGAGAACCCTGCTCTAGATGGATTTTATTTTATTTTATTTATTTTTATTATTTTATTTTATTTATGTTATGTTACGAGGCTTGTGGGATCTTAGTTCCCAGACCAGGGATTGAACCCGGGCCCCCGGCAGTGTAAGTGCAGAGTCCTAACCGCTGGACCACCAGGGAAGTCCCTGAGAAGCCTGCTCTAGAGCAGCAGTTTCTCTGGTTGAAACTTCGGGTCAGTGGGCATTAGTCAAATTTCATTTTATTTAATCATTCTTTTTTTTTTTTTTTTTTTTTTGCGGCACACGGGCCTCTCACTGCTGCGGCCTCTCCCATTGCGGAGCACAGGCTCCAGACGCACAGGCTCAGCGGCCATGGCTCACGGGCCCAGCCGCTCCGCGGCATGTGGGATCTTCCCGGACCGGGGCACGAACCCTTGTCCCCTGCATTGGCAGGCGGACTCGCAACCACTGCGCCACCAGGGAAGCCCTAATCATTCTTTTTCTTAACCTTTTAGTCAGTAATTATTTGTGACTCCCTTAGACTTTTTTTTTTTAAATGTATTTATTTGTTTGTTTTTATTTTTGGCTGTGTTGGGTTGTCGTTGCTGTGTGCGGGGCTTTCTCTAGTTGTGGCAAGGGGGGGCTGCTCTTGTTGTGGAGCACAGGCTCTAGGCGCACAGGTTTCAGTAGTTGTGGCACATGGGCTCAGTAGTTGTGGCTTGCGGGCTCTTTAGCACAGGCTCGGTACTTGTGGCGCACGGGCTTAGTTGCTTCGCGGCATGTGGGATCTTCCCGGCCCAGGGATCAAACCCATGTCCCCTGCATTGGCAGGCAGATTCTTAACAACTGCGCCAACAGGGAAGCCCTCTCCTTAGACCTTGAAAATATAGGAAGAATACTGATTTTGAGTGTTTTCAAAAGCTGGCTTTCCCTGTTACTTTCTATTTTCTTGCCTAAGATTTACTTGCAAATCTCTGTGGGAAAGGAAAAATTAGAAACACTTTTGGCTCTTGGGAACTAGCAGAGCTCACCCTGAACGAGGTGGGATTTGCAGGAGCTTCACATCTGAAGCCCTTTAAAAATGCTGTTAATTTGTACTAAGGGGCAAGCAATACTGATTTTTGATCAGCCTGAATTTAATTTTTCAAAATGTTACTTAGTACATAACAACTTGAAATAAGCTACTGATGTTTTTAAGTTTGCAAAGGATTCTTTGGAACTTATTTCAATAATTAGGAATGAAAGCTCATTTTTAGGGAATGCATGTCAAAGGGTATGAAACGTTTGTTTCCTAGCAGGGTACCTATTTCTTACATTCCTGTTCATAGAGTTTGTTCTGTGAATCCTTGTTTCCTGGTAGTGCTGAGCCCCCTGGGAGCCTTGTAGCTCAAGGGTGGTCCTGGTCAGCACTGGAGCCTCCACTCTGCCCCTCGCTACCGGGTTGGCTGTGCTCTGAGGCTTGTTTGAGTTCTGGGCTTCTCTTTGGTCCCTTTGGCACAGTCCTCTGAGTCTGCTAGACCGAAAGTTAACAGGATTATATGCTCATAGATTTTTCTGCCCCCAAAACTTTTCATATTGAAAATTCACAATTATTGGGTATTTGAAAGAATTACATGGTGAACACTTGCATGCCCTACCACTTAGATTCTACAGTTAACATTGTGCTATATTTCTTTTATCACATATTTAACCATCTATCAATTTATCTTATTTTATGCATTTCAGAGTAAATTATAAATACCAGTGTCTTTCATGCTGAACACTGCTTAAGCAAACATATCAATATTAATCTTTTTATTGTTCTTTTATCATCTAAGCTTGGCATATTGGAAGGTAAATAATTTTGTAGCTCATTGATTTGTTTTTCCCTTAAAACATAGTCCTTACTATAAGGCTAGAGATTGACTGTGGGGAAGCTACTAGCCAAAGTACACAAAGCTTAATAATTTTAATTGTAGTAAATCTGTTTTTATTGTCTTCTCTGACCGTAATTTAATCTTCTGTTTTCTGCTTACATAAAAATAATTTTGGATGTATGTGTTCTGTATTTTTAGATACCTTTGTCTGGATATGGAGGCACAAGTAACCTGATTTTGGAAGATGTTAAAAAGTTATCTGACAGTTACATGGTAACAGTGAATGACTTAGTGCCTGGCAAAGAAAGTAGAATTGTTTTTTCTGTTCGTAACACTGGCTCTCGAGCAGCTTTTGTTAAAGCTGTAGGTTTTAAGGATTCTCAGAAAAAAGTTTTGCTGAATCCTCGAGTATTAAGGATTTTTCCAGACAAATTTGTGCTCAAGGAAAGAACACAAGAAGTAAGTATGAAAGTCTCTGCACTAAAAATATGAGCTTATTTTTAGGTTAAAGTAATAATTATGTATTTTATGGTGGAGAGCTAAAATCATATTTGAAAGGAACTTAGGAGTGGAAGGACTTATCTGATCTTGGAAATACTCTTCATGTGCATCTTTGTCTATAGTGACTGTTTGTGCTCCTGTGACAGTTTATTCAGAGTGAAATGACTTACTCAGAAATATTTAATATTCACTCCTGATTTTTTTCTTGGCATCAGGATGTTACTATAATATATAATCCATCAGACAGAGAAAACAATTGTAAAAACACCACAGAACTGTCAACTATATACTTTTTTGGTGGAGATGAAATTTCAAGGCAGCAGTACCGAAGGTGGGTCACTTACCTTACATGATGGTGGGGACCATTCAGTGGAAATAAAGAGGCTGTGACAGTGGTTTGGGATTTGGAATTTATAGATGTTTCACTACTTTTAGTGAACTGGCAGATGAAAAATCTTGGTAAAATTTGTGTGACCGATAAGCTACCTGTAGGAGAAATACCTGTAGGAAACTCGTCTGCAGGTTTCCTTGCAGTATCCTTTTCTGGACGTACATAGGGGCCTCTGCTCCTTTGCTCAGACAGGACCTTGGACTTCATCGTAGGACGGTCTTTGTAATGATAGCAGATCAGTTTCAGAAAAGATTTAAGAACTACTGAAAGAGTATATTGTGTAAACGCACCTGACTTGGAACATTTCTGGGAGTGTTGAGAATCATTTCAGAGGATCAAGCCTTATTTTAGACATGTGTAGGGTGTCTAACTCTAGCTACTTAAGCTTGTACTTGTAAAAAATTTGGTACATCTGATCTAAATGTAGTTTAATATGCTGGAATGTTGTCAACTTTATATTTAGGTCTAGGTGTGATTTAGACATTCTGTGTGTTGAATTCAGAGTTCTTGTGTCACAAAATCTTGTTTCCTAGCCTAAAGCTGAGTATGAGGTAAGTGAAGCTCCTGCCAGTTCATTGTTCTCAGGAAGTCATTGCCTCCCGGGAGGGCGGGCGTGTGCGTGGGCCAGTCTTTCCTTCTTCCAGTCCTTTGTGCTCTGCTGTGTTTTATTTTGATACACAGTTCAGGAAACTGTTTTATTTTTAATCTGTGAAAGACTGTTAGAATGTTTAAGAAGAGTTTAGTGATGAGTTGCTACATGATGATAGCACAGACCTGACGTGAAGAGCTCAACTTTGAATGCGGTTTTTTCTCTCAGTTGAGTATTTTAGAAATAGAAACTGGCATTTAGAGAAATTAGATCACAAGTTTTTTGGTTTTTTTCCTTTCTCTCTACTGGGATATAGAAATCAGCGTACTCCTTTATAACTCCTCTTTGCCATTAATTTATAGTAATGAGATTTCTTTCGTTTGTGAACATCTGTGTTTTCTAGAGAAATTTACTTTTTAGTTCTCTCACCTCAAAATTGTCTAGAAGAGGTCAAAGTAACAGAATTACATGGTAATTTAAATATTCCCTTCTGATGTTTTATTTGTATCATTTTCCTGGCATATTTTTTCTGAGACAAATTTCTAACTGACCAAATTTTCACAAATAATGAAAATGTATGACCCGAAAAGAATCTAATTTTATCTTTTCTCTACTCTTTTGTTAGGAAGTGGTTGATTTGATGTGTTTAACTGAAACTGATGATTGTACTACCATGTATAACTTTTAAGGGAATTTCCAAAACAAGGGTTTTTTTTTTTCAATTATATTGGGATTTAGGACATAATATCTATGAAGTAATATATCATGATGTTAGTGGGATTTTCCAGATGCATGAATAAAATCTAATTAAGGTTATTTTGTATGTATAAACGACTTCTGAATAAAATCTCTACTGGCAGAGCCATGCTGCACACACCAGGGGTGAGGAAGCAGGTCCTTCCCACCCAGAGCATGCTGCAGAACATCGACTTCGCGGAAGCATTTCAGGACGAGCTGCTCGTAACTGAAGGTAGGAATTTCAACGTATTTTAAATCTTCTGGGTCCAGTGTGTGAGGAGGAAGAGTGTTAGCTTAGATGTGGTATCAGGCTGAATTTGAGTCACAGCTTTACTGTATGACTTTGGACAGATTACATCACTGAAATTCAGTTTCCTTAGCTGTAAAATGAGAGGAATAATGTCTCTGTTCTCTACACAGAGTTCTTGTGAAGATCAGATGAGAGGGCTTTGCCTTGTAAATGTTAGATGTTATTAATATGTTATTGCACCTAGTCTTTGGGTGGACTTGTGAATAGAGGAGGAGAACGGTTATGATTAAACTCAAGTTATTACTGTTTAAGATTTCATGATTGCAAACTTACACTCATTTTGAGATTTCTCTGCTCTTGTGACTGCTGTGCAATTTATGGAGGATGTGATAGTGGTAGTGTGACTCTAATCTAGATGTTTAGCCCTATTTGAGCTGAGCTGAGCAATTCAGGTATTTAATGGTATCTATGACTCATACAAAATATAAGAATGGAAACATGCAAATTGTGTAAAAGTATGTGTACAGATTTTCACCACAGTATTGTTTATAATAGGAAGAAATTAGAAGTAACCTAAACGCCCAAGAGTAGGGGATCGTTTAATTATGCAATAGAATATCTTGAAGGCATTCAGACAATATGATTCTATATTAAGTGACATGGAAAGCTCCTCAATTTATTAAGAAAAGAATTATTTTAAAATTTTGCATATAAGATCACCTGTCTCCCCCTTGGTCTGTGAGCCCCTAGAGGCAAGTGTTGCACCTTCTACCCCTGTGACTCATGCCCTGCACTCCCCACCAGCTCATTTGGTAAAAATAATTTAATGTCTTATTTATAGTTACCTAGGTAAAATTGCAGGAGTATACACACCAAAATATTAACAGTGGTTATATTCTGGTGGTAGAATTTCAGGTGGTAGTGTCTTTTCCCCCCATTTTTATTTTCTAGTTTTTTAATGATGAACTACACACTCCTTCTGAAGTGGGAAATGATAAAGGAAAAGGATATTTATGCCTATGTAGAGGTGATATAGAATAGTTTATGATCTTTTCAGCAAATTGGGAGTCTAGATCATCTGCTTCAAGGGTGGGTTAGTTAAAAATAATGAAAAGATTTGAAATGGTTGGAAAGAACGTTGCATTTGGAGCTGAACCTCAGTTCATAGCCCATCTCTGCTACCTCAGCTCCTCCAAGCTTCACCTTCCATATCCCTTCCTCAGAGGAAGGATCCACGTGAAAGAGTTAACCTGAACTGTGCCGTGGAGATGGACCCAGACACGTAGCAGCAGCAGTGAAGTCTAATGAGAACTAGGCAGCGTGAGTGTGCAGCCCTCGCAGCTTCACGACTCTATGGCTGAGTGGACTTGGTGGGGAGTGCAGGGCACGAGTCACAGGGGAAGAAGGTGCCGCCCTTGCCTCTAGGGGCTCACAGGCCAAGGGGGAGACAGGTGATCGAAGTATAGCATGAAAGTGCTGTGACAGAACTGTCCTTAGGGACCTGGGGGCCGCGGAGAAGTGGCACTCTGCTGAGAAAGCGGGGAGGGGGTTGACAAGGAGGAGAAGGTGTGGACCAGGGTGGGGGAGGGTATTCAGGCAGAGGGAGCTGCATGTGCAAACATTCAGGAAGTGGGTGTGTTAAGGGTTGTGTTGACAAACCTGACAGGTGACCTGCTGAGACCCCCCTGTGATGGGGTTGAGTGGGGGCTTCAGGTGGGTCCTTGGGGCCAGGTTGCACATCAGGGAGTATTGGGCTCCTGGAGATGGTGTGCATGCTGTCCAGGTGAGGGGAGGAAGCAGCCCCACTTGGTCTTGTGCTGGTTGGTGTAATGGATCCCTATAAGAATGTTGCGGTTGAACTTTTTACATGATTATTTTGAAAAACATTTGAGCGTATTACTATTAAGCATTCATAGCGATCTTACTTTTGTAAAATGTGTAATTACTGTGGCAAATAATTTCACAATTAAACTTTTATAGTCAGATGTATTTAATATAAATTTTAATTTACACTTCCTGTGTTCTTTTTGAGTTTCCATCTTAAAAATACTTAATTCTTAATATCTAATTTATATGTAGAATACAAGCATGTTCTCTAAAATTTCTTGTATATATAAATTCAGGTAGGTTTATCTTTGGATAAACCTCGAGCACTGTCTGATCAATCTAAATACATGTAGTTATACTAATACTGCCTGTTTCTGGATTTACTTAAGTTTTTATGAGACTGCCGCTTATGAAGTGTGTGCTCTCAGCCTCTGTGTTTTGGCCCCTCATTTGGGGTGGAGGTGATGACACCTCGGAGAGCTGTGGAAACTGACCAGGTTGGTTTATGCTGGGGGTCAGAACAGTGCCCACAGCCCTGAGAGAGGTTGTTACTCGTACTTCCCGTGAGGAGACTGAGGCTCGGACTGGTGAAGGAAGCTGCCAGAGGTCCCAGGCTGAGCGTTGGCGTGGCTGTAATCCAAATCCAGGGCCAGAGCCTGAGCTGCCAGTCATTGATGCTAATCCGTAGTGTTAAAAATCCAAATGTCACCTACCCCCAACTAAGAAGCTACAAGAAAATATGTAAATATATGAGTGCCTCTGTTACTTGATGGTGTGATTATGTGAAGATTCATGTATTTCAAACATTATTTTCTATTTCAGTATGTGACCTTCCCCAGCGGCCCAATGACGTCCAGCTCTTTTATGGAAACATGCGTAAAATTATACTTTCAGTAATTGGAGAATTTAGAGATTCTGTTTCTAACAGAGAGTTTCTTCCACCTTCTTCCAGACCTAGCTTGGAATCTAAAAGGTAAAACTAACAAAACATCTTTCATCTGAGTTGAAGATTATTTGATTCACAGTGGAACTGATCTTTTACCTTGTACTTTGTTGGGTTTTTGTCTCAAACTGTTTATTTCATCTTTATTTTTAAGTTGAAAGAATTCCAAATTCACAGAAAAGTTTAAAAACAATACAGAGGGACTTCCCTGGTGGCGCAGTGGTTAAGAATCCGCCTGCCAATGCAGGGGACAAGGGTTCGATCCCTGGTCTGGGAAGTTCCCACGTGTTGCAGAA
Organism: Delphinapterus leucas; assembly: GCF_059928025.1. Lineage (NCBI taxonomy): Eukaryota > Metazoa > Chordata > Mammalia > Artiodactyla > Monodontidae > Delphinapterus > Delphinapterus leucas. Next base: position 27,896,436 of record NC_143142.1, on the reverse strand, counting down.
CAACTAAGCCTGTGCCACAACTACTGAGCCTGCACTCTAGAGCCTGCGTGCCACAACTACTGAGCCCATGTGCCACAACTGCTGAAGCTTGCGTGCCTAGAGCCCATGCTCCACAGCCAGAGAAGCCACTGCAATGAGAAGCCCGTGCACGGCAATGAAGAGTAGCCCCCACTCGCTGCAACTAGAGAAAAGCCCATGTGCAGCAATGAAGACCCGACGCAGCCAGAAACAAATAAATTAATTAAGTTACTTTTATAGAGAACTCCCATACGCTATCTGCACCGAGATTTCGCAGTTGATAACGTTTTACCACACCTACCTTATGGTCTTTCATATACAGGTTTTTCTGAACCATTTAGGAGTGACTTGCAGACATGATGACCAGTAGCCCTGAATTGGCTGTAGATGCTCCCCCTCATAGGCATGGCAAGCCCGTCAAGGTTAGGACACTGATGCGGCGATACAGGACCACCATCTGGTCCACGGAGTCTCCCAGTGGTGTCCTGTGTAGTTAAGGCAAACAGCAAACAAGAAACTGCCTCTTTCCACTTCCTCTTTGGTCCAGAATCTAATCTGAGATCACACGTGCGTTTGGTTGGCTTGTCCATTTACTCTCTTTCAATAAAGAGAGTTCCTCAGTCTTTCACAACAGAGAAAACACACAGGGTTTGCTTATCAAGTACGATCCACAGAATCAAAGGTATTTTCCAGAATGAAGCTTCAGTACTAATTTGGGGTGAAACACAGAGAAACCTGGGGTTGCCCATGGTACTTTCTAGATCTACTTAGTAACATCAGCACTCCCCTCTGGCTTAGATTTAACACAAGGTCCATAAGTTGTGGGTGTGTTGTGTCACACAAGAGACTATTTTGATCATGAAAGGTATTTTGTGCTTTGATAACTATGTAACTTACGTGATGCTTTTCAAACAGCTGTGCCACATAAATTCGTAAGTTTCAGATTTCTTTACCACAAGCAATGTGAGACAGACCAGGTGCTGCCTGTTTTAAGGACCCCAGTGCATTTGCTGTGGTATCCGGCATTTGCAAGATTACAAGGTGATTTAACCAAGCCATCTTTCTTTTTTTTCTCTGGTCGTTTCTGGTAAAAAGGGAAAAGTAGGCTGCAGGCCAGCTGCTAACTCTTTCTTACCAGGTACCTTGATGTTTTTATACAAGACAGGCCAGCTACTTTGTAAAATATTCTTGATTTCAGTTCACAGCTTCAGGACATGCAGAATGATGCTGTTGGTTTCTCAGTGAAGCTTCCTCGGTGGTGAACAGTGCTGATTTGTCCTGTTACTAGCAGTATTTTTATCACTTTGTTTAAGTGGTGTTTGCCAGGTTTCTCTACTGTAAAGTTAATAAATATCTTGAAGGGATATTATAATACACAACTTGGAGACAATGAATGATCTTGTTTCTTGTGAGACTTTGAGCACCCAGTGAGGATTGCTTCCTGAATCATATTATGTCTGTCTTGGTTACTAAATGGTGATTTTCTGATCCCATCTTTCTGCATTTATTAGTTATCTTTCTACTTTGAGGAAGGAATTTCCTTTTTCTTCTTATTCACATATATTAGGACCGACTCGTGGATTCAAGATTAATCCTTGTTGTCATTATTTAGCCCCCTGACCTGCTTTTGCCTGTGCCCACAACACCTCTGGGTACCTCCTTATTCACAGGTACAGCAGGATGGTCGAGGCTCGTCCTTCACTTGCCTGTCCAGCCTGGAAACGAGGACACGGGCAGCAGCGTGCTCATAGCTATTGAGGTGTCCTTGCTTCTAGGCCCGCTCAGTGGACAGAGCTAGGAAATATATGAGTTTATATACAAATCCACGTGCAATTCATATCTACTTCTGTTTATAAATGTGTTAAAATCTTGAGTTTACACTGATACCTCCAATTCTAATCTCACATAACACATGGATTCCTTTCCTCCTTCCCATAATTGTACCTTTTTTCTCCAGTACTGAGAAGCCTGGCCCCATTATTTTCAATATGTTTACGTTTTACTCAGTCCCCCTGTTTTCAGCCAATCTTGTCTTCACATGGTCTGTCTCCCTGGGCCCAGTGTTGCCAACTCACACCAGCAAGTCTTAGTGGCACCAGTTGAGGGCTGACTCCCCCCATCCCCATCACCCTAGTGCCTCTGACTCACGCCAACTTGGTTTCTTTAATCCTTATGCTGTTTGTGTTAATTTTTTTTCTAAGATAGTCAAAGATAGTATTAACATGTATTAAAAATTACCTTGAGGGCTTCCCTGGTGGCGCAGTGGTTGAGAGTCCTCCTGTCGATGCAGGGGACACAGGTTCGTGCCCCGGTCCGGGAGGATCCCACATGCCGCGGAGCGGCTGGGCCCGTGAGCCATGGCCGCTGAGCCTGCGCGTCCGGAGCCTGTGCTCTGCAACGGGAGAGGCCACAACAGTGAGAGGCCCGCATACCGCAAAAAAAAAAAAAATTACCTTGACAGTTACTTCAGTTGTGAGGAACTTGTTCTTAGGAAGCTAAACAAACAGTAATCAACTTTGCTTTTTAAATTGTTTTCTGATGTTTGGCTGGTGCCCCCTTTGTTTCTCTGGGGCGGTATAGGTCTGATTGGAAAGGGGGGCGGTGGTCAGAGGGCAGTGAATTAGGGGTGAAGAGAGGGATTTCTCTCTGTCCGCCAAGTGTTGACTGGAGTCCAGGTGTAGCCCTGCTGTGTGGTAGGTGAACTTGGTCACCGCACCAGTGAACTTCAGTTGTCATGTGTTCACGTGATTACGAAATTTAGTTGAATTACAATTTTTTAGTAATCTAAGGCTTATTAGAAAACCCAATTTCAACACTTAGTAAAAAAACTTCCTAAACTTTATTAGCATTTCTTAACTGTAGTTTTTCGCCAAGAAGATTTTGTTTTAAAGTTTTTTGGTGTTAGCGTTGTAAAGCCAGTTATCATTATTCAGTTATAGATACTTGAAGAGTTTTGTTGTTTTTCTTAAATTCTTAATATTGGGTAGGTTATTTTTGTTTTTTTTTTAAGGAAGGAAATTCTTTTTATTTATTTTTTGGCTGTGTTGGGTCTTCGTTGCTGCGCACGGGCTTTTCTCTAGTTGCGGCGAGCAGGGGCTACTCTTTGTTGCGGTGCGCGGGCTTCTCATTTGCAGTGGCTTCTCTTGTTGCAGAGCACAGGCTCTAGGCGCGCGGGCTTCAGTAGTTGTGGCACATGGGCTCAGTAGTTGTGGCTCACGGGCTCTAAAGCCCAGGCTCACTACTTGTGGCGCATGGGCTTAGTTGCTCCGAGGCATGTGGGATCTTCCCAGACCAGGACTCGAACCTGTGTCCCCTGCATTAGCAAGTGGATCCTTAACGACCGTGCCACCAGGGAAGCCCTGGGTAGTTTTCTAGTAAATCTTTTTTAAAAAACATTTATTTATTTGGCTGTGCTGCGTCTTAGTTACGGCACACAGGATCTTTAGTTGTGGCATGAGGGATCTAGTTCCCTGACCAGGGATCGAACCCGGGCCCCCTGCACTGGGAGCACGGAGTCTTAGCCACTGGACCACCAGGAAAGTCCCTCTAGTAAATCTTTTAAGAGACCTCAGATGGCATGCAGAAGTCAAGGCAGGAAACAAATCATTGCAGATTCTAATTAAAGATTAGTAACATATAACCTATACTGTACTTTACTTTTTATACACTTCTTTAAGAAAACCCCAATGTGAAGGATTCTTATTCACTGAAAAATATATAATGCACTTTTATTTTTATGTTTTCAGATTTATGAATAATTAATATAAAAATGTGACACAGTCTGCTTTATCATTTTAAATTTCTTTTCTCTCTCTCTCTCTAGTGAATCTGGCAGTTGTGGGACACATGGTGGTAACATTTCTTTGGATGTTTTACCAGTGAAAGGTCCTCAGGGGTCTCCACTTCTTTCACAAGCTGTTCGCCCACCTCAAGATAAATCGGCCTCGGAAGAAGTGTGGACTGTCCAGCCTGAACACTTGATTTTAGTCGCCCCTTCTTGTGAGTATGCCCCCAACGACAGGACAGAAAGTCCCTCTGGGGCCCGGGCTGTACTTGCTCTGTCCTCAGGGCTCTCGTAGGACAGACCTGGGCTCCGTGCAGATGTGGCTGGTGGCTTGCCCAGGCCTCCCCTGCCTGCTACAGACCCAGCCAGAGTGTCATCCTGACACGAGGACTCGGACCCCAGGCCAAGCTCCCGTGTGGCAGAGCTGCCCATCCGGGGGTCTTGATTCCTGCCCCCCACGCCCCCATCCCCCACTGAGAATGCAGTTGGCACTTGGCCTCTTTTACCCTTAACGTTGATACCCTTGGTCCAGAGTAGGAACAAATCTAGTACCTATGTCTGTGCCCAAGACAGGGAGTAACAATTACCAGATTTCCTTTTTCTTCTTTGTTCACTACTAAACTTTATTCAGTGTCTTTGTAGTTTCCAAGAGTAAATGAAGGTCTTGCTTTACCAGGAATTTGAAATTTCTGTAATTGGGCAGTTGGGAAAACAAAATGAGTTAGTATGGTAGTGTTTTTATTTAGGATTTATTTTTACTATTTATTACCCTTTGTCTTTTTCACAAATGTTACATGTAAGTAACATTTTATTTATCTGCTGTCATAGGTGATATGGCAAAAACTGGGCGTTTCCAGATTTTAAACAGTTCTGTTAGGTTACTGAAATTTGAGCTGTACTGGCCAGCACACTGCCTTACAGTGACACCGCAACATGGGTTTATCGCACCAGAGTAAGTATGACCTCCCTTTCCCCTGGGTGTTATTTAGATGCTTTAGCATGGTGACTTTTTAAGGATCAAATAATAGGCCATTTTAATTTATTCAGTAGAATTTTGCAGTGTGCTGACTCTGTAAAGAGCACCATGCATGGTTCTGTGGGACCACAGTGAGTTCAAGACTCATGCTTCTTAGCGGGTGGAGACCATGTCCACAGCCAGTTATGGTATCAGCCTAACAGGGTGGAGAGACGTGTGAGGCGGGGGAGAGTTGCTGATGTAGCTCTGCCTACAGAATTACAGCACAGGGATGCGGCTGTGCACGTGATGAGGGTAGTGGTCTCCAAAGCCCCGGTGGTCTTGCCTTTGTCACCTTGGGTCTAGCAGCTTATTCTGCTGGTTTTCTCTAAGGACATTTTACAGACACAGATTCCTGGCTTCTGATATGTCTGAGCCATAATCTAGTTTGCCGTTTTCTACAAAGGATATTTTAAGGTAAAAAGAAGTCTTTGGGGGCCAGATGGTGATGAGCAACTGCCCTCTCTGTGCAGCTTAATTATTGGGATATAGCCTCAGCTCTGCAGCTTCTCAGGGACTGTGTCTGGGTTGGCACAGAATACGCACATCTGAAAGTTGCTTCACATTTGGGAATAGCAACTTTGCACAAGAGCAACATGAAGTTTATTTGCTTTTGCAAAATGATGGCATATGCATTTCAGGAGAGTTTATTTGACCAAGACCGGGTTAAGGTATGGTTGGGGACACTCCAGAGAAAGGTTCCTAGGACCAAAGCAGTCAATTAAATGTTTGTCTGTTAATGGGTGAAAAGCTGGGAGATGACTGGACAGGTTATTCACAGAGACTTGCCCATCACCCTGCATGTTGAGCTTTTAGCAGTGGGAGGTCATCTTGGCCATTTTGGACGTGGGTACTGACCTCTCTTTATAACTGGTGGTTTCTCTTAAGTCACAAATCCAGTTACATCGTCCACATTTAAGTCTTTGACATCCCATAGCTCTTGAAGAGAACAGTTAGCACAGAAAACCTGACCGACCCCCTTTCCCACCCTCTCTTCCCTTCCAGTTACACTGTGTGACCGTGACGGCTCGTTCTTTTTCATTGGCGGCTCAGAGCCTTTGTGTTACTGGTCTTTTGCTCCAGAAATGTTTAACTTGAATTGCTGTTTAGATGGCATTTCAGTGATGTGGTCCATTTTCACATGAGCTTTGCCCTTAGGTTCTTGGGTTCACACCACTCAGCTTTTTGTCAGCCACTGGGTTGGGGTTGAGGCCAAATCAGATGCGCCTGGTAGCTTACCTCTGTTCTCTGCTCTTTCTGAGCAGTGAGGAAATAGTTGGTGACTGACAGGACAGTGTTTGTAACTCTTGTGGTTACTGCTGTTCCAGTACAGGGTATTCTTGGTTCTCAGTGTTCAATTCTTCTTTTAAGGAGCAACCTACAAATTCTTGTGAGTCCTAATTCCTCCTTATCCACAAAACATTCAGTGTTCCCATGGAGTGGCTTGATCTATATACACTGTGACAATGGACAGAAGGTAATTTTTTAAACTTTTTTTTGATCAACATTTCTCTTTTTTTGCAGTTTAAGTTTTGTAATCCTCACTGATAGCACTTACATTTCAGAAATCGAATTGAGGTGTCCTTTCAGCCCAAATAGACTTAATTAAATAGAGTATTCAGTGCAGAGTTTTTCCACTAGTGAGCTGAACAAGTGTCCTGGGTGGGCAGCAGTGGAGAGTGGGTCCTGGAAGCCATCATTAACTTGAAGATGTTGCTTTGGAAAAAAGAGGGGAGTTGGGAGAAAGGATAGAGTCGAAGAGCTACTTTGGGATCTGAATGGACTTTAAATTCACCAGTGTTTCATTTGTTTGGCATTACTTTTCTCTACCATAATTTAAAAATAGGAATTTTTTTTTAAAAAAACAACAGCTTCACTTGCATCTTATCCCTTTGTTTGGCTCATTTCAGAAAATTGTGAAGGTTCAAATTCGAGAAGACTTGACCCAAGAAGAACTTTTCACTTGTTTGACCTCCAGCCCATTTAGAATCCTTTCCCCAGAAACAGAGCCTTCAGTTAATCATCTGGTAAAACCAGTGACTAAACCACCTTCCACAAGAGTTGAGATAAGAAATAAGACTGTTACTTTTCCTACAACAGAACCTGGCGAGACTTCAGGTATTGTATCACAAGGTTATGTAATTCAGACTTCTGCTAGTACGTTGGATCTAACGCTCTTAGTTAACTGTAGTGGTTACGTAATTCAGACTTCTGCTAGTACGTTGGATCTAACGCTCTTAGTTGACTGTAGTTTGTGATAGGTGCAGATTTCCCGCTACTTCAAGAGAAAATCAAGTAGTCACTGGAAATCGTTTCAGTTATGAGCTGGATTTGCAGATGCTTAAAAATTGTACCATGTTGAATTTAGGCCTTTAATAACTCTCTGTGCCAGGAGGCTTAGATTTTCTTATCAGAACCATCCCTCCCCGACTCTCACTAGGCCTTTGACCAGAGTTGGTACTAAGTTAGTGGCTGAAGAGGAGAGGAAGGTGGGTGGAGCCTGGCTCTGTCAGTTACTCTGCCACTACAGGCTCCAAACTTGCCCAGCCTCCCCAGCTGTGATTAACACCCACCACCCAGGGCCTGGGGATGGTGACGCGGTGTGTGAAGCACCTCTGAGCTTCCTTGGGCCGGAGTAGTGCTTTCTGCCCTGTGGGCGCTCTCCCCGCGGCCTCGGGGTCTAGGATTGCACATGGACAACTTAGATAGGGTCTGGGGCCACCTGTTGCCTGGCCCCCCAGCTCCTCAACTCTCGCGGTCTGTCTTCCACTGCAGCTCAGTCTCCTGCCCTCCGGGTCCCTCCTGGATCTCGTCGGCACCAGGATCTGTACCGTGTTTTTACTCAGTTTCAAGCCTGTCACTTCTGCCCATCACCCCCTCTGGCTCTTCCCAGCTCACTTACTCCAGGGGTCAGCAGTTGCCTGACCACATTCAGACCTCCAGGCCTTTCCCCTGCCCATCGCCCCACCCACAATGCACTTCTCCCCATCCCTCCTCGACTTCTGTGCTCTGTCCCTGTAACCCCTCACAAACACTCGTGACTGCCTTGTGCCCCTCGCCCTCTGCATTCCCGTCTGGCAGAATCCCAGCCCTGGTTAAACCTGACTGTCTCCCCGGCCCTGTCTCTGCCCCTGAGTGCTGCGCAACTTGGGCCCCTAGACGCCCTGAGCACAGGCTTCCCCAGCGGCCCTTGCAGCCCTCCTCCCCGCTTGCCCCCGCCCCCAGCAGCTGAGGCTTATCTCTCGCAGCCCCCGCTGCCCCCTCCTCCCTGCTCCTGCTCTTTCCGGCTCTTGCCTTTGCCTCACACATGGTTGAAAATCTAGAGATCATCCCAGGTGACTCTTGCACTGGGAACCTGGGCCCACCTGCTCCTGCCGTCTCAGGCAGGGCTTCCTCGGGCCCTCCTACCCCCTTGTCAGCATTTCTTCCTCTTTGCCAAAGCGTCTCCGTCAGGACACAGCATGCCTGCCGTCACTCATGGACAGGGTGCCCTCGGCCCCTCGCCTTGCTGCGGCTGCCCTCCTCCCTGGCCCCTTCCTGCCAGGGTTGTGCTCCCACCCTCGCTTCCTCAGCAGCTTAGCTGCTGCCACCAACCAGGCCCTGAACTTGCTCCCATCAAGGTCACTAGAAAGCTTGATTTTGCCAAATCCAGGGCATCTTTTGTGTGTCTGTGTCAGTTTGACCTTAGCACTGGCAGCCACTCCTTCCCCCTTGGAGCAGCTCTCGGGGCTCACCTTGCCTCAGGGCCCCTCCTGAGCCTGTGCTGCTCCCTCCTCCTCTTCCGGCTCCTAACGCCTGCATCCCGTTCCTTCTCTCTGCTCGCCCTGAGCCCCAGATGTGTGCACCCCACACATCCATGAAACCTGCTTCTCCAGCCTTTCCCATGTCAGCAGTGGCACCACGGCTTGTGCACTTGGTTGAGCCAAATCCCTACAGTTGATGTCTCTTCCCTTATGTTCACCTGTCCCGTCCATCAGCACGTCCTTTGCAGTCTGTCTTCAGAATAAACCCCACATCTGCCCGCTGACTTTCCTCCCTTGGCCACCACCAGGCCTGATGCATGCAGGTCACCCTGTGCGGCATCTCGGCCGATGGCCGCAGTGACATGGGCCAGGCTCTGCCCGCACTCTGACCCCGTGCAGCCTCTTAACCTGCACAGCACCGGGGGTTCATGCATGGTGAAGACCTTGCTGTAGTTCTTCAGTAGCTTTTTGCATTGCACTTCCGTTAAATACAAGATAAGGCATCTGTCTGACAGGACTTCGTTAGAAAATAATGTTATTCCTGTTGGACTCCAAGGGATCTAAGTGTATTTTTTCCCTGTGATGAGGTCAACACAGTATTTTCCACAAATTATCCCACGAATCTGCTTGTTTATTTACCCCTCAAAGAGTTTGAGTTGTTAAATGTGTTCCTTTTAGGAAGTTACCTGGAACTTGAGAATCACGGTGACACAGAAGTGAGGTGGCACCTGTCATCCTTAGCCCCACCTTACGTCAAGGTCAGTAATAATTGCCTCAGATATACTCATTTTAATGTTTAACTTTATGCAGGATGTTTCAAAATCTGAATTACGAGCATATGTTGAGATTACTGGTTTTTTGTTCCTCTGCTTCATTTACTTAATTATCTTTGTAAGTGGGGCTAACCTGCCCAGTCGTGTTCACAAGGTGGTTTTGAGAGTCAAGTTAGAGAATGTATGTGAAAATACGTGCTTGCTCTGTTTCATGCTCTCTCCTGCAACCCTGCTTTTTATCTGAAATAACTATTTTGAAAAATATATAAAAGTTTTATACCAGGGCATTGTGTGTGTGCTTTTCTGTCCTGAGTTCCAAGTGCTGCTGTGTGTTTTCATCTAGTGGGAGCGAGTGCAGAGACGGGATTGAACCGTCCTTGCCAGTGAGTCTTAGCCTGTGTGCCCTGCAAGTGGTGTCCGCCACTGGGCACCACCCGAGCCAAGTGTGTGGTCACGTGTGATGTGGCCTCTCTCCCCTTTTCTTGGTTTGACCATCATGGTTATGAGCCATAATGTTAACAAGACGTGTGTAAAAGATAGTGCTGGGGGCTTCCCTGGTGGTGCAGTGGTTGAGAGTCTGCCTGCCGATGCAGGGGACGTGGGTTCGTACCCTGGTCTGGGAGGATCCCACATGCTGCGGAGCGGCTGGACCCGTGAGCCATGGCCGCTGGGCCTGCGCATCCGGAGCCTGTGCTCCGCAACGGGAGAGGCCGTGACAGTGAGAGGCCCACGTACCGAAAAAAAAAAAAAAAAAAAGATAGTGCTGGGCCCACTGACAAAAAATGAAGCACAGGTATCATATGGAGTGTTGAAACACATGCTCAGCAGGGTCTTCAGGGTCTTTGAGGAAATGGCAGTCCTCCGATGCGGGAGCAGCCTCCTCTCCTACAGAGCACTGCCGCCAGGGGTGGGATGAGGGTCTGCGTCAGGTGAGGCCTGGTGTGAGCCTAGCCCACGGTGCTCCTGGCCCACCATGAAACAGGCTGGTTTGACCTCAATGACCGTGAAGGCAATGGTGTCACTGGAATAGATCCGCTTACTTTTTTGTTTTTTTATTTGACTGTTTAAATGGTGTCTTTGTAGGGAGTTGACGAAAGTGGAGATGTTTTTAGAGCTACCTATGCAGCATTCAGATGTTCTCCTATTTCTGGTGTACTGGAAAGCCATGGAGTCCAGAAGGTGAGTTCTGACACCTTTTCACAGCCGTCTGGTAAGAACACAGTGTTGGCTGGCCAGGAGTGCCTCGTTGTTTCCACCCAGAAGAGTTCACTCCACCTGGACCAGTGCTGCTCACAGCCAGGCTGCTGCAGGAGCAGCTGCAGCACAGGTCAGCGCTCTGCTTCTTCAGCAGGACATCTTGTGTGAAACAAAACACCGTGCTTGGTGGTGCGGTTGGTTTACATTCTGGTGTAAGCACTTCAAGTGGCCTCAGGTTGCCAGTGCTTAGAACACGCTTCTGGTAGCGCTGATCTAGACAGTGGTTTTGTTCACCAGCTGTAGTCAGAAAACTCTACCAGTGTTGCAGACCACTCAGTGTTCATGTGGGGTCAACAGTGTGTCTTCAGGGGCAAGTGTGACAGGTCCCTTTAGTACCACTGCCCTGGTAAGTTCTGGTTTGTTTGTAGCCCTGACCTGGCCCCTTCATGTATCTCGCAGGGATGCTAGTTGTTCACGTGGCCTCAGTAATACACTTTTCCTTTTTCATTCTAATAGCCAAAACTCATTTAAACTATAGCATTTACTTGATATGGGTCCAGTTCCTCAGAGATTCAAACTTGTAATAAGGTTTATTAGAACATAGTTGTGAGCTCGCAACTGACCATGAGAGAATCTTTGAGCAATGACAGAGTCACAAACTCTGTGTGCTTCACTGGGTCTGTGTAACAGGCTTCTAGAGGGTTTCTGACTTTCTTGTAAAGACACAGAGTTCTACCAGCGTAGTTTATTTCACTTCCCAGACCACAAGCAGCTGAGCAGGGAGCGCACGTTGCTCAGCAGAAGTTCTGCATCTGAAAGGAAGGTACAGAGAAGCCCCAGCAGGAAAGTCGTGAGCTGTGCGTGGATCCGAAGACCTGATGGTATTAAAACAGCAGTGCTCCCTAAACTCATCTACAGGTCCCAATGAAAATCCCAGCTTGTTTTTAAGAGATTGACAGGCTGGTCCTAAAATTCATGTGAGTGTGCAAGGGACCCAGAATAACCAAAACAATCTTGGAAAAGGATAAAGTTGGAGGTTTCACACTTTCCATTTTCAAAACCTACAAAGCTACAGTAATCAAAACAGTGTGGTATTGACATAAAGATAGACCTATAAAATATGTGATGTAGATGTGAAAGTCCCAAAATAAATCCTCATATTTATGTTCAGTTGATTTTTCAATAAGGGACAATTCAACAGGGAAAGAATGTTTTTCAACAGTGGTGCAGGGACAGCTGGATATCCATGTGCAAAATAATTAAATTCAACCCTTATCTCACACTATATATAAAAATTAACTTGAAGTGGACCATAGACCTACGTGTAAGAGCTAAAGCTGTAAAACTGCTAGAAGGTAACTGTTGATCTTCACGACTTTGGGTTAAGCATCGGTTTGTTAGATGTAACACCAATAAAGCTCAAGTAACAAAAGGAAAAATAGATGAATTATCAAAGTGTAAAACTTTGTGCATCAAAGGACATGATTAAGAGTGTGAAAAGAAAACCCAGAGTATGGGAGAAAACATTTACAAATCATGTATTTGACAAAGTACTTGTATCCAGAGTGCATCAAGAACTCTTACAACTCAATAATATAAAGACAAATACCCAGTTTAAAAAATGGGCAGAAACTCTGAATAGACATTTTTCCAAAGAAGATATACCACTGGCCAGTAAAGACATGAAAAGATGCTTAGAATCACTAGTCATTGGGGAAATGCAAATCAAAACCACAGTGAGATCACTTCATACTCACTAGGATGACTGTGATTTTAAAATAATAATAATAGTAATAACAAGTGTTGACAAGGATGTGGGGAAATTGGAACCCTCATACACTGCTGGTGGGAATGGAAAAGGGTGCAGCCACAGTGAAACCAGTTTGACAGTTCCTCAGTAAGTTAAAGGTAGAGTTACCATATGGTCCAACAATCACACTTCTGGATAAATACTGAAAAAAATTCAAAACCAGTGTTCAAACTTGTACACAAATGTTCATAGCAGCCTTGTTTACAATAGCTCAAAAAGGTGGAAATAACCCAAGTGTCTATCGACTGATAAGCAAAATGTGGTGTGTCCATACAATGAAATTTTATTTGGCAATAAAAGGAATGAAGTACTAATAACATGCTATCACGTGAATGAACATGCCAAGTGAAACCACAGAAGGCCAGATATTGTAAGGTTCAATTTATGGGAAATATCTAAAATGGTAAATCTGTAGAGGCAGAAAGTAGATTAGTGGTTGCTGGGGCTGGGAGTGAGGGTGGAGAATGGTGGGCAACTGCTCATGGCATGGGATTTCTTTTGGGATTGTTGTGAGTATTTTAAATTAGATTGTGGGCATGGTTGCACAGTTCTGGAGATACACTAAAAACCACTGACTACACCTAAAATGGGTGAATTATGTGGTATGTGAATAAAGCTGTAAAAAAAAAAGAAAAATGAGGACTAGATTGTCTCCCAGGAATTTCTCCTCTTATAATAGTTGACACGGAAATGTAACCTCTATGACGTCTCTGGTTTTTGTTTTGTGTGTCACTGTGTATCCTGGACTGAAGTCGCTGCTCACCACATTGTCAGATCACATCTCTCAAATGCGCTCTAGGTCTGGATACTTAATTTATGTGCACAGCACATCACTCTGGGACCCTTTAGGGAAGTATTACCAAAGAGCACAACTGTGGTTGTATAGAGTACTGATCCAGAAGGAAAAAACAATTAGTTCGTTATGACTGAGACACCATAATTGTGTGAAACGTTGGTCAGTGTGAGATGAGACTAAATGAGCCTAAGGCATGTTAGGGCTTGATGTAGAACATGCAGTAGTAGTGGGCTTTCCCTCCTCTGTTTTTTATTCATTGGTGTCAGAGGAAGTGTAAGTGGGGTTTGTAGGCAGTGTGGTGCTGTGGTTCCAGTGGCTCCAGATGGTTGTGTGCTTGCACCATTCAGGGCATGGTTGTATCCATCCTTTCTGAATCCTCCCATTGCCCTGTCATCCATGTCCCCCACCCCAGTAGCTCCTGTCTCTGTGCTCCCAGCCTGCAGGCCCAGTTGTTTCTTAGATTCCGTGTCCACAGAAATTAGGTCAATGAAGCATTTTAATGTTAAGTCCAGACTCAAAGATACTGATTTATTGTTACCCTAACTAGGAATCAGTATTTTTAACACTAAACATTTAATTAAAAAGCTCTTAACGCTGGTAAAATTTATAAAATACTGTTTTAAAATACTTCAACTTCCTGTTGACCTTTGACATGCTGCACACAAAGATTTCGTGTATTTGACTTGGAGCTGTGTGGTCGGGGTGACGTTCTGAAGTGAGTTAGGATAAGAGCTGCTCTGGTGGGCACAGCATCCTGGCTCCTCTGCCTCTGCTCCCACACCCACCCCTTCCTTCCTGTGGACCCTCTCGTCCCCTGCAGTCAGTGAGGTGTGAGGCCTTAGTCCTTCACCACTTGGCCAGCAGTGGGTCCCATAAGCATTTCCATGGAAGTCTGCATTGTATTTTGGGGGGTGTCAGACCTTCCTCATTTAGGTCTTGTACTCTAGAATTTTTTAATAACTTTTTTTTAAGAGTTTGCATTATTTTAACATTTTATTTCTATTTTTTGAAATATTGTACAGTAGCATATGTTACAGGTGTACAATATAATGATTCACAATTTTTAAAGGTTGTACTCCATTTGTTATTGTGCAATATTGGCTATATTCCCCATGTTGTACAATATATCCTTGTAGCTTATTTATACCTAAAGAGTTAGTACCTCTTAATCCACTACCCCTATGTTGCCCCTCCCCGCTTCCTTTTCCCCACTGGTAACCACTAGTTTGTTGCCTACATCTGTGAGTCTGCTTATTTTTTATTTGTTGCATTTTTTAGATTCCATATATAAATGATATCATACAGTATTTGTCTTTCTTTCTCTGACTTTTTTCACTTAGTACAATGCTTTCCAAATCCATGTTGCTGCAAATGGCATGATTTTATTCTTTTTCATGGATGAGTAATATTCCATTGTGTGTATATGTATGTGTGTGTATATATATACATATATATATATATATATATACACACACACACACACACACGCACATATATATTACTACATCTTCTCTATCCGTTCGTCTATTGATGGACACTTAGGTTCCTTCCATGTCTTGGCAATTGTAAGTAGTGCTTCTGTGAACATTGGGGTGCATGTATCTTTTCAAATTAGTGTTTTTAGTTTTTAATTTTTGGGGTAAATACTCAGGAGTGGAATCACTGCGTCATATGGCAGTTCTATTTTTAGTTTTTTGAGAAACCTCCATACTTTTCTCCATAGTGGCTGCACCAGTTTACATTTCCACCAACAGTGTACTAGGGTTTCCTTTTCTCTACATTCTCGCCAATATTTGTTATTTGTGTTCTTTTTTTGATGATAGCCATTCTAACAGGTGTGAGGTGATATCTCATTGTGGTTTTGATTTGCATTTCCCTGGTGGTTAGTGATGTTGAGCATCTTTTCATGTGCCTGTTGGCCATCTGCATTTCCTCTTTGAATAAATATCTATTCAGTTCTTCTGCCTATTTTTTAATCAGTTGTTTGATTTTTTTGATGTTGAGTTGTGTGAGGTTTTTATATATGTTGGATATTAACTCCTTACTGATCATATCATTTGCAAATATTTTCTCCCTTTAGTAGGTTGTCTTTTCATTTTGTTGATGGTTTCCTTTGCTGTGCAAAAGCTTTTAAGTTTAATTAGGTCCTATTTGTTTATTTTTGCTTTTATTTCCTTTACCTTAGGAGACAGATCCAAAAAAAGTACTGCTATGATTAATGTCAAAGAGTGTTCTGCCTTTGTTTTCCTGTAGCAGTTTTATGGTTTCTGGTCTTTAATCCAGAGTTTATTTGAGTTTATTTTTGTATATGGTGTTAAAGAGTGTTCCAATTTCATTCTCTTACATGTAGCTGTCCAGTTTTCCCAGAACCACTTACTGAGGAGACTGTCC
The DNA here is from genome assembly GCF_059928025.1 of Delphinapterus leucas. Taxonomy (NCBI): domain Eukaryota; kingdom Metazoa; phylum Chordata; class Mammalia; order Artiodactyla; family Monodontidae; genus Delphinapterus; species Delphinapterus leucas. The sequence continues at coordinate 27,880,909 of NC_143142.1, read as the reverse complement.
TTTCTCCATTTTATACTCTTACCTCCTTTGTTGTAGATAATTGACCATAGATGGGTGGTTTTATTTCTGAGCTTTTTGTACTGTTCCATAGATCTATGTGTCTGTTTTGGAGCCAGTATCATGCTGTTTTTGATTACTGTAGCTTTGTGGTATAGTGAATTCTACCAAACATTTAGAGAAGAGTTAACACCTCTCCTTCTCAAACTATTCCAAAAAATTGCAGAGGAAAGAACACTTTGTAATTCATTCTATGAGGCCATCATCACCCTGTTATCAAAACCAGGCAAAGATATCACACAAAGAAGAAAATTACAGACTAATATCACTGGTGAACATGGATGCAAAAATCCTCAAAAAAGTACTAGCAAACTGAATCCAACAATACATTAAAAGGATCATACACCATGATCAAGTGGGATTTATCCCAGGGATGCAAGGATTTTTCAATATCTGCAAATCAGTCAGTGTGATGATACACCACTTCAACAAATTGAAGAATAAAAACCATATGATCAGGGACTTCCCTGGCGGCGCAGTGGTTAAGAATCCGCCTGCCATTGCAGGGGACACGGGTTTGATCCCGGGTCTGGGAAGATCCCACATGCCGTGGAGCAACTAACTAAGCCTGTGCGCCACAACTACTGAAGCCCACGTGCCTAGAGCCTGTGCTCCGCAACAAGAGAAGCAACCGCAATGAGAAGCCCGTGCACCACAACAAAGAGTAGCCCCTGCTCGCCGCAACTAGAGAAAGCCTGCGCACAGCAACGAACACCCAAAGCAGCCAAAATAATTAATTGATCAATCAATTAATTAAAAACAAAAAATATATATGATCATCTCAATAGATGTAGAAAAAGCTTTTGATAAAATTCAACATACGTTTATGATTTAATACTCTTCAGAAAGTGGGAACATACCTCAACATTATAAATGCCGTATATGACAAACCCACAGGTAACATCATACTCAACGGTGAAAAGTTGAAAGCATTCCCTCTTAGGTCAGAAACAAGACAAGGATGTCCACTCTCGCTACTGTTATTCAACATAGTTTTGGAAGTCCTAGCCATGGTAATCAGAGAAGAAAGAGAGATAAAATGGATCCAAATTGGAAAAGAAGTAAAACTCACTGTTTCCATATGATATGATACTATGCTTAGAAAATCCTGAAGATTTTCTATACCAGAAAACTAGAACTTATTAATGAATTTGCTAAAGTTGCAGGATACAAAATTAACGTACAGAAATCTGTTGCATTTCTGTACAGTAACAACAAACTATCAGAAAGGGAAAAGGAAACAATCCCATTTACCATCACATCAAGAAGAATAAAATACTTAGGAATAAACCTACCTAAGGAGGCAAAAGACCTGTACTCAGAAAACTGTAAGACACTGATGAAAGAAATTAAAGATGACACAACAGATGTACTGTGTTCTTGGATTGGAAGAATTAATATTATTAAAATGACCATACTACCCAAGGCAATCTGTAGATTCAGTGCAATCCCTATCAAATTAACAATGGCATTTTTCACAGAACTAGTACAAAAAATTTTTAAATTTGATTGGAAACACAAAAGACCCCAGATAGCCAAAGCAGTCTTGAGAAAGAAAGATGGAGCTGGAGCAGTCAGGCTTCCTGACTTTAGACTGTACTACAGAGCTACAGTAATTAATAACTTTTTTTTAATTAAAAAATTTACATTTTGAGGAATATGTTACTTAAAGCCTTAAAGAAAAGTATACTTGGATCTGATTAGTGGCAGAATTAGCCAAAGCAAAGACATTTTTCCCTTCAATTTTTTCATACCACACTTTGAATTGGTAATCTAACTGCATGTGTGTAAGGTTCCGTGTCTGAATTTCTCTCCTGGATGTGTTGTTTGTAGGTCTCCATCACGTTTTTGCCCAGAGATAGAGGGGACTATGCCCAGTTTTGGGATGTTGAGTGTCACCCTCTTAAAGAGCCTCACCTGAAGCACACCTTGAGATTCCAGCTCTCTGGACACGTGAGTGTTACACTGAATTTAAGTAAATTATTGGGTGTGTTTTAAAGACACCAAGGGAAACTGGCATGAAAAACTGGCCTGTTGTTTTTGGTATTATTGTTATCCCATTAATTCTGTTATAGATTCTTATCATCTTAGTTTTCTTACGTGTCTTTATTGATTGGCTCTATGAAATTTGTTTGCCTTAATTAGGTAAGATTGTGTGTGTGTGAGAGAAAGAGAGAGAAAGAAACAGTACAAGATAAAGCATTTTGTGATTAAAGGAATTTAGAAATCTTAAATCTCCTTTTTAAAAATTAGGAAGGAAGTAGTAGAATTCAAATAGGTAAGTGTCCACATGTTTATCTCTCCTCCTCCACCCTGTGATTTTTTTATACAGAGTGTCAAAGCACAACGTGAGCTTGAAAATTCACGCATTTCCACAAATAGCCTCATTAAAATAGATAATTTACTTAAGCCCCGAAGACAACCTGTATCAGAGGCGTCTGCTCTCATACCTGGGTATGTTGTTTCTGTCATTCTCATGAATTTTTCCCAGGGCTTTATTGAGATATAATTACATTCGGTAAAATGCCCAGCGGCTTACCTGTGATTGATGTACGTCACCCCCACTGCAGCCAGGTAGAGACCGTTTCTCTCTCCTGGAGCGTCCTCACATGCATGCCTCTCTGCAGCCACCCCCACCCTCACCCAGGATTTGTTCTGTTCCTGTGTGTTGCCATAGTTTTGTGGAATTTCATGCACATGTGCACTCAAGTTGTGTCTGGCTTTCACTTAACGTAGTGATTTCGGGATCATCCGTGTTGGTGAGTGTACCTATGGTTTGTTCCTTTTGTTGTTGAGTTCTCGTGCCCCATCATAGGAGCACATCACGATTGTTTCATTTTCCTTTTAACATTTGGTGGCTTCTGACTTGGAGCCCTTGTGAATGAAGGTGCAGTGAATATTATTATATGTGTATTTCTGTGGACATATTTTTTCACTTCTTTTGGGTAAAAATATCTAAGAGTAGAATTGCTGGGTCATACGGTAGAAATTTATTTAACCTTAAACTGCCAAAGAATGTTCCCAAAGTAGCTGTTCCAGTTTACATTCCAAAACACAGTGTATGAAAGTAGATTCTTAAAAACTTCGAAAAATGTATGTTATACCAGCAGCTTACAAAGCTTTAATGATAGTATGTAAATGTTTTACCTAATGAAAAAAAAAATTTTTTTTTCAGGGATGTGTTTTTTTTTTTAACTTTTTTTAAATTGAAGTATAGTTGATTTACAGTGTTGTATTAATTCCTGCTGCACAGCAAAGCAATTCAGTTATACATATATATACATTCTTTTTTAATATTCTTCTCCATTATGGTTTATTACAGGATATTGAATATAGTTCCCTGTGCTATACAGTAGGACCTTGTTGTTTATCCATTCTCTCTATAAAAGCTTACATCTGCTAACCCCAACCTCCCACTCCATCCTCCCCCACCCCCCTCCCTCTTGGCAACCTCCAGTCTGTTCTCTATGTCCACGAGCCTGTTTCTGTTTCTTAGATATGATCATGTGTGTCGTATTTTAGATTCCACATATAAGTGATATCATATGGTATTTGTCTTTTTCTTTCTGACTTACATGAAAATGTTTCTTATAATCTTTAGTTAACTAACATTTAGGTCTAACTTAGTTGTGGAGGAAGGTGCTTGTAAGGAAAATATGTTAAGTTCCTCTCAGGGAGGTGGAAGCGCTACTGCTGTCTCAGCTGCTTCCCCACACCCCTGGACACTTCCTGCCGCAAGCAGTTTGTCTTAACACACATTAGTCGGTCGCCTTTACAGAGCTACTTTAACTGAGTTGCGGGAGAAAACAAAGCCACACTTCATAATGTAATATATACAAATAGTTTAAGTTACTATGGATTTTAAATAGTTAACCTTCAGACCTATCTCCATAGCAGGCAGCTTGACCTCACCCACCGAGGAGTTTATGCCCCAGAAGATGTGTATCGGTTTCTGCCAACGAGAGTTGGGGAGTCAAGGACGTTGAAAGTCAATTTGCGAAATAATTCTTTTATTACACACTTGGTAAGTTGGAAATCTAGCTGTGGGTTTTGGAAAAGTAAGTGTATTCTACTATTTGATAAACATTTTCCTGATAATTAGAAGCTTGTTTTAAGTTATAATAGTTAAGTTTTAAAATGCCTTAATACCGTTATTTGAAAAGAAACTCAAGGGAAGTTCATGATCCTTTACCTGAAAATTGAAAATTATTTAGTATTTGTTTTCATATTTTCATTTTTTAATTTTTCCTCTTGTTTTCTTCTGTACTATCACACCAACATATTTCTGGACAACATTTACTCCAGTTAGAACTAGAATAAACTCATTAAACTTCCCCTAAGTGTTTTCATGAGCATTTATCGTTTTACCTCATTTTGTGGCTATACGGTATGTTGATTTAAGCATGCACAAATATCTAACTTGTATAACTTCATAAAATGTTTCATATTAAATTCCAGCTCAAGTTTTTAAGTCCCAGAGAGCCTTTCTACGTCAAACATTCAAAATATTCTTTGAGGTGAGTTTATCATAAATCAAAATGTTCTCATCCGAGTGCAGGTCTTTGTGTTCAGGAGCCTGAGATTGCTCTTGGGGGTTAGGATTGTGAGGTCTCTCTCTGTTGCAACCCCTCATCCTCCTCACCAACACCACAGAGCACCAAGCACGTGGTGAAGGAGACAAGGAACCTGCTAGGGAAACATTCCATGACCTGTGGGTTCGTGTGGTGAGTAGCAACTCAAACTTGCGCAGTGTTTGGACTTAGTGCGTGACTCCTGTTTCCCAGTATTTTGACAGCCATATACTTACATAGAACCTTAATTATCTTGTGATTAACTTTAGAGTGATTTCTGCGTCACATGTTATTTTCACTACACTGAGAATCAGGGATTTAAATTTTAACTAATTAGGACAAAAACCTTCCCAGATTAATTGGGAAAATTTTATTATCCTATTTTCCAGTTGTCATTCTTCAAATAACCCTGTATTGTTCTTAAATCAGGGCTACATTTTCTTGTCATCCCTGCTTATTTTCTTTTTTTAAAAATGTGTTTGTTTTTAATTTATTTTTAAGGTGTATGTATGTATATATATTCTTTCAGTTTTATTGACATAATTGACATACAGCACTGTGTAAGTTTGAGGTGTACAGCATAATGATTTGACTTACATACATGATGAAATGATTATCACAATAAGTTTTGTGAACACCATCATCTCATATAGATACAAAATTAAAGACATAGAAAAAATTTTTTTTTCCTGCGATGTGAACTGTTAGGATTTATTCTCTTAACAACTTTCATATATAATGTACAACATGTTCAGTATATTTATCGTGTTGTACATCACATCCCTGGTACGTACTTAACCTTACAACTGGAAGTTTGTACTTTTTGACCGTCTCATCCAGTTCTCCCTCCCCCAACCCCCTGCCTCTGGTAACCACAAATCTTATCTTTTCTATGCATTTGTTTTTGAAGTATAATTGACCTACAACACTGTTAATTCCTGTATTTCTATATGTTTTTATTTCTATACATTTGAAACTGATCACCACACTAAATCTAGGATGATACATCACCACACAAAGATATTACGTAGTTATTGACTATATTCCCCACGCTGTACATTTCATACCTGTGATTCATTTATTTTGGAACTGTGGACGTTTGTATCTCTTAATCTCCCTCACCTATTTCTTTCTTCCTCCTACCCCCATCCCCTCTGGCAACCACCTGTTTTGTCTTTGTAGCTATGACTCTATTTCTGTTTTGTTATGTTTGTTCATTTGTTTTTTAGATTCCACATGGAAGTGAAATCATACAGTATTTGTCTCTCTCTGACTTATTTCACTTAGCATAATATCCTCCAGGTCCATTCATGTTATTGCAAATGGCAAGATTTCACTCTTCTTTATGGCTGAGTAGTATTCCACTGTGTATCTACACCGCATCTTTATCTGTTCATCTGTTGATGGGCACTTGGGTTGCTTCCATATAATACCTTTTTCCATCCTCTCTCTGTCAGTCTATGAGTGTCTTTAGATCTTAAGTGACTTTTGTAGCAGCATATATACGGGCCTTGTTTTTGTATCCATTCAGCTGCTCTTTTGACTGGAGCATTGAATCCATTTACATGTAAAGTAATTATTGATAGGTATGTACTTACTGCCATTTTGTTAATTGTTTTAGGGTCTTGCTAATTTTCTTTTTCCATATGATGTACATAAAGGCTGAAATCTCAAACTGGGTTGTCACTGTTATTTAGAATTTTAACAGTAGAGTTCTGTTGCACTTAATACTGAAAAATAATTTTATCTTCATCTTTGAATCTTTAATTAAACAATTTAGTTATTATAAGATCTTTCATTTTAGTATCAAGAGGCTGTCCCAGAAACATGTTATATTTTGTGAAAACTTGGCCCACTTGCAGGCGTTCAAGGGCTGTCTCTGAGTTACTAGACCAGCAGCACTGACTCAGAAGCTTACACTTACCTCCAGATACTGGAAGATGAGTCGTGGGGACCGTTCTCTCCACCTCTCATCCTTTCTTCCCCTTCTCGTCCCCCCTCCCCCATCCCATGTGCTATGAAACCTGCCTCTCAGGAGCCCAACCTAAAGGCACGAGTTGTGCAGAGTCAGCAATGAATATACCTAGAAAGCTACCATGGACTTAACTTCTCTGAGCCTCAGTTTCCTAATTTGTGAAATGGAGATGAAAAGCCACTGGCAGCCTGGACTCGTTACAGGAGTATGTGAGAGGTGGTCCTGGGAAGCCCCAGCAGGACCCACAATGTCGATAGAGCATCACGGTTTCTGTCGGTGCTTTCCCAGCCAGTCCCTTCAGTGAGAACATGGATGAGAGGGGCCTGGGTTTACAGCACTCCTAAGTCTGAGCTTTCACGCTTTTCTGCCCTGAGCTCTTGTCTGTGGGTCCCTCCCATGACGGCCTGAGACTGGCGACATTCCACAGTCAGTAGAGTAGGTTGGCTTTGCTGAACTGAGGCAGAGCTGCAGAAACAATTCACCTATTTAAAAATAGGTTGTTTAAATTCCCAATTGTGACACTTTTTAGTAACAGAGTACAAATTGATACTGAGTAAGTGATCTGTCCTGAACACCGTTATTATCTGAATTTGAACTTTATCATAATGGTCTTATTAACTCTGCTTCCCGTTTACTCTGTGTCTGGTTCACATCCCTGAGCTTGGTCAGTGTTTTGCAGGTGTGTGTCTTTAAACGTGAAGCAGAGGGGGTGGAATACTTATGTGTAAACCAGTGTATACCTGTCACAGCTTACTGGAGGGGCTTCAGATTTTTGTTTCAAGGAGCTTTTATCTTTAAAAAAATCTTTTTAAAAAAGTTCAAGAAACCTTCAGATTTAAAAAAAATTCCCTTGAAGAGCCTAACAGCTTTTTAAAAAACACTGTTTGCATTCAGCTCATCTACAGTTTTGGTAAGGACTCATTACTTACAATAACTTGTTAAATTACTTGGCTTTATGCCACTTGCCCATTTTATGGCTGAAGGATGATGCAGTCAACTTACCTGGAGATAAACATTCCTTTTCCAGCTTTCATCATTAAATACACTGTAGTTTCAAATTCTCTTCTGATGTTATGTTCTTTGCTTAATTTGCTTTCACAGATTTTTAAAAATTGAATTATATTTTAGCTGAAATTTGTAAATCAGCTCCTTCTTGATCCTTTGTAGAAAAAGAACCTGTTTGTGTTCGATCCCAATAGCATTACATGCGGCAGCCTCTGGCCTAGCAGGGCTGTAGGGACCAGCCAGCTGAGTGAGGCCCACAGGCAGTTTGTGGTCGCCAGTGAGCTTTTAGACCTTCACAGGAGACCACACGACCTAAATTGAAATGTAATTTTGGCAGTTAACATGTCAAGAGTATTTTCATAATTGTCACCTTCAGTTTCCTCCTCCTACCCCTGTGACCAGCGGGTAATGTCCTTCTTCCTCGTGTGCCTGGGTGCCCATCTCGTGTCCCAGCAGCACTTCCTCCTCCTCCTCACGCACAGCTCCCTGCAGTGCTGTTGACATGACAGGTGTGATGCTTAAAGCATTCCTAACAAGGAACCTTTATAAATGAGATGGCGTTTTGCTTAGTTTCAACTTGTCTAAAAACCAATTTTAAAATATAAAATGTGTTCATTCTAGTAATCTAAAAGTAGACATTTTTATAGAGTTGAACTTGGTGACTTGCCATTCCAGTGCTAGAACATTTTAAGCTGTCCTGAATTAGACACTCACTGCTTTTCTCTGCAGCCTAGGTCATGTCACAACATCTAAGAGAACTTAGAAACATGAGAAACTATTTTGTAATTAAGCAAAATTCGGGCAGTTTACATAAGCTAGCATTTAAAATAGCATCACAAGATACATTTTGTTTGCTTATACTCTTCAAACATGTTATTATTTTAAAATGTTTTTAACTTTTTATACTTTGAAAAGAAATTTAAATAAGGTAATTTTATACTTTATTGGTGGCAGGTAAAGTTATTCTGATGCATTTCATTATGGAACTTAGGATAAATATATATGTTACAGATTCCAGCATCAACTTTAATAATTAGCAACTCAGTATAAACTTGATGAAATATGAATAAGAAAACCATGCATGCAAAGCAGTAACTTTGATCTGTTCAACAAGGTGAAGTAAACTCTAAGTCGTAGAAAAGTCTTCTCTCATGACATGTCCGTAGGCTTAAGTCTTAAGTCTTACGTAAAGGAGGGTGGGAAAGCTGGTTTTTTCATATGTAAGAATGACTTCTTTCTATTTCGGAGAAGTAGCGGTTTGTCAGCTCTCTTCAGTGTCCACTCTCCTAAAGTGGAGCTCACCTGAGAATTCTTCCGCAGACTGAGGCAGGGGCTGCTGTCAGTGCAGGCGCGGAGGGCTTTGTACCTGTCCCGAGAACGAGACTGTTGGACCCTGGACGGGCTCATGAGCTGTAGGGGGCTGGTATGGCGGCGCTGGCCTCGGCGGGTAGACAGTCTGTGGCGGGTAGACAGTCTGTGCCGAGGCTCCTGGGGAGCCCCTCCCTGTCCCCTGTGGTCACGTTCTCTTCCTCAGGGGCCGCTTGCCCTGGGACCCGTGAACCCCACTCCCCAAGTAGTAGCGCGGCTTCCGTCACCACGGGTCCGCCCTCCCAGGAGGCCCCTCTCCTCGTGCGGTGGGGACTGTCAGCTGACTGCAGATCAGTAGGCGGGAGCCCCGCACGTCCTGGGGGTTTTGCCTTAGGCGGAGGTGCTGGGGGAGGGCGTGTGTTGGGCAGGTTTATGTCATCCACGGAAAGTGGTAGATTGTGAAGGAGCTAATGGAAAAGGAGCATTAATGAGCAGTTTTTTGGTAAAGGTTCTGTCTTGGGCTCTAGGTGATCATCTCTTTCTCATGTCTTTTTAAGAAGAATTTGTTGTGTTTCCACTTACCCCCGAAAGCATCCTCTGTTAACTTTGTTCACATCTAATCTCTGCTGGGACATTGCAGCTAAGGCCCCGTCTGCTGGGCTCACAGCAGCGCATGCAGGTCCTGGTGAGCCAGCCCATGCAGCTGAGCAGCCAGGCCCTGCTGTGTCCTTCAGAGGGAAGCCAGGGAGCAGCAAAGTGCTCGTTTTAAGTTAAAGAAAAAGAAAAATTACGGTTGCTGTAATTTGTAGGTTCACGGGCATGAGGGGTGAGGGGGTTCTGGGCACCCCGCCGGCCCTGCCTCTGTACCTCCTGCTGCTTGCTCTGGGGCCTCTGCTGCAAAATTCGTCATTGGATGGTAGGAGGTTTTGAACTAGATCTCTGTGTTGTGTCTATGTGCTTTCCTATTACGTGTTCCCGTGTGTGTGTGTGTGTGTGCGGTGTGTTTATATGTGTGTGGTGTGTGTATATCAGTGTGTGTGGCGTGTGTATGTGAGTGTGCGTGTGTATATGTGTGTGTGAGTGTGCATGTGTGTGGGGTGTGAGTGTGTGCTGTGGGGGGGTGGGAGTGTGCGTGTGTGTGTATGTGAGTGTGTATGTGTGTGGAGAGAGTGTAAAGCCCTCTTGGTAACAGCACAGTCACTGCTTCGCCGCACTGCTGGTGCTGGAGTTGTGTGAATCCGTGGTTCTTTTTAAGTTGCACCCCCCATTTATTCAGTGTCTGTAAATCTAAAGCAGGGGATACATGTTTGTCATAATATGTTTTTCAAAACCCTTCCTCAGTTAAATATGGGTTTCTTTATTCCATGTTAATAATGGGATCCTCTAGAGATTTACTTGGGGTATTTTAATGCTTTTAGTAATTCATAAGTTAAAAAGCCTCTTAGGTTGGCAGATTGTACTACGTCATTCTGAGGATTGAGATGCTAACATGAAAGAGAAAATTGTCCTTTGTCAGTGCCGTCGAAAGGTACCAGTTTTTTTAAAGGCACCTTAACTTTGATGTGGGGAAATGAGGTAAATGCATTGGAGGAAAATGACCCAGACTTTAAATATGTATATTCTGCGTTATCAGTTACATGCAGGAAAAGGGCTTTGAAATACTTAGACTGTTTTCTGAATTTCTAGCCCACTGTGCTGGGTTCATCAGGAAACATGCTGGAAACAAAAGCACAGGTCAGATCCAGTGGCTGATCCTGAACACGTGTGGTTGAGATCAAGGGCGGGGCCCCTGCCCTCTGAGGAGAGTCTGAAAGCTGTAAAGTTTCACTCAAAAATGATTAAGACAGAAAGTTGGTGACATCACACAGGTGTGGGAAAGTGCCTTTGTCTCATTCCCTGGGAATAAAGGTGTATTTTTGAAGCTTTTGGGACCATTTTATGAGCAAAAACACCCCCCCCCCCATGTACTACTTTTAAGCACAGGGCATTCATTACCTGCCTCAATAGAATCTGAAAATAAATTTTCAAGAAGACTTTTGGAAGGTTTCATATGAAATTTGGAGCAAAACCCACCAGCCCTGTAAATGTTGGTCCCGCTGCCCCGGGGGCGGTTGGTGGCACGTGCTCCCCGACCTTTCTGGGGCCGGTGGCCTCCTGCTTCTACAGATGCAGCACCAGGCCCTGGGCCTCTTGGCTCCTGCGTCCTTGACCGTGTTTGCTCTCTGCCAGGCATCGTGAGGCTGGAGGGGCTCCGTGTGCCGTGGCCTTGGTGTTGACACCCCTTTCTCTCTGCAGAGCCCAGCACTACATCAACATGCCTGTGCAGTTCAAGCCCATGTCCGTGGGCAAGTTTGAAGCTTTGCTCGTTGTTCAAACTGACGAAGGCAAGAGTGTCGCCGTTCGACTCATTGGTGAAGCTCTTGGGAAAAGTTAACTAGAATCCATTTTGTGTAAAGTAAATGACATAAGTTATATTTTGGTAACTTCATTTTTTTCTATACTACAGTTACGCCTTTGTATATATTTTGTATGATAAATTGGATGTCTCTAACTATAGATTTGTTCTTTTGAGAAGCTAATACTGAAGACCTGACTAAAATAATCATGTAACTATCCTACAGTATTGTATTTAACTTTTACAGGGGAGAAGAGAGTTCTATTTTTGCATTGATTATGATATTCTGAATAAATATGGCGTATATTTTAGTTGGTATATCCAGAAATAAACTTAATTTCCATTGAATTTGTTTTTTTTTATATGCTGTCATGTAGACATTGGAATATCACTTTATTCTGCTAATTATTTCCAAGCGCCTTGGTCTGTTCTGTGATTTTTCTCCTCCATTACAGTTCTGTTTCCCTTAAGAAATTCCTTCTCGGTTCCTTTGTCTTTTAGCTAATTGCCCAGAGTAGAAAGGAAAGCTTCCTTTCAAAGAAATTGTCTTTCTCCGGAGTGGGGCAGGCTCCACGTTCTGTGCAGACACATTGGAGAGGTTGATGGTATATTTTAAGAGAGCGTTTATTGAAATTAAAGCTGGATGGGACAACTCCAGAATCCGGTGTAGAAGGGCACTGCCATCAGGTACCAGAGGGACCTGGGGCACAGGGAGTGAGGGCAGTGAGCCGCCCGAGGGGACAGAGTGCTCTCCTGCTGTGACGTTCCCTGGTTCTACCAGGAGAGACGTGAGTATTAATTGCTCTGTGGCCATTGCTGGTGAGTGGTTGTGCAGCAGCGTGGGGGTCGCAGCCGGGTATTATCAATGGAGCAGAAGGACCTCGGAGGGTGTGCAGAGCTGCCAGGAGGGCTCTAACCCCCGGCATTTACAACCGCGACAGAGAAACACTCTCCTTCCTGAGCACAGATTTAAGACAGTCTTACACGTCTGCCAAATGGGTCAGTAATCACAGGTGAAGGGTAGAGGCAGTCCCACAACTGTTGATCCCTCTGTGATTAAAACTGCTCTCCTTCAGTGTCAGCTCTCTTCAGTGTCCACACTCCTAAAGTGGACACTTCCCTGTTTTGTTTCCTCTTTAGATTTTTCATTTCATGCCCAGGGAAAGATCTGGGACAGGGGATCCTGTAAGTCTTTAACTGCGCCCTGAGCCCACTGAGCACTGGGCTGTGTTCCCGTCTCCGACGCCCGTGGACGCTCGTGCAGACAGGAGGGGTGCGGCGGGGACACCCCGCAGGGGCAGGCACGACCTCGGAGCAGCATGGGCTGTGACACGAGGTGAGGAGAGGCCGGTGGTGAGAGTGTGGCTGGAAACGCAATCCTCCCAGGGGTGTTATAACCATTACTTCTCCTGCGCCCGGTGCTGACCCCAGAAGATGCACGGACGCATGTGGAGGTGATTGTGTGTTTGCTCCATGAGCAAGGCTGACCCAGGCCCAGGGCCACTGTTGTGCTGACCTGCCCTCAGGTCGGTGGGAAGCCCCACGCTGCTCGCTTGAGGAGGTCCTCCCTGCGTTTGGGATGACCCACAAAATGGCTGTTCTGTGGGGTCGGCCTGAGGAAATGCCACCTTGTGGACTTGGCTGCATGTGAGACTTGCTCCCTGAGAGCTGTGAGGCCAGCAGGCACAACGCAGACCCCGCCATGCCAGATGCCAGGGCGCCACCCACAGCTGCCACCATTGCCCTTGTGCTTTCGGGCACGAGGGCGACTCTGCGTCAGCTTCTCTGGAGCCATCTTCCTAAACTCAGGGGAGGCCCGTGTGCCACCAGAGCCGGGCCAGCTCGGATCCTCCTCCTTGGCCTGGTCCTCCCTCCCTTGTGCTTCCACAGGCCTGTCCTTCTTGGTAGGGGGAGGGGCACCTCCCAGCACTGCCCCTCCATGGGGCACCTTCCCTACCTGCCTTCCAGGTGCTCGGGGAAGGTGCCCAGCCGACTGATGGGCACCTATGCCGAAGGCGGTTCACCTCTGAAGCCTCAGTGGGTAAAGTATGGGGGTGTGAGGGAGAGGGTTCATGCTTTGAACAAGTGGATGCATCCACTGAGCTTCTGTGTCTAAGTATTTCCTTGGAAATATCAAGAGCATATGGATAATATACTATCTTACAAATGGATGACAGGTTGCTTCACACAATAATGTTTTTATATCTCAAGTCAAAAGCAGGTTGTGCGAATGGAGAAACACTGGAAGGGCTGGTCAGGAGCAGGCTGGGACTGCTCAGCCCACTGCTGTATGAGGCATGGCCCTGGGGGCTGCCCAGCGGCCAGTGAGGTAGACAGGGAGGAGGTTAAACGCACAGGACAGTGATGTAATTGTCGACCTGGGATTCCAAGAGGGTTTCCTTTAAAGACCATAAAAAGAATTCGGTAATGTGACTGGATTACGTAACTGACACACAAAAATCAACAGTTTTTCTATATAAGAAAATAGTAATGGAAAAAATAAAACCCCTATGAATAAACGTATAAAGAAATGTAAAATTTACGTGAAGAAAACTTTAAAATCTCACTGGAGATTACAGCAGCTTTGGGCAGGGGGTAACGTGTCCACATTGCTGCCGGGTGCTCCTCTGTAGCATGAATACCCCTTGAGATCTTACTAACGACAGGACTGCAAGTAGCCGGGTGAGACTAGCATGTGCAGGATGGATCCGAAAGCCCCAAATACATAACAGAAATTCAGTGCAAGGTAAAAGTGGCACCTCAGTGGGGAAAAGATGGGTTATCCCAGATTAGCTTCCGGGTGAATCATAGGTTAACAATGAAAGTATAAAAGTCCCAGGAGAAAATATGGAAAACAATATCAGTTATTAATTTCTAATTTTGGAATAAAAACTGACAGTCACATAAGAAAGAGATCAACTCAACGACTTACAAATTAAAATTTTCTGGGTGGAAAAAGCATAACCAAAATCAAAAGATAAATGACAAACTGGGAGTCTTAATGGACACATTGGCCATTTCAGTCTTTCTGCTGCAAACAGTGACACAGACTCTCCATCTGCAGCTGTCACTTCATGTATTTCCAAGGACACCTGTCGGGTAAAGCACTGCAGCATGGACAGCGGGTGGAAGGCAGGGCAGGGGCAGTATGATTTGAGTGGACATTGCTGACTTGTCTCCTACCTGTTTTTCTACATCCTTGCCAAAACAACGTTAGCAAACTAACTTTTCCTACTCTAGTAAGTGAGTAATTGCGTCTGGTCTGATGTGCGCTGGCTCTGACTCTGTGGGCAGAGCCCACCTAGGCAGGTGCAGCGGGTGGCTGCCAGGAGCCACCCTTCCTCTGCTTCTTTTGGGAGCCTCCAGCAAAGAGGGTGGACCTACTCAAGGCCGCTTTCTTGGGGTCCCCTGCAGCTGAGCCCTGAGGAGACCCCTGTGGAGGGGACCCACCTTCCTGTGGACACCAAATGTGGACGGCAGATGGCTCTGGGAGTGGCAGGCAGAGGGTGACGCCCGGGCCCCCTGGGCTCTGTCCTCACAACCCTGCCCTGAGGCGGGAGGAGGCCTGCCTTCCACTAGCCTGTCTCCACTTCCCACCAGGTTCAACTATTAACTATTTTTGTAATAAAAAATGTTTTAAAGAGGTAAACGTAACAAAGGAATTTAATAAGAGATTTAAAAATCCAAACATCACTTTTTCTGCTAATATTCAGTAAACTTAATGGAATGTCACTTATTAATTAGGGTATTGACAGTAGTCTTTCTCAAAAGGTTTTGAAATGACACCTCACAGTAAAGTTCTACCTTTCCTTCTGAAGAAGCTCAGGCATGGAGACCCTCGAGGTCCTTACAGGTGTCACGGCCTCTCAGCAGATGCTCCTCCTCGGCTTTGCTGTGACGTGTGTTTCAGTTTGGTGTCCAGGAAGCAGGGCCGGTCCCCCAGGGGGCCTTTGTGGAGTAGGTGCCAGCGGGTCTGAGGTCTGAAGGTTTCCTGTCAGCCTCACCTGTAGGGCTGCCGCCCGCACCTGCCCTGCCTCTGGGAGGAGGAGGGTTAACCAGTCCTGTGCCTTCTGTTCACTTGGGGTCACTCGGTCCCACTACAAGTTTGCTTTCCCCTTTGTTATTTAATGTCGATGTTAAAGCCACTAAGAGGGTTGCCTGTTTCTACACCGAAGTCACTGGACATGAAGAGAGCCCATTTTTATATTTTATATAAAATATATAACATAAATATGTATTTCTGTATTTTATAGGTTTATTTAAGTATATTTTAAAATTTCTATATATACACATACATATCAGGATAAAGCAAATAGATTGAGGTTGTTAGCAACCAAGGTTTTTAGTAGAAGACAAATGTGATGTTATAATTCAAAGATAAGTCAAGATATTAAGTCCCTTTGAAGTTAAATTTAAATCAGAAATATTAGCTTGCACTCATGATTTTTTAAAAATCCATATTTCCATCCTTCTCCACTGAAAATGCCCAAAGCAGTCTTAGCTCATTGGCAGTAGCGCCCCTGGAAAGAGACATGGGACACGTGTGCCGTGGCCACACGCCTACAGTTGTATTATTTTAATTCTAATCTTGTTCTGTTAAACTATGAAATGAAGAAAATTAAAACATGAGGTTAATATTCAAGAGTGATTATGTTGTATATACAATATAAAAATTGATCTGTTGTAAGTTAGTGAAAGTAAATAATCCAAGACTCAACACTCATTTTTTATCATTCATACTGATTAATTGGCAAAATACAACTTCATTTTGGTTACGTAAGTGCAGACTTTAAGGAAAATACTCTTCATCATCTGTTTAGAAGAGTGCAAGTTAATTATCTAAAGGATAACTTCACTGGGCATGATTTAATTTATGTATGTATGTGTTTGTTTATTTCCCTAAGAAGAGTGATTAGAAGTCCTATCAATTATAGAAATCTCATAGTCTGCTCAGAGAAAATAACTTGTTGACTTTGGTAGAAAAACAGCAATTTCTAGTTATTACATAAAAATAAAGCCAGAAAATAGATGTAGTAATGGAAATAAAGAGAAATATCAAAATGGTATAATTGACAAACAGCTGGAATACCACTACCTCATACCATATGTACAAGTAAATTCCAGATGGATTGAAAATTTTAATGTAAAACCTATAAGATTAAACTATATTAGATTTTATATGTCTGTAACTTTGGATGGGAGTGAACTTCCTAAGCAGGAAAGGAAACCCAGAAGTTATAAGGGAAAGTCAGATAAATTTCTTTTAATTGTTGTAAAATATGCACAACATAAAATTTACCATCTTACCGTTTTTAAGTGTACAATTCAGTGGCATTAAGCACATTCACATTGTCGTGCAGCCATCACCGCCATCCATCTCCAGGGCTTTTCTATCTTCCTAACAGATGTATTTTAACACACAAGTTTAACATATTGAACAGCAAAAAGACACCATAAATAAAGACAAGAGACAAACCATATGTTGGGCAAAGACGTTTAACAACACTTTATTTCTAGCACCCCGAGTGCTAGAAATCCTATAAATTGGTAGGGAAAGGCAATCCAATAGAAATGTGGATAAAAGAACATAAATAGACATTTCACAGAATGATAATTTTAGATGGCTACTAGACATCTGAAAATTGGTTGAGAAAATGCAAATGAAAGCAAGAATGAAATACTCTTTTTTTTTAATCCATGAGATTGAAAATTAAAATGTGTCATGCATCCCTACATTGCTGGTGAGTGAATTGCTGGAAATTGGTATGGGAAATGCTAATTATAGTAATAAATAGCATTTTTTTAAACTCATCAAATTGACAAAAATTAAAACGAATAAGAAATATCCTTACTTTGCTGGTAGGAATGCAACTGCTAAAACTTTTGGGGGATGTAATCTACAAATACCCACTAAAAATTAAAATCCTTTCACCCAGCAATCAACCTTTGGGAGTCTATTTTATAAAAATGAAAGCACCATTACATATAGCTATACGTATGTATACATATACATATATGTATGTATGTTAATACCACGTAAGAGATGCAAATACAGTATCCTGAAAACATCCTACTGTGAGAAGCTGTGGAGGTTAAGAGCCCTGTCGGGAGAGAGAGGCCACAGGCCCTGCAGTGCCAACAGGTGAGCAAGAAACTATCTTGCACCTGGGTCATCCTGGCTGAGTGCTCCCCAGATTCCTGGCCCACACAAATGTGCACAAAATAATGTTTTACGGTACTTTGTTATGCAGCAATCTTGGTTTCTATAAGGAAAAAGCCTCTTTCTGCTATTCCCTCACATCATTTAGTTCCTTTTTATAGAACACGTTAAGGTACTTTTTTTTAACCAAAAATCTCTCTCTATTTACTAATGGAGTCAAATAAGCAATTTACATTAGGAAACAAAGGAAAAAGTTATTAAGTTTTATGTAAAAAGTATTATAGTATTGATATTTGGGGGAAAAAACTCATAACCAGAGGCAACAATCTTCTTTTTGCAAAATAAGCTACATGGCCTATTTGGTAGGCAGTACATTGTAATTGCTTTGTTTTTATTATCCCTTTACATGTTTTAAAACTTTGCCAGTAAAGCTTTTCTAATAGTGCTGAAGAGACGTTTTTCTTGCTTACTTGGCAAAGTTTGCTCTCTGAATAAAAAAAAAAGCAAAAGTTGTGTTGATTCTCCTCCTCTCTCCTCTTGCTCCTCACTCTTCCTCTTTCTTTTTCCCTCCTTACCTCTCTGCTTTCCCCAGAATCAATCAACCAGAGTTCTCATTTGCCAGCAACAGGACTCCACACCGCACTCAACACAGCGGGGATTTATTGGTGCATGTTCTCGATGGTGGAGCCAGAACTAGGCTTGGACACAGACAGGAGGCCTGGGCACAGGGAACACAGCTGGGGCCCAGCAGACCTGCCCCTTCTGTGATGAACTGGACATCCAGTTGTGTCCACTTCCTTAAACCCACATGTAAGCCCCATGGGAGCATCTGATTTGCCTCATCTGGGGTAAGTGTCGCCCCCATGGTGAATGGGGTGGGAGGGGAAGATCTCCAGCAGCAGGCATGATGAAAGAATATCCAAAAAGGAGATGGGGCTGCCGGTAGGAAGGCACACAGATGGCCACTAAAAATGTAATTTCATCAAGGTTGTGCTTAGAAAAAAGCAACCAAAAATTGAAGATGAACATAACTTAAGACCCAGAAATCCCATTCTAAATGTCTATATACTGAGTGTCTAAACACTAAGAAGTCTCCCACCTGTGTGCAAAGAGACAGTAGCAAGGATGTTGATTGTAGTAATGGAGTAAGAGTGGAAAAAAATGGCAACTCTTAAATGTCATCAAGAAGAATGTGCTCTATTCACGTAGTGAAATACTATTACCAGTTAAATGAACTAAAACGATGTGTCAACTTGAATTTTTTTTTTTTTTTTTTTTTTGCAGTACACGGGCCTCTCACTGTTGTGGCCTCTCCCATTGCGGAGCACAGGCTCCAGACGCACAGGCTCAGCGGCCATGGCTCACGGGCCTAGCTGCTCCACAGCATGTGGGATCTTCCCGGACCGGGGCACGAACCCGTGTCCCCTGCATCGGCAGGCGGACTCTCAACCACTGCGCCACCAGGGAAGCGCAACTTGAATAAATTTTGACCGCGTAAATGAGTGAAAAGGTCAAATGTACACTATGATAGCATTTATATAAAGTTTAGAAACATACAAAGCCATATAAGCATGTATATAGTTTCAGAATATGTTTATATGCAGCATAGGTATAAAAACCTGGATGGAGAGGAATGGACCGATGTCCAGAGACAGTTCTCTGACCTTCTACATGTCAGCACATCTTGCATGCGAGGCCCTGCCTGCCTTGTGTTCTGCACTATCTTTAGAAGGATGTTCATGTAGGTAACAGACTTGCCAGACAGAGATGTGTCTCCTTCAGCTCCTCTCCTGTAACACAGCCCACTGTGCTGGCAGGTGCCATCTGGCCCTCTTGGCATGGCCCTGTGAGAATTGGGGCTCAGAATATTGGTGCAAAAATGCTAATACTGCTATTGCTGTGGGCAATGAATGGTCCCTTGTCTCTGACCCTGGAGTCGCATGCCTTCTGCCAGCATCCAAGAAACTGTAACAGGCGATAGTATCAGCTTACAAATGGGGTAAAATTTCAAATTCTTCATAACTGTTGACAATTACCTTCAGGCTAAGAGTTGTCTCTAGGAAGGGAGGAAGAGGCCTCGAATAAGAGGGGTCAAAGGGAGGTTGTACATTTCATTTCTCAAGAAAAAGCTCTGAAACAAACATGGCCATGTGACAGTACATATGCCCTTATTATATTCTCTATATTTTTTGGTATGTCTGAAATATTAAATTAAAAAGTGAACTTACATTTTAAAAATCCCAGAGAAATGAGTTTTTTTAAACAATGATGAGTTTTCTTTCTTAAACTTGTAATCTATAGATTGGATCTCCTTTCTTTTTTCCTTCGTATTTTCATCATGTTCATCTCTGTGTTTTTTTCTCTACTTTTTAAAAATTTTGCTTCAATTTTCTTGTTGAGATGAAATGTACATAACATAAGATTGGCCATTTTAAAGGGAACAATTTAGTGGCATTTGGCACATTCACAGTGTTGTGCAACCGTTACCTCTATCTAGTTCCAAACTATTTTCATCTTTCCAGAAGAAAACACTACTTACTAAGCAGTTACTCTTCTCCCCTTCCCTCAGCTCCTGGAAACTACCAACATGCTTTCTGTTTCCATGAATTTAACTACTTTGGATACGTTTTAAAACAGCATCATGCAATATGTGACCTTTTGTGTCAGGCTTTTTCCATTTGACATAATGTTTTCAAGGTTTAGTCACATTGTGGGTTTGAATTTCTGTCTGGGGTCACTTGCTTTTAGTCTGAAGAAATTCTTTTATTGTTTCTTGTAAGGTGGGTCAGCTGCAACAAATTCTCTCAGTTTTTGTTTATCTGGAAATGTCCTATTTCATCATCAGTTCTGAAGGATAGCTTTGCTGGACATAGAATTCTTGGTTGACAGTTTTCCTTTTGAGCCCTTTGACTATGTTATCTCACTTCCTCTGGCCTCCATTGTTTCTGCTGATAAGTTAGCTGTCGATCTCATTGGGGCTCCCTTGTAAGTGAAGAGTCGCTTTTCTCTGGCTGCTTTCAATATTTTCTCCTTGTTTTTGACTTTCAGCATTCTTGCTATAATGTGTCAGTTTGTGGATCTCTTTGAGCTTATCCTACTTGGAGTTTGTTGAGTTTCCTGGGTGTTTAGTGTTGTTTTTTAAATACATTTGGAAATTTTCAGCTCTTTATTTCTTCAAATATTTTCCACTCTTTCTGATACTCCCATTATGCATAAGTGGTTTGCTTAATGCTGTCCCATATTCTTCTTAGGGGCTGGGGGCAGGACTTTGGGTTGGGTCCCAGGAGATGGGAGCCCCCGGAGCTCCTGGTATGGCCTGGTCAGGCTGCCCATGGGGACTGAGCACAGAGAGGAGGGGGAGGTTCAGGGCCGCTGGTGGGAGAGTCGGTGGCTTGGACAAGGGAGATGGGGGTTGCTGCTGAGGAGCACTCGGATTCTGGATGTAGCCACCTGAGTTTCCATCCAAACTAAGTCCACAGTCCAGCCAGGGGAAACTTTTAAAACTCAGAAAAATAAAACCTGAATCATTGCACATCACTCCCTTGTTTAAAACCGGGCAGGAGACTGGGAGGTGGGGAACCCCACCCACAGGGCAGCAGCAGTCAGCTCTGGCCCTGCCGCCACTGGGAATGAAAGGCTGAGGAGCTAGGTCTTCGCATGTCTCCGGAGAAGCAGAAATTTGAAATCTTTAGGTGAAATCTTCCTACTTTTATCCTTTAAAATAATGGAGGTCAAGTGACACATGTTTTGAGGATTTGACTTCTGCTCATAGGAGGCAGTCACGAAGTTTGCTGGATGGAAAAACTGATACTCCTACAGCCTAGGTATCTTTATTATTATTGTTGGTCTTCAGACTTTCCCCCTTGACACAGCGGAGGGAAAGTATATGGCAGTTGTGGTGGTTATGAGGGGAGGGGTGATGGGGAGGGAGGTGGGGACGACCCCAGGGTGGGGGATGCTTCAGATCCTCTGCCATGGGCTCCTTGCTCCGTCTGCAGTCGCCAGGCCCTGTCCATGCCTGACTCTAGGAGGTGAGGATGGGGAAGGGGTGGTGGTGAGGGCAAATGACTCTGGAGGGACTGGACTTGCAGCCCGGGCTCTAAAATGATGGGCTCAGAAGATGTTCCTGCTCCTGGCCCCGATCTGGAATCAGACACTGCTCGTTGTGAATGACCAATACTGAAGCATCCACAGTGATTTCAGCAGCAAGTTATTTTATTGGTTTTAACTGCTTTTTCTTCCAATAACATTATGCTACATGTGTGTGTGTGAGGGAAAAGTGATACCCCAGCGTTGGAGATGCCAGGATGGGCAGCCACTGTGGATGGCTGTCTTCCAACCATGGTGTGGCAGAAGGACCGGGGCCCAGCTCCCTGGACGTGGTGGTCATGTGATTTGACACATCATTTAATATACGTGAGATCCAAGGTTTGCTTTAAGGATGAAATAAGTATGTAACTTCTGGTCGGGGTGCCTCTGTGCTCAACAGATGGCATCGGCACAGAATTATTTTAACATAATGGACCTATTTCTTCCTCTTGTACAACAAAGACTCTTACCAGAATTCCCAAATTCTACTTTGATTTCACACTGATACTTTGATATACTGTAAATAATATGCTGTCAGCCATTGAAATATGAACCTCTCAGCCTACAATTCACCCTGTCCTGAGTATTTATAGGACTAAGATGAATTTTAGGACTGCTTCAGAAGGGCAGCTGCTCATGCCCAGTGATTACGGGAACGTGAGGAAGTTTGCCGAAGAACCTTTCCAATCAGTTTACTGACACCTGAAAGGTCAGAAGGAGAGATTAATTTATTTTTGTTTCCTGTTAATCAGTCTCCTTGGATTAAACTTTGCAGTCATTTAAAACCTTTCATTATGGTTTTAATTTACATTTCCCTAATGAGATGGTACCTTTTCACGTGTTTACTGGCTATTTCATACCTTCTTTTGTAAAGTACCTTTCAAATAGTTTGACTGTTTTGGGGGGACACCTTTCCTTAAAGAAGCTAGATTGGGGGTTATGTTCTCCACAAACAGTTGATCTCTGGCTGAGACGGGGAGATACCCTGGCCCACGATTCTGTGTCGGTCAGGGTTGGATCACAAAAGCAGAACATTTGTAAGTGACACGGAGTCGGTACTTACTACAGGCAGTAGTGGTAGTGAGCAGCGCACGGAAGGGCACTGAATCAGGGCCTGGTAGGACTGGCAGGTGGGCAGGAAAACTGGCTGTGAAGGGGGGGCAGGGATAGACGGGCACTCACAGCACCACTTGGGCCCACAGAGCAAACAAACCCTGTCTGTCTTTTGTCCCTTCAGCCTAAAGGACACAGGCGACTGGCAGAAGGTGCTGGAGTCCTTTGCCATGAGGCTGTGAACGCACCCCTGACCCAAGACAAGGGGACGAGGGGATACAGGGAGAGCAGGTCAGGGGTGTGCAGGCTGCTTGGTGCCTGGCGCCCTGCGTTCCTGGCAGGTCCTGGCCACTGCTCAACCCCTCCTTCCGCGTCGCCCACAACTTTCTCTATGGCATCCCTAACCTGCCTTAGTAAAAGACTAAAGAGGACAATTCAGGTAATACAAACTTTAATGTTTTATGAAGTGGACCTTTTAAATTGCAAAATGGGGCAGAAGGCAAGAAGCTCTCACAGGATAAAGAATAGAGAACGAAGAAGAGACAAAGAGGAAGCACGCAATCAGTGGGGGCTGCAGAGCCCGCCTTGTTTGGGGTGAGGAGGCCCAGAGCTAGTAGTGCATCTGGGGACGGCTGGCTGGATGCCCTGCATTTCTGGTCAAACGAGTGCTTGTAGGACATGAAAGTCATCTACGTTTTGGTGTGCTGACAGGTCACCCCAGGCATGAGTGTCTCCATCTTCAGCCTAGAAATTTATTTCAACACTTGCAACCCCAAGGAAGGGAATTCCGGGGAGCACGGACCCCCGTGGCTAAGTTGACCCAGTACAAAGTCACCGGAGAGCCTGTCCCTGCTGGCAAGGATGAGAAAGGGTGAAGGAAGCTGACAGTTAACTGAGGACATTTTGGGCCAGGTTCTGTGCTGAACACTGAACTCACTGACCATTTGTACCCCGCTGACTGACCGTGTGTCAGAAGGCAGTGTGCTAGGGTGGGGGCTGCAGCAGCCACCTTCTACCCAGCTGCTGGTCACTGCAACGGAGAGCCGGCCCCAAACTCAGCAAGGGACCAGCCAGCCCTGAGGGGCTCTGCTGGACATGGGGGAAGCGGGTGGGGGTCACCACGGCACCAGAGGAGGCAGAAGCTGTGAACTCTTGTGGCTTTAACAGACCAAGGAAACTTCACTACACTTTACTATCTGCAGGTGGTTTGAAAATAATGTTCATCGCTCAGGAGTTGTTCCATCATTTTTGATAACTGATGCGTAGCAGCCACACCTAAGTGCATCTGGATGGACAGTCTTCGAGGTGATTGTTTACATCTTTTACTTGCCGTATTCTTCCTTTTCCTATACCCGCTCCCCCTACAAAGAGAGAGAACAGATGTTTTTTGTTTGGCCCAAGGAGAGTATTGCAGCAAGGCTGAAAGCAGAAGTCGCCTGCAAAATATTTTCCTTTCTGTCTTTGGTGATTTAAAATCTACACTCATAGAGGGGGGAGTGAGGTTTGTGGGTCCTGGAGCAGTGGGGGCAGCCAGATCCTAGAGGGGGTATTTGCATGGAAATGCGGACATGGCCAATCTCACAGCAGATCAGGTGAGGAGGGAATTGTTATCTACAGTTTACAGATTGGACACTGAGACAGTTTGATGGTGCAGACAACACAACAAAATGTGCCCGTGACACGGCTGAGACACACGGGACAGAGGCCTCCCTCCTGGAGCTGAGCTCATCCGTGTCCCGTCCCGTGTATTTATCTGGATGGGGTTTCGCTTCCCCAGCAGAATTACCCTCAATGCAAGCATCTCTCACTCCTTCTCCATTTCTTATTAATTTAAAAGGTACAACGAGTAGGGTGGATCTTTTTTGGATAGCTTAAGTCCCATCCAAATGTTATACATGAGATCCAAATAACCGAATTATATTCTCCGATTCACATTTATCTTGCGGTCAGTTGGGGCCCTCAGAATCTTTCAACATTTGCTCATGGTTACCCTTGTATTTTTGTCTCCTTGGATGACCGACCTTCTTCTGTAGACTAAGTACAGTCGGGATTTAATGGACACCAGGTAAACTGCAGTGAATTTATACTGAGAAAGAATGTTTCTCACATCCCACTCCTTGAAACCATTTTCAGTTGATTTCCACCCAGTTTAGTGATATTTTACCTCAATATTATTTCTTGTCCATCACAATACGAGGTTCCATTCATTTCCCCGATCTCTCTGGGGCCCTTCCTAAGCAGCAGGTGCAGTTCTGGCCGCCACGGACACATGTGCTCCACTCTTCGGAGCAGAAGCAAGTGCTGCTCTCCTGGCCTCCGCCTGGGCCCTTGGCATGAACACAAGAGGTTACTAACGGTCAGGTGAGCTGGCGGATTTTACAGAGAGCAAACGTGCATCCAGACGCCTCTGGCTCTGCCACTGCTGTGGCGAGTCTGTGTGTGTGCAGGGCTGTGGGAGGGGGCAGCTGAAATGCAGAACACATATGAGGACAGCGTTCCTCCCATAGCTGTTTTCCAGAAATACAAACAGAGACCTGCACTTTCTAGTTATAAATTAGGGAAGACAGCAAGAAATGGGAATGCAGAATGAATTAAGATTCATCATAAATGGTAAAGCTGAGGCTAAGATGTAAAATTCGGGTCTCAATTTAAGAGAGTTAAATCGTACGCAAGGAAATGATGCCCAAGTGAAATAGAAGAACAAATTGTTTCCTGTTCTTGGAAAAAACATTTTCTCCACTGTCCATGGGCAGTTTCAGGTTTAGAAGGAAAATGCCATTTCTCTGTTGACCTCAAGAGGGCAAGAAAACAGTTTCTCCAACCCCATAGCTGCTGTTAGTTGGCACATTAAATATAGGCTAGCAAGTAGATGCTTGTCAAGATTCAGATTACCTGTATTAAGCACTGATTAGCTCACTTCTCATTTAAAGAAGTTTTCCGCGGAGGTCAGATTCAAAGCTGTCCCACTGCTGTAGACACTCCTCATTTGCCTGGGGCCTGGGACTCCCTGGGAGCTGGGCTGAGCTGTGCAGGAGGGATGTCAGCGCGGCTGTAGGTGGCAGTATGGTTCAGCTCCCGCACTGTGCATAGCCAGTTCGGGATTTTGTGGTCTGGAGACAAGTTAATCTTTCACAGCCTCAACTTTCTCATCTGTGTAATGGGGAAGACTAGCTGCCACAGTTGTCCTGAGGATTGAATTAGATAATCTCCGTAAAATTCCTAGCACAGGGCCTGGCACAATAAATGGTAGTTAATATTGTATCACCTATGAGCACTGATCAAATCCTACACAGCAGTTACCATCATAGCTGAGGACAGCTGAGGACTGTTTAAAGGAAGTTGAGTTAAGCTAACATTTCACTAACTAAAATGTTACTGATAAGTTAATGTAGATTTCGAAAGATTCTTTTCTCTGATATTATGGAAGCATGAGCTGGTCAACTTTTGGCGGGGAGGTGGAGACATTGAAAATTAGCTGCTTTAATTAGCTGCCCTTCTGTTATACCCTGCCTGAAACCCCAGACTGGTATATTTTGATATGTCTGCAGGGGGGTTAATTTTGGCAATTAATTTGTCTAATTTTGGTGGCTGTAATAAAGCTGGGTTAAAATGCCCGTATGCTGTGGCCAAACCCTTATCAAACACAGTCAGGTTGGCCAGTGTGAATGCTAGTACTTCTGGAAGACAACATGTATACTGTCCGCACTCAAGTGGAGTTTAAGTCCCAAAGGCCTTCCTAGGAGAGATGTAGGGTCCTCCAAGGAGAAAGGGTCGCAGTGGGAAGAATCCACCTGAACTCCCCATCTGGGAAGGGGCTGACTAGGTGGGGGTAGGAGGATTCATCCGTCCCACTAAGGGCCCTGCAGCCCTACTGTGCATCTCAGCTAGTGCCAGAAGGCCGCCTGCCCGCGGCGCAACCCCCCCCCCGCCCCCCCGCCGCCGTCGTCGTCTCCCGGCTCCGGGATGGAGTTCCCCGTCCGGCCGGCGGTGGGCGCGCGCCCAGCGAGGCCGAGCCGAGCCGCGTGCGCAGCCGGGGGTCCCGCGGCCCGGGCGCCCGCTCGCCCAGCTCGGTGCCCGCGGCCCGCGGAGGTCAGCGCGGCCCGCGCGGGGTCCGGCCAGCCCACCCCGCCCCCGCCCGGCCGCCGCCGGTCCAGCTCGGAGGGGGATGGGGAGAGCGGAGAGGCCGGCGGACAGCGAGGCAGACGGCGCGGAGGCGGAGGCGGCACCCGCGGCACCGTCTCCCGCTTCCCTGCTCGGCGCAGCGGGCCGGCCGGCCGGCCGGGCCGGGAATCTCCTGCGAACCGGGGAGGAGCTGCCGCCGCCAGGCCGGCTGAGCGTCCGGGGAGCGTGGAAGGGGGCGGGGAACGCGGGGAGCCGGGGCCGATCCCGGCCCTTAAAGCGGCCCCCCCGCGCCCCGCGCGCCGGCAGCCTCACTACAGAGCCGCGGCCGCAGGTGAGTGCCGACCCAGAGCTCCGGCGTCCGGCCAAGTTCGGTGCCGCGCGGACCGGGGGCGCAAGCGGGAGGATTGGGCGCCGGAACTGGACGTCCGCGAGCCGCGCCGTCGGCGGGCCGCCCCCCACCCCCGCGAGTCCCGGCGGCGTCGCGGTGGGCACGGCGGCGCCCGGGGCGCTCCCGGGGGCGGGCGCAGGAGGGCGGTCCCCACCGCACCGTCTGCTTCCCGGTGCCCCGCACGGTTGTGCGCCACCGCGGCGGGGGACGGCGTCTGCGGGCAGGTTGTGCGGGCATTGCCACAGTTTGCGGGGAGGGAGGCGCAGAGCGGCGGGACCCTGGACCCCGCGTCCCGGGCACCCCGCGCGCTGAGCGGGGCGCGGGCCGCAGGGGCTCCAGCGGCGGCTGGGAAGCAGCTTGTCCCGGCGCCGCTGGCCCTCAGGCTGAGCCCCGAGCCCGCAGGAAGCGGGCGTGGGCAGAATTTCTGTGACCCTCACGGCGGAATAAACAGGAAGCGACGAGCACCCAGCCCAGCCGCCCTGCCTTTGTTGTGCGGTCTGCGGGGCGCAGCGCAGAGGACGCCTCCCGGGACCCCCGCCGGCCCCCCGGGGGCTAGGCGCGCCCCGTAAGTGCGTCGCCCGAGACCTGGGCTCGGTGCTGGGCAGCTCACCGCGCTGGCCCCGAGGGCAAATCCTTGGTTTTAAACTTTTTTTTTTTTTTTAACTGGTAAAGGAGGAGGCTTCCGATGAGGCGGAGGTTTCTGGAGGACGACGGGGACCGCGGCGGGGTGGGTAGCACCTGGAGAAGGCGGGTAGGTCGGGCCGCTTCCCGGCTGAGCGTGCGCGGGTTGGCACAGCGGGAAACTCGTAGCGAGCTGGGACCCAGACGCAGGAGTGATTACTGAGTGCTGGTGGACACATAAAGTAGCGTAATTTTTGTTTTCCCCAGAGACTTTTTTAATTAGCTAAAATTGGATAATTCTGACTTGCTTCTTTTCTCTTTCTCTGTGTCCCATCTACTCCCTTCTCCTTCTTTCTAATTTTTTTTTGGTAACTTCGCATTCCTGGACCCTTCGCTTGTAGTTCAGTGCTGCTTTCTAAATGTTAGTTATGATGGTGATAATATTTTTGGATGACCTACTGTGTGTAGGTGTTGTGGGATGAGGTGAGGTAAGCTGCACCGTGTTGATTCCAGAGCTGCTGTTAGTAGGCTTCTTGCAGTGGAGGTGGGTGGCGATGGTGAGCCACCCTGGCTCTTGGAAATATGTGGTCCTGTGGCTGGCATGGAGGTTGGTGCATCCCTGGGGGCTAGACCAGGAAGATTCCTTTTAAAATGGTCCTTCCGCCTGTTTGGCTAGCTAAGAGGGTGTTCTCCCAGTCTGTCTCCCCTGAAGCTGCAGGACAGTGTGAGTTACAGGACAGGTCCTGGAGGATCTGCACTGAGAAACTGCCATTGCATCCAGTCAGGTCTGCATTTGCATAGGAGTGTTTAGTCTTCCCAGGACTTATATTGCTTTTACTGTCACCTGTACATTTGCCCTTGTACTCTGCACTGTTCTCTTGAACATGTTCTTTATGTTCAGTGAAGGGTCATGTCAAATTTGAGTCATTCCATGTACAAAGGAGTAGATCTGATTATTATCCATGTACATGTATTGAATTATAGTAGTTGGTTTCCTATCCTTGGATGCTCTTTGATGGCTCTTGCAAACAAGTGCTTTTTAAAACATGGGGGTATATCCCTCATTATCTTTGAGAGCTTAATTCTTTTAAGAGCTTCACTTTGCTATTGACATTGAACACACTGTTAGGAATTAGGGCTGAGACTGTAAGTGCCAGTAAGGGATTTGCTGCAATGGACTTGTAGCTGCCTTCCTCCCGTGTTTTAAAAGCCCCCTCTAATTTCTTAACATTCTGCTGTTACCCTTGAAAGAGTCTTGGCTGTGGTTCTAGTTTGTGGAGGCTTGTATTTACGATGGAGAAGGCTTTTCCCAGCAGGTATTAGGGCTGTCTCTCGAATCCTCTCTGGGGCCCTTTGCATGACCACAGTCCTGCAGAGGAACCCAGCCAGTGCCAGCTGCTTATTAAGGGATTTTGTGCCCATTTGTTGGCATATTGTTTGAGTTAAAGTCTCCTGCCCCCACTTGCCAGAGTATATAGACAAATATTTATTCCCACCCCCCCAATGCTGACAGTGCTCTAAGAATAGTTTTCTTGCCTGGCGCTGGGAGCAGGACCCGCCCGCCTGCAGAGGTGTTTACGGTTTGGGCCTGGGCTGCAGTGTGGGTTGACTTAGCAGCCTGGCATAGCAGCCCGCAGCTCCTGGGACGTGGTTGGCTTTTCCTCAGGGCTGTTGGAGGGTTGCCTCCCAGCTCGACAGGAGCATAGGGAGGTGACGGTGACTTAGTGCTCTGGGTGCGGTTCCTGGCCTGTGGTCCAGCAGAAACCCCTAAGCTTGTCCAGATTCCTGTGCAGTCACCCCCATGGTCTGGGCAGGAGGTCATGGCTTTTTGTCATCACGTAAAACCAACCACTCAGCGCTCAGGACAGGGACACTGGCAACTGTGACTGTTCAGATCTTCCTGGTGGCCCTTTGCAAGTTTATTCCTATCTTTCTTCTGTGTCTGGGCTTATGGCGTCTCTGTGATGTGTCTGTTCTTTTGGGTGAGAGTTAATACAGAAGGAAGAAAGAAATGAAAAGATCATTCCATGTTAACCTGGAAAATTTTTAGAAACATTTGACGTACTTCATATAGATTTGTGGCTATTCAATGTAAACGGTGTGGAATGCTACGGGGTCCCCAGTGCCCTCTCTCCCTGCTTCCACCCCCTCCTTTTTTAGGTCTCAGAACACTCTCCTGGAAGCCAGTATTTTCTCATGTCAAAGTGACTTTCTGCCTACATGGGATTTGTTAGCTTAGTTACACCGTGACCTATACCATGGGTGTGATGGAAAGTGAATCTTCAGTTTTTAAATAGCAATGTGTAGCTTCTGACTCCATCTGAAAAGTTAGGCCACAAGACCTGCCATGTATTAGGGAGATTTTTTGGTGGCGTTATTAGCTTTATTTTTAGGCAGCTAGGGGACACAGGTGAGCACCTGTACTATTAATTGCTGTAGAAATATTGGGTTCGTATTTCCCATTAATACTGTTTTTCTCTCTATCATAGGAGGACTTGAAAATAATGTTTGTGTTGTCTCCTATCCATGTGATTTGAGTATGGATTGCTTTTCTTTGAATTTCCACTAAAAATGGTACTTTGGCCTTTTAAGCTGTTTTTGTAAGGACTTTTCTTTCCACCAGGCTTGTTTTCCAGATAGGTCTTGGAAATTACGAAGAACATAGCTATAATTTCTCCCTTGATTGGCAGCAGAGCGCTTTCCCGGACAAAAATAAGGCTGCTCTGTGCCAAATGGTTGACTTTTCTAGAATAAAAACTCTAAAGGGTTTGCAAAGAGTCCTCTGGTTAATATATTGGCATTCCCAGAACCCACTAAAACCCCCGGCAGCCTGCCAGACACCACTTAATGAGGACGCAGAGTGTCTGGCTCAAATCCCCACAAGCAGAAGCGGGTGGAGGCTGCTGTCCACACCCTTTATTAATTTTTAATGACCGTACTTTTGTTTTGCAGATTTTGCTCTGCACCCCCTCAAGACCAACAGACACGGGTGCCACCCCTCCCCCACTCATTTACTCATTTCCTTGGCATTGGAAAAGTGTTGAGACTTTCAAGGTTTAGAATCCTGCTGAGGGATCATTTCTGTTTGCATGAGTTCTTTTGTGGTTGGCTTTCTTTTTTTCTCATTCTTTCTCTCCCAGCCCCGCCCCCGCCCGCCTTTATTTTGGAAGAGGAAGAGAGAAAAGGAACAGAAAAGGAGATAACTTTTTTTCTTATGATGCTTTATTGTCTGCTGGAAAAAAGAAGCACTTATGAAACTTTAAGTTTGTCAGACAGTTTATATGACAGTGCAAGTTGGTGCTTGCCAAGCTTCAGACAGATTGCTAACGTTACATGACGGGGATAAATAAATTACCGCTGTGAGCGGTGGGCAGGGCCTTGGGCACCCAGGAGCATGCAGGATGTGCAGTACGTGGGTGTGTGGAAGGTCTCTGCGCGCTGCCTGGAATTCTGTGACTTGCTTTGGAAGCGAAAAGGGTGTGTCTCTTGCTTTTATTTTCACCAGGGCTGCAGGCGGCAGAATCCAGGGAGCAGCTCTGTATTTTTCCCCGGCCTGGTGGCCCTGCCCCTCGATGGCCCCTTATCCCCATGTCTCCCCTCCTCTGCATCAGGGGACATGGCACCTCGTCTTCCATCCAGGGTCCAGCTTCCGACGAAACTAAACTTTGGCTGCTGTTCTTTCTGCAGGTGCAGGCATTGAGAACAAATTGTCTGACCTAAGTGTGTGAGCTGCCTGGGAGGGGGCTGGGTGACACTCCTTGGGCACAGTGTACTTTCATCTCTGGCGTGTGGATAGTCAGCTGGCAGAGTGACAGGTGTAATGAACTTAATGGTCTTGCTCTAGTTGCTGGCGGACACACTGCTTGTATTACAAAGCCACCTCCTAAGTTGGGCCCTGGCCAAATGACTCGCAGGATCTTCTCTGTGCAGACAGGATTCAGAGCCTGGACTGGCTAGGAATTGGGTGGGTGTGAGCGACATGGTCCCTAAATGGACCTAGAATTTCTCTTTAAAGTAAGCCTGGGGGCTTCCCTGCTGGCGCAGTGGTTGAGAAGTCCGCCTGCCGATGCAGGGGACGCGGGCTCGTGCCCCGGTCTGGGAAGATCCCACATGCCGCGGAGCGGCTGGGCCCGTGAGCCATGGCCACTGAGCCTGCGCGTACGGAGCCTGTGCGTCCGGAGCCCGTGCTCTGCGACGGGAGAGGCCACGACAGTGAGAGGCCCGCGTAACGCAAACAAACAAAAAAGAAGTAAGCCTGCTCTGTCCAATTTGCAAAAAGGCCCCATCCCATCCTACCCCCCCCACCCCGCTATCCAGCCATATTGTGGGGTGTGGCAAGGTGCCCCCCCATCCCTGGGGTCGTGGATTGCAGGCTCCCAGTGCTGCCTCCTTGGTTCCCCAGAAGTGGACTGGGCCTCTGGTGGCCGGTCCATGGCCCTGGGACCAGCAGCCTCTGCACAGAGTTGGGAGGGAATTTCGAGAGTGAAATCCCACTGTTCCAAAGGCGGAAGGCCAGGCCGTGCTCGGGAGGGCTCCCCCGGGCAGTGGTCAGAGCGACAGCAGCACCGCCCCTGTGCCAGGCTGTCCTTAGCGTTATATTAGCTGATTGAAGCCCCCCAGCAGCCCTGGGACGTGGGCACCGCCACCATGCCATTGGCACACAGGCAGCAAGAAGCCTGAAATGCCGGAGTGAAGAATCGCTGTCTCGTGAGCAAAGGTGGAGGTGGCCACGTCACGCTGGGGCCTGGGCTGTGACCCTGGGGCTGGCCCTTCCTCAGGGACCACTCACGGCGGGTGGAGGGAGACCAAGTCTCTCCTCGTCCCAAGCAGGGCCCAGGGCTCCTCCTTCTTTCCTACCTTTGTCCATGGCTCTGATTTACACCCCACCTCCGGGCCCCACCCGCATTTCTAAACCCTGCTTCTGTGCCTCTCCTGCCTGTGCTCACAGCCTTGGTTTCAAGAATTGGGCCATTGGTGGCTCTGTTTTGTCCATGTTGAACCTCGTCCTCCCAGGAGGAATCAGCCAGAGAGTTGATGCCTGTGGTCCTGGGCTCTGTGGAACCACCTCCGCTGGTCTTCTCTGGGTGAGGTTTGTCGGGTGTCGGTCCTGTCTTCCGAGGGGCACCCAAGGCCTGCGGGGCTGGACTGAGGTAGCCCAGGCCCTCCCGGCTCAGCAGGACCCAGCAAGTCCCTGAAAGTGGGGTGAAATGAAAAGATGATACATCTCTCAGATTCTCTGTCTCACTCTGAGGGGGCGTGGATTAATCAACCACATGTATCGGCGTGCAGTTCTTGTGTTCATCCCAGACGGACCTAAGTGTTTGAGGTTATGGGGCCTGAAGTGAGGCCCCAGGAGGTGCGGATGTCCGGGGTCCTGCAGGACGGCTCCCCAGCCCTTTGCAAACCTTCCCACGGCAGCAGGTGGGACCTGGCCCCTTCACACCCCTGAGTGGCTGCGTGGTGCCGTCCCCTCTGAGGGGATTGTGGTGGCCACACACTGTGGGGCCTGGTGGGCCTCTGTCTGATTTGGTCCCTGGGGTGGGGTTGGACGGGTGCTCTTTTGCGTTGGGGGCTGCACTGGCCTGGGAGAGTTCCTGTCTGGTCCCCCTGTCAGGCATATGGGGGCCCGGGTTGGCCCTAGACCGGGTTCCACCCTGTATTTGAACCTGACTTTATTCCGGAGATTCTTTCAGGCCTGGCTGAAACCAGTGTCATGGATCTAGTCTCTGAAATCCTTTTTTTTCCTGATTATATACTTATTGAAGATAATTAGGAAACTATGAAACGAAGAGAAAAAAAAAAAAAGAAACAAGAAAATAAAAATGACTACAATTACCTATAATTCCACTACCTTTAGAGATGACCTCTGTTTACAGTTTTGTAGATTCTTTCCAGACTTAATTATAAAATCATGCATCAAACTTGTATACTTTTTATAAACTTAACATTCCATCCTGAACATATTTTCATGTAATTTAAATATTCTCCAAAAATACCACTGCTGATGACTATTAAATTCTACTCTGTGGTTATATTGTTTTTTTTTTTCTAAGCCTGTTTTGGGATGCTGAGGCTGTTAGCAGTTTTCCCTATTATAAATAATTCTGCACTGGACATTCTGATTACGTCCTTTGGATAGCTTCCTCAAGGAGGAGGTGGTGGGTCTAACTTTTAGAGGCTCCTCCAGAATTACCAGTTGCTTCTCAGAAAGGCTGGGACGCTGCACACGGACACGGGGGTTACTGTAGTCTTGCCAGTGCTGAATATTGTTATGAAAAAAATCTTTTCAAGTTTGGCAATGAAATGGTATGTTTAAATTTTTCTTCCCATTCTTCTGTTGTGAAAATCAGGGCGTGGCATCTGGGGATACACAGGTGAAGAGAGTTTTACTGTTGCTAGAGCTTTGCTGTGGGCAGATGCAGTGATTTTAGTGGATGCTCCCAGCATGGAGATAAGACCTTTGTGCTGTTTTAAATTCGAATTAAATGTACTCAAGAACTTTGTGCTATTTTAAATTGGAATTAAACCTGCTCAGGTAGGTTAAGGGCACGAAACAGTCTAATAATACATTTTTAAATAAAATTACGGGATTTTATGGCCAAAGACTGTGCTTGGTCTTTCCCCAGCATCCTCACCCTAACCGGCTAGGTAACGTGGGCCCCGGGTGGAGGGATGAGGTGGGGGAGGGGTGGCTCGGCAGCAGCTGCTTGAGGAGCTGTGTGACACTTCCCGCAGTCCTTCCTCTCCGTTCTCAGCGATCGCTTTTTGAGATCAGACTCTTCCCTGGCCTTTCGCCCAAGGATACCAACATAAAATTCATTTTCTTACTGTTTCACTCGATGGCTGACGGGAGACACCTGGCCTGGGTGCCCTCTGCTGGGAGCCTCTCCCTTGGTCCCCTCTATGCTTTCGCAGACTTCTGTTTCCAGCCTGAGGGTGTTGGCGCCCACACCGGCTGCTCCGGAAGCTCCAGAGAAGGAAAACCATCTCAGTATCTTCAGTACGTTGCAGTTAACTAAAGTTGGTTTTGTTTTCCTCGAAAGGCAGCCTTTTTGGTTGAAAGGTTGGGAACAGCTGGAGGGAGCAAGACATGACACCTGCATCTTGAGGTAATTGAGCCCCAATTAGCTTGTTCTGGTCACACACACCTTCGTGCGTCGGTGCTGGGGCAGGTGTGGGTGCTTACCATGCCCTGGGGTGCACGCTGGGAGCGCCCGGCACTGTCGGGCGTGGCCTGGTGAGCAGAGAGTATGGTCCGAGGGGCCCAGGTGGGCGCTGGCGCTTGGGTGAGTGACCCCGGCCCTCCAGACACAGCCTGTGGGGAGCACCCTGGCCGTTGTCTTGTCTGCTTGGTCCCCCTGCTGGCCATGTGGGCAGCCACACCACACTTTCCAGGTGCAAACACACCCTGGACGTGGCTAGCAGGGCAGACGGGGCCAAAGCCCTGGAGGTGGAGCGAGCAGAGGAGTTCCCAGGGAGTTGGTCATGGAATAGATGTCATGGAATAGGTTGCTGACACCCCTTGTGTCCCTCCGCGTTGTTTGCTGCTGGCTCGTGTGTGTGCGGCTCACACACTTGGGTTTAATCCAACCTGGTGTGCTCCTTCAGCAGGATGATAGAATGCTGGAATCTTCCAGTTGGAACAGAGGGCCTTTCTGGACATAATGCAGCATGATTTCAAGGTTGGGTAATGTTTACAGCTGGATGGCTTGGTTGAACTATTATATTTCTATGACTTTGTCCGTTAAGATAAATATTGCCCCCTTCAGAACTTAGCTTTCATCCTACTGGTATTTAAATATAAGAGCCACAATCTTTTACTTCCAAACTAGAGGTAGGTCCTGGGATTTAACTTTTTTTTTATCTGAAGAGTAATGTAAAAATAATAAATATATATACACAGTCATAACTATATAACTTATGTAGTAAATTTAGTCCAGAGAAAACATAGTGTTTATTTCTGATAAAAGAAGTTGGCTGTTCCGTGGATTGGAGATTTTGTTATTTGATGGACCTCTGTACTGAGTGCTTCGTGTGAATGTTCACGCTTTTATTGTTATAACGTGGTTCATACGCTGGATTTTAGGAATTGGGGCACATTTATGTGCCTGAGGGAACGGCTCCCGTTGTGTCCTTGGCCACCAGAAGAAGCAGCATCAGGGCCGTAGTGTGGGCCTGAGTCGCCCAAGGGGATTTGTTGTTCATAGCGCGCATACGCATCACCTCCTGGTTTTGAGGAAAGTTTTGCTGTAAGGGGGTTGCTTTTGTCTGTGGCTCACAGCCCCCCTGCCCAGCCAAGCCCCTGGAAGGCTTGTGACCTTGGGGAGGTCAGTTTGCCCTTCCCTAAAACAGCCATTTGCCTGCCTCTTAGGTTTGCAGGGGATCAAACGAGATAAGGCTCATGTAGACCAGCAGCGAGGGCCCCAGCGCTGCCTCAGTGAGAGCTCGGTAAAGTGTGGCTGCCTCCAGTCAAAGGAGCATTTGGGAAGCACCCACCCAGTCTGTGAGGCGGGGACCCCGCTCCTTCCCCCAGGACTCAAGGAGCAAGTAGTCTGGCACAGGAAGCAGCCAGCAGTGAGGACAGGCACTTGTAGCCAAGCCCTGGGTTTAAGAGTGGGAAATGCCATCTGAGCCGTTCGTTCATCGGGAAAGATTGTGTACCTGGGGGAGGGGGGGACCAAGGCCGGTGGGCCTATGAGCTCTGACGGCCTCACGCGCCCTCCCTCCCCTCCTCCTCTGCTCCACGGGCCCCCGCGATGTCCGAGCACACGGTCCGCTCTGGGCAACCTAGGAGACTTCAGGGAGAGGCTGGCTTTGGGCTGAGAGGTGGCCAGAGACCGGTTTGCAGGGAGAGGGTTCCCCTGTCCAGGGCTCTCAGAGCTGTGCACGCTGGGGTCTAGAAGGCACAGACAAGGGCGTAAACCTCAGTACAGTGTGTGCGGGGCCCTGCTTCCGTCCTCACATGTGTAGTTTATAATCAAGTACGCATGACCCGTGTGTGCTGCCCACACTTCTTTGCTCATAGGACGTGTGTGAACAGTTGGGGCCACTGTTGGCAGTGGGACCGCGTGTTCAGGACCTGCTGCGAGGGAGCAGCTGTGGTGGGGAGGGCTGGCACCGCGGGTCCACAGTGACCATGTGGCTCCTGTGTTTAGGGCTCTAACGCACCCCTGCGGGAGGGGGCAGGGAACCCTATGCGGTGGTTCGTGTGTAAGGGCTGGCGACACAGACTCCATGGCCCCTCCCCCAACTTTGCAGCCCTGGCTCCTGTGTGTGGCCCCTTTTCCTGAGTCTCCAGGCGATGGGAGCCGGGCGGATTTTGACACGATTTGGTAACGTGCAGTGCCGGCAGGACAGATTTGTCGAGAGCTGACCGTCCAGAAGGTGAGATGATTTACTCAGTGGAGCAGGTCAGTGAGTACATTGGGTTGTAAGGCCGAGAAATGCTGGTTCTCGTCCTGCCCAAGCAGAACGTGGGTTGTGGCTGGAGCTTTGCTGGTGAGACCCCATCTGGACAGGCGGCGGGAGCGGGTTTGGGCTGATGTGGCGGTAGAGGGGGCTTTCAGGGGAGGGGCACAGGTGCTGGGAAGAAGTGGCACTTGACCTGTGACCGTGACCTGCGTGATGGAGGGTGGAGAGGCAGGAAGAAGGCTTGCAGACGAGCATGAGCAGAGGTGGGACTCGGAGGTGTGTGTGGCGAGGCGCCGTCGCTGTCACCGGTGGGGACAGTCGTGGTGCTGCAGAGAGGGTGGCAGACTGAGTCTCTTGCAAAGTTTCTGCCCATCTTTGCTGAAACCGGAATCAACCAGCCATGTCGGTGAAGAGAAATGGGTCCCTCGGGACACCTGATTGTTTGCCCTGGGGGCCCTGTCCTGGCCTCAGCTCTCCAGTACTCGGTACTTGTTCACATTTCACAAAATGCGAAAATGTTCGTGCTCCACGCAGCTCACACCAGGGGGCCAGGCTTGTCACTTTCATATGGTGACAGTAGTGGCTTCTATTTGCAAAACACTAACTTTTTAAAGCTCTTCACAGACAGCATCTAATTTCATGATCCTTGGCTTTAAGGAACAAACAAATAATGAAGTGTATGTGGAAGTGTAATTGATCTCTAATGCGGCTGTTTGCTGAATGTGGGATTCAAATCAGAGTGTATCTTAATGTGCAAAACCTCCTGGGAAGAGGTGGCAGGCAGTCGTTCAGGCTGCACGGCGGGTGGTTTTTTGAAGGGACAAGGCTTTGCAGCTTGCTGGATGGGCAGGAACCTGGGCAGCATGATTTTGAGAGGTTAGGGCAGAACACTAGTCAGACTCAGAAGTACAAGGCCATTTGAGGGCTGTGCTGAGCAGTCGTTTCCCCGTGGTTGTGCAGAAAAAGACATGGGGTGAGGCGAGGTGTGTGGGGCGGCCGCTCTCACCTCTGTTCTTAGAGGAAGGTGTGCTGGTGGCCCTTTGTGGCACTTAAACTACGGCAGGTCCTGGCAAACCTGGAGTGTCGCCTGGCAGTCGCAGTGGAGCCGACGTCCAGCAGTGTGTCCAGTGTCCTTCAGCCCCGGCTTCTTTTCCCTAACGTGGCGTGGCTGCTGTCCTGGTGTCCGTCTGTTCAGTTGTGGATGCAAATTACTGCCGGTTTTGTCTCTCCGCTTCTAGCAGAGTAGTTTTCGTGCTGCGTTGGGGCCCTTTTCAGGTGACATAAGGCAGCCCCAGCCCTCGTGGTGCCTGGCCTCCCCTGTGCCTCGGCCTCCGGCAGCTCTTCTCCGCTCAGTTCTCCTCTTCTATGGGCACCATGCGTCCTGTCCCCTTCTTGGACCCCAGGCGGAAGCCACGCTTTCTCTGCAGTCTTCTCTCTCGTCTGCAGTCCCCAGAGGTGCCATGTTTCTCCCCGAGTCCAAGTGTGTCCCGAGCTGGTGATGGAGGCAGAGGCCGCAGGGTCTCCTGCTTGGACACCCACTAAACCACTAATGAGGGGTAGGTGTCGCTCAAAGGTTTAGGCAGGAAGGAAGTGCTTTCCGCCCTCCTTGGGGTACTGAGTCTGTGGGATCAGTAACTACTGCAGAGGGTCAGCAGCCCACGGGGCATTCGGGGGATGGCCTGACCCTGAAGGACGGTGCGGGCAAGATGGCCCCTCCTTGCTGAGCCAGGCGCTTGTCTCCTGTGTTGTTCGGATGTTCTCTGCTGTTGGGTGGAGTGGTGACTGTGGAGAGAAGGGGGGCAGGCGGTTGGCGGGCGTGACGGGGACAGTGAGCAGAGCCTGGCGAGCCGGCGGGGGGACCGAGTGCCCCTTATCTGAGCCCTCCTTTCTTTGACTCTGCCACTGACTCTGGCGTGGTTTTATTAACAACCCGCCTTGTGACAAGACGCGGTTGGGTGCTTGGTGATGTGGCCAGGAGTTGGGGTTGGTCTCAGAGTGGCCCTCAGTGCGGTCTCCCCCTCATCTGTCAGTGGGGAAGCTTTCTGACCCCGGAACCTCCCACCCACGCCTGGAAAGCTTAGAATTCTGTTGTGTGGATTGAAGTGGGCTCTGTATTATGTGGAGGCTCTTGCCCCAGACTCTGACTTCACACTCATGCCCGACTGCCCAGTGGGGATCTCCAAGCCTGTGTCTAGAGCCATGTACTTGCCCCTCCCCACCCAGTGATTCACACACACATCTTGGAGCCCTCCTGGGCTCCCCCAAATCTGGTCACTTGTCACCGTCGCTAGTAGCTCAGCGTGTCCCTTCCATGGCCTCATGCAGGGCCTTCCGACTGGCCACTCGCCTCCCCGCCACACAGTCTGCTTTCAGCCCAGCGGCCGTGTGAACCGGGCCAGGGAACCTGGGATTCGGCTGCTCCGCCTGGCCCGGGGGTCTGGCCGCCATCCCCTGAGGCTCCTCACCATCCAGCTCCACTCACAGGGCCTTGTGGTTGCTGCTGAAACCCACCCGCCAGGGCTGTGTGTCTGTCTCTCAACTTCATTCAGGCCTCTGTTGGGCGTCCTGCTCATACGCTGTCCTGGTTTCCTCTGTTTGTGC
Source organism: Delphinapterus leucas (assembly GCF_059928025.1). Taxonomy (NCBI): domain Eukaryota; kingdom Metazoa; phylum Chordata; class Mammalia; order Artiodactyla; family Monodontidae; genus Delphinapterus; species Delphinapterus leucas. The sequence goes on along the minus strand of NC_143142.1, from coordinate 27,841,153 downwards.
AGGGGGAGGTGCCCAGGACCGTGAGTGCAGGACTGGGGAGCGCGTGCTGGACGCGGCAGGACGGCGACTCCTGGGGGCCGGTGTGGGCACCGGGGGTCCCACCACAGTCGTCAGGGGTCAGGCCGGGCCTCCCTGCAAACACACGGTCCTGCCGGAAAGGCTGAAGCAGAGCTGCAGGCTGGGGGGTTGAGTGGGGTCTGGCACAGCTCAGCATCCACATTGTCCCTCTCCCCTCGCCCCTCAGGTGTTTCCTCACCTACATTAACTTTTATTTTACCATTTTCCCCCAAAGTGACCTACCCGAGAGAGAAGCGATTGTTTGCCTGACCCGATCTCGCTCCCCTACCCGCCCCCCCGCCAGTTTAACCCGCTGGCCAGATAAACTGCGGACGAATGAAATATTATCTATTTGTTTCAAGCAAATTAATCAAACTATAAAAGATCATCAGACTTGTTAACTTTATTAAGATCATCATAGGTAGAGATTTTCCCTTTAGACAAAGTGTCTTTATTATTTTCTTGGTTCTCCTTAGCTGTCTTCTTCTGTTCTTGGGATCAGGAAAAGTTCAAAGTAGAGAAAATTATCATCTGTGCGTTGTTTTTCCATCTTTTCAAAGAAGACTAAGTCCTTGACAGGTACTTGGGAGCCTGACTCATCCTCCAGACACCTGACTGTGCTTTTATTCTGGTGTTAGATACGTCTTCTTGAGTTGTGTTTTGTTGCCTTGGATTTAAAATCCACAAGGATGTGAAAACTAAGTATTTAGTGGAACAAGGAAAAAATCCTGAATAAGACAAATTCCAGTTAGTGGCAAGTAACACTGTGGTTCATTTCCGCTGATGGATTTCAGCCCGTGTGATGTGTCACCACACACTAGCTGTGCCTATGGTGAGGTGGGGGTCTCCCCACGTCCAGGGGACACATCTGCGGTCCTGCCCCGACCAGCGGGGGTGGGTTGTCTCGAGTACCGATCTCCACTTTCTGCCTCCGTCAGGAATCTGGTTGGACTGACGCGGGCACACGCGCCTTCCTCTGGAAAACAGGCTGCAGGGAGATGCACCAGGACCTTAAAAATGGATGTCTCCATTGTAGCCCCGAGGGAGATTTTGAAATCCCATCTTTTTACCTTTTCCGTATTTGCTACAATGATCTTTTTTATAGCAAGAAAATCACCAGTGAACTTGATTTCTTCAGGCCATGGAACAAAAAGTCAGTTTCTGAAAAACTGTGGAAAACAATGTGATGTGTGTCTTTTTAAGCATCTTGGAAGCATGGAGGGAGTTGCTATGGGGACGGTGAGGTTTACTCTAACGGAGAGCGGCTCCATCTGGCACCACACATGCCCCCAGCGCCCTACGTACAGCGGACTTTCTCCTTGATGTGAAAACAATTACATGCAGAATCATGATTCCATCTTTTCCCCTCAAATCACCATTTGGCTTTGATCTAAGAGCAGCCTCTGCCTGCCCTGTGCCTGGGGTCAACTGGGGTCACCTGCGAGACCGCCCTGCCTGCCTTCTGAGACTCCATCTTTGCTGCTGGAGCGTCCTGACTGGGTGCCCAGCGTCCGGTGTGGGTAGAATTAGCTGCTGCTTCTGCCCCCGTGTTGGCATCTCCACCCCTCCCGCAGCTGCTCAGAACCAACATGGTCCCACCTTGATCTAGAGAAACGGTTGTAAGTGTCTGTCCTGGGTCACGGTGGGGACGTCGTGACTTGAGCAGTAAAGTTGTTTCCTGTTTGAGGGAGAGCAAGGCAGAGCGACACAGAGAAGGGGGAGAGGCGTCCACAGATGCGCCAGAGGAAGGGGCTAATGAGCAGGTTGGAGGCGGGGGTCCTAGAGCCCCGGTGGGGGACTCCCTGCCCCCCTGTGTTGGGGCTGTGCTTGCTGTCCATGTGGGGTGTGGTCTTAGGTCCGGCTGAGTTCCGGTTCCCCCGCCCGGAAGGTGGGGTGATCGTGACCCTCAGGCGTCTGCTTCAGGGACTGGGGACTGGGCTTGTGGGAGGCGCCTTGCCCCATGTCCTGCCATCAGCTGGTCCTGTGCTTCCACGGTGTCCTCCCCATGCAGATGCCCTGGTGGCACCCACTCCTCTCGTCTAGATGCCATCTACAAAGGAAGGCCGTGGTGACCGACGGGCTGGGGCAGGGACTGGCCAGCATGCCCTGTCCTCCTGCCTTGGAGACGACGTGGTAACTTCCTTCGGAGCCGCAGGGTCTGGTGGAACGAGGGTGATTCTGCTTTAATGGGAAAAGCAGCTGGAAGACATTCAGGAAATGTGGCTTCTTGCTCCCAGCCCCTTCCTTCAGTGGACACTATTGTTCGACCACCCTGGGTCAGGCACCAGTCACTCAAGACCTCTGGCCTCAGTTTCCCCACTGAGAGCCCCGTGCCAGCCTCCCCCCAGCACTCCCCACACAGGATTTCTCTTGATGGATTTTGTTCATTTGTGGGGCTGTGTTGTGTGACGATCATTCGCATTTTACAGATGAGGGCACTGAGGCCCAGAGAACGTTAGCAACTTGTCGAAGGTCACATGTTGTTAAGATCTGTCTCCAAAATGAGCGGCTCCCGTGGAGTCTGGTGCTCCCCGGGGAGCCTGCTTCCTCAGAGCCCCGGTTCCTGGGCTGTTTATGTAGGAAAAACGGGTGTCAGGGCGGAGCTGCTCGTGCTCCATCCTTGCCCGTGCAGCACGTGCTCTGGAAACCCACCCAAACCCCAGGAACTGCTGGGAGGTGCAGACATGACAAGGCTCCCAGTATCTGCCTTTCCCGAGTTGGAGGGGCTTCTGGTCACGTTTCCACTCAAGCACGGGACGGATCCAGGGTTTCTGTCATTATCTGGGGCAGAGACCAGAGGCAGAACTCTGAGGACGCCTGCTGAGTTCACAGAGAGGCAGAGACTCCGCTGTCTGGCTCATCCCCAAATGTGTCACGTCCTGTCGGTACCTCCTTTGCTCACCTGGGAGGACACTGGAGTTGCCTTGCCTGCAGTCCTGGATGTCCGTCTCTGAAGCTCCTTTGGATGGAACCGAGTTCTTTATTTGGGCGGCAGATTTTCACACAAAAGGAAGATTTCTGTATCTTTGCTGAGTTTCCGTGATAAACTGGGTTGTTTCAGAGTTGGTGGTTAGTCAAGAGCAAAGGTGAGTGAGAGAGACCTTGAACCAGCGGGCAGTGCGAGGGGGCGGCGCGGGGCCCACCGACCACGTTCCCGTCGGTGGAAATGCACACCCAAGGTGCGGTACTTTAAGGGTCCTGCAGAGACCGAACAAGAAGACCTCTGGGGTGGGGCTGAGACCGAGCCTGTACTAGGAGTGTGGACCCAGCGCTGCCCAGCACAGCTCCTGAGTGTGGATGAAAGGTGTGTGTCCTCGACTGGCTGGCTGGCGGGGGGGCCTGGGGGAGGGGAGCAGGGACTGGAAATGTTGACGCAGCTAATCCAGTGAGAACAGCCTCCTGGGCTATGGGATTTGAGGGAATAAAGAGTATTGATGGGACCACTTAGAAGTTTAAACAGACTCAGTTCTCCTTTTCCCCCATGTCTTGTGTAAGGATTTTGGTGGCTTCTAAATGAGCTGCCCTGAATGGCATTGATGCCCTTGTAAATTCTAATTAGCTGGTGAATTACTTAGTATGAATTTTGATTAGTTAGGATGAATTATAGGTATTAATGAGCAAATGAAAGTTCTGGTGTCCAGGGGGCTTTGAATAGTCTCAGAAAGGCTGCGCTCTCTTTGCACACTGCGTTCTTTACCCTTAGAACCCAGCGTGGGGTGGGGATGCCTTGCTCTCCTCGCTGGTATGCGGGACTCCAGAGCCCTGTGTGCCCCCCGTCCCCCAGTGTGCTGCGTTGGGGGCCTGCTTCTAGTGGGCTGGTGAGGAGAGCTCAGAGGGTATCAATCTTTCTTCGGCCTCGCCATGTTCCAGACAGCCTTGCCCTGTGTTTAAAGAGGAGTGGTTTGAAAGACCCGACCCAGACCCATTTCAGTGATGGAGACGGGTCCCATGCGTGGCCAAGGAAGGTGTTCTAGGAGGTCACAGGTTCATTTACACGCAGAGCAGCTGGGGCGGCCTTGTGTGGTCCAGTTGCAGGTGCTAGGGGTGCAGGCTCCTCGGCCCGGCCCCTCCCACGTGCCCTCTGCAGGCTCTCACTCCCCCCCACCGCCCCGCCTTCCTTTGCGTTCTCTGGGAGGTGCTGCCTCCCCGCCCCTTCCCATGAGGTGCCCCATGTCAGCATCCCAGGCCGGCATGTCCCCGCCCTCCCCTGTGCTCAGAGTTTGACCATAGTGTGTGTATGCACGCCTGCTCACACCGTTGTTTCCCACTTGACTGTTCTCATACCTGCCTTCCGCACAGACCACGACCTCTGAGCCCTCTTCTATATTCCAAGTACCTGACGCAGGGCCTGGCGTGTAGTGTGTTTGCAGAGATGCTGGAGAACAGATGGAGGAGACACGGCCAGCGCTGGGGATCAAGGCAAATGGTGGTTTTCTCGTGATTTCTGCCAAAGAAAGCATCAGCCTTGCTTCAGGCAGACCTGGTCCGCACTCCTTCCTTCGTAACCCTGTTCACACCTCACATGTGTAGCGACCCGAGGACAGTAAAGTTCCATGGGGGCCACAGCGGGTCCTGTGTAATTTCCCGCCGTCTGTGGTTGGTGAGCTCAGCCTGAGCGCTCCTCAGGGGTGAGTCCCAGCAGGTGTCACATCCAGCGTCAACCCGACGAAGAGGTTCTGATACTTAGAGAATTCAGATGGGGCAGAGATCCCACGCAGGGATGGAGGTGGCAAAACCTTGGCAAAATGGACTTCCTTGTGGTCAGACGGTGTCTCAGGAGCAGAGCAAGCAGCCAGTGGATTCAGGCCCTGAGGCCTTCCTGCCAAAAGGCTGCTGTCTCTGGGTGTTGATGGTCAGCCAGCCTTGCAGCTTCTCACCCCAACCGACTGGTGGGCAGGTGCAGGGGCGACCCTCGGAACCTTGGGGTCCCTTCGAAGTCGGTGCCAGCAGGGGCAGTTCCTTCAGATGCCTTGCTCCATCCTGGCCCCCGTTCCCCTCACACCGGGCCTCCAGAGGCTGGTATCCTGGGACCTTACTGAGCACTCTCACTGGGGGCCCAGGTTACAGAGATGATCACCCGCTGTCTGCTGTGTCTCCGTATTTTACTGTCATTTAACATGAATGTTGCAGGGGTCATGGTTCAGACTCTCATGTCCACAGAGGTCAGAGTAGGCTGGGCTCTGGGGACGTGGACGGGTATACACGTCCCGTCCGCTACCTGCAGGAGACAGATGTCCAGAAAGGCTCCCGTGGCCTGCCGCCCTCTGATGTGGGCATAGGGCTCAGACCCTGCAGTCTAGCTGGGGAGTAGCTCGTGTCGCGTCTCTAGAGGATGCATTGCGGAGGTCTTGGCCTGTCCCTCTTGCACTGGTGACGTTCTGTTGATTTCCTTGTGCACGCCCAGCTTCTGCCAGGAGTGATTTAAAGATAGCTACAAAAATACGCATAAACTTAAAATCGTAACAAAAGATGGAAGGTTTTAGGGGAGAGAAAATATGAGTTTGAATAAGCAAAGTACTTCAGACATGTTGACTTGCAGGAACCCTTTATTTATGACTGTCTGGGAAAGTCCATTGAAACAATTCTGTTTAGGATTTTGGTATTTCAAGCTTTACTCAAGAGAAGGAAATGTCAGGTCACCGCAGCACCAGTTCACATTTCTTCTACAGTTTAGGAATTGAGGTTTGAGATGCAGAGGCCGTTTAATTCCTACTGGTGTTGTGGTTTCAGGCCTGGAACTGTTTGGGTGATTAGTGATGTCTGATCATGATGGGTGGGGGCACAGAGAGGCAGGCAGGAGCTTCATAACTTTATTCAGATGCAGAAGCACCTTCAAGCGCTTCCTAATGATTTTCATTGAGAAATGGATCTTTCAGAACAGTGATACAGAGATTGTTAGTATTTTACCTTTAAAATATGGTAGTTGTGGCAGAGATGTCTTTTATGTGGTAGGTAGAAAAAGTGTTTTACTTGACTCTAATAAAAGCAGCTTTCCAAGTCGTTTAGTTCAGTCTCTGGCCTTTCACTCGGCTTGATATCCGGTCGGAGCCCCGGTCGCCCCCCTTTGCTCAGGGAGCAGCAGCCCCAGCCCCCAGCCCCGAGCGAGGTCTCGTCTGCTGTCTGGCGGCCCCTCTTTCGAACCCTTCACCTTCGTGTCTTTGTCCCCACACCCCTTGTTCTGAAGCCCCTCTTTGAGCGGCTTGGAGCTGCCCTTTACATCTGAGCACTTTGTGTATTTGTGTCTGATCCCAGCAGCTCATAATTTCCCAACCACTCTATACCTGGACTTTCTAAGGGGCGAGGCCGCCTTGCTGAGGGCCAGCTGTCCTGGTTTCTGCCACCTTCCGGCTCTTAACGTTGGGTGCACTACTAACTGTCCACTGGGCATAAAACCATCTCTCAGACAGTGTGGAGGAACAATGAGACAAAATATGGGCACAGCCCTTGACACTATGTCAGCATCCATCCATCCAGTCCACCCACTTAGCTAGCTATGGCTTATTAAACTTAACTGCCATAAATTAAATTGATGTTATGGTAAAGGCCCCAGTTTTCTCTATTACCTGCCCATTCTTCTCTTTTTGTTATTATAGTTACTAATTAACCTTTGAAATCTTTAAAAATTATTTATTGGTCCACATGGAGTGTATTGTGGTTAATACAATCACTTTTACACCTTCAGGAGTTGCCATCAAAAGCTTAGGGGTGTCTTCCTGATACACACGTATACACACATGCAGACGCATACATTCATATATATGTTTAGATTCACACACACACACACACAGTTGCGCACACGCACAGCAAGCCTTATGTGTGAGTGCTCCTGTGTGGAGTTTGTACTTCTTGCAGAGCTCACGGGTGGACCCTGTGGTTGGGATTCTGTAGAACTGGTTGGAGTGTTCATTTAAGGTTACATTTCATAAGTTTTTAGAAAGCATGTATCATATGCCTCACTAGCAATTTTGTTAGGCATCCTGGGGAAACAAAAGAATGAAAGCTCATGTTTGTTGAGTGAATGAATGAACTATCAGCCTACTAGTAAATAGGTCTATAGGTTTAACTGCTAAGCTACTTCACACCGAGGTGGTAATAGTGATAGTGTTATCAATGTTGATCCCTTGGGGTTATTTACATTTTAAGGAGATGTAACAGTTCCTTTACCCAGTTGTGGAATTCCAGACCTTGTGCCCAGTGCCTGGAGGAGGCCAGACGCTTTTCTTACTGGTCTTTAAGGCAAGTTAGTGTTTGTATGAAAACTCAGCCCTGGTGACCAAAGAAGGCAAATTGAAAAGAATGCTTTTCTTGTGGATCCATAGAAATCGGATTGTCTGAAGGGGACTTGGGTCTTCCAGCAGGGAACAGTGCGTGTTGATGGAGTAATAAGTCTGCTGTTGTGAATGAAGTTTGACGAAAAGCTGATGTCATTGCTGAAACTCATCTGCAGATGTGCGTTCGTCCCTGCTGTGGTCACTTACTGTGCTGGGGACCTGGACAGCACCCCAGCCCTGTGCTGACTGGGGGACTGGCCTTGGGGGCCTTGGATGCCCACCGTGCGCTTCTGCAGGCCCTGCTGATGTTGCAACTGTGGGTGGAAACCCAACCTGGTGGGTCCTAGTGCATCAGGAAGGGGGCGACAAGGCCCGGCCTCTGCACTTAATCATCTGAAGTGTCAGGAGTTCCTTATGGGTAGATGCTGAAGCATCTGTCACATAAGTGTGGGTCACACTGTCCTCATGGGACCGGGTCCACACCCCACAGGGTGGAGCCTTGGACGATCATGAGGCGTGTGGCAACCACTGAACTACATGGGGCAAGGAACTGCGATGCCTGGTGTGTGAGTCAGGCGGGGTTGGGGGGGCCCTGCATGGGGGGTGGGGGTCTGCAGGGGTGTCTGTGGAGGGGCTGTCCTTGCTCCTGGCATTGTGTCGTGTAGTCCTGTCAGGCTTTTCTTCTGTTTATTTTGTGTCTTGGCATTTTGCTCATTTTCCAAACCTCTGCCTGGGCCACGAGGCCTCAGGGCACAGATGGTGTAAGACCAATGTGCACCCCGGGGGTCCAGGGCCCAGGGTCCTGGCCTGCACACTCCTGGCCACCGCCTCTTCTGGCCTGGGCCCCATCCCAGAGGGGCACCGCCTGGATGCACTGTCAGTGCCATAGGAGAAGGACGGAGGAAGGAAGAAGCGATGGACATTGCAGCCTCGTGGACTCAGGGAGCTGCCATCCTGGGGAAGTGGCCTCCCCTGACCGGAGGCAGCCTCTGTGGGGGAGGCAGACAGCCTCCTGTGTCTTCTGCCGTCTCAGCAGGAACACGCTCAGGTCTTCACCGACAGTGTCATTTCCTCCATTTCTTTATAGAGACTAATGTGGATCTAGAAAGAGGGATATTTAAAGCCCTTTCTTTCTTCTCCTTTTCCCCACTCTTTGAAGGAATTCCCAAGCCTGCAGGGTAAACTAGCATCAGGGTGTCTGAGACGTCTTTCTTGTGACTGATTTGTTTTCAGCAGGCAGATTCCTCTGGGTTGATTATGACTGGTAAGGGGAGGTGTGGTGTGTTGCCCTGTAAATCCTGCAGGCAGGAAGGAAAGAGGAATGGATTCATCGAAAACAGAACACCCTGGAATTCAGAATAGTCTTTCTAATATTCTCCTAAAGGCCTGCTGATCAGAATCTATCACGTTTTCATTTTCTGTAGGAATGAGCACACTTTCTTGACTGGGCACAGGGCTGTATCTGTCCCTTTACGCTCTGTGAGCTCAGCCTGCCTCAGAGCTGACCGTCAGGTGGGGGGGCGTGGTGACCAGGCAGTACTGTGAGTAAAGTTGGACCTGCCCCTTGGGAGAGCCAGGAGGGCATGAACATGGGAGGGGTCCCCTGGTTCCCTGGGAGGGATGTGCAGTGGGGGACAGCTGCCTGGGCGCCGGACTGGCTAAGGGTTTCCCCTCCTGAGACTGTGCAGTGGATGATGAACTGTTTTCTCTTGGCCGCAGTGGGGAGACTGGCAGGGGGTGTGGGGAGGCTCTCCCGGGCACAGAAGAGGGAGGCCGGGTGCAGATAGGGCCGGGCTGCTTGGGGGCCACTCGGCTGCCTGGGGCAGAGCCGGGCCTAGAACTCCAGCCATGGAGTTTGCTCTCACAGCCACGTCCAAAATTGTCTTTCCATTCGTGGCTGGGATGGAACAGGACGTGCGCTACTCTAGCCAGAGTGACCTGAACCAGCAAACATGCTCACAGGTGACGAGATGAGAACAGAACATTTAGAAGAAAACCCCCTGATTCTTTTAACTTCAAAACCTCTACTGTTAAACATAAGGTGGGTTTCCATGGCTGGGGGTCAGGGCAGGCCTCCTCAGTGAGGTGGCATTTGAGGAGGGACCCCTGAGCGGCCCAGATGGCATTTGGGAAGATTCTAGGCCGAGGGAGCTCTGTGCAAAGGCCTGGAGGCCAGAGCTTGTCTGAGTGTTGCAGGTTGTGCTGCGGGAGAGGAGCCGGGAGGGCGCCCAGGTACGCGTGTGCAGGCATGTGTGTGTGCATGTTTGTACGTGTGCACTTGTGCATGCATGGTCCTGGATGGCCCCCAGGGCTCTGTGGAAGGAGCCGGTCCAGGCTTGGGGACAGCAATGTCTTGTCTTAGGACTCACGGGGCCTCTGGGTGATGTCGGGACGAGGGAGAGGAGGTTGTCACAGTCTCAAGTCCAGGAAAAGGGCACCGTGTTCCCACACAGCTCCAGAGCCCTGCGTGCTGTTGGAATTAGAGCAGCGGTTATGTGTCAATGGGACAGAGATCGGAAAGCGCCCCGAACAGCAGCGGGAGGCTGGGTGGATCTAAGTCTGCTTCCTTCCTCTGGAACCTCCTTCTCTATTTGAGGTGGGGCCTCTCTGTGTTGGGAGTAGAAATTGCTCCTCTTAAATTCAGGCCCCTTTCCTGCCTCTGTTATCTGAGTCACTGATTAGAAACGCACATTGGTCCCCACCCCTACGCACGGTCAGAATCTGCCTCCTAACAGGGTCCCGGGGACTGGAGGGGCTGAGTGAGGCAAGTCTTGCTTCGGGGCAGCATCTCCCCAGGGATCCAGGCTTAAATCCCCTGGATGCCAGCGGGTCGTAGGGCTGCTGTGAGCAGGGACCCCCACGGCATCTCTGGTGGCCTGGCAGCCACAGATGCTTTGAGCCTGGTGAGCCGGAATGGGTGTTGGCACGCTGGAGGGAGCCCTCTCTCTTCTACGGAAAGGGTCAGGAGGGGAACTGCCCAGGGGGAGCCCAGGTGTCGGCACCTGTGTCGCAGCTGCACCTGCTGGGGTGAGAGGAAATTGCTGAAATGCAACAGCTGTTTGACGAGTGTTGGTGCGCTTATTTGGAAAACCTTGCCCATAGATCTCAGAACTGTTTGTTGCGCTTTCCTTAAACGTTTCTCTTGTCAGAATGATGAGAAAATTGCCTGTGTGGGAGCTCAGAAGTGCAAATTTGTTAATACCTCCTTTGACAATGGTTTGTGTTCAGAGCTGTTTATGAGCTGTCACAAATCATTTCTAGTTAAAGGTGCTTCTGCTAAGTGCAGGAGCAGCGGGGAGCTGTGGGTGGGGTGCGGGTGACCTGCCGGCCAGGGGCCAGGCCCCAGGCCTCGAGGCCTAGTGAATTGAATGGTAAAGAGTGAAGAGGCCTGGCTCCTGTGGAAAAGGACTGTTTTGAAAATCTCCCTTTTAGCGGTCCCCAGAAGCCCGGTGTGAAGGCATGCATTTGAGATGCAGCCCTTCTTCTGACGGCCAGAGAGGAATCCCACGCCTGCCTTTGTTCCTTTATGGTCGCGTGTGTTAGACTGGCCTTTGGTAGAAGGTGCCACTCATGGTGGTGGATTTGCCCTGACCCACCCACCTGTTCATGGCAGGCATCTGCAAGATAACGTCCTGGGGTCCAGAGTGCAGCCTGGGGCCTCGAATGGTGAGAAACTAAGCATCATGAGAGGTGCTTTTTGTGGCTCTGGAGGCTTTATAACACAGGTCCTACTGGAGGCGATTTTGCCTCCCCGTGTCAGGAGGACATCTTTGGTTGTCGTAACTGGTAGTCGGGACGTGTTCCTGGCATCTGGTGGGTAGAGACCAGGGAGCCTGCAAATGTCCTACAGTGCACAGGACACACCCACAACAAGGAATTATCCAGCCCCAGATGTTAGTACTGCCGAGGCTGGGAAACCCTGCTCCAGGGCTGGTGGCAGTTTTGACAGATGATAGCGAGTAAAAGTTAGCACACACTGGGCTTCCCTGGTGGCGCAGTGGTTGAGAGTCCGCCTGCCGATGCAGGGGACATGGGTTCGTGCCCCCGTCTGGGAAGATCCCACATGCCGCGGAGCGGCTGGGCCCATGAGCCATGGCCGCTGAGCCTGCGCGTCCGGAGCCTGTGCTCCGCAACGGGAGAGGCCACAGCAGTGAGAGGCCCGCGCACCGCAAAAAAAAAAAAAAAAAAAAAAAAAAAGTTAGCACACATACGTTGGCCAGGTAGCAGCTGAAAAGATGTGAGAGCTCCAGTGTCTGCTTCTATTCCTTGTTGTTTACTTAATATTCAGAAAAGAAATTCCATTGTCCGAAACCCATCTTTCTTTTTAATTTAAAAAATTTTTATACAATTTTTAAAGGTTACACTCCATTTACAGTTATTATAAAAAAAACTGGCTATATTCCCGGTGTTGTACAATACATCCTTGTAGCCTGTCTTATACCCAATAGTTTGTACCTCCCACTTCCCCACCCCTGTGTTGCCCCCCACCCAAGCTGGTAACCAATCACTAGTCTGTTCTCTATATCTGTGAGCCTGCTTCTTTTTTTGTCATATGCACTAGTTTGTTGTATTTTTTTACATTCTACATATAAGTGAGATCATATAGTATTTGTCTTCCTCTGTCTGACTTTACACAAATGTTTAAACATGACTAGAGGGAAGTTCAGGGTATGGACTCTGTCACGGGCGCCCTCGAGGTTAAATTCTTTCTCACAATTGCCTTTCCTTTCTTTTACCAGGTCCCTTAAAAGCTTTTGTGATCTGATTACACCTTATAGAAGTTTGCAGTTGATAAATTTGTTGTTCATCAATTCAGTATTTAGGCCAATAATATTTCTTTCTAGCCTGTTACTAAGGCCGTGGTTCGGTCTGTCCAGAGGCGTATTTCCTTTTTCCTTAGCTGGATACGATAGTGTTCAAAGGAGGCAGAGAAAGGATTGGGTCAGAACCACTGGCCTTTTAACCTCCGTAAAACAAGGTCCCAGAAAATGCTCTCTGAAGGAGACTCACAATTTTGTGCAGAAAGGGCAGGTCTGCCGCTGTTCACCCCTAGACACAGACAAGTGACCCCTGGGGCAGGGGGGTTGCAGTTTGTCATATTATCCTCAGATCAGGATGACCGTGTGTTCCTGAAATGTGTTCTGGTTTTGGAGGCTGTTGTTTTCCTGGAGTGCTTGTACAATCCTGTAACACCTCCTTCAATGAAAGGTGAATTTGCATAGTTTGTGAGTACTTCCTAATTTCTAATTGACTTTTGGGTAAAATGAACCTTACTACTGAAACGTCCTACAGTTGTAGCTCTTAGAGAGGCACTAAGTAAAAGGAACCACAAGCCTTAGAATGTTCTGTTAAGTGTGTCCTACGTTGTTATACACTTTTGATTCATTTTCTTCCAGTTGTTTCTTGTTTTCTGATTTTATATCTATCTTTATCATCTATTTATGTCCACCTTCTGTCTGTTTATCTGTCAATCACCTCTATCATCTTTATCTGTTATTTATTTCTATTTCTGTCTACTTATCCTGCCTGTCTGTCTGTGCTGTTCACACAGCTCAAGGGGTATTCATTCCATCTTCCCCTCTAAGAGAAAAGCCTATACTTTATTTTTGAATAACCTCCTAAGAGCACATGCTGATTTTTATTGAAGGTCATTGCTTGGCCGTTGAGCGGCCCCTGTACTACAGCTGGTAGATGTGTCTTTGCTGCCTCAGCTTCTTTTTTTTTTTTTTTTTTTAAGGCTTTTTTTTGTGTGTGTGTGGCTGCTTTGGGTTTTTGTTGCTGCGTGCGGACTTTCTCTAGTTGCAGCGAGCGGGCTACTCTTTGTTGCGGTGCGCAGTGACGCGGTGGCTTCTCCTGTTGCGGAGCACGGGCTCTAGGTGCGCGGGCTTCAGTAGTTGTGGCACGCAGCCTCAGCAGTTGTGGCGCACAGGCTTGGTTGCTCCGCGGCATGTAGTTTCTTCCCAGACTAGGGCTCGAACCCATGTCCCTTGCATTGGCAGGTGGATTCTTAACCACTGCGCCACTAGGGAAGCCCCTCAGCTTCTTTTGAGCACAACAGCAAACGTTTTCTCCTGGCTGACGCCCCTGGATGTCTGTGAACAGGGCACGCCCCCAGCTCTTCTTTGCCCAGGACCCTGGCTTGGTCATAAATGGCTAACATGGATTAGAGCACTTGGCAAATCTTTCTCAAATCTGCTTGATGAATGGCTGAGTAGTAGTGGTTTTACACAAACTTGTTACACAAACACAAATTTGTTCGTGTTTGGGGTGAAGGGGGCACATGACAATAGTGGCAAATGGCGAGATGCTCCGTATAGCATCTTGGACTTGGCTGATTATTTGTTGCTGCTCTTCTTTCTCCCACGATTTCCTTCCCTCTGCAAAGATGTCTTTCTCTCCAGGACTTGCCTTGTCTTTTTTGACCTTCTGTCTCATGGACAGGAATGGTAACCTGCACCATCAGTGTGACGTCCCTCTGTCCTGTCACTTGACTAAAAGGAGCCGTCCAGCTATGGCTGGAACCTCCCTGCTGACGGGGAGCTCATCACCTCAAACACCGCCCCTTCAAGGCCAGTGCAGATGGGTTGAAACGTGCCTGTGATTCAGAGCAGGTTGGCTTTCCTTCCACGTGGGTCCCACAGCCGTTTGCAGGCACCACTGAGGCCCCAGTGAGCCTCCTCTTCTGGGCTGGATGGCTTGCCCTCCCCGTTCCTTCTCTGGCTTCCTGACGGCCCTGCGAGCTCTCTTCGTGGATGGCTGCGCTCACAGATAGTGGGCCTCCAGCCAGGCGTACTGCGGCTCAGCATGGCGGGCACAGCGAGGAGGAGGCAGGCCTTATGGTCCTGCTGGTCCCAGCTAAGCCGCCGAGGGAAGGATGCGGCCGGGAGACTGGATGGCTTCCCAGCTCCCTGGAGTCACATCCTCAGAGTGGGCCTTGCTCCTCTTCAAAAAGAGAATATTCAGAACATTAGACACACCCAAATTTAATGATAAGTGTAAAATCATTTTATAAAGCCAGAAATGAATGATTTTTGAAGTATTTGCCATTGTTCAGTTACACAGTGTCCTTCATGAGTGTAGCTAATTAAGAATGGACGTTTTTTATACATATCCTGAGCCCAATAACTTGGGTAAATGACATTCTTGGGCAGAGAAGCCTTTAACATGTGTTTTGTATTAGACAATGTGCTGTTTCCTTTCTATTCAGAATTAGGGTGAGTGTCAAGCATTGTTTCCTACTTTTCTCTGCAAGTGGCTACACTTGGATTGTGTGAAGTTCTGTAGCCTTTCTCTTTTTCCAAGACTGAATCTGGATTGATTTCTGTTTATGAAGCTTCTTGAGATCCTTGCTGGAGAATGTAGCTGGAGAAGACACCTGAGTGCGTGTCACACCTGTGCTGTTGTATAAAAGCATTTAAAGTACAATCTTCCTGAATCTGGAGGATCCCAAGGTGGCTTGTAACAGACTTGAGTGTTTCAAAGTTGAGGCAGACATTGGCAAGACTTGTTTGTGCAATGACATAAAAGCTTTCTTTTCTTTTGCCTGACCTAAAGCTGGGTACCCTAGCCAGGCTCTGCCCGCTCCTCCCTGCACGTCTAGTTTATCTCTGTGTCACCAAGTCCTGTGGTTTTACTTCTGAGTATTTTTTCACCTGACCATTTCCATTCTTACTTGTAGTTACTGCCTTCGAGTCCCAGTGTTTCTTGCTTGGACTTTCGCAACAGCCTCGGGACAGACCGCTGTGCCTCTTTTTTAAAAAATTAATTAATTAATTTTTGGCTGCGTTGGGTCATTGTCGCTGTGCGCGGGCTTTCTCTAGTTGTGGTGAGCCGGGGCTATTCTTCGTTGCGGTGCGCGGGCTTCTCACTGCGGTGGCTTCTCTTGTTGGGAGCACGGGCTCTAGGCATGTGGGCTTCAGTAGTTGTGGCTCACGGGCTCTAGAGCGCAGGCTCAGTTGTTGCAGCGCATGGGCTTAGTTGCTCCGCGGCATGTGGGATCTTCCCAGACCAGGGCTTGAATCCGTGTCCCCTGTATTGGCAGGCAGATTCTTAACCACTACGCCATCAGGGAAGTTCCAAGACTGCTGTGCCTTTGACCTCTAGTTTTTCTCTCCCCTCCTTGAGTGTCCTTTATGTGCTATAGCGAGAGGATCTCAGATTTCAGTGTGTGTCAGAATCACCTGGAGGGCTCCTTAAAATGCAGTTTCTGAATTGGCAGGTGGCGAGTGGAGCTTGAGACTTTGTTCTCACGTGTTTCCCAGGGAAGCTGATGCTCCTGGTCTGGGACCCCCAGAACGACACACAGCTGACCATGCGGTCACAGTGGCCTGGCTTGGGGCTCTTTCTCTGGGCCCCGCTCCCTCTGCAGCCTGTGGCACCCTGTTTCTCTAGTGCCACCCAACAGACCACACCCTTCCTGGCCCCTCTGCCTGGAGGCCACCCTCCTTGGCTGTGCAGCCACATGTCGCCCGGAGTGGAGCGTGCTCCTCTGGGCTCATCTTCAGCGGCTGGAATGAGCTGCTCCAGACACTCAGGGCAGGGCAGGCCTCTTCTCTGTTTTTCCAGAGCAGTTACATCACCAGGAAAGGTAAGAGGGCCTCCCTCAGTCATTTGGGGATGGAGTGTGTACCCAGGATGTGAACTCCCCCCTCCCTAGTCGCTTCCTCGGTCTTTTGTGGGTCCTGGGGTCACCCAGGCGGGGTGGCTCGGTGTCAGTCCTCACTCAGCTGCCCAGAGCCCCGCATCTCCTCCCACCTCTGACTGCTAAGCCGCCTGCCTCCCTCCCTCCCTCAGGTCAGTTTAATTTGGGTTTAGACCTGTTTTCCACATGTCAGTATGTTGACGAATTATTTGATGAGCTTGTTGAAATGCAGATTCCTAGAGATTCTGACTCAGGGGAGCTGAGACAGTGCCCAGGAGGTGGGGTCCGGGCCGGAGGGAGTAGCACTTGCCCAGACCCCACCCCCTTCTGGGTCCCTTTGGACCCAGAAGCATAAAAGACCATTTTGCTACAAAGTGTTAAATCTTCCTGCTACTGGCTCGAGGCTGGAGTCTCCCAAGCAGATGGTGGGCTCCCTGAGGGCAGGACATTTGCTTTATTCTTCTGCTCAGATAGTCTGGGGGATGAGTGCATACCACAGACTGAGGAAGGCCACACACTGGGGCTTTCGCCTTTTCTTTTCTTTCCTGCGTGATGGTGCTGTGTCCAGAGGCCGGAAGAATTCTGAGGGTCTGCGGTGGCTGCCGACTCCAGGTCTGGGCTTCTGCTGGGCGTGGCTGAGAATGAGATGTTTTTAAATTGCCAAACAGCGGTCTTAGATCAAAGGAAAGCTGCCGAAGTGATGTTCACATGGAGATGGTAGCTGGCGACAGCTTGTACATGGAAAGCAGGGAGCTGCTTTAAAGTACACTCAGCCGGGAGGTCCTGCAGGGCTCCTGGCCCCTCCCTCCTTGGGGTTGCCTTCTGGCATTAGCTACAGTTTCATCCCAACCCCAAAGGGTGGGAGTCACTGACTTGGTTGTAGAATTGACATGAACGGAATTCTGAGTAAGAGCAAATCTGACTGCAATTGTTCTGTTTCAGTGAGATTGAAAATCTTCTGTGCTTACTGCCCAATAAATCCTCTTGCACATGGAATAACCTCATCTCCCAAGTCCTGGCCAAGGTCTTGGCCGCAGTCAGCAGGGTGCCTGTGGCAAGCGGGAGGCTAGTAGAAGCTCCTCGGACTGCAAGTCTGAGTTACGGAGATGACTTCTGAAATGGAGTCGCGGTCTTCAGTTATACCTGTATTTGCAAAAAGACCCCAATAATTAAGTGTATTTGAAACAGCTTCTGCATGCGATCATGTAGAGTCATGCACTTTTAAATTATCAAAGAAATGTTTGTTACTTTTGGAAACTGTACTTGCAGCCTCTGGAGGCGTGTGCGCACACACAGGCCTGCAGCACAACAGTCACCAGAAGGTGGTCTGTCTCGCTTGTTTGGAAGCAGCGGCACCAGTCCGCCTTCACACGTGGTGGGATTTGAGCAGAACAAGGACAGTTTTCTCAGGAATTGTGGAGGTTTCCAGGGGCAGCCTACGCATGATAATTCACTTTCTAAAAACAACCTGTGCAGCTCACATGCCTGGGATGCTTCCCTGTGCTCAGACCTGGCTCCTGTTGCCTTGTAGCTTGAGCCAGCCACCCTCCCTTCAGACGTGGGTGCCCCTCAGCCTCGTCCCCGTTCATCCTTGTTGTCTGTCAGCTCTCGGGAGGTTGGGGCCACCCCTGTGCGAGCAGCAGCGTGCAGCGGCAGTGCTGGGGCCCAGGTAGTGGCTTGCTTTGGATTGTGAGTCACTAACTGTCGGTTTTTTGTTTTGTGTGTTTTCATTAAAGTATAGGTGACTTACAATATTGTGTTAGTTTCAGATGTACAGCACAGTGCTTCGGTTTTGTTTTTGTGGTTTTTTTGTAGGTTATATTCCATTATAGGTTATTACAAGATGGTGGGTACAATTCCCTGTGCTAATACAGTAAATCCTTGTTGCTTACCTATTTTATGTATGGCAGATTGTAACAAATTTATGGATGTCAAAGGGAAGAGGGAGGTGGCGAAGTATGGGATTAATGGATGTAAACTAACTGTCCTTTCTGAGTTTGGGTTTAAGTCTCGTGCAGACCAGGGCATTCTTTCACCAGACTTTTTATTCTCGTGCTTTTCAAGCTGAGCCCCCAGCGTCACGATGATTTCTGTGATCTTCGTCAGTGGCAGGATACTTTGTGCCTCTGGGGATGGGTGCAGACAGGGCTGACTCCTGGCCTTTCCCCTCAGTCTGTTCCTCTCCCTGTGCCTCAGTTTTCTCCAAATGGGGGCATCTGGTCCCTTTCCTCTGGCTTTCTGCTCTTGGCTTGGCCCTCCCTTCCTCTCCCCTGTCCCTCCTGGTCCTGGCAGCCACTGTAACTGGGATGTTGGCCAGTCGTTTTGTGTGTTAAGGTCTTGTGGTTGTAATGATTTTCCTTCTCACAAAAATTCCAATCATTTGAATTTCTCAGCTGTTTGGGTTCTGGCTAAGTGGATTTAATTTCATCTGAGGATCTGAAAACTTGGTGCTTATCTGAGTTTACTGTTGAAGACGCTGAGGAAGGGAGATTTTTGATAAGTCAGTGGATGCAAAATGTTATGCTTTCAAAACTACTCTTCCTTCTGGTACTTCGCAGCTGAAGCATCCCGCACACATTGCATCCTGCCCTTGGCTTGATTCTCTGTAACTAGCGTTGCTGTGCTAACGTCACTTCCTGCTTTCCCTATCTCCCCTCCCCTCACCTATGTCATTAATCTTAGCTTGTACTGCTTTGTTAAAGGCTAAAGTAATGCACAGAGTAAAACTCTAAAACGTTTAGAAGCTATGCAGTATTATATTGTAAACCTGTATAAATTCTTAACAAAGTTGGTGGTTTGGAAGGATTTTCAGGAGAACTCCTTCAGCTAAAAGGTAGTAAATTCCTTAACATAACTGAACTTTGGCTTATAACAAGGTCATTGTTTGGCAGTGTTCATGTTTTTAAAGCTTTCCAGAACTCAGAGGAGGAAATGATCTGAGACAATGTAGTGATTAAAATAATAAAGGTAATAAATTAACATTTGCATTATTTGCCAACGATTGATTTCCTTTCTTCCAACTTTTTACCCTACATTCTGAATAAATTGGACCATGTGAAGAACTAGAAGATTAGCTTTACTTTTTTTTCTGGTTGAAATCGGTTTTGCAGAAGTGGAAATTTGGCAGCAAGTATGGAAACTAGCAAATCAGTTTACAGTGTCCTGTGCTTAGTTTAATGAAACCCGCAAGAACGATGAAAGACTCCACGGCCTCAAATAAGAGAAGGCTGAAATGTGTAGGTTTTCTGGAATTTTATTTTTATCCTTATTAATTCAGTAGCATGTAGAACAGTATGTCTAGGCTGTAGTTGGTTAATAGTTGCTTCCAAGTGGGTAGAATTTCAACTTCAATAGTTATTTTTTGATGATCTCATGGAGAAAATGTTGGGAAATATTTTCTAAGAATAGTCTAAAATGAAGAGGAGTGTGGTAATTTTTTAAGAAAAAACTGTGACCTAATGGAATATAAGCAATTGGCTGATGACCAACCAGTCTTTACCACCAGACGTTGACCTCTAACGAACTTGACCTCTAATGAGGTAGTAGAACCATGTATCTATTTTCAATTAAAATGATTGATTAACATGGGAGTATTGGGAGCATCTGTATTTCTTTCACATAAAATGGGGTAGATGGACGTTTCTTTGAACAATGGTTTTTATCAGCATACGTTTTCCAGCTGCTGCAGCTCTCGCGAGCCCATCTGATGGAACGTGGCTCACGTGTAGTGTATCCGAGTTGTTGTGTCTGAGTTACTTACATACAGATGTCTCTTTTCATTCTTGGGCGGTTTATAGGTTTCTGCACTGGGCCTGGCCCTGCATTCTTTCACTCCCTCACCTGGGTGCTGACCTCCACTCTGGCCAGGTGGCCCTTCCATCACTGTCAGTGGTGCTCCCATCACCTGAAGCCAACATGAACATGCTGTGGGTGTCACCTGAATACCTGCCTTCAAGCAGGTGCTCTCTGCTGAGGGGTCAGCTGTGCAATGAACACATATTATTAGGGGGCTAAGGGGGGATCTTGACCTGCCAACGACCAGGGCTGTCTAGTGCTTTGTTACTGGGTCACCGCAGTGGGACCCCTGGGAGCTTGTAAGAAATGCAGACTCTTGGGGCTCACTGCAGACCAGCTGAGTGTGAATCTGTCCTGCTCTAGGGTACAAAGTAGTGCCCATGCTGGGCCTATTTTAATGACCATTTTCAAGTTTATCGAAGCATTGAAAGCCAAAGGCAAAGATCCTTTAGCAGTAGAATGTGTTTTCATTAAGTTATTTCAGGATACTGGATCCCAGACTTTATGTGAAGAGCTTATGCACAGATTATGCAGATGGGTGACTTCTGTTTGGCTCCTTTTTGCTTTCTGGTTAGTCTGCAGGGCTGTGCTGTGAGGGATGGTCCTTCAGGATACCCTAAAGTTTTCCTGGTAGACTGGAGTTTGCTCTTCTCTGTGGGTTGGGAGGGTAGGGGGGACAGGAGGGGACAGCTGATGTTGTGATGAACATGGGGTTATTAATTCATTAATAGTCATTAATTAAGTGCCTTAGTTATTTAAGTGCCCAACCAGGGTTTGAGAACTACCGCCCAACTAATTGGCAGGTCATGAACTCATTAGTTCACAACCAGCAATTAAAAAAAGTGACTTGCAGTGGAAGGTGGAATGTAGTAGTAAGGCTGAGTAGTTTCAGAAACTTTTAAGCTATACATGTGATAAGTATATATAACTATTTACTATCACAACTCAGTGTATGTGTATGTATATACATATATATGCATGTGTATTTATATATTATGCATGTGTATATAGGTGTGTATGCATATACATGCACACATATATTGCATTAAAAATGAAAGTACAACGTGACTAATATTATGGAGGGGTTATGGAGGAAGTATTACAAGATATAGTCTATGGAAGGAGAAAGACCAAGCATAGATGTTTATTATTGGCTCAATTTACCAAAATGACAAATTCGTATCTAGATAGCAGTGAACAGTAAACATTTTTTTGCTGTTCAGAAATGTTGGGAAATAGGATGTTATGATTTTCAAACCTTTGTAGTTAATATAGAACTAGCATAACTACCGTTGATAGACTTAAATATTTAGAATTCAGTGAGGTATAGTCAAGACTAAAATGATCTTGAACTTAATTTGCTTCATGCTGGTTTGGACACCTTTAGGACCTCCTGTATCTCTGGTTGCCATGGTGAAGGCTCAGCATCTGTATGAGTAAAGGGTGGAGAGGAGCCAACAGGATGCTGGCTCCCAGGCCCCCACTACTCAGCCCACTGAATAGAGACCGTAGCCGCCACTAAGGGTGGAAGAGCCTGATTTTGCCTCTTCCCGTGGCCTCAGCCATCTGGCCCAGGGCCCGGTTGTTGAGGTGTGGAAGCCCTTGTGGAATGACGGCTCCTCCTTCCTCTCCAGTCAAAGCCAGTCCCTACGACTGCATACGAGCCCCGGGCCCACGGCCTCTCTGACTTCATCTCCGGTACCTTCGTCTGCGTTCAGTCTGATCAGCACCTGTCCTTGTTCTGGAACCTCCTCCCAAGACCCCCCTGTCAACCCCTGGCCCCCTTCCAGCCTTGCGGGGATGCGCCCGCTCACCCCGCCTGCACGGGCGCCTCCACAGTCTGGCCAGGTGCCCGGGGGTGGGAGTGAGGCTGAGTCGCATCTGGCACTCGTGCACCTGCCTGCCTGATGCTGGTCCAGGGGTTCGGGTGGGTTTGGACGCGCTCGGGTTGCTGCTTCCCGCCTCCTGTCTCTTCCTGGTGTTGAGCATCCACTCCCTCCCAGGACCAGGGACCTGGCTCTTAGGAACAGCTCTCTACCAAGAACTGGGTTTGTTTTGGATGTTAACTATTAACAGAGGTCGGTAAAAAGTGGAGGACAGTTTTTATCTCTGGCTTATGAAAACCGGTCTTGACATTTTATTATGACAGCACAGGCTTGCTTGTGTCTGTCCTGCTTCCTGTTACATTTTGGGTTATCAGGGGAATGACAACCTGGGTTTTCCTTATTTTCTGAGAGCACGTTGCAGGAAGCTTGGGACATAAGGGGTCTTCAAAATGCCGCTGCTTCCCCAGCCTGGGTTGAGCCTGCTGTGGCCCCAACCCCACCCAGCCTTTGGGGGTCAGGACTCTGGCCCGCCCACGTGGTCCACAGCATCTGCATTTGGATGTGTGCAAGGCCTCTTGTATAGAGGACAGCTGGACGAGAGGCCCTTCCAGGAGGCCCGGACACCAGACAGCACGGCTCCAGATCAGAGAAGGACCTTGACGTCCTGCGGTCCTTGTCACACTTCCGTTCAAGTGCTTGGTGATCTTTTGTGGAGGCGTCGGGCTTTGCCTTTCTTCTTCCCTTGAGTTTGGAAATCAAGCTTCTGGGGTTGGGGTGCCAACCCGCGAACTACCCCCGAAACAAAGGGATGGACGGGTAACGGCCCAAGGGCAGGAAGATGAACAGTTTGGGTGGAATCAGGACTCGGACCCTCCTCCTTTTGATTCCTCACGCTGTGACCTCTACTCCAACACAGATTTTCCCCCACACTTAGTGACCTTAAAGATCTGTAAAGAGGAAGCTGGGAAAAAACCTGCATTTGAGGGGAACTGCCGCTCAAACCCCTGTTGTTCAAGGGTCAGTTGTAAGCAGGAAGCTAACCCCCTTGGACCAGAACATCACTTAAAGGAAACCAGCATCTTTTTTGATGTTCCCTTAAGGTGCTCTTTCTGGCTTTGCTGAAAACTTTTGTTCTTCTGGCTTCGGAACGTTTACGTATGGCTTTTGGGATCTGGAAGGCTCCGCCCTAAGGGCTTTTAAGACCCTGCTGCGTGTGCGCAAATGCGTGCGCGCCCCCGTGTGCGCGCTCCCCTGGGGGCGTGCGTGTGCTTGCGTGCTTGCGCGCGCCTCAGAAGCGCCGTACGGCTGCCGTGTCGGCCGTGGTGTGGCTTCGCAGTGCAGCGTTTCCCTGGTGGCCATGGCCTGGTTCCCTAACGGGTGGTTCTGGCCTGTGTAAGGTTGGGCGATGGAGCTTCTGAACAGCTCGAGGCAGTCGGTCCGGAGCGGAACGGAGACAGGACACCATCCTGTGCAGTTTCGCCTCAGGTGACCGGCTGTTTGCTCTGAGAAGGCCCGACATTTCTCTGGAGGCAGCTCCGGCTGTGGGCCCGGCCTGTGCAGGGGCTGCCCTGGGCTCGGCTTGGCTCCCAGGAGGCCGGCACCACCTCGGTCCATTTGCTCTGGAACAACTTGGCCCCAGGGAGAAAACGACCCTTGCGTGGTCAGAGGACCGGATGCGGCCTGCGCCTGGTCCTGCGTCCGTTCGGGCCGTGCCACTGGCCGCCTCTGCATTCCGCGACAGTGTAGGTAGGAGAGGCCTTCTGTTTCCCTCATCTCTCCGTAACTGAAGTCCACACCTACGGCTTCGTGCTCGTCCCCGTCCCACAGACCGGCCGCCCATGGCGGAGACCCTGCCCTTGTCCCCGGGGACGTCATGTTCTCTGGGGCCCAGGATCCGCGGCCGGGCTTCTCTCCCAACCTCAGTATTCTGTTACCTTAGAGAAAGAGAGGAGGTTGTGAGGGTTAAGAAGGATCGTGCCTCACTTCCCCCATGAGTTCAGCCTTCTGCCCCTCGTGTGGGCCCCTCCCGTGCGAGGGGCTCTGTCCGCGTGCTCCTCAGCAGGGATACCAGCGGCCCGCCGCTTCTCGCCCTGTTTCTCACCGGCTCCCCAGCTGCAGCCACTGACTGCTGGAAACGGGTCAGGAGGTGGCTTTCAGGAGGTGGCTTTCAGGAGGCGGTTTGCGGCTGGTGATATCCTCAGCCCCGCAGGACCATCTGCAGGCGATCAGAGCACAGGGCATGGTACAGGAGGACCGCCCCCAGCTCCTTGTATGAGCGCCTGTGCTTACTAATTCTCTTGAGTGAACCACTCTCGCAAAGGCTTAGTTTCCTGGGTGTGGGTGTAATATTCTTGCGCAGTTTTCTTTCTCTGAAGCATTGGGCTTTGTGTGGAGCTGTGCTTTGTGAGATGATGGAAAAGGCCTGCACTTAACTAGAGCTGAGTGTGGAGGGAACTGGGTGGGTTCTGTCCTCTGGGCCTGTTTTTTCCTCTGCCTGTGGAGGGGTTGCTCAGTGACCCCTCCTGTTCCCTGCTGTGGGTCATTGGCTATTTTCACACATAGAGATGGGCCCAAGAGAGTTAAAATTATGCCGAGAAGTGGTGAGTTTATTGAAATTCTCTGCCTCATATGTCATGGAACTGGTGTTTTTAGTTTTTCTTGGCTTGAGTGTGAGCATTCTGCTGCCTGAGAGGCTGAGCACCAAGGGGTAAACGTTGGAGATAATGTTCAGGTTTATTGAGTGATTTATGAGGGAGTAGGAATATATAATAAGATTTCTTTTTTATAATAAGATCTTGAATATAGATTTTAAGAGAGTATGATGTGCTTCTGTAATGAATGGAGTTTTTATTTTGTACTCCCTTCAGTAATTTAACTGATTTGAATATTTTAAAATTTCTCTTTTATTATACTAGTTCTTTTGACATCTAAAATAGATACAACTTGAGTTGCAGTATTCTTTGTAATTAAAAAACCAATAATTTATCTCTCGAGGATAGCAGAAACTGGATGATTTATGCATTCAACTTTTATTTTAAGCAGAGCTTAAATAAAATCTTGCTTAAAAGAATTACAAATCAGCAGTTTAAAAATAAAAAATCTTAAAGAACCTTTGAAATAGGTTGTCATGAAGTTGACGTTAGCATTTTGTTTCAGAATTAGAGTCAGGGGATTTGATCTACACAGGTTTTTCCGTTGTGGTTGGGAATGAATTATCAATACAAATGGAAAATTAAGAGTGATTCACATGGGCTTCCCTGGGGGCGCAGAGGTTAAGAATCCGCCTGCCATTGCAGGGGATACGGGTTCAGGCCCTGGTCCGGGAAGATCCCACATGCCGCAGAGCAACTAAGCCCGTGCGCCACAACTACTGAGCCTGCACTCAAGAGCCCGCGAGCCACAACTGCTGAAGCTCGCACGCCACAACTGCTGAAGCCCGCACGCCACAACTGCTGAAGCCCACGCTCCACAACTACTGAAGCCCGTGCTCTGCAACAAGAGAAACCACCGCAGTGAGAAAAGCCCGCGCACCACAACGAGGAGCAGCCCCCGCTCGCCGCAACTAGAGAAAGCCAGCGCGCAGCAACGAAGACCAATGTAGCCAAAAATAAATAAATAAAAATAAATTTATTTTTTAAAAAAGAGTGATTCACACATTTTTACTTCGGAAATTTTCTTAGGGAATTTTTTTGTTTTTAACCTTCAGCTGATAGCTAAATGCCCAAGAAGGGGCAAGGATATTTGGCAAACGTGGTAACTGCAGAGCAAAATTTCTAAGCAGTGACTCAGGTTCACAGGTAAAATGACATAACCAGTCCCGGAGAAATTGTGCATTCATCATTTGGGGGTAGAATATGAGGCTTAGTATCTTCCACCTATTTTGACATTAATTTTGTGGCTCTGAGCTCTGCTTTGAAGGATTGCACAAATTCTATTGTTTTGGCCTTATTGCAGTAATGAGAGATTGACAAATCATAACTCCTTTTTTTTTTGCGGTACGCGGGCCTCTCACTGCTGTGGCCTCTCCCATTGCGGAGCACAGGCTCCGGACGCGCAGGCTCAGCGGCCATGGCTCACGGGCCCAGCCGCTCCGCGGCATGTGGGATCTTTCCGGACCGGGGCACGAACCCGTGTCCCCTGCATCAGCAAGTGGACTCTCAACCACTGCGCCACCAGGGAAGCCCCATAACTCTTTTAATTTGGCTTATTTAAAAAAATATATTAAGGGCATCCCACGTGCCACATACTCTTCACAGTCTTGGTGATGCCAGGGTCATGGTGATGTTGGTTCTTGCCCACAGAGAGCTCGTAGTCAAGTAGGAGAAATGAGTTTTTGCTTATGGATGGATGAGGCAGGTAGGGAGGGCTGTTTTGATGTGTTAGTTATGTGTGCATTTAATATATACATATGTGTTTTATATACTCCTATATTTAATTAATTGCCAAATTAAATTTATTTACTATTGCTGCAAAACAAATGACCAAAAACTTAATAGCTTAAACCAATACTCACATATTATCTTACAGTTTCCATGGGTTGGGAGTGCGGGAATGGCTTAGTTGGTTCTCTGCTCAGGATTTCAGAAGGCTGCAGACAAGCTCTCAGCCCGGTTGTGTTCTCTTCTGGAGGTGTGAGTGTGGGAAGAATCCACTTCTAAGCTCATTTAAGTGGGCAGAATTCAGTTCCTTGTAGCTGTAGGTCTGATGTCCCTGTTTCCTTGCTGCTATCAGCTGGGGACTGTTCTTGGCTCCTAGAGGCCCTTGCACTTCCTTGCCATGTGGCCTCCAGGCCCTTCAGACATGGTCGCTCACTTCTTTAAAGCCAGAAAGGGAGTCCCTCACTTTCTAGTAGGCTGACGTGGAGTCTTACATAGCAACCTGATCAAGGGGATGGCATCCCATTACTTTTGTCATGTTCTTTTGGTTCATCCCTTTACTTTTGTCATGTTCTTTTGGTTCTGCCTGCACTCAACAGGAGGGAATTATGCAAAGGTATGGCCCCACTGGGGGTCACCTTAGAATTCTATCCACTACATACATTTCTGGTTATTCCACTGACTTCTGTTCCCTCGAAATCAGCATTTGAATCTCAGGAAGACTGATGAGAGTAGTCCCAGTTGAGGAATAAAACTATCATCCGGAAAGTCAGAAGTGGGTTGTTTTCTTCTCTCAGTATAGGTAAAAGTCAGGAGGACAAAGTAATGTCTGTAGGTTCACCACTTTGGTAGGAAGGAGTTATATAAAAACAGTGGGGTGTCTGGCTCATATGTTTGGGGTGGATGTCCACAGGAATTTCACAGGGGTCCTCTGGCTAGACGCAGTCATTTTTTATCTGGATGTCTTAGCATTGGCTGATCACTCAGGAGTGACATATGGCAGGAACATGCTTCGGGGGGCAAGTCTCCTGGAGAGTACATTGCAGCACACAAGCTAGACAGATGGTGGCTTATTCACCCTTGGACCAGAGTGTAATCCTGCACATTGGCCAGCTGGGTGCTGAGAGGTGCTTGTGCCATCTGAGGCAGAGCCAACTGAGTTTACCTGGAACTGCTTTGTCAGGCATGAGGCGGTCACCTGACATGACCTGGAGTGGCGAGAAGGACAGTGTACTCATCAGGCTGAGAGGAGGATGCTGGTGACAGATTGTGTGAACTGGAACCAAACAGAGTCGGGAGGACGTCCTGCCAACAGGGTGGAGGGCAGGGGTTAAGATAGCCTAGCAGACACAATCACGGAAGTTGTCACCTTAGCTGGGTCTTCACTAAGCAGGGGTCCCTGTTGCTTCCACAAAATTAAACATGTGTTTCAGGGGAGGAAAAAGTGCTGCTGGGCCTGCCTCCCTTTATAGTTAAGGATCGGTGGATCCATGTGGCCGACAAGATACTTTGGGTTCTTAAGACAGCCATATTTAGGATGTCTATAATTTAAAAAATCCCTAATCCAATAAAGACATTGTCAATTACATGTTCATGACCCCTTGTTGAAGAAAAAGCCTGTGACTTTGAAGGAACAAATGTGTGTCCTTTGATTGGAAGCTGAGAACCTGTGGCCCTGTGGCTGCTGGAGAATTTATCCCCAGTTCAGTCATACCCCGTACCCAGATTGTGTGCTGGGGGTCTTCTCTCTTCTGTTTATTATATGATGCTTATTTTATTCATTTTGGTATCTGTGCCTTTTATTGTGACAGTCCTCAAGTATTTTTCAGAACTTGGAGAAGGGGATGGTACACTTAAAGAAACCAAGAAATGGTTCACTGAAATTCTTTATTTTTCCTTTCAGCAGTTCAAGCTCTATATCTGTAACATCAAAGTGCCATCTCCTGATTGGACCGTTTTCAGGAACTCGCATCAGTTTTCATAACAGCTTAAAAGGTGAGTAGAGCTTGAGACTCTTCTCTTTGATAATGTTTGCGAAGCAGAGCTTGTCACAGCACTGACTGTTCTGAGATTGTGTCCCTCTCAAGAAAGTGGTCCCAACTCCTAGGTGCAAAAACTATCTTCCCAATGTAACTTTTTCTGATTGGAGGAAAGTTGCATGATACCAGATTAAATGTGACTTTTCTTTTTTGTTTAATACCCAAGTGTATTCATAGTGGGCTGTGAATGTATATAAAATACATATTTCTAGATTTACTAGAATATCTGAAGGAAAATAATCTTACTATTCAATTTCTATTTATTGCTGAGCCTGAGCATTTAATACCCAGATGTTTAAAAACATTTAAGATTGGTGAGAAACGAGATTCTTTCTTTCTCATTCTAATTTTTTTGTTCTGCTTGGTTTCCAACTTCATAAAATGGGAATAATCACGGGATTGCCGTGGGACGTGATGAGCCACCATGCTTCATACAGCACCTGGCATGTAGTGCACACTGAACGGATGTCAGCTTCTCTCTCTCCTGGCTGTTGTAACAGCAAGTGAGCAGGTTTTCCTCTCTGTGTGTTGGTAGCACACGTGATCTGTACTGTAGGGGGGCGTTGACCTCCTAATTTGCTGTGTTTATGTTCCTGTGTGTTTCTTCTTGTAGGGTGGGGAGTAAGTGGCCTGGGGTATAAATTTCAGGGTATCTGGAAGTAGAAGCTTAGATGACACACATGTTTTGGTCACCTCTGCGCATCCTCAGACCCAAAGCCCAATTCAGAGCCAGCCCCAGTTGGGGACAGTTAGTGAAGGTGCCTGGCGGGGGGTGGTACCAGGAGCATCCTACCTGCCTCAGCTTACCTGCCCTGCTTTACCCTTTAGCATGTCTCTTCACCTCTCTTTGCTTCTATTTTGTCAACTCTTAAGTATTTTAGTGATTCCTGTCCTGCCTAATTGCCAGGCTGTGGAGAACATCAAATGAAGAAATATATGAGAGTCTTCAGCAAAGTAAAAACATTCTATACAACATAAGGTTCTTTTCCCCTAAATGTTTTAAAAATTTATTTATTTTCTTTATTATTTTTGGCTGTGTTGGGTCTTCGTTGCTGTGCGCGGCTTTCTCTAGTTGTGGAGAGTGGGGGCTACTTCTTGTTGTGGTGTGCTGGCTTCTCATTGCGGTGGCTTATCTTGTTGCGGAGCACGGGCTCTAGGTGCGCGGGCTTCAGTAGTTGCGGCACGCGGGCTCAGTAGCTGTGGCTTGCGGGCTCTAGAGCGCAGGCTCAGTAGCTGTGGCGTACGGACTTAATTGCTACAGGGCATGTGGGATCTTCCCAGGCCAGGGCTCGAACCCATGTCCCCTGCATTGGCAGAGGGGTTCTTAACCACTGCACCACCAGGGAAGTCCCTCCCCTAAATTTTTAATGTGCCAGGCATGACTCATTGTTTATGCCATATTCCTTACTAGAATGTAAGCTTTATAAGGGCAAGAATGTCCCTCCCTCCCACTTGTTTTTTCCTCCAGGGCTTGAAACAGTGCCTGCTAACTAGGAGGAGTTCAATGAGACTTTTGTCAGACGAAATGATTGATGGAGATCCCCCGGAGGCTTTCAGAGCTTACCCAAGCCTTTTTATTCATGGTGGTTGTTGGAAATAGATGAGGCAGTTGGAGAATCACGAGGGATTTAATGTGCTTCCTCACTAAGGCACACAGACCCTTGAACTTATGTGGACTTTTCACAGGTTGGAAGCTTCCTGAAATTGTAGGTGCTCAGAACCATGCTGTACTTAACAGACTCTGAGTCACTGTTGGGTGCAGTTCCTACGTAGTTCTTTCCTGAGTGGATTTCACAATCAGGGATATGCAAACGTGGAGCCCATTCAGTAGGGTCTCACAGGGTCGGTGGTAAGCTTCTGTGGGGGGCACTCAGGCCGCACGCCTCGCCAGTGGTCAGTGACTGATGGAACACTTTTCGTTCACGTGGTTCTTCATTACCTGACAGGACAGTGTGATGTTTGAGAATCCCTTACCTTCCCAGACATGGTATTGCTGAGGTGCGCCATTTTTCTTCCATAAATTGGCATACCCACCACCAGCTTGAGGCAGGAGGTGGCAGCTTGTCTACACCAGAGCCAGAGAGAGTGGGGGCACAGCGTGGTTTCTCATCATCATCTCAGATGTAGTCCTCTTTGACTTTGCCCACCACAGACTAGAACTGTCTTCATGTAGAATTCTACTGGGTAACTGAACACACCACTGATTCTGCCCCTAAGGACTATGCAGCTTGATTTGCAGAATTTTGACAGAAGTAGAAATCTTGCAAATTACATAACTACCCTATTCTCTCCCGTATATGGAGTTACCTCATTCTGTCAGCTATTTTAAGCAACTTTCAGAATTGGTAATGGAAAACTTTTTCTTGACTACATTACTGTATATGGATTTTAAATTAAAAGTAAAGTGCATTGCTCCTTCTGAACATAACAGTGGTTAAGAACAGATTCCTTTCTGCAGAACTGCATGTCACCTGGTGCAGTACAGGTCATTTCCAGGTACATACTTGGGTTCAGAGGTGTTGTAAGAGCTTTCACACCTCTAAGATAGGTTCTTACAGCTGATTGTCCTGGAATTTATATTTGTTCTGTTACTTGTAAAATTCTGTCCCTTAAAGCTCACAGCTGGACCGGGAGACATTCCTACATGCTGATAGGACAGACTGGAGGCATTACCACTCTGCTCTGTCTGCTGGGATGGGAAGGCCCAAGGAATTCTGGGCTTTTTGTTAACTGCAGAATGTGCCTGTCTTACTGTACAGTGGATTTTTTTGGACTTGGTTTTAAAATCGGGTTGGGTCCCCATGTCTAGGTTGTTGTTAAGTGTATTTCAAAAATTTGACCTCCTTGATAAATTTGAAGACAGGTCCCTCTTTGCCTTATCATATCTGTAAGGTATATTTGGAAACATGGCCTTTGGCTCAAATTCTGTGCTTTTACTCACTTTGTTACTCTGGCAAGTCCTAACCTCCTCTGAGTCTCAGGTTTTCTCATCTTTAAGTAGGATAGTAATTGTTTTGTGGAATTATCGTGAAGATGCCTAACTCAGCATTCAGTGCGTAGTAGGAGCTTGATGAAATGTCAGTTATTGTTTTCCATCGAAATGCCAGCTCTTACCCAAGGACCATGGCTGGCTGGATCAGAGGAAGAGAGCAGGGGCGG
Organism: Delphinapterus leucas; assembly: GCF_059928025.1. Classification (NCBI taxonomy): domain Eukaryota; kingdom Metazoa; phylum Chordata; class Mammalia; order Artiodactyla; family Monodontidae; genus Delphinapterus; species Delphinapterus leucas. The sequence continues at coordinate 27,809,989 of NC_143142.1, read as the reverse complement.
AGCTTTCCGTCCTCTTGCAGGACTAAGGAGGTTTGCTGAGTAATTTCATGGGGCATCTTGCTGGAGTCAGGTGGGTGGAGTGCCTGTGCCCTGGCCAAGCACAAAGCTGCTGGGATGGAGGTAAACAAACCATTAATTCGAGCTTTTTGCACCTTTTCCTGTCCTCTTTGTGAGACTTAGACCCGGTTGGCTCTCAGCACAGATGTGAAAGGTTCAGATGGGGAAAGTCCCATCTCTTTTTTTGGTTTCCTTCAATGTCCTTAAGGGATCTGAAGTGGATGGTGAGGACCAGGGAGCCAAGTGGGAGTCCTGCATTGTGAGACCTGTGGTCCCAGTGGGGAGATGCTCTAGCAGTCAAAAAATAACCGTAGATACAGGTGATACAACCTGACCTGAACTTCTGTCTTTGTGTTAAATTTAAACTTTCAAGGTACATCACAGAGGATCAGTAGTGTTGCGAGAGGCATAACCTCTGAGTGTAGGTCTCTGCTGTCTACACTGTCTACAAGAATGCTTATTTTCTCCAAATGTATTTTTGCCAGGGTCCAGTAAAGTCGATTAAACCATGAAAGGTTTGTGCTGGGAGTTCCCTAACTTGAAGGAGGATTTAAACTCTGCCTCACAGTTAGGTTGGGGTCATTCAGAGGCTGCACCAAGACATACTGGCTGTGTGAGAAGCTGGGCAGTGGTGGGTTGGTGCCTCTCTGGCCTTCCAGGTTGTCATCAAGGAAGTCAAGGTGAGCACATTGAAACCAAGGTGACACCAAGGTTTCCAGTGGGAGGGGTCCTGGGACAGATCCCAGGTAGACTAGTTCCAGGGTCCCTCTTGGCTTGTGATAGAGTTTCTGGGTTCTCTAGGCCTCATTCAGGTCCTTCCACCTCCTGCTTCCTCTCTCTTCTCCTCCTCCTCCCTTCCTCCTGCCCACCCCATGTCTGTGCAGCGTCAGGGGATTCAGATCTGAGCGCCATCTCACTGCTTTTCCCTCATTCTTCCACTTTAAGGTTAAGAGTGGCACTGAGAAAAATTGGAACTCAGCAAGGGCATCAGGGATGCCATGTGCTGTGTTTGAGTTAGGAAAACCCAGCAATGCAAAGAGGAAGGCCAGCAGGCAGGACACCACTTAGAGGCTGGGAAGAGAACCTTGTTACCTCTGCTGTTTCTGCCTGTGGCCTGGGAACTTGGGAATTTTCTCTGCCTGTGTGTTGGACGCTGTCCTTCTGTTGTTAGACTATATTATTTTGTTATTAAGTAGACATTCAGAGTTGTATTAGAAAAACACCTTTATGTTTCACTTTAAACTGAAACACAGCAACTTCATCAGTCAGTGCCTAGCACAGCATTAAACTGCTAAAAAGCTAGCAAATTTTCCACCTAAAAATTTTGTCGGGGAGGTAAAGGTGGGGGGCATGGGGGAGAGTATAAAAATAAATCTTTCAGAGATCCTGGGTTGCTTGGTGGCGTGTGTATTTTTCCGTGGTGCGGGAGGTTAGAAATAGCATTGCTTTTTATGGGATTCTCAGCAGCAGCTCAAAAATGTGGCTTCGTGGGCTCAATCTGTGTGTGTGGGTGAGACGGCTCCTGCAGCCCGTGGGGTGGGGGCAGCGCCTATCTGTCTTCCTGCCCGTCCGCCCCAGCGGGTGTCACCCGGGTGAACGGCGCTCACGTGTGAATGTGCTCGCCAAGGTCAGGCTCTTGTGAGGATGTGCCTGTGGCAGCGGATGCCAGCTGTAGCAGACGGAGCCTCAGTGATCCCCACAAAGTCACACCGGTGCACGTGCGAGGGCAGGTGCCGGGCACAGGGGTCGTGATCTGGGAGGGCGTCCTCCAAGGCTTCTGAGTGTCTGACTGGCTGGGCCTCCTGAGTCTCTGTGAGATGGCCTCCCCTTCGAGCCTTAATACCAGCGGGTTTGGTGGGCCACCCCTTCAAAAGGAGTCCTGAAGGATTCTTGACATTTGTTAGAGTTACATAATTCTTACAGATGGAGGTCGGTTGCCCAGTGTTTCTCAGATTCAATGCAGGAAGGAAATGGAAGGAGGCAACCACTGGGCAGAGGCTTTTAACCCCCATGGGACCCAGGACATATGTGAATTCCTGGAAATTGTGCCTGTTCCTGCAGAGAAGGCCAGGGCTTTGATGGGATTCTCGGTAAGATTTTGACCTCCAGAAAGGTTAAGAGCTTTTGCAATAGAGCATAAGGTAAAGTTCATTTAACTCGGGAAAATCATTTTGGAAGCATAGTGAGTGTCGGGAGAGGGAGGTGTTGGCAGGATTGAAGAGGACGGGCAGAGGAGGAGAGGGGTCTGCTTAGTAAATTGTGTGACAACACAAGAGGGGACCCCATCTGCTGGGGGTTTTCTTTGTGGGCTTTCTTCTTGAACTTCCTGTAATATTGTGTTGGGGATGGTTCCTGCCAAAGGCCGCTTGCCAGTGCTTGGTTACCTTCGCAAGCTTGGTGCTTGGAAGGGGGGCCGGCTGCTCGCAGGTCATCTGGGGTCTGTGTGGATTCAGCCCAGCATTTAATCAGCAGTTTCCCCCTCTTTCCCTGGATCTGCTGTGCCTTGTTCTCTACAGTTTTTCTGGCGACTTGCTTGGGGGTGATTATGATAGGCCAGCAGCTGTCCAGAGGACAGTGGAGGAAACCTCAGGCAACGAGTGCTTCACCTCCTCATCCACAGCTCGCCGGGGCTTTGGCGCTACTCAGTGGTGCCCACTTCAGTGCCTTCTGTCTGAGTGGCCAGTTGCCTTTGGGGGACAGGATCGCTGGATAAGTGTGCAGATCACTTGCAAACACAAAGCGTTACAGCTGCCCGAAGACCGTGTGGGTGAGAGTGCCTCAGCCAGGTCAGGGGTGGTGCCCATGCTGCCTGGGCCTCACGGTCCACCAGGGGCAGAAATGTTTCTCTTGAGTCCTCGGGTGGAGCCGGAGGAGCCGGGAAGGTTACCCAGGCACCTCTCTTTCGGAGCAGGATGTCAGGGGTGCCCTGGAGCCAGAGCGAATTAGAGCAGGGAGGACTCGTCCCAAACACGACCTGCGTCTACTTTTGCTTTTTAAAAGTTCCAAAGTTGCTACCTGATATGCAGGTTCTGTTCTGTTGTAATATTTCACCTATGCAGTTATATTCCAAGAATAATGATGCTTTTGGCTTTCTTTATTTCTCTGCTTGGATTGATCCATGTTTGCCCAGTGCAATGACTGGGCAGGGAGTTCTGCTTCCTGTGGTGCTAGTCTGGCAGCTGCCACATGTCCTGTCACCTCAGTCCCTATCTCTCAGTACCCCTGTTGACTTCATAAAAATAAGAGAATGTGCTGAGATTCTTCAGTCATTTGAGAAAATTTGTTTTACAGGTTCAGGTGGGTTTGTGAAGTATTTTTTAGTACTTTGCAAGATATAAGGATGCTTTTGAGTCATCATTAAAAGAACTTTTTACCACTTAGTATTGTGGTATTTAAATCAGTTATCTATTATTTGATCTTTAATTAGTTCTCAAACATTCTGCTGCTCCCCTTTTTCAAAAAGTGTGGTGGAAAATATATAACAGAATTTGGAACCCTGTGCCCTGTTGGTGGTTATGAAAGGTAGTGTTGCTGTGGAAAACAGTATGTTTTAACCATTTTAAAGTGTACAGTTTAGTGGCATTAAGTACATTCATATTGTTGTGCAATCATCACCTCCATCCATCCCCAGAACTATTTTCATCTTGAAAAACTTGAACTCTATTCCATTAAACACTAATGCCCATTCCCCCCACTCCCAGCCCCTGGCAACCACTTCTACTTTCTGTCTCCAGGAACTTGACTGCTCAAGACCTGATACAAGTGGGATCATAGAGTATTTGTCCTTTTGTGACTGGCTCGCTTTACTTAGCATAGTGTCCTCAAGGCTCATCCATGTTATTGCAAGTGTCAGAATTTCCTTCCTTTTTAAGACTGAATAATATTCCATGGTCTATATAGACCACATTTCGTTTATCCATTTGTCCATCAGTGGACACTTGGGTAGCTTCCACCTTTTGGCTGTTGTGCTAAACATGGGTGTCCAAATATCTCTTCAAGTCCTTGCTTTCAGTTCTTTGGGTATCCTCATTTTAAAAAAATACTCCCCAAACTTATTTTTAAAAGCACACTCTCGATTAGACACCATTAGGAATCCAAAAGAAAGATATGCTGAAGTATGGAGGTGATCTTAAAATTACAAGATTTGAAAATGTGAACTAATTAAAGGGAAGTGAAAGAATAGAATTGAGAGCTATCCTTTCCTATAGAGGTAATAAATATTATTCGGGCCAGCAGGCCTCTCGTACATGTTCTGAGTGAAGCATTATTCCTTACACAAGACTCCAGGTAGGGCCAACTTCCAGGAACAACGCACTCGGCCTGCATGTTGCTCTTGTGTTGTCAGGGGTGCTGATGGGGAGACAGACAGGAAATGTGAAAAAAAAGGAAAAACGGGAGAATTTCTGGTCAGACTCTTGTTTTTCCTGAGAATTGGAAAAATTTTAAATTGTGACCTTTTATGGATAACAGTACATTATTTGTGATAAGAATTCCACAAGACTTTTACTGGAATGACTTCTAGAATCCTGTGCAGTGGGAAGGTTTTCTACGGTGTTAGCACCGTCTGTGTGCATGGTGGGAGCCTCACCCTCCCTCCTGCGCCTCCATTGTCTTTAGAGCATGAATCGCCTGGTCAAATCAAGAAAGAAAGCTAACAGGTGAGAGGATAGGGAAGTTCGTCTCAGTCTGGGCAAACCTTGGCTTTCAAAAGTGTGGGAAGACAGAGAAGCTGTTATTAGAAGAGGAGCAGTGGGACAATGAGCAGGGTCACGACCAGCTGTTGGTGATAAAGTTTATCTTTAACCCACATCAGAGCTCCAGCTGTGTGCTGGCCCTCTGGGGGGCCTGAGCACAAAGATGACTGGGAGACAGGCCCTGCCTCACAGAGGGACTCGTGATCTGATGGAGGAGACCCACAACATGTCCCTGGTCACAGTCCACAGTGACTTGCGCTCAACACGTGGTGCCGAAGGGGCCCAGGGCAGAGAGGGCCGTGTACACCCTACTGGGAAGGTTTGTGGATACACTCACGGAGGTGGTGACGTGTGAAGTGGGTCTTAAAGCACCCATTGTAGTCTGCAGGTGGGCAGATTAAACATTTCTGGGTGTGTCTGTGAGAGTGTTTCCAGATGAGTCAGACTCAGTAGATGGCCTCCCCAGTGTGGGTGGACATCATCCAGTCCGTTGAAGGCCTGCATAGAACAGAAGGTGGAGAAAAGGGGAATTTGGCCCTCTTGCTTCCTGCCTGCCTGCTTCAGGTGTGACATCCTGCCCTGGGACTGGGGTTTACACCGTCGGCTCGCCTGTTCTCAGGCCTTTGACACCACTGGCTTCCCTGGGTCTGCAGCTTGCAGACGGCAGATCGAGGGACTTCTCAGGCACCATAATTGTGTGAGCCAGCTCCTCATAATAAATCTCTCTCTCTCCTCTCTCTTTGTGTGTGTGTGTGTGTGTGTGTGTGTGTGTCCTTTTGGTCCTGTTTCTCTGGAGAATTTTCAGCAGCTTCTTCATTAATCTGATTATGTTTATATTCTAAGTCTTCTCCTACTATCTCAACATCTACTTCTTCGCATATCTAACTTATTTTGGATAAAATAATCCTGAAGCCATTAGAATACTATCCAAACTTTGCTTGGCTAGAATTGATAACTAATAAAGATTCTATTTATTTGCTTTTTACAGTTTTATCATTTTCTTTATTTATTCTCCAGGCAAGTATTCTTAAAAAAAAAAAGATAAGGGTTTGTTTTAGGCATCTTTTTATGCCTTATTTCTGTATGACTGTGTGTGTATTTTCTTTTTTGATAAGAAGCAAAAATCACAGTATCTTGAAAGAGTTCTGTTGTCTACCATCAGATGTGTGACCTACTGCTTATTCGTGGGCAGCAGCAAAGCACTTAGTGAGATATAAAACTGAGTAAAAGTCAAATGCTGTGTATATTCTAAGAAGTTACAGTATACCACACAAATGAAAGAGTCTCTTATTCCTAAATTTAAACCGTAGCTGATTTATACCAAACCTTTGCCTCTAAGGTAGGCCTGTAAGAATATAAGAGGGTACAGTCACTGGCATAAGGACTGTCACTGCCAGCACCAGTGGGCAAATTGGAGGCCTCGCTCTGCACTGCGGCCCCCTGAGAAAGTCAGCCCACGCAGGGGCCACATCTAGACCTGTTGTGACACACAGGGATTTTAATTCCCTGAGGCTAACTAAATTCTGAGGTATTTTCTCAGTTTCCAGGCAATAAGAACCTAAACAAAACTGAAAGGGACCGTGTATCAAGCCTGGGTGGAGTTTGGGCCCCTCCAGGGAGTATGTGTGAGCAGGTGCGTGAAACCCTGCTCCTCCTCCTACCCCAGCCAGTCTGTGTTCACAGAAGTCCTCACACCTCGCAACTCAGGCTCAGCCTCTTGTGCTCCAGCAAACAGAATGATGAACAGTATAATCGGCAGCAGAGCACCTCTGCCACCAGGAAAGGCATCTGAAGGCAAAATCGGCTGTTAGTTTTTTCATTCTTTTTATATGTTCACTCATGCATTCACTCAGCAAATAATTACTGCGTACTTGATTGAAACCATACAGTATTAGTCCTGGCAAAGGCCTTTTACAAATGGAATGAAGTGGTTAGAGAGGCTGTGGCTCCGGCAGGTGCAGCGATTTGCTCGCGGCCACAGCGCCCTCGAATGGAGCTGCAGGGACCTGGCTCAGGTCTCTGGGGCCCTCGGGCACCTTTTGCCTCACCTCAGGCTCAGCCCTTCTTTCTCCCACAGAAGACCCTGTAGACTGGCCTGGTCTGAATCGCAGCTGCTCTGTTCCAAACCTTAGCCACTAAGATCTTAGGATTCTTGGGAACAGTGAGCATCACATTCAATGTAAATGTGGTTTATCTTTAAGAATTACTGAATTTTGACAAAGCAGTGTTTCTGAGGAATAGAAATGTGTCATCTCATGGCCAGTGTAATTTTCTCTTCCATTTCTCTTACAATTCTGTTTTTGAAAATCGTGCTTTTTATGCTTGAGGTGGACAGGGTGTCGCAAGTAGAGGCCACAGCATAGGGCATTTCCTGTTTACCAGGGAAATATTGCCCCAAGATCTGTTGGTCTAGCTGATTATGGTACTTTTGAGCCAATCAGATGAAATTTTGGAAGATATTCAGTAAAATAAAACTTTCCCTTCTAGGGTACCAAAAAGAAATGCTCAGCGTTGGGTGTTTTAGTTTAGTCAGTCCTCATGCACTAGTTGTGTGCCATCAAGAGCTCAGCAGGTGATAAGGAAGTGTGGTGGGGTTCAGAAGTTTCCTGGCCTCAGAGAGCTATTTGACTGCTGTTTGGCTGGATGGTGGAGTGGATAGAGAGAATAATACAGCATTTCTGAAGGCCTGATGTTTTCCTTGGCTCATTGTCTTAGGTGTTTCAAAAGCAGATGGCAAACAGTAACAACAGTGTTGGGTGCGAACATAGGTGATCCGTGAGTAGGCTGCTGACATTATTCCTGGGTGTGTTCTGTGTGTATTTGTGATTCTGTGACCCATACTCTATTCCTGTTGTTTTCGCCAGCCACTTCAGGTGATCATATGGCTTGAGATGAGTATAGATGACGGAAACTTGAGTTATAAAACATTTTTAGCATCTAGAAATGTCCTTAGACATTTGACTTAGGATCAACAGTCTTGATCTAAGATTTTTTCTTTGCTACCCCTTTACTTGTTCCCTGACCGTTCCGGGGTACAAAGACCACTGGAGAGAGATCTGGGATCTTTCCAATTCAGGGGCCACTTGGGAATGGGATGACAGTAGAGGCAGTGTGGACTCTAGGAGGTCAATTCTGGGCATTGGTGGGGTGGCTCCTGAGGCAGATGCTTTGGTTCCTGGGCATTGGTGAGGTGGCTCCTGAGGCAGATGCCATGTGCTTTGGTTCTGGGGCTTGGGCACCCCATCAAAGGAATACTGTGAACCTTCATTGCTGACTTCTTTTAAGGTAGACACATAATGAAAATGTGAACCTGAAATCACTGGTTTAGGTCTTGGCAAAGTTACATATTTTTTGACAAGTTGGCATGGGTTGGCATTTCTTGTAATTCAGTTTTACATCCTTTCTATGGTCTCTGTAGAAGTAATCAGTTTTCCAGTTCTGGAAACCTGGTCTTTTTGTGGACAGAGTAATTTGGTGGAGAGAAGACATTATTTCTAGGTTGCTGCTGGGAAGCTCTTGCCATGTAGACTACAAACTGTAGCTGATCCTATGTGTTGGTGTATGTGTGTGTGCATTTCCTCTAAGTCAGCAGTAGTTTGTGGCATTTTACAGATATGGAAATTATTTAATTAAATTTAGATGCATGGGCACTTCCATGGTGGTCCAGGGGGTAAGAATCCGTGCTCCCAATGCAGGGACCCCGGGTTCGATCCCTGGTCGGGGAACTAGATCTCATATGCATGCTGCAACTAAGAGTCCGCATGCTGCAACTAAGACCCAGTGCAGCCTAAATAAATAAATATCTTAAAAAATACTTTAAAAAATTTAGATGCATGAAGAGAACACCTACTCATGCAGAAGTTGTGCAAATACATGCAAATCCTGTACAAATGAGCTGGCTTGGCTGGACTGGAATATTGTTTCACACCAGTCCTTCATTGTATCACAGAAGAAGAAATATGGCAGTACAGTTATCTTATGGTTCACTTTTGGATTAAATCATAACTTTAGGATACTTTTTCATTTAAAAAGTGACTGCCTAACTAAGTAAGAAGTCTTAGATGGATGTCACCTTCCTTCTTCATTTTTTTCACATTGCATGTGAATTTTCAGGTGTCAGTATTACCTCGTTAGTCATTGTCATCTCTCCTGATCACCTTTGAAGCTACTTTAAAAATTTCCTTTTAAGCATTTTTAAAAATTGCATTTTACCTTGCTTTCAGTCCCAGAAAATCACATGTAAATTGTTGGAAGCTTGCTTCCACGTGCACTGTTGGAAGCTTGTCCCATCCTCCTTATGGATCTTGGAGGAGTCAGGCTCACAGGCTGGGGGCTGGAGGAGTCCTTTAGAACAAGTTCAATGCTAGCTCTTTCTCAGTTTACACTAAATGATTTCTGAGGTTGAAATGACAGATTTGTCCTAGTTGACTCTACTTTTAACCTCTGGCTATTTAATTCTATGAAGTAAGCTGAGGAATATACATGTTAAACACTAGTTTCTGCCCATGCTGAAAGGGCTGATGATGGTCAAGGTGGCTGTCACTTTGAGGCTCTAGGCTGGGAGCACATCAGAAGGATTGGACCAGAAATGGCTTAAATAGGAGATAATTATGACAAATGGTCTCTTAAAAAGTCTTAATAACTCAATCTGAATACATAGCAAGAGATTTTTCTCATCAGAAGGATGAGGTCTGTGGTATTATTATTAACTGGAAAGGAAGTTATGTCTTTTTCTTTAGAACGAAAGAGACCACAGCTATCATATGTATCCAGAAACTTCATTTACAAGTAAGGAAGTGGAAGTCAGAGACCTTAAGTGACTTGCCTAAGGTCAGACCCTTAGTAAGTGGTGGAGTAAGCCTTGACGTGAGAGGCTTCATTGCAGCCTCTGCCCTTGTAGACCCCATCCTACACTGGAGGATGTGGATGGAGGATGTTGTAAGGCCAGCTGAAAATGGTATTTTTTTTTTTTTTTTTGGGTTCGCGGGCCTCTCACTGCTGTGGCCTCTCCCGTTGCGGAGCACAGGCTCCGGACGCGCAGGCTCAGCGGCCATGGCTCACGGGCCCAGCCGCTCCGCGGCATGTGGGATCCTCCCGGACCAGGGCACGAACCCGTGTCCCCTGCATCGGCAGGCAGACTCTCAGCCACTGCGCCACCAGAGAAGCCCTGAAAATGGTATTTTTAATGGTTGCTAGGAAAATTCTGGTTACACTCTTTTTTACATTGTAATTGACGTTAGAACAGCCTACCTACTTGTCTGCATGCCAGCCCATTGTTTAGAGTAGTCAAAAATGTGTATCTTTTTAGTTTGGTCTTACATGGAATAGCTGTGAGATTGTCAGTACTCTCAAGGGATATAAAAGTGAATTCTGTCAGATTTGTTCATTAGTTATTAGAAAATGCTTAGGAGCAAAGAGCATTTTGGTAACTGGCTGGTCAGATTTGGGACATGCATAAAAATATAGTAATCAAGCACAGTGAAAATCAAGCATTTGATTTGTAGGTAAACCTTCCTTCCCTTAAAGAAATGAGCTGTGCAATCTTTGTTTGCAACTGAGGAGTTAAACACCAACACTTTTCTAAGGGAAGTGGCTTCGACAGAAGCATCAGCAGTAGTGAAGCCCCTGTTAGCATCTGGACTTTGTAGAATCTCAAGACATTTACTCTCTTGCTTGGAATTTTCCCTCATACAGGGGACCTTCCCTCAGCACCTGTGACCTTGCGTAATGTGCCCAACATCCTGGGGAGCTGTGATGAACCTGGTGACTGGGGAAACCTAGAAGTTGACCCTTCTGTAGACTCATCCCCACGGAGGTGCCCGAACCCTACCCAGGAAAAACCAGCGGCTCCTGCCTCTGGAGTCCAAGTGTGGGCACAGGGCAGCCTGTAGCTGGGATTTCACTCAACATGAAACATAGCTCCAGATGGCTTGTATGTGAGCTTAGACCTGTAGAAGTAGAATGAATTTTAAAGGATCAGCTGACACCTTGAAGTGGTCAGCACTGTATACTTAGTACACTGTGGAGGGGTGGGGGTCTGCTGGCTTCCAAGTGGGTAGAGAATCTTTATACTGTTGTTTCGGGTGATACCTGTTCTTGAGTATCTGGAACAAAGGGCATAGCCACTGTTGTTTAATATACATATTCTTATGAGGCTCTAAGACTTCCCCAGTAAAAGTGAACTCTAATGTATATTTTGGTGTGTGTGCTTTTAATGATTGTACAAAAAGAGTTTAATTTGTGTTTGTGTGGAAGGTTGAGCACTGCACACACTGACAAAGACAGACATTATAAAATTAAAGTTTCAGAACTTGAAGTAACTGTGAAGGTCACCGATTCCATCTTTTGCATTGTACAAAGAAGAAAACCTGAAGCCTAGAGAGGCTGAGTGAGAACTCCATCTGATCAACACATTTCCACGGCTGAACACCTCTTCTAATCAGAGATGGATGTGGCAAGGAACAAAGTGTGGTGGACTGGCAGCTGGCCACTAGTTTGAGCTCTGAGACCAGCCAGTAATTATCTGCATGGCTTTGAGCCGCTCACCCCTCAGAGTCTCAGAATCCTCAGCCGTGAGTGCCTGGAGGCCCGTTTGTCTTCTCCATTTTTGTGTCCTCAGCAGCCACTGTGTGCCTGGCTGGAATGGGTGCTCAGCAGATGTTTGCTCGGCAGTGAAGAAGGTGGCTGGAGAGCGTGTGGCCCTCAGAGGAGTACTGGTCTCAGGAGGTGGCAAAGAGAAAAGATTTCTAGTCCGTCAAGTTTATAGAGGTTGCCTGTTAGATCTCCTTCTTGGAGATTCTTAACGTACCTTTAGCATATTAGAGGCTCGGAGAAGCTTGACAGAAAAGAAAGCTGTAGTGTTGTTTAACCCAGAATCTCCTAAATTTTTCTCTCTCTCTCTTTTTTTTTTTGCTGCACTGCGTGGCATGTGGGATCTTAGTTCCCCAACCAGGGATCGAACCTGCGCCCACTGCATTGGAAGTGCAGAGTCTTAACCACTGAACCGCCAGGGAAGTCCCTCTCCTAAACTTTTTTGACCCAAGAACACTCTTCCTATGGCTTTGTTAAACCTGGGGGAACTTTTGCTGGAAGAGATGAGCTTGAAGGAGACTTCCTGCTGGAACATTGTGAAATTTGAGAGCTGGGGTGGGAGGATGGGACATATTTAGAGGCATAAGGAGGTGGCAGTAGGTTTGGGGCAGGGGTGGGGGGCGGTGGGTTGGTCTCTAAACAGGGCTCAGACTCCAAATTCTGCAGTTAAACCTGTAGGCTCTGCATCCATAGCACAAATAGGAATCTGGGGTGAGGTGTTCATCCCTTGAGTTGCAGTCATGCGGGGAGAGGTGTGCATCTTGTCCTTAGGGAACCAAGGGCAGTGGCATGAAATGACCATGTTTCTGTTGTGCTCTTGCACTTTCTCCTGTTTTTCTCTTTAGCAGATTGTTTCTTGAAAGCAGGACTCTAATCTAAATTCTGTAAAACTCGCTAGGCACCATTGCTGCTCATCTACCTACCACTCGGAGTAAGTGCTGAAAGTGCTGAGACACTTTGTCGAGATTTGGTTACCTTTGCCCCCCTCCTTTCTCCATATGGTCTGAGATGGGCTCCACTGAGAGAGCAAGCAGGAGGGTCCCTCTCTGTCAGCCACACTGTTGGTGGGTTTGGTGATGCCGGTAGACATGCCTAATCACAGCTGGTCAGCTCTCCCCTGGCCCCCACTGCTGTCTCTGGGGACCCATGCCCCAGCCCCCAAGGTTTATCTCCACCTACTCCCCCTCCCAGATAAGTACATATAAATGTGATTATGTTTAGAAGCTGAAGCATTTGAATAAATCAGATGCTTTTGCCCAGCCCTAGAATAAAGGCTGTAGTTATTTTAACAACAACAACAGCAAAAATCCTGCAGTCTTCAGCTATTTCTGGAAGTAGACTGGTAATTAGCATGCCATTTGTAATTCATTGCTGTCTCCCTGCTGTTTGTTTCCTTGTTCCAATGCAGCCCAGTTTGGGAGACTGGGTTTATTTCATTTGGAAATGCGATTTTGTTGAGACCTCCAAATGCCATAACGAGATTAATGGTTTTCTGGAGCCGAAGTTTGCCAAACCTGGTGTTGGCAGCTTGGGGACTCGTTTCCAGCAGCTCTGCGGAGGGGAGTAACAGCTTGCTTGGGTGGTATTGACTTTCCAAGAAAACTGTTAGAAGCAACTGCTTCAGGATGGTTTGATGCTACCTGAGGAGAGTGATTCTTGAGGAGGAGAACAGGTAATTTGGGGGTAGGGTAAAGAGGCTTACATTGTTTTATTTGCTGCACTGTTATTCCTGGGAGATGTTTCACATTTGTAGTTTATATATTTACTGATGTTCGTGGAGGCCAAATGCAGATGAGTGCCTTTTGGGATTTTGTTCTCTGGAGTGAAAGGAAAATGTTTGCAGTGGTTCCTTGGAAAGGGGCAGGCGGGCGAGAGGCTCCTGCGGGGCCCCTGTGGCCTCTCCCTCCGGACTTCATGCTAGCCCTCCAGCTGCAGAGGGAAAAGAGGAAAATATGAAGTGACCGTTTCTGTTTTGGAGTGCTGGGATCTGACTATAAAAGAACTCAGCCATGGTCCCAAACGAAAGCTTTTGGTTCCTTCTTTTTAGAAGATTTGTTGGGGCAGTCTTTAATGAATAAAGGGGTTCTCTGGATTTCTCCAGGGTGTGTGCTGTCTTACTCTGCCTGCTCTGTTGACCCCAGATTTGCCAACAGGACAGGCGGGTGGGAGTAGAGCACAGGGCGAGCATGCCTTAGGCCCAGCTGTCTTGGGGGTTCCCATTTGTCTTCTCCTTTCCACTGAGAGGGAAATAAAGTAACTTTGCCCTCTGAGGACTTAATTCCTTTTTTCATTCATCAAAAGCTATTTTATGCATGAGCTAAATCTTTCTAAACTGACCCTCCTGCCCTTACTCTCCCTGACTCTACAAAAGAGGGAGTAAGTTAAAAAACAAACAAACAAAACTCTCTTGTGAAAGGGATGCATATGTATTGTTCTGTGCAGCTCTTGATAAAACGGTTTAGATGTATGGGCGCTAGGTTCTAATAGTAAAAGAATTAAAATGGTCCTAGTTGTTCTGTAGGATACGATGATAAGAAGGAGCTAGCTTAGATTGTACAGAGGCCATAGGCAAAAACTATGGCCTGAAGTGTTGTTAGACAGTGCAGTTTGCCAGCAGGGAGAGTAGTTTCTGGGTTTTTAAGTAAAGGTGAATAATTGGAAAGGTTTGAGTGCAGTTCTGTGGTGTGGGGGAGGATGTAGGCACCTGCGTCCTGGTGGTCGTCGTGGACCCCAGTGCAGAGGCTCTCCCACTAGGGGTGTGGATGGCTTCCAGGTTTCTGTGCTCAGCCCCAGTCTTGGTTGACATTGTTCAAGGCATTGGACCTTACATGTCCCTGAAGGTCGGCACGGTGCAGGCTGTGGGTTAGAGCTCCTGGAAAAGTTCTGGGTAGGATGGGTGTCTCTCAGACTCACTCAGTGTAAGGAGATCAGCCAGCTGCTCTCACGATTAACCCAAGAGGGTTCAGCTCTTTCAGGTTTACCTGGTGCAGGCTTAGGAAAAGGGATTCCTTCTGTTTTAGTTTCAAATTATGATATTCAAGAATAATTTATGTTTTCTGAAAATCCTTGTCATAGAAACAGACTTGAGGATAGAGGACTGGCAAACCAAGTACTGTGAAAGGATGTTAAGGGTCCCCTGAGGATGGGGGGCTGTAAACAATGTGGGAGACAAAGGGTCGTCTGAGGAAGGTGGACTCACAGTCGTCTGAGCCGCAGCTTGCTGATGTGGAGTCTGGGTTGAAAGACAGCTATCATGTCATGTGTAAAAAACTATTATTATTATTTTATTTTCAATTAGGCAATATCATCTCATGGTTCAAAAATAAATTCAGTTGTCAAAAGGTATTGATTTGGGACTTCCCTGGTGGTCCAGTGGTTAAGACTTCGCCTTCCAAGGCGGGGGGGTACGGGTTCGATCCCTGGTCAGGGAGCTAAGATCCCACATGCCTCACGGCCAAAAAACCAAAACATAAAAAAAAAAAAAGCCAGGAGCAATATTGTAACAAATTCAATAAAGACTTAAAAAAAAAAAAGTATTGATTCAAAGGTCTACTCTGTCCACTCTGTGCCTGTCCTGTCCCACAATCACTGTCATTAGTTTCTTACATATCTTTCTAGAATCATTTTAATCATTCATGACAGACTTGAAAGTGTGTTGACCATCACCACCTCTGTTTATCTAGAACGTGTCACACCCATTTTCCTGCACCGCTTTTTATACTTAACATGGTTTGGAGACCCTTCACATCAGCACATAGAAAGCTTCCTTCCTCTCCTCTCTCCTCCTTTCCCCTCCCCTCCCTTTCCCCCTATTTACAGCTGTCTGGTGTCCCATTTAATAGATGCACCATAATTTATTGAACCAGTTCTTTATTGATGAACGTTTGACTTATTTCCAAATTTTGCTTATACAAACAAAATACAGTAAATATTTTATTTTGCTTAATTTCATTGTACTTAATTATGTGCAAGTGTACCTTTAGGATAAGTTACCAGAACTGGAATTGTCAAGTCGAAGAGCAGGTGCATTTGTGGTTTTGGTTGACATTGCCAGTCAAGCTCCCTGAGGTGGCACTAGCACACCCCATCAGTCAGCAGTGGATGAGGGTGCCTGTTTTACCACATCCTCAGGAATAGAGCATGTTACCACGGTTTTGGAGTTTACCAACCTGATAGGTGGAAAATGTGATCTAAATGTACTTTTAACTTACATTTCTATTTTTATGAGTGAGTGTGCATCTTTCATATGAGTTTTAGAGCCGTTTGTATTTGTGGGTTGTTGTACTTTTTTTTCTCTCTTGGATTTCTAGGAGCGTTTTATATGTTAGAGAAGTAGATTTTGTGATGAAATTTGCAAATACTGTTTCCAAGTTTTTGTCATTTGTCTTTTAACTTTGATTTTTACCAGGCTGAAGTTTTTGATGTTTATGTGGTTATATTATCAATCTTTTGTGGCTCCTGGATTTTGAGTTATCGTTAGGAAGGAATTTCCAATATGGCTGCAGAACCACCCTGTTGTTTAGGATTAGCTGGTTTTAGATATTTTGTTGGTTTCCCCCAAATAACACAGGTTATTCAAGTTATATTTGCTTTTTGTTTCCTGTATACTTTGCTTTTGTCCTCTCTGCTAGACTTTATTTAATATAATAAGATATCTTTGCTGCATTTTTCCATTCCCCATAACTGGAAAGAGATTGTAGTTGCCACCCAGAGTAGAAACACTCTCAGTCTGGTGGATTAGACTTGTTGGTGTACGTGGCCAGGAGGCCTGTGAGTGACTCGCCTTGCCCTCCATGTGCCCCCTGGCGTGGACGGTGCAGTGTCACTGGAGAGACCTTCAGCTCTGCTGGGCAGTAGGCTCTGAATGTGGCTCTTGAGGCCTCAGAATGCTGGTGGCTTTGGGAATTGATAAGTTGGATGAGGATGATTTGCCAATGAAAATCTAATTTCAGGTAGGTTGTTCTCTGTGCAGTCTGGTTCCAGTTTCTCTTGCAAGTAATTATTAGATGTGCCAGCCTGTTATGTTTATTACTTATAATTTTACTTTTCTCTCTGTGAGTTAACTGAGGACTTGGGAGTTGCTTTGTGGGGATGAGTCTCATAGGACATAGCACCCCACCTCCAGCAGGCTCTCAGCACTCTTAATACTATGTATTAAAGATGTTAAGGACCTTAAAAAACAAATTAACATCAGTCGGAAAACTGTTTAGATCTTGACCACTTAAAATAAGATCTTATGTAGGATCTGTCTTTGTGGAGTAAGCATTTTCTGCGACTTGGAACGTTGGATGAGAGTTGGGTCTGAGGGACACAGGGAGGGATGTGGGAGAGATGGGAGAGATGGACTTTGGGATGATTGTATTTAAGACTTGAAAAACACTGGGTGGTCCCGTGCCTGCCTTTTTGAAGAATGATCTGTTGAGGACTCAGCTTGTCCTTCCTGGGGCTCCTGTAAGCCTGTCCTGGGCACTGTTGTGTCACCTGTAGTGAGGTTCTCTTGCTGTGCTTGTCTGTTAGCAGGCGGCCCTTTTAACTGTATATCATTTAATCAAATACAATGACAAAGCAACTGAAGGTTGTTTCTCAGTGTTAGGCTTTGAATTCCTACCACAGGACAGCCAGAACTAAATTTGTACACGGTTGAATGTCAGCCGTGTGGTGCAGTTACACGGGTGTAGTTGAGCAAGCCTCTGGTCCATCCTCTCCTGCTTCCTCCTTCTCTCACTCCCTTCTTCCTGCTGTCCAGGTAGCATTGCTCCACTGGTGAGCAAATTTAGGTAAAGTCAGTAAAATTCAGCAAGGATGATTTTGCTGAGGACAGCACTCTAGGCAGCAGCAAATTTTAGGGGCTCGGTGGAGGAAAGATGCTGGTGAGGGTGTCAGAGACGCGGATGATCAGAGGGAGGCGACATGGAGTCCTGGTGACTGTGGAGGGCCGGGCAGGTGCTGTCAGCGCATGAGGTGCTTCTGAGAGGCACAGGCGATGGGGACCTGATGAGGCTCTTTGGGTTTGGAGCTTAGGAGGGTGCCAGAGAGCTTTGCCAGAGCACTTCCAGAAGCCTGGCTGTGGGATGAAGGTTGAACATCCCACTCAGTTTCCTGATTTCCTGCCTCACAGACACTGTTGAAAGGAAAGGCTGACCAGTGGAGGCCATCGTTCATTCAAGAGTGTCCGTGCCTGCGAACCACTCCGTCAGTGCTCACAAAGTTGTCATTGGGTCTGCTGGTGGAATGTACAGTTCCCATGTGATTTACCTCCAACCAACTGCCAAACATGGAGTTTAAAAAAATAGTTTCTATTTGAGATTTATGAGGACACCCAGGAGTGAATTTGGGTGGATTATTGCCCTTTGTCATGGCCTTCACTCTACAGGGTGTATATTCTCCAGAGAAGCCCATCACTGAACTTTAAACCATTGATAGAATGATGACAGGTCACTGAATGATGCATCAGAACACGTCACAGAGCTAGATAAATGGCCAGGATGATAGTGTTTGTGGTCTTCAGACTGGCATTACCCACTTCTTTACTATCAGAATGGAGAGAGGAGCTGAGGGTAGGCCCACTTGGGCTTGCGGTCAGGGCAGAGGGAAAGAGCAGGACTGTGTTTGCTCTAATAACCAAAAGAAAGCATAACCCTTTCAGTTGCCAGCGAGCACTTCAGTTCTTTCTTGCTTTTACTTTATTCGATTTGCTTACAAAGTTCACCATTCATTTATTCATTTGCTAATTCTAATCCAACTGTTTTTGAACCTTTGTGATATGTACAGTGTGGTGATAGATCTGGTCAGAAAAAATATATAGGTAGAAGACACAGTTCTTACCCTCAGAGATTTTACAGTCTGATTTGATCAGAGAGGCCATGGGCACTGGTGTGGACCGATCAGTAAATTCTCCCTCAGGGAGGGTGGGCGGAGGCAGCCTTAGCCATGCTCCTTTCTCATCCCCTAGATTCTTCCTCTTCATTCGCCCAGACCTGAGTTCTTCCTCACTGGGCCTGAGGTTTCCAGGCTTCAGTTGCTGTTTCCATCTGGAATAACAGCTTCCAGATGGGTTTTGATCTAAGTTTTGTGTTTTGACATGTTTTGGTTTATATTATTTACCGTGGACAGTATGAGAAATATTTTTTAATTCTGAAATTAACATATTTACTTTGCTTATTCTTTTGTTTTACTTGGGAAACTTCGCAGAGTCATACTTTCATTAAGACGATTTGGTATATTGGAAAGGTGCAGGTTTTGGAACTAGAGAGATATAAATTCACATTTGTGTTCTACCCCGTAGCATTACTGTGGCCTTAGACAAATTATTTAACTCACTGAGCCTCAGTCCCCTGCTCCACAAAATGGGGAGAGCAGTGCCTACCAGGAGGGCTACTGTCAAGATTGGAACAAATTAAAAGCTATGACTATATTTTCGGGGAAGGCAGAGGGTCCACATGACCTTTCCTGTTTTACATTTCAAATCCATTCATTCATCTATCCATTTTACTGTTGAGTCAGAGTTTATGGGGAGCTTCCTGTATGCCAGGACCTGTGACGGGTGGGACACAAACACAAATGAAATTCTGTCCCACTGACAAAGAGATACTCAGGGGACTGACTTCAGTCTTGTCAGCGTGGGTCAGTGGAGTCCCCTCCGGGCCCCGAGACACTCTCTACCTGTAGAACCGTCCTTCATGGGGGAGGGTCCTTGTGTGTCCTGGTGTCCAGGCAGGGTGGCGGCGGCGAGAAGCTCTGATGTCCATCAATTCTCGTTATTCTTCCCGGTCATAGGTGGCACTCCTTGCATTGGCCAGCGGAGGTGACTTTTACTCCGGTGTCATCCTCAGGAATGCAAACCACTGAATGGAATGCTGTTTTCAGTTGGTTATTACAGTGTTCTCACGGGAGATTTCAGAATAACCTTTATGGAGGTCTTCAAAAGCTGACTGTGTTGGCGCAGTGACAACTGGCAGTGTGTCTGGTTTCCTTGTCACGCTCTGTAGGGAAGGTGGTGGATTAGCCTGGTGGTGGAGGAAGTGCTCACAGGCCTGTCCAGAGGGAGTCCTGTATGGTCAGGTTGCTGTGAAAAAATCCTCCCAGTCATTCAGGCTGCCCGGGCTAACCTGAAAATAAAAGTCCATAGGAATAGCTGTGTACTTAAAGGAGCTATAGGAGAGCATCATTTAAAAAAATTAGTTCAGGGGCTTCCCTGGTGGTGCAGTGGTTAAGAACCTGCCTGCCAATGCAGGGGACACGGGTTCGAGCCCTGGTCCGGGAAGATCCCACATGCTGCGGAGCAACTAAGCCCGTGTGCCACAACTACTGAGCCTGGGCTCTAGAGCCTGCGAGCCACAACTACTGAAGCCCAGGTGCCTAGAGCCTGTGCTCTGCAACAAGAGAAGCCACCACAATGAGAAGCCCGTGCACCACAACGAAGAGTAGCCCCTGCTTGCCGCAACTAGAGAAAGCCCGCGTGCAGCAATGAAGACCCAACGCAGCCCAAAATAAATAATAAATAAATTTTAAAAAATGAGTTCAGGGTTAAAGATAACACTGCATAATTTTCCCATTACATTTATATGAATGAGATATCTTAAATAATCATAATTATAAAACCACTGGGGAAAACTCTAAGCCTCAGTTGCATTATATGTGTCTTATAAGACATTTTTTTTTTTTGCGGTACGCGGGCCTCTCACTGTTGTGGCCTCTCCCGTTGTGAAGCACAGGCTCCGGACGCGCAGGCCCAGCGGCCATGGCTCACGGGCCCAGCCGCTCCGTGGCATGTGGGATCTTCCCATACCGGGGCACGAACCTGTGTCCCCTGCATCGGCAGGCGGACTCCCAACCACTGCGCCACCAGGGAAGCCCACAAGACATTTTTTGACTGTTTAAGCCTAGAGCTTGAAAAAGATGGTAATAAAATAACACAAAGTTCTGTTGGTGTTTTTCATTTTTGTTTTTTACCTATGATCTTTTTACTGACTTGGTTAACAATGGTGGAGATTGGTCTGCTTTGCATTCAGCTGCAGGGCTTGGTCTACACAGGGAAGGATTTTTGAAGGCTAAGTGCTAAAGAGGGCCACGTGCCTCATAGAATTTTGGGGCCACTGGAAGGGATCTGTTACTGTGTTCATTTTACACCACCTCTAGTCTCTGGAGGGAAGGACAAGCTTGCAAAGCTTTTTGTGTCCTTATTTGCACAGAGACTGAGTGAGTCAGCGTGTGGTGTCCGGCCTTCCTGTTTGGGTTAGGACGCTTGCCTTGCTAGCCTGGCAGCAGAGACTGGAGTCAGTTATTCCAGATTCTTACTGTGCCATAAACAGCCAGCTAGCAGGCAGCTTACTGATTCCCCCGGGCCTCAGCTGTGCAGTGAAAAGGAGGTGGATGTGGGCTGCAAGTACCATTCAGACGTGGCCTTGAGCCGTTTTCTTCCTGTGTCAAGAGTGCAAATTTGGGGTGTTTCCATCTCTGGGTGACCCTGATTTCCCCGAGGTAAACAGCTGTTTAAAGGACTGCCTTCTTCCCTGTCGGGGAGCATGAACTTAGTTTCCTTGGCACTCTTGTGTGCATTTCATTTGAACAAGAACATTTTGCACCTGTTGATGTACTGCTTTTTAATTGTTCACAGCTGTTTTCTTTGAATTTTTTTCCTCTCCTAAACCACAAGGACTTTGAGGACAGTGACGGTTTGTGACGGTTTCATGCCAGTCTGCATAGCCGTGTTCTTAACCCAGCTGCGTGCTGGGGTGGCCCGCTCCTCTCCTCCCTGCATATTTCAGTGCTTGGGTTCAGGAGAGTTGTTTCTTTTTCCAGTTTTTATGTCTGAGAAATCAGAAAGGGAGGAAAGCAGGAGAAATCATAATTGTTTTACTGTGAACTAAATGCAACCAAAAAATGTCTTTCCACTGCTCTCTACCCATGCTTTAGTAATGTGGCCTGAAGAGATTCAGCCCAAAGTCAGTATTTAAATGTCTGTTATCAGGTGAAGAAGCAACACCTTCAGGTCTTCTCTGTAATGATTTTGGGAATCAGTGGGGCTGAACGGGAAATATCTTGGTGCGATTTATGGTGGTTTTGTTGCATTTCCTAATGGCTTAGGATTTCTCAGTCACCAGTGGTTTGTCCCAAGGGACACTTTAAAAGAGACTGTTTTGACCTGACTCAGTGGAATGTTTTATGAATTAGAGGTAGCAAAGAGCTGTGAGTTGTTTTCTGGAAAAGTTGTAAGTAATTGTTTTTATATTGTTCAACCATGCCAAATAATTTATTTTAAAAGTGCTCTCTTAATTTTAACACTTCTGTGACATGGCTGTTACTCTTATAATAATATATATGTATGTGTGAGGAATAAAAATGACTTAACTGTATTTTTTTAAATTTAATTTTATTTTTATACAGCAGGTTCTTATTAGTTATTTTATACATATTAGTGTATATATGTCAATCCAAATCTCCCAATTCATCCCACCACCACCACCCCCACCCATCCCCCGACTGCTTTCCCTTCTTGGTGTCCATACGTTTGTTCTCTACATCTGTGTCTCTATTTCTGCCTTGAAAACCAGTTCATCTCTACCATTTTTCTAGATTCCACATATATGCGTTAATATACGATATTTGTTTTTCTCTTTCTGACTTACCTCACTCTGTATGACAGGCTCTAGGTCCATCCACGTCTCTACAAATGACCCAGTTTTGTTCCTTTTTATGGCTGAGTAATATTCCATTGTATATATGTACCACATCTTCTTTATCTGTTCATCTGTTGATGTGCATTTAGGTTGCTTCCATGACCTGGCTATTGTAAATAGTGCTGCAATGAACATTGGGGTGCATGTGTCTTTTTGAATTATGGTTTTCTCTGGGTATAATATGCCCAGTAGTGGGATTGCTCGGTCATATAGTAGTTCTATTTTTAGTTTTTTACGGAACCTCCATATTGCTCTCCATAGTGGCTGTATCAATTTACATTCCCACCAACCGTGCAAGAGGGTTCCCTTTTCTCCACACCCTCTCTAGCATTTGTTGTTTGTAGATTTTCTGATGATGCCCATTCTAACCAGTGTGAGGTGATAGCTCATTGTAGTTTTGATTTACATTTCTCTAATAATTAGAGATGTTGAGTAGCTTTTCATGTGCCTCTTGGCCATCTGTATGTCATCTGTAGGTCTTATTCGGAGAGATGTCTATTTAGGTCTTCTTCCCATTTTTGGGGGGTTGTTTTTTTTTTTTTCATATTGAGCTGCATAAGCTGTTTATATATTTTGGAGATGAATCCTTTGTCCATTGATTCTTTTGCAAATATTTTCTCCCATTCTGAGGTTGTCTTTTTGTCTTGTGTATAGTTTCCTTTGCTGTGCAAAAGCTTTTAAGTTTCATTAGGTCCCATTTGTTTATTTTTGTTTTTATTTCCATTACTTTAGGAGGTGGGTCAAAAAAGATCTTACTGTGATTATGTCAAAGAGTGTCCTTCCTATGTTTTCCTCTAAGAGTTTTATAGTGTCCAGTCTTGCATTTAGGTCTTTAATCCATTTTGTGTTTACTTTTGTGTATGGATGTAGGGAGGGTTCTAATTTCATTCTTTTTTTTTTTTTTTTTTTTTTAGTGGTACACGGGCCTCTCACTGTTGTGGCCTCTCCCGTTGTGGAGCACAGGCTCCGGACGCGCAGGCTCAGCGGCCATGGCTCACGGGCCCAGCCGCTCCGTGGCATGTGGGATCTTCCCGGACCGGGGCACGAACCTGTGTCCCCTGCATCGGCAGGCGGACTCTCAACCACTGCGCCACCAGGGAAGCCCCTAATTTCATTCTTTTACATGTAACTGTCCAGTTTTCCCAGCACCACTTATTGAAGAGACTGTCTTTTCTCCATTGTATATTTTTGTGCCGGTACCATATTTTCTTGATTACTGTAGCTTTGTAGTATAGTCTGAAGTCAGGGAGTCTGATTCCTCCAGCTCTGTTTTTTCCCCTCAAGATTGCTTTGGCTCTTCGGGGTCTTTTGTATCTCCATTACGAAATTTAAGATTTTTTTGTTCTACTTCTGTAAAAATTGCCATTGGTAGTTTGATAGGGATTGCATTGAATCTGTAGATTGCTTTGGGTAGTAGAGTCATTTTCACAATATTGATTATTCCAATTCAAGAACATGGTATATCTCTACATATGTTTGTGTCATCTTTGATTTCTTTCATTAGTGTCTTATAGTTTTCTGAGTACAGGTCTTTTACCTCCTTAGGTAGGTTTATTCCTAGATATTTTATTCTTTTTGTTGCAGTGGTGAATGAGATCGTTTCCTTAATTTATCTTTCTGATCTTTTGTTGTTAGTGTGTAGGAATGCAAGAGATTTCTGTGCATTAATTCTGTATCCTGCAACTTTACCACATTCATTGATAAGCTCTAGTAGTTTTCTGGTGGCATCTTTAGGATTCTCTATGTATAGTATCATGTCATCTGCAAACAGTGACAGTTTTACTTCTTCTTTTCCAATTTGTATTCCTTTTATTTCTTTTTCTTCTCTGATTGCCGTGGCTAGGACTTCCAAAATTATGTTGAATAATAGTGGTGAGAGTGGACATCCTTGTCTTGTTCCTGATCTTAGAGGAAATGCTTTCAGTTTTTCACCATTGAGAATGATGTTTGCTGTGGGTTTGTTGTATATGGCGTTTATTTTGTTGAGGTAGGTTCCCTCTGTGCCCACTTTCTGGAGAGTTTTTATCATAAATGGGTGTTGAATTTTGTCAAAAGCCTTTTCTGCATCTATTTAGATGATCATATGGTTTTTATTCTTCAGTTTGTTAATATGGTGTATCACATTGATTGATTTGCGTATATTGAAGAATCCTTGCATCCCTGGGATAATCCCACTTGATCATGGCGTATGATCCTTTTACTGTGTTGTTGGATTCTGTTTGCTAGTATTTTGTTGAGGATTTTTGCATCTATATTCATCAGCGATATTCTTTTTCTTGTAGTATGTTTGTCTGGTTTTGGTATCAGGGTGATGTTGGCCTCCTAGAATGAGTTTGGGAGTGTTCCTTCCTCTGCTGTTTTTTGGAAGATTTTGAGAAGGATGGGTGTTAGCTGTTCTCTAAATGTTTGATAGAATTCATCTGTGAAGCCACCTGGTCCTGGGCTTCTGTTTGTTGCAAGATTTTTAATCACAGTTTCAGTTTCATTACTTGTGATTGGTCTGTTCATATTTTCTGTTTTGTCCTGGTTCAGTCTTGGAAGGTTATACCTTCCTAAGAATTTGTCCATTTCTTCCAGGTTGTCCATTTTATTGGCATAGAGTTGCTTGTAGTAGTCTCTTAGGATGTTTTGTATTTGTGCGGTGTCCATTGTAACTTCTCCTTTTTCCTTTCTAATTTTATTGATTTGAGTCCTCTGCCTCTTTTTCTTGATGAGTCTGGCTAAAGGTTTATCAATTTTGTTTATCTTCTCAAAGAGCCAGCTTTTAGTTTTATTGATCTTTGCTATTGTTTTCTTTGTTTCTTATTTCATTTATTTCTGCTCTGATCTTTATGATTTCTTTCCTTCTACTAACTTTGGGTTCTGTTTGTTCTTCTTTCTCTAGTTCCTTTAGGTGTAAGGTTAGATTGTTATTTGAGATTTTTCTTGTTTCTTGAGGTAGGATTGTATTGCTATAAACTTCCCACTTAGAACTGCTTTTGCTGCATCCCATAGGTTTTGGATCATCATGTTTTCGTTGGCATTTGTCTCTAGGAATTTTTTTTTTTTTTTGTCTAGGTATTTTTTGATTTCCTCTTTGACTTCTTTAGTGATCTCTTTGTTATTTAGTAATGTATTGTTTAGCCTCCATGTGTTTGTGTTTTTTACGATTTTTTCCCTGTAATTGATTTCTAATCTCATCACATTGTGGTTAGAAAAGATGCTTGATACGATTTCAATTTTCTTAAATTTACTGAGGCTTGATTTGAGACCCAAGATGTGATCTGTCCTGGAGAATGTTCCATGTGCACTTGAGAAGAAAGTGTAATCTGCTGTTTTCGGATGGAATGTCCTGTAAATATCGATTAAATTTATCTGGTCTGTTGTGTCATTTAAAGCTTGTGTTTCCTTATTAATTTTCTCTCTGGATGATCTGTCCATTGGTGTAAGTGAGGTGTTAAAGTCCCCCACTATTATTGTGTTACTGTCAATTTCCTCTTTTATAGCTGTTAGCATTTGCCTTATGTATTGAGGTGCTCTTATGTTGGGTGTATATATATTTGTAATTGTTATATCTTCTTCTTGGATTGATCCCTTGATCATTATGTAGTGTCCTTCCTTGTCTCTTGTAACATTCTTTATTTTAAAGTCTATTTTATCTGATATGAATATTGCTACTTCAGCCTTCTTTTGATTTCCATTTGCATGGAATATCTTTTTCCATCCTCTCACTTTCAGTCTGTATGTGTCCCTAGATCTGAAGTGGATCTCTTGTAGACAGCATATATATGGGTCTTGTTTTTGTATCTGTTCAGTGAGCCTGTGTCTTTTGGTTGGAGCATTCAGTCCATTCACATTTAAGGTAATTATCGAGATGTATATTTCTATTACCATTTTCTTAATTGTTTTTTTTTTTGTTTTTTTTTTTTGCGTACGTGGGCCTCTCACTGTTGTGGCCTCTCTGGCTGCAGAGCACAGGCTCTGGTTGCGCAGGCTCAGTAGCCATGGCTCATGGGCCCAGCCACTCCGTGGCATGTGGGATCTTCCCGGACCGGGTCACGGACCCATGTCCCCTGCATTGGCAGGCGGACTCTCAACCACTGCGCCACCAGGGAAGCCCTCTTAATTGATTTGGGTTTGTTTTTCTAGGTCCTTTTTTTTTTTCTTGTGTTTCCCACTTAGAGAAGTTCCTTTAGCATTTCTTGTAGAGCTGGTTTGGTGGTTCTGAATTCTCTTAGCTTTTGCTTGTCTGTAAAGCTTTTGATTTCTCCGTCAAATCTGAATGAGATCCTTGACGGCTAGAGTAATCTCGGTTGTAGGTTCTTCCCTTTCATCACTTTAAGTATATCATGCCACTCCCTTTTGGCTTGTAGAGTTTCTGCTGAGAAATCAGCTGTTAACCTTATGAGAGTTCCTCTGTATGTTATTTGTCATTTTTCTCTTGTTGCTTTTAATAATTTTTCTTTGTCTTTAATTTTTGTCAGTTTGATTACTGTGTGTCTCAGCATGTTTCTCCTTGAGTTTATCCTGCCTGGGACTCTCTGCACTTCCTGGACTTGAGTGGCTATTTCCTTTCCCATGTTAGGGAAGTTGTCAACTATAATCTCTTCATATAGTTTTTTGGGTCCTTTCTCTTTCTGTTATCCTTCTGGGACCCCTATAATGTGAATGTTGGTGCATTTAATGTTGTTCCAGAGGTCTCTTAGGCTGTCTTCATTTCTTTTCATTCTTGTTTCTTTATTTTGTTTCGCAGCAGTGAATTCTGCCATTCTGTCTTCCAGGTCACTTATCCGTTCTTCTGCCTCAGTTATTCTGCTATTGATTCCTTCTAGTGTATTTTTCATTTAGTTATTGTATTGTTCATCTCTGTTTGTTTGTTCTTTAATTCTTTTAGGTGTTTGTTGTTTAATTCTTCTAAGTCTTTGTTAAGTATTTCTTGCATCTTATCTCGATCTTTGCCTGCATTCTGTTTCTGAGGTCCTGGATCATCTTCACTGTCATCATTCTGAATTCTTTTTCTGGAAGGTTGCCTATCTGCACTTAATTTAGTTGTTTTTCTGGGGTTTTATTTTGTTCCTTCATCTGGTACATAGTGCTCTGCCTTTCCATTTTGTCTGTCTTTCTGTGAATGTGGTTTTCCTTCCACAGGCTGCAGGATTGTAGTTCTCCTTGCTTCTGCTGTCTGCCCTCTGGGGGATAAGGCTATCTAAGAGGCTTGTGCAAGTTTCCTGAAGGGAGGGAGTGGTGGTGGGTAGAGCTGGGTGTTGCTCTGGTGGGTGGAGCTCAGTAAAACTTTAATCCTCTTGTCTTCTGATGGGTGGGGCTGAGTTCCCTCCCTCTTGGTTGTTTGGCCTGAGGCGGCCCAGCACTGGAGGCTACAGGCTCTTTGGTGGGGCTAATGGCAGACTTCGGGAGGGCTCATGCCAAGGAGCACTTCCCAGAACTTCTGTTGCCAGTGTCCTTGTCCCTGCAGTGAGCCACAGCCACCCCCGACCTCTGCAGGAGACCCTCCAACACTAGCAAGTAGGTCTGGTTCAGTCTCCTGTGGGGTCACTGCTCCTTCCCCCTGGGTCCTGATGCACACACTACTTTGTGTATGCCCTCCAAGAGTGGAGTCTCTGTTTCCCCCTGTCCTGTTGAGGTCCTGCAGTCAAATTCCACTAGCCTTCAAAGTCTGATTCTCTGGGAATTTCTCCTTGTGTTGCCAGACCCCCGGTTTGGGAAGCCTGACAGGGGGCTCAGAACCTTCACTCCAGTGGGTGGACTTTTGTGATATAAGTGTTCTCCAGTTTGTGAGTCACCCACCCAGTGGTTATGGGATTTGATTTTATTGTGATTGCGTCCCCCCCCACCATCTTATTGTGGCTTCTTCTTTGTCTTTGGATGTGGGGTATCTTTTATGGTGAGTTGCAGCGTCTTCTTGTCAGTGATTGTTCAGCAGTTAGTTGTGATTCCGGTGCTCTCGCAAGAGGGAGTCTTAACTACATTTTAAAAATTAACATAGGACTTCCCTAGTGGCGCAGTGGTTAAGAACCCGCCTGCCAATGCAGGGGACATGGGTTTGAGCCCTGGTCCGGGAAGATCCCACATGCCGTGGAGCAACTAAGCCCATGCGCTGCAACTACTGAGCCTGTGCTCTAGAGCCCACGAGCCACGATTACTGAACTCAAGTGCCGCAACTACTGAAGCCTGCACGCCTAGAGCCTGTGCTCCGCAAGAAGAGAAGCCACCACAGTGAGAAGCCCGTGCAGTGCAGCGAAGAGTAGCCCCTGTTCGCCGCAACTAGAGAAAGCCTGCATGCAGCAACAAAGACCCAATGCAGCCAAAAATAAATAAATAAATAAATAAATAAATAAACATAAAACCCCATATATTTGATGGAAAAGTGTCATGAACTGTTGGCCCAGTGCACTTTAGAGCTGTTTGAATGGTAGCTCATCGTGTTGGGTGCACATCACAGAGATGACCATGAAACCAGCTGTTCAACTTCCCATCAGAACGTTGTGCCCTCTGCGTCTAGGCAGCAGAACTTTGCTAAGTGGGGCACAGACTGGCTCTGTGTGACCCAGCAGAGCTGCTCACCTTCCTGGAGGATCTCACAGCGTCTTAGCTCACTGGCTTGGATAAAGCTAGCTTCACCTATTTTTTCTTGTGTATTTCCTTCAGGCCATAAGAGTTACTAATGAGGCACCAAGCCTTCAAAATACGAATCTGCTGACTCCCAAAGTCCCATAGAACTCCTGTTTCTGTGATGTGTAAGGCAGGCTTTGTAGCCAAGTGTGTGCACTAGTGTATGTGTAGCACAGTGGGCTCACTAGCAGAGGGAATGGTACTTGGAGCAATGGACCACAGGCTTGTGTGCCTTGGAGTCCATGGGGAAGAAGAGACCTGCTTGAGGGGTGTAAACAGGTCACTGCTGCTCCCCACCCCTCCCAACATTGAATTCACAGGAACACGTTCTCTGAGGCTTCTAGGTGGGTAGCCAGAGTCTGGAGTCGTGCGAAGTGTCCACAGCCTCCCTCAAGGGGAGGCTATGGACCCTTTAGCTCCCAAGCTCTGAGACATTTCTCTTGCCAGGAGCTTTTTCACCTGGCCAGAAGGGAGTTGGATTCATATTCAGTTTTAGTTCCTTCCCTTTCCAGTGTTCCACGTGTGAATGTGGACCAGGAAATGCATTAAAAAATTCTCACTGTTGTCTTATGTCTCAGGGCTCCCCCAAATCTTCCCTTGGGATTCCTTCTCCTTCGCTTTTTCAACAACTTCAGAACTGGGGCCATATCTGCCTTCCCTGGCAGGTGGTGGTTAAACTTGGAAGACCTTCTTCCTTCCCTCGTCTTTGGGGTTGATGTTAATTTAATGGTACGGCTGTTAGGAGGCTCTGAATGACTTTCCGAAGGTGTTTTGCTATTTGTCCAGTCAGCTCAGACTTTAGCCATCTGGGCCTTAAAATAATCCAGTGGCTGTCGTCTTCCAGATTTCTTCCTGCATTTTGACCCTATCTATAGGTAATTTTTGTTTTTCCTTTGGAATCCTCTCAGTACACACATCTCTTAGGTGGAAGGTTGTCGATTCACTTACCACATAGATGGTGACCTTGGGTCCTAAGGGTGTCAGGGCAGCAGTTGTGTCCACTGATTTATAGAAAGTAAACATTGTCAAGTCCTTAGGAATAATGTCCTCAGAAACATTTCATAGATAAAGAGGCAGCGATGTGCTCAAAGTGATAAGACCAGTGACAACTGCTCAGCACAACTTGGTGATTAGAAAGACCCCTTCTTGGGTCAGAATTCAGAGGAGCTTCTTACCTTTGAGTAAATCTTTCCAGCCTATGGCTGACCTACCAGCGCTATTGTGTTGGGAAGTGAAATAGGTCGTATTGCAGTGTATTGTCTGTCACGAGCCTTTCTTGTCAAATTCGGATTGTGGTCTTTGGAGAAATAGGAATGTGTTTTCTCTTATTTTACCCAAACCTCAATCCACAGTACCTAGTAAAATAATGATATACTCTGATTCTGTTTTTAAAGGTGTTTAAATTGATTGCAGAGCGAAGTCAAGCACAAACAAATCGCCAATTTTGTGATAGTGTGGCCTCGTGCGTGTTATACAATAAGTACCTTCAAGTATGCACACCTTACCAACAAGGGATTTCTGTGCACACAGAGGAGAACCTTTGTGTGTCAGACTGAGATGCAGATTGTGATTACCTTTGCTTAATTTCAGATTAGTGAGGGGCACCAGCCTTACCACAGAGAAAGGGAGAGAGAAGTCCTGGGCGTAGTCGGCAAAAGGTCGGTTCCAGGAACGTACGCAAATAAGACACTCAGAGAGCTTATTTTATTCTCCTTCCCTTCACCTCTACCTGTATATATAGCAGCCTGGAAGGACTCTCACTTGAGAATCACCCTTGCTTAAAGGATCCTGTGACCCTGTGATCCACCTATATAGACCTCAGGCTGCGGTTGTAGCCTTCTCAGTGCAGCCAGCATGACGAAGTGGCCTGCACATTTGCCAGCAGCGGCAGCCTGCTCCTTGCACCCTGGGGAGGTGACACCATGTCACAGCAACTCTGAGGAGTTCCTCTGACAAAGGCCCTTGTCCCCAGACAACTTTGTGACATTGAGGACCTAAAGCCAACTTGAATCCTTGGGCTTTAGGGATGAAAGTCAGTCCATCAAGTTATTCCCATATGTGTAAATGAGGATTTCTGCCGTGGTGGAGGACAGAATCATGCTCAAACGACTGCTGACTCCCTTAAGTTCAGCTTCCTGAGCAGTTTATGAGAAGACCCCCAGGTGTGGGATACACTGAAAAAGTCCAGTCTTGAAAAACAAAGAAAATAAGGATTAAATTTCTCCATTTATTAGAAAATGGCATAGTCTGCCTGTTAGATATAAATGGGAAAAATTTGGCAAACCTTAGAACACAGTTGCTATGTAATATATGGGTTAAAATATTTTTGTATGTTAAATATTACTGGTGCTAAAATCAGTGTTATTTAATAAGCATCAACTGTGTAGTATATTACGCAAAATATGAAAGCACATATTTTCTAGGCTCAAAAATGCCTTCATTCTTAAGACAAAAGTATAAATGTATTTGTTTTTATATTATATATGGTAGGGGGAAAATACAAGATTATTTTTATCTGGCTCTGGAATGCTCATGTTTTTTTGGAGGGGAAAATGTAGTGACTTTTTCAGTTTATAGTTAATGTTAAAATTAATTTGTGTTTCTTTTTATACCCCAGTTGTTAGAGTCTTTCATTTTCTTGGTGAATGGCAGCCAGAGGGAAAAAACACACATTATCTTAAAGAGGCTATTATAAGACTGACAGCTGACATTTCAGAAAAAATCAGAAGACAATGAAATAATTAATCTTTTAAAAATTTGATGTATATTTGACTTAAAATATATTAGTTTCAGATGTAAAACAGTGATTTGATATTTTTATAGATTATGCACTGTACAAAGTTATTATAATATTATGACTGTATTCCCTTTGCTGTGCATTACATCCCTATGACTTATTTTTTTAATAACTGGTAGTTGGGACCTGTTAATCCACTTCACCTATTTCACTCATTTCTCTTCCATTCACCCCTCTGGAGACCATTGATTTGTTCTCTGTATCTTTGAATCTGTTTCTGTTTTGTTTACTCATTTGTTTTGTTTTTTTAAGATTCAACATATAAATGAAAACACACAGCATTTGTCTTTCTCTGGCTTAGTTTAGTTAACATAATACTCTCTAGGTCTGTCCATGTTATTGCAAATGACAAGATTTCATTCTTTTTATGATTGAGTAATATTCCATTGTGTGTATATATATATATGTATATGTATATGTATATGTATATATATACCACATCTTCTTTAGCCATTTATCTATTGGTGAGCACTTGGGTTGCTTCCATATCTTGGCTATTGTCAATGATGCTGCAGTGAACATAGGGATGTATGTATCTTTTCTAGTTAGTGTTTTTGTTTTCTTTCGATAAATACCCAGGAGTGGAATTGCTTGGTCATATGGTAATTCTGTGTTTAGTTTTTTGAGAAACCTCCATACTATTTTCTATAGTAGCCGCACCAATTTACATTCCCACCAAAAGTGCATGAGGGTTCCCATTTCTCCACGTTCTTGCCAACTCTTGTTATTTCTTGTCTTTTTGATAATCATTCTGAGAGGTGTGAGGTAATATCTCACTGTGTTTTTTATTTGCATTTCTCTGATGATTAGTGATGTTGAGCATCTTCTCATGATGTGTCTGTTGGCCATCTGTATGTCTTCTTTGGAAAAATGTGTAGTCAGGTCCTCTGCCCATTTTTTTAATTGGGTTGTTTGTTTTTTGATACTGAGTTGTGTGAGTTCTTTATATATTTTCAGTATTAACCCTTTATTGCATATATTGCTTGTAAACATCTTCTCCCATTCAGTAGGTGGCCTTTTCATTTTGTTGATAGGTTCCTTTGCTGTGCCAAAGCTTTTTAATTTGATGTGGTCCCATTTGTTTATTTTTGCTTTTTGTTGCCCTTGCCTGAGGAGATAGACCGGAAAACAATATTGCTAAGACTGATGTCAAAGAGCATACTTCCTAAGTTTTGTTCTAGGAGTTTTATGATTTCAGGTCCTACGTTTAGGGCTTTAATACATTTTGAGTTTATTTTTGTATATGGCCTGAGAGAGTAGTCCAGTTTGATTCTTTCGCAGGTAGCTGTCCAGTTTTCCCAACGCCATTTGTTGAAGAAGCTGTCTTTTCCCCATTGTATATTCTTGCCTCCTTTGTTGTAGATTAACTGACTATATAAGTGTGGGTTCATTTTTGGGCTTACTATTCTGTTCCATTTATCTATGTGTCTGTTTTTGTGCCAGTACCATACTGTTTTGATGACCATAGCTATGTAGAATTGTCTGAAGTCAAGGAGCGTGATTCTTCCAGCTCTGCTCTTCTTTCTCAAGACTGTTTTAGGGTATTCAGGGTCTTTTGTGTTTCCATATAAATTGTAGAATTATTTGTTCTAGTTCTGTGAAAAATGCCACTGGTGGTTTTTGTTTTTGTTTTTGTTTTTGTTTTGTGGTACGCGGGTCTCTCACTGCAGTGGCCTCTCCCGCCGTGGAGCACAGGCTCTGGACGCGCAGGCCCAGCGGCCACGGCTCACGGGCCGAGCTGCTTCGCAGCATGTGGGATCTTCCCAGACTGGGGCACGATCCCGCGCCCCCTGCATCGGCAGGCAGACTCCCAACCACTGCACCACCAGGGAAGCCCGCCACTGGTGTTTTGATAGGGATTGCATTGAATCTGTAGATTGCCTTGGGTAGTATGGTCATTTTAATGGTATTAATTCCTCTAGTCCAAGAACATGGTATATCTTCCCACCTGTTTGTATTACCTTCAGTTTGTTTCATCAGTGTCTTACAGTTTTCTGAGTACTGGTCTTTTACCTCCTTAGGCAAGTTTATTCCTAGGTATTTTATTCTTTTTGATGTGATGGTAAATAGGATTGTTTCCTTAATTTCTCTTTCTGATAGTTCATCATGAAAAAGAACACAAATAATAAATGTTGGCAAGGATGTGGAGAAATGGAAACCCTCGTACACTGTTGGTGGGAATGTAAATCGGTGCAGCTACTGTGGAAAACAGTATGGAGGTTTCTCAAAAAACTAAAAACAGAACTACTGTATGACCCAGCAATTCCACTCCTGGGTATATATCCTGAAAAAATGAAAACACTAATTTGAAGTGATACATGCACCTCAGTGTTCACAGCAGAATTATTTACAATTGCCAGGATATGGAAGCAAGCAAGTGTCCATCAACAGATGAAAGGATAAAGAAGATGACACACACATGTATACAATGGAATACTACTCAGCCATAAAAAGAAAGAGATTTTGCCACTTGCAACATGGATGGACTTGGAGGGTATTATGCTAAGTGAAATAAGTTAGATAGAGAAAGACAAAGACTGTATGGTAACACTTATTTGTGAAATCTAAAAAATACAACAAACTAGTGAATGTAACAAAAAAGAAACAGACTTACAGATAAAGAGAACAAACTAGTGGTTACCAGTGGGGAGAGGGGATGGGAGAGGGGTGGGAGAGGAGGTGGGAGAGGGGGTGGGAGAGGGGGTGGGAGAGAGGGTGGGAGAGGGATGAGAGAGGGGATGGGAGAGCGGGTGCGAGAGGGGCTGGGAGAGGGGTGGGAGAGTGGGTGGGAGAGGGGACATATAGGGGTAGTAGATTCAGAGGCGCAAACTGTTACATATAAAAGAAGCTACCAGGATACATTATACAGCACAGGGAATATAGTGAATATTTTATAATAACTGTAAATGGAGTATAACCTTTAAAAATTGTGAATCACTGTATTGTACTCCTGTAACTTTTATAATATTGTACATCAACTATACTTCAAAAAAATTTTTTTTTAAATCAGATAATAACCTTATGGAGTTTACCTTGTATGTGTGACTGTTTGTTTTTCTCTTACTGCCTTTAAAATTCCATTTCTATGTTTCACTTTTGCCATTTTAATTATGACTTGTCTTGTATCCTGTTGGTTCATCTTGTTTGGGATTTTTTGTGTTTTCTGGACCTGGAAATCTGTTTCCTTCCCCAGGTTAGGGAACTTTTCAGCCATTATTTCCTCAGATATGTTTTCTGCCCCCTTTTCTCTCTCTTCTCCTTCTGGGATCCCTGTAACGTGAATGTTAGTATTCTTGGTGTTGTCTGAGAGGTCCCTTAAGGTAATTTAAAAAATTCTTTTCTATTTTTGGTGTTTTGATTGGGTGATTTCCACTATTCCGTCTTCCATATTGCTTATGCATTATTCTCTATCACCTAGTCTGCTGTTGACTCCCTCTAGTGTACTTTTCTAATTTCAGTTCTTGTATTCTTCACCTCTGATTGGTTCTTTTTTGTGTTTTCTAATTCTTTGTTGAAGTTCTCACTAGTGCTCCTGTGTTCTCCTGAGTTCATTGAACATTTTTTTAATTTATATTTTTATTGATGTATAGTTGATTTACAGTGTTTCAAGTATACAGCAAGGTGATTCAGTTACACATACATACATATATACATATGCATATACATATGTACACACACACTTTTTCAGATTCTTTTCCATTGCAGATTATTACGAGATATTTAATATAGTTCCCTGTGGTATACAGTAGGTCCTTGTTGTTTATTTAGTTTATATATATATATATATATATATATATGTAGTGTCTTTTTTTTGGGCTGCGTTGGGTCTTTGTTGCTGTGCGTGGGCTTTTCTCTAGTTGAGGCAAGTGGGAGCTACTCTTCATTGTGGTGCACAGGCTTCTCATTGTGGTGACTTCTCTTGTTGTGGCGCGTGGGCTTCAGTAGTTGCAGTACGTGGGCTCAGTAGTTGCAGCACACGGGCCCTAGAGCACGCGGACTTAAGTAGTTGCAGTGTGTGGGCTCAGTAGTTGTGGTGCACAGGCTGTAGGGCACGTGGGCTTCAGTAGTTGTGGCACGCAGGCTCTAGAGAGCAGGCTCATCAGTTTTGGTGCACAGGCTTAGTTGCTCCGCGGCATGTGAGATCTTCCCGGACCAGGGATCGAACCCATATCCCCTGCATTGGCAGGCAGATTCTTAACCACTGTGCCACCAGGGAAGTCCTTATGTATAGTATCTTTTAATCCCAAATTCCCAACTTATCTCCCCCCTACCCCTTTCGTAACCATAAGTTTGTTTTCTGTGTTGGTAAGTCTCTTTCTGTTTTGTAAATAAGTTCATTTGTATCACTTTTTTAATGATAAGTGATATAATATTTGTCCTTTGTCTGACTTACTTCACTTAGTATGATAATCTCTTGGTCCATCTGTGTTGCTGCAAATGGCATAATTCCATTCTTTTTTATGGCTGAGTAATATTCCATTATATATATATATATATATATATATATATATATATATATATATATATATACACCACATCTGCTTTATCCATTCATCTGTAGATGGACATTTAGGTTGCTTCCATGTCTTGGCTGTTGTAAATAGTGCTGCAGTGAACATTGGGGTGCATGTATCTTTTTGAATTAGAGTTTTCATCTTTTCTGGATATATGATATGACCAGGAGTGGGATTGCTGGATCATATGGTAACTTTAGTTTTAGTTTTTAAGGGATCTCCATACTCTTCTCCTTAGTGGCTGCACCAATTTACATTTCCACAACAGTGTAGGAGAGTTCACTTTTTGATGAGCATTTTTATGCCTGTTGCTTTGAACTCTTTATTAGGTAAACTATCTCAGTTTCATTAGAGTTCCCCTGCCCCCTATAGGTGTTTTTTTTTTTTGAGGTATAGTTGATTTACGATATAAGTTTCAGGTGTACAACAGAGTGATTCACAATTTTTAAAGGTTATACACTCCATTTATAATTATTATAAAATATTGGCTATATTCCTTGGGCTATACCATATATTCTTGTAGATTATTTTATACCTAATAGTTTGTACCTCTTAATCCCCTACCTACTTTCCTTGTTCTTTCATTTCAAACACATTCTTCTGAAATGATTAACCTTTAAAGTGATGAAGAAAGTGTCAACTTGGAATTCACTTCCTTCTGAAAATATCTTTAAAAAATGAAGGCGGGACTTCGCTTGTGGTCCAGTAGTTAAGAATCTGTCTTGCAATGCAGGGGACGCTGGTTCGATCCCTGGTTGGGGAACTAAGATCCCACATGCCGCAAGGCAACTAAGCCCGTGCACCGCCACAACTACAGAGCCCACGTGGTCTGGAATCCACTCACCACAACTAGAGAGAAGCCTGTGCCCATGCACCACAAGTAGAGAGAAGCCCGCGCACTGCCATGCAACTAAGAAAGACCTGACGCAGATGAAAATAAATAATTAATTTAAAAAAATAAATAAAAATAAAAAATGAAGGCAACTGAAGGCCATTTTCATACAAACAAAGGCAGAGAGAATTTTCAGAAGACCTGTAGGAAAAGACATACTAAAGAAAATTCTTCAGGCAGAGGGAAAAATGGTCCTAAATGGATGCATCGAAATGAAGGAAGAAATGAACAGTAACACAAACAATAAATATGTGGATAATTCTGCATGAATATTGAACATAGAACAACAACTGCTATAATGTCTTGTGGGGGTGTAATATGTATGTAGACTTAAAATACTTGATAATAGCATAAAAGATGAGAGTGGAGTTGAAGGCACTTCCATTGTTAAGAGAAGTTGTTAATGTTGTAATCTCCATCGTAATCACTATGATAATCATGTATAATTAAGGTAGTAATAGAAGGGAAATTGAAATGGTAGAAAGTACTTAATCAATTCAAAGAAAGTAAGAAAGGAGAGAGAGAGAAACAAATAGTGTGACTGAACAGAAAACAAATAGCAGCATGGTCGATTTTCACTCAGACATGAAATGCATTTGGACTAGATACTTTGTTTACTTGACAAAGATTGTAGATCTGGGTATTTAAACAAACAATTGTTGTTTAGTATAGGTATACCTTAAATAAAAGGTATTTAACACAGAAGGATTTGACAGTAAAAGGATGGAAAAAGATACACTATGCCAGTACACCAGCCAAAACAATGTTATAGCTGTACACTAATGCCAGATGAGGTAGACTTTAAGGCAGTGAACATTGCTAAAGGTAGAGACATTTTATAATGATAGAAGGTGAATTCCCAAGGAAGATAATTTAACCTAAAGGCAGGATCTGTAGCCACAAAGGGATAGTCCTTAAATTTCTCCCAGATATACCCAGCTCTTAGGGACAGTTTCAGTCAGTAAAGACTCCCAACTTCTTCAGCCTTAAGCATAATGCACACATCCCTAAAGGCAATTTGGATAGAAGAGACTTGCCTGCTCAGCTATTGAGATTATTATTTTTTTTAAAGGAGAAAGAGTGTTTCAAGTGTGTCTGAATTCATTCTGATGGATTTACAAACAGCATTTCTTCACTGGGAGGCATGTATCACTTTAAAAAAGTTAACAATTGAAATTGGTTATCCTCTATCTTTTTAATAAATTCACAACAGTTAGAGATTGGTTGAGTAAACCTGTGTCTGTTCTGTGGCACCACTAGAAAGACCTTACAGTATTGTTGATGTGTAATCTTTGAACATGGAAAATGTTAAAAAAAAGCAAGTTACAACACAGTATGTACACTACGATCCCACTTGAGTTAAAAATGTGTCTGTTATATTCATATAGAAAAAAGTCTGGGAGAATGCACCAAAATAGAAATAATGTTTCTATCTGAATGAAAAGATTATGGGTGATTTTATCTTCCCTGTTTTCTGTACTTTTATATTTTTTCCAACAAACATTTATTACTCAGGTGTTAAATATAAAAATTATTTGAGAAAAAAACGCTTTATTATATGACACCAGCTATTTCTACCAGGAGAATCTGTCTTCTTTTAATCTTTATTAATGTACATAGTTAGATTTCACATTGTGTTAAATATTTTTCTGTTAATGTCATTTGGAAAAATAGAATATTTTGTATTATCACATAGTTGAATATCTGCTGTTTTGAATGAATTGACCCATTTGTACAATGTACCTGACCTTTCCTCATGTCCCTTGCTAAGCGGATTGTTCCTTTAGCTGTCAGTGTTAGGAGTTTTCTCTGACACAGGAGTGGAGCCCCTCAGAGGTGAGGCTATGCCCTTGTCTGTAGCTCCCAGTTTATAGCACCACTTGTGCCTTCCCTTCTGCCTGTGGCCATCTGCGTTTTGAGGCATGGAGCTTTAATTCTTGGTGGATCTTCAGTGTGTCCTCAAAAATTAGAATAAATGCCCATCAGTAAGGCTAAAAGTTCTTATTTTTTCTTCATCTGACTGTTAAATGGACCTGGATCAAAATGGGAAGCTTCGTGCTACTTTTTTTTTTTTTTTTTTTGCAGTACGTGGGCCTCTCACTGCTGTGGCCTCTCGCGTTGCGGAGCACAGGCTCCGGATGCGCAGGCTCAGCGGCCATGGCCCATGGGCCCAGCCGCTCCACAGCATGTGGGATCCTCCCGGACCAGGGCACGAACCCGCATCCCCTGCATCGGCAGGCGGACTCCCAACCACTGCGCCACCAGGGAAGCCCCGTGCTACTTTTAATATGATGTTAGGTGTTCCAGTGATTCCAAACCAATGTGGTGATGTGGTGTCACAAAGGCCACAGACCCAAGGAGGATGCTGGGTCCTGAGTTGTTGCTGGAGTTGTTGTCAAGTGGACTCGTGGGTGAACGTGGGCAGTGCTATTGCCACCCAGGTTAGAAAAGCCCTCTTGCTTCGGACTAAATCAGGTTTCCTCTCCATCAAGGATAGTGGTCCCCTCTTTTCTCTGGATTCAGTGTCCCCTTTTATCTCTGGGGGGACATCAGAAGCTTGTTTTTCCTGGTTCTGGTTACTGGTTCTGGGTGCAGCTCCCCTGCAATCGCATCTCCTCCGGGCAGCTGGAGTTCCACACTTTCTCCCGAAGAGCTCAGTTTGTATGCAGACACTGATGGCTGAAGGAACGTCTCTTCATTTGAGCATTAACGGCTTTATTGATTCCTTAGCCTGGCCCTGGCCCTAACAGTCACCCATCTTGGCTTGGAGTTGGAGGAGGACTTGACTATTGCACAAAGTTCTCAGGGTCTAAATGAGGAAAGCCCAGAACTAATAGGGAAAAATGCTTGCAAGAATTGTTGGTGGACTCGGGTCCTACTGCATCTGTAACACATCAAGCTTATTAGTGTGTGAGGTCATTCACTGGTTGGATTTTTTAAAATGCTGTTGCTGCTCTTATTCTTCATAAAGCCCTTAATGTTGGTTAAATATTTTACATGTATCGATTAATCTGTTGCTACTCCTCTCTGCAGCACCACCTTTTGTTTGTGTGGGCTTTATGGTTTATAAAAGCATGAATTGATCCTCACAATGAACAACAGCCCTGTGAAGTAGCAATGGGAGGTGTTATTAGTCCCAGTTCACTGACAGGAAACAGGTGTGTGGGGGTAGAATGGCTTGCCCAGGGCCCTACAGCCAGGAGTAGAGCCTGAGTTTTCTAGTTTTGGTCTGATGATACTTTGTTTACAGATATCAAGCTGCTTCTGGACCCCTGGTGGATCGGGAAAGCTGGAGTTTTAGAGGTTGAAGGAAGCAGGAATTGAACGCTCTCCCTGCAGAGAAGCCAAGTTCATTATTCATTTGAGACACTTGTTAACAGTCAGTTTAAGTGTTTCTTCCTAAAAGTTATTACTGGATTTTTTTTAATTAATTAATTTATTTTTGGCTGTGTTGGGTCTTCGTTTCTGTGCGAGGGCTTTCTCCAGTTGCGGCGAGCGGGGGCCACTCTCCACTGCAGTGCATGGGCCTCTCACTATCGCATCCTCTCGCTGCGGAGCACAGGCTCCAGATGCGCAGGCTCAGTAGTTGTGGTTCACGGGCCCAGTTGCTCCACGGCATGTGGGATCTTCCCAGACCAGGGCTCGAACCTGTGTCCCCTGCATCAGCAGGCAGACTCTCAACCACTGCGCCACCAGGGAAGCCCTACTGGATTATTTTTTTCATTGTTATCTATTTTTAGATTTGCTTTTAATTTATGACTGGTGATACTGGATTTCTGTTTATGGTACTGATAGACAGCTCCCTTTTTTTGGTATTGCAGCCAAGATCTTTAATAGAAACTAAATGAGGGAAATGTCTCCCTATGCGTACCCTGCCCTCCCCAGGATTAGTGGTTGGTGAGGATGGTTCTGAGCAGTCCTCAAGTCACAGGCAAACCCAGTGGTCACTGCTTCTCTGCTCCTGGCATAGGAAGTTCTTGGGGGTATGGTTGGAAGAGCTTGACTTCCTGTGTGGGCTCAAAGCTGTACTTTCCTAGGAGCTCAGGATGAGAAGTCCTGTCCTTGACATCCTTCTTGAAGCAGATGCAGCTGCTTCCGAAAGAGGTGTTCAGCCTTCACGGGTGCGTCTGTGCCCACTGGGGTGGGTAATTCACGCAGGGCTTGAGGCTGAAGCCAGTCAGCTAGGGCACCACTAGCTCTGGGAACAAGAACTCTTCTTTTACATAATCTTATTTTCAGCCAGAAAGTGATTAGATTTATAGTAAATAGTACAGTTGGTCTGTAGCTATTGTAGAAACAGAAAAGAGGGCACCCAAGTGACTGAAATTTTGGGAACCTTGAATGAAATGACCTCTCAATGTGTGTATTTCAGGACGTGGTTGGTTTCTGGCTCTAAAACTGATGTGGTTTAATGCTCAGATCAGGAGGCATTACTCAGGATCACTATGTTGAATTGTTACTATTTTTTTAATGATAATTTTACAAATAAAAGAATTCTTGACTTATATTCCCCAGTGAAAGAGGGGATGAAGAAGAAAACAAGACCAAAAGAGCTGTATATGGCTAATTCATGGGCCATAAAAATATATATATATATATATATATATATATTTTTTTTTTTTAAATTTGGTCGCACTGCGTAGTTTGTGGGATCTTAGTTCCCTGACCAGGGATTGAACTTTCGCCCTTGGCAGTGAAAGCATGGAGTCCTGACCAGTGGACTGTTAGGGAATTCCTGAAATATTTTTGTTTTGACTTGAAACAGTGGTGTCCACATTGTTGCAGAATCAGTGTTACTTCTTATGCTATCCTGGGATATCCTGTCAGTGACACGTGATTCTTACCCAAAGTCCTTAGTTTACATTACAGTCCACTCTTGGTTTTGTACATTCTATGGGTTTTGATAAATGTATAATGACACGTGTCCACCATTATAGTACCATACAGAATAGTTTTACTACCCTAAAAATGTTCTGTGCTCTGCCTATTCATTCATTCCTCTCACCAATCCTTGGTAACAACTGATTCTTTCATTGTCTCTGTAGTTTTGTCTTTTCCAGAAAGTCATAAAGTTAGAATCATACAATATGTAGTCTGTTCAGATTGGCTTCTTTCACTTAATAATACACATTTAAGGTTCTTCCATGTCTTTTCATAACTTGATAGCTCATTTCTTTTTAGTGCTGAATAATATTCCATTGTGCAGATGTACCACAGTTTATCCATTTATCTACTGAAGGACGTCTTGGTTGCTTTCAAATTTTGGTAATGTTGTATAAAGTGGCTGTAAGCATACATGTGCAGGTTTTTGTGTGGATATAAGATTTCAACTCATTTGAGTATATACTAAAGTGTGCAATTACTGGATCATATGGTAAGAGTATGTTTAATTTTGTAAGAAACTACCAAACTGTCTTCTAGAATATTGTACCATTTAGCATTCCCACCAGCAATAAATGAATGTTCCTATTTCTCTACATCCTCACCAGCAGTTGGTGTTGTCAGTGTTTTGGGTTTTGGCTCTTCTAATAGATGTTTAGTGATATCTCATTGTTGTTTTAATTTCTAATTCCCTAATGACATATGATGTCGAGCATCTTTTCATATGCTTATTTGCCATCTGTATATTTTCTTTGGTGAGGTATCTGCTCAGGTCTTTTGCCCATTTTTTAGTCAAGCTGTTCATTTCTTACTGTTAAATTTTAGGAGTTCGTTGTATATTTTGGATAATAGTCCTTTATTAGATATGTTTTTTACAAATATTTCCTCCCAGTGTGTGGCTTGTCTTCTCATTCTTTTAACAGTGTCTTTCACAGAGAGAAGTTCTAAATTTTAGCAGAGTCTAGCTTCTCAGTTATTTCTTTCATGGATCATGACTTTGGTGTTGTGTTAAAAACTCATCACCATACCCAATGTCATTTAGATTTTCTCCTATGTTATCTTCTAGGAGTTTTATGGTTTTGCATTTTACATTTAGGTCTATAGGCCAATTTGAGCTAGTTTTTGTGGAAGGTGTGAGGTCTGGATCTAGATTTATTTTTTGCATATGGGTGTTCAGTTGTTCCAGCATCATTTGTTGAAAAGAGTATTTTTTCCCCTCCGTTGTATTGTGTTTGCTCCTTTGTCAAAGGCCAGCTAACTGTATTTATGTGGATCTATCTGGGCTGTTTATTCTGTCCTGTTGATCTGTCTGTTTATTCTTTAATCAGTATCACACTGTCTTGAGTACTATAGCTTTATAGTAAATCTTGAAGTCAGGTAGTGTCTATTCTCAGACTTTGTCCTTCTCCTTCAATATCATGTTGGTTATTCTAGTTCTTTTACCTCTCCATATAAACTTTAGAATCAGTTTGTTGATGTCCACAGAATAACTTGCTGTGATTTTGACTGAGCTTTAATTGACTCCTTAGACTGAGCTGGAAAGAACTGACATCTTGACAATACTGAGTCTTCCTTTCCAGGAGTATGGACTATCTCTCCATTTATCTAGTTTTTAAAAATTTCATTCATGAGAGTTTTATAGTTTTACTCAAATAGATTTTGTACATATTTTGTTAGATTTATTCCTAAGTTTTTTATTTTGGGGGTGCTAATCTAAATGATATTGTTTTTAATTTCAAATTCTACTTGCTTATTGCTGGCACTAGGCAAGTGATTGACTTTTATATATTAACCTTATGTCCTGCCACCTTGCTATAATTGCTTATCAGTTTTCAAGAGTTTTTCATCTTTTTTTTTTTAATTTTCTACATAGACAATTTTATTTCTTCTGTCCCAGTCTGTCGACCTCCCCCCCCCCTTTTTTTTGGTCTTACTAAATTAGCTAGAACTTGCAGTACAATGTTGAAAAGGAGTGATGAGAGAGGACATCCTTGCCTTGTTCCTGATCTTAGCAGGAAAGCTAGTTTCTCACCATTAAGTATGATGTTAGCTGTAGGTTTCTTCTAGATGTTCTTTATTAAGTTGAGGAAGTTCCCCTCTATTCCTAGTTTGGTGAGAATGAGTTGAATTTTGCTTCATAGCCTCATCTGAAAAAATTTTAAATTGGTGAATTAAGTTTATTTACTTTGTATTTAAGTTCATTATTGATATGATAGGTATATTTGGTTTAAATTCTGTTCCATTATATGTTTTTATGGTTTTCTTTAAGTCGTTTTCATGTGACCTATTTATTTATGCTTATATGTTTGGCCTGAGTTTTGTCATGCTATTTTATGTTTTCTGTTAAGAAAATTTTAAGTCTCTTGTTATGGGGTCTTTTTTAAATTTATGTTTTATTTTTTGATATTTACAGTTGTTTGTATCTTTTTCTAGTAGTAACTTTTTTGATTATAACTTAATTAAATGCCATTACTCCTCTCTTTTGTTGGAGAGAAACTCCTACTATGAGCAATGATGTTTAGCACCTGTCTTCCTCCTTCTTGTCCTATCTGTCCCCTTCTGTGCTTGATGTTAGTCAATTATATTATCTTATTAGTATTTATTTTCATATTGTTACCTATGCTTATCTGTCTATTACTTTTTTGTCAAATTTAAATATCTTTTGATTCTTAGCCACTAGGCAGTAGCATTACCACGTCTCCTACCATCTTTCACTGCTCTCCTACACTGTCATAATTTTTGTTTGTTGTATCATTTTTACATTATCACACATTATAAAATTTACATTTGGCTTATCACTTTAATCTTTATATTTGTTTTAATCTTAGTTCTACAGTGAAGTGAATTCAGTTGCCGGTTCTTTTGTCTTTGCTTCCCCAGTTGTCTTTTGGGTTCAAGGAGACAATAGTTTCTGAGTTCCAATGTGTCCAAAACTATTAGTCTGTGGTCTTTATACTTGAAGGAATACCAGGCTGGATATGAAATCCTTGGCTCACACTTTATTTCCTTAAGTATCAATATTTTAAGAATTTTGAAGATTTATTCTACTGATATATGGCATTGTATATTACTGTGAAGAAGTATGAAGCCAGATTAATGCATTTACCTCTGATAGGTGACTTGATTTCTTTCTTTTTGCCCAGCTGCCCCAAGGAGTTGTTTCTTATTTTGGAAGTCCAAGCTTAATAAGTCCAATTTTACTAGAATATATC
This sequence comes from Delphinapterus leucas, assembly GCF_059928025.1. Classification (NCBI taxonomy): domain Eukaryota; kingdom Metazoa; phylum Chordata; class Mammalia; order Artiodactyla; family Monodontidae; genus Delphinapterus; species Delphinapterus leucas. The sequence goes on along the minus strand of NC_143142.1, from coordinate 27,765,063 downwards.
TGGATCAGTTAAATTATTCTGGGTCAGTTTCCTTGTCACATGGGATGTCCTGTGTGCCCTTTCATTACATGGATTTAAGTCTCCTAGTTCCATTGAAAATGGAGTTTGAGGGCTTGCCTGGTGGCGCAGTGGTTGAGAGTCTGCCTGCTGATGCAGGGGACGTGGGTTCGTGCCCCGGTCCGGGAGGATCCCGCATGCCGCAGAGCGGCTGGGCCCGTGAGTCATGGTCGCTGGGCCTGCGCGTCCGGAGCCTGTGCTCCGCAGCGGGAGAGGCCACAGCGGTGAGGGGCCCGCGTACCACAAAAAAAAAAAAAAAAAAAAAGAAAATGGAGTTTGAAATTTCATGCAACTTTTTTTCATTGTCTTTTTCACATTCAGACGAAATAGGAAACAGTTTTGTTTCTTTTATTCTGGATAAGGAAAGTAGTTTCACAAACATTAAGTAACTTGATCCTTTCAGCCAGCGAAAGGCAGAGTGAGGATTCAAAACTGAGTTTAAAAGCTTATGCTCTGTTACTGTACCATCGTGTTTCTTTAGGACTGGAAATATAGTCATAGAAGAGAGCAGTTATATGGTCAAAGGAACCTTAGTCTCATTGGATATTTGTCACAGAGGTAGATGCATCTAAGTGGCAAGTGATGGTCCTGGAACATTTTTGAAATTTCGTTTAGTGGACCACTGAGAACTTCATGGTCTTCTATAGCTTCAAGTTTCCTCTCCTCTCACCACCCGCCCCCACCCCCACTTTCATTTTTTCGTTCCTTCTGTGTGACCCAAAAAGGAGACTATAGGTAGATAAAGCTCTTCATTCTCATCTTCTATTTTCTTTTGATTTTTCCTTTTTCAAACTGGACTCATTAATATGTGTTCTCCCTTTGATTTGTTAAAGGGGAACTCCAGTCAGACTTTCTGTGGAGCTGCGGGATGAGTGGGTAATATCAGATTTCTTTTCTTGTCTGGTTTCACAAGTTTAGAGTGGTTGAGCTTCCTGAAACAGAGAGATCTAAAAAGAGTAACTGCTGCTGTTGACTCTGACAGGCTTCTCAGCCCTGAACATTGCTGTGCCCTTCTTAAATACAGTGCTGGTGGATTTGTTTGTGAATGTTTCTGAGAGTATAAAGGTTACTCTCACACATATGTTTACTCTGTAAAGATAAGGTTCTGGTGAAAATATAATTGGACTGTGCCATGTTCTCCATCTTAGTATTTCTGTGAAGAACAGTCTAGTTTTCAGAGACTATTGGTGGTTGTTACTCTATTGTAAGAAAAAAAGGCTTAATTGCTAACACTTAGGGTCATTGTAGGATCAGACTTAGTTGCTTGTACGTACAGGTCCTGTATACAAATTTTGGCTTGTGTGTTTTTTTTTGTTTTTAGCTGGGTAGATTTGTGAGAGACTCAGGGTGGACAGTAGACAGAGAAGATGATGGTGTTTCAAAACCATGCTTTCCATTGACTTTGTTTCCTCTGAAGAGGACAGAGGTGAGTCTAGGGTAATATTATTTTTTGTGGGTATGAGTCTGTTTTGGGATTGGACGAGGGAAAAGACACAATTTTTAAGAATTCATAAAATAATTTAAAATTTTGTTTATGCTTAATTTATAATACTTATGACATAGCTGCATATATCGGTAGGTAAGAGGGAAACATTTGATAGTTTTATTTCCCATATATCAGGGACTACTTTCCATTGCAGCTGAGAATAACATTCACTGATGAAAATAAGGGCTTTTTAAAAATTAATGCATTATATGGTGAGCATGCCATCTCTTTAAATCTGTTTTCCTTTTATATATCTATTTCTTAATTTTGTGCCCTTTTCGTATATAATGGTAAAAAGTTAGCATAAAAACATAAGTAAAGGGTTTCCCTGGTGGCGCAGTGGTTAAGAATCCACCTGCCAGTGCAGGGGACACGGGATTGAGCCCTGGTCTGGGAAGATCCCACATACCACGGAGCAACTAAGCCTGTGCGCCACAACTACTGAGCCTGCTCTCTAGAGCCTGCGAGCCACAACTACTGAGCCCGCGTGCCACAGCTACTGAAGTCCGTGTGCCTAGAGACCATGCTCTGCAACAAGAGAAGCCACCGTAGTGAGAAACCCACACACCGCAACGAAGAGTAGCCCCCGCTCGCTCCAACTAGAGAAAGCCTGCACGCAGCAATGAAGACCCATTGCGGCCAATAAATAAATTAAATAAATAAAAAAGAAATAAAACTACATATGGCTAGAAAAGATTCAGTGCCAAAGTGTAATGCTGAAATTTTTTTTTTTTTTTTTTTTTTGCGGTACGCGGGCCTCTCACCGTTGTGGCCTCTCCTGTTGCGGAGCACAGGCTCCGGACACGCAGGCTCAGCGGCCATGGCTCACGGGTCCAGCAGCTCTGCGGCATGTGGGATCCTCCCAGCCCGGGGCACAAACCCGTGTCCCCTGCATCAGCAGGTGGACTCGCAACCACTGCGCCACCAGGGAAGCCCTGAAATTGTTTTTTAAAAAGCAATGAAACAAAACAAACAAACAAAAAATGAAGAAACAAACAAAGAAAACAATGAAACAAGAAGGTTTTTTCTTTTATTATTAAGATGATAATAAAAGATTATGAAAACATTTTGAAAATAGAGATAAACGATTTTAAAAAGGAAATAATCTTACTTCTTGGAGGTAGCCATCAATGTTTTTTAAATTGTTAATTTTTTAACATTGTGATTAAATATACATAACAAAATTTACCATTTTAACTTATTTTATTTTTATTTTATTATTTATTTTTGCGGTACGCGGGCCTCTCACTGTTGTGGCCTCTCCCGTTGCGGAGCACAGGCTCCGGACGCGCAGGCTCAGCGGCCATGGCTCACGGGCCCAGCCCCTCCACGGCATGTGGGATCTTCCCGGACCGGGGCACAAACCCGTGTCTCCTGCATTGGCAGGCGGACTCTCAACCACTGCGCCACCAGGGAAGCCCCATTTTAACTATTTTAAAAAATATTTATTTATTTAATTTATTTTCCTTATTATTTATTTTTTTTTGTGTGTGTTGGGTCTTAGTGGTGGCACTCGGCACGTGGGATCTTTGTTGACGCATGTGGGATCGTTTTTTTTAATTCTATTATGGTTCACGGTCTGCTCAGGTTTCTCTCTAGTTGTGGCGTGTGGGTTTTCTCTCTCAAGTTGTGGTGCATGGGCTCCAGGGTGTGTGGGCTCTGGTAGTTGTGGCACATGGACTCCAGAGCGCATGGGCTCTGTAGTTTGTGGCACGTGGGCTCTCTAGTTGTGGCTCATGGGCTTAGTTGCCCCGCAGCATGTGGGATCTTAGTTCCTGGACCAGGGATCTCACCCATGTCCCCTGCGTTGGAAGGTGGATTCTTTACCACTGGACCACCAGGGGAATCCCCCATTTTAACTATTTTTAATTGTATAGCTCCATGACATTTAAGTACATTCTCAGTGTTGTGCAAATACCACCACCATCCATCTCCAGGACTTTTTCTTCTTCCCAAACTGAAACACAGTTTCCATTAAACACTAAGTCCTCCTTTCCCCCTCCACTAACCCCTTGGGAAACACCATTCTACTTTGTCTCTATGAATTTGACTACTCCAGGGACCTCATTTGAGTGGAATCAGGTAGTATTTGTCCTTTTGTGTTTGGATGTTTTACTTAGCATACTGTCTTCAAGGTTCATCCATGTTGTACCAAATGTCAGAATTTCCTTCTTTTTCTAAGGGTGAATAATACTCCGTTGTATGTATATACTATGTTTTGTGTATCCATTCATACTTTGAAGGACACTTGAGTTGTTTCTACCTTTTGGTTACTGTGAATAATGCTGCTATGAACCTTGGTGTAGATATATCTGTTCAAGTTTCTGCTTTCAGGTCTTTTAGTTATATACCCAGAAGTCAAATTTCTGGAGCATATGGTAATTCTGTTTAATTTTTGTTTTTAATAGATTTTATTTATTTATTTATTTATTGGCTATGTTGGGTCTTCCGTTGCTGTGCGCAGTCTTTCTCTAGTTGCCACAAGTGGGGGCTGCTCTTTGTTGTGGTGCGACAGCTTCTCATTGCGGTGGCTTCTCTTATTGTGGAGCACAGGCTCGAGGCACACAGGCTTCAGTACTTGTGGCATACGGGCTTCAGTAGTTGTAGCGCACAGGCTTAGTTGCTCCATGGCATGTGAGATCTTCCCAGACCAGGGCTCGAACCCGTGTCCCCTGCATTGGCAAGTGGATTCTTAACCACTGTGCCACCAAGGGAGCCCCTATTTAATTTTTTGAGGAATTGCCAGACTGTTTTCCACAGCTGTACCATTATTCATTCCTACCAGCAACGCACAAGTGTTCCTATTTCTCCATGTCCTTGTCCACGCTTGTCACTTTCTGTTTCATTGTTTTCTCTTTTTTTTAACATCTTTATTGGAGTATAATCCTCCCTATCCCACCCCTCTAGGTGGTCACAGAGCAACGAGCTGACCTCCCTGTACTATGCGGCTGTTTTCCACTAGCTATCTATTTTACATTTGGTAGTGTATATCTGTCCATGCCACTCTCTCACTTCGTCCCAGCTTACCCTTCCCCCTCCCCATGTCCTCAAGTCCATTCTCTACATCTGCATCTTTATTCCTGTCCTGCCCCTAGGTTCTTCAGAGCCATTATTTTCTTTTTTTTTTTAGATTCCATATATGTGTGTTAGCATACGGTATTTGTTTTTCTCTTTCTGACTTACTTCACTCTGTATGACAGACTCTAGGTCTATCCACCTCACTACAAATAACTCAGTTTCGTTTCTTTTTATGGCTGAGTAATAATCCATTGTGTATATGTGCCACATCTTCTTTATCCATTCATCTGTTGATGGACACTTAGGTTGCATCCATGTCCTGGCTATTGTAAATAGAGCTGCAATGAACATTGTGATACATGACTCTTTTTGAATTACGGTTTTCTCAGGGTATATGTGCAGTAATGGAATTGCTGGGTCGTATGGTAGTTCTATTTTTAGTTTTCTAAGGAACCTCCATACTGTTCTCCATAATGGCTGTATCAATTTACATTCCCACCAACACTGCAAGAGGGTTCCTTTTTCTCCATACCCTCTCCAGCATTTACTGTTTGTAGATTTTTTGATGATGGCCATTCTGACTGGTGTGAGGTGATACCTCATTGTAGTTTTTTTTTTTTTTTTTTTTTTTTTTTGCGGTACGCGGGCCCCTCACTGTTGTGGCCTCTCCCGTTGTGGAGCACAGGCTCCGGACACACAGCCTCAGCGGCCATGGCTCACAGGCCCAGCCGTTCCGCGGCATGTGGGATCTTCCCAGACCAGGGCACGACCCATGTCCCCTGCATCGTCAGGCTGACTCTCAACCACTGCGCCACCAGGGAAGCCCCTCATTGTAGTTTTGATTTGCATTTGTCTAATGATTAGTGATGTTGAGCATCCTTTCATGTGTTTGTTGGCAGTCTGTATATCTTCTTTGGAGAAATGTCTATTTAGGTCTTCTGCCCATTTTTGGATTGGGTTGTTTGTTTGTTTTTTTTTTAATACTGAGCTGTATGAGCTGCTTGTAAATTTTGGAGATTGATCCTTTGTCAGTTGCTTCATCTGCAAATATTTTCTCCCATTCTGAGGGTTATCTTTTCGTCTTGTTTATGTTTTCCTTTGCTGTGCAAAAGCTTTTAAGTTTCATTACGTCCCATTTGTTTATTTTTATGTCCGTTTCTGTAGGAGGTGGGTCAAAAAGGATATTGCTGTGATTTATATCATAGAGTGTTCTGCCTTTCTTTTCCTCTAAGAGTTTTATAGTGTCTGGCCTTACATTTAGGTTTTTAATCCATTTGGAGTTTATTTTTATGTATGGTGTTACGGAGTGTTCTAATTTCATTCTTTTACATGTAGCTGTCCAGTTTTCCCAGCACCACTTATTGAAGAGGCTGTCCTTTCTCCACTGTACATTCCTTCCTCCTTTATCAAAGATAAGGTGACCATATGTGCGTGGGTTTATCTCTGGGCTTTCTGTCCTGTTCCATTGATCTATATTTCTGTTTTTGTTCCAGTATCATAGTGTCTTGATTACTGTAGCTTTGTAGTATAGTCTGAAGTCAGGGAGCCTGATTCCTCCAGCTCTGATTTTCTTTCTCAAGATTGCTTTGGCTATTCGGAGTCTTTTGTGTTTCCATACAAATTGTGAAATTTTTCTTTCTAGTTCTGTGAAAAATGCCATTGATAGTTTGATAGGGATTGCATTGAATCTGTAGATTGCTTTGGGTAGTATAGTCATTTTCACAATGTTGATTCTTCCAATCCAAGAACATGGTATCTCTCCATCTGTTTGTATCATCTTTAATTTCTTTCATCAGTGTCTTATAGTTTTCTGTGTACAGGTCTTTCGTCTTCTTAGGTAGGTTTATTCCTAGGTATTTTATTCTTTTTGTTGCAGTGGTAAAAGGGAGTGTTTCCTTAATTTCTTTTTCAGATTATTCATCATTAGTGTATAAGAATGTAAGAGACTTCTGTGCATTAATTTTATATCTTGCTACCTTACCAAATTCACTGACTAGCTCTAGTAGTTTTCTGGTAGCATCTTCAGGATTCTCTATGCATAGTATCGTGTCATCTACAAACAGTGACGGCTTCACTTTTTCTTTTCCAATTTGGATTCCTTTTATTTCTTTTTCTTCTCTGATTGCTGTGGCTAAAACTTCCAAAACAGTGTTGAATGATAGTGGTGAGAGTGGACAACCTTGTCTTGTTCCTGATCTTAGACGAAATGGTTTCAGTTTTTCACCATTGAGAATGATGTTGGCTGTGGGCTTGTCATTTATGGCCTTTATTTTGTTGAGGTAAGGTCCCTCTTTGCCTACTTTCTGGAAGGTTTTTATCATAAATGGGTGTTGAATTTTGTCGAAAGTTTTTTCTGCATCTATTGAGATGATCATGTGGTTTTTCTCCTTCAGTTTGTTTATATGGTTTATCACAGTGATTGATTTGCATATGTTGAAGAATCCTTGCATTCCTGGGATAAACCCCACTTGGTCATGGTGTATGATCCTATTAATGTGCTGTTGGATTCTGTTTGCTAGTATTTTGTTGAGGGTTTTTGCATCTATATTCGTCAGTAATAGTGGTTGGTAGTTTTCTTTTTTTTTTGTAGTTTCTTTGTCTGGTTTTGGTATCAGGGTGATGGTGGCCTCATAGAATGAGTTTGGGAATGTTCCTCCCTCTGCTATATTTTGGAAAAGTTTGAGAAAGATAGGTGTTAGCTCTTCTCTAACTGTTTGATAGAAGTCGCCTGTGAAGCCACCTGGTCCTGGGCTTTTGTTTGTTGGAAGATTTTTAATTGCAGTCTCAATTTCAGTGCTTGTGATTGGTATGTTTATATTTTCCATTTCTTCCTGGTTCAGTCTCAGAAGGTTGTGCTTTTCTAAGAATTTGTCCATTTCTTCCAGGGTGTCCATTTTATTGACATATAGTTGCTTGTAGTAATCTCTTATGATCCTTTGTATTCCTGCAGTGTCAGTTGTTACTTCTCCATTTTCTTTTTTAATTCTGTTTTTTTTTGTTGTTGTTTTTTAAATATATTTTCTTTTAAATATATTATTTATTTATTGTTTTATGGCTGCATTGGGTCTTCGTTGCTGTGCACAGGCTTTCTCTGGGAGGGGCGAGTGGGGGCTACTCTTTGTTGTGGGGCATGTGGGCTTCAGTAGTTGTGGCACGTGGGCTCAGTAGTTGTGGCACGTGGGCTCTAGAGGGTAGGCTCAGTAGTTGTGGCACACGGGCTTAGTTGCTCCGCGGCATGTGGGATCTTCCTGGACCAGGGCTGGAACCCGTGTCCCCTGTATTGGCAGGCAGATTCTTAACCACTGTGCGACCGGGAAGCCCTCTAATATTGATTTGAGTCTTCTCCCTTTTTTTCTTGATGAGTCTAGCTAAAGGTTTATCAATTTTGTTTATCATCTCAAGGAACCAGCTTTTAGTTTTATTGATATTTGCTATTGTTTCCTACATTTCCTTTTTATTTATTTCTGATCTGATCTTCATGATTTCTTTCCTTCTGCTAACTTTGGGGTCTTTTTGTTCTTTTTCTCTAATTGCTGTAGGTGTAAGGTTAGGTTGTTTTTTGAGATGTTTCTTGTTTCTTGAGGTAGGATTATATTGCTGTGAACTTCCCTCTTAGAACTGCTTTTGCTGCATCCATACGTTTTGGGTTGTTGTGTTTTCATTGTCATTTGTTTCTAGGTATTTTTTGATTTCCTCTTTCATTTCTTCAGTGATCTCTTCGTTATTTAGTAGTGTCTTGTTTAGCCTTCATGTGTTTGTATTTTTTACAGATTTTTTCCTGTAATTGATATCTAGTCTCATAGCGTTTTGGTCAGAAAAGATACTTGATATGATTTCAATTTCCTTAAATTTACCAAGGCTTGATTTGTGACCCAAGGTATGATCTATCCTGGAGAATGTTCCATCAGCATTGGAGAATAAAGTGTATTCTGTTGTTTTTGGATGGAATGTCCTATAAATATCAATTAATCCATCTTGTTTAATGTATCATTTAAAGCTTGTATTTCCTTATTTATTTTCATTTTGGATCTGTCCATTTGTGAAAGTGGGGTGTTAAAGTTCCCTACTATGATTGTGTTACTGTCAATTTCCCCTTTTATGACTGTTAGCATTTGCCTTATTTACTGAGGTGCTCCTATGTTGGGTGCATAAATATTTACAATTGTTACATCTTCTTCTGGGATTGATCCCTTGATCATTATGTAGTGTCCTTCTTGTCTCTTGTAATAGTCTTTACTTTAAAGTCTATTTTGTCTGATATGAGAATTGCTACTCCAGCTTTCTTTTGATTTCCATTTGCATGGAATATCTTTTTCCATCCCCTCACTTTCATTCTGTATGTGTCCCTCGGTCTGAAGTGGGTCTCTTGTAGACAGCATATATACGGGTCTTGTGTTTGTATCCATTAAGCCAGTCTGTGTCTTTTGGTTGGAGCATTTAATCCATCTACATTTAAGGTAGTTATCGATATGTATGTTCCTATTACCATTTTCTTAATTGTTTTGCGTTTGTTATTGTACGTCTTTTCCTTCTCTTCTATTTCCTGCCTAGAGAAGTTACCCTAGCATGTGTTGTAAAGCTGGTTTGGTGGTGCTGAGCTCGCTTAGCTTTTGCTTGTCTGTAAAGGTTTTAATTTTTCCATCGAATCTGAATGAGATCTTGCAGGGTAGAGTAATCTTGGTTGTAGGTTTTTCCCTTTCATCACTTTTTTTTTTTGATTTTAACATGAATGACTTTATTGAATCACATGTTTTTTGGCTTTTTTTTTTTTTTACATCTTTATTGGACTATAATTGCTTTACAATGGTGTGTTAGTTTCTGCTTTATAACAAAGTGAATCAGTTATTCATATACATATGTTCCCATATCTCTTCCCTCTTGCATCTCCCTCCCTCCCACCCTCCCTATCCCACCCCTCTAGGCAGTCACAAAGCACCGAGCTGATCTCCCTGTGCTATGCGGCTGCTTCCCACTTGCTATCTACCTTACAATTGGTAGTGTATATATGTCCATGCCTCTCTCTCGCTTTGTCACAGCTTACCCTTACCCACCCCGTATCCTCAAGTCCATTCTCTAGTAGGTCTGTGTCTTTATTCCTGTCTTACCCCTAGGTTCTTCATGACATTCTTTTTTTCTTAAATTCCATATATATGTGTTAGCATACGGTATTTGTCTTTCTCTTTCTGACTTACTTCACTCTGTATGACAGACTCTAGGTCTATCCACCTCATTACAAATAGCTCAATTTCGTTTCTTTTTATGGCTGAGTAATATTCCATTGTATATATGTGCCACATCTTCTTTATCCATTCATGTGATGATGGACACTTAGATTGTTTCCATCTCCGGGCTATTGTAAATAGAGCTGCAATGAACATTTTGGTACATGACTCTTTTTGAATTATGGTTTTCTCAGGATATATGCACAGTAGTGGGATTGCTGGGTCATATGGTAGTTCTATTTTTAGATTTGTAAGGACATCCATACTGTTCTCCATAGTGGCTGTACCAATTCACATTCCCACCAGCAGTGCAAGAGTGTTCCCTTTTCTCCACACCCTCCCCAGCATTTATTGTTTCTAGATTTTTTGATGATGGCCATTCTAACTGGTGTGAGATGATATCTCATTGTAGTTTTGATTTACATTTCTCTAATGATTAATGATGTTGAGCATTCTTTCATGTGTTTGTTGGCAATCTGTATATCTTCTTTGGAGAAATGTCTATTTAGGTCTTCTGCCCATTTTTGGATTGGGTTGTTTGTTTTATTGTTATTGAGCTGCATGAGCTGCTTATAAATTTTGGAGATTAATTCTTTGTCAGTTGTCTCATTAGCAAATATTTTCTCCCATTATGAGGGTTGTCTTTTTGTCTTGTTTATGGTTTCCTTTGCTGTGCAAAAGGTTTGAAGTTTCATTAGGTCCCATTTGTTTATTTTTGTTTTTATTTCCATTTCTCTAGGAGGTGGGTCAAAAAGGATCTTGCTGTGATTTATGTCATAGAGTGTTTTGCCTATGTTTTCTTCTAAGAGTTTGATAGTTTCTGGCCTTACATTTTGGTCTTTAGTCCGTTTTGAGCTTATTTTTGTGTATGGTGTTAGGGAGTGATCTAATCTCATACTTTCACATGTAGCTGTCCAGTTTTCCCAGCACCACTTATTGAAGAGGCTGTACTTTCTCCACTGTACATTCCTGCCTCCTTTATCAAAGATAAGGTGACCATATGTGCGTGGGGTTATCTCTGGGCTCTCTATCCTGTTCCATTGATCTATCTTTCTGTTTTTGTGCCACTACCATAGTGTCTTGATTACTGTAGCTTTGTAGTATAGTCTGAAGTCAGGGAGCCTGATTCCTACAGCTCCATTGTTTGTTCTCAGGATTGCTTTGGCTATTCTGGGTCTTTTGTGTTTCCATAAGATTGTGAAATTTTTTGTTCTAGTTCTGTGAAAAATGCCAGTGGTAGTTTGATAGGGATTGCATTGAATCTGTAGATTGCTTTGGGTAGTAGAGTCATTTTCACAATGTTGATTCTTCCAATCCAAGAACATGGTATATCTCTCCATCTGTTTGTATCATCTTTAATTTCTTTCATCAGTGTCTTATAATTTTCTGCATACAGGTCTTTTGTCTCCTTAGGTAGGTTTATTCCTAGATATTTTATTCTTTTTGTTGCAGTGGTAAATGTGAATGTTTTCTTGATTTCACTTTCAGATTTTTCATCATTAGTGTATAGGAATGCCAGAAATTTCTGTGCATTAATTTTGTATCCTGCTACTTTACCAAATTCATTGATTAGCTCTAGTAGTTTTCTGGTAGCATCTTTAGGATTCTCTATGTATAGTATCATGACATCTGCTAAGCAGTGACAACTTTACTTCTTCTTTTCTGATTTGGATTCCTTTTATTTCCTTTTCTTCTTGGATTGCTGTGGCTAAAACTTCCAAAACTATGTTGATTAAGAGTGGTGAGAGTGGGCAATCTTGTCTTGTTCCTGATCTTAGTGGAAATGCTTTCAGTTTTTCACCATTGAGGACAATGTTGGCTGTGGGTTTGTCATATATGGCCTTTATTATGTTGAGGAAAGTTCCCTGTATGCCTGCTTTCTGCAGGGTTTTTATCATAAATGGGTGTTGAAGTTTGTCGAAAGCTTTCTCCCCATCTATTGAGATGATCATATGGTTTTTCTCCTTCAGTTTGTTCATATGGTTTATCACTTTCATTGATTTGCGTATATTGAAGAATCCTTGCATTCCTGGAATAAACCCCACTTGATCATGGTGCATGATCCTTTTAATGTGCTGTTGGATTCTGTTTGCTAGTATTTTGTTGAGGATTTTTGCATCTATGTTCATCAGTGATATTGGCCTGTAGCCTTCTTTGTGACATCTTTGTCTGGTTTTGGTGTCAGGGTGATGGTGGCTTCGTAGAATGAGTTTGGGAGTGTTCCTCCCTCTGCTATATTTTGGAAGAGTTTGGGAAAGATAGGTGTTAGCTCCTCTCTGAATGTTTGATAGAATTCGCCTGTGAAGCCATCTGCTCCTGGGCTTTTGTTTGTTGGAAGATTTTTAGTCACAGTTTCAATTTCAGTGCTTGTGATTGGTCTGTTCATATTTTCTTTTTCTTCCCGATTCAGTCTTGGCAGATTGTGCATTTCTAAGAATTTGTCCATTTCTTCCAGGTTGTCCATTTTATTGGCATAGAGTTGCTTGTAGTAATCTCTCATGATCTTTTGTATTTCTGCAGTGTCAGTTGTTACTTCTCCTTTTTCATTTGTAATTCTATTGATTTGAGTCTTCTCCCTTTTTTTCTTGATGAGTCTGGCTAATGGTTTATCAATTTTGTTTATCTTGTCAAAGAACCAGCTTTTAGTTTTATTGATCTTTGCTATCGTTTCCTTCATTTCTTTTTCATTTATTTCTGATCTGATTTTTATGATTTCTTTCCTTCTGCTAACTTTGGGGGTTTTTTATTCTTCTTTCTCTAATTGCTTTAGGCCCAAGTTTAAGTTGTTTATTCGAGATGTTTCCTGTTTCTTAAGGTGGGCTTGTATTGCTATAAACTTCCCTCTTAGAACTGCTTTTCCTGCATCCCATAGGTTTTGGGTGGTCGTGTCTCCATTGTCATTTGTTTCTAGGTATTTTTTTATTTCCTCTTTGACTTCTTCAGTGATCACTTCGTTATTAAGTGGTGTATTGTTTAGCCTCCATGTGTTTGTATTTTTTACAGATCTTTTCCTGTAGTTGATATCTAGTCTCATAGCGTTGTGGTTGGAAAAGATACTTGATACAATTTCAATTTTCTTAAAATTACCAAGGCTTGATTTGTGACCCAAGATATGATCTATCCTGGAGAATGGTCCATGAGCAGTTGAGAAAAATGTGTATTCTGTTGTTTTTGGATGGAGTGTCCTATAAATATCAATTAAATACATCTTATTTAATGTATCATTTAAAGCTTGTGTTTCCTTATTTATTTTCATTTTGGATGATCTGTCCGTTGGTGAAAGTGGGGTGTTAAAGTCCCCTACTATGAATGTGTTACTGTCGATTTCCCCTTTTATGGCTGTTAGTATTTGCCTTATGTATTGAGGTGATCCTATGTTGGGTGCATAAATATTTACAATTGTTATATCTTCTTCTTGGATCGATCCCTTGATCATTATGTAGTGTCCTTCTTTGTCTCTTCTAATAGTCTTTATTTTAAAGTCTATTTTATTTGATCCAGCTTTCTTTTGGTTTCTATTTGCATGGAATATCTTTTTCCGTCCCCTTACTTTCAGTCTGTATGTGTCTCTAGGTCTGAAATGAGTCCCTTGTAGACAGCATATATGTGGGTCTTGTTTTTGTATCCATTCAGCCACTCTGTGTCTTTTGGTGGGAGCATTTAGTCCATTTACATTTAAGGTAATTATCGATACGTATGTTCCTATTCCCATTTTCTTAATTGTTTTGGGTTTGTTATTGTAGGTCTTTTCCTTCTCTTGTGTTTCTTGTCTAGAGAAGTTTCTTTAGCATTTGTTGTAAAGCTGATTTGGTGGTTCTGAACTCTCTCAGCTTTTGCTTGTCTGTAAAGATTTTAATTTCTCCATCAAATCTGAATGAGATCCTTGCAGGGTAGAGTAATCTTGGTTGCAGGTTTTTCTCCTTCATCACTTCAAATATGTCCTGCCAGTCCCTTCTGGCTTGCAGAGTTTCTGCTGAAAGATCAGCTGTTAACCTTATGGGGATTCCCTTGTGTGTTATTTGTTGTTTTTCCCTTGCTGCTTTTAATATGCTTTCTTTGTATTTAATTTTTGACAGTTTGATTAATATGTGTCTTGGCGTGTTTCTCCTTGGATTTATCCTGTATGGGACTCTCTGTGCTTCCTGGACTTGATTAACTATTTCCTTTCCCATGTTAGGGAAGCTTTCAACTATAATCTCTTCAAATATTTTCTCAATCCCTTTCTTTTTCTCTTCTTCTTCTGGGACCCCTATAATTCGAATGTTGGTTCATTTAATCTTGTCTCAGAGGTCTCTGAGACTGTCCTCAATTCTTTTCATTCTTTTTTCTTTATTCTGCTCTGTGGTAGTTATTTTCACTATTTTATCTTCCAGATCACTTATCCGTTCTTCTGCCTCAGTTATTCTGCTATTGATTCCTTGTAGAGAATTTTTTTTTTTTTTTTTTGCGGTACGTGGGCCTCTCACTGTTGTGGCCTCTCCCGTTGCAGAGCACAGGCTCCAGACGTGCAGGCTCAGCGGCCATGGCTCTTGGGCCCAGCCGCTCCACAGCATGTGGGATCTTCCCGGACTGGGGCACGAACCCGTGTTCCCTGCATCGGCAGGCGGACTCTCAACCAGTGAGCCACCAGAGAGGCCCCATTCTAGAGAATTTTTAATTTCATTTATTGTGTTGTTCATCATAGTTTGTTTGCTCTTTAGTTCTCCTAGGTTCTTGTTAAACGTTTTTTGTACTTTCTCCATTCTATTTACCAGATTTTGGATCATCTTTACTATCATTACTCTGAATTCTTTTTCCGGTAGACTGCCCATTTCCTCTTCATTTGTTTGGGCTGGTGGGTTTTTGCCTTGCTCCTTCATCTGCTGGATGTTTCTCTGTCTTCTCATTTTGTTTAACTTACTGTGTTTGAGGTCTCTTTTTCGCAGGCTGCATGTTCGTACTTCCCGTTGTTTTTGGTGTCTGCTCCCAGTGGCTAAGGTTGGTTTAGTGGGTTGTGTAGGCTTCCTGGTAGAGGAGACTGGTGCCTGTGTTCTGGTGGATGAGGCTGGATCTTGTCTTTCTGGTGGGCAGGACCGCATCGGGTGGTGTGTTTTGGGGTGTCTGTGACCTTATTATGATTTTAGACAGCCTCTCTGCTAATGGGTGGGGTTGTGTTCCTGTCTTTATAGTTGTTTGGCATAGGGTGTCCAGCACTGTAGCTTGCTGGTCATTGAGTGGAGCTGGGTTTAGCGTTGAGGTGGAGATCTCTGGGAGAACTTTTGCCGTTTGATATCACGTGGGGCCAAGAGGTCTCTGGTGGACCAATGTCCTGAACTCGGCTCTTCTACCTCAGAGGCACAGGCCTGACACCCGGTTGGAGCACGAAGACACTGTCAGCCATATGTCGCAAAAGAAATAGGAGAAAAAAAGAAAGAATGAAAGAAAAAAAAATTATTAAGATAAAAATTTTTTTAAATTATTAAAAATAAAAAGTTAAAACGTGATAAAAAAAAGAACGAGGATAGCAACCAAACCAAAGAACAAATCCACCAATGATAACAAGCTCTAAAAACTAAACTTAAAAAAAAACCCAAAAAACCCGACAGGTAGCACCCTAGGACAAATGGTAAAAGCAAAGCTATACAGACAAAATCACACAGAGAAGGATACACATACACACTCACAAAAAGAGAAAAAGGAAGAAAAATATCTATATATATAAAAAAAGGAAGAGAGCTACCAAATCAATAAACAAATCTGCCAGTGATAATAAACTCTAAATAGTAAACTAAGATAAACATTAAACCAGAAACAAATTAGATGCAGAAAGTAAACCCCAAGTCTACAGTTGCTCCCAACGTCCACCACCTCAATTCTGGGATGATTTGTTGTCTGTTCAGGTATTCCAGAGATGCAGAGTGCATCAAATTGATCATGGAGGTTTAATCAGCTGCTCCTGAGGCTGCTGGGAGAGATTCCCCTTTCTCTTCTTTGTTCGCACAGCTCCTGGGTTTCAGCTTTGGATTTGGCCCCGCCTCTGCATGTAGTCGCCTGAGGGCGTCTGTTCTTTGCCCAGACAGGACGGGGTTAAAAGGAGCAGCTGATTAGGGGGGCTCTGGCTCACTCAGGCCGGGGGTGGGGGTTGGGGGAGGGTGGGGTATGGAATGCGGGGCGAGCCTGAGGCGGCAGAGGCCAGCGTGATGTTGCATTAGCCTCAGGCGCGCCGTGTATTCTCCTGAGGAAGTTGTCCCTGGATCACGGGATCCTGGCAGTGGCGGGCTGCACAGGCTCCCGGGAGGGGAGGTGTGGATAGTGACCTGTGCTTGCACATAGGCTTCTTGGTGGCTGCCGCCGCAGCCTTAGCATTTCATGCCCGTCTCTGGTTTCCGTGCTGATAACCGCGGCTCACGCCTGTTTCTGAAGCTCATTTAGGTGGTGCTCTGAATCCACTCTCCTCGCGCACCCTGAAACAATGGTCTCTTGCCTCTTAGGGAGGTCCAGAGTTTTTCCCGGACTCCCTCCCAGCTAGCCGTGGCACACTAGCCCCCTTCAGGCTGTGTTCACGCAGCCAACCCCAGTCCTCTACCTGGGATCTGACCTCCGATGCCCGAGCCTGAGCTCCCAGCCCCCACCCACCCCAGTGGGTGAGCAGACAAGCCTCTGAGGCTGGTGTGTGCTGGTCGGCAGCAATCCTCTGTGCGGGAATCTCTCCGCTTTGCCCTCTGCACCCCTGTTGCTGCGCTCTCCTCTGTGGTTCTGAAGCTTTCCCCCTGCCACCCCCAGTCTCTGCCAGTGAAGGGGCTTCCTAGTGTGTGGAAACTTTTCCTCCTTCACAGCTCCCTCTCAGAGGGGTAGGTCCTTTCCCTATTCTTTTGCCTCTGTTTTTTATTTTTTCTTTTGCCCTACCCAGGTACGTGGGGAGTTTCTTGCCTTTTGGGAAGTCTGAGGTCTTCTGCCAGCATTCAGTAGGTGCTCTGTAGGAGGTGTTCCACATGTATATGTATTTCTGATGTATTTGTAGGGAAGAAGGTGATGTCCACGTCTTACTCCTCCGCCATCTTGAAGGTCTCTTTTCTTTTTGATAATAACCAATCTGATGGGTGGTGAAGTGGTGTCTCGTGGTTTTTTGTTGTTGTTTTGGGGTTTTTTTTGTTTATTTGTTTTTTATGGGATCAAGCAAAGGCTATTTATTCAGAGCTTGCCATTACAAGTGAGTCAGCCACCCATCACTTGTGTTTGGCAGAGTCTCAAAAGCAGGCAGAGGAGAGGGAAAGCTTTATATAAAGTGAAAAAAGGTGTGCTGGAAGGAGGAAGTGTTGGCTTGGGGAAATTGTAGGTGGGCTAACTAGAAGCTGTGCATCATATGTGATTGGTTAGGCATATTTGGCTTTCCCAGTTGTTCCTCAGTTGATATCAAGGGCAAAAATTAGCAAAGCTGTCAGTTATTAATCAAGTTCTGGCCATTTTGTGTTGATTGCTATTGGGGTTGTTTGGCTTCCTGGACTGATTGCTGCAGACTGTAGATCGGAGTTGTATTTTTATTTTTGGTCTGGCTATTGTCTGTATATTCAATCTCTTGGTCCCTGCTTTTGACCATTCTCTCATTTCCTGGAGGTTGATGAATTCAGGGAAAGCCAAAGATCCAGATCTTCACTGCTTGGAGTTTGCTCAGCTGTCTTCATGGTCAAATGTATTGCAAGATCTTGCTCTTTTTGTTGTATCATCATGGAGATCATCTAGGATCTTTTACACTTGCTCTGTGGGTGGGTCAAAGTCCACCGGTTTACAGGTGCTCTCCTTTGAACCAGTCTAGAAGGATGTGCAGGTCCATGCATGCCTGTCCCGTGAATGTAGGTAAATCCTCCCCTCCTTCTCCTCCTGAGGCAAGGCTCCTGCAGTGTACTGGTGGAAGCTGGATGCCACAGCCCCTCAGAACCCGGGAAGCCTTTGGGTGGCCCCTGAGCTTTTTTTGGCCCAGGGTTTGGGTCCGCTCCGGGGTGGCCCACCCCCACAGCCCAGTATTAGGCCAGACCCAGGCCCAGGTGGCTGGGATTTGTGGAGGGCACACCTGCTGCCGGGCGGATGAACCCCGTGATGCTCACTGTGGTTTTGATTTGCACTTTCCTAATGATTTGTAATGTTAAACATCTTTGCATGTGCTTATTGGCCATTTGTATATCTTCTTTGGAGAAATGTCTATTCAAATCTTTTGCTCATATTTTAATCAGGTGGTTTGCTTTTTTCTGAATTTTTGAGTTGTAGTGTTCTTTATATATTTTGAGTATTGTTAAAAAAGAGACAACAGGCCTAAAGTGGAGTCACTTGTGCTTAGTCCTCATCACCAAACCAAGACTTAATACCTAAGTTAATTACAGTTTCAGCCTCTCCCAGGAGTGGAATCTTAAACTAGCCAATTTTGAATTATCTGAGGTAATCTGACCAGTAGACCCCTGGCACCCCTAAAGTAAGGGAAGCCCTGTACCACACTGTTTTAATTACTGTAGCTTTGTAGCAAGTTTGGAAATCAGGAAGTGTGAGATTTTCAACTTGGTTCTTCTTTTCCAAGATTGTTTGCCTATTTGGGGTCCCTTGATATTTCATATGAATTTTAGAATAAATTTTTCTATTTCTGCAAAAACTGTCATTTAGAATTTAATACTGATTGCATTGAATCTGTGGGATCACTGGATAATATTGACATCTTGACAATAATAAGTCTTCTTGGGACTTCCCTGGTGGCGCAGTGGTTGAGAGTCCACCTGCCGATGCAGGGGACACGGGTTCGTGCCCCAGTCCGGGAAGATCCCACATGCCGCAGAGCGGCTGGGCCCATGAGCCATGGCCGCTGAGCCTGCGCGTCTGGAGCCTGTGCTCTGCAACGGGAGAGGCCACAATGGGGAGAGGCCCGCATACCGCAAAAAAAAATTAATAATAAGTCTTCTTAAAAATATTAAGTCTTCTAATTTATGAACTTAGTATGTCTTTCCATTTATTGGTGTCTTTCATTTCTTTCAGCATTGTTTTTTAGTTTTCAGTGTACATCTACTTGGTTAAGTTTATTTCTAAGTATTTTACTATTTTTAATGCTATTGTAAATGGAATTTTTATCTTGATTTCCTTTTTGTGTTGTTCATTGTTAGTGTATAGATATGTAACTGATTTTTGTGTGTTGATTTTGTACACAACTTTTTATTTCTACAGCTTTGCTGTATTCATTTATTAGTTCCAGTAGTTTTTCTTTTTTGTCTTTATGTGGAATCTTTAGGGTTTTCTACATGTTAGTATCATGTCATTTGTGAACAGAGATAATTTTACTTCTTTTCCAATTTGGATGTCTTTTATTTATTTTTCTTACCAAATTTCTTTGGCTAGGACTTCCAGTAGAAGTGGTGAAAGTAGGCATCCTTGTCTTGTTCCCAGTATTAGAGGAAAAGTTTTGTTTTCAGTCTTTCATCATTGAGTGTGATATTATCTGTGAGTGTTTCATAAATGGCCTTTATGATGTGTGGTATTTTCCTTCTGTTCCTAGGTTTGTTGAGTGGTTTTTTTGTTGTTTGTTTTTGTTTTGTTTTAAATCATGGATGGGTGTTGAATTTTGTTAAATCCTTTTTTTCTGCATCAGTTGAGATCATGTGGTTTTTTCCCCTTCATTTTGTTAATGTGTTGTATCACATTGATGTTTATCAATTATGTGAATAATCTTTGCATTCAGAGAATAATCCTACTTTGTCACGTTGTATAATCTTTTTAATATGCCGTTGATTTTGGTTTGCTAGTATTTTCTTGAGGACTTTTGCATCAATGTTCATAAGGGATATTAGTTTGTAGTTTCCTTTTTTTTTTTTTTTTTTCTTATAGTGTCTTTGTCTGGCTTTGATATCAGTAATTCTGTTCTCATAGAATGAGTTAGGAAGTGTTCCTAACTTCATCTTCAATATTCTGGAAGAGTTTGAGAAAGACTGGTGTTAATTCTTTAAATGTTTGGTAGAACTCACCAGTGAAGACATCTAGTTTGGGACTTTTTATTTTAATGGGAGCTTTTTTGATTAATGATTCAGTTGTCTTACTTGTTATATGTCTGTTTAGATTTTTTATTTCTTCCATGATTCAGTCTTTGTTAGTTATGTGTTTCTAGGAGTTTGTGCATTTCTTCTGTGTATCCAATATGTGGCATATAATTGATCATAGTACTCTTTTATGATCCTTCTTATTTTTGTAAAATTGGCAGTAATGTCTCCACTTTCCTCTTTTATTTTATTATTTTGAATCTTTTCTTTTCTTGGGTAGTCTAGCTAAAAGTTTGACAATCTTGGTGATCTTTTTGAAGAACCCACTTGGTTTCATTGATTTTTTTTTTGCTGTTTTTCTATTCTCTGTTTCATTTATCTCTAATCTTTATTGTTTCTATCCTTCTAGCTTTTGGGTTATTTTGTTCTTTTTTCCTAGTTCTTAAGGTGTAAAGGGAGGTTGTTGATTTGAGATCTTTTTAAATATAAGTATTTATAGCTATAAATTTCTCTCAACACTGCTTTGCTACATTTCACAAGTTTTGATATGTTTTTTGTTTGTTTGTTTGTTTGTTTGTTTGTTTTGCGGTACACAGGCCTCTCACTGTTGTGGCCTCTCCCGTTGCGGAGCACAGGCTCCGGATGCGCAGGCTCAGCGGCCATGGCTCACGGGCCCAGCTGCTCCGTGGCATGTGGGATCTTCCCGGACTGGGGCACAAACCCGTGTCCCCTGCATCAGCAGGTGGACTCTCAACCACTGCACCACCAGGGAAGCCCTTGATATGTGTTTTTATTTTCATTTGTCTCAAGTTATTTTCTAATTTCCCTTATGATTTCTTCTTTGACCTAATGGTTGTCTAATAGCATGTTATTTAGGTTCCTCAGGTTTGTGAATTTTCCACTTCTGGTATAGATTTCTAGTTTTTTCCCACTGTGAGCAGAAAGATATCTTGAGTGATTTCAGTCTTTTAAAATTCATTACCTTGTTTTCTGGACCAACAAATGTTCTATCCTGAAGAATATTCCACGTGCATTTGGAAAAATGTGCATTCTGCTGTTATTGGGTGGAGTGTTTTGTACATGTCTGCTAGGGTACAGTTGGTCTGTAGTGTTGTTCAAGTCCTGTATTTCCCTATTGACTTCTTTGTATCTGTTATTGAAAGGGGGGTATTGAAGTCTTCTGTTATTGTAGAGCTGTCTAATTCTTCTCTTCAATTCTGTCAATATAGATTCATATTTTTAAGCTTTGATGATTGGTCCATATATGTTTATAATTGTTATATCTTCTTAGTTTATTTTATTTTTTAATATTTGTTTTATTTTTTATTGAAGTATAGTTTATTTATTTATTTATTTGGCCACACCTCGTGGCATGCAGGATCTTAGTTCCCTGACCAGGGATGGAACCGGTGTCCCCTGCATTGGAAGCTTGGAGTCTCAACCACTGGACTGCCAGGGAAGTCCCTCTTCTTAGTTTATTGACCCTTTTATCATATGTAATGTTCTTCTTTGTCTCTTGTAATTGTTTTTAACTTAATGTCTATTTTGTCGGATACAGCCACTCCTATTCTCTTTTCATTTGTATTTGCCTGCAATATCTTTTTCCATTCTTTCATTTTCACTCTGTTTCCTTATATCCAAAGTAAGTCTCCTACAGACCGAATATAGTTGGATCTTGTTTTTTTTTTCTTTTTTTATTCCAAACTTTGCCAATCTGTGTCTTTTGACTGGGGAGTTTAATCCATTTAAGGAAGGACTTATTTTTGTTTTTTTTAAATTTGTTTTCTGTATGTCTTACAGAATTTTTGTCCATTATTTCCCTTTGTATATACTCTGTAGATTTTTTTTGTCAGTACCATGGAGATTACATAAAATATTCTCAAGTCATAACAATTTATTTTAAATGGACATGAATTTAACATCAATTGCATATAATTACTCTACTCCTTTGTATCTCTGCTCCCCACTTTGTTTTTTTGTTTTTTAGGAGATAGAGCAGTCTGCTCTCTCTCTTTTTTTAAATTACTTAATCAGTTTTATTTTTGGCTGTGTTGGACATTACTTGCAGCATGTCGGATCTTTCATTGCAGCACGGGCTCTTCGTTGTGGCATACAGACTTCTCTCTAGTTTTGGCGTGCAGATTTTCTCTCTCTAGTTGTGGCGCATGGGCTCTGTAGTTGTGGCACGTGGGCTCTGTAGTTTGTGGCACCCGGGCTCTCTCATTGAGGCGCACAAGCTCAATAGTTGCAGCATGCGGGCTTAGTTGCCCTGCGGCATGTGGGATCTCAGTTCCTTGACCAGGGGTCGAACCCGCGTCTCCTGCATTGGAAGGCGGGTTCTTTACCACTGGACCACTAGGGAAGTCCCAAAAGTTTTATCTTTTTATTGTAAAATAAAACAGATAAAAAACATATAAAACAAATACATAGTTTAGTAAAATGTTCTCTGGTGATTATGCCTGTAACCACCACTGAAGTCAAGAATAGAACTTTGCCCCCCACCCCCAAGAAGCCCCTATAGGTGCCCCTTTCCCATCACATCCCATTCCTCCCCTCTTCTTTCCAAAAGTAGCCACTAGTGACTTTTATAATAATGACTTCCTGATACTTCTTTATGATTTTATCATCCAAGTTTAATCTTTCCCAATTAAAAAAAGTGCTATGTCTTTTAAGTTTCTTTTAATATACAGGTTCTCTCTCTATCCTTTTGTTTTCCTTGAAGATTATTTGTTAAAAGTCTGGGGCCTGATGACCCATAGTTTCCTTCACTCAGTGTTGTGCTACCTGCACAGCCCTAGTGCAGTTGCACATGTTTCTTTTACCTGTAATTCTTGTAAATTGTAGCTGTATCCAGAAGCTTGATCAGAATTTGTTCACTTTGGCAAGATTAGAAGTTACGCTGTTTTTCTTTCATCAGGAGGCATGTAATGTCTTTGTGTCCATGTTTTTATGTTATGTTCCTTGCTCTGTTATTTATTGGACTATAAACTGGTCAAGTTGTAATTCCATTATTTTGGTTTTTTATTAGCTGGAGCATTTTTGTAAGGAGATGCTTCCCCTCATTTACCCAATGGTATAGGTCATATAAATGCTTGATATTTGTTTTAGCTACCAAGTTTTCCTGTCATCCTCAAAAGATGACTGATTAGTTTTTAAAGTATAGTAATTCTGAACTTATGGATTTAAACAAATGGTTTCAATCCACTATAATTATTACTGTTATTAAAGTCCAAATAGTCCTGTGCTTGACCAGTGTGAACCTCTTCCAGTTGTCTGCTGAGTTCTTTTGATGTGACCACAGTGGTCTTTGGTGGTTTCCTTGTTATCTGGTATGACAAGATGTTATAGGCTCATCTTGCACATTTTGCAAATTAGACTTGGAAACAGCCATTTTTTCCAAAAATCCCTGGTTTCTTTTAATGGAAAATTGCATTTCAAGAGCATATAGTTTGAGTACTAGGGATACTCACTATACTAGGTCATTGTTTTTAGGCCTTTCCAGTGGACAGAGCTGGGCATATATACATATCACAAGATGAAAGATCTTAGGAATTCATATTAATGTACTCAACTTAATTTAGGATTTCACGATTACTGGGTTTTTACCTAAGCTCTTCTGTATTACATTTATCTCCTTCCTTCTCCTATTATCAGTGGAGAAAAAATCGCATCTCAGAGCCACTTTGGAAACAGGCTTATTTTAGGAATGAATATCCTGTAGAACTTTGGTCAGAAAAATGTATTTTCTGCCTTCAAGAAGGTTGTAATCTAATGAGGGATATAGGAAGGTAAATACAGGTGAGGAGATATACAGTATTACACTGTACCCAGCAAAGACAGGTACTGGCCTTTACCAGTGATGATCCTGTTGAGTTGTTGCTCTCTGTGCTATCGTGAGTTTCATTTGGTTGGGTCTTGGGCCTCTGTTACAGATATCAGCACTAAAATCAGTCAGTATGCCAAAAGATCCGTGAATTTTTAAGTCATGCAATTTCTAGGTCACACATACAAAATGATGGTAAATAGTCATGGAAAGAATATAAGTCAATATAACGTGCAGTTTTCCTACCTTTAAATGTACTGGCTATCTAAAGTTATTTACAAAGATAATTTGACCCAAAAAGAAATGTCTAGTATCATGTTTCAAAAGGTGAAAAGGCCACTGAGAGGCAGGGCAGTTGGACAACTTCTCACACAAGGCCTCTCAGGAGTGGAAACTGAGCACAAGAAGAGATGGTAGTACAAGTGAGAGGGGTGTGGAGGTGTCCGTTCCTGGCCCTGGGGAGAACTGGTTATTGTTCTGTGCCACCATTTCCGCCATTTTCTCCCCACTAAATTTGGTCCCTTTTTCCCCAGAGGAGGAGGCAGATGGTTGGGAGATGAGGATAGCAACCCCACTGAATTTTGCATTAAGAGTTGCCTTTAAGGTTTGCAGCAGACATTTGGGTGTTGAATGCGTTGTAGATACTGGCTCATAGAGTGTGGGGGAGGAGTAGGAGTGCAGGTGTACACTTCTGGGCAGCAAGCAACCCTGTGAAAGGAGCCCATTGCTCGTCAAGCAGATCTTCACTGAGGCCACAGACTTCCCTTCTGTAGTTCACTCAAAATGGGCCTCTGAATGTACATTCCCATTTCTTCTGTCGTTCTGGTGTGTGCTGCCTGCCAGCCTTCTTGGGGACACTTTCTACTAGGGTACCCTGGGTTTGAAGAGGTGCATGCACTTGCTGGGGCACTTCCTTTGGGGGGTGTCTCCACGGCTCTAAAGACAGGCCCCAGGCAGGACAGCCATGTCGCCATGGCCCCAAGCCTCATCCGCTGGGAGATGAGGACGTCAGCTCTCTGGCCTGATCTCTCAGGCCGTCTGGATGCCCCTGTGCTGCCTCCCCATGTCAGGTGTGGTCGCGGTGATGAAGGCCACACGGTAGGGCTGTGGAGCCTTGGTGGTGGTCTGGTGGGTGAGGAGTCAGGAGGCACGTATTTCCCATTCAGGGCCTCTCTCTGCTGACGTGGTGTGAGCCGCACACCGTGCTGTCCTTCCTGGGCTTCGCCCCGTCAGTTGTGGGGGCAGCGGGGGTGTGTGTGTGTGTATGTTGTGGCAGAGCCAGACCCCTGCCCCCATGCTGTGGCGGCAAGCTAATGGAGTAGGCTTGTGTTGACCACATATGGTCTAGTGGGCAAGCAAGGCGTAAACATGTGCTTGTTTGCCCACAGAGGTGTGTTTGGACTACAGTGTGAGCAGAGGTGTGAGAGAAGAGAGGCTGCTTTGGGATTTGTTGTAGGTACTCTGCCTGATACACGAACTTGTGCTTAGGCTGCTTTCGGGCAGTGCTGACATGTGTAGTGGGACCGTCAGGCAGCAGTTCTAGTCTGACATTCTCACAGCTTGTCAGGGAACATTTCTTGGGCTCTCAGCATGTGAATCACAATTTTACTTTCATACATTTGTGTCAGGTTAGTGTTCTAGTGACCTTATCATTCAGCGTCTTTTGCAGGCCCAGTAGACTTATGCTTGGAGCTTTGGGATGTGCCAGTAACATCTGTGGGTAGAGAGACTGACACATATGAGATCAAGGTGTGATTTGGAGCTGCTGTTTAGGAATAACCCAGAGCCGACCTATTGTGGCCATCTGGCTCTGAAGCCACTGTCCTGGTGGGACATGGCCCAGAGGACCTTTGGGCCTCGATCTGCTTGTGTCAGGTATGCTTCCTCATGTTTCCAGCTGGACCTTAGTAGAAATGTGAACACACCTTAGAAGACAAATTGAATAAAACAAGTAAAAAATTCAGAAGGTGAGTATAGCAGAAAACAGCTTGACAGATCTAAATGTATGGAAACCAGTACAATATAAATGAAAAGGCGAATGCAAAGATGATAAATATAAATTATTCTTGAGTGATATTTAGTTTTTAATTGTGTTAAGGGGAGGAAGGTTCTTTCTGACTTCCATTATGAAAATTACATGAGAAGCTGGTGGATCACTGTGTTTGAGCTGGCTGGATATTTTATGCCTTCAGAGAAGAGCTTAATTGGAAAACTACTGTTTTTTTTTTTTTCTTTGCTTGCACTATGAGAGACCAACTCATCTTTTGGGGAAAACTAATCATGTTTCTAACCAGTTCTGTGTGCTGTAGTTATTAGGTTAACCATAAAAATGCCAACTGGCAGGGCTTCCCTGGTGGCACAGTGGTTGAGAGTCCGCCTGCCAATGCAGGGGACACGGGTTCGTGCCCCGGTCCGGGAAGATCCTACATGCCGCGGAGTGGCTGGGCCCATGAGCCATGGCTGCTGAGCCTGCGCGTCCGGAGCCTGTGCTCCGTAACGGGAGAGGCCACAACAGTGAGAGGCCTGTGTACCGCAAAAAAAAAAAAAAAAAAAAAGCCAACTGGCAGAAAGCCTTGAGAATAAGAATAGAGAATTGGGGTGGGTAGTGGACAGGCTGCAAGTTACTTCCCTTAATGAAATTCTTTAGGACTGAACCAGAGGAAGATGATAGTAGAAATTAAAATGCAGCTTTCCCAGGTGTGTCTGTGTGGTTTAATTATTCCAGCATCAAAAAGAGCTTTGTTCAAACAGAACAAAATCTGCTATGCATCATGTCAGAGGAGTCTAGGAGTCAGCTCTGAGGGCTGTTTTGCATATATTTTTTTAACATTTTTATTGAAGTATAATTGCTTTACAGTGTCATGTTAGTTTCTGCTGTATAACAAAGTGAATCAGCTATATGTATACATATATCCCCATATCCCCTCTGTCTTGCGTCTCCCTCCCACCCTCCCTATCCCACCCCTCTAGGTGGTCACAAAGCACCGAGCTGATCTCCCTGTGCTATGCGGCTGCTTCCCACTAGCTATTACATTTGGTAGTGTATATATGCCCATGCCACTCTCTCACTTTGTCCCAACTTACCCTTCCCCCTCCCCATGTCCTCGAGTCCATTCTCTACATCTGCATCTTTATTCCTGTCCTGCCCCTAGGTTCTTCAGAACCATTTTTTTTTTTTAGATTCCATGTATATGTGTTAGCATATGGTATTTGTTTTTCTCTTTCTGACTTACTTCGCTCTGTATGACAGACTCTAGGTCCATCCACCTCACTACAAATAACTCAATTTCATTTCTTTTTATGGCTGAGTAGTATTCCATTGTATATATGTGCCCATCTTTTTTATCCATTCATCTCTGTTTTGCATTTTTAACTATCGTGTTGTCTTCGACTTAGTGTTGACTTATGACCTTGGCTTTCAGGAAGTGTTTTGGCAGCTGACAAAGATAATAGTAGTTCTCATTTCCATGATAAAATATGTAGTGTCAGGAGTAGTACTTTAATAAAAATAAAATAAATATTGGTTCTGGCCTCGTAGATACCTTAAGCCTTTATAATTAAGTATCATTTTTAAAAATGTGAAACATTTTAATTGCCAAATTAACAGCACTGGAGCACTCTTTTAAGTGGAGTCATTATACAACTCGACACTTCACTTTTTGCAGTGCCCGTCAGTGTTGAAGTTCTCTTAGTAATCATGTACTGTGCCTGTTCTCTACCAAGGCCTGGTCTTGTTATCAGCAGCGAGTGAAGATCAGTTTTACTCTGAATTTTAAAAGTTTTTCCTCAGGACTTCCCTGGTGGCGCAGGGGTTAAGAATCCACCTGCCAATGCAGGGGACACTGGTTTGATCCCTGGTCCGGGAAGATCCCACATGCTGCGGAGCAACTAAGCCCGTGTGCCACAACTACTGAGCCTGTGCTCTAGAGCCTGTGAGCCACAACTACTGAAGCCCACATGCTTTAGGGCCTGCGTGCCACAACTACTGAGCCTGCGTGCTGCAGCTACTGAAGCCTGCCAGCCTGGAGCCCGTGCTCCGCAACCAGAGAAGCCACTTCAATAAGCATGCGCACTGCAACGAAGAGTAGCCCTCGCTTGCCACAACTAGAGAAAGCCCACGTGCAGCAACGAAGACCCAACACAGCCAAAATAAAATAAAATAAAATAAAATAAATTACAAAAAAACAAAAAGATTGTCCTCAAATATACTGAGGTCATATAAATGTTCTGTTTCAAAGAATAATTAACGTAGAATGAGTTTAAATATATATTAAATGAAGACATTATACAAGTCTATAATATGATACTACTTTTGTTAAAAGTATATATATTACACACATAGTTAACTGAAGGATACACGTCATGATACTAATACTGGTTAGCTTTGGTGATGGGATTATATGTATTCATTTTAAAATTTATCTGTTTTTTTCCATTGTTTTCCCCACTGAACATTATTGCTTTTTTTAAAAAAGTGCTCTTTAATGACAGGTATTATTTGATTTTTTGTGTTGGGGCACATGTTATACAAGTAGCAAGTCCATTTAAAAACCCTCAGCGGAGGCACTTTGTTCTGTTTCCTGCATTCCCACAGATGACGGTACTTTGAGTATTATTGTTTATGTAGGAGTCTCTCAGTAATTCCTCATTGGAGGAAGGTTGGGAGTCCGGCAAGCAGGCCTATGGAACTGTGTGCGTGAAGTGCTCCCAGGGAGTGGCCGCAGAGCATGAACGAATGTGGCGCAGCTCTGCAGGTGGCGGCCGAAGGTGAGGGCGTGGAGTCCCTGGGAGTCAGCTCAGTGTCCAGAAGTTCAGAGAGTTACTAGGGTGGAAAGTTCTGTTAACCAGATCTGGGTGCTGCCTTTTTGTCGACCCAGGGAAGACGCTGTCCCCTTCTGCATCTTCACTGATGCCACCTGAGAGTGGATGTGGGGTTGTGGGAAGCAGACGGATCATTCCCACACAGTCATGCCGCTTTTCGTTCTGGAGTCACTGTGACAGAAATGAGCACTGTCAGGATTTGTCGTGCTCTGTGGAGGGTGGTGAAGTTCATTATAAAGAACCTTTTTCACCCTTCGCTTGTAAGAGTTCAGCAGTGTCTCTTAGAAGACAGCCTGTGCATATGAATCCTTCCCATGGACAGTTTCCTCTTCTGACAACACCCATTTGTATTTAGACATGGGGAAATATCATAAGAGTAAACTGATAGGACACTGAAATGTACTTATAGTAAAAGCCTGTTAGATTGAAGTCGCTTTGTTCAAAGGCTGTCTGTCTCATAGTGACAGAGATTCCCTGGCTGGGTTTTATTATTTTTTTGACCATAAGGATACACTGATTACTTGAAATTCAAAGTAAAAATCTGTTCCTGTAAGTCCTGGACTCACAGTAAATTATGTGTTTATCTCAAAGCCAATGAGTTTTCTTTCTTTTTTTTTAATAGATCTTTATGGAGTATAATTGCTTCACAGTACTGTGTTAGTTTCTGTTGTACACCAAAGTGAATCATCCATATGCATACATATGTCCCCATATCCCCTCCCTCTTGAGCCTCCCTCCCATCCTCCCTATCTCACCCCACTAGGTCATCGCAAAGCACCGAGCTGATCTCCCTGTGCTATGCTCCTGCTTCCCACTAGCTAACTATTTTACATTCGGTAGTGTATATATGTCGATGCTACTCTCACTTCACCCCAGCTTCCCCCTCCCACC
This sequence comes from Delphinapterus leucas, assembly GCF_059928025.1. Lineage (NCBI taxonomy): Eukaryota > Metazoa > Chordata > Mammalia > Artiodactyla > Monodontidae > Delphinapterus > Delphinapterus leucas. The sequence goes on along the minus strand of NC_143142.1, from coordinate 27,735,759 downwards.
CTATGTCCTCAAGTCCATTCGCTATGTCTACATCTTTATTCCTGCCCTGCAACTATGTTCATCAGTACCATTTTTTTTTTTTTTTTTTAGATTCCATATGTATGCGTTAGGATACGGTATTTGTTCTTCTCTTTCTGGCTTACTTTATGACAGTCTCTAGGTCCGTCCATCTCACTACAAATAATTCAATTTAGTTTCTTTTTATGGCTGAGTAATATTACATTGTACATATGTGCCACATCTTCTTTATCCATTCATCTGTCGATGGACATTTAGGTTGGTTCCATGTCCTAGGTATTGTAAATAGTGCTGCACTGAGCATTGTGGTACATGTCTCTTTTTGAATTATGATTTTCTCAGGGTATATGCCCAGTAGTGGGATTGCTGGGTCGTATGGTAGTTCTATTTTTAATTTTTTAAGGAACCTCCATACTGTTTTCCATAGTGGTTGTATCAATTTACATTCCCACCAACAATGCATGAGGGTTCCCTTTTCACCACACCCTTTCCAGCATTTAATGTTTCTAGATTTTTTGATAATAGCCAACCAGCATGAGGTGATACCTCACTGTCATTTTGATTTGCATTTGTCTAATAATTAGTGATGTTAAGCATCTTTTCATGTGCCTCTGGCCATCTGTATGTCTTCCTTGGTGAAATGCCTATTTAGGTCTTCCACCCAGTTTTTAATTGGATTGTTTGGTGTTTTGATACTGAGCTCCATGAGCTGTTTGTATATTTTGGAGATTAACCCTTTGTCGTTTCATTTGCAAATATTTTCTCCCATTCTAAGGGTTGTCTTTTTATCTCGTTATGTTTGCTGTGCAAAAGCTTTTAAGTTTAAGTCCCATTTGTTTATTTTTGTTTTTATTTCCGTTACTCTAGGAGGTGGGTCAAAAAAGATCTTCCTGTGGTTTATGTCAGAGTGTTTTTCCTATGTTTTCCTCTAAGAGTTTTATAGTGTCTCGTATTACATTTAGGTCTTTAATCCATTTGGAGTTTATTTTTGTGTATGGTGTTAGGGAGTGTTCTAATTTCATTCTTTTACATGTAGCTGTCCAGTTTTCCCAGCACCACTTATTGAAGAGGCTCTCTTTTCTCCATTGTATGTTCTTGCCTCCTTTATCAAAAATAAGGTGACCATATATGCGTGGGTTTATCTCTGGGCATTCTGTCCTGTACCATTGATCTATATTTCTGTTTCTGTGCCAGTACCATACTGTCTTGATTACTGAAGCTTTGTGGTATAGTTTGAAGTCTGGGAGCCAGATTCCTCCAACTCCATTTTTCTTTCTCAAGATTGCTTTGGCTATTTGGAGTCTTTAGTGTTTCCATACAAATTTTAAGACTTTTTCTTCTAGTTCTGTAAAAAATGCCATTGGTAATTTGATAGGGATTGTATTGAATCTGTAGATTGCTTTGGGTAGTATAGGCATTTTCACAATATTGATTCTTCTAATCCAAGAATGGTATATCTCTCCATCTGTTGATGTCATCTTTGATTTTTTTCATCAGTGTTTTATAGTTTTCTGAGTATGAGTCTTTCACCTCATTAGGCAGGTTTATTCCTAGGTATTTTGTTCTTTTTGTTGCAATGGTAAATGTGATCATTTCCTTAATTTTTCTTTCTGATTTTCCGTTGTTGGTGTATAGGAATGCCAGATATTTCTGTGCATTAATTTTGTATCCTGCAACCTTACCAAATTCATTGACTAGTTCTAGTAGTTTTCTGGTGGCATCTTTAGGATTTTCTATGTATAGTATCATGTCATCTGTAAACAGTGACAGTTTTACTTCTTCTTTTCCAATTTGTATTCCTTTTATTTCTTGTTCTTCTCTGATTGCTGTGGCTAGGACTTCCAAAACTATGTTGAATAATAGTGGTGAGAGTGGACATCCTTGTCTTGTTCCTGATCTTAGTGGAAATGCTTTCAGTTTTTCACCATTGAGTATGATGCTTGCTGTGGGTTTGTCATATACAGCCTTTATTATGTTGAAGTAGTTTCCCTCTATGCCCATTTTCTGGAGAGTTTTTATCGTAAATGGGTGTTGAATTTTGTCAGAAGCCTTTTCTGCATCTGTTGAGATGATCATATGGTTTTTATTCCTTAATTTGTTAATGTGGTGTATCACATGATTGATTTGTGTATATTGAAGAATCCTTGCATCCCTGGGATAATCCCACTTGATCATGGTGTATGATTAATATGTGTTGTTAGATTCTGTTTGCTAGTATTTTGTTGATGATTTTTGCATCTATGTTCATCAGTAATATTGGTCTATAATTTTCTTTTTTTGTGATATCTTTTTCTGGTTTTGGTATCATGCTGATTGTGGCTCCATAGAATGAATTTGGGAGTGTGTCTCCCTCTGCAATTTTTTGGAAGAGTTTGAGAAGGATGGGTGTTAGCTGTTCTCTAAATGTTTGATAGAATTCACCTGTGAATCCATCTGGTCCTGGACTTTTGTTTGTTGGAAGATTTTTAATTACGGTTTCAATTTCATTACTTGTGATAGGTCTGTTTATATTTTCTAGTTCTTCCTGGTTCAGTCTTGGAAAATTGTACCTTTCCAAGAATTTGTCCATTTCTTCGTGGTTGTCCATTTTATTGGCATATAGTTGTTTATAGTAGTCTCTTAATAATCCTTTGTATTTCTGCAGTGTCAGTTGTGGTTTCTCCGTTTTCATTTCTAATTTTATTGATTTGCATCCTCTCCCTTTTTTTTCTTGATGAGTCTGGCTAAGGGTTTACCAATTTTGTTTATCTTCTCAAAGAACCAGCTTTTATTTTTATTGATCTTTGCTATTGTTTTCTTCATTTCTCTTTCATTTATTTCTGCTCTGATGTTTATGATTTCTTTCCTTCTACTGACTTTGGGTTTTCTTCGTTCTTCTTTCTCTAGCTGTTTTAAGTGTAGGGTTAGATTGTTTATTTGAGATTTTTCTTGTTTCTTGAGGTGAGATTGAATTGCTATAAACCTTCCCTATTAGAACTGCTTTTGCTGTGTCCCATAGATTTTGGATTGTCATTCGTGTTTTCACTGTCATTTGTTTCTATGTATTTTTTCATTTCTTTATTGATTTCTTCAGTGATCTCTTGGTTATTTAGTAGCGCACTGTTTAGCCTCCATGTGTTTGTGATTTTTACAGTTTTTTCCTGTAATGGATTTCCAGTCTCATAGCACTGTGGTCAGAAAAAATACTTGATACGATTTCAATTTTTCTTAAATTTTCCGAGGCTTGATTTGTGACCCAAGATGTGATCTGTCCTGGAGAATGTTCTGTGTGCACATGAGAAGAAAGTGTATTCTGCCATTTTTGGGTGGAATGTTCTATAAATATCAATTAAATCTGTCTGGTCTGTTGTGTCATTTAAAGCTTGTGTTTCCTTATTTATTTTCTGTTTGGCTGATCTGTCCATTGGTATAAGTGGTGTGTTAAAGTCCCCTACTATTATTGTATTACTGTTGATTTCTCCTTTCATGGTTGTTAGCATTTGCCTTATGTATTGAGGTGCTCCTATGTTGGCTGCATAAACATTTATAATTGTTATATCTTCTTGGATTGATCCTTTGATCATTGTGTAGTGTCCCTCCTTATCTCTTGTAACAGTCTTTATTTTATAGTCTATTTTATTTGATATGAGTATTGCTACTCCAGCTTTCTTTTGGTTTCCATTTGTGTGGAATATCTTTTTCCATCCCTTCACCTTCAGTCTGTATGTGCCCCTAGGTCTGAAGTGGGTCTCTTGTAGACAGCATATATACGGGTCTTGTTTTTGTATCCATTCAGCCAGTTTATGTCTTTTGGTTGGGGCATTTAATCCATTTACGTTCAAGGTTATTATCTATATGTATGTTCCTATAACTATTTTCTTAATTGTTTTGGGTTTGTTTTTGTGGGCCTTTTTCTTCTCTTGTGTCTCCCACCTAGAGAAGCTTCCTTAGTGTTTGTTGTAGAGCTGGTTTGGTGGTTCTGAATTCTCTTAGCTTTTGATTGTCTGTAAAGCTTTTGATTTCTCTGTCGAATCTGAATGAGATCCTTTGCTGGGTAGAGTAATCTTGGTTGTAAGTTTTTCTCATTCATCACTTTAAGTATATCCTGCCACTCCCTTCTGGCCTGCAGAGTTTCTGCTGAAAAATCAGCTGATAACCTTATGGGGATTCCTTTGTATGTTATTTTTTGTTTTTCCCTTGCTGCTTTTAATAATTTTTCTTTGAATTTAATTTTTGTTAGTTTGATTAATATGTGTCATCTGTTTTTCCTAGGGTTTGTCCTGTATGGGACTCTCTGTGCTTCCTGGACTTGGGTGACTATTTCCTTTCCCTTCTTAGGGAAGTTTTTGACTATAATCTCTTCAAATATTTTCTCAGACCCTTTCTTTTTCTCTTCTTCTGGGACCCCTATAATTCAGATGGTGGTGAGTTTAGTGTTGTCCCAGAGGTCTCTGAGATTGTCTTCAATTCTTTTCATTCTTTTTTCTTTATTCTGCTCCTCAGCAGTTATTTCCACCATTTTTGTCTTCCGGCTCACTTATTTGTTCTTCTGCCTCAGTTATTCTGTTATTGATTCCTTCTAGTGTATTTTTCATTTCAGTTATTGTGTTGTTCATCTCTGTTTGTTTGTTCTTTAGTTCTTCTAGATCTTTGTTAAACATTTCTTGTATTTTCTCAATCCATGCCTCCATTCTGTTTCCAAGTTTTTGGATCATCTTTACTGTCATTACTCTGAATTCTTTTTCAGGTAAATTGCCTAGTTCCTCTTCATTTATTTAGTCTTGTAGGTTTTTACCTTGCTCCTTCATCTGTGACATATTTTTTTGCCATGTCATTTTTTTTTTTTTTTTAATGAGTCAGATTGTGTTCCTGTCTTACTGGGTGTTTGGCCTGAGGCTTCCAACACTGGAGTTTTTAGGCTGTTGGGTAGAACTGGGTCTTGGTGCTGAGATGTGGACCTCTGTGAGACCTCACTCCGATGAATATTCCCTGGGGTCTGAGGTTCTCTGTTAGTCCAGTGGTTCTGACATGGAGCTCCCACCACAGGAGCTTTGGCCCGACCCCTGGCTCATGAACCAAGATCCTGCAAGCCAAGTAGGGTGGCCAAAAAAAAAAAGAGAGAGAGAACAATAATAAAGCAAAAAATAAAATTAGACTAGGAAACTAACAATTATGTTAGGAAGAATATAAAAATAAAAATATAGATGAATCAATAACCAGAAGGTACAACAGTACCAAAATAGTAAAAAGAGGAGAAGGGAAAAGAAAAAAAAATAGTGGGCGGGGAAAAGCCTTGGCTGTGGAGTGTGGGGTGTAAGCAAGGGCGAGGTTTGGGTGGTGGGCGGGGCCAATGCTCAGGACCCACAGGGCTGGAAAAGGCCCTGGGGGCTGTGGGGGGTGGGGCTTAGGCTCAAGGAACAGAAGGGGCCCAGGTGTGCCCCCTACCCCTGGTCTCAGAGGGCGGGGGACCTCACCTGGGAGCCCAGCAGGCTTCCTGGGCTTGCGTGGGTGGGGCAAATGGCCTTCATTCCTCCCCTTCTCCCCGGCTCCTCCTGGATGGCTCCTGATCCACTTCATTTATGCTATTTCTCTAGGCACTTTCTTGTACGTGTTTTGGGACCAGGTCGTTTAGGAGCACCTTAAGTTTTGGAAGGCCTGTTTGAACTTTATAGAGACTATTGATAAGTGCTTTAATTTGCGCTGTCCATGGATTTCTTCTTTCATGCATTTTGGGCTGGAAGGGACCTCTGACAGGCTTTCTAGTTCCACCTGGCCCTTTACCTGGGGGGACACTTGAAAATAGAGAAGTTGGCTTCATTGTCAAGGTCATGGGGAGGGTGGCAGGAGCCTAAGCCTCAGTGACCCGTTGTCTGCACTCCTAACCTGACAATTGCCTTCTCCCTCTTGCTTGCCCCCTCTTCCACCTGAATTTGTTTGTCCAGCAAAGTGCTAGGACTTTCTTCCGTGGGTTTTTTTTTTGTGCTGTTCATGCTGTCTGGACTACTTTAGTTGGAGAGGTAGAGGACAAACTGTATGTCTTTGTTGGTTTATTTCTCTTTATTCTTTGTTACTGTGGGTGTTTGGCCAGCTGCACAGCTTCTGCGTAGACATGGTCACCAGGAGTGTGGAGTGCAGAGGCTGAGGGCCTGAGTCCCCCGGGCAGGGGAAGGGCTCTTATTCTTCTCTTTTGTGGTGGGGAGGTCATGAGGGTGCTGCAGCCTGGTCCTGCTTCTCTGGAGAAGCCACGCTGGTGTGGCCCAGAGGCTGGCTTTCCAGTGGGAAGAATCCTGTAAGTTGAATCTTGTGACAGTCTAACCTTGCAGCCTTCAGCTTTCTGACTCTGGTCTTACCTGTCTATAAAGGAGAGGTGGGTAAAATTACTTGACTGTGGGGAAAGACCAGCCATGTAATAGATGTGAAACAATATTACAGTGTAAAGAAATACATACAGATAATCAGATATTATTTTGTTATTATTTGAAATGCCCGTCAGAACTTAGAAATGACTCAGGGGTCTTCTTTAAGATGAGGTGTTTGACAGCTTGAAGTTCTGTGATTCAGGGAGTCTGTATGGGGAGCGTCTGGGGGTAGGTGACTGGAGGGGGTCACCACAGAGACGGGGACTGGGAAGGAGCAGAGCTTCTGCTGAGCCCCACGGAGTGCATGTCCGCCTCACCCCGCACTTCCCTCCCCACTCTGGAGGCAGATGTGGCAGGAAGCTAGGTGGGGCACAGGGCAGGAAGCTCTGAGATGCCCTAGCCCTGCTGATCATGCTGCTGGTGGTGTGCAGAATGGTTTGTAGCTGAGTGCCATCCTGAACAACCCCCTCTCCCTTTCCTTTGTGAAAGCTGGCAGGGGTTAACAAGTGTTCCTAAGTGCTCTGAATCTCCATGGATAAGTGTGCTGCAGCAGGGAACATGGTGCCCAGGCTCTGACAAGTCACGCACTGGATTAGACACACTGAGTTTTCACCTGTGTTGGGGGTTTGTCAGTCCCAGCTACGGGGGCAGCTCCTGTTCCTTCTTGTCTTCTTGGGTAGTAATATCCCCTGTCCTTAGGAAGAAGCAGGCAGGGTTTACCCTGTGGGTTGGGACCGGGCCAGAAGGGTGGGCTTGGCCCATCATGGGCGAGAAGATGAGATTTACTCTCTTGCTTAAAAGGTCTCCTGTTTCAGAGACAAGGACCAGGAGCCAGGCTCTCCTGTCCTTTAATCCCACGCAGTCCTTCAAAAACAGGTCGGATTTTTCTTCCTGCCCATGGCCCACCCAGGTGAGTGAGTGGCATGGCTGAGCAGGTGATGAGTTTCCGCTTCCCCAGAATGTGGGCAGAGCAGGCTCATCATGGGTGAGAGTGCCATTGGGAGCACGATGGCTGGGTGGAGTCATGTTGCGTTGTCCCCAGAAGCTTGCCAGATACAGGTTTGGGGTGTTTTTCAATAATGGCTTTGTCATTTGTAATAGCTGCTGTTTCTAATGTTTATTATAACTTCACAAGAGTCAGTTGTCTGTTGGATTTTGGGAATGAATTTGTCATCTTGTTGAGATGAACCTGGTATGTGTGACTCTTTCTCCCCAAGCCATGTATTAATTCATCATTATTATTTAAATTTATTTATTTAGTTATTTTTGGCTGCGTTGGGTCTTTGTTGCTGCACGCGGGCTTTCTTTTTTCTAGTTGTGGCGAGCGGGGGCTACTCTTCCTTGCAGTGCACAGGCCTCTCATTGCAGTGGCTTCTCTTGTTGCGGAGCACGGGCTCTAGGCGCGTGGGCTTCATTAGTTGTGGCACGTGGGCTCAGTAGTTGTGGCTCACGGACTCTAGAGCGCAGGCTCAGTAGTTGTGGCGCACGGGCTTAGTTGCTCCATGGCATGTGGGATCTTCCCGGACCATGGCTCGAACCCGTGTCCCCTGCATTGGCAGGCGATTCTTAACCACTGTGCCACCAGGGAAGCCCAATTCATCATTATTGATGGGTATGTTTTATCTCTGTCTCCACACACTCACATAATGCCCTATGTATATAATACATAATGTACAATATATAACATGTATAATTTGTACATAATACACAGTCTTTATATGTCAGGAAGATGTGTTCACCTGTTCCCTGTAACGGTTCTTACCAGCTCAAGTCCTTATCTCTGAGATGTGTGTTGGCCTTAGGACCTGTCTGTTCTCTTTTCTGGTCACCCCATTGGTGTGTGTTGTGACTTTCTCTCAAGGTGGGACAGAGGGTCAGTGGAGAAGGAGGCCACAGTTCTTTCTGTGAGAGAGAGCTCAGTCAGTGCACGTGTGTCCAACAGTGAGCTGGACATCAAGATGAAGAATGGAGACCAGCCTGGCCTTAGGCCAGTGGACATGAACTGGATGCTGAGGCCAGGCTCACACAGGCTGGGCACGTGTGGACTGAGGAATGGCAGCCCCTCACCCTCCTTCTCAGGGTTTCCATTTGTTTCTGTTTGTTTGTTTTTAACATCTTTATTGGAATATAATTGCTTTACCATGGTGTGTTAGTTTCTGCTTTATAACTCAGGGTTTTCATTCTGCTCAGCATTACAGAGCACCTGTTATCACTGGAGCCCTGTGTTTGGTGCCGGGGACATAGGAATGATGTGTATTTCTCGCCCTCAAGGAGCTACCCTGCCTGGTGGAGACAGAAAAGTGGAAAGTGAACTGGGGTAGCAGTGCTGTAAGAGAGGGCTGCGTGTGATGGGAGCCCTGCAGGGCAGAGGCCCAGGCTGACCATGGCATGGGGGCCAGGTCCAGGTGAGGGTATTGCTGGCAGGGGTGCCACGTGGAGATGCTTAGGATTGGCTGGAGCGTGGGGGTCGCAGTGGGAGTGGAGGGAGATGAGAACCGGGAGGGAGGCAGCGGCTGGACTACAAAAGGCCGTGGATGCTCCCGAGGGTGAACTACATCCTCAAGACAGCAGGGAGCAACTGAGGAACATTGAGCAGGGAAGCAGCCTGATGAAATTTGCATTTCAGAGAGCCACTTCTATGCCCCAGACCTTTGATAAGTGCTCTGGTTATCTCTTAATAAGTACTGGAAATGAACTTCGTGTTCTGTAGATAAATAGCCTTTTCTTGAGTGTCTTTTCCACTGATGTCAGACTTCTAATAAACACTGAGTAGGCTTGTGCAGCCAGACTGCCTCATTTTCACATCAGGGGTAATTGTGAAGATTGTCCCTTTCAGCCCAGCTCTGCTGCCTAGGGGCAGGCTCAGCCTTGGAGCTCTGGAGGTTCTGGGGCATTTCTGAACTCTTGTCACTACACTGTGTCACCATTAGTCTGGAGTAGTTAGTGCATGGACATCTTTAATACTCAGCCAACACAGTCATCAAATTCCTGATTGTAAGTGACTGTTCACTCAGGGATCTGTGTTGATAGCATAGTATTTATCAGTGAGAAATGAGTTTTATATCCTGACCAAGATTCACAGTAAGAAATAAATGTTATGTCGTGACCCAGTGCGCACATACCAATCCCCACATACACACCACTGGATTGAAGTTCCTTCCTTCCTTCCTCCCTTCCTTCTTCCCTTCCTTCCTTTCTTCCTTCCTTCCCTCCCTCCTTCCCTCCCCCCTTCCTTCCTTCCTTCCCTCCTTCCTTCCTTCCCTCCCTCCCTCCCTCCCTCCATTCTTTCCTCTGCATTGGGTCTTAGTTGCAGCACGCAGGATCTTTGTTGCTGCATGTGGAATCTTCATTTCAGCATATAGGATCTTTTAGTTGTGGCATGCGGGATCTAGTTCCCTGACCAAGGATTGAACCCGGGCCCCCTGCATTGGGAGCATGGAGTCCTAGCCACTGGATCACCAGGGAAGTCCCCTGGATGGAAGTTTCTTGAAGCAATCCTCACTCTTACTTACTAAGATGTACTCTTTCCCTCTGTTAGAAAGTATTGGTTATGATCTACTTCGTTAATTTCGGAGCTCACTAATGGATCATAACCCAAAGCTGGAAAACATGGTCCTGTGGGACAAGGGTCCCCAACCCCTGGGCCATGGACCAGTACAGGTCTGTGGCCTGTTAGGAACCCGGCTGCACAGCAGGAGGTGAGAGGCAGGCGAGCGAAGCTTCATCTGTATTTACAGCCACTCCCTGTCTCTCGTGTTACCGCCTGAGCTCTGCCTCCTGTCAGATCAGTGGCAGCATTAGATTCTCATAGGAGTGCGAACTCTACTGGGAACTGTGCATGAAAGGGATCTAGTTTGTGCGCCCCTTACGAGAATCTAATGCCTGATGATCTGAGGTAGAGTTGAGGTGGTGATGCTAGTGCTGGGGAGCGGCTGCAAATACAGATTATCATTAGCAGAGAGGTTTGACTGCACAGAGACCATAATTATTCAATTACTTGCAAACTCATATCAAAACCCTATCAGTGAGTGGCAAGTGAAAACAAGCTCAGGGCTCCCACTGATTCAGCATTATGGTGAGTTGTATGATTATTTCATTATATAGTACAATGTAATAATAATAGAAATAAAGTGCACAATAAACAATGCACTTGAATCATCGCAAAACCATCCCCCTACCCAGGTCTGTGGAAAAATTGTCTTCCGCGAGACCGGTCCGTGGTGCCAAAAAGGTTGGAGACTGCTGCTGTAGGAACTTACAGTCCTGGGTACCGGACACTGATGTGGCGTTTCCTTGTGTGTGTGGGCAGAGCGGAGGATGCAGGGGGACATGTGCAGCCGTGTTAGGTATCACGGGGAGTCTGGGTTGGGGCTGAATGCCGTTGTCAGTGAGCCCACGTGAACACATTTGAGAACAAGTTTTCACTTTGCCTTTATTCACTTGAGTTGACCATGTAGACTGTCCTGGATGATTCCTGCTGTGCTGATGCTCAGTGTGATGATAATACTGCCGAGCGATTCCTGTCAGGCACTTAACGTAGACCCTACGTAGTTTAGTGTTTGCATCAGCCCTATAGGGCCACTTTTATATATTATTCATAATGAAAGTGCGAGAGGCGATGCTCTGTCCATTTTCTCTTCTGCCAGAGTGGCCAAGAGAAAGTTTAGAATGGTACATGGAGCTGTCTGCTTTCTGTGACATCAGGACTTGCCTCATTTTTAGATGTGGGCAATGTCTCCTTCATGGTTTTTGGTCCTTCTACCTTTTCTCATCAGAATATGCTACCAAGGTGTTCAGACTAAGCTAGTGGCAGGAAGGTTTTGCTCTCCTTGAGAAACCAGGTTTCAGTGGAGGAAGCAGAGATGGCTGTTGGGGAGGCTTTCCTCTGGGGTTTGGATGGCTCCTGAATTGCTGCCTGTGTTCATTTCTCTCTGATGCTTCTTGGGAACAGTCTACAGAGAAATTGATATTGAGGAGCCAGGTCTGTGAAATGCAGCTAAGACACGGGATGGTGTAGTGTGCACTAAGATCAGGGCCGTCCCCAGCGGCACAGCATTCCATCCCTGCTGCTGCTGGACCCCAAGCCACAACTTGATGTCATCTCCTGTGCTTCACTGCGGACTGTCCTAATCCCCTGTGGAAACACTGTGCCTTCCAGTAGGCAGACCTAGTCTGTCAGAACCTAGATTCAAGGAACTGCTCAGTCAGGGAACAGACATCTTTTTACTAATGCATATGTTTTTATTTTATTTTATTAAAAAAATTTTTTATAAAGTATGAATTAAAAATTTTTTAATTAATTAATTAATCTGTGGCTGTGTTGGGTCTTCATTGCTGTGTGCAGGCTTTCTCTAGTTGCAGCAAGCAGGGGCTACTCTTCTTTGTGGTGCGTGGGCTTCTGATTGCGGTGGCTTCTCTTGTTGTGGAGCACAGGCTCTAGTCTTGCGGGCTTCCGTAGCTGTGGCACGCGGGCTCAGTAGTTGTGGCTAGCGTGCTCCAGAGCACAGGCTCAGTAGTTGTGGCACATGGGCTTAGTTGTTCCATGGCATGTGGGATCTTCCCAGACCAGGGCTCGAACTCGTGTCCCCTGCATTGGCAGGCGGATTCTTAACTACTGTGCCATCAGGGAAGTCCCTTAATTTTTAATTTTAAAAAATTTTAAAATTGAAGTATAGTTGATATACAATGTTGTGTTAATTTCTGGTGCACAGCAAAGTGATTCAGTTATACATATATATACATTCTTTTTTTAATATTCTTTTCCATTATGGTTTATCATGGATATTGAATATAGTTCTCCATGCTATACAGTAGGACCTTGTTATTTATCCATTTTATATATACTAGTTTGCATCTGCTATTTCCAGCCTCCCACTCCATCCCTCCTCCAACCCCCTCCCCCTTGGCAACCACAAGTCTGTTCTCTATGTCCATGAATCTGTTTCTGTTTCATAGATAAGTTCATTTGTGTCATATTTTAGATTTCACATATAAGTGATATCATATGGTGTTTATCTTTCTCTTTCTGACTTGCTTAGTATGATAATCTTTAGTTGTATCCATGTTGCTGAAAGCATATGTTTTTATTTATGAGGGGAGATTCGTTATAGGATTCCTTTAGACATCAGGAATTTCTGTATAGGCATACCTTGGAGATATTGCAAGTTTGGTTCTAGGCGACCACGATTAAGTGAATATCACAATAAAGCAAGTTGCATGAATATTTTGGTTTTGCAGTGCATATAAAAGTTATGTTTACACTAGACTGTAGTCTATTAAGTGTGTAGTAGCATTATGTCTAAAGAAACAAGGTATATAACTTAATTTAAAAATACTTTATTGCTGGAAAATGCTAATCATTATCTGAGCCTTCAGTGAGTCATAATCTTTTTGCTGGTGGAGGGTCTTCCCTCAGTGTTGCTGGCTGCTGACTGATCAGGGCAGTGGTGTTCAAGGTTAGGGTGGCTGCGGCTATTTCTTAAAATAAGACAGCAATGAAGTTTGCTGCATTGATTGACTCTTCCTTTCAGGAACGATTTCCTTGTAGCGTGCAGTGCTGTTTGACAGCATTTAACCCACAGTAGAATTTCTTTCAAAATTGGATTCAGTCCTCTCAAACCCTGTGGCTGCTATATCAACTAAGCTTATGGAGTTTTCTAAATCCTTTATTGTCATTTTGACAGTCTTCACAGCATCTTCACCAGGAGTAGATTATATTTCAAGAAACCACTTTCTTTGATTATCCATAAGAAGTAACTCCTCATCTGTTCAAGTTTTATCATGAGATTGAAGCAATTCAGTCACATTGTCAGGCTCCACTTCTAATTCTAGTTCTTTTGCTGTTTCTGCCACATCTGCAGTTATTTCCTCCGCTGAAGGTTTGAACCCCTCAAAGTCATCTATGAGGGTTGGAATCAACTTCTTCCAAACTCCTGTTAACATTGATATTTTGACCTCTTCCCATGAATCATGAGTGTTCTTAATGACATCTAGAATGGTGAATCCTTTCTAGAGGGTTTCAGTTGACTATGCCCAGATCCGTCAGAGGAATCACTGTCAATGGCAGCTATAGCCTTATGAACGGAATTTCTTTTTTTTTTTTATCATTTATATTTGATTTGATTTGATTTGATTTTGATTTAAAAATTTTTTTAACATCTTTATTGGAGTATAATTGCTTTACAATGGTGTGTTACACAATGGTGTGTTAGTTTCTGCTTTATAACAAGGTGAATCAGCTATACATATACGTACATCCCCATATCTCCTCCCTCTTGTGTCTCCCTCCCACCCTCCCTGAATTTCTTAAATAACAAGACTTGAAAGTCGAAATGACTCCTTGATCCATGGGCTGAAGAATGCATGTTGTGTTAGTAGGCATGAAAACATTAATCTCCTTGTCCGTCTCCATCAGAGCAAGATCTTAGGTGACCAGGTGCATTGTCAATGAGCAGTAATATTTTGAAAGGAACCGCTTTTTCAACAACTGGCTTAAAATATTAGGTAAACCATGTTATAAACAGATTTGCTGTCATCCAGGCTTTGTTGTTCCATTTCTAGAGCATAGGCAGAGTAGATTTAGCATAATTCTTGAGCACCCTAGAATGTTCAGAATGGTAAATGAGCATTGGCTTTAACTTAAAGTCACCAGCTGCATTAGCCCCTAGCAAGAGTCAGCCTGTCTTTCGAAGCTTTGAAGCCAGGCAATGACTTTTCCTCTCTAGCTATGGAAGTCCTGGATGGTACCTTTTTCCAATAGAAGCCTGTTTCATCTACATTGAAAATCAGTTGTTTAGTGTAGCATCTTCATTAATGATCTTAGCTAGATCTTTGGATAGCTTGTGGCATCTTCTATATCAGCACTTGTTGTGTCACCTTGCACTTTTATGTCATGGAGACGGCTTCTTTCCTTAAACCTCATAAACCAGCCTCTGCTGGCTTCAAATTTATCTTCTGCAGCTTCTCTACCTTTCAGCCTTCATAGAATTGAATAAAGTTAGGGCCTTGTTCTGGATTAGGCTTTGGCTGAAGGGAATGTTGTGGCTGGTTTGGTCTTTTATCCAGACCCCTAAAAATTTCTCCATATCAATAGTAAGGCTGTTTTGCTTTCTTATCATTCCTGTGTTCCCTGGAGTAGCACTTCTAATTTCCTTTAGGAGTTTTACTTTTGCATTCATAGCTTGGCTGATCGTTTGGTGTAGGAGGCTAGCTAGCTTTTGGGCTCTCTTGGCTTTCGCCATGCCTCCCTCATTTAGCTTAATCATGTCTAGGTTTTTTTTTTTTTTTTGCAGTATGTGGGCCTCTCACTGTTGTGGCCTCTCCCCTTGCGGAGCACAGGCTCCGGACGTGCAGGCTCAGCAGCCATGGGTCATGGGCCCAGCCGCTCCGCGGCATGTGGGATCTTCCCGGACCGGGGCACGAACCCGTGTCCCCTGCATTGGCAGGCGAACTCTCAACCACTGCGCCACCAGGGAAGCCCATGTCTAGCTTTTGATTTAAAATGAGAGATGTGTGACTCTTCCTTTTACTTGAATGCTTAGTGGCCATTGTAGGGTTACTCATTTACCTAATTCTAATTCTGTTGTGTCTCAGGAATTAGACCTGAAGAGAGGGATGGGGGAACAGTGGAACAGTCAGAACACACACAGCATTTACCAGTTAAGTTTGCCATCTTACATGGGTGTGGTTCATGGCGCCCGAAAGCAATTGTAATAGTAATATCAAAGATCACAGATCACTGCAACAAATATAATAATAATGAAAAAGAGTGAAATATTGCAAGAATTACCATAATGTGACATAGACACGACGTGAGCAGATGCTGTCGGAAAAATGGTGCCAATAGACTTGCTTGATGCAGGGTTACCACAAACCTTCCATTTGTAAAAAGTACAGTATCTGTGAAAGCACAATAAAGCAACACGCAATAAAACGAGATATGCCTGTGTTATGTTTAAAGGGCATTGGATTTAGCCCAATTTTATACTCTGTTCTAGACTCAGCTCTGCATGACTTGTGATATCTGAGCTGTAATTTCTACTTACATGGGACGATGAGTTGAACTGGATGATATCTTAGAGCATTTTCTCTTCCCAGATCCCACAGTTTTGTTCCAGGGTATGAAGTCAGTTTAGTTCACCATGCAGTTCCCCCTCTACGTGTGTGTTGTTGAACGAAGGGGGTGTTTCCACGAGCAGTAGCCTCAGCGCCTTCACAGGGTAGACCTGCCATCATCCTCTGCCGCGGGTGCATGGGAGTCAACATAAAAGGTGGTGGTGCTTTTTTCTGTTTAGCCGTAGTTTTACCTACCCTTTGAGAAGAAGGGAGAATTTGTCAGCAGTATCTTTTGCGAATATTAGGCTAAATTTGGAGGGAAAATGCAAATAAAAAAGCCTTGACCTTGAGACTGTTAGAATCTGTGAAGGAGATGTGATAAATGAAGAGCACAGAACACGGCAGACCATCAGATGTCCGTCAGTAGAGGCTGCGCAGGGCTGGGGTCCCAGGGAAGCGCAGGGACACTCAGGCTCCTGAGAGCCCAGGGGCTCCTGGGGCAACGGGAACCGGATCTGAGACAGATCCAGCAGCCTCCCCCACCCTCCCCGTACCTGCTGTGATGAGGAAGTCGAATGAGACATTCCCCCCAAAGAGGCAGTGTGCCGTCAGAGGCCATGGCCTGGCCGCTGCTTGTCTGAATGAAGTGAGTCTCCCTGTGACGCGTCGAGCTTGTGCTGTGTGGTCTGCACTGTGAGGACAGTGTTGGGTGTAGGGACAGAGACTGCGGGCCCTGCAGACCAGCTGCAGTCCGGCCATTCACAGGAAGTGTTGCTTCTTCATGTCAATAAGGAGTAAACTCACGGACCCAGTGAACACCACCGCGGATTCTCTGGCCAGTGTCTTAGACTCCCAGGGTTCAGGAAGCAGGGTGTGAGCATGTCTCTGCGTTTATTCCCAGCTGTTTTTATCCTTTTTAATGGTGCACTTGATAGCCCACACCCCAGCGGTGTCCTCTACTGTGGCTGTGTCACCCGTGGTTTTGTGGGGGGGTGTTTATTGTCTTTTAAGCAAATGCAGAAATCCCTATTTCTGACTTCATTTTCTCATCACAGCACTTGTCACACTGGCTTCATGTGCTTTGGGAACTTTACTAAAAACAACTGAGTCTCGAAACTAACTCATGTTTATTTTAAAGTTTATGTGTGACATTATACATGCATGTATAAATAAATATATGTATATTTTTGCCTCATGGGAATGAAAATGTGTGTCACAGACTGTGTGTGTGAAGTTTTCTTTGGCGGCCCACAGTTACAGGGCTGTGCAGACGCTGAGCTCTCTTTGTTGCTTGTGTGCTGACTAATCAAAGAGCTGATTTTTTCCCTTTTACATGTTTAGAATTGGAAGATTACTTTTCAAGTAAGCTACAACATAATTCAGTGATTTATAGCTGGATTCTTTGTTCATATTTTAATTTTCAAAGATTGGTGTATGTTATGCTTTTCTTTCTTGGCCACGCCGTGTGGCATGCAGAATCTTAGTTCCCCGACCAGGGATCAAACTTGTGCCCCCTGCACTGAGAGTGCAGAGTCTTAACCACTAGACCTCCAGGGAAGTCCCTATGTTATGCTTTTTGAAGAAAAAGATATAAAATGTATTAAATGAAACAAACTGAAAGCTCCCTTTTTATATATAAGCAAAATGGAGATTTCTTAAAATATTACAGAAAATCAGTAGCTTGCTTTTGAGTAACACACTGGCATTTTATGTGGTTTAAAACTATTTTGTGGGTTCAGTATTGAAATAAATGTTACTTTTGATTACTCTGCATAGTTTTAGCTGAAAAGTGAAGTCTGGCTTGTTTACTCTGTCTTTTTCTTTTAGAATAGGGATTTTAAGGCTAGCTGAGCTACTTTATAATAATTGTACAGTTTTTCAAAATTTTCATTTCTTTTAAAATATGTGAACACTTCCATTCTTCTTTGATGCTACATCTATATTTATAAATATTCTAACTATTTACACATTTTCCACCACTAGTGTAATCCTCAACTATGCAGAATTTGCTTTTACCTTTCTTCGAGGAATCAGATTTAGAGGAGGCAATCATGTTTTCCCTGATGATTGTACATAAATTTTGACTATTCTGTTACCTTCTTATCCACACAGGATTGTCTCTGGAGGCTGAGAAAACAGGCAGAGGGAGGGTAATATGAAGCATGGCTCAACTCCTCTGTAGGCCCTGACCCCTGAGCTGTTGGCCTTTGCGGCCCAGCCCGGTGTGGACTGATGGCTGAAGATGGGAATAGGCTGCCCCGTGGGAATGGCTTGAGTCTTAGGTCTGTGAGAAGGTTCTAGAGCCAGACTCACTGGAGTCTAGATCCTGGCCACTCAGATGTGGCCCAAGGACCAGCAGTATCAGCATCCTCTGGGAGCTGGTTCGAAATGCAGACCTGCAGACCCAGAATCTGCATTTCACCAGGGTCCCCTCGGGTTGCATGACTGCCTTAAACTTCAGGAAGCTCAGGTCCAGATCATTGGTTTCCCAGACGGCTGAGTATCAGAATCACCTTTGGAGCTGGTTAAAAACTACAGAATCCTATTCCCAGCCCCCTGAGAGATTGATTCAGTAGGTCTGGGGTGACCCACCCAGATGTGGAACTGCTGGTCTGAAATGGATCACTCCTGGCTGGTGAGGACCCTTTGAGAGAAAGGGTGAATCACCTTCTGAGTGTGCGTTGGGAGGGACCCACATCTAGCCTGCTGTGAGCTTCCCTTTCTCTGGGCCTCCATCCCTGAGTGGACGTGTCACGCCTGAAGAGCCCTGGAGGCCTGCAGGCCACTGGACCAGCGTGCCAGCCACCATGTGCAGCTCACCTGATGGGAACACAGATTTACAGGCACTCCAGCTACCCAGACTCCATCCCCTTCTCTTCCAGTTCCTATGGAAACAGATTGCAGGGAAACTGGGCACAGTGCTATCTTTACTCTGTTTTGGGGATCTGAGGTCTGTTTGTTACCATGGGAACCAGAAGGGAAAGGGATGATAGTGGAATAGCTAGACTGCTTTTCAGTCTCAACAGCAGCCTCGTCCTCACACACAACCCTCTTCTGCCCAAGTGGACCTCTGGGCTCAGGGCCTATGTGGTTGAGTGTGGCTGGGACTCACCCGGGGACGGTGGGTCAGGGAGGGGAAAGACAGGGCTCATAGAACACCCTTGAAGGTGCCAGTCGCTTCATTTTCTCCCAGGCCACCATTTCTAGGTGTTGGTTTAAGTTACTGAAGTGTCACCCTTAGCTATTATTTCTTGTATGGTTCTGTTGAACTTAACAACATGTTTTTATTCAGAGGAAGTGAAGAGATGAGTCATTTCAATAGTGGTGATTTCTCTGATGTGTGGAATCCCTACGGTTGGTGGATGAGCTGTGAATATTGCCTGGCTCGTGTGTTGGGGTGGAGATGAGGGCCTCGTGGGGTGAACAGCAGGGCCAAGTCAGATGGAAGTCTTGACCTGTGGTAAGGAAAAAGAAGCGTACCTGATGGCGACCTATTTAAATAATTGTTTGAAGATGAGAATGTTAAATTTCAGTCTAGCACGCCCTAGATTTTAACTCTGAGTGGTCGTCCATGGAGTGGCATTCAGTGGACCCCACCGCTTACAGCCCAGTCGACTGACCACACCATCTACACGGCTCCCAAGGGTCTGACATCCAGGGCAGTGTTGCCCCTGCCCTTCTTCCCTGCTCCCCGTTCCTCCCTTTGCTGTGTTTTGAGGGCCTGTTGGGTGTTCTGAGGCTGTGTCCATGCTGTCGTGTATTTTCTCAGCACCACTGCCTTACAGCTACATTAATGTCCCACTTGACAGATGAGGAGACTGAGGCTCAGAGAGGCTGTGTAGCCTGCCCGGGTAGGGTGGCAGGCTGCTCAGCAGAATGGTCATTCTGAGCCCCGTCTGTTTGACCCCAAAGCTGCGCTTGCTCCTCTGAGCACAGCACCTCTGTGGAGTGAGCGGCTGTGTCAGAGTTTGACCCCGACCCTCATTCTCTCTCTATCGTGGCCTCTGACCCCAGCCCAAATAAACAGGCAGCTCCTTGCTCTTTGACATTAGTCTTGTGTATTTACTTACGGTTATTTTCCTATTTCAAATGTATTTATCAATGGATTCAGTTTTTCAGTCAAAACAGGCAAAATTTAGTTTTGATGATTGCATGTTTCCTGTAGGGACATTAGGGGGAACACTGGCTTAGAGAGAGCGTTTGGGTTAAAAGCAGTAATAGCTTGCCCTTCTCTGAGGAGCATGATCACATCCTCCTCCTCGCTGTTAGAGGGCACAGTGGGGGCCAGGGGACGGGAGGTGCTGCTGTGATTGTGGTGAGGCCTCCTCTTGCCCCCCCCCCCCACCTCCACTCCACCACTGCCGGAGGCTCCTGAGGGCCCACTGCAGAGCAGGAGGGAATGGGTCACTTCCTACTCGTTGGCTCCAGAGGGGAAGGGAATAAATAAGGGCTGGCTTTAGAGGGAAAGGAAGAACTGAAAGAAGATGCTCTTTTCAATGGGGAGAAAGTTGCCGGTCATGCTGACGGGGCCGCAGAGTACTTAGTCCTGCAACACCATCAGACACTGCCCAAGTGTGGGGAGTGATGAGAACAGGAGCAGTGATGTCAGGCTCCAAACTTGGTGCTTAAAATTTCCTCCTGCAAGGGCTTCCCTGGTGGCGCAGTGGTTGAGAGTCCGCCTGCCGATGCAGGGGACACGGGTTCGTGCCCCGGTCCGGGAAGATCCCACATGCCGCGGAGCGGCTGGGCCCGTGGGCCATGGCCGCTGAGCCTGTGCGTCCGGAGCCTGTGCTCCGCAACGGGAGAGGCTGCAACAATGAGAGGCCCGCGTACCGCAAGAAAAAAAAAAAAAAAATTTCCTCCTGCTGCCTGGAGCCCTGTGGTTTTCTTGGGTGGTTTCATAGGAACTCTCTTGTCCAGATCTGATGGTGGACACGTTAAACAGACAGCTTCACTCGGTGTCAGGAACACTGACATGGGCTTGGTGCACTGTTCAGGGTGGGGTGGTTTCTGTAGCGGTGGTACGTGCTCTGAAGCCGTGGAAACTCAGCGGACTGCAAACACACAGGCCCAGGTGCTGCGGGACACCGTGTCAGGAGGGCCAGTCCTGTGTTACAGGAGGTACGTCTCCGCCACTGGGGACGCTTGGTGGGACACATGGTACCTGCGGTGGTGCCCCCTTCATGAATAATACCTGTTTGCTTCTGCTGTGACGAGCACACACGTGGGCCTTTGTTACCAAGGCAGTGGAAACTGGTCTGATGAGCCCTGTCTGCTTGGCTGGAGGCCTCCAGACACACGGGGTTGGGTTGTGTAGTCCCATTACTCAAATACCACTCAAGCTCTCCCCTGAATTCTCTGCCCCTTCAGCAGCTGCTCTTCAGGACAGGTGCACTGTCATGGCCCTGCCCCATCCAGCCTTCCAGGAGGCCGGGAAACTCTCTCAGTGTTTCCCTAACGGCTGTGGAGTTGGGCACCGCTCGTCTGTGGCTTAGTGTGCTGGGGCCTTTCCCAGAGTGGGAGCTCGCTCTTGTGCTCCACTGCCACTCAGAGCCCCTGTGTCACACTCTCGGGCCAGCTGCTGCAGTGACATCAGCTCCAGGGGCCAACCTCAGACTGTACCATTTTGTGTTGTATCCTTGGACGTCTGCTGAAATGTGTCCTTGGGCTTCTGTGATCAGACTGAGTTGTTCCACCAGTGCTGACTGGGCTAAATGAGTTCTGCTTCCAGAATTTGGCGTGGCTCCCGTGGTGGCTTTCTGGGTTGAATTCCACATCGTCTTGGGAGGCTGGTCCAGAGATGATCTTCGAGTTCTCTGTGAACCTGTGGTCTGTCTGGGGCAGTCACAGGGTCTTCCTCCTCCTCGGATGGTGGACACGTGGCGTGTGCTGCTGCTTCTGCTTCCCTTAAACGAGAGAGGCAGCGGGGTGGTTGAGTGGAAGGCAGTGCAGGTCCTGAGAGGGTGCAGGTGGGTCCATGTCCATGAGCTCTCTGCCCACCTCCTCTCTGCAGAGCTAAGCGGGCTCCTCCTCGGTTTCGTTGTCTCTCTGCCAGGGCACCGGTCACTAAGCAGCCCTGTGTGTGTGACCTACAGTGCACCTGTGTTAAATTGGCCTCTGGTTGGAGCCTCGTGGGCCCGGGTGTGGGCAAGTGCCTATCAGGGCTCACAGCACGCATCTCCCTTCTCCCATGTCTGTCCCAGACCATGTGGACCTTTCTTTGGAAACATCTAAGAAGAATATTATTGGAGTGTTCAGTCCACTACCACCCACCTCAAACAGGTTATTGAATTGTAATATAATGTGGAAAGTTTTCTTTTTCCTAGAGAAATATATTTTTCAGAAAATGAATATGAGCATACAAGGCAAAGCTACTTGATGAACGTTTAGGTATCCACTGTGTGATTAGAAAGCAGATGTGGAGCTGGTCTGGGGCTTCGTGCACAAGGGACACTTAGGAAACGTTTGCTAACGCGAGCACCTGGCATTGTGCAGATGGTTCGTTTCTGTAGGAGCACCGGCTGTTTCATTGTTGGTCATTATATTAGCTTTTCAGGTGCCAGTGGCCCTGTTCCAACACTTCCTGTCATGCAGAGGGCACTTGGTGAGATGTCCTCTCTGCAGAATTTCATTCTTGAGGCCTTGGGAAAGCTTCAGAAATATACGTAAAAGGACTTAAAAAGTCAGCACTTTACAAAGGTACAAACCAAACAGGGCGAAGGACAGAAGAAAGGCAGATTGGACCCTGCATGGTTATTTTCTAGTAAGGAGATGTAAAACCTGGGTCAACTTTATTTATTACCATCTATTGCTGTTTTTAAAATTTGATATTTCAATATGTAAACATTTAGAAAAATTGAATATCGAGACTCTTTTTCCTTTTAAAGACGAGTTTCTTTTTTGTCATTTGTTTAACTGAATAATAATAACAAAAGGTTATTCTACCACATTTCATACCAAATACCTCACCTACACATTTTCTTTACTTTTGTATCCTTTCCCTTTTCTTTCTTTTATTAACTTTAGCTGACGTAGGGTGTTTGTGAGCTTTGTGAGCTTAGATTTTTATCTGTCAAGAACTTAAAAAATATCAAGACAAATCATGTGAGGAAATATGAGGTCGAACGCTCTGTCGTGTCCGGCTGGGTGAGCTGGAGCTGGAGGAGGGAGGGTGGGCCATGCTCTCCAACCCTGCATCAGGCATCTGCCCAGGTGCACTATTCTTTAACATTGATTGGAGACCAGTGTTTTGTACATGGCCCCTCATTAAATGCACAATAATTCTATGAGTGTCATTGTTGCTTCCACTCTACAGATGAGGAAGTTGAGGCTCAGGGTTAAGTAACTGCCAGAGTTGCATGTGGCCTAGAATGAGGTGCACCCAAGGCGGTCTGCCTCAGAGTCTGGCCTTTTGTCCTCTGGCCTGTTTGCATGGAAAGCTCTCCTTCCAGTGTGTTTTAAGTGGTGGAGGGTTGGCCTTGCCTGTGCTCCAGACGCCCAGCCTGACCCTCCCACAAGGAGCACCCTGCCGGTGTGTATGCCCTGTGGCCAGCAGCCTCCTTGGGTCACAGGCCCTTGGTGCTTCGTGCAGCTGAGGCAGGGCAGAGAGAGTAGAGTGACAAGGGGGTGACCGAGCTGAAGCTCAGATGTGATTCAGTGCAGTATAACCAGCATTTATTGGATACCTGCTGTATGCTCGTCCCCATGGACAGTGCTGTGGATGCAAAGATTAGCAAGAAAAGGTTTCCGTTAGAAATACCTCCATAGACAGAGATAGGAGAGTGCAGGCACCTCAAATAGTGCCGTGCTAGAGTAGTGACCCCACGAGCAGCTGAATGAGAAGATGCAGCTTGTGTGGTATTCTTTAGGCCAGAGAGCAGGGAGGAGGTCACGGGCAAGGCACTGGGGTGCAGGCGCTGGCCCAGCAGCCCTGATGGGTGACGGGGGTGCCAGGAACATGTGCAGGGAGGGTGGAACTGTGGGCCCATGTTCCCTTCTGCTCTCAGCCCCCTTTCCTTGCTGTTCATACTCGTTACCCCTGCAGGCCCCCCTTTTCTTGGCCTGCCATGCCCATTGTAAGCTGGTTTTATCTGAAGAAAATTGGGGTGGAGGAGAGTGCTAAGTGCTAAGCAGAGCCGGCCTGTGTCCCTCACACCAGGCTGGGAGGAGTGACCTCTGCTCAGCTGGCATCCACTGTCGAGGTGACTGTGACGTGCTCAGACTAGGTCAGGGGACCTCTGGTCAGTGCACGTCCGCCCAAGGACTCTGACTCTGCCCCTGCCCCAAGGCCCTGGCCCTTCTATGCCTTCTCTTTGGGGTGTGTTGGTGTCATGGGCATGGCCCGATCTGGGCCTGGGAAAGTAGGGATCGTTTCAGGATCCCCTGAGCCCCACAGGCAGGGGGTCCATGTGTGCCCTGTGCCCCTTTCTCAGCTTCTTCCTTTGACCAGTTTGCGTCTACAGGAGAGCCTGGAGCTTGGGCCCAGACTGACACCTGGTTCTGGTCCAGCTTTGCCCTCATCCTACAGTGTATTCCCTCTCCTCCCTGGGCCACCGTCTCCTCCTCCATGAAATGAACGGCGACCCCATGGCCTCCCCCCGCCCATAGGTAGTGTGAGGAGGTAGTGGTACCTGTACTGATTATTAGGGGCAGTTTTCCTACTTAATTATCTGGGGGAAATGTTCTCCAGCTTGGTTTGAGTAGAGCTCAGACTGTAGATTCTTCAGGTTTTATCAAGTGTCAGATTTTCGAGGTGACATTTTAAAGGATGGTCTAATAGAATTGCTACCTTCCCTGTTTGCATCTTGTGTGCATATTTGAAGAGGGTTTTAGATTTTGTACTTGCTTCCTGAAGTGGTGACCTGAGTACCTGGAGCCCATTGAGCTGCCCAGGGCTCGATGGCTTTGAGGTTGTGTTATAAAAGCTGCAATTGTCATACACCCCAAATCACAGAAATTAAGAGCAGTGAGAAGGATCTGTACTGCTGTGCAGATGGCCCTTTGTCTGAGTTGTTCTCAGACTTGGTTTCTGTGCAGATTTTCTGTGCTGGTTCACAGTGTCCTTTTCATGCACATCTGTCCTGTCTCCCTTGACTGGAGACATGAGCACTGGGGCCTGCTCAGATCAGAAGGGACCTCGAGCTCTCACCCCTCATGGTGCATGAGGATGTGGTAGCCTGCCTGAGCCTGGCCCAGGGCAGGGCAGAGCCAGTGGCTGCCATGAGGAATACCTAGACTGACCGGCACTTCCCAGGTCTGCGTGTCTATCCACAGGGCGGAGGGCTCCAAGCTCGGGCAGAAGCAGACCCTCAGGTTTCTTGTCCCACTTTTCCTCACCTCTGTCTCGCTCAGAATCCATTGCCACTTTGACCTTAGGTGAACAAGCCAGTAGTTGAGTTTTTTCCAGTAAGCAGTGTGGCACACTCTCAGCCTATTTCTGTTTTCTGAGTTTTGCCACAGTGTCATGGTTTGTCGGGGTTGGGACCATCCCTTCACCTCTCCATGCTCCTTCCGAGGGTGGAGCAGCGCCTGTCCTCAGACAGGTGGGACCTCTGCGGCCTGGAGCCTGCGGCTGCTCGGTCTGGCCATCACCCAGGTGGCTGTCACCTAGGTAACCAACGTACCAGCGAGGCAGTCTGTCCATGGTGTGAGGAAATCAGAAATGAAACTGCGGTATTGATTCTTTTTTTTTTGCGGTACGCGGGCCTCTCACTGTTGTGGCCTCTCCCGTTGCGGAGCACAGGCTCCGGACGCGCAGGCTCAGCAGCCATGGCTCACGGGCCCAGCCGCTCCGCAGCATGTGGGATCTTCCCGGACCGGGACACGAACTCGTGTCCCCTGCATCGGCAGGCGGACTCTCAACCACTGCGCCACCAGGGAAGCCTGCGGTATTGATTCTTTATGCACTACACTTATACTAGTGTTACTAGATTTTGAGAAAAGGTTGTTTGACTTCTCTGTTGAGTTGACCTCTGTGCCCAGCGTGTGACCCTATGTTTCCTGAATCGCAAGTCTTTCCACACTGAACTTTCATGATAGGTGTCATCTGTGGAATGCAGTTCTTTTCACTCCCCAGTGATTCTAGAGAAGCTGTGTGTCGTATGAGTTTTTGTGAACAAGTGGTAAAGCAAACGTATTCCTATACAACTTATTTGGTTAGGTTTCGTGGGCGTTCATGTTTTTAAGAACGTCCCTTGTTGTGGGGGTGTTTTTCCCTTTTGTGTGCTCTATTTCCTTAGTAACTGTTGCTCCATTATGGGAGGGACTTAACGACATGTTTCAAGTGCAATATTGAATTAATTTATTTCCTGGTTAGTCCTGCCCATCTTCCCAGTGTAAGTAGAACATGTGTGTGTGCGTGTGTATGTGTCCATATGTCCATGACAGGATGGTGGTAGTGTGCTTGCTGTAGAGGGGCTCTTGAATGGGTTCAGGGTTACTCTGTGACCTTGCATCCTGGGTAAGTTGCCTCTTTCTCTCTTTATTTTTCCTCTTTTCCCCCCTAGATTTTCCTGATTTGAGCATTACCAGCGTTAAGGCACTTCGGTTTAGGAAACTACCTGAGATTCAGAAGTAGCATGGGAATAACAGTGGCTGGAGGGGCAAAAGACCAGGTGTTAGTCCCAATTCCTGAGCGCTAGTTTGGGGCTAAGTCATGTAACCTCTGTGGGGCTAGAGTTTTCTCTGTGGCTTGAGAGGATTTAGAGCAGTGACCTCCATGGGCCTGTGCTGGGTACTTTGCTGTGAAGTGTGAGTGCAGGGGAGTCACTGCTCGTTATCCTTGTCTCACCTTGACTAGTGGGGTGGTAGCAAAAGCCTTGCCAGTTCAGAGGCTCAGAGCCAGAGGTGTGAACAGCCTCTCAGCCCAGGGATGGCATCCATCAGCATGGCTCGGGGCAGCGGGTTGGTTTGCAGGGTCTGCCGAGCCTCTCTGTGTGCCTCGTCCAAACACCAGCAGCCTTGGTCCACCCATCCATCGTTCAGTAGACTCGTCCTACTGACGTCCACTGGGCACCAGGCAACGCCTTAGGTGCTCAAGGGAAACGTCCCCGTGGGGCTTACAGCTCAGCGGAGAGATGGTGCTGAGCGATCAGCACCCCTGCATGCAGCCACAGCTGCGGCCAGGGCCAGCGAGCCAGGTTACCGGGCTCTGCATTTAGTCCCAGGGGTGGGTGAGGTGCCACCTCTGAGACTAGAAGGTAAGCAGGGCCCTCGAGGGTGGGAGGCAGGCAGGACAGAGATGTGTTCAGCTTCCGCGCCTTTTTCCTGACTCTTGGTTGGCTGCCGAGCTGTGAAAGCCGACATGTGGTACCTCTGCCAACTCTAGGTCCCAATTACCCACCTGTTCTCCAGCCTGCTGGATCATCTGTACTTTCCTCCTGAGCATGGCTGCCTGGCCCCGTTCCCTTTGGTCAGTCCCTCACTGAACAAAACAGACTCTAGGTTCTGGGGACCCACTCCTCTTTTTTGTGTGTTTCTAGAAAGGGTATCTTATCTGTGTTGTTAGTGGTGAGAAAAAAACATTTTATGGCAGTTACAGGTTCACTTTCACTTGAAAATTGCATATTAAGGAGACTCCAAATGTATGTAGGAATATGCACGTCATCAGTTAATGAAGATAATTAAAATAAATTTTGGCCCTTCAGCCTGTGTTGGGAACCACACATGTCATGCTCTAAACATCCAGGCCAGGACCATGCCCAAGACCTCAGGGGGAGCTGTTACACACCTGTCGTCTTCCCTCTCTTTTAGAAGTAAAGTTAAGTATTGGTGAGTGTGACAGAGACAGTAAGAGAAAAAAAAGAAGAGTTTGTTGTTTCTTCTATTTCTATCCACATCAGCCTCAATCTTTCCCATAGACTTTTGAAATGTATAGCCTGGTTTTTTAAAAAATTGTGGGAGCATGCCTTTTGCAATGAAACAAGATAATTAAGCAAAACCCCTCAATAAAACAACAAAAACATCACCACACTTTAGTTTGTCTTTGAGTTCAGGAAAAGAGAACAAATACAGTCTAGTATTTCTGTGCATTGAAAGCATCATAGAAAGAGTAAAGAGAATCAAGGTTTTAGGGCAGGTGGGCTTTTATTTTTAACTGGCAATTCCATTCCCTAAAGTAGATAACTACAGTGCACATGGTCCTTTACTCCGGATGTTGGTGTAGGACTTTGGGACATTGATAACTGTACTGGTCGTTTGATACAGAATGTTTAAATTCAGAGAACAAACATTTTCTCACATTTTCAAGCACTTCAGAACCACCGTTTACATAAATGATTTTTAATTAAATTTTTTACCTATTCATTAAACTTGAGGACTCCTACTGGGCTGCACTTTATTAACTGAGATTGTTACTGCAAGTACATGAAGGCAATGCAGTTGAATTTCTTTCTTAATGTAATTAAGGTGCTTCCTTAATCCAGTAGGGCTTCCTTCCAATTAGTCTGTATTAGTGATGTTTTACTTTATTACCTTATGTTTACAGCAAGAGGGCTTTAACAGAGGGTTCCTTTCTGTTATGTGCTGTTTTCTTAAATTTTTTTCTTTTCTCTAGTTTGATGGTGAAAAAGAGGAATAAAGTTACATTTTTAAAAAATTAGCTATAAATTGTTTAGGGTGAAGTGATAATAATGGAAAAGGTTCCTTTTCTCTAATACCAGAGATTCATATTTGGGATTCTATTTTAAAAGTCTGGTCCTATGTAGAGAATGGACTTGAGGACACAGGGAGGGGGAAGGGTAAGCTGGGACAAAGTGAGAGAGTGGCATGGACATATATACACTACCAAATGTAAAATAGATAGATAGTGGAAAGCAGCTGCATAGCACAGGGAGATCAGCTCGGTGCTTTGTGTCCACCTAGAGGGGTGGGATAGGGAGGGTGGGAAGGATACGCAAGAGTGAGGAGATATGGTGATGTATGTATATGTATAGCTGATTCACTTTGTTATACAGCAGAAACTAACACACCATTGTAAAGCAATTATACTCCAATAAAGATGTTAAAAATAAATAAATAAATAAAAATAAAATAAAAAAAAAACAAAAGCCTGGTCCTTGGGCTGGTGCAGTGGTTAAGAATCCATCTGCCAATGCAGGGGACATGGGTTCGATCCCTGGTGCGGGAAGATCCCACATGCCACGGAGCAACTGAGCCTGTGCGCCACAACAACTGAGCCTGTGCTCTAGATCCCACAAGCCACAACTACTGAACCCACGTGCCACAACTACTGAACCCACGTGCCACAACTACTGAAGCCCATGTGCCTAGAGCCCATGCTCCACAACAAGAGAAGCCACTGCAATGAGAAGCCCGTGCACCACAATGAAGAGTAGCCCCCACTTGCTGCAGCTAGAGAAAGCCCGCGCACAGCAATGAAGACCCAACGCAGCCAAAAAAAAAAAAAAGTCTGGTCCTTTGGACTTCTAACATTCTTGTAGTTAATGTTGCTAGTATAACAACATTAAAATATATGATAAGTATTTGTAAAATGCTTTTATTATTATGGGATATGTAATATATATGGAACAGTTTATATTGATAGATTAAATTTGCTTTTCCTTCCTATTCTTTTAAAAAAATTATCACTGACCTTTTCTTCCCACTTAAGAGTCACTTTTTAAAATATATTTATTTATTTATTTATTTGGCTGCACCGGGTCTTAGTTGGGGCATGCAAGATCTTTAGTTGCAGCATGTGGGATCTAGTTCCCTGACCAGGGATCGAACCCGGGCCCCCTGCATTGGGAGCCCGGAGTCTTAGCCACTGGACCACCAGGGAAGTCCCAAGAGTCACTTTGTGAAACAGCTCAACCCAAGTCCTTTCTGGCATGCTGACAGCAGTGGGCATGAACCTCAGATCCCACTTGTAAGACCTCAGAAAACTGCTTAGGAAATGGATTTCTCCTTCAGGTGTCTGTGGCCTAGGGTAGCCTGGGGAGGACATTTGAATGCGTGTGACCTTTGTAACTGTTCCTAGAACGGCTCGGAGCAGCTGGCCCCATCTTGTTTTGGGTGCAGGAGTCCCCCCGGCCCCCCACCCCTTCTCGGGCAGCAGGAGAAGTGCTACACGTGCCCCACTTCCCACACAGTGTGGTCATGGGCACGGCTCTGGGGGCTTCTTCTTTTTCTTTTTTGGCTTCTGTGGGTCTACTGAGTTTCATGTTCTACTGGTCATCAGGAAAATGATCTCTTTCTTTTCAATTTCAGCAAGGGGAGAGGTGAAGCATAGAGAGCTGCAGATCAGACCCTCCTGAACCCCCCGGAGCAAGTGAGACCCCTGGAGAATGCTGGCTTCCAGGCAGCTGAAGGGGTCCTTCCTCTGAGGTGGGTAGGCCGGTGTCCGTGGGACAGCTTCCTCGCTCCTGGGCCCACCATGGCCTCCACTCTCTGGCTGGACGGCTGATGTGACCGGTGCCCCAAGCGTGCACACTGCTGGACTGGGTGCCGTCCCAGCTACCACCTGCTCTCAGAGGCTGGGAGCAGGGCAGGTTGGTGTCCGATGCTACCAGAAACCAGACAGGCAGAGCGATGGCCTCCTGCAAGCTGAGATGGAGGTGACCTGAGGCCTCCTGGATGTTCCTGGTGACGGGACAGCTGACAAGTTGGAACACAGGCCTGCCGGGGAGCAGTATGCAGGAAGCTGGCTTTCAGGCCACAAATGCTTTCACAGGTGAGAATCCGCCACACTTAACTGAAAACTTTATTTCATCTCTTAGTCGATAGGTAATAAGATACCAAACAACTCTATGAAATGAATATATGTCTACATTTAGGAACTGAAGCCCACACAACGTCAAGGGGCTCAGGCTGCCGTGGTGACTGATTTTGGCAAAACTGTGGCATGTTCTCCTTTTCTGTAGAGAGGAATTTGAAAGAGCATCAGACATTTTACGATTCTGCTTTGTTGAGTTGTAGGGCGCACATAGTATCTGGAGAGCCGCCGTTCCTTGAAGAAAATCCATCACTTGCAGAGCGGTGTGTTGGGGTGTCTTTCTGTCCAGAGCTGGGAAGACTTGGAGGGAATAGTTATGGCTGATGAGTAACCTTTCCCTCCGCGTCGTTAGTTTTCTTCCTGAGACTCGCTCGTGTGCAGACGGTAGTGGGGTGGCGACTCTGAGCACTGACCTTCTCCTGTAAAGGACTCGTGGAGAAGCCCCGTGTCACTCTTCCACATGGATGTTCTCCCCCCAGGTCTGATTTGCTCCCTTCACAGGGAACCACTCAGTCTGGCTGGTGCCCAGAGCCAGGGCCTGAGCCACGGAGCTTTTGAATTTGGATCCTGGTTCTTTGTCTGATTCACGTAACATCCCAGGAAGCCACTAATGCTTCTGGGCCTCTGCCTCCTTATTTATAGAATGTGGGCCATGAAGTTGAAGGACCTCGTGGAATCCAGGGAAAACAATTTTATGTAAAAAGAGTTTTGTTTTTTTTTTTAAAGGAAGGATGATAGGAAAATTACAAGAAGTGCCTGTATTCTCTGGCTCTGTGAGTCCTAAAAGTTGGCAGGTTTTCCAGTCGTGTGTAGCGGGCAGCTCGGGTTGCTGGGGAGAGTGTGTGGGGCTCTTCCTCCCTCCGGCTGGAGCTCTGCTCCTGATAGTCACGTGTTGTTCCTGCTCCCCTGGCTGGTTTGACAGTGAATGTGGTCACGTGCAGCTCTCACAGGAGAATGAGGGCTGGAGGAGCCGGGCATGTGTAACAGGGGACCCCCCTCCTGGGGGCCAGTTGGGGAAGGTCCCCCAGAGTGGTCAGGGCCCAGGAAGACGAGTGAGATGGCTGTTTCAGAAGAGTACGTGGAGCCCAGCTCTCTAGGCCCTCCTTAGCTGGCCAGCCCAACCGGAAACCCCTCCTCTGGTCCTCCCTAGGGGTCGTGTCTCAGCTGTCCATCCCAGGAGCTGCAGCCCTGGGACGCAGCTGCCGAGAGAGTTGCCTGTGAGGCCATGGAAGGCAGCTCGTAAAGCAGCTCCAAGAGGAAGAGGGAAGAAGAGAAGGAAGAGAGGGTGGGACAGAAAGACCTGAGGAGGGGCACGCAGCTCACAGTCCAAAATGTAGACGAGCCTGTCCCCACACTCCTCAGCTGTGTCACTGCCCCCACAGGGGTGAAGAGCGTGCCCCGCCTAGCTCCCGAGGCTCCCAGCTCACTGCCGGTTTCTCCTAGGTGGTCAGCTCTTCTGCCCCCTGGGAGGGGAAGGCCCCAGCCCGTCGGGGGGCCTTGGGATAGTAGGCACTAAAGAATGGAAAGCAAGAATGGTTCAGCCTGGAGAAATGGGGGTAGTTAGGACAGTGCCTGCCCCGTTAGTTCAGGCCCAGGTAAGTGGTTGCAGTTGTGACTGTTCCTGCCCCAGTTGTGGGCCATGCACACTGCCCTCTGTCAGCTCCCCACACACTTGCCCTGAGCCACCCTCTTGGAGCTCCTCCCCAGCTCTTATTTTCTTATCTGCTTTTAACTCATAGTTTTCCCAAGAACTCTGTTTCTTTACAAATTTGGCCTTGTCCCAGCTGTGTCAGCCCACCTGAATAATAATCATACTACTGGCAATAGTGAAACGATAACTGTGGCCGACCTAATGTTCTAGCTGTGTTGCCCCGCCCTTCTTCACCGCAGCTCTGAGGCCGGTGTTGGTGTGCTGGTGTCACTGCACAGGGGGCACACTCAGAGTAGCCAGGAGTTAGATTGAGCCGGTGGCCTTTCCAAACCTCCTAGTGGTATGTGCGACCCTGGCTGCACACGGGGGCCACCTGGGGAGCCTTACCACTGACTGGGTCTCATTCTCAGAGATGGGAAGCTAACTGGTCTCTGCTCACTTAGTCCTGCTACGTTAGGGCTGCATCCTAACAAGAGCTCAGGTGCTTGGGGCACAGGAAAGTCTGGGAAGCACCGGGAGCATCGTGGGGCAGGTGTCAGAGTTGAGGGGCAGGTTCCAGAGTCAGTTCTTGATAAAAGAAACCGACTTGTCCTTATTCCTTCAACAGGAATGATTGAATTAACTAATCGGCCCACCCTTCAGAAAGCTGTCGAGTGCAGACTGTTATTTATCAGAGCTGGGTACACTGGGGCAGTGGTTTTAGCTTCCCAGTATCTCTAGGAAGTAACAAGTGATAAAAGGAAGGAGACCTAAGTGATGGCCTTCTCTCGGGGTGGGTCCCTGGGGACTCAGCTTACAGATTTGTTCTCTGTCTGCTCTTCATCATTCTTTGTCCGCATAGTTGGTAACAGTTACTTACAGTGGCGTAGGATGAAGGGGCTGAACCTGCATCCCTGCCCCGTGGGCGGGTTGAGCTGTGGTCTCAGATGGAGGTGAGCAGGGGGCTTCCCCTCCCCACTTGATTTACTGTTCTTATGTTTTTTGACTTTAGTCTTTCTTATCCCAGGGCAACTGAAAACTATCATCTTAGCTTCTGGAATTGAAGATGCTAATGAAAAAAGCCTTGCCTTACGTATCTTAAATGATAAAGGGGTTAAGGCATTTTTCCTTGGCTTAAATCTTGTTTTTGCTAGACAAAAGTCACTATACAGTTAACCATACCTCCACTGAAAAAAATTTATCAGTTTGTATTTTATGTTCTGATTCTCTTGGAAGTGGGGGTGGGAGGGGCTCCAGATTTCTTAGGATGTAAGGAAGGGCTTAGCAGCTGCAGTCTGGCTGGGAGGGAGGCTGGGAGGCCTGTGCGAAGCTGTGTTTGCATGGCAAGTCCATGCTTGTTTGGAGCGTGTGAAATTACCTTGAAGGTGGTAGAAGCTGGGAAGTCCCCTCCCCCATGCACTGCTGGCTGCCTGCCCGCCCACGTGGTTAGAAGTCCCCTCTATGTCTTGCTTCCTGTGTGCATGCAGGTGTACCCACATGGATACGTACTGTAAAGTCAGCTTTCTAATTATGATTTTCTTTGGCTAATCCTTGCATATAGGAATTTATACATTGTTTTAAATTTTCTCAGCACATGTAATTTAGAAATTATTTTAATCACTTAGATACTATTCTTTTTAACAAACTCAAGTTTTTCCTTTTACAAGTAATGCCTGCTCATTGTAAGAAAATTTTGAAAGCAAAAAAAAGTTGAATGAAGACAAATACTTGGCCACACACAGTCCTGCCGTATGAAGCTTTCCCACTGTTAACATTCTGGCTTGTGTCCTTTCAGTCTTTCCTGTGCGTTTCTTCTTACAGAACTGTGTTCATAATATATATTCAATTTTATAATCTCAATCCCTTTTAACTTTACATTATGAGCATTTTCATTATAAGTTTGATTTTAAATTGTTGCATAATATTCTTTTATGTAAGTGTACTTGAGTTTCAAAATTGTGCTCTTATTGTTGGATATTGCAGTTTTGGACAGCTTTTATCCTTATAAATAATGCTTTGGTGAACACCTTTGTGCAAAAAGCTCTTCTGTATATTGGGCTATTTCCTTTGGATAAACTCCCAGAAAAAGAATTATTGGGTCAAAGATGTGAACTTTATTAAGGTGTGTGATTGAATTTCTGAAGGGATTGGTTGGTCCCAGCTTCTGAGGCTGGCTGAGCTCAGTCCCCAGGTGCCCGTCCACGGCGGCTGCAGCCTGTCCTGAGAGTCACACATGTTGGTGACTCTGTAGCATGCCCCCCCCAGGAGGGTCTCCTGAGTATGGCAAGGCCCAACGACAGTGCTGCTATTTCAGGCAGGTGAGAAGGCAGGTGACCTGGGGTCTCTGCTTTGGTTCCTCCCACTGAGCTTTGGTTCACGCAGGCAGTGATGTAAGTGGATAGACTCATGTGACATCAAACCTGCAGCGCCTCTGGGCAGAGAGAAATGGAAATCCTTCCAGCGGGGTACAGCCAGCCCTCTGCTGAAGCGTCCCAGCCGTGGGAGATTTCCTCTGAGGTTCACTGTACTCTGGTGAGTGGAAAGCATCCTGCCTGGGTTGTCACCTAAAGCTGATGCGGGTTTGAGACCCTGCTCCTCCCTGCCCCCAGGGCTGCCCTTAGATGCTCAGTTAACCTTCTGAGGCTCTGAATCTTTCCATTCAATGCAGAAAGACATTCAACCTTGGATAACTGGGTAGATGAACCAAATTTCTGCAGAGTTTACAAGTCTTTCTTGTGAAAAGGATAACCAGACCTAGTTGTTAAATAAATTAAGGTTATTTTACTCATAAAGGAGAAAGATGAGAGTGGATATAAGTCTTCAGGCATCTGAAAGAGAGCCATTCTAGGATGCTGCTGACCAGGTTTTCTTAGCCTAATGAGCAGAATGCAAGAAGCACTTGAACTGAGCTGCTGGGATGCCTGTCCGCACCCCCACACAGTGGGATTTTTCTCACACCAGCAGGAGCGCGGGACCCTGCTGGTGGCCTGAACAGGTCTGTACTGTTCCAGGCGTGGAGCAGCCCTGAGGGATCCTGACCACCCGCTTCCCATCACCCTGACCTTCAGCTCATTACTCAGCCCTTCAAGGCTGCCGGGTTGGTTATTAGCCCATGCTTTCCAAAGCTGCCTGGAGGATGCTAGTTTTAGGAGATAGAGAGCTGTTTTTCAATAAAAGGGGTTGATGGATTGATGGCCAAATTCTAGAAGAAAAATTGGTTTCTTTACTGCATAACTTTTTTCAGTTCTTTATTAGGAAAGAGACTACAGTATGAAAGTATGAAGGTTCCAAATGGGCAGCCAGTGGGCAATATTTCCCAAGTGACAAGACCTTGAAGGCTTTTTAGAAAGAAAACCATGGAGGGACAGCCCCCCACAGCATGTGCTTCTCTTTGTGTCTGTAGTTCAGGCGACCCTGTCCTGCTGGTGCTGGGCCGTAGGGGGGCTGCTTTTACCCAGGCCCGTTCAGGGAGCTCTTGCCAGACGTGTGTAGGTGCTGCCAGTAGGACCCAGGCAGCTTTACTGTCTCCATTCTCCCCTGTCTGAGTTCCACCTGTATTCTTGAAAGTGCAGCTTTAATTATACCTGCTCTTGCCCCCAAAATTTCTGTGGCTTCTTCTTGCTCCCTAAAGAGTCTAGACTCCTCAGCCCGTAGTTCAAGGCCCCCTGGTGATGTCTTTCTTCGTTCTCTTGCTGTGACTGAAGTTCTGGACAAAGTGGACCCCTTGTCCATCCGCAGATGGTTTCTGCATTTTGAAATACCTTGATACTGTTAGTGATGCTTTCTCATCCCCGTAATGAAATCGGAGGGAAGGGGGCAGGGCACAACCTCTAAAAGAATGACATAGCCCTTGAGGGTGTGACATAAACTGGTTAGAACCAATTAGGTCCAAGATGGCGTAAGATTCAACTTGTAGTGGACCTTGAACTCACTGTAATACATCAGCTGCACGACACACCCACCAGTGCCATGACAGTTCTGAGGCCAACCAGAAAAGGCCAAAAAGTGGGTGGTGGCCCAATTCCTAGAAATTCCCGTCCCTTCCCCGAAATAGTTGGAAGAATCCTCCCACTCGTTAGCCTATGAAATAACCCAGCCTGTAAAAACTAACCACCCCTTGGGCTTCCCTGGTGGCGCAGTGGTTGAGAGTCCGCCTGCCAATGCAGGGGATATGGGTTCGTGCCCTGGTCCGGGAGGATCCCAAATGCCGCAGAGCAGCTGGGCCCGTGAGCCATGGCCGCTGGGCCTGTGCATCCGGAGCCTGTGCTCCGCAACGGGAGAGGCCACAACAGTGAGAGACCCACGTACCGAAAAAAAAAAAAACCCCAAAAACCCTCCAAAACCCAAAACTAACCACCCCATGTTTTGGGATTTCTCGCATTCTGAGATGGCCTACACTCTGTCTGTGGGATATGTTTCTCCCAGGGCTGCTCTCACTTTCTAAGATGACCCCATACCCTAGGGCTGCTCTCACCTTTTGAGACAGACCACCTGTCTGTGGAAAGTGTTTCTCTCTAAATAAATCCACTTCTTACCTATCACCTTGCCTCTTGCTGAATTCTTTCTGTGATGAGACATAAAAGAACCTGAGTTTCATTAAGTCCTGAGACCAGGTGTATGATCTCAATTAAAAGACAGTGGGTTCAAGTCCCAATCTGGGTTGTGCAGTTTCACTTAGACTCTGTCCTTCTGCCATCTTCCTCTCTGTCTCCAAGGTCTGTCTCAGGTCCATGGAATCTTTTGTGATGTGCATGGGAGAAGCCCAGGTGATCTTCTTCATTGTGGTTTAATAGATGTAAAAAGATAGATGACAATGGCATTCTGTAAAATCTCACATGCTCTGGCTTGAAGGAAGTGAGTTTACTGAGAGATGTCAGAGCACACTGGTGCGTGCCTGGTCTTAGGTCACCCCGTATAGGCTGGCATCTGGTCCTCGGTTACAAACCTGCCCCTTCCTTAATAACGTCGTTTCTTTGTGTAAATAATTTACCGTCCCAAACGCAGCCCTGCTGTCTTCCCTGTAAATCATTCACCACTGTTCCCAGGGTTTTCCTGCTGTGACAAGTGTGATTATCTTCTTTTCTAGAGGCATTATGGTATTACGGTAGCCTAATGTCTGAGGAGAGTGTACATACCCATTTTAAATAAGGATAGGAAGAAATTGCAATGTTGCCTGAAATTGTATTCATTTTAAGGTTACTTAAATATGTACAACATAAAGATAATTATAAACTCCTTATTTTTATAGCTCTTAAATAGCTATAACATTAAAATAAATATAAGAATTACAAGGTCAAAAACATTCAAATTATTATTTAGTCTGACAGATGTTTTTGTTTTGCTGAAACCTTCCATTTTCTAGCTCTTTTTATTTATAACAGTAAATCCTAAAGGGCAACTCTAATCTAGCAACTCCTTGCTAGATTTTAGGATATATACACAAAAGTCAGGGCTTTTTACTATCAGTTAAGTTAATCAGTGTTGGTTTAAGATGAATTCCTTGTCATTGAATACGCAGGGTCAAAAATGACCTACAAATTTCTTTGAAAAATGTTGGCTTTTGTCCATCATATTTCTGAAACTTGGATGTCAAAGTTACCCCTGAAGGGAGCCATTTAGCTTGGGAGAAGTCAGAGACGTATGCAGAAGGCAAGCGACTGCTTCACCGTGTGGCCTTCTGAATTCTTTTCTTGGGTCCCAGACTCTTGCTTTGTTGGTGCACAGGTGTTTCTAGAGCCTTCACGTGGACTCTCCTGTGCTTACTGTTGCAGGACGAGCTCAGAGGCCAGAGAGGGCCTGGCTTCCAGCAGGAAGGTCCTGGGTAGTCCTCCCCCCAGTTCCTGCTCTATGACCTTGACAAAGTGGCTGACCTCTCAGAGGTTCACTTTTTACAACAGCCAAGTGGAAATAATAATAAGTACAAAGTAATGTTTTGAGAAGGATTGAATGAAGTGGCATGCAAAGTATCAAACATAGAGCCTGGCATATAGTTGTTGCTCAGTAAATGTTCTTTTTCTCCCCTCACCACCTTCAAGAGGTTAGTTACACATAAAGACCTTAGAAAAACTGGGGGCTCATTGAGCCAATGTTTGATGGGAGCTCACGCCATACCTGTGGGGGGTTCACGACCGGCGCTCTGACGCCTCTCCCTGAGGTGCCCGCTCTGATGGCATCCTGAGCTATACCGTTACCTGGTGCAGTGCAGTTGTGTAACGTGCTGTCCTGGAGCTGGGAGCGTGGTCCAGAGGGCTGAGGAGTTTGCTCAGACCCCGGCCTCTGCTCCTGGAAATCTCCAGCGCATGGCTTCCTCTCTCATTCACTTATATTCCATGTGGTAGGGTTTCTGCCTTCACACTCGGGACCCTCGACCTGCCTGTGCTCAGAGATGGCCATTGGGGGATGGTTTCTCCTCCAGAGGCCTTGGGGGCAGTGACCCTATACAGGTGTCACACAGGCTGAGGGTGTCATGTGCCTTGTTGGGCCTAAGATGGGGTCACAGATCTCATCTGCTACTTTTTGGGACACCATATTCAAACGTGAAAACCCAGAAACGGGATGCAGAAATAAACACGTTTACCATCTGGGTGGATGTTTTGTGGTTCCATTTTAAAATTTGAACCAACAGCAATGAATCTGGTAACAGAGAATAATCACTTTGGTATTATTCTAGAATGTTTCCAGAATAGCGTAAGGAAGGCACCTCTTGGCTCCAGATGCAGGAGGGCAGTGGATGGTCCACACCTGCTGGCAGTGTTTGGGCTCAGGCTCCTTCTGCCAGGAGTAAGACGGAAAACTGTCTAAACTTGTTTTCCTTGCCCTTTTGGAATTACGCTCTCATTGAGCTCAGATGTCATATTTCACAGGGCTGATGGGAGTGAACATTAATTGTCACGCCAGGTGCTTTCACACACGTGGTCTCATTCACCTCCCTTGTGACAGCCCTGGGAGGTGTGCATAGCGACCCAGGTTTATCAATGAGGGAGCAGCACAGCCTGAAGCAGGCCTGCTTGAGGCCACGTGGACCAGTGGCCGCAGCTCTGCCCGCAATGGAGCTGGATCCCGGTGTCTCCCACCTGCTGCCTCAGCTCCCCCGAGACTTGGGTCCTTCAGAATCCAGTGCAGAGTGGGGTGGTGTGGGGAGAGACAGGTGGTGACGCCCCACGCTGAGCTCGCTGGTGAAGCGCTTGTCAGTGTTGTCTGTGTTCCATCTTGGAAAACACAGCCGCGTTGTGGCTGCCTCCTGATGTGGCCTTGCCAGGCTATGTTCTCCTGCTCCTGCAGTGCTGAGGGGTGGGAGCAAGTGTGGACCAGGGTGGTGGTGACTGCCTAGCCTGTGAACGTGCTTAGTCCACAGGGTGGTATATTCCTGAAAGTGGTGAAAATGGTACATTTTGTATTACGCATATCTTGCTACAATAAAAACAAAAATTATAAAAAAAGGATCAGTTCTGGCTAGTGCTGCCCCTGTCCTGGTGGCCGAGGTGTTGGGACCCATAGGCAGACGGGGTGAGGGGCTTAGGTATGGATGCATTTGACGGGCAGCTCTGTCTCTCTTAAATCCATCCAAAGTGGCTGATGGCCCCACAAAGGAGCGACTCTCCTCTGGCTCTGAGTATTGAGGAGCAGTGTCTCTCCTCTGGGCTCTCCTGGCCTGTCTTCACTCTGCCTCGTGAGCAACAGCCATGTGTGAAGATGGCTTTCTCAGAAATAAAGGTTTCTAGTCAGTGAAGCATTTGTAACTGGGAGGTCAACTCTCAGCAACGAGATACGGTGGGAGTGGTGCTGACCCACCATCGCAGCATCCGGGCCCCCGACCAGCTGTGGCAGTGAGAGTGGGGTCCACCCCTGTACCTCAGGGGTTTGTCAAAGTTCCCAGCAGAATGCCTTGCATAAGCACATGTGTGTGCAAGTAAATGTTAGTTGGAATTAAAGTTTGTTTTTTTTTAACGTTAAGAATTATAAGCCAGGGCTTCCCTGGTGGCGCAGTGGTTGAGAGTCCGCCTGCCGATGCAGGGGACACGGGTTCGTGCCCCGGTCCGGGAAGATCCCACATGCCGCGGAGCAGCTGGGCCCGTGAGCCATGGCCGCTGGGCCTGTGCATCCGGAGCCTGCGCTCTGCAACGGGAGAGGCCACAAGAGTGAGAGGCCCGCGTACGGCAAAAAAAAAAAAAGAATTATAAGCCAAACTATCCACTAGGTAAGTGTGATGTTCCACTTTGACTGAACTGCTGAATTGGGTGCCTGGTCATGAGTAAGGGGAGAGGCAGCCAAGGGGAAGCACCAAGGAGTTCATCACGCACCACAGAAACTGCTCAGTTTGTTTTTGCTTCATCAGCAGAGGCCTCGGTCTTGCTGCAGTGCCTAGTGCCACTGTTTGCTTGTTGCCAGCCTCTGTTGATCAGCTGTGCTTGGCCAGAGACGGAGGAGCAGTGAGGAGAGAGAACCAGCACAGTGGACAGAACAACTGCAACCTGAAGCAGAAGGTTCCGGGTGCAAGGCAATGCCCTGATGCGGCTCTGCGGGCTCCTGGGGGCTCAGAGAGGAGGAGGGGAGCCCGGAGCCCTGAGAGGGAGATGCAGGCAGGAGCAGGGCAGGCACGTGGAGGCGGGCTCGGGGTTCATTCAGAGGCGAGTGAAGAGCCTTTTAAGATGTCAGGTGCAGTGACTGTCTTAGAGCTGCCGTGGCAGCCACGTCCCCAGAGGGCACAGGGATGGAGCCCGGGCAGGAGGGAGGAGGTGCTGCTCAGCTCGGGGGCATGTTTCTGTTCCCATTCACCTCTCCTCCACGTTCCTAGGCAAGGCTCAAAGCTATGTCTCTCCATCTCAAAGGCACACACTTCTTCTGAGTGTAAAGAACCTGTTTTCCCTCTTGCTCAGAGCTAGAGCATGACTAAGATTGGTGAAGACCTGTCAGCATTCAGAGAGTGGTCAGGATGAAAAACAGTTAAGATACATACATCATAAATACAATTTTTACCCCGAAGTAGAATAACCTGCAAATAATAAGGTGTATAAGTTTAGCTAATAGAATGGAACGCATTGTCTTAAAAGCACCTTTTGTCTGGTTGTTCAGGAGGCTGTGAGATGGCGGACAACTCTGGGCGCTTCACTCAGCTCAGTGTTTTGGAAGAAGGAAGTGGGACGGTCAAAACCAAGTTGGGATTAATGTTCCTTTCCTTTTTTTTTTTTTTGCGGTACGCAGGCCTCTTACTGCTGCGGTCTCTCCCGTTGCAGAGCACAGGCTCCGGACAAGCAGGCTCAGCGGCCATAGGTCACGGGCCCAGCCGCTCCGCGGCACGTGGGATCCTCCCGGACCGGGGCACGAACCCGTGTCCCCTGCATCGGCAGGTGGACTCCCAACCACTGTGCCACCAGGGAAGCCCAATGTTCCTATTTTTTATTGGTAGACTTTGTGTATCTTCCTTAAAAAGACAATTGCTCAACGAAGTTATCAAAATAGAGGCTCTCGGTGGAGAGAGGACTTTCATATTGAAGAGTATGTGCGTGGCCTCAGCTCATCCACGTTAAACGCCACTGGGAACGGTGGCTGCACGTAGGTAGCCTGGTGAGGAGGGGTGACCAGGCTCCCCTCTGCCGCAGGGGTGTGCAGATGTGTAGGGTGTGAGAGAGGTTAAAGAGGGAGACTGCTCCCGTCCCCATCACCCTGTCCAGGCTGCGAGGCTTAGCTGGTAGGGTCAGCTGCACAGCATCAGGGAACAGAGTTAAAGGTAGGCCTTGACCTGGTGAGGGAGTGGGTGGGGAAGGGGGATCCCGGGAGGAGCAGAGTTTGCAGGGAGGTAGGCTGTGAACAGGGCCAGACCTTGTTGGCGCTGGGAAGAAGGGGCGTGAGCGAGAGACGACCAACTCTGGGGCAGGCGCTCATGCACAGAGACTGCCTGGAGACGGCTACGAGGGAGAGGACGTGCCAAGGCTGGGGCGGGATGTCCAGCTGAGCTGCCTGGAGGACAGGTGGGGGTTTCCTGAGCCAGGTGGGACGGGGAGGACAAAGTGTGGCAGGGACGCCTCGTGTAGTCACGGTTGAATTGAGTCGAGGTACTTCGGGACGTGTTGGTGGAAACGTTGGGCGTGTGGTGGGGTGTGAACCTGCGTGTCCAGCTGTC
This sequence comes from Delphinapterus leucas, assembly GCF_059928025.1. Lineage (NCBI taxonomy): Eukaryota > Metazoa > Chordata > Mammalia > Artiodactyla > Monodontidae > Delphinapterus > Delphinapterus leucas. The sequence goes on along the minus strand of NC_143142.1, from coordinate 27,693,886 downwards.
ATCAAGGCCGGGCGTGGGGTTTGGGATGGGCAGTGTGTGGCTGAGCACTGTGTGCGCCGCAGAGGCCTGCTCCGCCCCCCACCACCTCGATGTCTCCCGCAGGCGAGCCTGGGGCTGCCCTCCAGCCGATGCCCATGCTGACCAGCCAGCCGTTCTCGCAGAGGTGAGGCCAGCGCTTTACCGATGGCTGCAGGTAGCAGCTGGAGCTACAGAATAGGGCGACTGTATGTAGATCATTTAGCTACAAAGAGGACAGTGGGCTTAGCTTGGTGAACAGAAAAGCATTACTGTGTTTGCCAGAAGTAATGGTGAGAGGATAGGACATAGGGTTTTGTTCCTGTTGTTTTATACCAGAAACTGTCTCTTCCAGCACCAACTCCAAACCTAACCTAACCCTGATAAAATAGAATAGGAGGAAAACATTTACAATGCGCACTGAATACATCAAATAAGGAGATCTACAGACTTAGGCAGAAAAGCAGGTTACACGCTTCACAGGTGACCCTCTCAGGGGCACAGCCTCCTCCTGCTGCCTCCTGTGTGGACGCAGCTCTGTCTCTACCTCTTCAGAGAGATGTCTGAGGCCTTCCCTGTAAAATGCCTTCCTCCCTTCCAGGAGACCCCACTTCCTGCTTCTGTCACCCTGGGATCCACCCCCCCATCATGGAGCAGGACCCACGAACTCCACCGTCAAGTGGAGCCTTGCCGCCAGGTCCCTGTGGGTGGTGCCCCAGAGCATGTTCCCCCGTGGTCTCGGGGCCATGGGAGCTGACGCTGCGTCCCCATTTCTCCCGAGTCCTCGGCTCTCCTTGCAGCCATGTGCACATGTGCGCACACTCAGCGTCTCCCAAGGACCCTGCATTTACTGCCCAGAGACCGTCAAGCCCATGGGCTCTGTTGCTGCCCATCATCACACACATGCTTCCAGGCCTCGCCCAGAGCCCACTGGCATCTGAGAGGTGGAGCCTGCGCTGGGCCTTTCTGAAAGAGACGTCCACTCCACGGGCCTCATCTTGGATAACACGCTTCATAAGCTTCATCTTGTTTCTAGTGCTTCTGCATGGAAGCAACAGGGTACTTTTCATCGGGTAATCAGTGAGGGCAAGAGGGGATGAAGTTACAGAGCGATGGCTCAGAGCCAAGAAGAGAGGGGCTGGGGTAGAATGTGCCCCATGGAGGGTTCAGCAGGGCATGGGCCGTTCAGGGCAGCTGCCAGGATGCGGCCCAAGGGGACTGGGTGGATGTGGGGCTGGGCACTGAGGAAGCAGAGTCAGGGAGTGTGCACAATGCTGTCTCTTGAAGTTCAAAGCCGGAGGAAGGGCTGAGGGGGAGGGCTGGGTGAAGGAGGTACGGGGACCAGGCCGCCAGAAAGCACATGTTAGATTCAGACACACGGAGTCGTGGGTGCCCTCAGAGCAATTGGTGGCCAGATCGGTGCCTCTTCCCACCTTCGCAGAGGAGGCTCCACAGGGGAGCAGCATGGCCGTGAGGTGGAAATGAAGCCCCTTCCTAGGCCGGAGGGAGAGAAAAGACCAGATTCTGGGAGGGACTGAGACCCTCCTTCCCAGCGTTCACCTCACATCCGGGAGCTCGTTGTTAGACAGGCAGGCCGTCTGGCCTGGAGCAGGAGAAGGAATTCCGTACTGGTGCCCCGTGTGTTATTCCAGCCCAGGCAATCCCTGGCTGCCTTTGAAGTTAGCAGAGAGTAGCCTTTGTTTCTGGGGCCCCCCATTCAACCCCTACAGCTGCCACAGCCTCCTCGCTCTCTTAAGAAAGGTCCGACCAACTGGACCTGACCGGACTCCTCAGGTCCACGCCTTGGTTCTGAATAGCTAAGGAGAGGTTCCATGTGTGGCCACGTGTGCTGGAGACAACCCACCAACCCCTCCGGGTCTGGAGAGAGAGGTCCTGGGCCAGCTCTGCCCTTGCACCCCCTCCTCACTGCCCACCCCTTCTCAGCCCCCAGTGACTCCAGCTGTGGTGGACAGAACCACTGTAGAGCCGATTCATGAGACTTCAGCAACATGACAACATGGGGTTGGCAGTCAGGCAGTGTGGGATAGGGGGAGTTGTTTTTTCTTTGTTTAGTGTATTTTTTCCTGAAAGATTTGCATTATACTGGAAATATTTTCAAATAGTGTTTATGGAAAGAAGGGCATGTGTGTATGTTGTCCAGTCAGTTGTTAGACTGTGTGGACTTCTCTTTCCCAGCACCCATTCCTCATGGGTGCTGTCCTTCTGGCTCTCTGCCTGGTTCTAGGGAGCTGTCAGCCACGGGCCCCAGAGACCAGCTACGCCAGAGCGGTCAAGAGCACAGACATGCAGGCCGGGAAGGCAGTTAGAACCAGACCATCTGATGGCAGCTCCTGCTGTACAGATCACCTCAGTGCCCGTGCCTGGCTCTTCAGCCACCAGACCATAAATCCACCTGGCCAGCTTGCTTGTTCTTTCTTTTTTTTCTCTTTTCTTTCTTCTGTCCTTTAGTTAGCAACTGAATTTGTTACTGTTGCTTGTAGCTAAGGAATACTGATATCTGTATTATTAAGCTTCTTGTAATATTTTTCCTCATAATATTTTGAAAGTTTATGTACAGTTGGCTCCTTGTCCATGGCCTCTGGATACTGAATCGAAAGATGCAGACTCCTGACTGTGGGACTTGAGCATCCGCAGGTTTTGGTGTCTGCTGGGGTCCTGGAACCAGTCCCACGAGGATATGGAGGGGCGACTGTATGTAGATCATTTAGCTACAAAGAGGACAGTGGGCTTAGCTTGGTGAACAGAAAAGCATTACTGTGTTTGCCAGAAGTAATGGTGAGAGGATAAGACATAGGGTTTTGTTCCTGTTGTTTTATACCAGAAACTGTCTCTTCCAGCACCAACTCCAAACCTAACCTAACCCTGATAAAATCTCTCCATTGGTATAACATTTTGGACTCTGAAACGAGGGAATTTAAGAAAAGACAAAGATTGATAGACAGTGAAAGGAATAGTTAGAGAGGAAAGAAGAGAGTGAAAATGAGAAGGAAAGTATGAATCAGTTATATCGAGGGCAGACTGCACCCACTAGAAGTGCGTGTCGGGTAAGGCTGTGTTAGCTTGGCCGAGGGGGACTGGCCCCTTTTCACCACAAGCCTGTAGTGGGAAATGGTATAAAATGTGTAGACAGTATATATATTAACTCTCTCTCCTCACTCTATGCATCCACGTACAAACACACATACATACACACGCCATATATTTAATGTCTGGAAAGTCAGTTAACACATAACTGTCTTTATCCATTCATCCTTCAGTGGACACTTAGGTTGTCTCCATGCCTTGGCTATTGTAAATAATGCTGCAGTGAACATTGGGGTGCGTGTATCTTTTCAAATTAGTGTTTTCACTTTCTCTGGATGAATACCCAGGAGTGGAATTGCCGAGCCATATGGTAGTTCTATTTTTAATTTTTTGAGGAAACTCCATACTGTTTTCCACAGTGGCTGCAGCAATTTACTTTACCACAGCAGTGCACAACTGCTCCCTTTCTCCACATCCTTGCGAACACTTGTTATTTCTTTTTCATGATAGCCATTCTGACAGGTGTGAGGTGGTATCTCCTAGTTTTGGTTTGCATTTCCCTGATGATTAGTGATGTTGAGCATCTTTTCATGTGCCTGTTGACCATCTGTATGTCTTCTTTGGGGAAATGTCTATTCAGATCTGCCCATTAAAAAAAATCTGATTGTTCTGTTTCTGTTGAGTTGTATGAGTTCTTTATATAGTTTAGGTATTAGCCCCATATCAGATAAATGACTTACAAGTATTTTCTCCCATTCCGTAGGTTGCCTTTTCATTCTGTTGATGGTTTCCTTTGTCGTGCAGAAACTTTTTAGTTTGATGTAGTCCCACTTAATTTGTTTTTGCTTTCGCTGCTTTTGCTTTTGGTGCAGATTCAAAAAATCATTAACAAGACTGATGTCAAGGAGCTTACTGCCTATATTTTCTTCTAGGAGTTTCATGGTTTCAGGTCTTGCATTCAAGTCTTTAATCCATTTTGAATTGATTTTTATGTATGGTGTAAGGTAGTGGTCCAGTTTCATTCTTTTGCATGTGGATATCCAATTTTCCTAACATCATTTATTGAAGAGATTATCATTTCCGCATTGTATATTCTCAGTTCCTTTGTTGTAAATTAATTGATCATGTATGTGTAGGTTTATTTCTGGGCTCTCTGTTCCATTGATCTGTGTGTCTGTTTTTATGTCAATAAATACCACATTGTCTTAAGTAAATCTTTGTAATATAGTTTGAAACCAGGGAGCATGATGCCTCCAGCTTTGTTCTTCTTAAGATTGCTTTGACTGTTTAGTGTTTCTTATCTGCCTATAAGATTGGTCATGCTAATTCTCACAAAACCAGGATGTAAAGCCCACCAGTGAGATGGTGGCTAGATTCTTGGCCGCCTTCTCAGGAGTCTCACTGGAAGAAGAAAGAGCTCTTTCTACCCACTCCCCAACTATAACATACACATATCTCATTTATGACCCTTTTCCACAAGGTATCTAAAACTTTGATATCTAAGTCAGTGATATTCTAAGTAGTAGTCATCTTAAGTCATGCCGTGTATGTGTGTGTGTGTGTATTTTATTTTTCTTTAGAGAGAGTTAGGACAGTAGTGTGCTTAAACATACGTGACCTCTTTTCCAGACTACCTGGATTCAAATCCTGGCTCTGCCATAGCAGCCTGTGTGGCATGGGGTGAGTAACTTAACCTCTCTGTGCCTCACTTTCCTCACATATAACATGAGAATAATGATAATATTCATTATCATTGTTGTTTGGAAAATGCATGAGTTTATGCAGGTAAACACAGACATATGGTAAATATGTGATAAATAGTTACTGTTATCTCAAGGATGCTGCTGTTACTCAACACCTGACTGTACGGCAACAGGCAGCTGTTAGCTTAGACTCATCTCATTTACACGACTTGGCCTCCAAATGAATTTTGCTGCCTCTGAAAACCTCAACCCACTGTCAGTGGAGTTTGCCTATGGGATCTGAGGACATTTCCAGAAGAGCTGTTCGAAAGGGTTTTGAATGATGGCAACAGTATTGAAATTTGTGGTGTGAATATACCATGTGAATATATGCCTTTCTAGTTCATTTGCTAAGCAAACCTCTGATCTTGGTTACTCCTTGTAAGTTGAACTTAATATTCTCACACAATTAATTGTCCTGAATGAGTTCTATGAAGATGGATTTCCCCCTACAGTGAGAACCTTTAGTACATATTGGTCATTTAAATACATTTTTGCTATAGTTTATAATAAGGCATAAATGTAATTTAAACATACATGCTGCTAAGCAGTTTAGATTCTATATCTTTCCTGTTACTATTCTTCCTGCTTGATGTGCAGAAGAACATTCCTGGGTTGGAGAGCCAGCCCATCAGCGCTAGTTCTCGCATTGATTTTTACTGAATTTCATGCAGGCACCAAGCTAGGCACTGGGACTATAATGGCGAAATGACTTACAAAACAGGACAACATTTTATTTAATAAAAGCACCGCATAGTTTACTTGGACGCAGGCTTCTCCTGGGCAGCATGCCCATGTCATATACGTTTGTACAATTAAGTTATTCTTAACTGTGGAAAGAAAGAGAAGCATGCACGATCTGGTGATTTTATTTCTGCATTTTAAAAGAGTGCCATGAGGGTTTTTATGTACTTCCCTCTGTCCCTTTAAGATCCTGGAGGCCTTTAGGAATTTCCGTTTGCAGCAGGAATTTGGGCTTGGGTCAAAGTCCAGAGGGGTGAATTTCGGGTTGCACCCCCAGGAAGCTGGTACTTGGTGTGGAGCCCAGACTTGCTGGCACCGGGCGAGTCCCTGTGTTTAAGTAGCATCGTTCACAGGTGAGCAGACAGGACTCTTAAGTGTTATAACAGGGAAGGAGACACTCCAAGAAAAGAGTTTTTACGATGGGAGCCCATGGCTGGAAATGAACCAGGTGCTAACAAACAAACCCAGTTGTGTTCACCTGTATTTTTATAAGTTGATCAGGATTGAGACCATGTGTGGGAGCAGATCTTTCTTCTCTCGTACGTTCTCTGAAAACGCTTTGACCAGGACAAAGCCCTACTTTGAGGGATGATGGAGGAATGGGCTGTGACTTACTTATAGGTCCACAGCATGAGGCTCACTCTTAGATTTATCTGTTTAACACATGTTTATTGAGCACTTGCTATATATCAGGCACTGTAGTTGTACTGAGGATACAGGGGTGAACAAGACAGAGAAAGTCCCTGCATTCAAGGAATTTACCAGTTGACCAGGGAGACAGATAAACAAACAAGCAAATCATGTGATTTCAGGTGGAAAATCAAGTGGGGAAGGAGATGAGAGATGGTGGGGAGTGACCATTACTGAAGGGGTGACCAGGGAAGGCCTCCCCAAGGAAAAGGGAGGGAAGGAGTTCTGGGCGGAGGGCTCGGGGCACTGTCCTCTTCAAATGCGGGTGAGAATCTGTGGATTTTGGCTAGCACTGTTTGCTATATGTTTAGTACATTTAAATTATGTCTCATTTTGAATCATTGCTGTTTAAATATTGTCCATCTCCCAAACACTGAGTTCACTAGAAGGACTTATATATTCGAAGTCAGTTCTTGGCCTTCAGTCTCTATTTTCTGGCACTTTCCAAGCACACTGCTCAGGCAGTGTTGGTACAAGTGTGAGAGGAACAAGCGCAGGTCGAGGCTCGGCAGTGTCTCTTCAGTCCCTGAGACATGGGCGTTAAGACGCTCGCGAGGCCCGGGCAGAGGCCCAGGGACAAGAGGGCCGGAAAGACACTTTGCTCAGGCCCAGAACCCCAGCTTTGTCCCTCAGGGGCAGGGGCGTCATTTTGGACCAGATAGGTAGAGAACGGGATTTGTTTCCAACTCTGGTTCTCTTCCAAACCGGGCCCCTCAGCCAACACCAAGGCTGTCTCATTACACCTCCTTGCAGACGCCACCCTGCTGGCAGGTAGCACCACCAGTTCATACTGGATGTGTTGCTCTTGGGCTGCTGGACTGACCTCACAGGCAGTTTCCAAGCGTAGTTTGTCCTTATCCGGGGAAACGACATCATAAAATAGTGATGGGAATCAGCACCAAGGGACTTTGCCAAATCCGTTTTTAATCTTGCCATACTTTGTCTCTTTTCAGTTAAAATGAGAACATCTGATGCACTTTTCATGATATTTTCAGGATTAAATACTGCCTTTTAAAGAGATATGAACCAAAAATATTCTTTGTCCTTCTCTTCCAACTCTTCTCTCGAGGCTTTTGGCTCTTGGTTCCTTTTTGCCTTAACCATGTGAGTTTCTTTGTTTCTTTGAAGAAGTCGCTACAGCTTGTTGCCCTTTTTTCAAAAACAAAGCTGTAGCTCTGGTTACAGGACCTTGCTACTGTGGCCTGAATTCATGCTTTCATATAATCACCCATTTCCAGAAGCTCATGGCTTAGCAATGGTAGTTGCCCAATAGCTAAATCTTGAATTATAAGATTTTTATCTCTAGTAACTTGAACGATTTTAATAATCTAGATATGTTTCCAAAACAGTTTCTGGCATTGCAGGGATATTTTTTAATCAAAAAGACATTTATGAAAAAAATTTTAAATCTCTTTGATTTTTAAGTGAAATACATTATAACTTTGGAATGCCAAATCTGGGTGTATTTTTGTGATCAGGAGCCATAGAAATTCTCATTTATGTAAGTATTCCTGACACTTTGCAGACATTTTTATAGCTCCTATGTCAGTGCTCTTTATAGACAGCAGTTAGTACATATAGTGAATGAATGAAACACCAGATACTTGTCATGATTGGGGAACTCTTGCATAGTTTGAATTCCTAACTGGTGATCCCAAAGCATGTCGATGAATGAATAGCATCAACCAGGCAGGGACTCTCTAATGGCTGCATCCCCATGCTTTCGTCAAGCACTTGGGCGAAGGTGATAAAAAACATGCTTATCAAATTTGCAGATGACAGGAGACTAAAAGGAATTGCTATCACTGGTGACAGAATTGAAATTTAGAAACATAGCAATATTAAAATATGATGAACCAGTCCCAGAATAGCACATGGTTAAATAATAATGGTACGTCCTTATGATGAAACTCCCTGCAGCTATTACAAAGGATGTTTGAGAAGAGTATCTCATGTCCTGGAGAAACGCTTATATTTTTAAGCAAAAAAAGTAGGTCATAAAGCAATATGAAGAGGATGATCCTTTTATTTTTTTATACTCAAGGAACAAAGACAGTATAGATGGATGTGCACCAAAACATTACTAGTGGCTACCTCTGAGCGATAGCATTAGATGTGAGGTTTACTTTCTTAGACTTACTTATCCATATCCTCCAAATTTTTTTTAAGTAAAAATAAAAATGTTTTACAAAAATAATGAGCCAGTAATTAATAACTGTTCCTTTGTGGTAAAAAACAATCATTTGCATGTGTCTAGTATAGTTTAATATTATTGCTTTGTAATATTATTATTATTAAAAGAGTACGTCTGAGAACAGATACTAAAACCCTGGCTGTTTGCTTTGGGACCAGAGGACAGTGAGGAGTATGTTGGCAGTTCTTTTCTTATGTAGTTTTGTGAGCTTGGGTGAGTTCCCTAACTTCTCTGGACCTCAGTTTCTCTGTGAAATCAGGCATTAATATGATGGTGAACTGTGTGATTTGTACGATTCTGTACCACTGTGTCCCGACCTTCTGCAGTTGTCTTTCATTGGGGGATATCTTCCTGCTGTGCAGAAACCTCACGGCTGTGTCTTTATAGGACCCGGAGTATAAGCAGCAGAGCTTAGATTCTTCCTTATAGGTTTTATTTCTACAAGAAAGGCATGGGGAGTATGTGGCCCTAAAGTGGGTTTTGCCTGTTGTGTGTAAGCCCAGGATGACGGGAGAGTGGCAGGGCCCGGGAGGAGGACGAGGACATCCGGGTACAATAGACTGGCCAGCCTTGGTGCTGAATGCAGGCTGGTGGCCAGGGCTCGGGTTTTTGTTGGTAAAGGAAAGAACTCTTCTGTTTTCCGTGTGTACACACAACACTCACACTTCTGGCCGCCACATGTGTGGGTGTTTCCCACACCAGGCAACTCTGCGACACAGCTGGCTGTCCTGCGACTTGTCAGTTCAGACCCTGTCTGCCCGGAGTGGCCTGGACCCCGCAGGTCCGGGGCTCGGCCCCACAGCACTGCCCCCTTCAGACTCCAGTCGCAAGTCCGGGTTGTCACCTGTGCTTCTGACCAACTGGCTATAAATTGGAGGCTCCTATGGCCCCTCCTCAGATTCGATAAATTTGCTGGAACAGCTCAGAGAACTCTGGAAAACAGTTTACTTACTAGATTACTGATTTATTTTAAAGGATAAAACTCAGGGAAAAACGAGGGCAAGGTAGTGTAAGGAAAGGGCGCGGAACTTTATGCCCTCTCCAGGCACCACGCGCGGAACTTTATGCCCTCTCCAGGCACCACCCTCCTTAAATCTCCCCCCTTCCCCCCACCCCCGTGTTCACCAACCCGGAAGCCCACCGACCCTGTCCTCGGGGGTTTTGTGGAGGCCTCATTACACTGGCAGGAATGGTGAGCTCACTGGCCATTCGCGACTGGCTCAGTCTGCAGCCCCTCTCCCTCCCCAGAGGCCTGGGGGTGGGGCTGAAAGTGCCAACCCTCTCTGATCACAGGTGGTTCCCCTGGCAACCAGCCCCATCCTTAGGGGCTTCCGAAAAGTCACCTCATTAACCAGGGCCTTTTTATGAATAACGAAGGATACCTTTACGGCTCTTATCACTTAGGAAATTCCAAGAGTTTTAGGAGCTCTGTGCCAGAAACTGTGACTAAGACCAAATATATATTTCTTATTATAAATCTCAAGGTCACAGTCCCAGCCCTCACCCCCATGGTTAGTGTGGTCTGGGAAATGACTTTTACTTCCCCTTCTAAGTATATTTTACTAAGAAGCCAGAGATTTCAAATTCTGTTATTTCTTGATCAATGTCCTATAGGGTTGGGAGGTGCCTTGGAGACTGGAATCCGTTCTTGAACATTTTGGATGTGTGATTTTACATTGTGAATTGAATCCTCTAGTTAGAGGTGTGTTCTGTGTCTTAGGCAGCTTTGCTGTCACTTTGCTCTGTATCTGCGCTGTTTGCTGTGCCCCCTAAAGCCGTGTCCAGATGTCTGAGGGCATGGGGTGCGGTGACCTGTGCCCTCGACCGGGGCTCAGCATTGGCACCCTCCCTGGCCTGGCTTGTTCACGAGAGCGTCCACTGTGCCAGGCGTGGAGCTGGTCATGGTGTGAGTCAACGGACATGCTCACCTGTCAGAGCATGGTCCACGGGAACTGTTGTTTCGCAAGATTTTCTCCCAAAAATCTACGTTTAGTTGTTATTTTAAATTTACGGGGCTTCCCTGGTGGCGCAGTGGTTAAGAATCCGCCTGCCAATGTAGGGGACACAGATTCGAGCCCTGGTCCAGGAAGATCCCACATGCCGCAGAGCAGCTAAGTCCGTGCGCCACAACTACTGAGCCTGCACTCTAGAGTCCGTGAGCCACAATTACTGAGCCCGCGTGCCACAACTACTGAAGCCCATGTGCCTAGAGCCCGTGCCCTGCAACAAAGACAAGTCACCGCAATGAGAAGCCTGTGCACTGCAGCGAAGAGTAGCCCCTGCTCGCTGCAACTAGAGAAAGCCCGCGCGCAGCAACGAAGACTGAACATAGCCAAAAATCAATCAATCAATTAATTAAAACAAAAAAAATTTACGTTTAGATTTTTTTAAAGTAATTATACAAATTCAGGAACTATTGAAATGTTCATTTCAGTTGTCTGTAGTATTTTAGAAATGCATGCAAAGAATAGAAATCACTAATACATGGGTTATAAAAGTAATGAAAGAAAAATGTAGTGTGAGAGAAACCTAGTGAAGACATACTTTTATTTGATATAAAAGTAGATGTGGGCTTCCCTGGTGGCACAGTGGTTGAGGGTCCGCCTGCCGATGCAGGGGACACGGGTATGTTGGCAGTTCTTTCCTTACGTAGTGCCCCGGTCCGGGAGGATCCTACATGCCACAGAGCGGCTGGGCCCGTGGGCCATGGCCACTGAGCCTGCACGTCCGGAGCCTGTGCTCCACAGCGGGAGGGGCCACAACAGTGAGAGGCCCGCGTACCACAAAAAAAAAAAAAAGAAGTAGATGTGATGTAGCAGCCTTGTTCTTGAAGGATGGTACTGCCACTCCTGATGCAGAGGGAACCACTGGGGAAATTGCATGGATGTCTTAACTGTAGCTCCCAATTTGTTTTTTGAGGTGATGATAATGATAATAATATCAAATATGTTGTTATCTTCCATTTTATTGTACATGTGCCATGGGTCAGACACTGTACTGGGCACTGCATGTATAGTATTTTGTTTAATCTTCGCAGCAACCTTAATAAGTAGGTATTTCATTCACGAAAAAAACTGAGTCTTAAGGAGACAGTGCAGTGCAGCTTGTTGATGGCAGAGTTGGAATTTGTATGCAAACCCATAACCTTAACTAGTATATACGGTGTTCTGAAAGAATGGAGGCTATAAACTCACAAGAGGGTGTCACCACCTCTTTAAAGACAACTCTGTCACAATAATTTGATCTCAGCCACAAGTCTTTTTCTCTATCTCATATGTCAGTACCATGGGCACAAAAGTTACTTTGAGTGAGAGAATGTTGATGTGTGGGTTTGTGAGTGTTTCACCATTGACCTGTTTGGCCTTTGCCCACCTGGAAGGTGTGTTATGGTGCCAGGGTGGGCATGAGCACCCAGGTGCTCCTGGACCCTCTCCCGTTGACACTTCTTTTCTTTCCTCTAAAGCAGACGGTTTACTTCATTGTGAGAGATGATTCCTCCCTAAATCCTTTTCTTTGGACTGAGTGAAGGTTTTGTGATGATCCTTATGCAACTTTCAAAACACCAATTTCACGTGTCTTTATGGCAGCTGATAAAGTCGCCTCTGGTTGTACAGCACATTTCATGCTGTGGTCTGACTGGTACCCAGATAGACCCGCCTTCCTGACCACTGACACCTGGCGAGTCCCCAGCCCCCAGGTGACCTCGAGACCCCAGCTAGTGAGGATCGAGTGTCTTGACTGGGAAATGGTCCTGAGGTTTTGTGGTTTTCTGAAATGACAGTGGCCTGTAAACCCATATTTATTAAGAGGTGACGCGAGCAATGCCAGCGGGACATTTTCTTTGTTACAGGGATGACGGAAGGTCTAGCATTGTGCAGAACCCAGACAGCATGGTATGTTGAGAGGACACTGTTGTCCGTCCCACCCACATTGGGGAGCACATGGAGACTTTGCTTTCTGGGGAGCGTGCTTTCCTGTAGTGCTGGACCTGCCCACCCTGGAGCCCCAGACGCGCTCAGTTGTCCTGCTGCCCTGAAGGGGAAGCTTGCGTGGGGCTGGGGCAGAGCCAGCCACAGAGCCGCCACACTCCCCAGTGACTCTCGCCTGCCCCTGCTTGCCCTGGGACCTCAGGTGCGGTCCCCACGTGCACTGGCAAGGGGACATGTGGGAGGTGGCTCACAGGGCCAAGTGCGTGTCCTCCAGGCCGTCGGTCTGTTAGGTGAGTTATGATTGTCAGGGTGCTAAGGATCAGGTGGTGCAGCGATTGAAGGTGGATTTGAGTCCTTGACCTTTGGAGCCCAGACACTGATTCAGCAATAACAGCAAGTGACTGTTTATTAATGGCAATTTCAGGCCAGGACTGTTGGCCTCTGCTCTTCCATGTGGCTCATAAATTTAACGTGGTCTGACGCACTGCGGAGGATAATAAACGAAGCTCGTGGTGCTGTGGATTTTAAAGACTCTGACTGTTTTTCCTCTGAAGAGGTTGTTGGAGAATCTGAGAACAAGTGTGGGAGAGAGCTCTGTGGACGGCACCCAGGCTTGTTTTAAACGCATGTGTTACTGTGCATCACTGCTGTACATCACCTGCTTACCATGAAGGCCGACCTGAGTGTGGTTCCACAGCTGCTCTAGTTTCATTTTTATTAGAGACATACACGTAATCTAGCTTACAGGGAAATGCTACGATCCCCCTCTTGGTAACAGTGGGTTTATTGAGGGTGGTGGGGTTGTCTTGGGTAGTTTTGACCCAGTTTCTGCAGCACTCCGGCAGTGCTGAGGCTTTGCGTTAACCCTGCGATGGGCTACACAGGTGTCTCCAGTCACCCTTCTCCATCCCCGGGAAGGGGCTGTGCCAGCGTCTCTGTCCACGGTCACCCTCCTTTGGTGTAACTGGCCAGTCAGAGGTCAGAGGGCCGCTCCCGGGCCAAATGACAGGAATGCAGCTGGCCACCAAACCATTTTTTCTACTTTGGCATGATGGCCTAAACATATCTCTTTATTTGCAAATAATTTAATGATTTGAAATATTTCAAACCACACAAAATCATGCCCTCACTGCAGTTGCCTGGAGGTGTCAGGACTCCTTTTAGCTCAATTCATTTATTGTAGGTAATTTTCTGTGTGTTTCCTTTTATCTACCTTCTTTACTGTACGTTTTACAACATGCCAAATCCTGATGCCACTGGCCTGGTCTGTGTTGCTCGACCACACTCACCCACTGAGGAGGAGAGGCCTCGGAGATGAGAGGCCTTTGCAGACCTCAGCTCACCTCTGTTTAAGCATCGGTAGTCCTGGAGTTCTGGCTTCCCAGATGGTTAGGAGTCCTGTGTCCCCGCTGAGCCCTGGCACTCCTGCTGGTCACCCGAGACCCTCACAGGTTTGTCCCACCCCGTCTGTAGCCTCTTCCCTGTGAGTCTCTCCTCCGCCACCCAGCCCAGCCCTGGGGGTGCTCGTGGTGTGGGGGGCAGGCTCCATGGTACTCTCCATCCCTGGCCACTGAGTCTGTGCTAGGACTGCAACCCTGCCTGGACACTCGCCTCCAGGGGCCAGCTCGGTTCCATCTTTATTGGTTCCAGGCACCTGGTTCCAGTGACTCACAGGCCCTGTGCTCCATCTGACTTGCCACATGGGACATGGAGGCTCACGCCATGGGACCTGGCCTGAGATAGGCCTCTTCCAGATCATTCTTTCCGCCTGAAGGGCCCTTAAAACTGCGTCTTCCATTGCTGCTCTGGATGTCCTCTCATATTTTCTCTGTCCCCAGCCTCATGTCTTATGGTTCTGGGTCTTTCGTTGCAGGCCCTGTCCCTGTGGAGAGCCCTCAGGGCTAATGTGGTCAGCTTTAGAATAAGCTGAACTCCTGCACATTGCACGTTGAGGCCCCTAAGCCACCTTTGGTGTGCCAGGTTCAGAGTTTAACAGCGGCCAATGAACACGTATTTTGAGCATGGTTTGCCAGCATCGCCTGCCAGACAGCAGTTTGGTTTCAGAAGCATCTATTCGTGGGCCAGAGATGGTGTGCAAGCCAGTCACACGTGACTCCCACCTCGGGGCTCTCAGTCCAGCCCTGCCACCTTCAGACTCTGTATGGGTCTCAAGACCAGAAAATAGAAATTTTGTATAAATGAAAGCAAAGATTATTGAATTCAGTAGTGGCTTGATTGTATGACAGAAAAACTTCCTCATGTACTTTTGTTGCCAACAGTATAAACTTGCAATAAATGTTTCAGGTGGAATGTGTTTTATTAGCTTCATAAATTATCTTAGGGCTTTATTTATAGAATCATTGTCTAAAGGGGTCCCTTAAAATTTTCAGTTATACTTTGCTGCACTTTATTGGGGGAAATAATATGCTATAGTGGTATTTGGGAATACACGTAAGTTGTGGGGCAAGGACCTCTGTATACAGACATGAGTAACATGGATATACGCTTTGATGTTCAGTCTTTGTGTCATTTTACCACGTTTGTGCATTATAAGTGATGATCCAAGTAGAAAAGCAGTTAGCCTGGAGGTCGTTGAAAAATCAAAGTTTTGGATCATGGTTTGGCCCAAACTTCATTTCAAGTATAATATTGTGTATCTGGGGGGTCTTCTAAGTTCTTTACATGAATTATATAGTTTTATCCTTAAAACATCCCTGTGAGGTAGAGACTGTGGTCTGTATTGTCCAGGCATGCAGACTGTGACCTAGAGAGGTGACCCAGCTTGCCCAAGCTTGCACAGGTGAGAAAGGTCGCTCCGGGGTTTGAGCCTGGCAGTTTGGTTCAGTTTCACCGTGTTCAGCTCCTCCCTTCTTTGGGCCTGAAAGTCCTCATGTCTGAAGTGAGGGAGTTGGGTTGCACAACTTCAGGGGCTCCTTCCAGCCCTGCTGTTGTGGTTCTCAGGGGAGGACGGGCCATTCCTTTATTCATCAAATATTCATCATTATCGAAAAACACCTCAGCGCCCTGGTCCCATGGGGCTCTCACTGGTAGGGGAAGGGGAGAGCCACAGTTAGAAAGGGGCTTCTGGTTCTGATCTTCGGTGACCTCGGCATATGGCAGCTTGAAGCAGAGTTTCAATTCCTAGCCAGAGATTGAAGTCAGGCCGTGGTAGTGAGAGTGCTGAATCCTAGCCACTAGGCCACCAGGGACAAGGCCCTGGCCCATCAGCTGAATAGAAATGAATTTCCACATAGAGGCAGAAACTACTGAAATAAGTAAAGTGTTTGTTAGGAGGAAAAAGAGTACATGTGGATAGACACATTGGGTGGGCTCAGAGAGAGAGTGCCCTCGTGGTGGTCTGAATCACTTATGTGTGGCATTTCTTCCGGGTTTCCTTTGGCCAGTGATCTTGCTTTGCCTGGTTCTGAGTCCGTATTTGGTTTATCTCAGTTTCTTCCCCTGTGTGCGCACATATGCACTTAAGTTACCTTCTAGTGTCTCTTGGCTCCTGGTTTGGACATGAAGTGCAGAGGAGGCGTGGATGCTAGTTTGTGTGATTACACAGCTCTGACCCCTCGGATTATCAAAGACAAATGGCCCTGCTGGTTCAGCCTGAAAGTTGTGGCGTGGGGCACATCCTCCCCTCTTGACACCCTTCTCTTTACCTGGTGTGTCTGTGTGGAAGGACAGATTTCAGGTGAAAGAAAGAAAACTGACCCCAAAGTGCACTTCTCTCTGCCCCGCCCCCCATGCTCTTGATTCAGTTAAGTCAAAGCAATTGTTAATTACCTGCTGTGCTAGAGGTGAGGGTACAATGATGTCATGTATTCTGGGCTCTGGAGGTCTTGCTGTGGGTGAGACAGACAAATAGAGAAATAACGACAGCCATGTGACAAACGCTGTACTGGACGGATGCACAGGTTGCCATGGGAGCACAGAGGCAGCCGTGTTTAATTGTGGATGGGGTGGGGAGGTTGGGGAAGGTGTCACAGACACGCCGCCCCTTTTTTTTTGGCTGAAAGGTCGTCAGCATTTGTCAAGTGGGGGGAGTGAGTCACTCTAGGCAGGAGCAGTAGCGTGCACTAAGGCACTGTGACAGGAGCTGTGTGTGCTGAAGATCGTCCTTGTGTTCTGGTGTGTCTGGCTTCCAGAGCATGTGTAGAGGAGCTGGAAAGTAAGGTTGGAAAGATGGTCAGGTCCATGTCAGGAGGAAGGCTCTTACGTGCCCAGCTAACACAAACTACGTGCTGAAGGCTTAAAGTAAAGGGATGACATGATATTTATGTTTTAGAAATAACAATTGACTTGATAGAATAAACTTTCCTTCATCCACCAAAAATGTTTTTTAATGTATAATTAAAGTCTGTTTTTTTAAAAAAATACTTATTTATTTTATTTTTGGCTGCGTTGGGTCTTCGTTGCTGCGCACAGGCTTTCTCTAGTTGTGGTGAGTGGGGGCTACCCTTTGTTGCGGTGTGCAGGCTTCTCCTTGCGGTGGCTTCTCTTGTTGCAGAGCACGGGCTCTGGGTGCATAAGCTTCAGTAGTTGCAGCACACGGGCTCAGTAGTTGTGGCTCGTGGACTCTAGAGCGCAGGCTCAGTAGTTGTGGCACACGGGCTTAGTTGCTCCTCAGCATGTTGGATCTTCCCGGACCAGGGCTCAAACCTGTGTCCCCTGCATTGGCAGGCAGATTCTTAACAACTGTGCCACCAGGGAGGTCCCACCAAATGTTTTTTGAGAAGCTGTTACATGCAGACGTTCTGGGCCTCAGGAAAGTAACAGTAAACAATAAATGCCCTATGTACATTGAGGTGAACTTATAGTCTAGTGAGGAGAGACAGTGAGCAAAACAAGGTTAATTATGGGATTTATTAAAAGGTGTTAAGTGCTACAGAAAAATAAAGCAAAGAATGTAGATAGGGAGTCTTGGACACAGGTGATAAGGGGTACGTTTTTAATCAGGGTGCTTTGTTATACTTGAATATAAAGAAAAATTACTTTGTTTTGTATTTTTTCAATGAATTTTTCAGTGTGTGTTTTAGAACTCAGATTCTATCCACATTTGTCTCTTTTTCACGTCCATTCTTCTTGCTGTTTTATAACCATGTTTACAGAAAAAGTATTGGGAAGACCTCCTCTACTGGCTGTAAAATAGAATTAGACCCTGACTCTGTGTCTACTTTGTGTGTTTGCTCCTTCCAGTGATGTGGACAGTATGACAGGTTGGAGTCTGGAGATAAGAAAGCGGAACTGTGTTCGAGGGAGGAGTTTTCAGTCTGGACAAGCTATTCTGTCTGCATTAAGGACAGAACAGGATGGAAAGGGCTTGCTTCAGTGGGAGCATCGAGGCTGGAGTGAGGACAGACGTGTGTTGTCTACACAGGAGTGGGTGGTCATGCTTCCACACTTAGGGGGTCACTGGGAACTGCTCTGGTGACCAGTTCAGCTGATCGGGGCTCAGCCATAGCAGCAGTGAGTGGGTCCCTGGAGTTGGGCATAGAGGTGTTTGAGGCCCGTCCTGTCACAAGGAGGCCAGCAGGGAAGCCGGGTGAAGGTGGAGCGTGGTGACAGCCTGGGATGGGATACAGATCCAAGAGGGCAGTCGGCGGGAGGAGATTTGAGACCAGATGACCAAGAGCAGCAGAATGCCCAGAGCTCTGGGTCCTGGGTGTCAAGTCACACCACCCATGGAACAGGACCCTGCTGGTGTGCCGTTGGGAGAGGTGAGCAGAAAGTCAGGTGGGCTGTTAATTTCAGAAGGTAAGAATGTTACCAGCACGTGCTCTCCACTGGGGAGGGCAGGTTTAAGACCCTGGTCCTGATTATTGGTCAGATTGTTCTGAAGTCTCCTACATCTTCTACCAGAAGCAGTCTCTCTGGTTACTGGGGAGACGGGCAGAGGGGTTCCAGAAATCCTAGGTTGGCCCACGGTGCTGTAAAGAAAAGTTCTTTATGAAAGACCTCAGATGAGCATGTTCAGGGCACAAAAGTCTTGTCCTTGTGAATGTGGGAGTCTAACCTGGGCTAGATCATCAGACATAGACCGTTTTCTCCAGTAAAGCAGTGAGCATGGGGAGGGGGGGTGGAGTGCAGGGCCAGAGGGAGCCTCTTCCCTCTAACGTGTGGCATTCAGGGAGTATAGCAATGGCTTCCCACCCACACTGATCCCTGACTTGGAGTTTGTTTAGTTATGGAAACCAAAGGCCATTATTTTCAGTATTTGAAGGTCTCCCTTGGGGGGACGAAGGGACAGCTCTGTCTACCAACATCCCTGAGGGCTGTGTGTGGTGGGAGAGCTTGGGGACTTGGCTGGGTGGGGTGCCATCAAGAACATGCAGCCGTCAGCTTCTCCTGGGGGACAGGAGGGCTGAATAAGGCCTGAAGTAGGAAGTTTATCTGAGGGGACAAAGAAGGGCTTCTAAGGAACCAGTAGGGGAAATAAGACAAAACGGGGCAGGGGAGTTCTCCTTGCAGTAGAGCGCCATGCTGTCCATCAGAAAGCACGAGGATACCACCACACACCTTCAGGTGGCAGGGAACACAGGGGTTCATGCAGCACTTGGGCAGCCAGGTCTGATTCTGTGGAGTTCTCCAAAGGTGGACGTTTTCAAGAAGGGAAATTCGTAAAGGGCAAATTTGATGGCAGCTGGAGAACCCAAGGCGCAGCCAGCCACGGGAGGCTCAAGGCAAGAAGGTGAGGCGGTTTTCACCCAAATAGTAAAAATAGCTAGGTGGAGTCACCTTGAGGACGACGCAGGGTCAGCAATGCTATGAATCCTAAACACCTGCCTTGCTCCCCGGCCCCCGAGCCTGTTTGTGGCAATTAAAAGCAAGACATGTGGGGGGGTCGGTGCCCACGCCCAACTCTCTCTCAGAATGCTGGCAGCTGTGTGTGAGGGGCTGCTGCTTCCTGGGTAGACAGGCCAGTGCTTCAGCCAGAACACATGGGTTGCCCTGAGAGGGAACTCTGTGATTTAGGAATTAAGCCAGAGGACGGGGAAGGGACAGATGGGAAAAAGCCTAAACGTTTATGACATTGACAACTAGAGAGAGATTGTTTCCATCAATGAAGACCACAGGTAATTAAAGATCTATTTTGGCTAATAATTTTAACTAACCCTTTGCTTTAAAAATTCTCGTGTAATTTGCTAATGATAGATTTGAATTTTATTTTCATCTTTTTGTCTTCTTTCTACGTCATTTTTCATATGTGTACACACACACACCACACACACACACACCCCTCCCTATTGAGGATGTATGTGCAGAGAAAACTTTTCTCACTCAAAGGGATAGCAGTAGTAAATTGTGGTTCCTGGAAGAACTTCCCGACAAGCTTTTACTTTTGCTCATTGATTTATTTAACGAATACTTATTGAATGCTTACTGTATACCAGGCCCTGTTCAGACTCTGGGAATTCATCAGTAAAACCAGGCAGACAAAAATCCCTACCTGCCCTCATGTTCTAGTGGGAAAAAAAGGTAAGAAATGTTATGCATGTCATTAGATGTAATGTTAGATGGAAATAGAGAGCTGTGGAGAAAAATCCAGCAGGAAAGCAGGATAGGAAGGGCCAGGAGTAGGGGTGGGGTCTTGGGGAGGGGATCCAACTTTAAACAGAGTGGTCAGAGAAAAGCCCACAGAGATGTGACGTCTGAGCGTGGGCCTGACGGAAGTGAGGGAGTTATTAGCATAGCAGATTCCTCAAGAGAGAGTGTTCCAGGCAGAGGAACAGCGAGCCTGAGTGAGCCGGGTGTGTTCAAGGGACAGCGAGGAGGCCCGTGTACCCAGGGCCAACTCGGGGACAGGAGAGGCCAGGGAGTGGATGGGGCCTGTTGATGGGAGGTTGTGTGGGGTTCATTGTAGGGACCCTGGTTTTCCCTCTGAGTGAAATAGAAGAAGCCATTTGAGAGTTTTGGGCAGAGTAGTCCTGGGTCCCCTCTTGGGACCAGACTCTGGTGGGAAGGATACGGGGAGCAGCTGGGGGGCTGGTCAGGAGACTGTCGGGGTCATCCAGGTGAGCAGTGATGGCCCTTAGACCAGGGTGACTGTAGTGAGATGGTGGGAAGGGGCCGGTTTCCAGACATATTTTGAAGGTGAAGCTAACAGAATTTCTTACTGGATTAGAGAAAGGAAAGAGTCACAGGTGACTGCACTGTTGTTCCCTGAGCAGCTGGGAGGATGTGTTCTCGAGACATGGGGGGTTGTTAGCAGAGCCAGCTGGCACGGGAAGATGGTGCTTTGGGCTAGGCTGTGGTGAGTTCAGGTGTGTTACACCACCTGGAGATGCCAACAGGTGACATGTGGTCATTGGCATGGAGAGGCTGGATGGCTTGAGACCACAGGGCCTGGGTGTATGGCAAAGAAAAGAGGGCAGCAAATCAGGGAGGGAGGGGGATCGGTGAGGGGGGAACGTGTCCTTGGACCCACCAAGCACTTGGTTCCGGGCGGTAGGAGTGGCTGGCTGTCAAAGGCGGGTCTAGTGAGATGCGGCCTGCATGGCTGCACTGGAGTTAATGACATGGAGGTCATTTCGCGGCCTGGAGAAACAGTTTTGGCGCAGTGATGGGGGGTGTGCAGTGATGCGGCCAAAGCCTGCACAGCTACAGGCTTGAGCCTTGGGAGTGGAGACATGGAGAGTGGGGCCCAAAGCATTTTTATTTTAAAGATGGGGGAGGTTATAGGATGTTTGTAAAGCTGATGCGAAAGATCCGCTAGAGGTGGTATTGATACTCAGTGTGTAACCAAATGTCCAGAACTCAGAAACTTTGAAAGCACCTGTTATTTGGGTAATCATTAGAATAATCAAGAGTGGGCAACAGAAGTACCAAAGGGCTCAAGTAGAATTTCATTCTTTAAAATTTCTTTCTTAAAATTCTTTTGAATCATGGATCCTAAGAACTGAAAGGACTTTTAGAATGTAAGGCAGTAGGTAGCTTTCAGATTTTTTAGCTGGGGGATGCTGTTTTCCAGTGGAATCTCACGGAAAGCTACCCTGCACACAGATTTAGCAATCCTGCAGGGACTCCTCACTGACCCTGCAACCCACCTCCTGCTGGAGACCCTGAGTCCTCAAGGGGTCCCTGGGGCTGTCCGGGAAAGATGCAGAACTACTCCTTTAATCCAGGTACCACATTTACCAGGAAGGAGTTTAGAGGTTAAGATTCTTATTCTTGCCTGGGGATAAACACAATATTTAGTTTAAGAGCTGGAGGAGAAGCCAGTTTCCTGAGTCTTAGGACAATGGACTGTCTATTCTGTCCTTGGCACCTGTGGCCATGCTCCTCGCTAGAGCAGTGCAGGACTCTTGAGTGAAAGAATGAATGAAAGAGTGGCTTGAGGGGAAGAGTCCCGAGGCTCAGTGGTTTCAGTACCTGAGAATCTATGCCACCCTTTCACCCCTGTGGTTCCCCCTTGGGGTCCAACTTTGTGCCGTAAACACCTGTGCATCCATGTAGGTGGTCCTGCAGTGTGGTCCTTACGGCCGTGCACCTCAAACGTGTATGTCACTGGACAGCTTAGAACTCTTGTTGCTGCTCCGTGGAGCTGTATTGAGCGGGGTGTGCAGGGTTAGTCTTTACAGGTGTGCATTAAATGCTCAGGGCTGTGCGGTTACATCCTGTTCAGAGGCCTTTACTTAAAGCCTGTAGATGGAGCACTGGGCCTGCTCCTCAGCAGGGTGTCCAGGGCGCTCCATGACCGCACATCTGGCCCTCAGCCTTACTTCCACATTGTGGGCTGTGGCTCTATGGGACTGGCCCCTCGCCCCCCAGAGCTCCCCCAGCAGGTCCTCAGGCAGGAACTGTCAGCTGGTGTGTGTGCTGTTACTGCCGCTCTGCCCGTGGGGGTGTCCCACATGTGCTTTGTGCTGAAATGTGACTGAGATAGTGGGGCTGGAGCTGTATGTCTGGATTTCTGTTTGGATGACGTCGTGGGGAGTTAGGTACTTCATTATGGTGGATTTAGAGTGCTACAAATATTTGGTTTTCACAGAGATTTCCCTCCTTAAAATAGGCTTTTTATTTTCCTGATTATAAAATCATACATAAAACTCACAAGGAACTACAAATTACTAATGATCCCAGCACCCAGAGGTATCATTGTTTGTATTTTGCTCAGCGTCTTTTCAAAGTATTTTCCCATGTGCGTTGCATATATTGATACACCTTTTTGTTCTGCAGGGTATTTTAAGGTGTTCCTTACCTGCTTCCAGTACTGTTCTAAAAAGCTAATTGAGAACCCCTTTTCGCATTTTATATACAGAAAAGCGCAGAATTCATTCATTCAATGCCTTTAAACATAGAAAAGAAATAGTACTATTTGCCAATTCAACTCCTAGAGGACTTTTACTGACTTTTAAAATACTTGATCGTGCTTTGATGAAAGTTGGGTAAGTTTTTCAAGCTGCTCTAAAGGATAATTTTAAGACTGGAAGTCTAAAGCCAAAGTACCTTGGACTTTTAAAGGCATATTTTTCACTCATGGTTGTTAGAGAATTTTAGACACATTAAAAATGTTTTCAGCACCATCTTTCCAGCACCATAGTGAGAGCGATAAGCCACATCATAAAATGGATTGAGTTAAAAAAAATTTTATTACTACCTTTGATGGGAGATTCTTCTCTGTTAATCTTACTATATGGGCAAATGTCCTTTTATCATGTCACAGTCATCTTTCTGGAGGATAACTATGGTTTCAATAGCACCACTTAAGATATGACTTTTATTAAGTGCTTGTTAATTTAATTCATTACATAGAATGTAAACCTTCAAATTAAATTCTCCTTTGTTTCAAATTTATGACCGGCAAAGTCAGCACCGTCTTTGCGTGAGGGGAGCACGTTGTTAGTGATGCGCAGTGTTTATGTTTGGCCTTCGGTGTGCCGCTCAGGTCACCGTGTGATGCCAGGTGAGGCACCCACAGTGTCTCAGAAGTCTTTCCTCAGACGTGCGTGGAGATCAGTGTTGATGTTATGTGAGATACTGAGTCTCTTACGGGTTACTCAAAATGTATTCCTTGTGTTGAAAAATGTTGCAGAAGAACATGCATTTATCATCCATCTGCCTTTCACATGCTGTCAAAAGCTGACATTTGAGATGAATAGCCGTAAGGATTAACTTTTCATTTCTGAAGAGTCTCGAATCTTTATCTTCATAATTTGCTAAATAGCTACTTTCTGGACCCTGTCATTCTGGCTCCTTCAATAGAAACCAGTCTAATATTCCAGCCTCACAGGAGGTCACACAGGAAAGAACAATCTGAGGAGCACTTTTCCCTTTTTGGACAAAGTTGGTGTCGAGGTTACCTCCGTGTTGTTGTACAGCACCCTGTAATGAGAAGAGTGACTGATCCTCTCAGGTCTGAGAAGCAGGAGAAAGTCTGTTTCCGACTGACTGCAGCGCCTCCTGCTGTGGGCCAGTGAGCGCTCGCCACCGGTCCTCTGGTCTCCACTGGTCCGCGGCAGCCCCTTTGCTTGGAGCTGGGTTTAGTGACTGGTCACTAGAGCTCTCTACGGTCACAGGTTTCCTCCGTCCCCTGCATTTCTAGGTTTGTGGTTTTTGTCTTTTACTCACTGTTTTCATTTCTGTGCAACTTTGCTTTTATGGTAGATAATCTTGTGCCTTGCAGGGGAGTAGGCAGTGTATGAATAAATCAATAAAAGTATTGTCATTGCGATAGTAGGAAACTTATATTGGTCGTGGTAAAATTATTTGTGCTAATTTTAGAACCTTATTAGTCCTTCACTTATAGGTCCCTAGCAGCTAAGTTTAGTCTCTGTTATCTACAATGTAAGTATATTAAGAAGGCCCCATTACTGAGAGCAAGCTCTAGATTTAACATCAGAAATGTTGGAGCCAGAATCATTCCCAGTTTTCTGGTGTGTGAGTGATGGACATGTGAGCTGAGTGAGCCCATGGTGCTGTATGAACTCTCACAGAAATAGCTGCCGTGGACCGCTTTGCCTGTTCACAAAAGAGGCTGATTCTATGGCTGTGATGCAGTGCTGCATTACTTTGTGACTGAGGTCATATCTGTGAAAACTAAGGCTTTAAAAAGGGCATAGGAAAAATTGAGAACAAGTTTTTGTTGCCCTTTCCCCCAGCTTTATAGAGGTGTGATTGACGCACAACATTGTGTAAGTTTAAGGTGGACAACGTGATTTGACACACGTGTATATGGCAAAATGAAGACCACAGTGGTTAGCTGACACCTGCATCATGTCACCTAATGACTATTTCTTTTTTGTGGTGAGAACATTTAAGATTTATTCTTAGCAACTTTCAAGTACCTGTTTTTTGCCTTTTAACTAATAGAATGTTGACTCTACCAAGTGGATTAACTTTGGCCTCTGAGATGCACATTTGTTCTCCTGCAAGTCAAGATTGAGTATTTACCCCTGTCCAAGTTTAGTTTTAGAATATTCAAATTGTTAAGCTACTGGTCCTTAAAAATTTTTTTTAATACAGTTTTTTTTTGTGTGTGTAAAAGTTTGGAATTCACAGACCACTCTAGGATATTCCATTTCTTTCCTGCTTTCAGGGCTCTTAAAATTGCTTGTATTTTTCAAAGGTAATAAAATTCAAAGTAACAAAGGAAATTCTCTTAATCATTCTTTTCCTTTCTCCTTTTTCACATGGTATACTCCAAATGGTTAGTACTAGTTTGTACCTAATAAGAATGACATTTAGGACAAAAAGTGTTTTTCCCCAAATTCGGTAGAAATTGTGGGTGTTAAGTTCCCTTACAGGAGGTTTGTTCCCTGACTTTGGGTGAGTCAGGAATTCTCTCATCTGTGACCTGAGAGGACAGTCCACTGTGTCTCTAGGGCCTTCTCAGCGCTAGAATTTTATGAATCTGTGACAATTCAAAGTCACTGAAATTCATCAGAAGCTTTATGTAGGAGTGTAGAGAAGCTAAAGAATTCTCCAAATTTGGAGAAAATTCTGTATTACTAAAAGCAAATAAAGTGATCCTAAAATCTATTGCTGATTCTAGATTTTTAAAAATAAAAAATCAAATAGAGAATTATGGCAGAAGGGAATGACATTTTCTTTACCTAAAAAACCCTGACTTTAAAGAAGAGGAATTATTTAAATATTACAAATTTTAAAATTAAATATATAGCTCTTGCAGGAAAAGCTGGTTCCTGGTTGTTGATTCTATATTCTGTTCCAATATTATACATCTGAAATCACCATGAATTTGTAACCAAAATGTTTCTGATGTTAACAGTCTTTGATTTCCTTCAACTTCTTGCTTAGCAGGAATAGACAACAAGCTCCACAAAGAATGGACAAAATAAAAGAAAACATTTGGAAAAATTCTTCTGTCTTCTTTCTCTGACTTGTTTTATTTCATTGAGGATGACTCCTGGCTCTATACTGTGTCAAAATGTAGTTTGCGGGTCATACCTGTAGTCCCAAAGTTTCTGAAATATCCCATTGACAGTACAAAGTTATAGCAACCAGGCCCTATATCCAGGAGTCGTCAAAATACCTGCCCATTTTAAGATATTAGGTGTTTTCTTTTTTAAGTAAATTAGCAAATACCAACTAAACATTCCAATACTAGCTATACAATACTATTAGCTAGAGTGAGGGCTTCATGTGAATGAGTTCTCTGCTTCTCACGAGGCAGTGGCTTTTCTTGGCTGCCCATCAGAATCAGTCTAAGGATCCCTAGGAACCACCCACTATCCAGGCCACTTCACGCCAGGGAGCGCAGTGGTCCAGGCTGGTGTTGAAAGATCAGCCCAGGAATTCCATAGGCGGCCATGGTTAGAGCCTCTCATTTGGGGTTCTTAGTTTGTTTGAACTATCACAATAACCTAGTTACTAGGGACCACCCCTAATGTCTGAACACACTGGGCTTTGGGGTAGAAAGTGTGGTAGAGATGATCTTGCAGGGTGAGTCAGGACTGAGTTGGAAGCCTGCCTCGATCAATACGATTAGGTTACCTTGGACAGGCGTTTGACTCTGGTCTGCAGTTTCATTCCAGCTTTAGCATTAATCTTTAACACTTAATAACATTATAGCAGATTTCTAGATATATCAAGAAGCCGAAGTTGGTGCAAAATTTCAATTCAGTTGTTTTGATTCAAGTGGCCATGAGATGGAGAGATTTTTAGTTTGATATTCAGCTAATGACTCACCACTGAGAAGATTTAGATATTATGAAATTGAAATTCAGTGGGTTGATGTTAGTATTTCCATTATCTAAGAACTAAAAGCTTTCTAAGCACATCAGTAGCACAAGCCTTTTTAATGCATTCTGAGTAATGTTAAGCCTACTTAAGATAAACTGTTTTGAGAACTTTGTTACATACATGTCATCCTCATTACAAATGAATTTTGCACATTCATGAAAACAGATTTGGAAACTGAGAGGCAGCAATTAGAGAGCCTAAGACCAGAGGTGGTGGATCTGGACACACGTCTGCATTTTCCCATTTATTCGCAGTTTAATTATAGGCAGGTCACTTAATCTGAGTCTTAATTTCCTCATCTGTAAAATGGGAATAATAGTATCTACCCTAATAATTTCACAGGGTTCTTATGAGGCTCAGATGAGGTCATATGTTTATTCAACAAACAGGTGACTCACCAAGGTCCCGTTCCTCGCTGGGCAGCGGCCTCACTGTGAGGGACACAAAGAAGGAGAATCGGTCCTCGGAAGGAGTGAGCACATGTGTTAGTTGCTGCTCACATTTACAAAAGTTTGTGTTGTAGTCCTTTGAAGAGGGCTTGCTCTTTCATCTCTGTGTTTCTGTGTCTCTGGGCCTGGCAGTGAACACAGAAGGAGCTAAAATACTGGTTGTATGAATAACTGAATCACATAATTCATTTCCTTGAAAATACTTTGTAACTCTAGACAGGGTCTCCTTTAAACAAGCTGAGATCAGAGTGAAGTGTGGATGTGGTTTTGTTTCTGCGCTCGTTTAAAGTTCCACACGAACTTGAACGTGGGAGTTTAACCTGGGATCCTTTCAAACCGTAGCGGTGCTTAACTTTTTACTTGGAGTTCGATTCAGTTTAGGTTAGTGTTCCCTTCTTTCCAATCACTGTTTCAACAACATCAGGAGTACTGTTTTTGGCTAATGTCCTTTTCATGTTGGGTAGTAATCCAAGCTCCAATATTTATTTTGGAAAGGAAGATAAATTCTTTCCTTGACATCCATTTTCTCCATTAAGTTAAAAAAAAAAAAGTCACTTCATCAATGTAATTTCAAGCAGCTGGATTTGAGTCTGTGCCGCTTATGGCAGCAGAGTTGGGCTTCAGCAGAGCTCCTGACATGTGGCCTGGTTCACAGTCAGCACATGGAGTTTTCACCTGGACGTTGCAGCCAGTCACCAGCTGTGGATGTGCATTTGGGGGGTGTTCACGTGTGGGTCTGAACTAGGTCAGGGCTTTGGTTGTTGTCTCTTTCTAGACTCTGTTAGGAAGATGTGAACACAGAGAATTGTGATGGCACTTTCATACTGGGTTGCAGAAATACTGAGGATTTAAGTTGTCTCTTTACTGCAGATAAGGGGTTCTCTTTGCAGCCCCTCTGTGTCGTTAGCATAGTGGGTGGAGGTCTTGTGTGCTGATGTCTAGCCTTTTATTATTTATTTGAATAATGGAATTTTAGAGTGGAAAGGACCTGCCACCCATGTTCTAGACAGACAAAACCAAGGAGAAATGAAGAGGCTGTGATGGTCAGTGTCAGTGGGGGTCCTGGTCTCTTTCTGTGGGGTTTTTTCTACTGGCTGCTCACTGAGTGGGATGTCCTGTGTGAATCCCACCAGCTTCTGTGGGTGCTCCTAGGGAAAAGCTCTTGGTCAGAATTAGGGTGACAGTCGATGTAAGATATACATAGATGTTTATGCGCCCATGTGTATGTAATTTCCTTTATCCTTAATTGCTTAAATTTATAGTAATGTGTTAAGTTTGCAAATTTATTTTGTCTTATAAAAGTAAATTCTATTTTCAAATACTGATTTGCACAGGTTGCAGACATCCCATGCTCAGTGAAGCCTACAGGCATTGGGTTGGGCTCCATCCTGTTCTTTAAGTCACTTATGGGGCCCTTGGTACGGATGCTTCTCAGCAGAGGGCACATGTTGTGTTCCCATGTTTTATGTTATAAAGTCAGTGCTGCCCCTGCCTGGTAATAAACCTGGTTCTTCTTAGTCATGAGATGAACGAACACCAGTGAGGTTAAATGTTTTGCCCAGAGCCTCACAACATCCAGTGACAAGTTGGAAATAAAATGTATGAGCCTCCTTTTGTCCAGCCTGAGCTCCTGAGTCCTGCTGCCGCCCGGGCTGCTGCTGCACTAGCTCCCTCATCCTTGGTGGCGGGGAAAAAACTGCCAAGGATTTTTTCAAGCAAAGGAAGAGTCCCATAGTCATGACTTGCTGGGCACATCATGTTACTATTTTGTGGGTCAGAGGCGTGGGGTGAGTGAGCTATGGCAGGCCCCGAGTGCCCCTGAGCTCTTACCGAAAGAGTCTGTGTCTGCGTTCTGTTCCCTGGGCTCTCCAGGTAGACTGAGTGCCCAGACCATCATGGCACACAGATAGGGAAGGAGAAGTAGCAGCTGAAGAGCATCAGGCTGGCATTGACAACTGCATGCTTTATATTGTGCTTTTTCAGAGTGCAAATTCACCTGCACCAGCGGGCAATGCTTGTATCTTGGTTCACTGGTCTGTAACCAACAGAACGACTGTGGGGACAACAGTGATGAAGAAAACTGTCTCCTGGTGACTGAACATCCACCTCCGGGCATCTTCAGCTGTAAGTCCCTCCCGCTCACCTTGGTATCATTCAGTTGGTTGTGTTTGGGGATGGTTAGGAGGCAGCGACCTGGGGAAGTGGGAAGGATGTTGTTTTTTGGTTAAGAGAAGAGGTTTGTGTTTTCACAAAGGGCATGTTTTCTTTTAGGATAGAAATATGGTGTGTCTGAGAGTCAGAAGTTTCTTCCACTTTGAGCGGCCTGTGTTTTGGTAGAGGCTTTCTACTGCTTATCTAGAAGCAGTGACTGATCCCAAGAAATAATATATTGACTTAGTATTCTTCATACTGGTTTTGTAGAATTTTTTAGAGTAATTTTAAACAATAATTTAAAAATAATTTTAAATAAGCAAAGAAAGGTACATAGAGGGTCCAC
The DNA here is from genome assembly GCF_059928025.1 of Delphinapterus leucas. Lineage (NCBI taxonomy): Eukaryota > Metazoa > Chordata > Mammalia > Artiodactyla > Monodontidae > Delphinapterus > Delphinapterus leucas. Next base: position 27,664,373 of record NC_143142.1, on the reverse strand, counting down.
AATTAAACTAGTAATTAAAATAAGAAAATAGAAAAAGTTTATATGGGACTTTTAAAAAAGGTTGCGATGATGTGTTTTTCTATTTGATATTGGATGGAAAGCAACCTGAGTGAGATGTTTCCCTGTGTGAATTCCCAGACTGAGGCTGTGAGCATTTCTTGAACTGGAAGAAGGTGAAATCCGAGTACAAAGTTCATTCATTTTTGATCTCATGGCTTTTATGAAGCGGAAGGAGCAAGAAGGTGGTTTGGAAACACTGCCGAACTTCTCTTAGGGAAAACTTCTCGTAGGGAAGTGGCTTGTTGCCTCCTGTGTTTCCTGGGCTGAGGGAAGCGGGTTGCGGTCACGGATGTTTTACAGCACTGACCCTCATCAGGGGTCTTCCCACTGAGATCATCTCAGGAAACATGTGACTTCTCTCCCCACTTTTACTGACATTATTGTGAGAAGTTATATTTGTTTTTATTTACAGATTCTAAAATTTTTGTTCTAGAGATCAGACTATGTAATACTGATCCTATAATGTGAAATGGGAGGGGATTTTAAAAGAGAAGCAGTTTTCTCTATTCCCACTGTGTTTTTATGTTGGGGGAAAGCTGTGAGTTTTAAGCCTGCTACTTATTCCTGCTAAATCGGGAGTCTAATTGTGCTGTCGTTTCTGTTGTGTCAGTTTGCATTTTCTTATATTGAGCCTTCTTATAGAGTCCCATCTCGATACTTTGAGAAGACAGTTTAAGGTGAGCTGTGTGCTTTCTTGGTGTTTAGTCCATATGCTTCCTCTGGCGATGTTTTCTGCAGTAGCCTTTGTGGTCGTCAACACTGTAATTTGCTCAGTATGCCTGCCTAGACCCAGAGGAGGAAGGGACCCCTCAGTGAGCCATGCCTGCCTGGCCCCGTCCGGCAGCTCTGAGCCTCATCTGCATGGAGGGCGTGAGGATTAAGTGGGATGGTCCACAGGAAGCACTTAGAGTCTGGTTGGTACCGAGCACTTGATACAGGCCAGTCAGCCTCAAGCCGGGGTCTTAGAAGGAGAAGAGCAGAGTGGAGGCAACATCTCACTTGTGTTCTCTAGACTTGAGTAACGTACACACTTACACAACAGATGGTGGGTAGGACATCAGGACCCTGCGTGGGGTCTCGCCTGGTCGGAGCTCCTGTGAAAAGCAGGCAGGACGCACCTCTGGCCTCTGCCCAGGGGCACTTCCCGGAGGTGTTTCCCCTTCACGTAGGTCCTGCCACTGCTGCAGTCCTGCGGTGTCCCTTCCTCCCAGCCTCTTCCCCTTTCTCATCAGTATTTCCTGGTTTATAAAGCGGATTTCCAGATATCTTTTCCATTCATTTTTTAAAATGTGAACACTTTAATTTTGCTTAGAAGCCAGGTGAAGCAGTTACATCTGTAAGTGGCTCAGCATTGCCCAGGGAGCTCTGAGAGTTTGTATAGTTGATTTACAATGTTGTGTTAATTTCTGCTGTACAGTAAAGTGATTCAGTTGTACATATATATATTCTTTTCCATTATGGTTTCTCGTTTCTCACAGGATATTGTATATAGTTCCCTGTGCTGTACAGTAGGACCTTGTTGTTTATTTTTTTTATATATAGTAGTTTGTATCCTAATAGAGGAATCTTAAGATCCTGTTGGCAAGCTATTGGTCCCTAGTGTTCAGATGTAACAAGGCTTGTGCCCTTGTAGCCAAAATGGGAGGCTGTTTACAATATGCTGTCTTTTAAGAAGATTGGAAAGTCAGGAGACACAATGACAAAGGGCAGGATGAGGGCTGTGGCTTCAGGTTAACCTGGGTTCTAGTTCTAGCTTAAGGAAGCACCTGAACCCCTTTAAGGCTTAGTTTCTCACTCTGCAAAATGAGAATAATTTCTGCCATATAAGGTTGCTATGAGGATTTACATGAAATAACACACATGAAGAGTGCGGTCTGCATCATCGTCTCATCTGTCTTCGTCCCTGCTTGCCATGTGGGACATCTTGGGGAGGGGACCTCCGTGACTGCTGCCATCTGTCTGCACGGCAGAGCCTCCTTCAGGTGGAGCATGGGTTCCAGGCATCCACAGGCGAGTTCATCCTCAGAGGTTCTGGGCATTTCCCACTTCCTCTGCCCCTGCAGAAGGCCTGCTGGGGAGCCGCCAGCTGAAGGGGGTTTGCTGGGCCTGGCCCACGGTCCTCGCTCCCCTGCTGGCTCAGGGGCCTCTCATCACATATGGGTTTGCTGTGGCTGCTCTCTCCTCTGTGCTGCTGCAGGGTGATTGGGTACCGAATGACTGTACTCTCCTTCCCTTGGTCTGCCAGGCAAGAGCACAGAGCAAAGGCTGTTCTACTCCCCCTCAGCTGCCCGGCAGGGCTTGGATGCTCTCCACTTGGGAGGGGGTCTGCAGGGCCCACCAGCCTGCATCTGCAGCAGGCGTACCTCTGTTGGGGGCGCCACTTCCTCCCTGCCTTGGGAACTTGGAATATTACAGGACTTCTTGTCTACAGACTAATGCATCCTAAGAAAACAAAGAGTGCTTTCTCCTTATTCCTGTCTAAGAACAAGAGTCATTTACTTGATCTGCTTTGTACCCAAGTAAGGGAAACACTCAGTGTTCTACTCTTTGATCGCACTTAGGTTCAAGCAGGGTGGAATCAGTTTTCTGCCTGTGTTGTTGGCTGTGGGCATGCGCCCTGGCTCAGGTGTCTTGGTCCTCTCTCTCATTTCATATTTGCTAAAATTTAGAATGAATTAAGGTTAGAAAGAAAATGTCACTGTCATTTGTGAAGGCAGCAGTGCTAATGATAATAGAAGCCCTTATAGTAGCTGTAAGAAACTTTTCCTTCCTGAGTGGTCTCACTGCTTCTCTGCCTTGCTGATCCGTGGCCTGAGGTGAGGCCCTGGTTCAGTGGGCCCCAAGGCCCTGCACAGGTGTGGGGACGGGGCTATGCCAAGTGTTTCACGGGGAAGGCGTCTTGCTGGTTCATCTTTTTACAGAAGAAGGAAATGCTGTGGCCAGCTTTTCCCATGTCTTTTCTGTTCCTCCATCAAAACATTGTACTTCTGAGGGACTTCCCTGGTGTCACGTACAGTGTACAGAGACATCCGCACAGCGAGTCACTGAACATCAATGTAGGGGGCACGGGTTCGAGCCCTGGTCTGGGAAGATCCCCCATGCCGCGGAGCAACTAAGCCCGTGCGCCACAACTGCTGAGCCTGTGCTCTAGAGCTCGCGAGCCACAACTACTGAAGCCCACGCACCCAGAGCCCATGCTGTGCAACAAGAGAAGCCACCTCAATGCGAAGGAGTGTCTTTTGGGGAACTGAAAGACACTCGTACAAAGACGACTCAACATGAACACAGGCTACCAAGCCGAGTGGCCCCAGCAATTCGTGGTCCAGGAGTCCACAGAGGACCGTTCTGCTGGGACGTGGTCACGTTGGCTTCGCAGAGGAGGCGTGCTGGGTGTCAGGGCCAAGGACGGTGGAGTGTGGGTGAGCGAGGCCTTGGCGGGAGGCTGGAGGCAGAGAGCGAGCCAGTCACGCCACACCTCCTGCCCTTGTCACTGAAGGGACGGACCTTGGGTCCCCAGCTGCACAGCCTGCCTGTCGCCTGTGATGCTGGCCCTCCTCACTGGGCTTTGGCTCCGCAAACCCACTACTCTTTGAAGCCCCTGTGCCACATCTTGGTGGCGGGAGCAGTTTCTCTGGCTTCTGAGAAGCAGGCACTGAGCAGCCTTGAAGGAACCATGTGCTTTGAAGGCATTGGCAAGAGCAGGCCTTCCTCAGTCACTGCTCAGGAGTCATGCCCTGGAGCTGGTGAGCACAGAGGGGTCCCTGCGACAGCTTCACCTCCAGTGAATGAGGGGGTCCGACATGGGGGGGGCGGTGGGAGGAGAGGGTGGCACTCTCACCGTTACTGGTGGCTCTTTGCTTCTTTCTTCATTGGTGGCCTAGTAAACGTAATCTCAAAGTCAGATGAGCTGATGCTAATAAAGTTCCCCGATTCAGCCAGGATTTTAACTTCAGGACTTTTCAGAAGGAAACTGTTTTTTTGCCCAGGGCTGTTTAGGGTAATAACTACCAAATAAGATAAATTCAGCACATTAAAATCTGAGCTGAGTGTCTTTCTTCCCAAATCAGCTCTCCAGCTCTTCCCACCTTCGTCGGTTTTTTCCAAAGGGACTGGCACTCTCCTTGTCACCGAGCTGTGCTCCCCTGTGCCCCATGTCTGGCTGTCTGCTCCCCGCCTCCCCAGGACTTTATTCCTTCACCCACTCACTCAGCTTTGTCAAGATAGAGTCGACACACAGCACTGTGAGTTCAAGGTGTCAGTGTGACATCTTGAGTCACGTGCAGTGTACAGAGACATCCGCACAGCGAGTCACTGAACATCAGCACTGTGTATTTGGGACCATGTTCGTAACCATGTAGAAACCTATTCACAACCAGGCTTCACAGAGACCGGACCTTTATTTTTTGTTTATTTCATTAACGATAATTCTCTAATAACATTCATATTTCTCCAGCTGTCTTATAAATTGTTTTGTTATGTTTACAGTTTGTTTGAAGCAGGATCCAAAGGGGCCCTAAGCGTTGTTCCAGGATGCTGTGCTGTCCCCTGAGGAGTGTTTTCTATCTGGGCCGCGCGCGCGCGCGCACACACACACACACACACACACACACACACTCAGCCACCGCCTTGATCTGGGTGGAAGGTCTGGACTGTCTGGTGGCAGTGTCTCACGCTCCAGATTGTGCCCCGCTTCCCCGGGACGTGTGCTCACCACCTCTCAGGCTTCCTGTCTGTCAATGGTCGGGTCTCCAAGTTTGGGGAGGCTCAGGTGTGAATGAAGGCACTCTGAGGTCCTGCTGTCCACATCGGGGGGCTCGTTCTGTTATGTGATTATCGTCAGTCATTGGGGGGTTGCAAAGCAGTCATGACCTAATTCTGCCCTTTTTTCTCCATTTACTAGTGGGGATACTTCTATAAAGAGAAACTCCCATTTACTGTGTGATTACCAGGAAGTAGATCTCATATTGCATCAGTTTTCTTAATAACGAGAAGGTTCCCTCTAGCGCTTCAGAGGTGATCAGTGTCATTCTGAACGGATGAATTAAAATGTCTAGTTGTGTACATGGAACCTTTTTAGGAACAACCTCTGCTGCACTTGGGTGTGACCAGCTCCCAGGTTTTGTCACTGAGTCCGAGCTCGCTCTGCTCACCACATGACAGGCCAGTAAATTGGGAGACGAGGTGTTGAGGCAAGGAATACGACTTTATTCGGACAGCCGGCAGACAGAGAAGATGACAGACTAGTGTGTCCTAAAAACCATCTTATCGGGGTTTGGATGCCTGTTTCTTTCATAGAACAGAGGGGGAGGAGATGAGGAAGTAAAGTAAAAAGGCCGTAAGTTTTGCAAATATCTCCTGGAATGGCCAGCCTTGGGGAGGGGATGTGTTAATTTCTTCTTTCTTGCAGCCATCCACAGGTGGACAGGGTCCGAATGCTTCGCTGAACAAAGGCACTTTGGTTTAACATTCAGGCAGAGGGACAGGGTTCCCTGAGGCAGGCCACTGTGTATAGACAGTATCCTTTTTTTTTTTTTTTAACATCTTTATTGGAGTATAATTGCTTTACAATGATGTGTTAGTTTCTGCTTTATAACAAAGTGAATCAGCTATACATATACATATATCCCCCCCCATATCTCTACCCTCTTGCATCTCCCTCCCTCGCACCCTCCCTATCCCACCCCTCTAGGTGGTCACAAAGCACCGAGCTGATCTCCTTGTCCTATGCGGCTGCTTCCCACTAGCTATCTATTTTACGTTTGGTAGTATATATATGTCCATGCCACTCTCTCACTTTGTCCCAGCTTACCCTTCCCGCTCCCTATGTCCTCAAGTCCATTCTCTCGTAGGTCTGCTAAACAGTATCCTTTTAGTGAACAAAAGCAGCGGGAAGCAAAGGTTAAAGTAAAAGAAACAGATCCAAGATGGAGTCAGGATTGGCTCCTCTCTGTTACAATTTTATCTAGGATTCTGTGATTCTCAGTGGCCTGTTTAACTTCAAGGAAGTGAGACTCCAGGAGTGCAGAGTCCTGTTCCCCAGCACCAGGGGTCTCACCAGCCGCTCTGTCGCCTCCCCTGGCTGATCCTTCCTTCTCCTCCAGGCCCCTCACCTTCACCTTCCTCCCTCTGACTTCCCCAAGTGCCTTCTGACCGCCCTGTGCCTCTGAGTCCACTGCCCGCTGCTGCATCAGCCTCGCAGACCCAAGGGCAGCGTGGCCTCTGTTAGGGAGGGCCCGAGCAGCCCTCAGGTCCTTGCCATTCCTGGGTGGAGCCCTCCCCTGCCCTCCCCTGCGCTTGCCCTGGCCGGGCCTTCCCTGTCCCTTTCCCTCCTGGAGCAGCTCAGCTCGCCCCCACCCGCCCTCTCCAGCCCCTTCTTACTCACCACTGCTCTCCCCTGGCTGCTTTTGCTGGGTTGCTTGTTCACGGCCAGATCCCATGGATTTTTTTTTTTTTCTTCCCATTTCTTCTCTTTCTGGCCTTTTCTCCATAGTCGGTAAGGTTTATCATCCCCTCTTTGAGATTCTCCGTTCCCTTAGGGTCCAAGTCTCCCTGGACACCTCCGGCTGCTCCTTCTCTGTGGCGGCTCCTCTGTCCGCCGGGTTCCAGCCTGGTCCTTGCCCTTGTCTGTGGAATTCTAGACACCACTTGGCATCAAAGCCACGCCCGTATTCTTATCTCCAGCTCAGATGAAGTATCCAACTCTGCTCGTAAGGCTTCTCCCAAACCTCTCCAACTCCTGAGCATTCAAAGCTGAACCAGTTATTTCTTCCTCCACCCCCAGACCAGACAGTCCTTTTGGTATTTTCTGTCTTAGTGTTTTGCCAGTTACATCAGGTTGGTCACTTTCCTGATTGGTCACTATCCCTTACCAGAAATAATTTCTCCTGCTTGGAACCCTACAACATCTTGTGTCCCTCTTAAGGTGTTGACTGTTTTGCTTCATCATCACATGTGGACAAGAATGATTTCAAGTGTTAAGCTCTTTGAAGACAGGGGCTGTGCTCACATCTTTGGAAGCCCTGGCACTCCTAATGAAGCATGGACTGTACATGTCGGCACTTGAAAAGGATCTGCTGAATTGAATTGAAAACCATTTATCCTTCCTCTGTTACTTCCCAGCAAGCTGTCAGCATGGCCCTTAGTTGAACAGTGACTACAAGGGTTTCAGCTGTAGCCTTAGTGCCTCCCATAGTGCGTGGCATATATAGTATACGTTGCATGGCATATATAGTATACAGTGTGTGGTGTATACAATATACAGTGAGTGGCCCTATAAATACGTGCTGAGTGAATGGATGAATGTGATTTTTTTTTTTTTTACTTTGTTTTTTCAGTTGGCTATATATCTATCTTTAAACAGCTTTTGTGAAATAATTGACACACAGGAAAGTGCACATATTTAGCAATTACAATTTGGTAAGTTTTACATAGGAATATACCCATGAAACCATCACAAATTAACCATGGTGTGTCCATCTGCCCAACATGTTTGTCACTCTCCTGTGGTCCCTTCCTGTCTTAGCTCCCTGTCTGCACCCCAGGCGACCACTGATGGATTGGTGTCTTTATAGATTGGCTTGTATTTTCTAGAGTTTATATAACTGGAATCATAATGTGCACACTCTTCTGTTTGGCTTCTTTCATCCAGCATAATTATTTTGATTTTCCTCTGCGTTATATGCATCAATAGTTTAGAGATTATGTAGAATTGCTATTATTTCTTCTTCAAATATTTTATAAAATACACCATTGAAGCCATCTGGGCTTAGGGTTTTCTTTGAACAAATGCTTTTAACTGCAAATTTAATTTCTATATTAGCTATAGGGCTCTGTTCCTGTTTGATAAGCTTTTTAAAAATTGAAGAAATTTTTTATGCAAGTATAGTTGGTTTACAATATTGTGTTAGTTTCAGGTGTACAGCATAGTGAATCAGTATTTTTGCAGATTATTGAATGTGATTATTTTTGAAAACTCAAGTCGGACCGGAGGATGAAAAAAACTTGTGTTTTGCGTGGCCTAGTGCCCTGCAAGTAGACCTGGAGGGTGAGAATACTTATTCAGCCCTGGCAGCCTGCGTGATAGGACACAGAGGGGACGTAAGGTCTGTTCCCCAAATTGTCTGTCATTACGGTGTATATTGGTTACTGCCAACACCCAAACTCACTGGAGTATGTCCCTACTCTAGTTGGGGTTCATTCTGTGGCCAGCAGTGTGGCAGGATGCCCTGTGCTCTACTGGGGTCTCGGTTTCCCAGTGCAGAGCCCCTGGGAGACAAGCCCTCCTGGGGCACAGGAAGGGCTGGTTTGTGCGGGGCCCAGAGGTGACTTGACTAGATTAGGTGCGCGTGTGCTGGCACGTGTGGGTGTGCTGCTTGTCGCATCAGTGACCTGGTCAGTCTACCAGCGCAGGTCCCGCTTCCTGCCAGTGTGTCCCTGGGACCGGCTTTGTACTGCTGCTGGCTGTGCTGTAAACAGCCCTGCAAACGGTGCTGGGCCTGCAGTTTGTTCCAACTAGAAAATCCAAGATGAGGCCCTGAGTTACAGTCTGCAGTCCCCACTCACTGATTGTGGCTTTAGGCAAGTTGCTGAACCTCCTTATACCTTGATTTTTCTCCTTTGTGAAACAAAGACAATAATAGTATTGGTATCTCCCTCAAAGGATTGTTCTAAGGATTTAGTAAAATAGTTTAGGTAAAGCAGTTAGAATAATGCCTTGCACGTAGTAAGTTGCAGGCACCATGTCTCTTCACCCAAAAATACTTAAATGTGTATTTCCTAAGAGAAAGACATTCTCTTCCATAACCATAGTGTAGTTACCAAAGCCCAGAAAATGTAACGTTGACACAGTACTACTTTCTGACAGACAGTCCACATTAAACTCTTGCTGTTGCTCTCAATCTTGTCTTTCGAAGTAGTTCGTGTTTCTCAGCAAAGGCCCCGTGGAAGAGTAGCCCGAATGCTGCTGCGGAGGGCGCTGTGCTGGGCCAGCCCTCCACTCCCTCCTCATCTTAAATGTTGACAGCCGGGCGCCAGGACGCACCAGCCGGGGCTTCACCCGCTGCTGCTTCCCACTCATCTCATCACCACTTACCAAAAGCAAAGCAGCAACATAGCTGTACTTCTCTGATGATTAGCGGTGCAAGGAATTTATCTGAAGGCCTGTGGCTTCTTAGGATGGGGATGAGGTGGGCAGAGAGCTGCCATTTGCTGAGTGCCGGCTGTTTACATGCATCATGTAATTTATCTCAAAACCTAGAAATCTAGAAAGGTTGCCTAGGGAACAGTGCTCAGAGAGGTTAAGTAATTTATTCAGGGTCACCCAGCTAGAACATGTTGAAGCGAGGAACTAAATTCAGGCTGTGGTTTTTGTTTGTTTGTTTTTGCTTCTAGGTGTTTGTTTTTTGTTTTTTCATGATATTTTTTTAGTAGGATAAGGATTTACGCATCAGTTTTTAAAGGTTTGTAGGGTGGAGATCAAACAAACAATGTATTATTATGAAGGCCCATAGAAGTGAGGGCTCCAAGAGCAATTGTTTATATGGCAGTTTTTAATTGATATATAGACGATGGTAATCTTCATTTCATCCTGGATTTTCAAGTAGATTCCAAAATATTAACCCAAGATCCCTACTGTATCAGGGATCATTGGTTTTGTTGAGTTCCTTCAGGTTTCCTCTACAGATTGTTGGAGTAATTAATCCCTTCTTCAGTTCCGCCCGGCTGTGTCCTATATATATATGACCTGCAGGAAGTCAGTTCCCCTTTCCGTTTTCCTTTCTGATCAGGAGGGTGGAAATGTGAACACGGGAGCTGGTGGGACCCAGTGAACAGGGTGCCTCCATTTCTGCCACTGCTTACTCTCCTTCACCTGCTGTGAGCACAGAGCCCCCCCCTTAGTCAGACGTGGACTGTTAGCCCTGTACCCCTGATGCACCGCTGGGTCTTGTGAGCTCTGTGGCCCCTCCAGATGCCCTCAGTGGATCACACTCTGATGTGGCCTCCACAGGGAGGGTGGGATGGTCTCCCAGTGCGTTGTGTTGCCCCAGGGCAGGGATGTTGGTGGGGTGGCTCCTGCCTTGGTCAAGGCCAGTAGTAGAGGCCGCTCTGCTTGAACCAAGCTGTTCTGCACAGCAGTGTGTGTTCTTTTGACAGGGCTGCCCACCCCTTTTTCAGCTTAAAAAAGGAATCCATGGCAAAACAATTACTGGCTTGTGTGTAAATGACCCAGGATGGCATTTAAACAAGGTCAGGGTGCAGCAGCTACCCCGCCGCCCACAGAGGGGCAGGCTCACCCTCCTCCTTCATGCCAGAAGGGCCCCTCCCCGCCCGCCCCTTTGGTTTGTGCCTCTGTTTCTCCAAGACGGTTTTCTGTCAATTAAAATCTTGTAAGAACTTGGAAGGCAACTCTGCCTTTTCAAATAAACAAAGGCAGAGAACAAATGGGAGGGAGTTTCAGTAAACCCTAGGCTTCCTTTCCTCCTGCTGTGACACTAAATTTACTGGATAAAAACTACCTCTTAGATTTACATTTTGATTCTGTTACTGCTTTCATGTGTACGGGGCTGTCCCACTTCAGATGAAATTTATCCACTTCTTTAAATATTTAGTAGTCTAGCGTGGATGTTAATGAAAGTCTGGCAGTGCTATTTTGAGAACTGCAACAATGATAGTAATTTTCAGTGTCAGATTCCTGCTTTGCAAAGGGAGAGCGGGCGGGAGGCGCGGCTTCAGTTCTAATAGAGTTTGCCGTCCACAGGCCTGCCAGACAGATGGGTCATGAATACTGTCTAGACGGCCCTGCCTGAGCGGAGCCCGGTCTCTGAGGACACGCACTGAGACGCCGGCTTAAGTAACGGGAAAGTCAGGGCAGGCCCTCGTGTAATCAGACAGAAATCAATGCGAGTCTGCTTCCTGGGGGAGGGGGATGCAGTGTCGGGGGAGAGAAGAGGCCCTCTCTTTCGGATCAGTTTTCGTACAAACTCAACTAATATCAGGCATTAGAGAGAGCGTTAAGGGAGAGGTGTAAGTGGATGGTGCTGTTGATTTAGACTGCGCTCCGCCGCTGCAGGATGCCGAGTGATCTCACCCAGACACGCCCTAGCCTGAACGGTGGGACGCAGACGAGGGACCGGATCAGTCGTGTGTGTTGCTGAGCCTGGTGCTGCTCCGGTTGACACCGTGTGTCCTGACTGTTTATTTCCAGGGTTTAGCCTCTTAATTAGGGAGGGTTTTAGAGACTCACCTGGCATGCTTTCTTTTCTGATGAATCTCTGAGAACGTTCCAGAGCTGGCTCTCTTGACCGGCCACTCTGCTAATGGTGCTGGAGGCAGGGAGGTGGAGCCCTCATGAGCACCCACTCGGCTGCACCCTGGGACACAGCACCTTCCGATGGTCGCTTTGCTCAGTGTTTCCCCAGTGCTAGGAGTGGGATTTATGTGACATAAGTAGTGACTTTCTACCCACGAAAACTCACAGTCTGAATGGGGTGGGGGCGGGGTGGGTCTGTGCTCTCAGGATGAAGTTATGGGGGGAGGGGCACTGACAGGCAGAGCAGATGCAGCTCAGCTGGGAGGGGCCTTGTTGTTGGACTCCATGTCCTTAGTCATGTATTTGCCTCAGAAAAATTACCCAAGAGGGTCTGCAGTAAAGCTTGGAAGGGACCCTCTTTGAGGAACTGCAGAAATAGAACTGAGATTCAGTCATCACAGCATGTGTCCTGTCCTGCAGAAGGTACCCACCCCCCCACCCCCACCCCGCCCCAGAGGCCCAACCACGGAATCAGCCACCTGGCTTGGAGCTCTTTTAGTTACGTCTCAGAGCAGACGCCAACATAGGCTTTTGGTTTGGAAAAAACTCCCAGCAACCTAAGTTTAGCAATAATCATTTTTTCACTCCTTCATCCATTCTTGTCATGTCCCAAGAGCTAACAGCAGCGGGAAAGCTAGGTGGTCTTTGCTTCGTCCTGCCTGGAAAGAAAAAGGAAATCAAAGGTGAAAACTAATCATGAAGCACACGATCCCTGGAAAAGAAGGAATGAGCTCTTGTGTTCAGGAGCTGGAGCCACAGGCAGCAAGCGAGCCGACCTCCCAGAGTGGCTCTTAGAAGTGTCTTCTGGGTCGTCCCGAAGGCATAGCCATCTCTCAGAGATGCTTCGCCCTTCCCTGAATCTCTTGCCTGCCATCCCGTCAGCTACATGTAGGGCATAAATTCTCCCCATTTTGGACAAGCTGCAAGGAGCGCTCATCGTGGCATCTGGGTGCCATGCGGGGTGTGATGCCAGCTGACAACAGCCTGGGTGTCTGGAGAGTGAACCGCAACACCTCTTGGTTCCGTTCACATCATCAGAGGAGCAGAACGTTGTCTGCCCGTGTCAGGGGCCCCCGAGATTTCCTGGGGGGACTTGGCTGGAACAGTGAGGTGTGGTTCCCCTCTTTGGGAAGAGGCCCCACCCTCACATTGGCAGAACCTGTTTCCGAAGGGATGCCTGGGCGTGTTGCCTCCTTATCTTTATCCCTTCATCTTCACTGGGGCTTCTGGGCTTCCTTTATTCACTTATTCTAAAAAATGGGAGAAAAAGGAACTTGAACTAACCTCTGACCCTTTTCCCCTTAGATCCCTGGGGGAACCCAGGTGTTGTTCCTGGGAACGTGCTCAGACCGGCAGTCTCTCCAGCCATCAGGGTTGGAAGCAGGCTGCTCTCCCTGTCTTGGGAGGTGCGGGCGGCTGAGCCAGGCAAGGACAGTGATATACCTTCTGCGACTTGATTCAGGTCTATGTCTGTGACTTGATATAGTTTCCACAGAAGGACAACCAAGAAAATGCAGCCCCTTCCTGTTATGTGTGCTTGGAAGATAGAAATTCCGAGTGTCGTCTGCTTCTTGCGGAGGGAACTTGCATGAATCCAAGTTCTTAAAGGCCAGTCTGACCTTAAAAAATGGAGAGGGTTTTAAAGATGTCCCAGGGCACCTGCAACCCCACAAGGCCGCAGCAGCAATGGCTGCTGCCTCCTCAGTCCCTTGTGGCTCTGCGTTCGTTCTCGTGTCAGGACATTTAACCTGGAGTAACAGGGACTGATGGACAGTGCAGGTAGCTTCTCCCAGAAAAACCAGGTGCCAGGACTAATTTTCAGAACAGGACAGGGGGCTGGAGAGTGCTCTAGAGAAAATGTGTTTGGGGTGGTTGCTCATAGAAAATGGTACCCTAAGTAGTAGCAACACATCCTTTTGGGGGGTGTATTTCGTGGAGAGTATTTTTGTGAGTGTTGAGCATGTGATGGGCACAGGATGCAGAGTATGGGGGGGTGCAGGGGTACAGGATGTGGTCTCCATCTAGTGGTAAACTGGTGCCCTTGAGAAGATCCATAGAGGTTTGGGGCAATTTCTCCAGTGCCAAGTGTGGGACAGCACTGGTGCGTGGGTGCACAAGGCAGACCCATCGTGGGTGGGGGCCTTGCAGAACTCTCTTTCCTGAGCAGCCTGGCATGTGGGGGAATGGTCACAAAAAGCCAGCTTGCTTGGAGGTCAGGGCTGATTTTAAGGAGCATTACTAGAAAGGTAGATTGGGGCCAGATTACAGAAAGCCAGGATGTCGGGCCAAGTAGTTTTTATTCTCTATTCTGAAGGAAGTCATTGAAGGGTTTTGAGTAGGAGAGTGAGGCTGTGAGACAAGGCAGTTATACCCATGCAGGTCCTGAGAGAGCACCTAGCTCTGAGCCCCACCTTATAGGCAAGGGAACCTTATAGACGGAGAACAGAGGGGGAGCCCCTGGAAGGACCCTGCCTTGTCCACAGAGCAGGTGGCCTTCAGGTGAACTCGAAGTTGCCATCTGAGACACTACAGGGAAGGTAAAGAGGGGAGGGGTCTGGCTTTTCAACAGGTTTTGAAAAGAGTCTTACTGCTGTGATATGATTATGTAAAAAAAGAAAAAAAAGAATTTGAAGGAATGGGTGTGAAATCACATCAGGAGTTGAATAGATATATAGTCAGAGCTGCACCAGCTAGGAGGGGTCCCCCCCCAGCCCGACCCCATTCGGGGGTCTCACTGCTGGGGAGTGAGGGAGGGGAGTGTGGTTATTTCAGGGCGGAGGCCGTGGAGTGGAGTCACTGGAGGGTGATCCAGCCTCCGAGGGGAGAGGCCTGATCCCGGGAGACTCGGGCAGATGCTTAGCTCATGGGCTGGGGGGACGAGCGGAGCCACCAGGGAGCTGGGGTCTGGGGTCTGCGGTTACCAGTCAGCCAGGGCTGGGAGTTGAAGAAACACAGTCAGAACAGTCAAAAGTCATGGTTGTACTTTGCAGCTTGCTTTAAATTTTTTAAAACATCAGCCTTATTGAGGTATAGTTGACAAAATTGTAGGGTGTTTAATGTGTACATTGTGGTGATTTGATATACGTACACATTGTGAAAGGATTCCCGACACCTAGTATATTATCACATCTATCACCTCACATATTTACCGCTTTTGTCCCTTTTTTTTTTTTTTTTTGGTGAGAATATTTAAGTTCTACTCTTAGCAAAAATTTCATTTGTACAGCAGTGTTGCCACCTGTAGTCACCGTGTTGTACGGTAGGTCCTCAGACCTTGTTCATCTTACAGCCGGATGTCTGTTTCCTTTACCAGTTAGTTCCTCCCTGTTCCCCTCCTAACTCCTGGGGTGTGTGTGTGCACACGCATGTGTGTGAGCATGCATGTGTGTGAGCGTGTGTCACAGGGTTTTATTGTGTGTGAATGTTAACATTTGAATAACAGCAGGGGCTGTATTTGAGGAAAGATACACGGTCCAGTTCTTTTCCCTTTGGAAACAAGTGATGGACTTTGTTTCGCTGCTGCCGTGTGTTCAAGTGCCCACATCGTAGAGGTAAGGAGGCCTGGGAGTTGCTGCAGTGTGACACGGTATCATGGTGTTACTTGGGAACTTTGGGTGTGACGTTTGCAAGGGGAAGGACCCTTAACGATATTTTTTTTGGAGGCCCAGCACTGAAACTTGTTTTTATCGTGGATGACAATAGATTTGTGCATTGCTCCTGTCACACAAGTGGCTTAGAATCAGAGTCAGAGGCTCTGTCTGCTACTCTGGGCAGTGATCTTGGTTCGTTACCACCTTGGGCCTGGGTTTTCTCCACCTGGGCAGGGAAAACGATTGTGATCCCTGGAGTCCCCGTGGCTCAAAAAAGCACCTGAATCAGTGACTTTATGTCTGTTATTAACTTGAATGAGATAAATATTGGACACAACATTTATCCAGAAGAGGTGTTTCTTTGTAAATCATGTGATTATTTTCAGGTGTTTGCTGGAAGTCACCAGGCAGACAGCATTTCCTGGTGTCACACGAGTGCCTCCCTGTGCCCCTCACTCCGGCCGTCGTCACCAGGTCTGCCTTTCCCACTGTGACCCCTTTCATCACTTGCCAGCCCCTGCCCGCAGTGTTCTTGTGTAATCTGTTCACGGGGGACAGTTAGGACGCAGTGTGTGAATCCAGTCTGGCACCTAGCTGCACACTGGCGGAGATGGAAATCTGTGATCGCAGCAGTGAAATACGCTCAAGCCGCGGGGGCTCGGGGCTGCTGTGGCTCGAATGGGGCCGAGCAGGAGGGCGCCACTCCCGCCCCGCGTTGGGTGGTGGGTTCTGTTTATGTGGTGGTGGTCTCTGAAAGGGACCGCCCAGCTCCTTGATGAGCTGTGCTGCCTTTCTGGAACTACGGAGACAGAAGAGCCTCTTAGTACGACTGTTGGGGCTGAAGGCAGTTGATGGGGAGGAGAGATGTTTGCAGTGGCGACAGGAGGTGGCCTTTTGACCAAATAGATCAGATTCTGTCCTGTTCGTGGTTGATGTTTCTCTAGATGACATGTTGATCTGAATTCTAGAAAGAGGTTCTAAATGTGTCACTTAAATGCGCAAAAGAATTCCAGTATACCAAGTTTAAAGGGATGATTTAAATGCCATGCAGTAAATTAAATATATAGAATTTTGAATTTCTGCCTTGCAGTTTTGTCCTGGCTCATATTAACCAATGACTCCATTCTGTTCATAATCTTGAACACCAAGATGCACCCTCCCCTATTTGCTTGCTTTCACTTTGCAGTAGTCAGTCAGGTGAAAGACACCCGAGTGAGTGGGCGACAGCCAGGGCTTGTCTGCTGAGATCGCTGGGTCTGTCCAAATTGGAGGATGGCTGTTTCTGCGGGGAGGGTGCAGGAGCCCACCTGGCCCTCCCCAGAGCTCACCTGAGCCTCAGGGCCTGGCACCTGGCAGCGGTGAGGTGGGCAGGGTGCCGCGTGCATGGCATTTAGGGCTCGGGCATACCTGCTGGGGAGTGAGGAAGCCCTGTTTTCGTACAGCAGCCCTAAGGCCACAGCTACAGTCACGATCACCTGTGGGTCACTCATCCATTCATCAGGTATTCCTCTTGGTGCACTTTGCTGGGTCCCCAAGGCACGCACAGGGCATGGAAACTCGCAGGTATCCCGTCAGTGTTCAGTGAGTGGGTTCGTGTGCGCCCGTCACTGTGCTGGGCGATCCAGGTTCTGTTAGACTTGGTGGTCCTCACCTGCAGAGGATAGAAAGTAGACTGATGCTGGGTTACCTGTACACACAGACACACACACACACACAGACACACACACACACAGACACACACACACACACACAACACCAGAGCGGAGCCGGGCGGAGGACCCTTCAGCTGCTGTGCGTCCTGGCTCCAGGACCCGGGTTTCTATCCGAGCAGGATGCAGGCAGAGAGCCTGGAGTCTCCCACCTTTTCGAGGGCCCATGCAAATATCGGAAACAGGGAAAAAATGATACTGCCCCATGAGAGGAGAAGAAAGCTGCAAAATGGAAATGAACACATGTAACGAAAGGTCACAGGACTCAACAGCACATCAACTAGTCAACCCCAGACACCGTCTCCCATGGGATGTGGTGTGGCCCCCGAAGGTGCTGGCGTGGCCCTGGGCAGCCTGCAGTGCCACCTGCTCCCTAGGGAGGAGCTGCCCAGCCCCTCTGGGCTGGCATCCAGGCTTCTGCACAGCTCCACCTGCCCAGGAAGGTGTCCTGGGTCCCAGCACCCAGCCCAGCCCAGGCACACATCAGGGGGTGGGAGAAGGTGCCCCTTCACCTGAAGAGCAGGGACAGAAAGGGGCCACTGCCAGCCTGGGTCTGTGCTGGGAGCCAGCTCTTCTGGAGCATCTCTCTACAGAGAGCCCCACCTGGAGTCAAGTCACTACTGTAGTTGGGGAAACTTTTTATAGGGCTCTACTGTGTGTGGGAAACTCATCGTGGATCCTGGTCAGAGCCCAGGCACCCCTTCTCCAGGCTCTCCTCACACATCTTCCCAGTGTTTTGGGAGGATGTTTTGCTACAACATGTCTAGTTTTCTGCTTCCTACCTTCCTGCACCAGAGTTAAACTTCGAAACACACATACATTCCCTCATCTTTTTCCTCTTCCCTCTCTCCCATCTGACTCTCCCCTCCACTTCTCTCTCTCCTTCTTTTCCTTCTTTTTATCTTAAATGGGATAGTGATATCTGCCATCTGCACTTTGGGCTGTTTCAAACGAAATGTGTAAGGAGGGCTTCAGCAGAGGCGTCAGGGCACAGGGGTAAGGGGAGATGCCCAGAGGGTGTGCGGCCCTGTATCAGTGCTCCTCAACCTCCAGGGAAGGAAGTCGGCCCCAGGAGGCCCTGCGCCCAGCCTGCCCTGTCCATGGCCTCTGTCCTTTTAGGATCTTCTCAGACACTGTCAGTCAATAAATACTGAGAAGTGAGGTGTGGTCTGAGATGAACATGGCCGCAAAGCGCAGCCGGGAGGTGGTCCAGGAGGCCAGGCAGACTGGGTGCTGGTGGCTTTTCAGGGGCGGAGCGGGGACAGTAAGGATGTGGCCAGAAGTACAGAGACCCCAAGCAAAGCCCCATCCAGGAACTCCTGTCCACTGAAGGAGCCAGAGGGCTCAGACCTTTTGGTGAACAGTTCGCTGCTGAGACTGGAGGAGGGCAAAGGTGCTCTCTGGGGGGAGATCCTGGGGTATCTGTGTGGAGGTGGGCTGCCCTGAGGGCCTCCCTGGTTCTTGGGGGGCAGCTGACAGGCAAGTGCAGCCCTTTGGCGGCAGCCCGAGGGTGACTTGCTGCCCTCAGGCCCGTCGCCTGTCAGAATCTCCGAAGTGATTGATGGTTCCCTGCAGACAGCAGTTTCCAGATTCAGTGCCGTGTGTGCTTGTTGGGGAGGGCTGACCTCTTCCTGGACCTGCATGGGCAGGACAGACTCTCGGGCCCTCCTTTCCCCAGGCCTCTATTAGGTCTCCGAAGAGAACGCCTTTCTCTTCCTTCATCTATGGAAGGGCACAGCCTGCCAGGCCCCACCGTCCAGTTGTTGGCACCATCCCCCAGCCTGGGTCTGGAAGAGCCAGGCAGCCAGCGGCCGCGGGACTGAGGACGAACAGGATGTACTCCCTTTCTTGCCTGTGAACAAGCAGCTCTGTTCTGTTGTTTTATTTTATATTCAAACAGGCTTAAAAACACTTCTTGACACTCATCTCCCAAACTGTCATTTTTTTTGAGTTAGTTGACGAACATACATACACCGTGTCTTCCAGAGACTCTGATTTACACCCTGTGGTGGGCACTCCCAGCACAACTCTGACGCTTGATCCTGACTCGGCACGGTTCCCTGACACTCCTGACGACCACTGGCAGGGTGCTAGGTTTCAGACCATCCTGACAACTGCCCCTCCATCCTGGCAAAACACAGCAGCTAAGGAAAATGTGCTGCAGAATAAGAGAAAAGGACGCATGATCTCTTTTTTAAAAAATGTGTTTCTCAGCATGTTCTCTGGCATAATTTCTGCACTTGTGGATAGTGCCTCTCAGCCTTTCATGAAATTTCTGCCTCTTACAAATGTGGAAAAAGTAGAGGCTACTTTAAATTATAAAGGCAAGCTTTAATCTAGTCCAAGAAGCTGGGGGAAATAGACTGCTTTTCTTGCTTTCAGCCCCATTTCCCTCCCTAATGTTAAATATGGGTTTTTCTCCCATTTTAGAGGGTTTTCTTTGTAGAATATGAATGAGTTATTTACTGGGTAACAAAAAAACAAGCCTTTTAAGTACAAATGGAGCTTTGGAGATCTCTCAGTTTGAAAGACTGATCTCTGCATAAACACAACTGTTTCTCCATATTGCTGGGAACTCTGCATCCAGCTGTTGGGCCACAATTTTCTATTACGATTTTTATAATATGAAACACTGGCTAATAGCTCAGCGGAGAAGTGTTTGGGCACAGTAGCAATAGGGAAGTGTTTACATTGCCTTATCTGTGTTGATGAGCAAAGAATAGTAATTTTCTACAGAGTTGCTCTAATCTGATTAATAAAATTAGGCATTGCATATTTTCATTCCCCTACATTTTTTGGAGCTCATGTCAACCAGTAGCCTCATTTCAATGCTTCAGTTTTCCTTATTAAATGTCTGGTTATACTTGTTGCCTTTTAAGCGCAAAATCTTAACAGCAAGTCTGTCTTTTCTCTGTGTGTAAATGAACGACATAACCGAGACTGTCTGCCACGGGGATAGTTTGGAGGTCACTGTGCACCTAGGGCCTTCCACTCGGAGTGACTGGCTGTGGAAGGATGGAGCCATTACCTACAGAAGTACCCTTTGGGGCCTTCAGAGCCGGACTGCTTGAGGTGTACATCCCTGCAGATGGGGCCTGTAGATGGGGCGTGTGAAACCCTCCTTCCCTTCAGCCCCACCCCACCCCAGGGTTTTAAGACAAAGCTGGATTAGTGAATTCATGGCCTGACGGGCTACACTGCATATCCCCGCGTGCACCTGTCCCTGGCGTCGGCCTGGCCACGGGGCTGGGAAGTGCAGTTTCCCGTTGCTCATGGCCTATCCTGCCTGCTGTGATGGGAGAGAGGAGAGTGAGCTGGAAGAGGCTGAAAGAAACATTGCTCAGATGCAAAGTCAGATGATTGTCTTCTCTAGGAAGCTCCCTATTAAAAATCTACATGGCTATTGAGAAGTATGCTGCTGTTTTGTAATTGAAGTTAGGCCATGTTTAACCTGTATAATATCTGCTTAAAAACCCTGGATATATTTTCTGTCTATTTCTATGATTTACTTAATTGGCACTCCATTGCAGCTTCCATGTTAAAATCAGGGTATCAAACAGCATGCCTGCTCTTCATTCTCATGCTATATTTTTCATTTATTCTGAAGGTCAGATGAACATGTTCAAATTCTGTTAGCATGTTGGAGTCAGAAATGAAAAGACGACTTAACTTTTTATAACTTCTGAAAGAATCATTCAGTGTCAGGAAACTAGCCTGTGGGAGTTACGGGCAAATGCACAGTCCTGAATATTTTCAGCTATTAAAAATAAGTAAAAGGGATGACAATTAGAAGGGTGGGTTATGATTTTGGAGACCTACTCTTTTATCACTTGATGGATTCTGCATCCTTGTTCTGGTTGTGGAGGGCAGTATTTTGTGCCATTTATGCCCTCACTGGCTCACAGCACACAAAACCCACATTATATTTGATATCAGGCTCAGCACCTATTGGTGGAGGACATGGAGCCAAAGGGAAACGGGATTTCCTAATAAGGCTTTTGGCTTGGCAGGGGATTTTTGTGGGAAAGACACTACATTTGTTGAGGCAATTTCTTCCTCTTCACTAAGAGCGTTTTTCTCTATTTCTCAAGCAATGCTGAGTTATGGACATGTTTGTAAACTGTAATGTTGCAAGTTAGATAGCCCTCTCTATCTAAAATCTCAACCTCGTCATGCTCTCTACCCCTTTTGCTGCTTTGTATTCTTTCCTTATCACTTGTACTAATTAACATACTCTGTATTTTACTTATCTTTCTTATTTTGTCTCCTCTCCCAGATGTTGCTCCAGGGGGGTAGATCTGTATGTTTAATTTACTGGTGTGAACTACAGTCAGTACTTAGAACAGTGCCAGAGTGTACAGTTAACATGTGTTGAATGAAATAATGATGCTCAGAGCATAGTTTTTATATAGTAATACATCTTTTGAAATTAATTATCTTTTTAAGAAATAATGAAATTGTAGTTCAACATAAAGAAGTCAACCAGTGTAATACACCACATTTTAAAAAATGAAGGAAAAAAACATGCTTATCTCAATAAACAACAAAAAAGGCATTTGACAAAATCCAGCATCCTTTCATAATATAAACACTTAAAAAACAGGTGCAGAAGGGAACTTCCTCAACAAAATAAAGGACGTTTATTAAAACCCACAGCTAACACCATACTCAATGGTGAAAGACTGAAAGCTTTCTCCCTAAGATAAGGAACAAGACAAGGATGCCAGTTTCACCACTACTATTCAGTATCGTACTGGAAATTCTAGTCAGAGCACTTAGATAAGAAAAAGAAATAATAATCATTCAAATTACAAAGAAGGAACTAAAACGATCCCGATTTGCAGATGACACGATCCTATTGTAGAAAATCCCAAAGAATCTGCACAAAAGGTACTAGAGCTAATAAACAAATTCAGCAAAGTTGCAGGGAAGAAGATTAACACAGAGGAACCCATTGTTTCTATACGTGTGCAGTGAACAATCTGAAAGGAAATTAAGAAAGTAATTTTATTTAAAATAGCATCTAAAAGAAGAAAATAACTAGAAATAAATTCAACCAAGGAGGAAAGACTTGTACAGTGAAACCTATGAAACACTGCAGACAGAAATTTAAAGAAGCCTTAATTAAATGGAAAGACATCATCACATATTCATGGGCAGGAAGACTTAATATTGCTAAGATGTCAGTACTACCCAAAACGATCCACAAATTCAGTGTAACCCCCTACCAAAATTCCAGCAGCCTTTTTTCCCCGCAGAAATGCAAAAGCTGATCCTCAAATTTGTACAGAATTGTAAGGGGTCCTAAATAACCAAAATAATCTTGAAAAGGAACAAAGTCAGAGGACTCACACTTCCCAATTTCAAAATTTATAAAGCTACAGTAATCAAAACAGTGTGGTACTGGTATAAGGATAGACATAAATTCTATTCTCAGTGGAATAGCATTGAGAGTCTGGAAATGTATACCCATACATCTATGGCCAACTGATTTTTGACAGGGTTTCAAGTCCATTCAATGGGGAAGGAATAGTCTTTTTAACAAATGGTGCTGGGACAACTGAATTTCCACATGCCAGAGAATGAAGTTGGAACCCTACCTCATGCCAGATGCAAAAATTATCCTAATAAGAGTTAAAACCACAAAACTCTTAAATGAAAAGATAGAGGGAAATCTTCATGATCTCAGATTTGGCAGTGAATTCTTAGATATGATACCAAAAGCATGAGCAGCAAAAGAAAAAATAAATTGGTCTTCATCAAAATTAAAAACTCTTGTGCATCTAAAGACATTATCAAGAAAGTGAAAAGACATCCTACAGAATGGGAGAAAATATTTGTAACTCATATATCTGATAAGGGCTTAGTATCCAGAATATATAGAGAACTACTAAAACTTAACAAAAAGAAAACCCAATTTAAAAATGGGCATAGGAAAAAAAAAATGGGCATAGGACAGCAAAGAAATGATAAACAAAATGAAAAGACAACGTACTGAATGGGAAAAAATATTTACTAATGGTATATCTGATAAGGGGTTAATATCCAAATGTCCAATATAAAGAACTCATATAATTCAGTAGCAAAAAACCCAAATAATCCCATTTTAAAAATGGGCAAATGACCTGAACAGACATTTTTTCAAAGAAGATATACAAATGGCCAACAAGTACATGAAAAGATGCTCAGCATCACTAATCATAAAGGAAATGCAAATCCAAACCACAGTATCACCTCACAGCTGTCAGAATGGCTATCATCAAAAAGACGAGATAACAAATGCTGACAAAGATGTGGAGAAAAGGAAACCCTTGTGCACTGTTGGTGGGAATGTAAGTTGGTCCAGTTTCTATGGAAAACAGTATGGAGATTCCTCGAACAGTGGGAAGTAGAACTACCATATGATCCAACAATTCCACTTCTGGGAATATATCTGAAGGAAATGAAAACACTGTGTCAAGGAGATATCTGTACCCCATGTTTATTGGCATTATTTACAGTAGTCAAGACATGGAAACAGGGGCTTCCCGGTGGTGCAGTGGTTGAGAATCCGCCTGCCAATGCAGGGGACACGGGTTCGAGCCCTGGCCCGGGAAGATCCCACGTGCTGCGGAGCAACTAAGCCCGCGTGCCACAACTACTGAGTCCACGTGCCTAGAGCCCGTGCTCCTCAGCAGTAGAAGCCACTGCAGTGAGAAGCCCGTGCACTGCAACGAAGAGCAGCCCGTACTCTCCACAACTAGAGAGAGCCTGCGCGCAGCGACGAAGACCCAACACAGCCCCCCCCAAAAAAAAGGTCATGGAAACAACCTAAGTGTCTATCAACGGATGAATGGATAAAGATAATGGGGGGGGGTGTGAGTGTGTGTTTGTGTGTGTGTGTGCGTCTGGAATATTATTCAGCCACAAAAAGAAGGAAATCCTGCCATTTGCAAAAAGATGGATGGATCTTGAGGGCATTATGCTAAGTGAAATAAGTCAGACAGAGAAAGACAAATACTGTATGATTTCACTTATATGTGGAATCTAAAAAAGAAAGAAAGAAAAAACCCTCAACATAGAAACAGAGATCAGACTTGTGGTTACCAGAAGCAGAGGGTGGGTGGGGGAATGAGAGGGAGGTGGTCAAAAGGTGCAAACTTCCAGTTATCAGATAAATAAGAACAAGGAATGTAATGTACAACACAACTGTACTTAACACTGCTCTGTGGTTTATATGAGAGTCGTTAGGAGTGCATCCTAAGAGTTCTCATCACAAGGAGAAAAACCATTTTCTTTTTCTGTTTTTGTCTGTGTAAGATGACAGATGTTGTGCTTCCCTGGTGGCTCAGTGGCTGAGAGTCCGCCTGCCGATGCAGGGGGCACGGATTTGTGCCCCAGTCTGGGAAGATCCCACATGCCGCGGAGCAGCTGGGCCCGTGAGCCATGGCTGCTGAGCCTGCGCGTCCGGAGCCTGTGCTCTGCAACGGGAGAGGCCACAACAGTGAGAGGCCCGCGTACCGCAAAAAAAAAAAAAAAGTGCAGTTGCTGTGGAAAACTTTGACAGTTCCTCAAAAGCTAAATGTAGAACTACCATATAACCCAGGACTTCTACTCCTAGTTATAGACCCCAAAGAGTTGAAAACAGGAACGTGAACACATATTTGTATACCAGTGTTCATTGTAGCATGATTCACAACAGCCAAAAGCTGGAAACATTCCAAGTGTCTATCAACTGGTGAATGGATAAATAAAATGGGGTATAAACTGGAATATTACTCAGCCATAGAAAGGAATGACATTCTCATACAGACTACAATATGGATAATTCTTGAAAAACTTCATGCTAAGTGAAATAAGCCAGGCACAAAAAGACAATTATTGTGTAATTCTGCTTATATGAGATACCTAGAATAGGCAAATTCATAGAGACAGAAAGTAGATTAGAGGTTACCAGGAGCTGGGAGAGGGGAGAGTGGGGACTTGGTTGCAGAGTTTCTGTTTGGGATGCTGGAAAAGATTTGGAAACACATAGTGGTGATGGTGGGACAATAGTGTGAATGTAATTAATACCACTGAATGTATACTTAAAATGGCAACATTTGTTATATATATTTTATCACAAAAGATAAAAAAACAGAATAATTTGGAATGGAAATAATAACATTGAGTTTTATTTCTCCTTCTCCAGTCTGTCTCACAGATCTGGGGATCGAAAGAGATTGAATAATAAACTCCTTCTGCTATGACTGTATTTGACAAGAAAGTAATATTCTGTAGACCCTCTACATCTGAAGGGATGTACCTGAAGACTTTTGCAGATCTCCAAATAGGAGGCTGCAGAAATGTTTGTAGAGTCTCCTTCTGTCCAGAATTTTCAGAGAAATAAGTGTTTCCTGTGTATTTTCTCACCCTCAAGTTTAACTGTCATGTTTCATGAAGAAGTAACATTTTCAGCATTTTGCAAGTGTGTGTAAGGATGGTTGGAGAGTAAAACCGTCAGGTTGAAATGCAGGTCCCAGCCCTCCAGCCACTCCCTCGCCAGTCTGGGGTTTGAGCACAACCCTCACAGCTCACGACTCGGATTCAAGCTGGAGCAAAATGGCCCAGCCTGAGGCCCCTGGGTCGGAAGCTCCACGAAGGATGCGGTCACCTTTGCCCCGCTGGGCGTGGGACATGGAGGTACCTGCAGTGAGTGGATGGCTCCTCGCTCTCAAGGAGCTGAAACCGCAGCCCTCAATCTGTGCCTGCTCGTGGTGGTTCTGTGCAGGATTGCTTTCCAAGGTTCTGAGTAGAAATTAGGAGTGTGATCTGAAAAGCTCAGTGTTGCCGTGGGGACGCAGCTTCTTGCTTCTGTCACCCCATGCCAGTGCTGAAAGACAGGGTGTGAGGAGGTCATGTCCCCCTCCCCCAGTTGACGCCTGCCCCTTGGCCGCAGAAGCATCTTCCTCACTGGCCGGTGCTGACCCTGCCTTCAGCTTCCATCTCTCCCCAAGGTGCTGGGAGGCCAGCAAGCCCACTGCGACCCCTCCCGGGACACGTGCCCCTTCCTCTTGCTGCTGACGCTGCAGCCATGCTCAGTGCTGCCCGCTCCCTGCCCCCTGCCAGGCTGACAGGCAGAGAAGCTTGTCTGCACACCCTCCTCCGGGGTGCTTTCCTGAAGGTGCAGAGCTTTGTGGGAAGTCCTCTGGATCACTGACAGTGGCATCATGGGTATGCAGCCCTTAGTGTGTTCCAGTGACGGGTGCTGGTCTCCCTGTGGGCTGATCTGTGGCCTTTCAATGGGTCCCATGCCTGTGTCTTACCACCAGTGTCTGCCACAGACTGAAGGCTGCCTTTTGTGGCCTCAGAGGGGCCCAGCATAAATGGGCATCTCTAAGACTCAGACTCACGACTTTGATCTGGTTGAGGCCAGGTGCAGTCATCATAGAACGTGGATCAGGATCCCACCGTAACAGTCTGTCGCTGCATGAGTGCCGCACGCATGAGGGTGTGAAGCACTTAGCAGGCTCCCCCACAGAAGGCGGTGGCGTCACCATCAGGAAGAAGCCAAGCACTGCTTTTCTATTTTAAGGGGGAGAAAGAGGGAGGAAAGGGCTGAGGCATTTTGGAAAAAGGTTCTCCAATTTTCCATGCATCAGCTGACTCCATCCTCTGAGATTCGGAAGACCTGGGATGTTCTGAGCGTTTGTGTTTCTTACGAGCCTGCAGATGCTGCTGCTGCTGCCGCCGCCATGTTGCAGGGACCACGCTCGACAGACTACTCGGCAGAAGGGCAGAAGCACGAGGGAGCTGGGGAGGCAGCAAAAGAGGGGGTGCCCGACGTGTGGCTTCCGTTCTGCCCTGTGAGACACACTGGAGTCTGAACAAAGCAGCGGCGCCATGGAAGCTGCAGGAGCCTGACCTGCGGAGGCTGGAGATGAACCTGAGGGTGTGGGCGCCCCCGGCTGACGCACAGCCCCCGAGATGAGACGGGCTCCTCCTCTGTTCCCATCCTCACTGGCTTCTTACCTAACATGCACCTGCCTAGCGTGCCGGACCTGAATGTTGGCAGGAAGGGGATGGAGAGGGAAGCCCATGTCTACCTGTTTTTAAAAAATATTTGGGGGCTTCCCTGGTGGCACAGTGGTTAAGAATCTGCCTGCCAATGCAAGGGACACAGGTTCGAGCCCTGGTCCGGGAAGATCCCACGTGCCGCGGAGCAACTAATCCCATGCACCACAACTACTGAGCCTGTGCTCTAGAGCCCGTGAGCCACAACTACTGAGCTTGCATGCCACAACTACTGAAGCCCTCACACCTAGAGCCTGTGCTCCGCAACAAGAGAAGCCACTGCAATGAGAAGCCCGCGCACCACAATGAAGAGTAGACCCCACTCAGGGCAACTAGAGAAAGCCTGCACACAGCAACGAAGACCCAACGCAGCCAAAAATAAATAAAGAAAATAAATTTTAAAAAATTTTTTTAATAAATAAAAATGTTCAAAGATAGTGTTTTTAATTTACTCATAATCTTAGCATGTCATTAACGTTCTCTGAACAGCATTTGTTTGTAGAAATCAACATTAATTAAGCTTCTCAACTGAAATGAAAATACTTTACAGGAGTATAGCAAATGCCCCACCCCACCCCATCCCCTCCCCAGGGCATCAGATGGATTTAAACACTTGAAGGCAGAATATAGTTAATGAAAACCCAAAACTAATTATAGCTTAATGATCATATGACAGGTGAGTTGTCATCTTGCCCCACTTGCAGCCCTGGGTGGGAAGGGACGCGCATGCTGCCTGGACGCTTCCTGCCCTCTGCCCTCTGCCCTCTCCGCCTTCTCTAGTTTTGTTGTAGGCACTTGTCCATCGTCGGGGGTTTCTGAATGAATGCAGCATCCCAGACAAATTCAAACACTTTCAGGGTTTTGGCATCCATAGGTCAGGCAGGATGTGTCTGACTCAGCATATGCTCTGGCGGTTCTGAGGACTCAGGCTGATCTAGGAAATGGGTGACCGGGGACTCCAGGTGTGGGGGTTGGCTCAGGATTCCAGTTGAGTCTATTAATTGGCAAGAGTATGGGTCCTGTTTGGTCTGGGGTTAAGGGGTTCATGGTCTTTGGGCAGCCGCAGTTTTGGGGCCTGAGTTTGCCCTGGGTCTGCCATGGTGCCTTCTGGTTTCTGGAAAGTCCCTAACGTTTAGACCAGTCGAGCGCTCACCTGTCTCCAAAGGGAAATAGGGCAGGTGGGCGAATCCAGGGGTGTGGATGTGGTGCTGTTTTCAGTTCTGTGCTTTGCACTGTTAACCAGACCTTTTTCACACGGGCTGGACAGCTCTGCCTCCCACTTAAGGGAGTGCCAGGTTAGCTGTGGCTGTTCTCTTCTGGGTTAATTAACGTCGTGTGTTTTGGGAC
This sequence comes from Delphinapterus leucas, assembly GCF_059928025.1. Classification (NCBI taxonomy): domain Eukaryota; kingdom Metazoa; phylum Chordata; class Mammalia; order Artiodactyla; family Monodontidae; genus Delphinapterus; species Delphinapterus leucas. The sequence continues at coordinate 27,636,327 of NC_143142.1, read as the reverse complement.
TCATCCCAGAGGCCTTCATGTCATAGGGTGCATGTGGATCCTTGTTACCCTCTTAAAAAACATGAGACCTTATGAATGGCCAGCTAGACCTCGCCCCACCACCCAGAGCTCACAGCTTTGTCAGGAAAGAATGAATCCACGTGAAACGTCCCAGTGGATCTGATGAGAAAAGGTCTGCTTACCGAGGTGTCATGGAAAACTGTGTGATGGTACCTCACGACTGGAGGTGGGGAGAGGCCACTTCTGGGAACAAAACAGTATGTGGGGAGGAACAGAGTTGGAAAGGAGGACGGCGTGTTGGTGGTGGTGGAAGGCTGGTTTCACCAGAATGGAGTTTGTGGGGGAATAGGCACCATAAATTGGATTAATCCGGGGCTCAGACAGTGAAGATCTTCCAGCCCACGACAGCGTTAACCCTCGATGTGGCCACTGGACGTGGCTTCTGAGGATGGGGTCGCTTTGTTGTGTGAGAGGCTGCACACTGGCCTCAGGGGCCACTTCAGATCCAGACACGTGTTTGGTTTACTGTATATGCTGTTGTCTCTGAGGGTTTTAAAAATTATGAATAAACTGTCAACATTGAAAAAATTAGGAGATTTAACTTTAATCTGGTCAAATTTCTCTTTTGAAAAGTGGGCAGATGTAGTAGCCGTTGGGCCGGCATTGTTGGTGGTCCTGGGTGGGGGTTGAGGAGCAGCCGGTTCTCCTCCACGTGAACGACAGAAGCTAAGGGTCTTTCGTGGGTGTCACGGGGGTCTCCCCCTGTTCCCTCCCACCCAGCCCACCTCACTCGCTGAATCGCGGGCCGGACAACTGGCAGGGAGTGCATCTGGCCCTGCATGTGTTTGCCTGGCCTAATATTTTAAAATAAGAGAATGAAGTGATGAGGATAGTATTTGTTAGATTAGATCATGCCTTATATCAGAAAGGTTCTCTACTGACTAACTTTTTTTGTCTTATCCTTTTGGACATATCAAGTAAAGTTGCTTATGCAAAACACATGAAGGGGGTCAAAATCAATAAGCCCTTGGATGTAACACACAGCATGGTGACTGCAGTTAACAAAACTGTATTGTGTACTTGGAAGTTGCTAGGAGAGTAGATCTTAAAAGGTCCCATCACGAGAAAAAAAATTGTTAACTGTGTGTGGGGATGGATGTTAACTAGACTCACTGTAGTGATCACTTCACAATAAATACAAATATAGAATCACTGTATTACACAGCTGAAACTAATATAATGTTACGTGCCAACTGTGTATCAATCTTTAAAAAAGGTTATTACTTAAATCAGTTTTTACAAACATGTTTGAACTTAACCCCACAATTGCACTAGGCTTTTTAGGAGACTAAATTTGTATTAATGCTTTAATAATTTGGTGGAGTTTTTCTGAGGTAAAGAATAAAAGAAGGAACACCAGGAGTGAGAAACCCTGATTTTCCCCAAGAGGGGAACCCATTTTGCCTTCCAGCAAGATGGCTATGGTGTTAGATTTCCTTTCCTCCGTCTGGGTGAAGCAGGGGCTCTGACGTTCCCAGGAAGAGGTGTTTGTGGATGGGAAACAGGCCTGCCTGGGAAAGTAGCACCACAGCTCCTTCCCACCCACCCATCCACCCTTAGAACCAGTGCGGAAGCAGGAATGCTCCCGGGGAGAGTAGTTTGTGCACCACCTGGAGGCTGAGAGCTGTGAAGCCGACTGAGCAGGCAGAGCAGCCTGTGGGTGGGTGCTTAGGGCAGGGAGGGGGGGGCTTTCGAAAGCTTTAGGACTATGGACAGAGGACTGGAGGCATTTTCTAGTCCAGCCCCCCTTTTTTCATAGCTGAGAAAAGCTGTGATCTGGAAGCAAGGTGGTGAGCCCAGGGGCTGTTCAGGTATAGATGTGATACCACTGTTCTGACCATCAGGTCATCATTCCTCTTGGTGAGCTTATGCGCACATTTAGGAGGGAGAAAGGCACACGCCCTCCATGATGGACAAGCTAGGGCATCCTTCACGTCAGTGCAGGCACCGTGGTCGGGGGGATGGCAGCGGCTTTTCCTCGGTCCCTGGCTCTGATGCCCCGTCTCAGGCCAGCCAGGGGCACCAAAGGCACGTTCCCTTCATCCACTGTTCACAGACCCCCTGGGCTCCCTCTGTCCTGCTCTGGACCCACTTTTGAGAATCGGGTACAGGGGAACAGCATAGGGACAAGGCAGTGTCCCCTCCTCCCTGACTGCCTGGGCTCGGACTGTGCGCTGTCTCCCCGAGGCCTGGTGGCTCTGTGTCATCTGAGAACCTTGTTAGGAGCCCGGAACCCTGGGCGCCCCCCTCAGACCCACGGCATCCCACTCCTCCCTTGAACATGGGCTCCGGTGGTGAGCATGCACATCCAGGCTGAGATACGCCACCCTGGGTGAGCCCCCAACTCCTGTTTTCCTTCCATCCACTCTGAACATCAGCCAGGGTTCTGGTTGGAAAACAGTCTAGTTGTGCCAGTTCCTCGCCTGGAATCCTCACCAGGCTCCGCGTTGCTTACCACACACGAGCCCCTTGGCAGTGCCTCCACCTGACTTCCCAGCACCCCTCGTCCCTCTGTGATCTCCTGAGTCCCTTGCACTGATTGGCTTGTGGAGGACTCCCCTCCCCCCACCCCTCAGCTCAGCACCCATCCTGCTTCGAGGCTTTGCTCAGACTTCACCCTCTGGAGCGTCATGCCCTCGTGGGCTCTGTGCCTGCTGTCCACGTGGCCCTCGGGCTGCTGTGATGCCAGCATGTATGTGCTTTCTGCAGGGTCACAGGCTGCTCTGAGGGTGTGGTGACAGCCCCCATAGCTGAGTGGGCTGTTTCAAAAGAGCCACAGCAGTGGATTATTAGACCCCAAGTTCAGCATCAGGTTTTCCGCGAGAAAAGCTTGGGAGTCACTGGTGTTGTGCATCCCTCTGCCTGGAGAGCTGCCTGGGCCTTTCAGAGGTTTCTGGATGAGGATCTTCTGCAGTGGCGCTGGGTGGCCTGACCTGCCTTCATGATGCTGGTTTGAGTGGCGACCAAGATAAGCCAAGCCCCTGAGCTCGGAGATTCTGGGAAGTTCTTTGTAAATGTCTCACCCCCTAACGAGGTCTAAACCAATATCCTCTGATTTTGCCTTTTTAAAAATAGAAACTTGGGTGCCCAGACCTCAGGAGGAAGGAAAGAACTGTTCCCAGAGCTTTGAAGGCTGTGGTTGGAGTGGAGTCTGATGTGGCTGCGGGTTTGGGGTCATCGGGGGACTGGGGAAGGAAAGGGAGAGAGGCTGGGCCTCGGAGGGGCAGCTCTGTGTCATCATCCCTGACGCTGAGTGTTCGGGGAGCACAGAGGCCCGCGTGGAGGGGACGCGTGCAGACAGGAGCTGCGGACTCACAGGAAGCACAGTAGACCGATAGGTGTCAAGGTGAATGACTTAAAAGAGTGGACTTCATCATATAGTACTTTTCAGGATTTAAAAAACTAAAGATTTGTTCTAACAAGCAGGGTTAGGTGCTTTTTTGGCTTCTTTATTTTAGGGAAAATAATCTCTCATGATGAGATTATATGGCTTCCTTGCCTTGAAAGTTACTTGGGGTAAGACACTGTCAAACCACGCAGGCACTCACTTCAGCTCTCATGGCTGGGTCTTCTGGGTCCGGCCGACTGTCCCAGGCACATGTATCACCTCACGCGGGGGCTCTGGCCATGTCTGCCCCTGGGGCTAGAATGCCATGTGCAGTGTTGTTGCTGTGGTTATTGATTTCTGTTTCAAATGAGTCTGACATATAACTATGTAATTGTAATTTGGAAAATCAAATTAGGCTTTCTTATTCTCATTGGGGAATTATTTGATTACTTTGGCAAAGGAGGGAATCATAGAGTAACTTATACCAAAATAAAATTACTAAAAATATTGTGTAAATATTTACTATCGTGTAAAAGTTCAGTATTTCCAAATTTTTCCTTTTTTTTTTTCAAATTTTTCCTCTTAATTAACAACATCCTGAATAGAGCTTCATAATGTAGAATAATTTTTTTTTAAGTTAGATTTGGGCCATGACATGTGATGACACGTGTCAGAAACAAAGGACCTGAAGTAGAACATAGAAAGTCACTTCAGCTGCATACACACCCACATCCTCCATGTCCAGGCTGTCGCCACGTCAGCCAGAGGGGCGCGGCCAGCATCAGCATCCAAGGAAGAACACACAGCGATCACCTGAGCAGAAATCCAGCATTTGGTGAAGCCCTGTCAGCCTTCCCAGGAGATCTGACCTGGACACAGTGAGCGCGGGTCTTAGGGCCACAGGCAGACGTGTCGTGCCGGCGGGGAACTGGCTTCAGTCCTGAGCATGTCCAGCTGTCCCTCGACTCCTTCCACAGCCGTCCTGAGCTGGGTGGGCTCACTGCTTCCGGGGAAGAGGACGTCTGGCTGAGGAAGCGTGGACGAGGAGACCCTAACCCATGACTGCTCGCTGGACAGATGAGGTGATTTGCACGCAGCCCTGAGGAGCAAGGTCTCTGCAGATGGAGGCTGAGGTTGGACTCCGGCTGTGCTCCCGCAGTGGCCTGACTTCTTAGGTTAACCTGGCCCAGGGCGCCTGGGTGCCCTGCCCGCTCACTGGGTTCTCACTGCTGACAGGCTTATGTGCTTCAGTGCTAGAAATGTAATAATTTTCCCCATACGTCAGAGAGTACTGTGTGATATAATTTTTATATTAAGGACCCAGGATAAATAATATCACCACTAAAAAGAAGAACAGGAAACATCAACTGTGATTGAAAATACAAAAAGATAAAGTCTTATTAATTGCTTTAAAGGGAGCCTTTTCCCTTCTTTTCTCCTGGCTTAGTGTTGTAGTAATCCAGAAGCTGCCTCTGCTGAAGTAGCTGTTGATAATTACCCAGGGTCTGGAATGTGCCAGCCACTTGGAAAGATCAAGAACTAAGAAGTAATCCTGGAAACTGAATTTTAACTTCACTATCTGCTCTCCAAATACTAACCAGATGGAGCTTTGGAGACCATCTAATGAGGAATTAGTTACCAAATACACACCGTTATTTCCCCAGGCGCCCTGAGCACTGTTAGCATGGCCAGTGCCAGGTATGAAAGCTCTTGCATGTTGCTGACGTAGTTCCTGGGGATATGTGACATTATAGGTGATTTTCACATACAAAATAATTTTGCTACACATTTATTTTGGTTATTATTACTTTTTTATGAGCTATCCCTGAACTGAAGTGAAACAGTTTGCTTTCTCCAAAGAATTGGAAGTGTACTTGCTTGACTGAAAACAAAAGCCGTGTGGAAAAGGTTGCAGATGGGTTTTGTCACATGCACAGAAAACCCATAAATTGTTCAGGAGAAGGGATATGATGTAACCAAAAGTGACCAAAGCTTGTTCTGCCAGGGAGAGTGAAGAAAGGACAGAGAGATGGCAAAAGAAGAAGTACCGCGTGTGCCTTGTCTCCGTCTGCAGTAGGCGTTCTCCAAGGGCTGGAAGCAAGGAAAGAGCCCTCATTCCCATTTTGTCTCTCTGTTTTAAAATTTTTTATTGAATTAGTGTATACATTAGAAAAGTGCATATATCAAACCCTGTATTTTTTACACATTGAATACCTGTACTAAATGCCACTGAAATGTTCACTTTAAAGTGGTTAATTTTATATTAATGTGAATTTCACCAAAAAAAAAAAAGCAGTAGCAGAACTGGACCAGCCACCTATGGAGCTCCCTCGAACTGGGTTTTTCTGGGAATGTGGGAGCAGAATTGAGGGGGCCAAGTGGTGTTGGCGTCCCCTGGGGCGGCAGACGCGAGCCGGGTGGCACCTGGTGTCCTCAGGCCTCATCCTTCAGCCGCTAGTGGGGGCGGCAGTGGTGTTACACTGAGGCTTCATTCTGCATTTCCTAGATGACTTAGTGACTATTTCCTATGTTTATTAGTCATTTTAATTTTTGTAATTCTGTTTTAAATAAAGACCTTTTTTTCCTTTGTAAAATTTCTACGAGGGCAGTCATTTTTCTTCCATTTCCCAGCCAGACTCCAGCTCAGCAAACTTACAGACTTTGGTCCCCATCTCCAGGAAGCATGGCACCGGCCTCCATGGTGGCCTGGCGCCCATCCAGCCTGGTCGGCCGTTCACCCCTTTTCCCTGCAGGATGCCTGCAGGTGGGCATTTGGCTGCAGGCATCCCTCAGGCTTTGCTGCTTGGTTGGAGCTCAGGAACGTGGGGGAGAAACACGGAGATTCACCTTCTGAACGAACACCTGGGTCTCCGAGAGTCACCCCCACCATTCAAGGAACATAAACATGACCTTTTCCTGGCCAGATTTGGCCTGTGGGGCCGCGAACCTTACAGAATGACGAACTGCATGTCTGAGTCCTGCCTGGATGCCTGTCCACCTGTATTCACTCTGCTGTGGACTGACAGTGAATCGGGGTCAGAACTATGCAGCAACGTCAGCGATCTCTATTGTGTTGTTACCTGCATAAAAGATAGTATGCGGTGCTTGATACAGGCAGTCAAACCACTGGCCATCCACAAACTGGTGGTGGAAACACCTCTTTTTCTCCGTCAGTGACTAATGCAAGCCCCTTTGTCCTGCACAGCCAGTGACCCAAGAGCACCAATGTGCTTATCAGCTTTGGCTGACAAGGCACAGACCTTCACACTGTCCCCTAGTACTGGACTGAGAAAGAGGAGATCCATTTTCTTGCCCTTTAGTTCTAGATCCTATTTCTTGTCTGTAAAATGGGTATAAAACTCACCTTTGGGCCCTGTGACATTAACTTTATTACTGCCTATATACAAACCTCGGTACACTCCAGCACTGCTTCTGCTGTAAAATCAAAGGTTAGCATCTTAACCACAGGTTGCTATATTACACTTTCTACACTATTGATCTTTAAAGGAAACAGACACAAATTAGGTTCTTTTGTTTTTTTTTAATAAATTTATTTATTTTTAAAATTTTTGGCTGCGTTGGGTCTTTGTTGCTGTGCGCAGGCTTTCTCTAGTTGCAGTGAGCAGGGGCTGCTCTTCGTTATGGTGCATGGGCTTTTCATTGCAGTGGCTTCTCTTGTTGCAGAGCATGGGCTCTAGGCGTGCAGGCTTTAGTAGTTGTGGCACACGGGCTCAGTAGTTGTGGCACACGGGCTCAGTAGTTTTGGCTCGCGGGCTCTAGAGCGCAGGCTCAGTAGCTGCTCCACAGCATGTGGGATCTTCCCGGACGTGGGCTTGAACCCATGTCCCCTGTATTTGGCAGGCGGATTCTTAACCACTGCACCACCAGGGAAGTACAGGAATTAGATTCAGTGGTTTTCAAACATGTAAAGTACTGATTCAGCTTTAAATGTGTCTGTCTTAGGGCATCTGACCAAAGCCTCTGTCTTCAAGCTGGACACACACACATGCTTGTAAGTGAACATGATGGATGCATTCTATGAGAGCCAGTGACCACCAGCCACCAGGCTTGGGTCCTAGAAAAAATAATTCTTGTAATTTTTAAATTATCCCAGGTGCCTTCCAGGTAGACATTTGTAACAAAACAGTCTCATATCAACACAGCACATCTCGACCCTTCATCGTTAACGTCCCTACATGGTGTGCAGCAGGCTGGACAGGGTCTCTGCCTTTTCCATTGTGGGAGGGGGGCCCCACAGGGAATGAGGGACGTGCCATCTGTGAAGCACAGGGAAATGAGTCCTGAGTCCTGAAGACTGTCAGGAATTAGAGGAGATTGTTAAGATCATGGGAAAACAACCACCTTAAAGCTGGGCGGCCTCCCTACCCAGAATGAGTGTAGTGGGGTCTTTGTGTGGAGGTCGGGGTGACCCAGGTGCCCCCCATCCTCTCAATTCTAGTAAAAGATTTTCATGGGCTGAGGTTTCACAGTCGGTAGTGCAGCCTCATGCTTCACAAGTCTTTTGTTGACCTTTCCATCTGACCTAAATCTTTCCTGTGGAAGTTAAGCCATGTTTGCAGTGGAGATAAAGAATCTAGGAGATAGAAATTCAGCTTTAATGTGTCCAGTTAAATTGGGGGTGTTTAGAGTTAGGGGACTCGAGTCCACACTGAACTGGGTCCCATCATGTGATGGTTTCAGAGAGAAAGACGTCACATGAGTTTGACTCTTGGTTTTGGTGTTTGAGTCCAGGTCTCCGTGTTGAGGTCAGTAAAGGGATTGGGAGTTCGGGGGAGAGTGTGATTTCAAGGTTTGTGGTGGTTACGGCCACGCTGCTGTGTTCCATTGGCCCGGGCTGAAGCCGGCGTGTAGAAGGTCAGGTGCACGGCCACCTGCTCCAGCACGTCCGGAGGCGGCCAGGCCTGCAGCACCGCCGGGACATGGTCACCAGGCAGCATGGGATCCAGCCTCTTCATTAATAATCTTAGGACTGTGTTTTTATTAGTTTAACAAAACATTAAAAATGTGCATATGTTCAGGAAACGCAGTTAAGTAGGATGAAACGATGAGTTTTAAAGCTCTAATGTTCAATTAATTAGTAATTTCCATCCAGCCTGTCGCCGCCTCATACTGGGTGTTCTCCGGTCTAAGTAAAGTTTAGGCTCTCAGCTCCTGGGAACTTTCTATCGCTTCTCTTCATTACTGCTTTAAAAAGGGGTCTTTTAGCGTTTTTAAAAGGGTGAATGCTGTACACTTTCAACCTTTCTTGTTATAACATGAGATCAAAACACATTGGGGGAGCCTTAATTTTCTTTCATGTGGCAAAAGTCCCCCTCTGGGGGAGAAAGGAGGATGACTTCTAAAAACCAAAGCTACGATGAGAAGTATTTTGTCAGCTAGGGGGTTGGAGGTGGGGGCAGGAGAGGTCCTTTCAGCTGTCAGGATAGAGGAAGCCCTGGTGAGGGGGCCATTGAAGAGACCCTTCTGCCCACGTGCCTTCCCAGGCATGGGGACCCTCCTGGGCCCTTCCTCTTTCACTCTCAGCTCTCCTTCCAATGTTCTTCTTGGGACGAGCAGCCAGCTCTCTGTTCTGCCAGTGATGCAGTCGTCCCCTTTCATCCACAGGTTTGCTCTCTGTGTTTTCAGTTACTGTGGTCAACCGTGGTCCAAAAATATTACATGGAAAATTCCAGAAATAAACAATCTATGAGCTTTAAGTTGCGCACCGTTGGAATAGCTTGACAAAACCTTGTGCCCTCCTTCCCAGGATGTGAATCACCCTCTGTGCCCGTGTCCCGCCTGTTAGTCACTTAATAACCATCTCAATCAGATGGGCTGTCGTGGTATCCAAGTGCTCGTATTCAAGTAACTCTTATTTTACTTAATAATGGCCCCAAGACACATGAGTAGTGATGCTGGTAATTCGGATATTCTCTTACTGTGCCTAGTTATAAGTTAAACCTTAACACAGGTAAGTATATATAGGAAAACACAGAGTATTTAGGGTTCGGTGCTATCTGCAGTTTCAGGAATCCACTGGGGTCTTGGAACATATCCCAATCGGATAAGGGGGGATGATGTGAAAGACAGCACCTTTGTCCCATTGCTTCCCACCTCCAGTTCCTGTTCCCGTTGACAATGGATTACCTTCCATTACTTTCCTGATTCATAGGGAAGTTTGGTTTCCCACTCAGAGGCACACCTCTGGTGTATAGACATGTTGTCCAAGACTCTGAAATTTGGACAAGTTAGGAATGACTTGAAACTCTTTCTGTATGGAGGATGCTTTGCTCTTTTAAAAAACATTCAGGAACCACTGTGCACGTGGTCTTAGCAGCTGGCTGGGCTGGGCAACCCTGACCAAGACCCTTGGCACATGTCGGGAGTGGGCTCCTGGCTCCCCCTCCCCATGCGGCGATGTAGGCATGTCAGAGTGCAGATGCAGATGGAGGGTTTCAGGCCTCAGGTGTTTGTTCCTGCGGTTCACACACAAATTGCCCTCAGTGCCTTTAGGGGAAGACTTTGCCTCGATATCACACTTTCTTGCCCCTTCCTGGAATAATACCTGTGGGAGGGGAACATTATTCCCCACTCTCTGGTGAGTGGAGGTGAGACTGGTGAAGGCTTTGACTGTGCCTTGTAGTGGGTCCTTCGTGAACTTGTGTGAAGATGGGCACTCAGGTGCTGACTCCCAGAGCAGAAGTCCTGTCTTTTTAACTGAACTAAGGCTGATGTCAGAGGCCTCATCCAGTAACAACAGGGAACGTTTAAATTAAAGAAGCCTTGAGCATTTCTGTCAATGCTTCTTCTCTAAGCTGATCTGCTACAGTAGAAATGTGCATTGTTGACGGTAACCGCAGAGATGGACCATCAAGGGAGGCCCGTGGGTCCCCGCACTGTGGTGCTGTAACTTGTGAGGCCATAAAGCAGGTCGTCAAAAATGGATGGTGGAGCAGATTTAGATTGTTTTCTGGACGGGAGAAGAAACGTGGCAATCTACTATGTTTCCAGATATTACAACTATCAAGGCAGCTTGAAGTAGGTTTCAAGACCCCCTCCCATTCTCACCGAGAGGATGAAATGGAGGAAACCCCAGCAGTTTCCAGATTTATAGCCACTAGGACAGGCAGTTGCAGGCAGGGGGAGGGGGGGTCTGTGTGCGACCCAGGGTGTGTGAAAGGGATTGCAGGAGGCCAGAGTTGCCTCCCTCATCGTTCAGGGAGACTGGAGGGTGGGGAGTGGGGCGGGAGGCTGACTCTTTTCCTCCCATACCTGCTAACGTGGTTTCAGCAAAACCCTGACTTTCCCATCTTCAGTCTTAAACAGGTACAGTGGTTAAGTATTAATATTAATGAGCATAATAACAATAATAAAACTGGCAGCAGCATCGAATGAATGTGGTCTCCTGTGGTAGAAATATTTACCCAATGTGTCCTGCCAGTTAGAGAGATTTTGGCATTAAACCTAGACATTACCTCATCCTCCTGGGCAGACAGCCGATTGCGATGCTAAGCAAGTCTGCAGAAGTGAAGAGCTGCGTGTACCTGCCTGATTGGCTGCATAGCCCAGACCCTGGTGGGAAGCTATTTCTTTGAGCGTCTCTGTCTGTCTGTCTGGGTCTTACCCTTAGTTCCTTTCTTTCTCTCTCCAGCCCTCCTTAGGGTTGTCATTGTCTGTTTTCAAATTGCTGATTTTTTTTTTTTTAATCTTGAAGGGCACATTTTTTTAATCTTGAAGGGTACATTGTGAAAAGATCTGCCAGCCAGGTGGGCAGGTATTAATACACATAGAGAGCTGAAAGATCAGAATTAATGGGAGGAAAAGTGAAGTACCTGTGTGTGTGTGTGTGTGTGTGTGTGTGTGTGTGTGTGTGCTTGTATGTGTGTGTGCAGACGTCCCCACACTCAGGCACATATGCTTCTCTCACTTTGTAAGAATCAGAGACAGGTTAATGAAACAGGTTTCTTGTTTTGTTTTGGTTTGTTTTAATTCATGATAAATACACGGGGCATTCCACAATGAAGGAGGTTTAATTTCAAGATAATTAGCAACTAAAATAATATTTTGAAACATTTGTAATTATACTAAAATGTGTTTTTGATACTTCTAAGAAAACATAACAGTGAAAATAATTTATTCCACTGGCCTCAAACCTCTCTGAAATTAGTACTGTATACTGTATAGAAGTTCTAGGTAAGCACAATAGACAAATCTGAGCTAGAAAGTAAAATCTTTGGGTAATGTTGAAAATATTGAGAAGCCTTTGAATTGTCACTAAAGTACCAAATATTTTGTAAGTTTTCCAAAAAGGTTATGGAAAAACATTCTTCTGCTCCTAGGACCAGCTTGCCTTTTGTTTTCTTTAGATCTTGACTCAAACTTTCACATCACATAGGTTTTGTGCTATTACTACTAAGTGACTTAGTTTTATCAGTTGGTGTCACATCTTCTAAAATTCCTAAATCGCCTCCATGTTGGCCCTGATTATTAACCAGCTCTTAGGACTGTATTGAGGTGCATTTTGTGAAAATTTTTTCTAAAATGCTCTTATTTGAGTTTAAGTTGTACTAATTTCTTTACACACCCACAAGTGAAGACTAATTATTGGCCTGAGTATTACCAAATTTTTGTGTATGAGGTTCATTCCAGCCACTAAGTCATTAAAAAAAATGTTAGTAATGTAAGTACTAAGCTCATAGATATACAAGATGGCCATCTAGTAAATTCTTATCTTTTTTTGTTTTTTTTACTAAGTCTTAGTGCATGTGAAGGTACATATGTTTATACAGCCTCAGATCCATTCACTGACAGTATTACTTTTTTAAAAATTTATTTATTTATTTTATTTTTGGCTGTGTTGGGTCTTCGTTGTGGTGCGTGGGCTTCTCATTGTGGTGGCTTATATTGTTGCATAGCATGGTCTTTAGGCATGTGGGCTTCAGTAGTTATGGCACGCAGGCTCAGTAGTTGTGGCTCACGGGCTCTAGAACACAGGCTCAGTAGTTGTGGTGCATGGGCTTAGTTGCTCCGCGGCATGTGGGATCTTCCCAGACCAGGGCTCGAACCCGTGTCCCCTGCATTGGCAGGCAGATTCTTAACCACTGTGCCACCAGGGAAGCCCACAAATTCTTAATTCTTAATCACTCTTTACAGAAGACAGATATATCTTGGTTAAAAGATGAAGTCACTTCCTGCTGTTGGCAGAGTGGGCCCAGCTCTGGAGCTCGCTTCTCACGTGTTCTCGGCCATCTTGGGAGGGACTGCCCGCGGGGAGGGTTGCCAGGCCCAGCCTGTGGAGGTGATCTGCTTAAGGAACAGGTCTTCCCGATGCTTCGGGCGGATTCCGACTTCCCCAGGGGCCTCCGAGAGCTAGCTCAGCTGTAGGACATCGTCCCTGGAACGGGTGGTCATCCCTGGAGCGGCCCCAGGTCCACAGGCTGAGCCCCAACCTCCTCAGATGGCTCCCCAAGGCCCCGTGGGGTGGGTCCTTTCTGTCCTGCAGGGACTTCATGTCCAGATGGTGGTTGTCGGTCAGTGGACACAGCAAGCGTCTGCTGTTGTAGAAAGAATTTGGAGGAAATGTATGAGAATGAAGGGCAACAGCAGAGTTTGGTGTATGAGTCAGGGTTATTTGCTTGTATTGACACGAGTGTGAGTGCTGAGGGTGTTATGTGGAGCTTTAAATTTTGGCTGTGCGTGAATTGTTTCTGTGTTTATCTGTGGCCACTATCAACTGATGGTGTGTGATAAGAATGTTTACAATTTATATACTGGAAAGGACACTAAGAGGGTTTTTTTTTAAGTTACTTTACTCCATGGTTTTTCCCCTCAGTTACATGGAACATGGTGCAGCATACTGTTATAAATGGTGTTGTTGAAGAACGCTGAACCTTGTGCTCTGGCACTATTCCTGTTCTGTGCAACCTTTGGAAACCCTTTTCTGCAGACGGTTGGCAACATGCATCCCACCACCAGGTACCAGAACACGAGCCAACACGTGTGAGGTTCCCTCTCTAAGTAAAAATGTCTTAAAGACTCTAAATGGGAATTGAGACTTTTTAATATCTTCTGCATTTTTCTTCTTTAAGTATCAGATAAGGGAAACAGATATGAAAAGCAAAGAGGAAGAAGGATCAGAAGGGGCTTTCTTGCTGCAAAGGAGACTGTGGGTTCAGTTTAAAGCAGCTCTACATAAACAGAAGGATCGAAGGTGGGGGGAATCCATGTGGGCTGGAGGGACCAGACAGCAGAGCCTGGGCTGAAGTGGATTTTGTTTCATTCTGGGAGAGCATTGTAGACTATGTCAGCAGAAGATGACAAAGGAAAGGCCATGCTTTAAAGCAGAGTATCCGTCATCTTTAAGTGAGCAGCTGCGTACTCAGAGGTAAGGAAACTGTGTAGAAGACAGATTTTTTCCTTCTGTGAGAGGCAGGAGTGTGAGACCTAGCCTGGCTATGGGTTAATAATCCGGTGGTGATGTTCCCATGAAGATACCCCGTTCCTTGCCGTCGCTGTTTGTGATGGATTCTGATTTGGGAATATCCATGCTTCCTGCCAGAGGATTGGGCTGGCTGTGGGCGGGTGGGCAGAGAGGGTGGCTTGGAGTCTGGAGAACTGGCTTTGGATTCCAGCTCCACCATGTGGCTTGGACAAGTCTCCGAGTCCCTGTCTCACATGGACACGGTGAGACCCGGACATGGTGGGGACTCCAAGGTATGGTGGTTTCTTCTGAGTAAAGAAATGGAACAGTGTCTCTCTGTTGCCTTAGGCAGTAGGAGCAGGTCACTCCTAACTTCTGTCTTGGCTTCTGCAGTTGTCCCCGACCCCTTGTCTGTGACGCCAGGCTACCTTGGCGGGTCCCTCTGGCTGCCCGTCTCCCCGGCCCCTGCAGCTGTTTCTTCTGTGCCTCCGTTTATGGTGGAGTCACATCTCACTTCAGCCATGGTCACTTTCCATTTGCTTTTATCTTAGTGGCCGGTTCTCTCTTCTGATTACCCATCTCTGGGGAGCGTCTTGTGTGTCCCTGGGAGGCGGGCACAGCAGCTACCGCTCGGCTGTTTGGGTGTTGCGGTGGCTCCCAGAAGTGCTGTGACTGGTCCCGGTCATCCTCCTCGTTGGCTGATCACACAGCGACCTGTGGGCCCAGGAGCTGGCTGTCCGCTGGTGCTTCCTGCAGGTACAGTTACACACCCTGACGGCTGCAATCTGAACCCTGTTGCTAGGCATGGTGTTATTTAACTAAACTGTGGTCACTGAAGTTTCTTCACATCTGAACTGTGTAAAGCAAGGGCAGCCTTTCGGTGTCCGTGTGCAAGAGAGTCACTCGTGTACCTGCCATGAATGATGTTGCTGGGATGCGGGGATAGACAGTTGTGAAGTGTTTTCCAAAGGGCCTGTGCCAGTTTACACTCACCAGTGGTGAGTTCCTTCCGTGCCTCGCCAGCGCCGTGAGACTCTGATTTTGTCAGGCTGTCGAGGGTGAAAGAATGACTCACTGCAGCTCTAACTGGCATCTACCTGCTGTGTTTATTGGTTCTGGTTTTTCTTATGTGAAATGCCTCTTCAGGGCTTTTTGCCCATTTTCTTGTGGGTTGTTTGGGTCAAGATCTGTGAAGAGTCTGAGTTCTACTGTAGTCACCAGTTTTAGGGATGCTGGCAGAAGACCCCAGACTCCTGGGTTAGAGACTTTATTGCTCATAGAACAAAGAGCATGAACCTCAGCAGATTCTCAAGTTTTCCTCATCTGGGACCCCCGGGGGTGACCACTGTTCACTAAGTTCAGGGACAAATTTTGTTCCACTTTTTCTAGTTGGATGACTCCCCTTGTAGGATCCATGTAAATAACATACCGGTTACTCCTCCAAGAAGTCCCCTGTGTAACCCAGGGAAGCTTCATCTTGGAGAGAACCTGCAGGGACCTGAGGGTTACAGGATCTACTGCTGGTATTTCCTTAGACATTCTGAGGTCTCCTACAGCCACCTCTAAGGGGCAAGTGACAGTTTTGGGGAGGGTGGCAAGAAGCATAGTCCTGGAGGCACATGAGGGGCCCCTGGAAAGAAAGTGGTGTTTACAGTTGTTGGGCAGTTTTTCTCTCCAGCTGTTTTTAAGGTCATCATATATGATACTCTGTTCTCCCTATAATACATCTGCATAGATTCCTCTTCCTCAACCTCCTCCTCTTCCTCCGCTCCTGCCCTCCCCAGCACCCCCCCGCCAACACCTTCACCTTCTTTTCCTCCATGTTTTGTGAGATTCCCAAATCTGTGGACTGACGTCTTTCAACAGTTCTGGAAAATCCTCAGCTTCTGCCTCCCCACATACTGTCCCTGCCTTGTTCTTTCTTGTTTCCTGTGATTTGCTGTTATTCCTTCTGACTCTGTCCTCCATGGCTCATCCTCTTCTGTGTTTTTCATTTTTGTTTTTCTGTGCTTCATTCTGGATAATGTCTTCTAGTCACTCCTGAGCTGTGTCAATATATTAGTAAATCCATCCAATAAAGTTTTGTTTAATTTATTATATTTTTCATTTTAGAAGTTTTTTTTGGTACTTTTTCAAATTGGATTGGTCATTTTTAAAAATTATGTCTTGCTCCTTATACAGAGTTTCCAATCCCTTCTTTTTAACACATTAATTTTACCTTCTGGATCTGATACTTTTCATTTCTGAAGTCTTTGTGGGTCTTATTCAACTTTATGCTTCTGCTGGCTATCATTCATAGAGCTTTGTTTCTTGTTTGTTATGCAATTTTTTTTTTTTAATGTGAGCTTATATTTCTTAGAACTGTATCTATGGGAATTCCTGAGGCCTAGGCTGAAGGTGGGTTCTTCCAGGGGCTACATGCATCTGCATCCTCCAGATGCTTCGGTGCACCCTCACTCAGCTTTGGATCATACCGTTTTTTCATTTTCATGAGCTCCAAGTTGTTGTAAGGGTATTTTATAACCAAGTATTCTTGTGCAAAGTAGATATCTGGAATCTACTAGGTAAAATGAAACGTGCTAGCAACAGGTGATGAATGCATGGGAACAGAGTAGGAAGGGTGTATGAGTTTGAAAACAAAGAATAGTCCTTAACTGTAAGTATCCTCTAAAGGCCCTATAGTTTACCAGTTCTTTCTGAAAATACACTTATTAGGAGCTTGGGCAATGAAGTAAGCTACTAATAATCCCTCAGAGGAATTCAAGAGGATGAGTCCAGGTTTTTTAACCGTTAAGCTGGAGGCAGCTTTCCAAGTCTGCTAAGTACTGTCTTCCAGTGTCAGTGGAAAGTGGCCCAGTTGGGTTTCTCTGGTGATGAGAAGCATGAGCTGGACTAGTGGTGGGGACAGAGTGGCAGTCAGCACCTCAGTAGTTCCTGTCTGGGTTTTCCTGAGCTGTGTCCCACCAGCCTTTAGCGCTGTTTGCTGACGTGTTAATAGGTTTCTCCTGACAAAGGAGTGCCATATTCACACAAGGTGGGGACAGTGGGAATGCACCCAGCTGCTCAGGAATGCCACCTGGGAAATGCTTAGGGGTGGCTATTCTTGTTTTTGTATAAGCATATTTATCTTTTTTCATAAATGATACACTATATATAGTGTTCTACAGCTTTTTAAAAATTGAGGCATAGTTGAGTTATAATATTATATGTTTCAGGTGTACAATATAGTGATTCACAATTTTTAAAGGTTGTACTCCATTTATTATAAAATATTGGCTGTATTTCCTGTGCTGTACAATATATCCTTGTAGCTTATTTTATACTTAGTATAAAATATGGGGTGACTTAATCTAGGAGTGCCTGTTCTTTAGGACAGCAACTGAAAAATGCACTCACATAGAGCTTTACATGAGACTAAGAAGACAGTAGTTTGGCAAAAAACAGAGGGGATGTTGCTGATGGAGAATACGCACTCCCCTCGGCCCCGTCCCAGCCCTGCCTGCTGGCGGCGCGTGTCTACAGGGTCTCACTGGAGCCAGACTTGGGACGAGCGTCCTGCACTTGTGCCCTCCCCTTCCGGCATCCTTTTTTTACTCCCTTCATGTGCCTGTGATGGATCTGGATCCATGCTCTCCACGCAGAACTGACCCTTATCCTCAGGTTTTGCTTTTGTATCAGTAGATTCCAGTGTTTCTGTGGTAGCTAGATAGCAAGAGTGTGTGTGTGTGTGTGTGTGTGTGTGTGTGTGTGTGTGTGTGTGTGTGTGTGTGTTCTCTGAACCTCCTCAACGGAGCTGTTCTGTGTCTTAACTATGAATCCTTGTTTGGGAGATTGGTTGGGAAGATGGATTCTCATCTTGTGAAACACACTGACACCAATGGGAGACGTTCCGCAGCCTTGAGGGCTTTGGCTCCTGCTCTCGTCAGAGGTGGGAGGCGCTCAACCAGACCAGGAGATGGCAGGTGCCCGCTAGTGCCTCTGTCCACCTCCTCCGTGAGTCCTGTGCTGGGCCTCCTGCCAGGGGCATGAATGGGGTGGTGGGAACAGAGTCACCAGGACACAGTCACCCTTGGTCACTGCTCTGGTGTATGGTGAGTGGGCGGGGGGCAGGGGGGGCCTCTGGTCTGGGGCCGTCCTTGCCCCGGGGTCCACGGCAGTGAACACACCACCAGGAGTCATATGCGTTACCTCAGCCCTGTTGCTTACTTGCTCTGTGTTTTGGACTTTTGAAAATACCTTAAATTTGGGAGATAACTTAGGACAAGAATGAGAACTGTGGAAAAATTAAATTATAAAATAGTAGCCGTCATTCCTGGAGCTGTAATTTGAAATTGCGTAGCCATCCTGCTTTCTCTAAGGCTGGCAAGGAAACCTCTCCGACCCGGGGCTTCGTTTCTATGGGCCATGCCCTGGCCTCCTGTCCCTCCTTCATGGGGTCACAGGCAGTGACTCCCCTGAAGCCCTGCTTGCTCCTGGCTCTTTCAACACACCAGCAAATGTTACCTGTTGATTATGTTGGCTTATGTCATTTTTACCTAAAGCAGGGGAAAAAACAAGATATTTCTGATCCAGTTCTTTTGTTTGAAGTAAGAAATGCTTCCATTTTCCTGTCTAATCTACTCTTTAGCACTGGTGGCACCAGGCTGAGTTCTTGCTCCCTGGATAAGCTTGTCTGATGGCCGTGCTGTGACACAGAACGAACGGGCCTCTGATGCCACTGCCCAGGGAGCCCCTTGAGATGGAACATTATCCACAAATGGGTCTAGACAATCTTCTACAACAGACTAGTTTTTTATATTTGTGTAGATGATACTGCACTGCACTTAACAGCATGTGTGTACACATCCTATTTTCCAAGATACTTGGAGGGCTAGTCCTCATGTCTGCACTGGGTGGTACTGAGGGCTGAATTCCAGTTAAGAAATTACTGTGCAGGTGAGATGTGTGTTCTGAGGCGTTGGGGAGCAGGGCACCTGCTGGAAATACTCACCGGTCCTTGTCGACGTCATTCAGGTGGAAGCTTGCCCACAGCAGAAAGGGGCCAGTGATGCGACATCAGCCACAAAGCCATATCCTGTATGTTTAGACCTGTCTTCTTTATCTGGGCTAGAGGTAGCTTTACTTCTTTGAATGAGCCCAAGTTCATAAAAACCCAGCAGTGAATTCTAGGGTGCTTTTTTTTGGGGGGGTGGTACGCGGGCCTCTCACCGTTGCGGCCTCTCCCTTTGCAGAGCACAGGCTCCGGACGCGCAGGCTCAGCGGCCATGGCTCACGGACCCAGCCGCTCCGCGGCACGTGGGATCTTCCCGGACCGGGGCACGAACCCGTGTCCCCTGCATCGGCAGGCGGACTCTCGACCACTGCGCCACCAGGGAAGCCCTCTAGGGTGCTTTTGATTTTAGTTTTGGAATTTTAGTAAGAAACTCATTACCAGCCTTTTCTGTAAATAATATTTTACAATATTATCTTAAATATATAAGGTATAGAACTATGTGTTTAATACATTTATTAGGTGTTTAAAGTTCAGAAGCATAAAGAAGAAAACTAAACGTCTTCTAAACCCACTGCTTGGGTGCAGGATTGGACTCAGATCTTCATCTGGTTTCTCCACCTTCCTGCTTAGGTGGAGCATCCCCTGCCTCTTCATTTTCAGGCAGTAAACAGGACCTTGGTCAGTCACAACCAGTGGTTGAAAGCTATACCCATCCCCTGCCCCACCACCCCACACCCCGGCTGGTGTGTGTGTGTGTGTGTGTGTGTGAGTTGGGGGCGGTGGAGGGGGCATCTATCCTTCCACCCCTTGCCCACGTCCTGAGCACATGGTGAGGCGGTCGGGGGGGCGGGGGGCGGGAATGCCCTTCTTGCCTGGCGAGGCCCTGGGATGGTTTGCAAGTTGCACCCTTTGGGTCTCTGTGTGTTTATAGCTGACTCTTTTGTGTGCTTTCATGGTATGTGAGGCAGATTTCTGAGATGGTCCCCAACATTCCTGCCTCTCCCCTGAGTGTGGGGTGGGGGCTGAGACCGTGACAGGATTGTCACTCCCGTGATTGGGTTATAGTAGTTGGCAGATGTGAGGAAGGTCCTGTCTGGGCCTGGTCTCATCAGATGAGTCCTTAAAAGAGACAAGAAGCAACTTGAAGAAGTGAGAAGAGTGAGGACCTTAGTCCTGTGACAGCTGGGAGCCAGCTTTTGTCACTAGTGTGGAGGAGTATGGAAGGGGGTCCTGAGTTCCAGCCGAGAGGCGGCCTCAGAGACCCTGAGCAGAGGGCTGGCCTGCAGCACCGTGATTTGAGAGCTAAGCACTGTGTTTGTGGAGACTGGTTGTGCAGCAGTGGGAAGTCGCCCCGCTGCTTCTGCAGGCCCCACTGGGAGCCTTCTCCTGCCCTTCCTTGGTGTGGCCACACCCCCGCTGTTTGGATGACCCCCCTGCAAGTGGACCCTTTCTATCGGGATCCCATTGCTTTTCCGGTTGGACTGTTTGGGGAGCATTTAATCCCTCGTGACCCTCGTCTTTTGCTTTGACAGATTGGGAAACCCTCTGCCCCATCCCAGGCAGCAGGAGCAGCTGTTTTCCTTCCCTGCCTCCAAAGCAGCCAGTCAGCCCAGCTCTCTGTCTCTAGATTTCTCGGGTGGGAACCAGGCAGCAGTCCACTGAGCCTCCCTGGCCTGTTGGAAACTTTCTGGATGGTCCCATGAGCCTGTGCCCTGGCAGGGGTCCTAGTGAGGCGCACGGCACACGTTCTCCAGAGGAATTTCTCTTCTCGGAGTTCTTCTAGAGTCAGGGCCCCTGGATCAGTCTGGACCTGGCGCCCCCTCCTCTTCCCCTTCGAGCGCCAGAGAAAGCCTTCCCAGTCGATGCTGTTGGCCCTTCCGTGCTTTGGTGCAGGTGGGTGTTGAAGGCTTTTGCAGCTGTCTGGTGCTGATTGTTTATTTTTAATTTATGCTTTCCTTTGAAAATATGCACTTGATCTGTACCCTCGCTTTGACATATTATTGCATCTTGATGCTTCATTCAAAACTTCCAATTTCACATCCTGTCATACTTGTTTAATTTTTTTCTAAAGAAAACTAATATAAGTTTCTTGATGTTTCTAAAAAATGAAACCAGTTAAATAGAGGCATATCTTCTGATTCGTATTTTAGCAGAGTGGTTACTCCTGTTTGGCAGTAGAGTCTGAAGAAGGCTGGCCCTGACTTGCTGAGTCGTCTTAGTGCTGGAAAGGGAAACTTCTGTCTTCCAGCATCAGCATCACTTAGCTGGTACCTCAGTGATACCACGTAGCAAACCACTCCAGAAACCCTGGGGCCGGGGCTCATAAAAAAATGATCATTTACTGTCACTCAGTCACCAACCCCCACCCCCCACCCCCATCTTCACTGCAAGTCCTGCTCATTCCAGCAGGAGCGGTGGTGTTGGATCTGGGAAGAGGACTGTGTAGCACCTCACCGGGGGCTGCTGATCGATGCAGGACCTCTGTGGTTGAAGCCCTTCACTCTTTAAGTCACAACTAAGCCCACGATTTTATGCTCAGCTTCTGAAGCTTTAAGTGTGACTTGATCTTCTTGATGTTAAAGAGAATTAAAATGACAGTTAAGTTGGCTTGTGTCACTCTCCACCCTGCCCCAGTTCTAAATTAAGGCTGCCCTAGTTACAGCTGCTTTTCCTCCCGTGACTGAGTATCGGTTTGAGAGGATGAGTGTGCCTGGTTTGCATGGGTGCATGCTCGTGGCAAGCATGGACACACTGGTGCTCAGGTGCACTGAGCTGTGTTCCTCTGGAAAACAGTGTATGGTGGTGGAGAGAGAGTGCTTTGCGAGTTGGCAGACCTGACTTCTTATTTTTGTCCCTTTCAGCAAGTGACTTAACATCCAAGAGTGTTCGTGTCCCTGTCTGTAAAATGGAGACACAAACATCAATGTTTTGTTTTGCTGGATGATGAAGAGTGTAGTGTTCAGTCAGCCCTTGGAGTCTCCCATTGAAATCTCAAAATTTAAACACTTTAGAAGGTCTGCCTTTGAGATCATCCCAGTAATCCTGGACAGCTGGAACACTAGCCAGTCAGGGTCCCCAGGCAAACATATTCCCATAAACGCGACTGGTCGCAGAGAAATGTTACCAACACCATTGGAAGTTAACGGGCTAAAGAAGCATGAAAGGGGTAGGTGGATGGCACTGGAGTAAGGACATTTGTCCAAGGAATTAAACAGCCAGGCAACCAGATGACCTTGATAACTAGTCTGATCACACCCCCAGATTTTGATGCTTATCGCCTCGAATGTGGTTTTATGTTCGTGGAGAAGACTCAGCCGCTGGCAGACTTGGCAGAAGCAGAAGAGAGGTGTGTTCATCGGTGTAACAACTTTAATAGCAGGAGTGCTTATAAAACATTTTGGATTCCTAGCCCCTAGGGCATAGCCCTCTTTGTGCCTGGGTTCCTACCACGCAGTGGCACACTCGGCCCTGGGCCCCAAAGCCAGGGTCAGTGGGTCCCATCCTGGGCGGGGGCGGTAGAAGGAGCCCTTGGTCAGGAGCTCAGAGTCCCCCTGTCAGATTTGCTGGCTGGAAAGCAAAACAAAACAGTGAAATAGAAGTGAGCTTCACTTGACCAAAATAGTATGCATCGTGTTTTTCTTGGTTTTGGTTAATAACAGCTATTAATTCATCCATTGTTTCCATTAATTCATCCATCATGTTTTCTGAGCAACTACTGTGTGTCAAGGGTTAAGGGATAAGCTGGTGAACAAGGGCCCCTCTAACGTTCTTTGTTCTAGTTATGGGCTCAGGTTTAGTATCAGCCAGAGGAGCCTCTGTCTGAATGAACTTGTGTACATTAATCTGCATAGAGGGATATATATATATTTTTTTACCAAAATTGATTTGTCAGAGTGATAATCAATTCATTTTGATACATTTTTGGTCCCCAACTGTTGTCAAACATTTGATTGCTTAACTCTCCATGATTTCTTTGAAAGAGTAAGGAAGGAAGGGAAGATAAAATAACATTGAAATTAGTAGATTTGGGGATCGTGGAACATCTCAAGGAGAAAAGGCTTAATGGGAAAGAAAGTAGAAACAGAATTAAGGATTTACATTTAGCTTATGATCTCAATTTTTCACATTTTTTGCACAAACTAGAGCATTTCCCCACTCTGCCTAGTAAGGTTTTAAATATCTGGCTTTAATTTGAATATTAATTTTATTTATGGGTGGTACCCCCAGTTGCCCATGACCATTGATAATTTGGAAGTGATTGTGCTCTGATCCTTACCATCAAGTAGTATTCCATGTATCTGAATTTATATAATAGAGGCTTAAAAATGTCTATGTCTATAGCTGGAAGGAGGGAGGGAAGGAGGGATGGGTAGGCTTTTTTTGAATTGAGTTTAAAGACTTGCCTCAACGATGTTCTATATTGGGGATTAAAGGGACTTCTCAGTTTCTCTCTTGAACATAATGTGTCTTTCCCTGAACTGAGGGAAGTCTAAGGAAACTTGCACAGCTCTCTTACTTGACAAGAGGCAAAATGGAATGATGCTGTAAAAACTGTATGAAACACAGTAATTTAAAATGCAGTTTTAAGGTGCATTTAGTTTGAGTGGTCCGTGAAGCTGTTGGGTTCCTGTTTGTGTTTGTGTTTAGTTACCTGGAGTAACTTCAGGTGTGTCTCCTGGATGTCCAGGTGCCTTCCTCCTTGTACTTCCTGTGGATTGTTAGGACCAGCCATTTCCTTCTGGTTTCTGCCACTGAAACTCCTGGCGTTTTTATACTTTGCTGCCTTCTTTAGTTTTTATAGATGATTATTTCAAGGCAGTTCTTACCTGCACTTCCCTGTAACTCTCTTTCTCTTTAATATAGCATCCGCGTGAATATATCAACACTTTTTAAAATCAAAGGGTAGTTGGCTCACTGCAAGTCTGGGTATGTTTGGTATTTGGGCTTCCTGGTGATGCTCCACGTGTCAAATTTATTTTCAGAAAGCTGGTTAAATTTTTAATGGGACCCATAGTTAAATCACCCTGTAAACAGAAACTGTTTATATTTTTTGTAAAGAGGAATGTCATTTTTTTAGCCTAAGTAAATGAGAAGGTTTGCTTATATTCCTTTGCAGTTTGAAGGAAAATACCTTGAAATAGGGAAGACTTCAAGAAAGAGGACTAGAAAGTTTTATAATCTCTCTTGAAGAACAGCAGAAATGTTCCAGCAACACCTCTGATGGTTGAGGCTGGAGTCGATCCCCGTCTCTGCTTGGCTGCTCCACACGGGTCCAGTCGAGCCGAGGGGGAAGTGGGGCAGCTGGAGGCATGGTTCGCTCTCTCCGTGAAGGCGTCAGGCCTGCTGGATCCTCATCTCTTTTAGTTACATGTTAGTTGGCTCCTTTAAAGGGAGGAAGGGTAGGCAGAGAGACAGACATAAAGGCCTCTGGTTAGCGTTGAGAAGCCACCCTGTCCACTGAACACTCCAGAGACCCCCAGAGGGTTACTTCCTTTGCCCTTGACCGTGGAGACTGTCACTGACTGAGCAGATGGGTTTTTAACCACAGTGGTCACTGGGCCAGTCAACACATACGTGTTTATGTTTGCTCTCTGCCTTTGTACTCACTTCTTCCCCTGGCCCCAGGCCACTTCTGATCTGCTGTCTGTCACTCTCTTTTTTCCTTTTCTAGAATATAATATAAATAGAAGCATACATTATGTCATCCTTCTGGTTTTACTGCTTTCATTTAGTATGACATTTTGAGATTCATCCATGTGATGGTATGTATCAATGTTTGTTCTGTTTTATTGCTGAGTAGTGTTCCATGGTTCGGCTATGCTATAATTTGTTTATCCCTTCATCAGTTGATAGATATTTGAATTGTTTCCAGTTTGGGGCAATTATGAATAATGCTTCTATAAATATTCACACAGAAGTTTTGTGTGGACATATCTTTTCATTTCTTTTTGGTAAATACCCAAGAGTTGACTGGCCAGGTCCTATGGTAAGTATATGTTTAAGTATATGTTTTTAAAAAAAGGTAATGCCATACTGGTTTTCAAAGCGGCTATACCATTTTGCATCCCAACCAGCAATGAGGGAGAGTTCCAGTTGCTCCACATGCTAACACTTGACATGGTTAGTCTTTTTACTGTTAGTCATTTTGGTGGTTGTGTACCAAAACAAGCTGTTTTGGTACACATTTCCCTGATTGAGCATTTCTGATGTTGAGCATCTCTTCATGAGTTTATTGGTTATTTCTGTATTTAGTTTTGTGACGTGTCTGTTAAAATCTTTTGCTCATTTTTATTTGGGTTGTTTGCTTTTTTATTGAGTTGTAAGACACCTGTATATACTCTGTATATAAGCTTTTGTCAAAAATATATTTTGCAAATAGTCTCTCCTAGGCTGTGGCTTGGCTTTTTGTTTTCTTAGCTGTGTTTCAAAGAGCAGAGTTTAATTTTTATGAAGTCTATTTTATAATTTTTAAAATACAGGTTGTAGTTTTTGTGGCTTATGTAAGAAATATTTGCCTAACCTAACATCACAAAGGTTCTCTTCTATATTTTCTTCTATAAGTTTAATAGTCTTGGCTCTTGTGTTTAGTTCCGTGATCCCTATTGAGTTAATCTGTGTGTGTGGTGTAAGAGTCAAGTTCACTTTTATCCATACATTTCCATTTGAAGAGTCTGTCTTTGCCCCATTGAAAAACCGTGGCACCTTTATTGAAGCTCAATAGACCATATAAGGATGGGTCTTTTTTTGGACACGCTATTCTGTTGCATTGATCTGTATATCTATTCTGACACTAAATACACTTTCTTGACTACTGCAGCTTTATAAGGCCTCTTGAAATTAGGTAGTACAAGTCCTCCAACCTTACCCTTTTTCACGATGCTTTTGGCTTTAGGTCCCTTTCCTTTCCATATAAATTTTCAACTTAGTTTGTCAGTCTGTTCGAAAAAGCATGCTAGGATTTTAATTGTAATTGACTGAATTTAAATATTAATTGGGGAACATGCCGTGGAGCAACTACGCCCGTGCGCCACAACTACTGAGCCTGCGCTCCAGAGCCCGCGAGCCACAACTACTGAAACCTGCGTGCCTAGAGTCCGTGCTCCGCAACAAGAGAAGCCCGCGCACCGCAACAAAGAGTAGCCCCTGCTCGGCACAACTAGAGAAAAGCCCGCGTGCAGCAATGAAGATCCAACGCAGCCATAAATAAATAAATAATTTTATTGAACTTGTCAAATAACCAACTTTTCTCTTCATAATTTTCTGTTTTTTATTTCATTGATTCACTTCTTATCTTTATTATTTCCTTCCATTTACTTACTTTGGATTTAGTTTGTTCTTTTTCTGATTTTTTAAGTGTGAACTCAGATTATTATTTTTATATCTTCTTTTTTTTTCATTTTTTTAAACATCTTTATTGGGGTATAATTGCTTTATAATGGTGTGCTAGTTTCTGCTTTATAACAAAGTGAATCAGTTATACATATAAATATGTTCCCATATCTCTTCCCTCTTGTGTCTCCCTCCCTCCCACCCTCCCTATCCCACCCCTCCAGGCGGTCACAAAGCATCAAGCTGATCTCCCTGTGCTATATGGCTGCTTCCCACTAGCTATCTACCTTACGTTTGGTAGTGTATATATGTTCATACCTCTCTCTTGCTTTGTCACAGCTCACCCTTCCCCCTCCCCATATCCTCAAGTCCGTTCTCTAGTAGGTCTGTGTCTTTATTCCTGTCTTACCCCTAGGTTCTTCATAACATTCTTTTTTTCTTAAATTCTATATATATGTGTTAGCATACGGTATTTGTCTTTCTCTTTCTGACTTAGTTCACTCTGTATGACAGACTCCAGGTCCATCCACCTCATTACAAATAGCTCAATTTCGTTTCTTTTTATGGCTGAGTAATATTCCATTGTATATATGTGCCACATCTTCTTTATGCATTCATCCAAAGATGGGCACTTAGGTTGTTTCCATCTCCGGGCTATTGTAAATAGAGCTGCAATGAACATTTTGGTACATGACTCTTTTTGAATTATGGTTTTCTCAGGGTATATGCCCAGTAGTGGGATTGCTGGGTCATATGGTAGTTCTATTTGTAGTTTTTTAAGGAACCTCCATACTGTTCTCCATAGTGGCTGTACCAATTCACATTCCCACCAGCAGTGCAAGAGTGTTCCCTTTTCTCCACACTGTCTCCAGCATTTATTGTTTCTAGATTTTTTGATGATGGCCATTCTGACTGGTGTGAGATGATATCTCATTGTAGTTTTGATTTGCACTTCTCTAATGATTAGTGATGTTGAGCTTTCTTTCATGTGTTTGTTGGCAGTCTGTATATCTTCTTTGGAGAAATGTCTATTTAGGTCTTCTGCCCATTTTTGGATTGGGTTGTTTGTTTTATTGTTATTGAGCTGCTTGTAAATTTTGGAAATTAATCCTTTGTCAGTTGCTTCATTTGCAAATATTTTCTCCCATTCTGAGGGTTGTCTTTTGGTCTTGTTTATGGTTTCCTTTGCTGTGCAAAAGCTCTGAAGTTTCATTAGGTCCCATTTGTTTATTTTTGTTTTTATTTCCATTTCTCTAGGAGGTGGGTCAAAAAGGATTTTGCTGTGATTTATATCATAGAGTGTTCTGCCTATGTTTTCCTCTAAGAGTTTGATAGTTTCTGACCTTACATTTAGGTCTTTAATCCGTTTTGAGCTTATTTTTGTGTATGGTGTTAGGGAGTGATCTAATCTCATACTTTTACATGTACCTGTCCAGTTTTCCCAGCACCACTTATTGAAGAGGCTGTCCTTTCTCCACTGTACATTCCTTCCTCCTTTATCAAAGATAAGGTGACCATATGTGCGTGGGGTTATCTCTGGGCTCTCTATCCTGTTCCATTGATCTATCTGTTTTTTTGCCAGTACCATACTGTCTTGATTACTGTAGCTTTGTAGTATAGTCTGAAGTCAGGGAGCCTGATTCTTCCAGCTCCGTTTTTCATTCTCAAGATTGCTTTGGCAATTTGGGGTCTTTTGTGTTTCCATACAAATTGTGAATTTTTTTGTTCTAGTTCTGTGAAAAATGCCATTGGTAGTTTGATAGGGATTGCATTGAATCTGTAGATTGCTTTGGGTAGTAGAGTCATTTTCACAATGTTGATTCTTCCAATCCAAGAACATGGTATATCTCTCCATCTATTTGTATCCTCTTTAATTTCTTTCATCAGTGTCTTATAATTTTCTGCATACAGGTCTTTTGTCTCCTTAGGTAGGTTTATTCCTAGATATTTTATTCTTTTTGTTGCAATGGTAAATGGGAGTGTTTTCTTGATTTCACTTTCAGATTTTTCATCATTAGTGTATAGGAATGCCAGAAATTTCTGTGCATTAATTTTGTATCCTGCAACTTTACCAAATTCATTGATTAGCTCTAGTACTTTTCTGGTAGCATCTTTAGGATTCTCTATGTATAGTATCATGTCATCTGCAAACAGTGATAGCTTTACTTCTTCTTTTCCGATTTGGATTCCTTTTATTTCCTTTTCTTCTCTGATTGCTGTGGCTAAAACTTCCAAAACTATGTTGAATAAGAGTGGTGAGAGTGGGCAACCTTGTCTTGTTCCTGATCTTAGTGGAAATGGTTTCAGTTTTTCACCATTGAGGATGATGTTGGCTGTGGGTTTGTCGTATATGGCCTTTATTATGTTGAGGAAAGTTCCCTGTATGCCTGCTTTCTGCAGGGTTTTTATCATAAATGGGTGTTGAATTTTGTCGAGAGCTTTCTCTGCATCTATTGAGATGATCATATGGTTTTTCTCCTTCAATTTGTTAATATGGTTTATCACATTGATTGACTTGCGTATATTGAAGAATCCTTGCATTCCTGGAATAAACCCCGCTTGATCATGGTGCATGATCCTTTTAATGTGCTGTTGGATTCTGTTTGCTAGTATTTTGTTGAGGAGTTTTACATCTATGTTCATCAGTGATATTGGCCTGTAGTTTTCTTTCTTTGTGACATCCTTGTCTGGTTTTGGTATCAAGGTGATGGTGGCCTTGTAGAATGAATTTGGGAGTGTTCCTCCCTCTGCTATATTTTGGAAGAGTTTGAGAAGGATAGGTGTTAGCTCTTCTCTAAATGTTTGATAGAATTCGCCTGTGAAGCCATCTGCTCCTGGGCTTTTGTTTGTTGGAAGATTTTTAATCACAGTTTCAATTTCAGTGCTTGTGATTGGTCTGTTCATATTTTCTTTTTCTTCCTGATTCAGTCTTTGCAGGTTGTGAATTTCTAAGAATTTGTCCATTTCTTCCAGGTTGTCCGTTTTATTGGCATAGAGTTGCTTGTAGTAATCTCTCATGATCTTTTGTATTTCTGCAGTGTCAGTTGTTACTTCTCCTTTTTCATTTCTGATTCTATTGATTTGAGTCTTCTCCCTTTTTTTCTTGATGAGTCTGACTAATGGTCTATCTATTTTGTTTATCTTCTCAAAGAACCAGCTTTTAGTTTTATTGATCTTTGCTATCGTTTCCTTCATTTCTTTTTCATTTATTTCTAATCTGAATTTTATGATTTCTTTCCTTCTGCTAACTTTGGGGGTTTTTTATTCTTCTTTCTCTAATTGCTTTAGGTGCAAGGTTAAGTTGTTTATTCGAGATGTTTCCTGTTTCTTAAGGTGGGCTTGTATTGCTATGAACTTCCCTCTTAGAACTGCTTTTGCTGCATCCCATAGGTTTTGGGTGGTCGTGTCTCCATTGTCATTTGTTTCTAGGTATTTTTTTATTTCCTCTTTGATTTCTTCAGTGATCACTTCGTTATTAAGCCGTGTATTATTTAGCCTCCATGTGTTTGTAGTTTTTACAGATCTTTCCCTGTAATTGATATCTAGTCTCATAGCTGTGGTCGGAAAAGATACTTGATACGATTTCAATTTTCTTAAATTCACCAAGGCTTGATTTGTGACCCAAGATATGATCTATCCTGGAGAATGTTCCATGATCACTTGAGAAAAATGTGTATTCTGTTGTTTTTGGATGGAATGTCTTATAAATATCAATTAAGTCCATCTTGTTTAATGTATCATTTAAAGCTTGTGTTTCCTTATTTATTTTCATTTTGGATGATCTGTCCATTGGTGAAAGTGGGGTGTTAAAGTCCCCTACTATGAATGTGTTACTGTCGATTTCCCCTTTTATGGCTGTTAGTATTTGCCTTATGTATTGAGGTGATCCTATGTTGGGTGCATAAATATTTACAATTGTCTTGATTACTGTAGCTTTGTAGTATAGTCTGAAGTCAGGGAGCCTGAATTTTTCCATCCCCTTACTTTCAGTCTGTATGTGTCTCTAGGTCTGAAGTGAGTCCCTTGTAGACAGCATATATATGGGTCTTGTTTCTGTATCCATTCAGCCACTCTGTGTCTTTTGGTGGGAGCATTTAGTCCATTTACATTTAAGGTAATTATCGATACGTATGTTCCTATTCCCATTTTCTTAATTGTTTTAGGTTCGTTATTGTAGGTGTTTTCCTTCTCTTGTGTTTCTTGCCTACAGAAGTTTCTTTAGCATTTGTTGTAAAGCTGGTTTGGTGGTGCAGAACTCTCTCAGCTTTTGCTTGTCTGTAAAGGTTTTAATTTCTCCATCAAATCTGAATGAGATCCTTGCTGGGTAGAGTAATCTTGGTTGCAGGTTTTTCTCCTTCATCACTTTAAATATGTCCTGCCACTCCCTTCTGGCTTGCAGAGTTTCTGCTGAAAGATCAGCTGTTAACCTTATGGGGATTCCCTTGTGTGTTATTTGTTGTTTTTCCCTTGCTGCTTTTAATATGCTTTCTTTGTATTTAATTTTTGACAGTTTGATTAATATGTGTCTTGGTGTATTTCTCCTTGGATTTATCCTGTATAGGACTCTCTGTGCTTCCTGGACTTGATTAACAATTTCCTTTCCCATATTAGGGAAGTTTTCAACTATAATCTCTTCAAATATTTTCTCAGTCCATTTCTTTTTCTCTTCTTCTTCTGGAACCCCTATAATTCGAATGTTGGTGCGTTTAATGTTGTCCCAGAGGTCTCTGAGACTGTCCTCAGTTCTTTTCATTCTTTTTTCTTTATTCTGCTCTGCAGTAGTTATTTCCATTATTTTATCTTCCAGATCACTTATCCGTTCTTCTGCCTCAGTTATTGTGCTATTGATCCCATCTAGAGTATTTTTCATTTCATTTATTGTGCTGTTCATCATTGTTGAAACATGTGTTTTGTTTCATGTTTAGTTCTTCTAGGTCCTTGTTAAATGTTTCTTGCATTTTGTCTATTCTATTTCCAAGATTTTGGATCATCTTTACTATCATTATTCTGAATTCTTTTTCAGGTGGACTGCCTATTTCCTCTTCATTTTTTAGGTCTGGTGGGTTTTTATCTTGCTCGTTCATCTGCGGTGTGTTTTTCTGTCTTTTCATTTTGCTTATCTTACTGTGTTTGGGGTCTCCTTTTTGCAGGCTGCAGGTTCGTAGTTCCCATTGTTTTTGGTGTCTGTCCTCAGTGGCTATGGTTGGTTCAGTGGGTTTTGTAGGCTTCCTGGTGGAGGGGACTAGTGCCTGTGTTCTGGTGGATGAGGCTGGATCTTGTCTCTCTGGTGGGCAGGTCCACCTCTGGTGGTGTGTTTTGGGGTGTCTGTGGACTTATTATGATTTTAGGCAGCCTCTCTGCTAATGGGTGGCATTGTGTTCCTGTTTTGCTAGTTGTTTGGCATAGGGTGTCCAGCACTGTAGCTTGCTGGTCGTTGAGTGAAGCTGGGTGCTGGCGTTGAGATGGAAATCTCTGGGAGATTTTTGCCGTTTGATATTATGTGGAGCTGGGAGGTCTCTTGTTGACCAGTGTCCTGAAGTTGGCTCTCCCACCTCAGAGGCACAGCACTGACTCCTGGCTGCAGCACCAGGAGCCTTTCATCCACACAGCTCAGACCAGGTATGTGGGGAGTTTCTTGCCTTTTGGGAGGTCTGAGGTCTTCTGCCAGCATTCAGTAGGTGTTCTGTAGGAGTTGTTCCACGTGTAGATGTAATTCTGGTGTATCTGTGGGGAGGAAGGTGATCTCCGCATCTTACTCTTCCGCCATCTTCCCGGAAGCCCTATATCTTCTTTTCTAATATAAGCATTTAAAGCTATAGACACGCCTCTAAGTACTGCTTTAGCTGTATCCCACAAATTTTGAAATGTTTTATTTTTATTATTATTCATTTCAGAATATCTTCTAATTTTCCTCATGATCTCTTCTTTGACCCATGGAATATTTAGAAATAAATTGTTCAATTTCCAAATATTTGGGGCTTTCCTAGTATCTTAATATTGTTAACTTCAAATTTAATTCCATTGTGGTCAGACAGTGCATTTTGTATGACTTTGGTGTTTAAAATTAATTGCTACTTGTTTTTAGGCCTAGCATATGGTCTTTCCACATATACTTGAAAAGAATGTCTATTATGCAGTTGTAATGTCTTTAAAAGTCCTGGTGGGGGCTTCCCTGGTGGCGCAGTGGTTGAGAGCCTGCCTGCCAATGAAGGGGACACGGGTTCGTGCCCCGGTCTGGGAAGATCCCACATGCCGCGGAGCAGCTGGGCTCATGAGCCGTGGCCGCTGAGCCTGCGCATCCGGAGCATGTGCTTCGCAGTGGGAGAGGCCACAACAGTGAGAGGCCCGTGTACCGCAAAAAAAAAAAAGAAAGAAAAAATCCTGGTGGCTGATAGTGTTTTTCAGATCTTTTATGTATTTGCAATTTTCTTCTTCTTCTCCTTATTTTTATTATTAGTATTAGTATTAGTTTAGGAGTAAGAAAACTACAGGGCTAAATGTATCCTGCTGCCTATTTTTACAAATAAAGTTTTATTGGAATACAGCTACACCCATTTTTTTATATATCATCTCTGGCTGCTTTTGCACTACCAAAGCTGAGTTAAATAGTGACAGAGACTGTATGGCCCAGAAAGCCTATGATATTTACTATCTGGTCCTTTATAGAAAAAGTTTGCTGGTCTCCAAGTTGTCCCAGTGACTGGTGAGAGGAAGGATTAAAACCTTATTTTAATGATAGTTGGAATCATCTCTCTCTCCCTTTGATTCTGTTTTTGCTTTGTGTGTTTTGTTTTTCTTTTTTGAGATGCATACACATTTATGATTGCTGTGTTCTCCTGATGAATTGACCTTTTATCATAGTGAAATTTCCCTTTTTATCTCTGATGATACTTTTCGTCATGGAGTCCATGTATTTGATATTAACATTGTCCTTCCAGCCTTCTCACTATTTGTGTTGTATATCTTTTCAGTCGATTTACTTGAAGCTGTTGTTTATTTGTGAAATTTGGTTAAAGAATTAGATGGGGTATGGAGAAAAGTGAAAAGTGTCTTATGGGAATGGAGACTGAGAAACTGCCTGGAAACTGAGGGAAGTGAGAACCGGCATTTTGGTCAGGGTTTTCTTTTTTTCTTTTTTTTTTTTTAAATAAATTTATTTATTTATTTTTATTTGTTTATTTTTGGCTGCACTGGGTCTCTGTTGCTGTGAGCGGGCTTTCTCTAGTCACAGCGAGCAGGGGCTACTCTTCATTGTAGTGCGCGGGCTTCTCATTGAGGTGTCTTCTCTTGTTGCGGAGCACGGGCTCTGGGCATGCGGGCTCAGTAGTTGTGGCTCACGGGCTCTAGAGTGCAGGCTCAGTAGTTGTGACACACGGGCTTAGTTGCTCCGCAGCATGTGGGATCTGCCCGGTCCAAGACTCAAACCTGTGTCCCCTGTATCGGCAGGCAGATTCTTAACCACCGTGCCACCAGGGAAGCCCACATCAGGGTTTTCTGGACCAAGTTCATCAGGCATCCTGGTTGCTGCAATCCAGGATAAATATAGTATGTGTAACCTTGATCATATGCTTGATCCTTGATTTCTTCACCTGTGAAGTGAGGATAAGAATACATTTGTATTTATGTCAAACCAAATTCATGTATGTGGATAGTTGTGCAGATTACCAAGCACCATTAAAGAATTATTTTAAAGAGTGGGACAGTATAGTGTAAATGGGAGCAAAAGACAGCTTTCCATTCATAGATTTTTTTTTATGTGAAGGGTGTCATTTAAATTTCTGATTTCTTTCTTTGACTCTTGTTGTGACCGTGAAAAACTTTCTTTAGGGAAGTTTGGCTCTGGTCAGTGTTCAGGGCTGTAGAGTTTATCCACTTAATGAAGCCTTTGAAGGCGTGATGACTCATCTTTTCCTTGTTTGTCCCTAAAAGGTACATTGAGGTTCTTAATGAGAAATTAAGTTTCCTTTGGTGTAACTTTGCTTTGGTTTTAATTCTCCTCCCCTGATTACAAAGGGGAAAAAAAAGCTCAAGTGGTTCCTGCCACATTTTTTCTCAAGGTAGACCAATTACTCTTACAGGTCTGTTGGAGTAGTGAAAGCCTTCATAATGCCTTCCTAGCAGCACTTTATTTTGAGGCCTCTGGAGAGATTTGGGGTCCTGAGTGCATGTGGAGACCACACCATGAGCAGCTGGGGGCCTGTCTGAGGAATGAGGAGCTGAAGGAGGAAGTTTAGTAGAGTAGTTTTTCAGTCACTAAATGCAGTTCAATTTCATCTTGTTTTATTGGCATAGAAATAGAGCTACTCAAGGGAGGGACCAGAGCTTGAAGAAGCTTGAGTTTTGCCAACAGGAAACGCAGACTCGAGGTCTTCTGACTCAGCGTCCTTCACTGTAGAAAGCTCTGTGTGTGCTGCAGATAAACAGAGATTATTTTCCACCCCGGTTCACCTCTTTAAAGACAATCTATACTACCTCTCCCACCCCCACCTATTTCAGTATTCATCACTGTTAGAGTATTTGCATTTTCTTTTTTGCCCAAATAGGAATAACACATGAATTAGCTATTGTGATCGCTGTGTCTTGTTGGAGGAAAGAAGTTACATCAGAAATTTATGGGACTAACATCAGGATTAATATTTGCATGTTTGCTTAGTCATGTCCTGGATTTAAGTGCATGCAACAGGTAAAGAGTCCACACTCTAAATATAATTCTTATTTCAAAAAGACAATCTCAGGTGCGTGAAAAGGAAGTATAATCAGTGTCCTACTGGAGAGGAGGAATAGGTGCTGAGATGGTAGACAGATGTCCTGATATGAGGCCAGGCGGCTGTGCCCTGGGCTTAGCTGTGGCCTACTGGGCCCTTGAAAACCACGGCCAGGCCCACTGGGACAGCTCTGGAGGCCCTGACATCCCTGAGGGGTGTGGGAAGACCGAATGGCAGGCATCAACATGCTAGGGTTCTTTCTGGCCCAAGAACAAGGAAATAAGAAAAACACAATTGAAATTTACACGACCAGCTACCAGTGGAGGTTACGTAAAACAGGGTTGGTTTTTTGGTTTGGTTTGGTTTGGTTTGGTTTGGTTTGATTTTTTGGTTTTTGCACCAGATCTTTCTGATTTATCTGTATTTATTTTTTGTTAAAAGATATAAGTTAAAGAAAAACTGGTAAGAGCCCTGGGCCAAGAAACTGAGAACTCCATAATTCTTTGTTTAATCTCTAAGGCAAAGCAGATCTGTATCTAAAATTAAGTGGACATTGAATAAACTTAGTGTGTGTAAGGGCACTCATGCTTGCAGATGTCTGCATCTGTTAAGGGCAGGGTAAGGGGAACAGGAAGTGCTGGGGCTTGTATTTTTTCTGGAAGAAATCGGCATTCCAGATGTGTCCCATAGAGTCTTTTTTCCTTCATGTATGTTCCTAAGTAACAGTTTCTGAAAGAGATTCAGTCCTGGTTGGGGGCTGGAGATGTGTTTATGCTGTGAGTTGTTAAATATATTTACAGCTTTCTGAGAGTTCAGTGGGGCTTCTACAGCTGGGCTTCAACAGCTGCTGGCTGGAACTAAACCAGTGTGATTCTTGGGAACATTGTAAATCGCTTCAGACTGTAAGGAGCAGTAGGAAAGGTAATTTGAAGGAAACTGCACATGTTGTTAGTGTTCTTAGTTACAGTGTGTCAGGAGAAGGATCTAAGATGGGAGTCTGTCTGTGTTTCTGCAGGGTGTTTGCTCTTACTCCGGGGCTGCCAGGAGGTTTGCCCACTCTGGTCCCGTCAAGTCTGTTGACGCTCCCACCTGGGGACGGGGCAGAGGCAGTGCCGGCTCCTGTTCGTGGGCGCTGCCGCGCCCTGTGCATGGGGTGGAAGGCGCAAGCGTGAGATGCACGGGGCCTTCACTGTCCACTCTCTGTGACGGGCTTGACCCTTGGGGGACCCCCTCCAAAGGCAGGGAGCCAAGGTCTCTCCCTCACCTGCAGGACCAACCTGACCCAACAGGCATTCCCACCAGGGTATAAACTGGGGCTGCCATTTTGGAAGATTCGGGGGAAGGTGTAGCAAAATGTAAAATATGCAGTTTAGACCAGTGCAAAAAGATAAATATTTAATGGTGCTTGTTATAACAGTTTAAAATGGTTCCCTTTAAATTACTGAGAACTCATATTCACACACCAGTGCCAACAATGGGGACTTGGTTTAGGAAATTACAGAAAGAGATTCAGCACAGATTGTTGAGTGGAAAAAAAAAAAGGCAGCAAGAGCCCTTTGATCTCTTATGTAAAAGTGTGTGTGCACACAAGTGTGCACAGAGATGTGAGGAAGAATAACCACCAAACGTGGGTGGTGGCTTTTTCAGGTGGTGGGAGTGCCTGGCTTCCTCTGAGATGTGAGCTCGTGGAGACCTGCACTGATGTTTCCCACTGGAAGTGCCCAGTGGCCAGCGTGTTTCCAGTTGACACTGGGTGCTGCTGCAGCTGAGATGCCTCGGGACACTCTCCCACCAGCACAGTGCCTGGAAATGCTCTCAGTCTGTAAAGTGTGCGCTACCTTTGGACCTCGTCCGCTTTGAGAAGTTTAGCATATGGAATATAATGTGAAAAAATAATTTATCTCAAATCCTACCTCCAACAGTAGTGAGGCCCTACTCACAGAACTGATGTTGTGTGGTTTACATTGGGGATTCAGTTAGTGGTTTAAAAAGTTGTTTGATTCAGAACGTGAGCCAGTGTATTTCGTGGAGAAGTTCTTTAACAGCCACTTTGGACCAGGCCTTGCCATCCACAGCACCACCTCCCTTGCTCCCTCTTGTCCACTTGCTTCCCAGGCGCCTCCCCTCCACCCCATGCACCTCTTCCCCCCAGTGGGATCGGGTCCCGTCCTTGGCAACACTGTCCCTGACCCTGCAGGCAGAACCTGCTGGTTCCTCCTCAGTCTCCACAGTGTCTAGGACGATCCTGGCACCATCTCCCTCCAGACCTGTGCTCTCCGTGGCAGCCTCAGGAACAGCCAGGGTGGGGGTGAGGGTAGGGGTTCTGCTCCAGAAACACAAAACCCCTTCCATCCTCCTTCTCGTGTTGCTCTTTCTTGTGAGTCCTTGGTGTTTTTAAACAAAACCTCTCCCTGGAGTTTTCCTTTGGCCTCTGAGGCTGGTTCGAGCACAGATCTGCTGGTTCTCTGTGTTTGCAGAGAGAGGCCTCTCGTGCGTCCAAGCTCCAAGGCATAGAAGGTGCCTCCCTTTTCTTTGCCCTTACCCCCTCTGAGTCCCTCCTGATGTTGTTCCGCTTTCCATTTAGCCTGGTTGCCCAGGTGTTAAGGGAGAATCACTTCTCTGGATGGATCAGGACCGTTACCTGGACGATAGGTCATCCCTGCTGTGCTGGGGGGGTGCTCATGGAGGCAGGTCAGGGATCATGCGTTTATGTTCCTTGCAGGTTTATTGAGTGTGGCTCTTCCTATTCAGTCCTACCAGTTAAATCCCAGTCCCCCCTTGGAAGCTGTTGGATGAGGGTACAAGTGTGCAGGCGAGCAGCAGATTCCTCTGTCCTGGTGCCCTCCCGAGGCAAGCACAGGTCTTAGTCAGGCTGGATGGAGCTGAAGGCCTTGGGCACCTGCTCTTAAAATACCTCCACCTGCCTCTGCAGCCGTCTCCTGTTAGGCACACTCCCAGCAGCTGGGAGCCTTCTGGGTACGGAGCCATGTGAATTCCAAGACCATCTGGCTCTTTCCTTAGGGTTTTATCCATTTGCTCCTGAGCCCCTGGACCGACCATGTGCAGCAGTGCTTTTGTTTACTGAATGTGGGCGGGTGGGGCCAGGGGCCAGGGATGTGGGTGGTTAAAGGGTCTAAAAGATCTGAGGACCTTGAAGGTGGCTTAACAGACTGAAGA
Source organism: Delphinapterus leucas (assembly GCF_059928025.1). Taxonomy (NCBI): domain Eukaryota; kingdom Metazoa; phylum Chordata; class Mammalia; order Artiodactyla; family Monodontidae; genus Delphinapterus; species Delphinapterus leucas. The sequence continues at coordinate 27,598,315 of NC_143142.1, read as the reverse complement.
AAGAGACCTTTTTCAACTGGAGAGAATTTGTACTTTTGCATTATTGTTAAACTTAGTGTCCCATCCCTTGATGAGCATTTATAAGCTGCCTTTGTGCCTTGACCCTCTTGGTCTGTGTTACATCAGGTCTCAGAGCTGGATTGGTGGAGTCACCTGGAATTTGTTGGTGAGTGAGAGGCAGCCTGTGGGGTCAGCCAGACCCTGGTTCAAATCCAAATGCGACCCTTTATCATCAGCTTTGCACCCTTAGGGAAGTCAGTTAACATTTCTGAGCCACAGTTTTTTCAACAACCTAACGACTACCTCCAGCAGGGCTGCTGGGACGGTAGCTAAGGAAACGTCTGTGAGGGGAACCAGCGCAGCCTGACATGGGGGGGGTGCCCAGGGAGGCAAGGACGAGGCCGGCTGAAGACGCCGGCCCACGTGCGCGCGCACAGACGGGCGCGCACAGACGGGCGCGCGCTGGGAGTCGCCATGGGACCAAGCCCAGCCCCGCGCACCCTCAGTCCTGGCCCAGAGTCTAAATTGCTGGGCCTGCACGGAGCCACGCTGCTCCTCAGAAGTAACAGTTGGGGAGGGGCTTGGTGAACTTTGGTGAAAATGCAATCCATTATTTACTTGAGTAGCATCCATTTAGAACACATGGTTCTTTATACCTTAAAGTTGGAATTACATATTCCGGTCTTTGAAAACTACAACTATCTGAAAAATTAACTTTCTGCACAAGCTACTCGAGCGTAAGAACAGAGTCTTAAACTTGTTGGAAAATCCATCAATGTCTAGCAGTTAGTCCGTGATAAGTCCTAGATGGCATCGTGGATGGAGTACTGCATGCTCTCCTTTCTTCTTCCCCAGTTGGGGCTCTCGTAAGCATTTCCAGTCTTAAAGCAACTTCCTGAATTTCCCCCAAAGCAAGCAGCCACCTAGTTGAATTTCACTGTCGTCGTAAAGTGGTACTGAGGCAGTCACATTTGGGGGGTGCCTGGATGGGAGAGCACGGTGGTGCCTCAGAGAAGCTGAGTCGAGATAAGAAACATTTCCATCGAGGCACAGAGGGAGGCACCATGCAAGCCTCTAATTCGCTAAGGTCCCTGCTGGCAGTTTTTAATGCCCTGTTGATTTTATTAAACATTTATAATAAGAAGTTTGAGTTTTGTTTAGGCTAAAACCATAATGATAACAGCTGTCTTCATCTCTCAGAAGCAGTGAAAGTCACATGGTGGAGGAATCAGCACTGGATGGGGAGCCGGCCCAGGTCACAGGCTGAGATGCAGCTCCTGGGAGGTGCTGGGGGTATGTCTGGCCAGGGCGCCAAAGGGCAGGGGGTTTTGTGAGTAAGATTCAAAAAGACCAATGGTTCTGTTGAATTTATTTTACTCACAGAGGTATTTAAACTGAGGAACAAATACATAATTGTGTTTTTAGCGCATCTAAGCAAAGGGAACTGAGTCTGAGTATTTGGGCTGGAAGAGTGACGCGTTCAAAGGCTGTGGCCGCGAGGCTCTGTGAAGCCCCGGGGGACAAACTTAGGAGGGCGAGGGCGTCCAGGTCAGCCGGGGTGCTGGTGCTGACAGTGCCCTGGTCAGTCAGGGCTGTCATGGGTTAGCCTGTGGAGCTTCACAGCTCCCAGCTTTTCTAGTTCTTGCTTTTTGGGTTTTTCCAGTGGAGCCATCAGCAGGGTGGTCAAGAAGGCAATTCTGCTATCAAGCAAAACTAAGTTCAAATTCGGGCCCTGCCCTTGAGAAGCCAGAGAACGTGGGCAAGTTTCTTAATTTCTCTGGGCTGTGTTTACCCTGTAGGATGGAGATGCTATGACCTGCCTCGTGGGTAGTTCTGAACTGTTGCCGTCATCCAGCCAGCACCTCTTCATTATTCAGACCTTCCCTTGGGACCGTTGGCCATGTCCACAAAGAGAAATCAGACACCATTGCTGCCTTCATAGGGCTTATTATCTACTTAATGTAAGACTTGAGAACAGTTTACATCAGGAAGTGAGAAAGACCACATAAAAGGTTCCAACAGAATGTTGTGCTGGTTCTGTGGAGAGTAAAGCATAGCTTTGCGAGGAGTTGAAAACACAGCCCTAAGCAGAGACTCTGCTCATTAACAGGGGACGACTTCACCCACAGAATTGTTTAATTTCTGTAAGAAAGCAAAAGCCAGCAAAAGAAAAACTTCACCTGATTGGTGTTATGCAAATTTTGATGGATGGAAACAAAAATCTGGAACCTGTAATGGATCTGTGGAGGGATTTGATGCTGGCATAAGTCAAAGCTGGTGGTATTGCCCTATGGGTTTTCTTTCCCTGAATTTATTTCTCTCTTGTTAAGAAAAAGTAAGAGTTTGCTGTGCCAAAAGGACATGGAGTTAGGTTGAAACTAGCCATAATCATTTTATTTGTTTCATTTACTTTATTATGTGGATTAGTTGAGAATTCACCCATTCTTAAAATATTCTTAAGAAAGGATTGAAAAATGATAAAAGGTTGGTATTTTGTTATTATATATTTTTAGTAAGTGTGGTGTTCTAGTTGAGTCTAAGACTTGGAACAGTGTTGAAATTGTTTATGAGTGGGAAATAGATGGAAGTAAATAAAAAAGACTTATAGTTAGTGATTTGTTCAGTATCACTTAGCAACATCAATATATTTGTCCACAAATAAAGGTCCCCTGTTTTGTGCACGTTGAAAATATTTGTACACTGAAGTGTTTATGACCTTGTGTACACACTATCTAAGGCACTAGGACATTTTGGTCATTGCTGGGTTTGCAGTACTTAATTTGGGCGTCTAGACTCTGGTTATAGTGACAGAAAACCGTCTGAAAATATGAGACAGGATTTTAAAGAATGACACTCTTAAAATATGTCTGCAAACTGCCTCTTAACACAGAAGTAAATTAAATTACAGACCTAGAAATATCTTAATTTAAAAGGATTTCTGTCTTCGAAAATAATTATTTGCATGGTTTGAACATCACTTTTTCCTCTTCTGAAGCTGAAACATTATGTTCCGTGAGCTGAACCAAGAACAGGGGCAATTACTATTAAAAACATGGAAATTGATTAATCTTCAGCTCTCTGGTACTTGATTATCTGGATCCTGACCAGCTCAGACACAGTGGCTCTTCATTTCTCCTGCTGACAGCAGTGTCCTTCAACATAAAACCACAGCCTGGGTGTCAAGACAGGTGGCAGTCCTGGCTGCTCTCATGATGTGGTCTTGGCCTGGGAGCAGGTCAGGTTAGCTGATCTGTCCCTTTTGTAAGTCTATCTGGTATTTGTTCACTGAAATTGCCATTCATACAGCAAATTACTGAGTAAGTCTCACTGTCCAAGGCTCTGTCTGGATGTCTCTGCCTAGCCCATTTTCACCCCCAGGATGTTTTATTTCTTCTAATTATTCTAGTCACATGGCTGGAATTTAATCCCATTATCCCACTTGTTGTCTGTCTTGTGCTTGAATAGATCATAGAATTGCCTTATTTTTCTCTGCTTCCCTGAGCCTGGTGCACAGTGGGCACTCATACACGAATGGTTATTAAGCCAATAGGCTGATGGACGGGTCAGAGACCGTGCAGGCATTACATACAGTCTGTATTCCAGCTGTTAGCTCAACATCAGGTGTTCAAACTTAAAAACATAATTCCCGTGTAAAAATATTACAAATTATGGCCAAAATTGAAAATTAGACCATGGTAATGTATATAACTGAGAATGTAACAGATTAGTTGTTTATGTGTTTTTCTAAGTCAGGAAGCCCGTGTATGTTCAATAAAATAGTTGTACATTTTTAATGCTATTTCAAGCATTTAGTTTAAAACATGGCTTTAAACGGGGCCTCTTCTGTTGATAGTTCACCTTCAAGTCTGATTTGGAAAGGGAGTGTGTGGGCTGTCTGGACACCAAAGGCTCAGGGGCCAAGGACACCTGCAAATGAGCTATTTAATTTTTGCTACAGTGAACTAGTGCCCTTTAATATTATTATTTCCTTTAGGGAAAACTGATGTTCAGGAACATTATAACAGAATTTAAATTTTGATACCTTGACGACTAAAAATAATATTTTAATGAGTAACTTGCACATATTTTCAAAAGGTAATCAGTAATTTATGTAAATGTTGCATCCCCAAGGATGGAGCCTAACTCCTTACTCCTTAGGGAGGGGCTATACGTACTTCCTGCCTTCCAAGTGTGTGACACACGACGGGGGAAGAGGAACTTCACGGTGGAGAGACCTGACAGCCACAAGCTCGGCCAGGGCAGGATGGCAGCGATGAGTCATGTTGAGAGCACTGGCTTTTGATATGACATGACAGAGATGACTCTGGGCTTTTATGGTCTTCCTCCACAAGACCGAAACATGCATTCTAATCACACAGGGGAAAAAATCAGACAAATCCCAGTCAAGGGGAATTCAACAAAATACCTGACCAGCCCTGCTCAGAACCGCCGAGGTCATCAAAAACAAGGGAAGTCTGAGAAACTTGTCACAGCCAGGGGAGCCTAAGGAGATGTGGTGACATAATGTAACATGGTGTCCCGGACGGGGTCCTGGAACAGAAAAAGGACATTATGTAAAAAAGGAAATATAAATACACTGTGGACTTCAGTTGATTTTTCTTTGAATTGTAATCCATAAGAGGAAGGCTGACATCCAGTTGAGTCCTGCTGCCTTTCTGAGCTAGTTCGGGACACGGCATCCAGAACGGTTGCGATAAGATCCGTCATGGCCTGCCTCCTCCCACCTCCTCCTCATCTCTTTCTCTCCTCTTCCTTTTTTAAGAAATTATTCTGCTAGATTACTTCTGATGAAATGTCTTGATGTTCTCTTACCAGTGGGATGCAATATTAGATAAACTGCTGATTTTCAGGTTACTATTTTCATTTGAAATGGGCCAGAAGATAGTAGACTCTAAGTGTCTAAATTTTGTTGTGTGGCTCAGTAAGATAGAAAGCAGTTGTTACCTTAGGGCACAAAGAAATGTAGATGAGTTGTGTTTTGAGTTGAAAAATTACTTGGTCTGTCCTAATAAGCAAGCCAGGCATGCCTCAGAGAAACTCACTGTTTTCAGACAAAGACTCAGAATTATAAGTTGAGAGAGAAGCTTATAGGGTATATAGTTGAATTATCTTACTTCATAGGTGGAATAAATCCAGAGTTAGATGATAACCTAGAGCTTGTTTGGCAGTTGTATTATCTTCTGAGAAGGTGGGTAAGTAGTTTTTTGTGTATGGATTAGTGTCCTGCATCCTGTTTTAATAGCTTCATCAGAGTCTTCCTTGTGGCTTCATTGTTATAGAGAGAACGTGAGTCTGTGTTAAGCCTTAGACTTATTACCCATCTGGCCTGAGGCAGATGATGGCTTTGGAAAGCATTCCTGCCCTATCTGGTCAGTCACTGAGAGCGATAACTTGCATACTCATAAATTGGGTAAAAACACCCTATCTTCTTAAGCATCAGTGTATGTTGTTTTCTATAATTCGTCATGTCTGGAAACTTGATTTAAGTATGAGCTATTTATTTTCACTTTGAATTTCTGAAACTATTGGTTATCATTTCAATCAGGGAACATTTTTAGTGAGCAGAGCTTTCCTTCTTGTGATGGGGTCATCATCCTTTCTTCATGTTGTCGGGAGGTCACAGGGCCTCACTGGAATGAGTACGTTTGAACTGACAGAAATTAGATAGGTATAAACCCTGCTTTCAAGAACTTTGCAGTCCAAAGAAGCACATGATTACTTGTAATATATGTCTCCTGAAGCGTGTGAAATGCGTAGGTGAGGAGTAACAAGGATGCTTTGGGAGAGGTGGGCTTGGCTCTGCCTGAACCAGATAAGCTTTTCATAAGAGGAGGAGTTATGGGCCTAGATCAGATGGCCACATAGGGACTTCTTTCTGAGAGCAAGGATGGCTCTGTGGAGCCGGTGGCCTGGAGGCTGGGTCTTCAGTGTCAGTAGGTTTCCAGAGGTGCAGGATGCCTTTGGGGAGAAAGGAATTTCAGCTGTTAAAGAAAGACATACCACTGGGGAAAGTTGAAATATATTTGGAAAATTCCATGATGGGGGATTGGCTGTTGCTGAACCTCCTAGTCTTTGTACATCAGATCAAGGGTGATATTGCCAATGTGATTTATGACTGTGGATGCCGGCCCTCAACCTGGTTGAGGTCGTGTTTGTCAGCTCTCTTCGCTGTAAAGTTACTGTCTTCCCCTTATCCAAAGGGAGCCACCCTTTAAGGGGTGGTTAATGCTCTATAAAACATAGGTATTATCAACATATTGTGATGAAAATCTTGGATATTCCAGACCAGTTATCAGGCCTAAGAAAATAGTAAACAAACACTAAACTTTACGTACACTTTGAAAAAGAGCCTCATCTAAACTTGACCTTCTCAAAAACTAGTACCTAAAGGTAGTTTCCTTTAGGCAAGGCTTGTTATAGGGAGACCAGAAGTTGTTAAAGAAATGAGTTAGAAATGACACTTGTCTTAGCGACTGGTGTGGACTAATCACCGTGTAAAATGTCAGGCTTCATTTCCAACATCACCTTTATCATCATCGTCGTCGTCACTCTCATTGAATAGCTGAAGCTCCCAGATACTGGACACCAGCCTCATTGATAACCAACCTCATTATTTCCACTTTGAATTTGAATTTTTAAAAAAGTTTTAAAACAAAAACAAACTCTAATCATTTTTCAAGGTATAAGGAATTTCATATGTTGAAGCCATTCATATAATGAATGGTTTTTGCAAACTTCGGCACTTTAAAAGGTGTTGGTATAGGCCACTCTGGGAGATTGCCTATTGATTGCACTGTTAAATCAGTTCCTAACCAACCACTGCCAGATTTATCTGCACATCATACAACTTGTATGTTATCCAGGCTGGTTGAAATTCTTACCCTTGTGCAAATATAGACCAGGGAGAATGGAGCAGGACTGCACTCAAGCATACCTTCCAGGAGGCGTGTCTCTGGAAGAAGAAAACAAGAAGCAATGAGTTCTCACGAGGAGGAAGACTCCCTGGGAGACCACCCCAGGATGGGCACTGCTGTGGCCCCGCTTCTCAGTCCTCACCCGGCTTCTCTGGCCAGCGGGGCAGCTGCTGAAGTGCTGGGGAGAGGCGCTGCTCCTGGGGAATGCGGTTGCCTCTGCTGTCGGCAAGGTTGCCGTGAGCTGCTGTAGCCGAAAGGAACCCACGAGTCTAGACGGTAAATCACCAATCGTTAGTGGCTCTGAAGGTCTCTTGAAAAAAAGAGCGAATCCCTACTTTGATTTTTCCTCAATAAATAATTGTTGACTAATTACTAACAAAGGGTTCCTCCAGAGCCCAGTGGTGATTAGAACAACAGGAGCTTCACGACAGGGCTCTGAGGCGTTGCCAGCTTCTTGTGGGAGTCACCCCCTGGCCTGGGAAGGGATGAAGGAACAGCAGGGACCTGGGAATGGCACCTGCCTTAAAACAGCATTCATGGAAAATGTCTAGATGCTTCAGCCAAGTTATTTTTATAAATTGTTAATTACATATGAAGCCCAGTCCACTAAAAACTGCAACAGGAGTATTAGCCTCTATATGTCTAGAATTGGAATTTCTAAATATGTATATGTGTGTGTGCATATACATGTTTGTATGTATATATGCACATATGGATAAACACATGTCTGTATATGTGTGTGTGTGTGCATATATGTACATATAATCTACATATTACTTCCTCGAAGTCTGGATACCAAGGTCACACTGCTTGAGCGTCAGGAAACTGAGTTCTCATAGCAGCTCCACAAATTACTTTTTCAATGATCTTGGCTAAATCATGCCTTTTCCTGGCCTCAGATTCCTCGTCTCAGGAGCTGATAGAGATCAGTGAGGCCTCTTCTAGTTCCAAGATCACATTGTTTTTGAGATTACTCCTGTATCTGGGCAGCGCCCTAATGCCCTCTAACCAGGGCAGGGTGTCAGTCTCTGCCTGTGAAATGTCCAGTTTGCCATTCGGAATCTACCGGGTTGGGTGTTGAAACCTGCAGCAAGGATCCCTTGACCAGTCCTTCTGTCTGATAGTTTTCTCATCTGCTTGGCACTTTCTAGCTTTTAGGTTAAGTGTTAGCAGAAAGGGTAGAACTCCTCAGTTCCTGGTTTGCTTTTATTTTTTCTTTCCAGAATTATGTTGTTCAAAACAAATAGAGGAACCAGGGAATTATCTTCAGGGATTTGAAGCCCTCAGTAGGTGAGGTGATTGCACGAGTGTCCCTTTGCTTTTGTGTCTGTTGGCAGGTGCCAGCCACATCCCCAGATACTGTAGGCCAGGCGGCTACAGCAAGAACCCCAAATCACTAAGAGTCTGTCTGGCTGCTGGCTTTTCCTCTGTGGCTTCTGAGCAGGTTTTCGGAAGTGATAGGTAACTCGGCACAATCTCAGAACCAAAGGGAATCTGGTTCTTACTTCCTGGGCCGTGACTCTGTCTTTGCCAGCCCCCAAAGAGCCTGCATCTTAAGTACCGTCTCCGGACTGGCAGGAAGAAGTGGGGCTCGCTCCTCTTCCAGGGGACCCCTGAGGACGTGCATTTCACATGACCCAGCAGGACTAAGTGGGTCACTAAAGTGACAGGATTTTGAAAACAAAATTTCTTTTTCCTCTTCCATGAGTTTTGAATTTAATCTTTTTTCCCACAAGACAAGAAATCAGACAGTTTATCTTCTTAGCTTGTCTGTGAAAGGGTCTTAATGAGATCAAGCCTCCTTTTTCAATCTTGACCTTTTATTTTGAGAATAATATTTAAAGAAGACTCCAACCTCAGCATTGATGTGCAGGAAGTAACAGCTCCTATTGATGTGGTTGATGAGATGTGGGGCCTAGAATGCGGAGCTGGGGTTGAAGTTACCCGTCAGAGTCTGCGGGTGAGCAGTGAGCTGGTTGGTGCCGTAACTGTGGTCTTTTGACACAAATGTCAAGTATGTGTGGAATAAAGGAAGACCATGAATCTAATCCTGTGTTTCCACATGACCTGTATGACCGTAGGAGAGTCTAGAGAGCTCTGTTTTCTCACTTGTAAAATGGCTTCTGATTGTGTCCTGTGCCTCGAGGGTGTGTAAAACACCCCAGTTTGCAGGTCTTACCGTCTCAGGGGACGTCCCAAGTAGGTATTAGGGGCCCTGCCCTGTAGCTATTCTTTAGGTTCTGTGTTTGAAGGGCTGAAAGACTTTAGGGTTTTTAACTGGACATGAACTGGTAAAGTTATTTAGGGGACAGTATGTAGATAATTTGTTTTGTTTGTCCTTTTGAAATGGGCCTCTTAGTGTATCTGTTGCACTTTACCCTTTCCTTAGGGCACCACCCACTTATGTTTCCTCAGGTCATAGAATTTGGAATTCTGAAAATTAATGAGAAATAGATGCACACTTACAGCTCCTTAAGATCTTGTGCTTGTAATTAAATTTTTGAGCACCATTTTTATATTGGAGTAGATGAGATAATTAAGATTTTTCAGGAAGAAGTATATGAGAGGATAAGCGGTTTCTGCCATGTGATTAAACAGTGCGGCTGAGATACTTGATGAGCAGAGGAGGTGTTTTTCGAAGTGCACTTCACCACCATCCCAAGGGCTGTCCTAATGGTAGTTCACGACAGCTGTCCAGAGACCTAGAGTGTGGTGACGCCCATTTACGAGCACATGCCGTGAAACTTACCTTTATTTGATGGAGGATTTACACTGATGGTCCTTGGGCCTTGTGGGAGATCAGGCATGAAAATGTGCATGGTTTACTCTAGTGATCCAGCATATTAGGAGGATACACTATGAACCTAAAGGTTCTTCTGACTGTCAAATCCTCGTGTAATTATAAATAATTATTGTTTTATATACTAGAAAAAACTTTAAAACCGAGGATGTACCACAGCGAATAATAGTAAGAAAGAAAACGTAGAAAGTCTAAAATATCTAGTGAGCATTATATATGTCCTTAATTTTACTCAGCTGTCTGGCATCACCTCTGGGATGGCAGAGTGATTGAAAACCTTGGGGTTAAGGAGATTCAGGCCCCAGATTCATGACTTTGTGTGCCCTCAGGCAAGTTGTTTGGTACCTGTACACTTCTGTTTCTTCATCTGTGAAAGGTGACAGCGTGCCTGCTTTATAGGTAGACTGCCGTGGGCGTCGATGATGATGAGCCCTGTGTTTGGTCGAGGGGCTGCCCTGGACGACATCATCCCTGGACCCCAGACTGGCCACCTTGGGACTTTGAAACTGACGTAACTCAGTTCAATCTGAGCTCCTCTCATTTCTCCACCCTCTTAATTATGTCCTTTCCGTTTCAAATTTGTTTTCAATGAATTTCAATTTAAAAAAATTTCAGTAAAGGCCATTGACAGGATGTTGATGAACTTATGAGAGATGCAAGTTCTGAGTTGGCGCCCCCCGCGCATGGAACCCCTGTTTCTCCCAGGCTGTGCCCTTGTGTGTGAGCTGAAGGCGGGAAGTGGCGCGCTGGCTTCTGGAAACGTTCAGCTGCCAGGTTTCCTGTGCTGCAGACTTAAAGTAGATGAGACTTGAACGGCTCTCCCCTCTAGACTGAGACTGTTCCGCTTGCTCTAGTGTCCCTAGCACGGTCATTCCTTGGTTAGGAGTGGAGGAAGCTTAAACCCCAACTTCCCATTTCTGACTGTTTGGGCACAGACCTGATGGCTTACCCTGGGTACCTGAAGGGTTACTGTTTCTTGTCACTCTTTTTTTTTTTAATAAATTTATTTATTTTTGGCTAAGTTGGGTCTTTGTTGCTGCGCACAGGCTTTCTCTAGTTGCGGTGAGCGGGGGCTACTCTTCGTTGCAGTGTGCAGGATTCTCGTTGTGGTGGCGTCTCTTGATGCGGAACACGGACTCTAGGCGCGCGGGCTTCAGTAGTTGTGGCTCGCGGGCTCAAGAGCACAGGCTCAGTAGTTGTGGTGCACGGGCTTAGTTACTCCATGACACGTGAGATCTTCCCGGACCAGGGCTCGAACCCGTGTCCCCTGCATTGGCAGGCAGACTCCCAAACACTGTGCCACCAGGGAAGCCCCTACTCTGTCTTTTTTTTTTTTAACCATGATAACTTCTTTTTTATTGAGAAATAACTAATGTATAACATTTTATTAGATTCAGGTATACAAAATAATGATTAGATATTTGTATATTCAGGCATACCTCAGAGATATTGCAGGTTCGATTCCTGACCACTGCATGAAAGCAAATATCACAATAAAGTGAGTCATGAATTTTTCAGTTTCCAGTGCATATAAAAGTTATTTTTACACAATACTGTAGTCTATTAAGAGTACAGTAGCATTATATCCAAAAAATACATAATTAATATACTTCATTGCTAAAACATGCTAACCATCATCTAAGCCTTCAACAAGTCACAGTTTTTTGCTGTTATAGGGTCTTGCCTCGTTTTTGCTGGCTGCTGACTGATCAGGGAGGTGGTTGCTGAAGGTTGGGTGGCTCTGGCAGTTTCTTAAAACAGCCATGAAGTTTGCTGCCTTGATGGACTCTTCCCTTCATGAACGATTTCTCTGTAGCATGCAATTCTGTTTGATAGCATTTTACCCACTGAGCTTCTTTCAGAATTGGAGTCAGTCCTCTCCAATCCTGCCCCTGCTTTGTCAACTAAGTTTAGGCAATATTCTAAGTCCTTCGTCGTCATTTCAACACTAGTCATAGTATCTTCACCAGGAGTAGGATCCATCTCAAGAAACCACATTCTTTGCTCATCCTTAAGAAGAACTCCTCATCTGTTCAAGTTTTGTCATTAGATTGCATCAATTCAGTCACATCTTCAGGCTTCATTTCTAATTCTAATTCTCTTGTTGTTTCTACCACATCTGCAGTTACTCCCTCCACTGAAGTCTTAAACCTCTCAAACTCATCCTTGAGGGTTGGAATCACCTTCTTCTAAACTCCTATTAATGTTATTTTGAACTCTTTTCATGAATCATGAATGTTCTTAATGGCATCTAGAATGTAAATCCTTTCCAGAAGGTTTTCAATTTACTGTGCTCAGATCCATCAGAGGAATCACCATGGCAGCTATAGTCTTACGAAATGTATTTCTTAAATGATAAGACTTGAAAGTCAAAACTTACTGCTTGATCCTTGGGCTGCAGAATGCATGTTGTGTTAGCAGGCATGACAACAACAGTGCAGAGCTCAGCGGTCACCTGTGGCTGAGGCAGTGAGACGTGACGCATCCTGTAGTTGTCTGACACACGCACACGTGGTTTTATTTGATCTTTTATGACACTCTTAGTGCATGTAGGGGTGATGAGGAAGAAGGTTGTGTGACTCATGCAGGTCAGACTATCATCAATGTATTTATAGTACGTTTCCCATGAAGATGGAGTTTTGGGGAAGAAGCTGACTTACCTTGTTTAATTGGGAGAAATGAAATACTTGAATAGTCAGTTACTTTTTCAATGGGTACCTTTCAAACTTTTTTAACCCTGACCTACAGTGAGAAATACATCTCTTATCCCAACCCAGTTCAAACACAGATGCATACATGCAGAGCCTAAGCACACCTTCCACAGTGCTTATTCTCACTATTTGCTCTCTGATATTTTCCATTCTATTTTGTGTCTTGAAATGCACTATTGCACTGACTGCCTAGTGGATAGCAAGCCTGGGCTTAAAAATCACTGTTCAGTTTCCTTTCTCTCTGAAGGCCAGAAGGGTAACCCGACGGTTAGGGAAGGGGGTGAGCTGTCTTCCACAGCCACGTGGGAAGATGTGCTTTGGGCCAAAGCATTAGTAGTATTTGGTAGAGTGTATAAGATGTATTGTCACTTGTATGCTTGATGGGCTTGGCACTGGGTGGTCAACTAGGCTTTTAACCCTTTTAAGGAAAATTCTTAACATGATAAAGAGTGTAGGTACGATTTTTCCAAGGTGGGATGATGAACGGCGTGAGCCCTTCAGTTTTTAATGTTACATTTAACTCTTGGAAATCCAAGATGAGAAACAGGGCCACAAAAGATAAAATTTATAATCTACAAATAGTTTAGAAGGAATTTAGTTTCTTCTGGAAGTCATGGTTCCCAGTTGGAGTACAGAAGGAAACCAGAACTTGGTGAAGTGATCTAAGTTCGAGCTGTTTCTTATGAATTTATTATCTGACTCTCATAGTTTAAAACTTGGTTGTAGGAATGAGCATTTACATGTAGAGATATTTTTAAACTTATGAAGTGCTATTTGCAAAATAATAGTATTTTTTAAAATTTCTCTAATAGCTTGACTTTTTTTTTTTTGGCCCAATATTGTTTCCCCAGCAAGACTGTGAGGTTTTGTGAGCTCGCCTGGCCGTGGCAGTTCCTGTTCGTCCACATGCTGCACGGTGGTGGTTACAGACCCTGGGGGTCTGGCCTGTAGGCGGAAATGGAGGAGGGTTGTGCAGGAGCACAGGGTGGGGGCATCGGCAGTCTTTCTACATTTTTCTTTTCCTTCCGAACTTCCTTATACCCCGATTTTCCATCACTGACCTCATTTAACCTTCGCCCGTATCGTATGTGCACACCCGTCCCAAGGTCCCAGAGAGCCTGTATCTCCAGAGCGGTACTGGGGGGCCGCTCGCCCCTCCGAGGCAGCTCCTGGTTCCGTCCCTTGGTCCGTCTGCCACTCAGCTGACACTGCCAGCCACCACGGTGGATTCTGACCCTACTGGTTCAACTAGACCTTCCTCTAAGCAATGTTGTTTAATTTATACCCTTTGTGAACCACTGGTTAACAAAGAAACACTAATGTTGAAATACTAGTGAGGATGTTAAAAATCATAATCACTCTGCAGATTTCTTTCAGTGTGGTCTCAGGTCTCTGTGTTCCATGATACTGATAATGGAATATCAGAATAATGATACTATTCTGGTTTTTCTGGTTTCTGGTTTTTCAAAATTTAATGTTAAAGAGGAAAAATATGTTGATAATTATATGCAGGTTAATTTTATATTTATTGAGAATAAAGATCATCCACAGCTTAGAAAGATGCTCGCAATCAATGGCACAAAACAGAAATATTACAAAAACAAGCCCATTGATTATTAAACCTGGAAATACAAAAATTGTAAACATCAATTAAAAGTGATTGTTAATTGTTAGTGTTTAAAGTAATTTCATTTCATAGTTCTTTTTTATTATACCAGCTTTATTGAGATGTAATTCACATATGCCATACAATTCCCCCATTTAAAGTGTACAATTCAGTTGTTTTTAGTATATTCACAGAATTGCACAACCATCACCCTGGTCTAAATTTAGAACATTTCTGTCAGTCTAAAAAGAAACCTCAAGCCCATTACCAGTCATCTACCTTTTCTCCCAAGCTCCCAGCTCTAGCCAACCACTCATACTTTTTGTCTCTGTAAATTTGCCTATTTGGGACATTTCATATAAATGGTCTTTTGTGACAGGCTTCTTTCACTTAGCGTGATATTTTCAGGGTTCACTCAGGTGGTATCATATATCAGTGCTTCATTTCTCTTGATGGCTGAACAATATTTCATTCTGTGGATATGTGGCATTTGTTTATCCGTTCACCTGTGGATGGACATTTGAGTTGTTTCCACTTTTTGGCTGTTATGAGTATTACAGGATTTGTAAGGACATATGTGTTCATTTCTTTGGGGTGTATACCTCGAGTGGACTTGCTGGGTCGTGTAGTAACTGTCTGTCTAACTTGGTGAGGAGCTGCCAGACTGTTCTCCACAGCAGCAGCCGCGTTCGCACCCCACACATGATGCAGGAGGTTTCCAGTTCTCCATGTTCTCACCAACACTTGTTACTGTCTTTTGATTCTCGTCATCCTGGTGGGTGTGGAGTGGAATCTCAGTGTGGCATTGATTTGCATTTCCCTGATGAGTAATAATGCATCTTTCATGTGCTTGTTGACCACTTGTACAGATTCTTTGAAAAATTATCTATTTAGAACCTTTGCCCATTTTTAATTGCACCCTTTTATTATTGAGTTGTAAAAGTTTTTTATATATTCTTGATATAAGTCCCTTATCGGCTCTCTGATTTGTAAAAAAATTTTCTCATTCTGTGGGCTGTCTTTTCCCTTTTCCTTGATGGTGTCCTTTGAAGCACAAAAGATTTTAATTTTGATACAGTCCAATCTATTTTGCTTTTGTTGCTTATGCATTTTGTGGAATAACTAAGAAGGCTTTGCCCGATTACAGATCACAAAGATTTACTGGTGTGTTTCTTTCTAAGAGTTCTAGTTTTTTAGTTCTTCCATTTAGATCTGTGATCCATTTTGTGTTAGTTTTTGTGTTTGGTGTGGGGAGGAGACTCAGCCTCCCTCTTCTGAGTGTGGACATCCGGTTTTCCCGGCACCATCTGTTGAAGAGACTCTCCTTCCCCAAAGACCGGTCATGGCACTTTTGTCAAAATGAACGAACTGTAAATGTGAGGGTTTATTTCTGGACTCTCAGTTCAATTCCATTGATAATGCTCAGCCTTATGCCAGTACGTCATCATTGGATTACTTGTTTTGGCTATTCTGGGTCCCTTGAATTTCCATATGAATTTTAGGATCAGCTTGTCAATTTCTGGGGAAAAGAAAAAAAGCCAACTGGGGTTTTGATAGGGATTATGTTAAATTTCTAGATTAATATGTGAAGTATTGGCATCTTAGCAACATTAAGTCTTCCAATCCATAAGTATGGGGAATAATCCGTTTAATTGGGTCTTCCTCAGTTTCTTTCAATGATATTTTGCAATTGGAAGAGTATATGTTTTATACTTCTTTTGTTAAATTTATTCCTGAGTATTTTCTTCTATTTGGTGCTATTGAAAGTGGAATTGTTCTCTTAATATCACTTGCAAGTTGTTTATTGCTAGTGAATAGAAATATGCTTGGCTTTTGTCTATTGAACTAATGCCCTGCAACCTTGATGGGCCTATTAGTTTTAACAGTTTTTTAGTGGATTCCATAGGATTTTTCACGTACAAGATCATGTCATCTGTAAATACAGATAGCTTTACTTCTTCCTTCTTAATCTTGATAACTTTTATTTCTTTTTGCTGCTTACTTTCCCTGGCTAGAACCTCCATTAAAATGTTGAATAGAAGTGGTAAGAGTGGAGATCCTTGTCTTATTCCTGATCTAGTTAGAAAGCCAACTTTTCACCACTAAGTATGATATTAGCTATGAACTTTTTATAGATGCCCTTCTATTCCGGGTTTGTTGAGTGTTTTTATGATAAAAGGGTGTTGGAGTTTTGCCAGATATTTTCTCCATATCTTTTGAGATGATCATGTGGGTTTTGTCCTTTGTTTATTGATAGTAGTGTATCACTTTAATTGATTTTTGGGTGTTAAGCCAACCTTGCAGTCCTAGAATAAATCCCAGTGGGTCATGATGCATAATCCTTTTTATATATTGCTGGATTCAGTTTGCTAGTATTTTGCTGAACATTTTTTTTTATAATAAGAAAAGCAATTTTATTTTTGTCTCCCACTGATACTTTTTTTTTTTAACATCTTTATTGGGGTATAATTGCTTTACAATGGTGTGTTAGTTTCTGCTTTATAACAAAGTGAATCAGTTATACATATACATATGTTCCCATATCTCTTCCCTCTTGCGTCTCCCTCCCTCCCACCCTCCCTATCACACCCCTTCAGGTGGTCACAAAGCACCGAGCTGATCTCCCTGTGCTATGCGGCTGCTTCCCACTAGCTATCTCCCTTATGTTTGGTAGTGTATATATGTCCATGCCTCTCTCTCGCTTTGTCACAGCTCACCCTTCCCCCTCCCCATATCCTCAAGTCTGTTCTCCAGTAAGTCTGTGTCTTTATTCCTGTCTTACCCCTAGGTTCTTCATGACATTTTTTTTTCTTAAATTCCATATGTATGTGTTAGCATACGGTATTTGTCTTTCTCTTTCTGACTTACTTCACTCTGTATGACAGACTCTAGGTCTATCCACCTCATTACAAATAGCTCAATTTCGTTTCTTTTTATGGCTGAGTAATATTCCATTGTATATATGTGCCACATCTTCTTTATCCATTCATCCGATGATGGGCACTTAGGTTGTTTCCATCTCTGGGCTATTGTAAATAGAGCTGCAATGAACATTTTGGTACATGACTCTTTTTGAATTATGGTTTTCTCAGGGTATATGCCCAGTAGTGGGATTGCTGGGTCATATGGTAGTTCTATTTGTAGTTTTTTAAGGAACCTCTGTACTGTTCTCCATAGTGGCTGTACCTTTGTTGAACATTTTTGCATCTAATTTGTGATTTTCTGTTCCTGTGATGTCTTTTTATGGTTTTGTTATCATCTCATAGGATGAATTGAGAAGTGTTTTCTCCTTTTATATTTTTCAGAAGAATTTGTAAAGACTTAGTGTTAATTCTTCTTTAAATATTTGGTAAAATTCACCAATAAAGTCATTTAGCCTGGGCTTTTCTTTGTGGGAAGTTATGAAATTACTAATTTAATCTCTTTTTATAAGTCTATTCAGATTTTCTATTTCTTCTTGAGTCAGTTTTGGTAGTGCCTTTCTAGGAATTTTTCCGTTTTATCTGTTGTCTAATTTGTTGGCATACGGTTGTTTATGTATATTCCATTATACTCCTTTTTACATTTGTAAGATAGATACTTAATTTACTGGAGGGCAGGTCTAACTTAACAGGAAGGAAATGCTCACGGGTACAGTTCATTCTGCGTCCAGCACTGTCTCCCCTGAGGTGTGCAGACTCCCTTCTCCACTGCTGGAGGTCAAGGTTCTGTCTGTGCAACTCCAGCCCTCTCAGGAGCCTGGGTCTCAGAGGGGTGATTCATTCCTTGAATCTTCTACACGGGGCTTTTGTATACCAGGGCCCTTCTAAAAATAGGATTTGGCTCAGGGGTCATCCTGGGACCTGCCATGAGCAGAGCCATTCTGACAAGTGGTCAGGAGTAGATCCCAGGGGAGACTTCTGGTTCAGGTCCCGGCACGGCCACAGTCACTGTGTGACACCGGGCAGGTCACACGTTCTCTCTCTGTGAGACGGGCAGTCACGTGTCCTCGGTCTCCTAAGACACTCGTAGGGGTTCCCTGGCTTGATTAAATGAGTCGAGTGCATTGGAATACTGCCTGACACAAAGGAAGCACCGTGCCCGTCGTGCGGGGTTTATGTGGTTGTTTAGGTTAAGTGTCCTGCTTTGTGCTGCTCCCACGGGACCCTCACCCACCCGCCCACTCACCTGGACAAGGAAGAGGACAGCTGTGTCTCTCTTTGTACCCCTGTCCCCTCACACTGACTGGTGCGTGGTCACTGCTCGGCTCTGGACTGACCTCCCGTTTTCAAAGGTGACTGAGACCGGAGAGCCGTGTTTCTTGTCTTGGAGCATCTGTGTGACTCGCGGGGCTAGAGGAGCCGAGGGTGAGAGCAGAGGGCAGGTGTCCAGTCTGGGGAGACGGAGGTTAACTCGGTATTTTGGCCTGTGATTTTTCCAGTGTTTGGCCTGTGCTCTAACACAGTAACTAAAACCCCGGAATGTGCCATGACTTTATCTCAACTTTTGAAGAAATTAATGCTTTTGCCAAAACCAGGAACCTAAAAGGTCTCAGAACTGTCTGGACACGTCCCAGAATTTATAAGCAAGATGAAGAGGAGCCCCAGAGACAATTGCGGGCACCTCTCTCCACATCCAGATCCTCCGAGAAAGGCTTGTGGTTGCAGAGTGACCACTGCCTTAGAATCTTCCAGAGTAGTGATCCCAGCGCTGCTCTGTAATTTAGCAACAACACACACCAAATGTGGACACGCGCGTGCCACAGCCGTGTGTGCAGAGTCACGGCACCCACGTGGAGTGCAGGCTAACGCAGTGGGTGCCGGCTCTCCAGGGACAGTCGGAGTTCTGTGGGAACTGGCATAGTTGTGTCTAGGATCTGAGTTACACCATAGTTGTGGCCCGCCCAGACCTGTGAAGGTTTTTCAGCCCTCCAGCTTTTGGATGAAATTGAGAAATGTAATATATTTGAAAAGCAAAATAAAACATTTTTCTGAATAGCCACTTTGAATATATTAAATATTAAAATATTCAGTGTGTTTTAAACTACGATACATATACCTTTCACCTGAAATGTGAAGTGGCAGAGCAGACCATTTCCACCACCTCTTGAAAGGGCCTCCCTTGACCCTGGTGTCAGTTTTGCGAGGGCACCACCACACAGCCCTGCTGGTGGGGAAGGCAGCTTGGGGGTGCCCTGAGCTGACCACTGGCAGAACGCATGCAGCAGACGTGGAAGCTGTTTCTGGAACTTTCCAGCCAGGACTCTACTTTCCTGGCGTCTGGCTTTCTCAGGCTGGGGAGGCTGGTGAGAGAGCTAGGCTGGTTCATAGGGGTGGACCGATGGCAGCTGCATAATTCTGTCTTTAGAAAGAGTCTGCTTCTGGCAATTGAGTTTTTCCAGAGGCAAAATTAGAATTCTTTCTTCTTTCCTGAGGGACTTTCGGAGTTCTTATGAAGAGTGCTAAATATCCCAGAAATTGTATTCCGACACCATAGCCTCTGTTACCACAAGGTGGTTGGCTGTGCCGTTCTCGTGAGCCCTGACAGCACCGTCCGCCCAAAGGGTGTGATGGGTCAGCACGGTGGGAGGACAGCGGGAAACACCTGCCCTGTGGACCAGGGCTGCCCTCGCAGCATGCCCAGTTTACACGTGTGCACACAGACGTGTGCGTGCTGAGCACCGCTCTTGAAAATTGTGTTGAGTAGCAATCACTTAGGCCCTGATTCTGCCTTGTTTCCTCTGTGTGGTGTGCACAGGTCACAGATTCTCCGAGCCCCAGTTTGCTAATTTAATCCAAATGAGGAGTTTGGATTGGTCCAAAGTTTCAGAAGCAACCTGGGGGTTTTGTTTAAACGCACGCTCTGGTTGAGCCAGGGTAGGGGTGGTGCCTGAGATCCTGCATTTCTAACCAGCTCCTTGGACCACACTTTGAGTACAAGGCTTAGATGGGTTGTTTTATTTCACCTTCCCAACGGCTGTTTGATGGAGGACTCTTAGCCTCATTTTACAGATGAGGAAACGGGCTTCACAGCTGATAGAGTCAGGTGGCAGGACTGGAACCCAGACTGGGGTCTAACTGCCCTGAATTTATCCACTATAAAGACTTCATACTGCTTTCCATTTTCTTCTGGGTTTGCAAGAGTAGCTGCTGTTCTCACAGGAGTAAAAGCCACTTAGTAGGGAGTAGCTTAGCTGTTGTGAAAATCAATACTGTCATAAACGCAGAATAACAGTAATTTTTTTTTTTCCAATAGAGGGAAAAAGTACCATAGTAGCATCAACAGTGTGTAGGTAAACTCCATGGTCTGGTAATATAGGGGTATCGTTGCATGTTAGGAAACTATTTAGGGCTATTTAATTTAGACTGATTTATTTAATAAATGTTTAATCCACCGTCAGCTTGCTAGCTCTGTCATGCTGCATGACATTTCTACAAAATGAGGGGCGTCAGGTGCTGTGGTCGGAGCACGTATAGGGCATTCACATTGCTATATAAGAACTTCTCTGTGTTGCAGTTTTTTAAGCACTAAGAATACATTAGTGAATTATTCCCTGCTATAGGCTGACGTCCACAAATATCAAATAAACTATTACTGTGTTTTGAGTCTGCAGGAATATAAAGTTTGTGTTCTTTTAAAATCCTCATTCATGACTTTAAGTGTCGCAAACTTACTAAAATGTACTGTTTTGTTTTTTAAAGGCCAAATTCCAGGGCTTAAGTTTTATGTGGAAAATTTCATCTCAGGGCAGAATTTTACAGCGTAGTCATAAACCTCAGAGAACGGGAATTTGTAATGGACAGAGGCATCGACTCTTACTGGAGTCGCGTTAACAGGCATATGAGACACATAAGTGGCTCCAAGGGCCTCTGGCAACATGTAGAGATACAGAATCTTTAACATGGTTTTGCAAGTTAGTGCCTCAAAGGAATACAAGTAAGTCCACAGCGATCTGCTGACCTCCTCTGGTTAGTTTCAGGGCCCTTCGTTTGTGGTTGGGGAACTCTGAGCTCCCAGCCTGCCTCTCGGCAGCCCTTGAACCTTGGACAACATGCTCACCTCCCCGAGCCTCGCTCCTTCCCCTGTAAGGTGGGAATGAGGTGATGTGCCCTGCTTGAAAGTACCTAGAACTGAGCAGTGCCTCTTCCTGAAGGTTTACAGATGCTAATTTGCTATGCAGCCACGTAAAGACATTCCTAACTCTCCAAATGGTGTTTACCTGTGAAAGTCTCTGTGGGACACCCATGGGGTGTGGAACTTGGTGGGGACACAGGAGGCAGGGCCGAGACGCCCATGGTGAGTAAATGGGAAGATTGGACCAGGCTGGACGCCGACCCAGGTTCTCTGTGACAGAGATTCTGGCCTAGCAGAGCAGCTCTTTGCCACCCGAGATTTTCTCTGAAGTTTATGAGCTCTGAGGTAAAATCCCTGCCCTGTGCTGCCTCGTTTGGCGATTCAGTTCACTCCTCTTGTCATGTTTGGATCTTAGCTGGAAGCCAGTGCCTGGAGCTTATTCAGTTCCTTAGATCAGCAGTTGTCTGCAGACAGAACCCAGGACGAGTCCACCCGACAGCGAATGCCTGCCTGCCAGTCATGTTCAAGGTCCATACGTTTCCTCCTAAGGACTGTCCACGTGGTGTGTATGTGTCACACGGATCAATGAATGGAGGACCTTTGCAGAGGGAACCTTGGGGATGAAGGCAGAGGCTTTAGTCCTGGTTGCCATCACAGCCCCTCGTGAAAGTGTGTGTCTTAGGTGCCCCTTCCTGGCATCGTCTCCAGGGCCTCGCTGCACATAGGCAGCCTCAGGCAGCTTGGAGACGTTTTGTCACATTAGTGAAATCAGCCCATCAGAGCACTCATTTTAAAGATGTACATGTACAGTGAGGAGGGAGGAAAGAGTTCTTGGCCGCACGTGGTTTTTTTACACTTTCCTGCTTGTGTGTTTGTGTTCAGCTGAGCACTTTCCCCATACCCTTCTCGCATGGGTGCTGCTGTGTTCTCTGAGTGAAGGGAGAAGAAATCCTGGCACCTGTCAGCTAAAAACATGTTGTCAGGGTCAGCGGGAGTGAGTGACTGTTAGGGCCGGACTGCTGGATCAGGTCAGGCAGTCCTGCGTTCCTCCCGAAGCGTCCTCCTGAGGCCACTGCTTAAAAGGGCAGAGGAACAAAGTGAGACCAGTTCCTGAGGCTTAGCCCTGCCAGTCTTCACTGAGGCCAAGGAGAGGGGCCAGGCCCGCATCAACCAGGCAGCGAGGCTCACAGGCCAGACCAGCCCTGCTGGGCTCCCCTTGGCCAGGCGCAGCCAGACAGCGTGCACCTGCTCTGGGGTGTGGGTGCCTGCCATCCATAAAGACAAGCCTGTTTAAGTGATTTTTAAACGATTAAACAAAATGCACAAGGAGCTTAATTTAGATAGACTCCCCTGCCTCCAAATGCCCCGTGGTGAGGAAGCCAGCCCAACAAGTGGGTGTGTAAAGGCAGAGGGGGCCCAGCAGCCACCAAAAATGAAAAAATGTTGATTGTTTTGATGCATGAAATATACATCTTAAATAATGTCAGGGCTTCCCTGGTGGCACAGTGGTTGAGAGTCCGCCTGCCGATGCAGGGGACGTGGGTTCATGCCCCGGTCCGGGAGGATCCCACATCCTGCGGAGCGGCTGGGCCCATGAGCCATGGCCGCTGAGCCTGCGCGTCCGGAGCCTGTGCTCCACGATGGGAGAGGCCACAACAGTGAGAGGCCCGCGTACCTCAAAAAAAAATAATAATAATAAAAATAAATAAATAATGTTAAACCCCAAAGTGGACTCTTTGCAACCATTTCAACATGCAATTATGTCCCTCAGCAAAGGACAGAACAGGTTTTCAGGTCTCAAGTTGATGAAACCCCTACTTTTCAAGAACCAATTCACTTGGGGTCTTATGAACGTCCCTGCCTGAGCTGACCAGAACTGCCGGCCAGGACCTCAGCTGCAGGGACGGGGAGGGTCCTCACCCAGCCTGTGACTGCGAAGAAATCAGGGAAAGTGTAACACAGGGAAGGGAGTTACATTTTAGGATTTTTGCTCAAGAAAAGTCAGGCTGGGGCTTCCCTGGTGGCGCAATTGTTGAGAGTCCACCTGCCGATGCAGGGGATGCGGGTTCGTGCCCCGGTCCGGGAAGATCCCACATGCCGCAGAGCCATGGCCGCCACTGAGCCTGTGCGTCCGGAGCCTGTGCTCCGCAACAGTGAGGCCACAACAGTGAGAGAGGCCTGTGTACCGCAAAAAAAAAAAGAAAAGTCAGGCTGTGTTGAGTGGCACGTGCAAATGTGTACAACTGTTAATTTTCCTACTGAAATTCCCATTTCTTTTATCCACGTGAAAGCTCTGAAAAATCTTCTAGATGATCCTTTTGTACCTTCCCTGCCTGTCCCCAGTAGCTAGAACAGAGGGGTGGTGTCTCTGGCCGACCCGGGACCGGTGGACATCAAGCCCCTGACGGCTGACCATGGGGCGGGGCCGACTCACTGTCCTGTTTCTCTGCTGGTCGTTCCAACAGAGTTTAGTTTTGCTTTGACCACACGTCCTATGGCCCACGTGCCATCGCTGTTTGCCCTAAATAAGGAAAACAGAGGCTCTTCTGGGCCCCGAGCAGTGCTTGTGGCGGCGTTACTGGGCGGGGGCTGGCCTGATGCCCTTTCCCTCGCAGCCCCAGGGTAGCAGAACCACTGGAGGTATTTTCTGTGCATGAAACAAGCTGTCTAGACCGCGGGGAGAGGGAGAAGTCTCCTCCGGGGACAAGGTCTGTTCTTCTCATTACCTGTGGTTCTTGTAAAGTAACACTGGGTAGTAAGGAGAGTCCTCACTGTATCACTTCTCTGTGGTCTATTTGTGCTCCCTGAGGCGGGGGTGGGGGGTGGAGAAAGGAGAGAGAGAGAGATGCGTGGGGGGGGAGGGAGGAGGGGGTGGTGGGAGGCAGCCAGTGAGGGTTCCCTGCTGTGGCCCTGACTTTGCCAGCTGGGCTGTGGCTGCCAGAGTTTAGCCACAGGGGCCTTACAGCTACTCTCAGCAGCGAGCGGCCCTGGGGCACGAGGAGCCGGTTGGCCAGGCTCTGGGCTGCAGGAGGGATGCCGTGCTCATGCAGCCAGGGGACCCAACCTGCCAAGGTTAGCGCTCCGTGGGCGCTCTCTCCACTTCTCCAACTCGGCGAGCTTCTAGCGGAGATCAAGGGCAGGAGTGTGGTATTTGACGGGCAGGTTCCCCCTTTTCTGCCTTGTCTGGCCCGAGGGAGGCCAGGCGGCTGGTGCAGGCGGGTCCTTGCTTTGTGTTGTCAGCCTGTCGCCCGGTGGTCAGCTGCCCTGGGGGGCAGGGCGCTCCGAGACCCTGTGACACCCTGCTTCCTGCCACAGTCCTGATTCCTGGGCGGCTGTTGATAATTGGTGGCCATGGCCTGTGGTTGGAGCCACAGCGCTTGAGTCTGGCACCCGGGCTGGGCGCCGATATGATGTGATGAGGTGAGGCGGGGACAGGCAGACAGCCCCCTCCCCGCCCCCGCCCCCCCCCCCCCCACGCCTGCCCGCCGGCTCCCACTGTAGCTCCGAGAGGCGAGGAGGCCGCCTGGAGCCGAAGGGATGCTTTCAGCGGGGGGTAGGGGGCTGCGTCAGGGCAGGACCCTCGGCAGAGGACTGATTATGTCCACTGAGCCCCTGGGCAATGGTACCCTGAAGGAAGCCCCATTTAAAAACCTAGTCTTGAAAAAAGGTACATTCCAGACCAGCCGGGGAGGCTGCTCTTGGGCTTGCGGTGGTTCTCAGAGTTTGGTCTGAGGACAGAGCTGAGAAGAGTAGAAACTCTTTCCCGAGAAGCTGGCGTCTGCCTGGAGGGTCTGTCGCCCTGGGAACCCTGCAGGGCTGGCCCTCCTGAGGAAGGTGTGCTCTAGGCTCTTTGGTTCCTATAGTGGGAGGAGCGCAGTGCACACGGTTGTCAGTTTGGAGTTTTGTTTGTTCAGATGCTCTGTGCCTGAGGCTGAAACCTCCCCTGGAAATTCTGTCACTTGCTGCCACACGTGTGGGTTCTGTTTTTTTCACCCTGACTCTTTGAAAACAGCATTTTAAAGGAAAGGTGCATTTCTCAGGATGTGGGGGGTTATTGGGCAGTTTCTCAGGTCAGCAGTGCAGTAACAGTAGAGGTTAGGAAGGAGAACCGTGACCCTGACAGGGAGAGACGGACAGACAGATGGATGCCAGGTGGGGAGCCCTCAGACGCGACTGCTCTTAACCGTGAACAAGGCGGGGACTTGTGCAGCTGTGTTTCTTCCTGATACACTTTCCTAAATTAATGATGTGGGGGTGGAGGTGAGGGTGGATTTTAAGTGAACGCTGTGGAGGAAATTATGGTTTTATGTATGCATTTTCCCCTATTGATAGCAAAGGGATAGACGTTTAAAAGGTTTGTAATTGCTTAGTCCTCTTCTGTGTTTTCAGAAAATCCTGTCAATCATCTTTGATGGGAACATATTTAACTAAATTTCTTTCTGAAGAGATCGTGAAGCTCTAGATAATAAAATGCATGAAGAGCTGTATTGGGTGCCTGCTTGAACCTCAGTAGATTAGAAAGATGCTTTTCTAGCTGGATGGACTCGCATTGCAACTGTCACCGCCTGCCCGCTGGTGCGTCCACGTCCCCCAGCCTTGGCCTGGAGTCAGCAGGTGTGGTGCGGGCACACCTGCCCCAGAGGCCCTGTGCCATCCCTGTGCTCGGCTCCCCTCTCTCCTCCCACAGACAGTAGGTGTCACCTGCCACTTCTATTATCAGGCAAGATATTTTAGGTAAACATATGAATAGAAACAGTAACTTTTATTAACCATGGGGGTCCCGCGGAGTAGTAACAGCATAGCGGGATGGCGGGATGGTGGTTACAGGTGAGAGGCTTTAGCAGAACCTGAGCAGCACGGAATTTGTCAGCGAGGGTTTGGTGGAGTGCGGTTCTGTGCCAACACTGTCCAGAGAAGGTGGCATTTCTTCCTCGCTTTGTCTGTCACGAGCCCTGAGGTGTGCTGCCTGCCGGGGACCCCGCAACAGAGCGCGATGTGTCCCAGGGTCACTCCATGCTGGCGCTGGGGCTGCAAGTCCGCTCTTAAGGGGCCGTGAGGGGGCGTCTGAAGGAAGCGGAAGCCAGGGTGGCACCGTAGCTGGGGTTTATGGGGGTGGCTCTTTGCCCCTTGTGTTGTTCTACTTGTCGTAGGATGGATGCGAATAGCCAGCCCACCCCAAGGAAAAGAAAATTCAAAGTATGGAATATAATCATCCTGATGATGGCTCTTAACTGTTTTGCCTTCTGAACTTCAAACTGTGAAGTTATTCATATAACACAGGCTGAATTTCCCTCCTTGACCACAGTGTTTAATGAGTGTGAATTTTCATTCAGCCGCTAAAGTCTCCAAGAGTATTTTTATACTGAGTTCACAGACTTGAGGCAATTTTAGTCTGTAGACTCCACCCCCTGCTCCCACAGTCTTCCTGCCCCCCACTGCCCCATGTCTGTAGGATCTGGGAAAGAATTCACTGGCCTTTAGGAACATCTAGCACTTTACAAGTGTCACAGAGCCGTAAGAGTAAGACACCCCAAGGCTGTCATCACCACACCCATGCCCAGGGGGACAGGGCACAGTTCCTGTGCCCCAGTGGACACGGGGGCCTGGGAGAAGCCACCTGGAGGGCAGCCCTGGGGTCTCCACGTCCCTGTAGGTTCCAGCACTTGGGGGAGCGATGGGGGTGCTGCCATGGGGGGTGGGGACAGCAACCCCAGGTCTTGTGACGTCACCGTGTTTTGTGTGATGCCTCCTCTGAGTGAGGCCGAGGTGTCCGCCTGCCCCCCGCCCCATTATCAGGGCTGTAAGGGCATAAACTATACATCTGGGGCTTCAGAGTAGTTAAATGTTGAGAAGAGGGCGTGTGTGGAGGATGATGCGTTCATTGGGGGACAGGCCTCGTGGAATGGGGGGTCCACCCTCCCGAAAGCAGAAGCGAGTGTCGTGTTGGGAGCCTCAGGCTGCAGAGCCAGGCCCCGCGTTCTTTAAAAATAGCCCAGACACTCGTGCCTCTGGCAGAGTCAGCCCAGCTTCTCCCTGGACGATGTGCTTCTCTTGCTGCTGGAATTCTCCACGCAGCCTGGAGTTTCTTGGAGATGTCTCCATAAAAATAGGGAGATGCCATCATCACCTTGTCCCTGTCACTGTGAGAGATGAAATCAGGGTCTGAGGTGTCTTCCTGTGAACTTGAGACACGATGCTGTAAAACCCCTGGTTGGGTGGCAGTGACTCATCACTACAGCATCATCGGCCTACAGCCCCTGGAAAGCAGGGGGCGTGAGCATCTGACTTTGGTCTAAAAGTCTTCCCTTCATGGCCTGCTTTTTGGCGTCCTTCTGCTGACGTTGGTAGTTGTTGGAATCAAGAACTGCCCAGTGGGCTGTGTCCAGACTCCATTTTGAAAATTTGGAAACCCTGAGGGATCCTATTATTTTCTCAGAATGCTATGGTTCCTGTATACTTGTTTTTAATAGTTCTTCCAGAATTCATTCTCTTCTTCCCCTGGCCTCCCCACCCTTCCTTTCCGTGTACCCCCATTGCACATCCCCTCCCCCGCCACATCTTGCGGGGCCGGGGCGTGGGCGGACAGGGCGGGAGAGGCAGCAGGACCCCACCTGCCACACTTCTGTGTCACCCGGGCCCAGGGCTGGGTGCCCCCTTGGTTCTCGGGAAGCCGTGGTGGGCTCGAGTCTGTCCCACGGGTGCAGCTCTTCAGAGCCTGTTGGGAGTTCCCCGGGGGGCAGGTGACAGGCCTCACCGCACCTTCTGCAGCGCTGTGCACAGCCGGCGCCCTGGGCCTCCCGGGCTGGGGGGAAATTGGGGAGAAATGAATGCGGTGTGAGGTGGTGGGTGTGTGTGTGCGCCCGCATGGGGAAACTGCTCCTGAGGAGGGCGGTGGTCTCAGAGGACGCGGGGAGCCCTGACTGCAGTCCAGGGAGTGGCTGGGCTTCGGGCCCCAGAAGCCCCGCAACGTCTGTGGTTGAGACCAGAAGTGAGAAATCTGGAGACGGACACCATGACGAACAGGTGTGCTGAATTTCATCCGATTCTTGCATTCAGAAGTGGGGAATGCAGGGCTTTGTTTTTGTTTTTTAATGTGAAGCTTCTTCTACTTGTCCTGTGGAAGTTATTTTCTTGAGAAGGTGTAAAACCAGGCCGTTGGCGACAGAGCCACATCCGGGGGGCTGGTAAACACTTTGGGGCTGAGTGCCTCTGAGCCGTCTCCACAGCGGGGTGGCAGGAGGGGGTGGGGGGCTCAGGAATCGTGAAGGAAGAGGGGACAGGAGTCACTCATCTGTCACTGTTACTACAGAATGTATGCGGGGGTAGCAGCTGGCTTTGGGGGTCTCTGAGCCCCTTCCCACCTACCATCCCAGCTTCAGATGTCCTGCCATGTGTGGTCTTTACAGTTCGCCTTTTATGAGGTGTTTTTAGTAGGATGTTCCTGCTTAAAGTGAAGGAGGCCGTGGAAGGACAGGGGTGCCCACACACCCCCTGCTAAGCTCGGAGGGGCTGTTGGTAGCACAGGACCTGGGTCTGGATGACACCATGCTTCTCCCCAGGAACCATCTCTGTTTCCTCCAGTTTTCACTCTGGACCACTCTTGGGGGGGAGGGAGGGGGAGTATGTGTAGCCCCAAAGAGAGTAAAGCCTCGCACTTTCCAGTCGTTAGCGTTTGAAAAAGCAGTCTGTTTTCATGGACTGGTTCACCCAGAGTTCAAAGTGAAGGGCTTCTGTCACCCAGGGCTGCCGGCCTCAGCTAGTGGCGCCCTGGGGGCCGGTTCCTGCCATCCTGTGCCCGGGCCCCCAGGAGCTGCTCTGAGCACATCTCGAGTCCCGGCGTTAGCATTTGTACTAGAGGGCCTGTCATCAGTCCGTGTGGACCACCCGTCCTCCATCTGTGGCCACAGGACCCCCAGGAACCCCAAGACCCTCCTGGGGGTCAGTGAGGCAGGACTTCCTCCTTGTACCTCAGCCACATGTCCCGCCGGTGCAGGTGAAGCAGAGGGGAGGCCACTGGGAGTAAAGAGGTGAGCACTGTGTAAAGTGTGGCAACGGGAAGTTATTTTGTTACATGTGTTAACATGTGGTGAGTTTATTTTTTAATGAATAAATATTTAACATCTTCAAGTTTTAATTTCAAATACGGTAAGGACTGGTAGACGTCATCCACACAGAGCTCTTTGGGGTAATTGGTCATGTTGGGGTACAGAGCAGCCCTGGGACCAAAGCCCTTGAGGGCGGCTGATCTCCGAGCAGGAGGGAGGGCCTGGGGAGGAAGCTCTGCCAGTCTGGACACGTGGGGACGGGGGGACACTTCTGGTGCTGGCACCTCAGCAGGGACGCAGCAGGGCCCAGGGCACAGGGCACGCCGACCACAGCCTGAGAGCAGGTGGTTCCCTTTGAAAGAAAGGTGGGAGCTTCTATACAGTTTCCCACAGCTGAAGTCTGTCTTACCCTTGTTTGTGCTGAACTTTTTAGTTTGACATTAGATCAGAAGATTCATGCCTATCAGACAACATAAAGGGTTCTACATGCTGTCTCAGACCAGAAGAAATAAAATCCAGAGCAGGTAAAGATCTGAACAGAAAAATCTTAGAAGAAAAACATTTTTAGAATACTGGAGAGAAGACCTTCCTAATCAATGGGAAGCTTAGAAGCCATAAAGGAAAAAGATTGCGACAATATTTGATGACATAAAAATAAAAAAAATTTATATCATCTACAGAGAAACTCACACCAAAGTTTAAAGAAGTGACAGACCAGGAGAAAATATTTGCAACGCATGTAGCAGATAAAGATTTATAGCCATAATATGTAAAGACTGCTTACAAATAAAATAAATGAGAAAACTACAAATAAACTAATATTATGAAAAAGAAAGATACAAATTTACCAGTAATCATAGGGAAAGATCACAATCACTAGTAACCAGGGAAATACAAATTAAAACAAGATACATGTTTTTGCCCATCAGATTAGTACACATGGAAAGGACCGAGGGTCTGGGGCCATGAGGCAGGAGACACCCTGCCCTCTCCTTGACAAGAGGAGCATTTACAAGGTTGTATCAGTTTTTGGAATTTTTTCATAGGGATGCTTACAAATGTGGGTCACACACAATCTTTTGGTCATGGTAGAAAAAAAAACAAAACCCAACCATGTAACACCCATCGCTTGGAGAATGCACGTCCCAGTGTTCTGTGTTTAGGAACTGGCAGCACCACAGGGGAATGATGTTGGTTCACGTATTTTCTTGTTTAAAGGTGTCTGTGATGTATTGAGTGGAAAAAAGAACAATATATTTGTACAGTGATTCCATTCATTAAAAAGAAGAAAGCCCTTATTCAACAGGCAACACACAGATACACACAACGGGTGAATTGTGCCCCAGACGGCGTGGGCGTGGGGGTCGCAGTGAGAGCTGCTGGCCTGTGCAGGGGAACTTATACATTATACACTATTTCCATCTATGTTCTTTGAATTTTAAAGAAGTCTTCATTATTTTTATAATAAAAATGCTTTTCAAATGAAACACATATATACCCTCAAATGTGCATAGAATTATGAAAATGTAATTTGATTGTTTTGCTGCAAATGGTCATCCGCATAGCCTTCCATATTCAGGAAAAGATGACCTAGAATGACATCCTCCCAGTGAAGAATTAACACGCAAAGATGTGTGCGGGGCCCCTCGTCGTAATCGTCATCCAAAAAGCAAAGCAGTTTTCTTAAGAAGAGGAAACATTTGTCAATTCCAGGGCACGATTTAACCTGAAAGGCAAGTTTTGAATACTCTGCTGTTCATTCACAAAATAAAAATAAAAGTTGGTAAAACAAAGCATTATTTTGGGTTCAGTCTTCATGCTGCATTAGTCGCCCTTGACTCCCTGCTTCCTATCTGCTTGTCCCTGGAGCAGGGGTCCGTGGGTTGGTGGCTCACCCTCCATTCATCTCCTGAGATGCCCCCTTGTGCTTGGCAGCCAGGGTGGGCCTCACCCCTGCCTGCGGGAGCCGTCCTCTAGGTGGGCACCTGTGCAGTGGGCTCCAGAGCCTGTCCTCAGTCCACCTCTTCATGATGACGCTGGGCCCACCCATGCCTGATGCCAGGAACACAAGGTGATGAAGGCAGGTCCCTCATCGCTTATGCACACAGCCTCATCCTGTGTCGTCGATGACGAGGTTTGGGGTCCAGATGCGTGGGCACCTTGTGACACAGGGTGTCCTGGACACGGGACAGTTGTCTGCAAAGGCAGGGGGTTGTGAAGACGTGTTTCTCCCTCACAGGTGTGTCACACACCCCATAGCGCATGAGGATAAACGAGGTCACGCTGGTATCTCTACTCCAGCTGCAAAGTCCCAGCCTAGACCCTCCGACAGAGAGTGATTTCAGTTTCCAGGAGACTCCACCTTGAAGATTCTGATCGTCCCTGGGAGGTACTTGGGTGGCTCCCTGGGGGCTTCCTCCCCAGAGGAAGTACAAGCGCAATCTCCTGCCCATCAGTCACGAGGCCTCTGGGCATCCAGAGCAGAAAACTATGGTGGGGAGCCTAACGTGTGGGCCCAGCGGCCCCACCCCTCCTGCTGCTGGGGCTTTGCCTCCGGCACCTGCTCAGCCTCCAGCCAGGGATGCGTCCAGCACACCCGCCTGGGCCCTGCTGCTCCCCACGGGGGGCTGTGGGGTCCTCAGGCCTCACACTCATCTGTTCTGCAGCGCACCCCCTCCCCTGCCTGGGGCCACTGGCCTTCCCGCCCGGTCCAGCAGGCATGTTTGTCAGTCTTTGTCCATCAGGTGTGCAGGGTGGAGGGCTGGGGTGGAGGATGGCTCCACAGGGTGGAGCAGGACACAGTGGGACCCAGGAAGACTCTCCCTCTACCCCAACGGGGTGGATGTGGGGCGGCACCCAGCCCCTGCCTGCGTTGCGCAGGTGTGAGCCTGCACTTGAGAGCAGCGTACCCACTGGCCGGTGGCCTGAGCCCTGCTGCAGCAAGAGGGTGTGCCGTGCGTGCATGTGTGTGTGTACGTGTGTGCACATTCGTGTGCCCGTGTCCACACGTGTGTGCGTCCCAGGCAGCACCACCGCAGACAGGGCTGTCCCCCTCTTGCCCTTCCTGCACTGTGCCTGCCCCCTGCACAGCCACCTCCGCTCCAAGTGTGGGGAGAACAGGGCAGCACTCGGCCCGGCGGGAGCGGGAAGTCTGGACTGACCTTGGCCCTGGGCTCCGCTTCCCCTGAGAAGCCAAGGGCTGGCACCCTCTCCTCGAACTGCCCGTGAAGGTGCCCAGTGGGGAGCACGTGGTAGCGGTTTAGACGGGCTTCTGTAACGGTGTGGTCAGAACCCAGTGGTGCCACAGGACTGGAGACCATGGAGATGCGTCTCCTCAATCACCTCCCCTGGTGGGGCCTTCTCAGAGTGGAGCTGGGGCTCTTTGTCAGCGTGTTTTCCCTCCAGTGTGCTACACGGCCCCTGCGTGGAGGTGCTTTGGGAATCATACTTTCCACCCCCCTGGGGGTTGGGGGATCTGGCAGGGATGGGGCCCCAGAGCTTCTTGTGTCCCAGGAGATGGCACCCAGGAGCTGCCTGCCCTGGGGAAGGTCCCTGTGTGGTGGCTGCCCATGCTGTGCACACGGGGCTGGACCTGGTGTCCTGTGTGACGCCGGCCCATCACAACGCAGCCCTTTGGGAGGTCCCATGGGGCCAGTGGGACACGCTCGACCAGGCCTTTCTCAGGACAGAACCGCAAAGATGAGGTCTGTCCATGCAGCTGGGCCTCCCTCCGTCATCTGCTAGCCACACAGTGGGGCTCTCGGGTAGCAGGCCTGGGGGAAGTCGTTTCTGTCCCAGGAGGGTCTGGGGAGCAGGGTGGCCCTGGGCCTGGCTGACGCACTCTCCTCTTCGTCACAGCGGAGCTGGAGTTCGCCCAGGTGGTCGTCGTGGTGGTGGTGGTCACGGTGATGGTCGTGGTTGTCGTCTGCCTGCTGAACCACTACAGAGTCTCCACCCGGTCCTTTATCCACCACTCGGGGCAGGGCCGGAGGCAGGACCGGCCGCAGCCGGTAAGTGTGGGCTGAGTGGGGCCGGGAGCCTGGGTGCAGGATGGCCCTGGGCTCGGCATGTGAATCCCACACACAGAAAGCCCAGTCCGGGGGCCCGACCGTGAGGCCAGTCCCCCACCCCCACCCCCCAACACAGTCACCACTGCCTGGACGGCAGTCAGCACACTCATTTCTCCTGCTCTGAACTCTATGGACCGTGCAGTCCCTGCCCTTTCACATCTGGCTTCCTTCCCTCAGTGTCATACGTGTGAATTCCATCCATGCTGGGACATGGTCCAGGGTCAGCGACGCATCCTGCATCCCCACCTACGCCCATGAGACGGGGGCTCAGCGGGGCAGGACAGGGAGGGGGTTGGACCCTCTGGGGCACAAGGGTGGGCAGGTTGTGTGGGCCTCACAGAACAGCAAGGCTCTTCAGGTTGGTTTAAAAAAAAAAAAAATTCCTAGCTACTTCCTGCCCTGAATCACCACCCTCTTCTGGGAAATAAAACACTGATATTCAGCTAAACTGCTCTATGATCTAACGCAGGAGCCCAGGGGCCATGGAAGGTTCAGGTCCAAGCTGGCTTTGCTGTCTGTGGTTCCAGTGGCTGTCAGTGAGAGCTTGGGGACACTGAGTTTAAACAATCGTATATTCTTGGCTTCTGTGGTGGATGGAGGAGGCTGAATCCCCAAGCATGTTGGGACCAGGGCTGCCTGGTGACTGGCCTAGGGAGGCTGCCCTGAGTGTGGGGGCAGCTGTCCTGGGGTGACCCCCTCACACTTCATCGGGGACAGAGTCGCTCGGCCAGCCTTCGGGTCTGCTGTCCCCATGGGTAGAGCTGAGGTTTGCCCAGTGTCCTGTGTCCATGGCAGGCAGAGCTGGGGGGAAGGGTGAGGCTGCTGTGTGCCGCCCCCAGACCCACAGGGACGAGATGGGTGCTGGGGGCTGCAGCTCAGCCCTGAGGAAGACGCTCTCTCCCTCTGGCTTCCCCTCATCCTCCGCCGTCCCCTCCCTGCTGTTTCCTCCGTGCAGCCCGGCCCGTGCAGGGCAGGTGTGTCCCGAGGCTTGGGTTTTCCTTCTGATAAAATGGGAGTGTGGATACTGCTCACCGAGGTTTCACAAACTCATGATGTACTTTTACACGGTGACCAGAGACAGTTTAGGCGCAGGCCGGACCTCCATTTCATGTCTAGTCCAGAGGAGAAGCCTCACTCTCCTGGACAGGGACATAGATCCAGATCCCAGGAGCACTGGGGGTCACTGCCTGGGAACGTGCCCCCCACCGGGCTGGGCTTCTTGCCTCCTAAGTATCTCCTCCTCGCTCTCGATTTCTAAAAGATGCTGCTTCCCTTCATCACGCTCTGGGAGAGCAGTGTGATCCTTTCTTTCATACTCATTGTTCCTGTCCAGGGGACCTTCGGCGATGCGGGGAGATGTTTTTGGCTGTCATAGCTTGGGGACGGTGTTGCAGGGATGCTCTGAACGTCCTCAGCTTATGGGGCGGTCCTGCCCTCCTCCCCGGGGGCCCTTCCGCGTGAGACGGGGATGCTGTTAATACACGTGGATCTCATGGTAGGCTCAGGGGCGTCAGCAGAGTGAAGAGAGCCCGTGCTGACAGCTCGGTGGGGGTGGTAGGTGTCCACAGGGAACCTGCCCCATCAGACGGTTTTGGTCTGGGCTCTGCCTTCCTTTGCTCACTCTGTCAATCAGTGGATATGAGCCTGGCACCCACCAGACAAGGAAGAAATGATGCAGCGAGCCCCAGGCTCCCCCCATCAGCAGCGTCCACCTGGCCTGGTGGTATTTTCTCAGTCTCGGGGGAAGCCAAGGGGTCTCCAGGGGCCATTTGTGTGTGGGGAGGGGTGTACATCAGGAGGCTGTAAACTGTAGAAGGGTGTGGGGTGGAGCAGCTTCAAGGTGCCTTTCTGGGTGGCCCCCTGCCCCGCTCCCAGCATCCAACCAGCCTCCTCCCGAGGGGCTTAGAGGGGCAGGCTGCCCGTGGCCTCGTGTGGTTTGTGTTCTCCTAGGGAGAAGGTGGCCGAGGCTGGAGGTGCCTGGGGTCGCCGTTGTCAGGGTGGTTCCGTGTCTGCTGTCAGAGCATCCCAGGAGCTGCTGTGCCTGCTGTTTGGCGGCTGGTGGGTGTGGGGTGCCCCCTGCCGGCCTCACCGTGGATGAGCGTCCATGGCTCTGAGCCTATGCGTTGCTGGGACCCCCACACTTCTGGGGGCCTTTTGGCCCGTTTGTTCCAGAACTGTGTGAGGTCTCCATGACCATGTTAGTAAAAAGTGTGTTTATTTTAAACTGCTATGAGAAGGGCTGGGCATCTAATTTGTCAGCTTCCAGGTGATCTGGCTTAACACTATTGGTTAAGGTTACTTTTATGTGTTTCCTATGGAAGACTTGATAGTCAAGATGGAAAAATATAGGACAGTAGTTGGGATTTTTTTTTTTTTTTTTTTTGGCTGTGTCGGGTCTCAGTTGTGGCACACAGGGATCTTCGTTGCGGCACGCGGGCTTCTCTAGTTGTGACACATGGGCTCTAGAGTACGTGGGCTCTACAGTTGTGGTGCGCTGGCTTAGTTGCCCCACAGCATGTGGGATCTTAGTTCCCTGTCCAGGGATCGAACCCATGTTCCCTGTGTTGGAAGGCGGATTCTTAACCACTGGACCACCAGGGAAGTCCCTGGCTTTTGTTCTTGAGAAAGAGGCTG
Organism: Delphinapterus leucas; assembly: GCF_059928025.1. Lineage (NCBI taxonomy): Eukaryota > Metazoa > Chordata > Mammalia > Artiodactyla > Monodontidae > Delphinapterus > Delphinapterus leucas. The sequence continues at coordinate 27,562,461 of NC_143142.1, read as the reverse complement.
AACATGTAGATGTTCTGACGTGGTTGAGGAAACTTGACTCCCTCTCTGCACTAACGGGCTTTCCCTGGTTCCCAGGGAGAGTCCTCTGGAAAAAGGTGGGTTGGACCAGTTGCCCCTTTGGGCCCAGCTTGCTCTGATTTGGGGGGTTTGCTTTGTGCAGTCACAGCCCCTTCCTCACGTGGCCCTTTCCACCTCCATTGCCTGTGGGCAGACACACTTCTGTGCCAAGGGAGGGACGGATGGAGTCTGTGTTGGCCGAGGCCAGTCAGCCTGCATCACCACAGCGTCCCTGAGACGCCTTTCCAGGGGAGCAGGGCGGTGGGATGGACCGGCCCTGAATTTGGTGGAAGCAGCCACTTCTGGATGGACCGGCCCTGAATTTGGTGGAAGCAGCCACTTCTGGATGAAAATGAAAAAGAGTGATCCGCTTCAGTTAAGTTACAACAAAAGTAAATGCTTAAATAGTAGCAGCAGCAGTGAGTGGGTTTGTGATAAAAAGCCGTACGTGTTCTTTCTGAGGGAGCCTTGCCTTAGTGTTTAGAGCCTGGCTTATGTGAGTTCGGCACTTTGAGACTGTCTAGGTTTCTTTTCATCATCTTAGACCACCAAGTAATAGGAAAACAATAAAAGGGCATAAATATTCCAGACACAGCCCTGAGAGATGTTCACACACGTCGCTGGAGCCTTTCTTTCCCGAGCCAGGGGAGGTCCGCATGGCCTTTTCTGACAGCCTTGCCTGTAGGCCACCCCGCAGGGCCCACCAACCTGCCTGGACGGCGGGCAAGGCGGAGGTGGCCGCCCATCTACTAGGAACAGCAGAAGGATGGGAACGTTCTACTTAGTTTGAATCATATAAAATTGTGGGTGTTCAGCCATTTTGACCTATAAAAGCAGCAATTTCAATTTTAAAAATTAACAAAAGGAGTCACATCAGGCATTTTTCTTCATGACCAAATGCTGCAGGAGTTAAATCAATTGTAAAAGTGCGGTGCCCGGCCTCCCTGGAGCCAGAGCAGCGCCTGGCGGGCAGTGGGTGCACCAGCCCCGCGGGGAGGGACGGGTCTGTGGTGCAGAAACTCAGGTGTGGGGGAAGTCCAGGCCCCAAGACCCTCCCTGCAGATGGCCAGACCTGGGCGAGGGTGTGGCCAGTGTGTGTGTGGTTCCCCCCGCAGGGTGTTTTGACAAAACTTGATCCAACTTGAAAAAACTGGGAGATTTCACGTAAAAATAGAAATTTACATCTTTCCTTGAAAAGTGAGCATATCAGCCATACTGGCCTGTATTCCTGCTTGGCTCCCCCAGGCCAGGGCTGCCAAGCAGCCTGTGCTCACCTTCCGCTGTGGTCCCAGCCCCTGCACGGGCCTCAGAGGTGGGCCGGTTTGCACAGAGGTGATTGTTTTTGGAGCAAACATTCTTCTGCATTCATGCCTCTACCACAAAGGTGAAAACAGAGATGGACCAAGGGGGCCACTTGCTTCCGAAAAATGGGGAAACTTCTTTGTGGAAGTAAAGATCATTCCTATGAGATGAGTGGTTCGGCCAGGTGAGGTGAGTCTGGGTCACAGGACGGTGTGTCCCGGGCCTGCTGACCAGTCCCATGCTCGGATCAGGGCCCTCCTCTCTGTGATTGGGTCTGGGCTCCTCTCCACTGGCCCGGACGCCTTGCGAACCAGGGCCGGCAGTTCCGTGCAGGTGTGTCCTGGGGCCCCACACAGCTCACTCCCACTGTGGCTGAGAGCCCGGCAACTGCGCACCTGCCTAGTCTCATTTCTACCTACTTCAGCCTGTGTTAGGAAAGCATTTCTAAAACGATAGGAAGGAACCATTTTCAGGAAGGCGCAAAAAATGAGCTGAGGGCCTGCCTGATAATGCAGGTGGAGCAGGCGAGTCTGTGACAGTCTGAGTGTAGCATCGGCTCGTCCAGGGCGCAGGCTCCCTGCGAGCAGGTGGATTCTTGCTGCACTGTGAGGCTGGGGGGGTTGCTGCCCACCTTGTTTCATGAGCATTTCCAAGTGTCCAGGGGCCACGGGCAGCAGGTCAGGCCTCCTTTAAGCATCAAGCATGGGATCCTACTGTCTACCTCCTGTTTGTCTCAGCAGGAGCGGGGCGTTTGCAGACTGGCCATTTAAAAGGTTTTACCCTTGAAGCATTAGAAGATAAACAATTTTAACAGCTTGAAATGAGAATGTCTCCTTCTGAAGTAAGAGAAAGGAGGCCAAGTTGCTGGTGAAAATTGGATAAGGATCCTGGACCATAGCTGTTACACAGCAGAATCTCCAAGATCTTTAAAGCTAGTAACTTAGATCATCCTTCTGCTGTTGATGTTGCTCAGAAGAGTTTTAAAATTACCGTCAAAGCTTACAGGTCATTTTTAGTAAAATTTTCAAGAGACATTTAAAAAAAATTCTCAGTGTTGGCAAGCCTTCCTTTTTTTACTTTGTTCTCTGAGGCTGGGTTTGATTTTTGGTACCAGCCAAAATCCATTTAGATGTAGCTCATCAAGTTACTGATACAATTTTGGTGCAAAGTCAAGTGTGACCATTAGTAAGGCTGATGTTGTTTACGCTGCAAGCTGATGGTGCAGAGAAAGGCCAGGAAGGGGGAGGTGGACAGAGGGCCTGGTCTGTGTTGTTAAGGCTCTTGCGATGAGGATGTGTTCATGCATTACTTTTGCAATTAAAAGACACACTACACTCACATAAACTGATGCTGAAGACAGTTTCAATAACATTCTGAGCATCTGTAATCTATAGACTCCCAAGGTAACGCATTTCAACACAGTTGGTATTGTGACAAAGGTATGCTAAAATCAGATTTTTTAATAAAATTGATAAAAAAATTTATAAACAATTTTTAGTAACCTTCTAAATAGGCATTAGCATTAATAATCTAATGGTAAAGTTTGTTTCGTTTTTACTTAGTCCTTAAAAACTGGTGTGGTTTGTTCTGGGGGGAAAAAAAAAGCTCTCTAAATTACCCTAATTCTGAGAGGCCCTTGCTGGGGAGGTGTACAGGGCCATCAGAGACTGCATGGGAGGTAGCTGGGATCCGGCTCTGTTACTCCCCTACCAACTCCGAGACCGCGGGGAAGGCACTTGGCTTGTGCCCCTCACGCGTGAAAGGAGGCTCACAGTGTGTAGGTTCCACGTCGTCCTGAGCTTTCTGATTCCAGGCTGCTTTCTCTTGAAGCCTGATTGCTCACTCTCCCCCACCACCAACCCCCGGAGGCATCACATTTCTCCTTTTCTGCTTGCTCTTAGGGGCCTGTAGGCCTCCCTGAGCTATTGATTGTTGTGGAAATATAAAGGATTCCCTTTCTTTTCTTCCCAGCAGAACTTCCTTCTTGATTTGTCTTTCTCTTAAGGGACGTGCCCTAGATTGAGCAGAGTTGGGAGGGAAGTAGTCTTGAGAACTCTGATGATGGAATCCCAAGGAGGATAAAGGGGAAATGCTGGAGAGCAGAGTCATTGGCGTCTACGCTGTTACTGCTGTCAAGGGTGGAAAAGTGAGAACTACTAAAGCATCTGGATGGTGGAAAGGTTGCCTGGGAAAAGGGAAGAAACAAGAGAAAAGTGATTTTATCAGAAGGCAAAGATGTTGCTGAATATCCAAACATCATTTTTACCTATGCTTTGAAATTCACCCTGGGAAAGGGAGTAAAATCGATTTTCAAATATTTGAGGCCATATGATATGTTCATTCACTGGGAGGAACCCTTGGGTAGAAGCCAAAATATCCAGCAATGGCCTTGCTTTACACAAACTGACCATGTCACCTCCAGTGAGTCGTACACCCTCCTTGGGCTTCAGTTTCCTCCCATCCAAAATGAGGGAGAACTGGCTTAGATCAGAGACCTTTCAGATTGTTTCTGACCCCTCTGACCAAATGTGTAGGAAACACATTTTACATCACAATCCACAATATTCACATGAAACTGAGGCAGAACTTTGACCAAACAGTACTTAAAATGTACCCAAGATGTTTTGTGTCTGTTTTATCTCTGGAATGCTGGCTGTGACCCACCTAAATTGATTTTCCAGCTCTCTAAGAGGCTGCAGCTCACAGTTTGAAAAACACTATACTGGGTCTTTCCAGTCCCCAAATCTGATGATCCCTGTGGTCCTTTGTGTGTGGAAAGGAGAGTTTAGCAGCTGAGAGCTAAACCAAGAAAGTTCAGAGCATGGGTGGTCTCACATGTGGTGCCCAAGGACCCAAGGCAGCAAGCAGGCTTCAGCCGCAGCTCACAGCAGAAGCCCGTGACTCATGGTCACAGATGACTCTCTTTCAACGCTCTAAGCATTGTATCCTTTGGGTGGAAAAAGATCTAAGAGATACAGAAATAAAGATTATAAGAGTACTATGAGCAATTGTATATCAACAAATTGAATAACCCAGATGAAATGGAAAGATTCCTAGAAACACACCCTACTAAGACCAACTCATGAAGAAATAGAAAATATGAATAGATCTGTAACTAGTAAGGAGATTGAATCAATAATCAAAAACCTCCCAACAAAGGAAATTCCTAGACTAGATGGCTTCACTGGTGAATTCTACAAAACATGTAAAGAACTGACACCAGTCCTTTTCAGATTCTTCCCCAAAATTGAAAAGGATGGAACACCTTCTAACTCATTTTATGAGGCCAGCATTACTCCAATACCAAAGCCCCAGACAAAGACACAACAGGAAAAGAAAAACCAAAGACCAATATCCCATATGAATACTGATGCAAAAATCCTCAACAAAATACTAGTAAACTGAATTCAGCAGCATAATAAAAGGATTATACACCATGACCAAGTGGGGTTTATTCCTGGAATACAAGGATGGTTCCACATTATGAAATCAATCAATGTAATGCACCTCATTAACAGAATGAAAGGAAAAAAACTACATGATCATCTCATCGATGCAGAAAAAGTATCTGACAGAATTCAACACGCTTTCATAATAAAAACATTCAACAAACTAAGATAAAAAGAAACTACCTCAACATAATAAAGGTCATCTATGAAAAGCCCACAGCGAACATCATACTCAATGGTGAAAGACTGAAAGCTTTCCCTCTCAGATCAGGAAAAAGGCAAGGATGCAGGCATGCTTTCACCACTTCTATCTAACATAGTATTTATTATAAGTTTTAACTAGAGCAACAAGGCAAGAAAAGGTATTCTGTTAGAAAGGAAAAAAAGTAAAATTATCTCTCTTTGTAGATGACATGATCTTATGTGTAGAAAATCCTAAACATTCCAATTAACTAATAAACAAAAAGCTCCACTAGAACTAATAAATTCAGCAAAGTTGCAGGACACAAAGTCAGCCCCCTAAAATCAGTTGCATTTCTTTACACTTACAATGATCAATCCAAAAAGAAATTAAGAAAACAGTTCAATTTACAATAGTATCAAATAGAATAAAATACTTAGGAGTAAACTTAACCAAGGATATGAAGGGTTTGTACACTGACAACTATACAGCGTTGCTGAAAGAAATTAGACACAAATAAATGGAAGACATCTTGTGTTCATGGACCTGAAGACTTGATCCTGTTAAGATGTCAGTACTACCCAAAGCAATCTACAAAATCAGTGTAATCCCTGTCAAAATCCCAATGATGTTTTTCTGCAGAAATAGAAAAGCCCATCCTAAAATTCATGTGCTATCACAAGGAACCCCCATCCCCACCTACAGCCAAAATAATATTGAAAAAGAATAACAAAGTTGGAAGTTTCACACGTCTTGATTTCAAAATTTACTACAAAGCTACAATAACAAAACAGTGTGGTGTCAGCATAAAGACAAACATTTAGACCAACAGGATAGAATAGAGAGCCCAGAAATAAACTCTCCGATGTATGGTCAAATGATTTTCAACAAGGGTGCCAAGACCATTCAAGGAAAAAGGACAGTCTTTTAAAAAATGGTGTTGGGAAAACTGGATATTCACTACAAAATAATGACATTGAACCCTTATCTGCTACCATATACAAAAAATTAATTCAAAATGTATCAAAACCTAAATGTAAGAACTAAAACTATTAAACTCTTAAACAACAGGGCAAAAGATTCATGACATTGGATTTGGCAATGATATCTTGGATCTGAAACTAAAAGCACAAGCAACCAAAGAAAAAAATAGGTAAATTGGACTTCAAAAATTAAAAACTTAAACTTGTCAAAGGACACTATCAAGAGAGTGAAAAGGCAACTCATAGAATGGGAGAAAATATTTGCAAATCAGGTATCTGATAAGGGATTAATATCCAAAAAATATAAAGAACATTTACAACTCAGCAACAAAATAAGTGAACCTAATTTTAAAATAGGCAAAGGACCTGAGTAGGTATTTCTCCAAGGAAGATATACAGATGGCCAATACAGAAGAGCTCAGATCACTAATTGTGATGGTTAATTTTATGTGTCAACTTGACTGAGCTAAGCAATGTGTCTATGGGAGTAATTCCGGAAGAGATTACCATTTGACTCAGTAGACGGAGTGAAGAAAATCTGCCCTCACCAATGTGGGTGAGCATGATCCAACCCCTTGAGGGCCTGAGTAAAAAAAAAAAAAAAATGGAGGAAGGGCAAGTTCTTTCTCTCTTTTCTTGAGCTGGGATGTCGATTTTCTCCTGCCTTTGGACATCAGAGCTCCTGGTTTTTGGGTCTTCAGAGTCCAAGACATACCAGTGGACACCCCTCCCACAGTTCTCAGCCCTTCATATTTGGACTGAATTATACCACTGGCTTTTCTGGGTCTCCATCTTGCGCAGAGCAGATTGTGGGACTTCTCTGCCTCCAGAAACAGGCAGCCAATTCCTATAATCAATCAATCAATCTCCTATTGGTTCTGTTTCTCTGGAGAACCCTGACTTAATACACTAATCATACACAAATCAAAACCATAGTGAGAGGGGCTTCCCTGGTGGCACCGTGGTTAAGAATCCACCTGCCAATGCAGGGGACACGGGTTCGAGCCCTGGGCCGGGAAGATCCCACATGCCACGGAGCAACTAAGCCCGTCCACCACAACTACTCAGCCTGCACTCAGGAGCCCGTGAGCCACAACTACTGAAGCCCACGTGCTTAGAGCCCATGCTCCACAAGAGAAGCCACCACAGTGAGAAGCCCGCAAACCGCAACGAAGAGTAGCCCCCGCCCGCCACAACTAGAGAAAGCCCGCGCTTAGCAACAAAGACCCAACTCAGCCAAAAATTAATTTTTTAAAAAAACCATAGTGAGATGCCACATCACACCCACTGGAGTGACTATTAGCAAAAAACCAGAAAATAACCAGTGTTGGCAAGGATGTGATGAAATTACAACCGAAATGGTACCACTGCTATGGAAAACAGTAGTGGTTCCCCCCCACCCCAAATTAAACATAGAATTACCGTATGATCCAGAAATTCTACTTCTGGGTGTATCCTCAAAAGAATGAAAAGCAGAGATTCAAAGAGATATTTATACACCCCTGTTCATAGCAGCATTATTCATGATAGCCAAAAAGGGGAAACCACCAAGATAACTATGAATAACAAAATATGGTATGTACCTGAAATGGAGTATATTAGCCTTAAAAGGGAATGAGATGCTGACATAGGCTGCAACATGGATGAATCTTAAAGATATTATGCTCAGTGAAATAAGGACAGTATTGTATGATTCCACTTAGACAAGGTTCCTAGAATAGTCAGATTCATAGAGACAGAAGGTAGAATGGTGGTCACCAGGGGATGAGGGGAGGAAGGAATGGGGTGTTAGTGTTCAGTGAGTACAGCGTTTTCAGTTTGGGAAGAAGACAAATTCTGGAGATGGATGGGGGTGATGGGTGCGTGGCAACAAGGATATACTTAATGCCACAGAACTGTATGCTTTCAAATGATTAAAATAGTAAATGTTATGTATAATTTACCACAACTTGAGAGAAGACAATTTTGATTTTCCACTCACCACCCAGCCAAAGTGCCAAACAGATTTAAAAGGAAAAACTCCAGTCATTGTGTTCCAGGTCTGCAGACGACACATCTGGATCGTTGGGATCATAAAGACAAGCACTTGGAAGAGCACGTGATTTTTTTATCTTTAATGCAGACGTTTTAGTGTCAGGCAGATTCAACTTATGGGAAAATTTTCTGGCCACGTGGCTGTTTACCATTCAGAAGGGGAAAAATACAATGCAGATTCCTTGAGGGTAAAGGAACCTGAAAATGCACATCTTCAAGCCTGTGAGATCCGGAGTTGTCCTGTGTCCCTTTTCAGAAGATGCAGATTCACTAGAGCCCCTCAGGATGGCCCAAGGCTTTCGTGGGCCTGGATCTTGGTGGCCATGCTCCCTGGGGCACCCACAGAGGCGTCTTCAGGGCCACCAGGGACGCAAGGGCGCCGGAGGTGCTCTGTGGACGCAATGCGGCATGAGGGAACAGTTCTCACAAGCAAACAGCTACGAAAGACGCAGTGTGTATGGGTCCGCAATAGCGATACTAGCAAGATTTTGTTCCTGTTGCTCAAAACTCTGTGAGCTGCTATCTTATTTCCCAGCTTATTCCGTCGTGGTCAGAGGACCCGGCTTCCCGCGAAGGGTGGCTGGGCGGCTGGGCCCTGGTCTCGCAGGGCTGTTTCTGGTACACCAGAAGAGGCCAACCTCATGGCCTCCCCTGTGAAGCCTGAGCTCAAGGCAGCCGCCAGCGAGCAGCTGAGTGAGCAGCAGGGGCAGCGGCCGAGGAGCAGGTGCGTGCCCTGCGGAGGCTGTGGTGGTGCAGACCCGTCCCGTGACGATGGCCCCTGGAGAGGAGGGGGTCCCTGCAGAACCACAACATTCCACCTGTGCAAGGCTTGGTGTGGATCTCTTTTAGGCACTTTTCCAGTTTTGCTAACTTCTAGGAAAATAAAGCCATTGAGAATAGTTATTGCCATTTTCAGAAAACATGCTACTACCCCTCTTCAGGGTCCCTTCCTGCCCACTTCATTTGGTGCTGTGACATCTGGTTGTCAGGCCACGCCCTGTGCTTTAATCTGCTGTTGCCAAGGGTGGAATTCTTAGGAACAGTGGAGGATGCTCTGTGCTGTTCTCAACGCGGGAGTGACATCGCCCTTGACGCAAAGGAGCACTGCCTAGGGCTCGGACACCTGGTTAGAGCCACTCTGTCGCCGTTACATAGTTGTATAGTCAGATCTAGGGATGCCACCTGCTCACGGCGAGGGGGGCCGTGGTGGATGCCCGCCTGCAAGGATCAGGGGAGGTCACTTTCACTTCTTAAGACCTGGGGCTGTTTGACCTCCCAAGTCCACCGGTGGGCACTTTCAGGTCACAGGAAGCCATGATGGCAGGAGGTCGTATGTGCACATTCCTGGGAATCCAAAAATACAGGCACTTCTCTACCCACCACCCCGTTCTTCTCTTAGTAGTCACAAAAGCCCCGCAGACCCTGCTATAGCCTACAATTGGGGTTCAAAAGGGATACCACACTGAAATGCTCTGTAGACAAGTTTATGGTGTTAGAAGTGATCCTTAATCATGCCTGCTGTTTGCTCATCACCTTGCTGGTCTTTTTTTTCTTTTTGGTTGCGCTGGGCCTTAGTTGTGGCTCGTCAGCTCCTTAGTTGCAGCATGCGAACTCTTAGCTGTGGCATGCATGTGGGATCTAGTTCCCTGACCAGGCATTGAACCCAGGCCCCCTGTAATGGGAGCATGGAGTCTTAACCACTGCACTGCCAGGAAAGTCCCTGGCCAAACATTTTTTGAAAGATTACTAAGCAATTAGATGTCAGGTTCCACACTCCTTGTGAGCATTTGTACTGAGGAATCAATTCATAAGAAGATGCACAGAGGGCTCTTAGGTTTGGGAAACTCAGTCTGAAAGCCAGCGGTGTAGATGGGCACACCATTCAAGGCTACTGTGGGGAGACCCGAACTGTTTGACTTTCCTGTGGCCACGACTCCTCTGGGGGTGCAGGTAACAAAAGGCTGGGACTTTGTGGTTCCGGGTGTTACACAGCCTGCGCTCAGCTGAGTGTGATCCCTTGGCTTTGGGTGCTGTTGCATGAAACTAATGATCTTCCTGTGATGTCCCCCACCCCCCAACCAGGAAGGGCGCCTGTGGCCTTCAGACAGATCTGGACCTCGGCCCACCTCAGAGGTAAGGGGTTGGACACAGGCGGGGTGTGGGTGGCAGGAGATGCGTAGAGGGGGATGAACAAAATTGGTGGAAGGGTTGAACGTGTCAGCACAGATGAAGATCAAGGCCTGTGCCTGTAACTTGGTTTAAGAGGTGGGGGAGGGGTCTTCCCTAGACTCTCCCAAGGATTCTTTGTGCCTGGCCAGAGCTCCTTCCAGAAAACAGTCGAGAATCCAGGACCTTCACTTGATGCCTTAGGCTGCTGATAACGAGGTGGTGGCTGTCGGTGTAGCTTATAAACATCACCGCTCGATTCACCCCATCTCCCAGTTTAATAGTATGATTGTAAAAATAACGTTTTTTGCCTTTAAGTTAAAAACATGGTGTGAGAGAAGTTGACAGATGGATGTATATCTTTATATACATATGTCCTTCCTCTAGAAGAAAGTGAGATGGTGGAATAGATGAGAAGCTATGCAAGAGAGTACCTGGATTCTTTCGGGGGGAAAAAGTCTATAATCATACTTACTTTGGAATATAAAATAGTTTTCATGTCAGCTGCTAAAAATAACTACAGGAAACTTTTATCCAGAAAGAAAAAAAGTCACTTGTTTCATATTTTTAAGTAATTGATAGGGCAACAAGCTCCTATAAATAACTCATAAATTGACCCAATGTCTTGTACCTGCTCCAAGTACCATCCTGTGAAGTTACAACTTACATTTACAATGAAAATTCTTCACCCTCTATATTCCTCTGAATCACAGGAGTGGGGTCTGAAGAAGGTCACATGGTGGGCAGGCCGGGGTGGGGGTGGGGGGCTCCTGTATTCTCCTTGACCAGTGGGAAATGTACACAATAACTCCATTAAACCTACATTTTCAGGTAACCGCAATTATCCGTTGCTGAACCGTCCTGGGTTTGGCAAGGTGAGTGATGTAAAGTCATTAGGAACGAAAAACCTCTGTTTTTCTGGAATAGCCTTTACATGTTTTTTGGGGGGAAAAGTTTTCAGATGGGTGAGAACAGACGTGAATTTCCTTGCTGCCATCACGTCCGTGGTCATCACTGTGCCAAGAACATCTCCCAGGTGTTGCTCTTCTCCCTGCAGATCATGTACGCACCGCGGTCCAGGAACGGGGGGACTGCCCCAACCTTTCTCCAGAGGGATCGGTTCAGCCGCTTCCAGCCCACCTACCCCTATGTACAGCACGAGATCGACCTTCCCCCCACCATCTCCCTGTCGGACGGGGAGGAGCCGCCTCCTTACCAGGGGCCCTGCACCCTGCAGCTCCGGGACCCTGAACAGCAGATGGAACTCAACCGAGAGTCTGTGAGGGCCCCACCCAACCGAACCATATTTGACAGCGATTTGATAGACGTGTCCGTCTACAGCAGGGGCCCACGCCCACCCAGCAGCAATTCAGGCATAAGTGCCAGCACCTGCAGCAGTAACAGGAGGATGGAGGGGCCACCCCCGGCCTACAGCGAGGTGATGGGCCACTGCCTGGGTGCCACTCTCTTCCACCCCCAGCACAGCACGCACAGGGGGAGCAGACTGCCACTCCAGCGGGACGGCCCTGGGGGGCACCGAGCTGCCCGTCCAGGGCAAGGACAGGAAGCCCGGGAACCTCATCTGACCTGCGTGCATACCTGACTTAAGAAAGGAGGAGGGAGGCAGTGGCACTGCCCCTCCGTCCCCAGCACAAGTTCAGTAAAACAGTGATTCCTTCCACAGGGGCTGCACGCAGGCTGAAATAGTACAAACCTCCTCCAGTCTGGCTGCAAACGGTGTTCATCTGGGGCAGTGATTGATAGGAAAGGGCAGGTTTTGGCAAAGGGTGGGCATGAGAACACAGAGGGGTGCTTTGAAGACATTATGAAATAAAACCCACAGAGGCATCTGACTTGACTATGAAAGCAGACGCAGCAGGGGAAGAGGCCAGAATGGCCTGTTTTACAATTAACTGAATACAGAGGAAAACGTTATTATACATTATGGGGAAGAATCGCCAGTTTGCTTCCCACCCCCAAACTGTGGAACTTTTGTTTTAAAAATATGATTCTAAATTCCTGTTTTGTGTGCCAAGGTATAAAGTGGAGAAGTCAGATGAATGCAAGGGGTTAATCAGTGTTGTGATGCTGTGTTTTAAAAGTTGCACTACATGTTTAAGATAATGAGGAAGCTTTACTCAAAGTTCTGTATGTTGTCTTTTCACCTGTGGATTATAATTAGGCCCCATAATCATCTCCCCCATAATCATGCAGGAAAGGGTGTTAGGGGAGGTAGCCTAACGTACACCACTTACTTACATTCACCAAGAAAGTCACCACACAGCAGTGAATGCGTCACTGAGGCACCTGGAGACTCTGGATGGAGCAGAGGAAACTCCTGCATCCCTGGTGTGTTGAGTCCCTCCAGCCTCAGGCTGCGTGTTTTACACCTGCATTTACACACCACGCAGTGCTGCCCTGGCCCTCCAGCAGTGCAGTTTCTGTGGTAATTTAGATTTTTTTCACTGTAGCATGAAATATACTCAGATAATACACTATTTTATGCAATAAATTGTTTAAAGTGCAAGGTGGCTATTTTTATACTGTTGAAACACATGACTTCAGAGTGTTCCTGCGGTCTCTCCTTCCCTGCATAGTGGAGTTCAGGCCTGGATGGCTGGTCATCAAGACTCAGCAGTCACTTCTGTGCAGCCCACTGCCCTGTTACGTGCGTGACACTGGCTGCAGATACTGTGTAGAAGCCCCTGGGACTGAGGAAGGGACCCATGTGGCCAAGTATGCGGACCAGCACCCGGGAGGAATGCAGTGCTCAGAACCAGATGCGCTCCCAGGGGTCACTAAGCCTCTGCAGTGGAGGCCAGAACTGGGCGGGGAGCAACTCAGAGCACAGGGTAAAAAGCACAACTTGCAGCTAAAATCAACTAGAAAACTAACCTTAAAAATTGTAACATTCATTCTCACCTAAAGTAACTTCCTTCACAGAAGCATCTGCCTTTGCTGCACCCGGGTGGGGTGCTTCTGTGCAGCCCCTGCCTGCTCTCGCAGGGACCGAGGGCTGGAGGGATGACTTGGGACCCTGACCTGCAGTTCCGGGTGTCTGCTGTTGTGGTCTCAGAGGTGGCTGCCCGGTGAGGTGCCCTCGTGCTGCTGGCAGAAAGCTCTCAAACTGCTTTCTGCTGCTCCTTTCCGAGGCTCCTCTTGGTTGGTAGGTCCCTGGGTTTTGTTTGGAGAACTGGAATCTTCATCGATTTCACACAGTAACATCCACACAAGTAGTCAATCTCTTAAAAGAAGATGGTGGTCAACAATTGTCACTCATGCTTCAGACCCTGTTGAGCAGTGTGCACGCTGAGGGCCATGGCAGGAGCTCTGGGACGGGCAGAGTCCTGGGGGCCTGACCAGAGGACACCCACCCACCCACCGTATCAGATGGCCTCAACCTCAAGCCTGTGCTTAAAGGAGGCTGGGACTCTGCATGGCGTGAGGTTTCCCCTTGTGTTGCTGGTGAAGGTGGGAAGGTGCCTGTCCTCCCCATCTTCGGGCAGATTATCGGTCAGGCGGTTCCCCTTAGGTGCAGAATGAGGAGGTTGGCTGATGGTGTCATCATTCCAAACCTCACCTGCACTTCTGGTAGAGTGGGTGAACACACCCAGTAGTTCTAGCTCAAAATGGTGAGTTATGCTCAGAAACTTATAAATTCCTTAGTCACTTTGCAAGTACCCGAACATTTTGCAGATGTTCACAGTACTGGTAAAACAATTATTTAATTCAAATAACTTTAACTGTTCTTCAAAACCGAGACTGCTCCCTTTCGGCCACCCTATTAGATAATTGCCTCTAATGTAAATAGTTATTTAATGATGCAGACATATCAAACCATGACCTGAATGGTCTCTGAGGCTGGGGCTCTGTAATGAATTAGTTTAAAAGCCAAGGTCATAAATTGAATTAATAGTCAATTTCCCTTCAACACAGGAAAAAGGTAATTTAGACATCTGCTCTTTCGAAGGTTGTGGCTGACATGGTGTGGAAAGAGGCGTGACTGTGAAGCTGCAGCTTGATCAGTGGGGCCTGAGGGTCCAGGTTAGAAACCAGAGGGTTAGGGGATCAGTGAGCAGTGGGTGGGGAGCTGGGCTCCATCGTCTTAGCGACTCCCTGGATATGAACCCCAGGCACCTTGAGTCCCACTTATAGGAACACTCGTGTCTGCTGGCTTTTTCAGCAAGCCTAGTGTTCCTCAGACACTAAGGTTGTCCTTTACTACAAAAGAGATTTTGCTGAAGAAATTGTGCATTTATTGCGCTGGCCAAAAAGTTCGTTCAGGTTTTTCCATGTTACAGAAAAACCTGAACCAACTTTTTGGCCAACCCAACACAAAGTTCTATCTGGGACCAAAACTCAGTGTTAAAAAAGCTTGACAAGCATACCCTCTGTCCTCCGTACCACAAATACACTTGGACACACAGCTCAGACAGCAGAGGAAAATGTGCAAAACTTGGGAAGGTTTGTCATGAGGATGACACTTAAGTCCACTAATTGCAGCTGGGAGAGGAGGACACAGGGGCCAGCAGGAAGCAGGGGGCCTTCTACCCCAGCATAGGGACCTGTACTCAGATAAGCGTGTCTCCAGCTTCAAATTATCCCCCTCTTCACCTGTATTTTATCATCATAAGAATGAGAAGGGCTCAAAGGCAAGCACTTTTCGAAAGCAGCTCAGATCTGGGAGAATCCATTCAGATCCCTGCCCTCCTCAGAACCAGTGGCTGCATCCTGACAGGTGGGCCTGGATCTTACCTCCACCTGCTCTTCTGTCCAGAGAGTCCTTGCAGAGACTGTCCAGGTCCACGAGCCCCTCCAAAGCAGCTTCCATTTGCTGCTGGCCACCAGGCTCCCACACTGGCCTGGCTGCGAGGCAGCGGCTAGGGGCTGTTCCCCAAGCCTTGTGTTTGCTGTGCCAAGGCTGCTGCTTGAGGTCTGCTGCTTAGAACAGCAACATGTTAGTGTACCGTTCATTTTTCTTAAAATTTCCAGAGCTGAGCAGTGTCTGTGAAGGAAAAACTGGGAAAGATAGTTGTGCTGGGCGCAGGGCCTTGCGGTGACAGCCCCCCCCCCCCCGCACCTTGGTGGAGAGGCAGGGACCAGGATCCCCTTCTGCACGGTCACCTTGGCCTTGGCGAAATGGAGATGCATTGGCAAGTCCCCCCCAGTGTAAGGACGCTGTGTCTAAAGGGGCCCAACAAAAGCAGATGAAAGACCTGCTCTCACCCCGACCACAAGTGGGTCCCAGTAGCTCACGTGAATTGTGCGAATTCCGCAGGAATCAGGATTTCAGCTTTAGCTTATTTTACTCCCCAAGTGCTGCATCTTGCACAGTTCAAGTTTATGTTCACGGCCAGGGTTAGACGGCCACTTGCTGCTCCTGCCTTCAGGCTGGTGTGCAGGGAGGGATGCCTTGTGAGCAGCGCTGTCCTCAGTGTGTGTGAGGTGCTGGGGTGAGAGCTGTACAGAGATGCAGATGGTGAAGATCCACGTCCTTTCATAGAGCTCAGCGTGGCAGTAGTTTTTAAGCAGCCAAGGTGTTTCATGTTCTAACTTCTGCAGATGCAGGAACCCAGCCCCCTTTGTTGTGCCTCACTCACAATGGTGCTTTCAGTGTCTGTCAGGCGTTCATTTGTAAGGTGCTGTATATAACTTGACTATATTACGCACATAATCCTACCCAATGGGTAGAACAAAACTTTGTTAATACTGCAATATAAGGTATAGATACCAATTTTAAGAGAAATGGCATAGAATTTGTGAATGCCTATGTGCTCTGTCCTCTTTTATAAGGAAATGTGCAAATGGATGCATACAGATAAAAGTCTATGTAGTTTATTAATAAATATCAGTATTATGACACAAGGGAAACAAGTCTGAACAAGCAAGCACAGCCTATGAACAACATATGTACAGCAATCAGAGTTGCATCTTTGCTGTGAAAACACTTAATAATTTTTTAAAATACCACAGCCTTTTGGAGCCACCAGATGCTTATTTTAATCCCTTCGATAATGTTCAGTTGGACCAGTATTAGCTATAATCAGAAAAAAATGTGGATTTTTCAACTTGCTTTATGAAAAAATATTCTGTTTCATGTTGTAGAATGAAGAGGGCAAACCCAGTGAAGAGTGCACTTTTCACTGAAATTGCAAAACTTAGGTCAGAGTGAGCACATCAGCCTGCAGCAGAGGACTGTGCAGTCCAGACGCATTTGTGACCATCTGTCTTTCTGTGCCTTTTTGACAAACGGAAGCTGTGGAACCAATGAATGAACAGTAGCATTTGCAGGAAAAATAACTTAGGACAAACCAGTCCACTTGAGAAGACCCCAGTCTCAGAAAGATTTGTTATGGGTTATAATTAGCAGACTGGCAATCAGCCAGCCGAGTGAATTCTTATGTCCTGTCCCTTCCTTTTGGTGTCTCCTGGTGATCACGACCCCAGAAACAAACTAGGCTTTGCCACTGACCAGGGACCACGTCACACCCCCTGACTCAGCATCTACTTACAGCTCTTAGTGTCTGACGGTGACCTCTGCATTCAAATATTCTAATATTGAAAATAGAAAAAAGAAGAGCCTATCACAATGTTCATTAAAACCATGGATGAGGGGCTTCCCTGGTGGTGCAGTGGTTGAGGGTCCACCAGCCGATGCAGGGGACATGGGTTCATGCCCCGGTCCGGGAAGATCCCACATGCCACAGAGCAGCTGGGCCCGTGAGCCACGGCTGCTGAGCCTGCGCGTCCAGAGCCTGTGCTCCGCAACGGGAGAGGCCACAACAGTGAGAGGCCCGCGAACCCAAAAAAAAAAAAAAAAAAAAAAAAAATGGATGAAATCGTGGGTGTGGGCATCCTTCCCAGTGCCATCCACAGTTTCGTGAAATTCTGCCCACCTGATCCCTATTTCCAGTTTATTCTGTCATCAGAGGATGTAAATTCTAATAATTCCTTGTTTTTTATTTGTTCCGTGGTGTATGTTTTGATTTTGAGAATCACGACGGAGTCATACTTTTGTCCTCCACAAAACAATTACTGATTATCCTTAAACTGAAAACACCTCTGCAACTCTTGATGCTAATGGACCAGAGGTCAGCCCTTCTTTGACTGTGCTTTGCAAGGCCACAAGAAGATGGGGATCTGTGTTTTCTGCACCCACTGCCCCCGCTGTCTGCTCACTGCCAATGGCAGTGGCCCTGGTGGTTCAGGTCAAGGGTGGAGGCTCCTCCCTGTTAGAAAAACTCCCCCAGACTTCATCTCTTGGGAGGATTGCTGAGCAGGAGTGTCATCTGAGGATGTTCTGGACTCAAAGGCACTAAATTTGTTACCACGTCATGGCTTTTCTACAGGACTAATAGAGGCTTAAACCTTACTGTTAATTATACTGGTTCATCTTAATGTGCTTGCTGGTATATTGCTATTCTTCATTTCATGGCTTTCAAAAATCACACTTTCTGGTGTAAAAGCTATTTTTAAATATGTACAATACTATGCATCGCATTTAATTCACTTAATTTTCACTAGGCTGCTTTATAATGAAAAAGTACAACTTTATCTGAACTTTTCAACAGTTGTTCACGTGATCTATAATAATCTGAAGTTGTTAAAGTCTTTTTTTTAAACAGACATTTGTGCTTACTGTTCAACATAATTCCCAGTTATACACAGAGAAAGATTTCCAGCTGTCATGTATCTGCCTCTTTAACTGAGCGAGGGGATGTAGTTCTTAGACCCAAGGTCTGTAACCGCAATCCGGACTTTTAAAGGAAGATGTTGCTCTAAGTGCTGTGTGTTATGAAATCAGCCTCTTCTGCTTGTTCTTAATGCTGTGTTCGAACCACAGCTCAAAATCATTAAAAAAAGATCACTGATACACGTGTCTATTGTTTTTTTAAAAAAATATTTCACAGACAAAGCATATGTTGGGGGGTGGGGGGAAAACTACTTGCATTTAAAAACCCGTCTCAGAAATGGTTCTTATGGTTCCCCAGGTAACCGTCCCATTCAGTTCTTATTCACTCTGACTTTTCAGAAATCATTATATTTGCTATAAACCCTGGCAGATCACATCATACAGTCCTGGGTTCTACACAGAACACTCAGGGATCGTCACCTGAGTTGAGGTGTCACCTTCAGGCTTCTGGAAGCTGTCACAGACAAACTGAGTCAACTCAGCCCAAAACGTGAGCAAGACTTGTAAAGAGAATCGTTCAGCAGACACCCTCAGAGGCTAATAAGGTCATTAGCATCAGAGGTTTTCAGTTCGTGATGATGGAGCAAAAGGAATCTAAGTTTCCTTCACTGAGAGATTAGAATGATATCTCTAAGCTCTAAGTAAGTATATGGATTCACAGATTACATAATTGTGAAATGTATAAAACTTCATACAGGGCTTCCCTGGTGGCGCAGTGGTTGGGGGTCCGCCTGCCGATGCAGGGGACGCGGGTTCGTGCCCCAGTCTGGGAGGATCCCGTGGGCCGTGGCTGCTGAGCCTGCGCGTCCGGAGCCTGTGCTCCGCGGCGGGAGAGGCCACAGCAGTGAGAGCCCGCGTACCGCAAAAAAAAAACAAAACAAACAAACAAAAAAAAAACACTTCATACAACCTACCAAACTACTAGAATAAGTGAGTTTAGCTTGGTTACAGGAAATACAATTAAAATATTTTTGCATTTCTATATGTTAGTAATGAACTGTGGAAACAAATGAACTTTGGAAACTGAAATCTTAAAATACCATTTAAATAACTGTATGGGCCCCAAACTCTAGTTATAAAACTTTTTTTTTTTTTTGGCCACACCGCACAGCTTGTGGGATCTTAGTTCCCTGACCAGGGATTGAACCTGGGCCACGGCAGTGAAAGCGCCAAGTCCTAACCACTGGACCACCACCAAGGAGCTCCCATAAAACCCATTTTAGATTCTGAATTAATTTTTTAAGACAATTTTGGAAAGGGGATTAGAAAGCTATAAGGAGGAAAATAGCTGTAAGAAAAGGATTTCTTTCTATTAAAACAGCAAATAGTCACTGATAAACCACATTATGCTCTTGAATAAATTCTATAATCTCTTATTCAGCAGATATTTGAGAAATTTTAAAGAATATTCCCCAAACTTATATCCCTCAGTGAAGGTAAGACCAGTATAAACTTTCGTCACAGAAGGAGAGGAGATTCCAGGCTTGATTCCTACTGGATTGGGTTCAGTAAACCCATTTCTATATGAGGTCGCCTGGTTGGCTGGGTCTGGGTGCAGGGAGGTTACTTGGAGCTGCTCTGAAGGAGGCAGGAGATGGTCAGGGTGGGCCCACTGTGTCCATCTGGGCAGCGGGGCTCAGTGTGGCGCTGAGAAACCAGAGACTGCACTCTTGCAGGACAGGAGGCGAGACACTGATCTCCACTGTCGGGGGCCTGTGGGACCCCTTCCCGCAGCCCTGGCTGTGCACTGAGAAGGCTCTGAAGACTTCAGAAGAAGCCCCGGGCCAAAACCAGACAATAGGCCTGGAGGCTGCCCGTGACCCAGGAGCTGTCCATCGGGCTGGAGCTGAAGTGCCAAAGGCCAAGGAGCCCCTGTGGGCCCTCGAAAGCCGAGGCACCGCCAGCCAGGGAGAGAGACGCCAAGGTCTGGACCCACCATTTTCTGCTCAGGCTACACTCAGCACAGGACATAACAGAGCCCAACACCTCCCTCCCTGGCGATAGGCTCCCTGCTGACCCACCTGGTACATGGGGAACCCCCAGTGCACTTCAGGGCCTGCACCGGATCCCATACCCCACCAGTCTCTGGCTTTCTTGGACCGACTTCTGTTCATTGGATTGTTTGTGAAACAGCAGAGCTGCCAACAGCTAAGTAGATGGACTAGCAACTCAGGCAGCCCTCTCCCTGCACCCTCGAGGACATCTAGAAAAGCAGTGTGCTCGAAAGGAACCTCCAGAATCCTTCAGAGAGCCACTCACAGTGGCCTTGGAACAAACACTTATTTCTGACTCTCCATGATGACACTTGCACAAAACAGTTTATAACGAGCCTGTTACTTAAAACATCATAATTTCTCTCGTTACACTGTTTTGACGTTTTGCTTTGAATGGATTCTAATTAAAATGCATGTTTTAAAAATAACAGCCAAAAGGTAAAAGCTGTGCATTTGTAAATTTCATTGTTTTGATGGCATGTGTCTGTCCAGACTTTGGGCTTTTGTGCTAATAATGTAAACCTCATTCACCCTACTTTAAAAAAATCAAAAGCTACAGTCTTAGTCATTTGAACACAGCATGGTGTTAACTGCAATACAGACTTTCAAAAGGCTTTACCAGGAAGCAGTATATATACATTTACACACACTTGTGTATAGTATACTGCTCCTATATGACTTAACCTGTTTACAAAGCCATTTGCATTTATAGAGTTTACTGTGGTACTACCACCAGAATCTGGAAGCACAAAATATTCTAGCAGTCTACACTAGCAGACAGAGTAAGCATGCTTTCAAATCAAAGTGCTGACTTTGGCCTCTCCCACGTGGCAGGCCAGGGACCCATCCCCTTGGCCCCACCTGAGCCAGGCTGTGTCTGCCACCCTGGCTTCGGTGGGGGACCCTGAGGTCCTGCTTGAGATTTCCTGCTTACAGTTCAAGGGCAGCACAGGCTTTGGAGCCTACAGACCTGGTGGCCTCAAGTATTAGCTCTGTCTCAGGTTAATGTCTTCAAATGTCACGCATACAACAGGGTCACCTGCGCGAAGACTGGAGGAGAGGGTATGCTTGCCACATGCGGCCCCCACAGAGGGAGCTGTGCTGCTCAGCTTTCACTTTCCAGGTTCACCCAATTCCTACAGACTTGTAAATAGCACTCTGCCTTGGCATGCTCTCTACGCTAACACTGCAGCTTAAAATGCCAGTGACGGAAACGGGCCAAGTTAGTGCCAAGGGGGTTGGAGCACCTGTGTCAAGGCAGAGACTGAACCACCAGGACCCAAACCTCCTCACCATGGTTTTAAGTAAAATACATCTGTTTCTTTTCTCATTACTCTAGATGTTGACAGTTTTTTTGGTTAAAAAACCATGTTGTGTGTGTGTCAGGGAGTGTTCTTACAGCCTTAGCAATAAAATGTGAAAATCTGAAGGGAGAATAGTTTTTAAAAAATAATTTCCCACCTTGCCCCCATTTTTTCCTTCTCTGGCTTCCTTTCTGTGAGGGGTGGGGGAGCTAACACTGATCTGAGTGCTGTCACAGCCTCAAGGAAACCGCAAGGACCCCAGGCTCCTGGTGCCGGGATCCTGTACCACGTATGCATCCTCTTCACCAATGCTGGCACACTCCCTTCCTTCCGGAACCATCCATGAGCACATGGTTTTGCCTCACTGTCAACCTCCCGTAAACCTCCCGCACACACATTCTCCACTCCCAGAGAGGCCAGCCCAACAGTTCTTAGTTGGGGATACACTGAACTTCCCAGTGAGAAAAGTAACCACAAAAGCCAGCTCCTGATGCTTCAGATGTTACATCGATTGATCCCAAGGAAAAGGAAAATTCCAATCTGAGCTGTTCCAAGTGTCGCAAATGCAGGCTCAGGTGCTGTGACCACCACCATGACCCTCCACACAAGTGCAGTAGGAAAAGCAAACTCACTTTCTTACCACGGGAGGATGGGGTATTTTCTAAGGCTGAATCCTCTTTGGATAATGAAATATCACTCTAAAGAAAGAATTAAATTATGATGCCACAGAGCAACTAAGCCCGTGCACCACAACTACTGAGCCTACGCTCTAGAGCCCGTGAGCCACAGCTACTGAGCCCACAAGCCACAACTAGTGAAGCCCGCACACCTAGAGCCCGTGCTCCGCAGCAAGAGAAGCCACTGCAATGAGAAGCCCGAGCACCACAACAGAGTAGCCCCTGCTCACAGCAACTAGATAAAGCCCGTGTGCAGCAACAAAGACCCAACGCAGCCAAAACAAACAAATAAAAATTTATTTTAAAAAAGAAAATTATGAAGTTAAAAGGGAAAAGATGATAGAAATCACCAGAAGAGGACAGAGGATTAGGAATATTCATAAATTGGCTTCAGCTCCAAAAATACAAAGAATTTTACAAGTTCCAAAGCAGGTACTTACTTTACCTTTCTCAGTTCCTGGATTTGAACGTCTGACCCGGCTCTCCTGCGCCTTTCTTCAACTACAGCTACTGGCCTCAACATTCTGAAGTGACCCACTAGAGGGAAAATTGGGTTTATGACTGAGAAAACTTCTATTAATCTAAAATGCTTCCAAAATAATGCAGTTACAAAATGATCTACATTTCTCAACAGAAGTTGCATTAGGTTTTGTGGACAAGCGTTTTACTGATAATAATATTTTCAACTTTTTTTGGAAAGTAAAACTTGTCCCTTATTTCCAAACCAAAAGAAGTGAGGAATGCAATTACAACCTACCAGTATCTTCCATCTTCTTCAGGAGGGGAATAACAAGCACATGGTGATGGAGCACGATGGCAACCAAGCCCTGTAACTCTACCTCCAGACCAAGGTGAATGGCAGGGCAGTCAGTGTTTGAGGACTGGACAAACTGTGCCTTTGGGACCCTTGCAAAGAGAGAACCCAAACAGCCACTATTCTTAAAGAAGTAAAGCAACAGCCATAATTAAGTCGCAAGACTGTATCCAAAGAAAATACTGACTCAAATTCAATAAAATACAAATTAGTCAAAATGCGCTTCAAATCATTACAGAATCTCAAATCTCATACTTAGAGGTGCATACAAAATAACAGCTTAATATTTGTGTATATAGAGGAAATGCTGTATGTTCTTTTTTTTAAATACAAACAAACCCTCAATTAGTGTTAAGGAGCTGAAACATCTCATTGTTTTACCCTATTTAGATTATATTAGGTAGATTTCATGTAGATTATATTAGATATATTTCATATATGGTACACTTAAAAGTAATCTTATGAAATTACCCAAATGGAGTAAAAGGCTGACTTTCAGCAGGTACCTGATTAGAAAGTCAGGAAACACCTGCAAGCTTTCTGTCCCGCTCTTACTGAGGAGTGGGCCATAGCGCCTGCCCACCAGAGGGAGGGAGAACCACATACCGGCTACCGCAGGACAACCAGGCACGCTTGCATGCAAACTCGCCTTTTTCTTTTTCACTTCAAAGAGAGTTTTCTACCATTTAAAATGGTCAAAATTCAAAGCAGAAAAAGCTGGACATAGGGAGGGAGGGAGAGGTGAGGAAAGAAGGAAGAAAGGTTCTATGCATTCCTCACAGTCAGGAAGAATGAGAATATATTGTGGCTACACATGGAACATCTCTGACCTGTCCTACAACTTCTGCTCTTATGGACCATGCTGTCCCAGAGAAAACACAACGTGAATGCGCTTTCTGTTCGTCTCAGGCTCCATGAGCCCTCTTACTTGTAGAGAGAAAACACAAGTGCTGAGGAGGACTTTGGGGCTGCCTGTGCACTTCCCACGAGCACTGTCCAAGTCAACGGAATAATGTCATACTCTGCCTTGAAGGCTTCTGAAGTCAAGCCGCATTCTCTCTGCTGAGAGAATCATTCTTATCAAAATAGCCAGATAACTGCCACAAGACAATTATGATCTGTCATCATTACTGTTGGTGGCTGCCAGCGATTTATGGGGAAGAATACAGCTTGATTTTCAAAGCCTAACCCTGAAGAAGCAAGACAACCAAAAACTTGTTTTAATGAGTTAAAATGAACCAGCTTGACATGGAAGTCACAAAGGAAAAAAATCTCAAAGAGGGAAAAGTATACCCAATCGGCACAAACTTAGCATTTCTCAAATGTAAGTTACAAGCTCAAAATGCAGGACAAATATCTTTCAAGAATCAGAAAGCCAGGCCAAAATTCATGGCTGAAGACGAATTCTGGCCAAGTCTCTAAGAGAAGGAGAATTCTTGCCTCTATTGTTCCTTTGGGTCAAGGAGGCAGAATCTTTTGGGTACTCCGTAATATACAGATGGACCAGGAGAGACCAAACAAAGCTCCTATTTGCAGAATGAATAATTAAAAGCACCCACCTCTGGTTCTGCAGATTTCTGGTTCAGGTGGTTAAATTCCAAGGCAGTAGAGAGGCCCATACTTTTTATGAACACTCCTGTGCAACTCCGGCCTCTAGGCCAACGTGACTGGACGCACCGTAGACCATGGCTCGGGAAAAGCCAACTGAGTAAGCATCTAATACCAAAAACCACTTCAAACCAATGTTGGTAACACTTAATCTAAATGTATTTACTTTCTTCTAAACTAACTCCATATCTTCCCTATGGAGATTCAATTTTGAAAATCTGAAATAAATGAAGGTCCCCATTTTAAAAAGTAAGATGTAGCCAACAGAAGAAATATGTCTATATTACCATGAAAGCAAGTATTTTTCAGACAGAATCCTTTAATAATTCAGAAATGTATATCTCACCAATGCATTTTATAAAAATGGTATCATCTCAAAGGTATCAGGAAAGATGCATGTACTCTTTCTGACTCATTTGCTAAAGCATTTTCTGTCCATTTCATTACCATCACCATACTCTACAATCTTCTACAGTGGCTTTGTTCAGAACATCTGAATTTGGATAAGAAATCCTGAAGATGAACCAAGTGGAAAGAACACAAAAAAGAGCTAGATATGTCTAACGTACAACTTGCTTCTTTTCTTCAAACATCTCTTCTGCCCAAACTGTTAAGATGTTTATAAAATTCCTGGAATTACCTTCTGAGGTCACTGAAATAAGACAGCCAATAGCTCCATTGCTTCCTAGAGCATAAAGGACTACAGTAACGTCTTCCATCTGTAAATAAATGGAAGGCAGATTCTATAACAAATAAGCTGAAGATTATATTTGAAGGCATAGTTTTATTATTTTTACTAGTGGCAGGAAGGTGACCTTAATACATGAACTCTTTCTCCTTTGTTGGAATCTGCAAATAGCACCCTACTGTATGCAAAATGTTGGTTCAGTAAGAGACATTTTTGTGGTACTTTAAAAGGTTGGTTTTGCTATTTTTCTTGAATAAACTAAGTCTTTTTTTACCTAATCTATTTTTCATTTCAATTGTTAATTTGCTGAGCAAACACTTTTTATCTATTTTTATAGGTGTTAAATTAAATCTCAGCCATGGCTCCCTCTTTACCCTGTCAAAAATCCTACTTAAATACAGATGTGCACACCAGACACAGCAAGTATAAGGCTTATTGTAAATGAAATGGTTATGATATTTACCACACACACACACCCGGATAATTTAACTCAATGCCCACTATGTGCTGTTGGCCTGCTACGAATACTCCACATGCATATTTCAGGGGTCCCCCTTTCGGCTCTTTGTAGCTTCCCTTAAGGACTAGGTTAGCAAGATGAGAGCAGCAGCATTTGACAAGATCAGATATTCCTGATACCAAATAATGACAAAAGAACTTCTTACACCTTAAGAGAATGTTTTACTAGAGAATTTCAAAGCACTCCCTATTATCTCACTTTCTGTAACTGGACAAACACAACACAATTATGAAACTGGATGGCAACAAATCTCAAACAGGCTGAACCAAAGGTGGAAACTCAGGGTTATTAGTGCTTCTAAGACCCACAATTTATCCTCATTGGAAAACACGCCCTATGCAACGTGAAAAGTAAAAAGAAAGTTTCATATAACACATGATTTTAAACCGAGCAGTCTCAGTGGTTAAAAATAAACAAACAAGGAATTTGTTAATATCCATCTTAGCATTTAATATATGCAAAAATGTGAATTATTTAATAAACAAGCTAAAACATGTTCACTGTTTTTGAATTTGAAAATGTGCTGTCAATTTGAAATCACACGTTTGATCTGTATCAGGAGACAAACCATCCTGCCTGATCGGGCCTGCATGTGGCAGAGTGAGCCTTGCCCCCTCACCACTCTACCCACCCCCACAAAGAAGAGTCCAATCACAGCACAGCCAATATAATGATGAGACATATCAAATGCAAACATCTTTTTCCCTTTAAAGTATTCTCTAAATTTGGCCAAACTCAGTATTTAATACGAAAACCCTGCATCACAGCAGTGATGCCTGCAGCCTTATCAGATCACTCACAACAAAGACAATCTAGAAAGAGGCCATTCCCTCTTTCAACTCAAAGGTTAGAACTGAAGTAAAGGCAGTTAGAGCAAAAGGAAACACACAAACACATCCTCAAACACACCCACACAAATTGTGGCAACTTTCACATCTGACAACAACTGAATTTCATTCCAAGCAGGTTTTAATGACAGCTTTGCTATTTAAAAAATTCAAGTAAAATGCTCAAGTAAGGATGTTTCAATGCAAGAGGAAAACAGCAGCTACAATCTTAAAATTTTACTCCATAATGGAATCAAGACCGACTCTGGCTGGTGGAGACCAGGTGGCAGGGACAGGCAGGTCCCATCCTCCCAAACCTGCACTGCCGAGAACCACAAGCTGCAGGCACTGCTAAGCGCATCTGATCTCCACCATAAACTTAAGGTGTGATGATTTTCCCTTTTCCTCTGAGAGATCAGTTGGAGAGGACATGATGCAGGAATAACAGTTTTACATTCTGGGTGAGAAAGTGCTATGACTGCACAGATTTGCTTAAAAAATTTGATTATGGCAAGCTTGAGGTAAAAATCATTTTTAAAGGGTCAATTTTTCATTTACATATAACCAATACATCTTATTTACATATATATGACCCAATTTTCATTCAGCTTTCTTTATATGAAGGCTACATTTTAACTGGTATGTAACCGTTATATACTATCTTTAGAGAAAGACTAAATATCCTCTTATTCACAGGCAGTTCTGATGATAACAGTTTGTCTCCACATTGAGAAGTGAATATCGTTAAAACCTCAAATAACAAAAAAGATGAAGACCTAGTGTTAAATCTGTGTAGGGCCGCACCAGCTATTCAAGGAGTCAGCAGCTATCTAAACACAAAGCAAGGATGACTGAAGACATGGACCACTGCTTAACGCTGCTACTGACATGAAATTCTTATACTGGGTTCATTTTTTCTTTTCAAAAAACACTGATTTTTCTAGTGATGTTCAACTTTAAAAAGTTATCTTAGTTCTTTAACCCTCAGAGAACTGCTATATTTAGGCTGCTAACCAAAAAAATAATCAAGAGCATGTACCTTTGTCCAGTCCCCAAGGGTTAAAGTGCAGGAACTGTCTATAACCTGGTATATAAGGCACCCTATTCCACTTTTTTCTTAAAAGAAACCTTTCCTTTGGTTTCTTGCAGTTTTTCAGTGAGTCTGTCCTTTGTCTCCTCCATCTTCTCTGTGAGGCGCTCCTTTGTCTCCTCCATCCTGTCCTGCAGATACTCCTTCACAGGGGGTGGCGTCGACATGTAGCCACGGCTGCGCAGATACTTCACAGTGAAGGAGGTCCCCCCCAGGGTCACAGTGTACCGCGCAGGCGTTGCAATCTGTGGGAAAATGAAATGGACAGATCAGTACTGATTACAACTGTTGTCTAAAGCAAAAACAGTGTGACGTTAAAATTCCTGTTAATAACCAAACTATCAATTACTTTATTGCTTCATAAGGCTGTTACATCCTATATGGTTTTCCCTCCTAACATTCCGTATTTGTCACCTAGACACTGACCCAGGATTAGAGAACATTCACAGGGGCAGCTCCAAAGTTCTGTACCCATGTGCTAGTGAACCTGGGGGGCAGACTCACTGAGAACCAGAGGGAGGCCTCAGGACCCTCCCTATAACAAAGGCACATGCGTTTCCACTCCCCAGAAACCCTGCCGACCTGCACACACTATTCATCTAAACCGGAACCAAACTGAGGGGCAAGCACGGGCCAAATGTTTATTCTTCACTGAGTTTAGTTTAGTTTCACTTCCAAATCTCTTTTCTTTGGCTTTTCCAGGCTTTATGCTACTTTCTCCTTACAGTCCATGCTGGGTTTGGCATCCCAACCAGGAACTTCCATGAGGCCAAAAAGTGGTAAAATGGCACACATATAGGAGACACGTACACATGTCAACTGACCAGAGGTTTAAGGTCCCAAACTAACTAGTAGATGAACTGGTACAAAGGGAGAATTGTTAAGAGCACAGGCTGCATCACATTCTGAGGCAAGAAACCTCAGTGTCTGCTGCTCTACCTGAGAAACCAGGTTACAGAAACCAAACACCCAGGTGGACCCTCCACACCTCTTTCCTTGCACAGGAACATGAGCAGAGCCCCTGCTGACACCAGCCCACCTGCGTGCCAACCTTGTGTTTCAATTCCAAGCAGGCCAACAGGCACTGAGCACTGATGTGCCTCCAGAGCACAGCACAGGCACAGTGGAAATACAAAGAAAGAAGACATAACTCTAAATTCCTAGGAGCTCATGATCAAAGACAACAGACATTAAAAAAAGACTCAACACACAGACTGTGAAATGAGAGCATGGGATAAGGAACAGTTATAATTAGGGAAATGGTTTCAACCATCATGACAGTTGGATTAAGGTTAAATTATATACACTGTAACTAAAAACTTGATAATTTATTAATTTAATAAGTTTTAATGTTGAAAAACTCAGCAATTAAGCTTTAGCCCTCTAGTCAAAATTATCATATAAGAAATCTCCCAATATTTCAGAGGATTTTAATGAGGATGACAGAATAAAACATTATTTTTGAGTACTACTATAAACCCATAATTCTAAATATTTTCATAACAGTAGTAAAATAACATCTAGTTTCCCAATCTCTTCTACCTGTTTTCTTAGGATAAAGCTACATAGAACCTAATTTGTCAGTTGAGAAAAATTAGATTAATATAGCTAAATTCCACAACTTACAATAATGAGTCTTCTCTTCCAAAATAAAGACCCATAAGTGTAAAAACTATCTATTTACAAAGATGTCATTCTCTGAATCCAGACAACAACTGTAAAGACAATGAACTCCAAAATGAAACATACATTACATCAACAACTAAGTCTAAGGTTTATCACATAAAACAATTTGATTAAACTTTACTATTTTACTTTTTAGAAAGATAAACTATTATAAACAGTAAAATAAATGCTAAATTTCACTAACATGTCAGGTGGCATGTGGATCTCTGAATAAGGAAAATTAATGTACTATCAATAGGAGAAATGTCACAGAGACAACCTGTTCGTTAGAAATTCAGAAGTCTCACTTTGTCTCATCACAGCAGGTTATGAAAAACCTACCTATTCTTAAGGCAATTCTTCCTAAACCACCATTTTACCTGCCCTTAAAAATTTTAGTTTACTTTTAATCATTAGACATGTAAGAGATGAAACACGGTATTTTAAGTTACAAAGGCAACCCTGGGAGCAAGCACGGAGTGTTACAGAGGTTCAGTGTGAGGAGCCATCTACCCACAGCAGTACCTACCTTAAACAGGGCATATGCCGTCAGTGCATTTCCACTCTGGGAATTTTTCAGAATGTTTACTACGCTGTCAGGTAACCCAATAAGTTCTAGAAAAGGAACGACATTCACTCCTCTAAGAAAGAAACAGAAAGTAATTTATATATACATATAGATAAACTTTTAGGGATAAATATTTTCAAAAGATTATCTGAAAACATCAAAACCAAATTCTGTTTAAAAGTCAATCCTGCACCACCAAGCACTCTAATTTCACTCTAAAGGAACAACATGTGCATGAACACCAGCGTCCTGCTGTGTCTCACTGTTCACAGCTTCTGTTCATGGACATCCCTAATTAGCACACTGAGAAAAACAGAATCATTTATCAGAGAAAAATTAATAGCATTAAGTAACCTAGGAGAAATGATCAGAAATGATTCTAATCATTCTCCTGATCTTATAATCTTTAGTTCCTTAGAATGATCCAACTCAAAGTTTAAGACCTACGATTTTTTACCTCTAAAATTACATGTCAAACTATACTATTATCATAAAAACAAGTGATATTATAACACCACTTACTGTATTATGCAAAAAATAAATGATTCTATGGGTTTCATGAAAACTTCAATTATTCTAAAAAGATGCTTCTATTCTATTATCAGACTTAAAAGGCAGGTAAAGAAGCAATTACCATGAATTGCAACAAATTTTTGGAGGGAGGGAAAGAAGGCAGAAAAAGTCTCTAATCCAACTGGTAAGCCCTAATTTCTTTTTAGTTTCCCTGAGTGTCAAGTTTGCCACGCCGGAACACTCGTGCTCTCCCACTCTCTCCCTCACTGCCTGTAGTTTTGCAGACATTGTGAGCCTTCACCTCAAATCACAAGGTTCTTGTTCTGTGCTTCTCCTTCATAAACATAATATAATCATCACAGCCAGGAAACTTAACATGTAGGACAGTACATAGTTAATACAAAAGTACGTTATTTAATGTTAAAATTCCCTGAATTGGGGCTTCCCTGGTGGCGCAGTGGATGAGAGTCCACCTGCTGATGTAGGGGACACGGGTTCGTGCCCTGGTCCGGGAGGATCCCACGTGCCGTGGAGCGGCTGGGCCCGTAAGCCATGGCCGCTGAGCCTGCGTGTCTGGAGCCTGTGCTCCGCAACGGGAGAGGCCCGCGTACCGCAAAAAAAAAAAAAAAAAAAAAATTCCCTGAATTGTCCAGTGAGTCCCTTGTCACTATCTTGTCATGTCTTCCAGTTCTTCTCCAGAAGCGCTGCTCAGCACTTTTTGCTGAGGAGGAAGGCAGGACGTCTTTTTTGATGCTGAGATTTTTGAAGCTCCCAGGCCAGCTTTGTGGTAGAATAGCCTTTCATTTGGATTTGTCTGATTGTTTCCTCATGATTAAATTTGGGGTAAATGTTTTCAGACAGGAAAGCTGCAGAATTGATTCTATGTCCATCTCAGAGCATCACAACAGGAGCCACACACTCAGTCTGTCCTGTGAGTTTGACCTGGTGTTTGACTTGTGTGAGTTTGACTTGTGGTTAAGGTCGGGTCCACAGGTTGCTCCTCTGTACAAGCACTCTTTCTCTTTGTAATTAAGAAAGGAAACAGCCTGGATCCATTATTATTACAGTACTAGTAATCTCCTAGTTTATTTTTAATATTAAAAAATAATTTACTTAACTGGGGAAAAGTTGTCCCTCTCTGATTTCACTATAATACTAGGAGATCAGAGACTAATCTCAATAGATACGGATGATCATCACCAGGAATTACTGGCCATCTATACAAGAGGAAACCAGATAACTGAAGGAAACTTTAAAGAGTTAGATTTAAAAATCAACTACAAGTCCAATCCAGTTTCTTTTATCTCCACCCTCATTTCCTTTTCAAATCTCTTAAACAACAGAACCCCACTGAAGCAAGACTTAGTACTACAAAGATTTAGCGATTCTGTGGATCTAATCAAGTCACTAGGTACAATAACATCCTACCATAACATGCTAATCATCTCTTCTGGTACCCGTACAATTACCAAATTATTTCATTAATCATTTCTTAGTTCAGACTAAGCCCTGTATGTAAAATCTACATATTTAACGGCAATCATGCAGGGGGGAAAAAAAGACAACATGTGGCTAAATATAAGACCAAACTGAGTGATTTAAAAACACAAAAAACAACTGGGACCTCCCTGGTGGTCCAGTGGTAAAGAATCTGCCTTACAATGCAGGGGATGCGGGTTCGATCCCTGGTCAGGGAACTAGGACCCCACATGCCACGGGGCAACTAAGCCCATGTGCCACAACTACTGAGCTCATGCGCCTCAACGTGTAGCCCACATGCCACAAACTACAGAGCCCACACGCTCTGGAACCCGTGTGCCACAAACTACACAGCCCACGTGCCCTGGAACCCACGAGCCACACCCAAAGAGAAAACCCGCAGGCCACAAATAGAGAGAAGCCCACACACCACAACGAAGAGCACTCGCACCGCAATGAAAGATTCCGCATGCCTCAACAAAGATCCACGTGCTGCAACTAAGACCCAACACAGCCAAAAATAAATAAATAAATGAATAACAAATCTAAAAAAAAAAACTATCATAGGGCTTCCCTGGTGGCGCAGTGGTTGAGAGTCCACCTGCCAATGCAGGGGACACGGGTTCGTGCCCTGGTCCAGGAAGATCCCACATGCCGCGGAGCGGCTGAGCCTGCACGTCCAGAGCCTGTGCTCTGCAACGGGAGAGGCCACAACAGTGAGAGGCCCATGTACCACAAAAAAAAAAAAAAAACTATCACAAAAACAAACAATAATGACCAAGATATCTTGCACAAGTATCCTGTGTAAAATAAAGAAGCAACCACCTGGTCCCACTTTTTTCTAAACTATTGATTTGATGACTTAACTTTTAAAAAATAACTTTTATTTCCTTTGGAATTACTAAACATGAAGCATTAATGAGGGTCTGATCCAAATAGTAATATCCACTCTTGTCACAAAAGTTCCCTCAGCCTGACAGAAACCTGTGCTTCACAAACCACCAGCTTTATGGATGTTCCAAATGATGCAAAAGTATATCCACAGTCTGGATGAAGTGCAGTGAAAACCAGTCAGGACTGTGCCTCAAAATGGATCTGTAACTTTAGAAATTTGAGGCCCAAACACAAGGCATCTAAATGTAGAGACAAAATCATCCTCAAAGAGCTTCATTTGACCAAACAGAGAACTTCTTGTTAGAAGATAAAAGATCTCTGCAACTTTTCCAGAGAGAAGCAACAACAAAGCTTAGTTTAACATAAAATGTATGGACTTCCCTGGTGGTGCAGTGGTTAAGAATCCGCCTGCCAATGCAGGGTACACGGGTTCGAACCCTGGCCTGGGAAGATCCCACATGCTGCGGACCAACCAAAACTAAGCCCGTGAGCCACAACTACTGAGTCTGTGTTCTAGAGCCCACAAGCCACAACTACTGAGCTCACACGCCACAACTACTGAAGCCCGTGCGCCTAGAGCCCGTGCTCCACAACAAGAGAAGCCACCACAATGAGAAGCCCGCTCACCACAAGGAAGAGTAGCCCCGGCTCGCCGCAACTAGAGAAAGCCTGTGCGCAGCGACAAAGACCCAATGCCGCCAAAAATATAAATTAATTAAAAAATAAATAAAAAAATAAAATCTATGAGGATGCACAATTTAGATCTCCCTGAAATAAAATGTTTCAAAAGCCTGAGATCTTCATCACTGTGTTAACTAAATACAGAATGGCATTTTGCTCTGTGGTGCTGAGAGGCAGTAATGCTAGTTGTCCCTCAAGTTACAAACTATGTTTTCCCTTTTCTTTTAATAGTAAGTAGGGGGCTTCCCTGGTGGCGCAGTGGTTGAGAGTCCGCCTGCCGATGCAGGGGACACAGGTTCGTGCCCCGGTCCGGGAAGGTCCCACATGCTGCGGAGTGGCTGGGCCCGTGAGCCATGGCCGCTGAGCCTGCGCGTCCGGAGCCTGTGCTCCGCAACGGAGAGGCCACAACAGTGAGAGGCCCGCGTACCGCAAAAAAAAAAAAAAAAAAAAATAGTAAGTAGGCAACAAGCAAGTAACAGAGAACTTTTTTCAGCTAAAACCAAATAAAATAAACCCAGCCTCTAGTCAGTTGAATTGAAAACCTGTATTTAACACAATCAACTCCAACATCACAATAAAATCATCTCACAGTGAAAGATACGCTGCCATTCAAACATAAACTAATATTTTCGAAGTATCATTTCCCTTAGAACAAATCAACTTTCAATTTCTCAAGCATTAAGGACTTAACAAAACATTAGGGACTGTTCTGGAAAGCAACACATCCTACCTAATATAACTTAGCTATGTGATGCTGTAACAGAACTGGACCAGTGGTCACGGTGGGGCAGTAGAGCTGGGTCTGGGAACCAAATTTCCATGCTGACAAAGAGCCAAAGGCAGGCGGTGATGGATGAGGCATACGACTTTAAAGTGGACAGTCCCACCACATTTACACACAGGCATTCACAGAAAAAAGAGGGGGAAGGACAAAACCAAGAAAGGTGGACTTCACAGGGGACAGCAGAACATCACCACAACTGCATCAGTGCAGACACCACCGAAAGCGTCCTAAGTCTAATAATATTACTAGGTTATTTGAAGGTCTGTTTTTTTGGTTATAGAACTCTTTTACTGAAGGCAAGGAAAAGTAAAAGGAACAAAAGTACTCTTTTTAATAGTCCAAATAAGAATCTCATATTCAATTATTAAAAACTTAGATTTCTCCCCCTGAGGCCAGGAGGCTGAATGCTTATTAAAGGCAACCTAGCAAAGGCAAAGAAACATGGAAGAAACTCATCGTCATCCACAACACCGAATCAGAAAAATCCTAAATGGCTCAAAAAAGAAAATTCAATATGTAGAAAACTATTCATTAAATAGAAGAACTGAACGCCTATGAAAGTTTTATTCAAAATGGTACATGATTTTAGGCTCTGTTAAAAAACTAAGGGCAGTTCCGAAGATTTCTATAAATATTTTTATACATGTCCAGAAAATGTCATTAATAAACAAAAAGATAATTCCATAAAATGCACATATAAGAATCTCTGCAAAGAAAGGAATTCTTAAAGAAAATAATAATACATAATGAAGAAGGAAATAACTGAATAACAAGAACTAAATAGAAAGATATGAAAAGAAACAGAACAGCATCAATTATATAAGGTTAAAAAAAAATCCTTTTATTCAACAGAACTTTTGTAAAGAAACATTTCTAATCCCATGTTTCCCAAGAATAAGAATAGTCTCCATTCCATCATCTTTTAATTTAATAAATGATAAGCTTTTTCCAATGAGTGAGCTTTACATTAAAATATTTAATACCTTACTGTCAAACCATTAAATATAACCAAAAACTGAAAATCAGTGGACTTTGGGAAAGTATAAAATAATTCTAAACCCATTAGAGGAGTTTACAAAAACATCAAAGTGGTCTTCACTGTGCATCTCATTGCCTGCAGGATGGTGAGCATACTGTTCATAGGTCACACCCAGGCCACAGGAAGAAAAGCCACACAGCACTCGGGACAGGCACACGCTGGCACACTCAGTTCTGCTGGTGGCAGAAAGAAACTGGTAATCATTGATAATCTGTTTCTACGTGTACTCCTGCTCCTAAAACACTGTGAATGATACAACTCACTTTAAAAGAAAGGAACAGTAATTAACAAGAAAGGTACATTTAGAAATTCTATGTTTTATAATACCCAGAGGCTAGGACCACTAAATTAACTTTTAAAAAAACATTTACTTTATTGTAGTAAAAAATACCTAACACGAGATATACCCTCTTAACAAGATTTTAAGCGGACAACAAATCAACTTCTGATCAGAACAGAAGACCTTACCTTGACATTCATCAGATGTAACATTAAAGCATAAGTCTGCAATTTGTTCATTTTTGTGTCTACAACAGATACAAGCCAGGCTTTGCAAAATCTTACTAATTTCCAACCAAAACCATACACATGGCAAAATAAGTTATCTTTTCACGTTGATAAACACTGTAAGAAACATTTAAGTACAGAACTCACGCTGCTGCCAAATCTCTGGAAACTAATTTTATTCCTGTGCTATCCTATATGTTGATGGGACACAAGCATAGTGATTAAGGCTTGAAATCAGACTCCGAGTTATTTTGGGAAAAACTAAGTTATTTTGACTTATTCTTGCTTAATCTGTTTTCTCATTAATAAACTGGGAATAATTGCACTACCTGCTTCATACGGTTGCTGTGAGAATTAAATGAGATGATACAGTTATAAAAATTTTAGCATAATACCTGCTGTACACAGTAAGCGAATGTTAGCTACTGTTATTAAAATGTGGAAAACTGCTATGAAAAATAGTCATCCTCTATCAATTGAAGATATTAAAGCATTTAAAAAACTACTTAAAGGCTTTCATTAGTACAATTAAGAGTAACATTCTGATAAAACAGGGAAAGGTGCTCAATCAAGCAAAAACTTACTTTATGGCTGCATAATAAAACGTTCCAAACCAAACACCAGAAGTTATTAGATGCACTGGAATCAAAACTTTTCCATATTGTCTAAATGTTTTCTTAAATCGTTGATAAAGACTAATTGATCTGTCTTGTAAAGGATCAGGTTCTTCCTTTTTTTCAGAGGGAGTTCCTGGGGATGTAGCACTGGATGACAGAACCCTCTTGGATAAGGTATCCTGCTCCCACTGTTTATGAAGGATCCCTGGTTGGGGTGGGTGAGCAATGAATGGCTTCCTTTCCTTTGCAACACACTGGGCAGCAGGTAAGTGCAGCCATCGTTTCTGAGGGCCCTGTACCCAAACCACTCTGGATTCTGAGGTATACAAAAGTAATGGTCCCTTCATGTTTTGACAGTGTCCCCAAAGACCAGCTTTATCTGGTTCCATGCATGTCCTATGTGCCAGTCGGAATACAGTCTTTGGTACGTTCCATTGCATTTTGAAGAACGGAGATTGATGGATTCCAGCTTCTATAGAGACTAGATTAAAAAAAATTAGATTATACATAGATTTCCATTATAAACCAATCTACTTCAACATATATCATTAACTATTAAGAAGTAAAAGGATAGACATTGTTACCAAATCCACAGAAATTAATGTTAAGGTATATAGTTCTACCATACCAAATTTTAGAATTTCATTAAAACACATCATTTAAATATGATATAGTAAACCAGTCCAACAGACATCATGGACGGTAAGATTTCCGGGCTATTTTATTGCCACAAAAGGCATATTTGTAGGGCTTCTGTCATTCTACAAAGAAGCAGTGTAGTATAACAGAAAAATCATATCTGGAAGCTAAAGAGCTGGGCCCTAATGTTTTGGGGTCATAATTCTATGCAACTGTCTTTTAGATTTGAAGCCTAAACCCACTAGTAAAACAAGGATTACTTCATAGGTTTTTACAGGAATTATATGAAATTTATGATGAAAAGAAGTGCTTTTGTAAACTAACAAGCATCATATAAGTGTTAGTTATTAAAATATTAAGGTCTGATGAAGAGTTGACATCAATCTCATTTATTCTATAATGCTTTTAGACTAAATTATATAAAATTGTAAATTACATATATTATTAACTGGTGAGAACAGACTTTTCCAGAGAGCTACAACTTTGTTAAAAGACAGGATAGAGGGGCTTCCCTGGTGGCGCAGTGGTTGAGAGTCCGCCTGCCAATGCAGGGGACACAGGTTCGTGCCCCGGTCCGGGAAGATCCCACATGCCGTGGAGCGGCTAGGCCCGTGAGCCATGGCCGCTGAGCCTGCGCGTCCAGAGCCTGTGCTCTGCAATGGGAGAGGCCGCAACAGTGAGAGGCCCGCGTACCACAAAAAAAAAAAAAAAAAAAAAAAGACAGGATAGTATAATTTTAAAAAAACATGGACTTTGAAATAAGATGGGCCCAATTGAGTTAATAGTGGTATTATTTTGAGCAAATTACTTAGCATCTCTAGACACAAAGTTTCCCCACTGGTAAAATATAATTATTGTATGCATTATTATATATAGCAAATCAGTTCCCTTCCCTCAACATCAGGCAGTGCCGCCTAACCCCTAATCTTCACCCGCACCTTGCACCAGCTACCTCTCCAATTCTAATACATTGAGAATAGATGATCTTATTTTTTATAAACTGTGTACTTAATAAGAATCACAAGTTTTGAGTTAGCACCTCAGTAAATTAAGCACTCCAACAAATACAGATACCCCATCTTACATGAATGTTTGTTACCTGGGATACAAAGCTGTCATTTAAAAACAACTACTAACAAACTGTCTCTTTATAAAATTAATCCCAGACTCCTCCCTTCCTAATTAATAATTAACTTAGCTTCTATCAGGCTCGCACAGATGATCCAACAACACAAGGCAAATGGGCTGTGAAATGAAACTGCAAATCTTGCAAAACAAACAGGCTCCCAGGAAGCCTTTAAAGGTGATACTGGAGATGGCTGAATCAAAGCAAAGCCAGTGAAAAGTGACAGAAGACTCAGACCAGTTAATAACCAAAGAGAAAAGCTACAGGGTAATGACATGTGCTTCAAATAAAGAATGATTTAAACACTAAATGACTAAGGCCATTCAGAGAAATGATTAAGTCTGTAATTATTTTTACAAAACTGACTTATTTTTTTGTTGTGAGTCAGACAGTAAGTAAAGGATATCTTATTGTGCTCGCCTACCACCCCTATTTTACCTATAAATCCATGCCATGCCTACACCAAGGGGAAAAAACACCAACTGGTTATTTATTCTAAGAATTAGCTCAGTTGGAATTATAACCTAAAATCTGTCAAATATAAAAATTCATTTAGAAACTTTTACTATGAATTTTTTGGTCTCTATTTTAGATGAATTTATTTTGAGGCTTTTCTCCAGCACCATTCATTACTTTTGAATGATTCCTGTCCCTGGCGTTAGTACAGATGTTTTCTGAACTCAAAAGGCTTTCTTTTTCTCTTTTAAACTTATTTCCTTTACAGGGCAGTTTCCCAGGAGGTGAAGTTCCCAGAAGTCTAACTTTCAGATAACTGGATTATTATGTGTTTGTGTTAGTGAATAAAAAGAAAAAGGATTTTTTTAAAAAGGCTCTTTCCAAGCTTCCAGTTTGCATCCCTTCCCCTGGTTTCAACTATTCCCCTCCCATTTTAAAAAACATCTTTATTGATATAATTCACATACTATAGAAGTCCCTTATTCAAGGTATAAAATTCACTGATTTTTAGTATATTCACAGTTGTGCAACCATCGCCACAATCTAAATTTAGAACATTTTCATCACCCCCAAAAGAAACTCCAAATCTATTGCAGTCACTGCCCATTCCCTCACCCTCCCAGTCCCAGGCAACCACTAGTGTACTTTCTGTCTCTACACTTGTCTATTCTGGACACTTCGTACAAATGGAATCACACTATGTTATCTTTTGTTCCGAATCATGGGGAGCTGGGGATGTTGTGGGGGGAGTGGAGGTGGTTTGAAAATAGATTCCTGGACTCTCTTAGACCTAATAAATCAGAATGTCCTGCAGTCAAGTCACACCTGACAATATGAACTTAAGAACCATTTCCCTAAGCCCATCAAATGGCTTCAGTGCCAGATGCAGCATGGCAGCAAAAATATCATCCATCATCACCATCATCATCATAATGGTAAGGTGTTTTTGATTTTGAGCCCTTACTATGTGGTTGGTGCTTTACAAACATTTTACACGTATTAACTCGTTTTATTCTTGTAACAACCCTATGAAGGAGGGACTACTGTCATCACTTTACATTTGAGGACACTGAACCAACAGCTTGCCCAATGCCACTCAACTGCTGAGTGGAGGAGCTGGGATTCAAACCCAGTTTAATCCCAGGCCCATACATACTGGGTCACTAAGCTAACATGGCCACTTCTAGAAGGAAGAGACAGTGCCAATTTTCAGCAAACCAAGACATATAAGACACATGGTCAAAGCTCTCTAAGGAAACACAGGGCCCAAAAACTGGGTCAAATTTTACATTAAAAACTAAAATTAAATCAATTTAAATTTAAATGGGTGGGTGATAGCTAGACTCCCAAAGGTATCCAATCACAATACTGGTGACATACACATTAAGACTCATGCGATTTCAAGGAACAAACCTACTTCAGATGAGTGCAAATAAAAGTAGAGGGCAGGGGCTTCCCTGGTGGCGCAGTGGTTGAGAGTCCACCTGCCAATGCAGGGGACACGGGCTTGTGCCCCGGTCCAGGAAGATCCCACATCCGCAGAGCAGCTGGGCCCGTGAGCCATGGCCGCTGAGCCTGCACGTCCGGAGCCTGTGCTCTGCAACGGGAGAGGCCACAACAGTGAGAGGCCCGCGTACCGCAAAAAAAAAAAAAAAAAAAAAAGGAGAGGGCAGGCAGAGACTGAGTAGTATATTCAATATTCTGGAGTGAACAGGCTTCAGGAACATAAAATGACAAAGTAGAAATTTTCTTGTCTCACAGCTAGCACCTGTGTATAATGGCCTCAGCTCACTGGCAGCTTCCATTTCTTGATTTTACTAGTCTGCTCATATTTTCAATTAAAGATAAAAGTTTCTGGTTACTGGCCAATAACGGAGGCGCCATTCCTCTTAAGTCCTACCCAGATCAAGTCAGCTATATCTGGACAGGTGAATGAGTGGGCCTGAAGAAATTGTGAACCAACAGGCACCTAAAATATTTCTGATACACATGGAGAATCTGGAGAACTTAATCTTGAATTTCTTCCAGTGAAATACAGTAATTCCAGTAATAAATATTTAAATCATGAGACTTAGCTTATTTCCTACAGAACGGTGACACGTTATTTTCCTGCTCCAGCAGCATGAAACCTTCATGTCTAGAGATGAGGGCACTGTTCTGAATTGCTTAGAATAATTTCTAAGTAAAGCCTGGTTCTTTTAATGACCTACTTAATTTTAGTAAGCAAGCTATAGCGTCTAACTTAAAATGGAAAGCTTGGGATCTGAGAGGTCAGACTGCCTGGGTTCAAATCCTGAAAACCTTATTTATAAACTATGTAACCTTTGGACAAGTTTATCAGCCTCCCTATGCCTTGGTTTCCAATTTGTAAAATGGAGTTAATAATAGAACCTACTTCATAGGGTTGTTGTAAGGATAAAATGAATGAATACATGTAAAAGGTTTAGAAAATACCTAGCATGCAGCAAGTGCTCAGGAAATGTTACAAGTTATTATTATAAGTAAGCAAAATAGCCTATTGCTCTTATTTGCAGTGGTAAAGCCGGAGGATCAGTGCTTGAGGCAAAAGGAGATTCTATAGGATAAACAGTTGCTTAGGATAGGTCTGGCCCAAAATTTAAAATTTATATGAAACTGTAACTAATCAATTCCCTAATACCTAACCTTTCAGAGACAGGGCTCAGGATCAGGCATGAGGAAGCAGTAACACACATGTCTGAAAGTCAGGAGCCTCTCATGTAGTCCTGAGGCAGAGCAAAGTAGAGTGAAGACACAGTGGTCAAGAGTAAAGGCATAGGGGCTTCCCTGGTGGCACAGTGGTTAAGAACCTGCCTGCCAATGCAGGGGACATGGGTTCAAGCCCTGGTCCAGGAAGATCCCACGTGCCGCGGAGCAACTAAGCCCGTGCACCACAACTACTGAGCCTGCGCTCTACAGCCTGCGAGTCACAGCTACTGAGCCTGCATGCCGTAACTACTGAAGCCCATGCACCTAGAGCCCGTGCTCTGCAACAAGAGAAGCCACCACAATGAAAAGCCCACGCACCGCAACAAAGAGTAGCCCCTACTCTCCGCAACTAGAGAGAGCCCGCATGCAGCAACAAAGACCCAACACAGCCAAAAATAAATAAATTTTTTTAAAAAAGAGGAAGCATAAGGAAGCAGTGGGAACCATGAGGGAGAGGGAGAGGGATGGGGAAAGGGAGGCGGGAGCTGAGTTAAAGGAATGAAGGGGAGGGTAGATGGACTGGAAACAAATGCCAGTGAGAAAGCACAAATATTAGAGTGCTGTTGGGATTCTAGGGCCACTATATCCTGAAATTGCAGTTCCATAAGGCCAAATGAGTTAGTTTATGAGACTCCTTTCCTCCCTCTATATCCTTACCATACCCATACTGCTCAAGGTTATACGAGCATGTTTCTGTTTCTGTTCCTCACACCTGGAAGCCTAAAACATTCAAGCAGCACTGGAAATACAATAGCTGCAAAAATTAACTAATTTATACTCTGTTCTTACATAATTTATACTCTGTTCTTACATAAGAAATAAAAAAACAATGACTAAAAAGTTAGAGTTAAAGCAACAAATTTCAATAGCAGAACCTGGTTGTCTATTATGTGAATTCAAAGTAACTCTTTTGTCAAACAAATTCTTATTTGGAAGTCCAACAAAGGAAATAACTAGAAGCAAAGTTGCTCAGATTAAAGCAGGAGTGAGAGGAATGGAGCCTCTGGTTTGCCCCCACCTCCTCCAGCTCACAGGGCACAGCCACAGAAGCCCTAACAGTGAAAATAAAATCTCTGTGAATGCTGGTCCTACTTTGCCTAATTGCCAGTTTCCCACCAGTCACAACATAGGCACTTATTCCTACTGAAGCTCCTGAGCTCCACAGGCTAGATAAGAAACTCCAATGAAAATTGAACAGATATTGGAATTTTCTTGGGGCCTGCCCACTAGCAGGACAACACAAGCTTCGCGACACCCCAGACCCCATACCCAACCGTGTCAGGAACCAGTCCCATCCACCAGCTATCTGACACTAGCTCTGAGACCCCTGGGCCCTGCAACCAGACTCCAGGACCTGGCTCTGTCTGCCAATAGGCTGACACTAACCCCAGGACCTACCTTCACCCACTAGTGGGTGAGCAGCAGCCCCAGAGTCTCCTGGACCCTGACTCCACTCACCAGTGAGCCAGCCCTAGCCCCAGGGCCCCCCTGGGTTCTGCAGTCAGCCACCTTGTGACCTGGTCCTGCCAACCAGTGGCCAGCAGCCTCCACACAAGGCAGGGCCTGGCAACCAACCAGACCAGGGGCCAACCAAGCCTACCAGACTGCCCACATAGCCC
The DNA here is from genome assembly GCF_059928025.1 of Delphinapterus leucas. Taxonomy (NCBI): domain Eukaryota; kingdom Metazoa; phylum Chordata; class Mammalia; order Artiodactyla; family Monodontidae; genus Delphinapterus; species Delphinapterus leucas. The sequence continues at coordinate 27,519,760 of NC_143142.1, read as the reverse complement.
ACTACAACAGGAGGACCCATGCAGCCCTCATAGGGGGAAGCCCTAGGAAGCTAGGGTGATGAAAGGGAAGTGCACTGCTGGGACACATAGGATGACTCCTACAAAAGGCCACTTCTCCAAGGTCAGGAATGTAACTAACTTATCAGTTATGTTACAACAAAAACAGCAACTTAGGCAAAATGAGGCAAGAGAGGAACACATTCCAAATGAAGGAACAAGATAAAACCCCAGAAGAAGAACTAAAAGTGGAGACAGGTAATCTACTTGATAAAGAGTTAGGGCAGTTATCATAAAGATGATCAAATAACTCAGGAGAAGAATGGATGCACAGAGAGATACGTTAGAAGCTTTAAAAAAGAATTAGAAAATATAAAGAACAACCAAACAGAAATGAAGAATACAATAACTGAAATGAAAAATACACTAGAAGGAATCAACAGTATACTTAGTGATACAGAGGCATAGATCAGAGAGCTGGAAGACAGAGTAGTGGAAATCACTGCTCTGAACAGGAAATAGAAAAAACAATGAAAAGAAATGAGAACAGTTTAAGAGACCTCTAGGACAACATCAAGTGGACTAATATTCACATTATTGGGGTCCCAAAAGGATAAGACAGAGAGAAAGGGGATGAGAACATACCTAAGGAGGTAAAAGACCTGTACTTGAACACTGATGAAAGAAACTGAAGATGACACAAACAAATGGAAAGATATACCATGTTCATAGATTGGAAAAATATTGTTAAAATGACCATACTACCCAAGGCGATCTTCAGATTCAATGCAATCTCTATCAAAATACCAAGGGCATTTTTCACAGAAATAGAAAAAATAATTTCAATATTTGTATGGAAACACAAAAGACTCCCAAATAGCCAAAACAATCTTGAGAAAGAACAGAGCTGGAGGAATCAGTCCCTGACTTCAGACTACAATAATCAATCAGTATGGTACTGGCACAAAAAGAGACACATAGATCAGTGGAACAAAATAGAGAGCCCAGAAATAAACCCCTGCACTTACGGTCAATTAATCTACAACAAAGAAGGCAAGAATATACAATGGAAAAAAGAGTCTCTTTAGTAAGTGGTGCTGGAAAACTGGACAGCTACATGTAAAAAAATTAGAACATTCTCTAACACCATATACAAAAATAAACTCAAAATGCATTAAATACCCAAATGTAAGACCAGATAGTATAAAACTCTTAGAGGAAAACACAGACAGAACACTCTTTGACATAAATTGCAGCATTATTTTTTGGCCCCATCTCCTAAAGCACAGGAAATAAAAGCAAAATAAACAAATGGGACCTAATTAAACTTAAAAGCTTTTGCACAGCAAAGGAAACCATAGGTAAAATGAACAAGACAACCTCCTGAATGGGAGAAGATATTTGCAAATGATGTTACCGATAAGGAGTTATATCCAACACATATAAATAGCTCATAAAACTCAATATCAAACAACAAAAACTACCACAACCCAATTACAAAATGGGCACAAGACCTGAACAGACATTTTTCCAAAGACATACAGATGGCCAACAGGCACATGAAAAGATGCTCAACACTGTTAATCATCAGAGAAATGCACAAAGGTTGGCGAGCATATGGAGAAAAGGGAACCCTTGTACACTGCTGATGGGAATGTAAATTGGTGCAGCCAATGTGGAAAACAGTATAGGAGGTTTCTCAAAAAAACTAAAATTGAACTACCATATGACCCAGCAATTCCACTCCTAAATATATATCTGAAAAAAATGAAAACATGAAAAATATTGAAAAAATTCAAAAAGATACATGCACCCCAACATTCACTGCAGCATTATTTACAATTGCTAAGATATGGAAGCAACCTAAATGTCTATCAACAGATGAATGGATAAAGAAGATGTGGTATATATAAATGGAATACTACTCAGCCATAAAAAAACACAAAATTTTTTCATATGCAACAACATGGATGGACTTGCAGGATATCAGGTTAAGTGAAATAAGTCACAGAAAGACAAATACTGTATGGTATCACTTATATGTGGAAACTAAAAAGAACAAACTAGTGAATATGACAAAAAAGAAACACTCACAGAGAACAAACTAGTGGTTACTAGTTGGGAGAGGGAAGGGAGGAGGGGAAAAATAGGGGTAGAGGATTAAGAGGTACAAACTACAATGGATAAAATAAACTACAAGGATATCCTGTACAACACAGGGAATATAGCAAATATTTTATAACAACTATAAATGGAATGTAACCTTAAAAATTGTGAATCACTATGTTGTACACCTAAAACTTACACACTACATCTATACCTCAATTTAAAAAAAAAAAAGAAGGAAATCTTCCCATTTGCAACAACATGGATAAACCTTGAGGGCTTTATGTTAAACAAAGTAAGTCAGAAAGGAAAAGAAAAATATTGTATGATCTCACTTATATGTGGAATCTTAAAAACAACAACAACAAAGACCCAAACTCAAATTTGTACATACAGAGAATGGAGTGGTGGTTGCTGGGGAGGGCAGGGGGGGTGAGGGAAGAAGGCCTGGTGAAATGGATGAAGGTGTTCAAAAGGTACAAGCTTCCAGTTATAAAATACGTAAGTAGTCATGAGGATGCAACGCACAGCATGGTGACTATAATTAATATTGCATTGTATATTTGAAAGTTACTAGGAAAGTAGATCTTAAAAGTTCTTATCACAAGAAAAAAATTCTGTAACTATGTGAGATGATGGATATTAACTAGACTGTGGTGATCATTTTGCAATATATACAAATATCTGAATCATTATGTTATACAGCTGAAACTAACACAATGTTACATGTCAATTATATCTCAATTGAAAAAAAGATGTTCATGCTCATCAGCATGTCTCTAGAGAATTGCAAATTAAAACAAGATACCACTACACATCTATCAGAATGACTAATATCCAAAACACTGACAACAAATGCTGCGGAGGTTGTGGAACAACAGCAACGGTCATTCATTGCTGGTGGGAATGCAAAATGGTACAGTCACTTTGGAAGACAGTTTGGCAGTTTCGTATAAGCTAAACGTAGGCTTACAATGAGTCAGCAATAGCACTCCTAGGTACTTAACCAAAACGAGCTGAAAATTTACATCCACACAAAAACCTGCACACAAATGTTTACAGCAGCTTAATTCATAATTGCCAAAAACTGGACATAACCAAGAAGTCCTTGAATAGATGAGTGGATAAACAAACTGATATACTGTATGATTCCAACATGCTGGAAGAGGTGTGACATTCTGGAAGAGGTGAAACTATAGAGATCAGTGGTAAAAAGATCAGTGGTTTCCAGGGTGGGGGAGGGAAGGGATGAATAGAAGGAGCACAGGACATTTTTAGGGCAGTGAAACATTCTGTATGATACTGTAATGGTGGATAAATGTCATTATGCAATTGCTAAAACCCACAAAAATAAATATACAACACAAAGAGTGAGCCCTAATGTGAACTATGAACTTTAGTTAATAATGTATTGATATTGTTCATCAATTCTAAAAAACGTACCACACTAATACAAGATGTCAATAATAGGGGAAACAGTGTGTGGGTGGGTGGGGTGGATAAGGGGGGAATTCTCTGTACTATCTCTGCGCCATGTTTCTATAAACCTAAACTTCGCTAAAATAGTCCATTCATTAATTTCTTTAAAGACAGTACACTGTGGCCTTACCCAATACAACTGATACATAGTATAACTTTAACTTGAAGTACAGGTATGAGAACAGGATAAACGTAGAACTCATCAGGTTGAAACATAATAAAAAGGATAAATGAAGGAAAGAATTGCCTCTACTTATACAAAGTCCTCAATTACCATCAAACAGGAGGAAATTCAAATTTTCTCCTTTCAACAGATTAATATTCTAATTTATTCATTTTGATCTCTCTCTTAATTACACCTTGACTGCTGTTTCAAATCAAATTGAGTTTGCTGTTTAGAAAAAGTAACAGGATGCAAAGTTATTTGCAGCACTTTCTGGGCTGTTACTTTCCTGCTCCGTAAGGCACTGGATGGCTTCAACTTAATTTCTATTATATAATCCATCTTCTTCAATCTATTCTGCTTTTAAGCTTTCTATTACCAAAATTGAGCCACTAAAGCTGTGGCAATGATGAAGCCATTGTTAAATTTCTAATCTTCAGAAAAGGTTAAATTATGCCCCCTAGTGAATTCCCAAGGAATTTCATTAATGACTCATTGATTTCCCCAGCTTGTAAAGAAAATCAAATTTTCCAAAATTACTACACAAATATCTTAATTTACACAAAATGTTTCTCTTTTTTTTTTTCTCTTTTCAGAGGCTCTAAGTTCAACAAGCCAAGTCAGGGTGATTTGTTATGGTAACACTGGTCCAGAATCCACGTGGTTCCAGACTTCCACCCACTTCCTTTTGGGCTGTGGCAGGTGTTATCCCATTGCAATGGGAAGAATGCAAGCTTTACAGTCAGAAAGACTAGTTCCGACCCTTTCTGGAATTACTTTACTTAGCTCTTTTCCTCATTCCTAAAATGGGGTTAAATACACTTTTATCATGTTGTATTTATATGATTAAATGAGATAAAGTATAGTATCTAGCACTTAATATGCTGGATCAATAATTAATTCTAGCTTTCTTTCTTCGTCGTCTCATCTACTGACCTGGTCAAACCAAGCTCATAGTCTTCCTTCATCTAAACTTCTGCCATTATTCCATTTGTTTGACCCATGCAAAATCCCAGCCTCTCTAGCAATACACTCCACTGGTCATACCTTTGTCACTGAAATAATCTGTTACTGACCCACAACTGAAGTCCTCAAACTATACTATCCCACTCTCTTCAGCCTCTTCTTCTTCCAGCTTCCACTCCTTTACTCTCTCTGGACTCTAGTTCCAGGACCTTGTCCCACTCTACCCTCCTTCTCCTTCAAATCCAACAGCTCCTCCTGGTTTCACTCTGAAGTCTTTATCCAGCCTGGATTCTACAGTGCATTACTTGAATCACTACTTTGTCCTTCTGCAACACCAGACCACAAAATCTAATCCAGAGCCAGTCCAACCATCTGTTTTTCCCACAACTACATCCCACAATCATAGCTGAGCACTAACAAAAGCCACATAACTGAGTAAATTAGTACCAGCATACATTGATGGTACATCATTCTATCTCAGAAAGGCTCTGAATGCTGTGACAACTGATGATGGTTTCTGATCAGATGAGCTTCCTCCACCATTCCTCACTTTTCCCAATCTCTTCAAGCCTCATACTTCACTTTCAGATGGTAAAATATAAAGTATACATCAGATCATGTCTCTCCTCTGTTTAAAGCTCCCCAATTTCTCCCAAGGTAAGTCCTTACAACTGCCTACAATGCCTTACACCAGCAGTCCCCAACCCTTTTGGCACCAGGGACCAGTTTCGTGGAAGACAATTTTTCCACGGACTGGGGGCGGGGCATCGGGGGTGGGAATAGGTGCAGGTGGTAATGCAAGCGATGGGGAGCGGCAGATGAAGCTTTGCACCGCTGCTCACCTCCTGCTGTGTGGCCCAGTTCCTAACAGGCCATGGACCGGTAATGGTCCGAGGCCAGGGAGTTGGGGACCCCTGCCTTACACAACCTTCTACCTTTCCCTCACTGAATACATCACCTACTCTCAGCCTGTGCCTTGCTCACTCTGCTCCAGCCACACTAGCCCCCCTACAGCTCTTCGAACATGCTAAAAAGGCCCCTGCTTTAAGAACTCTGCATTAACTGTTCCCTCTGCTTGGAAGAGTCTTTCTCCAGATACCTGCATGACTAACTCCTTCACTTCCTACAAGTCTTTGTTCAAATGGTACCCGCTCCATGGGGTCACTGCTCCCAATCCTTTCTCTTCCAGCCCTGTCATCCCAATATTGCTTACCTTGTTCTATTTGTTTCTTTTTCCATAGCACTTATTGTCTAACACCCTACATGATTCACTTATTTATTACTGTTTTAGGATAATTATTATTCACTTATTATTATCATTTAAGTCCATTTAAGGACTGACAAGGACAGAATTTTTTTTCCCGTTTTATTCACTGCTGCATCTCAGGTGCCGACAACAAAGGTTGGCTGACACATAGGAGGCACCTAATATTTGTTAAATGAATAATTAGATAAAGCTATCCCCCACTTCCCCTTAAAAATGAACCAAAATTATTAGGGGATGAATTTTCTCAACTTCAGCCTTCTCCCTTCCAGTTACCTGCATCCAAACCCATCTCAGGGTCAGTTAACTGCCTCCTCAGAAAATGAACTATCCCTCCATTCAAAGCCCATTCCTCCATCTGTGTTCTAGATCTAAACTCTTCCTGTGTCTTCCAAGAATTCTGCTCAACCAAGTTTTCCTTGTATTTTTCTACTGCTATTCTTTTTCCTGTACTCCAACTGCCCTCTCCTCTGGCTTCTTTCCTTCAGCATATACATATGCAATTAAGAAAATATGTCTCTCTATAGTATCTGCCCAATTTCCAAATACCTTCACTTCATTTAAGGATCCCCAGTTTAGTGGCAGCAAAGTCACTGTAATTTCTGACCCACAGAGAAGAGCAATCATAGAGCTCTTCATGGATGCTGGGGTTCCCCTCACAAATTTAATTCTCCCAGTCATGGTGAAAAGTTTCTCTTCTGGACTCCCCCAGAGTGGGTGAGCTGCTCTTACGTGTTAAATCCACTCTACCATTCCAGTGTCCCTAAGCCTTTGGACCCCTTCCTCTTTAGTGTACCAAGGCAGGCCTGGCATTTCAACTTCATTTAGCGTGGGTCACCTTTTGGTCCATGCTTCAGCCAACCAATCAAACTGCTGAGAGCCCTTTCTAACCCCTCAAGCTATAAAAGTGAATCAAGAATCTCTGCTTAGTGGGCCTATATCAGTAAATTTAGCCTGGCCCAACTTTATGTTCCTTCCACCATTATCCCACATCCTTAATATCCATTCGTAAACATATCCCCCAGATTTCCATGTGTATAAACAAATAAACATTCCTGCCATTTTTTAAGAGTATGGCACACCCCTTCAGGTCACACTTTGTAGCTGACCCTTGAGGGCTTGTTAGGGTGGGAATCCTTAAGATTCTGTTCCTCTAGAACCACTCTCAGTACCAAAATCTGAATCAGACAGGGTTCCCCAGAGATACAGAACCAACAGGAAAAAACATATACATATATCTATATCTACCTATTGGGAATCTATTATTAGTTTATTTAAATAGATATATTTATTTTAAGGAACTGGCTCACACAATTGTGAGGGCTACACATCTGAAATGTGTAGAGTGGATTTGCAGGCTGGAAACTCATACAAGAATTGACGCCACATGCAGTGGTTGAGAATCCGCCTGCCAGTGCAGGGGACATGGATTCCATCCCCGGTCCGGGAAGATCCCACATGCCGCAGAGCAACTAAGCCCGTGCGCCACAACTACTGAGCCTGTGCTCTAGAGCCCACGAGCCACAACTACTGAGCCTGCATGCTACAACTACTGAAGCCCGTGCGCCTAGAGCCCATGCTCCACAAGAGAAGCCACCACAGTAAGAAGCCGCGCACCACAACAAAGAGTAACCCCAGCTCGCCGCAACTAGAGAAAGCCCGCGTGCAGCAATGAACACCCAACACAGCGAAAAATAAATAAATTAAATAAATAAATTTTAAAAAGAAAAGAATTGATGCCACAGCCTTGGGATTTTTTTCTTCTTGAGGCACCTCAGTTTGAAATTTAGGCTTTCAATTGATTGAATGAGGCCCACCCGTATTATGGAGGGTAATCCCCTTAAAGTCAATTGATTACAGATGTTGACACATTTTCAAAATACCATCACAGTATCACTTAATAGGTACTATAGCCATGTCTAGTTAACATATAAAACTAATCATCACAAATATAAACTTACAGATTTCTCAAGCAAATCTTTACTTTCTATTACAGGAAAAACCTTTTAAACAATAATATCTTATGTGTTCAAAAAAGGCAATAAAATTTCAGTAGGGACACTTCGGCTGAGTGGACTGAAGGAATGAACAGTTCTTCCAAAACTATTTGGAGAAACACAGCTTCTACAACCACCTCTCTTTCCTACCTCCAAGAACACTATCATTCCTAGGAAGCTATAACATCGTATCTACATTTTAAAAACAATTTTTATGTTTCAAAAATGTGATCTTCAACTCCACAACAGAAATGACACCTTAAAATTACCCACCTCTGAGTGCTCTCACTTTAAGGGATGGTATCTATTGAAACTGTTGCTTGTCTTTAGTCTGACCAGAAAACTTACAAATTACTACTTCATTTTCTCTCACTGACAAAAGTATAACATCTTATGGAAAAACCCAAACGAACTTTTTGGCCAACCCAATACAAACCAGGAGAAATCCAAACCAGTCTGGGTGAATAATGGACCAAATAATCAAAACAGCACATAAAGAAATCTTATAAATAGGCTGAAATAAATCCTGTATGTCCTTTCAAAAAAAATGGGATTTTTAAAAACCTTTCTAGGCTATTCATTCATCCATTACCACCCCACTATGTGCCAGGCACTGTTCAAGGCACCTGGGTTAAACCACTGAACAAAATGATGATCCCTGTCTTGCTAGAGTTCATATGCTAGCAAGACAACATCCTTATCCAGCTATTTTCTCTCTGAACATAATAACCCAAGCATTAAGAAGTATCAAAACATTTTCTGAAAATCTACTGTGTTTCAGTCAACTTCCAGTTCTGAGTCTGGCCTTAAACTGGCACTGTTTCATCATTAGCATAGAGTCTGATTTCTGGAGTCAGGCTGCCTGGATCCAAAACCTAGCCCACCACTGCTTCCCAGTTGCATAACGTTGGACAAGTTACTTACCCCTCACCTATAAAACAAAAATAATCATAACAACTATCCCACTGAAAATGTAAGAGTTAAATGACTTCAAATGTATAAAGCACTTACTCTGGCACACAGAAGGTACTAAACTATCAGCTATTATTATTTTAATTCAACTTCCAGAAAACCATTTATTACTCAGGCAATGGTGGGAAAAATAACACCAATGGTAACTTTTAAAATATTCTTATCTAGCCCATTTACTCTCTCCATCACTACTACCTTCAAGAGTTCTTCCTCTATTCTTGAAACCAGTGGGTAATCATTAAATCCATTTCACCTGTACCCTGCCTTACACCCTTTTCCAATCACCTTTCCCCACACTCCCCCCACCTCAGACAGCCCTACTTCTTTATTCTTTATCCCATAAATACCCAGAGCCCTTCGCTTTAGGATAGATGGACTAGTTTTCCTGTCTCCTCACTTGCTTGCCTTGTGAATAAACCCTCTCTTTGCTGCGAACCTGAGCATCTCAGTGTTTGGCTTGCTGGGAGTTGGGCAAAACGAACCTGGTTCAGAAATATTCTCAACTGAATCTACTTGACTTCTAGTTAACTTTAATAAAAACTACAAAATGTTATCTCTATATATCTCATTCACAACATCAATTCACGGTAGAGTTTGTATAAACATATAGTTAGGAGACTTTTAATCTAATGAGAAAATTTCTTAAAAAGTCAAAATTAGATTCCTTTTCCATAAAATTACAACAGCAACTATCATAAGAAACTTTAGCCTTGGAACCAGCATATATGGATATGTAATTAGCCAGTTCTAAACGCATGAATACGCAATAACACATTCAATCTCTAGGACAACCTTTGCAGTTGTCAATAATAATGAACTCAGGTGGAGAGCAAAACAACCTACTATAAAAATAAACAACAAAGAGAAAAGTAAAAATATGCCATGTGGAAAAATATATTTTCCCAATACGCTGTGAAAAGTAACAAGTACTACTAAATCACACTGAGGAAGAGATATTTCGTCATAGTGATTTTCTACACATCAGCTGTGGCAGGCCACTAATTTATGTTTAGAGAAATAAATAAGAATACATTTAGCTGAATTTTTAGGTTTGATGCTTAAACTTTCTTGGAAGGATCACTGGCTATTTTGTATGCATAAAGAGTATTTACAGACACATACTCAAGTAATCTTACTTGTGTTATGAGGGCGGTAAGTATCAAAGGTGCATGCATCACTATGGTAAAAAAAAAAAAAAATCAACCTCGAAAAAATAATAATGAACTGAAGTTAATTCTCAACTTAGCTCACTGCATATAATAAAAAGAAATACAAGTACAGTCATCTGAAATGGATGGCTCATCCTCATTCATTAAAAACAGACTTCATTCTTGGTCCAAAGTTTATAAGTGGTCAACAACCTCAGAAAGGTTAGTGCCCACAATTTAGAATTTTGACTCGACTGTAAAGTATATGCTGCGAATGTTGCTTTCCCCCAGGCGAAGTCTAGTGGCTAATATAACTGCGTCTACTGCCAAGTATGCAGGCTAGTGAACCTATTTCCAAAGCTGCTTTTAAACGGATCAATTTTGGTGAAGAATAATGGAAAACGTATTTCTGATCCCGTTTTACACCCTTCAGGTGGGAGGTGCTGAGGCACAAAGCATCAACAATTTTAGGTCCACAGGCACAATTTTGACCCTAGTCTGGGGTGGCAAGCAGGTACCTGCGACTCTCCAGTAGAAACTGAAGGGAAAGGACGAACAAAGCGTGTTGACTCCCCAACCATCCCATACCAAAATCCAGAAAACACAAATACTACCAGGAAGGCGTTTCTCCTAAACAGGTGGGGGCTGCCCCTTCCTTCAGAGTCTGACAGATGAGAACGGCCCTCTCGAGAGAACTCTGGCTGAACCTCCCGAATGCGGCGGTAGGGAGCGACCCGCGGTCCCCGGGGAGAAGTAGGGCGCCGCGCGTTTCCGAATCAAGTCCGAGCGCGGGGGCTCTCAGGCCCCTCCCGGCCGGCGTCCAAGGAAGGGCAGAGCAAAGGGTGAAGGAGGCAGAGCGGAGGCTAGAAAACCGACCCACAGACAGGGTTTGCAGGACACCGGCGCACAGCGAAGGGCGGGGTGACCTCTGTCCGCCCCGGGGGCGCTCACCGCCGCGTACCACGTTGAGGAGGCCCCGCCGACTGCCCGGCCCCGCCCCCAGAGGCCTCGACCCAGGATACCTCAGGACCTGAGGCCGCCGCCGCCGCCGCTCCCCGCCGTGCGGCCGCTTGGAGCCCCCGCCGTGCCCCTCCGCAGAGCCACCAGCCGAGCGTGGGTCAGGGCGCCGAAAGCCGCGTGCTCAGGCGACCCGGCCTCCGGCCCACCCGCCCGCCCGCCCGCCCAACACACCGTCCACACCAACCACGGGATCGCACCGCTCTTGCCGGCGCCCTCAGCACGGCGCGCGCGGCACGCCGGGACTCGGGGTTCCGGGACGCGTGACCCGCGCTCTCCGGAAGTGGCGTCACAGCGTGCGCGTGGCGCGGAGCCGCTTCCGCAAACAGAGTCGCGGATGGCTGGACGGTGAGTGTGTGGTTGCAACGCTGGGTTTCGTACTCTTTGTGTGTAGCCGCGCCCGCCCCGGTGGAAGAGGCCCTCAGACCGCTGGCAGTGCCGGGTCCGTGGGCGCTGACGCCCCTCCGCGCAGAGCCGGCCCGGGTTCGGGAGGCCCTAGAGCGGCTTTAGGCCTGCCGGGCTGCCGGAGCCGGAGCGGCCGGCGGCCTGGCCTGCGTAGTGGACTGGAACCTGAGCCGGGCGGCGCCGGAGCAGCTCAGTGAGTCCTCGGGCTCGAGGAGACCCGGCCCGCCGGCGGGTTGGGCGTGGAGCTCACCTGCTTGAGCTCGAGTCCCGGGGCCGGCGGTTCCCGTGAAACCTCGGGTGTGACTGCCGCGCAGGTCACCGAGATGCAGGTGTGGTCGTTCATGCGCATCTCTGTATCTGTCGACTCTGTACCGGAGTTCTTCCTCGAGGGTTCCGAAGGACAGCCCTCTTGGGTCTGGACCTTACTCTTTGTTCACCTTAGACGCTCGGCCTCAGTCTTATCCATCTTTGGGTTCGTTTGGAAATCCGTGTTTATTCTGACCGAATTGTCTTTAGACCATCTCATCTGTGGAAATGTTACAGATAAATATAAATAAAATTAACTTTTATTCCCAATAGAGAATTTAGATATTACATTTACAGCTGAAATTATTTATAGCTAAGGATAAGTTACATTAAAACCAGTTTCTATTTCCCTATTAAGAAATAAATGGTAGGGAGGAGAGGATAGGGACTTGATAATTTGGTGGATAGTTTTACTAGATAATCATTTTAAGCAGTATTCATAAAATTACATTTCTGGGTAATTTTTTTCTCTCTGCGTCATTTCTTCCTGTTTTGGCACGTCTTGGTATTTTGTTACCTCAAACCTTGGGTAGTGAAAGTTAATATCCCTTGAAACCCTTCCCGGTTTAGAGTGACTTGTTTTTACCCATTCCATTAAGCGACTTTATTTCTTATTCTGTTTCTTTACAGGGAACACCCCCCGCTTCATAATTTTCAGGTTCTGAATTTGCTGAATCTCACTGATTTTTGGACTTTTGCTTTTTCTTTTACATTTGGTTTGAATAATACAGCCTAACATTTTAGTAGTATATCAGCTGTATACTTCTTGAAGACTAATTCACATAGTGTCTTATTGAGCTTCTCTGTAGTAGGCTTTCACTCAACTTGTTGAATGACTTAATAAATTCCTGTCCAATAAATAGCTCACTTATTTTTCTCCCCCTCCCATTTCACACATAGGCTTAAGAACATTTGAAAGAGACTAATGGTCATTAAGTTGCAGGCTGGGTCTTGAAACTTCTTGTCCACCCAATTCTACTTTCTTCACTTTCTACCTAATTCTGACACCCATTACGAAGTAAGGATTTTAGAAGTCAACTGTAGGTTCCCAGACTTCTCCTGTTCTTGGTTTTCAGTGTCCCTAGGCCAAAAGAAATACCTAGTAGTTTCCCTTACTAAATAGTTTAGTCCAAACAATTTAATAAGCGTGTCCTAACAACTTTGTATTTAAAAATAATGCACGGATTGAAAAAAAATTGTGTTTAATTCTTAGCTAACCACGAATGCATACTAGTGGAATATGTACATCTGTTGAGTACTGGATATCTTCTCAAGCCTTGAGATCGGATTTGACATCAACTTCATTTCCTGTTTTACACTGATTTTCTGTGGTACCACCAGTCTCAGCTTCACAAGCTTCTGGTGTCATTTAAAGAAATGTAGTGCAATCTACTCAGTTAAAACTATGCTCTATTTGAAGGTGTATCTGTGATATTTTCCATATGTCAGATGTCACTACCGTTGCCTTAAATTTTGAAATATTCTCCTGTGCCCATATCAGTTTGTTATAGAGTCCAGCGCACATTTGGGGAACCAAGGCTGTAGGGTAAGGATCAGGATAGAAATGGAACCGACTTCATTTACCACGACTTCGTCAGTTTTAATGCCAATGGTGACTTTTATGGACAAGATTGTAGAAGTGTTCCGGGATTATAATTAGTACTTCCACATTAGCATTTTCAGAAATTCATATGCGATATATATCAATATTGTTTTCAATATTCTTTAATGAGGTTTTTTAAACTCTTAGTTGATCGCTGAAATTAAATGACTAGTTTCTGGTTTAAATTGTTTTTAAAGTCTTAGCATTACATTTACAAGTAATATGAAATTTTTGCCATTCCAGTGTTAGTTCATGAAGTTTTACCATATATTTAAGTAATCAAAAATGGAAAATTCTGCAAAAGCAGAGGAATGTGAAAAGATCTCTCATGAAGAGGCAAAAACATCAATAGATTCAGAAACAGAGTCTTCATTCATTGTTAATGAAAACACAACCTCTCCTGGGACTGGGTTTCCTGAAAAGGCTCCTACTTGTGGGCAAGTAGACACTCCAAAAAAGAGAAAAATGGAGTTTGAAGATGATCTTGTAAAGGAAAGTTCTAGTTGTGGGGAAGACACTCCATCCAAGAAAAGAAAACTTGATGCTGAAATTGCCCCAGAGGAAAAAGGTTCTGGTGATGATGAAGGCATTTCAAGGAAAAGAAGAATGGAAACTGATGGTTTTCCAGAAGATGAACCTACTGGAGATGGCACTCAGAAAAGGAGAAAAATAGAACTTGAAGATGTTCCTGAAAAGCAAAAGGTATTTTGAGTGTATTTTCTTTTATTCATAATGGAATATGTCAGATTGAAATCTGGAGCAGTTGTGAAATAATACCTTTTTTTTTTACATAATTTTAATAACTTAAGAATGTTCTTTTTTTAATTTAATTTTTATTTTATATTGGAGTATAGTTGATTTACAATGTTGTGTTAGTTTCAGGTATACAGCAAAATGATTCAGTTATACATACACATATATCCATTCTTTTTCAGATTCTTTTCCCATATAGGTTATTACAGAATATTGAGTAGAGTTCCCTGTGCTGTACAGTAGGTCCTTGTTGACTGTCTATTTTATATATAGTAGTGTGTATATGTTAATCCCAAACTCCTAATTTATCCCTCCTTCCCACCTTACCCCTTCAGTAACGATAAATTTGTTTTCCAAGTCTGTGAGTCTATTTCTGTGTTGTAAATAAGTTCATTTGTATCATTTTTTAGATTCCACATATAAGTGATATCATGATATTTGTCTTTCTCTGACTGACTTCACTTAGTATGATAATCTCTAGGTCCATCTATGTTGCTGCAAGTGGCATTATTTCATTTTTTTTTATGGCTGAGTAATTTTCCACTGTATATGTGTACCACATCTTCTTTATCCATTCCTCTGTCATGGACATTTAGGTTGCTTCCATGTCTTGGCTATTGTAAATAGTGCTGCAGTGAACATTAGGGTGCATGTATCTTTTCGAATTCTGGTTTTCTTTGGATACATGCCCAGCAGTGGGATTGCTGGATCATATGGTAGTTCTATCTTTAGTTTTTTAAGGAACCTCCATAGTGGTTGTACGGTTTGTACCAGTTTACATTCCCACCAACAGTGTATGAGGATTCCCTTTTCTCCACACCTTCTCCAGCATTTATTGTTTGTAGAGTTCTTGATGATGGCCATTCCGACCTGTGTAAGGTGATACCTCATTGTAGTTTTGATTTGCATTTCTCTGATAATTAGTGATGTTGAGCATCTTTTCATGTGCTTTTTGACCATCTGTAGGAATGTTCTATTTTTAATAGACATCGTCTTAAGATAAAGTAGGGTTTTAACTCTTGTAATTTAGTTATTTTCTATGTGGGTACAACTTCTGCTAATGAGATAATTTTTATCTTATTTCGGAAATCTTATTTAACTAGAAACTTGAAAGGTAGTTTTATAGTTTACTTTTTCTTAGTACTTTCAAAAACACAACAGTGTAAGGTCCAGATCATTTAATTAGGTGTTCCTAATTAATTTTAAATTTTGTTTCCCTTTTAACTAGGTGTTCGTTTTTTTCCCTTTTTAATTAGGTGTTCATCTCTTTTTTTTCTTTTAATTAGGTGTTCATCCTCTTTTTTTTCCTTCGTAATTAGGTGTTCATCTCTTTTATGTCTGAAGTATTTGAGATTATCACTTACAATGATAAATATCAAGATGACACCCAGCTTTACATTCTTTTCTTAATGTAATTCCTTAAACTATGGTGTTTCCACTTCTTATTAGGGTAGTTACATACAATTTTAGCTAAGCCTGGTATTTAGCAAGAATATTATAAAGCAAGGGATAGCAAGTCATTTTCGTCTGGAAATACTATATTGTGGTGGGATCTGAGTTGGAATCTGGATTACTCAATGAATGAGTAAAATTCTGCCATCACTCCTCAGGAAGAAAGTAGCAGATAAGCCACATGTTTGTCATTGGTGGAATGCAAATCTTTGTAACAGAGAGGAGCTTGTATCATAAATGTAGTTTTTAAACTTTTACTAGCAGTGGAACCCTTTTTTCAAGTGAAAATCGTAAACCTTTTACCTATTTTACATGTCAGATGAAACACTTTGGTTGAGCAGGGGAGTGGGGGGATCTGAAGCCCTTTACTTTCCTGGCATTTTTGCAGAATGCTTAGGGTCTTAGATAGAGAGCACAAATTGAAACTTGAATTAGATTAATAGCAAATAATAGAAATCACTGACACTGAACATAGCCTGTTGAGTTCCCATCTCTTTGTGTATATTATCTCACTTAATGCCCACAACAATTTTATAGTAATATAATAAATGTATTATTTCTATTTTATATTCTTGTAGGAACTTCATCCACTGACTGACATTTACTGAATTGAATAAATCAGAACTCTGGAAGAGTACTGGTTTTATTAATACATTAACACCAAAATTCTATAGATGAAAATCAAGATGAAAATTTTTTAAATCAGGAGATGTTTTTAAAAATAGGGAACAGGGGAAAATCTTCCATGTGATTATAATTAGGATTTCTGTGGTTATGCCATTGCTTAATGAAGTTTACCAATTTCAGTAGTATTTTATCCGTATATAGGTCAGATGCTCTTTTAGACTAATTTTTTTCATGTTCAGCTTCTTAATTTTATTCAATTCTTTTATTTTCAGAACTTGGAAGAAGGACACAGCTCAGCAGTGGCTGCTCACTACAATGAACTCCAGGAAGTTGGTTTGGAGAAGCGTAGCCAAAGTAGAATTTTTTACCTAAGAAACTTTAATAATTGGATGAAAAGTGTCCTCATTGGTATGCTTGTTTTTTGATTTATAGTTTTGAATTTTTAATTTCAGCTTATGTCTCATTTTTACTCCCCAAATGGTTAATCATACACAAAGCTACTAGGTCTTTAGTTACTATTCATTTAATCATCAAAGCTTGGCTTTATAAGACTGGAGCCAAAACTGAAACTAAGCCTTTTAGGTAAATCTTTTTCATATTTACTTATGATTGACTACATAAGATAGCAATGAGTGTTTAATTAATATTAAGTTGATGAGTTAATCAGGCTTTCAGAAGGCAACGTGCTTTTACATTTAGAATCAAGCTAACCTAGTGCTATTAAATAATTTGGAGCAATGATACATTGTTGAATTAAACATTTGGGTTCCATTAGGTCAAGAAAATGGGCAGTGCCATGATCTTTTATCTCTAGGCCTTTAATGAGTTGTTAAAGGTCATCATGTGTATTGATTGTCCATTGAACTTGTTTTTTCTTCTGGGGAGAAATAAAGTTTACTCTGAGGATTGATGAAGACATTCAGCTTTTTAGAAGCATTTTATCTATGGAAACTCACCTTTGATATTAAAATGGAAGTCAGTGGAGGAAATATGATTCAGAATATATCTATTGCTTTGTGTATCAAGTACATTAAATAGTCACTTACCTGAGATTAGAGAATTTTTAAAAGCCAGTAGATTTTGGAGTTTTTCACAAAAAGGTTTTTTTTTAATTTTGGTTTCTGTTTTTGTTTTCTAAAAAGCCAACCTCAGAAAAAGTGAGAATGCTTTCATATTTACACTGAAAAGAATAAAGTGCTAATTATGGCTACTTTCTACTAGTTTTAACAATAATTTAGTAATTTTAAAAGATAAATTATCCGTTCTGAGAAGTGTCAGGAGTGGGAACTAGACTCATTATTTCGAACACATTTTAATATTTTTCTTTGTTTTATTATAAAAATAAGACTTATTTGACTCTGCTACTTGTCAGCCAGGGTAAATGAATAAACGAACTTCTTTTTATTTATTTATTTTTTTTTAGGTTACTTATGGCATTTTTACTCTATACTCGTAATCTTTGGTTGCTGTTCCTAATTTCTTTTCAGTTTTTCTCTTCCTTTCCTCATCATCCTCAGTAATGCAGATAAGTTATCATTGAGTATTTTTCCTAATGTGTTGTTTATTCATGTATTTATTCATTGAATAAATATTTTTAAGTTCAGCACTATTTTTCACATTGTTAGTTGTATTATTTTTATAAACAGGGAAATGGGTAGTTTTTAAAAACACGTATGTCAGACTTGGCAAAAATTTATCTCTTAGCATATTTATGGTATTATATCTTCTTCAGCTGTTCCAGCAACTCTCTCAATGGGTGCTTTGCTATCTGCACCTGTCTTTCTGGTCCTGCTGTAATCAGTGTGGTCTGTGCCAAATTCCCTTGCTGCCTTTTTTCTTTTTCTTCTCAACACCCATTTTTTGTCATTCATTTTCGCTTCCTTGTTGCTGCTTATAGCTAGTGATAGTTGAGTACAATGCTTGAATGTGATAAAGATATCTTTGAATAATGTTTCATGAAGATTTCCCCTCTCATTAATCTTATGTGGAAATAGAGATTTTATAATTCTTATTTTCACTCTTTCCGTATTATATTTTATGCTGGTTTTTTTTTAAGATTCATAGCAGAAAGTTGAATATGGAACACTTGTACTTCTGTGACAGTGAAAGGCAGAAGTACTTATACAGAATATTCTAGCAGTCAAAATAGTACACATAAGAAATAGAAAACATTAAACTCAGAATGATAGACAGGAAGAGTAGATCTAGGATTCAGTATTTTATCCAATTTTAGAATTGCTGAATATTTCATTGTCTAAGAATATTAATATGCCTGTAACTTATGTTTGAACCATTTGGCTATTGATGTAAGGGACATGCTAATGTTATTCGTTGGATCTTAATGTGATTTGGTAGATTGGGATAAAAGACTCCATTTTTATTTCAGAGTTTTTAAGAATTCTGATGATAGTAAAATTAAGAGGTATGTATAGTTTTTTGACTAGTTTAGAGGTAAGCTTGACATCTTTTATCAAAACCAAGGTCTCTTGTGATCCCATAATTATTACGTGTATAGTAAGCTAAACACTTAGCTTTGGAAAGAGAACTGCAAAAAATTATGAATAATTTTTTTCTTATGAGCAAGTGTTCGGTATTCTTGTATTAATTAGAATTTAAAATGTTTGCTATTGACCCACCAAGGTCATGTGGCTTCTTTGTACTATTAAACTTCTTTTTAATAAAATGAGAGAGAAAAAATAAAATGTTTGCTATTTAATGTTGAATCAAATTCTGAAAATAACCTTCAAAAACCTGTCTTAGCTTCTAAAATACCAGACACATACTCTTTCATCTTTAATGCTGAAGGATCAAGTTAATTAACTCTTAGTCAAATTTTGAAATATTTTCTAGAAGTTATGAATTAATTACATAAATGAATGTGTTTATATTACACTAAGTCCCCTACACAAGAACGAGTTTTGTTCTGAGAGCACATACATAAGTCCAATTTGTTTGTAAGGCCGACAGAGTTAGCCTGGGTACTCAACTAACACAATTGCTTTATAGTACTATACTGTAATAGGTTATCATAACTTCTCACACATATAATACATAAAAAACAAACATAAAATATTTTTAAACTTACAGTACAGTTCCTTGAAAAGTACAGTAGTACATTACAACAACCTGTGCTTCTTAGCAGGACCAGCTACATCACCACTGCTTTTACAATAGCTTCTGGACCTTCGGGGCTTGAAATAATACTGTACTACTGTACTCTGTACAGTACTGTACCGTAAAATACACAAAAGCACAATCACTTGTAGAGCATGCATGTGACAATGTATGCCAGACACGAACTAACTTACGTGATTGGACATAACGAACACACATTCACATCTTTGAAAGTTCTCTAATTTGAATGTAGGGGACTTACTGTACGTGTCAGGCAGAAGTTAGTAGGTTATTAGGGGTAACAGTTTATGCTTTAGTAAAAATGGAGAAGAGATCATTTATTATGACTTAATTTTCTCTTTTAGGAGAATTTTTAGAAAAGGTGCGACTGAAAAAAAAACGTGATATCACTGTTTTGGACCTGGGATGTGGTAAAGGTGGAGATTTGCTCAAGTGGAAAAAGGGAAGAATTGACAAGCTAGTTTGTACTGGTAAGACAGATAATGGCATGGGAAAGAATAATTTGTGGTCTGTCAGGTAAATGTAAATAAGAAAGATCTCATTATGGACATAATACCAAAATACCTTACCACAAGATGTCTGGGGGCTAGGCATGAGATGGGTGTTTTCTAAAATGAGTAATGAGACTTTACTGATGGTGTTAAAAACAAGGATGATTGGAGTCATGTCGGACTCCATGTTTGAAACACAAGCTTGGAAAGGCTTTCACTGGTCAAAGATAGGATAGTTTCTTCATTAAAAAAGAGAGTGATTACAAGGGACTTCCCTGGTGGCACAGTGGTTAAGAATCCGCCTGCCAATGCAGGGGACACGGGTTCGAGCCCTGGTCTGGTAAGATCCCACATGCTGCGGACCAACTAAAACTAAGCCCGTGCGCCACAACTACTGAACCCCGTGTGCCTAGAGCCCGTGCTCCGCAACAAGAGAAGCCACCTCATTGACAATCCTGTGCACTGCAACAAAGAGTAGCCCCCACTCACCACAACTAGAGAAAGCCCGCGCACAGCAACAAAGATCCAACGCAGCCAAGACTAATTAATTAATTAATTAATTATTTTAAAAAGACAGTGATTACAGTGGATTGAAACATGAAATAAAGGGGAAAAATCTCGTTCACACTTGGAGGGAGCAAGGAAACTTACTCATTCTGAAATTCATAAACTAAGGGAGGAGGTGGCGAGTACTTATCTTCTCTAACCCTGTATAAACCATATTTCAACGTAACCAAATGGTTGAAAAGAAAAATACCTCTTTATTGAAAAATCATGGTGAATAAATTTTTCCACGCTTGGTAAAATAATAGATCTAAGCTATTAGGTGAAAAGTTGATAGGAACTTAACTGGATGAATCAAGTGCCTGAATCTGCTGGTCAGTCTTAACCCTGAAGAGGGACAAGATGATGTCATGTTCCTTGCTGTGGGAAGTACCCAGCACCACCTGTGGAGTAGTATTGCCTAAATCGGCACTTGTCAAAGTTTTTGGTTTTATGACCACAGTACATTCTTAAAAATGATTGAGGACCCCAGAAAGCTTTTGCATATGTGGTTATATCTGCTGATTATAGAAATTAAAACCGAGAATTTAAAAAATATTTATTATAGATAAAATGTAGTGAGAAGACTGGCATTTTAAAAGTACTTTTGCAAATTCCTTTAGAGTCTGGAATAATAGAAGACAACTGGATTCTCACACCTGTTTCTGCATCAATATGTTTTGATGTGTTATTTTATTTGATGAGTAGTTGTGAAATGGAGTATTTTAATAGCCTTTTCAGATAATTGAGGATATTCATCTTTGATACTACATCAAAATTCGGCAAGTGGTAGTTCCTTTAAAGGTTAGTTACAGCGTGGAATCTGAAACCATATTGGTGAACTTTTTGTGTTCTGTTATATTTAAATCCATTGGTCTATCTTGCACTTCGCCCTGCAAGATTTTGTAATATTTGGAAAATAATGTTCACTAAAGTTATGCAAATCTTCTAAATGTTGACATCAGGAAATCACATTTGTTTAATATCACCATCGGTCAGAAAAGTCTTAAGTATTGGGAAGGTGCCCAGCCGGTGGTGGTAGATAAAAGTTTGTCAGAGTTGGAACTTTCACTTGAAAGCTCAAATTTATCATTGGTAACAAATACAGTCCGTAGTTTTCATGAAATGACAGGCTCATTTTTTTCACTATGAAGAAAAGGTCTGCCAAATTACAAAGTCTGAATAACCAGTTTGTCTGTCAGTGGTTCTTTAAGTGAAACAATTTTGTGTGAAAAAAGTGGGCAGTACAGCTTACAGCACAGTCACACCAGTCCTGTTCAGGCAGACTTTGTTATGTAGCAGAAATGTTTTGAAGATTTCATAAAATTAATTTTTACTGCTTATCAAGGACATTCTTAAATGAAATTGGATTTTTTCCCCCTTTTTTCTTTCTGTGCTGGCTTATAGCAGTGAAGAATATATCAAGTATTACCAGTACCATTGGTGCCCCTACCTTGTATTCATGACAAAGTACCCACCGTTGCTTTTGTACCTGCAGTGCAAATCTCAACACTGGGAAAAGGCAAATAACATTTTATTAAGAAACTATAAAGAGCTGGGCGTATAGTGTTAGGTTTTATAATCCAAATTGGAATTTAAACTTTCTGCTTTTAACTTTGAATAAGCATTTAAAAATCATGGTAGAACTTTTCTGTTGTCAGTACCTATTGAAAAAGTGGTTAATTCCTTTTGAAAAATAAGAGGGCATTTCCATTGGAACAAAAGACTTTCTTCTCTTTTGTTTTGAAGGAAATAGAACCTTTTTGCTTTTCTAAGGCTAGATTCCCTGCCAAAGTTTAAAAGCTGAGATGAAGTCTAGATTTGTGCCATTTTTGCATTTCCGTTTTACCTCTGTGGGCCTTTGTTGACATTACTAATACCCTTCCCCCTTCCAGATATTGCTGATGTTTCTGTCAAACAGTGTCAGCAACGGTACGAGGACATGAAAAATCGTTGTCGTGATAATGAATATATTTTCAGTGCAGAATTTATAACTGCTGATTGTTCAAAGGTATGTAGTTTTTTTTATTTGTCTGTTTTTGTATTTTAGTATGAGTAAATGGTTTGCTTTAAAAATCAGCTCATTTTTTTAAAATTTGCTTTGAAACATTAAAAATCTTTAGGACATGGATTTTGAGTTTCAACTAGAAATTCCATTAATGATAAATTTCCTTAAATGACCCAGTGAATACTTCTGGGAATTTTTAGCTTTTAATACTTTTACTTTGGAAATCATTTGTTGCTTCTCTGTTTGGACACGATTTATTTTCTAGTATTTTGAAATAGATCTGCACTTCATTTTGTTTACCTTGTAATTTGTTTGGGTGGTTTCCCAGCATATCACAGTCTGGTGACACCTGTTTCCGAATC
The DNA here is from genome assembly GCF_059928025.1 of Delphinapterus leucas. Taxonomy (NCBI): domain Eukaryota; kingdom Metazoa; phylum Chordata; class Mammalia; order Artiodactyla; family Monodontidae; genus Delphinapterus; species Delphinapterus leucas. The sequence goes on along the minus strand of NC_143142.1, from coordinate 27,496,966 downwards.
TCTTTAACAGCTGAAGTTCAAGACCATAGAGGCACTCGAAATGCTGGAAGTCCCCCCCTTGAACATTTCTTTTCTGACTCCTTAGCTCATTGAACTATTATAGATACCTGTAACCCTACACATTTTGTTTGCAGTTGTGAAAGTGGAAGGAAAAGGGCTAGAAAGTTGGAAACCTTTAAAAACACTACTGCGTTTTAAAAAGATGTCCCAGGGAGTTCCCTGGTGGTCCAGTGGTTAGGACTCAGTACTTTCACTGCCGTAGCCTGGATTCAGTCCCTGGTTGGGGAACTAAAGATCCTGCAAGCTGCATGGCGCAGCCTAAAAAGTAAAAAATGTCCCAAAGACCAGCTTTGTGTTTTTTTTTAAACCCAAGTTACTGTTCAACATCATTTTACTTTAGTTTTCAAGTAAAGCCAGTTAAAGGTTCAACTCCTTTAAATGTCATGTTTGATATATTTTTTAGCATTATTTCAGAATCTCTAGTTTTTAAAATTACTGTGAAAATGGGAATCAAATTCTATTGAATCAGAAAGAAAGAACGTTTTTATTATGATCTTTATGATATGTAATGAGAAAGAGTAGGTTGGTGAGAGGTCATGTCTACTTTTAAGGATCCTAATTCTAGAAATTAATTCACTAAATTTTTATGTCCCAGCCAACTTCAAAGTCTTGACCCATTTTAATTTGTTTCAGGAACTTTTGATTGATAAGTTTCGTGACCCAGAAATGTGCTTTGACATCTGCAGTTGTCAGTTTGTCTGCCATTACTCATTCGAGTCCTATGAGCAGGCTGACGTCATGCTCAGAAATGCATGTGAGAGACTGAGCCCTGGAGGCTATTTTATTGGTACCACTCCCAATAGCTTTGAATTGATGTAAGTACTTTTATATGTTGTGGTTTATAAAATACTCAAAATTAAGCTTATTTTAGAGTAGCAAGTGTTTATTAGGAATAAAGTTTACAGAACATGCCGTGTTGATCTTATAAGGGCTGAGCACTTTGATAATGTATTTGAGTAGATACTCAAATTTTAAGTTAAAAAGTTAGATTTGCAGATGAACCTTTAAAACATCTTTCTGTGTAAGTTGGAGATTGATGTTACTTCCAGCCAAAAAGCCAGAGGTGGTATTGCTAGACAAACTCCAGATCAGATGTGAGGCATTGGGACTTAACCAGCTGTCATGATAGTGAAACCTACTTCCAGCATAATTTTATTAGTGAGATTGTTAATGATCTTTTAGTGTATAGCTTCTTAAAAGTAGCTCAAATCCAATTAAAAGCTAATCTTTATAAAATTGCATCATGTGTGTGTCCCCCTCCCATATTTAATCTGATCAAAATAAATTTGACCTAATAACAAATTTAATCTTTTTGTTTTGCTTTGGGGATAACTTTTATAGAAGACGCCTTGAAGCTTCAGAAACAGAATCATTTGGAAATGAAATATATACTGTGAAATTTCAGAAGAAAGGAGCTTATCCTTTATTTGGCTGCAAATATGACTTCAACTTGGAAGGTGTTGTGGATGTCCCTGAATTCTTGGTCTATTTTCCATTGCTAAATGAGTAAGAATGTCATTAATCTGTTAACTATTCTCTTTTTGCGTAAGAGAGAAAGAAAAGGAAAAAAAATCAGTATTTATGTTTGTTTCTTATTTTAAGTGGGATCCTAAGAAGTATAGCCTTATTTAAAAAAAAAAAAAAGAATAACTTCAAATCCAGGGTTGGTGGCATAGGTCTCTTGCAGCCTTACTCATTTAGTTTCTTTTATTCCTGGAATTATTTCATCCTGTAGGCAAGAAAGGGAGCCTGTTGCCTGCAAGTTGTGGAAGAAAATAACTGACACTATAAATAGCAAAAGACTTGTTTTTAAGTAACTGCTGGCACTTTGGTAACATAAAATGAGTCTTCCCAAAGTAGAGATCCTCCTTTTGACAGGGATAGGTATTAAAAGTTGTTTTATATTTCGCTATAGCTTATGAAATTGCCTCTGTCTCACGGGCAATGGCAATAATAAATTGATTATTCAGGAATGAATAATCAGGAATTCCTGATTCAGGAATGTATTCACTCATGCACCTGAATTCCTAGGAGTCCTGGCAAACCACAGGCACAGGGAAAGCTGGGGTTTCAGGTAAGGCCCCAAGGCCTTTTCTTGGTCTTGGGGGGTCTCCCTGATAGGGAACGTGGAAGAGTCCAGTTAAATGCAGGCCATGTCACAGCTGACCAAACTGCATTTCCTTCTTTTTAAAACAAAGCCTTTATTAACTGAGGAAGAGGAAGAGCTTTATTTTTTTACTTATATTTGGCTGGTGATTATTTGAATTGTGTCTCAGGCAGCTTGTAAAATTATGGGTGTAGGATTTTCAGGAGTTCTACAATATATAAAAATTATATACAATAATATGAGAAAATGAAGTAGCATGTGACTAAACATGGAAAATACTATGCACAATTTATAAATATGAACTATAAAATTAAAAAATTTATATCACATATTCCTTATAATTAGCAAACTTTGGGGAAATGTTATGCTCTTCAACTTTATGAAAGAAAAATATTAAACATTTTTAGTATGTTGTTTTATATGTTTGGTATGTTAGCTTGGTGTTTGGGGTTGACAAAGGTGGTGATTTAAGTATACGCCAAAATATAAAGAATAAAATGAAAGTTTTTTTTTAAAAATGCTAGGCATACACTAGCAATTTTTTCTGCTTATATTGCCTAATGATTATAAACATATAAAGTATCACTTTAATATTTTAAATTTTTTAAAATTATTTATTAAGACAGGTATTCATTCAGGGAGACAATCAGAAAATGCATAGGGATTTTGAGATACCCTTCTGCCATTTCGTTAATTAGCTTTTACATGGCAAACCTATTCAGATTGGTCAAAGTGAGTCTCAGTTCTTTGTAATTATGGTATTTCTTAGGGTTAAAGCTTGGTTTCATTTGTAAAGGCTCATTTTGGATATTTATGATAGAAAATGAACTACCTGGAATAGAAGAGGCTTTTATATTTACTCATGTTGTCTTTCCAAGGAGGGCTAATGCTAATTACAGGGACTCCTGCCTTCCGTATGCCTCTTACATGCAAATCCAAGTGGCCCGCAAATGTTTCCTTCACTCTGTCCCCTCATCTGTCACCTCACAAGCCCCCTTTCAGACTTTTTCCCTTTCTTCCTCTCCTCCTTTTGTGCTACCTGAAATCATCCTCAGGTTCCCTTTTGTTGTCTACAGCTACATAGTAATCAACTTCAGCAAATGCACTCGGAAAAAATAACACACACAAAGCATAACAGGGAGACCTAATGTCATTGAGGATTTAAGGAAGCCACCTTGGAAAAAGTGATGTTTAAGTCAACATCTAAAGGCTGTCTAGTTGGCCAGTTGGAGAGTGGAAGGGAGAGTGTTCCAGGCGTAAGGGACGATATGTGTGAAGGCCCCGAAGTGGGATGGACAGAGCTTGGCTAGTTCAAGGAGCTGAAGGAAAGCCATTGTGACTGGGCCTTAAGGAATCAGGGCCCAGCTGGCTCAAGATGAGGCAGCACTCCTGTATAAATGAGTGCCTTAGAGGCCATGTTAAAGGCTTTTGAATTGTGCCCTAAGTGTGCTGGAGAGCCAGTGAAGGGTGTGAAGGAGGGATGTGACCTGTGCACTGCTAAAAGCATAATCTGGCTGCAGTTGGAAAATTGGTTGAGGAAGGGTAAGAATAGCAGCGAAACGAGCGAAGTGGTACAGCTGTGTGGTGATGGTGTTGGAGCAGGATGGTGGCGAGTGACGGGGTCAGAAGTGGGCCTGTTTGAAGTATGTTGTATAGGTAAACAGAGAGGACATGGTGGTGTGCTGAACACTGGGCATAGAGAGGGGGAGGCGTGGATCGTTAGATAGATTTACTGAAATAGCAAAGACTGGCAGAAGAACAGGCTAGTGGGATTCAGCCCTGGAGGTGGAGAGTTAGAGCACACCTGTGACAGTCCTGGTGGAGATTTCTAGGGAGCAGTGCAGTGACAGAGGCCAGGACTGAGCTACCGTAGCTGTTGGCAAGCTGTATACGTCAGGGAGTGACAGTGAGCAAGGTTCTGGGCCACACTTTTCAGAACCATGACATTTGGAAGTTGGGAAAAGAAACCTGTAAAGCAAACTGTGAAGAACCAGTTCAAGATGTAGGATAAAAATTAATAGTGTGTCTTGCCAGGGAATCCAGTAGATGAAAGAGACTATTTTAAGAAGGAAGTTGGCCACTATTTTCAATGCCACTGTGAGGGATCGAGTCAAATGAAATGGAGTTGGTAGAAAAGTGTTCCTTACAGCCTGTGGTCCCCATCTCACAGCCTTTCATTTCATTTCCTGGCCTGTTATGTTACTGGAGTTCCCTGTGACCCAGTGAGATTTAACTGCACATTTCCTTCAGGTCAGTGGTGTGTTGCCCTTCACTCATTTTCCATGGTCCTCTTGTGAATTTGTAAAGGTTTTTAGTTAAGCCCAGAAGATGTTACTGTTGCGTGTGGAATTACAAATATTTTGGAAGCCTTTTCATTAAATAATCTTTTTTGGACAGAATGGCGAAGAAGTACAATATGAAACTAGTCTACAAAAAAACATTTCTGGAATTCTATGAGGAAAAGATTAAGAACAATGAAAATAAAATGCTGTTAAAACGAATGCAGGCCCTGGAGGTGAGTATTTAGAAAAGGTGTAAAAATTCCAGGTGATAATAAACTTGTTTGGCTGTCTCTGAGATTTCTTTCAAGGCCATGTACACACTCAGTATTTATATAAGCTACACAGCTTATTGGTGCCAACTCTAGACTCTTCAACACCTAGGACAGAACTTTAACATAAGAGTTCTCAACCTCAGGACTGTTGGCATTTGGGGCTGCTCTGTGCCCTGTAGGATGTTCAGCAGCACCCTGGCCTCTCCCCACTATGGAAGTCCAAAAAACTAAATACTTTTTAAACAGCAAACACATAGCTAAATTTCTAATGTCTGATCTTACTGTAGGATACTTATAAAGGGGAAAAAGAAGATAGCAAAGTAAACATTCCTGGATCAGTTTCTTAAAAATTCTTCAGGAAGATGTACATCTAAAGTGATTCCTTGCTAGCTAGTTTGTTGTAACAGGGCAAAGAAAGGAATTAAAAGAGTATATAACCTTTACAGAGCAGATGGTTGCTACATGAGTGTGTAATTCATTGTTTTTATTTACATGCATTACAAAGCACTTTGTAGTATAAAGAGTTTTTCAAATGGATTAAAAATAGTGCTCAAAGTAATTTGAATAAACATTTGTCCAGCATACCTTTTAGAACAGCATTGTTTTGAGGCCCTTCTTCAGATTTTATGTAAATATGGAGATGACCTGTATTGGAGGCTGGATATTTTCCTTCTCTTCTGGAACTCCCAACGTTCTGTTAACTGAGCATTTCGTTTGTATTATTTCCAGTTGCTGTTCATACTTCCATGGCTGCTAAGTCACCATAATGTTCAAATGAATGTTTAGCCCTTCTGATAACTTCCTTCAGCTTAGAGTCGTAACAGAAAAAGCCTTTGACCAGGAGTCAGGGAGGTAAAGGTGTTTGCAGCCAGTGGTCCTTGGTGGCGATTCAGGATGCTATTCAGTCCCTGTGTAGACTCTCTGTGATTGTAGATACTCTGATCATGCTCAGTGTTGACCATGGCAGCTGCTTTGTTCAGAGAGGATTCCCTTCACTCCTTTTTTTTTCATATTTCAAAAGTATGTGTAGTTTGTATTCCTGAAGTAATACTTAAAGATTACTGTCTTAATTATTTTATTTCAGTGATTGTGTGTTTAATTCTGAATTGTAAATTTCAGTGTAATGTCTCAACTAGGAATTTCACTTGCTTCCCTAGTCATATCCTGCAAATGAGAATTCCAAACTTGCATCTGAGAAGGCGGATGACTATGAACATGCAGCAAAGTACATGAAGAACAGTCAAGTGAGGTTGCCATTGGTAAGTTTTTATTTTTTAACATGCTTTATAGAAAAATGGAAACTTAGGAAATTATTTCACTGGTTTATAATACTTGAGTTCACTGAGTTACAAATCAGATATACAGTAGTCTGCTTCCCCTAAGTTGTGATAACTTTTTATAACTGTAGAATATAGAATAAAATGTACTTTAACAAACTGAGAATGGAGGAAATAAGGATGGGAGAAAAGTTATAGGCTTGGCTTGAGAGTTTTCTTGCTATACCATTGAATCTTTACCTGGACACTACTGACTCGTGGTGTTCCATAGATAAAATTCAGGGGTTTATGAACTTAGATGGGGAAAAATTACATCTTCATTTTCTCTGACTTCTATGTGGAAGTTCACATTTTCCTTAATTATGAATGCTACATAATTATCACTTCTTCAAAATTATATTAGTCACTAAACTTGCCACTGTATATCTTGTTACTCAGTGCCTTTGCAAAGTAGCAAGTACATCACTAAATACAATTTATTTCCTTTGTATGATACATACTTTATTTTGTGATTTTTTGTAAAATCTTATTCCCTCCTGCAGTATTATTTGATGTTTCAAGATAGGCCTCTTTTTTTTTTTTTTCCATTTTCCAAGTTACAAATGTAAGCTAGATAATTTTTCCAGTTACACACGAATACCCTCTTTATGCAGATTCACCCTTTGGTTGAGAATCAGTGGTTTAGAGAATTGGCAGGAGCGCAAAAGTGGTGAGAAGATGGCATTAAAGGTTAATCTCATTGATTTATTTTATATTCAGATCACAATAATATTAACAGTAAATTGCATGTGTATTTATAATGAAGTTAGGGTTTTGGAGACCTCTCCATTATTGAAAAATAAGTATATATGTACTTATTCAATATGTATATTCAATCTGAAATTTTCTTTTTTTTAAATTTTAGGGAACCTTAAGTAAATCAGAATGGGAAGCTACAAGTGAGTATATCATCAGTGTAGATTTACTGACATTTTCAAAAATTGCTTCAAAGTGATTGTTAAAATCTGAAAACTTTAGAATTTTTCTGACATGTATTAATTTGTGTGAGGGGGTGATTATATTATACACAAAATTCCTATAAATGTCTAATTCCCCATCTTGCACGGCTATTTAGTGCCAAGAGAAAATATATGCAGGATGTTCCTTAATGTAAACTTTGATGAGCATTCTTAAACATTTTCATTGTCTACTTGTTACCGTGAAGCCATCTGTATTTGATGTCTTTACATTTCTGCTGGAAATTTTGGCTTATGGAGCAGTTCCGTGTATTTTATTTGATTCTGGCCTCTCTGGCATTGACAGTGAGGTCATAATAAATACTAGAACATTTAGTGAAGCAGCATTGAGCAGGATGTTTTAGAGGGTGTGTGGTTGGGAACAGCCATGATGTAGAGACATTCTGAAGTGAGGCACCTGTCTTTGGAGGAGAGGTCAGAGGCCTGGCCAGTCTGTGAAGTCCCAGAGCCTCCCTGCCAGGATGGTGATACCCTTATATGGTTGCCCTGATGACTTAAAAGGTAGTTCCCACTCTTTGGTTAAAATATTTGTTGATTATGTTGAAGGAAAAATCAAAGGTAATCAGAGATAACCCATTTGATAAACATTTTGAATATTAACTTACATAAAGATCTATGAAAGGGCTTTGGAGGATAAAAAAATAAATGTTACCTCTCTGCTTTCCAGAAGTGTACTATCCAGTAGAAGAAACAGACATAAATAAGTGACTCCTGGGCCCACTGTTTTACGTGCTGAAGTTCCTGTAATGGGGAAAACAGATGAAGGAGAGCTTAATAAAAACTAGTGAAATCTGGAAAATAATAATAGTTCGTATTACTGAGTGTTTAGCTTGGGCCCAGTCTCTGTTCAAAACTTTTCCTGTGTTATGCCTCGTTTAATCCTCACAGCTTTGTCAGTAGACTACTATTAATTCTGTCTTCTTTTCACAGATAGGAAAGCAGGCAAATAGCTTGGCTGAGGTCAGAGAGCTAGCCCAGGTGCTCCACACTCGCAGCCATGGCCTCATGGACACCCACGGAAAGGAAAATTCTTAGAACTTGCTGAATTGGAGAGAGAGGAAAAGGGAAGAAGGCACACTTTGAGCCAGTTTCAGAATATTGGTGACCTCGGTAGAAATGGGATTGGAAGATATTAGAGACGTAATCTCTGACAAACATAGAAATATGTGCAGAAACCGACACATTTCTTTGGTTTCCCTGGAGTGGAGATATGCCAACTACCTTAGATGTCCCACCAATCCCAAAGTGCCGTGTAACAGAACGACCTAGGTCAAAGGTCGTGATGGTGGTGCTGGCTGCAGATGAGCACTGTATTTTTATATTAAACATGGACTTTAGCAGTAATATACAAGTGAAGAATTAGATTCCCCCAGACAGTTGAAGAAGAGGTGGGTTAGAGAGGAGAAAAGCAATAGGAAAGGAACAATGGCCAAAGGGCAGCCAGGGTCAGTGTGTCAGGGTCCATGTGCCCTGTGATGAATTACATTTTTCTAACCTGGAGGGCTTTGTGGGCTGGTGCCACAGTCTAAGAAGCTATATTTTAGACTCCTACTGGTCTAATCATTTAGCTCGTATTACCAGAGCCTGCTGCTCCCCTAGAAGATGCTTTAAATGTGGAAGAAAAGAGAATTGTTGCTGATCTGCTTTTAGAAGTGGTTTAAGTTTCTTTTGTTTAAATCCCAGTTGAAATGCTGGCACAGAAGGTGTTTTATATAATTAGTGAGACTTCCAGAATTTTTGAGTAAGAAAGGAGAGAAAGTTATTCATTGCTGATCTGAAATTAAGCACTGGTTTTATATGACCCTAGATCCAGGTAGGTCAGGACTGCCAGGTTATCTGCAGTGGGTATAGATGTGTTTGGGGTGGGTTTGGCAGCGTTTGCTGCAGAAAGAGCACTTGGAGTGCACCGCAAGCTCAGCAATGCCGGCCTATCCTGAGCCTCACGACTTGCCAGTGAGTGCTTTAGGCTGCTCTGCTTCCTTCCCCTCAAGAAGAATCCACAGTGTTGATGATCACCCTGCCTATTTTCTCCCCATCTGTCTATTCTGCTGCCAGCCATATTTATTTCTCCTAAAAGACTCAGGAGCTAGAGAATGAGTAAAGAATAGCACGACCAGAACGATGCTAGGGGAGACTGCCATGGTGCTCCTGTGCAGGCTGGGTTGGAGAGGCTGAGGAGTCGAGGATTGGGAGGCCCTTATGTGGTCTGCTGTCCTTCATCCGTCCCCTGTTCTACAGTTGACCCAAGGGGCGAGGCCTCCGCATCACGTGGCTTCTTATCTCGACTTGCTGGGTGAATGTTCTAGTGAACACCCTGAACATTTTTGTGATGTTTTGAGGATTTGTCTTCTCAGTCGTTTTCATAATCATAAAATCTATCAGTATCTTAAAAGAAGATATAATAAGTTTGAACTTCAGTGTGGTTCAGAATGGGGAACCATAGACGCATTTAGATGTCTTTGAGTGAACACATCAAAGCCGGAAACCTTATTTAAGGGAGAGTGCTGTTGGGGCTGGGACTGTCGATTATCATGTGGCTTTTGGCTCACTTTCCTTACCAGGCCCTACGACACAACCACTGGATAATTGGATGAATTTTAACATGCACGTTATATGTGTTCCTTACCATTTTTATTAGGGTTTTTCCCCCCCCGAGTAGCAAACTTAGATTACCCCTGCACTCATAGTAGTGCAGTTATTCCAGGTAAAAAGAATTAAATCATAAGGTTTTCCAGTTTTCATTTTCTTTGCTTTTATACTTTTTTTTTTTCCTCAAACGGTCAGTAGAGATTTTTAGAGCTGTTAAATTGGTTTTCTCCAGGGCTGTGATGTCACTATTACAGTAAGTGGATATTTGTGTTCAAGTAAGCAGATATCCCATATCTGCCTAAGTATGACTCAAAATTATTGAAGAACTCCTAGAAATAATGGAACTTTTCCTTTTCAAAAGCTGCTTGAGAATTTTCACCAAATTATGAACAAGACCAAGATTGTTGCCCTGAGGATGTGAGAAACCAAGCTCTAACTTTTATTTGTTTTCTTTTCAGGTATTTACTTGGTTTTTGCATTTGAGAAGCAGCAGTGAGCACATCACATATGCAGTAGCACCAGAACAGCTGTGTTCTTTCTTGTACAGATTTGAATGGTCCATCTTCCATAGATCTGACATCCTTGTTTAATTTAATTATTCTCAACGTGCAGGATGCTGCTGGAAACTACAGTGTATAAATTCAACATTTGCTGTCTGTGACAGATGAACTTTGTGTGTGTATATAAGAGTGAGTCGGGACCTTTGTCTTTAAAAATCTATTTTTAAGTAATGTTCTAAGAATTCCATTTGCCTCCACTCTCTTAGCTCATAAAAATTATAAAATGACTTGTTAAAGCCTCTGAGTTCTTTCGCCAGTGCTCTGCTTTGTCCAGTGTTTATTTACAGTATTAAATTTATTGCAGTTGTAGAATTGGTGAGAGAGTGTACTGATTCGGAGGTGTGTGTACTTATTTCCTTAGTTTTGTTAGTGTTTTTCAAGATTAAATTAATTGCGTTCTGTACAATTGAATGTAAGTGTTCAATATAGTTAAAATTATAAGTTTAAAACTAAATTTTAGATGGTCATAAAAGTTAATTACCTAGAATTTTAACCAGTTATTAAATTTCATTTTAAATAATAACTACTTCATTTGCTAATATGATGCAGTTTTAGAACTAGATAGAACATTTCAAATTCCAGCATAAAATTCTTTTGGATTTGGGGAGCTTTCTCTTAAGAGTTTCTTAGAATAGCAATTAATGTTTCTAATTATCAAGGATGTAATTCATATCTTTACTGAACCAAAATGCCGTAGGTGCTTTTCTCAACATTTGGTGAACCTCTCCCATGTGAACCTGTTTGCACATTTTCTTCAGCTTTATATATGGAACTGCAGTTGGGGTGGCAGGGTGGGGAGCGGGCGGCAGCGTGGTGGTAAAGGAAGCTGACTGAGAGACTTTGTAGGAATTCACCCTGATGATGGGTCTGGGTTACGGGTGCTGCATGCTGTAGATCCGTTACCCCCTTTGGCCCAGAAACAACCAGTACCTGCTCCTCTGTCACCACGTTGTACTTGGCACAGTGGGTCTGGCGTCTTGTCCCCATTCACAATTTGCATGTGCCATTTCAGAACCCTTAAGAGTTATCAGCCCTGGCTTCTTGTGTGACTCTTCGGAAACTGACACCAGTGTGAATTGTTTTTCTTAATTTATCACCGTTTAGAAAACTTGCCTTTTTTATATGTAGTGAAAAATTTAAAGAGCAAAGCAGAGCAATTTATACATGCTCCTTTAAAAATCACTTATTTCATGCATGGTTTTTAAAGACATTTCTTTCTGTAATTATCCAGAGAACTTGTTAAAAAACTGTAGTCTCTTAATTTGTTTATGTGTGTTGATTGTTCACGGTGTTAGAGTAGCAGACCTTCTAGCAGGACAACACAGGTTACCTAACTTCTATTCCTTCCACAATCTGTCCATCTCCAGACTGTTACCAGTTTACAGAAATGGTCATTTGCCTTAGTGGTGGTTCACCGTAAGTCATTGGGGAAAATAAATAGTAGCAGTTCTGCCTGGTGGCTGCCATTTGCCAGCTACAGTTTGGTGCTGGTGCTGGGGAGGTAGGGGTGGTGAGCTCTTGGTGTTACGTACCCAGGTTCATTTCAGTTCTGGGGGAGGTGCCAGAAAGTATTGTGATAGTTTGGGTAGAGTATGAAAAACTTCTCTGTTATTTACTACCACTGTCCTCATGTAATGGTCTTAGTTTATTCTAAGAAAGTCATAAGGCATATTTTTAACCTCCTTCTGCTCTGTCCTACTCCATGGGTAATTTGGGAGAGAGAAGAATCCCCAAAGGGTGGAGTAATTTGTGATGGCAAAACCAAGAGGAAAGGAAGGTGGGGTCCCCAGGCCTTTAGTGGATAGAAAGGTGCACAGAGAGCTGGAGTGGGCTCTCGGCCTGAGCGGGCTAGCATGTGTGGAGGGGTGTGTGGAGCCTCGCCAGAGGGTGCGGCATCCCAGCCGTTGCCCTTCGAGCTTTGGTGGCCTTGTTGCCTTCTCTGCTCTTCCTCCCTGACGTCTCCTGCTGCAGTTAGGTGTCTGGGCAGTGATTGAAGAAGAACTGCCATCACCAGGGTAAAAGCTTGTGGGACGATTCCACACACATCTGCAGTCTAAATATTTGGTGATTTTCTATCCAAGACTAGTGGAAACTGTTAGGAGTGGTAGGATGGCTTTTCATTGTCAAGCCAGTGATGTAAGCTGCTCTTGGAAGTGGCTCAAGGGCATTTTCAGACCTGCCATTCAGTTCGTCCTCTGAGGATGAAAGTAGAAGTGAGAATCAGCTACAGCATTTGTGGGAAGAAATCGTGAGGAATGGGCTGGGAACCTGGCTGGTTGTGGTGTAACTGAGAGCACACAAATGGAACTCTTTGGGCCTGGAATCCAATAAAGCAATGGCCCCATGTAGCCAGTGTTCAGGGAGAGAACCTGGCCGTTTCCCACTGCATTCTAAGGGGAGTGTCCTAACCTGCGGGTGGTGACTGTGCACTTGGGCCACCAAGCCTCCACTCCAGTGTGACTCCCCAGAGAAATTTGCCTTCAGAGAGAGAAGGATTGATTAGAGACTGTGACTTAAATTAACTAATGTTTGTGATGACTCTGAAAGGTAGATTATCAGTACAGGGTTTCCTAGCCTACCCCTCCCCAAACTTGGAAATTGAGGAAGTATGATTGCTGCCTGAATTCACGTTAATAGTATTTATAGGGCATCAGAGCAGAGGGGTGGGGTACAAGTGAGATGGGCTTGGAGGTGGGAGTGATGTGGATCAGCAGAGGAGAGACCACAGAAGCATTGTCAGCTGTCAGCTGTCCAGATCTGCAGTCCCTTTAGCTCTTCTGGGTATTTATTCAGCCTGTCTTAGTTTATTGCATTATGTTATTTTGGTAAGTCTTCAAATATCCTAATGAGGATTTGGCTTCTTGTGCAAACCTGCCTGTGGGGAAGTACTGCCAGTGTAAATATTCTAGCTACTGAACATGATTAATAGGAAGTGACTTTTTGTTGTCTACCTCAGGTTTTCAAAGTAGAGGCCAGACCCAGGGACCACGGCCCTGTAATAACAGTTGTACCATAATGCCCATGGCCGTTTGGTCAAACAGGAAGCATGGATGTATGATCTCACCACCTCCCTGGTCGATGTTACATCAAATGCTACACACCTGATAGGAAGTTTCTTCATTTCTCACCCTCTGACAACAGCATTTCTTTGAAGGCAGTCGATAACAGTGGCTGATGCATGCGTTTATTTAATGATAGACTTATTTAGTAGATATACGTGGGGCTGGGGGACAGCCAGCTCTTCTCCACCTCATGTCCTTCCCAGTTCCTCCTCCGTTCCCATTTAGCCCTGGAGCATGTGTGCCTGCTTCTCACTGCACTACCTAACAAATATAGGGCACACAGGAGTACTCTCCGGGGTTTGCCTGGCGAGACTTGGGTGAGCTCCAAAGCCCTCTGCTACCTAGACTTACCCTAGGCCGTGTGTTCTTGGGGACAGTGTACCCTGGGTAAAGCCATGTTGACAGCTAACATTTACTAAGTTCCTCCCTTATGTCAGTCACTTTTCTAAATGTATTATATGTGATCCTTACAACAACTGTATGAGGTAAGCACCATTATCCCTGTTTTAATGATGAGGAAATCGAGAGACAGAGAGGACACAAAGTTGCCCACGGCAAAGCCAAGATTTGAACACCCCATAACCTCCAGGTCGGGCCTGCACTGCAGTTGCACGTTACATGCCTCCAGGGCGTTAGGCCTAAAGGACTCCTTGCTCATCTGCTACCTGCAACTGGAAACATCAACTATTGGAGCTCCATCCTTTGGGTGCAAAACTGATACTTACTTAAATGTTCCCTGAGAGGAGCATTTACTCCTGAGTAAGGATTTGGGGCAGAGAGAGCAGGAGGGCCCTTGAATGTACTAGGGAGGAGGGTAAAAAGTGAATAATTCATAGGCAGGAAGGCAAAGGTTTAAACTGGGATTTCACATTTTGGTAGGCCTATTCCTTTAGCAGCCAGACCTAGAGCAAATCTAGTTTCTTTGTTAGGGGCTGACACCATTTGGGAGTGGCAGTTAGGAGTTGAGAGGATGGCCGAGAGGAATCATCTCTTCAGTCTGAGCTGATTATCCAGGCAGAGGCACATTATTTTGTTTTAACTTTTTATTGAAGAGTAACATATATATATATAAGTTGGTGTTTTTCGCAGACGGAAAACATGCATACGGTCAGCACCCATATCAAACAATACAGAAGCCCCTCCTGCTCCCTTCCAGTAGCTGCCTCCCAAGGGTAACCGCTATCTCAATTTCTAAGAGCATAGGTTACTTTTGTCTGTTTTTGGATGTTATATGAAAAGAATCAAACAGTATGTATTCTTTTGTACTGGCTTATTTGGTCTACAGTGTGTGAGATTTTTGTTGCATGTATTTGTACATGGTTCTTTTTCATGGCTGTATAGTATTCCACTGCGTGAATAAACCACGTTATTTATCCAATGGATGTTTGGTTCATTCCCAGTTTGGGAAATACTATTAATAGCACTGCTTCAAATATTCTAGTCCGTGAACTTTGGGGCACAGGTACTCCTCTCTGCCTAGGAGTAGAATTGCAGGGTCATAGTACAGACATCATGCTTAGCTTTATTGGACTCTACCCAACAGGTTTTCCAAGTTCCAGTTGTCCCACTTTTCACCAACACTCAGTAGTGTCACATAGTGGTATCTTATTGTGGCTTTAGTTTTCATTTTACTGATTCTTAATGACATTGAGCACTTTTCATATGCTTATTGGCCTTTGTCCTCTTGTGAAATATCTGTTCAAGTTTTGCCCATTTTTATATTGGGTAGACTATCTTTTTTGTAGTGACTTGTTGGTTTTTAAAATATGTTTATTCTGGATATGAATCCTTTGTTGAATGTATCATATTGTGAGGATATATTTGGTGAAAAGAAGCTCTTAATTTTAATATACAATTTACCAATGTTCTCCTTTATAGTTGGCATATTTTGTTTAAGAAGTCTTTGCATATTCCAACCAAGATCATGAAGATGTTCTTCTGTGTTTTCTTCTAAAATCTTTTTTGTTTTACCTTTCACTTTTAAATCAGAAATCTTACTGAATTTATTTTTGTTAATAGGATTTAAGGTAGAAGTTTTCTCTTACGGATTTCCAGTTGTCCCAGCATTATTTATTGAGAAAAACCATCCTTAGGATACCAGTTTTCCACCTTTGTCATGTAAAAGGTGATCATATATGTGTGAATTTGTTTCTGGACTCTATTCTGTTTCACTGATCAGTTTGTTTTTCCTTGTACCAGTACCACACCATTTTAATTGGATCTTTATAATGGATCTTATCAATAACAGAATACAAGGATAGCTTTAGCTTGCTAATTGAGTTAATTGAGCAAAGTGGAGAGTGGTACATGATGAATGCATAGAGATAGGTAGGAGTGGGAGAAATCTGTTATTCTAAAGTCAGTAGAAAGCCACAAGAGGATTATATGAATGAGGTCATTTATTCTATGTTTTTAAAAGATAACCCTGATCCAGCAAGGATACAGAAGACTTGGAACAACCCTATCAACCAACTTAAACTAAATGTCATCTATAGAACACTTCGCCCAACAACAGCAAAATGTACATTGTTCTTAGGTGTACATGAAATATTCTCCAGAATAGACCATAGAACTAATATCAATACAATTAAAAGGATTAAAACCATACAAAGTATTTTTACTACCACAGTAGAATTTAATTAGAAGTCAACAGCAGAAGAAAATTTGGGAAATCCACAAATATTTGGAAATTAAACCAAAAAAGATTTTAATAACCTGTAGGTCAAAGAAGAAACCACAAGGAAGATCGGAAAATATTTTGCACTGAATGAAAATCAAAACACATCAGGATGTATGGGATGAAGCCAAAGCATTGCTTAGAGGAATATTTTTGGCTGTAAACACCTATATTGGGAAAGAAAACAAAGATCTCAAGTCAATAACCTAAGATTCCACTTAAATAATGAGGGGGTGGGAGAACTAAACCCAAAGTAAGAAGGATGGAAATAAAGATTAGAGGGGAAAATAAATGAAATAGAAAACAGAGAGACAATAGAGAATATCTGTGAAATAAATCCTTTATAAAGATCAACAAAATTGACACACTTGACCAAGAAAAAAAGAAAAGACAAGTTACCAAAATGAGGAATGAAGGGAATTTACTATCAAATTTACAATATATAAATGGATTATAAGGGAATAATATGAACAATTTTATGTCAACAAATCAGACAAATGAAATGGACCAATTCCTACAAAGACAAAAGGACCCCCAATACTGAAACACTCAAGAAGAATTAGAGAATCTGAATAGTAAAGAACTTGAATTAATACTTAAAAATCTTCCACAAAGAAAAACTCAGGCCCAGATGACTTCACTGGTGATTTCTATCAAATATTTAAAGAAGAAATAATGTCAGTCCTTCACAGACTCTTACAGAACACAAAGGAGGGACTACCCTGGTGGTCCAGTGGTTAAGACTCTGAGCTCACAATGCAGGGGGCCTGGGTTCGATACCTGGTCAGGGAACTAGATCCCACATGCTGCAACGAAGATCCTGCATGCCGCAACTAAGATCTGGTGCAGCCAAATAAATATTTTTTATAAAAAGAACACAGAGGAGGAGGGAATACTTCCCAGCTCATTCTTTGAGGCCAGTATTTCCCTGATACCACCCAAAGCCAGGAAAAGACATCACAAGAAAAGAAAACTACAGACCAATATCTCTTATGAATATAGAGATTAAAATCCTCAACAAAATACTAGCAAACAGAATCTAGCAGCATATAAAAAGGATTATACACCATGATTAGGATTTATTCCAGTGAGGCAAGGAAGGTTTAATATCTGAAAATCAATATAACACTATTAATAGAATAAAGGAGAAAACAGCATGAAATTTTCGATAAAGTATTTTAAATCCAACATCCCTTCATGATAAAACTCTCAACAAACTTGGGATAGAAGGGAAACTTCACTGTGATCAAAAAGGCATCTACAAAAACCTACAGCTAACATCATGCTTGTTGAAAGAATATTGAGAATAAGGCACTGATGTTCAGTCTTGCTACTTAGGTTCTAGCCAGTGTAATCATGCAAGAAAAAGAAATAAAAGGCGTTCAGATTGGAAAAGAGTAAGTGAAACTGTCTTACTTGCAGATAACTATATATAGAAAATTCTAAAAACTCCATCAAAAAACTATGAGTTCAGCGAAGTTACATAATACATGATCAATGTACAAAAAACAGTTATATTTCTATGTGCTAGTACTGAACAATTCAAAAATGATCTTAAGAAAAAAAATAATAAAATGCCTAGGAATAAATCTAACAAAAAAGTATAAGTTTTGTACACTGAAAACTATAAAATATTGCTGAGGGAAATTAAAGATCTAAGTAGGGCTTCCCTGGTGGTGCAGAGATTGAGAGTCCGCCTGCCGGTGCAGGGGACACGGGTTCGTGCCCCGGTCTGGGAAGATCCCACATGTCGCGGAGCGGCTGGGCCCGTGAGCCATGGCCGCTGAGCCTGCGCGTCCGGAGCCTGTGCTCCGCAACGGGAGAGGCCACAACAGTGAGAGGCCCGCGTACCGAAACAAACAAACAAACAAAAACAAATAGTACACATGGAACTGGGATTTGAACTCAATGACATGAATTTTGAATCATTCTCTTACCTCTCATGACTGTGCTTTTCTATCTGTAAAAGGAAGTTCTTGCCACTTCTAGACATATTCTATGAATTTACTTGATCAACATTTTAGCTTTATTGGTATTGGGACAATTTTCAATGTGTCCAACACTCTTGGGTTGGATATCATCAAAGAATCAGGAGAAAGGGAGCAGGAGAAAAGTTTCAGCGCTCTTCAGCAAGGGCTGCAAGGGGTCCTGCTTAAAGTCTGTATGACATCACAGTCTTGTTCAACAAACTCCAGACTGCTAGAACCTGTAGAAAATTGAAAAGGATTAAGTAGGGACAGATAAAATGAAGACTTTTAACAGATTTTAAGCTCATGGGATTTGTTATCTCAGATATAGTATGGCTTCTACTGACATAAAACTTTCTTAAAAAAATTAAATTAGGTACATTTATTAATATCCTAATGGAAACAAGGGACACTCACTGTTCTGAAGGGTATTCTTAATCTTTTGTGGGTCCTCCTGCCCTCTGCCCTCCTTATTTTCAGAGTTCTGAGGAACATGGTCGAAGTCTAACCTGAGACATTAGGGGATGTGACAAAAGATGTGCTTTCTCTGCACGAGGGTATATAGGTATTTAGGGGCTCTTAACATACTATCAAAAATTTTAATTGTAATACAGACTACACTTATGTGAATAAAGAAACATGTATGTAGGGCTTCCCTGGTGGCGCAGTGGTTAAGAATCCACCTGCCAACGCAGAAGACAGGGGTTCGAGCCCTGGTCCGGAAAGATCCCACATTCCGCGGAGCAACTAAGCCCGCGAGCCACGGCTACTGAGCCTGCGCTCTAGAGCCAGCAAGCCGCAACTACTCCGCGTGCCCGGAGCCCGTGCTCCGCAACAAGAGAAGCCACCACAATGAGAAGCCCACGCACTGCAAAGAAGAGTATCCCCCACTCGCTGCAACTAGAGGAAGCCCACGTGCAGCAACAAAGACCCAACACAGCCAAAAATACATAAAAATAAAATAAATTTTTAAAAAAAGAAACATATATGTAGATTTGCAAAGAGGAGTTAACTGGATTCTTTTTTCAGCAATACTTTGCAAATAATAGATCTTAAATGTACAACACATGTTGGCAAAATAAATAACAGTTGTTTGCTGTTTCTTCAATGATCATATTGTAATGTCAATGGGAGATTGTCACCCTGAGTGTGAGAATTTCTAGCTACAAACTGTTGCATGTGTAGCAAATAGGGATCTGCACAAAATAGATTTTAAAAATCACTAAATATACGTAAAGGAGTAGCCAACTAAATATTCCATGTATAATTTCTTCTCCTTTATTTTAAAGGGAATATTTATGGAACCCACATATCTGTTTATTTTTTTGGCCGCAGTGCACAGCTTGCAGGATCTTACTTCCCAGACCAGGGATCGAACCTAGGCCCTGGCAGGGAAAGCCCTGAGTGCTAACCACTAGACAGCCAGGGAATTCCCTCAAAACCACATATCTTGAATCTGTATTTTTTGGTACTGTTCTCATTTTTCATAAAATTCACTAGAGGTCATTCATGAAATATAAATAAAATTATATCATTATAGGTAATTTCAAATATGTAAAAGTATAATTCACAATAAGTTGTTTGTCAAACAATATATTTTAGCTTTGTAAATATGACCATGGTTGGTATACTACATATCAATCTTCATTTGAAGTTTGCAAAGATAGCCCAACTGTTAAAAATCTATTAATGTGATATACCACCTTAAGAAATTAAAGGAGGAAAAACTGATCATCTGATAGATGCTGAAAAAGCATTAAATAAAATTCAACATTGATTAGTGATTAAAAATTACTGTTAAGAAACTAGGCAGAAAAAGAACATTATTAACTTGATGAAAGGTAATTTTCAAAAAGTAAACTTATTGGTGAAATTTTTAAAAGCATTTCTATTAAAATGAAGAAAAGCGTAAGGGATCCCTCAATCTTTGCTTCTTTTTGCCTTTGTCCTGGAGGTTCTGCCAGAGAAATAAGAGGAGAAAAAGGGTATCATCATTCATTAGGTGAGAGGGAAGGACCAAAGAAGGATTTCTAGAGAATGGAGGACCAGAAGACACACTGTGGGTTTCACCTTCAAGCTGTGTCACAGGCTTTCTGGACACCTGCCCACAGCTGCCTTCCCTTTAACTCTGTGCTTTCTCTTCTGCTTCTTAAGCTCCTGTCCCTCCCCACACCTAATATCCAACCCATCACCCAGCCAGCAGTCCTGCTTGTGGCTTGCTTCTCCTTTCAGCAGCTCAGGGAAAACTCGGAGGGCCAAGAACTGCCTCATCCCGAGACGCCGTCCCTCACTGTGGATCCTGAGCATTTCAGCTCCATGCACCTGCAGACCTGGCCTCTTTCTCTCTTCCATCTCAGCAAGGACTTAGGATCAGAATTTGCTTCCTCTTTAAGCTTTATCTTTAGCTATTAAAAACATATGAACTTGCAATTTATGCTTCCTTTACCCTACTTGGGATGTTGCTTTTCGATATCTGGCATCTTTCCTGTGGATGATGGTAGGATGAAGTTCTCCAGTGATGTTATCTGCCTCTCAGACTCATCTGTGGAATGAGTTTAAGTGTTTTTCATCACTCCCTGGCTTGGGTCTCAATAATAGCACTGTCTTGAAGTATTGTTTTGGTCTTGGTTTCCCCCATAGTCCAAAAACATGGTGAACACACACACTCTTGACTTAGTCCACAAAATGCATATTGGGGCTTGGGATGTCTTTTCATTTACTTCTGTGTTTGGACAGATACACAAGGATTGATTATATCTTCTACAAACTTCACAGTTTTCCTCTGACCTTTGTTTATTCCTACATAGGAACCAAATGGATTAAATTTTTACTTCCTCCTTTGAAATTTATTCTCCTAAAGCTTGAGGAGTTTTAACCAGGAAAATACTTTAAGGCCAGTGGGATACTGAGTTAGCAAAGAAGACTAACGGAGAAGGTTTCTTTATTATTGGAAACTCAACACTGGTTATTTGACATTTGTAATGTGCATCCTGCCTGCTTCCAGAAAGATCTCAGATGGCATACAATAAAGCAGGCAGGCAGAAGGGAAAGCAGGCGAGCAGGGATTCTGTGTGGCAGTCAGGGACAGGCAAATTCAGCTGCAGCAACTTAATGGCACCTTTGGCTTACACAGGCCCTGTAGTTTATACACTGAGTACTTGTCCTAGTACTTTGGAAAGGTCACCCCAGTGATAGACTAGCTAGATATCTATAGAAGAACAACTTCTTCCTCAGCCCAGAGTTCTCATATGTGTATTGCTGTATGTGCTTTGTATCTTGTCCTTCTTTTTAGTAAATATTTTGTCTCTCTAGCTATAGAAGTTGTACCTACAGCAAGGCTGTGCACAAGGAACTGAGCTATTACAACACAAGTCAGTGAGATTCTCCTCGTGTGCTTTAGGGAAGGAAAGGACAGTTGGAGCATTAGTATTGTTGGTATGTCACGTTACTCTGTCCCTTGACAGTATTTCCCCATGGCTCCTAAAATCAGGGACCAATAATTCTACTGGTACCTGTTGCAGAAGATCATCTTTTTGAATGCGTCCCTGAGCTCTGGGCTCCGGAAGGCATATATGAAGGGGTCAATGACGGCGTTACACATGATCAACACACCGTTCACCTGGAAGAGGGACATGTAGCAGGCACAGTAGGGATCAGCTGGGCAGAATGTCATCAAGAGGACATGAAGGACAAAGGGCGCCCAACAGAAAATGAAGACCCCGAGCAGAACAGTCAGTGTGACAGCCCCTCTCATGTTGGCTCTGGGAAGCGTGGAGGTCCTCCTGGCGTGGGAGCGGGCCAGCAGGAACATGTGCAGGTAGAGGCACAGGATGAAGGCCAGCATCAGCGGGAACAGCGCTGTGAAGGCGATTACCGTAGGGACGTGATGGGAAAAGGTCACGATGGTGATGCCGCTGCCCATGCAGCACGTCCAGATGACCATCAGGACGACAAGGGCACGGCGCGGGGTCACGATGCGGTGGTACCTCAGAGCGTGGAAGATTGTGATGTAGCGGTCAGCGGCGATCACAGACAGGCTGCAAATTGAGCCAAGGAGGGAGAGGATGAACAGGGAGTCCACCACGTCGTCTGCTGTGGTTTCAAAACTGCCTTGAGGCTCGAGGTAACCCATGTTTTTGAACATGATCAGGATGTTTTCCAAGATCTTGTACAGGCTGCCCAGCATATCGGAAATAGCCAAGCTGCAGATGAAAAAGTACATGGGCGACTGAAGATTCTTATTCTTGATCACAGTCAGAAGGACCATCAGATTCTCCAAAACCCCAACAATGGATATTGTGAAAAATATCTCTTCTGGCAAAACCACAGGAGGACAGTCTGAATTATTTCTTGCTGTACTGTTGATGCTTTCATACAGGTTGATAATGTGTTTCATCTCTCCTGCACGTGGTTAAGACAGGGATGTTACTGGGACTTGACAGAAAATTTGATTGATTCTTCAGAATCTTTTCTTCTCTGTAGTTCTTGCTGAAGACCTGAGGTGAAAACCACACAGTCACCTAAAAAAGTGTATGTAGGAATATCAGTTGCAAAATAGATCACAAAATAAAAACAAGCCATGTTAGCTTTGAGGAAGCTCTATTGCCTCTGCAAAATATAATGGTGGAATATTTAAATAAAACAATTTACTGGACCCTCATCTTTTTAAAAATCTTTCCTAAATATATTTTTATTTTTAATTGAAGTATAGTTGATTTACAATGTTTTGTTACTTTCAGGTGTACAGCAAAATGATTCAGTTATATATATGTGTGTATATATATTTATTTTTCATATTCTTTTGTTTATTTTCTATATAGTAACATATACCTGTTAATCCCAAACTCCTTTTATTCCTCCCTGCTTTCCCCTTTGGTCACTGTAAGTTTCTTTTCTATGTCTGTGAGCCTGTTTCTGTTTTTTAAGTTCATTTATATCATGTTTTTAGATTCCACATATAAATGATATCATATTTGTCTTCCTCTGTCTGACTTACTTCACTTTGTATGATAATCTCTAGTTCCATCCACATTGCCACAAATGACATTATTTCATTCTTTTTTATGGCTGAGTAATATTCCATTGTATATATATACCACATCTTTTTTATCCATTCATCTGTTGATGGACACTTAGGTTGCTTCCATGTCTTGGCTATTATAAATAGTGCTGCTATGAATATTGGGGTGCATGTATCTTTTTGAATGAGAGCTTTCATCTTTTCCAGATATATGTGCAGGAGTGGGACTGCTGGATCATATGGCAACTCTATTTTTAGTTTTTTAAGGAACCTCCATACTGTTCTCCATAGTGGCTGCACCAATTCCCACCAACAGTGTAGGAGGGTTCCCTTTCCTCCACACCCTCTCTAGCATTTATTATTTGTAGACTTTTTAATGATGGCCATTCTGACTGGTGTGAAGTGATACCTCGTTGTACTTTTGGTTTGCATTTCTCTAATAATTAGTGATGATGAACACTTTTTCATGTGCCTGTTGGCCATCTGTATGTCTCCTTCGGAGAAATATCTATTTAGGCCTTCTGCCTAGTTTTTGATTCAGTTATTTGGAGTTTTTTGCTATTTAGTTGTATGAACTGTTCGGTTTTTTTTTTTTCTTTCTTTTTTTTTTTTTGGCTGCGTTGGGTCTTCGTTGCTGCACATGGGCTTTCTCTAGTTGTGGCGAGCGGGGGCTACTCGTCGCTGTGGTGCACAGGCTTCTCATTGCAGTGGCTTCTCTTGTTACAGAGCACGGGCTCTAGGGTGCGAGGGCTTCAGTAGTTGTGGTGCACGGGCTTAGTTGCTCTGCAGCATGTGGGATCTTCCCAGACCAGGGCTTAAACCTGTGTCTCCTTATTGGCAGGCGGATTCTTAACCACTGCGCCACCAGGGAAGCCCTGTTCGTATATTTTTTAAATTAAGCCCTTGTTGGTCATATTGTTTGCAAGTATTTTCTCCCATTCTCCAGGTTGTCTTTTCATTTCGTTTATGGTTTCCTTTGCTGTGCAAAAGCTTGTAAGTTTAATTAGGTCCCATTTGTTTATTTTTGCTTTTACTTCTTTTGCCTTAGGAGACTGATCTAAGAAAGCATTGCTACAATTTATGTCAGACAATGTTTTGCCTATGTTCTCTTCTAGGAGTTTTATGGTGTCATGTCTTATATTTAAGTCTTTAAGCCTTTTTGAGTTTATTTTAGTGTATGGTGTGAAGGTGTGTTCTAACTTCATTGATTTACATGCAGCTGTCCAGCTTTTCCAACACCACTTGCTAAAGAGACTGTCTTTTCTCCACTGTTTTCTCCTTTGTCAAAGATTAATTGACTGTAGGTGTGTGGGTTTATTTCTAGGCTCTCTATTCTGTTCCATGGATTCATATATCTGTTTTTGTGCCAATACCACATTTTTGATTACTGTAGCTTTATAGCATTGTCTGAAGTCTGGGAGTGTTATGCCATAAGCTTTGTTCTTTTTCCTCAGGATTGCTTTGGCAATTCTGGGTCTTTTGGGGTTCCATATAAATTTTAGGAATATTTCTCTAGTTCAGTGAAAAATGTCATGGGTAATTTGATAGGGATTGCATTAAATCTGTAGATTGCTTTGGGTAGTATGGCCATTTTAACAATACTAATTCTTCCAATTCAGGAGCATGGGATATCTTTCTATTTCTTTGAATCATCTTTAGTTTCCTTTATCAGTGTTTTATAGTTCTCAGCTTGTAAGTCTTTCACCTCCTTGGTCAGGTTTAGTCCTAGGTATTTTATTTTATTTTATTTTATTTTGGACACATATTTAAAAGGGATTTTTTTAAAGTTTCTCTTTCTGATATTTCATTGTTTGTGTAAAAAAATGCAACAGATTTCTGTTTGTTAATCTTGTATCCTGCTACCTTTCTGAATTCACTTATAATAGTTTTTGTGTGGAGTATTTAGGTTTTCTTTACAGAGTGTCATGTCATCTGCATATAATGACAATTTTACCTCTTCCCTTCCAATTTGGATATTTTTAATTTCTTTTTCTTGTCTAATTGTTGTGGCTAGGATTTCCAATACTATGTTGAATAGGAGTGGTGAGAGAGAGCATCTTTGTCTTGTTCCATAATTTGGTGGGAAGGCTTTCAGCTTTTCACCATTGAGTATTATGTTGGCTGTGGGTTTGTCATAAATAGCTTTTATTATGTTGAGGTATGTACCCTCTATACCCACTTTGGCAAGAGTTTTTCTCATGAATGGATGTTGAATTTTATCAAATGCCTTTTCTGCATCTATTGAGATGATCATGTGGTTTTTGTCTTTTGTTGATGTGGTGTATCACATTAACTGATTTGTGTGTTAATGTTAATTGAGCCATCCTTGTGACCCTTGGGATGAATCCAGCTTGATTGTGGTGTATGATCCTTTTTATGTGTTGTTGGATTCAGTTTGTTAATATTTTGTTGAAGATTTTTGCGTCTGTATTCATCAAAGATATTGGCTTGTAATTTTCTTTTTTGGTAGTCTCTTTGTCTGGTTTTGGTATCAGGGTGATGGTGGCTTCATAGAATGACTTTGGGAGCGTGCCCTCCTCTTCAGTCTCTTGGAAGAGTTTGACAACGATCAGTATAAGTTCTTCTTTGTTTGTTTGGTAGGCTTCCCCAGTGAAACCATCTGGTTCTGGACTTTTGTTTACAGGGAGGTTTTTTTTTTAATTACAGATTTTATTTCACTTCTAGTTATTGGTCTGTTCAAATTATCTATTTCTTGATTCAGTTTTGGTGGGCTGTATGTTTCTAGAAACTTGTCTATTTCTTCTAGGTTGTCCAATTTGTTGGCATATAACTCTTCACAGTATTCTTTTTTGTTTCTTTGTATTTCTGCCATATTTGTTGTTATTTCTCCTCTTTCGTTTGTTATCTTTTTTATTTGGGTCCACTCTTTTCTTCTTGGTGAGCCTGGCCAGAGGCTTGTCAATTTTGTTTATCTTTTCAAAAAACCACCTCTTGGTTTTATTGATCTTTTCTGTTTTTTTGATCTCTATTTTATTTATTTCCTCTCCAATATTTATTATTTCATTTCTTCTGCTGACTTTGGGTTTTGTTTGTTTTTCTTTTTCTAATTCTTTTAGGTGGTCATTTAAGTTGTTTATTTTAGATTTTTATTGTTTTTTGAGGAAGGCCTATATTGCTATGAGCTTCCCTCTTAGGATGGCTTTTACTGCATCCCATAGATTTGGTATGGTTGTGTTTCCATTATCATTTGTCTCAAGGTATTTCTTTATTTCCTCTTTGATTTCATCATTGACCCATTGGTTTTTTGGTAGCATGTTGTTTAGTCTCCATGTAATTTTTTTCCCCCATTTCTGTTTCTGTGGTTGATTTCTAGTTTCATGCTGTTGTGGTCAGAAAAGATGCTTGAAACAATTTCTAGCCTCTTAAATTTGTTGAGGCTTTTTTGTGTCCTAGTATGTCATCTATCCTAGAGAATGTTCCATGTGGACTTGAAAAGAATGTGTATTATGGTTGGTTTTTGTTTTTGTTTTTTGGATGTAGTGTCCTGAAGAGGTCAATTAAGTCTAACTGTTCTATTGTATCCTTTAGGATCTCTGTTGCCTTACTGATTTTCTGACTGGAAGATCTGTCCATTGATGTGGGGTGGGTGTTAAAGTGGGGTGGGTGTTAAAGTCACCTACTATTATTGTATTCCCATCAGTTCCTCCCTTTGTCTGTTAGTATTTTATGTATTTAAGTGCTTCTATATTGGGTGCATATATGTTAATGAGTGTAATATTCTCTGCTTGTATTGATCCTTTTATTATTATATAGTTGGACCCTCATCTTAACTGCTCTGTGAAAACATATTTAGTGGAATTTTGAGCCTAGAGATAAAGATTATCCTGTGCTTCTCCCCTTTCCCTCCTTATCTTTCTCCTGAATCCAATTGCATGTAAAGTGGGTTAGAACAAGTAAAGAAGTAAAGATTCAGAACAGGAAAGCACCTGGTCACCCTTCCTCAACTTGGATGTGGTGGCAGGTTCCATGAATTGACAGGATGTTTAGGTCCTTTCTTTCCACTGCTTGTCTTTCTGGGTCACTGCCTGACCCTACAGCTTATGGAAAAGGCAAAGATGTTGATGTACTATTCCCATAGTTGATGGTGCAATATGTGTTTTCACTTCTGTTTCAAAGGGAGAACTCACAGATTTCAGTTCCATATTTTAGGGTAAAAATGTATTTGATTTGGTAATACTGTTTATAAATTTGTTTTCTAATTTGGTGGAGCCATAGACTACTATGGATGCTCAAATGCTATTAAGAAACTACCCCAGGGCTTCCCTGGTGGCACAGTGGTTAAGAATCCACCTGCCAACGCAGGGGACACGGGTTTGAGCCCTGGTCCTGGCAGATCCCACATGCCACGGAGGAACTAAGCCCGTGCACCACAACTACTGAAGCCCGCGTGCCATGCTCCGCAATAAGAGAAGCCACTTCAATGAGAAGCCCGCACACCGCAACGAAGACCCAACGCAGCCAAAAATAAAAATAAATAAAATAAAGTTAAAAAAAATAAAATAAAAAGAAACTACCCCAGTTTAACATTCAATATAAGAGGTAAAGTTAAATTATTCTTCATAATAGGAGAATATAATGGATGTTTTAAAAGTTTTGGCTATTTCTTTAAAAAAAGGAATGTGTCTGGTAAACATTAAAAGCAAAACAACATTAACTATTTATAAGATCTTTAGTAGAAAATGAAAACAATCCAGTTTGTGCTCTTTATCACCTAACAAAATATTATAACTTCATTTTTCAGATTCTATGGGAAAAAAGTACCAAATGGGCGATTCTTTTCCAAATTAATAGTGGAACTCTTACATTCCTTGAGACAGCAACCATCTTTACTTTTCCCACTTGTCTCTGAAAATGCCTTTTAGACCACTGAGGTCTGGACTTCAGTGAGCGCTGAATCATGGCTTCAATGCCACTGCCAGGGAGGGTGGTGCTCCCCAGAGTGCTTTCAGTCGGTGAAAACAATTGCTAAAATGATGGCCAAACAAAGCATTTTAGAAAATGACACCAAAAATTATTATCCCGCAATAAAAAGAGAATCAATGTATTCTTAAACCAGCAGGTGTTTTGGTTTTGATTGTGTTTTTTTCTTTTTCTTTTTGCTTCCTGCTGATTCTGGCCTTGCTATGAGTGTGAGGTTGTCAACTGATTAGCTCTTGTGCACACCCCCAAGGAGGTCACACTCAGTGTGGAGCTTGACGGTGGCCAAGTCTTGGTTTGTAGAGTGATCTTTTACATTTCAGTCCTTCTTATATTATTTTTCACCTCCAGGATTAATTCCTTGTCTGAAGACCAAGCTCTTTGATCTTAAACGTCAGTAACCAGAGTCTAGAAGGCTCCATCTCTGTCTATGGTGTTGCCCTGGGGGTCATTGAGGGGGAAGGGGCATGATGGAGGAGGACCAGAATCTGACCCAGCAACAACTTTTGTTCACTCATTTGGCTTGAGGGGTAGGTTTTGGGCACAAAGAAGAGAATTGGGAGCAACAATAATCACATAAGGACCACAAAAAGCAAAACTGACTTCTGGTTTTGGGCTGGGTCTCGAGGAACACGAGTCACCAGAGTTAATGGCATCACAGGGCAAATGAATGTGGCTCCAACAACTGTTACGCGGCATAACTGGGCCGATGTTGTTTGCAAAAGCCAAGGGAGCACGGGCAACTGTAAAATGAGATTTTTATACTGATTATTGTCTTTGACCAGAAAATGTAAAATATCTAATTTTCATATATTTGCAGGGCTCTAAGAGAAAGGAAAAGGCTTTATTATTTGTTATTAAATTCCTGTTATGTGCCAACTGGTACAATGCCACATGCTGTGCATGGCATCTTATTTTAATCCTCTTGTCAACAGTACAAAGTAGTCTTATTTTCCCCAATTTGCATCTGAGGAATTGAGGCAGAAAGGCCAAGATACTGGCCTGAAGTTCCATAAGCTATAAGAGGCAGAGTTGGAATTTAAATCAAGGTCTGTTTGGCTCCAGAGATGAGTATCTGCTAAAAGAAATCACTTAATCTTAGTGCTTCTATAAATATTTATCGGATAAGGAATTTTTATTGGCTTTAGTAGAAATGAAAATAAAATAACTTAAAAACCTTAAACCTGTACATATGACCAAGTCAGGATTGTTTTTCCAATTCTCTCTCAAAGATTATTAAAGAAATTCAGAGAAGAGCAAGGCCCCGCAATCCCCTCCTTTAGTTGAGAAGGGAGAGTGATGGCACGAGGCCTTGAGTAGAAGGGCTGCAGGCACCCTGGAGATGGCGGGCAGTTTGGGAGGCTCCCCTGAACCTTTCTGGAGACAAGTCAGCAACACTGTGCCCGTGTTCTCTGTGCTCCTGGGGGTTGTTGTATGGCTCTTTGGGAGAACAGCTGGGAAGGAGGGTAACATGGCTTATTTTTCTGTTGAGTGGATAAGTGGTTTTTGTTATAGGGCTTCCAGGCTTTTCCAGCTGATGGAGTTTTAGAACCTAGGCTTCAGAGAGAGCCAGTGAGGAACTGAGGTCTGGGTTCCCAGGAAAGGTTTTTCCCAGAAACTTTTCAAACCCCCTCCTCTTGGGCTTTTAGGGAGGCTTCATTACACAGGCACAGTTGATTGAATCACTGGCCATTGGTGATTGACTCAACCTCCAGCCCCTCAGGGGTGGAGTTGGGTTCCCTTGCAACCAGCCCCCATCCTTAGGTTACCAGTTTTCTAAAAGTCACCTCATTAACATAACAGAAGACAACTTGATTGTTCTCCCCACTTAGAGAATTCCAGCTGTCTTGTGAGCTCTGTGCCAGAAAAGAGGAGGAAGACCAAATGCATGTCTCTTATTATAAATCACAATGCCACAGGGCTGCTGTCTGCATCCCAGGTCTGTGCTGCCCTCTCTCCCTGTTTTCACTAGATGCATGTAACATTTTTATTTCATTTTTGAATAGGTACTGCAGTCATATATATTTATATACGTATATTTGTGTATGTGTAGATATGCATAAATAGTAAAAAGTCTTCCTCCCAACCCTCTATCCTGTGTGCCATTACCACTCCTCAAAGAGGTGATCAATCTTCTGGAGTTTCTTTATGCCCATAAAAGAAAATAGGAGTATGTGCATCTTCTCCTGGGTATTAGTTAGGGTGAAGGGGAGAGGTAACAAGAGCAACAGGGGAGCCTTCAGGCTGTGAGGCGGGTCTGGCTCCTGGGGGCAAATAAGAGGAAGAAAGGGGGAGTCTCAGACCACAGCACAGATCTGGGAAGTTTTGACCTGGCCAGTGGGGAGTCCTTGAGCCAGCTGCCAATTAGAGGAATCCTAGCTCCAACAGAAATAGACTGTGCCCAGTCATGGACTGGAGGCAGTCTGGAGGAAATAGGACCTCAGCAGGAACATGGTGGGATCCAGACACAGAGCGCTGGGCACCAGTCAGCCCTACTTCCCACAGCAGATCTGAAAGGCCCATTTCCATGGCCAGCATGATCCCCTGCCCTTTGTGTTCAACAGTCAGTGTATTGTACATAGTGTTTTGTACCTTGTTTCATCTTGGAGACTTTCCACAAAGTAGATGGATCACTTTCTCATTCTTTCTCCTCCTCCTCCTTCCTCCTTTTTTAAAAAACCACTACATGGTATTCCATTGGGTGGATATGTCCTACGTTATTTAATCTGTGTGTATTGATAGTCACTTGGGTTGTTTCAGACATTTTGCTGTATAAAGAATGCTGTAATGAGTAATCATGTAAGTATATAATTTCTCATGTGCATAATGAATTAGATAAGTTCACAGAAAAGGAATTGTTGAGTGAAAGTGTATATGCATCACTGGTCTTCATAGATATTGTCAAACTGCCTTCCAGAGGGGTTGTGTCAATTTACATCCTCACCAGCAGAGCACTTTCCCCCCATAGCCTCCTCAATACAGGGTTATCAAACTTTTCGATCATTGCCAACAAAACACCTGGTAGGTTTTGGTCTACATACTTGCCATGCATGTTGTTACCTCCCTCTGTGTTACTCTGATATCCCATCTCGGGCAGACTCTCCACCGCTGTTGTGCTCTCAGGGCATTTGAGACTTTCTGATCTTACCTCCTACTTCTGTCTCAGTGCCGACAAACGCACCAGACCCAGCCTCCCTCGACATGTGGCTGAAAGAGCCACCCAGCATTTCCTGTTTGGGTACAAACTGTCCTTATAACTGATTTCTATTTCTTGGTCTTAAATTCAAAAACAGAAGAAAAAGAGTGGAAAAAAATGAGTAGTGAAATAAGCTAAATATGATCCAGTAAAAAAAGAAAAGATGAAAAATAGGGGGGAGGGGGAAGGGTAAGCTGGGACAAAGTGAGAGAGTGGCATGGACATATATACACTACCAAATGTAAAATAGATAGCTAGTGGGAAGCAGCCACATAGCACGGGGAGATCAGCTTCGTGCTTTGTGACCACCTAGAAGGGTGGGATAGGGAGGGTGGGAGGGAGGGAGACACAAGAGGGAAGAGATATGGGGATAAATGAATATATATAGCTGATTCACTTTGTTATAAAGCAGAAACTAACCATTGTAAAGCATTTATACTCCAATAAGATGTTAAATAAAAAGAAAGAAAGAAAGAAAGAAAAATAGGAAACAACAGCAAAGTCTTAAAAACCAACATGCAGGGACAGGTTAGGTTTTACATAAATTTAAAGTAGCTGAATGGTAGACTTTGTCTTGAATGGACCAGTTTACCTTAGTGTCGGGTTGTAGGGGGTCAGTGTCCTCTGGCATGTTCTAAGTGTTTTGAATATTACTCTGATTGCATGTTAAGATGAAGCCCACTGAAATGTTGGAAGCCACTCTTCCGAAGAGTTATTCGGATTTTCACCAGAGCTTAGTGGCTCTGGCTGAAACTTAAACCATGGAGGGTGAAGCACAGGAATGGGGCAGGGTGGAGGATGTGGGTTGGTCCGGGAGCTTACTGCTTCCCCTCGAGCAGACTCCCCAACCTCCCTGCTGCCCAGCACCCAACTCCACTCAGCACTGGCACTCCTGGCAGGAGTCTGTGTGATGGTTGGAATGTGTGTAACCTGTCAGCTGTCTTGCCAAGGCACTTGCCCGCTCGCCTCAAGGAGCTGAGCACCTGCCAGTCCACACCTTCAATCCCAGGTGTTTGACTTGAATAGGCAGAACACTTTGAAGGACTTCTCATAAAAGTAATTGAACAAGTGAACAAATTGAAAAGATTCTGCTTGTTGTGAGGGACTTTGTAAGTGATGGAAATCTTCAGTCTGTGTGGTGGGTACCCCTTTCCCCTGGTACCTTTCTACTTCAGTGACTGTGCCTTTTTTCTTCATTTGCATTGTATAATGTAATTGGAGAAAAATCAATACTCAATTAATTAGTTGTGTGTATAAAACTCAAAATCTCCTATTTTGTTAGTAATTCAATTGAGTTTTCCCTGGCCAGCGAGACAACACATTTATATCAAACTCCAAAGTACATAAAAATGGTAAGGACAGCCAAGTGACAGTTGAGACTAGGTGAGATTACTGTTACCTTAAAGGGGAGGAGGGGGAAGCAAAAGCTATGATAATTAATATAAAGCCCCCTTTTTTCAACTGATGGGAAAGACAAGCAAAAAATATCTCTTAGTGAAAACATTCTCAGCAGCATACCTGACAAGCTTAGGTGTCTCCAAGGCCCTTCTGCTTCAGCAACTCAATTCTGCTGCTCATTGTAAATATTGATAGGGCTCTAAAGTAAAGTTAGCAAATCAAGGAGCTTCAACATGGAAGTTCTCTACACTTCAGGTGATTCTAAGGGAAGAAAAGCACACTGGGAAAGAATCACTTCTCTGACTTTTAGTAACAGTCCTAGCATTCTTCAGATTCCTCACTACCCCACACACCGCAGTGTAACATGCATCACTTTGGGCCATCTGTCAATCATACAAATAAATTAATTCCAGAAGGCTGCAAAGAATTAAACCAAGTAATAAATCAGGCTAAGCCTTCACAAACCACTCCACAGCAATCAACAGTCTTCATGTCTAAAAAGCATCAGCTCAGTGTCAGTGGAAAGGCTGAATCACTGAAGTGGAGAGGCTGAGTTTGTAGGATATTTAGATCTGCCACCTTGTTTAACTATATTCCAGAGAAATGGTGCACTTTTCTGGCAAGAGAGCTAGATATGTTCATAAGAATACAGTTGAAGACGCTCACCAGAGAAATAATCATCGAAATCAAGAAAAAGCATCAAAGAAATAGATATCCTTAAGCCTTGTCATATTCAGCTCCCCCGCATGCACATGGGGACAAGACTACTTAGTTCAGAGCTCTTGCGTTACGTTTGGGTTATATATGACACTACATGTAAATTACCCAGCCCAGAGCCAGACATGCAGTGTGGGCTCCATAAAGGAGTTCTCATTGTCTACAGAATAAAATCCATTTTTAAAGCACTTGGCATTTACGGCTGTCTACAATCTGTCCCAGGCTAACATTTTTTTGCCATGTTTCCTGGTATTCTATGTAGAACCCACCTTCCAGCCCAGTTTTCTTATCATCTCCAGGAAGCTTAGCACATTTTTGCTTCAACATTTTTACTACTGTCTTCCCTCTAGAATTCCGCAATCTCTCCTCTAAATCCTACTTTTGTTTTAGCCCCAAGTCAAGAACAAACATCTAGAGTGTCTCTGCCTACCACTCAACCCAGGTGGCCTTTCTGTTCTCACGTCCTGAAACGTGTTTTGTTCTTGCCTTGCATTTGTCATGTGGCACCCTGTGCCTATTTGAAAGGTCAGCTTCCGGTGTTTGTGCTGTGTCTCCTGAGCAGCAGGTAACCCCCTGGGTCGGGGGCTGGTAGGTTCTCCCTCCTCCTCTCTGATCCACTTCAGTAACTCACTGAAGTGCCCAGTAACTATTTTTGATGTGTTAGAATGTGAACATCATCAATTGAATAATCAACAGTTTGTGTTTCTAGAAAGATATGTTTGGGGGAGGTATAGAAAATGTGCAAGAAACAGAGTTAGTGGTTTTATTTTTTCATTGGCAGACCAAATTTCAGTTAGAATTTTGTGGGAAAATGAGTGCTTCTAGAGTTTAATTTTTTGGTTTCCTCTTATTTGAAGTAGCGCCTGTAAAATGAACAGCCTCACTCTCCTTGTAGAAAGGGTGAGGGACCAGCTCCCCTAGAGTCCAGGAAAACAGCTTTATCTGCAGGAGCACGTGCCTGGCCAAAGTTCTCCTGGGCAGTAAAAACAGAAAATAATGAGACTTTTTGTGCAGGAGAGAAAGGAAGAGGGTTTTTAGAAGGAAAGGGGCAAGTGACTAGCCTTTGTCAGTAGAAAGGAGTTGAAATCAGATGTCTTACTTGTTGAAAGAAAAATTGCCTAGCATCTGGGAATGTTTACTCAGGAAGAGAAAGAGACAGTGGACGGTCCTTCTCTAGGAAGAGAGAGGTGAATGTCAAATCCAGTTTTGTCCCAGAGCTCCGGGGTGGCTAGTACTCCGGGGGCTGCTGTGATGGGGTTGAAGTGCTGAGGACCTCGGGCGGTGGTCTGACAGTCCTGGGAAGCAGGCCCCGCCCTGGTTGTCCTGGGAACCACGCCCACCAGGACCAGCACCTCTGCGAGCAGGTGGAGCAGTTCCCAACAGCGGCACCAAGTGGCAGTGAGGAGTCCAGACAGTACTAGATGGACCAATGCCAGGCTCACTGTTCAGTTTAGAGTCCGTAAACCACTGGGGTTTTAGAACATTCAGGATAGGAGGCAGCCCAGAGGAAGATACTGGCCTTTTTTCCCTACATAGCAGGCTGGTGCTTGAACATTTAATTCAAATATCAAGAGATGCGACTATTTTTACCATTACTTTGTGGAGCAACCCATACTGGTTACATGAGGTCTATATTAAAATATGACTTCTATGAGATATTCAGGATAAAAAGCACTGTATCATTCTAATGAGTAAAAGGAAATAGATACTGTGATCAAAAAGTATAAGCCCGATATTATCAATGTAATTTCAGATTCCTGGGGTTCCATTTGGTTCAAATCAAAAGGTAGGCAGGTGAGTTGAGAAAGGCTTCTCCTAGAAGCAGGTCAGCCCCCTCCTTCACTTGGTACCAAGTTCTTTTCATACAGGAGAAAATACTGATAGTTGGCTGGAGTGAAAGTTGGAGGAGGAAAAGAGAAATACATGGTTAAAGCAAACAGTTTTCTATTAACATTGGAGCCTAACTGACAAATGACACTTCAGAGAAATAAAAATTGATGAAAAGATGAAAAAAAAAGTTATAAATGAAGGTGTTGTGAAAGATCATAATCACAGCTGATTTATTTAAGTTTCAATAAATATAAATTGCTCAAAATCCAGGTACAAAGTTTTGTTAAATTTAGGTGTCTAAAAATGTGTCATCACTAAAATGTGTCATCACTAAAAATCTGAGGATCCTAGTCACACACCCTAACCCAATAGAAGGTGACAGAGAGAGTTCCACTGTCACACTCTACCTTTAGGACCTACAAACCTGACTCAAGCTCTACAAAGCTACAAAGGACCTACAAAGCTGACTCAGTGGCTCTAAACAAATCATCAATGATACGAACAAAGATGTACATACAGTGATGCTCACTGCGTATACATGTTAATGATAATAGTGGGAAACTGAAAAACCATACATATAACTGGTGACTGAGGATTGGTTAAATAAATTCTGGCAGGCCCATGATGTAGACCACTACTCTATGGTTAAAGTCATGGTTCAGTGGTGCAGAGTATATATACACTCATGCAAAGGCATAGAAAAATCTCTGAAAGACATATGTCCAATTTTAATTGGGTGATGGAGCTATGAACATTTTTTTAAAAAAATAAACTTCTTATTTTAGAACAATTTTAGATTCATGGAAAAGTTACAAAGATAGTTTAGAGAGTTACCATACACAGCACACCCAGTTTCCCATATTATTAACGTCTTACATTAGTATGGTACATTAACCACAATGAACGGTACAATATTGACACATTATTACTAGCTAAAACCCATATTTTATTCATATTTCCTTAGTTTTTACCATATGCCCTTTTTCTGTTCATGCCCACATGACATTTAGTCATCTTTACATTGAGCATGTTTCATTATGCTCCTCTTGGCTGTGACAGTTAGACTTCCTCTGTTTTTGATGACTTTGACAGTTTTGAGTACTGGTCAGGCATTTTGTAGAATGTCCTACAGTTGGTATTTGTCTGGTGTTTTTCTCATGCTCAGACTGGGGTTACGGACTTTAGGGGGAGGAAGACCACACGAAGTAAAGTTATATCCTCATTACGTCACATCAAGGGACGTATTGTCAACACGACTTTTCCGGCATCACCTGGCTGAGGTCGTGTCTGTCTAACTTCTCCCCTGCCCATCTGACCTCTTTGAAAGGAGGTCAGTATGCACAGCCCACACCTCAGGAGTAGAGAGCTGTGCCTGCCTCTTGTGAATGGAAGAGCCACATAAATTATTTGGGAATCTGCATGGGAGATTTGTCTACTGTCTTCCATTTATGATTTGTTCAATCATTGGTATCAGTATGGATACATGGATATTTATTTTATACTTTAGGTTATAATCCAATATTATTTTATTTATTTTGTTGCTTAAATTGTCCCAACTTTGGCTGTTGGGAGCTCTTGCAGTTGGCACATACCCTTTGAACATACCCTCACCACTGTGATTTTTTGGAACAATTATTTACCTTCTGCACTGCAAGATGTTCCAGGCTCATCTTGTTATTTTGTGCTATCGTCATGGAATCAGTCATTGTTCCAAGAATCACTGACTCCTTTTATTGGAGAATGGTGTTAAAAACCAAGATCTGAGGGCTAATGTGTATGTTGTTTCTGCGGTGTTGCTGCTCCTGAGCCCTTTCCACTAACAGAGTAAGGAGACACATGTGTATACACTAAGCCATGTGTGTACACACATCTACAAATACTTCTCTCTCCATCTGTATCTACATGAAGCTAAGTATGAGCTCATCCTGAAGTTTCCAGCTCCAGTCTCTTGCCACGTGGAGCCTTCTGACCTCCTCTCCTTGCTTACCTGTAACCTCCTGGCCCAACAGTGAGGAACTCAGCTCCTGCCAGGTGCAGGGCATCATTTAATTGCTGGGTCCAGATGCACACCTCCAGTGGTTTCAGACTTGTTAGGCCACATCCCTGTGGTGAACTGTATCAACTAGAGAGCAGATTGCCTTTGTCTTACAGTCTCTACTCATTTTCAAAGTCACTTATGTCAGCACCTTTCCCCCACCACATGCATTGAGGTTCTTTCATGTATTTATGATACAATCAGATTCTTTGGTTGCTTCCATCCTGAGACATTCTAACCTCCTAAATGATTTTTTTTAAATTTTGAAATCATAAGATTTGCACTTTATGCTGTAAATTTCTATAAGTTTTGACAAATGCATGGTGTCATATATTCACTATTACAGTATCATACAGAATAGTATCACCACCCTAAAACTCCCCTTGTACTACATCTATTCAACTTCAGTCCCTTCCCAAACCACTGGTAATATCTTATCTATTTACTCTCTTATAGTTTTCCTTTTCCCAGAACGTCATATAATGGTAATCACACAGCACATGGCCAGACTGGTTGTGTCACTTAGTAATATGCATTTAAGTTTCACCCCTGTCTTTTTTAGGCTTTCTAGCTAAACAATAGTTGAAGGACTTCTTGGTTGTTTCCAAGTTTTGGCAATTATGAATAAAGCTGTTATAAACATCCATGTGCAGATTTTTGTGATGAACATGAGTTTTCAACTCAGGTAAATACCAAGGAGCACAATTGTTGGATCATATGGTAAGAGTCTGTTTAGTTTTGTATTAAACCACCACACTGTCTTCCAAGGTGACTGTACCATTTTGCATTCCCATTAGCAAGAAATGAGAGCTCCTGTTGCTCCACATCTTCACCATAATTTGGTATTGTCAGCATTTTGGATTTTAGCCATTCTAATAAGTATTTAGTGGTATCTCATGGTCATTTTAATTTTCATTTCTCTAATGATAAATGATAAGTATTATTTTTATGTTTATTTACCATCTGTAGATCTCCTTTGGTGAGACATCTATTCATATCTGTTGTTCATTTTAAAATTGTATTGTTTGTTTTCTTATTGCTGAGTTTAATATTTCTTTGAATATTTTGGAAAAAAAGTCATTTCCAATATGTATTTTGCAAGTGTTTTCTCCCAGCACTATCTGTTGAAAAGTCTATCCTTTTTCCCTTGCATTGCTCTCACACACTTGTTGAAATCAGTTGGCTACATTTGTATGGGTCTGTTTCTGGGCTCTCTATTCTCTTCCATTGATCTTTGTCTATTCTTCTGCCTTGATTTCTGTAGCTATATGGCTTTACCTAAGGCTGTATAGGATTCATTGTCTCCTGCGCAGGGCCCAAAATGTATGTTTAGCATTTTAAATTAATATTTTAACATATAAAAGAGCAAACTCCCCAATACACCAGCACATCCTTAAAATCTGTACTTTAAAAGCAGTCTGATTTTGCCCTGGCTTCTCTTACAATGGTCTCCACGTTAAAGGTCAGAGACGGTGCGGGGTGAGAGGTGTTCTTCAGTGCTCCAGTTAAATATGAGGGGCACATTCTATTCCTGTTCCCTGCTCTCCCACCCGTTTCATAAATAAGAAAACTAAGGCTCAGAGAGGGACTTGCTCAAGGTCACTGAGCTACTGAGTCTGTCCTGCTCCAAGGCCCCACACGCATCGCTGGCACGTTGCCAAGTGCATGTGGCGCCCTGAGTGTAAATCTTCTTCTGAATTTCTGTATCATTTTAATATCAGCCAGACTTCTTGAGATGACACCCACGCCCTTTACACACCTTCTTGTCTCTCAGCTCTCGGAGCCTCAGGGCCACCTGGCCCCCCCGCCCCACAGCGCTCCCTCCTGGACCCCCCTTCTCTGGGCTGCCTTCCCTAAGCTGCCCCACCTGTGCTCCCGCCACCTGTCCTTACGTCCTGGCCCCGGATGCCACCCCCCAGCACAGACCTGCCAGCGTTTTTATGACAAGGCGGACGGATCTCACATGAGGTTAATTAGCCATTAAGTATTCAGGTGGGAAACATGCCTGGAAAACTAATGAGGTGAAGGTAGGTTGGCTTTTCTTTTTACGCTGAGCTGCCTGAGGTTGCCCTGAGGAATGAGAGGGTGATGGTGCTGGAGGGGGACACCCACACCTCCCCCCCCACGAAATCCGGGCCACTGAAAAGCCAAGGTGCTCCATGGTGTCCCCTCCACTCGCCGGGGGGTGTCCTACCCCATCTGCTGGGGGCCCCCTTCTCTGGGCTCCCACAGCCCCGTGGGGGCTCTTCTCGAGGACTGAGTGTGACCTGCTGTCTCAGCCACAGCGGCTTCGCGGTCACAGGCCTGGTGCCTCAGTGTGCATGGGCCTTTCCGGTCAGTGCGTGAACCAGTGAGGCTCATGACCAGCCCTCTGCACGCCTGCCCCTCCCAATCCTGCTCAAGGCCCTGCTCTCAGCGTCGGCCTCTCATCACTCTTTCAGTTCTTTCCCCCTTGGTTTTGCATGTGTGCGCATGCATGTATGTACGTACAGGTATATGCATGTGTGTACGTGTGTGTACATGTGTATGTGTGTGTATGTGTTTGGGAGGAAGATGAGTGGTGGGATCATCTCAAGGCAGCTTAGGGAAATAAAAATAGGAAGAATAGCTGCTTTTGTGAAAAGACTGAGCCCTCCGTTTTGGGGAATACGTATTCCCCATGACAGAGCCAACCAAGCAAAGAGTGAATGTCTCAGGTCTGCAGTGACTGCATGGCTTTCCAAGTGACAACCACTTTGGAGGAGTATGTGATCAGGAATCTGCTTTTAATTCTCATTTATCCTACACCCTGTATTTTTGCCAAGGAAGGCAGAGGACTATTGAACTTGTAGATGAGAAAGGCAGAGTGTTAATTGCCCCAGAACCACAGAAAGTCCACATGTATATGTCGATGGCAGAGATGCTTATGCACCAGTACCAGAATGGAAACAGAAGGTTAATCAGGTAAAAGGGTGACTGTCAGGAGGTAAAAGAAACATGACGTTTTCTGCTCCTAATCCCATTAGGAAAAACCTGCTTGTAGTCCTGAATAGAGCTTGATGATGATGTAGCGACCAAAACTGTAGAGAAGCTAAGAAATTCATCAGGAGGGAAGTTTGCTTTGGTTAGACATACAAGTAAGAGATTTTGTTGTTACAGTTTAATTAGAAAATAATGTACTCCCACAGGAAGATGAAAGACCATAATTTAAAAGATGAGCTATTAGGAATTCTGAATAGAATCTTTTCTCAAGATTTTTCCCTAAGTGTTCTATTTATGATCCCAAAGCACTTAAGAACCTGAGAAATTAGTAGAAAATGTACTTACTTTCAGCTCTGAAGCAGGAACTTTCTGGCCGAGATGACTGAGAACGAATGAGGTTTGAAAGAAAAGCAAGAGAAGGGCCTTGGGCTGGGACGCACAGAACAAATGCATCACTGGAGAGACAGTTGTTTGTTGTCATAACCTTGGATAAATGTCATTCGAAACGCACTGCATACTTCTGGTAATGCGAAGTCAGAGAAATGAAAAGAAGCGGTTGGATTAAGTCACAATTTCCATGGGCTCAGCTGAGCAAGGCTGCTTCCAATGTTCATGACAAGGTTTATGGCAGACGGCAGACCCTGTGACCTTGCTCCTCTTTTTTTTTTTTTTTTTTGCGGTATGCGGGCCTCTCACTGTTGTGGCCTCTCCCGTTGCGGAGCACAGGCTCCGGACGCGCAGGCTCAGCAGCCATGGGTCACAGGCCCAGCCGCTCCGCGTCATGTGGGATCCTCCCAGACCGGGGCACGAACCCGCATCCCCTGCATCGGCAGGCAGACTCTCAACCACTGCGCCACCAGGGAAGCCCCCTTGCTCCTTTTTAACATCATTTTAGAGTTAGTTTTCAACCAAGGAATTCAATAAAATTGGATTTTGAGGAAATGGTTTTGGAAGAATTTGTTTTAAAATTTTAAGCAAACTACTCAAGGCATCTTGCAAACATTTAGCTCATTAATCTCTTTAAGAAGAGGGGAATAAGCCCATCATCCATGTTTCACAAGACCAAACAGTGAGACAGGGGCTGTGTGCCCAAGGCCCCGCAGAGCATGGGCTGCCACAAGAAGAAAACCTCGTGTGCTGCCGATTCTCCTCTGTCATTAAGCTTCACAGAATCCACCATCAAGAGCTCCATCATTCAAAGCAAAATTGTTCAGTTTAAGGGTACAACATTGTTGGATTTCTGTTTTCCAGTGCCTGCAGGGGAGGACTCCTGTTGGTATCAGGCACATTGATGTGAGTATTTAAATGCGGCCTGGGGCCAAGTCAGGGTGGACCTGGGGCTTTGGGGCTGAGTCCAAAACGGTGGCCATTTCTGAAAAGAGCAGCTCCAGCCCTGAGCTGAATGATGTCCCCACGTGAGTGGTCTGGAGAGGACTGAGGACAGAGGTCTGAGTCTGATTTCCCAGGCAGGGAAACACTTTTTTTTTTTTTTTTTTTTTTGCAGTACGTGGGCCTCTCACTGTTGTGGCCTCTTCCGTTGTGGAGCACAGGCTCCAGACCCGCAGGCTCAGCGGCCATGGCTCACGGGCCCAGCCGCTCCGCAGCATGTGGGATCTCCCCGGACCGGGTCACGAACCCATGTCCCCTGCATCGGCAGGCGGACTCCCAACCACCGTGCCACCAGGGAAGCCCAGGAAACATATTTTTATAAACTGTCTTTCCTCTGGCCTGTCCCTGAGGTGAAGCATGTTCTCCTGGGCGCTGCCGGCACCAGGGTCATTCTAGGTCTCAGAGCATTTGTGAACACCCCTGAGCCCCACAACAGCCCTGGGGCCCACACGAGGCTGTTCTGCGGGCCTCTTTCCCACCAGAGCCACGTAGTTGAACAGTATGTAAAAGCTGGGCAGTGCCCCCAGAAAGCTACCTAGGAGAGAAGAGACACCTGTCCTCAACCCTCAGACCTGCTGTTTCCAGAACCTTTGCCAAAGATCTGATTAGCTAGTTGGGAAAGCTGGTGGCAGGTCGGGGAGCAGGCCCCAGGCAGGTTGGCAGAGGGAGCGCTGTTGGAGAAGGCAAGTCTTGGGGGGGGTCCCCTCCGTGTAGAGGCTTGGGCGGCTCCATGTAGGAGTGAAGAGAGATTTCAGGGAGGGTTTGCTAAGCCCTAGGAAAGAGAGGAGGTTTTGCCATTTTAGTTCTTTCATTTTTTTCTTTTTTGACTCATCTCCCTCTAATTATGCAGGAAAATATTTGGTCATGAAAAACCTTGTATGCCATATAAAGGAATTTGATTTTTTATTTAGAGGAGCGTATTAAAAGTAGGTAAGAATTTTGACAACATGAGTAGCAAGGGCTTCCCTGGTGGCACCGTGGTTGAGAGTCCGCCTGCCGATGCAGGGGACACGGGTTCGTGCCCCGGTCCGGGGAGATCCCGCATGCCGCGGAGCGGCTGGGCCCGTGAGCCATGGCCGCTGAGCCTGTGCGTCCGGAGCCTGTGCTCCGCAACGGGAGAGGCCACAACAGTGACAGGCCCGCGTACCGCAAAAAAAAAAAAAAAAAGAGTAAAAAGTGCCTTGCATAGCAAATCTTTCATGACTGGCCTTTGTTTGTCGTGTCCTGTTCTTTGACTGGTGTGTATGCGCTGGCGGGGCGGGGGGTGGGTACCAGTCACACCCTGAACTGAAGAGTGTAAGAAGGATAACGTTGATTGATTTGGGGAGGGAGCTGTAGGGCGGTGGCTATTTTTGAAATTTGTTCCTGAGCCCCTCCAGGTGCAGGGCACTGCCCTCAGGGTGGGGGACTTCACAGAATACAGTGAAGTGTGAGTAGGTCATAGCTGCAGCGGCATGGGCACTAGGGAATCCAGTTAGAGCCCTCCTTGTTTCCTAGAGGATGAAACTGACCCCAGAAAGGCTGACTTGCCCAAGGCCAAGTGGATGTCAATCTGCATCTCATCTTGCCCCCTGGCTCAGTCTTCAAGGGGCCCAGGCCTGATGACTGTCTCCCCACCTTCTTTTCTGCAAGGAGCCCTCCACTGTCCCACCTCTCACTTCATCCCAGTAACCACTTATTCTCTCCTCTTCTTGAACTTTTCTGGTATTCCCACATCCCTCCCAGATTACGGAGCTTCCGTTAGACAGGGAAACTGTTGTGGTCCTGGAATGGAGGCTCCATCAAATGGGCTATCTGAGAAGAACTGAGTGAAAGGACTGTTTACAGAGCATGTAGGGAACCGCGGGGAAGCACAGGCCCTGGGGACACACATGCCTGCTTGTGCGTTTGCAGTCCTGGGTCTGAGGGGAGAGCGGAGGATATGGTGACTGTCACCACCCCACGGGAGGAGCTGGGAGGGGGCCCAACCCCCTCTCTCCTCCTCCCTTATCTACTACTGGGTCTCAGGGCCCAGGGATGGGAGGGGGGTGGGGAGGGGTCACACGGAAGCTTTCCTTCAAAGACACACAGGTCCAAAAGAAGCCGGCTCGGGAGGAGTCTGCAGAGTGGTCAGGTGCGTGCCCCCGGCCATACCGGCCCAGCCTCCCAGCACTGCACCTGCATCTCAGCCCGTGTCCAGGGCTCACTTGTCTTTTTTTGGTGCCCCCTTTCACTCACTGAAGCTCAGCGTGTCTGTGTCTCGCTTTCATCACACAGCAACAGGTGGTTCTGTAACAAGAACGCTCTTTGATCCTTTAGCTCAACATCACGGATGGCGCCTGAGTGGTCTGCAGCTGGGACTAAGGCAGTTTCCACTCTTAGAGGATGTTTGAAGAGTGTTCATGCTTAAATTACACAGCATCCCAGGGTGCTCCTTTTGCCCTTAGCCAAATTGTCTGAAATGCTTCTCTTAGCACTACCTGTCTTCACCAGGGAGAGATTATTCCTATCAGAAAGCACAACCTACCTGTGTTACTTTATATGGAAGAACAATATGGTTCCCCAATTAGTAAATGCCTGGTTCTGGCTTGGGCATGCTGTCAATCACTTTTGGTTTTGGATCTTCCCCTGAAAAGGAAAAAGTAGGCATTTGGCTTTGCTTCAGAGCAAGTCCACATGCCCAGGGCCAATCACTGTTGCTTTTAATGAAAAACCTCTCACACATCCCAGACCTCAGAGCTGGAAAGGGACCCAGAGGTCCTTTGGTTTAGAAACTTTGATTTGCAGTTAAGGAAACCAAGGCCCAGGGAGGTGAAATACTCTTCCAGTGTCATTCTGTTAGGCCATGAGCTATCTTTCATACCTAAAACGTGTTTGATTGGTCCAAATATAAAATATTAAATAATATTAAATATACAAATAAATTACTTCAGCTACCATTCTGCGATACTGTCAGAAGTCTGGCTCCTTCCCCAGTTCCTGGTGGGATTTCGTAACCAGTGTTCCCAGGGTTGCTGCCAGCCTCCACTTGCTCTGAGCTGCTGCCTCCAGCATCTCACCTTTGCCTCGGCCCG
Source organism: Delphinapterus leucas (assembly GCF_059928025.1). Lineage (NCBI taxonomy): Eukaryota > Metazoa > Chordata > Mammalia > Artiodactyla > Monodontidae > Delphinapterus > Delphinapterus leucas. Next base: position 27,452,560 of record NC_143142.1, on the reverse strand, counting down.
TCTCGAGCCAAACTCTCCTGCACTGCTGGGAGCAGAGGGCGGGCAGCGAGTCCTCACCCCTCAGTGCAAGGCTCCTGTGTGGGACGCAAGGCTTGGGAAGAGCAGAATGGAAGCAGGAAAGCTCAGCTCATCGGCCAGGCTGCACTATTTATTCACTCATTTGTTGAGAGCTTCCTGTGTGACCAGCAATGTTGTGGGTGCCGACAGTTTGCAATTAACAAACAAAGTGGCCACCTTTGTGGAGTTTCTGTTCTAGGGCTGGTCCCCTTTACCCAAAAGACCCCTTTGTCTCTCCTTCCCCTGCCTGACACCACCTTGGTGCAGGGCTGAGCCCTCAGAGTAGAATTCTTTATGTTACGTTCTTTGCAGCTTGGATCCTTGGCCTCCCCAAATTCCTTTTATTCTCGGTGGGTCAGAGAAAAACAGAAAATCTCCTTGAACAACCAAAAAAAAAAAAAAATCTGTCCAAGAAAACCCCTCTTTGCTTGGTTTTGTCGAGCAGTGGTTCCTAAAGCTGGTCTTCAGACGAGCATGACCTGAAAACGTGTCAGGGACGCAGGGATCCAGCCACCCGGGTCTCACAATCCCTCCAGCTGGTCCTGATGTCCTGAAGCTTTGAGAACTATGGCTGCAGAGTAGCTTAACCCCCACCTGTCTCATGCTCATGCCCCTCCCAGGCCTGGGCTTCTCATTAAATAAGCAAGGGATCCAATGAAGTGTTTCCCAAAGGAAAAAAAAGTTACCCTCAGTAAGTGCAAAGACAAAAAAAAATGATGTAAAATTTCTTACTTTTAGGAACACATTTTTCATGTATTTTTGAAAAGGGATCACAGGGTAGATATCAAATTGTATAGCATTTAGACATTCCTGGATATAAGTGATGTAACGGTTTTTTAATGTCAATATGTACAATATGCCAGGAATTATACCTTTTGCAGTTCCTTAGGCACATGATGAAAAATGTTTGATGTCCCATGAGAAACGCACATGGGGATATAGGATTCCAAAGTCCTTTCAGTGGGCACGTGAGCAGAAATGTTCCAAGACTACTGATCCATAGCATGAAAGCTGCGCTTCTCCATGGAAATGCCCTTTGTGGTGTGTCTTCTCTTTCCTCTCCAGTTTCCGGGGCCTGGGGCTGGCACAGTCACCCAGCTCCACCCACCCTGAAATGCTCTCTTCCCACGTTCTCCTTGCTCCTGTGCAAGCTTCCATGTGGCCACCTCCTTCCTTCTGGAGGGAGGGGAGCACCCCGGCCACATGGGACACAGCACTTACCTCCCTGTGTTGTGATGATTTGCCCGAAGTTTTCTTGACTCCGTTATAAGCTCCTTAAGGGCAGGTGCTGTGGCCTCCTCATCTCACCCCCTCTCACCTGTGGGTGTTTTTGTTTGAATTATCCAGTAACCAGTTTCAATTCACCCTGGTGGCAGCTCTGTTTTCTAGTTCCTAAGATATCAGTATACATCACACTTTGTCAGTTTTCCATGTTTCTGTGCAAAAGATGTACTGCACATTTGTCAAAGTAATCAATTTTAGTGTGAAAGTATTTCTTTTGCTGAATGTCCATAATAAAGTTGGCATGTGTGCTCCAGTCTCTGCAAAATCTCTGACTAACCTTTGATTAGTCAGGCACTCCTTAAGCTGGAAACAAAGAGGTTCCCAGCCAGCCACAGACAAAGATCTACACTTGGATGGAAATTCCACATACCACTGGGGGTGATTTTCTTATTTGAAGGTACAAAGCAAAGAAGCATTTATGTTTTAACGTCCCATGGAGTAACCTCAGGTGACAAAATGTGTTTGTGGATTGTTGTCTGGAGGTACTGAACCCTGCATCTCTGAAGTTCCAGCTCTATAGCTGGTGGTGTTGACTCGGGGATGGGCCCTTCTTTCCGTGCAGGTGTACATGTTCTTTACATATGTGTGTAGTTACTGGACAACCTCAGATCCCTGTGGTAATAAGATGGTGTCTAGGGTCTTAAAGCAATGGCACATTACTTCCAAGCCATGATGGGTGTTGTGGCATGCCCTATGGGAATGTTTGCAGTTTGATGTCATTACTTATGTCCTGAGAGAAGTGGACCTCAGGGGACATAATATGGTTTTCACGGGAGGTGCCTGGGAAGGAGGCGGAACGGATGTGGAGAGAAGGCCCTGAACGAAGGGCCACCAGCAGGGAGCAGCTGGTAGCTTTGAAGTAGGTCATAACTACTCACCTCAACTACTGTTGTTATGTGAACGCAGCCACAGGAGACACAAAGGAATGAGCATGGCTGTGTTCAAATAAAACTTTATTTATAGACACAAACATTTGAATTTTATATAATTTTCATGTTTTATGAACGATCCTTTTTTTCCCTTTTTTCTTTTTCTTTAACACTTTCCAACAATTTAAAAATATAAGGACCAGTTTTAGCTCATAGGCCATGCAAAAATAGAATCTGGCTACAGCTGTAGTTTGCTATCTGATATAGACTATTGTGGTAGATTGTATTACTGTTCAAAATATTTTCTGCCCCGCCCCCCCCGCAAAGGACCCCTTCTACGGTACCCCCTAGTCACTCTTCTCTAAGAGAGGGATGTATTTCCCATCTACTGAAGTCCGGCTTGGCCACATGACATGCTTTGGCCAATGAAATGTGAGCTGAAGTGACACGTGTGGCTTAAGAGACAGCTTTATAATCTGTGTCTTGGTTCCACCAACATACCTTTCTCTTTGCACAATAATTGCAACTTCTCATTTGGGAACAAGATGCCAACTGTCTTCTTTATATTCCCATGCTGTTTCCATAGGCCTGGTTAATGGGATAAGAGAAGATAGTAAAGTATTGGAAGAGATAAAATATCAGTAGTTTGCCTTTGATGATATTTTATACAGAGAAAATTCAGTAATAAAAACTTACATAATTATTATGGAATTCTGGTGAGGTGACTGGATAAAAAATAAATATGAAACACTTTTTTTTTTTTTTGGTTAACCAGCAAAAATAAGTAATGAATTGAGATAGGAAAAAGAATTCCAATTCATAGTATAAAAAATGAGGAAATGATTAGGAATTAAATTTAATACTAAATTATAGATGCTATATGAAGAAAATAAAATCTTTTTGAGGGATAAAGCAAGATATGAAAACGTAAAAACATTTTACTATGTTTTTAGATATGAAGACAATGTGAGCTTATCAGTGACCCCCAAACTAATAAATAACTTTAATGTAATTCCAATTAAAATCCCAATTTTTTTGAATTGCATAAAATAATGATAAAATTTATGTGGAATAATAAATATCTGGGAGTAATCAAGAAACCGGTTAAGTGTGAAATTACTTTGCTAGCTTTTTTTTAATCAACTTAAGAAACCTGGAAGGTATAAATATATTTAAAAAGCATCTGACCTCTTTAAAATTTGTAAGGAAAAAGATCCCATAAAGTAAAATGACAAATTATAATTTCAGATAAAAATTTTTTTAAAGCCTAAGTCAGGTAGAGACTGCCTTGGGCATTTCCCAGCTCTTTCTTGGCCTTACCTTTCCTGCAGCACTACTCCATCAGACATGAGGTAATTTGCTGACCATCTGTCTGTCTGTCTTCCCACATCCAAGTGGAAGCCCCGTACAGGCAGGGGTTTTTGTCTGTTTCTTCAGTGCCTGGAAGAGTGCCTGCTCTAGTATGTATTTAATAAGTACAGTTGGATGAACAAATATATAAAAGTACCTTACAAGCTGGTAATAAAAAGACTAACAATGTAATAAGAAGGAGGTCAAAGATTGTGAACAGGCCAATCGCAGAGGAGTAGACCTAAGAAATCAGTAAATATATAAAATGTTTGGTTCAGCCTCAGTCAGGGAAGTGGAAAATAAAGGCATAATTGGATTGGTGAAAATAAAAATGGTCATAACTACTATTCCTGTTGGGAGTATGTGGAAAGGACAGTCACATGTGTTGCTGGAGGAAATTAGAATTGTTACATCATTTTGAGAAAACAATCTAACATCTAAGGTATCGATTGCAGTATTGGTTGCAGTAACAACAAACAGAAAATTAATGTACATCAAGTGAGAAATGTTTTTTTAAATTATGGTGTGTCCACATCACAGAATATTTATGGCATTTTGGAATGGAATAACCCAGCTGTTAAAAAGAATGAACTACAGCTAAACTAGTTGATATTTCCTGATATTGTTGTGTCAGAAAAGCAAGATGTAGAAAACACCAAATTGGTAAAGCACGCAACGGAAAAACTAAACATATGCATGTGTGTGTGTGTGTGTGTGTGTGTGTGTGTCTGTGTGTGTCTGTGTGTGTCTGTGTGAGTGTATGACTGTGCTGAAGAGGGTGTGAAGGAAGGGAATGAAAATAAAAGAATTCTGTAAATCTGTAACATTCGGAAAGAGCAAGCTGCATAGCAGTATATACAATTTGCTTATGTTTGCATTCAAGACACACATCTATGTGTATGTAATACACACATGGGGTGTGGTGAAAGATGCCACACAGCAATGGTGGACACCAGGGAATAATCGTTTATGGAGGCAGGTAATGAAATAAGTTTTCTATTGATTTCATACAGGTTTTAAATGGTTTTATTCCTCACAGTGATAGCAGGTTGCATTTACAATAAATTTAAAAAATCAATAGTGAGGAGTGGGATTTGTCTTGACTCATAGTTTCCCATCTGGCTTTAAGATCTTAGGAGTTCTGTCTGTATCAGAATTTTCTGGGTTTCGTCCTCTGGTTTGCCAGTTTTTGACTGGGTGGATGTAGGGGGAGGACCACGCTGTGTGGACATGTTTGGGTGTGATTGTGCATGTGGGTACATGGCTGGGACTAGGGGTACAGTAGATAGTCTCGTCTGAGTCAGATTCTACAGGCCCCATCTTCTCACGGGTGTATTTAAGGAAATGCAGCTCTCCCTGGGGCCAGCTGTGTGGAAGAAACAGCTCAGTCCCCATGGATGACAATTGCAGTACATTTATTGTATGGCACAGAAGTAATCCAGGGTGGGAAGGAAACACTCACACATCTGTCTTTCTGGTAGAATTGTGGGTTTTGCCATTAGATTGTCATTGTCTGCCTGTCAGCCCCTCCTGATTTCCCAGGAACTGCTGCTCAGGGAATCTGGGTAGTCATGGAGCCCTCCTCCTTAGCCCAGCTCTGCTGGTCATCTCAGGGTTTCACATTAATTCTGGCTGGTGTTTTTGGCAGTTAGGGCACAGGGCAAGGCTCAGAGGAAATGCTTACTCATTTACACATCGATTTTCTTGTTTACTCATTTATTTGTCCTTCCCACTACCCACGTATCAGAACATTTATACTTGACCAATATTTATGAAGATCTGTGTGCCAGTCTTGTCCTCTGGCTGAAGTTGTAATGAAGAATAAGACCTATATCTGCCCCATGGCACTCATTAGCTAGGTCTGAGTCAGACAGAGTCTGCTCTCTACTGGAATGTAACATGCACCATGAAATAGATATGGGTAAATCAGACCAGACAGGGCTGTGGGATCCAGGAAAGCTTCCTGGAAGTGATGTGGCGCAGGATCTGGAATGAGGAGTAGGAAGCTTCCAAGCAGAAAGAAGGGTGCATTGAATAAATGGGGTGGGGGGTGTTGTAGAGGATGGGAAGGGGCACCAGGAAGGGGAAGGAGCATGGACAGAGCATGGGACCTGGATCACAAAGAGAGCCCAGGGGTTCTGAGCTGTATACCTGCAGCTGAAGGTCAAGGCTGGACAGAGCTCGGAAGGCGAGGGTGGTCACTGAAAGACTTTTGGTGAGAAAGTGTTGTGATCCAACCTGCATTTAAGAATAATGAAAATATAACTAGCACCATTCCTGTCTTGTCACCCCACTTCACTGTAATTTCCTTTGGTAAGATTGCTGTATAATATAAAAACAGGACCACAAAAGCATAAGTTGGCCTAAGATCATCATATGAAAATGTCTTGCTTAGTTTATGGCAGTGACAAAATTTCAAGAAGGACAACTTTCTACACACATTTCAGCACATCCGAGAGAGTTTGTGTTTCTCATCTGCTGGTCAAGATGGCTTTTTTCCCAAGGATCACCTCATTTCAGAAGTGAAAAAACAGAAACAAACTGGTTACCACTGCGAACACTTTTGATAGGCAGAATAGTCCAGAGAACATTTTGAAACTTTGACATAGATCCAGGTCTCTTTGGTTTTAAAAGTGAAGTGTGGTGGTTTTGCACTACATCAACTGGGCTAAATTGGAACTGTGTCTTTCAGAACCCCGTTTACTGTGTGACTCCAGGTCAGAGTTGGCTAAAGGAGAAAGTTACATGGGATTGAGAAGTAGGCAGGGACTGTTCTGAAGGTCGTCCTGGCCTTATCTCTCCCTTGGTGTCAGGCTTTCATCCTGACTGCTGGTCTGGCTCTCCCCCAGTGATCCAGGCACATGGTCAGGCCAGATACAGAGGCCAGGCTTACCATTTACTAGACTCGTTGCCTGTTCCCTTTGGTGACCCACCCTGGCAGCCTTCAGGAGGGCTGCTTGTGACTTCACTCTGGTCTCCGACTCCCCTTCAGATTCCTGCTTCTCCAGCTTTTTCTGCAATTTTGTAGGCTGTTTTACTACGACACATCATAATACTCCTTAATACTCATAACGGCTTTCCAACTCCGATTGAAGAATGTGATAGCTAAACACGGGGTGCTCAAGTAACAGAAACCTAAAAAAGGTGGCTTTCGGTCTGAGTGGTGGGCAGAGGGCTGAAACTTTCCAAAGAGACTATTAGTGAAGGCTTGAAGGACAGGGAGAAAATTTTTATAAGAAGAATGGGAAAAGGAGATCCACGCGATATGGTGGTGGAACATTTGCTGAAATTGTGGGCCTCAGCAACAAGGAAGTTAGAATAGGTACTGAATGAGCTCATGGATTTGACTAAGGAGGAATTTGAAAATGCTGACTGGCTCCTTTCAGCTGTTTGTAATAAAGTACAGGGATAGCTAGATGGGCAGAGGCAACTGTTTACCTTTCAAGCAGAGTTTAGAAGAAATATAAATAAGCCAGGATTTACCATGTTGGAAATAAAACAATTTCTCATGCTCAGCCTCTCCAGATAGCAAGATATTCTGTAAGTAATAAATGGCCTTAAGGAAGAGGTAAAATCCAGAGCACCTCCAGCATAACATACCTTCAGAGTCAAGTAGCCTTAGATCAGACACAAGAGACTTAAAGGGGTGCCTTTACACTGCACAAAAGTTCTAAGAATATCAAGGGCATGCCTGTACAGCTGCCAGCTAGACAAACGGGCTTCTAAGAATCTCAAGGTCTTTCTTCCATATCAGTCTTACATGGAGCTCAAGGTAGAAAAAGCACCTTTCTCAGAAAAAAAATGTGGCATGGCCTCTGTCTAATGGAGTGTGGTTGTGACTTTTGTCTAATTTTATACATAAAAAATGAACAAATGTTTTGAAGGAATTGTATCATCTTGGACTGAAAGGGAAAATTTATACAGTTTATAATAAAAAGGGGACTCTGGGCTCTCAAGCTCGTATCAGCAGGAAGCAGGCTGAGAAATTTCTCAGCTACAGCATGGGCCATTTCTTATGGGAAAGGAAGGATGATTCAGAGAATGGAGCCAAGAATGACAGAGAACCACCCCTGGGCGGCAGCACTGGGTCCTAATCAAGGAACTGGTGCCATGAGTCCAGATGGATTTCAGGGTGGCTCTGGACTATGTGCTTCCTCCCTCCCCCTGTCCCCTTTGGAATGGGACACCCTCTGCCTTTCTCACATTGGGAAATTGATAGTTTATCTCCTTAGCTCTCAGGTCTTCAAATTAAGATAAACTACCCAAGAAGCTGCATCCAAGGAACCACAAAGGAAGAGATTTATCTTGAGATTTGGATCACAAGATCCTGGAATTAGAGTTTCACGCCTCATGAGGGCAAGACTTCTGGGATTTGGGAGGGGTTAGTGTGTTTTTTTTTTTTTTTTTTTTTTTTTTAAATTATTATTTATTTATTTTTGGCTATGTCGGGTGTTCGTTTCTGTGCAAGGGCTTTCTCTAGTTGCAGCAAGTGGGGGCCACTCTTCATCGCGGTGTGCGGGCCTCTCATTATTGCGACCTCTCCTATTGTGGAGCACAGGCTCCAGACGCACAGGCTCAGTAGTTGTGGCTCACGGGCCCAGTTGCTCCGCGGCATGTGGGATCTTCCCAGACCAGGGCTCGAACCCGTGCCCCCTGCATTGGCAGGCAGATTCTCAACCACTGCACCACCAGGGAAGCCCCTAGTGTGTTTTTTGTATGAGAAGGACTTGGATTGTTGTGGCTAGAGGGAGCTAGTGTCCAAAAATAACCTTAAAAAGTCCTTTCTTCCCCATGGGCACACAGTGCTTCTCTCATGGGGAGCTTATGTCTCTGTCCTGGATTCTGGGATGGGTCTGTGACTGCTTTGATCAATAAAAATATGGAAGAAGGGAGTTTCGGAATTTTTGAGTTAATATTTAAAGAATACCTGCAGCTTCAGCTTCTTGCCTTTTGAGAAAGCCGTTATGCTGGGAGGAGGGAGGCTCTGGCGGTTACTTGAAGAGGCCAATGTGAAGGAAAAGTGAGGCCCCTCGCCATGGCCCCGCTGACTTCCCCACAGCCAGCGCTGACCCGCCAGCCACGGGAGTGAGCTGTTTCTGGAGTGGCCGCTACAGGCCCAGTCAAGAGACTCTGACGCCAGAAGAGCAAAGGTGAGTCCCCACTATGCCTGCTCATGTTGCAAGACTATGAGCAAATAAAGGACTCCTTTTGTTTTCAACCCCTAAATTTGGGGATGGTTTGTTACACAGCAATAGATAACCTACACTAGAAGTAAATTTCTCTCTGAGAATTTCACTTATTGCTAGAAATTCTCAACAATGATTTAAAAACGGAAAGCACTGATGACTAAGAGGAGATTGCAAAGAGAACTAGATTTAAAAACAACTAGGGAATGGAGGCTGGTAGAGGCATGTCCGAGTATGGTTCTAGAGCAGAATATGTTTTGGAGCTCTTAAATGTTGAATATAAAATCGTAAAATCTGAATTTGATAGGTTGAGACCTGTGATTCATTTTAAAGGAAAAATCTTTGAAAAGTATGGGAAATATTATCATTTGAAAGAAAACACATGCAAAATATAAGGTCTTCACTGAGTATAAATCACAAACCCAGAGAATGGAAGAGACTGGTAGCGTTGGATCCAGAACTGAGAGTACTTTTCTTATTTCAATGCATATGGTTCTGTATTAGTTCAAACTGTAATCTTAGCAAAGCAAAATCTGCTCATTTTGGTTATGTTCATAGTTGATTCTGAAACTAGGCTGAATCAACCAAGTGTTGAGTTATGGGAAGGACAGGGATCTCTTTTCATTTTATACATTTGGATAAAGCAGAAAGTGAACGATCAACATCCCCACTATATAGAAGCTAAGGTTTATGGGGATGCATTTCAGCACTTCTACACCCAGGCCAGGGCCAAAAGAAGGTGAACATTTTGGCAGAAAACTAACATATTCGTATAATTGGGGATGAGGGTGTTTTAACTCAGCGCCTAGTGCCGCCCGCCTCTCCAAGTGCCTTCACAACTCCATTGAGAAACACTTATTCTTGCTTTGTATGAGTCAAGTTCTCCAGATGAAACTCTTGGAATAATGGCAAAATAACTTTTGGAATAACCAATTTCCTTCTTGTCTTATTCTCTCCAAACCCTCTAACTCCCTTCAGACAATGGAAAATAATTTGGCTTCATAATTACCCCAATTTGGTGTAATTTAGAATCACTGAGAACCATTGTCTTGTGTGGACCTGATCTTTGTCCTTGATTTCACAAACAGATGTCCTGCCAAGTTTGAGAGGGGAGTGTCTGGGGCTGCCCGGCAGCCAGTGTGTGGGAGGACATGCACTTTCATACAGTAGCAAACTGTCCACCCTCACTCACGCGGGACACCTGCCTTGAGGGTTCTGACTAAAACTTGTCTTCCCTCATGGACTCTGTACTGAGGATTTAGAATATTCACTTTGGCAGGAACTATACCTATTTATATACTGTGTACCCCAAAGGCTTATAGTTATAAAATTTCCAATGATTTTTTTAACAGTAAAATAAGGAATGAGGAGTGAATATGGGAACTCCATAAATCTTAATTATCAATGGCAACCAAATGCAGGGACCATCAACCAAAAGTGTGGGGGTTGGCTTCTCTGGTGGCACAGTGGTTAAGAATCTGCCTGCCAATGCAAGGGACACGGGTTCTAGCCCTGGTCCAGGAAGATCCTACATGCCTCAGAGCAACTAAGTCCGTGCACCACAACTACTGAGCCTGCGCTCTAGAGCCCACGAGCCACAACTACTGAAGCCCGCATGCCTAGAGCCCGTGTTCCACAACAAGAGAAACCACCGCAATGAGAAGCCCTCGCACCGCAACGAAGAGTAGCCCCCGCTCGCAGCAACTAGAGAAAGCCGGCGTGCAGCAACGGAAGACCCAACGCATCCAATAAATAAATAAATAAATAAAATCCATTAAAAAAAAAAAACTACCAAAGTGTGGGGAACTCTGGCCTTGGCAGCAGGGTGGTGGCAGTGACAATGGTCAACATTTGGTAAATTCTTTTCGTAAGTGGAAAAGTTCCCACGCTAGCTGTGGGTCTAGAGGCCCTGAAGATTGGGAATAAGAAGAGTGCTGCAGAAGCTGTAGTTATGCACAGTCTCCCTATTGTCAGGTGAAGAACATTGTTAAAGAACCATTCATCAAACCAGCACTCACTGGGATCTATGTACCAGATACTGTGCCTGGTGCCAGGGTGCAATTTTTCTCTGTCCCCAAGCATTCATTGTCAGATGAGTTATAAGTATATCATTTTTTCTAATGTGGTTAAGAATGATGTTTAAATGTATATAAATATTTGATAAAGCAAAGGTCATGAACAAAAAATATGGATCGTTACCTGGGTATTGTTTTTAGAGCTTGAGGACTGGTTATCCCATTGCTCATTAATCATCTTTTCTTACTGTATCTCCTTCCAGCCATATAAGAAAGAGACTTTCTACTGAAATTTTCCATTTTCCTTGCTTCCTCTACTTACGTTATAAAATAATAGACAAATAATTGCCCAAGGTACAGCCTGCATGTTTATGGGGTGGCTTGAATGGGGGCAATATGGAGAGAGGGTTGGTACAACACAGTGGTGAATTTTGGGGTCTAGAGTCATGCTAATTGGTTTAAAAATACATTTGTGCAACTTAGTGGTCTTGAGAACTTGGACAAATTACTTTGTTCTCTAAGCCTCAGTTTCCTCACCTATAACATGGAAACAATAATGATAGGATTGATCTCCTAGGGTTGTTGTGAGGACTAAAGAAAATAGGCCTTGTGAAGGGTTTGCAGTGGTGTCTGTTGTAAGCAACCCATAGATGTTCACCCTTTTATTTGTGCAAGAAAAATACAGGAGGCAACAAAGAGAACTTTTGTGAAATAGGGAAGTTTGGTGGAAAATTTAAATATTTTTAAAAGACAATTTAGAATAAAGACTCAGAAACTATAGCACATTAAAATAGAAAAAGTCCCTAGAAAAGTTCAACCATTTCATTTTTAAGCTTCAAAGAACTTAGAGTGGGGTGCCCTTGGTCACAGAGCTGGTGGGGGCAGAGCTAGAACTACAGCTCGGCTCAGGTTCTGGGTGATTGTCCTTATCTCCCACCAAGTCTGTACTGTCCACTTCTAAAGGGATGCAACACAGGACCGTGATATCAGATGTTCCACTGCTGTATATGGCCCTCCATTTTCTGGGGCTGGGTGCTGTGTCTTGTTAGTCTCTGCTTTACTGTGGCTACTTTCTGATGGTGGACCTGGAGGAGGAGAAAGCCCTGGAATGTGAGCTCCAGGACTGTAACATGTTACTTAGAAGGCAGCTAAAATTTTGACTGACTTTCAGGAAGCATTGTCAGAGTAAGTTGTATCCATCGATGATTCTGTTTTCTGGAGACCCTCCATCCTAGCAATAGGTAAATACTGTGCTTATGTGAGCAGCCCTAACAATCATGTCTCACAGGCCTAGAGGTTGGGGAATGCAATACATTATAACTATAATTATGTATATACACTGGCTAACAGAAAGGCACCATATATTATAACCCTGTGGCAATATTAGGGAATTAGAATTCGACGAAAGGTAGGCTGTGTATCAGTTAGCTACTGATGCATGACAACCCCCACACACACCCAAACTCAGTGTCTTAAAACAATAAGTATGTGTTATACAAGAGTCCTCCTGCTCCACCATGAGTTTGCAGTCAGTTATGGGTCAGAGATGGACCTCGGGTCTTGGCTGGGCTCTCGGATGTTGTGGTTGGCTGGCTGTAGGCTGGTCTAGGGTGGCTTCAGGTGGCCTCAGCGTGGCCCTCCTCCACACTGTCTCCCATCTTCCAGAGGCTACTTGGGCTTGTTCACAAGGCAATGACACTGTTCTGAGATGGAGCAAAAGTACACAAGGTTTTTTGGCCCTAAGTTGGAAACTGGCACATCATCACTTCTCCCACATTCTATTGACCACAGTAAGTCTTAATGACTCAGATTCAAGGGATGGGGGAATAGTCTCTACCTCCTGAAAAGAAGAGCTTCAAAGTCATGTTGCAAAGGGGATAGAAGAATTGCCACTGTTTTTACAATAAATCTATCCTAGTTTGTATAATGAAGACAACATAGATTTTGGAATCAGATCAATATTTGATCACTAATTCTCTGCTTTACTAATTTTATCACCTTGGATAAGTTGGCCATAATTAAACCTATCTTATAAATGGCACATCATAGATATGAATTTCCTTCCCATGTATGCTTTGTATAGAATAGATTATGACTTTCCTTGTATTATGTGTTATGGACTGAATCATGTCCCCCTGAATTCATATGTTGAAGTGCTAATCCCCAATATCACTGTATTTGGAGATAGGGTCTTTAGGGAGATAATTAAGGTTAATAAGGTCATAAGAGCCAGACCTTACTCCAATAGGACTCGTGTTCTTATAAGAGGAAGAGACACCAAAGGTCTTTCTCCCCATCCACACAGAGGGCAGGCCACGTGAGGACACAGCAAGAAGGCAGCCATCTACAAGCCAGGAAAGGAGGTCTCGCCAGAAACCAGCACTGATGGCACCTTGATCTTGAACTTCCAGCCTCCAGAACTGAGAGAAAGTAAATTTGTTGTTTGAGCCAGTCTGTGATACTTTGTTATAGGGACCTGAGCAGACTAATACGTAATGCATATAATGCATTAAAATATAAGGTGTTATATCTTCCTTTGATAGTCTTTAGGTACCATTAATATTTACATCTTATTGTGCCTTAATATCATTGTTATGAGCATTGTTTTTCCTGTGTTGTAAGCATGTGGGTTAGTTAATGAAGAATTTTATTTCACAGAATAACTCACAAAAATGTGTAAATGCGTTTGATAATGAGAAATGACCAATGTACATATTTAACAGTACATATATGTATATTTACTTTTACATGTAACACACATATATTTAATAATTGTGCCTAAACTCAATGTACTACACACAGTAGCTACTCAAAACATTTGTTGAGGTCTTCCCTGGTGGCACAGTGTTTGAGAGTCTGCCTGCCGATGCAGGGGACGCAGGTTCGTGCCGCGGTCCGGGAAGATCCCACATGCTGTGGAGCGGCTGGGCCCGTGAGCCATGGCCGCTGAGCCTGCGCGTCCGGAGCCTGTGCTCCGTAACGGGAGAGGCCGCAACAGTGAGAGGCCCGCGTACCAGAAAAAAAAAAAAATTTTTTTTTTGAATGAAAAATGAGTAAATCTTGTATACTGAGATGGAAGGGAAGGCAGTTTTCCCATTCCAAGGGCTGTCCCTCCCAGAGGGGTAGCTGCTGAGGTCTCTGTCCAGCATCTAACAGGCTTCCGGGTCTGCTCTTTTGGTTTTCACAGGTTTCTCCCTCTGTGCTATTTCCTGTGTTCTCTTCGTGGCACCTTGGATGTTCTTAGCTGGAATATCTTGCCTGTCTCCCAGCCTGACCTAATTTTCTACTTCTTCCTCGTGTCTTCCTCTGGAAGAACCATGTGATGAAAATTGGGACTTGCACTTGTAGCTGCTCTTGGTCTGAGCAGGATGGGGTGGCTCTCTTGGCGAGTGACCAGACAGCAGGACAGCTACAGCCTCACTGGTCTTCTTCAGGACCAGATCCCAGGGTTCAGGGCCTCCTCTGACAAGCTCTATTGGCCGCAATGGCCTTTAAATCCAACCACAGCATGTGGTGGCATGCTTCTCTCTTACCTGGAAACGTAAGTGCTTTAGGTTTCAGCGTGTTGTGCCTGAGCCTTGGAGGCAATGCAGGTGAGCCAGTGTCAACTGGGGTGGAAGACATGGCTTACCGCGCTGAGCTGGGGCCAGGGAGGGCTCCCCCACCTTCAGTAGGGCTCACATGAGTCCTGATCGGAAGGAAGGGGGTTGCTGATAAGAGTGAGCTTGGGCCAGTTTCCAGGCAGCTGGTGGAGCAGTACTGGTTGCCATAGCCACCTGCAGGGCTGCAGGCAAGGTGAACTGAGTCTGGGTTGATGAACAGAAGTCAGGGTCTGGAAAGGGCAAAGCAGGGTCTGAGACCAACTTGCAATGTGCCTCGATGCTCCATGGAATCTCATAGCCAACAGGGTGTTTCATTGGCTGCACCTGAACACCTTCCTGGGTGGCAAATCTGTGCGAGTCAGTCCTCCTTGGCCTCACGGGGCCAGGAATCCAGGGACGTTTTGGCAGCTCACACACCAGGCCGTCTTTTCCATGTCAGACTGTTCCTCCCATGGGGACAGCTCTGGTTGGCCTTCCCTGCAGGATGGTGGAAGCCGAGCACCCTGGTCATGGGCATCGGTGCCGTCTTCCCACCCCTCCTGCCCCGTCCCCGTCCCTCACTCCAGGGCCTGCAGGCATCACAGCTCCAGTCCTCCGGAGGGTATGTTTCAGATCTCAGAAGGCAGGAAGGACAGGCTGTGGTTGGCAGGTTAGCAGTGAGGAGAGGAAGGAACATGGTGACAGAGCTGGTTGTCTTGGAGGCCAATGTGGCAGGAAGGGGTCTTCTCCGTTCATGGCTGGGAGCATCCTCAGTGCCTCCTCCATGATGGCCCCTCCCAGCGCTCCTCTTCCCACAGTCACAGAACCCGTCGACTCCGACATCGCAAGGGGGAGGATTCAGGGTGGTTAGGGTTAGGGTCAGAAGTTAGAAGTTGTAGAAATGAGACTCAAATCCAGACCTGCCTCATCCTAGAAGCCCTAATCTCAATCTGTGCCTTCATGGGACCCTGGCAGACAGCTCAGCCTCATGCTAAAGCTCGGTCAGCTTCCTGGGGGGGCGGCAGCTCTTATTTTCACCTTGAGTTTACCCTAGCCTCAGGCACTTAGGAGATTGGGGCTCTTGTCCCCAAACCGAGTGAAGCAGAGTGATCCCACGCTTCTCCAAAGTTCTTTCTTCGTTGTCAGGGGAACGCTCCTGACTCCCTCCTGCTTTGCATCTCGGAGCTAGTAAACCTTCCTTCCTGCTGGCTCCATGTGCCCCAGGTGAGTACTTTCTCTTTAGTCAGATATGAGCCCTCGGCTTTAATTCCGTTTACACATCGAGGAAGGGTTTACCTAGACGCTGTGATGTGCTTCTTGGTGTTTGACATTTTGTATTGTTTTACTTAGTAGCATTTTAGAAACTGAAAGGGCCACTGCTGTCCACTTTCAATCCAGTTTGGGCTTCAGAGATATTTTATGGGACTAGGAGCAAATATCTGTGTGCTTCAGTTTGTATATCAGTGAGAAGAAAGGAAAAATACAAGAAAAATAGTCTGTTTTGGTTAAAGGCAATACTTACCTCTGATATGTTAAAGGAGATGTGATTCCCTACCCAGTTGTTTTAACTTTCCTCCCAAAGGCTATTTTTGTGCCGAGCCCCAATAACATTTTCCCAGAGTAATCAAAGCTCAGGACCATGTTCTATGGTGCATGAGAAATGCCATTTAAGGGATATTCAAAGACTAGCCTCTGTGAGGTATACCTGGGGTGTTAAGCCAAACAATATTGACAGATTACAAAACTGAGAACCTATTGTGTGCAAAGTTTATCCTCTGGAGACAACATTAAGTCCTGGACAAGAAAAGCAGGGGGTCTATGATAATCCTAGAACCACATGGCTTGTGTAGATGAAGGATTCTGCAGAGGGGCAGATCAGCTCAGAGTGGGGTTGTTAGAAGGTTTAGGGAAGGTGGGAAGAGGCATGGGCTTTAAAGGGTGGAAAGGAGGCCCTAGAGCGTTGTAGTTCTGTGGAAAGGCATGGGGGGAATGCAGCGCCAAGTCCCTGGGTTGGGGCTTCATGCTGGGCCCTGTGGTTCCTGGAAGGCCCTGGAAGGCCTTCGAGGGTTTCATAACCTCCAGAGATTGTTTGTGAACTACCCTACATATGTGTGTGTATGTATTTTCCTGTGAGAGGGCCCAGAGCTTTCATCAGATTATCTGGGGATCTGTCTGTGGCTCAAAAATGATAAGAAACATGAATTATCTAGGATCTGGTTCAAGATGCCAGTGTAGGAAATCCTAAACCCACCTCCTCCTGCAGACACGCCGACTCTACAGCTGTACATGGAGAAGTTTCTTCTGAAAAAAACCTAAAAACTGGCAGATCGACCCTTTCCCATCGGGTAAATGAGAGGGAAGGCACACTGAAGGGGGTAGGAAAGGCAGAGACACAATCTCTCCATTAACCCCACCTGTGGTCCAGCGACCAACAACCGGGAGGGAACTCAAAACCCGGAGCTTCTCCCTGGGGAGCTGAGAGTTCTACCCCACATCGGCAGCCCAACTGTTAAGACCGGCTCCTGAGAGAAGAGCCCCCAGCATCTGGTTTTGAAGACCGGCGGGGCCCAGCCAGCTGAGGAACGGCTCTTACAGGCCCGCGTGCAGACTCCCGCACCCCAGGGCCCAGCGCAGAGGCAGCCCTTTGAACAGTGCCCAGACTTGGGTGTGAAGGAGACTCATTCCCTAGTTAAAAGCATTGGTCTGAGGGGCAGAGGCCTGGTGGGATTCTCTCCAGGAATGGGAGCTGGCAGGCGCCATGTTTTGGGTTTTTTCTTTTTTCTTTTCCTTTCCTGTGATGCCATCCCTTTTATTCCTAGTTTGCCCAGGAATGGATGTTAAATTTTGTCACATGCTTTTTTGTGTCAGTTGAGATGATCATATGGTTTTTCTTTTTTAGTCTATTAATGTGGTGAATTGCATTGATTGATTTTCAAATGTTGACGCAGCCTTGCCTTCCTGGGATAAACCTGAGTTTGTCATGATGTGTTATCCTTTATATACATTGTTGAATTCAATTTGCTAATACTTTGTTGAGGATTTTTGTGTCTATGTTTATGAGGGATATTGATTTTTTTTTTTTAAATAATATTGCTCTCTGGTTTTGGTGTTAAAGTCATGCTGGTATCATAGAATGAGACAGGAAGTGTTTCTTCCTCTTTTATGTTCTGGAAAAGATTTGTAGAATTAATACTATTTCTATTTTAAATGCTTGGCAGAATTCACAGATGGCTTTTTGTTGTTGTTGTTGTTTGTAGGTTCTCAACTGTGAATTTAAATTCTTTAATAGATATAGGACTATTCAGTTTATCTATTTTCCTTTGAGTTTTTATTTATATCTTTCAAAGAATTGGTCCATATCATGTAAGTTTTTCAATTTATAAGTATATATTCCTTTATAATCCTTTTAATGTCTGAGAGGACTGTAGTGATGACCTTCTACCTTCCTGACACTGGTAATTTGAGTTTTGAGGTTTTTTTAATATAAATTTATTTATTTTATTTATTTATTTTTGGCTGTGTTGGGTCTTTGTTGCTGCACGTTGCAGTGGCTTCTCTTGTTGCGGAACATGGGCTCTTGAGTGCAGGCTCAGTAGTTGTGGTGCAAAGGCTTAGTTGCTCCACAGCATGTGGGATCTTCCCCGACCAGGGCTCCAACCTGTGTCCCCTGCATTGGCAGGCGGATTCTTAGCCACTGTGCCACCAGGGAAGTCCCTCTTTTAATTTTCTGAATGAGGTTTTCCACCCAGTAGAAATCTTTAATTTTATGAAGTCCACAGAATCCCTTGTTTTTCTTTCTGGGTTGCTTGTTTGTGTTGTGTGTTAAAACCACAAAGCTCGTGAACTATATGATCAAACCCAAGCTCATGTCAATTTTCTTTTATGCTTTCTTCTATAATTTTGAATAGTTTTGCATTTAAAATTTGTCCATGAATAATTTTGAGTGAATTTGGTGTAAGTTGTAAAGTTTGCGTCTACATTTATTTCATTCCATATGGTTTCCAATTCATTGTTCTTTAACTATTTTTAGGAAAGTTATGGGATATTGTCTCTATTTCAGTTTGAATTTCCACAGTGTAATGGATTCAGCAGTTCTGCCAGCAGGCGGTGCTGTCTCCAGTGACCTGGGAGGGAGGCACGGCCTGCACTTCCCTCGCTGACCACAGGGTAGCGCTGAGCTCGCCTCTCTGACACACAGCGCATGCGCGCTCTCTGCCGGCTCGGCTCTAAGCGCAGCGGAGAGGAGTTGTGTCTCCGCAGGCACCACGGGAGCTTTGGCTGGGGTGCCGGGGTCAGCTTCTCTGCTGATAAGAGCTCAGTCTCCTTAGGACTTGCTGGGGTTTCGGCTTCAGGACAAAGTGGAGCTGCGTCCACGCTGACGGGAGCTGGGTTTCCTGACGACCCAGACGATGCTGGGAGGAAAAGGTGAGAAAAATTGAGAAGTGAGGAGAAGCTTCCTGTGGGTGGCTGACTGCTGAGGGGCGGGGGTCTGTTTTCAGACGACCCAGAGGGGCTTGATGTGGAAAGCTGGTGTGCAGTGTAGCCGGTATGCAGTGTGCAGTGTAGCCGGTTTGGTGTCCAGTGTAGCCGGTGTGAGTTATGAGGTGTCCAGTTTTCCCAGCACTGTTTATTGTGGGGGCTGTCCTTCCCCTTGGTGTGTCCTTGGCCCTTTGTCATAAATTAACGGACCCCACCCGTATGGGTTTAATTCTGGGCTTTCTGTCCTGTTCCTCTGGTCCCTGTGCCTGTTTTTGTGCCAATTCTGCACTGTTTTGGTGACTGTAGCTTCTCAATAGACTGTGAAGTTAGGGAGGGAGATGCCTCCAGCCTGTTCTCCTTTCTCAGGGTCGCTTTGGCTATTCGGGGTCCTTTGTGGTTCCACACAAATATTAGGAGGATTTGCTCTATTTCTGTGGAAATTACCATTGGAATTTCAGGAGGGCTTGCATTTACTGTGCACATTGCTTTGGGTAGAATGGGCATTTTAACAACAGTAATTCTTGCATTCCATGACCACGGGGTATCTTTCCATTAATTTGTGTCTTCTTCAATTTCTTCATCAATGTCTTAAAGTTTTCAGTGTACAGGTCTTTCACATCCTTGGTTAAATTTATTCCTTGGTATTTTGTTCTTTCTGATGCAATTGTAAATAGGGTCTTTTTCTCTCTTTCTGATGGTTCATTATTAGTGTTTAGAAACGCAATTGATTTTTGTGTGTTGATTTTGCATCTTTACATTTATTATTTCTAAGAGTTTTTTGGTGGAATGATGTGGAAAATTGGAATTCCAAAATCCCACTGTTTCTACCGCATCCAGGTCATCCACAACAGGGAAGAAAGGGAAGTCCTTTATATTGGGAAGTCCTAATATAGTTTCTAAATTACATGTGGACTTTGGGTGAACTGGATCTGGGTAAGGCTTGGCCTCTATATGGAAGTTTGATGTTTTCTCTGCTTTTCTGGCATGGTTTTGACATGGTGTTTTGAAAAGTAATTTACTTTCCAATAATTTCAAACATACAACTTTAGATACATAAAAGCAAGTCTTGTATCTTGATTAAATATATTCCTAAATATTAATGTTGACATTATTTAAAATGGAATTGTTTTCATAAGTTCTTTTCAGATTATTTATTGCTAGTATATACGTATAAGATACGATTTTTGTGAATTGACATTTTTTCCTATAACTTTGCTGAATTATTGACTAGTCAAATAATTTTTTGTTGTTATAGGAAGTTTTATATATAAGATGGTGTGATCTGTGTTCTGTGAATAGACAGTTTTAATTTTTCCATTCACACATGGATGCCTTTTCTTTCTTTCCTCAAAACTCTGGGTAGAACTTCCAGTACGTTATTAACAGTGGTGAAAGCCAGCTTACTGGGCTTGTTCTTGATTTCAGGAGTAAATCTTTTAGTTTTTAGCATTGAGCGTGATGTTTGCTGTGGCTTTGTATACTACTCTTTTTCATATTGAACAAATTTCCTTTTATTCCTACTTTCTTGAGTGTTTGTGTCATGAAATAGCACTGGATTTTGATTATAGCTTCTTCTGCAATAATTGATATGATCATGTGTTTTTACTTCACACCTTTACAGTTGTTCAATACATTGCATAGTTTTGTTTTTTTAATTTTATTTATTTTTGGCTGCGTTGGTCTTTGTTGCCGCGTGCAGGCTTTCTCCAGTTGTGGTGAGCGGGGGTTACTCTTCGTTTTGGTGCACAGGCTTCAGTAGTTGTGGCACATGGGCTCAGTAGTTGTGGCTTACAGGCTCTAGAGCGCAGGCACAGTAGTTGTGGCGCACGGGCTTAGTTGCTCCGCGGCATGTGGGATCTTCCCGGACCAGGGCTTGAACCCGTGTCCCCTGCATTGGCAGGCAGATTCTTAACCGCTGCGCCACCAGGGAAGCCCTTCTTGATCTTTTAACAGGGTTTAGTCCCACTCTGTCCCTGCCATAAAAATGTCCAATGTCCAGTTATTTACCCTATTTCTGTTGCTGGTTTTTTCGAGGTGCAGATCTCGAAATATAGACAGGAGTCCAATCATAAATCTGTAGTCCTGGAACCCGTTTGTCTCTTGCTTCAGGAAATGTAAACAGGGGGCTGGTAATGAATGTCTGGCCTGGAGCCCATCTTCTTCTCACCCCAAGAAGTGTGAACAGGAGGCCAGTTGTAAATGTCTAGCCTGGAGCCCATCTATCTCCTGCCTGATACTCTTTAGGGGTAGCACTGCCGGATCATACGGTAGATCCTTTTTCATCTTTTATAGGCACTTCCATAATGTTCTCTGTAGTGGTTGTAACCATTTACATCTCCCTAGGACCATAAAAGTATTTCCTTTTCTCCATGCTTTCTCCACCGTTTATTCATTGTCGATTTTTGATGATGGCCTCTCAGACGGGAGCCAGGTGATCCCTCATTTTAGTTGTGATTTGCATGTCTCTGCTAACCGCTATGTTGAGAATGTTCTTATGGGGTGTCTATTCATAATCAGGGTGAGTAGAATTTACCTGTTGAAATTGCCTTCTTGAAAGTGTGCCCTGTTTTCAGTTATTTTCGAACACTTAGGCCTGGACATTGTTTGAGGGCAAGTATCATTTAGAGCACAGCAGGCCTTGTGAAAATTAAGTGCCCCCAACCAATCGCTTTCAGGTTGCTTTTGTGGGAAACGGCCACAAGGTGGCAGAATTTCCTTGGGCAACCAGAGCCTTAGGGGAAATCCTGTTGGGGGTTGTAAATTAGAGTGGAATGTGCCAGAACAAACACCCAAATCTTGTGTCTCATTAACACTTTTTAAATTAGATTAATTTTTATTTTTTATTGCAGTAACATCGATATACAAGGTTGTGTTTGTTGTAGGGCTAGAGAATATTTTTCTGTTAAACATATACATATATCTATGCATGTTCGGCTTCTTTTCCCATAATGGTTATTAGAGAGTGTTGATAGACTTTCTTTGGTATACACAGATCCTTGTTGAAGATCTGTTTTGTATGTAATAGTTTGTATTTGTTAATCCCATCCTCCTAATTTATCCCTTGCCCCTTTCTGTCCCCTTTCCTAACCATATGTTCGCTTTTTAAGTCCCCGAGTCTGTTTATCTTTTCTAAATTATTTCTAAATTATTTCAATATTAAGTGCCCATAAGCAATCGCTTTCAGGTTGTTTTTTGGGAAAGGGCTACCAGGCGGCAGGATTACCTCGGACCCAACTCTGCCCCGGCAACCAGAGCCTGAGGGGAAACCCCGTTTGTGGCTTGTAAATTGGAGAGGAATGTGCCAGAACAAACACCCAAATCTTGTGTCTCATTACCAATTTTTAAATTCGATTAATTTTTTTATTGGAGTGACATTTATATAGACTGTTATGTATGTTGCAGGTATACAGAATCATTTTCATTTATACATATACGTATGTCTGTGCATGTTCAGCTTCTTTTCCCATAATGGTTATGAGAGTGTTGTTAGCCCTTCCTTGGTATACATAGATCCTTGTTGAATATCTGTTTTATATGAAATAGGTTATATTTGTTAATCCCTTTCTCCTAATTTATCCCTTGTCCCCTTGGGTCCCCTTTGGTAACCATGTTTGCTTTTTTTTTTTTTTTTTTGCGGTATGCGGGCCTCTCCCGTTGAGGAGCACAGGCTTCGGATGCGCAGGCTCAGCGGCCATGGCTCATGGGCCCAGCCGCTCCGCAGCATGTGGGATCTTCCCGGACCGGGGCACGAACCCGTGTCCCCTGCATCGGCAGGTGGACTCTCAACCACTGTGCCACCAGGGAAGCCCCATGTTTGCTTCTTAAGTCCCTGAGTCTACTTATATTTTCTAAATTATTTCAATGGTACATATTTTTAGATTCCAACTATAAGTGATATCATATAATATTTGTCTTTCTGATTCTGACTTACTTCACTTAGTATGATTATCTCTAGTTTTCTCTATGTTCCTGCAAATGGCATTAATTCATTCTTTTACATAGCGGAGTCAGATACCATGTGTACGTGTATCACATCTTTTTTATCTGTTCATCTGTCCATGGACATTTTGTATGTCGCCACATCTTGGATATTGTAAATGGTGCTGCAGTGCACGCTTGGGTGCACGTGTCTTTTCGAATTCTGATTTTCTCCGCATATTCTCTTAGGGGTAGCACTGCTGGATCATATGGTATATCCTTTTTTACCTTTTAAAGGCACTTCCGTAATGTTCTCTATAGTGGCTCTTACCATTTACATCCCACAAGCAACATAAAACCATGTCCTTTCTCCATGCTCGTTCCACCATTTATTCATTGTAAATTTGGGTGATGGTGTTTTAGACCAGTGCAAGCTGATCCCTCTTTGTAGTTTTGATTTGCATGTGTCTGCTAACTGCTATGTTGAGCATGTTTCTTGTGCTGTTATTCTTCATAAACAGTGTGAGTAGAAATTACCTGTTGAAATTGCCTTCTGGGAAGTGTGCCGTGTTTTCAATTATTTTCAAACATTTAGGCCTGGACATATTTTGAGGACAAGTGTGATTTAGAGCCCAGCAGTCCTTGTGAATATTAAATGCCCATAATTAATCGTTTTGAGGTTGCTTTTGCGGGAAACAGCCACAAGGCGGCAGAATCTCCTCGGGCCCAACTCTGGTTGCCCCGGCAACCAGAGCCTTCGTGGAAATCCTGTTTGGGGCTTGTAAATTGGAGTGGAATGTGCCAGAACAAACACCCAAATTTTGTCTCATTACCACTTTTTTTTTTTTGGATGCATAGAACTGATTAGCTTTTATTCATGTTACAAAGAGTTGTTTTCTTTACAAAAATTATCTTTCTGTCTTCTTTTTTTTTTTAACATCTTTATTGGAGTATAATTGCTTTACAATGGTGTGTTAGTTTCTGCTTTATAACAAAGTGAATCAGCTATACATATTCATTTATCCCCATATCTCTTCCCTCTTATGTCTCCCTCCCTCCCACCCTCCGTATCCCACCCCTCTAGGTGGTCACAAAGCACCAAGCTGATCTCCCTGTGCTATGCACTATGCTATTCCCACTAGCCATCTGTTTTACATTTGGTAGTGTATATATGTCCATGCCACTCTCTCACTTCGTCCCAGCTTACCCTTCCCCCTCCCCATGTCCTTAAGTCCACTCTCTAGCAGGTCTGTGTCTTTTTTCCCATCCTGCCCCTAGGTTCTTCATGATCTTTTTTTTTTTTTAGATTCCATACATATGTGTTAGCATACAGTATTTGTTTTTCTCTTTCTGACTGACTTCACTCTGTATGACAGACTCTAGGTCCATCCACCTCACTACAAATAACTCGATTTTGTTTCTTTTTATGGCTGAGTAATATTCCATTGTATATATGTGCCACATCTTCTTTATCCATTCATCTGTCGATGGACACTTAGGTTGCTTCTATGTCCTTGCTATTGTAAATAGAGCTGCAGTGAACATTGTGGTACATGACTCTTTTTGAATTATGCTTTTCTCAGGGTATATGGCCAGTAGTGGGATTGCTGGGTCGTATGGTAGTTCTATTTTTAGTATTTTAAGTAACCTCCATACTGTTCTCCATAGTGGCTGTATCAATTTACATTCCCACCAACAGTGCAAGGGGGTTCCCTTTTCTCCACACCCTCTCCAGCATTTATTGTTTGTAGATTTTTTGATGATGGCCATTCTGACTGGTGTGAGATGATATCTCATTGTAGTTTTGATTTGTATTTCTCTAATGATTAATGATGTTGAGCATTCTTTCTTGTGTCTGCTGGCAATCTGTTTATCTTCTTTGGAGAAATGTCTATTTAGGTCTTCTGCCAATTTTTGGATTGGGTTGTTTGTTTTTGTGATATTTCATTACCACTTTTTAAATTACATTAATTGGGCTTCCCTGGTGGCACAGTGGTTAAGAATTGCCTGCAAATGCAGGGAACATGGGTTCGAGCCCTGGTCTGGGAAGATCCCACATGCTGCGAAGCAACTAAGCCCATGCGCCACAACTACTAAGCCTGTGCTCTAGAGCCGGTGAGCCACAGCTACTGAAGCCTGTGCGCCTAGAGCCCATGCTCCGCCATAAGAGAAGCCCTCGCAATGAGAAGCCCGCACACTGCAACGAAGACCCAACTCAGCCAGAAATAAATAAAATAAATCTATTTAAAAAAATAATAAATTACATTAATTTTTATTTTTTATTGGAGTAACACAGATATACAATGTTGTGTTGTTTGTGGGTATAGAGAATCTTTTTCCTTTAAACATTTACATATATCTGTGCCTCTTCGGCTTCTTTTCCCATATAGGTTATTAGAGTTGATAGCTCTTCCTTGGTATACGTAAGACCTTGCTCCATATCTTTTTTTTAAAAATTTATTTATTTAATTTATTTATTTTTGGCTGCATTGGGTCTTTGTTGCTGTGCTCAGGCTTTCTCTAGTTGCGGCGAGTGGGGGTACTCTTCGTTGCAGTGTGCAGGCTTTTCATTGCTATGGCTTCTCTTGTGGAGCATGGGCTCTAGGTGTGTGGGCTTCAATAGTGGTGGTGTGTGGGCTCAGTAGTTGTGGCTCACAGGCTTTAGAGTGCAGGCTCAGTAGTTGTGGTGCGCAGGCTTAGTTGCTCTGCAGCATGTGGGATATTCCCAGACTAGGGCTTGAACCCGTGTCCCCTGCGTTGGATTCTTAACCACTGTGCCACCAGGGAAGCCCTCCATATCTTTTTTTTTTTTTTTTTCGGTACGCGGGCCTCTCACTGTTGTGGCCTCTCCTGTTGGGTAGCACAGGCTCCGGACGCACAGGCTCAGCGGCCGTGGCTCATGGGCCTAGCTGCTCCACGGCATGTGGGATCTTCCCTGGACCGGGGCATGAACCCGTGTCCCCTGCATCGGCAGGCGGACTCTCAACCGCTGCACCACTGGGGAAGCCCCATATCTTTTTTATATGAAATAATTTGAATTTATTAATCCCATCCTCCTAATTAATCCCTGACCCCTTCTGTCCACTTTGGTAACCATATATTTTCTTTTTAAATCCCTGAGTGTGTTTATGTTTTCTCAATTATTTCAATGGTGTTTATTTTTAGATTCCACTTATAAGTGATATCATGATATTTATCTTTCTGATTCTGACTTACTTTACGTAGTCTGATTACCTCTAGGTTTATCTATGTTCCAGCAAATGGCATTATCTCATTCTTTTACATGGCGGAATGATACCATTGTGTACATGTATCACATCTTTTTTATCTGTTCATCTGTCCGTGGACATTTTGTATGTCTCCACATGTTCGGTATTGTAAATGGTGCTGCAGTGCATGCTTGGGTGCATGTGTCTTTTTGATTTCCGGTATTCTCTGCATATAGTCTTAGAGGTAGCACTGCCAGATCATATGGTAGCACTATTTTTACTTTTTAAACGCAGTTCCATAATGTTCTCTGTAGTGGCTGTTACCATTTACATCCCACCATCACCATAAAAGGGTTTCCTTTTCTCCATACCCTCTACACCATTGATTCATTGTCAGTTTTTGATAATGGTTATTTACACCGGTGCCAGTGATCCCTCGGTGTAGTTTTGATTTGCATGTCTCTGCTAATTGCTATGTAGAGCATGTTCTGATGGGCTGTTTTTATTCATAATCAGTGTTGAGTAGAATTTACCTGTCGAAATTGCCTTCTGGAAAGAGTGCCATGTCTTCAATTATTTTCGAACTTTTAGGCCTGGGTCTTTTTTGAGGGCAAATATCATTTAGAGCCCAGCAGTCGTTGTGAATATTAAGTGTCCATAAGCAGTCATTTTGAGGTTGCTTTTGAGGGAAACGGCCACAAGGCGGCAGAATTTCTGGGGCCCAACTCTGGTTGCCCTTGCAACCAGAGCCTTAGGGGAAACCCGGTTTGTGGCTTGTAAATTGGAGAGGAATGTGCCAGAACAAACACCCAAATCTTGTGTCTCATTACCAATTCTTTAATTTGATTAATCTTTACTTTTTATTGGAGTAACAATGATATACACTGTTGTGTACGTTGCAGGTTGACAGAATCATTTTCATTTATACATATACGTATATCAATGTATGTTCGGCTTCTTTTCCCATATAGGTTATTAGAGAATGTTGATAACCCTTACTTGATATACATAGATCCTTGTAGAATATCTGTTTTATATGTAATAGTTTGTATTTGTTAATCCCGTCCTCCTAATTTATCCCTTGTCCCCTTCTGTCCCCTTTGGTAACCATATGTTTGCTTTTTAAGTCCCTGAGTCTGTTTATGTTTTCTAAATTATTTCAGTGATATGTATTTTTAGATTCCAACTATAAGTGATGTCATATAATATGTCTTTCTGATTCTGACTGACTTCACTTAGTATGACTATCTCTAGTTTTCTCTATGTTCCCGCAAAAGGTATTATTTCACTCTTTTACATGGCAGAGTCATATACCATTGTGTACATGTATCACGTCTTTTTTATCTGTGCATCTGTCCATGGACATTTTGTATGTCTCCACATCTTGGGTATTGTAACTGGTGCTGCAGTGCACGCTTGCGTGCACGTGTCTTTTGGAATTCCGTTTCTTTCCGTATATATTCTTAGGAGTAGCAATACTGGATCATATGGTAGATTTTTTTTTTTTTACATTTTAAAGGCACTTCCATATAATGTTCTCTACAGTGGCTGTTACCGTTTGCATCCCACCAGCACCATAAAATGATTTCCTATTCTCCATGCCCTCTCCACCACTTATTCATTGGAAAGTTTGGTGATGGTGTTTTAGACCAGTGGAAGCAGAGCCCTCGTTGTAGTTTTGATTTGCATCTGTCTGCTAACTGCTATGTTGAGCATATTTTCATGGGCTTTTTTTCTTCAAAAACAGTGCGACGGCTTCCCTGGTGGTGCAGTGGTTGAGAGTCCGCCTGCCGATGCAGGGGACACGGGTTCGTGCCCCGGTCCGGGAAGATCCCACATGCCGCGGAGCGGCTGGGCCCGTAAGCCATGGCCACTGAGCCTGCGTGTCCGGAGCCTGTGCTCGTCAACGGGAGAGGCCACAACAGTGAGAGGCCCACGTACCGCAAAAGAAAAAAAACAGTGTGAGTAGAATTTACCTGTCGAAATTGCCTTTTTGATAGTCTCCCCTGTTTTCAATCATTCTGAACACTTACCCCTGGACATTTCTTAGGGAAGGTATCATTTAGAACCCAGCAGTCCTTGTGAATATCATTACCCATAAACAATCTTTTTGAGGTTGCTTTTGTGGGAAACGGCCACAAATAGCAGGATTTCCTCAGGCCCAACTGTGTTTATCCCGGCAGCCAGAGCCTTAGGAAAAATCCTCTTTGGCCCTTGTAAGTTAGAGTGGAACGTACCAGAACATACACCCAAATCATCTCTCTCATTATCATTTTTAAATTAGATTAATTTTTATTTTATTTGGAGTAACATTGATATACAATGTTGTGTATTTTGTAGGAAAGAGAATCTTCTCCGTTATGCATGTACATATATCTATGCATCTTTTGCTTCTTTTCCCATGTAGGTTATTAGAGAGCATTGATAGCCCTTCCTTTGTGTACATAGATACTTGTTGAATATCTGTTTTATATGAAATAGTTTGTATTTGTTAATCCCATCATCCTAATTTATCCCTTGGCTTCTTTTTTTTTACGGTTTTCTTGGAAAGGTTTTTTACTGTATTTTTATTTAAGGTATGTATAACTCTAAATTATATAATTATAAATTTCACCTATTCTATTACATGGTTCTACCTATTTTGACAAATGTATATAGTTATGTAAAAACCACCACAATCAAGATATAGAACAATTGCATTATGCTAGGAAATTCTCCCATATTCACTTGTAGTCAGTCCCTTCCCCACTTCTTAGCCAC
This sequence comes from Delphinapterus leucas, assembly GCF_059928025.1. Classification (NCBI taxonomy): domain Eukaryota; kingdom Metazoa; phylum Chordata; class Mammalia; order Artiodactyla; family Monodontidae; genus Delphinapterus; species Delphinapterus leucas. Next base: position 27,423,852 of record NC_143142.1, on the reverse strand, counting down.
TGATCTATTTTCTGTCCCTGTAGTCTTATCTTTACAAGAATATTATATAAATGGAGTCATACAGTATGCATCCTTTTGAGCCTGGCTTCTTTCACTTAGGATACTATGTTAGAGAATCATTGTGTGCCCTTTGGTAACCATATGTTTGGTTGTTTTTTTTTTTATTCAAGACCCATTTATTCTCTAGTTCTGCCACAGGGAGACACCCTCCTTGAAAAGGCGTTAAATCCTTCCGTTCACTTTAACACCTTGTGCTGAAAACACGTGTTCCAAGTTTTCAACTATGAGATCCACATTCTTAAAGCACTAATTCTTAAACCTCATCTAGATTTCTCCCCTTGGATGGGGGGAGATGACCCAAACACAGCAAAGAGCAGCTCAGAACTGTGAGCTCTGCTTGCCCAGAAGACTTTGCAGCTCCCCTGACCACCCGGCTGGAGCCAGGATTAGGGCCTTGAGACGAGGAGCACCTGCTGGGCTGCCGCCACTGCCACCAGCCCCCTAACTCCTATCCTCTTCACTGGCTTGCTGTCACCTCTAGTTTCCCTGGAGTTTGGGGATTCCAGACGGTCTCTGCTCACACTTCTGCATCACACCTGCTGCCTCAGCACTGCTGATCCACACCAAGGGGGAAAAGCACACAGAACTGCTTTTCAACACACCAACGTTCCACATAAAAGTTATTTTATAAGCCTGCAGGTTCTTTTTCATCAGAGGACATTCCCAAGGCCATGACTTCCCCCCGCTCCCCGCTGCCCTTGCCGGCAGACTGGACATGCTTGGTCACGGTGCTGAGTCGGGCACATGCCCCGGCTCCACTCAGGCGCCCTCTCCTGGAGGACTGAGGGCAGTGCCCTGGGCTCATCAGCAGGATCTGTCCTGAAGCCAGTCCGAGAGTGACAAGAGCCACACCTGCAGGTCTGTTCCACTGACCAGCCGCACAGGACCGAGCTGGGCCCACGGACCTTGGTCTGGATTGTGTTGGCTGGTCATTCTTGCCTAGGTTCACAGGCCAACAGCCAGTGTCCCCTTCCTTTCCTGCTCATCACTGCACCAGCGGCTCACTCCTACCTGCTAACGTCACACGCCTGGCAACCTCGTGTTCCGGGGCCAGCCAAGAACTGAGACCCCAGCAGGCCCCTAGTTCCCAGCAGACAAATTCCCCATTAAACTACTGCTGCCTAGCCGTGTTCTCGAGGCTTCAGAGCCGGGAAAGTGCGGAGAGCGTAGCAAACCGCGGCGCCCCCATCCCCGGACCTGCGATGCACCGCGGAGGCGCCGGAACCTCGTCGCACCGCACCCCCCGCCCCAACACAAGCGACATCTGCGCCCACCTGTCCCGGGGACCTGGGCGCACCTCCGGCCACCGCGACCCTGGACGGAGACGCGGGCGCAGGGCTCGGCCGGCGGCGGGCGCTGGGGCGGGTGGGGATCCCAGCTCTGGCCCTGGCCCCGAGGCTTCGTGGACCCGCCAAGCCCACCTCCGTCCCCGCTGCCCGGGAAGCTATATGTAACTTTTTAATACCTTTTCTAGTAAAAGGAACCAGAGCTCTTTGAAGAAATGGCTGACACTAGGACTGAGACAGTAAATATATGAGCCAGGCCAATCTTTTTTATTTTTTTTTATTTATTTTTTTATTATTTTTTTTTTTTTATTTTTTTTTGCAGTACGTGGGCCTCTCACTGATGTGGCCTCTCCCGTTGCGGAGCACAGGCTCCGGATGCGCAGGCTCAGCAGCCAGGGCTCACGGGCCCTGCCGCTCCGCGACATGTGGGATCTTCCCAGACCGGGGCATGAACCCGTGTCCCCTGCATCGTTAGGCGGACTCTCAACCACTGAGCCACAAGGGAAGCCCGAGCCAGGCCAATCTTAAATCTTGTATCAGAAAGTAAGGAAGTACCAAGAAAACAAATCCACAGGATGAAATGATGTCAAAGGAAAACAATGGAAAGAGCTCTCAATAGCCAAAGTGGGAATGAACTTAGCAACCAAATCTGGATTGCTGGATAATAACACAAAGTTTAAAAAATAAAAAAACTATCCATAGGTGTCCATGTTGGTAAAAATAAGTAACTGCATAGGGTTTTTTATGAATGGGGTTGAATAGAAATCTCCTATGTAGAAGAATTCCAAATAATTGATGTAGACACTCAGCCATCCACGGAGTGTGGAGGTGGAGCTAACTCCTGCCTCCATAGGTGCTGGTTCCCAGTGTGACTTCCTCCTAAGGAAGTATGGAAATGGAAAAAAATTAACTTCATTGTGGAGAAATCTGACAAGCACTACCTCAGGCAGGTAACCAAAGTTAATATTAACAGTGATAAGTTGCCTTGAGAGCCTGTTCCCTTGATATAAAGTGATGAGAAATCACTTTACCTCTGTGATCTGCTTACTCAAAACCCATAACTCAAGCCTAATCATGAGAAAAACACCAAGTAAATCCCAGCATAGGACAGTCTACAAAATACCTGACCAGACCTCCTCACCAATGTCAGTGTCATAGAAACAAGGAGAGTCTGAGAAACTGTGAAAGCCCAGAAGGGCCTAAACAGACATGATGTGTAAATGTCACATGATACCCTGGATGGCATCCTGGAAGACAAAAAGTTAGAATGAAGGAAACCCAAATGAAATATGGACTTCAGTTAATAATAAGGTATCGATATTTGTTCACTAATTGTGACAATTCTGTAGAAAACACTCTCTTGCAGTGTGATCTGGTCTCTCGCCAATCCTTTGTCCTGCTTTGGGGTGGCCCCATTCACAGGAACAGTCTCTCTCACTGCATCCAGGGCCTCCTGGAGCAACTCCAGGCTGATACCACTCAATGTCCATTTTACCAGAAAGGGTCTCTCCTTCCCATGAAAAGCCATGGTCTAAAATGCCTTTGGCTTGGGTCACATTCTCATTCTTGAACCCATCAGAGCACCAAGAGGATAGAACATAGGATTGGCTAGATGTGGATCAGAAGCCCATCTTCAATGTGGGTGGAATGTGGGGTCTCCCCTCTGGAAATGTTTGGATTGAAAGCAGGTAACAAGCAGTTCCCCCAAGGAAAGCTGAGCTGGTGGACTTGGCCATGAGAACAGATACCCAGTCCGGGAAAGCAGCTGCTTCTGTATCACTGACAGATCACTGCACAGCTGTGGAATCTGAAGCCCAAAGAAAGAAGGGGTTCAGTTAGGGTCAGGGGCTGCAGCCACCCATCCACGGCCCTTGCTGTCCTCCCTTGATGGCAAGAAGCTCTTCCACTTGCTAAAATAGCAACTTTGCTGTTGGTGGTAAACTCCAGGCTCTTGCTTTGGGCATCGGGTCCTCACATCAGAGACAGGCCCTGATTGCCCGTGTGCCTCAAAAGGCAGACAGACTTCATTCACGTCCCTGGTGGTGGGAGCCCAGGAGTCACACCTGCCCCCTGGCCACATTAGTCACCCATTCCTGAAGAACAAAATTGCTAATGTTCCAGTCTCTTCTCTCTCCTTTACAAACAGCTGAGACCAAATGCTGGGTGGTAAGTAAACTCTTGCTCAGTGAAGCAGTGGGAGCTTCAAGGGTTATTCCATGCCACACAATCCGCAGTTGGCAAGCTTTCTGGAGGACACAGGGGCTGAGCCCTAAACTCACATGGCTCACTGAGACCATGTGGCCTCCGTGAGAAACTGCCCATTGGGAGGCCCAGTGGCCCCCATATCTTTGAGTCTTAACGAGTATGAGTGTCAAAGTTTATTACAACTGGAAAGCCAAAGAATTTTAGGGTAATAGTCTGCTGTTTGGATGTTGTGACCAGGGCCACACTCCATGTTCGGAGGGTTATTACCTCTCTTGGCCGGCTACGAGGCTGCGAGGGAAGAGACACTTCTCTCAATCACATGGATGTAGGGAACGGAAACATCCAGGGGGATGTCTACGCTGCCCAGGTAGCTGTTCAGTTGCACAGCTGCATGGTCGGCTCAGTAATTGGCAACAAGAGCTTGACAGGGCCCAGGCTGGCCTGAGCTGGAGAACCACAGATGCCTGCCTGGATGCTCAGAGGTCAAGGGCTATCCTGTCTGAGACTTGATTTTCTACTGATGCCCACTCAGATGGGACAAAAGATTCATCAAGACCCAGGAGGGCCTCAGTAGCCCTCAAAAAGGCAGCACCTGAGGGCCAGCCAGTCACTGCACCCAGTCCTGAATAAATCCACACATGTCTTCTGAGTGCCCTCGCGTCAGAGCTATGCTGGAACCTAGGTCTGCCCAGGCAGAGTGGGGCCAGCACCATCCTTTCCAGGCAGGAGGGAAGGCTGACAGAAACTGCTTGATTTCTGATGCCCTCCACAACCCTTGACTGAGGTTGAGTTGGATTCGAAACAGAGACAAGTACAGACATTCCTTCTTCTCTCAGAGCCCAAGACTGGGGGGCAGAAACACAATGATACAGGTCACCTACCTGACTAATGTGTGACCCTGGGAGAATAATGTCCATCCTGGAAGCCTCAGAGAAGGAGAAGGGGGGTGAGGGTGGGTTATGCTTAAACCTAAATCTAACCCTAACACCACAGCCTATAACCCTAACCTATAACCCTAAACGTAACAACCCTAACCTTGGACTCTAGACCCTCGATCCTGACACCTAAACTCTAATCTCTGACCCTGACCCTTTAACCATCACCCTCTATCCTGATTCTCCAAGTCTGACCATAATCCTAACCCTAACCCTGACCCCTAAGCCCTGACACTGACTCTGACCACAGACCTAAACCCTAGCAAAGTGGATACCGAGGGATGTCTCTATAATCTCTCAAATAAACCAAGGGAATAAATCTTTATCATCTTACATTTAGTAATAGTTTCTTAGATCTGACATGAAAGTACAAGCAATGAAAGAAAAAAATAGATACATAGGATTTCCTCAAAGTTAAAAACTTTGTCATATCAAAAATGCTATCCAGAAAGTAAAAAGACAGCCCACAGAATGGAAGGAAATGTTTGCACATTTTATATCTAATAAAAGTCTATTTTTAGAATGTATCAAGAAACTTACCAGGGACTTCCCTCCTGGCACAGTTGTTAAGAATCTGCCTGCCAATGCAGGGGACACAGGTTCGAACCCTGGTCCAGGAAGATCCCGCATGCTGCAGAGCAACTAAGCCCGCGTGCCACAATTACTGAAGCCCTGGCGCCTAGAGCCTGTGTTCCGCAGTAACAGAAGCCACCACAATGAGAAGCCCACACACCGCAATGAAGAGTAGGCCCGCTCACGGCAACTAGAGAGACCTTGCGTGCAGCAACGAAGACCCAACACAAGCCAAAAAAAATTAATTAATTTTTTAAAAAGAAACTTAACAACAAAAACACAAAGAACTCAATTTTTACAACGCACAAAGGACTTGACCTGACTCTTCTCCAGACAAGATATACAAATGGTCAGCAAGGACATGAAAAGATGTCAAACATCAGTAGTCATGATGGAAATGCAAATGAGTACCATGATGCAATACCCCTTCAAACACACTAGAATTGTTATTGTCAAGAAAAATAAAAAATAATGAATATTGGCAACAAGGTAGAGCAAATGGAATTTTTTTTTTTTATTTTGCGGTACGCGGGCCTCTCACTGCTGTGGCCTCTCCCGTTGCGGAGCACAGGCTCCAGACGCGCAGGCTCAGCGCCCATGGCTCACGGGCCTAGCCGCTCCACGGCATGTGGGATCTTCCCGGAACGGGGCACGAACCCATGTCCCCTGCATCGGCAGGCGGACTCTCAACCACTGCGCCACCAGGGAAGCCCTTTTTTTTTTGTTTTTTGCAAATGGAAATTTTAACCATTGCTTGTGGAAATCTAAAATGGTGCAGCCTATATGTATAATATTTTGATATTTCCTCAAAAAGGTAAATGTACAGTACGATATGGTGCAACAGTGTAACTCCTAGTTATAGACACCAAAGTATTGAAAACAGGGGTTCAAACAAAAACTTGCACATCCATGTTAAGGGGAGTGGAATATGACACCCCCATATATGCCTCTTTGGCATAAGGATTATTTTGAACCAATTAATTTAAAAAAACAGACACAGGAGAATCTCTGAAATTCGAGTAGAAGTTACCCTTTTGGGGAGGGAAATGTACATTTATAATGGAAATCTACAATTATAAATGTGTCTCCCTCTCAGTACCAGGAATAGAAGTGTGACTATCTCAAGAAACTGTTATCAGTGGAGAAGGCCCGGACTTAAATCTGCATAACAACCATACCCTTTTTTTACTGTGCTTTGCCTGATAACCTCCTTTATCCGGGTTCCCCCCTCGCCTAACACCTTTCTTTTGTTTTTAGCTGAGGATGGCATTTGAGGAGCTGGCTTGGGCCATTTCAGGGACTTACTCAGTTTTCCTGGGTATCTCCCAAATTCACAGGATGTATGTACGTTATTAAGCTTCTGATTGTTTTTCTTTTGTTAATGTATCTTATAGGAGTGATCTCAACTAAGAACACAGAAGTATAGAGGGAAAATTATTTTTCCTCCCATACACATGCAATTAAGTACTATTTAGCAATGGAAAGAAATGAACCATCAACCTATGCAAAGACATGGATGAATCTTACATGTATAATGCTAAGTGTGACAACCAAAAAAAAAAAAATTGCAGGAGACTGCAAACAGGAAAAGGGTTTATTTGGGGTCTTAAGAATTGTGTTTGGGAGTGTCCACTGGAAAAAAAAAAAAGCACAACGTGAGAGTTATGTTTTATTTGGGGGCAAAATGAGGACTATAGCCTGCGAGACAGCCTCTGAGATAGCCCTGAGGAACTGCTCTGAAGAGGTTGAGGTGGGGGTGGGGTCAGTATATATGTGATTTTGGTGAAGGGAGATAACGTGCAATCAAGCACACATGTTGGCAGAAGATTGCAGCTGGTCATGAGGCGGTTGCTGCTAGTCATGAGGAGCGGATGCCTCAGTTAATGATTTTAGTGCTTTTCTTTTTTTTAAATTAATTAATTAGGCTGCATGGGGTCTTAGTTGCAGCACATGGGATCTTTCATTTACAGCGTGTGGGCTCTTCGTTGCAGCACACGGGCTTCTCTAGTTGCAGAGTGGGGGCTTAGTAATTGCGGCGCGTGGGCTTAATTGCCCCGTAGCATGTGGGGTCTTAGTTCCCCGACCAGGGAATTGAACCCGTGTCCCTTGCATTGGAAGGCAGATTATTAACCACTGGACCACCAGGGAAGTCCCGATGCTAGTGCTTCTCTCGATATGAGAAAATGCAAGAAGTTGGGCTCATAAAATCTCCTGTCTGAAGACCTGTTCTGCCAGTTTTCCCAGAGCAGAGTGCCTCATTCCTGATCTCTACCCTGAACTCCTTTCAGGGTGTGTTTTGAGACTGCAGTGTCTGGTGACCTCATCCTTGCAGAGCCAGATGGCGAGTGACAATTTTTAGTTGGCAGGAGACACAGATTCAGGTAACCCTTAAAGAGTGTTCTAGGGAAGAGAAAGGGTCGGGGCTTATAAAGACAAAAAGACACAAGGTTGTTAAAAGTTGCCAGGCAATAATTGTTATTGACTCTGGCGGGAGTCAGAAAATATTTGTCCTTAAGAAATCACGAGTTTTGGGGACTTCCCTGGTGGCGCAGTGGTTAAGAATCCACCTGCCAATGCAGGGGACAAGGGTTCGAGCCCTGGTCCGGGAAGATCCCACATGCTGCGGAGCAACTAAGCCCGTGCGCCACAACTACTGAAGCCTGCGCACCTAGAGCCTGTGCTCCGCAACAAGAGAAGCCACCACAATGAGAAGCCCGCGCACTGCAACCAAGAGTAGCCCCTGCTCGCCGCAACTAGAGAAAGCCTGCATGCAGCAACGAAGACCCAACACAGCCAAAAATAAAAAATAAATTAAAAATAAATAAATTTAAGAAAAAAGAAATCATGAGGTTTTTTTTAGGGTAAGGATTGTTGCAGCAAAACTAAAAATGAAGTTTTCCCTCTCCTAAGAACAAGGAAAATAAAGGGAACAGTGAACAGGCTAGAGAAGAAACATAACCTGGCCTGAAAGAGTTAATCCTAGTTTTATTTTAACTGTTACTAATCTGTAGTGTCTGTAGTTAGAATTGTCCTTCACAAAGCTAACCTATCACCCCAATCCTTTGTAATTTACATTCTGCACCTGGTATTTGCTCCCCCTGTAACCTCTTGTAGCAAATCACCCCTTGTAGTTGTTTGCGTTTCAGAAAGGAGGTCGCAGACCGATAACCCGGGCTGGGGGATGCAATTACCGGGTTGCTTGACTCCAGCGGTGACTGTTTTGAAATAATGCAAGAAGAATGCATGACCTTCACCATTTTGATCCTTGTCACTTACTTCGGATTGCGAACTCCCTTATAAGAATCCCTGTAATTCCCCAGGAAGGTTGGTGGGGGGGGCACAGTTCTTGAGGCACTAGCCTACTGTCTTCCCTTTGCCTGGCAAAGAAAATTAAGCCTCGCTACTTCCTATCTTCCAAACCTCTGTCTCCATATTTTTATTTGGCATCGGTGCACAGGGAGCCAAGATTTTTGCAACAGGCTTGGGATTTAATCCTTGTAGAGGTAGATGGCAAGTGCCAATTTTTAGTTGGCGGGTTTACTGTTACCATTTTACTCTAGCCTTTGTGTAAAATTGAAAAGTCTGAAAAGAACCTATGTTTTAGAAGAAGCAGTGTCACTTGTAAACATCCTGCCACCTAACAGGACAGCCTCTTCTTCTCCACGCATGACTTGATAAAACAGGAAGCTCTCAACACAGGCCTGAAGAAGGTGGATTTCACAAGTCACTGTGAATTAAAACTGTTCTAATGCAATGGAGCTACTAAATACATATGCTTGTTCTTAAGAAAAATTATAAAACTAACAAATCCTTTACTCCAGATATAAAAAATAAAATCTATTAATCACTACTGTAATTTGATTCCAGAAAAATAGCCAACTGAAGCAAAAAAAAGCACAGGCTGCCCATAGCACAGTCTACAATGTAGGGCGGGGTGGGGGCGGGGCCTCGGTCCACGCCCACCGCGCGGGCGGGGGAGAATTCTCAGAAATCTCGCGATTTTGAGGCTGTGGAGTAACGCCTCCGAGGTCGCGTGGGCGGGGAGGCAGGGTAAGGGGCGGGGACAATGCGGGACGCTCTCCGGTGGGGCAGAGACAGCCTCCTTCTGGTTGACGCAAAGGCGGGTCGCGCTGTGCTCAGAACTGTCGTGAAAGGGGGCGGGGCGCGCCGCGCTGGGGACTGACGTAGAGGCGCGCGTCGCTTCGGCGGCGGCTGGCGGGGTGCGGGCGCCATGGAGCGGTACTCCGGCGCCTTGGAGGAGGCTGTGGACGGAGCCCGGCAGCAGGAGCGGCACTACCAGTTGCTGTCGGCACTGCAGGGCCTGGTCAAGGAGCTGCCCAGGTGCGCGGCCTCGGGGCGCGCGGGGTGGGCGGGGCCGCGGGCAGGCGGCTCGGCCCCGCCCCGCTCACCGCGCCCTCCTCCCGCAGCTCCTTCCAGCAGCGCCTGTCCTACACCACGCTCAGCGACCTGGCCCTGGCGCTCCTCGACGGCACCGTCTTCGAGATCGTGCAGGGGCTGCTGGACATCCAGCACCTCACCGAGAAGAGCCTGTACAACCAGCGCCTGCGGCTGCAGAACGAGCACCGAGGTGCGCGGGGGCGACGGGACGGCCCAGCTCCCCGCGCTGGAGCTCGGCCTGCCCGGGCAGTTCCGGTCTCTGCGGGCGGAGGCCTTCCGCGGATACCGTTCGAAAGAAGCCCTTGAAATTGACCGGATCGAGGGCGCGGGGCCATTGATGACAAATGGGTCAAGTCGGTTTTACTTTGTCAGTTGCACAGTCATATTTTCGCAGGACATCCAGAAACTCCCTGCTCGCGCTCCCGCGTGCCCTCACTCCCCTTCCAGGCCGGATGGCCCGAGGCCTCTGTGCTTGGTCAGCCCACTGGCAGGTCTGGTGTTGGCGGTTGGCCGCCCGCAGTGATGCCCCGCAGTGTTGACAGCTCTGCAGCGCCCTTTAGTGTCAGTTTCCTCTCCACAGCGCATCAAGTTCCCTTGCACTGATCCCTGAGGCACCCTCCAGAATCCGAAAACTTTTCCACTTGAGCCACGCGTTTGGCCAAAGCCTTGGGAGCCTTGGCCCCTCCCAGGCATCCCTACTGGGAATGGGAGGGGCCTCCGGAGCCCCTTCCTGCGAGGTATGCCGGTCAGCTCTTCCCGCCCCCTCAGATTTCCCACCTTTCTTATTTTATTTTTCCCCAACTTTTTATTTATTTGAAAAAGGTTAAGTATTTAGAAAAGTTGGAAGTATAATATAATGAATACTTATACGTTCTCCAGTTACACTCAGTAACTGAAGTTTTGACAAAGTTCTTTGTGTCCGTAAGTATGTGCAGCACCACAGGGCTTCACCAGGGGTCCTCAGCATTCCTCTAGACCAGGGTTTTCAACAGCAGCGCTGTTAGCATTTGTGGCTGGACAAGTTTTTTTTTCTTCTTCTTTATTTATTTATTTTTGTCTTCATTGGGTCTTCGTTGCAGTGCGCGGGCTTCTCATTGCGGTGGCTTCTCTTGTGGAGCGCGGGCTCTAGGCGCACGGGCTTCAGTAGTTGTGGCACGCGGGCTCAGTACTTGTGGCTCGCAGGCTCTAGAGCACAGGCTCAGTAGTTGTGGCACACGGGCGCTGCGGCATGCGGGATCTTCCCGGACCAGGGCTTGAACCCATGTCCCCTGCTTTGGCAGGTGGATTCTTAACCACTGCGCCACCAGGGAAGTCCTTGGACAAGTCTTAATGGTTCTTTGCTGAATGTTTAAAAGCATCCTTGGCATCTAACTACTAGATGATAGTGGCACCTTCCACCAATAATGACAGCCAGAAATGTCTCCAGACATCCTTGGGGGTCAGCCTTGGTCCAGTACTGAGAACCAGCGATCTAGAACAAGAACGCTCTCCTCTGTAACCACAATGGATAGAAATGAATCATTCCAGGGTGTGTTCTGACATTGAGTCCACAGTCACATACCGAAACTTGTCTCAAATTGTCTGTCCCTTTATAAGGATCCAGTGTGTGGTCATGCATTGCCATTGGTTACTTTGGTCTCTGCTTCTGAAACAGCTCCCAACATTTATTGTGGCGCTGACTTTTTGAAGAGTCCAGGGTATTCTGCCTTAGAACGTCTTCACTGTGGATCTGTTGGATTGCCTCCTCATGTTGACATTTTACCTCTTTTTCCACTTTCTGTGTTTCCTGTAAACTGGACAGCATGACGATACACACGTTAAGCGTTTGTGGCAAAAATTCCTCCTAGTGATGTGAGGTCCCTTTCCTGTGGGGGCAGATGATAGACATCTGCCCCAGGATTAGTGTGTTTCTATCAGAAATGGATGTTGGGAATTTGTCAAATCTTTTTTCTGCATCTATTGAGATGATCAAGTGGCTTTTTGGTTACGACGGTGAATTACATTGATTTTTTAAATTCCTGGGATAAATCTCATTCCTGGGATAAATCTTACTCAGTCATGATGAACTATTCTTTTTGTCTATGTTGGTTTGATTTGCTAAAATCTTAAGAATTTTTACTTCTATGCTAGTGATGGACATTGGCCTGTAGTTCTCTTGTAACATTTTTGTCTGGTTTGAGTATCAGGGTGATAACTTGCTTCACAGGATGAGTTGGGAAGTGTTCTCTTTGGTTTTCCAGAAGAATTTGTGTATAATTGGTACTATTTCTTCCCTAAATGTTTGGATGGTTGTCTTTGTACATATATTTTTTTATAATTATATTTTATTTATTTATTTTTGGCTGCGTTGGGTCTTCGTTGCTGGGCACGGGCTTTCTCTACCTGCAGTGAGCTGGGGCTGCTCTTCGTTGTGGTGCCTGTGCTTCTCATTGTGGTGGCTTCTCTTGTTGTAGAGCACGGGCTCTAGGTGCGCGAGCTTCAGTAGTTGTGGCACGAGGGCTTAGTAGTTGTGGCTCGTGGGCTCTAGAGCACAGGCTCAGTAGTTGTGGCGCACGAGCTTCATTGCTCCATGGCATGTGGGATCTTCCCAGACCAGGGATCAAACCTGTATCCCCTGCATTGGCAGGCAGATTCTTAACCACTGCGCCACCAGGGAGGTCCCTGTACACATTGTTATTGAGGAATGAGATGCATATTCACAAATCCAAAGTACGTAGCTGATGCCTTTTAACGCTCAAATCATGCCACATTTGGCCAGTGGAAGAACAGTGGGCTGGCTCCTGTGTCCTTTTGATGTGTCCCCATCATTCTTGGAGCACTTCTTGCTTTCTGGTACAGGAAGGTGTTCAGGCTCATCTTGTTCTTTCCCAGCCTCAGCCCCTCTTCTGACAGCCTGCTTCCAGCTTCCCCACACCAACAACCTTCCATCAGGATGGACCTTTCCCCTTTGCCACCGTAAAACTTTCCGACTCCTCCTGCCTTTGACTGGGTCTGTGCCAAATGCAGGCTGTCAGTAAGTAGTATTTGCTCTCGTTTTGGTGATTTTTGTTTATCTCCAGAGCTTAGTAGCTCAGGGAGCAAATCAGGCGCTCAGAATAATTTTTTTAAAGGGAGAGGGGGCAGCAAGGGAACAGGCCATGTCTCCATGGAGCCCTGGTTCCTTTCAGTGGGGAGTTTTGATAACTCTTCAGACACTTCGCTTCTTGTCCTTTGGAAGGTTTTGCGCTGTCAGCAGCGGGAAAGTGCCTGTGACTTTCTGCTTTTCCTTCCTCTGACTTAGCAGGTGGTGGTTGGCTGCCATTGCTTTCCTTGGTCATTGCAAAGGCCAGGCCCCCGCCCGGGCAGTGGGTGCAGCTCTCTTTTTGCCTCTGGTTGCTCGCCCTGTGGAATCTGGAAGTTGACCTGAGATCTGTAGTGACGTTGATAAATGGGGTGAAGATGACATTTCCCTGCATTTATCTGTTTCCTTGCATCCTGCCTCCACACGTTGTAAATGTTAACTGGGGAGTGTCTTTGTCATCTCTTTGTTTATGGAAATGTCTTGAGGGTGGCCCTCAGCTTCAGACTCACTTAGTGTGATAAATGCCATAGTCGAGATGTGCACGCACTGCGAAGAAACAGGAGATTGGGGAACCTCAGGGGTCCTCCAGAGAAGGGCTGTAACGTGAGGTCTCTGCCAAGGACCGAGTGGTGGCCTTGTGTCTTATAGCCAGGACCCCTCCTCACAGGGGAGCTCTGGCCACTTGACATTTACTAGTCTAGGATTTTGGCTGCATAGTGTTGAGTGTTCTGTTTTGTGATTGGTTTCTTTCCATCCCATGCTACCTTTCTCTTCTGTCCAGTCCTGTACAATTAGTGGGGACTGTGGAAGCTTTCCTTGGTGGTCGTGGTGGCCCCTCTTGGAGCAACACAGACTCCCTGGCACATGGCCTCTGCTGGCTCATGCCATCTATTGAAAAATTAATCAATAGTCAATCTAAGAAAGAAATGGAAAATTTTAGTCGATCCAACCTGAGGATTCTAACCTGGAGACAGTCTTTCCGAAAGCTCTGAGGACTGTTACAAAGAGGTGAGGAGGGAGGCCAGTATATATGTGATTTTGGTGAAGGGGTACATGTAACCCAGCATGCAGCTTGGTAGAAGGTTACTGCTATTTACGAGGAACAGATAGCTTAGTTAATGGTTTTAGTGCATTTCTAAGTATGGGAAGATGCAACAAACTGTATTCATAAAATTTTCTCCTGAAAATATCCAAGTGTCTGAGGGCTAGTTCTGCCAGTTTTCCCAGAGCACAAAGTGCCTCATCCCGATCTTCACCCTGAATTCCTTTCAGGTAGGTCAGCGACTGCAGTGGTTAATGACTCTTGTAGAACTGGGTGGTGGGCAACATTCTCTCTGTTACAGTCCCTTCTCTTTCAGTCTTTTTTTTTTTTAAATCAGTGTTACTTTATTCTTTTTTTACAATTAATTTATTTTTGGCTCTGTTTGGTCTTCATTTCTGTGTGAGGGATTTCTCTAGTTGCGGCGAGCGGGGGCCACTCTTCATCGCGGTGCGCGGGCCTCTCACTGTCGCGGCCTCTCTTGTTGCGGAGCACAAGCTCCAGACACGCAGGCTCAGTAGCTGTGGCTCACGGGCCTAGTTGCTCCGCGGCATGTGGGATCTTCCCAGACCAGGGCTTGAACCCTTGTCCCCTGTATTGGCAGGCAGATTCTCAACTACTGCGCCACCAGGGAAGCCCCTCTTTCAGTCTTAATTTGCCAAGGTTTGGGAGGCATTTCATGACCAATTTGTACCACGGTGTTAGGAATGCTCATTCCCAGGTCATGCGAGGATTTCCTTGATAGGCCACTCAATGTGCTGTTACCAGACTAGACCCTGTTAACTAACAGTAGCCCAAGGGCTCCGCGCTGCCTGTCCTACTAGTCTGTTATTGCCCTGTTGTTGCTTCTTCCCACATCTAGAGCTACACTATTACAATCCCTGATCTTACAGAACTATATATTTGGTTAGTTGTTTCAGGTCTTCTAGTCATCATTATCTTTATTGGAGGCTCAGCCACACATTTGGTCATTAAAGAAACAATAATCTTGTAAAATAGGCAGAAATATAGCTAGTGACATTAATAAGGTCATCAGTAAGTATTTAAGCTGAGAACTCCAGCCCAGTGTCTCCCCAGGTCGTCTGACCAGTCTGTTCTGCACCAATCGCTGTCTTTAAGGGAAATGATATAGTGGCCTTGTCCATAAAGTCCACCAAAGACGTCTGCACCTACAAGGCCAGTGGTGGGTCATCATGACCCCTTACAGGACTGAGAAAGGAATGTTACCTCCTAAGGAGTTACATGGCTGGCACCAGAAGGAGAAAAATTGATCTTTGTGGTTGAGCAGGTATTTCTGCCACTGGGGAGTCCGGGTCATGCTTAATGCAGATGCACAGTGCACAGCAGAGGGGAGGGAGGAGGCTCAGATAGGCAGAAAAAAATTTTTGTTTAAATGTTGCTTGTCTTAACTTAAAATATGAATTTTATTTCATCACATCCTTGGGCCCCCCAGGGTCTGTGCCTACCCTACTCCCTCTAGGAGCTGTGGATAGGGTACAGGGTGGCTCTGCACCCCTTACCACCACCAAGGGCAGCACTGAGGGGGAGTGACTGCCATACCCCAGGGCAGAGGCCACTCTCCTCGTCCTCCTTTCCCAGGCCTTTGCCTGGGTGGTCTTTTGGATGTCTCAGTGGATGTCCCTTGGATGATGGAAGGTCACGCTGGACTCCTGGCCTGTAGCCAGCATCTGAGCCTAGAAACGTCTAGACCGCAGTCTCCTCCCTCCCTATCCACAATTCTCTGAGCTCAGGCTGCAGCCCTGGCTCCACACCCATACCATACACTTGGCCTCACCCTTCTCTAGTGCCCTGGAGTCCTGCTGCTGGAGAAGGGCCGTACCCTGGGAGAGGGCCCGCCTGAGTGGGCTGGGGGCTGGGTGTCCAGAGCTCCACCCAGCTCCCAGTGCAGGCCTCCCTCACGTCCACGCCTCTGCCCTGCTTCCCTGTGGTGGTGGGACAGCTGGAGCAGGCCCCCTCCTTACCCCTCTGTCACCTGCTGATACCCCTCTGGTCTTGTCCCCTTCCAGTGCTCAGGCAGGCGCTGCGGCAGAAACACCAGGAAGCCCAGCAGGCCTGCCGGCCCCACAACCTGCCTGTGCTCCAGACGGCCCAGCAGCGCGAGCTAGAGGTAGGGGTGTGGGCAGGGTGGGCACCACTTGGGCTCTGCTGAGAGGGCCGTAGAGGAGGGGCTCCGGGTGGCTTGGGAGCCACTGGCCAGCCTGGGCCTCAGCCTGGGGTGGGCCGCGAAGGCTCCATGTGCCCACATGTGGCTCTTCACTGTTGGGGGTTGGGGTGTGCTTGGAATGGATGGAGAGTGTGTGATCCCCCCACTCCCCTCCTCCTGCTCCTCGAGACAGCAGCTCCTAATGGGCTGGGCCTGTACAGGGCAGGTGTGAGTGGGGGCCATTGTGCCCCATGGCCTTGGGGATGAGGGCAGTGGTGGGATGATGGAGCCAGCAAGTCCTGCTCCCACGTTGCCTGGGAACAACACAGAGGCCCACCCATAACCAAGAAGCCACCAGTGGTGGGGTGCATGTGGAGGCGTGTGCAGGGTCCCAAGGCAGCCCCAAACCAGGGCATGCAGGGAGGAGGTGCTGAGCCGGGCTTGGCCGCAGCTCCAGTGGGGAGGAAACATACGCAAAGGCCCAGAGATGGTGGCCAGCTTGACAGTCAGCAGAGGTGGAGCCAGCATCTGGCCAGCTCATGGTGGTCCCGAGCTGTCAGGGCTGGGCGAGGCCTGGCACAGCAAAGGGAGGACACCTGACAGGAGGTGCTGGAGGAAGGGCATTTGGGGCAGGTCATCTGAGCCCCTCTGCAGGGTTGTGTGTGGCTAAGGAGCAACGGACCTGGGTGCAGTACGGGATCCATCCGTAGTCTGGGAGCTGGACCCACTGGGAGGTGGGGAGGGGCCAGAGGAGTTGACAGGCCAGGAATGTGTGTGTGAGGCACTGATGGGCAGGAGGCTGAGCCCTTGAGCTGTCTTCACCGTGGCAGGCGGTGGAGCACCGGATCCGTGAGGAGCAGCGGGCGATGGACCAGAAGATTGTCCTGGAGCTGGACCGGAAGGTGGCGGACCAGCAGAGCACACTGGAGAAGGCAGGGGTCGCCGGCTTCTATGTGACCACCAACCCGCAGGTCAGTAGCACAGGCCTGCCCTGGCACAGCCCAGGGGATGTTGGTCCCCAAGGCTAGATTCCATATGGGATTTTAGCTGGTCACTGGGAGCCCAGGCCCAGGGTGTGTGGGGACAGGGGACATGGTGAGTTAGGGAGGCTCCAGGAAGGGTTTCTGCGTTGTGCTCAGCATGGAGGCCGGTCACACTGCCTCCGCCACAAGAGGGTAAGCCATGTGACTACAGGGCATTGCCCACCTTCCCCGGGTTCACTATGCCCTACAGGGCCTCGTGTGCAGTTCCCCTACATCCCTGCACACACCTCCACTTGTGCCAAGCCAGGGCAACTGCAGGCCCTGCCACAGGTGGAGTCCCAGCACCTGCCCCTTTCTGGCAGGCGGTAGCCAGGCTTCACTGGAAGTCAGCCCCATGGGCTCAAGCCTGGTGCTCTCTAGGTCCTGGTATCTGCCCCGGGTCCTTGGGTAAAGGAGGCTGCTTCCTGGGGCCTTTGCCAGGGCTAAAGGGGACCTCACAGTGGCCCCTCTGCATCCCAGGAGCTGACGCTACAGATGAACCTATTGGAACTCATCCGGAAGCTGCAGCAGAGGGGCTGCCAGGTGGGGAAGGCGGCACTATGACCAGGCAGGGTTCCTGCCAGTGACCCGCTGCCCATCTTGGCTGGGAAGACAACCTTGTTCCACAGTCAGCAAAGGCAGCAGAAAGCTGAGTGGCGCTCATCTTCCTGAAGTCTGGCCACCACCCTCCCAGCTGCTTGCAGGAGGGGCACCCCGTGAGGAGAAGCTAGGTGGACCTGGGCTGCGTCTGCCACCCACCTTCACCTGGGCTTTTTTGTCCAAAGCTAGGGTGGGAAGGTAAAGGGAAGAGTGGGCCCAGCCTTCCAGCTGTCTGCCCCAGGCTTCCGATGTGTTCTGCTCTCGGCCCCTCCCTTGGCAGGTGCAGCCCCCGAGTAGGAAAGGCTCATGAGCTGCATGTGACCCCGAGAAATAAAGACGCCTCAGCATGGCCTGCACATGGCTTGCATGACAGCTCTGTGGTGCCTGTCGTGACCAGGGCCTAGCTAGGGCCCTTGCCTGTGGGCTCCGTGGCCTACAGAGGAATCAGCAGAAGACGGCCCCACCCCCATGTCACAGAGGCCCCTCCCTGGGGCAAGTCCGAGGGCACTAGGGCCACATCCAGTCTGCTCTGTGGGGCGGTCAGAGCAGCCAGAGCCTGGTGTGGGTCACTGGGGCCGCTGGGGTGAAGGGCACAGAGCAGCAGAAAGGGTCTGAGGGAGGAAGAGACTGAGGATGGGGAAGCACCAAGCCCACTCTGGGGAGTGTGCTGTCTGCATTGGTCTGAGCCCCAGCTGTGGGGTTGGAGGTGAGGGTATCCAGTGCCCTGCGTGGCTGGGTCTGCAATACGGCTTGAAGGCAGGTGTTGGTGGGTCCACCCTGCCCAAGGTGTGCCGGGGGCGCGTGACACAGGAGAGGCCGAGCCTGAGCGTGAGGCTTCTCGGGCCATCGGAGCCACTCCCTCTGCCACTGACTGCACGTGAGGGCTCTGCAGGGAAGAACATCGTGGGCCTGGAGTCAAGGGCTCTTAGCTGCAGAAATAGTGGTTTATTGACAGGCCACCTTTCCCAGCAAGCCACTGCCCACCTGTGGGGCTCAGGGCCCATGGGTTGAACCCTGCAGTAGGTGGTTCTTCAGGCCCAAGGTCGTGGGGGTGGGCAGAGATACAGCCATGCTCGCTCACTGGAGGGCGGTTTCTGACAGTTCCCAGCAGCTCTGGCAGGTAACGGAAATAGCCCGCACCTGGGTGCCCACGGGCAGGGGCCAGCGGGGTCTCACAGTTTGGGATGTAAAAGGTGTTGTGTGTGAGGTTGGGGTCGGGCTGTAGCCCTGGGTGTTCACAGCCCAGGTGAGGATGTGTTGGGACGTGGCCACAGCACTAGGCCTGGCGGTGGAAGAGGCTGCCCGTGCGGAGCCTCCGCTTGAGCTCCTGCCAAAGCAGCTGCCACTCCCTCTGGGCGCCCTTCATGACTCCGCTGTTCTCTAGGGCTCGGCGGGACAGGTAGGGCAGCACCTCCATCACAGGGCCGTAAGGCACGTACTTGTACACGGGGTAGCCTGCCTGTCCTGCACACAGGGGTGGAGGCGGTGAGTCCCAGCACCTCCGCCCCTGCCCCCCGCCCCCCACCGGAAGCCCAGCTCACCTAGCGGGAAGCTTATCTGGTCGCACATACCCAGAAGCTGTCCGAAGTACACCTGGCAATCGGCGGGGTGCAGGCCCAGTTCCTCCATCCTGTGAACAGGCAGGGCGGTGGGTAAGACCCTCCCTCCACCCCCAGATCCCCACCCACAGGGTAGGGCGTGGGCATAGGCTCTCTCCTGCATAGACCAGGCCTCTTCCCTGCTGCTGCTGCTGCTGCCTCAACCCAAGGCCACCAAGTGCCCCCCTTCCCCAGCCAGCCTCCCACTTGCTGTGCTTGCTCCCCGATGGCCCCTTCCCTGCTGCCCACTATGACCCAGCAAGGCAGATTCACCCAGTGGCCAGCCCTTGGTGTGGCCTGGGAAGCTCTCAGCCCTCCCACCATCCCCTTCTCAAACCCCTCAGAGTTCCGTTGCCTCTGTGTTTCCAGCCCTGTGACCCCACCTCCAGCTTCTCATCCTCCCCTTGCTGGCTGCCCTGTCCGTAAGGTAGTCACCAGGTACTGGTGGCAACTGAGCCTTTGGAAGGTGGGTGGTCTGAATTGAGGTGCACTGCAAGTGTCAAACACATGGGCTTTTGAAGACAGTGTGAAAACTGAATGTAAAAATATCTCACTGTTTTTCTGAAAACATGTTTAAATGGTACTATTTTGGATATGTGGGGTTAATTAAAATGTATATCAAAATTAACTTCATTTTTTTTTAACATGGCTATGAAACATTTGGGGTTAATAGATGTGGCTCGAATTTCTATTAGTGCTACTCAGACGTTGAGGTGGGGGCCCCCAAATCTGTCCACACCCTCTCCTATCCTCACACCTCCCCTCGTAGGATCTTTAAAAAATTCCCAGGGTTTGAAATATCTGTGCATTAATGATTCCCACGTTTTTACCTCTGGCTTCCTGCACGTGCAGATACAGACTCAGCCTATCAGCACCAGCAGTCTATGGCCCGCCCCCATCCTTCCACCCCACAGGGGCGTGTTCCGCCTGGGTCCTCACACCCACCCAGGCTACAGGCTGGGCCTGCTGGTCCCCATCCCTGCCCTTGGAGCCCCCCTCCCTTCTCACTGTCTCAGGACCCCACCCCAGGCTTCCAGAGCACTTAGCGCCTCTTACCCTGGGCCTCCACATGAGGGGCACCCCAGACCGTTTCTCTCCTTCCCCCAGGGCTAGGCTCCAAGGTCGGGGCCCCAGTCTGCACAGTGTTGCCCAGTGTTGCCCAGCTTACATGCCTCTGTCCCCCGTGAGAGCAGGGCTGCCGCTGTGTTGCTGCCTGATGGTGGTGGGAACACTCATGTGGCGTCCTGCAAAAACTGACCCCTCCCCTGCTGCTGCCCCTTCCCTGCCAGTGTCCATGCCTGCTGCCATGTGACTGTAGCTTCGCCCAGCACAGAAGGAGGCTCTCTCCATCTGGATGGCAATATCTGGGCTGAGCATGACTTCCTTTAGCCAACAGAACGATAGCAAATGTGACATGGGCAGAGGCTTGCCCCCTCCAGGGCTTCTGGTAGCCTGAGACCACCTGTGGAGAAGCCTAAGCTGGCCTGTTAGGACACCCGACATGTGATGCAGTGCGCTTTGCTGTCCCAGCCACAAATGAGGCCATTTAGGGCCAACCAGACACCATGTGACCACGGATGCAGGATAGGCCCCGGGCAAGGCCAGCAGAAGCAGCCCGAAGCAGAGCCCAGCCCACACTGCTGGCTCAGAACATACTGTGTTCAGGTGTCTGAATTTTGGGTTGGTTTGTTAACTCAGCCAAAGCTAATCTGACTGAGGTCTCTAATGTGTGGCGTCAGAGGCCCACACTGCTGCCCCTGGGAAGACCAGCCCAAGGTGTTCAAGGCTCTGTGGCCCCTGAAGCAGGTGCACAGGACCTTGGCCTGGCGTGGGCCGCGGAGCCTGTGAGACGGGGAAGCGCTCAGCTGGCACTCAGCATGGGGGGAGCTGTGTCTAGGGCAGAAGGCCACCGCGGCCAAGATGGGGAGGCCACACATGCTCCCAGTAGCAAGATCCAGAAATCAGGTGAAAGGAAGCCCTTCTGAGGGCAGGTTATACCTTTAGACGTTTCACTGTCCTCGCCTAGTCAGTCTGAGTGGACTAGCCTGTGACAAAAACCTAAAACGGGGCAACCACAGGCTGCTGAGATGCTGATGGAAACCTCAGGAGGTCGGCACTGCCAGGCAGGAGCCAGGGCCTCTCTGTGCACGTCGTCTTGGGGTGGACCCTGGTGCCGCACGGACCACTTCTGATCACGGTTCCATCACAGAATTGTACTTTTAAGCCTAAGTGAGAGCCAGCTTTTAAAATTTTCAACTCAGCCCTGTGTTCCTTCAAAAGTCAAAGAAGCCAGAACTGGGGTTTTCCTGGTGATGCAATGGTTAAGAATTTGCCTGCCAATGCAGGGGACACAGGTTCGAGCCCTGGTCCAGGAAGACCCCACATGCCGCTGAGCAACTAAGCCCGTGCGCCACAACTACTGAGCCCGCATGCCTAGAGCCTGTGCTCCACAACAAGAGAAGCCACCGCAGTGAGAAGCCCGTGCACTGCAACGAAGAATAGCTCCCACTCGCTGCAACTAGAGAAAGCCCGCACGCAGCAACGAAGACCCAATGCACACAGCCAAAAATTTTAAAAATAAATTAAAAAAAAAAAAAGAAACCAAAACTAATCTTCCCCAAGCACAAAAGGTGTCCCTGGCCATCCCACGTCCAGGGGTAGGATGGGGCGTCCAAGGAGGCCTCAGGGATGGAGGGAAGAAAGCGAAACAGTCCACCCAGCTAGGAAGCCAGTCAGAGCCAGCCACCAGCGAGGAAACAGCCTGACCCCAGCCCAGCAGGACTCCAGAGGGAGCCTGGACACAGTCTGACCTCCACCTGGCAGCCCTGCTGGCCTCAGCGCTCCTGTTCACAACCAAGCAGCTGCAAATGCAGAGCATTAGAAATCGTGGCCTTTTAGTTGCAGTTTCACACCATGAAAAAGCAGCCCCAAAGCACGACATTAATGAATGGTTTAAGACGACCAGAGTCACCCTCCAGGCAGAGCCTGCAAGTGCCTCTGGGTGCACGCCCTGCACCTTCACTACTCGGCCCAAGCCTTGGGCTTGGGGTGCCCACTGTAGGAGGGGGTGCCCCTGCCTTGCTCCTGGGGAAGGCAAGGGCCAGCAAGGCCACTGCCCGCCCAGCTTCCTGTGGTGGGGGGTGGGGGTGGGGGGAGCTAGGACCCCTGCTGTGGTCCAGTTTGGGTTAAGATATGAGATAAAAGAACGTGGTGATTGGAAATTCCCTGGCAGTCCAGTGATTAGGACTAGGCGCTTTCACTGCCTGGGGCCTGGGTTTGATCCCTGGTCGGGGAACTCCCAGAACACGGCCAAAAGAAAAAAATGTATATTTATTTCACCTCATTCCTATAACTGACTTATAAGGATGCTCCATGGGATAGGCATTTAAAGAGAAAACGGACTATCTTAAATTCTAAACACAGTTTAAAGTGTTGAGAAATTGTTTATAAATGAGGCGACACATCTGAGGGCTCCAACATTTCACATTTAAATTTCACCTAATGAAATTTATTTTTTAATTTGAAACTTTAGTAAGTCTGGTATTAATGTTAAAAACCCAAGTAACTGCAAACAGCCTTTTGGCTACTGCAGCACAACGCCCAGCCGGCCTCAGGGGGTCTGGGGGCCCTAAAGCCGCCACTTCAGCTCGTTTCACAGATGTCCCCCCAAAACCCACTGCCTGCCCACCAGGAGCGCCCAGTGGGAAGGGGGCGGGGCCAACCTGCACAGCGTGAAGCGCACGGTGTCCTCATTGTGCGAGGCCACCATCACTGCGGCCCTGGCGTTGTGCTTCAGCTCCTCCAGGACGTAGTTGAGGCACCTGTGGAGGGTGACGCGTGAGTCAGGCCTGCACAGCCCCTGCAGGGGCAGAGGCAGAGGCAGGTGCAAAACAGTAGACGATCCTGGCGTGGAATTAAAAAGCAAACAGGGGCTTCCCTGGTGGCGCAGTGGTTGGGAGTCCGCCTGCCGATGCAGGGGACGCGGGTTTGTGCCCCGGTCCAGGAGGATCCTACATGCCGCAGAGCAGCTAGGCCCGTGAGCCATGGCCGCTGAGCCCGTGTGTCCAGAGCCTGTGCTCCACAACAGGAGAGGCCACAACAGTGAGAGGACCGCGTACCACAAAAAAAAAAAAAAAAAAGTGAACAGGTCTCGTGCCATTTGGGGAGGGATGCCGGGGTACAGCTCTCATCTTTATCAACCCAGGCAGTTCAGTAGACTTTTATATTAAAAAAAAAAGAAAAACCTTAATGGTTTTGGAAAAAGTAAAACAAAGGCAGAGGAGGTATTGGTTCTGACCCCCGGGTTGCTCCCACGTTGGACAGGGTCACGTTGGGTCAGCTCCAGCCCCTTCCCGGTTTCTCCCCCCACCCCCCCCAGGAAGCTCTGAGGCTCCGGGAGCCAAAGAGGGCAGCGCACCTGTGGTACATGGCGTTGGTGGCCTCGTAGGTGGGGTTGATAGGGTCCTCATACCCAATCTCCAGGGCGCGGGCACGTTCCTGGGCCATGTATGCACCACGCACCAGCTTGGCCCCGAAACACCAGCCCTCTCGGCGAGCCAGCTCCACATCCAGGGTGACATTGTCGTAGGTGTCCTGTCGGCCAGAGCCGAAAGTTGAGGATGACCAGGATGGGCCCCCCTCCAGCCTGCGTCCCATAGGGCCTCCCTGGGGCCCGGGTGCCCCCCAGTGTGTAGTCAGCAGGGGCACTGGGGCCAGCAGCTGTGGTGACTTGGGGGCTGTCAGCACCTGCCTGGACCCCACGCACCCACTTCCCCTTGTCCCCGCAGCCCCTACACCCACCCCACCCTGAGTCCTCCAAACACCTGGCTGGTCCCCGAGCGGCCGCCAGAGTTTGTGCTCAAGGGTCCCTGAGGCACACGCACGAGTCTGGGAAGGGGCCCAGAGCCTTCATCAGACCCTTAGAGGGAACCAAGCTAAAAAGGGCGGGAGTAAACAGTCACTCAAAATCTGGCGATTAAGGCACGTTACATGGACTCCAAAAGCTCCTTCATCGTCCTCCTGCCCCTTCAGCACCCTGTCTGGGGTCTGAGGCCCAGGGGACGGGTCCGCTGGCAGCTGGTCCTGGGGGCCTGTCTCCCCGCGGCAGACGCTGGGCGCACCTTGAGGTAGCACTGGTATGTGTTGAAGATGAGTGGCCTCTCCACATTGAACCTGCGCTGCATCTCCAGCGTCAGGCGGCTGATGGCCGGCTGGAAGTAGGTCTGCTCGGCATCCACCATCAGCCGCACACCCACCTCGCTGGCTTTCTGAGGGGCACGGCGGGGAGAGAGGGTCTGTCTGGGGCCCGGGTGACACGGGTGGCCCCCCACCCCGGCACATCCCAGGGTCCTCGACCTTGGCCAGGACGTCCATCCTCTGGAGCATCCTCGTCATCTGCCGTTCCTCCTCCTCGGTGAACCGTGACAGCAGAGGCTCCAGCTGTCCTGTCTGAGGGGGCAGCGCAGTCAGGCCACGGCAGGGCTCCACATCTGGGCTCTCGAGGCCAGCGCTCCCCCCCGTCCCGTGGGCAGCCTCTCGCCCCTGGTGCAGGGCCTACCAATACCCAGTGCCTGGTACCCGGGACCAGTGGGCCTCATCCCCGCACCCCCTTCTCCACCTGCCACCCTGTTTGCGCATTAAGGTCAGTGTCCTGTCCAGGGTCCCGTCCACGGTCCCGCCGGCCACACAGCGTCCCATAACCGCGCTGCCCACCAGCACACCCTTCCTCACGGGGCTGGCTGCCCCAGGTCAAGCCTGCACCCAAGGAGTCGTCTCCCACGGCCTGCACAGGATCCTCACGATGGGTCCCCCTTCTGTTCCTGCGCAAAGTTCAGGAAGTGACCCTTGACCCACCCAATCACCTGGAAAGACTCAGCCCCTAGCAGGCAGAGGACATGGAAGAAGAACTGTGCCTACAGGCAGACTTGGCTGGCCACACATCACAGACTGACATGCAACAGGGGGCCGGAGGCATCGGCCCCAGATGGTGGCACTCAGGGCGCTGGGCAGGTCAGCAGTAGGCACCCACCCTGCAGGTCCGTGAAGCACGGGGGGCCCTCTGCTTGCCCCGCTTGCCCACTAACACTGCCCAGGGCACTCCCGGCGAGGCCTCAAGCACACCCCTCCTGGGCCCTCCGTCGCCAGGCTGGAGCTTGTGAAAGGCAGCGTCTGTGGGGTGTTTCCCAAGGCACCTCTGCTGCTTCCTCCCATCCCAGCTCAGTGGTGCATTCAAGCACGGCCACAAATGCCCGATCACCCTCCCAGGGGCAGGTGGAGTCTCATTTTTCTCCCCCGAACACAGGCCAGTCTAGCGATTTCCCTTTTAACAAACAGCACTGGGCAGAAGGGACGGCGTGGATCTCCTGAGGCTCGACTAGAATAGGTAACAGCTTCCGCCTGGCTTGTGGGGACACTCATCCTGGGGACCCAGCGCCACTCTGAGGAAGCCCTGGCGGTGTGAGCGGGGACCCTCCGTGACGACCCTGCGAGAACCGTGAGGTGGGGGGGCACAGACGCGCACAGCGTCACCTGCATGTTGGGGACCACCAGGTGCCTGGAGAGCTCGGTCCTGCTGTCAATGAGGCTGCCCCAGTCCAGCAGGTCCAGGGTGCTGTGGGAGAACGCGCGTCAGCATGTGGACCCACGGCCTCACCACGGCCCCAAACCAGCCCCCTCCCTGCAGGAGCACCCCCAGACCCAACCCCACAGAACCTGCCTCAGTGCTCAGTTTTGAAAGACTGGTAAAATGTAAACATGGTCCTCTGTTTAAAAAAACAGAAACCAAAACATGAATATTCTTACATCAGGGCTGAGACCACGCAGGCCACATCAGGCTCGGGGAACAGCTGGACACGGGAGACCAGGCAGGAGGGGACGGCACACTGCCGCCAGCCCCCAGCTCCTCACAATGAGGCTTGGGACCCTCCGGGATCTCAGCTGCCCTCACCCTTCACCCGCCTGCCAGATGGGTCCTGGGATGGCTGGGTGTGGCACCCTCACTCCACAGCCCAAATAATTCTGTAAGAAGCCCTAGGGTTCAAGGGGGCCCATGCCCTGGAAGAGGTCGACCAGGATTGGAGGAAGGCGTTGGGGCTAAGCCAGAACCTTGGCTGAACCAGGGCGGCCGCTCCCGAAATCTCAGCCTGGGGGCTACTCTTACCCAGACACGCCAAGGGTCTCCACAGTGAACCAGTTCTCAATCTCCATCCGGGACGCGATGCCCATCTTCACCACGCTTTCCTTCAGAAGCAAGAGGGCGTTGGCCCCACTGCCATCTCCCAGCCCTGCTCACGAACATCTCCTGCCCCTGCCTGCTGGCCTGTGATGCTAGGCTGACTTTATTATGCCAGTACTGAGACTGGCTACACTTCTGCCTTGGGTTTCTGCTCCAGAGATAGTCTCTCCCCGCTGCCCACCCCCCCACACCTGCCCATCCCTGCGGGTCCACAGAGCTCGGCTACTGGCAGGGCCAGCCCCGCTCCAAGCCTCCCACCCAGCACATCCTCCATCTCTGCTCAGATTCCCTCCCCACCAACCCAGCAGCTGGGGGCTGGGCAGCAGGCCCTGGGAACCCACCTCGGACACTGCCTGGCCAATTCCTTCTGGGCAGGGCTCCTCCCTGGCCCACCTTCTCACACCCACCACGGAGCAGCGGCCTCACCTGCAGTGCAGCCACCTCCAGCTTCGTGTCCATGGCAGCCAGCCCGGCCTTGCCCTGCTCTGCGGCCATTTGGTGGAAGAACCGTCTCCACTTGGTCAGCACATCTGAGAACTGCAGCTGCGGATGCGGGCCTGAGCTGCCATCCCAGGCGCACATCCAGCCCCCTCCCAGGACCCCCGTGTAGCCCGAGCCACCCCATCCCACCCGTGTGCCTGGCTCCCAGGGCCAAGGCACCAGCACACAAGCTTTCACTTAACGCTCACGGCAGCCCCAAGTTCTTACAAACTCCCTGTGGGTGGAAGGTTTTGACACTTACCAGAAACTGGGGTCTCCCCAGTGCAGTGAGCTTAATGGCTGAGAAGCCATCCTCGCTGGCACCACCTATGAGAAGCCGCAGGAAGAGCCGTCAGTGCTGGGGGGTGGGGGTGCGGGACCCTGAGCCTGCGCCCGGAATCTGTGCCACTCAAGAGTTAGGACACTTCTTGGGACGTCCTGGTCGCACAGTGGTTAAGAATCCGCCTGCCAGTGCAAGGGATGCGGGTTCAAGCCCTGGTCCGGGAAGATCCCACATGCCGCGGAGCAACTAGGCCCGTGCGCCAAAACTACTGAGCCTGCGCTCTAGAGCCCGCAAGCCACAACTACTGAGCCCGTGTGCCACAACTACTGAAGCCCGCGCGCCTAGAGCCCGTGCTCCGCAACAATAGAAGCCACTGCAATGAGAAGCCTGCGCACCGCAACGACAAGCAGCCCCCGCTCGCTGCAACTAGAGAAAGCCCGCATGCAGCAACGAAGACCCAACGGAGCCAAAAAGAGAAAAAGAAAAAAAAAAGAAAAAAAGAGTTAGGACACTTCTCATCGACATATGACAGACTTCAGGAGGCAGGCGGTGGCCGTTCTTCGTATTAGTTACCTACAACACATGGTACTGGGTCTACCTTGCACCTGGGCCCTGAGACCCCTAGAGCACGAACAATCCAGCCACCCGATGAGACAGTGCAGTGGCACCAGCGCATCTTTCTCCCTTGCCCACCAGGCCCAAGCAGGCCCACGGTGGCCATGCTTCCCGGGCAGGCTGCCTGGCCGTCAGAAGCAGCTCTGGTGGCTGCCTGGCAATCTCAGGCCGAGGGGCGTGGCAACAGGAGGGGAGAGCCCACCGAGGACCCAGACGCCTGGGCTGGCTGACCACCCATGGCAGAAGGACAACGACCCTACGCAGCCCGCAAACACCCTGCACTCGGCTGCTCCAGATGCCCCACCATGCAGGTGGGAAACGGTGACTCAGCAGGGTTTGAGTTTGCCATGTGGGTCCAGGAATGCAGTGGGCAAAGGAGCTGGTGATGCCTGCCCACTCAATCCCTGCCTGTTTCCTCTCCAATGCCCTCGGCACCCGGGGCTGCCCCTAGGGGTTCACCAAACACAGAAACGCCCAGCAGAGCACAAGCTGGAGGCAGAAGGCACTCAACCACCACCGCCATTCTCTCCTCTGGCTTCTGGAAGCCCATGACACACATCTTTGCTTCTGTGGGGCCCTCCCTGTCTGTCTGCCCCCAGGCAGAGTGGGCAGGGAACCAAGAAGACGCCCCTGGCACTGGACACTGGGCAGCCAGGTGTCTGCCTGGCCGCCCGGGGTGCCCAGCGCTGCTCCCAGGAGGCTGCCTCCGGGCGTTGCTCACTCCCACTCCTTAAAGTGTTCAGAAGGTGTGGGACCCACTAACAGGAGGGCTGCTGGCGACCTGATGGACGCTGAGGCCTCTGTGACCTCGCGGCTTAACTCACCTCCCTAGCAGGTGTTCCCACCCAGAGGCCACACGGGGAAGAATTCTCTTTTAAAGAGGACGTGGCACCAGCTCCCGGAATGGTGTGGCCCTCGGCAGAGCCAGGGGTCATGTGACAAGAGTCAAGCCCCTGCCTGGGACTGGGGGCCACTTGGCCCACTGACAGGCCCACATCTGGACACCTGGTACCCAGGAGAGGGGAGGCGCCCTCCTGTGGGCAGCCAGGCTCCTCAGGAAGGAGCTGGACTCAGGTGTGAGACCAGGTCATCCTCAGGACCAAGGCCACAGAGATGGGGACGGAGCCCTGAGCAAACACTCCAGGCCCGGGCTTGTGTTCCCACACCAGCATCTCCTCGAGTGGAGGTCAGCCCAGGCTGGGCCTGGCGGGTGGCAGGCCAGCGACAAGCAGGACCCCACCTGAAGCCTCGATGCAGCGCAGGAACGTCTCCATATGGCTGTCACACTTGGCCTCGCTGGCGTAGAAGTAGGTGCGGGCGCTGACAACGCCATCCCTGCGGTCTCCGAATGCCCGGTGGGCCTGGAACTGCTTCTCCCTCTTACTGGTGCCTGGAGAGGTGGGCATCCGGCCTGAGCCACCTCCCCACACCCCCAAGCCCGCATCCCGCCACCAGCGCCGCACTCCAGCTCCAGCCCCATCCCACCCCGAGCCCACGGCCCCCTGCCTGTGCTGCTCCCCAAACCCGCCCATCCTGGCGCCCACTCTTCCTTCTTGGGTCACCCTAGTCATGTGGCAAACCCAGGGCAGGAAGGCAAAGCCCAGACCCACCAAGGGCCGAGTGCACCGGCCCCCCAGGTGGGCCGTAAGGATGTGTCAGCCACTCATAATGACGGCCTGGGTGCCCAGGGACACGGGGAGGAGCCGGGGGTGTGTGCGGGTGGGGAGCAGGCTCGTTCCTGAATGGCTGCCTCCCACTCACCATGGCCGTCCCTCTCCGATGCTGAGGTACAGGACCTGCAGGAGGGAAGAAGAGGGAGAGGGTCGCGGTCATGCCACCTCAGGTACAAGTGACAAACACGTCCCATTGAGGAGGCACAGGTGGGAGGAAGTAGAGGCTGAGCCCTGACCCTGACCCAGGAGGGCTGAAGAGGAAGGCAGGGTCACCTGGCCAGGTAAGAGTGACTCACGCCACCCCACCCACCCCCAGCCTCCGGGGTCACCTTCTCTGAGCCTGGCAGCCTGCAAGCCCTGCTCCGGAGGAACCTGGGTCTCCCCCCTGGGTGAGGCCCCCTCCCTACACTGGGTGAGGAGGAAATAAAGCAATACACAGCCCAGTAGGTCCTTGAGGCCGGCTAGCCATGGGGTATTCCTTCCTGTGAGGAAAAGGCGGGGCGCGGCCCAGTCAGGGCTGAGGATGGTGGAGAGAGAGAAACCACCAGCTTCCTGATCCCCAGAGCCAAGGAGCGGGGCCCCTTGCTGTGCCCTCTGCCCACAGCCGGCCCCACCTCCACCCACGCTCCTCAGGATTATTTTCAAACCAGCAACCACAATTTATTTTTTTAATGCAAACCCTCCCCTGGCCATCATACCTGAATATACCCAGTCCTCATGAGGACAGGACAGAAAGGGCACCTGTAAGGCCCGATGCAGGCCGCCCCGCAGCTGTGGCCCACTGAGGTGGAGGCATGACATGGCACCCGCCATCTGCATCAAGGCAGGGGCCTCATCCCAAGGTTGGCAGCTGCGGAAGGCTCGGGCCTGCTCTGTCACCACACAGCCCATAACCTGCAGGTATCCACCTTCTAGGCAGACTGCCCTCCACTGAGGGGACACCACTACCCAGAGGCCCCCAGGGGCCCGGGGCCGTGTGATGGTCCCAATTAGCATTTCCACAGCTGGCCTTCTACCCTCCAAGCCCCAGCCCAGCTCCAAAGGCACAGGGGAGCCAGCGGGCCACACAGCCACGTGATCAGGGGCAGTGGCCTATCCCAGAGCAGACAGTACTTAGCATGGGCGGGGCTGCACTCTTAACCAGGCCCGGCGAGTGGATCACGAGGAGACAAAGATGGCAGTTACCAGGCTGGGGGGAAGGGGAGTGTTGTGTCACCATGAAGAGAAGAGCATGCTCTGTACACACACACACGTGCAGACACATGTGCACACATGCACACACGTGCAGACACATGCGTGCACATGTAAGTGCACGGGCCAAGATGTGGAGGAGGGAATGGAGTGCCCCCGGGGGCAGGGGGCAGGAGAGGACCGCAGGAGCGACCCAGGGGCTTGCAGGAGTGGCAGGAAGACCCCAACCATCCCCTCAGCCACCTCCAAGCTCAGCTCTGCATCAGGTAATTTGTTGGCTGGACACCTTTTAGAAAAAAGTGAAAAGTGAGGGGAGACCACGCCAGCCGCCCTCACACCAGCTCTCCCCTGGTGAAACGCAGGAGGCAAGAGAAGAACACAGAAAAGCCTGTGGGCTCCCAGGCCCTGGCTCCAGGCAGCACCCAAGACGCTGTGCACACCAGTCCCGAGGAGCGGCCTCCACCCTGGGGACCAAGGCCCAGGCCTCGCCCCCAGCCAGCCCTGGGTTTGCACAGCCAGGACACA
Source organism: Delphinapterus leucas (assembly GCF_059928025.1). NCBI lineage: Eukaryota > Metazoa > Chordata > Mammalia > Artiodactyla > Monodontidae > Delphinapterus > Delphinapterus leucas. Next base: position 27,392,910 of record NC_143142.1, on the reverse strand, counting down.
CACACCTGCTGGCCACACTGTCCCCAGCCATCCTCATCACAACCTCATCACAGCCAATCATTGAGAGGAACCCAGCCCTGCGCCCTCTCCCCACGGCCCTCAGCCTGCTGGGGGGACCCTGCGAGGCTCCTCTCCTAGAGTTAGGTTCCTGGCCTCTGCCTTCTAACAAGTGTTCTGGGAAACACCATCCCACCCCCTCCCTGGATGGCTATTCTCCCTCCTGCGCCTCTGGCCTCCTACCTCCTGCTTCCTAACCTGGGGAAGCCCCACGGACCCCCTCCTCCCAAGGCCATGTCCTCAGAGCACCTGCTGGGCCTCTTGCATGTTCAGACGCCCCCATCTTTTCTGTGCCTCTTATGGTTATGCCTGGGGCAGGGCCCCACCGCCTGCGCTCGCTCCCCGCCCCACCCCACTCCACTCCTGTGGCTTTAACTTGGGGCAGTGGCCTCTACATCATTCCCCAGAGCAGGGTCTAGGGGCTCCGTTCCCCACACAGGGGCTCCTGATGGAGAATGCGTGGCATCTCGATGGCGTGGATGTTCGATCAGTGCCTATGAGCCTGGTTCTGCACCCTCAGCCAGGCTCCACCAAGCACACAGGGCTGCCTGGCAGCAGCCCTGCCACTGGCATCGGACGGCGGCCACCAAATTAGGACAGGAAGGGACTGCTGTTCACGTCCCAAAGCCCACAAAGCAGGGCTCCTGCAAGACAAGGGGCACCAACAGCAGGGTGGCCCCGGGTCACAGGCTCCAGTGCCCAAGGTAGGGCGAAGCCGGCCCTTCTCCCAGCGCTCCCCTGCAGGGCAGGGAGGAAGCCAGGCAGATCGCCCTGGGAAGGAAGTCTTTTCATACCAGAGAGAGAAAATCCCACTGTGAAACCACCAGCCCTCACCCAGACCCAGCGGGGATACAGTCCATTAGTTATTCAACAGGCAGCCTCAGTGCAGGCTGCAGCCCCAGCCCACAGCCCCCCTAGGAACACCGGGGCGCTGAGCTGGAGAACCCCGCCTTCAAGACAGCAAATCACAAGGCAGGGGCTTGGCTCCCCAGGCCAATCCACCAGCAGCTCAGCTCGGACATTCCGTTCCCAGGGCAGGAGCCTCATGTGACGCCTTCCCCTCCCCTCCGTGCCCCTCCCCCTCCCCTCCGTGCCCCTCCCCCTCCCCTCCGTGCCCCTCCCCTCTCCTTCCCTCCCCTTCCCTCCCCGCCCCACCCCACTCCTTCCCTCCCCAGGCCAGAGCAAACACCAGAGCTTGAGACAGGGCAGGTTACTCAGCAAGCCTCCCAAGCCTCACACGGTCAGGTGCGGCTGCTGTCAGGACTTAGGGGCCCAGATGCCAGTGAGGGGTGGAGGGGTGCAGGCACCAGCCCAGAACTGGGCGTTTTGCAAAGAAAGGGCTGGTTCTGCCTGGATCTCCCATGAGGCTCCTACTTCAGGAAGCAGAGGGTGAAATGGTCCTTGAGTTCTGTCCTATGGCCCAGGAGGGTGGGTCGGGGGATGCCCATCTGTCCCCATACTCACTGCCCAGAGAACGGGCCCTGCAGCCAGCTGGTGACCTCGGCAGGAGCCGCTGGGCTCGCCTGCCACACATGTGCTCCTGGCAGCACATTCCCTTTTCCTCGGACCCCCAGGCAGTCTCCACACCCACCAGGTGGGGCCCACCTGCTAATCAGGAAATCACCTCAGGGGCCAGGCAAGGGTGGGACAGTGGGACCTGCCCAGTAGGTCAGAATCCCCAGAAGAGATGCTGCAGGAGAGCAGGAAGCCAGAGCACCTCCAACACCAGTGTCAGCAATCCCATTTTGTAAACTGCTGGGTAGCACCCAGCAGCCACCATTGAGTCACGGACACTCAATTCTGCCCCTGTAGGGTGAGAGCACTTTGAATTTCACATAATTTTCACGTGTCACAAAACATTACTCTTGCTTTGTTTCAACCATTTAAAAATACAACAATGATTCTTAGCTTGCAGACCGTACAAAACCAGGCTGATCGGGCTGGGGACCAGAGTCTGCTGACCCCATCCTCGCCCCTCCTCCAGCTTCGGCACACAAGGCCTCGGTGGAAGCCCAGAGCTGTCATCCTCACGGGGCAAGAACACAACCCCAGGCAGACCCAGGAGGGCTGCCGTTAGTCAGGTGGACAGAGCTCTCCCAGCCAGGCCCAGCCCAGCCCCGGTGTGCTGGGGCTGCCAGCAGGTGCCACGCGGGCCTTACTCCATCTCCTTGCGTTCGGCCTCCTCGGGGGTCAGGTCCTCCTCCACACCATAGTCCAGGATAGAGCCCACGCCGAAGGCCCTGTTGTGCTGGATCAGGGGCCGGATGGACTCCTGGTCCTCACCAGCCACAAACTGCCCGTAGAAGGTCATCTTCATCAGTCTGTCGAACAACCTTTGCCCCAGAAGTCTCCTGGCAAGACGGAGCAACTGAAAGGTAAAGGGCAGCGGCTATGCTGGGCCACCTGGCCTCCCATGTCCCCAGCAGGACACTCCTGCTCCCCCGCCCGCCCGTCACAAAGCCTTGACGTGCTCTCCCCAGGGCCAAACTCGGCTCATGGCCTTGGTTTTACGGTGACACCACCCGAAGCAGATTGCTTCTCTGCTCACAGTGAGTGTCCATGCCCCGCTCCTCATGCAGGGTGGCCAGTCCTAGGCGCTGCTCTTGCCTCCCTGCCCTGCACGCTCATGGGTGACCCCAGTGGCACATGGCAGTCGCCTGACTACCGCTCGGTGGATAAAGAAGTGAACGGCAGCTCTCTCTGGGAACAGCAGTGGGCGTGTTCATAACATTCTCTGTATCCACACCTCTGCAGGTTATGCTGGGGAAGAGGGGGATTTGGTGTGAGTTTCTAGAAGGTGAGAACCCAGATTTTTCAATGTTTTGTTCACTGCTTATTCCAAGTCCCTAAAACAGTGCCTGGCAAGGGGCCGGCCCTCCAGTGGGTGCTGAACAGATGAACACACAAAACTCTGAGTGAGTATGAGTTCCGCTGGAGAAAGCATAGGCTAAAAGTGAGCCAGGTAACCACCCACAAAGGTCTGGGAGATGACCATCCACCCGGGACCAGCGGGGACTCACACGCTCATCCAGCCCGCAGCCGGCCGGCAGCCCGAGAGTACGTCCCCCAGGGGAAGACAGCCTCCCAAACGACCCAGCTTTCTCCTCCAATCATATCTCGCCACACCCCAAACTTCTGCCATCATCATTCAAATGTCCCAAGCAACTGCCTCCTGCCCGACACAATTTTAGGGTGAACAGAACAGATGACAGGGCTCCCATCCTAGTGGCAGGGAGACCCAGAAGGAGGGAGGGGCAAGGTACCTCCATGAAATTCAGAATGGGGGTGAGGGAGTGCCGGCCAGGGCAAGGGCGGGAGGTGTTTGCTAACTTAGATCCAGGGTGCAGGGCTTGCCAGGCTAGGAGGTGACGCGGTGCTCCTGCACTGGGGACAGTGGTGGGAAGGAATGAGGTCAAGGAGGGGCAGGGGGATGACCACTGGGAGGACACACCCACCATCTGTCTGGGAATTCCTGTGTCTACTATCCCCAGCTCCAGCTCCAAGGCAGGAACAGTCTAAGGTTTCTCAAACCCAGTGAATAACAGAACCCCACTTTTTTGTGAGGAACATCTCTTGGGATCAGGGTCTCAGGGAGCAATCTCTAGTCTAAGCAAAAGCATGAGTCAGTCACATACCTTCATCCACAAACCAGTCCCAAACAGCCCAAGCCTCTCAAAGGCCGACACACCTGAACTGTGGCTGGCACCCAGACGGAGATGCTTAAGGAGCCGTGCGGCAACAAGAGGGAGGGTGAAGGTTTCCAGGCCATCACCTCTGTCTGTGCCGTGTCTGATTTTATTGCATCTCATTATTTTTATAAAGAAGAAGAGAAATGGAAAGTGGAAGTGCCAACCCGGGAGACGGGCAGGCCTCCTCCACCTCACAAGAGCCCTAGCCAGCAGTCACGAGTCTGTGGGTCAGAGCACTCTAGCAGGAGGAAAAGCCAGGTCTTGGATATATCAAAGTTCACCCCAGAGGCAGGCGAGGCAGAAACAGGGACCTGAAAGCCAGCATTCAGCTCTGGAAAAACCCGGACATCATACACGTCAATTCTGAGGACTGTCAGAAACAGTGTGTGTGGAAGTGGGCCGACTGTCTACTCTAGGGCCGGCAAACTTTCCCGCCCAGGAACACGTGGTAAATAATTTAGGGCCACCCAGTCTCTGTCATAACTACCCAACTAGCATGAAAACAGCTCCAGCCAACGTTCATAGAAGGAGCAGGAGCAAGGCTGATACTGAGATGTGGTCCAGGGGTCATGGGCTGGTGACCTCCCGCTCCCCTCCTGTTCCCCTATTGTCAGAGGGAACAACAGGGAAGGCCACCCAGGTAACCTGAGCTGGTCACCGACCCTCTCACCCTGGCAAAGGGGAGGCCAGCCTGTCACAGAGGGCTATGGAAGCACATGGTGCAGGGCTGGCAGTTTTAAGCCAACTCCAGAGCAAAACAGCCCCTTTAAAACCATCCTGGCATCAGGCGTGCCCTGGGGTGGCACTACCTGAGACAAGGGTAGCCCCACCTCTTCCCCAGGTAGGAACATCCTTCATGGATTTAGAAACTTGCACTAGTAACACAAACACCTTAAAAGACTCAAAGACATGTCTGCAGAGCGAGGACGGGTAAAGCCGGTTCTCTCCCCTCCCTGACTGCCCCTTCCCCCACATTCTCCTGCACTGGCTCACACCCAAGCACAGAGGCTTTCATCATGGAAGACCTTAATTTTCTAAACCCTTCTCAAAAAGGCCTGCCTTCGGGCAAGTGCAGGCCCCCACTGGGTCCTGAGCCAATGCCACAGCTCAAACTGGGCTCCTGCAGGCTGACACTCCCTGGGGCATGAGCTGCACAGACCTGCACTGGCTCAGCAGGAGGAATTTTTGCTGCAGGCCAGAGCACAAGAAGGACCAGGTTCTGGTGAGCGGCCCACTACTCTAATTCTGGCCTCTGCCCCGTCTCCTCCAGCACCAGGCACCAAGGCCACTGTCACCAGTGGGACCACCAGCAATGATGACAGGGGGAACAGGTCCCACGGAAGGCAGGCAGAGCGCACCACACAGTTACCGGGCTCCTTAAGGATGTCCCCAGGGCACAGGTAGAACACGAGGGGAGCGTGGGAGAAGCCTCCTTGCTCCTCCAGGCACCCACAGCACAGTCACAGTGCACTGGCACTTGCCCCAGGCAGGCACCCAAGGGACGGTGGAGCTGACATGTCCCTCCCATTGTTGCCCATAGTACCCGAGGACCCACAACTCTGCTGGCTTCTCTGCTGGTTTTGAACCTAGCACCTTCAGAGCCACCCAACTCTAACTCTGCCCTCATCACCCACCCACCTTTGGTGGCCTCACCTTCCTGTATGCCCAAGGTGTGGCTTGGTGCTCCTCCTGGGTCCAGTCTCCCTAGCCTCTGCCCGGAGCTAAGGTGCGCTCAGCACAGTCTCACTGAGAAGTCCACACCACCTGCTTGAAGTGCCTTCAGGACCCTCAGCACCAACTGGACCCTTGCTTTTAAATCGTTCCCAGGATCACCTTGACCAAGAGTGGCTAAGACACTTCTGCTTTTCACTTCCCCAAAGCCCTCACACTTTTCAATGTAACTGTGTTAAAGTTTCAAAAGTCGGATATTTGAGCAGCAAGCGTCCCATTCTCCCTCAACATTGTCTGTTCAGAGTGACCATGTCTGGGGATCCCCTGGGTCACAGCGTCCAAGAACTCTGGGGTCCCAGGCTATGAGCCGCTCAGTACGGCCAGGCTTCCCTTTGGGCAAAATAGACGACACTCAATTTTAAATTTCGGGTGAACACTGTGTATTACTGCAAGCAGCATATAGCTTAATATTTAAATTAATCTTTGTTTTTAGCTGCCAGTAACTGACACGTAGTAAAATTCACGGGCCCGAAAGGGCGTGCAGGATACACCTTCCTTCCTGACTTCCCGGCCACAGGCGATGCTCCAGAGGCCCCGCTTTCCACTTTGAAACTTCATAATGGCTCCCAGGACCGGCGAAGGCCCGCGGGGCCCTGGCCGCACTCCACCCCCAGCGTCCCCGAGCCCCAGCACACCTGCTCGTGGCGCGCCAGCAGCGCGGGCGAGGCGCAAAGGCGCAGCACCAGCAGGCTGCGCGCCAGCTCCCAGCTGCGCCGGCTCCGGTATGCCTCCTGCGTGTTGCCGAAGTCCACGGCGGGCACTGGCGGCCGCGCGGCCTCGGCCGCCCCGCGCCCCCGCACGGCTTCCAGGCCCGCGGCGTGCTGCTCGCGGGTCGCCGGCGCTGTAGACAGCGGGGCTCGGCGGGAGAGGGCGGAGCGTAGCACGGGGAAGGCTCGCCTAAGACTCATGGCTGTTGTGCATGGGCCCCTGGGCTGATTAAGTACGCGCCGCCAGCCCCGCCCCGCGCTCGGCCCCGCCTTTTCCCGAGAGGCCCTGCCCCGCGCTTGGCCCCGCCCTCGGTCGCGCCCCACCACACCCCGAGCTCGAGCCTCGCCCTCTCCCCCGGAGGCTCCGACCCGCGAGTTCCTGAAAAGTGTGGGTCCCCTGGCAGGCCCCGCCCACCGAGCGGCGCCACGTGCGCCTGAACCCCGCCTTCTCGGCTAGTGGCCGCCCCCCCGCCCCCGAGGAGACCCCGCCTACTTGGCTGACCACCCTAGCTCCGCCTGCTCCGCTGGAGGGCCCACCCTCCCCGCCCCCGCACACCTGTACACCTGGGCGCCTCCCTGGGCGTTGAGCTGCAGGAACTCACAGCTGAGGCCGGGGCTGCGAAGAATCCGGGAAGGCCGAGCTCGATGCTGCTCCTCTCCTGTAAAGGGGCTTTGGGAAGCCCTCCGTCCTCTCCCCTTCCACCGGCCTCCCTTCACTCCTAAGGACCTTCAGGGCCTTCCCACCCTCTGTCCCTCTGCCTTGGATTCCCTTCCTTCCAACATCATGCTAGGTCTGCTGTCCCAGCCCCAGATTTCACCTCCTGGGAGGAACATGTCTTGACCACCCTCCCCATCACTCCCCCTCCCCACACCTGCATCTCCTCAGGATGTTCCTGCACACCGACGGGTGCTGGGTCTGACTGTGTGTGGCAGCCTCACGCCATACTTTGCCCACCTGTTTCACCTGGTTCTCTGGGTGCTCCATGCATCTTGGTGCATTGGACACCCTGACCTGTTTGGCACTTGGGACTGAATAATTGTGCATTGAAGGATGTTTATCAGCATCCCAGGCTTCTACCTGCCAGATGGCAGTAGAACCCCTCCCCCAGACCTTGCTCATGTCTCCTGGGGGATACCATCACCACGCCCTATATTGAGGGAGGCTTCTTGACATTGTCATGGGCCTCTTGCCCCCCTGCCCCCTATTGGAGTTGAAGAGGAAGAGGGAGAGACACGGGGCAGGTGAGTCAAGGCCCAGGGACAGGAACTTGGGGGTCCCTCCAGCAGCTCAGAAACTTAGCTCCCCAAGAGTAGGCCAGCCTTGACAGCTGGCCATGGCCACCAGACTCTCCCATTTTCCTGTCATGGATAAACTTCCCTCCTCCTGAAAACCCTTCAGGGACTCCCCGCTGCCATCTGGACAAGGCTGCTGGTTCAGCCTGGCTCATCGGGCCCTCAGTGGCCAGGCCCTGCCTACACCCACCTTACCTCTCACCGTGCTAGTCAATCTGCTGGCCCCTCCTCTGAGCTCCAGGTCATTTGCACACTGCTCGCTGCTCTGGGGCACCTGTCCCTCCCCTTGCACCCCAGCCCCCACCCTCCTCCTCCTCCTCAGGGTCGGCTTGGTGGGCACATTCCCAGCTGGGCACCAGCTTGACCACAGCTCCCTCTTCTTGCACTTGACTCCCAGCCACCTGCTGTGTCCCTCCCCAACTGCCTCTTGATGTGTCTTTATTGAATGAAGAAAGGAAGGAACACATTTGATGTGGGAAGTTTGATGCCAAGCTCTAGGCTGGTGACGGGGTTGGAGACGTCCTCCAGGCCCCGCCCTGAATCCTGAGTCGCCCTGGACCACACCCAGCCCTTGCCTAGCACCCTGGCTCCTGCTTTACAGGCAGACACCCCGCTGGTGCCATGTCTCTCCTCTGCTGGGCACACAAAGCTGGCCTGGGTTGTGTTCCCCCAAGAGCGCCTGTACCTGGTTACCAGGATCGGACCCAGGTCCCCAGCCCTCAGCATCATGTGTCAGGACAAAGTGCAGTTCTGTGGGCACCTGGTGACACACACACCAATCGGTGTTGGTACTTAGTCCCAGCTGACACACAGCGCTGGAGCTGACCCTAACCCCAACCCTTCCCACCAGCAGCCAGTACTGCGCTTGGCCCATCTTCAGGATAATCTTGTTGATCTCATCTGCCCCTGCCAGTGATCTCCCTCTAATGCACTCATATAAGGGGCCAGGGTGGGGGGGGTACCACAGCAGCCCCAGCTGTGCCACGGCTCACTGCACTGATAGTGAAGAATGCTGGTAATCATCCACGTCACACACACTTTTGGCAAAATGATTGTGCATGTGAAATGCCAGGTCAGCTCGTGGGCTGACCTTCCCACGCACCTGTCCTCCGACATCTCCAGCCCTGCTCTGACTCAGGGAATAGAGGGTAGAGTCTAAGCCAAAACACAGCTGACAAGGTCAAGGCAAGGTCCAGGCAAATCTCACAGACCAAGCAGCACAGTCGTGGTCAGTGCTGGGCCCAGCCTGGTACCGCACCCCAGCCAGGGACAGTCCCCAGGGGCATGTTCAGCTCTGCCTCCTGTGTGGGAGGTCACACTGGGTTCCTTGCCTCACATCAGCACTGGATTCCTGTCCTTCAGCTCAGGAGACTGAGACAGATCTGAGAAGGCCAGACCTCTGGGGTCTTTGCCATGTGGCAGTCACCTGCTGGTCACACCTGGATGAGGGCGAGTCAGCAAGGGCTCCGAGGAGGAAGCAGCTGAGCGGCAGACCCTAGTGGACGGGTCTGTCCCACTCAGTGGACTGACCCATCTCAGAACAGTCACTGACCCACTTTTGCCACAGTCGTGTGGCCCGGTTCTTCCCAGAGAGCACACCCTCTGAGTTCCCCCTGCACCTCGTCTCCTACGGATACCCAGTAAAATGTTTGTTTTCACCTCATTGGTGAGCATGACATTGGAACTCTGTCAAAGTTGTTATTTTGCCATGGGCCTCTTACCCGTATTTCCTGAAATATTTGTCTGCCCGAATCGTGGCTCCCTGTCAGAACACATTCTAATTTATTACAGTTTGCTGCTTGCTCTATACCCATTTTCACTGATATATTTGCTCTGTCTGCACACAGAGGAATTCATTCACATTTGTTTAATTTGGGGATTGTCTTCCTGTTATCAGCCTGCACCAAACACAGGCCAGTATTTGCCCCCCCGGAGCGTAAATTCCCTCATGGGCACATCATCCCCTTATCCACTCCCTGCCAGTGTTCATAGACTCTGCCCGAGCTCTGTTTAACTCTGTGATTTTAGTCATTGTTTTTCAGAGCTAGTAAAATATGATTGCATTCCCTGACATTAAGGTTGTCTGCTCGATCTCAGAACACGCTGCTGTGTTTACGTGGATGCCATCACTCTTCACCACACAGGCCGCTTTGTCTGGTGACTTTCAATACATGTGAGGAAAGGCATTCAGATTTCCCCCCCAATTCTTTCTCTGTAAAATCAAAGTGTCCTCTGTGTGCTGACAAGCATGGCTGTCACAACCTTCCCCCTCGGGAGCTATGATTGCTGACCCGGTTTATGCAGCAGAAACTGAGGCCCAGAGGGGAGGAACAACCTGCCCAGGGCCCACTACAGGATTGGAAGCCTGGGTCACTGTCCCCAGAGCTTTCTTCCACCTTTTCTGGTTGTCAGGCGTGCACTAGGTCTGCGGAGCACACGACCCCCGGTGACGCACGTGGCCGGCACCGGGCTGGGGACCTGCAGGCCAAGGAGGCAGGAATGTGGGGACCCCAGCCTGGGCTCAGGCCTTGAAAAGGGGCCAAGCCCAAGGGACCCGCAGCCCCTGGTGACAGAAGGGAGGGCATGACAGCAGAGTCGAGGCTAAATAAGCCTGTGCATCTGAGGTTAGTGGAGTGGAATCCTGCCCACGAAGAGGGCAGTTGGCTGGGGGCTCCAGACGCCTTTAACGGGACGGAGCAGGCACATGTCATGTGAAGGCCGGAATGACACAACAACAGGAACAGCAGCCCACGGCAACCCAGTTCAGGTTGTGTCCTAGGCACACCCACACCTGGAGTGCAGGGACTGCAGAGGGAGGCCACAGACTGTGGCTCTGGGCCAGAGAGAGTTTGGGACCTCTTCCATGGGGAGATGAGAGAAACAGTAATCCCCCCCAGGGGTTACTGCCAACAATCAATGGGCACCGAAGGCGTTTAGCACAAGCCCTGGCACCAACCAAACTCCTGACAAACCAGAGCTCTGCTCTCGCCAGCTGCGCGGGGCACCTGAGAGGTGCGGGGAAGCCTCAGGAGACCAGGTCTCCCACAGGCTGGAAGGGGGCCCCAGGGGACCGCAGGACTTGACAATGAGCAGGTTGCAGGCAAGGATCCCGTGTGGAAGCGGATACCCTGCTGGCATCTGTCCTGGGGACACAGACATGGCAGTCCCCTCACACAGAGCTTCCTGCATGATGGTTGTTCCCTCGGGGGGCGGCAGCAGGTCACCAGGGCCCTGGACATTGAGGATGGCCAACGGGTCCTGGGCCAAGTCTCAGAAGCAAGGCCATCCTGGGAAGCTGTGACTTTGGTCCTCCTGCCCGCAGCCCTCCCTGGGTGACCCACACACACCCTGTGAGTCTGGGTGGGATGTGAGAGACATGCCACCCATGGTCCTCTGCAGTCAACTAGAAGCCAGGACTCTTGGTGACACTGGGCCAGCCATACCCTCTCTGCTCCAGCCTGGTGATGGTGGCACCCCAGCCCAGGTGGAAACCTCCCCGGGGAGCAGGAGCCAGCTGCCCCATGTGGCTCCTTTGGGGCATCCAGCTGGCTTCTCCCTAAGGCCATGGGGCATGATGTAGGGTGATGCCTGTGGTCTCTGCACGTGCCATGGGCCCAGCAGGGCCTCCCGGGAGAGTGCAGTGGGATAGACACAGTCACTCGTTCCTTTACACACCTGTCTACTTTGAGCTTTTTAATCCCAACAAGCAGGTGTGACTTCTGTAATTAAAAAAAATATTTTTAAAGTGTGTAAATAATAGCCATAGAAAGAAAAGGCAAAGCAGGGACTCTGGCTGAAGTCCTGGATGTTCGTGAGGAGCTGGCTCAAGGCAGGGTTACACGACCGGCCTTTCATGCCTTTGGACACAGGTGGAAATGGTCCTGGCCCTGCCAGGTGCCTCACACACGTGGGACTTGCACAGCTCCCTGTCCCTGGCGGTCTCTCTCCCAAGGTGGGAGGCCCTGGTATGCAGGGGTGAGCTTGTCCAGAGTCCCCAGGGCTTGGCCTGGCTACGTGTGCCAACCCGGCCACCAGCAACGGCCTCAGCACTGGCCATGCTTCCTGGGCACCCACGCAATGACTGGTTGGCTTCCTGGAAGAGGTGACAGCTGAGTTGGAACAAGGAGGACCCTGGACTGGTAAGGGAGAGCTGGGGGCTTCAGGGGGTCACAGTGAGACTTGGCCCGAGATGCGGAGGCTTGCAGTCCTCCTCTACCAGCTGGACGCACCCTGAGCATCCTCCAGCCTGCGGGGCTCCTGGGGTCGGCTTGTAGCCTTTGCTTCTGACTTCTGACCCTTCACCACGGGTGCCCCCACGCCCCTTTGTCTGCCTTCAGCAGTACTGGGATGAGCCCTCGCCACCAGCTCCCATCAGTCCCAGCTCCCGAATTAGTGCCAAACCACAGCCTCTCCTGGGGGTCTCAGCATGGGGGGAGGTCAGGGGTTCCCTGCCCTGCCCCTCCCCCAATAGTAGCTACATCAGAACTTGCACCGGGGTCCCCAAGATGGGTTCCCTTCGGTAGGGGTCGGGGACAGATGGGGGCTTCACAAAGCATGACTGAGGGCCCCAGTTCCTCCTGCTGCCCCAGCACCTCTCGGGGACTTCAGGCCTCCTGCAGAGCCATCTCCTTGGGCTGCATGGAGGCATTTCGGCCCAAGGTCTTGCTGGGGGTTGCTTGGCGGCAGGGGCAGGGCCGGCCTGGCACGCTGGGTCCTGGATGAGGTCTTGGGCTGGGATTTCTCACAGAGCCCCCTGATAAAGAAGGTTTGGGACATCCTTAAATGTCACCACAGGGGTTGAAGGGCTGGGAGCACCTTGGGGCATCCACATGATGATAAATGAGTGTCTTCTGTGTGTTGGCCACAGTGACACATGTGCCTAGTACACGGGGGTGAGGAAGGCCTGCACAGGTGAGGCTGCGTGCCCACAAAGGCTGCAGAAGGGGGTGGGAGTGGGACAAGAACAGGTGAGTCGAGGAGGCCAGGACTCAGTGACTCTTGTCTTTTACAGTAATGTTTTTGTATCAACTGCTCTTTTATAAAGAGTTGCCATCATTCTTTTTCAAAAGTTATAACGTCGTAAAATAACCTTACAGCTTACTTTGTAACGTGTAATAATCAGGGCCGGTCAGAGATGGAGACGAAGCCCCCAGGCTGACCCCTCACCAGTGTCCTTCACCCAGTCCAGGCTTGCCGGGACTTTTTGGAGATTGGTTCAGCTGGTGTGGCTGGAGCTGGCCTAGGGCGTCTCTGGATCTCTGTTCAAGGCCCTCGGCTTCTCTCCAGATCCGCCCCAGTGCGTGGTCAGCAGTTCTGCTCCAGCTGGGCCAAGAGCCCGACCACCCCCAGGGGATATCCAGGGCCCAGGTGGACGGGCTCCCGGAGTGCTGTTCACCTGGCCGCCCCTTCCCTGGGTTCCCATGGGAAGTGGAAAGGCGCAGGGGCCTGTGGAGCCGGGGTGGAGCCGGCGCCCCCAGCCCTACCCCCAACCCTGTCCCCACTCCGCCCCCACCCCCATCCCTGCAGCTGCAAATAGTCCCTCAACCCAGCATTGATTTTCCTTCCTTGCTCCGGCCACACTTTGAAGTTGGTACGAGCTGTACCTCCAGGTGCTCAGCGATGCTGACCTTGGCCTCCCTGCCCCTCAGCAGAGCATGCTGACCTTGGCCTGCCCCTCAGCAGAGCACGCTGCTTTGTGCATCCTGCCGTCCTCCTGGAGAGGCAAGGCACGGACCACCCGGCCCCCTGGCAGTCCACGTTAGACCCCGTATTGCAGAGAGCAGCGCAGACGGGCCTCCCCCTCCTCTGATTAATGTTTAAACACACGTGTGGGGGAATGTGGTGCGGGGCAGGGGGCCAAGGGGGAGAAGAGCTGTGTCCTCTGTCCACTCAGATGCTGCTGCCTGCTGAGGCTGAAGGGGAAGCAGGAGGCCGTGGGCATTGGGGGTTACATGCCTTCTCTGGGGACTGAGCCTGGGGAACGAGGGTGTCCACCCCAGGCGAGCCCCAGCAAGTTCCCTGAGGGCCAGGGGTGGGTCTGGAAGGACTAGGTTGGGCGCCCTGGGGCAGAGCAGACTGTGGGGCACAGTGGGAAGGCCCCACCTCCAGGCCATAAAGGACATCAGCCAGGCGGGCCTGGTGAGCACAGGGCCTAGAGGTGCAGGGTGGCTGGTGAGAAATGCAGCACACAGGGCTTCCCTGGTGGCACAGTGGTTAAACTCTGCCTGCCGATGCAGGGAACACGGGTTTGAGCCCCAGTCCGGGAAGATCCCACATGCCGCGGAGCAACTAAGCCCATGTGCCACAGCTACTGAGCCTGTGCTCTAGAGCCCGCGAGCCTAGAGCCTGTGCTCCACAACAAGAGAAGCCACCGCAATGAGAAGCCCATGCACTGCAACAAAGAGTAAGTAGCCCCTGCTTGCCGCAACCAGAGAAAAGCCTGCGTGCAGCAATAAAGACCCAACGCAGCCAAAAATACATACATAAATAAATAAATAAAAAATAGAAAGAAATGCAACCCCCCCACACACAAACACACACACACATAAACGATACTAAAACAGAGCCCTGTGGGTCCCCCGAGTCCCAGTGCAGCCCCACTTCTGCCTTAGCTGCCCTGCCAGGTTCCTGGAGCCTCTCTCTGGACCACCTGACCTAACCCTTAGCCTCTCAGAGAACTTCATGTGCTTTGAACACTGCCTGATGTTTTGAAAAAGCTGGTTTCCTTTCTGATTATAGAGCTAGCCTGTGCTTTCTGTAGACATCTTGATAAACACATGGAAGGTCAACAGACAGAACAGCACTGTCTGAGACCCCAAACCCAGGGCTGGAAGCCAGGGCTGAAATTCAGGCGTGTCTCTCTCCAATCTCTTCTTTGCAGGTGTGACACGTGTGCACACGTGCACCTGTACCCAAGGCACACTGGCCCCACCCCACGCATGTGTTCATGTGTGCACACCCACCCTCCCTTCTGGAACTTCCTGTCCCACAAGGCTCACTCTGCCACGTTCAGGGTGATGTTGGGGGCAGAAGGGGTGGATCCCCTGCCCTTAGCCTCTCCTTAGATCTCCCACCAAGGGCCCAGATGGGGAGCCACAGTGCCAGGTGCTTGGGGTGGGGCTTCTGGTCCTCCTCCTGGTGGCAGGGCACCTGTCAAGCTGGCCCCTGCTGTCCTGAGACCTTGGGTGGCAGCCCAGCCTTTCTGAGCCCTTTCCTCTCGAGCCACTGTGGGACAGTGGTGGCGGACCCCAGGCTGTCCCATGGAGTCCCCCAGGACATCCTGCCCCAGATGACGCTGGGCACAGGGGTCGGCACAGGCTCCCAGCCCCCTCAGACCTCAGCAAGTCAACCCCGTGCCTGCCCCTGGCACCGCCTGGCCTGGTCTCTTGGGGTCCATGCCCTTGGGGGTGTTGGGGAGCTGAGGGGCTAGGCCCGCAGTGACAGAGCTGGCCAGCAGAGGGCAGCAGAGGGCCATGGAGCCCCCTCTATAGAGCACCCCACCCCCACAAGGGGCCTTATCCCACCTCTAGGACACCCAGACCCTGACCCTCATCTGCAGAGGGAGATCAGGCCTCACCTCTCCCCCACCCCAGGCCACCTCTCCTTCAGGCCTCTATCCTGCCGCCTGCCCCCAGCACAGAGCTCTCCCCCACTGCTCTCACCAGCCCCCACGCACGGGTCACCCCCAGAAACTGTCCTGGCCCATCTCAGAGCCCAGCACAGGGTTTGCCTCCTGTACCCCTGGGCCCCCAAGGACCGGGTGAGGCTCCAGAACATTCCAGGCGGCAGCCCAGGGGCCATAAAGCACGTTTGTGTTGCCTCTGCACCACGCATCCTGAAAAACCCACCTCTCAGCAGCTCAGAGACCCCACGTGCACCCAGCTGCTGAGGCCACAGCTAGGGAGCACCTCCAGGGAGCGAGACTGGGCCTCCAGGGTCTGGCCAAGCATCCTCAGGGGCCAACTTCTCCCAGTGGGGGTCCCGACAGGGGTGGCTGTACCCTGCGGCAATGTGAGGCTCCCTGGACCCAGCATCTTGAAGGCTGCAGAGCCTTGTTGCCTCAGTGGGTGGTCAGTCTCTTTGTGTCCTCCAGTGACAGGGAGCTCACCCCTTCATGGCTGCTGGTTCCAGAACCTCCACAGCTCCTTCCCATAAGCTCAGGTTTGGTGGTATCAACACCCTCGGCCCCATGGGTGGTGTTCTGAATTTGCCATCAAGCCCTCCTCCTCCCGCTGCTAGATCCGGCCTCTGGCCTGGGACCCTCCCTTCACTGTCCACCTTCTTTCTCAGGTGAATGCATTGGTGTCTTGGCTGTAACTACAGTCCGCAATGGTCCTCCCACCAGCCCAGCCACTCCCAGGACCCACCCATGGGCCCAGGCTCCCACTGTAGGCTCCACACAACTGACCCTCCTCAAACAAGCCCCGACCCCAACCCCCCAGCCACCACATGGCACCACTGGCCCTAGGACATCACCCCCCCCATTCTTCTTCACTCACCCCAACTTCTGTCTCCCTCTCCCTCCTTCCCCAGCCCACTTGCTTGGCCCCATCTTGGACAGAAGCTCCTAACTGCCCTCCTGCCCCCAGCCATGCCTGAGAAACCTCCCACGGCTGTTCCATGCACTCAGAACCAGTCCGGGCTACCCTCCACCCCCACCCCTCCACAGCCACACTGGCAAGAATCCCACCCCACCCCTGGCAGCTGTGACCTGGCTGGGCCTGGCCCATTCCCACTGTGAAGACTGGGGCCTGGCTGGCTCAGGTTGTCAGCACAGACTTGTACCTGCCACAGAGGCTGATCTGGACCAGGCTGTGGCCTGCCCTGGGCATGGAAATGGGGCAATGAGGGTGGAGCCGAGGGTGGCTGCTGGACAGCTGAGGTGAGAAGTGCACTGTGGGCTTCCAGGAAGGTAAGCAGGCACACAGGGCAGCATGGCCGAGGGAACCTCTAGGAGCAGAGTGAGCCTTGATCAAGCGGCACCTGAAGCTTACATTGCTGCAAATCTTCTCAGTTACACAAGCCCATGAGTTCCCTTCACAATCCAGCCCAGTTTGCAGTGTGTTTTCTGTTCTTTGAAGCCAAAGGCTCACTGTGGGTGTATCACCACTGTCTACCCCACCTCGCCCCCACTGCAGCCCAGAGTTTCTCCCCACAGTCTTCCAGGTATGTGTGGCCGGCTCGCCTGGGGATGATTGGGTCCCCACAGCAGCCCTTCTTCAGGCCCTCCACCTCCAGAGGAAGCCGGCAAGGAGCAGGCTGGGTGGTATCTACCGCAGAGTAGTCACGCTGGCCCACAGTGAGCCCCAGAGACAGAGACACCCGGTGGCCCCCAAGGGCCCAGGGCCAGCCAACCAGGATGCCCATCTGGAGGGGCAGATGGAGGTGGAGGGCATGCTCCCTGGAGGTCACTGTGCCAAGGAGGAGAGTGCCCCCAACCAGGACACTCTGGTCTGGACTCTGGGGGGCTGTCTCCCCAACCCACCCCATCACCGCTAGGCCTGCAGCCTCTCCAAACCCCACACCATCTCCTGCCCCAGCCCTGCCCACTGCCCCACACGGTTCCACACCCTCACCCTCTGGGGCCTGCAGCCCCCCAGTGCCCGCAGCCCCACGGTGCCCTTTGTCCAGCCTCCCGAGCCCACACTGAAAGTCACAGCCTCCTACCTGACACAGAGGCACCAGGAAGATGGGCTAGGTCTGACGTGCCCTATGTGCAGAGCCGGGTGTGCGGCCGTGGTCTTGGCCGGGCGAGAAGCTGGTGAGACCTACAAGCTCCCGCTGGGAACGGGCCCAGACTCCAAAGCTCGTCTCCCTCTTCAGAGTGTCGGGACAGACACCTGCCCAGGGTACCAGCTCGGGTGCTGAGCGAGTGACAGCCTGAACCAGCGAATGAGCCTTGAGCTGCCCCTCATGGGGGCTCAGCCTGGAGCCCTGGGCCTGGTGACCGCAGACCCCGTGTCAGCCAGGGGGCGGCCCAATTCTGGGCACCGTTTTCAAGGAGCAGCCCCAGGGGCTGAGGGCTGGCAGGGTGGGTGTCTTAGGCCCACTCCACCGAGAACAGACTTGAACCTGCCTCACGTTTCTCCTCCCAAAGCACATTGTCTTCGAGGATGGGGCATTTTGTAACGAAAGGGTTCGATGATCAATGGGAGCAACTTCCCCCTTACAAAATATTGAATGGATTGTCACAGCGTTGTTAATTGTCTATACTCCAATATAAAATAAAAAGTTAAAAAAAAAATTGAGGGACTTCCCTGGTGATACAGTGGTTAAGAATCTGCCTGCCAGTACAGGGGACACGGGTTCAAGCCCTGGTCCGGGAAGATCCCACATGCCACGGAGCAACAAAGCCCGCACACCACAACTACTAAGCCTGCATTCTAGAGCCCGCAAGCCACAACTACTGAGCCCACGTGCTGCAACTACTGAAGCCCACACGCCTAGAGCCCATGCTCCACAACAAGAGAAGCCACTTCAATGCACCGCAATGAAGAGTAGCCCCCACTCGACGCAACCAGAGAAAAACCCGCGCACAGCAACGAAGACCCAACGTAGCCAAAAATAAATAAATAAATAAATATTTTAAAAAAACATTGAATAGAGCCACTTCCCCAGGCCACAGCCCCTAGCTCCTTCCCATTCAGAGCAGAGGCCTCCTACCTGGCCCAGCTCTCTGGCAGGGGTAACCCTGCCATTGCCCCATCCGGCTATGTGTCCCCCTATACCACCAGTGCCAGCCTGGGATCTCCCATCCTGTGACTGGGTTTCCTCGATGTCTTCACCTCCAGTGTCCCCGGGAGTGGCTCCCGCTGTGCCCTGCTCCATGGCACCCACTGATTCAGGCTGCCAAGGGGGCACTGGGGTCTCCAGCAGCCTTGTGCCCTTTCTCATCAAGGTGTAGGACAGGGGCCACTACTCCCAGCCTCTGAGGGAGGAAAAGAAGCATGTGGGGGCCTGAGGCTGTGTCCGGGGAGAGTCTGGCCACACAAAGGCCGGCGGGGGTGTGGCAGGCCCTGAGTGGCCTGGCCTGAGCTCCGTCTCCCCCCGCCCAAACTTCACTTTGCTGCCCCTCATCTCTGCAGGGGAGCTGATGTGGATGAAATGGGAGCGTGAGACACGTCTGGGGAGAGGACGTCCCCAGTGGGGTCGGAGAGGGTCGATGGGGATGGGGGGAGCAGGTGGCAGCCCCCAGCCCTTTTTCTGAGCATCAGGAGGAGCTGGGGCTTGTCTGGGCTGGAGCCCCACAGCGGTGGGCAGTGGCCGCAGCAGAACATGCCATTTGTTGCCCCTGACAACGTGGTCTTGGAGGGGGTGGTGGTTTGAGGAACAAGCTCATCCGGGCTCCCTGAGCTGGAGGGTCATCTTTGGAATGGGGGGTCCGGGGCTGTTCCAGACATGGTTCCCCTGGGGAGAATGAGCTCTGAGCCGGCCACCTGCTCCCCCCGGGCCCCCTTCCTCCCACTGTGTGTGGCTCTGTGCTGGTCCAGCCCTTATCCCCTCCCTTCACCCTCAGTCCTACCTGGTTCCCTGGAGCCCTCACTCTCCTGTCTCTGGGCTCAGAACCCAAAGTTGAACTTGAGGGAGACAAAACTGAGCCAGACCCCACCAGGAGAGAGACAGCCTGGCTCGGGGCAGAGGTGGCTGTGGCGGGGTGTTGTCTTAAGATGCAATGGGAGGAAACAGCACCAACTACCCTAAATTGCCCTGAGGCTTGAGCACGGGGCGCCAGGAGCTGTGGGAACGTGCAGGGGACGAAAACGCAGACGCACAGTGTGGGTCTCGGGACGGGCCCCAGGCTCCTGGGGACAGAGGGCTTACAGCTTCCCAGGCAGGCCCGCCCAGGTCTCGGGTGGAGGGAACGCGGCATTTCCCACAAGCCCCCTCAGCCCGCGGTTTGACTGCTCGTTAACATCTGAGGACTGCGGTTGTGGGCACTCCAGCATCCCTCCCTTGCCTCAGAGGACATGCGGGTGACTCGTTGAACATGCTGGGTTTGAATTTCCAGTTCGGTTCTCCCAGTTTCATAAAATATTGACCCAATCTCAACATTTACAAGGAAAGGGCGTGTTGCTGGGAGGCACGACGGGCTGTTGTGGGATGGGTCTGGGGGAAGTAACCGCAGGGCTCTGACACTCACGCCCGTCTCTCTCTCTCTTCAATCTGGCTCAGATATTTTAAAAAGGGAAATAAAATCTCTGCTTCACGATGGTGGTTTCTGCACTGCTTCCAGGTCTCTGGGGTCAGAGTCCCCCTCGTGCACCCTGGGTGCAGTTCCCTGCATTTGGGGGCTCAAGGAACAGGGTGTCAGCACTGAGGGGAGGAGCTCGGGAGAGACGGGGCTGGTGGCTGGAAGCCAGGAGTGGACAGTGGCGGCACCGGAAGCAGGCAGGACGTATGCCTGGTGGCCCCAGCCAGCGTCAGAGGCCTGGCGCCCATGGCCAGGTGGGTGGGGGGAGAGGCTGCAGGGGGCCGGTCTGCCCCCTCAGGCTCCTGGCTTCCTGCCTACCCTTAGATTCCCGCAGGTCTGTCTTGCCCCAGGGCCTTCGCACTGATGGTTCTTTCTGCACATGCCTGGCTCTTTCTGGTCTCCTCTTCTGAGAGGACCTTTGGTAGCACCTGAGTTCGGCCACATTTCCTCACTGCCTGCACCTGCCCTAGCACCTGGCATGCACCTGTCCTAGCAATTGTGCCCTACAGACTGGGGTGCAGGGGAAGGAGGAGGCTCCCTCACCCCTGGGGGCCTCTGGGGTTGCTTCTCAGGCTGGATGTGTGCTGGACTCTCTCCAGCCTTGCCCTCGATTTGCCCACGCTCCATCCTCCCAGACTGACCACGTTGCTCGGGGGTGCCGGGCAGGTGCTGGCTCAGGGGCCCTGGCTATGGGGCAGAGGGCAGAGGCCTCAACACCTCGGTCTGGCCACAGGCATGGGCGCAGCCCAGCTCCCCTACGCCCTGTCCCCACAAATAAAAGATTCCCTTCCTCCTCCCAGCCTTGCACAGCCGCCTGCAGCCTGCTCAGGCCCGGCCCTTTGTGCCCACACGTTGCCATGGAGACGGCGATTCAAAGGCCTGGCACTTCAAGGCTTCCCTCCTCTCTTGGCGGGCTGGGCGGGGGTAGCTGGGACGGTTGGTGGCAGGTGCTGCCTCCTCTCTCCGTCCAACTAAACGCCAGGCTCAGCCAGGACTGGCACCCACTCCCTCTCACCCAGGGACAGGTGCACTTTTACTGGGATCTTATTTGAAGTTGTATATAATGAGGGAAACTGAGGCCTGGTGGCCCCTGGCTCCTTTGGTCTCTCTGCAGCCCAGCGTGGTGCCGGGTACATGAGGGCTGCAGCGCACTACGCGGCGGCCACAAGACTCTGCATGTGCCTTCTCCACTCCCCGGCCAAAATCACCATCTGTGCAGGGGGCTGCTCTCAGCCTGAGTGCCCGCAGGGTGTCTGAGCCTCTGGGACCCAGGCCCAGGCAGATGCTGCCCCTCCCTCCATACCCACAGCACCTGATGGCCCTTGGACTGACAGGCAGGGGGTGCTGCAGGGGGCTCCTGATCCAGTACTAGTCCATCCTCTCCTTGTCTCCACATCCGCCGTCTGGTGTCTGTCTCTGAGTCACCCCACTGGGGGTGTCGCGGGGTTTTTGAGGCTCTTGCGCTTTCTCTATGCCCTGTGCACTACTCACACTTTTTATCTCCCCATAGTCCACCCTTTAATCATCTCAGACTCATGCAACTAAAAAAGTCTACAGCAGAATTTTCTGGTTGCAGCCACTGCCCTCCCACCCCCATGGTGTGGCGGAGGAGAGATGACCATTTGGGGTGTCACCCACTCACTGTGGCACGTGGGGGCATGTGGAACAACTTTGAGCCTCAGTTTCCTCTCCTGCCTAATGGAAGCAGCCACCTGCTCTTTAACATATGTCCCCAGATGTCTGGGGGGCTGGGCTCTTTGGGGGCCTCATTTCTTTGGGGGAGACCCTTTGTTCCAATCCGGGAACTCTGGTGAGGGCAGCCCATCCAGACCTCACTCCCCTGCCCACGTTTCAGAGCAGGCCGGGCCAGTGAGGAACTTCCTGGGAGTTTCCTGATGGAAGGATGGAAGCCAGGGAGAGGCAGCAGGGCTGGCTGCACCCCAGGCTGGCTCCATGAGGCCCAGGCTTTGCGCCTGCCTTCCTTGGCCTGGACCCCTTCTCACTTGAGCACCTTGGCCAGGGCAGCCCTCACCCTCACGGGCTGTGCCCACGGAGCCATGGTCCTGGTTTCTGGAGCAGGCAAGTGTTGTGAACACAGAGAAAGAGTACACGGGCCAGGGCCCCGTGACAGGGCACAGCAGGAGCCAGACGGCTTCACTAGGTGCCGCCGCAGCACAGCATCCAGGTGACCCTCTATGTTTTACGTTAAACTCCTGGGAGCGGGTACTCCCTTCTGGAAAGATGCTGGCGATGGTCTGGTGTCCCTTTTCAGTAGAGAGGTTCCCATGACCAGTCAGCGTCCTCACACCCCATTAGAAGCTATGAGACACAAGTTTGCGGGATCTAGTGACATACCTGGACCCAATCTTAGCAGAGGAGGGGTCATGGCCACCCCTAGGTGCTGCCCCTTAGTGTCCCCAAATGGGAGGTTTTAGTGGATGTGTGTGCCTTGGGGCTGGGTCAGGGCTCCAGGCTCCCAGATGAGCCCCGGGTGAGTCCTTGGGCTGTGTAAGGAGAAGGAGGAGCAGAGGCTGGGACTGATGGAGCCTCTGGCGTGGTGGGTGCAGGGCCTGGCACACAGAGGTCAGTAACAGAGCTGGGCCCTCCACCCCATCCCCAACCCCTCGTCGCTCCTGGAGATGAGCACGTGGACATCACCTAATTTGGACTAATCTGGGCTCCCCAGCCCAGTAGAGGAAACACCTGCCACAGGCAGAGCCCTGCTTGGCCCCTCGTTGGGTGGGCACAGTTAGCTGAGGACCGCTGCCCGTGTGCCACCTCCCCGGAGCTTAGCGGGAGCTAACTGGTCCCTGTTCTATCACAGGAGCCCCAGCCTGGCAATGAGGTCACTCAGCTAGGGAGGGATAGGGCTACGGGGGTTGGGGTTGAAACCCACCCGTCTGACCCTCAGGCCTGGGCATCACCCACCACACTCTTTTCTGCAGAAGAAACTGAAGGGGGCCACAGCCTCACGGGAAAGGGCCAGCTGGGCCCCAGCGCATGGCCCCCACACCCTGTGAGCTCAGATGGGGCCACCCCCTCGTCCCACCTGGAAGGGTGGCCGGGCCAGGTCCTAAGTGCAGGGATACTCTCTGCAGAGTAAGAGCCTGCCTAACTCAGAACCCACTGCCACGTCCAACCGTGTGGGGTTCATGGATTACACCCATCAGGCTTCGCACGGCCAGGAAGAGGGGTTCAGAGGGTGTCCCAGGCGGCGGCAGGCATCAGTGAGGGGAGAGCAGGGAAGGGCAGCACAAGACTGGCCCGACGGGGTGAAATGGGCACGCACGGCCTGGGTTGTCACTGGAGGCAGGGTGTCCTCCTGCTCCATTCTGTATATCCCAGACTTCTGCTGACAAATCCATCTCATCTTCTCCTTTTTTTTTTTTTTAATAAACTTTAAATTTTTAGAACAGTTTTATATTTACAGAAAAATTGAGAGGATAACCTAGGGAGCTCCCACCCCAGTTTCCCCTATTGTTAACATTTTACTTAGTATGTGTAATTGATGAACCAATATTGATACATTATTATTATCAACTAAAGCACATACTTTACTCCTCTTTCCTTCGTTTTTACCTGATGTCCTTTTTCTGTTGTAGGATCTGCTTTTTAGTCATTGAAACTTCCCAAGAACAAAGGGACACAGAGGTGTGGTTTGGCACCTGGGACCCAGCCCACCGGGCATCCAGGGGACTACCCAGGAGTCAGGCCTGGACAAGGTGGTGACAGTGACCCACCACATATCTGGCTGTGGCCCTTGCCCACTCCTTACTTCCTGTACCACAGAGACCCACCTAGACTTCAGTCTCCTAATCTGTGACATGGGCCCAAGCTGCTGCCACGTCCACACCATGCTCCACACCCGACAAGCACATGGAAGAGCCTTTTCCCCAACTGTGGCCAGATGCTCTCGGGGCTGGACTCCCCCCTCTCAGGAGCCTGGGTCCCCCAGACGGGGTCTCCCTGTCCTAAGACCTGGGTGGGACAGGGGCAGCATAGCCTGCTCCCTGAGGGGCACACAGGAGGCGTTCCTGACCTGGCAGGCAGAGTGGCTGCTGGAGGTGCCTCCCCCCAGTTCTCACCCCCCAAGTCTCACTCCTCCGCACCCGGCCCTGCTGCCATCCTCCCACCTCCAGTCAGCCTCAGCTGAAAAGATGACCTTTTCCCCAGAAAGCTCTGCCAGGACAAGACAAGCTGGTGAGTTATGGGGCAGGAGAGACCCATGCTCTGCTTCAGTGAAAGCAGCTTCCGCCTCACTCTGGTCCTTGAAGCCCAGCCCCGGGGGCTGCCCAGGGCCCAGGCTGGTCAAGCATCCCCTCCTTGGTCCAGGTGGGGGGCAGGGAGGCAAAACTAGGCAAGTGGGTCCCTAAGGAGTGGACAGTCAGCCTTGGTTGCCCTGGCCCAGCACTCAGGGACCAGCTATCTGCCTCTTCCAGGGAACCCTCCTGGATTACCCACCTCTCCTCCAAATGACTGTTGTCTTTGCACCTCCCAGATGGACATGCCTAGGCAGGACCTGCAAACTCAGGGACCCCCAACCCACTTTGGGACCCTGGGAGGGATGCTCCTCCCATGTCCCACCACTCCTGCCTTCCCTATTCTTGTTAATTCTACCTCCTAAGAAGTAGGTCTTACCCATTTCACCAACAGGGAAACTGAGGCTGGGAGGGGAAGGGACTGCCCAGGGACATGTGGCCAGTCTGTGAGAGGCCAAGGATCTGCTAGCAACCTGTGACAAGTGGGGATAGCTGGGGTATGATAAAGCAATGTGGGTGAAGCTGACTGGACCCATGAGGAGGAGCAGTGAAGCTTCTGGTGACAGGCTGCAGTGGGAGCCGGGGAGCAGGGCCCCTGTGCACCCCTGTTAATCTGGCACTGCTGCCGAGAAGCAGGACAGCTGGACGACAGACTAATTAAAGCAGGTCTTGCTAGCACAGCGTCAGTGAAAACGAGGGTGGGGGGAGGCTCTTCCGGGTGCCTGGTGGCAGCTCCGCACAGGTGGGCACCAGGAGAGTCCCTGCCTGCCACCTTGTCAGTGGTGGCAGCCAGGAGGGGATGGGGTCATTTGTTTTCTTTGTAAATAATGCTTTATTTCCTGTTTTGAGTGGATCCCCAACCTGTAATGTAGATAAAAGGGGCACAAGAGTGTGTCTCACTCTCACCCCATCTCCAGCCATCTGACAATACAGCCCTACCTGCAGGTGCCCTCCCTCACTCCCCATCCCTTCCTACAGGTGTCCCCCCACCCCCCATCCCTGCCTGCAGGTGTCCCCCCACCCTCCATCCCTACCTGCAGGTGTCCCCCCATCCTCTATCCCTACCTTCAGGTGTTCCCCTACCCCCATCGCTACCTGTGGGCCCCCCCAGCCCCCATCACTACCTGCAGCTGTCCCCCCACCCTCCATCCCTACCTGCAGGTGTCCCCCCATCCTCTATCCCTACCTTCAGGTGTTCCCCTACCCCCATCGTTACCTGTGGGCCCCCCCCAGCCCCCATCACTACCTGCAGGTGTCCCCCCACCCTCCATCCCTACCTGCAGGTGTCCCCCCATCCTCTATCCCTACCTTCAGGTGTTCCCCTACCCCCATCGCTACCTGTGGGCCCCCCCCAGCCCCCATCACTACCTGCAGCTGTCCCCTCTCTCGCAGAGTGAGTCCCCCAACCTTAATGAAATCTGTTACCCTGTCAGGGGGTGGGGGTATTGCATCTTACAGCAATTTAAATTTGCATCTTTCTTATTTTGAGTGAAGTTGAGCCTGTTTTGATGGGTTCATTTCATATCTTGGTCATTTTTCTCTTGGTTTGTTGGTCTTTTTCTCACTGATTCGTAAGAATTTGTTATATGTAACAAGAAGTGGCCTTTTGTGAAATGTCTCCGATACTCCCACAGTATGTTGTTTATCTTTTTATTTTGTGCCCCCCTCTCACTGCCATGCATCTGCCTTTTATTTTTATGAGGTTGAATATATCCATCTTGTACTTTATGGCTTCTGGTTTTTGTATAATTCTTAGAATGATTCAAGTTTACAGTTTTTTTCTTCTTCTTCTAGTAGTTTTATGGTATTTTACTTTTTAAAGCTTTAGTCCATTTGGAACTTATTTTAGTATCAGGAGTGAGGTAGGGAATCCAAAAATTTCCCCCAAACGTCTGTTTAGCTGTCCTAAGATGATGTATTTGCTATATATTTTGAATTATTTGTTGAATAATCCATTTTTCCTCCTGGATTTCACCTGCTCCCTTCTCATATTCCCATTGGAGTCTCTTTCTGGGTTTTCCTTCCCATCATCTGACTGCCCATGGGCTGTGTTAATTATTGTGGTTCTAGAATATATTTTAGGATCCCACATGGCCTGTCTCCCTCGGTATGCTTATTTTAAAATTTTGCCTGGGTTTCTTTGCTTGCTCAGAATTACTTTGGCAAGGCCTCTTGATTTAGTCAGAGAACCACCACTCAGAACTCCAGCGAGGCCCAGGACGCGCCCCAGGGCCCAGCGCCCGGACCACCTCCTCTGACCTGCGCCCGCGGCCCCGCCCCATCCCGGCCCCGCCCTTGCTGCAGAGTGCGCAGGCGCGGCGCTGTCCAGCGTGCTGAACAGTGGTTCTGCCCCCTGGCCTTGGAAAGGGAGTGTGCCAAGGGAGTGGCCCAAGCGGAGGACATTCTTTCTGGGTGTCCTCACTTGTCTATGGGAAAGGAAGTGGTCCTGGCCGAGCCGGGATGCTCTGCAGGCCCAGCTGTGGGCCCTTCTGCTCATATGCAGAGCCAGCCCACCCTGTAGGACAGGCTGGAGACACCCAGTGGCCAGAGCAGGTGGAGAGCACTGGGCAGGGATGGCCGGGAGAGGAGCTAGGCCAGGGGCAGGTGGCTATGGCCACTCTGCTGACCAGTCATTCCAGAGGAGGCCTGCAGGCAGGTGGGAAGCAGCAGCCAGTGGGGCCCTCAGGCCGAACTTACACATGCTTAGCCCAGACCCTGGAGCCCAGACCCTGGGCATTGATTGGAGACTCCCAGAAACCCAGCTCTCAGGCCGGTCAAGAGTGGTGGCCGGGAGCCCAAGATTCAGCACATAGGCAGCCGATGGCTCTGCTCGCAGTCTCCCTTCACCAGTTCTCAGCTGCACCCTCAGGGCCCAGGCTCAGTTCCCAGAATGCCTGACCTGGGAGAGCCTCCCCTGGGAGAAACTAGCCACCTGACTGGGAAGGGCTGCAGCTGGATGGGCTGGTGGGGCGGGGGCCCTGAGCCGGGCTGGACTTGGGTGGCAGACCCTGAATGTCCTGACGCAGGCTGGGAGAATTGCCTCTGTGGCTGGCAGCAAACCTCGGCCAGCCTGGCCTGTCAGCAGGAATCCTGGCTAAAAATACCCCAGTCTCAGAGGCCTGCCTGCTGCTGCAGCCGCCTCAGAGCCCCCTCCTCACGCCAGGCATTGCAAACGTGCCCTTCAACCCCTGTGAAAGAGGCTGGTGATAGGCCCATTGAACAGATGAGAAAACTCAGAACCTGCACCTGGTGAGTCCCAGCCCAGGACACTAGTCCCCAGGACTGGCCACAGAGACCTCTGTCTCACTCGAAGGGCAGGTTTGGCACCTGTCCTGCACCCTGCTTGGGACCCTGGACAGGGGTCAGGGTGAGGCTCAGTCCAGGATAAGCTGGGGAATGGGGCATGGCTCTCTGTCCCATGGCTCTTGGGGTGCAGAGCCACTTGCTGGGGGGTGGGGGAAGAACCTCAAGACCTTGGACTGAGCCACCCCAGAAGAATGTGGGGCACCAGGTGAGTGCCAAGCCATCTCTGTCCCAATTGCCTGCCCCACTGTATCAGTCCTTGTGGGCTTCTGGGGGACCACTTGGCATGGGCACACCCTTTGTTTTGGGTTCATTAGCTGACTGACCCCAGGACAAGGCTGTCTTCCCTGGGGCTAAATTTCCCCATTTGTACCCTGTGAGGGTGAGAGGAGTCGAGTCCATATAAGCGTATCTGGAAGCAGTCTTCCAATGTGTTTGTTGAATGATTAAGTGACTGAGCAAGAGAGCAGATGAAGGCATTGAGGGGAGGATGGCCAGGGGGTTCTCCACAGTACACTTTGGGTGGGATTTCTGAGCTCCAAGTTGGACTGGCCCTTCTCTGCCCTCAGCCTCTCCATCTGAAAAATGGAGCAAATCTTCATGCCCCGTGGATCATGGCAGGCCAGAGAGGGTCTCAGGGGCCCAGGGAGCCCTGGGAAAAGCAAGACTGGGCATTAAGCCTGAGTTGGCCCAGCAGGAGCCTCTCACTGTGACTTCGGAATGGGTTTGCAATGCCCACCCTGCCCTCCACTCCAATCTACTCCAGCTGGCAGCCATGGCCACGCCTAGGCCTGCCTTCCCCACCCCGCTGGGTGCTTGTGGGTCCTCTAACCAGGTGGCCCCCTCTCCCGACCCGGTTTTGACCGCTCGCTGGGCTCCTGCTGTGAACAGTGGCTCCCAATTTAGCTGTCACTGGCGGGTGGGTGGCTCTGGAAGGATCCGCATTCCCTGCAGGGGTGGGGGAGGGGCATGAATCAAGTGCTGATGCCTTGGGCACAGCCTAGGGACCCTGCCTTCCAGACTTTTGGCCCTCAAGGACCAGGAACGTCCTACTCAGCCCTAGGCCCTCAGGGACCAGGAACGTCCTACTCAGCCCTAGCCCCGGTCTCAGCCAGTGCCCAGAGAGAGGCCACCAACCTACACTCACTGAGACAGGACCCTGAGCCCACCCCCCAGTGACAACTAGGGAGCCCTGGGGACTCACCGCATCTTCTGGGAGTCAGCAGAAGGGGCAGATCCAGCTTTGGGTGCCATGTGCCAGTGCTGTGGGTCCCACTCAGCCTGAGTCCCCTACCCTCTCCAGGCTTAGGTTCCCATCCTGGAGACCGGCCACTAGAAGCGGGGATGGGATGTGCAGTGAGGGCCACCACTGTGTAATGCACACACTTCCTCGACCATGCCCGGCAGCCTCCCAGAGGTGGGAGGTGCTGGCAAAAAGAGCATCCAGCATAGCAGAATCCAGGATGCCATCCTGTGGGAGGAAGCCTCTAGTTGGTGTGGGGATCGGAGGCATTTGGAGATGGGCAGGCCCAGTGGGATTCTTGGGGATGCTGCCAGGGATTGGGCTGTCAGCCCCTTCCCTGCATTGGCCCCCATTGCTGCTGTGTGTGGCTTTGATGAATAAGAGAGGAAGAAGCAGATTAATTATGGCCTAATATGCACCAAAGGTGGGCAGAGGGACTCCTCAGAGGCACTCCTCAGGCAGGCCTAGGCGTGGCCATGGCTGCCAGCTGGAGTAGATTGGAGTGGAGGGCAGGGTGGGCATTGCAGACCCATTCTGAAGTCACAGTGAGAGGCTCCTGCTGGGCCAACTCAGGCTTAGTAGTGTATGTGGCTTTACTGGATGGGTGTAGTGGGTGTCCTCAGGGGCACAGGGCTGATGACAGAAGGCCAAGACACCCTCTGCAGCCCTGAGGTTGGGGTGATGGGGGTTTCTGGGTGAAGTAGTGGCTGTGGGCAAAGGTCATCCTGGGAGGGGCTGCCAGGATGTGGGTCTACCTAAGTTCCCCTGACCTCCATTTTCTTGTCTGTAAAATGGGTAGTGGTGGTACTGTCTACACCATAGGACAGAATGGGGTGATGCACTTAGCAGGCCTGGCACAGAGTTCTTTTGGGCCTTGGGCAGATAGCTGCCCTGTGCAGAGAGAGCAGATGGCAGGCCAGCGCCCCCCAGCTCCCTGGAACTGCGACCACATTCCCAGCCACCCGCTCAGAGTGCTGGGAAAGGTCACATTGGAGCAGCACCTGGGTGGAAGCAGGTTTGCTGCATGCCCTTGGAGCTAACAGGTCCTTTCTTGCACTGCCTTGGGGTGACCCAAAATGTGTGCAGCAGAGGCCATGCCCCTTATTCCCCCATCCCTCCCTGGGAGGGTGTCAATGGACCACATGCACATGGGTACCACATCAGCTGCCCAAGCAAAGCCAGCACAGGCCTTTCTGTCCAAGACGGAAACAAGCCTCTGGGAGCATCTGAGCAGGTTGACTCCTGTCCCTGTCACCCAGCACCAGCCACAGTGGAAGGGTCCCCTTGTCCAAGCTGGATTCTACCTCCAGTGGACCTGGAGGTTTGAGTGAGAATCCACGTGCCCCCTCAGGGCCTTGTACAGGCCTCTCAGGGAATAGGATAGGTTGGGCAAAGGAGGGACAGCGGCCAGTTGATCCATCCCAGGAGGTGTTAGTGTCGGCCTCATCCACATGCTGCCCCGAGCTCAGAGAGGGCAAGGGGCTGGACTGAGGTCACACAGCTGGGAGGGCCCGCTCATGCCTGACAGGCTGAACTTGGAGGCTGGTCCTCAGGGAGGAGGAGGGGGGTGAGGCAGCCCTGTATGTGGCTTTACTGGATGGGTGTAGTGGGTGAGCTGACAGAAGGCCATTGTGGTGGGTCTGAGGGGGACAATTCAGGCAGAAGCCCAGGCCAGGCAGGGGTGACAGGATTGTTCAGCCCCAAGAGCAGAGCTGTCTGCAGTCTCCAGGCCAAACCCACTCCTGATCCCCAGAGCTATGTGTCCAGAAAGCCTGGAGAACTCAGATCAGTGTGGCCCGAATGGCCTGTCATCTCTCCACCCTTGCTGGGCGACCCAGGGACTGGTCAGCAGTGTGCAACCAGGCTCTCCCCACGGTGTCTCTGGCTCCAGCCCTGAGCACTGACCCCTAGGGCTGGCTGTGCTCCTGGACCAGAGGCTGCAGCCCCATCCCTCATGCTTTCCTGGACCTGCCCACACCCTGATAAACGTGGCTTACCATACCCCTACCCCACCCCCGCCACTGTCTCCAGCCTGAGGAGACAGCTGCATCCTGCTGGAGGCCAACTGACCTGCCACCCAGCCCTGCTCAGCTCCTCCTCTGCCTGCCATGGGCCCCCTCAGTGCTGGCCCACACCTACCTCTCCCTCCCCCCAGCCAACACCCACAGCAGACATTCAGGAGTCATCCTACAGGCTGGGCTTCCAGCGAGGAGGGTGCTGGCCAAGGTGCTGACTGGGGCGGGGGGGCAGACGAAATCTTTCCCACAGCCTGCAGTGGCTGGCTTGCAGGTCTCAGCCCCACTCCCACCACACAGAACTGTGGGTGGGTGGTAGGCCCAGCCCCAGGCCAGAACAGCCAGGACATCCGGGCTTGATGGATGAAACATGTGGGCCTGTGCCCCAGAACGGCTGCCCCCGGCTGCTGCAGGAGGGGGCTTTGAACCTACAGGCAGGCGGGGCACAGTCTTTAGCAGTGGTGGGCCAGCCTGGGGTCCTAGATCATTATAGCCACCCAGGAGCATGGGATCGTGGTCCACACTAGCCCTGAGCCGAGAATGATGGCCAGTGCCACATGGCTTGTCATCTGGTCTGAGGTGGCCCTGTGGGAGAACTCTTCCTGATCTGGGAGCTCCTGCATGCAGGGACCTTGGGGGAAGAGCTGACATGGGGGACAAGCCTCAGCCTCCTGCTGGCTCTGTGAGCTTGACCTCATGTTCCCCATTTACACAATGGGGGACACACCTCCATGTGGCTGTGGGGGGATTCACTCGTGGCACCCAGCAACTACTGGGTGAGGTGGTTCTGGGTGCATGGCCGGGTGCAGGCGCAAGTGCACAGGAGCTGGGGGTCTTGGTTCCCCCTCAGCTCCCATGTGTCCGGGAATTGAATGTACTCCACAATGACCTGGTAAGCCAATCCTGGGACAAGGGTGACAGGGACGCAACAGGCAAAGGTGTGGTCAGGGCCACAGTGCAGCAGCCAGAGGGGTCTGGGCAGTGTGGCCTGTACCCTAGGCCAGAGAGTTGGCCTGGCACGGGCACCATTATTGGTCTCCAGCCCACGAGGCTGCCTGTGATTTTGTGCTCAGATGGGAGCACTGGGCTCAGAGAGGTCCTACTTGCCCTTGGTGAGGCCAGCAGGCCTTGATCCCTTTGCTCTGCTGACGTCTCCCAGCCACATCTGAGGTCAGGAGGCCTGATGGGGAGGCAGAATGTGCCAGGCCTCCCAGTCACCAGGTCCCTCAGCTTCACATCACTGGAACACTGGCTGGGCTCCCAGGGAGACCACCAAACCCTCAGCCAGGATGCTCCAGTCACAGGGAGCCTGCCAGTTCAGGTCCTGCCCTGGGCACAGGGTCCTACAGACTGGAACCAACTCTCTCAGCCAGTCCCCATCCACGTGGCCCTCTTACCTGCCGGGCAGGCTCGGAGAGGCCCAGATCTGGCTGATCAGCTCCCAGCCCTCCTCCATGTGCAGGGCAGCCTGCAGGGACGCTGGCCTGGCAGCTGGCTGAAGACTCAAGAACTTATCTGTGAGGCCAGGTAGATCCCCGAGCAGCAGAGGGGGGTGGGATGCCTATGCAGATGTGCCTGGGGTGTGAGTGTGTGTCACTGGGTTCTCTGGCACTAGAGCCTGGCCTGGCTTTGAGGAGGGTGGGGTACTAAACAAGTGGGCTCAGAGGGGAACTCCTGGGCTGGAGACCCCATCCCACGGGAGGGAACAGGTGGGGGGCACCTGTGGAGGTAGGGGCGGGCCCGTGCCTGAGTCCCCTCCCTGGGTGGTGCAGAGAAGGCCACAAAGACAGGTGGGGACCTGGGAAGTCTCCTAAGCTTTAAGTCTGTTTTCTAACTGAAAAATGGAGCAATGCTACCCCAGCAAAGGGTTGCTGGGCAGGGGGGTTGGCCTCCAGGGTTTACTGAGGAGAGGAAGGGCGTGGGCCAGGCAGAGGCGCACCCCGCATTCCCAGGCCTGCGGACCAAGCCCTGCCCGGAAGCTGGCCGCTGGGGGACCCCCAAAAGCCTCCAGTCCGGGCCGCCACGCCCTCAGCCCGCGCTCTTAGACGACTCGGGCCGGGCCGCCATTCCCGTCGCCGCCTGCAGGGGCCGCCGCCTCTTTAGAAACGCGCCGCCTTTGTCCTGGTCGCGCGGCGCCGCTGCACCGGGCGGGCTGAGCGCCTCCCGCGGCCCGGCCCGCGCCCCCGGCCCGCGCCCCTCCCGCAGTCCCGGCCCGGCCCGGCTCAGCGAGCTCAGGTGGGCGCCCCGCCCGCCGCCAGGCCCCGCCCAGGCCCGCCCCCGCCCCGCCTGGCCCGGCCGGCGGGGACCCGGCGGAGCGCTCGCGCGTCAAACCACATGATCCCATAAAACATTCATCCGCTCCCGGCCGGCTGCCCTCGCCTCCGCGCCGCCGCCCGACAGCCCAGCCGACCGGGCGGAGCGTGCAGCCTCGTCCCGCGGCCGGGCCGGGGCCGGGCCGGAGCTGCGGCGCCTGGATGCGGACCCGGCCGCGGGGAGACGGGCGCCGGCCCCGGAGCGACTTTCGGTCCCCGACGCGCCCTGCCCGACCCCTAAGATGAAGAGGGCGTCCGCCGGAGGTGAGTGCCACGCCCGGGCCGGCCGGCGGGGACCCGGGCGCCCCTCCCTGAGCCGCGGGGCGCGCTCGGGCTGCCGAGGCTGCGGAGGGTTACCGCGCGGCCGCGAGGCCACCGCAATGCTGCCCGGCCCCGGGAGGGCGGAGCCCGCGGCAGCAGGAAAAGTTGCCGCTTCCCTGGAAAGTTGGCGGCGGCGGCGGGGCTAGTGTGGGGGCTGCTGGCTGGAAGGGTGGGGTCCTGCCTCTGATCGCCCGGCCGCGAAGGGGTTAATGAGCAGGTCTGAAGAAACCCGGGTACCGAGCAGAGGTGGGGGGTGTCCAGCCGCCTCCATCCTCGACCCGCGGACTCAGCTCAGGACATGTGGTTTTTCTGGGGTTAGACCGCAGCAGGATGAATGGGGGCGTTGGCGACAGTAGAGGGCGTGGGGGGCGGGGCTGGCCCAGAGCTGTCCCCCCCAGGGGGCGGGCGAGGAGAGGCGCAGCCAAGCACCCCCTATCCGCAGCCTGAGGGTGCCTGAGAGCCCCTGCGGGCTCCGCTGAGGGGCACCAGAGGTGGTGGGGCTCCAAGCACCCCCTCCCTGGCAGCTCTCATGGGACCCTTCCCCCCTACCTGGTGTGAGGTGCTGGGGGTGACCTCCTGTAGGGGGAGTTGGACATGCCTTCCCTGGAGGGTGCTCCCCTCGTCCCCCCCCACCCCCCCTTGCCCCAGGGTGCCCTGCTTATTTCCAAGGTGCCGCAGGCTGCACACGTTTCTTTGCACGTGCACATGTCTACAAGGGCTGCACAGTTGCACACCGCATGTGCACATGCATGCCAGGCTGCCCCGTGTGCACGCGTACACACACACACACACACTGTGGGTGCACATCCATGTCCTCGCCCCCGCCTGCTCGCCCACGGCCATGCATGCACATAGCGTGCCTGCTGTGGTCTCCACACTTGGCGCACGCTGGGTCCCCTCTGAGGAACCCATTCTTGTGCCTACATGCACGTGTGTTAAGGGGGAGGCCCTGGGCAGCCGGAGCTCAGACGGGTGAGAAACCGGCCACAGGATCCAAACCCCGTGTCCGGGATTCTCCCCTCCCAGCCCCCTGGGGCTGTGTGTGTGTGAACTCGGTATGCGTCTGCACATGTGTCTCTGTTCGCATGACCATGTGTGCCTGTGAGCATATCGGCATGTGTCTCTTTGCCTCTGGACGTGGGTGCCTCTGTGTGCCCAGGCAGCCCGTGGCCAGGTTCCACCCAAATCTGTAGCAGGGAATGTGTGTTGGGGGCCCAGTGCCCCAGCCCAGGGTGTGAGGCCAAAGGAGTGTCTGATTCCTCCCCGTCCCCCCAGGCTGGGGCAGTGGTGGCTGATGGGGGCTGGGACCCACCTAAGCAGGGGAGGCCCATTTCACACCTCCAGGTCAGCACCGTGACACACAGGCCAGACCCCCGGCATGCTCTGCAGTCTGCCACTAGGTCCAGCTCAGGGTAGGTATATGCCCAGCCCACGGCTGACCCAGGGTGACCTCAGGAAAGCTCTGCCCCCGGTGCCTAGGGGTCTCCACGGCGAGAGCCTTCTTGATGAGAGGTTCTGTGGTGTGTCAGCTGCCTCAGGTGCTGTGTGCAGGTCTGAGGTAAGGGTATTGGTGACTCGCTCTCACTGTGGTGAGGAGGACCCCAGGCCAGGGCTCAGAGAGGCAGGGCCACACCACCTGCTCTCCCCCGCACCCATCAGTGTCCTTGTCTGTAGAATGACGACAAGTAGGTCATCCTTATAGGCTTGAAACAGAGGGGTGGGTCCCACGATGGGGTGGGCAGTGGGGCTGGCCACTCCCCTTTTCTAAGCCTCAGTCTTTCTATCTCTAAAGTGGGTATCATCACTGCTCCCACTTCTACTCCAGTTGAGGTGAGGAAGGAACCAGGTCCCTGCAAGGCAGAAGGCTGTTCACAGACCCTGATTCCTGGGTGTGGGGTGGCAGAAGAAGAAGGGCCTGGATGTGGGTCCTGGCTCAGCCACCGATAGTGGTATGACCTTGGGTGTGCAGTTCACCCATGCCTTAGTCTCCTTACCTGTGACATGGTCAGTAATTGGGCCTCCCTCAGGGGTTGTTGGGGACACTTAAAGGGTGAGGCCCCCACAGGGCTCTGACCCCAGTGCTTCTGCGTTCAGAATACTG
Source organism: Delphinapterus leucas (assembly GCF_059928025.1). Lineage (NCBI taxonomy): Eukaryota > Metazoa > Chordata > Mammalia > Artiodactyla > Monodontidae > Delphinapterus > Delphinapterus leucas. Next base: position 27,357,689 of record NC_143142.1, on the reverse strand, counting down.
AAAACACCACCACCCTGCCCCACTCAATGGTTCCCACACAGGGGAGTCCCCCTGGAACCCTTGCACTGCCAGCTGGACCCTCCCTCCTAACCATTTGCAGATGGGAAATAAAGGCCCATCGAGGTCACTGGGGAGTTGGAGAAGGGGGTGGGCAGGTGGGGAGGCAGGGAGGGAGAGAGGGCCCTGTGGGAGGTGTGAAGTGGCCACCGATGTGTCCCCCACACTGGGGCAGCATCTTTACTCTGCCCCTTACCAGCTGGAAGCCTGCAGAACCCCTGACCCTTGGTTTCCCTATGTGAGGACTAACGGTCAGCTGGGGGCCCTTAGGTCAGAGCTGGCTTTCTCCCTGTGGTCATGGAGGAGAGCCTGGCCCAGGGGGTCTCAACAGCCAAGAGGGCTTGTAGGGGGTCCGTAGGAGATGTGCTCGGGCTCTGGAAGGCAGGGGAGGCTGAGGGCTGCCCCAGGTCCTTGGTGGGACCCAGGGTTTGTTTGCTCTTGCTCATTGTGAGTGACGGGCGGTGAGGGGCCCGATGTGTGCAGCTGTCCCCACCCCCACTCTCTAGACTCCGACCTCACCCTCCCTCCGCTGCCCTCAGGACAGCCGGCACGCTGGGCTGGCCCCTCAGTGCTCCCTGCCCCGGCCTTGAATTCATGGCTTTGTGGCATGGAGGCCTGTGGCAGCTGGGGCAGCACCAGGAGGGGCCCAGCTGGTGGAGGCAGGAGGAACTCACCCCCACCACCCCAGGGCTGTGTTTCCTGCTCTCCTGGGCCTGTAGCCAGAAAGTCTCCGTGGAGACTCAGTCTGTGCATCCAGAGAGGGGTCAGGAGCATGGAGAAACAGTGAACTGAGCCAAAGGAATGGGAGAATGGGGGTCTCAGTGAGCATGGGGAATAGGTGTGAGTGGCACTCTGGCCCCCAGGCCCCATCCTGGGGTTCCTGACGGCTCTTGGCCCCGCACAGTCAATGAGGTTCAGGCTGCCCTGTGCCCAGGGCTCTGACCTCTGACCCCTAGGCCGGGCTGCCTGACCTTCTGTGGCCCATCTGCTCCTGCCCCTTCCAGCAGTCCATTCCCAGATAACACGTTTGCTTTCAGGAAACTGTTCATTCACTCACTCACTCGCTTATTCCTGGCCTGTCAGACTCCCTCTGAGCCAGGCAGGTGAAGGGATGTGGTCCTTGCCCACCTGACTTTATAGGACTAAATGCTTTAAAGGACAGGTGGCCATGGAGCTGAACATGGCAGCCCAGCCAGAGCAGCATCCGCACCCCTGCATCTCCTGGTGCCGTTGCTGGATCGTGTGGGCCCAGCCGGGTGTCTTGTGCTGCAGTTTCTTCTTTGGTCGCTGTATTTTAAACATTTTGCACGTCGGAAACTGTTCTTGTGTATCATGGGTTTGCGGGTGTGTGTGGAATCCCTTCCCGAGGATGCGCCATCATTTATTTATCCAAACCTGCCTCGGCCTCTCACACTGCCCGTGCTTGTGCAGCTGGACAACCAGAGAAGTGTCCCTGGTGCAACCCTGCTATGTCCCCCGGGGGCGTGGTCAGGTGCCCCTCCCCCAGTAGGAGGCAGGGCCTGATCCCAACCCTTCCCAACCTTTTAAGTGGAGCGGGGCAGAGCCCTCGGGCCTCTCCCATCCCTGGGGTTGCATTTCTGCTACTCACAAGTGAAATCTGTTTCCTGGCCTTCATCAGGAATCTGGCTCTGCTGCTGGTCCAGCCCTAGTGCAGCCGGCGGCGGCGCTTTGGGGCTGTCTCTCTCCTGCCCCCTTCACTTAGCCTCCGCCCCAGCCCCGCAGTGTCCTGACAGTCCTGTCTCCTAGTGGGCCCGCTGCCTCTCCCTGCCTGGGGATAGAGAATGGGCCATGGCGGCCCAGTCCTACAGCCTTGTTAGTGCCCCCCTGCCGCCAACCCAGGGCAGGAGGTGGAGCTGAAGGGCAGGGCTGTTGGAAGCCCTCCCAGAGGGGGAGGGGCCCTGGGGAGGAGCTGTGCTTGTCTAAGGCTGGCCCAGGTGGGCCTGGCAGGTGGTGAGCCCCGGCCAGGCCCTGGCACGTGGAGCTGGGCTGATGGTGGCACGGGGAGCCCAGTAGAGGAACCGGGGTGTCAAGAGCTGACTCAACTTTGTTCAGGCAGCCTCCTGGTGCCCCAGGGGGATGCTCTTTGGCCTAACGCCATCACAGATCATGCTCCATGGAACTGAGGTTCCACGGAATGTTGGTGGGGCTTGGACAAGTGTTTCGTGGTCAAGCGAATTTGGGAATGGCTGGGTAAGAGGTGTTGACAGAGCTCCTTTACCACCCCTGTGTAACACACTCAGGGTCTAGTGTATCCAGTAACCTATTTTGGGAAACAGTGGCTGAGGTCCTTTGGAGGGCCTGGGTCCATCAAGGGCTCCAGGGTGGGTGGGCCATCCCACACAAATCCTGCAGCCAAGCACCTGGTGGGTGGAGGGACCATGCTCTCCTGGCAGCAAGGCAATGTGCAAATTTAACCTTTGGGTTTATGGCTCTATTTCTTTGCAGCAAATGTCACGGGAAATGTCAGGCTAAGGCTGAAGCTGATGGGTGAGGGGCCCATCGAGGAAGGGGGTGGAGTGCTGAGGGGCTCAGGCCAAGGCAAGGCTCTAAGTCCCTCACCTCCTCCCGGGAGCCCTCTCAGATTGCCCCTCAACTGCTTGGGCCCAGCACCATGTGCCCGGTCTGTCCCAGCCCTTGTGACCTTGTTGAGATGTTGCCTTTATTTACCTCCTGCCAGAGCCCAGATGGGGTGGGCTCAGGGACCTGCCAGAATTCTCCCTGCCCTGAAGTCTGGGCAGCCGTTGGATCAGCCTCTGCAGTACTGGCTTGCTATGTGACCTTGGGCAGCACTGCCCTTTCCTGGTCACCAGAGACCTTGTCCGTAATCCACGGCTGTCGACCAGAGGTGGGATTCCCACTCGATGCCTTCATGGGTGGGAAAACCCTCTGAGTCTGAGGTGTGTGGGGTGCTGGGCTCTGGGGGTGGTGGGGGTGGGTGGCTGGCTCATGGCATCCTGTGGCAGCTCCAGGCACATAGTAGGTGCTCAGTATATAGGGAGGGGCAAAGAGTGGACATGGTAGGTAGGGGAGGGCTCGAGGCCGGCAGGGAATCCACAGCCCCCAGACTTACTGGCCTCCTGGCCTGCCTGGCAGGGCCAGCTCTGAGGCCTTAGCCTGGCCTGTCATGGAGTTGTGTCTGGCCCTTGCATCCCAGTGGTTGGTTAGCAAACGTTTGTTGCCTCCTGGCTGTGTGCCAGGCCTGTGCAGCTGAGTGGGGGTCTCAGGCTCCTAGGTTGCCCCCGCCCAGCAGCTCCACACCACTTTCCCTACACGTGCTGCTCTGCTCCACTGGGTGTCCTGGGTCCCTCAGATTCAGCCTGTCTGGTGGTGATCGCCCTTATACCACCTGCCCCTCCACCCCCTACAACTGGGCCCAAGGTCCATAGTCCTGGCCACCTCCCTCTACCCTTCCCCAAAGTCCAGTATCAAGTCTGACCCCTCCCTGCCCGTCCCCTTTTATCCCTCATCAAAGGTCTGCTGTGGACTAGCCCCCTTCCTGGGCCTGTGGCCTCAGACACCCATGTCTCCTTGCCCACCATCTCATCCTCCTTTCAGGCTCTGAGATGCTTTCCTAAAACATGTTGCCAGCCAGGCCCCTCCTGACTGAACTCTCCTGTGTCTGCTGCCCGATGAGGCTTGGACCAGGGGGTCTGGTTTGGGAATGTCTCTTCCACTCTGGCTCCCTGGCTCCAGTGCCTGGCACGCACACCTGTGTCTGCCTCCCCACGTCCATGTCCCTGAGTGTAGCTCGGGCCTGGCACTGGTGTGCAGGGAGCCATGAATGGTAGGGTGGCCTCAGGCAGTGCCCTGAGTCAGCTCCCAGGGTCGCAGGAGCTGGTGGTCCTAGCCCTCAGGGTTGGCCACTGGCCATCAGGCGCAGGCCTGTTGCCCAAGGTGGCTCAAGAGGGCGGTCCCCTCCAGGGCACAGGTCTGGAGAGAGAGCAGAGGTGCCAACCTGTGGGGGAGTTGCTCTAGCCGAGGGCCGATGGGGCTTGCATTGGGAGCCCAGGACTTCAGCCCAGAGCCAGCTGTGCATCTGGCAGGCCACTCACCCTCTGAGCCTCCATGTCACACAGGAGATTGCGAAGGGGGGTCAGTGGTGAATGATGCCCACGGGACAGCCCCTGGTGAGGGCTTGACTGTCCCAGCTTCTGGGGCTCCTTCCCATTCAGGTGGGACCTCCTGCCCTGAGCTGGAACTTGCCGTGGAAATAGAGGCTGTGATGGGGCCTTGTGGGGCCCCCATGTCCCAGGGGCCTCCTCAGATTTCCAAGTCCTTCCCTGCCCTGGGGACATCATGGTGGCACTCAGGCAGGTGTGTGACGGGTGTGGGCCCCACTGTCCTCTCTGGAGGAGGAGCCTCTGCTGAGCGCATAGGAGGAGCCCCTGTTGGGGCCTCCCTCCCCCCACCAGCCCTTCTGCATGAGGTCCTTGCCACCCGTCCCAAGGGGGGGTCTGTGACCTATTAGTTAATGCCATGGGGACCCAAGTGAGAAATGGGGCTGGGGGGACATGGTGGGATGGGGGTGGGAGGTGCAGGCCCCAGGCAGGGCCAGCGACTGGGGGAGGGGAAGTTGGGGCCCTCATGGGGTGTCTGCCTTTCTCAGTGAGAGGCGGAGGCCCAGTGGGGGCCTGGGACAGGTGGGTGCTGAGCTGGCTGCGGTGCTGACTTGGAAGGAGGTTCAGGGTCTCCCTGCTTCACCACGTGGGTGTGAAGCCTTGCCCCACAGCTCACTTTGCACCAGCCTTCTGGTGTGGCGAGAAGGAGGCCAGTATTCCTGCCCGGTCCTTGGGCAAGATGGGAACTGGGCAGAGGGAGGGTGGGCCATCTGCCCCCTGAGTGGCCTCTGGCCCAGAAGCATCTCCTGTTCCCAAAGATATGGTTGGAAGCAGAATTCCAGAGAAAGACCAGTCCTGGCTGGCCACAAGGACGCACTGGGCATCAGAGTGGTCTCGGGAGGGCTGTGGGTCCCAAGGTCACACAGGACACCCCGTACCCAGCTCTCTCACCTGCCTCCACAGCACACCCCAGCCAGGAACCTGCGAGTGGGCTCTGGTGTCCTGGGCCACCCTCACCCTTCCCAGAGCCCTGCTGTGATCCCTCCCATGCTTTCCACTGCCTCGTCCCTCCCTCTGCCCTGGCTGAGGCCTCCCTGCTCTCTCGGGACATGTCCAGCCCCCACTTGTCCTCAGAGAACACAGAGCTAGCCAGTCACACCCGTCCAGCCCCAGTTTCCAGGCTCCCCAGGGCCTCCCAGAGGATGAGGCCATGTAAGGCAGTGGCTGGTGAACCTGGTGGGGACCATGCTCTTAGATCTCCTTGGGGGCTGAGGCTGTGACCCTCAGGGCCATCTGAGGAAGCAGCAGGACTGTCATGTAGCCCTGGCAGTGAGCAACCCCCATCCCACTGCGTGGGGACTAATGGAGGGCGGAGGGGGGGCCTGGGGCTGGGGTTCCTGAGTATGGCCTAGCAGGTGACCTCCCTCCCTTGGGGAGGGCCCTCCTCACCCCTGGTGGGGTTAGCCGTGCACCACAGTGCACAATCCAGGTGTGGGTGTGGGGATCCCTGGACAGGTCCCTGAGGGCCACTGGCTTCCACCTCTGTTCCCCTGCAAGTGCTTTCTAGCATTACTTTCAGGCCAGCCCCATGCCGGGCAGCAGGGACCTCGAGATTCTTGTGACATATTCAGCCCTCCAGGTCCCTGGGAGACACCCCAAAGCCCACTAGGTACCCAGGGGAGAGAAGTGAGGGCGTGGGTGCTGGCAGGCTGGTGAGGAGCCTGAGGCCTGGGTCCCCCACTGGGCCCTCACCGAGGCCACCCTGGGCCTACGTCTTAAAGAGGCCCTGGAGCTGCTGGCTGAGGGGGAGGGGGCTCCTGGTGTGAGCAGAAGCCCAGAGACTCCGGGACAGCCCAGTGCGTGCGCCGGGGCCCCTGGGGTGGGCTCAGGAGGCCCTGGGCAGCAGGGTGGAGGGAGATGGGGTTCAGATGAGGAGACTATGGGACCAAGAGGGGTGCAGAGGGAGGGGTTCGGGGAGCTCGGGCTGGAAGGATGGGGTGGGGGCCGCAGAGGTGGATGGTGGCGTGCCCCAGCAGGAGGCCAGCCCACTGCTCTGTGCTCCAGCCATGTGACACGTGGCCCCTGCATTCCGGCCATGTCCAGGCTGTCTTTCATCTCCCTGCCTCAGCCCCAATTTCTGTCAGGCAGAGGCTGACACGGGGACAGGTGTGACAAGTGTCTGGCTTCCTTTTCGAAAATTGGCAAAAGAAAAACTCTCCCCATAAAGATATTCCATCTACACACCTCCTGGATGTCACCGAGAGGGCCCATCATGGCTGAGACAGATGGTGGCCCTAATGGACTCTATTCTTCACCTGCTGCTGGAGTTGTGGCCCAGCCCCCAGGCTGGCCTGAGGCGGGTGGTGGTGGGATGGGGGGGTGTCAGTGCCTCTACGGAGCCCTCCCGACGCCGTGGCTGCCTCCCCTGACCCCCAGATCACAGGAAGCCTGATACAGCAGGACCATCCTTGTCAGTACAAGGGGCTCTGGTGGGGCAGTATGTCCGTGGGGTGGGTGGTGGGAAATAGGGAAGTAGGGCTGTAGGCCTTCACGCTTTGACCCCCACAGCTCACTTCCTGCCGGGTGGCCAATGTGGACTCTGGTGGGTTCACTGTCCCCACGTTGCCCCGAGGCCCAGGTGGGGTCAGGCCCTGCCTGGCATGTCATGCGCACAGGGCCCCTCAGGCCTAGCTGAGGCCCCTTCCCTGCCGAGAACCCTTGGTGGGAGCCCAGGGACCGAGACCCCGGCCAAGCTCCATGCACTCTGCTTGTTCGCCTGCTCCCTCAGTGGCACCCTAGGGGCTAAGTCCAGATTTCGGGGCAGGGCTGTGGTTGGGGAGGGGAGTAGGATGTGCGTGGTGGGACTCTGGGAAGAAGAGCCTTCCGAGGGGGGTGTCTGGGAACAAGGAGGGGGTGCTGCCTGAGCTCAGGTCAGGCCAGGTCAGGTCAGGTCAGGTGCCATCATGCCCTTGGTAGCTGTAGCTTAACTTCCCCTCCATCGGGGGGACGTGGCCCTTGCCAGGGGCAACATGAGGTGCTCCTGTGGGGTGGGCGGGCCGGGCATTTCCTGTGCATCCACTGTGCACACCAGGCCTGCGTGAGCTATGTGGCTTCAACACCCTGTGAGGTGGGGCCTGTCGTCTGCACTTTTCAGCCAAGGGAATGGGTTTGTAGAGGTTGGGAGACTGGGCGGGGACCCCACAGCACGGGGCTCTTGAAAGGGACTCCCACTGCCTGGGGTTGGCCTCACCCACCCTACCCTGGGCCAGCTGCCCCATCCAGTGTCAGCACATGTGACCAAACGGAACAAACTAAAAACTCTTCTGATTTTACCAGTTCATGTGCATTGTAGAAAAATCTGGAAAAATATACCGGAGTTTTAAGAAATTTGTTGTACTAATCAGCTGAAGCTGTCATAGCAAAATGCTACAGACGGACACTCAAACCACAGAAATGTATTTCGCACAGTTCTGGAGGCTGGAAGTCTGAGATCAGGGTGCTGGCAAGGTCGGTTCTGGTGAGGGCTCTCTTCCTGGTTTGTAGACGGCCGCCTTCCTCACGTTGCTCACAGGAAAACAGGCTCTCAGGTATCTCTTCTTATGAGGGCACTAATCCCATCATGGGGCCCCACCCTCACAACCTCATCTAAACCTAATCACCTCCCGAGACCCCACCTCCAAATACCATCACATTGCGGGTGAAGGCTTCAGCATATGAATTTGCGGGGTGGGGCACAGACATTCAGCCTGGAACAGACGTGAAACTGCCCTTGGCATCAGGCACTGCTGCCTCGCCCTGTGGGGACGTCAGTGCCCCATGGACTCTCCTGGGCCTGGACACCTTTGGGACAGCCATCTCCACAGCCTCACACTTCTTACATTCACGTGACGGACGTTTATGGAGCATCTCCTGTGCCGTCACCAGCCCTAGTCCTGCCCCAAGGAGCCCACGGCCCGGGGGTGCAGAAACAAGCAAGGCAAACCTGCCAAGTTGACCATTGAGGTGTGGGGCAAAGGGGGCACCTGGCAGTGGACAGAGGTGGGGGTTTCACGGACCCTGGGAGTGATTTGTCAAGTTCTCAGACATAGCCTCCCCCTTTTACAGATGACAGACCCGGCTCTGAGAGGCGGAGGTTGCTCACCATGCCTGAGCTGAGCAGGGCGACGTGTCTGGGCTGGGGTGACCTGGCTCATGACGGGGGCAAGCCTGTGACCAGGGAACAGTAGGAGGGTGGGCGAGAGGCAGCTGGCTGCCTGCCCAGTGGGTTGCTGGATTTTTCTGATGCATCAACAGAAGAGGTGCAGGGGCCTGGGACACGGGGTGCTGCTCTGAGCAGGCGGGGCCTGTGAGGGCCGTGGGCACCAGCCAAGGGCACCCCATTCCCTGCGCGTCTGCTTCCTCCTCCACACCGGGCTCCCCTGACCCCGTGGGGCCACGCAGTGAGGGGTCAACTTGAGGGAGGCCTTCGGGGTGCAACCCTTCTTTCCTTGGCTCAGTGGTTATTGAGCACCTGCTGTGTGCAGCCCCTCACAGGCCATCTGCAGGTGAGCAGGCCGAGGGCCTTCCAAGGGCACTGGGTGGGGAGCAAGTCTGTCTGACCCAGGCCTGGGCTCGCACTGGGGACACTTGTGTGTTGGGCTGAGTGAGAAGGGAATGAGGATGTGAATTCGTTAGGGAAAAGGCAAATGCCTTCATCAGGCTTGGTGAAGTCAAGCCATGCCGGCCTGGGTGGGGAGGCAGGGGAGGCCAGTTGGGCGCTGGGTATGTCCTCTGTTGGGTGAAAGGCTGGGCTGCCTGGGTCCTCAGGTTTACACAGGGGGGATGAGTGGAGTGTGGCCTGCAGATGGCCCCCTGCCTCCTGATGCCTGGCCACGGCAGTCCCCAGCAATGCCTTGGGCCTTCAGGGACTCCTCCCCAGCCTGCCCGTTCCTCTGCCAGGGGGCATCGGTGCCGTGGGTCCAGTGAGGCGGGGGGTGGGGTGGGAGAGGCCATGCTGGGAACCTGTCCCGGGGGCTGGTGCTGAGGAAATGAGGCCACCCTCCCAGCCCCGCCCCCAGGGCAGCCGACCCCCTTCTGCTGCCAGGAGCGCCTGGTGCATCAGCCTCAGGAAGTAGCCGAAATACACTGACCTGCTTTTCCAGGAGGCAGCGGCGCGCCTGGTCCTCCCACCCTCACTGGTGAGAAGCCGCCAACAATTTCCATCCCAAATTGATTTCAAATAAGGAAGAGTTATCACACACAATCATATAGGAATAATTTATCACTCGTTAATAAAAGAGCAATTACTTATTCACGTCACCCCTGCCTGCGTGTCATGCATTTGGATGCAGAAACGCGATTGGGGCTCTCATAGAGGCCAAGGTCAGGGGAGCCCTCCCAGGGGCTGCAGACCCCTACCCGAGGGCCCGGGTTTATCCGCTGGATCCCCTGCTCCTGGGGGTCCCCAGTCTGGGGTCAGGGTGTCGGATCTGTGACCCTGGAGCAGGCAGGGCTGAGGAGGGACAGTGGGAGGGGCTGCCTGGAGGTAGTAGGACTGTGAAAGGCCCAGGGCACACATGGATCTTCAGGTTGGAAGCTGTCCCTTCAAGAGCCTGGATTTCAGAGGCCCCTGGAGCCAGGAGCTTGGAGCGTCCCTGAAGGCTGGGGGCGTCCTTGGCCACCCTTGGCTGAGCAGCCGCTGAAGAGCAGCCAGACGCTGGGCTGAGCACCAGGAGGCTTCGAGAGCTCTCAGTCCCGCTTTCTCTTCCTGTACCTTGGAGACGCCTGCTGCTAACCCACGTTCGTCTTCACCTTCTGGCAGATATGCTTTATTTTCTTCTTTTTATTTATCTCTGTTTCTGAGATTTCATTGCCAAGTATGCAGTCTTTTTAAAAAGATAACACTGTGGTCGGCCATATCTTGCTCAAAGTGAAAGCTTGCACCCAGCCCTCAGAGGCTGGTCTGGGGCATTGGTTTGTAGCCCTCCTCCAACCCACCTGCTGTTGCCATGTTCCCTGTTTTTCCAGGTGGTTACCTTCACATTTCCACGTCTCCTACCCCAGCCCCCTCTTCTCCAGCACACTCCCCAGTGTGGCTGTCTCACTACCGACAGTTAAATTCATAACCAGTGTTTCCTAATCCAGGTCACATGAATGCTTGTCACTGCCTGACTACAGGGGTGACCCTCTTGCTCTCGTCTGGCTTTTTGTTTCTCCTGGAGTTTACAGTTGACTTTGTCTTTTTTCTCTTGTCCCATATGCCACCCTCATGTGCTTACTCTTCTCTGTGTCAGGCATTCTACTGGGTGTCTCGTTTTCCCCAGGGGAAGTCTCCCTCTAGGCCTTTGTCCTGCTGTCCCCTCCTGGGCTGGGCATGCTGTGGCCCCCTCACAGCTGCCCCTGACTGCCTTTCATCACCCAGTGTTTCTTGGGGTTCATGTTTATGTCCTGTTTTAGGTGAAGCGCATTCCCAGCTAAACATCTAAGGAAGGCACAGTGAAGAATCATTCTGTGAGCCCTTGAATGTTAGCAAATCTATTCAAGCTGGATTGGCCCAGTCCAGAATTCCAGGTTGAAAATAGTTTCCCCTCAGAGTTTTGAAGCCGTTGCAGTTTTGTGGTCTTCTGGCGTCCAGTGTGCTGTGGAGAAGTCTGCTGCCATGTTGCTGTTCCTCTCTTGACCCCCAGAGACCTGAAATCGCACTGTGAATGTCACGTGTTATGCCAGGCACTCACCCAGGAGAGCCTTCAGCTCTGGGAGATTTTCGGGTATTATTTCTCTGATAACTTTTTCCCTCTATTTTCTGTTTTCTTTCTGGAATTACCTAAGACAGGTGTTGGATCTGTATTTGTCTTCTGAATCTCATCATTTTTTCCCTGTGTCTCTTTTTGTTTTTCTTTCTGGAAGACTTCCTTAACCTTGTTTTCCAACCTCTCTATTGATTTTGGGGATAATTTTAGCAATTCTATCTTTAACTTCCAGGGACTCTTCTAGTTTTCTGATTGCTCCTTGTTCATAGCACCCAGTTCTTGTTTTAAATCCTCTTCTATCCCTACGAGGACACTGATTAGATTTTCCCTAATTTTTATCTATTCGCTGCACTGTCTCTGCTTCCTCTGGAGGCATTGCCACGATTGTCAGCATTGGCACCTTTTCCAGACACCTGGTTTTCTGGTAGCGTTTACTAGGGAAGCATGGAAGGTGGCGGGATGCTCTGCTGAAAGCGGGGCTTGTCGACTGGCAGGTGTGGGTGGTCAGGCAGGAGCTGCTCTGGCACGCCGGAGGCCATGGTGGAGATCCTTCCTCTGGACGTTTCTCCGGGGGAACAGCCTCATCACCCTGCTCCCTAACCCCTCAGCAAGTACTGCATCACTGTCCTGGGTCTGGGGTGGGATGAACACAGGTCTCTGCCACGGGTGGAGGGTGGGCACAGAGGGGCCCGCCGAGTGTGCCAGTGCTGCGGGAGGAGCAGCAGCAACTTGTGAGGCCATTCCATCTGTGCTGGGCTCCACGCCTGTCTCCGAGCCTCCTCCCTCCACTGAGGCTGAGCTCGGTGGAGGCAGGGAGGTTGCCCTAGGTGTGTTCGCAGCATGGCCTGGCTGCCGTGCCCTCCTCCCACCCAGACGCAGCCTCTCATGGACAAAGCAGGGCTACCATGCCAGGCAGGAGGGGCCTCAAGACAAGTAGAGTGATCAGCATGGCTGCGGGTGCCACCTGTGAGCTGTGGGCCTCTCCTGCCTGGGCTCCTCACCTCAGACAGGGCTGCCCAAGGTCAGAGCGGCAGAGGCCCCACACCAGTCCCTGGGGAGGCAGGGTGTTGGCCACAAAGCCAGAGCCTGGGTGGAGGTGCTCAGGGTGGGTTCCAGGCTGGAAGCATCTTGGGGCCCCGGGGAGGTGGGTCCTGGCCTGTTGTCATCCTCATGTCACTGCTGTAGAGACAGCTTCCCCAGCCTCTTGGTGAGGGTGTACAGAGCTGGCATCTGAGCCCAGGGCTCCTGAACCCTGGGGTCCACCTCGGGCAGCCCATGGAGCAGAAAGCTTGGGCCAAGGATAAGCCTCTCTGGGGGTCAGAGAGCCCAGAGCATGTGTTGGGGAGAGGGGCTCAGCAGCTCACCTGCTGCAGGGGGGCTGCTTCCCCTTTTTGTTATCTGGGTCACTTGGGGCTCAGGGCCTGCCCTGGTCACTTGATGTGGCAGGAGGGGGCTCTTGGACCCCGTTCCCTGGTCTTGCTGGTTCCCTGTGGTCACCACACCTTGATAAGGCTTAGTGCCCTTGTCTGAGGAGTGGGGTTGATGGTCATCTCCTCATTGTGCTGTGGGATGTAGCGAAACCACCAGGAGTGAGGGACATCTGTGACTTGGGCGTTCCAGGGAGGTGAGGGCCCCATCTCCCCCAGCTCTCCCCTCCACTGGTGCTTGGTGCTGTGTGAGGCTGAGATGTCAAGGTGGATGGACAGGGCCTCCCTGGGAGACAAGCTCGACCAAGAAGGCCCTCATGGCCTCAAGGCACTGCTGCTGGAATGCTCAGGGCTGTCTCGTGTCTGCCCAGCGCTGTCCACCCACTCACTCACCTCTGGGCTGGTGGGGGTCTCTCCTCCTCAGGACCCTACACCCTCCTCTTTGGCTCTGTGGCCAGGTCACACAGGGGTTGGCTCGCTGGCCCACTAGCATCACACTGTCCACTTGGCTGGGAGAAGGGGACACAGCAAGTCAGTTTTGACGCACTTCCCAAGATGTTAGGATTCAGGCCTTGGCTGACAACTCTTCCCATTTAGGAACAAACAACAAAGGTGGGACAACTCTGTCCAGGAAAGGAGAGAGGCACTGGCGTGCAGGCCGCCTTGCCAACAGGCTTCCCCGGACCATCCTGTGGACCCACGGCCCCTGGATGCAGTGACCTCAGCCGGTGGTGACTCAAATGGGAGCATCTCAGGCTGAGGGTCCTGGGCCCTGCACTTGCCTCTGGCCAGGGGTGCTCAGCAGACCATGCTGGTCCTCCCCACGGTCTCTCTTGGCGAGTGCTGCCCCCCACCCTCACTCTCCCAGCTCAGTTTCAAAGCCCCCAAGCACCCTGCCCATGTTAACCCCTTCTCGGGGCCCAAGCCACCCTGGTCAGGAGCGTTTGCGAGAACTCGGCTCTCCTGGGACAGCGAAGGTGGGCTTCAGTCCAGCTGCTCCCTCCAGACAGGGCTAATGCGCAGCGGCCCAGAGGCTGGATGGGCTGATCCCCAAGGGTGAGCCGTCGAGGGGCTCCGGAGACCTGCATTTGTCTTTCCATAGCCAAATAGATGCTGCTCAGGCAGAGGCCACCGCCTGCCTTTTCGGTGATGCTGACAAGTGCCAAGGGCTCGGGAACACCTGGGAATGTGCCCACCCGTCAACTCCCGCCACAGAGGAGAGCAGAACCCCTCGGCCTGGCTCCTGGCTCCTGGCTCCTGGGTGGGGCTCCCATGTCTGCCAGCCTCTGCACAGCAGCCCCTCTGCTGTTTGGCTGGCTCGCCTCTGTGCCCTGATCACGCAGGCCCCAGCAGCACAAGTTCCAAGAGTGCGTTCCTATTGTGTGTGCCCATGGCGTGCACACCCCCACCCCGAGTGTGCACCCCAAGCGTGGGCTCCTGCACTGCATTTGCCCTGTTGGAGGCTGCCGTCAGGGCCTCACAGGAATGGTCAGCTTCATGTTGGCGGTAGATGCAGGGTCCCGGGAGGAGTGTGGGATGGATTGCGGGGAGGGCAGGACCCATGTTGGCCCTGCCAGGCTAGGCGTCCAGTCCTGGACAGGAGCTGGCAGTGGACGGGGATCTGGGCAGGCGGGTGGGCATGGTGGTAGGTGTGTGGTGGTAGGTCCCAGGCCCTGGCACAGGGAATGCCCCTTCTCTGAGCCTCCCCGGGGCAGGGGCATGTCGGCCACTGGCCAGTTTCTCATTAGCATCCTCTGGGGACTCGAGCCTATACTGGCTGCCGGATTGAATTAGCCTCAGGACCCTGATGAGCTGGTCGTGGAGACAGAATTCTCCAGGTAATTAGGCAGTGGGCGTTTGTTGGTGGCCTGATGGAGTGGGGGGTTTGCTGGGTGTCAGGGGGACAGGGGTGTCCAGCCTCTGAGGGGAGGAAATGCTGGCTGAGTCTCTGCTGCAAGTGTGGGTGTGGCCTGCATGGGCAGGGTCCTGGGGCTGGACGAGGCTTCAGATGCTGGTGTCATGAGCCCTCCATGTGGGGCTCCTGGGTGGGAGCCGAGGGAGGTGGGCTCTGGGTGAAGAGCATGTGGACTGGACAGGGCGAGGCTCCAGAGCCTCCAGGCTGGCAGCCTGGCCTTGGCCAAGGATGGATTCCTGAGGCCTGCTGGCTGGGCCCAGTGTCCTGCCCATCAGAGGCTGTTCTTGGACCCGCACCCTGGCAGTGAGCTCCAGGGCTCCTCCCTTGACGCCTGCCTGCTGTCCGGGGCCAGCTCAGGGCTCTTTGGCCCCTTCAATTCCCCACGTGACACCTGTGGTCAGCCCGCTCCTGGACCACATGTGTCACAACCAGGACCACATCCCGACCACAGGGCGCCCCCTGGGGAACACGCTAGTGGGTGGGCTCTGCATCCAGGGCCTCCAGCTCCCAGGCAGGCCAGACCCTCCCCCGCCACTCTCTGTTTCCTTGCTTTGTAAGGGCCCAGAGCTGCCTCCCAGGTGCTGTGTCGGCTGGAAATTTTGGGTTCCAGGTGGGGCTGATGGGTGAGGTAGGGGTGGGGGAGCTTTAACTTTTTACTGCCCAGCAAGGCTTTTCAGCAACTGGACACCACAGGGCTGGGAATCCGACCGGCTCCTGGGCTGTGAGCAAGAGACGCCCCCCATCCCCCACCAAGCCTCATTCCCTCACCTGTAAAACGGCTAAATACACTAGCCCCCGGGAGAGCTCACCAGAGAGAGGGACCTGGCCTGCTCACCCTGGGTCCACCCGTGCACAGCACAGTCAGGAGGCCAGCTCTGCCCACAGTGGGCCTCAGTTTCCCCCACTGCACGCAGCTTGGCCTGGTGTTTGGAACTGCTCAGCCCTGTGTCCAGTACCCTCCTGCCACGGTAGGTCACCTTGCCCATTATCCACCTGGCCAGCCCGCCCTGCCCTGCCCCGCAGCTGCGCCCTGAAAAGATCAATAAGGAGGGGGCCTTGAGGGGCACAGCCGGGCAGGGAGCTGGTAGCCACACCCCTGGAGATGCAGGGCTCTATTGAGGGTGGGCTGCCTCACGGGGGCGGCTGCCACCCTCCTCCCTGGCACCTGAGCCAGAGAAGGGGACCAGGAAACGCCCTGGCCACGTGTGCTGCCGCCGCGCATGTCTATGCCTGGAGGACGGACGGAAGGTGGGTGGTGAGTATGAGAAACAACGATGACCAAGGGGGGACAGATGGACGACGGGGGTGGGTGGTGAGCCCATCGCGAGTGGGGGGCTGGCAGGGACGGGAGGGGTATGGGTGCAGCCGTGACGGGTGCCTTGACCCTCTGTGGTGTGTGGACGCCACTGGCTCCCACCCCCGCTCGGAGCTATTTCTGGCCTGGCTGTGCTGACTATGGCCTCCTGTTCTGCCTTGTAACTGTGATCTGTGACATGACCCTTCATGGGACGTTCTTGGTGTTCGAGAGGGTCCTGAGCAGACTGATGTCCTAGCTATGCTACGGCGGTCTGGCCCCTCCACAGACGGCTGACCCCAGCCTCCAGGGGGGTGTGCAGCAGCTCAGAACCTCCTGGGAAACGTCCCCTCCCAGCCACCAAGAGCACAGGAGGGAGCTGCCCACACTCTCCTGCCGTGGCCACATAGTGGCCGCTCTTCAGGCTTGGGCTGGATGTCCCTCCTGCCCCTTCTGGCAGCTCTGTGGCTCCTTCTCTTGCCCACCTTTCCTCCTGGACCGGCTCTGAGTGGGAGCAGGCCATGGTTTAACTGCTCACTGCCTCGGTTTCCTAATCTGTAAAATGGGCTCACGACACCAAAAATAAAATTGATTCTTACGCAGCTCCAACTCACGCCTCATTATATCGGCTGGTGGACCCTTGTAATGACCCCCAAAGGGGATGTTACAGCCACCCCATAGCCGCAGGGAGGCATAGAGGCCCGAGGGCACTGAGCCCGTGCTCTGGGCTTCCAAGGCTGCCAGCCCTGTGCCATCTCTTCGGCCTCGCTTGTCGGGGCAGAGGCATCCCCTTGAGACCTCAGGGGAGCTGTACTCCTGCAACCTCAGCCCAGGCTGGGGGGCCCCAGGAGAGGCAGGGGCCAGGGAACACACTGAAGACCTCCCCGTGCCTGCAGCCTCCAGCACGCCCTGTTTCTGAGCTGCTGACCTCAGCAGCCGCCTGCCCGCTGCCCACTGGCTCCTGTGGCTGCTGGTGACTCCCCAGAAGCCTCCGCCCCTCCTGGCTCCCCTCCCTTCTGCTCCCCTCTCCTGCTCCCTCTACCTTCCTCCCCACCCCCTGCAGTGGCCAGGAGCTGGATCAGGGTGAGCAATGCAGATGGCCTTCGAGGCCACACGCAGGCCTGATGCCCCCCAGCCTCCTGGGCCTTGTCAACTGGCCCAGAGGAGAGACCCTGAGCAGAGTCTGGTAGCTGTGCCCCCACCCCCAAGGCTGGAGTGGCTGGTCCTCCACCAACCATAGCCCTAGTGCCCCTGCCCCAGCTCCAGAGCAGACCTGGGCTAAGGTGGGGGCTCCTAGCCGTGACCCAGGGGTCCCCTCCATGGGGAGGGCACTAGAGAAAACCCCTGACCCGTCCATTCTGTGCTGAGGCCCGAGGAAAGAGGAGGGATGGTGGGGGAGGGGCCGGCTTGGGTTTGCAGGAAGCTAGCTGAGGGGCCCGGTGGCTTGGTGTGGGATCAGGACCCTGGTGTGGCGTGGTGTGCCTTGAGATGATTTCTGTGTATGAGAGCCGGGCGGGGCAGGGCTGTTTTCTCACCCTGTGTGTAGGAGGCAAGCTCCCACTGGACCCGGTGAGGCTGGGAGTGACTGGGAGGTGGGGCCAGGGGAATGGGCCGCTGTCTGGGGCCAGTGAGAGGGTTGGGGGGAGAGAAAGGAGAGACAGGTGAGGCAGGGTGCAACCTGGGGGCCTCTGATGAGTGGGCAGGACCAGCGAGTGCAGATCTGCAGGCCAGAGAGGCCTCAGGCTCCGGACTGCAAAGCCAAGGAGGATGGGTTGGGGGGTGGGGGAGGTGGGATGAGAGGATGGGCTGGGAGGACAGGCTGGGGACGGGGCGGGGGGACGGATGGGGAGGACTTTTAGGGTTGGGAGGGATTAGGTGAGCAATAGGGTCCAGGGGGTGGGGCCAGGGTACACCCTCCCACTACCTGGTGAGGTCTCCAGGCGTCTGCTGTGAGAATGAAAACATGACACAAAGTTGGGTTTGATTATCTCATAGAAAGATACCCCCTCTGCTTGCTCAGCAGAGGGGTTGCCATGGAGACCAGCAGGCAGGCCCCAAGGGGGCCAGGCTGGAGCCAATTACTGTGGCTGAGGCGAGGAGTAAGCCCACCGCCGGCCGCTATGCTGACAGCAGGGCCTGTGCTGAGGGACCGACCATCAGAAGTTGGTTTCCAAAAAGCAGTTGCCTCGGTGAGAGGGGAGCCATGTCTTCGTGCCTGTTGCCCACTTCCTGGCAGGGCCGAGCCACATGGCTGCTCTGCCACTTTCCCCCATGCGTGGCTCAACACTGGTACCTATCTCAGGGCATACATAGAGTGGGCACGGCCCCAAGCCCATGGCTTATAGCCTTCTGGGGGCCCTGCTTAGCGACAGCTGGAAGCTGGAGGAGCCGGCCAGTTCCAGTGGTCAACTGACCCCAACCCAGCCAAGCTCACAGACCATGGCTGCAGGCCTGGGAGCCAATGGTCAGGGTGCAGTGGTAACAGTGCAGTCGGTGATGTGGTGGGTATGGTCATGATGGACGGCCGCTGGCAGCCAAGTTGGTGGTGTGGCCCAGCCCGTGGTGGTGAGGTCCAGAGTCTGGCCTGATGAGTAACTGGAGCCCCACCTCACCCTGCCCCAGATTGTCCTCTGCCACAAGGTCTCGGGAGCAGGAAGTACTGTTTTCATAGCACAGTCACATCCCGTGGCAACAGTGAGATGCCTTGGGAGCTGGCTTAATCAGGCCCAACTTTCCAAAGGAGGCCCATAAGGAGAGAGCCAGTAGAGGATGCCAGCAGTTTAAATAGAACAGCTGAGATGCCCCCTCATGGCCTCCTGTGGGCAGCCAGCCCAGGGAGGGGCACCCAGGGCTTGGGCAGGGGGTGGTCCTGGGGCTGCCATGTCCCCAGTAGCCAACAAATGGCCCAGCCTCGGTGGCCACCAGAGCACAGGGGACAGAGGAGGCGCCTAGGCTGTGGGGACGGTGCTCCCAGTACCTGAGGACCAGAGTCTGGGAGGGCGTATTCCTTGTGACCGCTGGACATGCCCGGCTTGCTGGGCCTCTGGGCTTGGGGCAAGCGTCTGCACTGGCCCTGGCAGAGAGGACCTAGTGGGGGTTCGGGGCCCAAGGTCATGGTTCTGGGTTGGGGAAGCTGGCCTGTGGGCCCCTCCTTTCTCCCTCCTGGCTCCAGCCCCAGCACTTAGCCGGTCTTATGTCTGCAGAATCCTGCTCTCAGCTGACTGCCAAGGAAGGTGTTAGCTGTCAACGCAGGTGTTAGCTGTCAACGAAGGTGTTAGCTGATAACTCAAGTGTTAGCTGATAAGCCATAACCCTCCCAGGGGGATTCACATTTTACTAGACTTACTCCTGAAGGCGGAAAGAACTTCAGCATTCAAAGCGGTGGCTCTAATGGTGGGATGATAGGCAGGGAGATTATTATTGGGCATGTGGCCCTGCTGGTGAG
Organism: Delphinapterus leucas; assembly: GCF_059928025.1. Taxonomy (NCBI): domain Eukaryota; kingdom Metazoa; phylum Chordata; class Mammalia; order Artiodactyla; family Monodontidae; genus Delphinapterus; species Delphinapterus leucas. The sequence goes on along the minus strand of NC_143142.1, from coordinate 27,338,744 downwards.
CCCAGCCTGGATACAGCACCCCAGGAGGGGTCTCCTACCTGGTCTAGGTCTTTGGTGAGGCCCTGAGATGGGGGAGGGAAGAGGGGAGCTGCAGCCCCCTGGGCTGGGGCGGAACCTGCTGGGAGCGTGTCTTGGCAGGAGGGTTGGGGGCAGCTGGACTGTGCAGAGATTGGCCGGGAAGGAGTAAGCTCCTCGCCCAGGGAGGAGACCAAGCAGAGAATGAGGCCGAGGGGAGGAGGCTGCAGGAGGTGTTCTGAGCCAGGCCAGGAAGCAGTAAGCGGCAGTGAGGAGGGCATGTGCAGGAGGGAGCAGCCTGCCTGAGGGGCTCACGGGGCAGGACTGCAGTGCCCCCAAGCCCTGGACCTGCCTGCCCTGCTACGCCTGCCCTCAGGGCCTAGGCTCCTGATCTGTGATGGCAGAGTTGCTCTGGAGCCTGGGGCTGCTGTGGCAGTTTTCTGTGTCCTGTTGGTGGGACCAAGACTCCTGCAGGAGGGCCACTGGGGCTGTGGCTCCCAGCTTCACCAAGGCCCCTGCAATTTCTTGGTTAAAGGACAGCTCCCCGAGGTGGGGAGGCTCCCTCAGAATCCAGGCAGGCCTTGGCCCCAGGAGCTCTGGGGGCCTGGGCAGGGCACCAGGTCTGAGTCACAGCCCCACCCTTCCTGCAGCCCGAGAGGACCCTCTGGGAGGGCTGCTGCGGAAGCTGCCAGGAGGCAGGCCCGGCCATGATCCTTGGCCCAGAGCTCCTCTGCATGAGCGGAGCTGGCCTGGTGCTCCAGTGTTTGCCGGGGCCTCTCTCTCTGCCTGGCCTGTGGGCTGATGGGACAGGGACAGGCTGGGTCAGTGCTGGGACGGACAGGGACAGCGGGCAGGCCCACGGGGGCTCTGTGTTCACTGGAGTCCGAGAAGGTATCTGCAGGTGTGCATGTCCATCCCAGGAGGCCTTCACTTGGGCCTTGGGGGTGACCTGCTAACCCCGAGTGGCGGCGGGTGCGGGCGTGTTAGCTCGTGTGTTTGAGTGCCAGGCAGGGTGACGTGGGCGTCTGCAGGTGACGCTTCCTGGTGTGGAGCTTTCGATCCCTTGGAGAGCTGTTGTGCAGCAGCTTCCACCTGGCGGGTGGGGCAGGGATCACAGCATCTGAGTTCCCAGGGGCGGCAGCATATCCTGGGCCCAGCCCCAGCCCCTCCTGCACAACCCCAGCCTTGCAGGAGCCCCTGCCCACGAACTGCCCTCTGCTCTGCCCACAGGGAGCCAGCTGCTGGCCTGGGTGCTGTGGCTGCAGGCGTGGAGTGTGGCGGCGCCGTGCCCGGGTGCCTGTGTGTGCTACAACGAGCCCAAGGTAACCACAAGCTGCCCGCAGCAGGGTCTCCAGGCCGTGCCTGCCGACATCCCGGCTGCCAGCCAGCGCGTCTTCCTGCACGGCAACCGCATCACATACGTGCCAGCCGCCAGCTTCCATGCCTGCCGCAACCTCACCATCCTGTGGCTGCACTCGAACGCGCTGGCCCACATCGACGCTGCCGCCTTCGCTGGCCTGGTGCTCCTGGAGCAGCTGGACCTCAGCGACAACGCGCAGCTGCATGCCGTGGACCCTGCCACGTTCCAGGGCCTGAGCCGCCTGCACACACTGCACCTGGACCGCTGCGGCCTGCAGGAGCTGGGTCCCGGCCTGTTCCGCGGCCTGGCTGCCCTGCAGTACCTCTACCTGCAGGACAACGGGCTACAGGCGCTGCCCGACGACGCCTTCCGCGACCTGGGCAACCTCACGCACCTCTTCCTGCACGGCAACCGCATTCCCAGCGTGCCCGAGCGCGCCTTCCGCGGCCTGCACAGCCTCGACCGCCTTCTGCTGCACCAGAACCGTGTGGCCCGCGTGCACCCGCACGCCTTCCGGGACCTCGGCCGTCTCATGACACTCTACCTGTTTGCCAACAACCTCTCTGCACTGCCCGCGGAGGCCCTGGCACCACTGCGGGCCCTGCAGTACCTGCGGCTCAATGACAACCCCTGGGTGTGCGACTGCCGGGCGCGCCCGCTCTGGGCCTGGCTGCAGCAATTCCGCGGCTCCTCATCCGAGCTGCCCTGCAGCCTGCCCCCACGCCTGGCTGGCCGCGACCTCAAGCGCTTGGCCACCGCTGACCTGGAGGGCTGCGCTGTGGCCGCCAGACCGTCCCGTCCCTTCTGGACCGGCGGGCCTGCCGATGAGGAGCTGCTGGGGCTGCCCAAGTGCTGCCAGCCGGACGCTGAGGACAAGGCCTCGGTGCTGGAGGCCGGGAGTCCGGCCTCGGCTGGCAACGCACTAAAGGGACGTGTGCCGTCTGGTGACAGCCCGCCAGGCAACGGCTCTGGCCCACGACACATCAACGACTCCCCATTCGGGACCCTGCCTGGCTCGGCCGAACCCCCGCTGACCGCGGTGCAGCCTGAGGGCTCCCAGCCACCGGAGCCCCCCACCACGGGCCCTCGCCGGCGGCCAGGTTGTTCCCGCAAGAACCGCACACGCAGCCAGTGCCGTCTGGGCCAGGCGGGTGGCGGGGGTGCCGGGGCTGGCGGGGCTGGCGGGGTGGAGGGCTCAGGTGCCCTGCCTGGCCTCGCCTGCAGCCTCGCCCCCCTGGGCCTCGTCCCCCTGGGCCTTGCGCTGGTGCTGTGGACAGTGCTCGGGCCCTGTTGACCAGCCACTGAGCGCAAAGCCTCTCTCAGCAGCCAGGTGTGTGTACATACGGGGTTCCTTCCCACTGCCAGCCAGCCCCGGGTGGCAGGCCCTCCCAGACGGCGCCTCCCGCCTGCCCACCCGCCCGTCCCATCTCCACCCCGTCATGTTTACAGGGCGTGGTCGGGGCGTTTGTTCCAGAACGCCACCTCCCGCCCAGATCGCGATATATAGAGATATGCGTTTTATTTTACTTGTGTAAAAATATTGGACGATGTGGAATAAAGAGCTCTTTTCCTAAGCTGTGGCCTCTCAGGCTAGGGGTTGCTGTGAGCCGTGAGAGGCAGGTGGGCCTGGAGGTGCAGCCCTGCCCCCATCATGGCACAGAGTCCCAGGAAGGGAAGGCAGCTGCCTGGTGGTATGGCCTGAGCTGCAGGCAGCTCGACCCTTTTCAGCCCAGCACTTGTGGTGGCCATGAAGACTGACCTCAGTGTGCCTTGGCTCCCTCCCTCCCGGCTGGGCTGACAGCGGTGTCTGAGAGAGGTATGTGTCCAGCACAGACCATGCCCAGCCAGACAAGGCTGCCTCTGTGGGGACATCTGCTCTGCGGTCACACAGAGTCCCTAGAGGTCCCAGCCTTCCAGCCCAGCTTCGGCTGCCCCCCTCTCCCATGTGGGTTGAGGTGGTCCCAGGAGGAGCCTGAGGTCCAGGAGGACGCTGTGCGGGTGGGCTAGGGTGGTCCTGATGGAGTGCTGGGTGGTGAGGCTGACCCCACCTTCCAAGGCCTGGCAGGGGCCATGTGCCACCTTCATACCACTGCCTGTGGTCTCATGCCAGTGCTGTGGCCATGCCTGCTCTGGCGTTTGCCCAGGGTGCCGCATACCTACACCATACCGCACACACGTGCACGCACAGGCAGGGCAGGGACCACTTGTATTCACACATAATGCATGTGCATGCGTGCTTACACGCAGCACAGGCAAAAATATGCACATGCACATTTTCACAGTCCTTACTGGGCATGAGGACTCAGTAACAAAAGAAGCCACGTGGCCATCCCACCATCCCCCTCGGGGCAGGGGCCTGGGGGAGCAGGAAGAGGGAGGAACACACCGTGAGTTGGGAGAGGGAGTGGGGGAACGTTGCTGGTGGAACCAGATGGCCGTGGGGGCGGCCAGGGCTCCAGAAGCCCAGGGGAGGGGGGAGGGGAGGGAGTGTGCTCGGCAACCAGGGCCCGCTCCCCCACCTGGCCCCTCTGTGCCCGTGGTGGGAGCTCAGACCCTCCCTGCCCCAGCCCAGGGCAGAGTCAGGGCACTGCTGGGGGAGGGTCCCTGCCTCTCCTGTCCGGCCCCTTCCCCTCCTCAGCCGGGTCCTCCCACGTGCCCCATTTCTTCTTCTAAGGGACCCTTGGGCCTGGGGCCCCTGGTACCCGCTGTGTGAGCCCTGGCAGTTTGCCCCTCTGCACTGTGGACACGGGTACATCTGAGTTTCAAGACCAGGCCGCACTGCCCCCAGGCTCCAAGTGGGCAGCATGGGCAGGCCCCTTTGAGCCCAGGAGACCCCATCACCATCTTGGACAGCCTCCACACACACAGCTCCGTGCAGTCTGGTGTGGAGGTATAGGGCAGCCTTGGCAACCATCAGCACCCCCGGACACCATCCCTGTGACTGCACAGCCAGGCCGGGAGTCTGCCAGCCTGCGCCTGGGCGTTGGTGGGCAGAGGGAGCGTAGGCAGGAGTTTCTTTATCCAGTTTTATCCTGAGCAGCCCCTGCCATGCCCAAGAAGACGCAGCCAAGCTGCTAAATCTGGAGAGGGTGCAGGGTTCTTGCTCAGCATGGTGGCCCCTGGGCTCCCACCACCTTCCTGGCAGCCAGGAAACTGCAGACATGCATTTGCAAAGATCTTTGAGGCACACCTGAGCTTCTCAGCTTGCACACCTCCTGGGATAGGGTGCTCACTACCTCTATTGAGCCTGCTTCTTACTGAGAGACACCCATCTGCCCTCAGGGCACTTTTCAGGCTGACTGTGCCTGTCACCACCAGCTGGCCCTCAGGTGGGGCCTGGGAGCCCCCAGCAACTCAGGAGGCTGCAGGGCCCCATGCTGAGCTGGGACTTGGCTAACCCCCAGATGCCATGGCTCCATGGCCACATGCTCTTCCTGGCACTGCCAGATCCCCAGCCCGTCCTTTGGGGCCCTGCGTCCTCCCCTCCCCCAGGAGAGAGAAACCCAGGCCACAGTGGGGAATGGGGACAAGGGGCCATACAGGCCTTCTGAGGGCGAAGCAGGTGGACCTGGGGGTGGGGTGGGGTGCAGATCTTGGGGACTTTGTTCTGAGGTGCAGAGATGGGTTCTGATTTCCTGAATAGACCCATCTGGCCTCTGCGAACACAGTGAAGACTTGTGAGTGGGCACACAGGTCTGGCCAGGCCCAAGGAGGGTCGGGTGGGGGACCAGGAGGGCTGCGGCTGTGTTTGAGTTGGACCCAGCAGAAGGCAGAGGTGGGCAGGGCTCCCAGCGTCTGTGCTGAGCAGCCCGTCCCCGAGGTGGGGGCCCCCAGAGGACCAGCCCCCGTTGTCAAGGCCCAGGAGACATCTGGGTGGGGGTGTCGCGTGGGCTGTGCAGGCTGAGCTCAGGAGAGGGGCCCGGGCTGGAGGACAATTTGGGAGTTGTGAGTTTGGGTGATATTTACAGCCCAGGAAGCGATGACATCACCAGCTGGCACTGGGCCGGGGGCGGCAGGCTCAGCTCCTGCCTGCCCCACCCAACCCTGACCCCTACCTTTCACCAGACGTGCTGGTCCCCTGGGGTCAGGCCCACTGGACCCAGACAGGAGGTGACTGATGTCCAGCCTCAGTCTCCCAGACCCTTGGACCTGGCTGGGAAGGAAGCTAATTCAGACCACAAGAAGCACATTGGGAGTGTCCACCTCCCCAGGCCAGCCGCTGGTTTACCAGGATGCTCCTGGCCCTCATGCAACGATGCCAGGCCAGCCACAGGGCAGCCTGTGCACAGGATCCTTCCCAGCTCACAGGTCCATCTGTGTCACAAGCCCAGCCAGGCTGGTGCTACCGAGAGGAATCAGTGGAGGGTGACACCTGGGGCCTGTGCTTGCAGGGGTGAATGGGAGGTGAGCAGCGTGCTGGGCTCAGGCTGGGTTCCTCCCAGGTCACTTCTCTGCCAGCCCTGACCCTGGGGCCCTGGGAGGGCAGCGGGGCATGACTGCATGCCCACCGGGGACAAAGGGGCCCCTGGGGCCACCCTGTCCTGCCATCTACCTGCAGGGTTGGCCCAAGTCCTCGGACAGGAAAACCTGCCCCTGTCTATCTGGTGCCCAGGGCTTTGCACAGTAATTGGTAGAATTATTTTTTAATCCTTAAATTAGTGCTGTAATAATAGAAGCCCGACGTCCAGTGAGACGAGAACGTGTCTATGGAAAGGAAGTATTTATTTGTTGCATGAGCTGGGGCCCAGGGGCTGCAGGGCAGAGGCCCTTCCTCACAGCCAGGGTGACCCAGCCCACCCTCACCCCCCACGACGCCCTCGCAGGAAGAGGCTGCTGACGTCCCCTGCGTGCACACAAGTACACTGAGGCCCAGAGGTGTGAAATGACATGTTTGGAGCATTAGACCTGCCTGAGGCCGTGCTTGCTCAGAGCCGCCCACGGCCAGCGTGGCTCTGCCCCAGAGCGCCATGTGGCTCCCTCCTGAGCCTCAGTGTCCTCACCCCAGTGCTGGGCCTGCACAGGCCTGGCATAAATCTCTCCTCCTTGTGCCAGTCAGCCTGGGGGTGTCCCTCTGCCCAGAGCATCACTTGACATGGCACGTGGATGCACCTTGACCCCACTGGCATGATGTGTCGCACTGTGACCAGCCCCTCTGGCAGCCTTGCCTTTGGTCCTGCCTTGCCCCCCTCTTTTCCCACCCTGCGCTGGGCTGAAGCTGCCCTAGAGCCCTGGACAGCTGGCCCGGCCAGTGCACGTAACAGCCCAGGGGCTTGGCCGGGCTCTGCACGTGAAGCCTGGGCAGCCCTGGGGGGACAGCAGCATTCTGGATGCAGCCCACCCCACGTGGCCAGGCTGGAATCCTGCGGGAATACAGGGGCCCTGCCCCATCCCCCCCCGCCACTACTGCCCACCCCAGCTCCCAGCCACAAAGTGCCGCAGGATCCTCCACCCAGCACCCTCTATTTATTTCAACACTCAACTCCGACACAAACCCCTCCTCCAGGAAGCCCTCTGTGATCCCCCCAGGCTGATTCCCACCCAGCCAGGCAGTCACGGAATGGATCCACAGTGCCCAGACCTACACGGCCAGGGCTTGGGGAGGCCCACTATTGGGTCCTGGGTCGGGGCAGATCACCACACCTCACTGGTCCTCGGTGTTCCTTCCTGTCATGAGGAATGAGCAAACCCTCATGGCAGGGGTCCCCGTGGCTCATGGAGCCGCTGTGAGAAAGGCTCTCAGCTTGGACCAGCACCAGAGGGACTCCCAAGCCTCTGAGACGGCTGCGGCCCCCGGTGGAGAAGCGGATGGGATGTTCCTGCCACACCATCCTGAGGTCGTCCCTCCAGCCAACCCCCCCAGCCTACCCCCCACAGGCCTGTCTTCTTGGCCCTCAGACCTCGGCACAGAGCACGCAGTTGGATTCCCAGGCCGGGCGGCACGCTGTGGGGCCAGGCTGGGCCCTCTGAGTGCACCTCGCCCCTGCGGGGCTGCTGTAGCTGACGGCTGGGAGCACCCCAAGAGTTTCCCTTCCTTCCTGCAGCCTATTGCACACCCCGGCCGGGCAACGGGAAGCAGACAGATTCACAGCCAGCAGCCACTGTCGGATGAAAGGTGGGGCCTTTCATCCTGGCATCTACCAACTCATTGTGTGTTTATTAGGCACCTACTGTGTGCTGGGGGCTGGTAGGGGTGCTGCTGGGCTTTGGGCTTCCACCCCCGGGGCCACTAGGGAGATGGGGCTGCCTGGGATGGAACGTGGGGAGGCCAGTTATGTGGTCTGGCGTGTTGAATCCACACAGATGGAGCCCCAGCCTCTGTCCCCTAGAAGAAGCCTGGGGGCGGCAGAGAGCCCCTTCCGTTCCTCTGGGGGGAGTGCTAATTAAACCCACCGCCGACAAACACTGGGGAGCAGGAGGCCTCCGATCTGTCTTCACAAAGGGCTGTGCAGAGATTTATGGACAATAAAGGAACATTCATCTAGGGGAGGGCAGAGGAGCAGCAGCCGGGCAGGATCGGGGGAGTCAGCCCCCTCCCAACCAGCACAGCACAGGGGAGGATCACCGAGGAGGGAGAAAAATTAATGTGAGCAATCAGGGAACGATGAAGGCCTTGCAGGGGAAACACCTTGACACACACATCACGTGAGGCCAGCCTGGGTGGGCCTGGGGACGAGAGCCAACAACCCCAGGTCAGGGGCAGCCTGATGCCACACAATTATTTTTGAAAAATGATGGAACAGAGAAAGAGCAGAGGTGGGGGTATGGGGGGTGCTGCAGGCTCCAGGATACCAGGGGCTTCTGGGATGCAGTCGCTGTGCTGCAAAGGGGAGGAGGGTCTCAGGGCCTCAGGAGCTCAAGGGGCTCAGCCTTAGGACCACTGGGGCTCCTGAGAACCAAGGGGGACTTCACATGGCTGAGCCCTTCCTGGGGCGCCTTTGCCCCCCAGGAGCGGCTGCAGCCACACCTGCCCACCTCCAGGCTCTCAACCACCACCCATCCCTGATTCCCATCCTGCCCCTCCACCCCAGGACCCCTGTGCTCTCTCCGCTACTGGACCCGCCCATCAGCATCTGACTCTCCCTGACTGCTGAAGGCCCCGCCCACACACCCGTCCGCCCGCTCTCTGTCCGTCCCACTCTGTTCAGCCACACTCCTCTGCTCTTCCCTCGACAGCCCTGGTGGGTGCGGTGGGGGAACGAAGGCTCTCCTGTCCCCGGGTCAGTGTCACTCAGGAGCTCTTCCCTCAACAGGCCCTGGTGGGTGCGTTGGGGGAACGAAGGCTCTCCTGTCCCCAGGTCAATGTCACTCAGGACACACACCCTGCTCCAGCCCTGGACCTCTCCAGACCTGCAGAGGGACACACTGGCCCCAAGGCCCTGTCCCGGGCCAAGCCTGACTCAGAGTGACCACCCAGGCCGGGGCAGTGTCACTGTCACCCCCATGCCTGCCGTGCCCAGGGAAGACTGTGCACTGCCCCCCATGCCGACTGCTGGGTCTGGACTGTTCAGGGGCCCAGGCTGGGGACGTGCACCTTGTCTGTTGGGGACTGGTGTGCCCAAGTGGTGAGATGGCCCCCAAACCCACTCCTTCCGTGCAGGTGAACTGAGCACAGCGACGTTTGCAGGTTTCCCACACATTAGGCGTGTTCTGTGGAAACCAACCCTAATTAACACCACCACACAGAAGCACCCAGCTCTGTACTCCAGAAATAGGACGTGCGCCGGGGTGAGAACTCCAATGCGGTGAAGTGAGGGGGCGCCTGGCATCCGCTGTCCCCACAGCAGCGTCTCAGGGAGCCTCTGTGTCCTCGCCGGCTGTTGTGGGCATCCAGGCAGCAAGCACGGTGTCTGACACTCAGCATTCTCCACCGCGATAAGTCCTATGGATGCTCTAACACCTGGATCTGGGGCCACCTCCTCCTGGAAGCCGGCCCAGACTGCATCCACCCAGCCCTGGAGTCTGAGCCCTCACCTGCCTCCTGAAAGAGCCCTAACTTTGTTAGGTCTTGACTCAACCCCTCCAAACTTGGTCTGGGGTGACCCTGTCTCCTGCCTGTGACAAGCGAGCATCAGGCATGGGCTGACCCCCACTCTCCAGAAAAGCTTCCTTGGTCTGGAGAGGGAACGTGGGAACAACTGTGATGCCTGGAACAGCACCTGGTCCCTTCCTGGGACCACAGGGCAGTCTGAGGCAGAGTGGAGCACCGACGACGGACAGCACAGCTGAGGGGGCCTTGGCCTCCACCAGCCTGGAGCCGCCTACCACCATACCTGCCGTTTGCCTGGGCCAGGGAGGGTCTCTCTCCTGCAGCCCCTGGGCTGGGCCCCACCGTCACCGTCACCGTCACTGGTAGGGTACAAGAGGGGACTGGGACTTACAGAGGAGGAAAGGCTGGGGAAGGCAGTGGGGGTCAATGCTTCTTGGACGGGAGAAAGCTCACGCCCAGGGACCTGGCACCCCCAACCCCTCACCTTCCGCCCACAACGCTGCCGAAAGCCAGAGGGGCCAAGGAGCAGCTGAGCCTTCAGTCAAGGAGATTCCGGCCCTGGAGAAACTAAAAATACACTCAGCCCGGTAGAGAGCCAGGCTGTGGCGGTGGAACCCTCTCCTGTTGTGTCTCAGCTCTCAGTCCCTGAGGGCACCGTGGAAGGGGTGCTCACCCCCTCCTACCCCACCCCCACCCTGGCTGAGCAGGTCCTGGCAGAAGGAACAGACTGTGCGGGAAAGCAAGAGGCTGACCTCCTACCCTGAGCTTGAGCAGCCTGGGTAGGGCCTGGGCTCACCTATCAGGCTTACCTGTAGCCCGTGAGGGGTGGGGGCAGGGTTTCCCCAGGGAACCCATTGAGGGGTGCTAGGCCGGGCAGGGTGAGGCTGAGGGCAGAGGGAGGTGACCCTGGGCACCCGTGGATGAGTCTGGAGGGTTTGCTGCACCTGCCTCTGGGGTCCCCAGGCCCCCATCATGGGCGGCTGCTGTCATGTGATGCCAAGCCTTCCCTGTTCCCAGCTAGCCTCCAGCTCAGCTGGCTGCATATCAAGCTAGGGACTCAATAATGAAGGATTTGACTTGCAAAATCGGCAAAACAGTGCTAATAAGAGGATGGGCTCACATGGGGTGGGGGCAGGGACCTGAAATCCAGGCATCAGGGCAGAACACCCAGGTCTGGCCCGGGTGCTCGTGAGGGTGGAGAAAGTGGGGCTCAGGGGACCCTGGGCCTGTCACCTCGGCCCCTGCCTGCTCAGGGCCAAGGACAGTGTATTGTGAGTAGGTAGGCAGCCCAAATTGTAGGGACAGTGCCCCACCTGCCAATCCCAGAGCCTTAAGTAGGCCCAGCCCTTCCCTGTGCCCTTGTGGGAGGGGTCTGGGGTGGGGGTTCTTGCCTGACCCCTCCCATACTCCATCTTGGCTCTGGGGGCCTCACAACAGAGGGGCCTCCTGCCGCAGTCAGGAGCCCCACTGCTGTGGCTCTTAGTGTGGGTGGTCCTCAGTCCTGAAAATAGCAGCTCACCCCCCGCCTCTGGGTCCCCCATAGGGACTCAGAGCTGGCAGGGTGGGCCTGAGGGTACAGAGAGCTGACAACCTCAGCAGGGGCTGAGCTGGGCCCACAGACGGAGTGACCCGAGGGTAGTGTGGAAGGCATCAGGATTAGATGTCTCCACAGAACAGGCTGCAGCCACGAGGCTGGGGGCAGGGTGAGGACCCCTCCCTGGGCCCTGTGCAGGGCAGGGCAGGCCTTGCCCGAGTCGGGGCCACAGGCCACAAGGAGCTGCTTCGTGCACCCCTCCAGCGTGGGAGGTCTGTGGGAGGTGCCAGTGGGAGGGGGATGGAGGGAGGAGGGGGTCAGCCGGGGACCCTGCCAAGGCCTCTATCTTCCCAGAGCGTTCACATCTCAACGCCAGCAACATGGCTGCACGTGCCCATGAGGGCACAGTCCAGGCTGGTCGCTGTGGCCCACTCTTCATTTATAAGGAAATTCCCCAATTACAGCTCTGTTACTGAGACTGGCTGGCGAGCTGGCTGCGTGCATGTTGCCCAGAGGGGAGCTGGGCAGGGGCACCAGGGAGCAAGATGAGGAGGCACTCGGCACCCGGGAGAGCTCTGAGCCCATGAGCGCTTTCCCAGCAATGCTGAGTGGGTAGGAGGGGGTCCCTGGCCCCCAGTGTGGCTGCCCACAGGAGGTCCTGGTCCTCCTGTGTCCGCCCAGGGATGCCGTGCCCACCCTCCACCTCCCCTCTGCACCTGGCTGGAGTCTGTGCACCCAGGTCCCACACCCAGAATTCACTCGGACACACTGGCTTGAGGGTCTGGCAGGCGTGGTTCCAAGTGGGCTCCTGGGGAGAAAGGCTCCCTCTCCAGCGCCCAGCATTGTCACCGCAGGGTGTGCTGTGCACTCGCTGGCACTGGTAGCTGGTGGCCGCGTGTGGCCGCCCCTGGCAGGCTGGGCCTGAGGGCTCACCCACTCTTGGCCGAGCCTGCCTCACCCCCACACTTCCCCTCTAATTGGGCCTTGTCAGGGCCCACGCGCGCGGCTTGGTGCCCATTCTGTCAACGTCGGCACAATCTTTGCTCACCAAAGTCTGGCAGAGCCGAGAGGCCAGTGCAGCCGCAGTAGCTCCTGGTCCCTGGGAGCCACGGAGCAGGAGGGGCATGGATCCCAGGTGTGGTGGGGACAGCCTGGGGCCACAGACGTTGCCTGGACCTCCCCTGCTCAGGCCACTGCGCCAAGCCAACGTGCACGGTTATGGTCTCTGGGCACCTGGCCTGAGCAGCAGGGCACGAGAGGCCCCAGGATCAACTGCCCTCCTGCCTGCTGGGGAAAGCACAGACAAAGGCTCCGAAAGGAGCACAGGGGGCAGCAAGGAGGCTGGACAGGGCCAACAGCCTGGCCTCCCGCTGCTGGGGGACCCTGGGGGCCATTTCACCAACCCAGGCCTTGTTTTCTCTTCTGCGAAATGGGGTGATAGGGAGACCTTCTCAGGGAATCACCAAAAGGCCCCGGACCTGCCCTCCTCAGCCCAGCAGTGCACACTCTCCAAGGAACTCACTGCGTGCATGGGCTGTGCCCGGGAGGGGCCTGCCGAATGTGCACACAGACTCTCATGTATGCACACGTGTGCACAGTGCACAGAGCACAGCGCCCACACGTCACCCAGCCCTCCAGCTCTCCGCCCTCTTCTGAGGATCGCGTATCCGCGTCTCCCCTCGTCCAGCCTAAGGCCTCCTCCCATCACCCCACAGCCCACAGCAGCTACAGACAGCAGACGTATCGTCAGCCCAGGGACCCCCAAGCCCTGAGCTGCCCAGGCCTGACCGCGCGGCCCTGGGAACAGCCCTCGAGCCCACACCGGGCACTGTCAGCTCCAGACGCTCGCTGGTGCTCAGCCCTGGGACACGGTGCTGGGCGGGAGGCCACCTCATAACCTGACCCCAAGCAGCTGCCCTCAGACTTGGGTGGGTCTGCAGGGTCGCCCTCCTTCTCCTTGGAACCACCCACCCAGCTGTGGGGTACCTGCACCCAGCTAAGGGAGCGGGGGTGGCCTGGAGGGGCCAGGGCTTCTGCTCCTAGCTCACTTGCGCCTCATTGCCTTGTGGCGGGTTGTTCACAGTTCACTTGGCGTGAAGGTTACAAGCTGCTGCTGAACCTCAGGCGAATCCCTGCCCCAAAGGGCAGTCGCTTCAGTGAGCCGGGAGCGTGGTGAGAGGGGCTGGCCGGGTTTGGGGCGGGTGCCCAGCCACCAGTGTCCACACCCAGAGCCTCCTGAGAGCTTAGGGCCTCTCCGGAGATGAGCCCAGGAGCAAGTGCGGTGGGAGTGACCCGGGGCCATTGCGCACAGGGCTCACCCGGAGAGCAGCCCAGGGCTCCGGGCAACAGGAGACCCCGCACATGCATGGCCCCGTGCTTCCCAGTCCCATGTTCCACAACTGTCACTTTCCAAATCCAGCAAGCATTTTTTGAGCACTTACCTTGTATGCACACAGTTGAGGGCGGTGCTGTGTAGCCCTCATGGCAGGTATAGGCTGTGGAGCTAAAAGAGCCTTGGCCATGGCCAACGTGGACCCCGGGCCTTTGCACCCCCACTGCACTCCCTCTGGGCGCAAGCTCCCTCCTCCTCTGGGCCAGTGCTCACAGCCCACCGTCTTGAAGGGCCTCCCCGACTCCCCAGCTGCACCCCACACTCTCCCCAAGGCAGTCCAAGCCACAGAGTGCTGTCCGCGCCAGGACGCTTCCCAGAGGCCTCGGCTGAGGGGGAGTGGACCTGGGGGTTCTCAGATGCCTCAGGGTCATGGAAGTGGCCCGAAAGGACATGGCCTGGCCCCCTGTGTCATCCTCCACCCCTCCTGAGCCTCAGGCCCATCAGGGCCCTTCCTCACACATGAAGCCAGGAAGCCGAGGGGAGGCTGGCTCTGGTAGAATAGCCACCCCAGGGAGCAGCTCAGACACGCTGACTGTAAACAGCTGTTAGTCTCTTGGAGAACAAAATAAATTGTTTTAACAGCAGAGCCGTTATTCTCTGTGCAGCTTGGGGCTGAGGGCCTTGGGAGTTCCACGCCCTGCTAGCTGGCCCTTGCCCTGGCCCCGCCCCTGAGAGTGGGGCAGCCCAGCCAGCCTCGGGGCCTTGGGTCAGCCTGTCCAGCGAGTGATGGATCCTGCCCAGGCCTAGGCTGAGTCCCCGAGACCCTCACAGGGCCCGAGCCAGGCCTGGAGCCCTATTGTCTCCCTGCCATGGGCACGTGGTCCTGGCCTGCGGCTCCCTCTCTTCCCCTCCATCTACACCCCTACCCCACCACTGCTGTGCTGGGGCATCTGGGGACATGGGAGCTGGGGGGGTCTGGGCATGCCCCACCTCGGGGACCACACCACACAGTCCCACGTCCCAGGCTCCTGCTGCGGGGGCTCCCCACAGCTCCCAAGAACACTGTGGGGTGGGGATGGGCTCTCAGAGCCCCCTCACCAAGCTGCAGGCTGTGGTTGCCCTTTGGTTTTGGAGGGCGTGAGCCAGGCCCAATTACCAGGGACCAATTATCGCTGCAGCAGCTCCGACGCCTGCCCAAGGCTTCTGCTGTCCTCACTTCAGTCTTCACAGAAAGTTTTGTGTGTGTATCCGTGAACTCGCTACGTGAGTGGGCACACCTGTGAGGTCATGGAGTCAGCCCTCCTGGGCAGACACCCGACTATGGTCTCTGCCCAGAGTTTCCCTTTTCTCACCCCGCGTCCCCACGCAGCACCCCAGCCTTCAAGTGCAGGGGGGCACTTCCCCCAGGGGCCTGGTCGCAAGATGCTGGGCAGCTGATGGCCCCTCTCTGGGCAAGCTGCCACTGCACTGTCCCCCACATGAGGCCACATGTGCGCCAAGCTCAGAGATTGTGCCCTGGTCACCCCAGCTCTGGAAAGGGCTCTGCGGTGGTGCCCTGGGGATGGGCAGAGTGTCCTAGCCGGGAAGGGGTCTGGGCTGGACAGCTGCCTGCACTGCAGGGTGGCGCTCAGTGCCCATGTTGGGTGAGGCTTCCCCGAGTCATGGGCAGAAAGAGGAGCCTGAGTTCTGGGCAGCTCACCCCACCCGGCCCTCCCCCCAAGAACAGAAAACCATCCCCGGGCCGGCCATCAGCTCAGCGCCTGCTCACAGCACATTGCCTCGGCGAAGACAGGAAATCCATACTGGGCTGAGCAATGCTTCCAGCGAGGTCAGACCTGTTGGTTGGGGCAGGGGAGGTGGAAGGAAGAGTGGGCCAGGCTGCCTACTCTCACCCGCTCATAGGCTGAAAGCGTCTGTGCAAGCGCCCGACGTGCTTTCTGTAGGCTAAGCTGGGCCGTCCTAGGGCCAGGACCTGCAAGGCTCCACCTGCCCTTGGGGGGCACCCGGCATATGAACCCTGGGGTCAGGTCCTCGCAAGCAGGCAGCAGGTCATAGCTACCACGCCACTGCCTGCCCCAGCACAGGGGCACCAGGACAGGGCCCTGGCAGGCCCCTCCTCCACCCCCCCCCCACCACTCCACGGCTGGCAGAGCTTCAAAGGCCCCTTCCAGGGTCCCCCTCCATTGCCTCCCAAGGCCACATCTCATCTCCCCAGGGAGCCGTCACCATGGACACCACCTGCACCGCCTGTGCTGTGAGTGCAGTTTGAAGATGCTCCTCTCCTGGCCCCCAGGCCCTTTGGCCCAGAGGGGTGGCCAATGGGATTAGCGCCCTCTATCCTCCAGGGGACCCACCTACCCAGTGTGAGCTCAGGCTGCGTGGTGCTGGGGGCTCAGGGGTGTTTGTGAATGAACGAATGGGAAAAAAAACCAAATCCCCAGGGATGCTCCTGCCCTAGGTGATAGCAGGATCCAAGAGCTCCAGGGCCCCACAGGTGGGGGCTCCGTGGAGGACCCTGAACCCAGCTTTGTTTGGGGTTTCTGTCAGTACCTGCTGGCCACTGCAGGACAGCCGGGGCCTCCTGGGTCCACCCTCTGTACCAGGTGGGCTGGATACGCTGTGTGGCCTGTGGAGGGCAGAGTCATGTTCCCCAAGCATTTCCCATCAGCACCTTCCCGCCCAGGAGGCTGGCCCTTCTGACGAGGTGACCCTGTGTGCAGTTCTGGCCAATCTGTGAGCAGGAGCAGGTGGAGCACATCTGGGCTGCGTGCAAGGCCTGCAAGTTACCTCTCTCCCTCGGCCGGGATCCAGTGACGTCCCGGGTGGTGGCTGCCCGTCAGCCTGGGCCAACAGATGATGTTGACCTGGGTCCCCTGCCAACCATGGGTTTCAACAGAGGGAAAACCCTCTGTTGCTTTAAGGTTTGGGGCTATTTGTTACGTCAGCTTAATACGTCCATCTGATGGATACAAGGGACAAGCACAGGTCGTAGAAACAGGTGACAAGCAGGGTCTGAGGCTGCCAGGGGAGGCACGGGTGTAACGCCCCCTCCCGGGCAAAAGTTCGAGCTGGTGGGCCAGCAGTCTGCAGACTTGAAGCCCGTGAGGGGTAACTTGATGGGCAGGCCAGCAGCACGGACTGCAGCCACAGTCCCCTGGGCCTTGCAGGGCAGTGAAGGGCCTTGGGCTGCAGCTCAGTGAGGTCAGTCTCTCCCTCAAGAGCCGCAGCCCCGTGGCCCATCCGGGCCAGCTCAGTGGCACATGCACCCAACTGCCCTCGGGGCTGAATCATGTGATCAGGACGAAGCTACCGGCCTTCATCCCTGCTTCCCTCCTCCCCCTCCAGGTCAGACCCCTCCCTGCTTCCCTGACCAGACTGTGGAAGGGTGGGGATCCTGATGACCAGCACCCACTGTTCAGTCCTCCAGGCCAGGCTGTCTGTTTTGTCTCCTGCTGGGTCCTGAGTGCTAGAGCAGCCGTGCCTGGCACACAGTAGGTGTTCACTAAACAGCCTTGAGCGGGTACCTGGTCCCCTCATTTTACACAAGGGGACACTGAGTCTCAGGCCACCTGCCCCGGCCCCAAAAGGTCTGCCACACCGCGGCCATCGCTCCAGGGCCCCTGCCCTTGGCCAGGCTTATCTGGGAGCCCTGAGACCCCATGAGGGGCATGCTGCCTGCAAACGTATGTTTTCATTAGCAAGAGATGAATAATTAATGCCACAGCACCTTTGAAACTCTTTTGGTTTTTATTTTAAATCTTTTTTTCTATGTATAGAAACAGCACTTCCGTTAGGCACCAAATTTATTCTTTAATAAACACGACAGTTATTTATTCAATCCCTAGGCTCTCTGGGGTGGCCTGACACAGGGGCAATGTCAGCCCGCACCCCACTGGCCCAGCCTCCTGAGCACACAGTGGGGCAGAGGGCAGAGGGCAGAGGTCACAGGCAAGGTACACACTTCCCAGAGCCCCCCCGGTTCCTCTCACGTCCCCCACTGCAGGCCCGGGATGGGGTGATAGGTGTGTGGAGGGAGCCCAGGGCCAGGTGGCCACGGCAGAGTTCCACGTGGGGGCTGGGCATCCCCTGGCAGGACAGCACGTGTGGGGAGCGTGGGCCAAGCAGGTCTTGGGGATGTGAGGCCACCAGCCCCCCGGCGAGCCCTGCTTCACGCCACGTGTGAGGCCTGCCTTCCTACACGCACCAAGCCTGGGACCGGAGCTGGCGGCCTGGTTGATTCAGCTTCGTGAGATCCTGGGCCAAGAGTCCGCGGGCGTTGATTTCTCAGCTCTGCAAGTCAATCTTCAAATGCCATTACTTGATGCTTTCTCGGGGATTCAGTCAGAAACACTGATTTCTTCAACTACAAACCACAGAGCATTCGGGCAGCAGCATAGTCTCCAAAGGCACCTTCCCTGGTCTGAGGCTCTGCTGGCTGAGTGCCAGCATGCTGGAGCCCCTTGGCCTGCCCACAGCCAGAGTCAAGGGGTGGATATCACAGCCTACACCCTCATCCTGCTGCCCAGCTCCCTATCCTTAGCTAGAACATGATGCTGAACCAAAGATTTAGAATGTAGATATTTCTTTTCTTGCAAAAAGTCATCATTAATTTTTTAAAGTGTGCAATATTGTCCTCAAGAAAACACATGAAAAATGAGTTGTCTGGGGCTTCCCTGGTGGTGCAGTGGTTAAGAATCCGCCTGCCAATGCGGGGGACAGGGGTTCAAGCCCTGATCCGGGAAGATCCCACATGCCACGAGCAACTAAGCCCGTGAGCCACAACTACTGAGCCTGTGCTCTAGAGTCCATGAGCCACAACTACTGAGCTCACGTGCTGCAACTACTAAAGCCCATGTGTCTAGAGCCTGTGCTCTGCAACAAGAGAAGCCACCGCAATGAGAAGCCTGCGCACCACAACAAAGAGTAGCCCCTGCCCGTCATAACTAGAGAAAGCCTGCACGCAGCAACGAAGACCCAACACAGCCAAAAATTAAAAAAAAAAAAAAGAGTTGTCTGTTCCTAATAAATATTTTCTAGATTAAGTATTTGTAACTCTATCAATTATTTATCTCCATATATGGAGAATACATAATTTGTAATAAAATGCAGAAAGGGTTTAATTTTTCTTCACAATATATGAAATTGAATTTTTGACTAATACGTGAATAAATTGACTCTAATCCCTTCCTGTCATAGTGTATGGTATTGTTTTAGGTATAAATCTCTTATTTTATAGATGTTTTCAAAAAATTAATCTCCACTATTTAAGGATCAGTGTAAATCTCCGTAACGGGGCATTCCAGCAGATTCCCATTTATAAGGCTTGTCGTTTCCACATGCCCCCCAACCCCGAATCATCAATGGCATGTGCCAAAGTCACACTAGGGCTCCCCAAACACTCACAACTGTTCATAATTTACAAAGCAGGTGCCGACTTGGTTGTAATGAGGCGACCTGGGCCCGTTGGTGGCAGGAGGAGAAGCCCGGGCCCCGCACTGCAGGCCAAGGGCTCCACGCGGCTCCAGGCGCCCAGCCTGGTCCCGACGGGCAAACAGGAGGCTGGTCCATCCCTGCAGGTCTGCCCCACACGTGAGAGGGTGGCAGCTGAGGAAGCAGGGCTGGCCCGGCTTGTGTGGCCCTGAGGCTAGAGGAGGAAAGACTGGTGGGAACCTGGGAGAGCCAGCATGCGGCTGGGCACAGGCCAGCGAGGGGATGACAGCAGGGGGCAGCCCAGCCACAACCATTGCTCTGCTGGTCACTTCACAGTGACTGAGTGGAGGGAGAGTCATATGACCCAAGCCAGGCTGGCTGGGAACACAGACGGGGCCAAGAAGCAGTAAATGCCCCAAGTCAGATGCTTCCCTGGAATTTTTCACACTGAAGCAGGAGGTGGAACCCCTTTCTCCACCTGGTCTGGAGGTACAAGGCTGGCATTGCTGGGGCCATGGGTCCAGCTTGGGGACCCACCAGTCGGGAAGGTTGACCGTGGAGGGAAGTGGCAACAGGGGCTGGGGCACCTTTCGGGCACTCTGTGTCCTGAGGCCGCCTGCAGCCCACGCCATTCTGAAACACGTCCCTGGGCCTGGGGGGTTCACAGCAGAGCCTGAGCTCTTGGCCCACGAGAGTCAGCGCAGAGGTTCTGTTAACTCGGGAGCTGGGCTGCAGAGGTGCCGGGCCCAGGGACTCCGGCTCAATCCGGATGTTGTCTGGGATGTCATTCCAGAGTCTGCACGGTGGGAAGTCGCAAGAATCGCTTCATTACACATGCCTGATAATTGAAGAACCAGAGAGGCAGGTGAGTGTTTGAAAACCGAGACCTGAGTCCTCGAAATTAAGAGCAGGACATCCGTCTGCCTCACCACCCGTGGCTGCAGGACCCAGAAAGCCCAGGTGCCAGGCAGCAAAAAGGCATGAAACAGACGGGTGAAATAGGCCAGACACCAAAGGACCAATGCTGCATGACTCCACTCGTATGAGGTCCCTGGAGTCTTCACAGTCGCAGAGACAGAAAGTAGGATGGAGGTTGCCAGGGCTGGGGGAGGGGAGGGGGACTCAGTGTTTAACAGGGGCAGGGTTTCAGTTTGGGAAGATGAAAAGTTCTGGATGTGACGGAGGTGACAGCTGCAGGACAGTGTGAATGTCAATGCTGCTGAGCTGTGCATGTGCACTTAAAAATGGTTAGAATGGGGCTTCCCTGGTGGCGCAGTGGTTGAGAGCCTGCCTGCCAATGCAGGGGACATGAGTTCATGCCCCGGTCCGGGAAGATCCCACATGCCGTGGAGCGGCTGGGCCCGTGAGCCATGGCCGCTGAGCCTGCGCGTCCGGAGCCTGCGCTCCGCAACGGGAGAGGCCACAACAGTGAGAGGCCCGTGTACCGCAAAAAAAAAAAAAAAAAAAAAAATGGTTAGAATGGTAAACTTTGTGTTATGTGTATTTTACCGCATTAAAGAAAAAAGGAATGTCCTCCCTCCAAAAAACCCCCAACATTGTAAGTCTGTATGTATGTATTTTAAACATTAACGTTTAAAGTACGTAAAAATAGTTCTATGCTTCATTTGAGGTTGACTGCGCAGGATCGCCTGCAGAGAAAATGTCCTGGTTACGCAATCTTTCAACACGTGGGTCATCTCAGTTGAAGGGGGAGAGCATGAAATGGGGCCCTCAGGACTGGAGACTGAAGCGGACCCGGCACCACAGTCCACAGCAGCTTCCTGGAAGGAGGACACCCTCGGAAGGGACAAGCCCTCGGAACGCCCTCCCCACAGCCTGCACTGCCTTGGGGAAGGGTCCCACGCAGTGGAGTCGGGGTTGGTGGGGGGACACGCGGGGCTTCATCCTGAGAGGCCTCTGTGGCCACACTCGTGGTAGGCTCCGGGACACAGTGGCTGATGGGGCAGACAAGACATTCTCAGGGGGACACAGATGGGGCCAAGAAGCAGGAATGCCCCACGTCAGAGAGTTGCCCTCCGAGGGGACAGCTCCTCCTTCTCATACTTTTTTTTTTTTTTTTTTGCGGTACGCAGGTCTCTCACTGTTGTGGCCCCTCCCGTTGCGGAGCACAGGCTCCGGACGCGCAGGTTCAGCGGCCATGGCTCACGGGCCCAGCCGCTCCGCGGCATGTGGGATCTTCCTGGACCGGGGCACGAACCCGTGTCCCCTGCATCGGCAGGCGGACTCTCAACCACTGCGCCACCAGGGAAGCTCTCTCATACTTTTTAAATTTCCTCAAACAAAAGTTGTAATGAAAAGCCACAACAACCAGAAAGCACGTGAAGGTAGGTCAGCCGGCTACCAGGAGGTACCAGGCCTGAAACAGGGGGCCAGTCCTCGTGAGGCTCTGCCCCCCCTCCCAAACAGGTCGCTGGCCCTCAGGGATTCTAGCGGGTGACAGGCCCAGGTGGCTCAGTGGGGTAGGCAGCCAGGGTGGGCCCTGGGGTCCTGGCAGAAGGTAGCCTGGGTGTCAGCAACTGCTGGCCACCCCCACTCCCTGCCCTTGGCTTTCCATGCCTTTTATTTTCTGTATTTTTAAAAAAATATTTATTTATTTGGCTGTCCCGGGCCTTAGTTGTGGCATGCAGGATCTAGTTCCCTGACCAGGGATTGAACCCGGGCCCCCTGCATTTGGAGCTCAGAGTCTTAGCCACTGGACCACCAGGGAAGTCCTTATTTTCTGTATTCTGATGCTTTGTCATCCTGGTCCTTGCTGACCCTGGAGAGACTGCCCCTGCCCCGGGCTAGCCAGCTCCCAGCCCTGGGAAAGAGCAAACGTGCCCCGGTCTGCACATTTCATACACAAACCAGCCGATCCAGAGCCCACCCCCAGCCCTCCCCCGCCCCAGGGCTCCCACACTCCAGGCCACTTCCCACCTGCCCTAGTCACCCAGGGCCGGTGCCCCAGAGCTGACCCTGAGCCTGCTCACCTGCTTCACAGTTCCTTCACTGAGAAGCGGCAAGACAGGGTCCTGCCCACAGCTCCCCCGTCCCTCTGCCTCACTAACCATGCAGCTTCCCCATGTGGCCCCCGGAGCTGGTGTGCCCCCTCCTCTTGGGATCTGTGAGTAACAACTCTCCTCAATGACGGCCGTCTCCTGATCTGTTGGCTTTGCCATATCTGAATAATATTAATAACAAGACCTACATTTGAAATAGGCAGCCCACGACGACTCTCGGGTCAGCCAGGTGCAGGGGTGGGCAGGGGCATGGGGGGCCCCATCCCTCTGGGGCAGCTCCTCCCTCAGGTGGGGCCTCCCAGGGACCACCAGCTCCCCAGGGTGACACAGATACCAGTGGGCGTGGGGCTGCGGGAGGCACCCAGACTTCTGCCAGGCAGGGTGTCTGTGTGTGGGAGGGGGTGGAGGCCATGATGTGCCCTGGGCGCCCCACCTTCCAGGGACAGATGCCAATCAGCTGCCCTGTTCGTCTGGTCCTCCTGTGTCTGCCAGGCACA
This sequence comes from Delphinapterus leucas, assembly GCF_059928025.1. Taxonomy (NCBI): domain Eukaryota; kingdom Metazoa; phylum Chordata; class Mammalia; order Artiodactyla; family Monodontidae; genus Delphinapterus; species Delphinapterus leucas. The sequence continues at coordinate 27,316,569 of NC_143142.1, read as the reverse complement.
GGCGGCGTCTCTGAGGCCAAGGACGTGGTGGGCTGAGTAGAGTAATAACCATTGGGGCTATATAGCCTCGATTTCCCTGGGGCCCTCCCCATCCTGGGCTTGACAGGCGGGAGAATCTGTCTCCACCACAGTGTCAGGCAGGTGGAGCAGCCAAGGCAGAGCCGAAAGGAATCGGTGGGAAAGTCAGTCATCAGAGAAGCCAGGGCCAATGGAGGCTCGGGGGCAGAGCCTGGGCACTTGGGGGCCGAGGGCTGGGGAGGGAGGTGGGCAGGAGCAAGTGTGGATGTGCTCCCCCCTCACCTCAGGCTGCTGGGTGGGAGCATGTTTGACAGCAGGGAACTCTGCCCGAAGCCCCAGTGGGCTGAGACGAGGAAGTGGCGGATGCCCAGGGCCCAGGGTCAAGGACAGCGTGGGGCTGGGCCAGAGCTGGGACAGAAGGGAGGCCGGGCTGTGAGTGGGCAGGAGAGGTCAGGGGACAAGCTGCTCTCGCAGGTGCACCTGACCTGGCCCCTGGCAGCCTCTCAGAGCCATGGTCTTGGTGGTCAGTCCCCATGAGGGGTCTTGGGCAGGGGAAGGGGCGCCTGCAGCACAGCCGACACAGTGCAGGGAGGCTGGCCAGGAGGGCAGGCTGTTGGGTGGACCTCCAGGAGCTGGGCATGTCCTTGGGCCTGGTGGGCACAAGGGAGACCCCATTGACTGGCCTCATTACCTACAGGGTGGCTGGGTGGACAAGCAGTGGGGTCCGACTCCTGGGGTGGCCCTTGAGTCTGTGGCCCAGGGGTCTCTGTGTTCAGCGGCACTCAGACCTCAGAGCCCTGGCTTCGCTGGGCCCAGGCCAGGTCCATCCCCAGACACTGCCCCTCCTGAGCTCGGGGATCCTCCACCAGGCCTGAGGCACCTCCTCTGTGCCTTCTGCCCCTGCTGGGCAGGCAGAAGGACCCCTGCCATCCCCAGGCCAAAGATGGGATTCAAATCCCTGATTCGGACTCCAAATCCTGACCCTATGGGCTCCCTGCCTCCGCAGAGACCGCCTCGGGCAGAGGGAGGGCAGAGGGAGGGCAGATGGAGGGCTGGGCCCAGCCTAGGCCAGCCCAGGCCAGCCCCAGCCCGCCACCAGGCCTGACTTCCCTGGGCACCACTGGCCAGCGTTCCCATCTGACCTTCCTGTCACCAGTCCCTCGTGTGTGTGAGTGTGTGTGCCTGTGTGTGCGTGTACATGCACGTGTGTGCACATGTGTGTGAACAGGCATGTGAACGAACATGTGTGGGTGTGCAGACGTTTGAACCGTGGTGGCTGCCCTGAGGACCAGCCCCAGGAGAGGCTCTGTCCCCAGGTCCTGGCATCATCATATACTTGGAGCATCGTGGGAACGGATTCCTAAGTGGGCAGAGGTCAAGGCAGCCCCACACTGGCAAGGCGCCCTGCCTAGCCCGGGTGCAAGAGGACAGAGGCCAGGCAGGGCCCCCTCATCCAACACCCCAAGTCCAAGCTTGAGGCCACAGCACAGGCAGATGTAACCAGGCCCTGGGAAGCACTTGAGCTACGGATTCTGTCACTTGGGGAAGGACAGGTACATCCTGTGTCTGAGGGAGGACCCCACCTCAGAAGACAGTAGCCCTGCCCACCAGTGAAGCAGGTCCTGGACCCCCAGGTGGGTGCCTTGCCTGCTGGGGGTGACAACACAGGACAGGCAGAGGCTAGAAGCCTGGAGAGGGTGGAGGGCACACAGTAATGATGCCCCGTTTAATGAGGGGAAACTGAGGCTCGACGATGTGGGTCTTGACCGAGGAGCCAGGAGCTGCTGTGGAACCTCAAATGGGACCCCCGCTCTCAGAGCCCCCAGGGAGGGCTGGGAAGGCTCACGACCCATGGCAGGCTCCCTTACCTGCGGAGACAAGGGTGGCTGTAGGGAGGCCTCAGAAAATCCAGAAACTGCACACATGTCACCCTGGCAGGGTCCTGGGGGAGCAGGTACCAGGAGGACACTGAGGCTGGGCAGGCAGTGAGGCCCCGGATAGCGCGGCTGCTCCGTGGGAGCAGTGGGATTCGTGCCCAGCTACCCGCAGGCTTGGTTCCAAACCCTTGTGGACCCCTGGGGGACCCGGGGCCAGTGCACCTGCTCCGGTCCCAGTCGTGTGTGTGTGGACAGCTCTGCATCCAACCTGCCACACGTGAGAACTGACAGGCACTGCTGTGAGCCCCGAGACCATCCTCTTGCCGTTCAAATCAAAAGTGCACGTAGCTGTGATTCTGGCTGACTGAGCACTGGCCCGTCAGGTCCCTGGCCACACAACTAAAGCTGGGTGGTCCTGAGTCCCTACTAGGCCTGCAGAAAGGCAGGCACTGCAGGGCCAGGCTGGACACGCCTCCCCATGCTGACCCACCTGGGCCCCAAGCCTCAGGCTACCCTCTCCTCTTTGTCTGGAGCCTGTGGACACATCCAGGTGGTCAGCCACAGGGCAGGGTGGAGACACAGCCCAACATCCCACCCTGCGTTCCCCGGGCCCAGCATCCGTGGCCAGTCTTGCCCTTGGCTCCCTTCCCGTCCCCTGTGGGACTGCGGTGCTGGCAATGCCCCAGGGGCTGCAGGGTCAGCAGTGCCCCCCCAGCCACCAGTCTGATGAGCCAAACAGCACCCAGCTGTGCCCAGGCACATGGCTTTGATGAGGGTGAAGCTGAATACTCCTCCGTTTCCTAAGACTTCTCATCACTTGGCTGGTGAATTGCCAAGTGTCCCGTCTGCCCTTCCCATCCTTTTCCTTCTACGTCTCAGGAGTAGAGTGGAGCTCACACCAGCCTGCGAGACCCTCAGACATCAAGCTCGTGGACCTGCTGTGCCCTGGGTCTTCCTAACAATCCTTGTGCTCCGACAGCCTTGTGTCCTGGGAGACCAGCCCCAGGCAAGGTTAGGAGGTGACAGAGGACACCGTGTCCCCCCCACCCCTGGGGACACTGCCAGAGGCTGCAGGCAACATATGGCAACAGGACAGAGTCTGGTAACAACCATGGCTGCATGGTTACCACGAGCCGCAGCCAGCCGTCCTGGTCTCTCCTCACAGCAGCCCGAGGACAGGATATGAGGGGGATCCGAGCCAGGGCCACATGGCTGGTGGGAATGGTGCCAAGATTCCAACCCACCTGGGCTAACCTCCTGGCCTGGGCCATCAGGCAGCCCACCTGACACGCGTCCCACAGGCAAAGCCCCTGCCCCAGGACCACCATGGGGCCCAAGTCCCCCAGGGGCCGAGATTGCCTCAGAGCCCCACCCACCAGCCCCTGCCACCCCCGTCCCCGTCACTCTGTGCCCCCCCAGGCTAGAGCTGGCTCCCCGAGTGACAGCAATTAGGGCTGCGGCTGGCAGAGCAGCCCGCTCCCCCCAAAGCACCTGACGTGGCAGCAGCTCCCAGGGGGGCCGCTGTGCTCCGGCTTCGGCTTCGGCTTCGGCACTTGGATCTGCTGCTTTCTGCTGTAAAAATGGAAACATCCCCTACGTGAGACACAAGCTGGTGAGGAGACACCACCGCAAAATCTTGCACCGAGAAGGGCGGGCGGCGGCCAGGCAGGAAGGCTGCTGGGGGAGCCAAGAACCTGGGGGTGCAGAGGCGAGGCGCAGACCCCCAGCCAGACAGCCCCGCCTCGAGCGGCCGTTTTCCAAAAACGCCCATGGAGCCAGCCGCTCCTGGCTTTCGGCACCTGCCAGGATCTGCTGGAATAGCTGTGATGGAGGTGGGCGTGCGAGCACAGGCGGGGGAGGGGGGGGGACATCCAAACTGGAGGGAGAGCGCTCTCTCCCCACCCCCACCCCCGGCACCCAGAGACACAGCTGGCTGGGAGTCCAGTTCTGCTGTCTGGTGGGGAGGGGGGTCAGCAATGGTGTCTAGGCTGCGAGGCAGGCCGCAAGCTGCGCCAGGCTGTCCCGGCTGGGTCGTCGGAAGCAAACACACAAGCCAAGTGCACACAAGACCTTGGCCCGAGCCCCCCAGACACAGCCAGGCCGGCGTGAGGCGCCCTGACGATCCCACCTGGCAGCACAGGGTCCTCCTTCCTGGCCCCCAGGCGCTGCTCAGCTGCAGGCTCTGCACCTCGGGACTGAGATCTTCCCGCACCCACTGGCTCACGGAGCCATGTTGTGTGTGTGAAACACCCCCACCCAGCGGCTGCTCTCGCCCCCCCCACCCCAGAGTCACAGTGAGCTCAGCTCAGTGCCTGTTTGCTCTGCAGATGGTGGACAGGCCCTGGGCTGTGTGTCCCTTGGGGGGCCAGGTGTGGAGGGGAGTCCCCGTCTGCCCCCTGGGGACAGGGAAGATGGCAGCTACCTCTGTGGGGTGTGGACAGGGCGCCTGTGGCAGGTCCACCCTGTTGGCACTTTCCCTGCGAGTCACTGGTTATCAAGAGGCCCAGTGGAGGGCAGGGGTGTGGCCTCCAGCCCCGAGGCCCGTGCCCTGCTCCAAGCTGGTAATGACCTGGAGGCCCCTGTCCTCCTGGGCATGTCATACAGGGCCAGATATTCTGACCTTAAGACAGCCCAGGGGCTCGGCCATCCCATGGGCTCACTCAGCTTTCAGAGTCCATTCCCAAGAGGCCAAGGCCATGCAGATGTAAGACCTGGATGGCCCTCACATCTGCACACCACACAGGCTGACTTACACGCTCATCACACTGTCTCGCTCACTGTCTCACGTGCACGAGCACACGTGCACATGGACATGCTCTCTCACGATTCACACACACGCACAAGCACTGTTTGTCCTTGGTTCTCTCTCAGACTCTTTGCACAGACCCTCCCTGGCCCTCAGAGGCAGGTGTCCCCCCGGCAGCTGCTGCCAAGTGCCCCCTCCCAAGTGTCTGAGCAGCCACAGCACCCCCTTGCCTCCAGACCCTCCCCTGCAGCCCAGGGACCCCAGGTCTCCCCTCACCTCCGAGAGGCCCTGGGTGACGGCCCTGGGTGACGGCCCTGGGTGGGGCTGGCAGCCAGCTGGCGTGCCTGCTCAGCCGGGTGCCGTGAGCCTGGGCCCTCTGGAGACCTCCCTGGACTGGGGCCTGGGCGGGTGTGTGGGGGAGATGGGGCAGGCAAGGACCTGGGCTCTGCCCCATGGGACTCAGAGGGCAGAGACAGGCAGCAAGATGGGGGCAAAGCCCCTCCCCTTATGAAACTCACCTCTGAGGTTCCTAAAGGCCTGGAAGACACCCGATCCAGAGGTAACAGTGTGATGAGTGGCCCCAGAGGGCGGGAGGAGATGCTGGGTGGGGAGGTCCTGGGCCAAGACAGGGCATGGGTCACGACCCACCGTGGGGCCCAGGCACAGGGAGTCAGACAGAGGGACACCGTCAGGTGGACAGAGTGCAGGGGGGAGTTGTACTCAGACCCCCTGCCTGGGGGTGCACAGCCGCGGGGAGAGGCAGCAGATCCCCCTCATCAGCAGGTCTGGGGGACCAGGAGGACCCTGCCCAAGGGCTCGAGGTCTGAGTTTGGGGAGAGGCTGGTTGGGGTCGGGAGTCTGGGGGCTCTGAGGCCCTCTGTGCCTTTGCCTGCCAGTCTGAGATGACTTTGAGGGGGACGGCAGCTGGGAGGCCCTCCGGGCCAGATGCTGTCATGGAGGGACGGGCCTGGCAGGCCAGCTCTCCCGAGGCCCAGGTCACAGCCCTGACCACGGCCAAGGCCCAACCAGGAGGTCTCCTCCTCAGCCGGCGGCAGCCCAGCCCCTCCATGCACTGGGCAGGAGCCCCATGGCAGCCGAGCCAGCAGGGCAGGTGGGGAAGGGGTGGGTTTGGCAGGGAGGCTGGGACCGTGCTGATGGTTGGCTGTCTCAGGCAGGGTCCCCCAGAGCAGGTATGAGCGGAGGGGACACTCGGGGAACGTGCACAGGAGGGAAGCTGGCAGAGATGTGCCTGGTCTCGTGGGGGCGTCCAGAGCTGTCTGACCCCGGGCGGGGCCAGCTCTGTACCCTACACTAGTCAGAGACAGATGGCTGGTCACCTTGAGGGCAGCCCCTGCTCAGACCTGAGCCCCCTACCACCTCTCACCTGCTAGCCCCTGTCCACACCTCAGCGGCCCCAAACCCTTGGTGCCAAGCAAACAGGTTTGTTTACCACATTTGCACTGGGTTTGATCAGGGTCTGGGGACCCCCACAGCTGCCCACCTACAACTTCAGGCTCTCTCGTCCATCCTGGGCACTGGCTCAGGTGGGCAGTGGGCAGCTCCACACTGGTACCCCATCCCAGGGAGCCCAGGTTCAGCATGCCCTCTGCCCTCCTGGGTCAGCACTTCTCCTGTTATCCATGGGGCCACTGGGAAAGGTCAGGGGCCACAGTCCTTTTGAGCCGCCCCTGATGACAGCTGGGAGGAGCTGCCAGAGACCACTGGGTAGGCGGTGCCCAGGGGGCCCTGTCTCACCCTGGGCCAGGGTCAGCAGCCTGGGTGTTTAATCAGGGGCTCGGACAGCTTTGCTGCTTCATCACACCCCTATGCTCACTCTGCTGGTCGGGTTGCCGAATACAGGGGGAAACCAAGGCCTGGGCACAGCTGACATTCCTTGGGATCCCTGCCAGACCCTTAGAGATGGGCCTGGTCTGTACCTGGAAACCCGGGCTGATGGCTGGGTAACTGGCACCAGGGTTTTATTTGAGGGGCAGAGTGTGTTGGGGAGTGTCCTGTGATGAATTTAACCCTCAGAGTCACCAAGGTCAGTCGTGCTGACACCACCCAAGAGCCCCCAAACCACAGGGCACGGGAGCGCCTTCCTCCCAGGCGGCCCCTTCCAAGTCTCCTGAGGACTCGCCTGCTGCCTCCCCAGCCCCTCACAGCCTCCTGGGGTCAGGCCAGAGTGGGATGGCACGGAGACCAGGCCCAGTGCTGGCTCACCCTCTTTCTCAGCCAGGGCCCAAGGTAGGGCACAGTGGAGAAAATGCTCAGGAGCCGTCCTGAGCCCCAGCCTGGGGACCACAGCCCCAGGGCCAGCTGAAGTGCCCACGGGGTCCCAGACATATTTTCAGGCTCAGGCAGCAGGAAACAGAGGGTGGCTGCCGGGCCTAAGTCGATCCACACAGGGCCTCACAGCGCAGAGGGGTGGGAGGGCCGGGGCAGGGGCCGCAGAGCAGCAGGCGGAGGGGGTGTGTTGGGGTCCCTCCACGCTGAGGCCCTGCATACCCGGCTGGGCTGTCAACGCTGCTGCCGTGCGTCCTGTGGAAAATCATCACCACCTTCTGCCACAGGGCCTGGCACGTGTGTGAGTCAGTGAGTGAGCGAGTGGTGAGTCTCCCCCTACACACACCCACCCAGTTACACCAAGGCCACCGAGGCTCAGAGGGGCTGGGACCGGCCTGGGGTCCCCGCTCAGTCAAAGGAGAAGGGACTTCACAGAGTGGCTGGGCTGCAGCCCAGCCCCACCTCTGTCCCCAGGGCTGCCCCTGCCTAGGAGTTGATGGCCTGATTGAGAGCAACGTTTAAGTGCCCAGGGAAAAAATCAATTCTCCTGGGTCCACTTTAATCCGTCAGTTCCTTTTCTGATGAATTTCCTGGTGCCCAGCGGAGAGTGGCTGCCAGGTTAGGATTGCGAGGTGACTGGGGCTGTGCCGGCGGTCCAGGGCTCACCGCCCTCCAGGGGCCACTCCAGCCACTCGCCTCAGCCTCAGCTAGGAGGGTGGCAGGGCCTGAGAAGCATGTGGATGCCCCTCCCTCTGCTCAGGTGTTTCAGGGACGCTGCTCAGGCTGGCCCCAGAGTGTAGGGTCGGGGGCGCTGAGGCTGCCCCTCCTGCGTATGACCGGGAACCGACCCCAGGCCCCGTGCAGACCTGGGTCAGACTCCACCCTGCCATGGTCCCAGCCCTGAGCCCCCACAGGCACAAAGGGTTCACACGTGGCCCAGCACAGGTGCTGGGCCCTGGGACCCTCCCCTTCTCAGCCTCTCTCTGACCCCCTCCCCTCCACCTCAAGCCTGGAAGCCACACAGAGCATGTAAGTCCTGGACAGAACGTCTGAGGGGCAGAGGTGAGTGGCCCAGAGCAGAGGAGCTGCCAGGAGCAGGGGCGGGAGGGGCCTAGAGCACAGCCGTGAACCCAGGGCATCGGGGCCCATCTGCAGCAGGGAAGGGACCCTCACCAGGGCTGGCTTCGTCCTGGTCTCTGTCCAGCCACCCAGCCCTGCTGAGGTGCCCCACGCGGGCCTGGACTCTGGGCAGGGGCTCACCCAGCTTCCCCCAGGGTCCAGGCGGAGCCCCCGACCCCTCCCCAGCATGGTCCCCGACCCACCCTGCGTGGCCGGGGCCCCCTTCCCTCCCTAGGCACGTGCCATGGCTGTGGGGGACTGACCTGGCACAGAGGTCAGACCCCAGCTCCAGCCCCACCTGCCAGGAGCCTGGCCAGGCCTCAGCTCCCTCACCGTGACCCGGCAATATTGTCACATCGTCAGGGCCTGGATTAAATGGGTTGATTCGGCTGCCACGCTTGGCGCCTCCGAAGAACAAGCTGGCACCAGGGGCAGTGGATTAGAGGGCGGTCAATATTTGTGGAATTGAATTGAATCCGTCTCCTGGGGGCTGTGTGTGTTCTGGTTAGTTTTGTCGTTTCTGCCACGGGCGGGTAACCCAGCAAGAGAGCCCTCGAAGGCCCCAGTTGGAGCCTGACCCAGTGTCCTCCAGGCATGGCCAGCTAGGCTGGGTGGGCCGGGGGCAGAGGCCAAGGCTGGCAGAAGTGGGTGGGTCAGCTGGGGTCTCAGGCTGAGGGGGTGTCTACCCTGGCCCCCGTGGTGCTGAGGTCCCACCGCACAGGCCCTACCCCCAATCCTGGGTCCCTCTGTTCCTTCAGGAAAGGGGTGCATTGGTCTCCCAGCAGTCAGGCTGCAGAGACACACCGAGCACCATGCTCGCTGTCATTCAGGGCAGGCACACAGAGGGACGGTAACATGAGGGGGGCAGTGGCACGGGGTGGAAGGCCTGCTCTGCCTCGAGGGCATCCTCACAGGGGTCCTCTGCCGCTGCCAAGTCATGGGGAGGGGACTCATGCCAACCCAGGCCCCGCCCCCTCCCAGGTGGTCTGCTGGCCAGCGCTGTCCACCTCCAACCCCCAAAACCCGAACTGGATTAGTTGTGTTTGGAAAGCGGCAAAGCTGCCTATACTTGAGCAAGTGCCGATTATGCTGGGCCAAGAGGGCGCCCTGCTGCGTGAAGGGGGATCTGACGGGGAAGCGGCACTAAAGCAGGTGTTAATTGAAAATAAAGTCAAGGGCATGGTCTGCCTCTGCTTGGTTCAGCTCTGGGGACCACAGGGAGCAGGCACTGTCAGTCAGAGCCGCCGGCCCTCAAGGCCACACCTGGGGCCAGGATTGCCCCCAGGAGAAGGGGGGTTGGTCGACATGCAGCAGCTGAGGTCCCCTCCTGTGCCTGTGACCCTCTGGAGGGCCCAGGACCCGGCACGAGGGAATGTGATTTGTGTTCTATTATCACATCCATTCCAGCATCTGGGGAGGCCGAGGTCCCGCAGGCCAGACCCCGTCTCGGGGCTTTGAACACAGGCCTGGGCCTGGAGGGGACACTTAGGCAGCACCGGGTGCAGCCTGGGGGTCCTTGGAGCCTCCTGGCTGATCCTGGCAGCAACGCCCAGGGGGACCTCTTGGCCTCACCCTCCCCGGCCCCCTGCCACAGGAAATGACTCACCCATGCGACCCCTCCTGACCCCAGGCCAGCCGGGAGGGAGGTTGACAAACTTTTATTTAATAAAAATGTGAATAAAATCCCTCCATTGTAAACAGCCCGGCTGGCTTTGGGAGAGCAAAGTGAACTAGAGGCGGGAGGGCAGGTGGGTTTGCAAGCCCCCCCTTCCTGGAGGATTCCACCTTGGGTGCCAAACATGTGGTCATGGACAGCCCTGTCACCAGGAAAGAAAGTGGCTCAGTGTGGCCTGGGCTCCGACTCGGCGGCCTGTTTGTCCTGGCGGTGTGGCTCCTGCCCCCAGGTCCTGGCAGCTAAGCTCGGCCCCCCATCCCCACCCGCTGGCTCCTTGGGGGCTCACTGCCCTTGGGCAGGGGAATGGTCCCCAGGCTGCAGGAGGTGGGGGGGCAGGCAGAGACAGAGGAGAGAGAGTGCATGCCGATAAGGACAGATGTGCACAGTGGTGGAGGGTGGTATCCTCAGAGGGAGGCCAAGGCTGCCCGAAAACGGGTGCTAAGGGATACCGCAGCCCACCCTCACAGCCCCTTCCAGTCATCTCCCACGGCTCACATGGCTGAGAAAAGTGTCCAGGGGCCCGGCAGGGATCACATCCAGGCCTCCGTCAGGGTGGTCACTGGGCTGACGGAGCTGCGAGGTTGCAGGGTGGGTGGGCGGGCGCGAGTGTGGAGGGGAGGTCACCCTGGGATCCTCTGAGCTCTGTTCCTGGGGACACGCGTCCCAAGGCGTCTGTGACCCCTGGACCCCCAGTCGGGGTCCCCCAGCCCTCTGGCTGGTTTCCCAGCTCTCCGTGGTCAATGCCCAACCACCCTCCCTCACGTCCGGCCTGGCTGCCTCTCTGAGCCCTCAGAGCCAGGTCATCAATTATTTAGCTCCTGCCTCTCAGCCTCTCTCTGCTAGTACCTCGTAAAGTCGGGGAAGATAAATCTCCTCTCGGCTTGCTTCCCCCGGCTGACAGGGAGCAGGCGGGCGCCAGGTGAGGGCAGCCGGAGCCCCAGCCACCGGGCCAGAGCGGAGAACCCGGGCTGCCTGCTGGCCCTCTGCTATTAAACCCATCATTCATTGCGAGGAGATGCATCCTGGGCCACGGCAAGGAGAGTCCGCCCGCCACCATGACTGCGCTCGGCTGCAGTCCCCAACTTGGGGATCTCGGGATCCCCAAGTTTCAATAGCTGTGTTTAAATCCAAGCCAGTGGAACGTTCTGGATGAGTCACGGAGCCTGGCTCACAGGGGAGGACCTTGAGAGTTCTTTGGGGCGGGGCAGCCTAAGAGGCAAGCCAGGGGCGGGGACGCCTGGGCAGCCCCTGCACACCCTCTGCCACACCCAAGGCAGGGTCACCAGGGAAGAGGCCGTGCCTTTCAAAAGCAGAGCCATCCGCCATGCCACCATAGTTAGCTGCCTGGGCAGCGGGGAGGGGGGCCATTCACAGCCCCAAACCTCCAGCCAGGCATGTATCCCAATGAAAACAGAAGGATGATTATGTCAGTGGGGGTTTAGCTGCGTCCACCCCCTACACAGTCAGAACAGCCCCCGACTCACACTGGCCTTGGGGTGGCCCAGTGGGAAGTGGAACATGGGCCGGGGTGGGGGGCAGTCGCAAGGCAGGACAAGGGGGGCCGGGGAGGGGTGGGGTCCATTCTCAGAGCCCCTCCCGACGGACCTTCTACTCAGGGGGTGACTCTTAAACCCCTTGGGCTCAAGGCAAGACAGAGGCTCTGAGTCCTGGTGATTCCAGGCCAGTGGCCTAAACGTCTGCTGACAGAGCAGCCTGGCCGCCCGGGGGTGGCGACTGGGCTGCTGAAGGCACCGCATTCCCCTCCCCACCCCCACAGGACAGGGGCTGAGGCCCAGGTGACAGAAGCCAGAGGGGCCACCCAGTCCCCACAATTAGCGGTAATGAGTGACCGGAGCCCTTGCTGGCCACAGGTCGAGAGTTAATGGAGGCTGATAATGAACTCGGGGAGGCTGGGAAGAGGCCCAGACCCTCCTCTCTGACCATTAATCCTCTGGACGTGGCTCTGGCCCTGCCCCAGAGCTAACGGGGCTGCATCTCAGCTGTAACCACAAGGCCATTGAATGAGGAGAGGCTGGGGCTAGGGGCCCCCAGAACCAGCCCCCAGCCCCAGATGGCCACCCTGCCCTGCTCACTGGCTCCCGAATCGGCCATCTCACACCCCTGGGGTGGGGTACCCCGGCAGGCTGTCACAGTCCCGTGTCACAGCCAATCGGACACGACAGCCTCCTACTCCCTCCCCCCCTCCTCCCCAGGGTTGCCTCCCTGCCACTGGCCACCAAACAGGGGCAGCTCTCCTCTTCCCCCGCCCTTTGGCCCAGGCAGCCACCAGGCCCATGTCCAGCTTTAGGTATAGACCACTTTGTACCTGCTTCTGCCGCAGCTTCAGGCCCCTCTCCACCCAGCAGACCTGTCCCCTCCCTCCCTCTAGGCCCCGACCTCTGTTACTATGGACAGTGCTGGTATCTGAGCCAGCGTCCAGCCACACTGGGGACTCATGGGACTTTGTAGCCTGATTCTGAGTCTCCTTCTCTGTGACCGGCCAAGCCTGCCTCTCCACCTGACCCTGAGTCATCAGGTTTTGTGGGCAAAGACGAGACAGTCCACCATGTCAGCCCCATCTTGTCCAGGCCGTGCGCAGGCCACGCCTTGTGCCCCCTGCACCCTGGTTGGCTTGGTAACACCTGTGCAGCGTCCCCAGGAAGACTCCTTCTGGCTGTGGGATGGAGCTCCCTCTTGGGGGCTGGTCCATGTCCTGAGCTCACTCGTTGCAGGGGCCACAGCAGCTGTGCCATCCCTCTCGCTGTCATCAGCTGAGCCTGAGCCCACCGGGTCCAGGCTTGTGTCCCAGGCCCCCCACACGTGGCCCCCCAAGGGGCAGGAACGAGGCCTCCCTCCTGCTCTGCCTCCACAGGCCCTGCCGAGGTCAGCTGGGAGCCTGAGCTGTGTGGGGCTGAGTTATGAGGGGGGAGGAGGACGTGCGCTGATAAGGTACGGGTGTCTGCCACCAGCCACACTGCAGGGAGCACCAGAAGGAGAGGGTGGAGGCTCCGGAGACCGTCCCCGGCCTGGACAGCACGGAGCCTACGACAGAGGGGCCTCAGGAGTCCTTGGTAGGAGGAAGTAGTCCCAGAACATTCTGGGAGTGCCTCTGTGCACCTGGCACCGGGCTGGGCAAATCTTGAGTTTCCTCGATGCCTGCTCATTCCGTTATGCAGGTGCAGAAAGTGAGGCTCGGCTGGCACCACACATGAGAGGCAGAGCTGGGATTCCAACCAGGATGGTCACCCAGCTGTGCCTCCATCGGCTGCAAACAAAGTCAGGGTCTCGTCCCCAGAAACCCTCAGGTCTTCACAAAAGGGGGCAGAGGCCAAGGGAGCCACGCCACCCAGGAGCATCAACTGGCCCCCTGCCTCGGGCCCTCCCTCTCTCCCTCCATCCACATCCAATGGCTCCCTGTCCAGCCCCCCAGCTCCGCCACCTCCCCCCACTCCAGGTGTCCCAAACACCTGACACAGGGACAAAATGGGCCTGCACAGAGCACCGTCCACCCCCTGCCACCTGGCCGAGTCCTGCCCACCCCGTGGCAGTCGTGGCTCCAAGGGTTTGTGGGCATCCCCGGCTCGCCCCACCACCCTCTCCTCCAGCCGCCTAGCTCCAACTGCCCCGTCCTCAGCCCTGACTCCACACCTGCCTTCTGCTCTGTGCATCCGTCCCCTTAGTAGCTGCAACTCAGGCTGTGGAGGAAAGTTTCCACTGGGAGGGGGGACCCCTGAGTCTCGGGTGGCAATGGGGGCTGCCCGCTGACAAGGCTCTGGAGCCACTGAAAGGAGCTGAAGCCAACAGACAAATATTGACCGAGTGCCCCAGTGGGAAGAACTTCCTAAAAGCAAAGGCAGGGACACCAGGAGCTAAACTTTCAGGGGCTCAGACGGAGCCATACACTGAAAAGGCAAGAGATGAACCCGGCAAAGTTCTGATGCTAACGTGACAGACACATTGACACAGCACGAGCCTAAGCGAAGCCGGAGCAACAAGGACGCAAGCAAACTCAGAGGAGGGAGTGCCCTGGAGCCAGGGGAACACCCGCCTCCCCAGAGGGGAGCCCCTCCAACGCCCCAGCCCTGGCCCACCAGCCCGCCCTCCGGGCAGCACAGAAGGGCCCCGTCTACCATCCACAGGGCAGGCTCAGTGGGTGGGACGTCGGCGTCCTGAGTGGTGAGAGGCTGAGCCTTCACCTGGAGTGGCCCCTCCTGTGTGGAGGGATGACCAGGTTGATGCATGAACGGGTGGAGGGTTGGAGGGATGGAGGGGTGGATGTACAGACGTGTGCGGAGGGATGGCTAGGTGACTGGATGGGGGAGTGGGTGGGGGCCTCTGGCGTGTAAGACATAGCCACTGACCCCTCCCCAAGCCTGTCCTGTTGCCCCTCCCTCCTAGGGGAGGGCCCACCTCTTTCTGGGACGCACACACTCCCTTTGCTGTGGCCTCTACCTCAGCACCCTCAGACCAGCCCCTTGCCTGGGGGCTGCAGGCTAACCCTCTGCCTAGAGCCCAGGTCCTAGGTGCTGCTCCTCCCCTCTGCCCCACCACTGGGCTGTTCAGGGTGCAGAAGGACACGCCTCGGCCTGGCCACCATAAATCTTGCTTCCATCCTGCAGCCAGCCAATCACTGACCAGCTCCAAAGCCCCTGGATGTCTCAGTGCTCGGCCTGCATGGCAGCCTGGCCTGGCCGTGGGAGCCGCAGCCCCACTGGCTCGGGATGCCGTTGGCTACATTTATTGAACCTGAAGCATTGGATTACATGTTTGTTCAATAGCAATAAACTCCCAAAGTTTTATGGGGTCATAAAACCGCTGTCTTGGCTACCACTTTGGCAGTGCAGGGCATCATGTACACGGGCCGGGTTCCTTGCTAATGGGGTGGCGCGAGTGATTTGGTTCTATTAGCTGGAAACATCACATCTGCATTTCCCCAATTCTCATAAATACAGCCGCCCGCCAGAGCGCACCTGACCTAGCCTCAGAGTTCCAGGAGAAGGGAGGAAGCAGAGAGGGCTGGAGACACAGAAATGCCTGGGCGGTGGGTAGGGGAGGAGAGGGAAGGAATGTCCCTGAGACAGACAGGCAGAGCCAGGCACCCACCCACCCAGGTGGCCTGGAGTTAGTCCTGCCCACCTTCCCCCTGGAGAGACTCCAAGGGGATCCTCTGAGGGTCTGGGCCCCAGTTCCAGGCAGGTCGGAGCTCAGAAGAAGGAGGGAGAGGTGTTGAATGGGGGGGAGAGGTGGGGGGATGAGAGCTCCAGGCCAAGGGAGCAGCACATGCAAAGGCACCGAGGGGTGGCCGGGGCCCCGGGAGCCCCAAGGGCCAGCCGAGGATTCAGACTGATTCAGGGAGGAAGTGATCAGAGCTGGAGGGGCCAGAGCAGGCAGAGGCTGCCCCCCGCCCCGGAGTGTGCATTTGGGAAGGGGTGCCACGTCTGGGGCCCTGGTCCATCATGAGGCACTGCTGCGGGCCGTGATGGAAGAGGCAGCTTGTGAGGTAGTGAGCTCCCTCTCGTGGGGGGCCATGCCACCAAGGGAAGGAGAGCAGAGGCTGCAGAGAGAGCCCTGAGGCAGGGTCTTCTGTTGTGACCTAGACCCTCAGCCACCAAGCACAGACCTGCTCAGGTACCAACGGGAGACACCCAGACAGGGGTGGCATGAAGCAGGCCCCTCGGCCTTGGCCAGGTGAGGGCCAGGGGCCGGTACCTGCCAAGCTCCTCCTCTCCCCTCAGGTGGACCCAGCCATTGGCACTGGCCCCTGGATGGGCGGACAGCACTTTTTGCCCATCCCTTCCCTCAGCCCTAGGCTCAGCGAGGACACTCAGTGAGTGGATGACTGCCCTGATCCTTGTAACTTTGCTATCGAGCTGGGTCCTCAGAAACACATCGATTTGCCCGAATCAATATTTATTGCAGCTTCAAAGGCTGGGGTAGGAGAGCTGCAGGCTGATGAATGGACGCCAAGCAGCCAGCCAGTGGCCACCCCGCCCAGCAGGCCTTGCCTACCTCAGCTCCTGCCCTGCCCACACCCAGGGATGGAGCACGGTCACTGTGTCTCAGACATCCTGGTGTCCCGATCCCTGGGGCTGTTTGCTTGTTCCCATGAGCTTCTGAGGAACCAAGGCCTCTCACAGCCTCAGACATCCTGGAGTCCTGATCCCTGGGGCTGCTCAGGAGGTGGCGTGCACTGGGCAGTCTCTTGGGAACGGTGCGCTCCCTGCCCTCCCAAGGCTGGTGTGTGGAAGGAAAGTCAAGGCACAGTCGGTGTTGCCACAAGAGCCATCGAGGAGGTGCGAGCAGCGCCCGTCTCAGGCGGGTAGAATCTGATGTCTCTAACACTTACTGTCCCAATGCAGCACCCAGAACATCTGCCAGAAACTCAAGATACTTACTGGACGCTTACCCTAAAACAACTCATGACAGCCACCCCTTAAAGACAAAGGGGTTCTTATGTCACAGCATATAAGGCTTTAGCCTTTATAAGCCCCTCTCTCTTTCCCAGAAAGCTCTTTCTGTTTTCCCACAATCTGTGTCTCCAGAATAAACTCTTCTTTTTCGCAGCTTGGAGGCCCAGGTCTGGAGGCATCTCTGGGAGGCTTCCTGGAGGAGGAGGCCCATCCCTGGCCACTCCTGCACTCCTCTGATCCCGGGCCAATCTTTAAAGTAGGATGAAAGTCAGGGAGGAGGCCAGAGCCCAGCAGACCATCTGCTCTGTAGCTGGGTTCAGTCTCAGTCACAGCAGAGGCCCTGCCCTTCCCTCCCACCTCCTTCCAGTGTGTGCCAAATCCCTCCTTCTGTGCAGTCCTTGGGGGCAAATCTCCAGCTCCACTACCTGCTGGCCCATTATTATTAACACCCTGTTGCTTGTGCTCCAAGCATCTCAGCCTACCAGATTAAATAGAGCTGTACTCAGGGACTCCTTCCAAAAAGCCAGAAATTCTGATACCTCCTTGGCAGGGGCTGGGAGCACAGCCAGGATGGCCTGGGAGGTGGGACCCCACTCCAGGGATGCTGGGACCGAGGGGCCGCTGTGGGCAGAGGAAGGGGCCGTGCAGGTGGAGCAGCATCCATCTTCAGGGCCGCAAGAGGCAGCCCCACAAGGAGGGCTGGGCGCCCAAGTGGGGCCAGGAGGTCTCAGGATGGATGGGGAGGGGCCTGGGCAAGATGGGGGCCTTAGAAACCCCTGGGAGATGGCAGCAGTCCAGCTGGACGGGGCAGCAGGGGGACTGGGCAGGCGGGCCACCGTGCACCCCCAGCGTTGCTGTGTGTCTACAGGAGATGCCCCCGACCCCATCCCCGTTTTACAGTGGACGCTGTCTCCATCCATTCCAGCTGCTATAACAAAATGCCAGGAACTGGGCAGTTTATCAACCATGGGGTTGAATCTCTCGCAGTTCTGGAGGCTGGGAGTCTGAGACCAAGATACAGGCGGATTGGGTGTCTAGTGAGAGGTCCCCGCGGGGTCCTCACATGGCAGAAGGGGTAAGGGAGTTCTGGGGCTCTTTGATTAAGGGCACTACTCCCATTCATGAGGATTCCACACTCATGACCTAATCACCTCCTGAAGGCCCCGCCTCCTGATACCATGCCCTGGGGGTTAGGATTCTAACACTTGCATTAGGGGTACAGAGACATTCCTTCTGCACCGCCCAGCAGGCACTCAGCTCACAGACTCACAAGCTGGGGGACTCCATGCAGGCCCCCACCTTTCAGAGCCTGGCTTTCCCACCCCCAGGGTGCGGAGGGTGCCTGAGAGGCTCCACTGCCCTCATTCTCCAGGCCGCTGGCACCTCCCTGGTTCCACGTTGGGCGCCAGGCACCAGGAGGCTGACTGACCAGCCAGCCAGAGTCTGCCCCACACCCACTCCCACTTCTGACAGAGGCACCAGCTCCCGAGCAGGGGGGCAGGGCGGGGGGACACAGAGGTGGGGTCCTAGATGGAGCGTGGGGGCTGCAGGGGACCGAGGAGGCCAGGAGCCTTTCCTGGAAGCTGCAAGCAAGCCATGGGCCCAGGAGCACTGGGAACCTCCTGCAGAAGATTCCCAGGAGGAGGCTGGTGGGAAGGTGCATGCCCCATGCCCCAGGCATGCACCATGCCCCAGGCATGCCCCATGCTGGAGTGAGAAGTTGCTGGGATGGGGTCCCACTGCTGCCTCTGGGGAAGCTGAGTCAACCTCACGGTGCAGGGGGAGCTGGGCCCCCCTCCTCCCGGAGCCTGATCAGGAATGTCTGCGCTGGGGGAGGGGCGGTGACAGGATGGGTCCACCTGTCAAGAGCTCTGTTGACCCTCCTGCTGACATTGCCTCCCGCTGGGAGGCCACCATGAAGGGCATCTCAGGTCTGTGCTCCTTGGTCTTTGGGCATCGATTTCCTTGTTTCCAGCAGAGCTGGAACTAATATCTGGCATTTGGTTGTTTAGGGAGGAAACAGCATCAATATTGTCTGTAGGGCATCATTCCCGGTCCCTCAGAGAGGCCTGCTCCCATGCGTGAGCCTGGACAACAGGCCCGTTGTCTGACTGCCTGGCAGAGAAGCATGAGGACCCTGGAGGTTGGGTGACCTGCCCAGTGGTTCCCACAGAGCCGGTCATGTGGTGTGTCCCCAGGGCCCCGACTAGCATCTCACTCTCTCGCCTGATAGCAGCAACCCCCCACCCCCAGAAAGGACCCTTACTCCCTCCCCCTCGCACTGAGCAGGGGCCACCACGGACATGGGCTCAAAGCAGGAACAGAGCCCATCAGTGTGTCTGGCCAGCCCTGATTGGGGCCAGGGAGAGTGCCAGGGGAGGCAGCTGCCACTGATAGAGGATGCAAACGTGCAGGGCAGAGCTGGGGGTGCCCCCCGCCTCATTCCCCTGGGGCTCACATGGTCTCTGAGACAGGACAGTCCTCATGACCCCACTTAAGGGGAGGTGCACTGACCATCCCAAGGCCACCAGCCAAAGTGGTGACCAGGACCAGCGTCCTGAATCCTTGTCCCCAGAGAAGCCTGTTCTTCATTTCTTCCCCTAATTCTCATATGATCAGCCTCAGAGGCCAGCGTGGAGGAGGTGGTGATGACACGGGAGAGGCCAATGGGCACGGTCAGGGGCCTGTGGAGGAGGGCAGACCTAGGGACTCTCGGGAGGCCGGGTGAGGCAGCAGGGCTCCTGTGTGTCGGGGTGTGAGGCTTCAGGAGGCCTCTGGGCGGCCCACAGACTCCACCACCTGCTGCCCCTGCCCACTGCCCCCGCGGCTGGTGCTGAGCATTTGCAGGGACAGGTTTGCACAGGGAAATAAACAGCTGGGCTGGGATCCACTCACTAAGGTCCCTCTCGGACCTCCCTGGGCTGACCAGGGCTCAGGGAGCCAAGGTGGTGACAGTAAGCCCTATGTCTCGGTGGGGCCCTTGGGTTGCAGACCCTGAGTGGCAGCTGGAGGTTGGACCAGGAGTGTCCTGGCCAGGAGGGGGAGGACGGGGGGGGGGGTGGCCCAGGGCTGACAACAGGCCCTATCCTAAGGTTTAAGTGAAAGGTAGGCACACAGTAGGTGGTCGCAGGCCTCTGGCAGGGGAGGCAGGCAGTGGACAGTGCAGAAACACCTGCTTGAAGGTCAAGACTGATCCAGGCTTGAAACAGGGCCGCGTCTGGCTGAGAGCCGGCCCCTGCCCCTGGGAAGCCCCACCTTCCCAAGGCCCAACCAGTGCTCAGAGCTCACACGCCAGGACACACAGCCAGGCCCAGGGGTAACCTTTGGTCTGGCACAGGGGCCCTGGACCCCCAATGGGACACCATGAGCACCCAGCACCTCTGGGACCCCCATGTCCCCACCCCACCTAGGATGACCAGGCCTGATTCACAGGGAGGCCATGCACTTGCAAGAGCCTGGCACACTGTAGATGCTCACGGGCTGCCTGGCTTCACACACCTGACACCCTTTCCAGGCCCTGAGATGGGAGGGGTGGTCCTAGGATTCTGGGCTGGGTCTTCAGGAGCTCTGTGCTGTGAGACCCCCAGAGCCCAGCACAGCCTCAGGCAGAGTGCCTGCCCCAGAGGCCATGTGTGGGTCTGACCTATGGGGAGGGGTCAGGCAGGCTGGGGGCCCTGAGGGGCATGGGTGAGGCAGGGTTGCCAGTGACTTCCTGCTCTTTATTACAACACACCCTCTGTTAATCCTCACACCAGCCTGGTTCCCAGGCTGGCTCGCAGGGAGCCCCTGGGTGCCCCCACCCCTGGTGCCCTCACCCCCTGCCCCCGCCCAGGGATTATAGCTTGTCTGGCAGTGCTCTCAGCTGGGTCGGGAGTCCATGACCTTCTGGAAAGGCCCCTGCTTGCGGGGGATGCCCCACGGGGCGGCCTGGGGTCGACTGGTTGGCAACACCTGCTTGAGCGTCTTGTCATGACATCCCGGAAATGACCTACGTGTATCCACCAGGATTGGTCTGGCACAGGACGGAGCAGCGGGTAATGGGGCTGGGGGAGGGTGTCCCAGGAGGGCGTGGCCTGGATGGGGGGTGCACAGTGGGTCTCACCCACGAGTCCCAGTGGGAGTCACCCCTCAGTGGGTGGGAAGAGGATGTTAGGCCGGGTCTCCTTGCGGGATGTGGGGGACAACTGGAGTGAGGGAGTGAGGCCCAGACAGTCGGCTGCAGAGCCCCCCACTACCCTCATCCTGTCTGTATGGAGAGAGGGCGTGGGGCCGAGTGCCACCAGGGCTCCCCAGCCCACTTCTTGTGAACATCCCCTGGGCTCTGCAGCCCCGGCCCACCACGCCCACAGACGGAGGGTACAGCTGGGCACACTGGCGGAGGGTACAGCTGGGCACACTGAGGCCAAGCCCTGCCTGTCCTCGCCAAGGGGCAGTCAGGTCAGGACTTAGACCCAGGCCCACAGATGCCCCACAGATGCCCCAACTGTGCCAGGCTCCGTGCCCCCCTTCCTGCCCCCATAAGGGGTGTCCAGGCCCCGACAGTGTCCATCCTGGACCCTGCTCATGTGAGTTCACCAGCTGGACAACGTGACCTCTGGTGACAGGTCCAGCCCGTCCCCCACCTCATCACCCACCCCACCTCTGCTCCACAGGCCAGGAAAGTGTGGGGAGAACAGGGCGACAGCTACAAAGTCCCAACAAGCAGTTCCTGGATGGCCTGCCCTGTGCACAGCCTCGCAAGCCCTCGGTGGCGGGGGGGTGGAGAGAGGTCAGGGCCTGTCCTCTGAGCCACACACCTCGGGCAGGGGTAGCACACTGGACCTCAGTTTACCCCTGCGAAGAGGGAGTGTGTGGGGAGGCGGGGCCTTCCACTACGTGTGTGAGTCCATGCGCAGAAGGCCCCAACTGAGGTGGACTCTGGGAGCCCCCTGCCGGCTCAGGGCACCCCAGACTCCCCCAAACACTTCTTTCCTGGGCACCTTCCTGATGAATACATATGCTGGAAGGTTAACAGGCAAATAAAAAGTACAGTTAGACACAAGTTAAGGGCACAAGTGGGTGTGAGATCCAGGGGAGTCCAGGGCTGGACAAGCATGGCCATGGCCACTTCAACACGCAAACGGCCAACGGCTCCACGGCCTCAGGACAGTGGCCAATGGGGCCCAGCTGACCAGGCAGCAACAGGGGGGTCCCCAACCCCTCCCCCCCAACACCTCCTGCCTGCAACCCTCACCCTGCCCACCACCAAGGCCCACCACACAATGCTCCATCCTGCATCTGCCCACCTGCTTCACTATTATTTACTGGAGGGTTTTCTTCAAATGGATTTTTTTTTACTTAAATGATTATATTTTGAAAGGAAATCTTACAGCACCACTGGAAATGGAAAACAAGCATTGCAGGCGACAAATAGAAGGTATCCATACAAACAGAATGAAAACAAAACATGTTATGAAACCCCGCGAGGCCCGGACCCGCAGGTCTGCAGCCCTGATCTGGCAGCTCAGCTCCACGCAGAGCTAAGAGGGGCACTGGTCCCGACACATGGGGGGGCCCCACCGGAGGGTCAGAAAGCTGTTCCTTTACCCAAGTGGGCGCCTCCTGCGAGCACTGTCTAGTGAGGACATGAAATGACTTCATCTTGGCCCCAGTTCAGAGGAGGTGTCTGGGGATTGGGATCCCCACCTCCCACCTTCCTGGGCAGTCCCAGCCTCACCCCAAGCCCTTGCACAAGGCCCAGGGCAGAGCAGGAAGACGGCAGCCCCAGCCTGGCAGCATCCACACACAGACCAGGGCAGAACCAGGAAGAAGGTCCCCTGGGGAACTCTGGGTTAAACAAGGTTAAGGGGTCCCCTGCAGGACTTCTCTGTGCCTTGTGTCTGTGTCCAGAGGTGGCTCTACCCAGCTCCAGCCTTTGGCCGTGTGCTCCCTGCAGATCTTATCAGCACCTTGACTGACGTCCCTCTATCTGAACCAAAAAAGGAGAGAAAAAACATCCCACTCCTGCAAGGAGTCGCTTCCTAGGTGGCAGCCTCTACCTCTGGAATCAATGGGGCCCAGTTGGTGGAGTGGCACCAGGGCCAACACTCCCCACCTGAGCCCATGGGAGCCCTGAGAATCTCAGCTAATTGGCCCCGGCCGTTGTGTGCTGCTCAAACAATTGGCAGCCTGTCACTGTTTTACGTGGTTTCCAAGGTGTTCCTGGGATTGGGGACGTCGGGTTTTGGACCCAGAGTGCAATGGAGCTGCCAGGCCAGGAGCCAGCTGGGCCTCTGGGGTGTCTCCAAGCACTCCACGGGAACTCACGTCCCCTTGGGTCCAGTCCCAGACCTCGGGACTCCCTACAGGGTCTTTCCGCTTGGGATGGGCCCCACAAGGGATGCTCCAGGTGAAGGCCCCAAAGGCACTGCTGGGCTGGCAAGGGCACCTGGGGGCTGCGTCTGTGATGGCCCCATGTGGTGGGAGATAGCACGGAGCCAGCAAAACTTTTGCTTCCCAGGGGCAGTGTCGGCAAGGCACTGGGGACCGGTGATCTGCCAGGAATTGACCCCATGGAGGAAACAGACACACTTGTGCATTCCTGGACTTCCTCTGCAGCCCTGCGCTCCTGGGTCCCAGCCCTACATGCACATCAAGCTCCAGATACCGGCGCCAAGAATCCCCGGTATCCTGGCCACCGCTGGATCTGACCCCTCTGGGTTTGCCGGAAGCTGTGCTCCATGCCAGCAGGGGGCAGCTGGCCCTGAAGGGTGGGGGCTCCTGTCCTGCCAAGAGCCATCTGTCCCACTGTGCACCTGGCGCCCCAGGTGGGATCCTGTGCCAGGGACTTCAAAACAGCCACCTGTCCCCCCTGCCTAACCCTGAGCCCTCGAGGGGCCAGGGGCCTCCCAGAGGCCCTGCACAGAGGGTTGGGCCTTGGCTGTGGACCCTGGGCCAGGCTCAGCTCGACTCGGAGCCAGTCACTGTCCTGGGGGACCCTCGAGTCTGACCTGGGGCAGAGCCTGGGCCAGCTCGGTATGGCGGACGGGGGGCACTTGCCGGGGGCCACATGGGGCAGACACGGGGCTGAGCCCAGCACATCTCGGAGTGGCTGGACTTGAAGGGCAGCCCCACCAGACATGGCCAGCCTGCCTGAGCAATACAGGCAAGGCAGCTGTCCCCAGCCATGGGGCAGGCAGGCAGACGGGGGTACGGAAAGGGCCAGGTGCACAGGAAGCATGCTGGCCGGGTCCGGGCCCAGGTCAGCGTCGTTACAGTGTCCATGCACTTGGAAGATCCCACGTGGCCCAAAGGCTGAGCAGACGCAGGCTTCTCTCTAGGGTGGACACACGAGTCCAGGAAAAGGGGACTTTGTCACCCAGAGGAGTGAGAGGTGGAGAGTAGGAGTGGGAGGAGTAGAGCGCGGCCCACACAACCCATTGCATGGAGGAGGGGCCCGCAGTCACAGGCTGACTGAGCCCTGGCCTCTCCAGGGAGAAGGGCCACGCGGAGGCCCCATGGACCATGATGGTGACAGTGGGCTGAGGTCCTGCCCCTCATCACTGAGCCGGCCCCATGGGGAAGCCTCCTCAGAGCCACCTGCCAGGGACTGTCCTCTCCCCAACCAGGGCCGTGGCCCGGGGGTGGGTGGCCCTCCCTGGGCTCAGGAGCAAGGGGCTCTCCAGGAGGGCCTCCAGGGAGGGCGCTGGGGCCAGGAAGGTGGCGGCCATGGGGCGGTGCAGGCGGGTTGGTCGGCCAGACTGGGCAGCAGAGCACGGGGACAGCGGTTCTGTCCTGCAGGGGACTCCCCGGGGCGCTTGGTTCCCTGTCACTGTGTCCCCTGGTGCCCCCATCCCATAACCGCCCCTGCCCTCTCCCAACACAGACCCTCCCACCTGCCTCCTGGCAGCCCACGGTCCCCGGTGCCCCTCGTCACAACCCCCATGTGCCTGACAGCAAGGGGCCCGGTGACTCGGTGACACCAATAAGCCTCCCTCAGACGCCTCAGCCCCAGGGCACCCTCACTCTTTGACCAGAGGCCTAGCAGGGCAGTAAAGCCATGGGGACGGGCCTGGTCCCTCAGCAACTACAGCGGCCCCAGAGCTCCAGCAGCACCCCCGTGGTCTCTGGCGAAGCCCCCTGCCCCCAGCCTGACATTTCCGGACAGGCTCCCAGGGCTCCAAATGTCAGTGCAGCTGCCTGGGCGTGGCAGGGGCGGGGGGAGGGCCAGAGGACAGCAGGCACCATGACACAGGGCACCTGGGAGAGGGGCTCCTGGTCTGCCAGTGCAAGTGCTATGAAGCCACTGCCTTCTTGGGCCAGAGCTGCAGGGGTCCCTAAGGCCCCTCCCCCATGGCAAGTGTCAGCCCTACCCCCCAACCCCTGTGCCCAGAGCAGCCCCTCCAGGGACCCAAAACCAAGGCACCTTCACACTGGAGGACGAAGCACCAGACTGGGAGGTGTGGGAATGTCCATCACTCACCTCACCCCTCACCTCACCCATCACCTCACCCCTCACCTTACCCTTCACCTCACCCCTCACCTCACCCCTCACCTCACCCTTCACCTCACCCCAACACCTTGCAGCCCTTCTTCCCTCTGAGCTGCCAGGTCACTGCCCCTCTCATTCCCCAGGAAGATCCCTGCAAGGTTTGGCCTGGGCGTCTGCATAGCCCACCTTCCACGGGGCCCCCCAGTTTCCTCCACCCTCCACTGCCGGGAGCTCACAGGAGGGAAACCAAGGCACAGAATATCTCCAAGGGGTTCAGGAGCTGATCTGGGGCTCCCATCCCCGCCTAGCAGCTCCCATCCCTCGTGCTGGTCCTCAGAAGGCGAGTCGAGGCCCCCTCTGTCGTTTGGACACCTCGCTTCCTGGGTGGTTAGGTTAGGGTTAGCATCACACGGGACACACGGGCTTCCTGTGTCACAGTGTCCACGTCCACAACGTCCAAGTGCAGACCCCAGGCTCCTCCAGGCCGGGCCACTGACCCCAAAGCCTCTCGGAAATGGAGCCAGAGATGGTGACTGGGGTCCCACACACCTGCCCTCCCCTCACCGCACCCGCCAGCCCCGAGGGAGCCAGTCAGTGCTGATTGATGGGTGATTCTTTCACCTCCGACCAGCCTGAGCCCTGTAACTCGGGGTGTAAATCCCAGCCACCGGGCTTGGCTGACAGGGAACGACACGCAGAATTAAATGGAGGCGTAAAGATTAACAGCCCGTCAAAGTGTCCTGAGTGGAGCCCGGCCCAGCGGGATGCTAATCTACATCCCCTCCAGGGGGTCCTCGCCAGGCCTCACGGTTCCAGCGGGCCTCTCTGTCCCCCCAGCCCTGCCCTGCCCCACCCAACTTTGCCCCCAAACCAGCCCCCGCCACCAGCCTGGGGTCAGGGCCGCTCTGGGGGATCCACAGCAAGACAGCAGCTAGCGTGCTCCCTGCGTGTGCAAGGGCTCACGTGTCCTGGTGGCCCCCTGTGGCCATGCTCCCTCAAGTCTCTGGGGGCCCACTTCTCCCAGGCCGAGCTCCGTCACCCTGCACCCTTGGCCTGAGGGGTCTGGGGCTCATGGGGAGGGAGCCCGGCCTTCTCCCGGCCTCCCCCTGCCTCGGCCTCCTTCGCCGGTCAAAGGAGCAAAGCCCTCCCGGGTCCCTGTGGTGTGGACCGAGGTGAGGGCGGGCACCCATGACCCCTGGGCCTGGAGGCCCAACAGACGAGCGGGACCGAGGCTCAGTCCCTGCCAGGCCCTGTGCTCTGAACAGCAGGACCCTCTCCTGGGGAACACCGCCGAGGCCCTGCCTTCCCATCATCTGAAGATGAGGAACCAGCTCCGAAAGGCATGACCACACCACCTGCGGGAGCCCTCCTGGCCTGGGGAAGGATGCCTCCCGGGTCCCACAGGGGCTGGATGGGGACCCCGGCGCCTGGCCGCGGGCTTAACACCCAGACCTCTTACTGGAGCAATGCAGAGCCCACCGTGAGAATCATCTCAATAAAAAGCCCCTTCCAGGTTTCCCTGGTGACGCAGTGGTTGAGAGTCCGCCTACCGATGCAAGGGACACGGGTTCGTGCCCTGGTCCGGGAGGATCCCACATGCCGCGGAGTGGCTGGGCCCGTGAGCCATGGCCGCTGAGCCTGCGCGTCCGGAGCCTGTGCTC
The DNA here is from genome assembly GCF_059928025.1 of Delphinapterus leucas. Taxonomy (NCBI): domain Eukaryota; kingdom Metazoa; phylum Chordata; class Mammalia; order Artiodactyla; family Monodontidae; genus Delphinapterus; species Delphinapterus leucas. Next base: position 27,290,307 of record NC_143142.1, on the reverse strand, counting down.
CGCGACGGGAGAGGCCACAACAGTGAGAGGCCCGCGTACCGCAAAAAAAAAAAAAAAAAAAGCCCCTTCCCCCGCCATCAGGAACAGTCAAATGGTTGATATAACTTAATTGCCTCAGCGCTCCCTGTTTTGTAACTCAATAATTGTGATTTTGTTTCCTTATTAATGTCATTGTTTTAAACTTCCTCCACCACATTCTGCACTGGGCGTCCAAGCGCAGAGCAGAGGGGGACTCCACTAAAGAGGGGGATGTGGGAACAGTATCTTGGGGGCGGGAGAAACTCCAGCTGATGAAGGCCGGGGGTGCTTGGGGCAGGGAGATGGACTGCACGAAGGCAGGAGGCGTGAGCATGGGCGCCGAGGGGGCTTGGACGCTGTCGGGAGCGGGGGGATTGGGGGTCACAGAGTCTGCACTGCCAGTGGCAGGGGGAGGGGAGGAGCATGAACTTGACCTTGGATATGTCACAGTGAGTTGGAGGGGAGGGACGTCCTGTGGTCCAGGGGACAGGGAGCAGGGAGAACGCTGCCAGAACAGGGGTGGGCGCTGCCTGCAGGGACATGCACTTGGGGAGGCCACCTGCAGCCCCAGGCTCTGGGCCCCGAGGCACCCCGGCCTCTCCCCAGGCCCTTGGTGAGCTGCGCCGGCATTGGGAATTCGGAGCAGGTCCAGCCTGCTGCTGTGTCGGAGAAATGCAACACGATTAATTAGCCCCTAAAAAAAGCGTTTGAAGTGTTTATTGCAGGACGGCGCTCCTGGTTTTATAAGCAGATGGGGAAATAAAGCGGTGGGGATGACAAGCCGGGAACAGCTGCACAGGGACCCGGAACCTAATTCATAATTCAGCGGACTAATCAGAGAACATCTTCTGCTGGCGCCGTAACGCAGGGACGCGAGGCCGCACCCGTGCCCTCCGCCTGCTGGGGGGCCCCGCCGAGGCGCCGCCCAGCCCCGTCACGGTTCCAAGTGCCAGGCTCTGGACAAGAATTTTCTCAGCAACCACATTACTCATATACCCTCTTTCCGGGAGAGGAAGCTGAGGCCCAGGGAGGCTGAGCCTGAGGAACGGGTCCTGGTGGGCGCACAGCCCCCACTCCCACCCCCCAGCCCCGGACCCAGGTCCCCCAGCCCTGGCTGTAAAAACGGAGATCACCCAGCCCCACGGCAGGGGAGAGAAGTGGGGGGGGTAATGGGACGGGTATAGCATTCAGAGCTCACCAGAGCCCCTGGGAAGGCAGGTGGGGGCCAGGGTGGGGATGGGGCTGAGACAGAATCAGGGGCCTGGGTGGTACACGGGGCAGCTCATGGGCCCCCCATGGGGACTGGGATCATTGAACATAAAAACTCAGGCATATTCTATGAATCTTCCGGCTCCGACAGGAGCCCAGAGTTCGCAGCAGCCATGGACTGTAAAACACACAGGAGGAAGTATCTGTGCCGGCTGGAAAGTCCTTGTTTTCTCCTCAGCTGCTATTAAAACAACGGGAGGTGAAGGGTGGGAGCCGGGTGCCCTGCCAGCCCCGCCAGCCCCGCCAGCCCCTGCCCCTCCCAGGGGGTTGGTGTGTCCCCCCGCCCCGACCAGGACCTTCACCAGCACACTCTGTATTCTCGTCCATGTGTCCCTTGTGTCCCTGGCAAGATAGGGGACCCAAGCACCCTGAGCAGCTCATGCCCTCCCAGGCAGACAGACCGGGTCAACTAAACCTTGCACAGGACTTTCCTTAAACACTTAAAACCACAGAGTGGTTGGTGCTGTAGCAGAGGAAGGTATGGGTGCCGTGATGCCCCAATGGGGGGAGTTGTGGAGTTGGGCTTTGAGGCATAAGTAGGAGCTCGCCAGTGTGAGAAGCATCTGTCACCATCCTCTGTGCCACCAGTGCTGGATGGGATCCAGACTAGGGTTAGAAAGGGAGCTCTGAGTCAGACCCTGACCCCAACCCCCCTTGGACCCCCAGGCCAGCCTGACTGGGGACTTTTTCAGGAGGCCAGGCTCCTGAAAAAGGGCTTTCAGCCCTTGGACCAGTCACTTCCCCACAGGCTTTGAGGGGAAGTCAAGGAAAGGGGAGAGGCTGTGCCTGGTTACCTTCCACAGGTGACAGACAGGCCCAATGGCTCCCATGTGCTCAGTCTGGGGGTCAGAATCCACGCTGGGCTGTGGGGGCTGAGTTTCCCTTTTGTGTGACGTTCACTGGGTCCCTGGGTGCCACTCAGCACATTCCTGGCCTTGGCAGGCTGGCTGCCTGGCCAGGCTCAGCAGGTCGCCCCTCTCCACATGGCCATGCCAGTGGTGAGACTCCTTAAGTGGCAGCTCGAGGCCCAGAGCAGGAGGCAGAAGCTCCAGGCTCTGAAGGCCCAGGGCCCAGCTCAGCATCACGTCCACCCTCCATCTGTGGTCAGAGCTATCCCAGGCCACCTGGGTCCAGGGAGGAACAAAGACCGAGGTCATGGAGGATCAAGGACCTCCTTGGGTCCCCACAGGGCCACCTCAGACCAGAGTGCAGGGGCAGGCAAAGGGGCAGAGGCCCACCTGGACCCCAGACGCCTGGAAAATTCGTCCAACTGAAGCTCCCGAGGTTCTGGGCAGATGCCCTCGTGGGCTCCTTTCCGGAAAAAAATGAACAGAAACGTCCCCAAGACTGTGGGTAATAAGCAGCCCAGGGCCTCCTAGTCCTGAGTGGATAAGGTGTGTGGTAAACCCAGGACCTCAGCAGGTGAACCCTTGCCAAGATGGGGTCTTGGTGCTGAAGTGGGATTTGGGCTCAGAGGCAGGGCCGGCTGCCTTTAACGCCTGCTGCCCGGCTGCTGTTTGCCGAGGATGCCCGGGCAGCCAAGCTTAGCCAGCATGTGGCCCATCATCCCAGAGGCTGGTCCTCACCCACCGGCTCAGAAAGGAGACACACCTGCCCAAGGTCCCCCGGCCTGTAAATAAATGGCAAAGCGAGGAGGTGAGCCCTGTCCCTGGCTCTAGGGCCACATTTTGGCCACAGGCTGGCACTGCCCCTCCCCACAGCCAGGTCCCCAGAGTCCACATCTGCTACCTCCCACTCTTCCCGTACCTGCCAGTGGGCAGGCTGCTCTGGGTCACCCTCCCCCAGGGAAGGGGGCTGCTCCTCTGACCTCGGGCCCAGGGCCAGGCCCCTCCCTGGGCAGCTCAGAACCACGGAGACTGGATGAAGGGCTGGATGTGATGGACCCGCTTGTGCAGGTCCAGTGACCCACAGTGGTGGCCGCCTCAGGACCGTGCCTCCAGCACTCCGGGCTGGCTGCAGAGTGCGGGCAGCGGGCAGCGGGCAGCGCTACCCTCGGGCCACCACCCACACGTTCCCTGCTTCGCGTCTGGAGGCAGAGGCAATCTCACTAAACAAACATGCCCCGGATTAGCTCTGTGCTAACAGTAGCAACGCCACAGCACCAAAGAGGGGCTTGGAGAGCCAAACACACAGTGGGGCTCTGGGGGCCAAGTCCTTCGGGCAGGAACATGGCAGGAACACCGAGCCACGGGGTGTCCCTGGGTTGGGGGCATGGGACATCTCCTAAGACACACGCCCACCCAGCCCTCATGTGTACCGAGCTGGACACTGAAGGACCGTAGGGGCAAGGTGGACATGGCCCTGGCCTCAGGAGGGGACCAGACAGCATACAAGCTATAGACGGAGTGCCCAGCCCTGTGGCACCACCAGCCTGACGCCAGCCCGGGCCCCCACACCTGTGCCTACCCCACCACTGTTGCAGCTACCCCAACCCTGAGCTCTGCCCTCCGGCCAGGGCCGTCCCTACTTCGGGGGTCCCCCAGGCCCTATGTGGGAGTCCAGACCTGAGGACAGTTGGTGCCCACGTAAAGACCTCCATGGAGCTGCCCAGAGTAGCCTTTCCTCTAGTCCACTCCTCACCCCACCCAATTCCTCCTGGAACAGAACCAAGACTCAGGGGTGACAGACCAACCAGGCAGGACGCCCCTTGGCCCCTAACAGAGCCCTCACAAGGGCTGCCCTGGTCAGCGAGGCCATCAGCGTAGGAGCCCGGACCCCCAGTTTGCTCCCGGCCCTGCTGCCCTCCTGCCCAGGGGTCCTTCTGGTACGGCCAGCTCCTGGGGTACAGGGCTCCTCCCTACCAGCCTCTGTGCCCACGGCCCACTCCTGGGACCCCTGCCCCAGCCCCCAGCCCCAGCCGCAGAGGAGCCCAAGGCAGGAAAATGGGCACCTATTTTTGCAGTTTCCCTTTTCTCATTTTTCTGCACTTCCAATTTTTCTTACACGGGCACGGGTTTCTCAGGTAATCAGAACAGAGAGTGTCAGCAGGGAGAAACCAGGCTCCCCTCGGGCGGCGGAAGCTGGAGGCCCAGGGCCCCAAGGGGGTCAGGCTCCCTCAGGCTGGGCCCCCACATGTGCAGCCCAGTGAAGGGCACCCTCCCGGGCCCAGGCTTGGTGCCCTCCCTGTGTGCCGCCATCCATCATCCCTTTGTTTTCTGGACCCCTCCCCGGGGACAGGCCAGCCTCATTCCACTGCCACAGCGACGCTTGCATTAACTTGTATCTAATGGGACGCATGGACATGGAGCGATTCCAGTGTAATTAGACGTCAGGAAGCTGGGCATTAATTAAAGTAACAAAGACTCAGCACAACACGGGCGGGGCCCGGCTGGAAAGGCTGTGGCCAGGTGGTCAGGGGAGGCCAAGCATGGCCAGCAGGGATGGCCCCACGCTCATCCCGCAAGCTCTTGACCCCCTTAGCCCAGCGCCCTCTAATCCTCTCCACCATGGCCCACACGTCAAAGGCCATTTGGAGCCTCGTGTCCTGACCTCGCAGGGCCATGTGTGGCCTGGGGAGGGGGCAGGGGACACAGAGACAAAACACGGACACTGCAGCCAGCACTGGCCAAGTGCCCTCCATCTCCCTCTGCCTGAGTCCCCTCACCTCCCAACCTCTCACCCCTGCCTGGCCTTCACCCCCAGCACCCTGATCAAGAATCGCACGAGGCTTGAGTATTTGCTACATTTATGAGAAGCGCTTTATCCGACTTTTTATTTTAAGGGCAGGAGAGTTGAGGGCTTATATTTCTTTCTCTAAGGAAAAACAGAAAACTAGATTAGGTGGCTTACTCTCCCACAGCCTGACTGTCTCCCGGGGTTTCCCTCTGCCCTGGGCTGCCCTTGAGGCCTCATGGGTATGCTGCCCCTAGGCCCCAGGACAGGCCCAAGGGTCCCTGGTCTAAGCCACTTCTCCCAGCCCCACACAGCGTCACCTCCTTCCTCCTGGATAGCTACCTCTGTTGATGTGTCCTGCTCTCCATCTTCACTCCCCTGCGGAGGCTGAACCTAGGGGTTTGAACTAAGGGGCACAGAGGCCCAGGTGTCTGATGCAGGTCGCTGGACAGCTGCTGCCCGATGGGCTCCAGGCCTCAAAACCCACTTGAGTGAGAGGGGTTTCTGTCAAGGCCATGGGGCTGATTGGGCAGGAGCCGTGGACCCCAGTGAGACTCAGCCAGGGGTCCCCACTGCAACAGCAAGAAGACCGCAGCCACCTCCACGGAGCCACCCCAAGATGCACACTTTTCAGAAACTGTCAAGCCGGCCAACAGCTCCCGTTTCTGTGAGTGCCTGGAGCTCAGCCAGCGGGGCACGGACGTGGATGCCAGCCGGGGAGTGACAGGGCCATCCCTACCAGAAGGGCCCGGACGGGGGTTCTGAGCCAGGGCTGAGTGGCCTGGGCCAGAGCGCAGTAGGGTCCTGGCCAGCTCTGTGTGGAGAAGAATGGTCGATGGCCTAATATCGACGTTTCCCATAATGATGATCATATTTTCCCCACCGGTCGAGACCTGAGTCAATGGCATCTGAGTAATTGGAGCTTGATTTTAATTAAGTCTTAGAAGTTTTGTGACTGTACCTGACAGAGGACTCCTTTCTGTGCTGCCGAGGGGACGGCGGGAGCAGGACTGCGGCCGGCCTGCCCCAGAGGTGGGCAGGGATGGCACCTGGGCGTCCTTGGGCCTTGGCCTGACTCCCCTGTCACCCCCCAGAGCTACCGTGTCCTCTGTCCTCAATCTGCTGTGATTCTCAGCCCGTGGGCAGAATTGGCCTGGTGGGGATTGGATCCTGGGGGAAGAGCCTGGGTGGGTAGGAAGTGGCCGGTGCTGGGTGCCTCCCCATCCGACCCGTTTCCTCATCTGCCCCCTGCCCCGTGGCCCAGGCCCCGCTCCACAGGAAGGGCTGCCATTACTTCTATCCATCACTTCATGGGATTGCCCCAAAAATGTGCTCCAAGCCTCCTTCCCTCCAAACCTCATCCTGTCGTTTCCACCATCCCCAGGCTTCTCCACCCAGGGCCTGGGTCACCCCAGCCATAGACCACAACCCACGCCTGCTGACCACAGGACGCAGAGGCCTCACCTGGGTTCCCTGCCCAGCCCCACCCACCCTCCAGAGCGTCTCATGACAATGCCGGGAGCAGGGACCCTGCACACAGCCCCACCCAGCCTCCCCCAGTGCCCCACCCCTGGGGACCCCAGGCCTCCTGGCTGCCTCCCTCTACCCACCAGCCCACCGACAGTTTTAATGTCATGGAGGAGAGAAGATCATTAGCAGGAATGGATTATTAATGAGGAGGCCTAATTAGGCAGACCACTGAATCACCAGTCTCACTCCGAATCCCTGAAGACTAACAGGGAGTCATCGAGCCCTCAGGGGGGTCCGCCAGGCTGCAGGGGGTGTGGGGCCCTGAGCACCGAGGACCCCAGTGGTGTCCAGGCCTCGGGGCAGGGGCCCAAGTACTACCCACGCCATTGCCCTGGGGACCCCCAGCTCCATCCGCCTCTGGCTGAGCCCACACGTTTTACCAGCTGAGCCTCTGCTGCTGGGCCAGGGGCAGCCGTGGGCAGCACCCCACCCCCAGCCTCTGACCCCAGCAGGGGAGCCGAGGTGGGGTCCACAGCACAGGCACTGCCCACAACTAATGTGTCCGAGTACAGCCTTGGTCCTCTGCCCTCGGGGTCTGCCCTGACCCCTACTGTCCACCCCTCCCCTGGGGGCAGAGGCAGCCTCTGCTCCGACCTGGGCCCACAGTGGGACTCGGTCTCCTCACAGTGAGAGGGAAGCTGGGGACAGAATCTGAGCGCATCCTGCACCCCTGCCCCAGGGCTGCGTGGAGGCTGCCCTCAGGACGGCTTGGGCCCCAAGGACCCTGGGAAACAGGAACTTCAGCATCAAGGTCAGTGCCTCACGGCTACCCAAACCCACTTCACAGACAAGGAAACTGAGACCCGGGGTAGGCAGCCCCAAGTACAGAGCAGAGACTGGGACCAGGCCCCTCCCAGCCCCCTCCTGGCTCCTGGGATTGGTTGGGGTGCATCCTGGGATAGCCCAGCCCGAGGTAATCAGTCCCTTCCCGGCTGATGCAAGGAGTCGGGGGTGGGGTGGTGACAGGCAGAGGCGGGAAGGGCGGGTGGTGGGCAGACTCGCCCACCCCACTGTGTCGCCCATGGGTCAGGGCCAAGGCCACTGGGTGCTCGCGTGGGACAGCCAACGCCTGCCCTGGGAAGGCCATTCGCCAGGAGCAGAAGGAGGGTGGGCCCATGGAGGAGCCTTAATGAGCAATTGAGTTTGGAGGAGCTGCGATCCCGCTAATGGCCTCAGAGCCGCTGAACTCAGAAGGGAACCATGACGGGCCTAATGAGGGGACACTGAGGGACACTCAGAGCAGTGACCCCAGGCCAGAGGTCAAGAGGGTCTGAATATGAGGGCCTGGGCTGGGCGCAGGGCCTTTGGGACCTTGGGCAGCCCTGAACCTCTTGGGGCCTCAGTTTACCCATCCAGGGGTTCCCTTGGAACAGGGCTGATGAGGGAGGGGAGCGCTCCACAGTGGGGGACGCGGAAGCCAACACCAGGACCGCATCTGTCTGCTTGTCGCGTGTGGTGACTGTCTGTCTGTGCTGAGTGACAGGGGTCCCCACCCAGCCCTCCCTGTGGGGCTGCCATCTTCTCTTCGTTCCTCCAGCTGCCACCTTTTCCTAACTTGTGCTTTGAAAAACTTTAAACCCTCACAAAAGCTGCAAGAGAAGTTTAAGTGGCCATCTGCCTGCCCAGAGCAGGAGCTGGGGGACCTCTCTGTCCCACCATCGTCTTGTGGCAGGCTGTGCAGAGACAGTACTGGCCCTGGCTAGGGCACCACATGGCTTTGAGAGCTCTGGGAGCTGTGATGACTTGGAGGAGGGGAATAATTAAGGTGGTCCTGCTTTGAGGCCAAGGTAAGGGGGCTGCAGAGTGCTGTCAGCTGGTAGTCTCACCAGGTGGGACCAGAAACCAAGATCAGAAAAAATGGCTGACATGAAGGGCAGCAGGTCCCCAGGTCCTGCCCCTACCAGGGCTCTGGTCTTCCTGACATGCTGTCCAGGGCTGGGAGAGTCCAGAAACTCAGGGCAGCCAGTACCAGGCCTCCTTTGCCTGGAATTGCCCTATTCCTCTCCCTCAGGTGAAGGTTTCATGAGACTGCAGGCCTAGAGGATTAGGGCAGCACTGAGCAACCACTCACACTTTAGTGAGAATTGGCGGGCTGATCCAGGAGATGGCAGGGTAAGTCTGATAGCAGAGGGGTACTCCCAGAGCCCAGAGGGTCTACAGGCCATGGGAGGACCAGGGATCGGCCAATGGGGGCAGAGGATGTCCCTGCCTGCCAGCCCTGAGACCCAGGACACCTATAGGCACAGGGCAGAGACTCATGGGCTCACTGAGGCAACCCTGTAACCACTCCACTAGCACCCAAGGGAGGGAGACAGGCTCCACCCACCAGGCCCAGTGATTGGGCAAGACATCCCTCTCTGCAGGCGAGTGTGGGGTCCTCACCGTCTGTGTGTAGGTAACATTCACCCCTGGGGTGCAGGCCCGGGAATTGGGCCGCTCAGGGGTCCAGAGAAACCATACGTGGCCCAGATGACTTGTCCACCCCTCCCCCACACCCCAGCACCAAGATTCCTGCAGTGTGCAGAGCATCAGCAATTCTGATGGGTTTTCATTTAACTTTTTCTTTATCACAATTACTTTGAAATCTATTAAGTGTAATTATTAATCATTAAGTAATTATTATCTGCTCTTATATTAATTTTCTGGTCATCGGGAGTGTCGCAAAGATTTAAGATCTTTGATTGTTAATAATATTTCCCAAACACAAGGAGGTTTAATGCACCTCGATATATTCCCCCCTGCCTGGATGAGGCAGGGAGGGGCCCCCCCCGGGCCGCCCTGGCAGGGTTGCTCCCCCACGCGTGTGTCCTGGGCCCCAGGCGTGACCCAGCCCTCCCAAGCTCCCCTTAGGGCCCCCGAACACCTGGACAGGAGAGTGGCCCACTCCTGGTGTCCATGCCCACCCCACACCCGCCAGCCTCTCTGAGGCCCTGGCACCAAGGCCAACCAGGAGGGTGCCCATCACAGGTCAGGTGCCACTGAGGTCCTTGCTGTCCCAGGTCAGCTCCAGGCCTGTGTGTCCCCGCAGGCCTCACTGACCACTCAGCCCCACCACCATCCAGGAACTCTGGCTGCAGCCCTGTGACAGCAGACCAGGGAGGAGCCACCAGCAGGCCCTCTCTCGCTGTGTGTCGGCTCTGAGGGCAGGACAGTGGTGCCCGCAGCTGACTGGTGCTGGGGATCCCAGCGGGGACAGAGCTGGCACTGTGCGGCAACATTATGTGACACCAGTGACCTAGAACCACAGTGAGTGCGAGCTCCCCGCTTACTTCCCGCTGTTCTCAGCAAGCTGACACAGTGAGGCCGCTGGCTAATGCTGGTCCACGGCCCCTCCTGCTGCCCTTCGTGGGCATCTTCCCACCCTGCCCTCATGGCCTGCTGCATAGAGGGCGCTGTGTCACCCATCTCACATGAGCAAACCGAGCTCAGAGGCAGGAGACTGGTCCAGCTCTGGCTCTCTCGCCCAGGGCCACCTCTGCCCAGAGCCCGGCCCCTTGGCTCCCCAAGCACTGGCTGGGGTCTGAAGGGGAGGACAGCTGGGCATCTGGTCCAGGCCTCCTTTGCCTTGGGGAGGCCAGCCTGTGTGACGTGGGTGTGGACGGACAGAAGGACTAGCAGTTCCTCTGCCCCCATGTGGCCAAAGACAGAATGTGGGTCAGTGTTGAGACAGGAGGGGGCACTGGGAGTGTCCTTGGGCTGGGGTCCCCCAAGGCACGAGTCCTTCAAGATCTGCCAAGCCTGCCTCCCTCCCGCTCCCCATGTCCCCCACAGACAGCCACATCCAACCTCCCCTCAGGCGTGATCAGAACCGCATAAAGGTGCCTGTGCTGGAGTGATTAGTGCCGACTGATGGAGGCTTGAACCCACGATCGGCTTGTCAACACGGTGCTGTGACAGTGGTGCTGATGGCACAGGCACAGTGATCGCAGTCATGGTGGAAGTGACGGTGGTGGTGGAGGTGGTGTTGGTGGAGGTGGTGTTGGTGATGGCGGTGGTGCTGGTGATGGCGGTGGTGTTGGTGGTGGTGGTGGAGGTGTTGGTGGTTGTAGTGGTGGAGGTGAGGGTGGAGGTGATGGTGGAGGAGGTGATGGTGGCAGCTGTGGAGGTAGAGGTGATGATAATGATGGTCATGTTTATGGCGACAGCAGTGGTAATGAAAACTGATTCTCCAGGACCCAGAGTTTCCCAGACAAACAATGTCTTGGCCACTGGCCCCACCCCAGCCACTGGCCCCATCCTTGCCTGTGGGCTGTCCCTAGAGGCAGCAGGTAAGAGAGCCTAGACCAGACCTGACAGCGGTATATCTTGAGCTGACAGACAACATTTAATCTTAGTTAAAAATAAATAAGTTCAATTATTGGAAAGGAAAAAAATAACCTAGTATTTACTGCAAGTGAATCAAAGGTGATTACTCTGGGAAAAGTCCCCTTTTTGGATTCTGGGCACCGCCCCCCCTGTTGTCAGGGTCACCACTGGCAGGTAGGGCCACCTTGTGGGCCTGGTGGGAGGGAGTCCAGACTACCCACCCCACAGGCTGGGGCCTCCTTCCAGCGCCCTCCCTGGTGTGACTGGCTGGGCCAGCCTTGCCTCCCCTCCCTGGCCCCTGGTTGGGTGAGGTCACCTCCCCAGAACTGGCACCAGGATCTGCTGAGATTAGGCGACCTGGCAGTGACCCCAGCCCCGACCACAGGCAGCGTGGGTGATGAGCCGCTGTAATTAGCGTGAAACTTGCCACCTTTGCCAGGGAGGACAATCTCACCTCAGAAACACACGTAGGAAGCAAGTTCAATTTCACCCGAGGGGCCATAAAACCCTTTTCCAATCACCTGGAGCTGTTGGCTGCCAGCACCATTAATCCTGGGGCTGTTATTTAAAGTCAAGACATCACTGGGGGAAAATCAAGCCCAAACCCCACAAGGAGCCACTTCTGTTCCCACAGAGGCCCTGGGAGACAGACGAGGCCCGCCCAGGGGCTGGGCGGGGAGTGGGCGTCCTCGGCAGCCCTAGGATCACTTCATCTTGCTGCGGGCTGGCAGGGTCCCAGATGGGCCCATCTTGGGTGGAAGACTGAGGCCAGCAGCCCAGCCCCACTCTGCCCACCTGCCCACAGCAGACACCATCCTTCTCCCGGTCCTCAAACCAGCGAACGCCCGGCCCGATCCTCCCCTCCAGATTCCTGTCATCCCACAGACTTCCTTTAAAAATCGTTTCCTTGATTACTGAGGGTAACAGTGAAAACACGTAATTGAATCTCCAAGAAATTACCATTTTTATAACTTGCGCCCAGTTCCTGAGATAAATGAACGTCTCCCTGTATGGCGGGCGGTTCATGGCACATCAGCAAGGGGTGATCCTGCCCTTTATCACTGACGTGGGGCCTTCTTAGGAAGAATGCCTCACGTTGCCTCCCGGGAGGCACCTGGGCTCCACCGCACAGTCCAGAGTGGACCAGGGTCGGCTCGGGAGGTGTGTGGGCGGTGGGTTCCTCTGCTTGGAAGCTGTGGTTGGTTGGTAGGGGACCGGAGTTGGAGAGGGTTGAGGGAAGGGCAGCAGAGAGCAGGCCTGACAACAAGGGAGGGGGATCACCCACCTGCCCCTTCCTGTTGACCAAAGCTGACCCCAGCAGCTAACTGCCCACTGGGCTGCGCTGGGCACCCAAGGGTCCTGGGGCATCTCAGGGTCAGTGCCAGAAGGGAGGGCGGAGTAGGTGACAAGTGTTTGAATGGTCAGTAAGTTTGTGAGCTGGTTAGCTGGTGGGTTTGGTGGTCACAGTTGGCTGGTGGGTGCAGAAACGTGCCTCTTGCTGGTTGGGTTGGGGGGTGGCCTTTTGGGTAGTGGGGAAGCTGAGATGCCCAGACAAGAGACTGAGTTTGCTACAAGTGTTGGCCGCTGTGCTCAGCTGAACCACCTTCAGACAAAGGACCCAACAGTGAGACTATTCACAAGAGAAAGCTGGGGGGTGGGTGCTGGTCTCTGCTCTGTAGGGGGGGGAGGGGGAAGGCCCCAAATCAGTTCCCACTGTGGATGTCTGGGCAGACTCTGGCCAAGGGCTACAAGCTGGGGTTGCCAGGGGCCTGGAATACTGGCTCTGGAGGTCCGACCTTCCCCTGAAGCTGAGCCCTCTGGAGGAGCCCTGGAGGGGACCAGATGGGCAGCCAGGGAGGATGATGGAAGCCCCGTGCAGGTGGGTGGATGGGATGACTGCACCCCACAACTATGCGCCTGCCTCCTTTCCATCCCCCACTGGCTCCCCCCATCCCCACCGCTGTGGCCCTGCAGCCCAGGCTCAACTGGAGGCTCTGGTGGTATGGTCGGTGTTGAAGCCCCAAGGTCAGGTGCACAGTGTGACCTCGGTCCACTTCCCAGCTGTGTGTCCTGGGCCAGGCCAAGGGAGGCTCTGATACTCCCTCATCACATCTCCCCATTCATGCAGGAATTGTAGTTAAAGGGACAGCCTGCCTGGGAAGGAAGCCAGGCTCAGGCCCCAAAAGCCCAGGGTTGAGAGAGCCTGTGTCCCCTCCAGCCTGCATCCCCCAACCCAGGAACCCCCAACTCATGCCCCAGTACTGACCCACTTCCCTCCGACTTCTGAGGCCCACCCCCAGAGCCCAGACAGCCAACTTCACCACCCCAGCAATTGGTCCCGCACCCCAAAACCCCATCTCACCAGAACAGAGCCCAGACCCCTGACCTGGCTCCAAGAGTAGAGTGGCTGCCCAGGGGCCTGAAGGCCTTAGAAAGGGCTGGGCCCCCCCAGGGCTGAGGCACGGAAGCCTTGGGGGTCCAGTCCCAAGTCCGGAGAGCCTGCGCTGAGAACCCATCCAAGGCCCTGTCCCCAGCATGCAAGCAAACGTCCAGTGTGTCCACCTTGATGATCTTGTGGGAGGCAGAGATGGTTCCAGGCCTGTTCTCTGTGCCAGCACCACGTGGTCACCCCAAAACAGTGGCTGTACCCTGCTGCCCGGCCAGCCCGTCACCCCAGGGCAAGGCTTGGGGCGGCATCTCTGGGCACAGAGCATCAGCGTCCCCCATCCCCACGCCACCGCCACTGCTGCCTTGGGGGCTGAGGCAACAATTGGTAGTGGGGGCTCTTTCTCCCCAACCCCTCTGCCTCCTTCCTTGTCCCCTTGCACAGCTTCCCAGACACCCTGGAGACCATGCAGGTGACCACAGCCTGCCCCTGCCGCACTGGCCCCCTAAGGGTGCCAGACGCCCCAGCCTGCCCCCTGCAGATGGGCTCTCACCTCCCAGCGCCTGAGCCACGTTCTAGCCAAGGCCTCACAGTCTTGAACCTGGGACCCCCTCACCATCTCTGGCTGCCCACTGACAACCAGGCACCATGTGGCCAACCCAGGGCTGCTAGCAAGGGTTGGGGGTGGTGTTCCCACACTGGGGAAGGCTCCCCCCCATTCTGGGAGCCCAGGCCCTGGGCAGGGAGCAGGCGAGGGGCCGGAAGGAGTGGGGGGTGTGTCCCAGGGTCATTTATTTCAGCGTGAACAGTGAGATGGAACCAGCAGGAGGCATTCAGACCCCCACAGAACTGCAGATCCAAGTGGGGAGGGGGTTTCTCCTCCAGCACTGCCAGAAGCTTAGGCCTCAGTGGAACCACCCCTGGCTCCTCCTCAGCCCAGGGCTGCCCCTGCCCTGGGTTTGGGGTTCCCCAAAGCCTGCAGCCCGTCTGCAGGGTTCTGGCGCCATCTGGTGGTGGATCCTGGGACCTACACAGAGCCAGCCGGGAGAGGATGGAGCGTCCTTCAGAGGGAGGGAGCATCTGCCACCGAGGTCTCCGTCCCTCACCTTACCCCCAGTCTCACTCAACCCCTTTGGGCCCATTGCCTGGACTCAGGGATGGACCCAGTAGCTCACGGCCCAGCAAGAGCTGGCTAGGGGCAGAGGGTGGAGAGCGGGGTGGGCAGATGTCCTGGATTCTGGCCGCGGTATGGACTTGGTGAGGTGAGTCCAGCATTGACCATCAGGTGCTCTGGCCATGCTGGCTTCCCGGGCACCACTGTCGGGCTAGCAGGGGCAGATGGGCATGGCGGTATCGAAAAGGGGGTGAACCTAGCTGGGTGAGACCCTCTTGGGGGGGATCTCTGGGCTTAGGCAGGGTAAGAACACCCACTTCACCCACCCTGGGGTGCAGGAGGCCCTGCAGCCACAGCACAGCCACCTCCCCAGGCTTCAGCCCTCAGCACCCTGGCTGATGGTAATTTATAGAGAGTATTTTCCTTGACATTATCTCATCTGATTTTTTTTTTTTTCCTGCACCAATGATCCATGGGTCTGATCACTGATTGAACCAAAACAGTCTTTCCTAATTTACAGATAAAAGTTAGGCTCATGGAGAGCATTGCCTTAGTTTGAAATAACTTTCTCATAAATTTTGCTTAAATCTGTAGTATCAATTATTGATTTTCTGCTTGACAAAATAAGTGAACAAGTAACAAGCATTATTGCTGGAAAAAAATTTAAAGCTCCAATCATACTTAGATTTAGGCATAGTTTTCCAAAGTAACAGTTTCCATGGTTGTGATTTTACATTACACATATACGGTATCATAGATTTGTCAGAAAATTATTTGTAGATCTTATGATAAAAAACATTTTGACACTATCTCGTGGTGAATCTCAAATGTACAGTCTCCTCTGATTCTTAAATAGAAAATGTGAGCAGCAGCTGTCCAAAGAGTCACCGAGGGAGGGGAGACAAATGGCCTGCCAAGCCCATGCCCTGGGAGCTGCTCAGTCACCGCCTCTGAAATAGAACCACTGTGGGAGGACCCCATGGGCCCACCCCCAACACCTCCTCTCACCTTCACCTTCACCCATTCCCAGGGCCCACCCCCAGCCTGTTTTCCATCCCGAAGGGCTTCCCCACAGGCTGGGGAGGGGAGCGAGCTGCCCAGCGCTCAGCTGCCTGTGACCACTCGCCTGCAGTGTGCCTGCGCTCTGGCCCTGGGCTGGGGCGGTCACTCCCCAGGCCACCCACCCTCATGCAGTCACACCCAGTGGACCTGTCCTCCTGGTTATGGGCCTAACCACCCCTTTGTGCCCCAAGAGGGCACAAGACCACCCTCAGAGCCCCATGGGTCCCAGCCTCAGGCCATCTGTGTCTGCTACAAACTCAGAGCACAGGAGAACTGGGAGGCCCTGGGAGAACCGCCAGGCCCTGGGAGGAGGTGAGATCCCAAGAGTGACCTGAAGCCCCAGGGAAGGGGGTGATCCCCAGCCTGGGGCTGCTCCAGGAAGCCTGAGGGTCTGAGGGCTGGAGGGGGGTTCTGGACCAGGGCCCTGGTTAGGGGATACAGAGATGGGGCTCCTCCTGAGGGGCTATGGCTGGTCCAGGGACCCCAAGTTCCAGGTCTGTTTCCCAGCTTTGGAAATAAGCATGGGGCCTTGAATGTCGAGGCCACGGTAAGTCCTGGCAGGAGCAGGAAGGGCGCGGGCCTCCACACCTCCTCTCCCTCCGCAGCCCAACCCCTGCTCACAGGCTCAGGCTCCCTGAGGCTATTGGGCGTCATGGCAACTTGGGCAGGAAGCGGCTGCCATGGCAACTGGTGTCCAGGGAGGTGCACACTGCATGACAAGGAGGGCCTTGGCCTGGCTCTGTCCACGACGCACTTGAGCCTCGCTTCCTGCCATGGCAAGGAAATCTGACGATGCAGACTCTCCCCGACCCCATCCTGGAGCCCTGACTCTATTCAGACCCTCACCCCAATCAACAAGGATTTGCAGGGTGCCCCGCATACATTACCTTACCTGTCCCCATTTGTGGAAATGCCACCAAAGCTGAGGTTCCCTCTGAGAGCCCCCCACCCTCTGGGCTATTCTCAAGCTCAGGGGCACTTCACAAGGACCACAGGGAGGGTGTGAGGAAGGTTTCAGGGTGTTGGGTTCTTCAGGGCTGGGCTGTGAGCCACCAGCAAACTTCCCAGATGGGGCGCAGCCAGGGTAAAGGTTGCATCCAGGAACATGGGGTTCCAGGCAGGGACACGGTGGGTGCGGCCAAGGCTCCTGTGTCATGGGGTGTCCCAAGCACCCCCTCCTGCAGCCCCGCCTGGGTGCCCTGCCTGGCTCCTGAGACTTGAGGCCTCTGCTAGCAGCTCCCGGGTTGCAGCCACTGTCCTTGCTGTTATTACAGGGGGTTCCCAGTCTCCATGAGGAGATCCCCTCTCCCCATTTAACGTTCCCAGGCACCTGCTGGCACCTGACAGGACGCCGCTCCCCGCCCCACCCCAGAGACCCCCTCTTCCCCTGGTGGCTAAGCAGAGTCTGCTCAGGGGAGAGCTCAGGGGACCGCTGATGCCTGAGTGGGGCTCCAGGCCCATCTTTCCCAGCCCATCCCCAGCCAGAGCCTGTTGCTAATGCTTCACAGATGCAACCCTAGAAACAGAGTGACCTCCTGGGGCTGGGCCACCTGTGTCCAGGTAGACACAGCCTGTGAGCTGTGCATGCCCCCTCCTCTGTGGGTGGCCCCCGTCCAGCAGCCCCTGTAGTGTATCTGTCCTACAAAGAGGACAGGAGTGAGACCATCAGCAGATAAGGGATTTTGACAGACTTCTTCAGACAGGAAGCAGGAAGCGGGGGCTGACATAGCAGGACAGGGGCTGACATCACCTGGGTGTGGACGAGGCAGGGCATAAAAACTGGGCTGGCTAGGAGACGGCTTGGGGTGGCCTCCAGCACGTGTGAGGGACGGCAGGTGACACGGGGACTGCCAGGCAAACTCCCCAAGCTGTCCCCTTCTCCAGACGTCTGCCCAGAGGCAGGAGGCCTTCCTTCCAGGGGACTGACTTTGGGACACCCCGGCTGCTAACGGGGAGAGAAACTCCTCAGCTCCATCCTGCCTCCCTATGCACAGGAGTAGAAAAGCCAGACATTTGAGGACAGGGACTAATAGGAAGTCCTACCAAACAGAAAAAAAGAACCACAAAGAGAAAAAGCAGGAAGCAAAAGTTCCCCTCCCTGCAAAATCCACGTTATCCCTAAAACAGAACAGGAAGCTCTGAAAAAAGAATAAGGGCACACAAAGAACAATGGAGATGTCTTGAAATTTTAAAGCACGATTGCAGCACGGCCTGCGGGCAGCAGCTCCAGGGACTGTGGAGCCCCTGAATTCCTGTGGGAAAATGCCCTCCGAGCTGACTCTGCCCAAACTCAGCCAACAAGCGTGAGGTCAGAGTAAGATGCTTTCAGACTTGTGAGGTGTCTCATGGTCTAGTCACAAGGGGCAGATGGCTCCCAATCTCAGAGGCTAAAACAAGCACAAGTCAGTCGGGCCTCGGCGACTTGGCCAGCCCCACGTGGTGGGTCTCTGTGGTCTCGCTGGGCTCTTCAACCCAGCTCCTGGCAGCTGGGGACCCGCTGGGATGACCAGAGCCTCCCTCCCCACAACCTGGTATCTGAGAGCAAGGTCGTGCCCCCCTCCCACCACAGAGGGTCCCCAGAGCAGCAAGACAGTCACAGCCCAACACACAAGCACTGTTCAGGTCTCTGCTGGTAAGACTCCACTGGCCCTATCGAACCCCCAGGCTAGCCCAGAGCCCAGGGTCACATTGCAGAGGGCCAAGGACCCGGGGACAGGAGGGATTTGCGGCTGTTTCCACCACACAGGCACTCGGGTTTCCACCGACCCACCTTTCTGAGGACGCTGCTTGAGGATGTGCTTCCACAGAACAAGGGAGGGAACTGAGAAAGAGGAGGATGTGAGGCAGGGGCTCCAGGAGCAGTGGGGGTGCAGTGGGACAGATAGCACCACACGATGTTGTAGGAAGGGAGGAGAAACCATTGTGGGGCGGGGGCTGGATCTGTTTCCGCATGGGAGGCACGCTCTGCTGTCACTGAAAAGACCCCTAAAGTGGTGAAGAGCAGGCTGGACTCTGGTTCCATCACTGAATAGGCCATGGCCTCGGGCAAGTGTCTTCACACCTCAGTCCCCCGCCTACAGGGAGAGGATAATAATAGTCCTTGCAGGACCATCGAATGTTCAATAAATGATTTTTTTAAAAAAACTTGGAGATACGTTAGGTGAAAAGGCCAGGCTGTAGGATGATCTCTTCTGTGTGAAGAGAGACCATGAGACGTGTGGCCACCTCCAGAAAGGTCTCAGCCACGGGGATCACAGGCTGGGGACAGGGTCACACTGGACACTTCCTGTTGTTTGACTTTGTTCTAACCACATGTCTGCATGATCTGCTGTACATTTTAAGAAAATAGCTGAGGTGGGTGTGGTGGGGACGATGCAGAGGGGGTGACCCCCTGAGGTTACTTGAGGAACAGGGACATGGTGGGAGGGGCCCTGCCAGCCCTGCTCTGACCACCACCCCAGCCCATTATGACCTCCCTGGCCATGCCCAGGCCTTTGTGACAGGTGCCCCTGAGGCACCTGTGAGCCATGACACCCAGAGGGCCCTCAGACTTGTGAGGTGTCTCATGATCTAGTCCCAAGGGGCAGATGGCTCACAGGGCCATCTGTAAGAGGGTGGCAGCTCAGGCCAGGCCAAAGCCTAGACCTGGGGTCAGGAAGGGGTCACAGGGAGGTATGGAGGGGCCGAAAACCCTGGGACCCCGTGGCCACTCCCACCCCCAGTGCCCCCAACCCCCAGCTTTGAGCAGCCATGGAGGATGCCTGGACCCACCCTGCCAGGGGTTTGTAAGGTGGCCCTGCATGGTGCCTCTCAGCTCCACCCACTCAGTGGAGTCGGCCAGGCCTTTCCCAGCCCCAGGGACAGGGGGTGGGGGGCCCAGGGTCGGTGACGAGGTACCTGGGAACTTTATCACAGCTGAAGAGGGAGAGATGCAGCGACAGAGGCCACGAGACCACCCGGCGGGGGTGAGACAAGGACAAGTAGAGACGGGGCTGGGGTGGGGCTGGCCCCTGCACTCAGGCCGAGAGCAGGGGACACCCATGCAGGGGGCGGGGCCCAGCTCAGGGCCCAGACCCTGCCCTTGCCCGCCCCTGACCCCGGGGGCAGGGACCCCGGCCTCGCCCAGGGCAGCCCCCTCCCAGCTCCAGAGCGTGCTCCTGGGGCCTGCAGAGCAGTCCTTTCTCCAGCTGGAGCAGGAGAACCAGAATCTGGTGAGTGCGCTCCCAGCCCTCCCAGGCCCCAAGCCCTCCACCACCGCCCGCTTAGACCTCCTGCCTGCGAAGTGGCTGTTCCCATCTCTCTGCCCCCACCCCCAGAAAAGGCAGAACCAGGACCTGCGGGAGCAGCTGGGGGCCCTCCTGGGGCCGGGGCAGCAGTTCCTGCCCTTGTGCCCGGAGCACTTGAGCTGCACGGCCCTGACCTGGGTGAGTGCGTGGCGGGGTGCAGCCCCAGTAGGACAATGGGAGGCTCTGGGGAGCTCCCTGTCACTCCATGCGCTACCCCCACCCCACTCCTAAGCAGTCCTTGACCACGGATGCTGCTGATGGCCTTGGGGCTGAGCCGGTGGATCCTCTGCAGCCCCTTGCGCAGGCCAGCGCCCGGCCCCTGAAGGACAGGGCCCCTCCGCAGCTGCTGCAGCAGGAGCTGTGCCGGGGGAAAGAGTCCTTCGTGCAGCAGTCCCAGGTGGGCCCTGGAGGCCGGGGGCGTGCGGGGAGGAAGGAGCTGACCACCCGCCAGCCCTCCCTCTGCCCACACTGTGCCTTCCCCCAGAACGAGCTGCAGCAGATCCGACTGTCCTTTGAGAGGAAGAAGATGGCCATCACCGAGGTGCCCACCTGCAAGGGTGGGAGGGGGCGCTGGGGCAGCCACCTGTGACGTGCATCCTGCATGGGTCCTGCTCCTTGGGGCGTGACCCAGCCTCCACCCTTCACCAGGTGTGGGACGGCGTGGCCGAAGTACACATGGCCCTGAACAACCAGGCCACCGGGCTCCTGGTAGGTTCCTAAAGGCAACACCCAGAGGATGAGGGGGCTGGGTGGGGGCAGTGGGGTTGGGGGACCAGCTTTACCCTCTCTGCCCCCCAGAACCTCAAGAAGGACATCCGGGGGGTGCTGAACCAGATGAAGGACATCCAGCTGGAGATTCTGGGGTGATGTGCAGGGTTGGGAGCCAGTGGGGCCTGGCTGAGCCGGGATAGGGGTAGGTGTCCAGGTCAGGATGGGGTGGACCAATCCCTGACCCCTCCCCAATTCCCCTGCACCAGACCAGGTGGCGCCAGGCTGAGGTGGGGGGTACATGTGGCGCTGACTGTGCACTGTCCCCCCCCCCCCCCCGCTAGGGAACGGGCCCAGTGCCGCAGCCAGGTCAGGAAGGAGCAGCAGATGGCGTGCATAGGGGTAAGTCCCCCACCCCACCCTCTCCCTGGAGGCCCCGCTTAGGGAGCTGGAGAGGATCCCTGTGACCAGAATCATCCTTGTCCTGGGGGAGAGCAGGAGCTCGCTCTGACTCAGCCCCTCTCCCGCAGAAGGCGCGGCCGCAGCTGGGATGTTCCGAGGGCCTCAAAGGCCAGCTTTGGTAGGTGGCCGTCCGAGCTGGGGCAGAGCCCAGTCCCCAGGGACTGTCCCCTGGGCGCCCCCGCCCCCTGACCACAGCCGTCCACAGGCTGCTGGCCCTGAGGTTGCTGCTGGGCGCCCTCCTAGCCTGCACCGCCGCCTACGTGTACATGGTGGACCCCGCGCCCTTCGAGGGGCTGGTGCCACCCCTGCTGAGCCGCGCCACCGTCTGGAAGCTCCGGACCCTGCTGGGCCCGTTCTTGCGCCTTGAGGTGGACGACTTCCTGCCCTTCTAGGCCAGAGGCCCAGCAGCCCCAGCGAGGAGGAAGCAAGGCGGCTGGTGTGGCCCAGGGTGCCCAGCGGCCGTGCCAGCCCCCACCCATGGCACTGCCACGCACCGTCCCAGCCCAGAGCCTTGGAGGAGGGTGGAGGTGGGGTCTGTCCTGAGGGCTGGGCCTGCGACTGCACATATAGTAGTGACACAAGGCCTGTGCACTTGTTTCCATGGAAATGGGGGCGGGGCACAGGAGGCTTTGCCGCCTTCTGAGGCGGATCTTGCAGTGAGGGTCCCTGCCTCATCCCTAGGGTCCCACTTGCAGTGGCGCCCCTGCCTCGTCCCCCAAGCCCCATCCACTGCCAGGGCAGCCTCTCCACAGGACGCCCCCAGACCGCCCTGGCCACCAGAAGGGCTCTGAGCAGAGGGTGTGCAGAAGGGGCTCCACTGAAAGTGAGGCCCTCAGGCCTCATCCCTGGGACTGGCGGACCTCGGAGATCAGGGACCCTTCACATAAGCCTGCGGCTCTGCTGTCCCTTCACATAAGCCACGTCCCTGTCTGGCTGACCACCCCCCTTCCCAAACCAGCCCAGCCACCACCCGTCCCCCGGCTCCTGTTCCCTCCCCACCCCAGGGTCCCTGTCCAGTCCAGCCTCCTGGCACTTCCCAGAGGCTTGGAGGACAGGGGGACCACGCTGGTGGACAGAGCCATGGAGGTAAACACCAAAAATTTTATTTAGTGCATTAAACTGGGGCGGGGCAATACCTTTTAGAACAATAGAGAATAGCTTTGTGGCTGCTCACCCCCAAGTGGGAGAAACAGAGCCGCTGCCCAGGCAGAGGGGACGGCCAGGGCCCAGCCCTGCCCCTGGGAGCGTCCAGGCCCAGCCGGCTGGGGGCTGCAAGGCTGGGGGTGGCAGGGCCCTCTGAGCTCGCCAGGTGCAACATCTCAGAGTGAAGGAGTGAAGACCACCGGGCAGGGCCGGTGGGCTGGGGTCTCCTCCAGCTGGCAGCTCCAGGAGCTTAAGGCATCTGTTCATGTGCTGGGTGCAGGGAGGGGGGAGTGTAGCGACCTGCAGGGGCGACCTGAGACCCCCACCCAGCCCAACCCACAGAGGCCGGGGCTCCCTGGGAGGAAGTGGCATGTAAAGTGCTTGGTCAGGCAGGGGGATCAGGTGATGGTGACACCCGGGAAGGCTGTGCTGGTCCCAGCAGCTCCAGGGCCCCCACCTAGGGTTTCAAACCCTCTGCAGCAGGTGGGGACTTCCTGAGCTGGGAGGGCACAGGGTCACGGGCCCTGGTGGGCTCGGGGTCAGTCAAGGTGCAGCTGGTGGAGAGGGGACGCCCAGCCCACACTCTAGGGTCCGCGGCAGCCTGGTCTCTTGGGCCCCGGAGTCTCCTACTTGGTGTCCCGCTCGGGCCCTGAGAGGCTGGGGAAGAGGCTGGAGGCGGCCAAGTGTAGACGGCACACGGCCCCTCGGGGGGGCGCCCCAGTGGCCGGGCTCCAGGGGACCCGCAGTGACGGGCGGTCCACCGGGAGGCCGAGGTGGCACAGGTGCAGGCCGGGGGGCACCCTGGGCTGGCCACGCCGCCCCCATCCACGGCTGCAGGTACCGATCCGCCCCCTGTGGGTTGCAGCGTCCCGTGAGAGAGAAGCAGAAAGGCGGAGGTCAGCAAGGGGCAGAGCTGCCCGGTTCAGGGTCTGAGGACCCACTGGCCTCCCACGCATGGCCAGCCCCTGCCCCGGTCCCCCAGCCCCTGAAAAGCTGTGGATTCCCGACGCCCCCACCCCGGACACTTGCAGGGGGGACGGGAGATGAGTTCCAGTCCGCGCAGCTGCAGGACGGGCGGGCACTCCCTGCTCCTGGGATCCCGGGGCCCCTGGGGCAGCTGCAGTCCCAGCTTCTCTCCAAACGTCCTGTTACTGCCAGGGATGACGCAGACCCAGGGAAACCTCACGCTGGTCAGCCAGAGAACCACCGGCCAGCCCCCACCCCCAGGCCTCCAACTTGGCTTAAGTCCACGGAAACGCCCACGCAGAACGTCCACGCCCAGACTATCTGGCACCACCTCTCCCGGAGCCTGACCCCCTCTGCCCCCGCCCGGAGCCCCTGGCCTTGCTCAAGGAAAGGATCGAAATGACTCTTTTTCTTTTTTTAATAAAATTATAGATATATAGATGTAGATATAAAAACATAAAACAGACACAACGCAAGCGGACGCTGCCGTGTGCTTACTCTCGGGTCCCTGGCGCCAGACAAAACTCCGACCCCTCCCCGATGTGCTTTCCACGTGGGTGCCCAGGCTCCAGCAGGGCCTGGACTTTGCATGCCTCGGGTGGGGGTCTCCAGTTTGCAGGGAGGGGACTCGGGGTCGCGTGGGCCCCCTGTGGCGGCATCCGGCCTCCTGTGCCCACTCCCCCTGCCCCCGTCACCTCCCACAAGAGCATAAAGCAAAGATTAAGGCTTCAATTAAAGCGAGTTTCCGGGCAGTGGGGGCAGCGGGGGCCCGAGCGTGAACACATGGGACGTGGCATGGCAGCTCAGCGCACAGACACGGGGACGCGCCCACCAGCTGGGCGAGACGAGACACACGGAGCCAGGACCCCACCCACAGCTGGCTGTCCGTCCGTCTGTCCATTTGTGCACCTGTCCGTCAGAACCCAGAGCAGTCCCGAAGCTGGGTGCCTGTGGGCCGGGCCTGGACTCCCTGCAGAAGAGTGGGCCTTGCCAAGCTACAAGCTTCCAGCGGGTCCCTGAAAGGCAATGGTTAGGAGCAGCTGGGCGGTGGGGCCCTCGGTCTGGGAGGACGGCCAGGGGCCCAGGCCTCTCTGTCCATCTGTGGGCCACAGTGACCCATGTGTAAGGGAAGTGGGTAGGGACTGGCCTGGTGACAACCTGTGCAGTCCACGCCCCCTTGCTGCCCCAGCTCGCGGGAGCAGGGCCACCAACACGCAGATCCTGCAGCCTCATGGCCCTTGGCCCAGCCGTGCCCTGGTGAGCAGATGAGTGGATGCACGGGCTGAGGACGAGGGATAGGCCCGTGGAGGCGTAGTTCTCCTCCCGCGGATGCGTCCACACCAAGCCTGGGCCTCCTCTCCCGGGGTAGAGAAGTTGGGAGGGGGGGCAGCCGCTGTGGGGGGGGGTCCTGGCTCCCATGGCACCATGGCGACGGGTGGCAGTCAGTCCTCACACCGAGATCTCGTATGTGGTCCCACCCACGCCGGACACCTTCTTAACGAGCGTGTGCCGGGCGGGGCTGGCGGAGGGCCCTGGGGGGCCGGTGGCAGGCCCCAAGCGGGCCAGGCCCGGGGACTGCCCATTAAGCTTACTTGGGGGGGTCTTCAGCTGAGGGTGGTCCCTGCATCAAAACAAGCACACACACGCACACACACGGTGAACACGGGACCATGGCAGGACAGGGGCCAGCGGAGGCAAGAGGACAGAGGACACAGACACAGACGGAGCACTGGGCAGCCCCTGCCTCTGACCCTGGACGGTCCCACACGGAAGTGGGTGGGGGAGCAGAACCTGCCAGGGGAGGGCCGTGCTGTCACAGGACAGACAGATGTCAGAATGGCTGCCATCCCCTCCCAGGCCTCTCGGCACAGACCACAGAACACAGGGAGGCCAGGTGGATGCTGGCCAGGCGAGTCCCCAGACCCTGCCCTGTCCTGGTGCCCTGAGCTGGGAAGCCCAGCAGTGACGATGTGGCCTCTTCCCTGCTCCCTCCAAGGGAAACGAGGGGCTGCCCTTCTGCCCTCCAGTCTGCCCAGCACTGACCAGTAGCATGGACCTCGCTGCCCAGCATTCATGCGGGCAGGAGCCCCTCCCTCCCTGGGCTGCCTCACAGCTGCCCCCTCTGGGCCTGTCACACGCACAACAGGAACCTCCTCGTCAACTGAGCCTGTGCTCACGGCAGCCAGGTGAAGCCCTGGTGAGCAAACGTGCCCAGCAGGTGCTCAGCTCTTGTACTTGGGCCTGGGACCAGCCTGTCCTTCTGAGACTCAGTTTGCCCATCTCTGAGCAGGGAAGCTCTTGCTTCCTGGGGCTGTGTGCCCCCCGAGGGCCAGGACCGTGGTGCCCAGAGTGGCATGTTTTGCTGTGGGAGGAGGGTCACCCAGACCTGGCCTTCTGGACATGGACAGTGGCACCCTCTCTAGAGGAAGAACCCTAGGGTCCCCCACATGCTGGGTCTGTGCCAGCCAGGGGAGAGTGTGGGTGTTGGGCTCAAGATGCAAATTCTCCTGCCCCTGGTCCCAGGACATGCCAAGGCGCCCTTGGAGCCAAGCTACCCTCACACTGGCCGCCAGGATCCTCCAAGGTGGGTGAGGCCCACCCCCCTAGGTAGCCTCAGGCCTCCTGGGCAGCCCCCATGTGCTTGGCCAAGAGGCCCTGCAGGCAGCCAGCCACCTGCCCTGTGCCCGGCAGCTGACCGCACCCTGAGCACCCACCTCTGCACAGACAGCGAGGGCGGCGGTTCTGGGAGCTCCGCTTGGATGAAGGCGACGGCTTTGGGGCCCACGTAGGAGGGCGAGCGGGGAGTGCTAGGTGGGGACGGAGGGACCTGGCGCACGGGCGACCTGTGCGAGCCGCTGGCAGGCCGGGCCCCCGGGGCGCCACTGTTGGCCAGGTCTGCCTGCAGGGAGGAAGAGGAGGTCCGCGGCGCTCGGCTCACGGCGCTGGACAGCGAGGACAGCGACGCCTGCAGTGCGGGGTTGCGGGCGCCCCCGAAGCCGGGCCCGGCCACCAGGTCGTCCCTGGAGCTGCAGCGCAGCGCGGGGCCACGGGGGCCCTCGGACAGCACGCTGGCCTGCTGCAGGCTATAGGAGCTGGGTGCGTCGTAGACGCCCGAGTCGCCAAAGAGCGAGTCAGCCTGAGAGCGCAGCAGCCGCTCACGCTCCTCCCTGTCCTTGCGCTCCTGGATGGAGGCCATGATGGTCCTGGACAGGTTGTCGTAGCGCACAGGCGAGGGCTCCCGAGGCCGCAGGCCCAGCACGGGGCTGAAGCTGCGGGGCGGGGGCCGTGGTGGGTCGCCCGCTGCCCCCGCGTGCAGGTAGGGCGAGCGGTAGCTAGCTGTGCCAGCTGAGGGGTGGGCCGGGCACGTGTGGCCCCCAGGAGAGCCAGGGTTCAGCAGGCTGTCGTAGGACAGGCTGCCATTGCGGTTGGGCAGTGCGTGGGGGGCAAAGAGGCCACGGTGGGGTGTGGGGGGCCCACCCTCAGAGCGCAGGGGCTGCAGGGCCACGTGGTCCCCGCCCCGCCGGCTGGCGGCTTTGAGGCTCAGGGAGCGCAAGGCGCCTGAGAAGGTGTCAGCAGCACTGAGTGGTGGGGATGGCGGGTAGGCCGCATGCAGGCCACTGGGCGGGTAGTCAGGGACGTCCAGGCTGGGCTCGGATGCAAAGTCCAGGCTGTGGATGCTGTCCTCCCCCAGCGTCAGGGAGTCAGTGCCTGTGACCTGCAGGGGGAGATGGCGCACATCCATCTTGGCCCACCCACCGTGCCCTGCCCGCTCACCAGGTGCTCTGTGCCCACTAGGAAGTTGCAATCCCGGTGGCATCAGGGATGGCGGCAGGTGCAACCGACGAGCTGTTCCCAGAAGCTCTCTATCCCCTGCGCCCCACAGAGGGAAGTGGGGACAGGGTGGAGCAGAGTGGGGGGCCCCAGTATCTCTCCAGGGAAGGCTGTGCATCTGCTCCAGCCCAACTCCCCAGGGAGAGGAAGGGGCCTTGGGGCAGCCTTGGGATCAGGACCTCAAAGAGACTTAATAACCACACAGTGACCCAGGGCCTCTCCCAGGCAGCCCACAGCTGAGGGTCTGGGCGGGTAGTGCAAAGCAGACAGCAGGGCAGTGCCCTCAGAGCCCAGCAACCCAGGGGGTAGCCACAGTGACAGAGAGGGGCCTTTTTGATTCTCCGTGATTCCAGGCACACAGACTTGGACTGGGACAAGAGCCTGCAGAACCTCAAAACCCAGAAGGCGCATGGGTGGGGACAAATGTGGCCTCAGGGCACTTGGCCAACCAGCCGGACCCTTCATGGGATCCAGGACAATCCCAGGAAGGAGGCAACCCACCTAAGCCCCCTCATTCCAAGAAGGGCCACCGGACACTGGCCAGGGAGGCCCAGACTCACTGCCCTGACCAGCAGGCCCCAGAGGCAGGGTCAGGAAGGATATCAGTCCTGGAGGGAGTTCCCTGGGAGAGAGGGGCTGGTCCAAGTGTGCTGGCTCAGCCATGGGCCTGCCCTCTGGTGGCACGAAGGAGGCAGGCAGCCTGGGAACCTCAGGGGTCTGGGTGTCTGCTCAGGCCGTCCGCTGCTCCACGTGAACGCAGAGAATAAATGTGCTTCCTCAAACAATCTCAAATTCCTCTGAAGCCTTCCCGAGGGCCCTGAGGACCTTACAGAATGACTAATTGTGGAATTCCAGGCATCCTGGCACACAGTGCCCCCGGGGGCAGCGCCTAGAGCCAGCAGGCAACACTGGCCAAGGGCCGGGTGTCTAGGGCTGCCTGCGCCAGCCCCTCCCAGGACACCTGGCCCTGCTCCCCTCTACCAGCCCCAGCTGGGATGCCCACACCCTCTGCGACCCAGGCGGGTCTTTCAGGGGTGAGACCTGGGGCGTGGCCTCTGATAGGATTCCTTGGGAAGTGGCCTCCAGGGTGTGGCGAAGTCTGGGGGCGGGGCTCTGGAGCTTCCCGGGCGGGGCCTCTTGGGTGGAGCCTGCGGGTGGGGACCTCGGGACCTCTGGGCAGGGCCAGGCCTCCTCACCTGCTCGCCCGGCCCACAGAAGGGCGCCTTGCTACCCGTGGAAAAGGCGGGCCGGAACTTGTACATGGCGGGTGTCGGGGGGCTGGTCCTCTGCGCCGACAGGGCGCTCTCTGGGGAAGATGGACCACTGTCAGACTGGGATCAGTCTGTGCCCCTCCCTCCGTTTGGCCGCCCCCGCCTCACCAGCACTGCCGGGGCGTGGGGTCTGCAGGTCGCTGCCAAATGTGCCAGCCTCCGCCTTGGGGGGCAGCGGCGGCCCCAGGTCCAGCGGCTTCTCATCCAGCCGGTCCAGGCTGCCCTTGGACTGGGAGGGGGCGCAGTCAGTGGTGTGTAGGGTACAGGCCACGGGCAGGGCTTAACTGGGGACTCCATCCTGAGGCCTGGGACCTAGACCCCTCCCCCATTCCACCCAGTCCTTCCCCCTTCTACTTTTAGGCCCCTCCAACCTGACCACTTCCCACCTCACCCCATCCCTTACCCCACCCCTGGGCCCCCACCTTGCTGTGGCCCAGGCCAGCCTTCAGCCCGTTGTCACTAAGCTTGACCTTGAGTGGTGCGGCTCGCTCCAGGAGCTCCGGCCGAAGGAAGGGCGGCTTCAGGCGAGCAGCGAGCGGCAGCCGGGGCGGCTCCACCACATACCTGCACCAGGGCCAGAGGGGTCAGTGGCCAGGGCAACCTGGCCTGAATGCATGCCAAGGGCAGGACCCCACCTGCCAAAAGCAGAAGTGGATCAGGCTGAGGGCCCATGGCTGCCCACCCCAAACCCCGAGGAGGCCCACTGGACACCCGCCGGGCCTCACCGGGGCGCCAGGGGGCTGCACAGCACGTGCTCCACGTTCCCATAGCAGCCGCGGGTGAAGGGGTTCACACCCCCACGGAACTTCCCCGTCACCTGTGGACATGGGACCCCTCAGCCAGCCTGGCCAGCCAGGGTCTGGCCAAGGAGGGCAGGGGGACAGGCAGGGACAGCAGGGGTTCCACAGAGGTGAGTTAGGCAGGGTTAGCCCAGGGGTGCCCCCAACCCAGGTCACCAGGGTCTGCCCCTGCTGTGGAATTTCTGGGCTCTGATTCACTGGTGGCTGCAGTGCCCACAGATGGGGGCAAGGAGGGGGACAGGGCAGGTGAGACCCCACATGCCAAACCCCACCTGGGGTCTCCAGGGCCAGAGCTTCCCCTACCCATCAGCCGAGGGCCCCGGCCCTGCCCTGCCCCACCCCACCCCAGTCCCTGTGCAGCCCTGGCTCCTCGCTCAGCCCATCGGGGACCCTCCCATGCCCAACCCCATCACTGCATGGCCCCACCCAGGGTCTGCACCTGCTCATTGGTGGTGCGGCCCCGAGTGACCAGCACCACGTGGAAGCCAGTGAGGCCGATGACAGGGATGAAGAAGAGGCCGGCCACACACATGACGGCCATGCTGGCCCGTTAAGGCCAACGGCCGTGGGTGAGGATGGAGCAGGCACCTGTGGACAGACTACCCGCCCCTCCCCACCACCCACTCAGGGAAGGAGACCCACTCCCTGGGGACTTCTGGGCTGCCGACCCACCCCTCCAAGCCTCGACTTCCCCTGTGAGAAGCGTCCCCGGTCCACACCGCCTTTGTGGTCAGGCCAAGGATACGTGATGGTGGTGTGCGCGGCGCCCAGCCCCTCGGCGTGGTTCAGCACGTAGACCAGGCCGAAGGCTACGACGCCCACCATGTGCGCACTGAGCGACAGCAGGAACAGGAAGAAGTAGCGGTAGTTGCGGCGCCCAATGCAGTTGTTGACCCAGGGGCAGTGGTGGTCGAAGTCCTGGGCAGGAACAGCGCGTCAGGGCACACGGCGGGCAGGGGAGGAGGGCGTGGGCTGGGGGCGGGGCAGGCGGTCACCTCCACGCAGTTGTCGCAGACGCTGCAGTGGGAGCAGCGCGGCGGGCGGTAGAAGTGGCAGGTGGCGCACCATTTCATACGGACCTGGATGCCCCGCACATCCACGTTCTTGTACAGCGGGGCCCGGAAGTCATCCTCCTTATCCTCGTCCTCATCCGCTGTGGGCCGGGGGCAGCATGAAAGTGACTTCCCTGGCAGGAGAGCCCCTCTCCAGCCAGCCCTTCCGACCCACCCCCCACACCGCCCCCAGCCAGGCTCTCTTTTGTCAGTCACTCACACTCTAGCAAAAGTCAGCCAGATGAGCTGCCCCAGCACAGGGCCCTACCTCGGGGGAAGACGCCAGGGTCCATGAAGGTGGCCATGCTGAAGTTGGCCAGCACAAAGAGGAAGAGGATGCCATTGTAGACAGGAACGGCTGGGGACACAGCTCGTGTCAACCATGGGCACCTGTGTTGGACAGCAGTGCAGAGCTGGGTCTGGGGGTGTGGCAGGTGTGTGGGGAGGTGACGCGGGGCAGAGGAATTAGGCTTGGCCACACGCGTGCAGCGCTCAGCATGGCAGTCAGGGAGACCACTGTTGCCACGGGCCCACTGCTTCTCTGCTCAACCCTCAGGGGCTGTGCACAGGCTCCGTGTGTGCCAGCCCTGACCCAGACACCCCTGAGCACCTGTTAGGAGCTCAACCCCCAGTTGAGCAGACTGAGGCTCAGAGAGGCCCATAGGCCACAGCCAAGCCGCGTCCTCCTGCCCCAGCTGGGAATCGTTCCGGGTCCCCTGCCCTCGATGGGGAGGTACAGACAGGAGGTGGGAGCCCAGGATGGGAAAGGAGCTGGCTCTGCCCATGTGCTCTGACGGGTAGAGGCCAGTGACCTGCCGGGCAGCTCAGGCCAGTCCTGGGCCTCACCCAGACCTGTCCCCAGCTTGGCAGGGTCCTGTTGCCAGGGAGATTCTGGGGTGTGGTGTGGGGAGCCCCAATCCTCGGTCGGTAAATGCGTGGAGGGTTCTTCCCTGCTTTTCCCTGAGGGGTGCAGTCTCAGGGCCTGGGACCCGGGTGCATCCCCACCCAGGCTGCCTCTTCTTTTTAGTTTGTCACCTTACTCTCCATAGGGCAGTGCAGAATACTTGGAGACTCTAAAAGCATGGCGCCTCCCACCTCTCCGCCATCTCTCATCACCCCTCGCCACTTGGCTCCAAGGCTGCCCCCTCTTCCATGAAGCCTTCTCAGACTGATGGCTCCCTGCAAAGGTCTCACACGCCTCCCTGGTGGACACTCTGGCACAGAGAGCATCTTCCTCAGGCCTCGCAGGACCTGACCAGAGCGCCCCCTCACTGGAGACTCGCCAGTCCTCAGGCACATGGCCTGTGACCCCCTGCCCCAACTCTGTGGTGGGTTTCTGCCCACTAGGCTACTACGAAGCCCCTCTGGCTTCAGGCTCACCATCTCTCCCATGGCTGCTGTGATAAGCAGGGGGCACCCAGTGGGTCTGCTTCCCTCCCCGCACTCAGGCCCTCTGTGTAGCTGGGGGGCCGGTGGGGATCCCCTACACCAGACTTGACCATGTGGACAGGGCATTGTGGCCACCTGCAGAGTGAGTCGTGCCCGTGGCCCTGCCCGCCCCCATGGCATACGCCGGCCACACTGGTGCCCACGCCTGCCTTGGCCAGGAGCCAGCCCTGCCACCCCAGCAACCACCTCCATGGTAGCGGAACTTCTCTATTTTTAGTGGAAAGCAAGAGGCTATTTAAAGATTCCGCTCCCACGGCAGGCAGCACACTCGGCAGGCTGGGAGCCATGAGTTGCCCCTACCTCTTCTCCAGAACCCGCCGTGGAAGTGATGCATAGTCTGAGGACACGGGGTCCTCTGCCAGGAGGCCTTCCTCCACCACCCCTGCCCAGGCGGCCCAGAGCAGATACCTTCCATACTCCCCACCCCTGCACGCTGGAGCCTGGCGTGCAGACAGCGCTCAATGTATGTTTGTGACCTCAGATCCAATGTCATTTGGCAGGATGACGGTGGGTCCCTGATGCATGGTCTGCCCAAATGGGTGGGAGGGGGCTAGGAGCCCAGATGCCGGTTAAGACAGGTGAGAGAGAGCCAGGCACAGCCAGAACCTGGGAGAGGTGGGCACCGCGGACCCACCCTGGTGCTGCGAGCCAGCTCCCCATGCGCCTGCTGGGAGGGCTGACCATGTAGTCTGTGCAAAAGGAAAACGTGGCTCTCAGGCACCTGCACTGTCGCACATTGGGGAGCCAGCCTGCTCTCGAGAGGAAGGAACCGGCCGAGAACGGACAGACATGCAGACACGAAGTGCAGCAGGCAGGCGGGCGCTGAAGGCGGGAGGACGTGGGACGGGGGCCGAGCGCGGCCCTTCATCATTGCCCTCCAAGTTTTACCGGCGGATGTTGAGAGCCCACTGCCCACCGGCCTGCTCAGTGAACCATGCATCCCACCCTTCAGGCTGGGGGGCGGCGCTTCTGTCATCCCCATTTTACAATCAAGGGTATCTGAGGGCTTGTCACCCAAGGCAGGGACTGAACCCCCGCCCCGGAGGCCCACATTGTTTTGTCCTCCCTGGGCCTTGATGACCCTGAGTGACACGGTTGGGGCTGGGGAGAGCAGCAGCTGCAAGGTGATGGAGTAACGCTTGCAATGAGGCTCTAGACGGCCTCTACCCAGGGTGGACACTACACACCCACTGCATGCGTGGGCAGCACATACCGGGGAGGGCAGGGTGGGGCTTTAGCCGGTGCTGGGCAAGTCTGGGAGGGCACGGGTTCTCTGACTGGGACCTGAGCCACTGCACCCTCCACTCACCACCTCCAGCCCCCCAGGCTTCACTCAGACCCAGGATCAGGCACTGGCACGCATTCTGTCCCCCCATCCTCGCCCCAGGGGCCTCTACCCCCAGGCTGTGCCATAAGAGGGGCTGAGGCCTGGGTCATGCCCAACAAGGACTGGCTCACTAGCCAATGCTGCCAGGGCCCAGGAACGGCTAAGTAGGGGAGAAGACAAAAGAACACACGCACATCCACATGAATATGCAGGGACCCATGCATGCACACGTGTGTAGCACACATGCAGACACACACAATGCTCCAGGCGTACATGTGTGGATACTGCACAAGCATGCATACACACACGCACATGTGATCAACACAAAAGGCACGTGTGTGCTGACGTGTGTATGGATATGCACACTCGTGCACACAATGGCACATTTGTACCCTCATTCACACACAAACACAGATGCAGACTTGCCCCTCCTCCACTGACCCACACACCCCAGCCCTCTCTGGACATCTCTCAGCTCCCTGTGGGCTGGGTAAGTGTGAGGATGTGTGAGGACACACGAGCTCCGTGGGCGAGGCCTGGCAGGCAGCCCTGCTCCGGCCACCTGAGTCTGTGCCAGGCTCCAGGAGCACCTCTCTGCCCTCAGGGATGACACCCCACTCCCCTCCCAGGGAATGGTGTGCTCCAGGCTCGCCCTGCCAGGCAGGGGTTGTACACTGCCCACTGGTGGCAGACACACTGCAGGCCCCTCCCCCGGGCCGGCCCCCCTCCTGAGCCCCCACCACGGCCCCACCTGGGCCGGCGGGAGACACCGCCCAGCAGAATGGGGCTCTGCAGCGTAGCATGCCGCCTCGGCTAAGTGCAGAATGGAAAATTTTAACTCAGACGTTTTCACTTAAATCAGGTTCTTCATTAACATTGACTAATGAAGCTCACACACGGGACACCCAGAACCAGAGGGTCTGCGGCTACTCTGCCTGGTCCAGCCAGGCAGGGCCTCTGGCCACATGCACCCACCCTACAGACACCCAAGCGGATGGGGAAACTGAAGCTCAGGGGACCAGGGGTACACACAGCAAGTCCTGGCAGGGGGCTAACACCAAGTGTCCCCCTCCCCATATGGTCCCTGCCAGCGGCTCCATCCACCTAGGCCCG
This sequence comes from Delphinapterus leucas, assembly GCF_059928025.1. Classification (NCBI taxonomy): domain Eukaryota; kingdom Metazoa; phylum Chordata; class Mammalia; order Artiodactyla; family Monodontidae; genus Delphinapterus; species Delphinapterus leucas. Next base: position 27,256,582 of record NC_143142.1, on the reverse strand, counting down.
CCGCAGGCTGGCTTGGTCTTGGACTGGAACTCTCACTGTCCTAGGCTGGGCCTTGTGGCTGACTGGGCCTCTAAGCATAGGGAGGGCTCAGGCCCATCCTGGGGACCTGCCATGACATCCCAGAAGTCAGCCCACTGGCCCCAGACAGAGACAAGACAGCCCAGTGTGGGCCCCAGGCATGGGTATCCCCCCAAGCAGCCCTGGTCCTCTGATGTTCACAGGGTCCCTGTCGTTCCGTAAGGTGGCTCCAGGAGGAGGAAGGGGAAGGGGCAGAGACCTGGCCTCAGCACTCTCGGACACCTCCCAGCACCTGACCCGGCCTGACACTGAGCCTTCTGGGGTCCAGGGGGACAGAACTGTACCAAGAACCCAGGAAGGCTTCCTGGAGGAGGAGGGCCACCAGGAACCTACCCTGAGGCATGCTACCCATCCTCGTGGGGGGACACCCCCAGCTCTGGGCCTCCTCCCCACACCCCAGCCTTTCCTGGTGACATGTCTGAATGTCCTGCTGGCCGAGCCCCTCAGAGAGCTGGCCCAAGGGAGGGGTCTTTGGTCCTCTAGGCCTGGGCTCCCCACCCTGAGTGACACCCGGAGCTGCTGCCTACGTGGACCTGTCTCAAAGGGGCAACTCATATTTACTGAGTATAGAGCGGGGGCCGGGGACCACTCAGCTTCCAGTGAAGTCCAAGGAGCAGAGCAGACAGAATCCTGTGGGGCCCCGAGGGCAGGGTAGGAAGGGCCCAGGAGCAGGTGTCTGAGTCTGCAGTGGGCCTGGGATCAGAAACAGGGCAGAGGTGTGGGTACCGGGGTGACGAGAGGCCTGTCCCAAGAAGGGGACTGCTTGGCCCCCTGCTTACCCGGAATCAGCCCACTGTGGGTGGTGTCATTGGGCCTGGGCTACCCAGCAGACCCCCTCAGGAACTACAACGCCAGCAGAACTGGGCTGGGCGCCAGCCAGGGTCCTCAATGGCCATTCAGCCAAGGAATGTGGCTGTGGGGTGCAGGGATCCCTGTTCCAGGGGGCGAGTGAGGGTCCCTTGGCAAGATGATTGCTGCACCTGGACGCCGGCTAGCACCCCTGCACCTCCATCTTCCGCATGGTCTCTCAGGCAGAGTGAGTCACTCAGGGCAGGATGCAGGGCACACCTGTGCTGCCCTGAGGCAACCCCGAACCTCTCAGCGCTGGATCACTGAACCCAGAACCCAGAACCCCAGCAGTGAGAGCAGAGGGAGGGTAGGCAGCCTCCATGCCCAGCCCCTGGGGCAGGTCGAGTTCACAGGACAGTAAGGACCCTCTGAGATCAAGGGAAGGCTCAGGACAAGCACCCTTCAGGGGGCCTGTGTGCACCTAAGGGGAGAGGAGGTGGGTGAGCTCCCTGGGGTGGGGTTGATCTCAGTTGCTTGTTGAACTTTTTCCCAGCGTTTCACAAGTTCTCATGAGAGAACACATATTCCTTTTAAAGTCAGGACAAATGCTGAATTGCATTTGGGGAGTGAGAAACCAGAACCAGCACGTGGAGGCCAGGCTGCAGGGAAGCAGGGCCCAGACTCCCGCAAGACCCCTGCCCAGGCCCCACCCTCCAGAAGCCTCAGCGGGACGCATCCCACTTCGGCCCGCACCCGCTGCCCACAGCCTCATAGCCAGCAGCATCTGAGTGACAAGAACAAGTCTGCTCGCCAAAGCCAGAAATAAGCCTGTCCACACAGGCCTTTTTTAAACACGCTGTTGGCAGCCTGTGGTGCCCACCCAGCCCAGCCTCCAGGTCGGGGCTCGCCTACCTCCAAGGTGCCCAATGCAGCCTTCCATCCTTGTGCTGCTGCCCTCGCCCCGGCTAAGGTGAAAGGGTACCCGGCTGGCTTCTGCCCACCCCCGCCTTGGAACAGATGCCCCACTGGCTGCGGCCACCCCAAGCCTCAGGTCCCCAGGAAGGCTAGAGTGGTTGTTACTCTGGTGACCTGGCTGTGTCCCAGCCTGGGACTTGTGGCAGGAGGTGGTCGCAGACCTGCATGGCTGAAGCCTGGGGTCCCCAACCCTTCCCTGTGCCTGAGGAGCCCTGGGGAGGGGGGTGGCACAACAATGCAGAGGGAACTGTGGTCAGCGCCTGCCCTGGTCTGCATGGGCCCGGGACCTACCTGCCCTCTGCCTCAAGGGTCCCAGTGCCCACTGAGGCCAGTGTCCCTGGGTGTGGCCTGACCTGGGCCCTCCAGCTGTGACCACTGGACCTTCCTGAGAAGGAGGTCAAGAGAAGGCAGAGGGCACTGCCAGGCCAGCGTCGGCGGTGGCCATGGGGCAGGCACGTGGCAGCCGGGCCAGGCCACACCTACGCGGGAACTTGGCTCTGGCCTGGGGCCGGACGGCTGGGAGGGCACTCGAGAGTCGTCCTTGGCTCCTAGCAAGGAGGGCTGGTGGCTCTGGGCGGCCCCCCTCCCCTCGTGGGGAGGGCAGGGCTGCAGCCACACCCTGGGTAGCCCCCGCACGCACTCCCTTGCCCGGGACGGCGCCTCGCACCCAGGGCCTGCCCGGTATGCTCACAGGGTGGCCATCGGACACCAGTGTCCTCACACCCAGGTCTCACCTGTCCCTGACACCCCAGGAAGGGCACGCTCGTGGCATCATCCTTGGCCCAGAGTGGGGTCTCACATTGCCCACGGCCCTGGTGCCCCCACCCAGCCCGGCCCGCCAGCCCAACCCCGGACCTGGTCTCACCAGGCCGCGTCCACCGCTGTGCGCAGCCCTGCCCCTTCTGGCCCCAGCGCCGCGGCCGACTCACGTGAACACGAAGAACAGGGTGCTGGAGCCGACCAGCAGTGCGGCCGCCGTGGCCACCGGGATGTACTTGGCGGGTTTGAGGCGCGTCCCGGGGCTGCGGGGCATCCTGGGCACCGCGCCGCCGCATCCCTCCCCGGAGCCGGGCGGGCGGGGCCGGCTGGACGGGCAGGACCCAGGCAGCAGCGGTGGCAGCAGAGGAAATCCCACCTCCCGGGCGGCGGCGGAGACAGCGTGCTGATGTCAGCGCGCCCCTTAAGGTGGACCAGCGGTGAGGGGCCGTGGGGCCGGGCGGGGCCCCCTCGCGACAGCCGGCCCCTCCCACCTGCCTGGCCTGCAACCTCCCTCCTCCTCCTCCTCCTCCCTCTGAGCTCGGGGCAGAGCCGGCGGCGGACCTTCCCGCAGCGGGGCCTCTCCTCCAACTCCAGGCTGGGAGCCTGTGACCCTCAGAAGGCATGCGGCCGCCGCACACCTGAGGTCTCGCCCACCGGGGTACACACGGTGACCGCCAGGCCTCCTGTCCCCAGCCCAGAGGCCGCGGCGCTGGAGCATGTAGGTCCCTTCCGGGTCCCTGTTTGCACAGATCTTTCCCTAAACACCTCGGAGCTCTTCCTGGAGGGCCAGGCCCCTCCCATCTGGAGCAACACCCTGCCTGCCCCACCCCACCCGCAGCATTCATGAGGGTGGGGGATTGTGACACTGCAGGGGCACCTTGGTTGTTTATCCCCTGCCCACCTCACAGCCCTTGAGCCACAGGGCCAGCGGGCAGGGTAAGGAGGGCAGGTCTGCTGGTCCCTCTGCATCTCAGCCCAGGCTGCAGGCCTCCCAGGACCGAAAGGAGTGCCCCTCAGGAAGGGCCGGGCACCCTGCCCGTGCCTGGGATAGGCCCGCGGGCGGGCCCACCTCCTGCAGGAAATCCCACCCCGCCAGCACCGCCACTGCTGTCGCTTAAGGTGGACCAGCAGCCTCGCAGCGCTGGGCCGCGCGTGGGCAGACCACAACCTCCACAGTGAGGACCGGTCCCTGGGTCCTCTGTTCTGAAACCAAGACCCATCTGCCCCCTCCCCACGTCAGAATCCATGTGGGGCCCTCGCCCTCCCTGGCCCTGGCCATCTGCTTCTCTACAGCCAGAACCCCCGCGCAGGCCAGCGGCCACCTCCTCGGGCCACCTCCTTGGGCCACACTGCACAGGCCCTGGGACTCCTCAGACTGGAAGACCCCACCTCGCCTTAAGGTCCTAGCCCAGCAGGCAGGGCCGTGAGCTGTTAGAAAGGAACCTGGGCTTGGGGGCCAGAACAGAGGCATTAATGCAGCTGCTGGACAGCAGAGGTGGTAATGGGCTTCCTCCCACCACCCCAGTTACAGCCTCCGCCCATCGGGGAGCCCACCCACCCCAGGAGGCCCAGGGCCCAGAGGTGAGCGGAGAGCAGACACCTCCTTGCTCTGCCGGGGCTGCCTCAGCCTCTGGTGGCCTCAGGGCCTGAGGACACACTGTAGCCCTCCGCCACCCCCTGGGCCTGGCTGGCCCTGGCTCCGGCTCTTCTGTGGCCCGCACACGGAGGCCCCCAGAGGGCCTCCAGGTCTGTGAGGGGTGAGAGCTGTGCAGTGAGCACCTGTCGCTGGGCGTGGGCAGGAAGGGCACGTGTCCCCCTTGAAGAGGTCCCTGCCGACTGCCTGGGCAGAGGGGTCCCGGGTGGGGCGGACCCAGTGAGGCCATGGCTCAGGTGTCCTCTCCTGAGCACAGCAGAGAGTGCCTGAGCTGCAGGCCAGGGGACTGACCTGGAACAGAGTGGCCATTTCGCGCCCCACCCCCACCCCATCACACACCCTAGCCTCAGGGAGTCCACCTGGACATACACTGGCTGGGGGCTCAGAGGAGCCCCCCCAGTGTCCCTGATCGTCCTGGCTGTCACACCTTGCAGTGCAGCCTGGTCACAGCCTGGCTGTGCCCCAGCCACCCTGAGGGGCCACCCCGCTCAGGGTTCCCCCCTTGGAGACACATCTCCTCACCCAAGAGGAGGGAAGTCAGTCTGGCGTTTTACAGCAAGTGGGATTCACCATGTATTACAGCCCAAAGCAGAGACGTTCCACGTCCCTTCTCTGCTGGCAGGGGTGTCTGACCACCCTTCCCTGGAGGACCACGGCCCAGCACCAGCCTTTCCGGTCAATGCATCGTGACCTCCACCAGCATCACGACTGAAATGGGGAGGTGCAAAAGCTTCCACGTCCCTCCCTGGGCCTCCCTGGGAGGCAAGGACCACCACAGGTGCCTGGTGGGCAAGCGAGGGCTTGGGATGCCAGCACGTGACCAAGGCCAGTGAGGTCTTCAGTTTGGCTTCCTTTGGAGGTGCCTCCACCAGAGATGCCAAGGAAGTGAGGTTTAAATGGGACACAGGACACAGGGAAGACAGGCCAGGGCCGGGCCATGATGGAAGCCTCTGATAGATGCTCCAGGGTCGGCTCCTGCCAGGCTCCTTCCCCTCCCCTGTGGGAGCTCCTCCGAGCCCGGGTGGTCTCCCGGGACACAGGCCATTAGACCGTGTGCTTGGAAAACCTCTCTGCTGCTTAGGCCTACCTGCCTTACAGGACAAACTCCAAATGGCACTAACCCGCTTGCATCTCTGAAGTCCTCCCTTACTGAAAGCTCCTGCAGATGTCCCCAGCCTCCACCCAGACGGAGGGCCAGGAGCACGCAGACAGGTCTTCTCCGAGGATGGCTGTGGGGCTGAGCCCCGCCTGCACCCAGCACCAGGCCAGATGTGCGAGCTGTGGACGGGTGGCTCTGCCAGGACTGAGGGCCAACGAAAGATGCCCAGCCGAAGGCAGGGGACCCACTAGGTCTCTTTGTGCTACAGCCAAGGGGACCTGGTGGGCTTCCTCTCTCCCCCAAAGGCCAGGAAAAAACCTCCCTGCTCCTGGCCATGGGGCAAAGCAGGGCTGTTTAGGTCTCCAGGACAGCACTGGCTTCCCCAGGCCACCTGCCCCACCAGCACCAGCTCAGACGAACCGCGGCCCAAAGGCCACACAGCAGAGCGTGTGTGACAGCCAACGGGGCAGGAACCCACTGTCCCAGGATGGGGCCGACGCACACATGGTCCTGCCTCCATGCAAGTTTCAAACGTGTTGTTTATTTGCTATTTTGATGACTATAAATAAGTGTTTCCACTATGGAAAAGAAAGTTAGCACAGTACATTCTCACGACTGGGTAATGGATTTTCTGAAGTCGTCTTCATTAGGGCAAAAACTTAGAAAAAAACAACCTGAATGTTGGAAGTCAGTTCTTTATATAAAGTCCCTTGTAAAAACAAAACAGAATAAAAACAAACCAAAAAGAAGGGTGCAGGGCAAAATTTAAAAAAAGAAAAAGGGAAAAGACAGGAAGAAAGAACACAACGGGAGCCGACTCATTGCTCCTCCTCAGCCACCTCCTTGGTCTCGTTCTCAGGCTCCTTGCCCTCCTTCACCGAAAGAGCTTCTAGCTTCTCAGCTACTTTCTCGGCACTATCATTTTTGCCAGATCCTGCCAAGACACAGGAACGCAGTAAGAAAGAATCACCGCTCTGCCCAGCCCCGTGGCAGCGGACAGACCACTTCCCTGTGTGCCTCCGGGTAAACACGTGCTCACGCCTGGGACCCCGCTCAGGATGCTTGGCGACCAGCATGGGGCCCTGAGTAAGCAGGTGACCACGAGGACCTCTCCAAGCCTCTGCAGCCCCTGGGAGACTCCAGGAGACGTCGTGACTTGGCTGCTAGGCCAGGCCAGAAAGCACATGCACGGGGCCCCAGTGGCTGGCTTGCCCCTCAGAAAGCACCCATGTACCGGGGTGGCTGCATTGCCCTTAACAGGTCAAAGTGGTCACAGCCTCCCGGAATGCTGCTGTGGCAGACAGAAAAAGCACCCGCCTGGGGCTGCAGTCAGGTGCAGAGTGAGTCTGCAGAGCCCCCCCGGGCGCCCGCCACCCCATGGGCATGGCACCTTTCTTTTCTCTCTCTTCAATCTCTTTCCTGCATTCTTCAAACTTCGTTTTGAATTTCTGTGCATCTGCAGAGGTGAGAAAAGATACCCCCCTTAAGGTCCCTGAGCAGTGAGGAGTACGTGTCCTGGTGGGTCTGAAACTCCAAGATTCATAAGGCCTGTCCCCGGCTGCCCCAACCCTCCACCTCCCTGCCTGACTTGGCACCCATCTGGGCAGGGCAGGGTAGTCTTGCTCCTGCCAGGCGCTCTGCTCTCTGCTCCTGCAGGCCCCATTCCCAGAGGAGAGGCGAGGTCCACTCAGCACTGGATGTTCAGTTACTGGGGTGCTGAGCCCCAGCACCCAACCAACCCCCCAGGGCCCACTGGGTGCTGCTTTTGACAACCCGAGCTGGAAAGATGTCCCAGCAGGGGAGAGGTCTGCCTGGGCACTGCCCTTGCTGGCACTCAGGCCATGGTGAGAGAACAGGTCGGCCCTGGGCAGACTGCCAGCACAGGCCTCTGTGAACTCAGCAAAGGAACCACACTGTCATGGACTCAAGAGTCTGGGCAAGACCTCGAGGGCACCGAGATCCCTTCCCCGAGGGCCCATCAGGCAGGGCAGGAACAGTCCCCACCACACGCTTCCCAGCTGCCGTCAACTCTCCCAGGAAAGCAACAGCACTGGCGTCTGCAACCAAACCGCTACACCGTTAAGAAGCAGCGGCAGGCTGGCCCAGGCCTGCTTACTCTCGGCGTTAAGGAAGCGGATGGCCAGCAACTCCTGCTTGGGGCACTCGTCAGCGAAGTCTGCGTGGGTATTCCAGACCCAGGCACGGTCACTGCCTGCGTTCGGCTTCAGCTCCATCATTGGCGTGACTGGAGAGAGAAGCCCCATGAGAATGGTGCAGCTATCAAGCTGGCCCACCCACCCTGACCCCTGAAGGCCCGAATTGGGGCAAAACAGGCCTGGTTTGGGGTTTGCCAACCAGGCTCAGACAAAGTCCTGTGGGGTCTGGATTTTACCCAAACCTCTGAAAACATCCTATGTTCACTTAAAGCCAGGACCGCCCTAAATCTGGGAACAGGGTGGCCCATTCCCTGACCACGAGGACACCTCAGCGAGGGTTTCCAATCCCAACTCAGCCAAGGCCTCCAATGCCACCATAGTTGCTCACGCCCAGCCCCACGGCCCTGCCCCTGTCTGAGCAGCCCCCAGACCCAGCGCAGACATGGGCCACAAGGCCTGGTGCGCCCAGCCCTTCCAGTGAAGGGCACCCACCACGTGGCTGTGTCCATGCTTGGCCGCTCCATCTGGGACCTGGCCCACAGAAAGTGGGGAGCGGCAGAGGAGCGGAAGCCAGGACGTGGAGTGATCACTCAGGAAGGCCATGGTCAGACCAGGGCAACCACTCTCAGCCTTGCACTGTCCAGGGACACCACAGGGAACGAGGCCACCAGAAGTGGACACTGAGGGCCTCGTGACCTGCTCGTACGTCACAGAAGGTTGAGCCACGGCCGGGAATAAGCACAGCTGTCCATCTCCTTAGACCTCGCACAGACTCAAGGGGGACGAGCTCCCCAAGAAACAGGAGCACCCCAGAGCCACGCTCACCCCACGGCCCTGGCAGAAGCCTCCTGAGATACAGGACATGCCCAGCCTCAGGAATACGTCACATTCTAAACCGAGAGCGTCATCCCAGCCCACAGACACCCAGTGATCCCGCATTCCTACAGGGCACCAGGCCTGGGACCCACCTGCAGCTCACAGCAAACAACCCAGTGACTGGCCTGGCTCTGAGAAAAGCAGGGGGTCAGGGAAAACCCCCAGGGAAACACCTCAAATTGGGTTGGAAGACAAGGACCAGGCCAGAGCTGATGGCCTGGGCAGGGTGGGAGGACCATGGGGCAGGGACATGGAGTCTGGCCCGTGAAGGCCAGGGGGACTGTGGTGCCAGGAGGCCCCTCCCTGCTCATCTGGCCACATCACCCTCCAGGGCTGCTCCCTCTGGTTCCTGCCAGGGTCACCTGTGTGCCCAGAGGAGGGGCCCTGCCCCGCCGGACACTTTTGCTTCCAGACACACACTCGCGGCTCCAGAGCAGCCCAGTAACCAAGGGACTGAAACGGGGGGAATCTTACTGTCACCCCTTCGCCAGCCAAGCTGCAGGTGGCTTTCCCTGGACGCCCCACACTGTGCCCGGGGCCACCTACTGTAGTGGTTGGCGCAGATCTTGAGGGTCTTGTCCCTGCGCATGAGGAGGCGGATGGTCCCCTTCTCCTTGTGCTTCAGCAGTTTGACGTCCCCGGTGCCCCGCTCCTTCCACTCTGGGAGGTCGTTCTCTGAAGCGAACCGGAACAGCTTGGCCCGCCTTTGAGGAAAGCCATTGAGCGAGGGGTTAGGCAAGCACGGAAGGGGACGAATGAGCCTGCGCCCGCGGCGTCACGAGACACCCTTGCCTTTCTTTTTACTCCCAGAACCACAAGTCAAGACGTCAACAAAAGAGTGAGGCGGCTCAACAAACTCCAGGTTTTTACTTCACAATAAAAAAAGAAAAAAATTTCCTAGAAGTTGCAACATATTCCAACAGAAAGACCTGACCTCTCAGAGAGCCCACCACGTCCTGGGCAAGGCTGCAATCACGGGACGGGGGGCTCCCTGGCGTCCCCGGCGCCACAAGGGCAGCACGAAAGTAGGCAGGAGCCGAGGAGCCTTCCCTCTGCTGGGAAGACAGGGCTGCAGGCCTCTGCTCAGGCCGCCAGGCTCTGGCCCAACAGCCCGCCTTCCTGTCCAGAGCAGCCCTGCCCTTTGCTTCCCCACAGGACCCCAGCTCAGCCGGTCCCTTTCCTGTGGAAGACTCTGCTCTCCGAACTCAACTCTGTCAAGGGAGATGCATCCTCAGGAAGAAGTCCCAGGCCCATCATGAGGGCCCCAACCCCCTCAGGATGCCAGGAGGTGCAGCAGCATTTCTATGCAGATCAGAGACCCAGAAAACCAGTATCTTTATGGAGCCGCCCAGCACCCTCTGAGACCCAAGGGGTGCAGACAGCTTCTCCTTCCCCAGACCCTTGGGAGTGGTGGGGAGGGGCTGGTCTCTCCAGCCTCCCTGTCTTAGAGGGAGGAGTCGCAGTGCTGGGATCCCCTCTGCTTCCCTCCCCTGACCCACAGCAAAGCACTCAAACCATAACCTGGCATCTTGGACAGAATCTGAATGGGTGGAGAGTTTGCTTCCCCCTGATTTCCACTAACTTGTAGCTACATTAGCGTCTCCTGCGATCCTGCGTGTCCGCGCGGTGCCGTCACTTTGTTGCACACATCTGGATGCACGGCTTCTGTGACCACTGCTTCAAAGTGACACGGCCACCGTAGCTTCTTGTTGAAAGCACCAAGAATCACGTATGATTTTTAAAGAGTAACTTTAATGACTATAGCACTGCCCACTCTCATTTGTAATTCCAAGCATTGTTTTGTATACTAAAAGTATTGAATTGGAAATTCATAAACTTCAAAGTACCCCCACACTTAAGGAAAAAAGATAATAGTAAAGACCCGATGCTCAACCAGCGGCAGGGGGCTGAGAGAGTCTTAGAGGCAAGGGTGGCAAGGACAGGGGTCTTGGGGAGATGTCCCTTGTGGACAGAGCAGTGGTAACGTGACACCTGGGAGTGCCCATGCCCTCCCCAGGACTGGCCTCAGGGCAGCAGGGACACCCAGGACCTAGGAATGAGTTGATTCTAACAACAGCCTTGATTTCCACGTGGGAGTAGCCATCACAAAACTCTCCGTGTGGTTAAAGGTCAAGCCAAGACCTTGACACCCGTAAAAACCAGTTACTATCTTATACTAAAAATGCCTACTTCTGAAAACACACCAACTTACTTACATTTTAAAAAGCTCCTCTTCATCTTCTTCCAGCGTTTTAATTTCTTGCTCAGGAAGAGAAACTATTGGTTCAAACTGGGGGTCATGGTTGGACTCGTCGGCATTCTCGGTGGAGGTGTCGTGGTCCTCGTGAGTGTCCTGTGGAGGAGGGTGGAGATATGACCCTACTGGCCACGCCAGAGCTCACCAGTGGCCACAGCCATCATCCCCACTAGTGAAGGGCCTCACCACAAAGCAAGGGATTAAAAAAGCCTTTCAACCCAAAGCTTTTCTCCGGGATCTGCAGTGAGACACCGGACTCCGACACCCTCCCCCAGATGCAACAACCACACCTGCACAAACTGACTGGTCTCCCTAAACCCTGAAGCTCCCAGTGCCGGGGAGAAACTGCCCCAGGCTCCTCATCTGCAAGATGCAGATGCTGGTACTGCCACGCACAGACTACGGACACGATGATGGAGGAAAGAGAGCCTAGAAAGAAACACTACCGCTAAAACAAAGCAACCCTTTGAGTTTTTGCTGGTTGAGAAAAATCTGTGTTCTTGCTTAAGAGGAGAAAAAGTTGTGATGGGTCTGCTAGCGTTTATACAGGACTCACATTTCTGCCGGCAGTTATACCTAGGTTGGGAAAATTACGTTTAAAATTCAAAAGAATTCACACAAGAGCCACAGAATTCTAATCCAGTACAAAGAACTAACTGTAGAGCACAAAGGATCATGTTTTAGGTTGTCTCACGGAGCACGTGGCTTGGCAATCCATAGCCCGGGAGGATAAGACACCCAGACTTAGCTCCCGGGCTCTGCCCAGAAACGCAGGCCTTCGCCGACTCCTCGGCCGGATCGCACCGGGCCGCACGGCCACCCCCGGGCCCCCGCTGCCACAGGCCACCCGCCGGGTCGCGCGGGAGCGGAGGCCGGTGGCGGCTCAGGGACCAGCACCGGATGAATGGGGCTTTGCGCGGGCCGCGGGCGGGCGGGGGCCGTCTCGGTGTGGGGCCCTCGGGGATCGAGCGGGAGGCCTGCGCCTGCCCGCGGCCCGGCGGCCAGGAGTGAGAGCGAGGCCCGGCCGCCCCAAGGTCACGCGGCCCCGCGCCTGAGCCCGCTGGCCGGCGGGGGTTGGCGGCGGCACGGGCCTCCCACGTGGCCGCCGGCAGCGGCCCCGGCCCGCCCGGCCCCCGGCCCAGCCCGCCCAGCCCGGCCCACCTTGGCGGCCGCCATGGGCGCGGCGGCGGCGGCGGCTCGGCTGGCTCGGTCGTCGCGGGCTCTGCGGCCTCTCGGCGACTGGTCGCAGCTCCTTCCTCCGCGTCTGGCGCCGGCACCTCCCGCCCGCCCTCTCTTCCCTCCGCCCCGCGACCCGAACCCCGACCCCTGACCCCGGCGGCGGGAAACGCGCCGCGATTCAAAACCAGCGCAGCTTTATTGGCTCAGGCGGCGGACACTCTCATTGTCCAGCCCGCCCCGCGCTTCCCGCCAAAACGCCCGCAGCGCATGCCCGGCCCGCCCGGAGGCCGGGGAGCGCGCACTCCCGGCGGCCCTCGCGCGCACTTCCGTCCGCGGCCGCGCGCGCCCCTAGAGCTCGCGGACAGTGCTGGGGGTCCTAGCGGCGCGTGGCGATGACGTCGCCGGAAGCGGGGACGATAGAGACGCGCCGCCTCAGCTGCGCGCGCCGGCTGACGAGAGAGCGGCAGGCGAGGAGAGCGGTGGGCGCGGGACCCTGCCTGGCTGGCTGCGCAGCCCGTGCCTGAGACCCGGACCTGAGCGCAGAGGGTACGAGTCCCGCCCCTGCCCGGGCCGGAGCAGGGCCGGCCTCGCCGAGTCGCAGCCGCTCTCCGCGCGCCGCCCGTGTGCCAGGCCCCGGGCGAGGCGGCGGACGGAGCGGACGATGGGTGACGAGCTCGACGGCGAAGTACGGTGAAGGGAGACCCTGGCGGAGCCGGGGGCGGGTGGTGAGATGGGACGGGGAGGGAGAAGCTCGGAGCGCGCGGGCCCCAGCCAGCCCGCCTGTCTGCTGTCTCCACGCAGGGCCGGGCGTGCGTGGGGGGCCCCGGCCAGGACGGCCCCAGCGTGCCGGGCAGCCCCGCGGCCCCGGGCCCCCATCAGGGGGAGGAGCAGGCCACGGGGGCCGGGGCCGCGGGACCGGGTGCTCAGCCGGGGCCCTACGGCTACATCCGGGCTGGCCTGTTCACCTCGGAGATCTTCAAGCTGGAGCTTCAGAACGTGCCGCGCCACGCCAGCTTTAGCGACGTCCGGCGCTTCCTGGGCCGCTTCGGGCTGCAGCCCCACAAGACGAAGCTGTTCGGGCAGCCTCCCTGCGCCTTCGTGACCTTTCGCAGCGCCGCCGAGCGCGACAAAGCCCTGTGTGTGCTGCACGGCGCCCTGTGGAAGGGCCGGCCGCTCAGCGTGCGCCTGGCCAGGCCCAAGGCTGACCCCTTGGCCCGGAAGAGGCAACGGGAGGACCAAGGGGAGCCACCTGCCACCCCCGCCACGTGCATTGCTGATGTGGTGACCCCTCTTTGGACGATGCCCTACGCGGAGCAGCTTGAACGGAAGCGGTTGGAGTGTGAGCAGGTGCTGCAGAAGCTTGCCAAGTGAGTGTGGGTGCAGACACTCCTGGGCAGAGCGCCCATCGGCGGCTCCCTGTGCGCTCAGCCTGCGCAGATACCCCTTTGGGGAGCCAACCAGTAAAAACCCTGTGTTACCGGTCGGGACAGTGAGGTCCCAAAAAGGGGCCCAGGTGCTTGGGCAATTGGAGCCTGACCTCTGCCCCTCCTTTGCCCCGCAGGGAAATCGGGAGCACCAACCGCGCCCTGCTCCCTTGGCTGCTCTTACAGAGGCACAAACACAACAAGGCCTGCTGCCCACTGGAGGGGGTCCGGCCATCACCTCAGCAGGTCAGGGCCTCTGCTCTCACAGAAGCTCCTCCCTCCTGGCTCTTCCATCTCTCTTCCTGCTGCGCATCTGCTTATGGTTCTCATCAAGTGCTTGTTAGTTGTAAGCCTTTTGCTCGGGGCTGCCAGGGCCTGCAGGGGAACCAGGGCCTTGGTCACTGCTGTCTTTTGCTGTGCACCCTCCATGCACGAGTGCTGGACCGCTGGGGTAAGGGTGGGCATCTCTGTTTCCTTCTCCTCTCTTTGCAGACCGAGTATCGGAACAAATGTGAGTTTCTTGTTGGCGTTGGGGTGGATGGGGAAGACAACACAGTCGGCTGCCGGCTTGGCAAGTACAAGGGCGGGACGTGTGCTGTGGCAGCCCCCTTCGACACCGTGCATATCCCTGGGGCCACCAAGCAGGTGGTGAAGGCTTTCCAGGAGTTCATCCGGTGAGGACACGTGGCTGGGCTGGTGGCTCCGGGACATCCCGAGGCAGTCTGGGAGCAGAAGACCTGGGTCCTATCTGGGGGGTCTGGTGGGTGTGGCTGGAGGAGAGAGCAGGGACGCTGCTCACCCTATCTTGGTCGGCAGATGTCAGGGACTTAGGGCCATCTGTGGCTCCCACAGGTCCACTCCCTACTCGGCGTATGACCCGGAGACATACTCGGGTCACTGGAAGCAGCTGACCGTGCGCATCAGCCGCCGTGGCCAAGCCATGGCCATTGCCTACTTCCATCCGCAGGTCTCAAGCGGGTGGCTTGCTGGGGGAGGGGTGTCTGGGCCAGAGCAGACTTCGACACAGTCTCATGGGCTTTTTCTACTGCCTGCTCCAGAATCTGAGCCCTGAGGAGCTGGAGGGGCTGAAGGCTTCTTTGGCACAGCACTTCATGGAGGGGTCAGGCAAGACCAGCGGGGTGACTTGCCTCTACTTCGTGGAGGAGGGACAGCGGTTAGTAGTCCAGGTGGGGCTGGGCGGGTTTCTCCGAGGACTGGTGACACCGATAGACCCACCTTCCCGCCCACAGAAAGACCCCCAGCCAAGAGGGCCTGCCTCTGGAGCACGTGGCCGGGGACGAGTGCATCCGCGAGGACCTGCTGGGGCTGACCTTCCGGATTTCCCCTCACGCCTTCTTCCAGGTGACCAGATCCCTGGGCTCCGGGCTGGTGCAGCAGAGAGGGGAGAGCATCCAGGCAGGGAGCTGCCAGGGCTGTGAGGTCGGCCACCTGGAAGAAGGGCTACTAACCGTGGCCACTCGCTAGACCCTGGTGACCACCCTGTGGGAGGGTGGCTTGTGGGCACGACACCAGGCTCTGGCACTGGTGGGGTCTGGTATCTGCTGCTGCAGGGGTCTCATGGGTCCAGCTTTCAAGGAGGTGGGAGGGGGGCAGCATTGAGTTGCTTTCTTGGGCCGGGAGACTGGGTGTGGATGGAGGGGCCCTGGGGCCCTCAGGCAGTTAGAGGTGGAGAAGGGAGTCGGGGGGGGGGGCGACCAAGAGCACAAGCGCCTGGGGATGCAGACACTGGGGGGCTGGTGGGCAGTGGATAGGCTGCTCTGATGCGTAACCCACACCCAGGTGAACACCCCCGCGGCTGAGGTGCTCTACACGCTCATCCAGGACTGGGCCCAGCTGGACGCAGGGAGCACGGTGCTGGACGTGTGCTGCGGCACCGGCACCATCGGCCTGGCTCTGGCCCGGGTGAGCCCTCCTACCCCGGTCAAGAGCATGCTCTCCCCCACCCCACCCTTGTGTCGTCACCCGTCCTGTCTGTCATGACCCCCCTAAGATGACTTCAGACTGTTCCAGGTCCTCTTCCGCTGCCCCCCAGAAGGTCCAGGGGTGGGGAGGGGTGCCATCAGTCTGCCCTGTTTTTGCTCCAGAAGGTAAAGAGAGTCGTGGGGATCGAGCTGTGCCAGGAGGCTGTGGAGGACGCCCGGGTGAATGCCCTGGACAACGGTGAGAGCTAGCGGGCCTCACAGTGGGTGGCAGGCCCTGTGTGTCCCTCCACAGGGCACCTGGGACCCACCCAGTGGCTCCTAGGGCTCATGGGGTGGGGGCAGAAAGGGCCCCTACTGCGCGGACCTATTGGGCGCCCACGATGCCTGGGGCTGCCCCGCAGGGAAGGGTTTTCTTGAGGTGTCTTCTGGGGGCTTCTGGACATGGCTGGGCAGATCTCTGGGGGGTGTCCCGGGCCTCATGGCAGGGCTGCTGCTCTGTCACCTCCAGAGTTGAGCAACGTTGAGTTCCATTGTGGGAGGGCCGAGGACCTGGTGCCTGCACTGGTGAGCAGACTGGCATCCCAGCAGCTCATGGCCATCCTGGACCCACCCCGCGCCGGTCTACGTGAGTGGTGTCCACCTGAGGGGTGGTGTGGGGAGGCAGAGGGTGGCCCACTAGGCTGCCTGGTCTCGGGCCCCTGTCTGCTCCTTGAGGGGGAGCCATTGGGGACTCTCCCTTGAGGGGTCTGTGCCTCCCCAGATTCCAAAGTGATCCTGGCTGTCCGCAGAGCTGAGAACCTCAAGCGACTCCTATATGTCTCCTGCAACCCCCGGGCAGCCATGGGCAACTTTGTGGAGTGAGTGTGGGGCATGGGTGGACGGGGCCTCACCCCAGGAGACCCGGCTGTACCCACGCAGTTGACCATGGCACTCCCTCCCATACAGTCTCTGCAGGGCCCCGTCGAACCGGGTGAAGGGCAGTCCCTTCCGGCCAGTTAAGGCTGTGGCCGTGGACCTGTTCCCACAGACCCCACACTGTGAGATGCTCATCCTGTTTGAGAGAGTGGAGCACCCCAATGGTATGGGGGCCCTGGAGCCCCAGGATCCTCCAGTCCAGCCCCCACCAGGGCCCCCAGGTGACACCCCACCAGAAACCAGGGCCTCCCCTGCTTCTTAGTCCTCTGGGGCAGCAGAAACCAGCCTTTCCAGAACAGCACCCAGACTGCATCATGGGCAGAATCCTGGGGCTCCCCAAGTCCTTGCCCTGCCCGGCCTGGCATACTCAGGCAGTAGCCACAGAGGGTACAAGACCCCTGTCCCCGTGGGCTCCTGTGGCCTGCTCTCCCCTCACCCCCAAAATGGGCCGCAAGGGCTGGAATAAACAAGTGCTGAACTACCAATGTTTGTGATAAGAACTCAGAGCCTGGCACACAGGGACTCTCCTCTACCCTCACCACAGGTGCAACGGGGCAGGGCCAGAAGCGCTCATAAGAATTGGCCCAATTGGAACAGTTCTCCCAGCTCTTCGCGTGGCCGAAAGTCCCGGTGTCCCAGCAGAGAGCCTGCTGTCTGACAAGAGACACAGGCCTTGTGGCCAAGGGCCAACTGTACACATGGTGTGGGGAGCACAGAATGAGATGCTGCCCTACTGCCCTTCCCCACCCTCATTGCAGTCCCATCCCCAAAGGGACATACCTCCCAGTGACCACAAGAGCTAGGGGTGGGGTTGGGACACCACTCAGCTGCTCTGGCCTTCAGGGCAGCTCTAGCCAATTAAGGACCACCTCATGGCCAGAAGAAAGACAGACCAGCCATTTCCTTTTGGACATTTTGCTTTATACGTTCAGACAATCAAGGCTCACCCCTATAGCCATGGCCCAGCTGCCACCTGGGAGGTACACGAAGGGTGGTGGCCACCCAGAAGTGGCCTCCGCATAGGCTCCCCCTGCCCTCTGCCCCCTCAGTACGGCTGTGTTCACAGGATACTTGCACCCATACACGGGACAGAGGAAGGACTCGGGGAGACCTCAATGAGGCTCACCTGCCTCCAGTGTGCACAAAGCTTTGGTTCGAGGTGGTGCATCTGACTGTTTTAAGGGCAAACAGTTATAGTCAAATGGTTATTCACAACTGCAGAAAGGGCAGGACAGAAGCAAGTGTGTAATTACAGCAACTCGATTTGCGGACTCTCTTTTACAAAGGTCGGCACAGGCGCCAACCTCAGTCACGGGGCGTGGCAGGGCATAGAGAATACTGTCCTGTAAAAACACCACCCATAGGGGAGGTGTCAAGCACTGTGCCATGAGCACACGGTGCCCTGAACAGGTGCCGGGGGCGGGGAGCCAACGGCTCCCAACCAACTTGGACTGCTGGGACTCAGTGGGAACAAATCTACCCCACACCTGTCCATAGGGGCCACCTAGTCACCTGGCTGCACCAGACGGCTGCTCTCAAGACCCAGTGCCGCCCCAACATGCTCGCACCAGCTCTGGACAGGAGCACCAGCATGTGAACACACTGCACTGAGGGTCGTTTCCTCTCAAGTCCACGAGCTAAAATGCATTAACTGTTCACATCTGCTACGTGATTCCAAATCTATCTTCTACTCTCACTGTAAAAGTTTCTTTCCAAACGCTAAAATATCATAAAAGCTTTAAAAATTGATGGGTGGACAGACTTGACTGTGCAAAAATTTAGTAAAAAACTGCCAGAGGCCAGCGAAGGTGAGGGGCCTCAGTGTCTAAGAAGGCATGTTTTGGGGGCATTAAGACTTACTCAGAAGAATGGACTGCACCCCCCCAGCCCAGGCAGGGGCAGCAAGCTGGGCAGGGACAGGTGCCTTCATCCACGTCACGGGCAATGCATTTCAAGGCAAAGAATGATCACCTTGGTGGTTTGCCTACAGCCTCTGAAAAATAGTTCTGATACTAAGTTGTGTTTATTTTAAACCAAAGAGATCTGAAATACTCCTTCCTAACTATAACTTTTTTGGAGAAAAAAGGAAAACCCAGGAGGCGGGGAAGGGGATGGGGTGCCAGCGTGCATCTTCTGGCCAGGTCCCTACGGTGCCCGCAGGAGCACCAGGCGCAGGGCTTTCTCATTTCATGTCATCCAACTATCATTTCTTGTCAGCGCCTGTTACATACTAAAATTCATGAAAACCTTCATAACACCAGTCTGCAGCATGTCCACACAAGCAGAGGTCCATGGCGACCTCCCACCTTTCTGTGTCCACCTGTGTGGCAGGCTGAGTCGATGCTTTAACATGGCCACCCAGACCTGTGGGTGGCCCCCAAGGAAGAGCTGCGTGGACCTGGCTGTCAGACACGCAGTGGCAGGGGACCGTGGACTGGAGACCCGGGGCTGCAGAGTGAGGGCAGGTCTCCCCCGCAGCAGAGCTGGCAGCCCCTGAGCCCGGACCACCAGCCATCACACGTCCACAGTGCACAGGGGCTCGCCGCCAGGCTGCGCAGATGCCACAATGGACATCTTGGGCTTCTTCCGCGTCTCCTCCTGGAAGAACAGCCAAGGTCAGGGATGTAGGCGACATGGGAACCTGCAGCCCAACCTCGGTGAAAGGCCGGTGGCGGGGCTGCAGAATGTGCGCGATCGCAAGTCACCGCGTGCTGGCACTTCTGTGGGCATCAAGACGCATGCCCGGGAGTGGAGGGTCAAGGAGGTCACAGCCACCAGGGGTTTGAAGCTGCCCCGACAAGCCCTACAGGGACCCCACATCAGTGCACAGGAGGCCAGGGCCACCAGCTCTCCAGCACTGCCACAGCCTGAGGGCATGCGGACAGGCCTCACCCTCTCCTCCGCCAGCCTCCGCATCTCCTCCTGCAGTTTGCTCAGGATGTGCAGGTTGGGCTTGTTCTTCCGGGCAAACTGCTGCAGCTCGATCACACTCTTGTCCGACGTCTCCTGGGGAGCAGAGTCCGCTCGCAGGACCGTCTGGGGTCACCCCTCCCTTGACCCGCCTGGCTGGCTGCCTGCCAGCTGTTCCCCACTTCTGCCACTGCCTCCTGTGCAGGGTGCTCCCCCGGCCCCCTTGGCCTCTGACATAGCCACTGGCCAGGCACTTGACATGCCCAGAGCCCTCAGGCAGGAGCAACCAGGACACAGCCTCAGCCGGGGGGACAGCACACTGCAGGACAGGACTCGCCCCGGCACTGCGGCCCCTGGGAGCCTGTGGGGCCCAGACGCTGAGCTCCCTGCAGGCCCGTCGAGGGTGAAGAAGCCATATCTGAGGATGCCTGCTGGCCGTGGGTGCCACACTCCCCTGCCTCTGGATGGACCCCTCGCCCGCCAGCTCCAGGGGGCTCCCACCACGGGCCCAAGCAGGCTTTCTCCCCTCACTCACAGCCCAGCACAATGCACAGAAGTAGAGCACAGACACGAAGGCAGAGGCTCAGCAACACAGGGCCAAGCACCTCGGGGCCCAGTGTCCCCTCCCCTCACCCACCCTGTCAGGCCGAGAGCAAGGAGCTCTTCACAGACGGCCTGGGGGTCACCCCCCACAGTCCCCACCCTCCACACCCACCACTCACAGGGGTGCTGGTGACCCAGACCGTTTCTGTAAACGTCAGGGAAAAAGTCAACATAAACCTCGCTTCCCTGTACTTCTCTCCACCCCAAACACAAAAACCTAAGGGTATTGGCTAAAATCTTGAGATCTTGGCCCAAAGAGCAGAAACAAAACAGATGACACACATGGGCTGTTGAAAGTTGGTGGCCAGGGAGAGCTGTCTGTGTATGGTCTGCTCGCTCTCCCTCTAGCCCTGGCCCGCACCCCATCCCCTCCCCATGCAGCCAGAGCCTGACTCTGCCCCCGGCCCCCTGTGCCAGTGGGGGACCCCATTACCTGTTTGACCATCTTGCTGCTTTCACGGCCATACATGCGCAGCAAGGACCCCCAGTTCTTGACGTGTGGGTGCAGCAGCTGAAGGATCTTCTGAGAAGCTAACTGTTTCCCAACTCGCTTATTCTTGCCTGAGAGGAAATGTAGAGAGAGGGAGTCACAGATACCAGCCATCCACAAGGCCACCTCGTCCAGACAGGGGTACTCCCGACGGGAGGGGGCAGAAGGCGCAGCCGCTGCACTGGGCACAGCACCTCAGCCCTGCCCATCCTGCAGAACAGCCCATCAGAAGCTCGGGGAGGTCAGGACACACCCAAGGCCATAGCTTATGAGGCCTCCCGGCCCCCAGCCCACATCTGCCGACACAGAGGACGCACCTGCAGGGCAGACACAGGGGTGGGGGAGCATCCAGAGGGCATCCTGTGCTGGGGACGTTTCTAGATGGAGAGAAGGTGGGGCCAGGGTGCAGAACAGGCCTGGAGAGCAGCAAGGGCCTCTGGCTCAGATGGGGGATCTATCCTATGCCCTGCCCACCTGCTCAGGGCTGGCCTCAGCAAGGAATGGTGTCTGCAGGACACAGGGCACACCCAGGGCCTGCTTGGTCATGACCTTCTCACTTACCCAGCGCTGGTCTGTGTTTACAGTAGTTACACAAAGTTCAAGTAAGGTTATATCCAAACACCAGATTAGGTGAAGAGCACAGTTGGTGCCCAGCAACAGCAGAGGGCCCTGCGGGGGGCTCTGCTGCTGTCTTAGGAGGCTCCTGCTCCCTTTACAGGGACCGAGGGCTGGACAGGGGCAGTGGTGGCAGCCGCAGGGGAGCAACACAGCCCAGCCAAAATGACCAGCCTGGGGACGGGACACCCACAGCTGCACTCAGGTCAGCTGTGACTCAGACGTGGACATGGGATGCTGTGGGCACAACCGTGGGCAGTCAGCAAACAACTGAGGCTCGGCTGATGCCAGGGCAGTGGTCCTCGGGATCACTGAAAGCCTGTGTGTGGGTGTATTGGGGGAGGGGTGTGTGTCTTACACCAGCCGCGCACTGTGTGCTTGCCACACGCCATGACATATTCACTCTTCTGGTTTTTACCAGGAACCACTTCAAACTTGATGGAGGTGTCCCCCATCCCATGGTTTCTGTAGGAGAAAACAGACAGTAGGTGACATCAACTGAGGGGGAGGAAACGGCTGCTTCCAGAAAGCCCTCCAAGGGCCCATCAAGACAGAACCAACCCTTCTCGCCAAACCGCTGCTCCAAGGAGGGACTCTCCCACCACACGCCATCCGGCCCCTTGGGTGGAAGGGTGCTGGGCACCCAAGAGAGGCTCCCATGCCCGATGGCCAGGGAAGCGCCCCCCTCCCCTTACCTTTTAAGGCACTCATGGAGGATCTGGTAGGGAGATAGCAGTCCAGCCTTGCTGGTCAGCTCGTAGACTCGCGAGTCCTCGATACTGATGTGGTTAAAATACTACAAAATGAAGCAGCCGGTCATAGTGCTGGCCACTCCCGCGGCCCCGTGAAGCGGCTCCCGTGCTGCCGCCTCCCCTGGGGCCTCCTGCCCCCACCACTACCTCTCGGAGACATTGCATCCCACATCCCACACCTCCCCACCCAGATGCCCGAGACACAAACGAGGAATGGCAAGGGCCGGGCTGCCTGCCGCTGGCCTGGGGAGCCCATCCTGAATCAAGAGGCTGATCAGACGACCGGTCAGAAGTCTAAAGACACACAACCTTCGGAAAAAAGCTTGAAAACCATCATAAGTGAGGTTATAGAAGAGAGAAAGTGACCAGACACGGCAGAACAGAAACGTGACCAACGTTCTTAAGAGGCGACGCCCAACTGGTTCAGGGAAGAAAAAGGAAGCTGGTGACAGGGGCGTTGCCAGCCCAGAGGTGGCTCTGACCCCATGGCCCCCGGCTCCCACTCAGGAGTGTGGGCCCCCTCCCGGGTTGGCCATAACGGAGAACCACATGCTCCTTTGAGGCCTCTCAGAGAGGTCCCTTCCCAGACTGTCCAGCTTCTAGGGCCCCTCGGCTTGTAGCAGCATCAACCCCAGCCCTGCCCTCTTCATATAGAAGCCTTGGAACCTGCTGCTCTGGCAGAGAGGGGGCTTCCTCCTCACCCAGCATCAGGAGGAGGCCCTGGTTCCAGCAAGCAGGAAATCATCCCCCTCTAAGCACAACCCCGCGCCCCCAGCACCTCAATGGGTCCGCCAGCCAGAGGCACCCCGAGCCCCTTAGTCAGGGTGTCTGCAGAGGCATCGCTGTGTGAGCCAGGCTGCTCAGACCCCTGGCCACGAGGGATGAACCCAACCCCCAGCACCACCCCTCCCCGGGCACTGGGGGAGGCAGAGGACAAGGCTGGAAGTCCAACCTCCGACTACATGATGGTTCCCCTGGCAACCAACCCCCATCCTCGGGGCTTCCAAAATTCACCTCCTGAACATGAACTCAGGCGTAGTTGAAGGGGTTAGAATAGAACGTTCCCTTCACTTTTATCAACTGGAACTATTTCAGGAACTGGAGACAAAAACCAAACGTTAATTTATTTACTACGTTAGAAGGTCCCACCAGGAACCAAGGACAAAGACCAAACGTGTATTTTATATCACAATATCACAAACACATACACACCTAACAGCCCCAAAATACATGAAACAAAACCTGACAAGTGAAGGGAGCAATAAACAATTAAACAGTAACAGCTGGGGACTCAACACCAGTCCAGACAGAAGACCCACCAAGAACGAGAACAGCAAACCCCACACCAGCTCAACCCACAGACGCCTGTTCACTCCACTCAGAAACACACAATGCACATCCTCTCAGGCGGTCACAACACAAGCCTCAGTAAACTTAGAAGGACTGACTGAAATCACAAAAACTATGTTTTTGAACCACAATGGAATTAAGTTAGAAATCAATAACCAAAGGAAATTTGGGAGATTCACAAATATATGAAAAGTAAATGCTCCTAAAATAACCACTAGTTTAAAGAAAAAAATTACAAGAGAAATCAGGAAAATACCTTGAGACAAATGACAAAAGAAACACAACACATATTAAAGCAAAATTATGGGATGCAAAATAGTACACAGAAGAAAATTTATAGCTGTAAACTCCATATTTAAAAAGAAGACCCCAAATCAATACCTTAATCTTAAGACACTAGAAAAAGAAGAACAAACTAAACCCAAGGCTGGCAGAAAAAAAGAATAATAAAGGCAAGAGCAGAAATAAATAGAGAATAAAAAACCAATAGGAAAAAATCAACAAAACCAGAAGTTGGATATTTGAAAAGACGAACAACATTGACAAACCTTTAGTCAGACCAACCAAGAGAAAGGAAAGACTCAAACTGCTAAAAATCAGGAATAAGGGACTTCCCTGGTGGCGCAGTGGTTAAGAATCCACCTGCTAATGCAGGAGACACGGGTTCGAGCCCTGGTCCGGGGAGATCCCACATGCCGCGGAGCAACTAAGCCCATGTGCCACAACTACTGAGCCTGTGATCTAGAGCCCATGAGCCACAACTACTGAGCCTGCGTGCCACAACTACTGAAGCCCACGTGCCTAGAGCCCATGCTCTGCAACAAGAGAAGCCACCACAATGAGAAACTCGCGCACCCCAATGAAGAGCAGCCCCTGCTGGCTGCAACTAGAGAAAGCCTGCGTGCAGCAATGAAGACACAATGCAGCCAAAAATAAAAATAAATAAAATAAATTTATTTTTAAAAAGTTTAAACAAAAGGATCATAACGGAATACTATGAATGTGTATTTGCCAAGAAATTAGATAACCTAGATCAAGTGGGAAAACTCCTAGAGAGACACAAAATCCCAAAAGTGTCTCAAGAAGGAGTAGAAAATCTGAAGATGTATAACAAGCAAAAACATTGAATCAGTAAATAAATAACTTCAAAACCAAGCAAAGTCTAGGCTTGGACTGTTTCACTGGTGAATTCTACCAAGTGTTTAAAAAATTAATACCGGGACCTCCCAGGTGGTCCAGTGGTTAAGTATCTGCCTTCCAATGCAGGGGACGTGTGTTTGATCCCTGGTCAGGGAACTAAGATCCCACATGCCGCGGAGCAACTAAGACCGTGTGCTGAAACCTCAGAGCCTGCACGCCACAACTAGAGAAGCCTGTGTGCTGCAATGAAGACCCAGTGCAGCCAATAAATAAATAAATAAATAAATGAAGGAATAAATATTGTGCTTGCATGGTATATCTTTTTATTTTTGGCTGTGTTGGGTCTTCGTTGCTGCGTGCGGGCTTTCTCTAGTTGTGGCAAGCGGGGGCTACTCTTCATTGCAGTGTGCGGGCTTCTCATTGAGGTGGCTTCTCTTGTGGTGGAGCACGGGCTCTAGGCTCACAGGCTTCAGTAGTTGCGGCACACAGGCTCAGTAGTTGTGGCGCAGGGCTTAGTTGCTCCACAGTATGTGGGATCTTCCTGGATCAGGGCTCGAACCCATGTCCCCTGCATCGGCAAGCAGATTCTTAACCACTGTACCACCAAGGAAGCGTGTGGTTTATCTTTAAAAAAAAAAATTAAGGGCTTCCCTGGTGGCGCAGTGGTTGGGAGTCCGCCTGCCGATGCAGGGGACACGGGTTCGTGCACCGGTCCGGGAGGGTCCCGCATGCCGCGGGGCGGCTGGGCCCGTGAGACATGGCCGCTGGGCCTCTGCGTCTGGAGCCTGTGCTCTGCAACGGGAGAGGCCACAACAGTGAGAGGCCCGCGTACCGTAAAGAAAAAAAAAAAAACTAATACAAATCCTTCGCAAACTATTCCACACAATGAAAGAGGAAGCAACACTTTCCAACTCATCCTATGAGGCAAGTATTACGCTGATACCAACACCAAAGACATCATGAGAAAAGAAAATACAGAACAGTACCCCTTATAAGTACAGCTGCAAAAATCCTTAACAAATACCAGTGAGCCAAACCTATCAACGCATAAAAATGATTATACACCACGACTGAGTGGAATTTATCCCAGGAATGCAAGGTGTGTTTACCATTCAAAAGTCAATGAAACACCCCCCCCATCTGTAAAGTCAAAGACAAAAACCACGAGATCATCTCAACAGGAACAGAAAAAACAAAATCCAACACCCATTCTTGACAAAAACTGTCAACAAACCAGGAGTGGAAGAAACGTCCTCAATCTGATAATACTCACAGCTCACACAGCACGTGAAGTGGAAGAGGCCAGTCGCAAAGGAACATACATCGTATGATTCCACTGACAGAAGACGTCAGAATTGGCAAATCCAGGGACAGAAAGTAAATGAGTGGCTGCTGGGGGTTGAGGGGCTGGGAACGGGGAGAATGGGGGTGGCTGCTAATGGGGACAAAGTTTTTTTTTGGAGTGATGAAAATATTCTGAATGTACAAAAATCCACTGTACTGTGTAGTTTAAAAGGGAAAAATTTATGGTGTTATAAAAAAGAATGCATTCTTCAGAGTGAGAAGCCCTTGCTACAAATAACCATAGGACCATATTTACCCAAAAAAACTTTACAAATAGTTTTAAATGGTTCTTAACATAAAGAACAATCTAGGTTTTGCAGCCTCTGCCTCAAAGGCTCACTCCACTTTGGATCTGCTGTCAGCAGAGCATGGCTTCCTTCCGAAACATTTACCCGCAGCTTCTCACGACCCTCGGCAAGACACAAGGACAGAAATCTCTGACAAGAACATTTCCTCTGCTTGCAAAGACAAGCAGGTCTCCTCTTTGATGAAATACAAGAGACGGAGCACCTGGCACCTGGGCGATTAAACCCAAGCACAGCCTGACACCAGCGTGGGCTCACGACCCTCACCTCCAGCTCCTCGCTGTCTTTGGGCTTCTCCTCAGAGGTCTGTTTAACAAAGTCTGGGATGAGGATTTCCAGCGTGGCCCGGGCTGTGGAAAGAGGAACACTGAGGGTGAGGGTGGGGTCCCCACGGCCGAGGGAGCCTGGGCCCCGGGTACAGAGCCCCAAGGGCCTGCACGTGAGGCACAGGCAAAGGGTGTGGTGGGGAGCAGCAGCTGGGCCAAAAGGACACTCTGGGGAGGCGCCTGCAGGCCCGAGCGTAGGGGTGGCGAGAAGCCGAGTGCAGGCACCCCATGAACAGGGGTGCAAAACGAAGAGCACGTGGGGAGGAGCATGGGGTGGGGGTGGGAGGCGAGGCGCCAGCGCCATGAGGATGGCCCCACCCACTATGGGACCCTCACAGGCTTCTGCTCCGAGACCCCAGGAACGCCCCACTTGTGAAGCAGAAGAGCCTTTGGAGAGAATCTCTCTAAAATTGACAGGAGACCTCCTGGGGACCGGGCAGAGCTTGTGAACCCAGCACAGCTTCACACGGGGTCAGCCAGACAGTAAGGTGGGGTCCCATCACCCTCGACATTCACCACCAGAAGAGAGCAAGGCCCAGGGGCACTCTGAGCCCCGGAGCACAGACACTCCACCAACCCGAGACTCGGTGAGACTGCGATAAACGCTCCGCACTCTGTAAGAGGCAGAGCTGCTCTGAAGACAATGCGGCGATGGGGGTGCCAGGGCCCGGGGTGCATCCATCACGTGCCTGCGATGTGGTCCACTCCCCAGAAGAGGCCAAATAACCCTGGTGCTGGGGCTAAGCGGCTTCTGGAAAAGCACGCCAACAACAAGGAGTGCCGGGAATATAGCCAGCAGCAGGCCACGGGCAGGAGGAGCATCAGACTTCCACCAAAAACCACCAGCTTTCCCAAGGGCCTGCTTGGCTGTGTTCCAGGAGTGGCAGTCCCAAGTCTGGAGCTGGAAGGACTTGGAAAATGGTCCTCATGGACATCAAAACCACCTGAGGAAGATGCCGCCTGTTCTCCTTCTCAGCACACCCCTGCCTTGCTGGGTTTAAACAGACGGTGCCCTGGGCTCAGGCAGCACAGAGCAACCAGCATCTGTGAGTGCTGGGGACGGGGCGGGAGGCGCTGGCCCAGCCATCTGAGTGGAAAAGGGTCTTCTACTTTCATTTCTCACGTTTTACTTTTTCTATTTGAATCTTTTCCAGTGAGTACATAATTTAAAAAGATCCAAGTAGATGATTACATAAATAAAACAGACTTGCCCCATCCACAGCCTTCCCTAGCCATTGGTGGGCCAACACGGGTCTCTGACACCAAGCAGGCACATTACCAGCTTTATTCTTCGCGAGTTTTTTGCTGCTTGCCGTTCCAGATCCATAGGTCACACCATCGATGGTCACCGAGGCACCAAAAGGCTCACTTGGGTTCTCTTAAAATTAAAATTACCATTTTAAAACACACTTGCCAAGACGTTAAAAGCATACGTGCACACACACAATCTGCTCGCGCTGACAGACAGACGAGGTGGGGGTAGGGCTGCTGCTGAAGGCAGAGGCCTGCGGGGGGGGTCCCTGAGGCACTGGGGTGGGGCTGAGGGACAGTCAGCAGGCAGAGAGCATGGCCAGGAAGTCGAGGGGGACAGGGACCAACGTCTGAGAAAGATGGACGGAGGAGTGCAAGGGGTGGGATGCAGACATTGTGAGCCAGAGAAGCAGGAAGACAATAGCGGACGCTGAGCTTCTGGTTTTCACTAAGGAGTGATGCGGGCGGCCAGAGGACAGCTTGTGGCCATTGCAGGGCTGCAGCCCCTCCACCCTCGGAGGCGCAGTGGGAAGGGGGTGCGGGGAGGTGACCATCTGATCCCCCTCGACCTCCCCTCTCGTTCCTACCCAGCAGAGGGGAATGACAGTCAGCTCCCACCTCCCCAGCAATGACCCCAGTGACGTGCTTGATGCTTTAGGAGTGAGATGGGGAAGGTCACACTCACCACATTCAAAGAAGTTGTATACAGGGCGGACCTTGAGGACGCGCTGCATGTACTCATGCAGGATGCAGACCTCCGACTTCCCATTGGGGTTGATGACAAACTCTGTGACAAGAGGGGCCGTCTCAGCAACAGCGGGGGCTGCAGCGACCACACCCCAGCCCGCGGGGAGAGGACCTCTGCGCCGCAGGGCAGACACAGGCCGATGCAGCACCCTTGGAACACACATCCCAGGAACATCAGACCTGCGAGTCCCGTTCACCTTTCTTCGTGGGCGCGTCCTGCACAGACAGAGTGATGAGCTTCTGATTGGCCGGCAGGATGGGCCTCTCTGACTCAGCCTGTTTTCGCTTCATTTCTCGGTTGAACTGCCGACGCTCAGCCCATGTCCTGAACTTCTTCACGGTAACTTGCTCAAAATCAAAGCGCTTCTCCAGGTAGTTCCGAAACTCCTCGAGGTCTACACGGGATTCACCAGAGACCCAAGTCACGGGTGGAGGTCACGCCCTCCACCCGGTGAGCAGGACAGGTCCCAGCCACACGACACCCCCTTCCCCTTTCCTCTCCAAGGGCGAGGGAAGTAAAGAATCACGTCCCTTCATTCTGCCAGCTCAAATTACCCTGCCAGGTCCCCTAGGGACAAATTTCTGGCATGTCCTTTAGTTTATTTAGAACAAGAATAAGAATACAAAAATAAAAAAACAAAAATGAATCTAAAAAAAAAAAAAGCCAACCGCAACCAGCCTTTGGGACCTTTCTCCCCATATGGAAACAGGTGCTGGACGGCCAGCAGCAGCCGAGGCACCACGTGCCCACCATGGCCGCCCCCACGCCCTGCAGCAAGTAGGCAGCTCAGGGCCATGGCACTTGTTCCACCTCTCCCCCAGGACCCCAGGGCTTCCCATCAGTCTTGCTGGCGCCCTGCCTGCACCCCTCCTCCCACCAGGCAGATGCCTGAGATTCCACGTGAGCTACAGAACAACGTGCTTGCACACTTAGTGACAAACCAAAACCACATAGTTCTTTACACATGAGTGCAGAGAAGCGAGTCTGGAAACAAGCGCCATGAGGTCAGAGGTGGGAGGCAGTTGTTTTCAGAAAAACAGGAGCACACTCAGGTGTGTCCTGCATGTGCGGAAGGACGGTGTAAAGAGGCAGACCGTCAAGTTAGAGTCTTATAGGGAGGGCTCCCTTCCAGCTGTGTCCCGAGAACAGCCCACCCGCTGACAGAGCTAGCCGGGACGGGGAGCCAGACACCACTGTCCCCCTCCTCAGCAGCAGCCCCAGCCCCTCACATGCAGGAGTTCCAGACAGGCCGGGCAGTAGCACAGAGTGAGAGACCCCGAAAACGCATGGGGGCTAAGACAGCCTGCCACCATGGAAGAGATGCAGGAGGGACAGGGAGGAACGCCCCACACCTGAGAGCAACTGAGGGTCTGAGAAGGGGGCGGCATCCACACCACGTGGTGGAGACGCCCACTCTGCGCACTGGTACACCAGGACTCCATGCGAGCATGTCCCATTTTCATGAAAAGCAAGACTTGAGGAAAGATCGCGAACATGACCAAAGAAAAACGCCATCTGCAGGGCAGCACCAGTGTGCGGGTCGGGAGCAAGAGGTCAGCAGGCAGAATCTCCTAAGCTCAGGGAGACGGCCTCTCCAGCCATGCGGGAGTGGACAGGCAAGCACGGACAGGTCCCTTCCTCCTCAGGGACCAAGTTCACTCTGGAAACTTACCAACTGATTCATCTTTGCACACTTCCACCTTGGCCTTCACTTGCCCCAGGGCCCCGGGGGCGGCCTCGGCCGCCAGTGGATCCTTCTCATCTGGGGGCCCCAAGTCAGCCCCCAAGGAGTCGGGCTCTTCCAGGGGGAGCTCCAGCTCTGCAGATCGGCTCAGGGGCTTGGCGGGAGACACCTCCCCACAGGGGGCGAGCTCGCTGTTTTGCTCCCTTTCCTCATTGTCTTTCATTTTCTTGTAATGCAGACAGGGGATACTACTCAGAGGAGGGTCATGTTTCTGTGGACAGTGAAATTGCAACACAGATTACAAGGATGGCCCCAAACATCTGAACGTCCGATGCCTTTCACCTGCCTGTCTGGCTGCAATGCAACGTGGGCAGACATGCATGCTCCTCCTGCAACTTACGAGACTAAATTCATGACTGATGTGTCCCCTACCCGTATGCTTCCCGTTCCCAAGAAGTATGGCCTGGACCAGGTGACCACCCGAGACTCTCGGTGCAGGTACACGGGGACTCCGGAGTTATGGAACGTCATGATCCACCCGTCCGGCAGTGGTTCCGTAGGTGGACGGCCACGACCTGCACAGAAGACAAGAACACCCTGCAATCACTTAAAGACACTTGTAACTGAGTAAGAACTGTCAGGACGTTTCCAAAGTTACAACCCGTGTCAGAAACAACAGCAAGGTGGACCCAACGTTACAGAGAACCTCTAAAAAGTAGGAGGGGGGAACACCCCGCCCTCCACTAGAGAAAGCCCCACCCAGCCCCACCTGCAAAACTCTGCTCTCCCTCTGCTGCTGTGCCTGTCCCTCTGGGTGTGACCCACAGGCTCCAAGTCCCTCCGTGCAGCAGGAAGCTGTCCACCCTGCTCACTGCTATACTCCCCAGCCTAGAACGGCACAGGTACGCCACGGAGCCTAGAGCAGGGTTCTGCAAGACACAGGGCCTCGCCACAGCTCTGCCTCCACGGCTGGCAAGCACCGTGGACACTGACTCCCCGCCCGCCTCCCACAGGTGTGGCCAGAGGCACCGCAGGGCCTGGGTAGGCTTCGCTAGTAACTGCACATCTGTGGATCACTGCTCCCTGTGACCAGGTGACAAGCCTGTGCTGTTCAAGCTGCTACTGACAGCCCTGGCTGCTGAAAAAAGCACATGGCAAAGACTGAAGTAAAACTTATTTTTCTTAAGGGTATTGGGAACAAGTTAAAAATTCAGAAATGGAAGTGAAAAACCAAGTGAAATCTAAAAAGACACATACGAGTTGAAAACAGCACCAGCTATTCTCACAGAAAAGGGAATGACACCCTTGTGCCAGGTCTGACACCCACACCTGGCCAACACCAGCAGACACCTGTGTCAGGACAGCCCTGGGAGGGAATGTGAGGTTGGACACGCACAGACCCCGTCAGGCACCCCCATGCCCACCGCGGGCTGGGCTGGGAGCTGTCTGCAACCAGCTATGGGCTAAGTAAGGAGAAGGAGGCACTCACACAGCTCAAGCTGAGCACATCATGGGACAAGGCATGTCTGCGATAGTGAGCTGTCACAGAGTTGGCCCAGCTGCCCGGAGAGCTCGCGTGCATCTCATAGTCTGTTACTGTTCCTGTTGCGGCCCACTTGGCAGACGCGCGGCCCAGCACTGCCAACATGTCCGCTCTGCAGCCAGGAGACTGTACGTCGGCCACCCTCGGTTTCCTCCCATCACGCTGGCCACCTGCGCTGGTGCTCAGCAGAAGATGTAACCTGTGTGCCTGAGTCCTGTGTCCCTCCAGCCCCTTTCCACCGCCCACCTGACACCTCCACCTAGACACTGAGAGGTGCCTCCAGGCCAAGACAGAAACAGACACGGAGACCCCTCAGACCTCTCCGCATCAGCAGGGGGGCTGCACGGGCCAGCTCTGGGCACCCCCTGACCGCTCCCCACCGCGTCTCCGACCCCTCCACCTCTGCCCACTCAAAGTGCAGGAGTCACACGTGCACCGCGAGCCGTGCTTTCAGACCAGACTGTGGAACGAGTCCTGCTTGCTTCCAGTGGCTCCCCCGATACTTGGCACAGAATCTAGAACCCGGACTGCAACCATCACCAGCCACCATGCCGAGCAACCGCCTCTGGGCCCAGCATCCATACCCCTGGATGCCCCCTCCCCAGGGATCTGCCCAACCCCCTCAGAAGGCCTCTCCCCACCACGCCGCACAAGCCCAGCTGCTCTGGTTTCCACAGCACCTGCACCACCTGCAGCTGGGCCATCATGCATCTGGGTGTGTCCTCACATCTTGTCTGTTTCCTATCACCAGACAGGGCCCTCCTGGCCTCAGACACACACCTGCTGCCTGACACCGAGGGCTCTCATGCCCATACATGCAAAGCCCCGTGAACACTCGCTACTTCCTGGCCCGACTTACTTTTGAGCACTGTTTTAATCTTGGTCATCATTGGCTGCACACTTGTCTCTCCGTCTGATGGGTGGTCGCTGTCTCCTCCATATTTCTCCTCCATCCGCCTCTTTTTGGGAGCACAGAGGCCCTCTTCCAGCAGAGCATCAACATCGTTGTCAAAATCATCCTGCAAAATATGCTGTTCAGACACCACAGCCCCCCGGTGCCCTCCAGGCAAGTGTCACAGTGTCACTGACAACGACACAGAAAGGAGGCGCTCTCGGGGGCCTAGGTGTGCCTCTATGTTGCGTGATCATCTGAAAAACAAATGGAATGAAACCGCCAGCTGAAGCACACGCTCAGGCAGGTGTGCGTGCCACCAGGGAGCGTGCCCAGCAGCTCCTTCCAACTCAGTTGGGACAAGGGTACGAGGCAGACCTGTCAGCCAAACTTTTCATTAGCAAAGTTTGAAAACCTGGACTCCTGACGGCTTTCTCTTTTCACATTTACGTTTCCACCTCCTGTGGGTGTTCTTTCCTCTGCAACATCAGCTTTACAGAGATGCTGCGATTCCCAAACACCTCTCTTTGGGTTTTGCTAAGAGTGCTCCAAAGGAGGGGACACCGACATACCTCGTAGGAGAACTTCAAGGCCTCTTCGTCCACTCTGTCTCTCTGCACGATCGCTTTAGCCGTGAGCCCGCCTGCTCCTTCTTCATCTAGCTCCAAATTGTCAGTAAAATCTTCTAACTCATCCAGCACTGCGTACTCCACTCTCTTTTCCTGATCCAGCTCATTCTCCTCATCCTTCTTATCCGCACTCTCACCCCCTACGCCTACCCCGTTACCAACACTCCCGCCAAAGGGACAAGCATGCATGTCTCCACTGACAGGGCTAAGGGCCAGACCGCACTCTGCCCGCGCGTCGCGCTCCGCTCCCGTGTACAGCACCTTCCTGTCCTTACTCCTGCAGCTCTCGGTAAAGCTCACGCTAATCTTTACATCCTTAAGCAACTTAAGGTCAGGGGAGAACTTCCGGACCGCAGGTGCGTGCCGGGCGGTGCGCGGGCTGTGGCCACTACAGTTCGGGTCTACGAGGAGGCGGGCCTTAGAGAAGGATCCTTTGGAGAGAAGAGAAGCTCCGTAGAAGTTGAGCGGGTCCTCAGCAGGGGGTTCGGCCTGTCCATCACCACCAGAGCCAACGTCCATTACCTCTGCATCACTGGACGTTTGCAGGGGAGGTGGTGGAGACTGTCCACGGGGCAGCGCTCGGAGGGGGCAAGCTTGGTTCTCCATCACCGCTCCTCCTGCGGGCTCACGCGGGAGAGGAGAGGGGCTCTCACATGTCTCCATAGTAAAAGTGATTAAGACTATTTTAAAAGACCAGAGTTTTAAAAAACCTTACATAAATCTATACAGCTAACATGCACAAGTCCGTCGAGACCCGGGTGCCGTCCTGCCCGCGCTGCACACGCTGGCGGCTTAGTCAAGCTGGCCACATTGCTCTTTTCATTAATGTAGACAGCTTTTAGAACCACTGCCTCAATTATTGGAAATCACAATGCACTCAGCTTAAATGACTGACGACTAAGCGAGTCTGTCCTCAAGCCGGAGGGGCACC
Source organism: Delphinapterus leucas (assembly GCF_059928025.1). NCBI lineage: Eukaryota > Metazoa > Chordata > Mammalia > Artiodactyla > Monodontidae > Delphinapterus > Delphinapterus leucas. The sequence goes on along the minus strand of NC_143142.1, from coordinate 27,222,965 downwards.
CGTCTTCCTCCACCTGCAAAGAGACGTAAAGGCGCCGTCACAACGCAACAGAGCCCTCCGCGTCCTGGTATCAAGAGCCCAGTGCTATTGACAGAGCAGTGAAAACTTAAAAGAATGCTGCCCAAAAAGAGAACCTTCTATGCTTCAAAACAATCGAACTTTACTTTTTTCTTCAGAACCCAAATTGTACCTTAAGTCCCAAATTAAATACTTTATTAATTGTCCACTGTAATTCCAACTTGAGAAACACAAAAACCATATTATGTTTAGGCTCAAAAAGGATTAAAAAAAAAAATCCTCCACTAAACTTCACCGCAGCACCCCCTAACTCAGTTTACAAGGCAAGCCAGCATGCAATGCAAGGCTGCCCTTTCCAGAACACACAGAAGGTGTGCGGCTTCCCTCCAGCACCAGAGCGACATGGATCCACTCACCTGCGAGGGCCGGGTCAGTCAGAGGGCAAGCGGGAGACCCTCGGCTCAACTCTGCGGCACTAGGGCCAGGGGTTCTGTCACCCGGGACCCTGGGGCAGGTGGATGGGGACAGTGATGCAGCGGGCTGGGGGAGCCAGAGGTGGCGTGGTTCTGTTCCCGGGAGAGGTAGGGGTGGTGGCCGCAGGGAAGGGAGCCCAGCCAGGGTGGGTCAGGGGAGCCGCAGGAGACAGCTGGAGCCAAGGCACGGGGAGTCCTGGGAGCCGCCCGGAGCCTGGCTCCATCCTGGGGGGCAACAAGAAGCCACCGGGAGTGAAGGGACCCTCAGGCCACAATTCAGTCCCTACTTGAGAAGGGAGGCCAACAGCTGCGCCAGGCATGGTGCCCGTGCCCTCGAGAACAGCAGAGACACAGGGTTGACCGCACTGCTGAGTGGGCAGAGGTGGAGAGCTGGGACAAGGGGGCCCTGACGACCAACGAGGCCTCTCCCCGGAGGGACAGTCAAGCAGCGCCCGCAGAGGAGGGCGCCCCGAGCCTCTGGGCAGACCTGGCCAACGGGGCTGAGGCCGCCAGGACACATCAGCCAGGCGGTCACCCAAACCGCAGGAGAGGCCGCCCAGAGAGGGAATGCAGACCGAGAAGAGGGCTGAGGACGCAACTCTGGAGAAGCACGACGGAAGGAAGACACAAGGCTGAGAAGGCAGGGCAGGGGGCCATCCAAACACAGGGGCCTGCAGGAGGGAGGGCACCCACCAGAGCAGAAGCACGTGCAGAAACGCACGCATGTGCTCACATGTACACCCCCACACCGTGCAGACACACGCACAAACATGCCATATGCACGCGGATGCAGACACATGTGCGTGCCCACGCCCACTCGGGGCAGCTTGCTGGTTGCAGACAGAACAGTAAACAGCAGACACCACATGTTTAAGAAGTTTACAGTGAAGGGACAGAGTGTGGTGGTTGAACTTTGAAGGGGACATAACATAAAAACCAGAGACTTGTTTAGATTTGATTAATTCATCCAACAACTACCCAAAGACTACCTACTCTGATGGGGGCACTACCATGAACTACAGGGCAACGACCACTGACTGTCAATCTATTTCCTAGATTCTAAGATGTCTTCACATTTCTGATTTCAGTGGGAATTTAACATAATACCTCCCCCACAGGTATGTCTGTCAAAGGTGCTAAGGACCAAGGAAACATAGCACACAAATGATGACAGACTCAGAACCGCAGTGATCGCTGAGGAGGCTGTAGCCAGACACACACGAGGAACACTGAGTGGAGATGGGCCAGTCTCCTGGCACCAAGAAAGGTCATTTCAGAGAAGGACAGAAGGTCAGCATACCCAGTGCTACAGAACACAGATGTGACCAGGACCAAACCCCTTGGCACCAGGCAGGTCTGCAGAGACCCTAGCAAGAGCCAACTCGTGATTCTGGGGCTAAAAAGGCTAACATGAAGAGATGTGAGGAGACGGGGGGCACTGAAGACACACTCGGCACAGGACAGGGACACCTGCTACCACGTTCAAAGGCTAAGGGCAGCACGAAGCCAGGATGAGAATGATAAAAACTGAAGAATGGAAGCCTTGAAGAGCTGCACAGAGTGGAGTCTCCAAGAAGCCATGGAAAGTGTGGTCCTTGGAGCTCAGGGAAGCTGTCCAGCCCCAGGGGCAGCAGCTCATGCTGAGGGCTCCACAGCAGGCCATCCTAAGCAAGCTCCTTACCATCCCTGTTGCCTGTCGGTACCTATCAATACCTTCCAGGTGGCACACACATACCATTTTAGATGCTGAGGGCATGAGACAGACAAAACCCCTGGCCACAGAGCTCACGTTTTAGCAGAGAGACTGACAAGTAACAACTAAGAAAAACTGAGAACCGTTCAAGAAAAAACAAAGCAAGGAGTTGGGGAAGGGGAGGCAGCTTCAAAATGGGTAGGCAGCAAAGGCCTCACAGCCAACGTCCACCTGAAGGTAGAGGAGTGGGCCGGGTGGGTAGCTGGGGTGGGAGGAGGGGACATTTCAGGCAACAGCGAGAAGAGCAAAGGCCTCCGGGTAGGAGCATGGGGTGGCAGGTGACAGCAGTATGCCCAGTGGGGAGAGAGGAGGCCAGATCAATGAGGGCGAGGGAAAGCAGGACTCTGGCTCTTATCTTGAGAGATGGGCCACTGGACAGGAGGGTCCAAGCGGTGAGGTCACATGATCCAAGGTCAGCAGTGGCAACCAACCCTCAGGCAAGCCCTGTTCTAAGCACTTTAGGTACTGTCACTCACCAGCTCTCACACAGCACTGTGAGAAAAAGTTAAGGATAGAGAAGTGAAGCAACTTGCTCGAGGTCACACAGCTAGAAAGTGGTGGAGCTGCTTTACCACCCAGGTAAGCTGGCTCCAGTCTGTACTGCCTCGGGATTACAATCTTGCAGTTTAAAAGAAACACTGTAGGTCCAGAAAAACCCCAGGTGGGTGGACAGTAGGAGGAGCAAGGGTGAGAGCAAAGAAAAGAATAAAGAGGCTCACCGGGAGCTTGGACCAGCATGTCACGCTGGAAGTGGTGAGAAACTGTCCTGAGGGTTGCATGGAGGCCTAGGAGTGACTCCATACTCAAGGACAGAGATGTCACGTGCAGAGGTGGTGAAGGCAGCATGGGGAGTGTTTGGGGTGAGTGAAGATCACAGTTTAGGTTTACACATGGCTACTTGGCATCAAAGTAACGCGGGGGGATGTGGAAGAGGCAGCCACAGGCATAAGGCTGCAGCTCAGAAGGGAGGCGAGGGCTGGAGATGGAGATGCAGATGTCAAGGAGAGACGGCATTAAAGCCAGGAGACTGCACGAGATCACCAAGGAGTAGAGGGCAGCTCCAACCTGAAGCCGAGACTGGGCAAACCAGTCAGACTCACTTTCGTACCCCCAAGGTCACGGTTGGATTATAAAACCCCTGGGAAGTGCCCTGCACAGTGGCTGGCCACAAAGGGCTCAAAGGGTGGCTCTCCTGCCATCGGCCTCACTACTGCTTCAGCTGACTGCACACACGGATGCAAACCTTGCTTGCCAAGTGGACCATAAGCCAGCAGCAGACTTGCAGCAGGCTCCCCTGGATCCCGACACAGGGTAAAACCGAGACGCTTGGACAGTGCCCTTCACTGGAGTCCGCTTGCTGGGCTGGCATGGAGGTGCCGTCTGTGATGGTCCAGCGCTGTGGCTGCTGCCTTTCGCTCAAGCCTCTCGGCGCTGCAGCCTCCCGCCCAACCCAGCAGCAGTATGACCTCATCCCGTCCTTTTGTCATCCTCCATCGGCCTCACATCCCGCACTTACAGGCGGCACTGCCGACTGGCCATTCACTCCCTCTGGTGGGTGACCGCCTGTGGCAGGGTTTGGCCCACTCTACCGCCGCCAGGAAACAGGATCCCCGCCTAGCGGTTGGCCTGGCACAGTCCCCAGCCCCAGAATGGACTGTCGTGCACCGGGTAACAAGGTACATGCAAGCATGCAAACGACAAATCAAGTTCCTACCCTGAGCAACCCAAGTCCATCGGACGACACCTGACAGGTACCACTGTCAACAGGTTGCCACCTTCCACTTATTTCTATCATGGTCATTGTTACGACAAAACCACATCCTGATCACCTACGTGACACTCAGTCCGTGAGCATTTGGTGAAGACGGGCGACTTCTCAGATTTCCCAAACTGTGTTACACCCGGCAGGGTCCTGGGCGAGCGCCGCCCCTGTTGGTACCTTTCCCGCCTGAAAGCCATCTACGGCTTCGGGCCCGCGGGACGAGGGGCCTCCTCACACCCCGGTGTCTGCCCGGGCGGAAAGCGACCGGCGCGGCGCGGCGCCCCCCGGTCCGGGGCCCGCCCCCGCCCCCGGCTCCAGCCCAGACCCCGGCCCCCGCGGGCCCCCCGCCCGCGCTCCGAGGCCCGTGGCCATGATGCTTCACAAAGGCCGGGACTCGGAGAGGCCAGGCCCGCCCGCGGCCCCCCGCCCGCTCGACCCCGGCCCGCGGCCTCGGCCCGGGAGGGAGGGAGGGGAAGGGCGCGCCTCACGCAGGCCGCAGCGCCGCCCGCCCGCCCGCTCGGCCGCGGGGCGCCCCTCGCGCCCCGCACCTACCTCCGGCGCCCGCGGCCGGCGCGAGCTGCCCGCAGCCCAACTGCAGCGGAGATCCCTACTGCCCGGCCGCCGCCGCCGCCGCCGCCGCCGCCGCCGCCGCCGCCGCCGCCGCCCTCCAGAAGGGCCGCGCGGGCGCTCTCTAGTCGGCGGGACCCGCCTGCCGCGCGGGGCGAGCGGAGGGCGGACCTTGGCGCGCGCGGCCAATCCTGCGCGCGGCCGCCCCGCATTGGGGGAACCGCAGAGCGGGCTGCAGAGGCAGCCAATCGGCGGCGCGCGGCGCTCCCGGCCACAGCGCGCGGCCCAATGGCGCGGCCACGTGGGCGGGACCAGGCGCTGAGGCCGCGGCCGCGCTAACGGGTGCCGCCGGGGCGGGGCTCGTGGCGCGGAGGACGGCGGCCGCGAGGGGCGCCGGGAACGGGGAGCGCGGGTGACGCCGGGAACGGGGAGGCGCGGAGGACGCCGGGAACTGGGAGTAGAGGGTGCCTCTCCCGTGTGCACGGTGAGGACGAGACCGTACACATAGAGACATCACCCGTTTTCCATTTAAAAGCATTAAACGTAACCACTAGGGGAAAAAAGACAAGTGTGCGCAAGTGTCTGGCACTTTTCCATTTGCTGATCCTGCGCGAGGAACCTTGACAAAGGTGCTGAGCCGTGGAGCAGGGACCGCTCTTGCTGAGGCGGGAATTCCCAGGAACGCCGGGAACACGCTCTGCCGTCTGCAGCCGGCACGGTGGCTGCTGCAGACAAAAGCTAGGGGTGCTAGACAGAGGGCAAAGAATGAGAAACAGACGGGGCTTGTCAGTTTGGCAGAGTTGCAGAGTTCCCACCCGCCCCAGACTCTAACGGCAAAGTGAATACAGTGATTTTTCAAGAAATAACCTGGGAGACCCCTTCACCAGGTGACCGAAGGTGCACACGACCAACATCAGAGGATGCACTTGAAAGTCCTGTGTTGCTTTGTGTGTTAATGATGCCTCGATAAAAATGAAAAAAGCACCAGTAAAGGGACATATGGACGGCTTCCTGAGAGGGACATATATCCACATTAAAGCCCCAAAGGCAAAACCTGAATGTAATCGTGAAGAAAGATCCAGCAAACCCATAGGAGGGCCCTTCTACCCAAAATACAGGCCAGTGCTTTTCAGAAAGTGTCAGGATTGTTCAAGTCAAAGACAGACTGAGGAGCTGTCTTGGACTGAAGGAGAGACAACTAAGTGGGATGAGGGGTCTGAACTCAGACAAGGGTTATTAGCAGGACAGTTGGTAAAATTCAGAAAAGGTCAATGCTAATTTCATGGTTGTAATACAGTTTACTGTGGTTAGGTAAAGTTACAGTCGGGAGGAATTGTGCAAAGGATATTGGATTCTTTGTTCTATTTTTTTCAAGTTTGTGGCAAGTTGAAATCATTTCCTACAAAAAAGCGGGGCAGGGGTGCTGCAGGTGACTAAGCTGGAGGCCTACCCAGGCCCTTCCCTCCCTGCTTGCCCCTCTGCTTGTCAGGCTGTGCCAGGGGACAGCACCAGGAACCCCAGTGGACACCGAGCCCTGTAAGGGTCTGGCTCCTGGACTCAGCCAGCTGCTGACTTTGTCCAGTGCAGTCAGAGCCCATGGGAACCCTCAGCACACCACCCTCCAACTAGCCACCTCGCCACGCTTTGTTGCTTGGTGAGGTGGGGGCCCCGCCTACCCCAGTCAGACCTGAAACCTCAGCCCTGCACACTACAGCCAACTTCCACTCGGCCTAGCACCAACTGGGTGATGGACAAGGACCTTACCACGGGACCGCCCCACCATCCCCACCTGGCTCCAGCCTTGGAGTCACAAAGATCAACACCTGGAAGTTGGAACTCCAGCCCAAGCTGGGGGAGGAAACCTTTCCCTCTGGAGAGCCTGGATGATGCCATCTGCTGGCAGATGAGACCAAAAGATGGGATGATGGGGGGGTGGGGGGGCGGTCTCTGTGGGCAGAAGGCCAGGAGCCCAGGCCCGATGGGATTAGACCCAAGGTCTCCTGTGTCCCTAGGCTGGCCATGTGTGCTCGTAGACATGCCTCTGCCTCGCTCAGCTCCACGCCTCCAGCCTCTGTGCCTGCACACCTCCGCTTGGCCATCCTGGAGCCGGAGAACAGAAGCAGCTCATCTGGGAAGGGGCAGAGTCTCTGCCCAGGAGAAGAGACCCATGTTGGGGACTCAGGGATCAGATGCATCTGGTGACAAGTACAGAGGCCTTTCTGGGCATGTCAAAAGCAATTCTAGGAGACAGCTTCCCAGGGTCCCAAACCCACCTACAGCACCGACCTCACTTCCAGACACTGGCCTGAGCCAATGGGGCCTGGGAAGGGCCAGCACTGTCATCCTCAGCTCTAACATCTACCTGGCCTGGGCATCAGGATACAGGGGTAGACAAGAGAGGAAAGGTCCCGACTTCCTGGAGCTCTTGTTCCGACAGGAAGACACACAAGAAACAGTCAATCAAAATGCACAGCACATCAGACAGCGCTTTCTGTTACAGAGCAATGCAGAGCAGGGACCAAGGGAGGGAAGACTGCCTTAGACAGGTCGACTGCCCGGGATTTCAGCAAAGACCTGCGGGACACGAGGGGGAGTGCGGTTTGGGTGTCTGGGGAAGGAGCCCTTCAGGCAGAGGGGACAGCGAGAGCAAAGGCCCTGGAGCAGGAGCAGTGGCAAGAGCCAGGGCAAGTGAGGCGAAGGCAGGGGTGCCAGGCAGCAGGGTGAGCCGGGTGTGGCAGGACCCTGAGGACCACCTCACCCTCATCCTCTTCCGGCCTTGTGGCTCTGCCTCCCCACCCACCTGGGGACTGAGGGGCTGTTACTGTGTCTCCCCAAGCCTCAGCTTCCTTGTGTGTAAAGCAAGGTCACAATTTTTTAATCTTGCTTGGGCTGCCATAACAAAGTACGACAAGTGAGGGGCTTAAACAACAGAAATTTATTCTCACAGTTCTGGAGGCTGGACGTCTGAGAGCAGGGTGTCACAGGGCCCTGCTCCCTCTGAGGGCTCCAGGGGAGGACGTGCCCCGGCCTCTCTCCCAGCTTCTGGGGTTCCTTGGCGTGAGGCAGCCCAGCTCCAGTCTTCACAGACGTCTGCCTGGGTGCCTGTCTGTCCCTGTGTCCACGTTTCCCCCTTTTTATAAGGACACCACTCATATTGGATTAGGGCCACCCTAACGATCCCATTTTATTGATTACCTCAGGAAAGACCCTAACAAGATCACATTCTGAGGTATTGGTTGCTGGGGTCCAACATATCCTTTGGAGGGCACACAACTCAGCCCATAACAATAGAAACAAGTCTTGGGCTGCCCCTTCCTCAGGGGCTCCAAGCTGCTAGGGAGCCCAGGGCAGGCAGGGGCAGAGGGGACCATGACAAGTGTGGGGAAGCTCTTCCTGTGCAGGCCAGGGCAGGCAGGGGCAGAGGGGACCATGACAAGTGTGGGGAAGCTTTTCCTGTGCAGGCCCGTCCCTGGGGCAGCGGCAAATATCTGAAAGGCTCTTCAGATGGCTTTGTACCCAGTCCAGCGGCGCCCCACGAGGGCAGACCTGCCTGGCCAGGGCAGGCGCTGATGTGGGGACCCGGTCCATTCCATGGTGCGGGGTGGCCTGCTGAAGCAGACAGAGGGTGTTGGCAGTGCTGGAGCTGGGAGCCTGGCTAGCCATGGCTCAGCTGGACACGTGGGTGGGGGGCACAGGCTGCATCATACTGGGAGCCCCTTCATGCCTGGCTGTGGGGTGGTGAGCAGGAAGGGAGAAGGGACGGAGAGGCAGGTTGGGCCCAGTCAAGGTCTACAGCCCACCCGAGCTGTCACTGCACTGAGAAGGCCAAGTTGGGTCGACCGCCGAGGCGGAGGGAAGCCTGAGTGTCAGCACTGGACACAGGACCCCCGAATGCCCGGCCCCAGCTGGGGACAGGAGCTCCAGGTGCTTGCCCAAAACAAGGGCCCTGGGGTAGGACAGACTCCACCTGCTCTGTTACCTGAAGCCCAGCCCTTCCTGCCATCCCCTGGCCTCCACGGTCCAGCCCGTGTGCACGGCTCCCCGGGGCTCCCACCTGCACCCGGATGAACTCCTGGCTTCCGCCACAGTGCTCAGGAGGCCATGAGCAAAAGGGAAATGTGGAAGAGCCCTGCACCGAGGTCTGGGCCCCAGGAGCTCCTGGGGGCTCCCGCACAGCAGCTCTGGTCATCCTGTCACAGAGTCAAGGGCCTGGAATGCACTGGCTCACCACGGCCTCAGTTTTATTATCAGCATCTCACATTCAAGTACAGAGTCTTATTATGAAGTTTAACTCCCTAGGAGAAGGGAAATGGCAGGGGCAACTGTGTCCCCTCCCTGAGATGGGCCTGCCCGGAACCCATGACCCCCCTGCACAGGTGGAGGCCTGAGAGCCTGCCGAGGCGGCCCATTGCACATGGATGCTCCCTCACAGGATAGCTCCACGCACAGGACCCCTCAGCACCCACAGAACCACCGGACCCACCCAGCAGCCTGTGCCTCTGCTATGGAGGAGGTTTTCCTCATTCAAATGTGGCCTGTGTCCTCTCCAAGAGCAGGGCTGGTGGTCAGGAACTGGCTAGGCCCAGGAGAGGAGGGGCCGCTTTGAAACAGACATCCACTCTTGTTGTCGGGATCACAGCAAGACTCACTGGCCAGAAGCACGTGTGGGTGTTGAGAGGCACAGCTCTGCGTGTCTGGCTCGCATGGGGGGTGCATGCCTGGAGCGTGTGCGTGTCTGAGCATGTGTGCACACATCTACTGCCTGTAACGTGTGCGCGCATGCATGATGGGTGTCACGTGTGCCTTGTGTGAGCTTCTGTGCATGGGCCGGGGGAGGCACAGCACACCTGGGCCTGCCGCACACCTGGCCATGGGCCTCTGTCATGAGGCTGGACCCCGAGCTTGACATGGGGATGCAAACAGTTCACACACATCAGAGGGCTCTGGCCCTGGGGGACGCTGGCCGAGTCACAGGCAGTACCTGTGACAGGGCCTCCCGGAAGCCCCGGCCACACCCAGGTGGGGGTTAGCTCTGCAGCCTGAACTCGTGGGTGCTGGTCTCCCAGCAAGAGGGGTCCGTGCCCAGCATGCTTCGCTCTGTGAAGGTCACGTGCCCATCTGCATCCACAAGGATGACCGTGTTGGTTCTGAAAGAGAGCATGGGGCCTGTGTTCAGCCCGCTGCCCCTGGACCCCTGCACGCCAGTCAGAGCCCCAAATGGATCAGACCAGAGGTGCGAGGGGCCTTGCTGGGCACTGGCCTGGCTCGAGATGGGTCACAAAGAGCAGCAGCCTCTGTCTCGGCGAGCAAAGGGTCCCCTGTGAGGCATCAGGGCCTTGAGCCGCAGGTCCTGCAGGCCCCTGCCCACAAGTCCTATCACCTCCCCTCCGAAACACCCCCAGGCCGCCCTGCCCACCCTCTGCAGCACGAGCCCTGATCGCCCACCACTCTCAGCAGGGTAGGCCCTGGGCTGATCAGGCACTTCCCTGCTCAGAACCCCCAGGGCTCCCAGCACCACCACCGGGGACTGCCCAGACACCTGCAGTGGCTTCTAGACAGGGTGGACGTGGGGAGGAGCTGGGGAAGGTGGGCTCCTCCAGGGACAGGAGGGCGCACCAGCAGCCCATCCGTCATACCTGGTGCCGTAGTCCGGGCAGCGCACACACACAGCTGCGTACTTGCTAAGTATGGGCTGCACGTACTCCCTGCCCTGGTCCTCAATGGCTGGGTCTGGCAGCTGCCTGAAGGACAGAGGAGGGGTCACCACTGGCCGCCCCAAACCTATCCCCGCCGACGCTCAGCCACAGCCCTGCAGCGCCTGAGGAGCCCACCAGCCTCAGAGAGAGGCTGGGGGAACCACAGGGGTCGTTCCGGGCACTTTCCAGGTCAAGGCCTCGAACCTCCATCTAGCCTTTCACTCAGGGCTCCATTGTGGGGGCCAGTCCCTGTGCTGGGGCCACCAGGAGCTTCCCAAGGCCCAGGGACACGAGCTCATGGGCTCTGTCCGGTCAGAGCCGTGCAGGCCCTGTGGAAGGACAGTAGCCGCCTCTCAGAGCTGGGGGGGGGGGGGGTGGGGGCGGGCGGGTGTGTGTGTGTGTGTGTGTGTGTGTGTGTGTGTGTGTGTGTGTGTGGCACAGCACTCACGCCTCTTCGTTGTTGAGCACGTCCAGAAGCTGGGCGGCCAGGGCGTCCTTGGGGAGCGCCTGGCCCCGCTCCACGGCCTCCAGGAAGAGCCGCTTTCCGAAGCACAGCTTCCTCCAGGGCGTCTCCAGCAGCGCGTTGCTTAGCCCGTAGGTCCCTGCAGGAGGGGTTGGCTCGGCCAGGCCAGCGTGGGAGGTGGGGGGGACTGTGGCTGGAACTCCACCCACCCGCCCCTTCTCTACATGCGTCCAGGAACTCGCCAGGCCTTGGGGGTGGGTGATCGGAATCAACAGCAGAGGAAGGTCCGTCCATAAGTGGGGGAGCCCGACGTGGGGGTCCACCTGAGAAGGTCAAGGCTGGGAGCACCACAGCCTGAGGCCAGGAGGCGGCCCACCAGGGTCAGCCGGGGTCAGGGAGCCCACTGACCTTGGCAGGCCCGAGGCGTAGGCCACGTCCCTGGCTGGGGGCGCTGTAGGGGCTTAGAGCAAGTTTCTCAGGACAAGTTCTCAAGAAGAGGCCCAGTCTCAAGGTGGAAAGGCCCCCAGAGCCTCTTCTCGAAAGAGGCAGCAGGGGCAGCCAACCCAGAGCCATGCGGCCTGAAAAGATGCACCAAAGACAGAGAGCCACCACCCTCTGCTGCTACCGGACTCTGGGCCAACTCTGACACGACTACTGCCACTTGGCACTGTGGGGCCCATAGTCACACCGCCAGCCACGGCATCACCGCACTGTATCCATCAGGCACCTGGCAGCCACATGCAAAGAACAGAGCAGGACCCCCACTGCGCACCACACACAAGAGTCCATTGAAAACGTCTCAAAGACCTGAACATGAGAGCTAAAACCAAATAGGGGAAAAGCTACACAACCTTAGATTAGGAAATGACTTCCTAGATGTGACACCAAAAGCATGAGCAACAACAAAAAACCCCCATAAAACTGGACTTCATCAAAATTTAAAATGATGTACTTCAAAAGAGACCAACGAGAAAGGGGAAAAACCCACAGGATGGGAGAAAATATTTGCAAATCATGTAACTGATGAGAGACTTGTATTTAGAATATATAAAACAATTCTTACAATTCAATAACAAAAACACAACCCAATTTAAAAACAAGCATAGGACTTGAACAGACATTTCTCCAAACAAGATACACAAATGACCAACAAGCACATGAAAAGCTGCTCAACGTCATTAACCATCAGGGAAATGCAAATCAAGGCCACAGTGAGACTGCATCATACCCCAGAACAGCTGCGATCAAAAAGTCAGACAGTAACAAGTCTTGGCGAGGGTGGGGAGAGACTGGAACCTCATAAGTTGCTGCTGGGAATATAAAATGGCACAGCTGCTTCGGAAAACAGTCTGGCAATTCCTCAAAAGGTTAAATAGTTACCTTATGATCCAGCAACTCCACTCCTAGGTCCACACACAAGAGAAATGAAAACGTTTCCCCACAAAAACATATAACAAACGTTCACAGCAGCATTTTCCACAATAGCCAAAAGGTGGATACAACCAAGTGTCCTTCAGTGGATGATGGATAAACAAAAGGCAGAAAATCCACACGATGGAATATTATTCAGCCATAAAAAGGAATGGAGCCCTCACTCACGCTACAGCATGGATGAACCTTGAAAACATTACACAAAGGGAAAGAAACCAGACACAAGAGGCCACATATTGTCTGCATCTGTTTATGTAAAACGTGCAGGATGGGCAAATCCACAGAGACAGAAAGGAGACTAGTGGTTGCTAGGGGCCGGGGACAAGGCCAGTGGGTGTGGTTTCTTGGTGAGGTGATGAAAATGTTCTGGAGTTAGCTTCTGGTGATGGTTGCACCACTTTGTAGATAGAGTAAAAACAACTGAAGGCACACTCTAATGAGTGAACTGTATGACATGCGGTTATGTCTCAATGGAGCTGTTGTTTATTTTTTTAAGGGACATGGATCAGGCGCGGCTGGCTCAGGGATGAAATAGGACGGAGTTCAAAAGAATTCCTTCTAAGCAGCAATTTAGCAGAAAAGAAGCATCTCTAGTCACAGTTGAGGGCATCATGGTGTGGTTTCCAGATGCTTTCACAAAGGCCACAGAATTGCGGGGGAAGGTCTCTGCGTCCTTTTGTGCCTTTTAGCTTCCAATTCTCTCCAGACAGCCAGGGACTCGGTACAGGGGGAAGGCAACCTAACCTGTGTGCAGCCTCATGTGGACCGGGTGAGGCCATGGCCACTACTGGGCACAAGGTACACGAACGGCCGAAAAACAGCACCAGGAGGGAAATCAGCAGGGACCCGGTTCCTGAAAGTACTGGGGTCCCCACAGGAGCAGCCCCACCCTGTGCCACCCGCCAGAGCAGCCTCACCTGGTGCCAGGGCAACAGGCTCACGCTCCCCCCGGTTTCCATAGTAGCAAATGACATCTCCCTTCTCTGTGCTGCAGACCAGAGGGGAGACAGGGTCAGACAGGAGCCACAGGGCGTCCCCAACCCTCGCCGCCTGGCAAACCCCACAGCCCGGGCCCCAGCATTCGGGTGGCACCATCCGTGCAGGCACCGCTGTTGCTGAGCTATCTGCCCCCCACCCTGCCCAGCATCTCTGTGTGTGCCAACATGGGCCTGGCCACACCCCAACTGCCACTTCCCCACGTGGCCCCAGCCTCCTGCAGAGCCCCAGCAACCTGACTCCTGAATCTCACAGCCAGCGCAGGCGCCCTAGACTCGAGGGCCTGCACCTCCCTGGGCGACCTGCTCCTCCCGCCTCTAGGACAGGCCCCTCTGCCCCTGCTCCTGCCCTGCTCCCAGCTGGTCTGCCCCACCCCGGGTGGAGAAAGCTCCCGGCCACCATATCCTCTGGCGACAGGGCCCATGGGTGGCATGGACAGTGTCATTGCCCCAGGAGCCGTCTGCTGAGCCCCTTGCAGAACCCGACGTGAGCCTTGCCACCCACTCTGCCCAGCACTTGGCAGTGCCCGACAACCATGGGGCCCGGGGTCTCTGTACCCAGCTGTGCCTGCACCGCCTTCTCCACCGGGGCACCTCTGCCACCAGACCACAGGGCAAGTGAGGTATGGCTCAAAAACGGGCTCCTCAGCCACAGAAGTGGGGAGGAGACGAGACGGAGGGGCCGATCTGGCCCGTGTGCACCCCCGGCCCTACTCCAGCTCCCACAGCAGGAGCTGGCGGCCCTCACACTGCCCCAGCTTGGATCCCTGAGTCCCCAGGACAGTGGATCTGGGAGGGGCTCGGCCCTCAGGACGCTCCCTGAGCCCACCAGGTGTAATATCCCCAGAGAGGCTGCCACAGATGCCCCGGCTCCCGCTGCCTGCCAAGCCTGCAACCCAGCCCTGTGCGGCGCCTGGGGGCTGCGTCCCCAGCCGGTAGACCCACCTTAGGTCGGCCGCTATGAGGTTGAAGCCGTTGTACAGGTGGCCCTCTGCGGAGACCTTCTTCAGGTAGGACAAGCTATCCACGTCTGAGGTCAGAAACTGAGCCACGAGTTCACCTGCGTCAGGGGACACACGCCCATGGCCGGGGCGGTAGGACTGAGCCCCTCTCCTGGGGAGACTGACGGTCCCCCACGGGACGGCCACACCTCAGCGACCCGGCAGCCAAGGAGGTCGGCACCAAGAACTCTGATTTTGAAACTTTTTCCTGTTGTGCCCCGATGTGGAAGTCCAGCACGAGGGGAAACGTCTTCAGTGGGGACAGTATATGTCCACCAGATGGGCAGTGACAACACGGCAGTCGGGAGCCATGCCATGGCCACAAGTGGGAGCCATATGGCCAGGCCGAGGGTGGCTCCCGGCATTGCCAGCCAGGGGGCTTCAGGGCCCCTCCTTTCGTCACTCCTCCCGTCCCTCCAGGTGCCCAGGAAGCCCTGCCCCCCGCCCCGTACCTCGGCCCCGGGCGTCCCGGTCCAGCCGTGGCTGCAGGTAGTTGGTAAGTGCCGCCAGCTTGCCCCGCGTGTTGATGCCCAGCCACGTGCCGCCTTCCTTGCCTTCCTCCATGTCCAGCCCTGCAGCAACAACAGTGTCACCACCAGCCCAGCAGCCCTTGTGGTGAAACGGGGGCTGGAACACAGCAGTCTGAGGCAGCCCCTGGGGACCATGGGTATGTGGGAGAGACCCTCGCCCGGGACAACACCTGACGCCCCTGGGAACCCCCGGCCCCTGCACAACACATCCTGGTGCCTGGGTGGGCATCAGGCTGGGGGCACAGCACCAGCTCCATCGCAGAAATTGCGCCAGGCCCCAGCCCCGCATCCCGATTAGGTATAGGGACACTGGCTGTCCTCCCTAGGCAGGACCCAGCCCTCGGCGGGCCCTTCACTAGGAGCCCCGCAGGCTGCAACCCTTCATAACCGTGGGCCCTGCCACAGGGCCAGCAAGGCCACTACAGCCCCAGGAGAGTGTCTTCCCAGGCCAGAGGGGCATTTCACTTGACAACTGGAGTGAAAATAGCTAAATCATTAACATATTATTATTATAACAGTAATAAGTTATAATAGTAGAAGAACTAAAAGCTGCAAAGATCTGAAAGAAGCAAAACTGTCCTTATTTGTACAAGATAGGATCATATGTGAAGAAGATCCAAAAGGATCTACAAAAAAAACCTACTGGAGTAAGTGAATACTTGGCACGAACTGGAAAATGAAAATTCAATTAATCATTTACAACAGCACTGAAAGATTTTCAAAACACTTAGGAAAACGTTACAGGAAAGACGTGTGTGCTGAGGGATGGACGTCAGGCAGACCTAGTTAAAGGAGGAGTCTTGTTCCTTGCCCGGGAAGCTCACATGGTTAAGAGGACAGTTCTCCCAGAGTATGGAGAAAAGGGAGCCTCCTACACTGTTGGTGGGAATGTAAATTGGTGAAGCCACCGTGAAGAACAGTATGGAGGTTCCTGAAAAAACTAAAAATAGAGCTACCATATGATCCTGCAATCACACTCCTAGGCGTATACCCAGAGAAAACTAATTCGAAAAGATACATGCACCCCAATGTTCATAGCAGCACTATTCACAATGGCCACGACATAGAAACAACCTAAATGTCCACTGACAGATGAATGGATAAAGAAGATGTAGTACATATATACAATGGAATATTACTCAGCTATAAAAAAACAAAATAATGTCATTTGCAGCAACATGGATGGAAATTATCGTACTAAGTAAAATAAGTCAGAAAGAGAAAGACAAATATAATATGATATCACTTGTATGTGTCATCTGAAATATGACACAAATGAACATATCTATGAAACAGACTCATAGACATAGAGAACAGACTTGTGGATGCCAAGGGGGGGGGAGGGGAGGGATGGAGTGGGAGTTTGGGATTAGCAGATACAAACTATTACATATAGGATGGATAAACAACAAGGTCCTACCGTACAGCACAGGGAACTATATTCAGTATCCTATAATGAACCATAATGGAAAAGAATATACACATATGTATGTATAACTGAATCACTGTGCTGAACAGCAGAAATTAAGACAACCTTGTAAATCAATTGTACTTCAATAAAAAAATAATAAAACAAAAAAAGGATGACAGTTCTCCCCAAATGACCAAGAGGGTGACCATGATCCCAGTGAAGACCCTGTGGGCTGGTGTTTATAGAAATTCATAAGCTGGCCCTGAAGTTCAGGACGTCCACAGAAGTCCCAACAAGCAGCAAAGCCACAGGGCTCACCTCAGCTGGTTCCCAGACTTGCTCAGAGGCTGCAGCACCCGAGCCATGTCAGTGGGACACAAGAGTCCACAACGGCCCCACACGGATGTGATCAACTGACTTTCAGTCAGTTTGCCGTAGTCATGCACAGGCCAGAGGAGGCCCACTGGTCGGTGCTGTGGGGACAGCCGGAGAGGTGGGCGTGGCTCAGTCCCTGCTTTGCACCGCACGCAAAGTTTAATTTGAGACACATCACAGACCTAAGCATAAACCCAAATCAGGAGGCTTCCAGAAGCACACAGAGGAAAATATCTTTACGACCTCATGACAGGCAAAGACTTTGTGGGTAAGACACAAAAAGAACAAGTCACAAAACAGAAGATAAACAGCACTTCATTAAAATAAAATATTCTGCTCACCAAAGGACATCATGAAGAAAATGAGACAGTGACACAATTATCCAGCAAAGGATCCACATCCAGAGCACAGAGGCCTCTGACAAACCAACAACTAGAAAGTGAATGAAGCCTCCAGATCTGGCCAAACAACACAGTCCAGACAAGGAAGATACCACGGTGGAATTTCTGGAGATAAAAACTACAGTGTGTGAGATGAAAAATATGCAGAATGGGATTAAAAGCAGATTAGACACTAAGGAAGAAAAGGTTAGTGAACATGAGTAAAGGATATGGCGATAGAAACCACCTAAAAAGGAGCAGGGACAACAGAGGGCTTTTAAGTGAACCAAGCATAACCGAAGGGCACTGACCACTTCAGATAAACTGACACACGTGTGACTGGGGGGCTGAGGAGAGACAGCAGGAGACGGAGGACTTGAAGAAACAGAACCCAGAGGTTCCTGAACGCCTAACAAGTCCCCAGCAATGCTGACGCTGCTGCTACAATTCTGTGCACGCTGGGCGACGCCAGACAGAGGGAGGGGGTGGACCTTGGGGTCTCCCAGGCCTGAGCCGGGCGTGGTGGCCACGGGCCCACCCAGCACTGCGGTGCAGCAGGGCCACCCTCCCGCTTGGCAGGACGCGTAGCAACGTGCCAGGGGCCGCCTCCAAACCACTGCAAAGGGTGAAGGACTTGAGTGGCTGGGGCTCCCCAGCGGGATGGGCACTGACCAGGGCAGGAAGCGCGGAGCCCAGGGGCCAGGACGGCCAAGGGGCCCAGGCAGGCTCACCCTTCGTCTGAGCCTCCATGTCTTCATCGACAAAGTGCCCCAGCAGTGCCTCCTGCCTCCCTCCCGAAGGATCAGCTCCTCACCCTTCACCTCACCCATCCTGAGCAGCCCCCACTTCAGCCTCCCATGCGTGCCCTGCAGCAGTGACACACACGGCCTGCCCTCTCCCCACGATCCCTTTGTTCCGTCCTAGCCCAGGATGGTCCTGGCCATGCCCACAGGCTCCCCTCGGACCCCCTCCCGTGGCCCAGCAGGCCTGCCACTGGACCTCTGGGGGAGCCATGGCCAGCCTGGCTGAAGTCCCCACACACATGACCGCTGTGCCCAGAGCTCAGGCAGCGGGGGCCTCCCCGCCAGCCCCACCCCGCACTCCCGAGCAAGCAGGTATCCAAGGTCTCCTGAGCAGCTTCTGGTGAGGCCGAGACCCAGCCTCATCCTCCTGCACTCCCACCCTCCTGCACTCCCACCCTGAGGGCCCCACTCACAGCTCTCCCCACCTCCTTTCAGACCCCCACTTTGGTCTCCCCACTCCCATCCTCCTCCCATGCAGCACCACTGCCCGACCCCAGTCCACACTGGAGGCCTTCGTGGATGCTCCAGACGAGCTTCCAGGCTCCGCAGGCAGAGGGTCCTTGGCCCGGCCGACACCTGTCTGCACGTCCTCCGAGTGGCCCCTGCCTGCAGGAATAGGAGCTGCTCCCTCCAAGGGGCCCGCGGAAGCCACCGGCAGGGCAGGCAGGGTGCGGTCACCTCCACTCCACCCCATGGGCTCCTCATTGGCTCCCCCAGCCCTGCCAGCCGGGCCTCTGCCCCCCAAACTCAGGCCACTCTCCCTGGGGCAAGGGGTGCATGTGTCTAACAGGATCACATGCACATACACATGCATGTACACACACATGCGTGCACGCATAACCATGATGCTCCGAGGTGACCGGTCTGAAATCATGCCTCACACGAGACCAACCGCAGCGGATGGTGGATCCAAATACAACCCCCACCTTCCAGCTGCTTCCCCCGGGGATCCGGGCACGTGAAGCTGAGTGGACAGTGCTGGGTGGACAGCGGGGACACTCACCACTGAGGACCTCGTTGTTGTTCCCCCAGAAGTCTGCAGCCCTGGAAGGCCGGTGGTAGAACTCATCCCTGTTGGCGGCCAGGATGAGCCTGAGGAGAGAGCACGGCTGAGGGTCTCGCGTGAATGTGGAAGAGTCACGTGTTTCCTCTCGTTACCAAGACAAAGCACCTTGGTAGGCAGCAACCTGGGCAAGTCCCAGAGAGGATGGGAACCCACTGGGAGGAGGAGATGGGCAGCTGCCGGCTCAGCCCTGCCCGCTCCGCCATGCTGGCTGGGCGGGTGTGTCTTCCTGCCCTTTGGTCCCTCCCCTGAGGACACCCTGTAAGCCTCCCACCAGCGCTCAGGGACTCCGAGGGCTGCTCCATCCCGCGCTTTGGGGTGTCTTTGGGAGGGAGCGAGTGAGGACTTTTCTGTGTTTCACTAGTGTTTTGTATTATGAATCAAATAAGTATTTCTCTGGCCATTAGCAAAGACATCGATGTTTTCAGGGCCCTGGTTTTGAGGTAAGAAAACAAAGTTTTCGGTCAGCTTTGCCATTTAAAATAACTATGAACACAGACGGCGACTGAGTGGGCAGGGTCACCCCACAGGGTCCCGAAGACCCCGGGGTCTAAGAGTGGCCACCGAAGGACCCTCCAAGCACCGCAGGTGGGCACAGCACCTGGGGCCACAGTGGGTCTGAAACCAAGTTCGCTGAGTCAGGGGTTAAATCCTCAGAAGTCTTCAGAAGTACTGTTTGCATCGACTCATTGATTTCATGAATATCGGCTTGTGGTAAAATGTGAATTAACAAAGACACTCACAAAATTGAAGGCAAAACCAGTGCTGGCACCCCAGGGCCCTGGAAGTCTCTCACCTGTGTGCACGTCACCCCCCACTTGTGCCTCCCACGCCACCTTGGCCACAGGCGCTGGCACTGCCAGGGACCACCCTGGAAGCCTCACCACCCTCAGGATGCCTGTCTAGCCTGTGACCTGGCTCTCCCTCCACACAGCTGGCTCTAGGGCTGCGCCAGGTTCAGGTGCAGGGGGCGGGGGGGTTCACTGTCCCTGACACAAGCTGCAGCCGCTCACAGAAGGATCCTCTGCAGCTCCAGCTGCCAGGCCCTGACCTGGACCCCATCCCCTGCCCCTTGCCACGTCTGCCCTGTCCCCCTGGGACCCAGTCCGGGACCCATCCTGGCAGAAGCTGGCTAAGCAGCAGTCAGGAGAAGGACAGCGCAATGCCCCCCCTCCCCGCATGGGGAGACTTGGCTGCGGGGCCTGGGCCCCCCAGAGGGTGCAGTGGCTCCTGTGCCAGGATCAAGCGTCCTCCTTCAGGTGCCCAGCGCCCCTCACCTGCCCGCTCGCCTGACCCCTGCAGTCGCAGGGGACGGGAGGCTGAGCCCGAACCAGGCCAGTGCCGTGGCTTCTGGTTCCCATTCTTGTGAAGACTCCAGAAAGGAAAACTTAGGGAAAAGAACAAAGCGAAAGAGCAGTGCCTCTGTCCTTTTACTCCAACTGCCCATTCGTAGACAAGAAGCGAGATGTTTGCTAATCGCTAGGAGCCTGAAGCGCTGGGTTGCTTTCATCAGAGTCACTGTTTAGCCGAACTGCTGGTGGGCATGATGGTACCACGTGGAGGCTCCAAGCGAGAGGAAGCCCCTCACTCCTCACTTCCGAGTCCCACTCAGCACAGTCATGGAAAGGGTCTGTCACCATTTGAGGGGTGGGTCTGGGCACAGTCAGGGGAGGGATCTGCACACCGCCGGGGGAAGTTTGGCAGCAGTGACGGGTGCACAGGCCAGGGTCCAGTGAAGTGTCCAGTAGTGACGACCTCCATGGAAGCCACCCCAAAGGGCAAGAGCTGGCCCAGCAGTCCCTCCAGGTGGAACCAGTAAAAGCATCAACCTGTGGGTCTAAATGACATTTTGACAAAGAGGGTGGTGACGTGACAGCCATGACAGCACCATACTGACGGGAGTATGCTGGTCTTCTATGCAGCCAAACATCTACACAAATGCGGCAGCTTAAAGCAACGCCCACCCATCATCTTGGCCAGGTGCTCAGCCCCGGGGTGACACAGGTGCTGGTCGGCAGGGTCTCCGCTGTTGCAGGGGTCAGTTCCTTGAAGCCATGTGACTGGGGGCCCTGGTCTCGCCTGCCGTGCGCCGAGGTCACTCGCCTCCTGGAGGCCGCCCTCAAGCTCTGGCCACGGGCCCCTCCAAGGGCAGCAGCTTACTCCCTGAGGAGGGGCTGGTCCCTCTGCGGGCCACCCCGATGAGATCAGGCCCACCCAGGACATCCCCATCCCATGAACTCGGGGTCCCCTGATTTGGAACTTTCATCGCATCGGCAAAATATGGAGGTTCCAAGTGCTGGGCAACCTCAGGCATGATGGGGGGTGCGGTGCAGAGGCCGGGACCCC
This sequence comes from Delphinapterus leucas, assembly GCF_059928025.1. Classification (NCBI taxonomy): domain Eukaryota; kingdom Metazoa; phylum Chordata; class Mammalia; order Artiodactyla; family Monodontidae; genus Delphinapterus; species Delphinapterus leucas. Next base: position 27,201,898 of record NC_143142.1, on the reverse strand, counting down.
CTAGGGGCGACCCCAGGAGGGCGCAGCACCTGTGGGTGGGCAGGTATGCAGCCTGGAAGGCAGTTCAAACACAAGGGCGCCTGGGGGATCATGCTGGGCAGTGTCTGGGAGGACATGGCAGTGGGATATGATGGGGGAGGGCTGCCATGTCTGGAGGGATGGGCGCCCCAATATGGAGGGCAGTGGGCTGGTGACATGGGGGTGGGGTGCAGACGAGGGGTCCATGACAGTCACGGCCCAGCCCAACATCAGGCCTGGAGCTGCTCTGCAGAGGCAGTTCACATGTACTCCCGGCCGCACTGGGCTGTCTCCCCTCCCTTCCCACACCCACGAAGGCACTTGGCTGGATAGCCCACAGGACACACGCTCTAAATCGGCTGCAGCCCAAGGAGGGGAGAGAGGCTTCAAGAACCCCACAGGCACAGTGGGGCTGGCCTCATCTTTCAGGAACTAATTCTAGGGAGGCCAGAAAACAGGTTCCCGTGAGACTGGAAAGGACAAAGCCAGGAGCAGCACCGCCCACAGCATCAGAGTGAGGATGTCCCACTCTGTCCTTCAGGGCAGAGGTGATCTGTGTAGATCAATGCTTACACACGGCAGGGATGGCCACAGACCCAGATGGAAGAGTCCTCTGCAATCAGCTGACCCTGGAGCATTACTGACACGGGTGACCTTAGCTCACAAACACAGGTGAAAACAGGTGTGATGTCGAAGGTGCCGGAGCAGGGGACTGTGTGGGTCCCAGGCCCCGGACAGGCTTTGTGGGCAGCGGTGTCCAAATGGACGGCGGCCCTGGGTCTGGGCCTTTCCGGCTGTAGGGAGAGGACCTAGTCTCAATGATGCATGACGACGAAGCGCCACAAAGACCCACTCCACCACCCAACATGAGGACACGGACCAACGCTGCAGGGAGCCTCTGGCACAGCCATCAGAAGACACACGAGGAAATCAACTTGGCGGATCCGTGTGATCCAGGATTTTCTGATTCTGGGTATATACCCAAAAGGACTGAAAGGAGGGCTGGGACAGGTACTTGTACACTAATGTCCACAGCAGCCGAGAAGCAGGAACAGTACAGGTGTCCGCTGACAGGATGGACGCAGACGCAAAATGTAGTCCATCCACGCAAAGGAACATTATCCAGCCTTAAAAAGGAAGGAAATCCTGACACATGTTACAATGTGGATGAACCTTGAGGACATTATGTTGAGTGAAAAAAAGCCAGACACAAAAAGAAAACATATGATGCTACTTCCATGAGGGACTTAGAAGAGCCAAGGTCATAGAGACAAAAAGAAGGAGGGTGGGTGCCAGGGGCTGGGGAGGGGGATGGGGAGTCAGTGTTTGTTGAGGACAGAGTGTCAGTTTGGGAAGATGAGAAAGTTCTGGTGACGGTTACATGACAGTGTGAATGCTTAATGCCGCTGAGCCCTGCGATTAAAAATGGTAAATTTGGGCTTCCCTGGTGGCACAGTGGTTGAGAGTCTGCCTGCCGATGCAGGGGACACGGGTTCGTGCCCCAGTCTGGGAAGATCCCATGTGCCGCGGAGCAGCTGGGCCCGTGAGCCGTGGCCGCTGAGCCTGCACGTCCGGAGCCTGTGCTCCGCAACGGGAGAAGCCACAGCAGTGAGAGGCCCGCGTACGGCAAAAAAAAAAAAAAAAAAAAAAAGGTAAATTTATGTCATGTATACTTAACCACAAACACACACACACACAAAGTACAAATCTTCTCCTGACATCACTGGGTGGGGGGCCGGCAGTGAACTCAGTGATGGGCACTGGGGTGGGGGCAGAAGCTGCTGCATTGCCAGCCAGGGCAGTGACAGCTTAGGTGGGAGGGAGCCCAGGTGAGGACATCCAGGCCTCCTGGCTCTGAGCCTGCCCCCCCGACTCCAGGAGCTGGGGGCCCCTCCTTGGTCTCCGATGGGCCCAGGGTCAGCTCACCAGGCTCTCCTCACGGCCCTGCTGCAGTGTCCCTCCCACAGCAGCCCCACCCCCACTCCTCCCATCCTAGTCCCACATCACATGTGAGAGCTGCCCACCCCGGAGCCAGAAGCCCCTCTCAACCTCCAACGCCATCAGGCTAGGACAACATTTGAGATCAATGCTGAGACCGAGTCCCAGCCCTGGAGCTGTCAGAGGCAGGTCGTGGCAGGACGCAGGCTCCCCTCCTCGTCCCTTCCGTTCCTTCTCACTCCCAGGAGAACAGGGGTGACCTCAGGGCTTGGCTGAATCCGTGAGTAAGAACCAAGGCAGCCATGGACTCGGTGGCCATCAGGCCGCGTGTCCTCACTTGTCAGGAGGAAGGAGTGCCACTCTCAGCGCAGGAGGCGACAGCGCCAGTGATCCATCCACCTGTTGCCTCAGCCCCACTCCCGCCCTTCCCGGGGGCTCTGCAGTGGCTGCGGGTCCAGTTCTGTCAGCAGAGGGCGCTGGAGGGACGCTGCAGGGGGAGAGGCTTCTCTCCCAGGCTCTGGGTGCGGCTTCCCCAGCAACAAGCGCCCGACAGCAGCCAGCACGAGCAGAGCGGGCAGACTTCCAGCAAGTGCCCAGAGAGCTCCCGGCCGCCCAGTATGCCATGGCTGTGCCCCCAGCAAGGTCTGGGTCTCAGCCCAAGGATGAAGGACAGGCTTTGCCTCGGGCACCCTGATCCCACAACAGTTTATATTTCCACGAGTTAGACATTCCCTGCTCGAATCACTGCTCCGGGGTTCTGTCCCCTGGCTGGATCCCGACTCACACGGCATGCTCTGTCGGGGGCTGTTCAGGGCCAACTCCCGGCCCCCAGCATGGCCCTGCTGCCCACTCCCCTGCAGGAAGGGGACACTGGGCACCCCTTGCTCCCCATTTCCCAGCCTGGAATGAGTTACTTCAGCCACACATCAGGTAGCACGGAATCCCAGAAGCCAGTTGAAATGTTCCAGATCTTGAGATGATGTAAACTTCTTAAGCAGTCGCACTAGTGCCTCATCTGTGATTGAGGGTCACATCCCAGCCTCATTCTCCATGTGGATAAATGTCGGTGGATTCCCACCAGGTTGCCGGGGAATGGAGGGGCGCCGTCCAGAGCCAGGGGTCATGGGGAGGAGAGGAAACCAGACCATGTGTGGCCCCTCCCTGGCCTCAGCCTCCTGACTCCTCCAGCTGGTCCCCCAGCTTCCCTGACCCACCCCCCGCACTCTGCCCTCACCACCCAGACTGCTCACTGGTCACAGGCTCGAGCCCCACAAGCCAGGTCTCGCTCCCTGTCACTGTTCTGTTGCCACCTGATCCCCAGTCAGAGGTGCAGGGCTGTGCTGTACCCACGTCATTCCCCCATCCTGCCCACATGGCCACCTTCAGCGGCTCAGTCTTAGCATCTCTGCACATCGACTCAGGGTCCCTGCCCACACTGAGTGGCCACTGTGGGAGAGGGCAGGGCAGGGCCCGGGCAGTGTGTCCCAGGGCCTGGCCTCTGCCCCCGACCCCGCACATGGAGCCCAAACAGGCACTGAGGATGGCGTGTTCCCAAGGCCGAGCAGGATAGCAGATGCAGCACGAGGGGGTTACCTGTACGCATTTTTGGAAACGGGGCGAGGATCGAACTTAAAGAAGATGATGCACATGGGTCCCCAAGGGGTGGCTTGGCTCACACGGGGTAACGAGGTCTGCGGGAGAAGGAAAAATGAGTTGAGTAAATGGCAGACGACAGAACTGCCTCCCAAACCTGCAAAGCTCCCTTACCCAAATGGAACGGGCTCACGACACCCAGACCCTCGCTGGACGAGGAGACCGTGTGTCGGCTGCCCTGACACTCGCCCACCCCTGTAAATACGCTCCTGGGCACTGGTCAGACATTCCCCTGACGCCTGTGACCTCGTTGGCCCTGGATTGTTGGCAATTGCTTCTGGTTCTGGGGTCTGAAACGGAACACTTCCCACCTTGCGATTCACAGGAGGATGTTCCCACCACACTGACCCCGGCTTCAAAGCCATGCCAGCATCGCGTGGTGGGTGGGCGGGTGTGGTGGCTCTGGCCACCATGCAAAGAGAAGCCGAGGAGGGGCCGGAGCCCAAGGCCAGCACCACAGACACAACCGTGGCTTAGAGCCATGCAGTAGCTGCCCAGCGCACAAGGCCTTTGGGCATCCCACCCTCCTCTCACTCGTGCTCACTGGTCTGGCTGGCGCGGGTGGCAGGGTCAGGGTTCACCCCACTATTTTCCCTGTCAGCCCCCACGGGCCCTGCAGGGACCCCCAGGATTCAGCCCTGTGTTCCTCCAGGCACAGATGTGGTGACAGCCTCAGAGGACCAATTTTTGTGGCTGTGCAGCTGAGGCGCTGCCGCGGTGACAAGCGCCATCTGCAGCAGCCCGGGGCGCTAGGGGACACGCACCATGTGAGATGGGCTGCCAGCCGCTGCCCCCCACCAGGGACGCTGGGCCACATGCAGTGCTGATGCCGAAGGGCCCTGTGCAGAAGGGCTCCCCAAGGTGACGGGAACAGGCTGGGTTCCCGCCAGGGCGGCCTGGTAGTGTCCACTGGTGGCCATCATCCCAGGAGTGCCTGATGAGCCCAATACTGGTAGGCAGACTGTTGGGACCAACCTCCCTGGTAAAAGCAACTCCAAACGCTTGAAAGAAGGTGAAAAATCTTAAAAGCAACCAAGAGCTGACAAGGTGGTGCAGGATTTAGCCAACATCTCAGAGAACACAGGAACCCAGAGAGGAAAGAGAGCCTCAGGGCACTGGCCCATGGGGCAAACCGGGCTCTGGTGGCCTCAGGGGTGAGGGAGACAGAAGACACGGCCCAGGGCCGCCCCAGGACAGGGACCTAGGGTGGGGGGGTTGTATCCACAGCCACACCAGGACCGCAGGGGAGGTGCACAGAAGTGGGGGTGGTCCATGAGAAGCTCCATGTGCAGAGCTAGGCCACACCGGGGGTCCAGGGACTTGGTCTGATGGGTGCTTGCACTGGCAGTGCCCCTGGGCACCAGGCAAACCAAAGTTTTCCTCTTCATCACACACTTCCGAGAAGTCTCACAAATAATTTCAAGAACAAAAAGCAGTACAATAGAAAGAACCACATAAAACAAAGCACCACAGCAAGAACCAGCAGTAGTCCCCACACGTCCCAAAAACCAGCCACTGAGTGCAGGAGAAAGGAGCTCAGGAATATCTGCAGGGAAAGGACATGATAAAGAGAAAACGAGGGGTCCACCCAGCACCAGAAAGACCCTTTAGAAACAGAAGCCCCAGGAAGTACGACTTAAAACTTGGCAGACAATGTTGGAGCAGATTAGGCACAGAGAATGAGAACCACCCAGAACGCGGTGCAGGGTGATGGGAAGCACCCTGGGCGTCACAGGGCCGGGTCATCCCACCTGTCTCGTGTAGCTGGTGGGGCTCCCAGCACCTGCCACGTGACCAGAGTCCAGCACAGAAGACACAGGTCCCCCACCCTGAGGGGGCTGGTCTCTCCCAGACACAAGGATGCTCCAGGCAAGGTGTCATCTGTGGCAACCAGGCTGGCCAAGGTCAACGGGAGAAGCCCTGCTGAGATCCCACCGACCCCGGCCCCTCCAGGACAGAGGGCTGCCTCACCAGGAACACACTACTCTGGGCCGTCAAAGGAGGCCAGCATGCCTGCCATCCCCCCCACGCCCAGCCCAGGCTGCATGACCGGCACTGGGTGAGGTCGCCGGCCACCGCTGCTCACAGGCCAGATGCAGAGCCCCCCAACTCGGCTGCAGCACCCTGCCACCCTAGCTGGCCCAGGTGGGTGGCAGACAAGCCCTCCAGAAGGTGGTGGCAAGAAGGGCTCCGTGGTCAGAGGAAGGCTGCCGAGAGGTCTCCGGGCAGCTTGCTGCCAGAGGTGTGGGCGCGTAACCCAGGGCTGCGGCCTCAGTGAAGAGTGAAGACGCGGTCATTGGGAGGGAAGGACCAGAGGAAAGCCAGCCCCTGGGGAGGAGACCATCAGGAACTGCCTTTCTCTCCAATCCCTCACCCCCCACTCGAGCCAGGCCCGCTGCCAACTGGCCCCTCCCCTTCCCGCTTCACTCCCACCACCCCCAGCACCCTCCTTCGCAGGTCCTGTGGGTGCAGGGACCTTCTCCCATCCTGCCCCCACGCAGGCCGAACTCCAACACCCTCTTCGGGGCCTGGCGAGTCCTCCCTGACACCCCTGTGACTTTCGGGGCTCCCAGAGCAAGCCCTGGACACACCACTGCCGTCCCACCACTGCACTGCAGCGGGGCACTAACTGGGGTATCCTGCCTGGGGCGCTCTGCTGCTGGGAAACGCTCCCCTCCTGGGAAACGCTCCCCTCCGCTCCCAAGGCCATGGAGTGGGAAGGTGAGGTGGGGGGAGCAGTTCAACAGGTCCCACTGCTCCAGGTAAACTCAGCGCTCCTCCTCACCAGGTGACACCTAAGCCTGTCAGGAGGAAGTCACCCTGAAGAGCACCTGGGCTGGCAGGTGCCGAGGAAGGGGGGTCGACCGGGGCAGAAGCGCGCCGGCTTTCTAACGCCATCCCCGCCCCGCCCGTCTCCACCTGGAGCCCGGGGTGTCCACACGCCGTCAGAGCTCTTTGGCTGCTGGGGCCGCCATGAGGGCCGGGTGGCCAGAGGCAGAGGCAGAGGCAGAGGTGGGCAGGAAGGTCCTGGGGCCTGACGAGGAGTTTCACCCACAGGCCTCAGCGACCACAGGGAGGACGCCGCCTGGAGATGGGCAAAGCCTGCGGCTTCAAGCGATACAGGAAGCAGTGCCGGCCCAACGGGTGTGGAGGCCGCTAAGGTGACGCGCACACCCTGCCAGGTGTGCGGATGGCAGTCGGATGCCACACGCCTGCCCTCTTCAGGTGAGGGGGCTCCCTCCCTCCCCCTCCTTCCCTCCCCCTCGCTTGGCCCCATGGCAAGCAGGATGGCAGTGGGGGACCCAGGTCAGGCGAGCAGGGCCACCACCCGATGGGGCAGGTGACACACTGACCTGGAGGAGGCCAGGCCCCAGTGCCACGGGGCAGGGGAGGGACAGATGGGGACCCACTTCCCAGGTCGGGCACATCCTGGGCAGGCTCCTCTCTCACCAAGAGTTCAGGTGGTGCCATAGGCCACACAGGGGCTCTGGGGGATGGGGGTGCCTGCTGGCTGCACTCGGGGTGATAGTGTGGGCACATGTGGGGTCTCCTGACCCCTGTACATGCTCTCAGGATGCCCCGGGCACTGGACCTGCCCATCTGCACCCCCTGGCACACAAACGAGCTGCTCCAGCCATGCATGGAAATGCTCAGAAGCCAGCGTGCCCCTGAGCATCCCTGCTGACCCTCCCCAGGTGCGAGCAGCCCCCAGGAAAGCTCACAGTGGGGCAACCGGCTCCGTCCTGGCCACAGTCCTGGAATCACTGTGCCCACGTGTATCTCGCTGGGGGGCTGCCTTACAACTGCCTTGCATACAGGGGTGCAGCCAGGCCCCAGACAGGCCCCCACGGAAGGAAGACCCCAGACGGTGGCCTGGGCTGAGGGGAAGCCTCATGGGCAGCAGTCTGAGGGGGCCTCCCGGGACCGCAGCATGCAGGCTGTGAGATGGCCGAACATCCTGACAAATGCCCGGGGTGCCCGCGTGGCGTGGCAGTGGGTCCCTGGGCCTGGTGGCAGAGAGAAGCCATCTTTGTCACCACCAGGGTTGGGGGGCATGTCATTTTGTGCTCACCGCAAGGCCCCGAAGGAAGGCCCCTGCCCATGGCTCCACGTACTCCACAGATGTATGCTCCATCACATGCACAGGACCCCGCCACCCTGTCTTCTTGCCACCTGGCTGTGCAGTTCGCCCATGCCTGGGGTAGCGGCGTCCCCCACCTGCCTGCTGCTGCCCAGGGCATGTGTGCCTTCTATCCACTCCTGCCATCCAGCTTCCACTCATGCAGAGCAACACAGCAGGGCCCGGCACACACGTTCTACAAACAGGCTGAGGACCTTCCCGACAGATGCCTTCCTGTCTCCCAGGCAGACACCCAGGAGGCGGAATCACTGGGCAGGGGGTGACGCTCTTAGATTAGCATGCCTGGCCGACTCCCTCCAATGTCTGGCGCAGGGGCGTCCAGCACGAGGGGACCCGCCACTGCTCCCCCCACCCTCACCGCAGTGGCAGGAGATGCTCAGGTGGTCTGCTGGCATCCCCCAGCAGCCACTGGCACACCGTGCCAGGATGCAGGGCCTCTGTCCCACAGTGCGGTGGCATTGGGGTGGGGTGGCCCATCCCTCTGCCTGTGCTGCCTCCATTGGAACCCATCGTCCTTCCACAGCAAGTCCCCCCACTTGTACTGCATGGCTCTCGCCCTCCTCATCCCAAAGCAAGAGCCCCTTTCTCTTGATTTCCGTGCATGGTTGCGTTTGGGCTTTGTTCTAGGATGTATCCAGGGTCTGCCTATGTGGGAGGTGTGAGCCACGGACCCCCATGCTTCCCAGCAGACAGGCATGCTGTCTGCCACCACCTGGGCCACGCCCTGGACACCCCACCACTCGGCCCCTCAGCCCCTGAGCTTCAGCACATGCTGTGGTATCTGGAAGGTGAGTCTCCCTCTTGGCTTTTCACATAAGCTTCTAAAACTCCGACTGATCAGGGCACATCAGGCACTGTGGGGCACCCGTGTCCATGAAGTGACACAGACGAGGAAGTCCACAGCCTGGAGCTGGAAGCCAGGCTGTCTGTCCATAGCAGTGTCCACCTGCCTGAGCAGCATGGGGCAGAGCGGGACCCCACCCATGAGAGCACACCACTCGGTGCTTGTACGAGGTAAGGAAGAAGCAAGACTCATGCGTGGGTACAGAAGCAGGGCAGGCCACCTGGCCAGGGGACAATGGAGACCTGCAGGGAGACGTCTGGGTGCTAGTGACGGTGTCCACACCCTGATCTGGATGGTGGCTGCATGCTGGGCTCACGCTGCACCATCCCTGGAGCTGGACGCTGCACACTTCCGGTAGGGAAAACAGGATCATCCACCAGGAAAGCTGCCCATGAGGAGAACAGGGACAGACCCTGCCCTCCTTCCCCGCTGGCTTTGAGTGGCTACTCTGGGTGGGGGGCACTGAGGGGCGAGGCAGGAAGAGCAATTCTCGGGAGACCGGGCAAGGCGGATCCAGCCCCAGCTCAGAGCTCCTCAGAACACGATGGAGCGGCCAGGCTGCCCTGAGTTCTGCACAAGGACCCACACACTCAGGTGACCGCCGGGTGGGGTGGGGGCCCGTGCCCTCGGGGAGCACTTCCCTCTGTCAGACAGAGGGAAGCACGCTGGCCAGAGGCAGTGAGGAACGCAGGGACGCATGCGAGCAAGCAGGAACAAGGGGGCCTGGGCCAGCGGGACAGTGAGGCCCCGGGTCCCAGCAATCAGTCTCCTCTGGCTGTTCCTTAGGGCTCTGGGCAGGGGGTGACGGAGCCCTAGAGTCGACGGCCCCACTCCTTATGCCCAGCACCGCACACATGTGGAGGAACGCGGTCAAGGCTAGCCAGCCTGTCCATCTGGCCTTGAGCAGAGGAGCTGGGCACCCCACCCACCCTGCACAGGGCAGAGCAGGACAGCAGGAGCTGCTCTTTACAAGTGATGTGTGACGTCCCCCCAGGCTGCCAGCAGAGGAGGTAAACACATGGGAACACATTGTCGCTGTTCCGGAGCCTTCGCTGAGAAAGCCCTGCCATCCTAATCATTCCAAGCAGCCCGCCGCCACCCCCCAAACACCGCGCCCTCCTCCCCACCCACGACCTAGAACTCCACAATCTACGCTCTGTCATCTGGCTGATAAGTAGCATTTCACCATGACACATTTTCTATGGCGACACTCTTTCCTGAGATCTTCAAGATGTCTTAGGAGCACTAATTCAGCCTCATACCAAGTATCATTGTCCCTTCAAGGTTCAAAACGGCAACACAGATGAGGGATACAGTGAGCCACGGCGAGCTCTGGATGCTCCGCACCCCGGCCCCTCCTGGCAGGAACAGCTTCCCCACAAGGCGGGGTCCAGCCCGGCCTTATGGCGGCCCCTATGGCTCACATGGTTAATAGGGGAGGAAGGGGGCATTCCCACTAGCCCCTTGAAAGAGGGTGGAAGCAAATACTTATAGTAGGCATGGTCCTGAAGACCCAGCAGAGCCGCCCTGAGTACCAGGAGGTGGGGGCTGGCCTCTTTACTTTTAAGCGTGTATCCATTATTTCTGCAACCTAAAAAAAAAATTGAGAGGGAAAAAAAAAAAAAGCCTTCATCGATACCCTGAAAAGGGAATTCAGTGGTCCAGGGGTGACCTCTTTCTCTCACAGCCCATCACCAAACCCCGAGGTCCAGACCAACAAACTGTCCTCAACACCGGCTGACATGGTGCCAAAGGATGGACCCAGTCCTCACACATCTGGGGTGTCAGTGACGAGTGTGGCCCTATTTGTAGCAGCCCGCCTACCTCCCTGCCCTGGGCTACTGACATCCTCAGAAGCAGCAGCATCCACGGACAGGCGAGTGGGACTGGGAGGCGCCTTCTAGAGCAGCAGCCAGCACAGGAATAAGTCCCCACAACGCCACATGTGACTACACCCAGGGTAAACATGATCAAAGTGACAGCCCAGAAATGAAAACACAAAGAAAGCGTGAGGCAGTAATACGGCTCAGGGGCTGGGCAGCAGGGCAGAGCTGACAGCTAGTGGCCTGGTCTGAGGGGCCTGCATTCTGCAGACACACCAGTAACACACAGCCACAGGACTGCAGGACACATGCTTTTGAAGTGAATGGTCAGGGGTCCAAGGGGGTGGGAGCACCAGGGCAACATGCTCCGCCCACTGGAAGCCCTGGGAACCTGGAGAGGGGGGAACAGAAGCTCTGCTGTGTCCACCTGCCAACACAGCCACCCTCCTGCAGCCCCACCCCACACGAAAGGTCACCCGACACAGGAAGGTTCTTGGGAGAGGGGCTCAGGAGGAGAGGCCAACCCTGGCTCTTACTGACCTTGGGAACACCATTGGCCCTCAGCCTGAGTTTTCTTTGCTGTGAACGGTATCTGGCCAACAAACACTTGCCGTGAAAGGGTGCCCAGAAGACTAAGGAACAAGCAGCAAAAAGCGATTCCCAAGAACTACCAGCTGCAGGCGCCCCATACAGCACCATTACTGCACAGCTGCCGCATGGAAACAGCAACAGCAAAACATCAGTAGGCAGGTCCGCAGTAGGATGGCAGCGGCAGGCCTGGCTGACCATGTGACATCCCCAGTGGAGGACAGACGGGGGCTTGAGCCTCAGGGACCGGTCCAAGGCCAGAAGGCCCACGTCAAATCTGTGGCCCAGAGGCAAGCATGGTAGCTGCTGGGCGGGAAGGCATCTTAAAGCCCAGAGGCTACAAGGCCTTGCTCAGCGTGCAGGCCTGACCAGTCCCCTCCCCTGATGCCCTGGGGGGAAGGTCTGAGTACTGAGCCACCCCAGGAAGACCGTGTCCAGACGCACAGGTGACCTGGCACTTGCTGCCTCCCCGGAGAGACATCAGCTGTCACCCGCAGCAGGGCGCAGGGAGGGAGCAGCGTGACTCAGGGCTCTGGGGCCGTCAGCCGCGTAGCCCACCCACCCTCGCCCCGCGGTGACCGCGCAGCTCCCGGCCGGCCAGTCTGCCCCACCGAGGGACACCGGCCCTGCCTGCGGGGCCCACGCCCCACCCAGGCGGGGACACTGGAAACGCCTTCCAGGAATGGGAGGAACGCTCCTTCGGCCGGGGTTGGCTTGGTCTCCCCGGACCGGCCGCTGGATTTGCATTCACCGCCTCGAGAAGGGGAAACTGAGGCAGGGCGGGCTGTACGGCCGCTTCAGACTCCGCGCCCCACTTCCCGAGACCCGCTTCCCGACTCCGAGCCCCGAGCACCGCGGGGAACGCAGCCGGCCACCCGCCGCTGCCCGTAGTCCACCGCGTACTCACCGCCTCCGCCGCCGCCGCCGACTTCCGGGTGCTGCGCCCGCGCGCCGTAGCCACCGCCCAGGCCCCGCCCCCCCACAGTCTGCGCGCTCCCAATGGGCAGCGTGGCTAGGGGCGGGGCGGCGCGCCGCGAGCCGGAGCACAATTGGCTGCGCGTACCATCGCTCCGGGCTGCACCTCCCGGCGCCCCGCCCCCGGGGCTGCGCCAAGCGCCCGGCTGCGCCTCGTGACCCCTGCAGCCTTCGCAGCTCGTGTGGTTCAGACACCGGCCCTGGGCCCTGCCCTCGAGGACACGTCACCTTCCCGCCCAGCGTCCCGCGCTGCACTGGGCCCTGCTGGAGGCTCTGCGGGGATGCACACTGGTGGGGCCCTGCTCGCCCCCTCCATGCCTCTGAACTGGCCATCTTCCTCATTGCACCCCTGACCCCTGACATCCCTGCCAAACTCAGGACAGACCCTGGACCGGCCACTGCAGCCTTTAACCCGCCTCGAGGCTGTTCTGCAGGGCCGGCCCCAGGATGAAGGGCTGCCGGCTTGATCTGCACCGGGTTACAAGTGAGCAAGAGGCTGGGAAGGGGCACTGACCCGGGCCCTTGCAAGAGGACAGAGTCGTTCACTGGGCTCCCTGCGCACATTTGCCTCTGGGCTGTGTCTGGGGTCTGAGTGCAGAGAAAGTGGGGAGTCAGAGGCCCAGGGCTTGCTCCAAAGTGGGCCCTCAGCAAATAGTTATATTAAGGTTAATAACAATGTGCTAAGTGCTCTAAACCCAGAGTTGCAGGACACAGCTCTCATTTATCCCATTTTACAGATGCAAACATCGAGGCTCAGAGCAGTTATGTATGTCACTTGCTTGAAGTCAAAAGAAGGTGGCAAGTAGCGGTGGCTGGATTAGCTCCACAGCCCTGCGTTGAGGTTGTAGGTGCCCTGATCCTTCCTTGGAGCACTGACGCCCTGTGAAAACTGGGGCTCAGAGAGGGCAAGGGCCTGGCTGGTAGTAAACAGACAAGAGTAAAACCCAAACCTGCATGACACCCCCAAAGGCCCATTCCACCCCACTCTCTTGCCATCTCATCTATGTTCCTCCCGGAACTCAACAAAAGCCCTTTACAGGTACGAAAGCCAAGGACTCCCGACGTCCAAGGACTCCTGGCCAGCAGGCAGCAGACCCAGTGAGACACTCAGTCCTCCCTCCTGCCATCTGGCAAGAGAGTCATGCTGGATGGGTGCCAGTGACCCCCTCCTGGCAGCTGGATCATGCAGTCCAGCCAAGAGGTAGTAGTGTTGAATAAGCAGGACCTGGGGGGCTTGGAGGCGAGTGACCATGCCCTGGGGGATGGGGCAGCAGCTACAGTGGTCTGCCCCAAATCACTGGGCCAATGCCTTAGAGGGGTGGGACACAGACTGGTCAAGCCCTCCTGAGCAGTGCCTTCCCATTACCTGCAAAGGGGGATGCAGCCATGCTTGGGTTCCGTGGAGGTTTAAATCCCACTTTGCCATCGCCCAATGAGATGCATTTGGGTGGGGGTGGTCTCAGGACTACAAGGGGTTCACTGCTACCCCACCTCTAAATACATACATCCAGGGGCTTCCCTGGTGGTCCAGTGGTTAAGACTTCACCTTCCAATGCAGGGGGTGCAGGTTCGATCCCTGGTCAGGGAGCTAAGAAATTCAATAAAAACTTTAAAAATGGTCCACGTTAAAAAAAATCTAAAAAAAAACCATAAATACATACATAGATACATCCTTAGATGGGGAGCTCATTACCTTGTGTGGTCACCCTTTTGATCTCATGCATCTGCAACTGTTGGGAAGTTCCTCCTAATATCTGGCTGAAACCTTTTTCTCCCTGCAGCTTTCCTCACATGCCCCAGGTATGTCCCTACAGAGTTGGCCAGAAGCCAGGTAGAGAGGGCAAAATGGAGGAGACCAGGCTACTGGGCCCTGTGGCAGTGGTCTAGGGGTAGAGACCATCTCTTCTGCACTCTGTTTCTGACCCCCATCTGCAGCCTGGGTCATGGTGGGTCCTCGTGGAACTGGCACTGCCTGCCTGCCCCGACCCTCCGTGCAGCTGGTGAGCCAGCTTGACGGCAGACAGGTCTCTGGAAGCCTGTCAGGAGAGGTGGGGGTAGGGATGAGGGGGGATGGAGGGAGTCCTCACTTGGGCCGATTTTGGTACACAATTCTCCCCTTTGCCCTCTCAGCAGAGATCTGTCCAGCCCCTCTTGCCACCATCAGCAAGTGTGTGGGAAAGGGGTGGTACTGGGCCACAAGGTCATTATGAGAGGAGGGGCTGCAGGAGGACCAGGGCCCAATGCCCTTGAAGAGATCCACAGAGAACTTTGGGCTAATTAAATCCACTTCTAAATATAGGAAAGGGTCTGCCATGTTCTGGAGAGGGACCCTTCATTCTGCCCACCCAGAGCTTCAAGCAATATCCCTGTGCCAGGGTGCCAAATGGCTGTCACTTCTAGTGCTGGTGACACCTCCAGTGCCAATTCCAGTCAGTTGGCTGTGGCTGCCTGGCTCTGAGTGGCTGCTGGGGGTTGATTTGTCATGTATGCCAGGGTACAGGGGAACCCAATGTGGTACCAGTGGTGAATTCTAGCCCCAAATCATTTCCATTTCTTCGTTCTGACCAAGGAACTTCTGGGTGAACACAGTGGACCCCTGATGTGGGTGGATAAGACATGAATGTCTCTCCCCCCCCATCCCCCCAATTAGCACTGTGGTGGGCCATGTGGCTCTGTGCAGCCTTGGGGAATACGGTGAGCTGAGGATCTGGTCATCTCCAGGTGCAACCAGAGCAAGAACGGCTTAGAACCACGCACGAGCCAGGGTCACTGGACAGGGACCCCCTGAAACAAGCCCCACTGGGCAGCATCCACACTGGTGCCCCCTGCACCCCAAAGTTACCTGGAGCTGGCCTAGGGTTGTGGTCCCATTTGTGGTCATGTGTGTGCCCTGTGTCACTGCAGGGACCAGGCGGCTGCTCTCCACCTGGCAGGGAAATGTAATCTGTGCTAAACCCAACTCGGGTGGCTGAGCCCCACAGGGATCCTGCATGACCCCAGGTAGGGTGGAGGAAATGGACACCAGAAAGCGGGGAAAATGCACACACAAACTTCTCCTCCCCAGGCCCAGACCTGTGGCCTTTCGGTGAGCTGCGTGAGGGAGGCCAGTCCCTGGGGCCCTGCAGGATGGGCTGAGCCCACGGTGTCTGTCGAGTTATCCCTGACCGAGGAGGAAAACCGCTGTTCACCGAGGGGTCCCTTTCTACCCTTGAAAAACTGCCAGCCCCACCCACTCCGGCCTCCACAGTGGGAACCCTGGGGCAATGAGGGTGGAAGAGCGCCCGGGCCCCGGAGTCAGATGGACTGCGTTGGAGCCCCGGTGACCTAAAGCTAGTGAGAACCTCTCTGAGCCTCAGTTTCCCGTCTGTAAAATGGGAGGGCAGCAGAACGCTCCCTCGCGGATTGTGGGGAATACACACAACTGACGCTGAAGGGAGGGCGTGGCGCCCAGCGCCGGGCCAACAGCAGGCGCTGGAGCAGGATACCTGGGAACTGGGGGTGGTGATAGAGGCGACCCGGCCCGAGTCCGGCGATGGGGCGTCGGGCCTGCTCCCTTCCCCGCTCGGGCCGGACGGTCCGGGGACGTCCTCCAAGGCGACCGGGAGGGGGCGACCCGCCGGAAGGGGCGGCCCGCGCCCGGGCCTCAGCCGCAGAGGTCCCGGCAGGTGCCCGGGCCTCCGCTACTCCACGAGGGGCCGTGGTCGGCAGAGACGGACATCCAGAGCGCCCAATGGCAAGCCGGTGTCTCCCCGCGCCCGTCCAATCGGTGCTGGCTGCCGGGCCTCCCGACCAATGGAAACACTGGCGGCGGCGGGGCGGGGCGAGGGTCGCCGCGCCGGCAGGCCCTCTTTGCGCACGGGCCGCGAGAGGGGCGGAGGGCTGCCGCGGGCTGCGCTGGCCTCGGGGAGTGAGTCCTGCACCGGTGCGAGCGGAGGCCCCGGGACAGTCACTTGCGCCCGACCGGGGACGCCGCGCGCCGAGGACCCGGGGACGCCCGTCCGGGGCGGGGGCCGCGCTGCGGCGCCGCCCACGCCGCGCTCCAGGTAGGCTCGGGCCGGAGACCGGGGTCGGGGCCGGGATCGGGGCTGCGGGATGGGCAGGGGCCCGAATCGAGGTCCGGGCAGGGGTCAAGGTCGGGGGTCCAGCCCGGCTCTGCTTCACCCGCACCGAGCCCGCGCCGCGGTGCGCAAGACCCCGGACCGACGGGGGCGGGTCCCTTTGTGCGCAGCCTCGGGTTCTGCCTGACCGGCCGTGCGCTTCGGTCCGCGCGCCCCTCAGACCGCGGCCCAACATGAGCCGTGTCCTCCCCCTGCTCGACCGGGCGCCTGGAGCTGGCGCCGCTCAGCCACGGAAACTTTCCATCGGCCGGAGGGGCCCGGGGCAGGGGAACTTTCCTGGGGCGGCGCGCCGCCGGGAAGCACCGGCACGGCCGGGCCGAGAGATGTCCGGGCGCCGCGCTGCTCCCGCCGCCCAGAGGACGAGGGAGGGAACGCTGCCTGGGGTTCCTGCCCGGAGCCCCAATCTGGGTCCCCCTCCTCGCCACCCCTGCGCCCTGTCCCCTGGCTGAGGCGTGTCCCCTCCACTCGTAGTGGGACTCGGCCCAGGCTTGCCGTGGTGTTACCCTGGCCGGGCAACCGGAGATCCCCAACCTTCCTATTTTAATCTTAAATAATTAAATATTGGGTTATTACAGTATGTCACCGTTTCTAACGTCTGTATAACGTGTCCCAGTGGAAACGGAACTTGGGGACTCCAGCGGCCTTTTCCTTTAGACCCAGGTGTGTTTAGGAACAAGGAAAAGAAAAGAACTGCCCCAAGGGTTTCATTCTTTAGGATCGATTCATTTTATAACCTCTCACTCACACCCCTTTCCCGAGTCACCGAGCAGGGCACACGCCGAGTCAGGGTTTATGAACCCAGGGGGTTGGATGGTGACCGGCTTAGCACCTGTGGGGCAGCCTCCCCCGTGAGGACACACACAGGGCTGCACTGGGAACCTCCACTCCCAGGTCCAGGCTGCCAGAGGTCTGCACACCCCAAGCAGGTCCCACCTGTCCTGGGCTCAGTGTATCTGGATCTGGGACAGTGCTGGACCCACAGCAGTTCCCGAGCTGGACCTGGGGTCTGGCCACAGCGTGTGGGGCTGTGAATTGGGCACTCGTGCTTTCCCCCAGCCTTGCCCTGTCCCATCCACAGCACTCTGTCTGTTCCCTGCCGCCCCATACCCCCAACTCTGAGGTCCACTGGCACCTAGCACAGGGCTGGGCACAGAGCACTTGCTGTGCTCAGGACTCTGGTCCTGGCCTGGGGAGGAGGTCACATAAGCACAACCCGGCCAGCCGTCACCCCATTCTCCTCATGGGCACAAGTGCCTGTTGACCAGGTGCCTCCTGTGTGAGCTGGGCCAGCCCTCAGTCCTGCCAGGTTAGAGATGCCCCCCAATCTGGGCTGTGTGCCTCCCCCAGGGTGGCCCCTCAGGGCTCCCTTTGCATCTCCCAGTTTCCATGGGGGCTGCACCTCCATCCTTCTTTGTGCTGCACAAGGATTCAGGTGGGTTCACTCCCCTTCATCCCAGGAGACAGGCCTGGGACCACGAGCAGTGGGATCCTGCACTTCCAAGAGGAGCCAAGAACTGTAGCGCAGAGGGGGGTGGGGACACCAGGCCCAACAGAGCCTCGGCCAGCCCCTAGCATGTGCCCTGGGCTGGCGTCAGCAGAGGGAGGGAGGGGGCAGAGCTGGGGTGCTGTGGGATGCCAGGGAGGCAGCGAGGGGTTCTGGGACCTTCCCCAGCAGTGGCTCGGGTCGGGGAAGACATCTGTTCCCTTGCTGCCAGCTTCCATCAAGACTAGGATGAGGTCTCAGCCGCTCTGCAGGAGCCCCAGAATCAGAGAGTAACCAAGAGAGACTCGGGGTCAGGAATTCCTTCCTGGGGCTTCCCGAATGGGAGAGCTGCACAGCTCAGCCTATTTCACAGGTCGGAAAGAAGAGCCCAGAGCTGGTGGACATCTACATCACCTACAGGGCCCCCAGCCCGGGCTGTGTGTGTGTGAGGCACAGCGCTTACCACTGCCCCAGTGGACCCTGAGGGGCCAGCGGCCTCTAGCAAAGCAGCAACAAGCTGAGTGCAGCCACCAGAGGGCACCCAGGACTGCCATGGCCAGCAAGACTGGCTCCACCCAGCTTCCCCCAGAGGTGGGACCCTTCCCAAGGCACCCGCCAAGGCATCCGCTGGGAGGCTGGAGTTCTGCTTTCTCCAGGCCCCCTGTTCAGGGTGGGGAGCTGGAGAGGGGCAAGGACCCTGGGCAACGCCCCTCAGTACCCTGTGCCCTCACCGCCTCAGTACAGCAGAGGGAGGCCGAGGGCTGGGTGACGGGGTTGTTGAGCACAGGCTCCAGCAAGGACCGTGGAGGTGGGGTCCTCCTTCGGGCGTGTGCCCTAGGCACCTCCCTGGCCCCCATAGGCCATCTTACCACTGCCCAGTGGTCCGGGCAAGGTCTCTGCGTCTGCCACTCAGCGCAGGGCTGTGCCTCTCTCTGCCTCAGTGTCCTCTGTAAAACAAGGGTGCAGCCAAAGTGGTGCCTTTTCAAGATGTGCACAGAGTGACCAGCAGCCTGGAAGGGCACATCAGGATTTGCTGTGGTGGAGCAGGACTCAAGGCTCGAGTGCAGAGCGAGCTCTCAGTCAGGCCGGCCTGACCCTCACCCGGGCTCCTCACCACCCACTGCGGCCCTGAGCTGCCTGCCCAGCATCCCCCCAGCCTGGGCCCTGTCCCTCCGCTGGACTTGGTTTGTGCACATGGGGGCTGCCTCATGCTGTCAGACATCTGTGGTGTGTGCTGTTCTGGCTCTTGGCCAGCCCTTGCAGAGGCCTCCTGCCCCAGTCGGGGACACAGCAGGCCTTTTCAAGGCTGGGGGTGGGTCCCTTGGCCCCGAGGCTCTTGGTGCAGGGTCCTTGGCCAGGACCAGCTCTGAGGGATGCTAGAAAGGGCTCCCTGAGACAGGTACCCCCACCCTCTCGGCACAAATCCCATCAATGCTTCTACCTTCGTATCTCAGACCTGTCCGTCTGTCTATCCATGGCTCCAGGGCTCTTATGAGGTTCTGTTCCCCGCACACCCCATCTGTACAGTGCTGCTGAGATGAGGCACCCTGGGGACACAGACTCCACCTCAGGTCCCACCGCCACCCTGCATCCCCAGACCCTCCCTGCCCCCCTGCTCCCACCGTCCTGCAGGAAGCTCCCTCGGGCCCCCTCCCCACCTGCAGCCCTGCAGATGCCCTCCCGCCCCCCACACTGGCATTGACTCCCGGCCCTCCTCTGCATTTGTGGAGTTATTGGCCTGCTGGAGTCCCACGAGGCGGGAACCACGTTCTTCCTGTGGCTGGATTGGGGGGAGTGTGTCCTAGGGGCAGGAAGACCTGAGTTCAAATCCTGGCCCAGCACTGCCTTGCCTGGACCTGGTTTCCCCATCTGTAAAATGGTGTCCTGGGCTGACCCCAGGCCCCTAGTGAGAGTCACCGAGATGATGGGGCACAGCCAGCACTGGGGAGAGGCTGGCGGTTATCAGGACTGATAAGAAAAGCACGTGGTTTTCCATGGAACAAGGTCTATGTGAACATTTAAGCCAAAAGCAGACGTGCCCCAGAAGCATCACATTCTAAGCAAAAGCTGATCCCTGAGCCTCAGACCTCAGGGTGGGAGCAGCAGGTCCTGCTGTGGGTGGGGAGGGTGCAGCGGGTGGGTAGACTCCCAACCACGCTTCCCCTCCCAGGTGCTCGCTCACACACGTGTACACGCATGCACACACACGCCTGGCTTGAGCTCCCTGTTCTTCCTTGCCTCTGGCCCTGGCATCTTGATCTCCCCCCATGATCCCACCCTGACTTGAAGCCCCTCCCCGTGATGAAGGGGCTACTGTGAGGCAGAGAGACCCACCCGCAGGCCCGCAAATGAGCCATGTCCACAAAGGAAGGTTGGACAGAAGCTTGGAACAACCTGGTAAACACTGCAGAGCCAAGGGGAGAGAGCTTCTGCCACTGTGAT
Source organism: Delphinapterus leucas (assembly GCF_059928025.1). Classification (NCBI taxonomy): domain Eukaryota; kingdom Metazoa; phylum Chordata; class Mammalia; order Artiodactyla; family Monodontidae; genus Delphinapterus; species Delphinapterus leucas. Next base: position 27,181,875 of record NC_143142.1, on the reverse strand, counting down.
CTCCCGGATGTGGCCTCCAGCCTGTCTGTGGTGCCCTGTTTTCCATTTTTACAACACAAACACTTTGGCAACATCCCCAGACCTAGACACAAGGAGAGGGAACATGTCCCCAGACCACTGGCCGAGACAGGAAGCTGCATGGTCCTTGGTCCAGGACTGGGAGGCTGGCTGCTGGCCTAGGAGGGACATGGATGGGGGCTGGCCTCGGGGAGCTTCAGGAGAGGCAGGCAGCCTGTGTCCCAGGGCAAGTGAAGGGGGCAGACCCCTGGGGGCCATGACCCCCTGAACAGGCCAGTGGGATCCTGGTGTGGGAGTTTATCACAGCAGAGCACACCCAACCTCTGGAGAAGGGAGGCGTTATCATCGGCTCAAAATGGCCAGGGTTCTGAAGGATCGTTAACAGCGTAAGCAACGCCCAGGAGGGACCGTGGCAGCCGATGCAAACTGTAGACGTGACAGTCCCAGTGGGGTGGGGGTGAGAACACACACGGTCATGTGCGAGCGGGTCTGTGTTGGAGCACCACCAGACGCCCTTGGGTCAGGGATGACAGTGTCCAGCTGGGGCTCTGGCCCCATGCAGAAGGGACTTAACCCCGCCGGTTGGCTTCACCAGGCGCCCTCTGGTTCCCTGCAGGATGTGGAGCCAGCCGGATGGGTGTCTGAACATGCTGACCTCCTCCAGGGACGTCCCCTCCTCACACGGGTGGTGGGCCGGTGGGTGTGGTCCATGGAGGGATGGACTGTGGCCTGAGTGGTGTGTGCTTCCGGCCAGCCTCAACCCGGGTGGGCACAGGGCCCTGGGCTGGACAAGGCTGGACGTGGGGCCTCCTGCCACCCCTACTTGAGTTCACCGATGGCCTGGGTATGGACCACAGATACCGGCTTGAGGGACGTCTGGCTTGAGGGACAAGCGTGCACTGGGGACAGCCCACCAGGACATTAGCTGGACTGGTCCACACCCTCCTTGACTTGGATGCCTGGCACGGCAGTGTCTGGTGTCGCACAGGCCGTCAGATTCGCTCCCGGCTCAGGGTAGTCCCTGCTGCACCAGGGAGGTTGGAGCTGCCAGCCAGGACAGGCAATGGGCCCACATGCTGCGGCTCCTGGAGGAGGGCACTGAGGCCGGGAGGAGGCTTTGTCTGAAAGGGCCAGATGGCCTCTGGCACACACAGCCACCCTGGGCCACCGTTGGAGTGGGGAGGGGCCGTGACTGCTGTGATCATGGCGAGGGCGCTGGTGCTGGCCCTGCTGCGTGGGCTTCTCTGCTCATCACAGCTCCAGGGGCACGAGGCATGGTGCCCAGGAAGTATAGGAGGGACGGAGGCTGAGCGGTCCCTGTGGCCCCCAGGACCCTGTGTGGTGGGAAGTGAGCCCTGCTGGTACCACTCTGTCAGTTTGCTGTGTTGCCTGATTTGCAGAGTGTGGTGGCCACTTGTGCTGCCCCAGTGCGGGAGCCCAGGCCCCAGCCCGGCCCTCTGCCCCTGCCCCGCCCAGCCCCGTCTCCGTGGGAGGCTCAGCCCACCCAGCCCTGTGGATTCTCAGTGTCCCTGGGTGTCCAGCGCGGATGGCCTGGCCCAGCCAGCACCTTACTTGGGTGGTGGTGAGAAGGCAGTGGCTACAGACTCAGGAGCCTCCAGACGCCTGAGTGTCCTTTGCTGAGGGCTGTAAGACAGGAGAGGGCAGGGGACCTGCTCCTTCCTCTTGTGTTCCACAGGACCTCGGGTGTGGCAACCTGCCAGCCAGGCAGGTGGGAGGACCAAGGTCTGGCCAAGCATCTCAGTGGCCAGGCTGCTGGGCCACACGGGGGCTTGTGGATTGGGATGAAGAGGCTCAGCCTGTGTCCAGGGCTTGCTGGGCCAGAGCACCAGGCCTTGGGACGTGGTGTTGCTGGTGGCACAGGTGGCATGGCATCTGGGGCTTAGGGTGGTAGGTGCTTGCCCCCACCCCCCTAAACTTGTGATGGACCACCGTGCCTCAGATTGGCAGGCCAACCAGACACCAAATGGCAGGTAATGGGGTCTGTGGGAGGCTGCCCACCGCCTCGCCTGCTGTGCCTGCCCTTGCTGCTCTTTTCCTGTCCCTGTTTCTCCCTCCTCCCTCGTGCTCCTCGTTTTCTCCCTGTTTCTCTCTGTCCCTCTCTCTCTGCCTCTTCCTGTTACCCCATCTCCTGCGCTTCTCGAGTCTGGTAACGGACTCTTCGTGTCTGCCGCAGGCACTTACGCACAGCCTCGCGGGCACTGGTTCCACCAGCCTCACCCGGGCTGAGGGAGGCTGGGCCTCTGTGGCCGCGGCCCCCCTGGGCCTCTTGGGGTCGCAGTTGCGCACAGAGTGGGTCCTGCCTTCATCCGTCTTTCTTCAGCCTTTTAATTTTTGCTTATGATGGCTTTCGTGTTCAAAAATTGTTCAAATTTTTCACGTTTTGTGTGGAATCTGTGGAATTCTTCCTCCTTCAATCCTTCTGTTGTTCCATGCGTTGTCTAGCACGTGGCCAGATAAACACACATCTGTCTTCTGTCGGTGTTTCCAGGTCAGCGTCTACACTTGAGATTTCATCCATCTAGAATTTACTGTGACATAAATGTGAGGCAAGGGCTGAACTGTGTTGATATGGTTGTATCTGAACAGTTTCTTGACTGATGTTTTCTATCACCAGAAACTATAAATGTGACATACCGCATCCTCAGGTTCGAGGTGCCTGTGGCCCTGTTAGAAGATCAGGTCAGGGCCTCCCCTTGACCAGCCTCTGTTCTGAAAAGTCACGGGCGGCCTCGCGCTTGCCCTGCAGATGCAAGTTGGTCCATGCAGTTGGGGCCTCCTCCCTGGGACCCCCGGTGTGCTGGCCTGTGCACGTGTGCATCCCGCTCTGGTTTCCCCAGGTCTCCAGCCCCCCTGAGCCTCCTTGGTTACTGAGAACAGGTCCCTGCTGTGGGAAGGCCCCTCAGAAGCCCCCACAGTGATCTGGGCCCCTTTGCAGCATCCGGCCTGTGAATGTGTGACTCCCTGTGGCTGGGAGGGCATGGGCTGTCCCATGCCCGAGTGGCTTTGTCATGCTGTGGGGGGTGAACGGACCTCTTCCTCTAGGGTCACGGGCTTGGCACCCCCAGGGCCTCCAGTGGCAGCACCACTGGGCCAGGCACACACATGCCTGTTTGTGTCTCAGTTCAGGTTGGGTCGGCCGGTCCACCTGCCTCGCAAGCATCTTGCCTGCGTTGCCAGAGAGCGAGGTGCTGGCCCTCGCCTGTGGGCGGCTCTCAGCCAGGCATCCAGGGGTCTCTGTGATTGGACTCGTGGGTCATTCCCTGGGTGGGGGGGCTCAATATGAGAGGCAGGAGTGAAGACCACGGCCCCAGGGATGCCCCCAGCCCCTTCCCACTCTGGAGCACATGCTTCTCAGCAATAACATTCTACGAGGCGGAACTTGGGTTCAGACCTGGCTCTGCACGCCCTGTGGGGCTCAGCACAGGTGGCACTTCGCGCTGGCCGCTGTGTTATTGTGCAAGAGCCATGCCAGCTTCTGGCTGTGCCATTCCTTGCTCAGGGTGTCTCCCAGCTGGTGGTGTGACTGCGCTGCGGGGCCCAGGCCACCAGGAGGGACAGTGCCACGCCAGCCGTGCTGGGTGGTCTGTGCAAGCCTGAGGTGGCCACTGGCCTAGTGGCTCTTGGAGCAGCCCCTGCCCCTCAGCTCACCCCTGGGGCCTCTCCCTGCCACGCCAGCCACAGTCAGCTTCTGGCTGTTCCCTGGCTTGCTGTGCTTTGTTCTGCTGCCTGGACTGGACTGTCAGGCCGCTGAGGGGGCTTTCTTCCCCAGGCCCTGGGCGTCCGTCTCCGTCCCTGCGTGACCTTCCACCGGGGCACCCAGAGTCGTCAGTTCCGCCCTGAGTTAGGTCTTGTTCTGTGGGGACACCCCCCTGCAGCTCTGATTTGGGTAGGCTGAGGCCCAGTTTCTTTCGCCCACAGGGAAGGCTGCCCATTGTCAGGTGGGGAGAAGGAGACACCCCGCCCCCCTGGCACATCTTGCCAGGTTGTCGTTTGCAATTGATGAGTTTGGTATTTCAAATATGCCTTTAGTTAAACTTTTTCTTTTCAAAATATTTTCACTCTCCGTGAAATCCTAATTAGGCCATTCATTCATCTGAATGTACTTGCTGCTCTCTGCATTTTGCAAGATAACGAGGCTTCCAGCGGGCTGCCAGCCAGTCCTCTGGGGCCTTTGCTGTGTGCCCTGCAGGGAGAGGCTGGCGCCCTGTGACACCTGCACCCATGAGCCCTGGGCCGCAGTGCCTGCGGGACACCGAGTGTGCAGATGGGGACACTGAGGCCTGGGGTGGCAAATCGTCTCTGACAGCCCGGGAACTTTGCACGATGTTTCCTTAAGGAAGTAGAGCTGGGTTTACTCTTTCAAGATCCCAAGTTAAGGAAGAAAGGGAAGCACCCTGTTAACAAAGCTGTCAGCTGGTCCTCGCCTGTAGAAGAGCTTCTGCAAACAAGAGACGATAGCTGGGCAGCAGGGTCCTGCAGCTGACATCTGTGCATGGATGACGTCCAGCCCCTCTGGGATGTGGGCAGCTTGGTGGCAGCGTGGACCCTCCTCAGTGCCGCCTTGGGTGTGTCCGGTGAGGGCCAGGCCAGGCGGCCTCCTTCCTGCCCTGTGGAGGGACAGCAGCCTGGAGGCTGGGGCACAGAGCCCAGGGAGAGTGAGTCGTAAAGGCTAGGGTTGACATGACTACAGTCTGCTCAGCTTCTTTCTGGGCAGAAAGCTCAGACCCCAACCCGACCCCGACAGCCCTGCTGGAGCCCTCTGTTGGGGGTGGCTCCTGGCCATTTGTGGGGTCCCTCGGGGACCTCCTGTGCCAGGGGAATTTGTTCCCAGGATCCATTTTCCACCACTCCTGTCTTCCCTCTTGACAACTTTGTGTCCTTTTCTGCCCGTTTGGCAGGTCTGCCTTGGGTTTGCATCCTGCAGCCTGGGGACAGCGTCCCAGCTGCTGTTTAGCTTCCGCCATGTTTTTCTTCAAATCCCCACAGGATCCTCATCACCCATGATCGGTCCTTCTTATAGTTTGTTTCCAGCTCATCAGTTCAAGGCCATCTTTAACCTTTTGAGGGCACATCAGCTGTTCCCTGATGTTTGTGCTGGTAAACGGCAGCTCTCCTGGGTCCCCGGGAGGCAGCAGGGTCTGCCCTGGGCCCTGGGGGCTGGGGCAGGTCTGTGCAGCCTCAGTGTTTCTGTCCAGGGTCCTGGCCCGGCCATGGTCCCCACTCCTGTCACAGAGACACTTTGGTGTGGACTGAGGCTGGGCACCTTCAGGCTGTGGAGCCAGGGCAGGCCCGGCCTCACAGGTCTTGGTGGGGGCAGCCTTGCCAGGTGTTCAGGACAGGAATGCAGTCTGCCCAGAACGCTGACCCCCAGGAGCCTGAGTCCTACCTCCCCCAGCACAAGGACCTGTCAGTAGTGTCAGGTCACCTACCATCCATTTTCTGGGGCAGGTGAGGCCCCACAGGGCAGCCTGGGTGCCTCTGGGGGTGTGTGTGCATGACTTTGTGGGTGGCTGCATGCGTGAGCCTGCGGGTGGATTTAAGGAGGTCCCCAAATTGTCAGCATACCAGCTGCAGTGTTCTGCGTCCTGGCGGGGGCAGGGCACACAGACAAGTCCGATTCCCAGCAGGCTGTCATGGTATGTGGTGTGGGGGGGTGGGGAGCCAGGCAGGGACACTGTGGGGCCCAGAGCCTGCACTGGGTAGGGGTGGGGTGAAGCCCCCTGCCCAGTTCCACTGGGTCATCATTTGCATATAAAAGGCAGGACTTTGCTGTCTGATGGAGGCTGGTGGTGTCTGGACCTGTGTGCCATGGGCACTCCCGGGCTTCAGGAGCACTGAGTTGGCTCCCAGGCAGGTGAGGTGTTCTGGAGCAGAGAGACTGGCATCCAGCTCAGCTTCTGGGAGAGAATGGGAGTTCCCAGGGGCCCTGGGAGGAGCCAGTGCTGGAGGCCACACAGGACCCTGGGCAAGGGCAGACCAGAGGGGACCTGGCTCTTTGATGCTGTGGCTCAGGAGCAACGATGGAACCTCCCTCCACAGGGCATGCTCTGGTCTCTTCCCTGCACTCCCCTTTGATCCATCCAGGGCCAGGTGGCCACAGCTGCCCTGCCTCTACCCTTGACAGCTGGAGGGTCTTCCTGACACCTGTCACCCCCTGGGCTGTGGGTACTGTGCCTGCAGGGCCTGGAGTCTCCCTGCTGGACCCCGGTGTTCCCGATGACGGAACAAGGGACCAGTTTCTCACTCTCACACTTCCCAGGGAACCTCCTTCTGGAAGCTGAGCCCTAGGCCCCATCTTCCTGGATGGCGAAGGCCCAGGCTGGGCTCTGTGGGGAGGTGGACCTGGTATTGCTGACGATAGTCTGTGCAGGCCCGTCCCAGTGCCCAGAAGTGTCAGCAGCTTGCAGGAATGCTGGCGGGGAGGCAGGCGGGCGGGGTGTGGGGGTGTGAGACGGGGCCTCCGTGGGGTGCAGGGGTATCTCATCTGCTGACCATGAGGGGCACTGCCATGTCAGGGTTGGCCCCTTGGCAGCCCCCCACCCCCGGGCCCTGTGTGGATCTGCCCACAAAGGGGCAGATCTCTCCTGGGGCCTGCTGTGCCTCGTGCTGCCACCCGGGGGCTGTGACCCCCAGCCTGGGGGCTTAGTTAGCAAAGCCGCAGTGGGTCACATTGAGGTCACTTGGGGAGGGCTGCCCGGCAGGGCGCCCAGCATGTGAGGGCACTGCAACGTGCCTGGTCAGCAGTGGCCAGGGTGGCATGGGCCCGCAGACTGGGACAGGGAGGGGCTCCATGGCTGCGGTGAGCCTCCCTGACTGCAGGGCCGGGGCACAGATAGGGCAACACTCTGCGGTGGGGGCAGGGAGCTCTGCGCTCGGTCCCTGTCACTGTGCCCTGGACCCACATTGCCCTCAGGGTCCCATCTCCCAACCCCTGGAGTGAGCCCAGCCACAGCGAGGCTCCTTCTTGCCCAAACCTGTCCTGAGGTCCTGGCTGCAGCAAGGCTACCCCAGGCCACCCAGCTGGCTGGCTGTGTTCCCCCAGGGCAGGCAGGCGAAGATGGGGGGCCCTGCAGCAGGGCAAGGCAGGCCCGGATACATGGGCAGCCCCTCAGCAGGCCTGATGCCAGGCCGCGCCATCTGACCCGCTTGCCTCCTGAGGGCTCCCTGTGCCTGCTTCCCACCCAGTCCTGAGTCTGGTTTCCCGTCTGGCAGGGAGTTTCCCCACTGCCAGTGCCTCTTCCACTTATCCAGGGAGAGCATGTTTCTTGTCAAATGGCGGAAAGGCCGTGGGAAGTCCTCAGGCCCCCACAGAGAGCCTCTGCTGGGGCCCTGGGGCTCATCCCAGAGACCCTTCCATGGGCAGCTGGGCAGGTGGTGCTGGGGTGGGTGTCTCAGCCCCTAACCACCAGGCTCTCCTGCTTCATCTTTCTTGGCTCTGCAACCTTGGTGGGGGCTGGGCTGACGAGCCACGTCTTGCCCCCCAGAGACTTACTGGCCACAGGCTCCCAGGGGCTGAACCCCCACTGCCCCTCAAAGGGGCTTTGTGCCACCACAAAGAGGCTCTGTCCCTCAGAGAAGCTTGGGTGTTACCATGGTGACAGAGGGGGCCTGGGAAGAAGGGGTCCAGCGTCTTGAGGGAGAAAGGGTGTTCCAGGCACACGGCACTGGTGCACACAGGCCACCGGCCCTCAGCCTGACCGGACAGCTGCCCCACCTGTGCCTTCGGTGGGGGGGTGGTCCTCGGGGTCTCATGGACCCCTTGGCCCCTGGGTAGGAGCTGGGCTCCCAGGCCCCGGTGCCAGTTGGATCCGTCGGGTTTGGTCCCAGCCTGGCTGTGAGCCTCAGGCTCCGCCTCAGGAACGCCTTGGCTCCTGTGCCCACCCCAGAGCACGGTGGGGTGGGGCTCTGAGCCTGGGCCCTCAGAACTGCCCCCTCGCTGCTCTGCTCTCCCTGAGATGGAGTGGGGGGTTGGGGGAGCCACCTCCCAAAGGGACCCTAGTGGGAGGTATGGAGGCAACAGGCCAGCCCACCCCACACAGTGGGGCACCTTGGGGTTCCCCAGCCTTATGCCCGGGCTCCCCTATTGTGGCCAGGCTGGAGTGGGTAGGCTGCTGGTGTAGGCAGAGGGACCACCAGCCCCAGCCCTCCCTGCCCTGCCCTTGGGGTGCCCCTGGGCTGGCTGCTGCTGTAGAGACTGTGGAGGAGGTGGGTCCTCGCTGCCCAGACCCCACACTTGGAGCCTGTCAGGCATTGCCCTCTGGCTGCAGCTGCAGCTGGAATCTGGGTCAGGTGCAGGAGGGGCAGCCTAGGGCTGGGGGACTGCTGTCCATTGCCATCCCACAAGTCCACCCAGAGAGGCAGGGAACCCGGAGACTTGGAGCAAGTGTCTGTGACCTGCCCTGGCAGGAATCTCAGACTGAGACCCTTTGGTGGCCTCTGGTGGGGGCTCCCTGTGGCTCAACCCCTCCAATGAGGAGGGGCAGCAGCTGGATGCTCACCTACACCTGGCCCACCCTCCTGCCAGGGTGAGGCCTCCTCTGCCATGTCCAGCCTGTAGTTACCTGGCCGTTTCCCAGCCCTGGCCCTGGGCCCAGCCCCAGGCCCTTAGCTCCCAAGACCTCAGGCTCCGTGGGCTCCCAGAAGTGTCCCTGCCTTGACCTGGCTCCGAGCCTCCTGCATCAGCCTCCCCATAGCCCCTGGTCCTCCTGGACCACCAGTCCAGCGGCTCCTGCCCTGGGGCTGACCAGTGCTGCCAGGGACCTGGCTCTCCCTTAGCCCAGGGCGCCCCATCAGTGCAGGGCACGAGCCCCTTGGGAAGAACCGCCCAGACCGTTCCCCCTGCACAGAGCAGTTGTACTCTGTGTGGTCAGTGGGTGCTGCTGGGTGTCCACAGGGACGGTTTGGGGGCAGGAGGAGGTCACTGAGGGGCCATCCCTGTCCACCTCCCACCCCCATGGTGTTGGGTCCAGGTGGCGATAGGGTCACCTCCTCTGCTAGGGAAACCCAATTTCCAGGCTGAATTCTGTTACAGTTCTCCCAGCTCCCTGAAAACCTAGCTGCTTCCCTCAGGTGGCGGGCGGCAACGCCCAAGCCCCTGGGGAGAGTTCCCTGGCCTCGCGCTCACTTGCCTGGCCTGCTGGGGTGGGGGAGGGGCACCTGCTTTCCCATTTCTTACTTGCCTCTCGAGAAGGCAGTAGCTCTGAGAACATGGGTGCGTGCAGAACTTTGGACCTGCTGCAACCTGCGGGCCAGGAGCCCTCCACCCAGAGCACCGCTGCAGCCGACATGCCCTCTTTCCAGTGCGTGTGTATATGTGTGTGTGTGCGCGCGCACGCGTGACCATTTCCACACTCATCCTTCGCACCTCATCTCTGGGCCACATGCCTTGTTGATGACCTTTTCCCACCTCGAGTTGGGGTTCGGTTTTTCCTACTGACTTATATAGTCACCGTATAGATGAAGGATATCACTTTTCTACTGGATGTTGTGAAGACGATCCCAGTATTTTGTTTTCTTTGTTGTTTTCTCCCACTTCCCATATCATGGAAAATTGCAAACACAACAGTGGAGAGTAGTGTGTCGTGTCCCCACGTGCCCGCGCATCTTCCGCAGCAGTGGAGCCGTGTCTACGTGTACAGTCCCACTTGTCTGTCTGAAACGCTCGCTACACTTGAAAAGCAAGCCACAACCACAGCACGTGGCACTCTTTCTGGATGTTTAGAAATGTTTCATTCTCACAAAGACAAGCTGGTCCTTTTTCCTTGGCAGTTCCTTCCACTGCTTTAAGGTCAAGAACGGACTCTTCCCATCCAAGCCCCCCCTCACCCTGCGACCCCCGCATTACACCAACTACGGGTGACCCTGTGGTCCTGGCCGTGGCACAGTGCCCGTCCTCGTGGGCTTGGCCAGAAGCTGTCCCTGTGGCTGTGGGCACCATCCAACCACAGCAGGGGCGGTAGGGTAAAGATGGGCACTTGCAAGGCCTGAACAGTGCTGGGAGCATGGGGGGGACACCGTGCACTCCCAGGTGGGTGGCCTTCAGCACCCCTGCTGCCTACTTTCCTCCCCATCAAGTGGGTGGGGCCAGGGGTGTGAAAGGAGGCCTCCACCCATAGCCAGTCCCCTACCTCCCCTTGTGAAGGTTGGGGCAGTGGGCAGTGTACCAACAAATGGCCGGTGAGGGGTCAGCACTGGAGCCCAGGCCTCCTGCCAGCCTGACCCGTAGGAAATTCCTCTAATTCCTCAACCCAGATTGGACTCTGTCCCATAATTTGATTTCTGGAGCAGGGTTTAGCTGGACTCCTTCTGAGGAGGAGCGGCTGATTTAGCAGGAAGACGCTGAGTGTGGGCATGGTTTCAGGGGAGGGTGGGCATCTCCTCAGTTCCTCCATATGCCTGCACCCTCATGGGGGAGCGGGCGCTGGTCACAGTGGCGCCCCAGCGGGTTTGGGGGCCCCTTCCCAGGAGTGTTTCTCAGCCTCACCCTTGCTCACCCATTCATCCACCCAACTACCCATCCACTCATTCCTCCTGCCCGCCTCCCATTTTCCCCCCACCCTGCTGCCTCCGTACCCACCCACCCTCCCATGCAGCCCCCTCCTGGCAGCCTCCATACGTCCCCTCACTGTTCATCTGTGTCCCTTTCCACCTGGTCTCCTGCCCTTCCATCCCTCCAACCACCCAACATCCGCCCACCTGGGGCCACTCCTGGGGTGCCTAGGCCTGGACACGTGCCCCAGGACAGGCTGCCTGTGTCTGCATGGCACATTTGTCCCTGTCCTCTTCCTAAATCCACCCCATGGGTGACGGGCAAGCGTGGTGAGGAGCGGCCTCCACCGAGGACTCAGGAAGCTGGTGGCTTGGTCTGGGCAGGGGCGGGAGGGGCCTGCCCAGCAGGCAGTGTGGGGCCCTCGCAGGGGAACAGAGGCTGGGAAGGCATTGGCCAGAGAGGAGAGTGAGGGTCACTGAGGTCCCGCACATGGCACTTCCCTGGCGGCCCCCAGGCCTCCCGGGACAGCAGAGGAAGCAAGTCTGGAGCCGACCTCTACCCAGGATCAGCTGGGTAAAGCGTCTTTGAAGTCTCATGGTCCATCTTAAAAATTCATGCATATTTTGCCTTCCGTGTTATCACGTGGGTCTGCAGCCAGCCCACCACCCCCGTGCTGACCACCACCTCTCCCAGCAGGAATTCAGTTCGTTGCTGTTTGATTTGTGTGACAGGTGCTGGGGAAGTGGAGCCCAGCCCTGGACCCACGCTGGTCTCTTCCCTCGATGGGCCTTGATTTCCCCAGCTGTCGCGGGTGCTGAGGGAGTCTCTGTGCTGTCCTTTCACCTTGAAGTGCACCCGCACCCTGGCCCAGCTGGCACTGGTATGGCCAAGCCCAGCGCTGACCCTTCCTTTCCAGGGCTCTGTCCTTGCAGCCGGTTCCCCAGGGGCCCATGAGCAGCAGAGCTGACCCTTCAGGGGTACTGCCAGCCATGCCCAGGCCCCATGTTGGTATGGCCTTGGCGGGCTGGCCTGGGTCAGGCTTTGTGCTGCACATGGAGCCCCCGCGTGGCCTGCGCCCCACCCGCTGCCGTGCGCCTGGGTCTGAGCACACATACTTCTGCTGCTCTTTGCCCACAAAAAGCAAACATGCTGGTCAGCCAGGGAGCAAGTGGTAAGGAAAAGCGCTGGCTCTGGCTCGTCTTTGCAGCTGCCAAGCCCCCACTGCCCCCACCCGCTCCCCGGGGGCCCACAGGGGCAGCGCTGGGCTGGGGCCCGGGCAGGCCTGACTCTCTCCAGACGCTGGGCCTCGGGCGCCCAGGCCCCTGCCCTCAGCCTCCTTCGGGGTCAGGCGTCAGGCACATGGGCCACTTCTGGACACGGAATCTCAGCCAGGCTGTATGCATGGGGTAGACACCGCCCTTGCTCCCAGCCAGCGTGGCTGGAAGTGGAGGTGGGACCACTGGTCTGCAGGCCCGCGTCATCCCCGCACCTGCCTAGGTGGCCCAGAGGCTGCGGAGCAACTTCTCACTCCCTGCCAACTAGTGTGCCAGCTCTGCCGTGCGAGCTGTGTGGCTACAGACAGGTCCCCCACCCTCTCTGGGCCCCAGCGCCCACCTCAGTGAGATGGGCCTGTGCTGGTGCCATGAGGGTGGGGTGAACTGGCATGTGCTTTGGACAGCAGAGGGCCTGGGAGGTCTGAGAGCTGGTCACACCAGCTCTTTCTTTCCTTCCCTTCCCTCCCCTTCCCTTCCCTCCCCAGCAGGCTCTGGGACACCCATGGTCCGAGGTTCTGCTGGGCCTGGCAGGAAGCAGGGAGCCCGGGTCAGAGCCCCACACACCACAGGGAGGGAGCCGGCTGCTTCCGGCCAGCCTTGGATTAATGGCTTTTAATTTAGAATTTAATCAATGTGGCTTCTCTCCAGAGAGCTGGATGCTGTGGTCTGGGAGTGAGTCATGTGATCTGTGAGTGGGGTGGGCAGGGGGCCCACGACGGCCTCTCCAGGCCCCCGCCCTGGCCCCACCCTGACTTGCTCTGCTTTGCCTGCAGTCAGCCAGCATCCTGGTCATGGAGGACTGCAACGTGCACTCGGCTGCCAGCATCCTGGCCTCAGTGAAGGAGCAGGAGGCCCGCTTCGAGCGGCTGACACGGGCATTGGAGCAGGAACGGCGCCATGTTGCCCTGCAGCTGGAGCGTGCCCAGCAGCCTGGCATGGGCAGCAGTGGTGTGGGCAGTGGGCAGCCCTTGTCGATGGCCTGGCAACAGCTTGTCCTGCAGGTAACAGCCCAGGGACTCAGGAAGGGTGAAAATGGCCAAGTGGGGAAAAAATCAAGGGGCCTAGGTGGACCACAAGCCAGCATGCAGTGGCTTACTGCACGACCTGGGGCCTTTGGGGAGGGAAAGAAAGTGGGATTCCAACCCCCTTGGGTATGCAGGGCATCATGTGACAAATGGGCAGGACACAGCCCAACCCTCAGAACAGCACTTTCCACTTGTGTGAGCCCTCAGGGCCCAGACAGCTGGGCAGGGTCTGTTCTGGGCAGCTCAGCAGTCAGCCTGGTGACACTGAGGGTTTTGCTTCCATGGAGTCTCTCTGCCTTCGTTGCCTGCATCAGTCAGTGGGTCAGCGCCGGGGGAGGCTTGAGCAGGGCTGAGGCTCTGCCTGCAGCCCAGCAGGTGACTGGCCATTGCCCCTGCTCAGCCCCAGGAGGTGTAGAGCCCAGTCTGCTCTTGGCCAGGCCCTGAGAACTCTGAAGTTGGGATGTACAGTCAGGTCAGGAGGCCTCATGGGGTCCTCTCGACACGAGCTGTGCCCCAGTACCGAACCTTCAGATGGGGCAATAGCGCCTGGCTCCTGGGGTGCTGGTGGGGGAGGAGGGAGTTTGCTGTGATTGTTGCAGTTCCTGTGATTGACTGAGATGCAGGGCAGGGCACGGGCAGAGCTCCAGGGAGCCAGATGGGCTGCTGGCTGTGGGGGCCCGGCACATATGTGCTGGTGGCTTGGGGTGGCCTGGACCTCTGTGGCTGGAGAGAAAAGGAGGGGGTTACGGGTCTTGGTGGAGACTGGCCCAGTGCACTAGCTTCATCTAGCCTGGGCGTTTGGGGCTCAGAAGCAGTGGTCTGTGTCAGGCTGGGGGACCTGGCCAGTAACTGCCCCCAAGCCTTAATGTCCTCATCTACCAGTGGGTGATCCATACGCACGGCCCAGCATGGTCCACAGTCAGAGCTGAAGACACATCTTCAGTGGGCCCATACACACTGGGTAGCTGTCTTTCCAAGCCAGCTGGTGCTGAGGTGGCTGCACGGCCAGTTTATGGGAGGCTGGAACTGAGGCCAGGTGGGTCTACGTATGAGGGCCACCCCTGTGGCCCCCTGGACCCCAGGCATTCCAAAGGGTGAGGCCTGCACCCCCAAATTTGGGGAGCAGAACAGCCCGCTGGGCCACACAGGGACAGTGGCAGCCCATGACCCCAAGGCCACTCTTTAGGCTCCAGGCCCTCTTTCCAGCCCTCCCAGGCCAGAAAGGGCTCTGGCCTCCAGCCCAGAGGGTGCTGCTGAGGGTCAATGCCCCTGTGGGAAGACATTCCCATAGCCTGGAGCTGCCCTGGCCTCCTGAGGGCTGCAGCCTGAAGATCAGGCCACCACCCTCCCTGCCCACTACCCCTCCCCACCCAAGGCCCTCCAAGACCTGCCCTTGGTTTTCTCTCTTGGGAGGAGATGGTTTCTCAGGCTGAGATCAGAGAGAGTGTGTTCCCAGGGCTGTGGCTGGACAAGCAGGGCTGATGGGGAGGCAGCCACATCCAGCGGGCCAGGCCTGGCAGCCTCCATGCCAAACCTGCTTCCCAGACCCACCTCAGCAGGAGGTGCCTAGTGACCCACCTGTGAGCCACGGCTGCCTGGACCTGGTCCTAAGTGTCAGAGCCCGGATCTGTGCAGCTTGGAGGCTGGTGGCAAGGCAGGTAGCTGGGGCTGGGGAGTCGAGAGTCTCGGGGTGCTGCTCCACAGTGCTGGCTGCCTGCCCTTCATCCTCTAGCAGAAAGGGTCGCCTCCTCCAGACACCTGGAGCAGGCTGGCTGGAGCAGGACTGGCCCTCAAGCAATGTGTGTGTGTGTGGAGGCAGGGGACACCTTTAGGGACCTGGCCAACTTTGGGCTGGGCCAAGAGGGGGATGAGGCTAGGGCAGTAACAGATGGTGAAATTTAGGAGAAGACAGAAATGACTCACATGTAAGCATCCAGGCCAAGTTCTCTCAGGGCAGTGGTACAGTCTTCTGCTCCTGCCCCAGGTAGCTCCACGGATGGAAGTTACAGGGGGTCCAGTGGTAAGGACAACTCAAGGGAAACTGAGACTCAGAGGAACATGCAGTGGACACCCAGAGTGCTTGAGCATGCTGGTTGCATGGCCTATGTGCATGGAGTGTCCTAGAAGAGGAGTGGGGTCTGGGGAGAGGCAGGTGGGAAGCAGAAAGCCAAGGCTAAGGCCCCCTCTCTTGCCCAGCCTGCTGAACCTTTGTGGGCCGGCCCAGCTCTGTTCAACCCAGAGCATAAGTCTCTTGTTCTTGGTGTGAGAGCCGTTGCCTTGCGTTTGCGGGGTATGACCCGAGAGGGCCCCAGCCCAGACCCTTTCTTGTGTCTACGCTTCCCTTTGGCCAAGCCAGACCCCCAGGGTGGCTGCACCTCCATGCCAGGCTGCTGGGGGTGGGGAGTGCACCATAGTAGGAGAAGCCCTGATTAACCGTCCCTTCTAGCTACCACTTCCCAATAGGTCAAAGACATGGAAGGGAGAGGATCTGAGGCCAGCTGGCCCCACAAGCTTTCGCCCAGGGTCACCCAAGAGTTGTGCTCCCTCCCCTCCCTTTGATCTGCTCTGACACCTCTCAGAGGATGGGGGACCCCTGGGCCTCTGTGACTTGACGGGGAGAATCCAAGACAAAGTGGGTCAGTGCAGGCCCGGGTTGAGCTCTGTGGGGACGCTTACTGGGGAGGTGCTGGAGGGTTGGCAAGAGCCTGGAGCCAGATCTAGGAAACCTGAGCGACATCGCCGTCAATACTCTTATAGGCCACCATTTCACAGCTAGGGGAAACTGAGTCGCAGCCGGGATGGGCAGCTTGTGCCAGGAGGGTGGTCTTGCAGGATGCCTTAGCCACACTGGCCCCTGCATTGCCAGAACTGTTTCCTCAACTGCAGGGGTAGGGCTGTGGGCTCTTTTACTGGGGGTAAACCGAGGCCTGGGAAGGAGGACTCGGCGGGAAAATGCTACCTCCGCGGTACGGGGGTGGGGAAGGGGAGCCCTGACTGACCTGACCGCAGGGGCAGAGGGCGACCCCGGCCCAAGGCTGCAGGCAAGACCCGCTCCGCGCCAGTCGGGGCGGGGCTTCGCCCCGCCCAATTGGCCGCCCGCCGCCCCGCCCCTCCCGGGTGAGACCCCAGCCGATTGGCTGCTATCCTCCCCGCCCCAGCTTGGCCCCTCCCGATTGGCTGCTCGCCTCACCGTCCCGCCCCTCCCGGTTGGCCGCTGGTCGCGCCTAGCCAGGTCGGCCCCGCGGGGAGCGAGTCCGCCTAACCCGAGCTGAGCGGCCGAGGCATCGCAGCTGAACCCAGTCCAGCCGCCGCCACCGCCGGCTCGCGTCCCCCGCGCCCGGCCCGATGCCGGCCGAACTCAGACAGGTTGGAGGGAACTTGGTCCCGGGCGGGGGCACTGTCCCGGGGGCTGGTGGCGGAGGGCGGGGCGCCGGCCCTCCGGGAGGACCCGCTTTTGTTCGTGGAGCCGCCGGCCGGAGGTGGCTATTGTCTGCGCCCCCGGGCCGCGGCCGGGCGGGGCGGCGAAGTGAGCGCGCCACCGGGGGTGCGGGGAGCGGGTGGAGGGGTGGGAGCGGGCGCACCCGGGCCAGCGCCCGGGACAGGTGCCTGGGACGGGGTGGTGGGCAGGGCCTTCCCGAGCAGACCCTCTGCGCGGGTGGGAGGCCGAATCTGGAGAGGTTGGCGCGACTAGGCCTCCCCCAAATTCACAGGGCCCCGGCTCTGGGGGCCGCGCAGGAGCTTCGGAGCTTTAATGCAAGCCGGGTCTGCCGCGGCAGCGCACGTGGAGAGACGGCTGGGGGACTGCCCTGCCCACGTGCGGAGGCGGAGGGGGGCTTCCTCCCAGCACCAGCATGGGGGAAGGCTTGCGGGCAGCCTGCACTCTTGCTCAGAAGAGCGGGGTCCCCTAACAGGTGGGGAAACTGAGGCAGAGTGGAGGAGCAAGAGATAGGTCTCCTACACACCTGCTCACCTGGACAGCTAGGTGCCTGCCTGCCCCAGAGATGGAGAGGCCAGTTCAGGGGAGCTGGGGGAATGTGGGGCCACTGTGTGCCTGATGGGTGTGGGCTGGGCTTGGGAAAGCTAGGGTGGGTGATGGCCCACCTTGCCGTCGCCCACAAGCTTGCTCCCCCAGTCTGCTGGGCACCTACTACCCCTTGGCCTCTTGGCCATTCATCCTGGGCCTGCGCCCTTGCAGGTGGACTGCTGCTGTGGAGCGGGGAGCTCCCGGTCAGCCAGGGCTGGGTTTGCCACTGTGGACACCAAGGGAGAGGACGTCTGTAATGGCCAAGGACTTGCTCCCTGGTGGGAGATGCTTGCCTGTCTTGGCCTGGACTTCATCCAGGATGGCCGCTCTGGATGGGGGGCTGGTATTCCTCCAACCCTCGGTTCATCATCCAGCAGCAGCCGTCTCGTGCTCTCTGAGAGCCTCGACAGGGGGTTGTGGGAGCCAGGGGTGGGATCCCACCTTATTCTATCCCTTGCGTGTGCTGGTGGGGCTGTGGACAGGGTGGGACAACCACCCCACATCCTGTTCTTCATGATCCAGACCATGGGTGCTCATCTCTCAAGGGCAGACATTGCAGGTGGATCCGTGCCTCTGGGACCCCAGTCCAGCTCACCACCAGTGGTGACTTGGCTTGTTTCCTCTGTCCCCTCCTTCCGCCATTCCCACATGCGCCCCCAGAGGCTGCTGTGGGCTTTTGCCCAGGGGTGGCCCCTCTGTGTCTTGTCCCATGTCTCATTTTTCTGAGCCTCACACACCTTAGATCTGGTCACAAAGTCAGGACTGGCACTACCCCACCTGTCCTGTGGCCTGGACACCCCGGGTCCTTCTTGTTTTCATACAAGAAAGCTGAGCCCAGGTGTGTGACAGGGCCAGAGCCCTCCAGCTCTGGGCCTCTGGAGACCCTCTTGAGAGCAGTGGTTGGGTCCACCTTTCTGGGATACTGGTCACTCCCGCCCCTGCTTGGAGTCCTGGGCTCGGCCCCTCCCACAAGTTCACAGGAGCTCATGGGAAACTCCAGAAGTGTACAGCAGCCCCTTGCTGGTCCAGGCCCAGGGCCCCTGGACCAAGTGGACCATGGATGGGAGGACCATGGGACAGATTTGGGCCGTGGGGAGAGCTGATGGGAGGCTGGACAGTCATCCCAGCGAGAGAGGCAAGGATGATGCCAGGGCAGAGGGAGGGTGAGGCAGTTGACAGGACTTGGCGGAATTTGGGGTGTGGGGAGGCTGCAGGTGTTGTTCATGTCTAGGGTATGAGGGAAATCTGGGGCTGCAGGGCTGGGGGTTCCTGAGGTGGGCCAGCCTGGGTAGGTGGCCATGGGACATGGGGCCCTAGAGCAGGGCCTTGAGGCCAGACGAGGATCCAGGCAGCCTGGTCAGCAGCCTCTGTTGAGAGCTGACTGTGTCCTGGTCAGTCAGTCTGTGACCCCATGTTCTCACCCCAAAGACATTTCAGAGGCCCAAGCCAGGGGTCGACCTTGGGCTCCTTCTACCCTAGGCCCTGGATCCCCCACCTGCCAGCTCTGAGACTCCCATGGTAGATGCTGCATAGGTGGTTGAGAAAATCTGGACACGCAGGTAGAAGGCAGGAGGGGATGTCGGTGCTGGGTGCTGTTGGGAGAGCCTGCGAACTGACGTGCCTGGGCCGGGGAGCTGGGATGGGTGTTCGTGCACATGTGTGTCCAGGTCCCTTTCTGCATGTGTGTGCCCAGGCGTGTGTAACGGGGGCCGGGCCTCCCTGTGATCACCGGCTGACTCACGCTCCCGCCTCCCTGCCCACCGGGGTGAAGTCATCACCATTTTTAGCTCCCTGAGGTCATTTGCCAGTCAGGGCTCTTGGGGCCTTGGGATCCCGCTGCCGGGCTGCCCGGGCTGGGTGTTGGTGGCTGATGCTGCAGGGTTGCCAGGCCTTGTTGGGCCCCTGGCTCTCCTGGACCCCCATCTCCTCTTCCCCCCAATTCTCTATTGTGTTTGCAGGCTGGAGTGAGAAGCAGCAGCCAGGCCCCCCTGGCACTGAGGTCCAAGATGTGCACCCCCTGTGCCACCCTCTAGCAGCCCAAGCCTGGCCAGGGGGTAGTGGCTCTTCTCGGAGAGGATTAAATATATGCAAATGTATGCATACCTACTAAGGGGTTCGTACTCCTGGCAGTGTCCTGGACAACCTGGTCCCCTCCTGTCAGTCCTGCTCCCTGCATTCCCTGTTCCCTGTGCTTTGTAGCCATGGGGCCTTGCTGCTCCCCCGCTTCCCCGGCTGAGCAGAGAGCTGACTGCCAGCCACACTTTTGCTCCCACAGTTGCCAAGTGCAGATGGGGCGGCCGAGGCCCCAGCAGGGACATGCTGTCCCTGAACCTCTGCTCCAGAACCGCCCCAGCTCCCCAGTACCCTCAGAGAAGAGCCAGGCCACCCTGCCCAGCCGCATACCAGTGTGTCCCCACCCCAGGCCTCAGTTTACTTCTCTTTCCCAAGGAACAGCATCCTTCCTTCCTGGCCAGGTCCCTGACAGGCATACTACTTGCATTCTAGGACTGAGAAGGCGGCAGCCAAGGCTGTCGCCCCAGAGGGGTGACATGTGACTGAAAGCCCTTCCCTGTGGATGCCTGAAATCCCCCGTTAGCAGTTTGTGCAGTTCTGGGTAGTCCTTTCTCCTCTGTCAGGCCTCAGTTTCTCTTTTTCATAAAATCACATATTGTCCTCCGAAGCCCTGCTTCTGGGGGAGGGGACACATTCTGTGACCTCTTCCTCTGTCACCAGAGC
Source organism: Delphinapterus leucas (assembly GCF_059928025.1). Taxonomy (NCBI): domain Eukaryota; kingdom Metazoa; phylum Chordata; class Mammalia; order Artiodactyla; family Monodontidae; genus Delphinapterus; species Delphinapterus leucas. The sequence goes on along the minus strand of NC_143142.1, from coordinate 27,162,288 downwards.
CTGAGGGATGCTCCCAGCAGGTTGGTGCAGGCTTCTCCTGCGACCCCTGAAGAGGCTGCAGGGGCCCAGAACCTTAGCACTGTGTGTATTTGGGGGGACATGCATTCCTTTAGGACAGGACCCCAACCTGGGGAGACTTCACACCCAAGGCCCTCGGGAGGTAGGCCCCGAGGGCAACCCTGGGCACCTTGCCTTGCATGCTCCTGGGCCCGGGGACGGAAAGGTGGCCCTGGGAGCCTTGCCTTGCATGTTCCGGTCCCAGGGACGGGAGCAGAGCAGGGCTCTCTGGTGCCAGGCAGATGCAGGTTGAGCTGCTGGCCTTTCCTGGGCCTCAGCTCCCTGTCTGTGCAGGCCTCAGGGGCCTGGGGCCCAGGCGGGGACCCATCCCACAAGGCACGGGCCTGGGCCCTGGAGCAGGACCTGTCCTCCTGCTGACCCGGCCCTGGCTGCCCGGGAATGTGCTCCCCCGCGCCCGCCCACTGCAGCTTGGGTTTCAGCTCCTACCCGTCCTGGCCAGACACTGATCCTGGGATGTTGGCATGGTGGGGGGGACCCAGGTGGTCAGAGGCCTGGGGTCCCCATGCCACTCAGCATAGCAGGGGTCCAGCCCAGCTGTGCTGTGGGCTGGCCTGTCCTCTCTGAGCCTCAGTTTCCCCACTGGTGAATCTGGCCAGTAGGCCTGTGGGCTTTAGAAGAGCCTCTCTCCAGCACCATCTTGCCTGTGGGGATGTTGGCAAGGGGGGCTGAGAGCTGAGGGCCAAGGCCGGGGAGACCCGGGGGTGTGTGGGGAGGGGACACCAGGGTTCCCATCAAGGATCAGCTGGGCCCACATTGGCCTGAATCTACCCTCTCTGGGCTCTCTGATATGACACCCAGGGCCTCAGTGAGGGGTACCAGCCACTGGCCCGAGTGAGGTAGGGCCAGGCCCTGCCCACTCAGCACCCCAAGAGTATCTGGGCCGGAAGGGGCAAGGGTATTTTGGTGTTCTGAGTGCGCAGGGCATTCTGGGAGTTGGGTATTTCTGTCCTGCGAGGGCGTCTAGCTGGCCTTGGGGATGGCTGGAGCCTGGGTGTGGCCACAGGGAGTCGGTGAACAATGCTGAAATTGCCACCCCCTGCACTCAAGGTTTCTGGGGTGGGCAGGGAGGAGGCACAGGAAAGAGCCATCCTTTAGGGAGGGCACAGGCAGGGGTGATGAGTGACGTCAGGAGAGCGTCCTGTGGGTGCTTGGGCCTCCAGGAGCTGTGGCAGCTGGGCTTACAGCTTAGACAGGGCTGCCCAAGTCTGCGCCGCTGGGCCCAAGGCCTTATCCACTAGATCAGCCCGAGGAGGACCTGGGGTGGGGACCAGCCCCTTGGCTTTCAGAGGCAAGAATGTGCTGCTGTCCTCACCAGCCGGGGCTGAGACAGGCCCTGGGGCAGGGGAAGAAGGCCCTCCTGGCATCCAGGCCAGCATGAGCGTCCTTGCCCCAGGGCTGCTGAGCACGGGGTCCTCCCACCAACACCTGCCCCCTTGCCCAGGAGCAGAGCCCGGGCAGCCAGGCCTCTTTGGCCATGATGCCGGAGGCACCTGAGGTGCTGGAGGAGACAGTGACGGTGGAGGAGGACCCTGGCACCCCCACCTCCCATGTGTCCATCGTCACATCGGAAGATGGCACCACTCGTCGCACTGAGACCAAGGTACACCTCGCCCTGGCCTCCTGCGGGCCACCCATTATTCAGGTGGAGGGCTGAGGCCACCCTGGCCTTTCAGGCTGCCAGCCCACAGGCTGCCCCCTCACCCACCAGGTCACCAAGACAGTCAAGACGGTGACCACTCGAACAGTGCGCCAGGTGCCCGTGGGCCCCGATGGCCTCCCCCTGCTGGACGGTGGCCACCCACTGGGCCCCTTCACCGATGGCCCCCTGGACCGACACTTCCTGCTGCGCGGGGGTGGCCCGGCGGCCACACTCTCCCGCACCTGCCTTGGCAGCGGAGGCGGCTTTCCTGACGAGCCCCGCGACGTCCCCAGCTATGGCAGCCTGTCCCGCGGGCTGGGTGTGCGGCCTCCGCGCGGAGGCCCCCTGGGCCCAGGCCCTGGTGATGGCTGCTTCACGCTGCCCAGCCGCCGGGAGGCCTTCCCCGCGGGCCCTGAGCCTGGTCCACCAGCTGGCCGCTCCCAGCCCGAGCGGTTCCAGGCAGAGCCATATGGCTTGGAGGACGACACTCGCAGCCTGGCTGCTGAGGACGAGGGGGGCCCGGAGCTGGAGCCTGACTGTGGCACAGCCGCACGGAGGAGGCCAGACTGTGGGCGGGGCCTGCGCACCAGGTGAGCCCCCATGCGCTGTCACTGCCTCCGGGAAGCCTGCCTTCCACTCCTTGCAGAGTACCACACGGGTAGTCTCGCTGCGGTGCTGTGTTAATAACGCACACGTTAGTTTGAATTGGCCTTGGCTCTTCTCAGGGACAGCGGCAAGGGCGGGCTCTGGGCTGTGGGATTGCACTGGGCACCCTCCCTGTGGGTCTGGAGCAAGAGAAGCTGGTGACGCGCCCATGCCTGCTGCCCCTGCTCCAGCCAGATGGCCCGGAAGACACAAGCCCAAGGGACCCAGGGCATTTTTCTGAGCTTGGGCCCCAGCCCCTCCCCCATCACAGGAGCACCCAGAACCCAGGCCCTCGGTCCTTCCCTTCTCTCTGCAGCCTTTGGTTCTGTCTCCCCTGCCCTCAGCTTCTCTGTCTGTCAGGTGGGAACATGACCACTGCCTGGGTCTGGATTATGCTTTGTGGCCACAGGCGAGACACTCGCCCACCCCCAGCCCCAATCCCTCACCTAGGAAGTGGGTTTGACATCTTGTGCCCTGGAGAACTGGTGGCCTGAGGCCCTCAGATGGTCCTACCAGGCTGGCTATGTGCAAGGGGTGCACTAGCCAGACATGGCCTCATGGGGAGGTGGGACCCCAGTCACAGACAGATGTTTCGTAGAAACACATTTAGCTGGGAGTCAGGGAAACTGCCTGGTAATGGGAGTGAGTGAGCTCCCATCTGGGAGGGATACAAGTTCTGATGACATTGGCTGGGGTTTGGCTCTATCACTGGCTGTGAGTTAGTTCTTGCTGGGTCGGGTATGACCCGCAGCACCGACGATGCTCTAGGCTCAGCCCTGTCCCATGGGTTCATGGTCCCCTGGAGAATGTGTGATGGGGCCGCTTGGGGGCAAGGCCAGGCAGCAGCCGCGAGAGGACGGTCATGCACCGTGCTCACCTGCACAGGGCCTACGAGGACGTGGCGGACGATGGCGGTGAGCTGATGGAGGAGCGGCCCCCCTTCCCAGCCACGACGGCGCCCCTGGCCCAGCCGGAACATGGCAGCCTGGGCAGCCTGGACCGGGCAGTGCGGCGCTCACCCTCGGTGGACAGTGCCCGCAAGGAGCCGCGCTGGCGGGACCCCGAGCTGCCCGAGGTGCTGGCCATGCTGCGGCACCCCGTGGACCCCGTGAAGGCCAACGCGGCCGCCTACCTGCAGCACCTGTGCTTTGAGAACGAGGGTGTCAAGCGCCGCGTGCGGCAGCTGCGGGGGCTGCCGCTGCTTGTGGCCCTGCTGGACCACCCGCGGGCGGAGGTGCGGCGCCGGGCCTGTGGGGCACTGCGGAACCTCTCGTATGGCAGGGATGCTGACAACAAGGCCGCCATCCGGGACTGCGGCGGTGTGCCTGCCCTGGTGCGCCTGCTGCGGGCTGCCCGGGACAGCGAGGTCCGCGAGCTCGTCACAGGTGAGGCGCCAGGCCGCCTGCGTCGCGGTTCAGTCGGGAGTCAGGTTTAGGTACTGTGTCAGGTCTCTACCGCTGGACTTGGCCGCCACAGGTGGGGCTGGCGCTGGCCCCCTCCCCGCCAGCTCCCATGTCCCCACCATGACTACTCTGGGTCCTGCCTCTCTGGCTCTCTGGCCCCCCCAGCAGGGCAGTCGTGGGGACCATGGCTGGTCAGGGTCATGTGATGATCCCCTCTTGGCGTGGCCCCAGGAGCATAGTCCCACCTGCCTGGGTGGCTGGGAAGGGGTGGGGAAAAGGCACATGCCAGCTCCAGGCTCCCTGCCAGCCCCTCCTGTGTCCTGGCCTCTAGGGGGCTCCTTCCCCCCCCTGGGGAGCCCCCTCTCGGTGTGGCATGTGCATCTCACCCACACCAGAGCAGCACCCAGGGCCTCTTGTGGCTTTTGTCACTCCTGTCTTCCGGCGTGAGCTGGGGCCTGAAGAGGGCGGGGTGGATCCTGAGCTGGTCCTGTGGGGACAGTGCCTGTGGTCAGCACTGGCGGGTCGATGGCACCCTGCAGGCACACTCTGGAACCTGTCGTCCTACGAACCCCTGAAGATGGTCATCATTGACCACGGCCTGCAGACGCTGACCCATGAGGTCATTGTGCCACACTCGGGCTGGGAGCCAGAGCCCAACGAAGACTCCAAGCCACGGGATGCTGAGTGGACGACTGTCTTCAAGAACACATCAGGCTGCTTGAGGTGTGCGTGGGGCCTTGCTCAGGTGCCCCTCGAAGCCTCCCAGGGCTGTTCCCACCCAAGGAGGCAGGAGCCTTGCACCAGAGCCTGCATGCACACCTGCATGCACATCCACACCTGCATGCACAGCTGTCCTAGGAATAGCCACGTCCCTGTGTCCCAGATAACATGGAAGACAGCTAGCCACCCAGGCCTCGGCGTCAGAGCCAGGTCACAGTTTCTGCCCGAGTCCCGAGAATGTGCCTGATGGGGCTGTACTCACCCCCACAGGCAGCCTCTAGATGTCTGCCACCCTCCCATGTACCCCTGCTCCATCCCTGCCCAGCTTCGACCCATCCCTGTGACACCCAGGGAAGGGGAGCTAGGATCCTCCTCTCCAGTCTGCCTCAGAGGCCTCATCCCACCTCCTTGTGACCCCTGCCCACCTCCCACCACCCTTGGAGGCCCTGCAGAGACCCCACAGGCAGTCCTGCGTCCCCTCGGTCCTGTCTGTCCATCAGGATATCCCCCCATGGCCCTCTGGGGTCCTTAGCACAGGGTGGAGCCCTGAACAGCACAGATTCAGGCGTCTGGATCCACTTCTGTCCCTTTGCAGTTCAGCTGGGAGTCAGGGGAGCCCCCCACCCCACACAGATGCCAGGCCAGGGCCCCCTCCTGGGGTCTTAGCAGTCAGGCCATTGCTGCTTCACCTTCACTGCTAGCCTCTTGTCATCTGCTAGCAGCCCTGACGGCATGGCACAGAGCACGTTCTGCAGATAAGATGAGACCCCGGAGCTGGAGCTGGGGTCACAGGGCTTGCTCTTGGCCACACAGGAATGTGAGCTCAGATGGTGCAGAGGCCCGGCGGCGACTCCGTGAGTGTGAGGGGCTGGTGGACGCACTCCTGCACGCCCTGCAGTCGGCCGTGGGCAGGAAGGACACGGACAACAAGGTAGGCGGGGAGGCCCTGGCAGGCCCCAGGCAGGGTCAGTATCGCAGCCTCCCATGAAGGGTCGGGGAACGGAGCAGGAGCCCTGGACTATCCAGGCGGCACAGGGGACGGGTGTGTGGTGCGGGGCAGCAGGTGTGCCCTGAAGCCCTGGACCAGGTCCCGCGTGTGGTAGGTGCTCCCCCCTCCTTCCTCAGCCCCTCCCTGGGTTTCGCCCGAGTGGGCCCCTAACCCAGGCCTCCCCATCCTACACCCGGTCCCTTCTGCACTCACGAGCTGTGGCATCTTCCCTGGGGGAGCGGTCAGTGTCCCGTGCCCCCCAGCGGTACCCTAGCCCCCTCTCCCTGCAGTCAGTGGAGAACTGCGTGTGCATCGTGCGGAACCTCTCCTACCACGTGCACAAGGAGGTGCCGGGGGCTGACAGGTACCAGGAGGCCGAGCCCAGGCCCCCGGGCAGTGCCATGGGTGCCCAGCGCCGGAGGAGGGAGGACGCCGGCTGCTTTGGTGGCAAGAAGGCCAAAGGTGTGTGGGTGGGACTGGGGTACTGCTCTAGGACCCCCGACCCTGCCAAGCCGAAGGCCCTCCACACCCACCGGGGACACATTCAGGGAGCCAAGGAGGGTGCCCAGGACCACCTGTGCAGTGGTCCCCCCTGGTGCCTGGACCCAGGCCCTCAGCTCCAGGAAGGGCCTGGGGGCCCAAGTTTGGAAGTGCCGAGGACAGCGCCGCCTCCTGGCATTGGCAGGACACCCGAGGACCCTGGGGAGCCCAGGGGGCAGCACCCCACCTGCCTCACCCCGTCCCTACCTCGGGTGTAGCTGCCAGGGGTCTGTACACTGCCTTCACCTGCCCCACTGCGTTGGCCTTTTCTGATCCCCGTCCCACTTGTGGGCACTCAGCCCCCAAAAGTAATCGGGGTGAGAGTCCCCGTCCCTCTGTCCTACACTTCCTGGGAGGGAATGGGGGTGCTGCCCGCTCAGGCTCCTCTCCTCTCTCCTGTGCTTCCTCCGGCCGCCCAGAAGAGTGGTTCCATGAAGGTAAGTCCCTGTTTGTCCTGCCATGCAGGCCTGGCGGGTGCAGTGGGCACCAGGGACCCCTCCCCGCCCCCATTGCTCAGGCAGCCATCTCTATGACAACTGCAGGACCTTTCATCCTTGGGAAGTCCTGATCCCAGTTCCTTCTCCAGGCAGCCATCTCCATGGCAACTGTGTGGACATGACAACTGCAGGAATGTCAGCCTGGGGCTGTTTGGGAGGCCGAGGGGCTGTCCCTCTGTAACCTCAGAGCCGAGGGTGGATAGGGCCTGGGCATGTCCATTCCCAGGGGCACTGGGGAGCAGGGTCTGCCCCTCTGATGGGATGGGCCAGGTGTGGCTCAGATGGAGGGACCATGCAAATGCCCCAGGAGGCTGGGTAGGGCAGGCCCCTGATTGTCTGAACTCAGCTCTGCCTTCCAGGAAGGGGAAGGTTCCTCATCTGAGCGGGAGGGCAGCCGGGAGGTGGTGAGCTGGCTCTCACAGAGGTGTGCAGGCCGAGGCTGACGGGTGTTAGGTGGGGCTGCTGCAGGGGCCTGCGAGTGGGGGGTCTCCTGGCCAGCAGAGCCCAGGCCTGGGTCCTGGCCCCAGACAGGGGCAAGTTTCCCCATGAGTGGGATTCTTGGCTCCAGCCCTGCCTCACTGTGCAGCCAGGCAAGTCCTGTCCCTGCCAGCCCTTGGCTTCCCTGTCTGCACCTCCCTGCCCCAGTCTGGGCTCCTGGGCCCCTCAGTTCACACACATGGTGGGCCCAAGGAGCCCATCGGGAGGATCTGCAGTGCAGCTCCCAGCACCCGATGGAGGATGAGCCCTGGCAGCTCAGGCAGGGCTCGGACCTCCCTAGGCCTAACTGCTACCACCGCCCTTTGGGCAGAGCTGCCTGCCTGGACTCAGAGCAGTGCTCTGTTCTCAGGCCTCTTGGTGCCCAGTCTTGGATGTGGGGGTGCTGTCCCCGCCCCTCCTGACACATACCTGCACCCTGCAGGGTCCACCTCACCTCCCACTGCTCTTCTGTTCCAGGAAAGAGGGATGGTGAGATGGACCGGAACTTTGACACTCTGGACCTACCCAAGCGGACTGAGGCTGCCAAAGGTGAGCAGTGGGAGGTGGAATCCAGGCCCAGGCCTGTCCAGGAGTTAAGCTTTGTACCACCAAACGGCTGAAGGGCCTTGGGGATCTCATGGGGAAACTGAGGCCTACAGGTGTGGGGTTCCTCGGAGGACTGTGCAGTCCCTGGGCACCTGCTCAGGGCTCAGAATCAGGGTCTGTGCCACAGGTCATTTCAGGCAGGGTGTGGGCGCAGAGGCAGGGAGGAGCCAGGCACTTGCCAGGTCACATAGCACATGAGAGGCTGGCAGGGATTGGAGTGAGGGCTAGCTGGGCAGGGCCTCCTGTGCCAGCCGAGGAGCCCGGGTTCACTCCTAGGGATTTTGGAGCCCCGAGGTGCAGTCAGATCCAGTTGGGAGGCTGGGCAAGATCACTCAGATCATGTGGGGGAGTGGTTCAAGCTTCTCGCTCCCTGTGTCCATCGGAGCCCCACTCTGTGTGGCACTTCTCTGTGCACTGGGAATCCAGCCTGGGCGAGAGAGGTCTGCCCTGCAAGCCCAGATGCCCAAGAGCAGGGTACAGCAGCGCAACCGTGGGAGGTCTGGGGGGAAGCATCACAGGCAGAGGGACCAGCCCATGCAAATGCCCTGCAGGGGCAAGTGCTTGGAGCATTTGGGGGACAGGAGGCTGGAGTGGAGGGAGTATGGGACATGAGAACTGGAGAAGGGGTGATGACATGTGGGGCGTGCGGGGGAGGGGAGGAAATGTCCAGGGACACAGAAGCCTAAATGTGGGGGCAGACTTGGAAGGCTGCTCCGCCCTCCTCTCTGGAGCACTGTGGGGTGGCTCTGCTGCCAGGCTGGAGCCTCAATTGACGAGGGACGAGGAGTGGTTGAGTGGCTCTGACAGGGAGGGTGGGCCTTATATACGGGTGGGGGGGCTGTTGCTAGGGAGTCTGAGTCCTGTTGCTAGGGGAGCAGCTGTGGTTACTGCCTCCCTCCCCACCCCAGGCCTCCCGGAGCTCCAGCATCAGGCAGGTCCCATTTCTTTGGCAGTGGGGTCAAGGAAGAATGACCTCGCCTAAACCCACTGCTACCTCAGAGCTTGGGTTGATTGCCTTGTGAAGTGGGAAGGCTTTTTACTCTTCGGTGGCTAAGGGGTGAACATGTTGCTGCTAAACATTCCTGATGATGCCACAGCCATACTGGGCCACAGCTCGCCCTTCCCTGGGAGGGCTGAGGAGGGGGTAGGGGGTGATGGGGCGGCCTGGGTGACTGTGGGCTGCGGGTGCTCCGTGCACAGGCTTCGAGCTGCTGTACCAGCCCGAGGTAGTGCGTCTCTACCTGTCCCTCCTGACGGAGAGTCGGAACTTCAACACTCTGGAGGCCGCAGCCGGTGCCCTGCAGAACCTCAGTGCTGGCAACTGGGTGGTGAGAGGCCAAGCCTGGCAGGGAGGAGGCCGAGGGAATCCCAGGAGCATTCCCGGTGGAGATGGTGGGGGAGCTGCTGGGGGAGGGCTTTGTCAGGCGGGGGAGAAGAACAGTCCAGCCGGAGGAGCGGTCAGGGCTCAGGTAGGCGAGTGTCTTGGTGTGTGCGGCGCGGCCAGCACTGAGCACACCTTGCACCCCCGCCGCAGTGGGCCACGTACATCCGCGCCACTGTGCGCAAGGAGCGTGGGCTGCCGGTGCTGGTGGAGCTGCTGCAGTCGGAGACCGACAAGGTGGTGCGCGCCGTCGCCATCGCCCTGCGCAACCTCTCGCTGGACCGGCGCAACAAGGACCTCATCGGTGAGGGCGGGGACGGGGGTCTGGGGCCCGGGCCACCCGCTCCTCGCGGCCCCCCTCCTGCCGGCACCGGAGTGTCCTTACAGCCCCTGCCTGCAGGGAGCTACGCCATGGCCGAGCTCGTGCGAAATGTGCGCAGCGCGCAGGCACCCACACGGCCCGGGGCCTGTCTGGAGGAGGACACAGTGGTGGCCGTGCTCAACACCATCCACGAGATCGTGTCTGACAGCCTGGACAACGCGCGCTCGCTGCTGCAGGCCCGCGGCGTGCCTGCGCTGGTGGCACTTGGCGCCTCCAGGTGGGTGGGTGGGGCTTAGGTGGGCAGGAGGTGCCCCCAGGTGGGCGGGGCCTAGGTGGGGGCAGAGCAGGGCCGTCTTGGCCAGACACTGACCCCAGCCCGGACCGCAGCCAATCGGTGCGCGAGGCGAAGGCCGCATCCCATGTGCTGCAGACGGTGTGGAGTTACAAGGAGCTACGTGGTGCTCTGCAGAGGGACGGCTGGACCAAGGCGCGCTTCCAGGTTCGGCCCACCCAGCCCTTCTCTCTCACTTCACCCAGGCTGGGTACCCCGTGGGAGCACCCCGACCCACCCCGTCTGTTATGTGCCCTCCTCCCCCTAGTCGGGTTCTGCTAATGCCAAGGGCCCCAAGGCACCACCGAGTCCCGGAGGCTTGGACGATAGCACACTGCCACTGGTGGATAAGAGCCTGGGTGAGTATGAGGCAGGGGTCCATCCTGAGGTTCAGGAATGTCCTTCCACCCTGCTGAGGGGTAGAGGGAGGCCGACCTTCTTCCAGGAAGATGGCCCCCTCCCTTCCCCTCCCCAATCCTCTCCACCCGTGGTGTTCACCTTGGCACCAGGCTGAGGCCAGCCCTGGTCCCCTGCCACCGCTGCAACCAGCCAGCCACCCGCTCGTACCTTGCAGACGGCGAGAAGGCAGGCAGCCGGGACGTGATCCCCATGGAGGCACTTGGCCCAGGTGAGGGCAGGTGCAGGTACAGGCTGCTTATACTCTGTGTGGGGAGGACCTTCCGGGGAGGTGTCGTTGGAAAAAAGATTTGGTTTAGGGGTGCTCAGGGGTGAGGGGTGGGGCAGCCAGGGAGGGGTCACTGCCCAGCCAGGGTGTCCTGTCTGGCAGCTGAGGGGGCAGCTGGAGGGTTCTGAGTTACTGGTGGGGAACAGGGGAGAGGCTGCAAGGCCCACCGCACGGGAGGGGCCGTGAGAAGGCCTGGCTCAGAGCGGGCTAGGTGGGGGCCCTCTCCAGATGCATCCTGGGCTGAGAGGGAGATCCATGCCTGGTGCCTGCCTCAGAGTCCTCTCCTGCCTCCATCCCACAGATGGATACTCCGCCGTTGACCGGAGGGAGTGCAGGGCTCGAGGCAGTGACCCTGCAGGGGAGGCCTCTGAGAAGGAATCGTTGAAAGTGAGTGGCTGTGGGCAGGTGTCCAGGGAGGTGGTGTGTCCGGGGGTCACCTGGAGAGGGGCCCAGGCAAGGTTTGGTCTGGGGCCTGGGGTGGGGCTCACCTGCAGGGCAGTTGGGCTAGGAGACCCGTTCGGGATGTGGCCCTTCTGCCTCGGGAACCTCACGTCAGAGCCAGCCTGTGGGTGCAGGTGGTTAAAAACTCGCACCCGCTGGGAGGGAGGGGCCGGGACAGAGGGCGCATCTGCACCCTCCTCTGCATGGTCTTGCCTCCAGGGCAGCCCCTGCCATCTGCTCTGTGCCAACCCTGCCTCTCCGAGCCCCGCTGGTTCGGCTCCCCCGGCCCTCAGGCCTCTCCTCGCGTGCACCCCGGCTCTCACCCTGCCCTGCTGACCAGCCCAGCCCCAACTTGCCAGCTCGGACTAACCTGCTCTGTTCTGCCTCTAACGCCCTCCTGCCCACCGCCCTGCAGCCCGACCCCGGCAGGAAGGTTCCTCCTCCCGGGCCCAGCAGACCCGCGGTCAGGCTGGTGGACGCCGTGGGGGATGCTAAGCCTCAGCCTGTTGACTCCTGGGTCTAGCTTGCATGCCTGGTACGTTCTTGTTCTCATCTGGTGTTCGTCCTCTGGGCGGGGCCTTCTCTCCATCCGGTCTGCCTGCCTGTCTGCTCCACTCTCTGCATGCTCCCCGCAGGGCCACCTCGAGCTCAGCAGGCCTGAAGGCCCAGCGGAGGGAAGCCCAGGCTGGGGGCTGAGGGAGGGGCTCCCTGGCCTGCAGCCTGGCTCAGGCCCTGTGCCATCAGGGCCTGGAGGTCACGGGGTGAGAACAGGGGTGGTCCACACCTTCCAATGCCCCCAGCACAGGGCCCCCCGAGGACCACCCGAGGCAGCCGCCTTCACCCACGCGTCCATCGCCCTGCTACCAGGCCTGCTCAGCCTTCCCCTCTTCCTCCTCAGGGCCTGGGCCCAGCCGTTTGCTCTTAGGGTCGGATCTCGGAAGAAGGGACCTCGGGGAAAGGACCTCCAGGCGGCCTGCGCAGACCCCGCCGTGGAGCTGGGAGCCCCTGGCGGCGGGGGTAGGCAGCTCCTCTTTCCCTGGAGCTGTGGGTTCTGGACACGCCTGCCCTCCCGCCCTCGCTTCCCCCTTCTAACTCCCAGGCGAGTTAGTTTACTGATATGGTGCTGTGTGCCAGTGGGAGCCCGGTGGGGCCCAAGGCCGGGCACCTGGCTTTGCTTTGGGGCTGGCGGGGCCCCTGAGGAGCTGGGTGGGGGTGGGCCCCTGGGGCCCCGCAGCCAGGCAGGGAGGGGGCTCAGTGAAGGGAGTCTGAACCCAAGGGTGGAGGGGCTTCCCTGGGCCCTGAGTGGGAGGCGACCTACAGAGAGGCTTTGGAGGGCCCCGCCCACCCCCGGATGCCTGGAGCGCCTTCCCTGCTCGGCTCTGGCCCCTGAGTAGCGCCTCTGGGACTGACCTTTGGCAGCAGCAGTGGGGGACTGCTGTTCAGTGCCTGCTGTTTGTGACTTAAAAACAAGAAAAACACTAATGAAAACGATTAAAAACAAAACCAAAATAAGACTATGGGTAAACATCTAAATTTTTGTAAGAAAAATTAAAAATTAAAAAAACAACAAAGGAACCTCCTGTCTTCCGAGGCTCAGCTCTCTCCGTGAGCTGCTCCCATCGTTTGCTGGGTGTCAGAGGTGGCCCTCGGTGTGTGTCTGCTGTGTCCAGCAGGGTTTCAGCTCCGAGTCCCCAGGGTTGTTTTCCCACATGCGTCCTCTTTCTACACACAAAGAGGAGTGGGCTTGATCCTGGGTGGTTAGCTGGGTCCTGAGGCCTGGGGTGGAGTCCTGGCCAGTGGCTGGTCTTGGGCACAGGTGGGCCTCAACCAGGAGGGGTGATCCTGGGGTCTAGGACCCCACCCTCTGCTGGGGCCCAAGGGAGCCTCCGAGGTGGCCAGAGGCCCAACCACTTGGGGGCCTTGGGGCTGGAGCACCAGCTCAGAGCTGGGGGCACCTGTGGATTTAGGTGGATGCAAACCAACTCTGCTTCATCCCTTGCCAGCTGGGCACATGCAGAAGTGCTGCAGCTGGTCTGAGTCTACTCTCTCTTCCCCAAACAAGGCCGAGTGGGACTGGGGACGGTGCTTCCCCTCAGAGCCACACACGGGCCCCAAAAGGCTGGGCACTGGACAGACCACATCTGGCACTGCTGTAGGGCCGTGTCCACCTTCCCCAGCACCTGCTTGGTCGGAGATGGACCTGCAGGCTGGCTGACTGCCTTGTTCCGGTTTCCCAGGTGGGGCTCACCCCAGCCTGCAGACATCCCCATGGGGCTGTAACAGGTGCCCTCGGCCTGGCCACGGGAGCAGTACTGAGCAAGGCCGACCTCCGGCACTGCTGCGGCCAGTCTGCAGTGTTAGCATCTGGCCAAGGGGAGCAGCTTGTGTTTGGTGCAAAGCTGAAGGACACCAGGGGAAAGCAGCATCATCACAGTGGCTGAAAAGAAGCACTCAGTTCATCTCTTACCTAAATATTTAGATCTTTAATTTCTATTTTACTATCTTTTAAACATGATATTGGTATATAAGATTGTTAACAGATGATTTTAGTAAAGAAGTGGCATTTCATTCTTAAAAAGGAAGTGAAAGAACTCAGGAGTCCGAAGTGTGGGGTGAGTTGTTGGTTATGGTGCCATCACTGAGGCATTGCTGCCACCTGGTGACGGCAGACCTCAAGGGCAGGCTGTGTGAGTGCACAGCCCCAGTTCCCTGACTTCTGACTTCCTGAATCAGAAGACTGATGAATGCTGGGGGGTGGGGGTGGGGGTGTGACACTGTCATGGACACCACCTGCCTGAGCTGGCCTTTACAATCAGATACTTTTCCAGATTTACTGTAGTGATTTTGCAAGGTGAGCTGGTCGCGCTTGGGGTGGACCCCACACGCAGGGGCCAGCGCGGGCAGGCCTGGGCCTCGCAGGCCTTGAGGGTGTTGCACTGAAGACAGATGCACACACTGCAGACACGGGGCAGCTAGGAGTAGGGCCACCACACCCTTCAGAATCCAGCTTGGCCAGGGAGCTGGGGCAGGGTGGGCGGTCAAGGCTGTGCAGGGCTGCCCGGGCCCTTGTAGACGACCTTCTCCAGGCCATCCACCACCTGTGAGTACTCAAGGAACGAGCTGAAGTGCGTGCACTCGAAGCGGCTGTTCCCACGCACGTACTCCAGGAACTCTGGTGTCCCCGGACAGATGACGTTGTCGGCCAACAACACTGTCCCCTCCCGCAGCAGGCCACACTCCTGCAGGGACAGACGGACGGTTGGAGGAGGTGAGGGTGGCCTAACCTTGGGTCAGCCCTGCGCCAGCTCCTCACTGGCAGCAGCCACAGCAGGAAAGGGCTGTGCTGGGCCGGGGTCTCCTTGCTCCTCCTGCATCCTCAGTACAGCAGGTGCTTACTAAGCACTAGCTGGAAGTGTGAGTGGAGGAGGTGACGGGGCCAGGATTGGGAAAGCCACAGTGGTGACTAAGGCCAGTGGGTCCCTTGGTCACCGGGTGCCAGGAACACGGGGCTCCTCCAGGTCAGATGCCTGGTGCCCAGTGTGTGGGCTGCTGTCAGCGGTCACTGGAGGTTCAATCCGGCCTGACCAGGGTGACTGTTGGGGTGCAGAGATGGGGCACACCTCCCTACCCACCCACAAGCCTGGCCTGTGGGTCCACTCTGAGGCACCCCATTTCCACCAGCGCCTGGGCCCTGGGCAGCTGGCCAGTGTTCCGGGCCTGGGCTCTGCAGAGGGAGGAGCGGCTGGACCTCCTGGGTCCCTCTGCAGTCTCTCTAAGCTGGGGGAGGAGACGCTTAGATTACATCAAACATCAAGAGGAAATACCTCAAGAGGAAATGTTTGTCTGGGGGAGGGGGTGAAGGGACAGCCCAGTTCTGTTGGTAGCTCAGAGTTTTCTTTACATGATCATTAAATAAAAGTGAGGAAAAAAAAAAAGCAATCCCAAACACAGAAAGCAAAATCAAGCAAGGGCCCCAGGCGTTTCTTCAGTTGCCAGTTGCCAGCCGGACCACAGGGACAGACGGGCACCCCCTGGTGACTTAGGAATGCAAGGTCCACCGTGCAGCCCTCGAGTCTCCCTGGTGGTGACTGCCTCCCTTCCGGCCCATGGGCTGAGGGGGAGGCCAAGGTCCCTCAGGCCAGAGTGGAAAACACAGCTGTGAGATCAGTGAGGCTGGGACAACCCATGAGCCAGAATTTGAACAAAGTACCTCTATTGAATCATGGAGCGTTTCTCTTAGAAAAAGAAAAGGAACTTCCCAGCAATCTTGATGAGAAAGGGCAGCCTGGGAGCAGGCGCCCCCCCACCCCCGCCCTGCCCAGCCCCAGGAGGGCATCTCAGGTCTGGGCAGGAAACGCCCAAGGCGAGCTGGAGCTCATTCTGAAGAACGCAGGTGGACAAGGTGGGCTCAACAAGTCAGGCACTAAACCCACAAGTTACAGAGGAGGGATGCAAAAGCCGGGCCGCCCGCCCGGGGACAGAGCCCTGGAGAGTTCTGGCCAGAAGCCCACGTCCGAGTAAGACTGTGTGCTGGCGGCAGGGAGGGAACAGCATTCAGAGGACCAGAGCCGGGTCCACTGTTCCCTGACCCTCCCTCCTTCCGCCCAGGGTGTGGGCTGGGCTGAGACTCTGGCCACTGTGTGGCTTCTGTCTGTCTCTGGCTCTGGGGGAAGCCAGCTGCCCTGCTGGGAGGACACCCAAGCAGCGTGTGGAGAGGCCCGAGCAATGGGGGACCAGGGCCGCCTCGAAGCAGCTCCTGGTCTGAACGGCCACCTTCCCTGCCAGCCCCTCACCCCAACCCAGGGGGAGCAGCCAGGCCCAAGAAGAGCCCAGCTGCAGGGCTTCAGAGTGCACGTTCCCAGTTCACAACTTTTCTTCTTTTGAGATAATTACCAGCTTTGAACAAGTGGCACTGAGAAAACTATTAGTTTCTTAGTTACTAAGGGCAATATTTGCTGCTTTTCTATCAATGCAGGCCCCGTAATTATCACACACCCCAAAGCTGCTGAAACCTCCCCTCCCGGTGACGCAGGCCCAGCTGCTCAGTTGCCCAGATGTGCTCCCTGCAGCCGCCCCCGCTCTGGCTCGAGGGCCTCTGTGCCAGCCCCCCACTGCCACCCGTCTCAGCCAGCACAGGTCCCCGTGCAGCTCCTGGTCTGGGTCCCCTGCACCGCCACCCCTCCCCACTCCACACAGCCAACAGGATCCCTCCGGAAGACAGGTCTAGCCTGCCCTCACCTGCCTGAAGCCCTCCTCCGTGCCCTGCCTGTGCGGTCAAGCCCTCCACACACAGCCCTGGCCCACTGTCCCCACCCTGCCCAGTCCCAGACCATCCTGCACCCTCTCACACACACCCAGCCAGGGCTGGTTCCTTCTCGCCACGTCCAGGCACCAGGCCCACGACACCCACGCCAACACCACTGGTGCAAGGTCCTGCCCGGCCCCAGCTATGGCTCAAGCAGCCGTGCCCCCCACGTCCACAGTCCCCCTGTGCCGGGTGATGCCCGGCCTGTGGGGGAGCTGAGGTGGGCGAGCAGGGGACTGACAACGGTCAGCCCCATGTGGCTGCCAGGCTGGAGGCCGTGGTGGGGCAGAGCGTCCCCAGCTGCTGTGTCCCCTTGACCGCCCGGGAGGGACAAGGTGGTGGTCATCAATATTGAGCTCCACTCACCTGGGCGCGAGGCAGCCCCCTGGCTACCACGTGGTGCCGGAGGAGCAGCTGGCACTGAGGCTGGACAGCCTGGGGGTGGGCACGGGGGCGGGGCGCAGGGGGCGTACAACAAGGAGTCTGGGGAGGAAGGCGGGCAGGAGACGCGTCTTTCCCTGGCCAGCACCTGCCACCCAGTCAGGAGAGCCACGTGGCCACTAGGCTGCCTCCCTCTTGCCTCCCCAGCCCAAGCCCTTGCAGCCCCAGGTGTTCACCCCTCCCAGCCACCCTGGCACAGGCTGCCCTGCGCAGGGATCCCCCTTCCTCCAGTCTCCACCCCACCCAGGGCCCCGCACTCCCCTCCATGTCCTAAATGCAGGCAGGCTGGCCCAAGCCTCCCGGGCCCCCAGGGCCGCCCTCGGCAGGGCCCACTCCGGCCAGGCGGGCGCAAGGCTCCTGTCAACTATGAATTGGCATTTTCCATCGGCACTTACCATCTGCCTCTACAAGGATTAAGTCATTTACTGCTGCAGCTGCTGGTCAACACCCCCTGGAAGGAGCTCAGGTAGAGAGCTAAGGTAAGGCCCTCTGTGCTCTGGGAAAAACTGGCAGAACAGGTCTTCAGATAGATATTTTCAGGAGAAGATTTTATGAGCCCAATTCTTGTATCTCCTTGTATCTAGAAAAACACTAGTCATCCTTCATGGTGATGACTGCTCCTCGTGACTAGCAGAAACATTTGGCAAAAAAATATGCACTCGATTGCATGTACTCCCCCTTCACCAAAATCACATACATACTGACCTTCCCCCCCTACCTCTTTGGAACAGTTTCTCAGAGCTATCGGGGGTCCTGTCTCCCAGGCTGCAGCTCTCATGTGGCCCCAAATGAAGCTTAACTTGCTACTCTCACATTGTGCAATTTTTTTAAAGTAGACACTCACCTCCAGGAGGAGCATGTCTGGCAGGTACCGGTCCTTCCAGTGATCGAGGAAGACCATGTCCACAGTGTCCACGTCATATTTCTTCTTCAGTTGGGGGATGATGTCCTCGGATGCCCCGACGACAATGGTCACCTGGAACAACAGACCCCCACCCGGACCCCTGAGAGTCCAAGTGGCTTCTGGGAGACAGGTTCCTGCTCTGCCCCTCCCTCTGGGGGCCTTGGGGTCTCCTGCTCTGTGGACCGGGGCTGTGGGCCAGCTGGGTAAATGTGGCCTTGAGCCGCCAGGTTGTGGCCCAGGCCCTTCCTGCCCTCCTGGCCCCTGGAGCCTGTGTCCACATCTGTCACCCTAGGAATGGAGCCGCACCCTGTCCTGCAGGCCTGCGAAGTCCACCATCTGCTGGGTGATGGCGGCGTAGTCAGGGTTGAGCTCAATGGTGAGCAGCCGGGCACCGGGCAGCAGCAGGCGGGCCATTCGCACGGCCGAGTAGCCACAGTAGGCACCCAGCTCCAGCAGCACCGAGGGACGCTGCTCCCTCAACACGGCGTCCACGATCTGGCCTACGGAGGGGAGTGGGGTGAGCAGGCAGGGGGTGACCCACCCCAGTCCTGGCCCATCTCCTTCCTGACTGAGCAGCAGCCCCTCCCAGTGCCTGGCCTCTCAGGCCTCTGCTTTTGTACACGTTGCTCCCTCTCTTTTCCACCATTCCTCCCTGCCCCCAACTCGTCCTAACCCAGAGCTGCCCCCTGTGGAAGCCCCCAGACGTGACAACCACTGTCCAGCCCCCACTCTGCCCCCAGGCTGCACCCAGAGCCTCCCTGGCTCCCTTGAGCTGGACACTGTCAGAAGGTTCAAGGGGGCTGGACAGTGGCTGTCATGTCTGTCCCCAGGGCCTGACTCCAGGGGGTGTAGTGTGGCACTTGCCTGTGCCCCAGGCTGGAGTCCAAAGGTCAGGAGGCAGCCCAGGGGGCCTGATGCCTGTGCCTGGCAGAGTCCAAGAGTCTCCATACACCGTCAGGCCCAGCCAGGACAGCCAGGGACCCACTGCCCACCCTGTGCTGACACCTGGCTCTGCCTGACGGCCTGCGAGTGCAGGGCCCACGTGGAGACTCTGCTCTTGCCTCTGACTGGTGATGGGCCTGGTGATGGCAAGGGGCCCCCTGAACAGCACCTCCTGGAGGGGGTGTTTATCAAATGTCCCACCCTCCCGTGGGGACAGTGACGTGGGCATCGGGGCTCTGCACAGCCCCTGACCCTCACCTGTGCCGGTCGCACTGCCCACCTTTCTTGTCGCCCACGTTCATAGCCCACTCCTTCTGCGAGCAGTAGGCGTCGATGGCGTCCAGCACGCTCTGCGGGTCCCCGGCCACAGCGTGCTGCAGCACATGGCGCAGAATGCGCTGCTCCTTGCTGTTGCCCATGAGGAGGTTGCGGACGGGGTGCAGGACAAGCTCGTTCCAGCCAATGATGAACAGGCCCCAGAGTCGCAAGGCCTGCAGCAGCCACAGCAGCGCCAGCAGCACCAGGCCAAGGGCGCCAGCTGCCAGCAGCAGGGATGGGGCCTCCAGCATCTGTGATGGGGCAATGGGCGGGGTTCTACCCGGCGGGACTCCTGGGAGCACGTGGTCACCACGGTGTTAGTAACCTGCCCTCCTGGCTGACCCACGCTCTCAGTCTGGGGGTGCTGCCACTGCCACCCCCCCGCCACCCCCCTGTGCTGATGGGGGTACAAGGTTCAAGAGGCCAGCCACATGCCTGGTGGCCAGCTCCAGGTGAGCACAGCCACAGCCCTGCCCACCTGCAAACCACTTCCTGCTGGGGCTGCGTCCTGGGGTCGGGAGCGGGTGTGTCTGGCTTCCCCCAGCCCCGTGGCTTCCCAGACAGCCCTGACAAGGGACACAGCTGGCCTGAGGCTTGTTTACACAGCACAGGGAAAGCCAGCCTCATGCACAGCCCCCTTGGGCACTCACACTCGGGACAGTCCAGGAGCTCGTGTGGCCCTGTGAGTTTCCAGAGAAGGACACAGGGAGCCCCCAAGTCAGGCACACAGGGCACAGCCCATTGGCTCTTCCGTAGGGGACAACCACACAGGGCCAGTCTGTCCCCTCTTCCCCTTTGAGGAGGAAGGCCACCCTGCCACCCACACCACAGTGGGAGCGAGACAGGCCTCCCCCTGGCAAGTGACCCTTTGGGCAGGTAGCTGGGGTCCCAGTCAGATGAGGGGCCCGGGGCCCCTGAGACACAGCAAGGCTGAGCTGGCACAGAGCAGAGACCTTAAAATGGAAAAGGATGAAAGACAGAGGAAGGTGGGAAGCTTCCATCGGGGCTTGCAGTCGCGCAAGGGTCATGCACAGGAAGGGGCCACACAGGACCCCGCTCCCCGAGAAGCTCCCATTGGGAAAGGCACATGGGAAAGCGGGCAGGCCAAGGATCTTGGAGGGGAGACCCCTCGAGGACAGCTCAGGGCTCCAAACCCCAACGCCCTGGACCACGAGGAGGGGGCCTGGTGGGCAGAGCAGGGATGAATAGGGGAGCATGGACACCCAGATGTCTGAGTGGTCTCAGGCCACATGGCCTATTTACACCAGGCACAGTGGGCACGTGGTCAGCAGGTCAGAGTCTGCACACACAAAGACCCAGGTGGGGCCCACGCCCTGCTCTGCTCCCAGGCCACTGACCAGACCTGCCTCCTCAGACGGCTCTGCCCCCCACGCCCCTCCTCTGAGCTCAGCAGCAAAGCAGATGGAATTTGTGTGGGGTTCTCCTGCCTTTAGGTAATTTAAGCAGGAACCATAACCTGAAGGTGACCAGAGTCCTGGCACGTGGGCCCCTCCCGGAGGCCGGCCTGGCCCTCAAGTGAGAGCAGAGAGGCAGTGAGACATAGCCTGGAGTATCCCCCAGTCCGGACACCAGGGACAGCCTCCCTGGTTTCCCTGGTCCTGGCACTGCCCTGCAGGCTAAGGAGGCACATGCCCCATGGGGCAGGACGCACCACCACCCAGGAGGCAGGTGGGGGAATCACAGGGGAGGCGCCGTGGGTTAAGGCACAGCGCTTTCTTCCAGGGACAGGTGACAGGACTCAACAAGGAGGGGCCGAGTGGCCTGAAGTGACCAGAACGGCTCACTGTGCTCCTTTCTGCGGGCTTAGGAGCCCCTAACCACACCTGTGTTGCTTTATGTATCATGACTATCTTCACTAGTGGTGGTGAGATGTTGGATCATTTTGATTTATTCTCTGGGTTGATGAAAAAAACTAATAAATGTTACACATAAATATCAAAAATAAGAAGGAATATTCCGGGGACTTCTCTGGAAGTGGCTAAGAATCTGCCGGCCAATGCAGGGGACACAGGTTTGTGCCCTGGTCTGGGAAGATCCCACATGCCGCGGAGCAACTAAGCCCGTGCGCCACAACTACTGAGCCTGTGTTCTAGAGCCCGCAAGCCACAACTACTGAGCCCATGTGCCACAGCTACTGAACCCCACGTGCCTAGAGCCCGTGCTCCGCAACAAGAGAAGCCACCGCAATGAGAAGCCCACGCCCAGCAACGAAGACACAACGTGGCCAAAAATAAATAAATTTATTTTAAAAAAATAAAAAGAATAAAGCCACTGAAGGAAGCCACACTTGGAGGAAGCGCTTCAGGGCCGTGGAGAACCCTCTGTGGGGAAACAAAACATGGAGGGCCCCTCTTGTTTCAGGTCTTCGTACCCAAGTGTCTTCTGCTCTGCCCTTCCAAAGAGCCACGGTGAGGTCACTCGGTATACCCAGCGGTGGCCTTGGGACCCTAGGATCCCAACACCCTGCTTGGCTCTGGGCCCAGGGTGGGAGATAAAGAGCCCCAGTTACCCTGAGAGGAGGACAAAGGGGCCGTTGGCCAGAAGGTAAGAGCCGATGACCGAGGGGCACCCTCGAACCCTCTGTTTCTGTGTGTCCTAAACATGCATGATGGAAGGTTTTAAGGGGCTTGCAAAGTGCACTTTCCAAACATGGTTCCCGACCGCAGTGAGGGGAAGGGGCAAAGCTCTGTGCAGGATGCTGTGTCCTGTTCCTGGTGGCTCTCGCCTCAGGACAGGGGCAGTCCTGGGAGAGGCTGCCGTGGAGATCCGGTTTTGCTGAGGAGGCTGGACCTTCATGAGGCCTCCACAGGTGACACATTGAGCATCATGATAGCGAGAGGGAAGTTGAGGGAGACACAGATAAATGAAAAGACATCCCATGTCCATGGACTGGAGACTTGACATTGTCAGGATGTAAACAGTGCTCAGCGTGACCCTCACATACAATGCCACTCTCACCAAAAAAGTCCAATAGCATTTTTGCAGAAATAGAAAAATCCATCCTAAAAGTCATATGGAATCTCAAGGGACCTACAATAGCCAAAACAATCTTGGAAGAGAACAAAGTTGGAGAACTCACACTTCCTAATTTCAAAACTTGCTGCAAAGCTATAGTAATTAACACACTGTGGTACAGACACATAGAACAAACGGACAGCACTGAGAGGCGGGAAACAAACCTTCACGTCTATGATCAAATGATTGTTTTACAAGGTGCCAAGACCACTCCATAGGAAATGGTTCTGAGACAACTAGGGTTCCACCTGTGAAAGAATGAACTTGGACCCTTACCTCACACCATATACAAAACTAACTCAAAATGCATCCAAAACCTAATTTTAAGAGATAAAACCATAAAACTCGTAGAAGAAAACGTAGGAGTAAATCTTCATGACCTTGAATTTGGCAATGGATTCTTTGATATGACACCAAAACCACAGGTAACAAAAGAAAAACAGATAGACTTTCATTAAAATTAAAAACTTTGTGCATCTAAGGACACTATCTAGAGAGCAAAGGACAACCCAGGGGATGGGAGAAAATATTTGCAAACCACATATCTGATGAGGGTTTAAAATGCTGAATATATATAAGAATTCCTACAACTCAAAGACAACAACCCAGTTAGAAAATGGGCAAAGGACATGAATAGACATTTCTCTAAAAAAGATACACCAACAACCAATAAGCACACAAAAAGGTGCCCAACATCACTAGTCACTAAGGAAATGTAGATCAAAGCCACAAGGTACGACTTCACACCAATTAGGATGACTTCCCCAAAAAAAGGGAACATAATGAGTGTCGGCGGGGATGTGGAGAAATCGGAAACTCGTGCACGGCTGATGGGAACGTAAGACGGAGCAGCTGCTGTGGAAAAAAGCTGGTCGTTCCTCAAAATGTTAAATATAGAGTCACCATATGACCCAGCAATTCCACTTCTGGGAGTGGACCCAAGAGAAGTAGGAGCAGGGACTGGAACCTGCACTTGTCCACCCACGTTCTGAGCAATGTGAGTCACAGCAGCCGAGGGACGAACGAATGGAAACGGACGAACGGACAAAGTGTGGTCTATCTGCACACTGGGGCATCACTTGGCTATTAAGATGAATTCAGCCCTGATTCATATCCCACAAGGAAGGAAGTGCTGACAGCCTGCTACATCACGGATGGACCTAGAGGACATTATGCTCAGTGATATAAGCCAGACACAAGGGGATAAATACTGAATGTTTCCACTCATATGAAATACCTACAAGAAGCAAATCCACAGAGACAGAAAGCAGAACAGAAGTTGCCAGGGGCTGGGGAGGAGGAGGGTAATTACTGCTGAAGGGGGACAGAGCTTCTGCCTGGGATGATGAGAAAGTGCTGAAAATAGCGGCAATGGTTACACAACTATGTGAATGCACTTAATGCCACCAAACTGTATGCTTAGAAATGGTTAAAATGGTAAATTTTAACTTATGTATGTTTTACTACAGTAAAAACAGTGGAAAACCAAGAAAACAAGCCACCTTGTTTCTGGTCCTCCCTATTCCAAAAAGAAAAAGGGACACACCACTCCTCACTAGGAAGCAGGATCCAGAAAAAACAGCCCAGCTCCCAGTCTCTCTGTCCTCTGGCCACCTGCCCCCTGAGACTGGGTACCTGGGGGCAGCCTGCTGCCCGCCCACAGTGCACACTCACCCCCTTCTGGGAGGAGGGGAAGGCCTTCTTGTCCTGAGCTTCCTCCGACACTTCCAGTGTATGTACATACCCTGCATCCATCTCCCCAGAGACAGCACGTGGACCCGGGTGAGGGGCAGGCCCTCTCTCCCAAAACCACTACAGCAACAGCCCACCCCGCAAACCTTCCTTATTATAAGCCCGTTATTTTTATGGCTGCGTTGGGTCTTTATTGCTGCTCACAGGCTTTCTCTAGTTGCAGTGAGCAGAGGCTACCCTTCGTTGCGGTGTGCAGGCTTCTCATTGGGTGGCTTCTCTTGTTGCGGGGCCCGGGCTCTAGGCACATGGGCTTCAGTAGTTGTGGCTCGCGGGCTCTAGAGCGCAGGCTCAGTAGTTATGGCACACAGGCTTAGTTGCTCCGCGGCATGTGGGATCTTCCTGGACCAGGGCTCGAACCCATGTCCCCTGCATTGGCAGGGTGCTTCTTAACCACTGCACCACCAGGGAAGTCCCAAGCCCGTTCTTAAGTGTTCTCCCTGCAACCCCCAAACCACGCCCTCCCTCATCTCCTATCACCACTTATCCTCCTGGAGATAATCCCCCTAAGGGCCCAATGCAGACACTGGCCAGGGCCCTGGCCCCCCTCAGACCCAGGTGGGGACCGGTATTCAGGGCACGGACAACCAGAGCCATGGGATCTTCAGTCCCGGGGTTCCAAGGCTTGTCTGAAAGGTCCATCAAGACACTGGGAATGCCTCTGGCCCCTCTGCAAAGAGCTGAATGTGCTGTGGCACCCGGGTGGCCCTCCCCGTCTGGAGAGCAGCAGACGCCTGGGCCTCAGCCACACTCGTGGGGAAGCCGGGGGAGGGCCATATGGCACTTGTGTGGGGGCTCCAGGAGCCACACAGGGCCGGCCAGCCTCCCGGAGAAAGGGCTTGAGGGGCGCAGCGTCCCCAGAAGGCAGGCCTCAGAGCACAGGCAACAGTTGGGGACAAAAGGGTGGGTTGGCCAGGGTCCTTGTGAACGGGGTCCAGGGGCTGGCTGCCCAAGCTGGGGGTCTGCCGGGGACACGCAAAGCTGTGCGCTCAGGCACTGCCCGTGTACACCCCGTGGGACGCGGAGGCCCAGGGACCACAGGCTCATCTCCCTTCCTTGTGATTCTGGCTCCAGACATGTCCGCAGACCACAGTGAGGACAGGTGCTGCCCCTGAAGCAGGGGGCAGGGGAAGGCCAGGGCACCTCCTGGGCTGGAGTCCCTCCTGGCCCTTGGGGGCCACTCTGCTCCTCCCTGGGGACTCCCTGCAGCCCCGCTGACGGAGCAGCACTCGGGCTGCCTCTGCCCACTTCCTCCTGGTCGACACAGCATCCTTGCTAAGGATAAGGTGGTCTTGAGTGGCTCCCCTTCCCACTCCCTCCTCCCCCAGCCCCTGCCTCCTCTGCCCTCTGTCCCTTCCCAGCATTTTCCCTACCCTCAGCCCCTAAAATCCCCCAGCCCCTGAAACCTTGGGCCCTGCCCCACTGGGGGCTCTCAAGGGACTCAGGGACCCTGGAAAGCAATCACTTGAGGCTGAAAAGGAAAAAAAAGTGAATTGGAAACATTTAGTCTACGCCTCCCTACGTATATATCAGTGAAGAAAAAGTCTTAAAGGTGTCCCCACAGATGCTGGTGGGAAGCTTTAAGGCCTCATGTGGAACAGGTAATTAGCCTGCCCCACCTGCCACAACATGATTCAGATAAAAATATAAAACGAAGCAAAGACAAGGTCCAACTCTTATATAAACTAGTGAGTTTTATATAATTGTATTTATGCTTGACGCATAGCTAAAATTTTTTTTAAAGAAAACCATCTCTGTTTGCATCTGTCTGTATGTTTATGTAAGATTGTATGTTTTTATATATATATATGATATTTCCCTACCTCCAGATGGTATTACCAAATCAGGTTATAAAATTCCTTAAAGGAGTTCTATCCTAATTGGCTTCGAGAGGAACAAGCACTTACATAAATTAAATCTTCCTAAAACTCCCGAAATATAAGAACCAACTCAACTGTTTTTCCCGTAATTTGGTAAATCTTTGCTAAATAAAGTTCCCGTAATTTGGTAAATCTTTGCTAAATAAAACTAGTTTAATATTGTTCATTTCATAAAACAGGTGTATCTTTAGAGTTGTCAACATTAAACATAGTGCAAATATACATTTTTATTCTACTTGGTTTACTGGTCAAATAGCTAATATTTTATCCACTAGACATTTAAGATTCTACACATAAGTTTGATTTTAATCAAATCTAGTCACTATTCTGACAAACTTTATTTCAATAATAATTGTGTTTTATAATGTGTCTGCCTAAAAACAGTTTCCAAAATCTTTTTGGTAACTTGCAACCTTAGAGTTATGCCAAGTTAAGTTAAATAACAGATATTCATCGAATATCTAAATAATTTCTAAATAAGATAAAGTGTTGAGGATTTCCCTGGTGGTGCAGTGGTTAAGAATCCGCCTGCCAATGCAGGGGACATGGGTTCAAACCCTGGTCCAGGAAGATCTCACATGCCGCGCAGCAACTAAGCCTGTGCACCACAACTACTGAAGCCCGCGCGCCTAGAGCCTGTGCTCAGCAACAAGGGAAGCCACCGCAATGAGAAGCCCACGCACCGCAGCGAAGAGTCGCCCCCACTCGCCGCAACTAGAGAAAGCCTGCACACAGCAACAAAGGCCAAACACAGCCAAAAATAATTAATCAATCAATTAATTAATTAAAAAAGATAAAGTGCTGAAACATTCATTATTAGGCATAAGTTTATATACTTTTGGCTTCTCATGTTTGTATGATACAAAGAAGCTAAAGACATTTGGGTGTGTTAATAAACATATTCTTGCCACAGTTAAACAATTTGTACTGTCAAAAGCATCTACGTCCAGATTACGAGATGTTATATTCATAAAATTTGCTAATCTGCTACAGAATACTGGGATATGACAGACAATTTGCAATTGCCTACTTCCTAGTTTTCTCTGTAAAATAAAGGTTGCTAATGGTTAAAAATTATAATCAATGTGTGAGAATAAAACTACTACTAGATACAAAGCAAAGGGAAACAACTTGGTACACAAAGTTGGAAAATAGGATATGTTCTTCTGTGAAAAGTATGCAGAGAATGTCGGATGTGTTTTTGTTAGGGAAGGAGAGTCGTTTTGTCCTCAAGTAAAATAAAAAAGAGGGAAACAAACCTGAATGGACATAGAAAGTGGTGGAAGCTTTGTGGAAAAGGAATTTTGTGTTGTGAGGTTACAGCTGGCTAAGGTTAAATGGATTTGTATACAAAGTTTTCTTAAATGAGCTTTACCATCAATAGCATACTGATACAAAACTAGAGCTTGGTTTCCTCTCTGTTAAAATGAGATTTCTTGGATTATTGGTCTGCTTTTAATAAGAGATTGTAAAAGGTTTCTCTCTACCTTTTGAATAATCTTCCTAGGAAAAAAAGCTGTGTCTTAAAATAATTCCCTGTACCCCTAGTTGCCACTCGGGAGAACTGAGTGTCCCCCTGGTCAAAATCCCAGGTCTGCAGTCCTGTTTCCTCCTGTTCCTACTTGTGAGCTCCCGTATTGTCACTTGGTTAAGGAGATAACTGAGTCTTGTTCTGCAGTGAGCTGGGATCCTATTTAATCAAGTGTTCAAACCTCCTGACATTTGGGACAACTCCGTCTTCCCCAAATCAATCCTAAATGAAGTCTGGATCTCAAAATGGCTTTGGGATTTCCCAGAGGGTCCTTGGAAAATCTCAGCGGTTTGTACTTTTACCTTGTAAAAGAAGGGATGTTAAAAATAATTAGGTCTGTCTGTTATGGTAAACTGCATGGGAAGCACTGTCAAATAAGAAGAGAATCTTAACTTTCCATATGTTATATTTGTACAGGTAAACGCTATTAATATAAATATTTTAGAAATTTTGCTTGCTTTCCATATGTTCTGGTATAATGTTATCACTCATAATTATAGTTAATATTTAAAATGGTGTGTATGTTACAGAAACACCCAAATTTCCTTGTCAATTGTGTTTTTATGATGACCTCTCGTCAGTTTTTTTTTTTTGGTTTTTAGTTTTGGGTGTGTTGGGTCTTTGTTGCTGTGCATGAGCATTCTCTGGTTGCGGCGAGCGGGGGCTACTCTTTGCTGCAGTGCACGGGCTTCTCATTGCAGTGGCTTCTCTTGTTGCGAAGCACAGGCTCAAGGCGTGCGGGCTTCAGTAGTTGTGGCATGCGGGCTCAGTAGTTGTGGCACGCAAGCTCTAGAATGCAGGCTCAGTAGTTGTGGCGCACAGGCTTAGCTGCTCCATGGCATGTGAGATCTTCCCGGACCAGGGCTCGAACCCATGTCCCCTGCACTGGCAGCCGGATTCTTACTGCACCACCAGGGGAAGCCCCTCTCATCAGTTCTTTAACCACAGCCATTTTAAGTCTTTTGTCAGCTGCAGGTAACTTTGTTTCACTCTGATGTTTCTCCAAAGCATTTGTAATCAGCTACAGGCCAGGGGGCTTCATCCTCAACCAAAAGGGCCTGCCTCAGAGACCTGCGGAAGGACTGGGCAGGGACCTCGGGCAGCGCCATCCCTCTGGACTAAGGATCAGAACCCAGAACCCAGAACTCTAGTGGAGAAACCCATGGGCCCAGGAACTGCTCTCCCAAGATCAAGCAGAACGAAAACTAACTACATGACACAATGTTCATTGCAGCTCTATTTACAATAGCCAGGACATGGAAGCAACCTAAGTGCCATGGACAGATGAATGGATAAAGAAGATGTGGCACATATATACAATGGAATATTACTCAGCCATAAAAAGAAACGAAATTGAGTTATTTGTAATGAGGTGGATGGACCTAGAGTCTGTCATACAGAGTGAAGTCAGAAAGAGAAAAACAAATACTGTATGCTAACACATATATATGGAATCTAAAAAAAAAAAAAAAAAAGGTTCTGAAGAACCTAGGGGCAGGACAGGAATAAAGACACAGACGTAGAGAATGGACTTGAGGACACGGGAAGTGGGAAGGGTAAGCTGGGACGAAGTGAGAGGGTGGCATGGACATATATACACTACCAAATGTAAAACAGATAGCTAGTGGGAAGCAGCCACGTAGCACAGGGAGATCAGCTCGGTGCTCTGTGACCACCTAGAGGGGTGGGATAGGGAGGGTGGGAGGGAAATGCAAGAGGGAGGAGATACGGGGATGTATGTATATGTATGACTGATTCACTTTGTTATAAAGCAGAAACTAACACACCATTGTGAAGTAGTTATACTCCAATAAAGATGTTAAAAAAAAAACAACTAACTACATGAGACTAAGTAAACTGACAAAGCATGATTATAATTTTTATGGCTTCTGTTTAGAATACTGTAGGCTCTTTTCTTTTTTACGAGTTATTTATTTTTTAAATTATTATTAACTTGGTTGTGCCAGGTCCTAGTTGTGGCAGGCCAGCTCCTTAGTTGCAGCTCGAGGGATCCTTAGTTGCGGCTCACTGGCTCCTTAGTTGTGGCATGAGAACTCTTAGTTGCAGCATGCATGTGGGATCTAGTTCCCTGACCAGGGATCGAACGCAGGCCCCCTGCATTGGGAGTGCTGAGCCTTATTCACTGCACCACCAGGGAAGTCCCTTGTTGGCTTTTTAATGTCCCATTTTCTGGATATTAGAGAAAAAAAAAAAAAAACTTTCCCTTTTCTCTTAAGCTGTCTATGACTCATAACAATCTAGTAAGTTATACTTCTGTAAACAAAATTGAAGCATTTGTTTTTCTCTGCACCTGATCCCTCCAAAAATCAGAAACTATTATTGGGTATCCTTATTTTCATGGCAATATAGTTATTTGCATAGGTTTAATAAGACTCTGTCTTCTTTGTGATAGGACATAACTGAAAACGTTGGTTGTATTACCAAGGAATGTCATGTTTGAAAATGACACATGGATTCAGCTATGACCAGACGGTTCTAAGGAACTGCAGTCACTTTATGGAACCAAGGCTTAAAAAGCCCTCTGGGAAAACCCAGCCTGGTGCTGGGCATCCAGGGTCCCCAGTCTCCCAGGGAGCGAGGAAGGTCGCCTCCTACAGGCCTAGGAACCCTGGGATATTGGGGGAACCTTGAGCAGAGAGGAGTTCACTCGAGTCTACAGGTGAATTCTGCTGGCACTTTCTTGACTTCCTAGTCTTGGAAGCTTTTAAATGTCCAATCTGAGATTCCCTGCAAAAAATTCCACGAGGCAAACTTTAAAAGGGCTGTGTGTCAACCATTATTCTTGCTGCACTTACATAAAGAATCAGCCCAAATCTAGTGAGACCGGAGCTGTTTTGTAAACAAGAATAATCTTACTTTATCTTTGATTAAAAATGGAAGTGACTACAGACAGAAATTTTGTCTCAGTGGAGAAAATAATACACCTTGTGGGTCATCAGAGTCCAGTCCTGTCTGTTGCCTTTGAGGTTTTATTATCCACCTGTTCGCTGGACTGCACTGCCAACCTACACATTTGTTAGCATTCAGCAGATCCCCAGGCCTTTCCATTTCCTTCAATATCTGATACACCTCTCCAAATATCAATTTTTCCCATTTTCCTCCCTCTCTCCTGGTGTGACTGCCCAGACCCATCCTGGTACTCAGGTGTCGTGTAGCTGCCCTTTTCCTCCAGGGTCTGAAAAAGCCCTGGAAGTTGAAGGGAGATAAGGTGGCAGGAACTTCAGAGAACCGGTCACCACTGCCCATCACATGTGGGCCACTGCGTGAGCCCACTGGGATGCCCACGTCTCCCGGGCTCTGCTGCGGATGGAAGTAGCCTTGCCTGCGACTCTGAGGTCTCCACGTCACCACAAACATTCACAGGCAAAC
The DNA here is from genome assembly GCF_059928025.1 of Delphinapterus leucas. Taxonomy (NCBI): domain Eukaryota; kingdom Metazoa; phylum Chordata; class Mammalia; order Artiodactyla; family Monodontidae; genus Delphinapterus; species Delphinapterus leucas. Next base: position 27,132,039 of record NC_143142.1, on the reverse strand, counting down.
CAGGAAATCTAGTGGACTGCCACCACAGCCTCACTCCGCCACCTAGAGACTTGAGAGCTCAACGTCTAAAATCTTCTCAACTGGCCGGCCTCAGGACTCGAAACCCGGGTTTACTGTTGGCTCCGACCATTCACTAAGGAGACGCTCCCTGACAGAACCCAGCCAGGCCCCTCTGAGCCCTCTTCTCCAAGAGGCCTCCTGTAAAGACTGGTACAAACACTGACTGCGTTTCACAGCTAGAGGCCACTTCCCTACAATGCCCTGGCCCCCCACGGTGCCCACCTGACAAGCTCATCGCTTCTAGCAACACCGCCCAGCTTCTGCAGGAGGGCAGGAGTCCAAATCCAGTTGGCAAGCTCAGGTGGGAATCACATGGACCCACGCCTCTTCGCACTTTTTGTATTTTCCACCCCCTGAGTCTCGAGCCCCGATGCCCCCCCACCCACACTTAAAAGGCCCAGTTGCCTCTGAGCAAGTTTGGAGGGTGCTGGGGTCTTTCCCCAACTGTGCCATTACCAATGTCCTCTGTGTTTATCTGACCCACTCTCCTGGCAAGCCCCTCGGACCCCTCCAGTAGTGGAGGCAGCAGCGTGCAGGAATCCCACTGTTCAAAACTCAAAGGCTGGTCTGGGGCAGGTCGGGGCCCAGGCTTCCCCTTCCTGGTAGGGCCACCATTCCCACAAAAGGTAAGGCCCCAGGGCACCCCGGGGCCTGCCAGAGCTGCCAGTTGGCTGAGCCCCTCGCCCAGGCCCCCACAGTTCTCCCTCTCCGAGGGCCCAAGGACAGTCAGACCCTGACTCTGCAACCCATTCCCATGGCCAAGCCCTCCCAGAAACCACCACGCCTGGGGTCGGGGTCTCCAAGCCCTGTGGTGGCCTCTGTGCCCAAGTGGACTTTCTCTCTGCAGCACGACTCCCCCTTCCTCCACCAGCCTGGTGCCACCGCCCCCACCCATGTCAGGAGACCCCACCCCTTGTCCAGAGAGCCCCTCACCCCAGGTCCTGGGACCCAGCCCCCCAACACCCACCCCCCCAACACCCACCCCACCTAAGGTCTAGAGACTCCACCTCATGTCCGGAGACCCACTCCAGATCCGGGGACCTCGCCACCCTAGGTCCCGGGACCCCACCCCAGGTTGAAGGCCCCCTCCATATCCGGAGACCCCGCCCCAGATCCGGGGACCTGCCCCCCTATTTAGGGTCCGGAGACCCCCCCCCCACCTCACCTCCGGAGACCCACCCCATGTCCAGGGACATTCCCCGCCCAGGTCGGAGCCCCCCGGATCCGCCCCCCATTCGAGGCTCCTCGCCCCGGGTCGGAGCCCCTCTCCCCGTCCGGACCCCGCCGCCGGGTGGGCCCCTAGCCGCGCGCACCAACCTCTCGCGTCTCCGTCGGTCGTCGGCGCAGGCAGCGCGGCGGGCAGCCCGACCCGGCCGAGGCCCCACGCGGCGGCGGCGGCTATGGCGGCGCTGCTGGGACCTGCTGGGCGCTTCCGGTGGCGCGTGCGGGCGGTGCCGGGCGGAGCGCGGGGCGCGGCAGGTCTGCGGGGCGCGGGCTGGCGGGCGCGGGATCGGGGTCCGCGCGGGGAGGCGGGGCGGGGGGCAGGGGCCGGAGGGGTCCGCGCCGGCGCCCTTTCCCCGCGGGGAACAGCGCGGGGAGAGTGGCCGCCTCCCGATCCCCCGGCCCAGCATTACCTGTGGTCCCGACGGTGGCTCATCTCCCGAGGTCACCAGGTTTCGCGCCCTGCGCACCCCACTAGCCAGACCTCCCACCTCCTCCCCAAGGCCCCGTGGGCGCACACAGCAGGTGCTCAATAGACGCACGTGCAGGGAATCAAGGAGGGGACGCTGAGTCCGGCGGTCTGCGCTCTGGGTGCCATGGGGGAGCGGAGCACACTGCTGGTCCTCCTGGAGCCACCAAGGGTCATGGACCAAACCGGACAGCAATCCGATGACCGCAAGTGCTGGGCCTGCTAGGGTCCTGAGCACCGGCTGGGCACACAGGGCGTGTGTGGGGTGGGGTGGGGTGGTGGTTCCCGGTTGGGGGGCTCCCTCAGAGCTGGCCACAGTGCCACCATATCTGCCACCATAGTGTGGCCGGTCCCACGCATGACAACATGCTCCCCACCACATCCCTGCAGGGACCATCCCCCAGACCCTACCCCTGGACTGCCCCACAGGGAGTGAGTGCTGAGGTGCTGGAGCAGGGACAGGGGGAGGGCTCCTTCACGGATAGGGTGCTGTGGGAGGAATATTGGCAGCCCTGGCCAGCTGTGTGCCACCCTGGCCTTGGGGAGCAGGGCTAGGTAGCCCTGCGGAGTCTGGGGAGGCGGTCACCAGCTCCTGAGGTGGGGACGGAGGGCTGCTCTTGGTGGCTTTGCTGGCCCCTGGGCCCCCCTTGCTGCACGTGTCAGGCAGGACCTTCACGATTAAAGCCCTCAGCCCTCATGCTGCAGCTGCTGTGACAGCCCAGACCATGCAGGCTGGCAGAGGCCATGCACCCAGAGTTCTGCCCCCACGCTCAAGGGCAGAAGGGGGACCCCCAGGGCCAGGGTGAGGAGGAGCCAGTAGGGCCTGGGGACGGTGCCAACACCTAGTCAGCAGGGTCTGATTTTGAGCCTCAGCCTCCACTTCAGCCCCGGAGCTCCTGATAGGAACATGCCTGCCCCATCCAGGCAGGGGGGTGGCAGAAGTGGCCCCTGAACAGGAGCCAGAGTGACCATGATGCTGGTGTCACCTGTCCCCTAACCCCTGCTGCCAGCAGAGAGCGAGCAGGGGGGACAGCTATGCGGACGCTCCCCCAGGTGGCTCCCGAGGTGGCCAGCGGCCTGTGGGTTCACGGGGGCCTCCACCTCCCCAGAACGCTGTTCCCGAGGCCTCGCCGTCCTGGCGGGGCTCCGCTATTTTCAGGCCCCGTACCAGCCGCTGAGTTCAGGGAGGAGCAGAAAAGCAGAAGAGGGTGGGCTCAGGACACAGGGGCAGACACACCTTCCCGGCTGAGCCCCTGCATGCGGGGAAGGGAGCCAGGCTGTGAGGTGCCCCAGGGTACCCCATAGAGTGCACGGGTGCGTCCCCAGCTGACACCCTAAGGGCAGCAGCCGCCCTGCCCGTCTTGGGGTCCTTCAGAGTCCTTCCTCCTCCACAGGCTACCCAGACCCCCCAGGTGTTTAAAGGCAGATATCCTGCAGTGGAGCCTACAGAGGCCCCATGGAGGCCTCTGCCAAGTGCTTATCAGACAGAGAGGGCTGCTGGGCGTGCACGTGGGGAGAGCCCACCGCCAAAGATAAGCCCACAATCCACGCGGCCAGCTGCTCGCGCTGCCCTCTGCCTGATAGAGTGGGGCTGTGGGGTGACACAGCCGAGACCCTGTAGTGGCGGCAGGAGGGATGGGCATCTGCCATGGAAGGTAGGGATATTCTCCTGGTCAGAGCCTCCCTGAGCAGCGGATATGAGAGAGCACCTGGATGCAGCCCCTAGCTGCCTTGACCTCCCCGCCTCCCTCCCCACGTCCTGATGATCTTCTGTTATTTCTTCCTCCCTCCACGGGGAGCAGGCCGGAGCCTGGTGCTGAGGGTCCCCAGCTCGGGGCTCTCACAGGTTGGCCACACCTAAGGACACACCTGCCCTTGCCGTCCCCCTGCTTCAGTCGTCTCTGGCCTGCCTTCTGTGCCAGCATTTACAGGAGACGGATAGCGGCTTCTGCAGGGAGGAAGGACTCCAGCGGCCTGTATGCCGGGGGCAGGGGTGGAGGGTGCAAATGGCCTCCAAGGAACCCAGAGGCGTTTCAGAGCCGCTGTTCTGCCAGGCCCTGCCGGGCAGTGAGAGAGGCCAGGCCGTGTTGCCCAATGCAGGGGCCTCCCTTGTTCTCCCTCACTGGTGACAGAGGGTGACCTTTACAACGGAAAGACAGGTGGAGTCAAGACAAACGTTTTAATCCCGTGTCTACTAGAACGTTGGGTGAAGTTGAGTTCAGGGCAGTCCTGCCAGTTCAATTACCTTCCTGATGTGGGGAGGTGGGGACTACACCCCTGCCAGCCTCACCTGCTTAGTCTCGGGATCTGGGCAGACAACATGCACCCCGTCATTGCCTCCTGCCTGCTGGGGGATGTGTGGTCACCCCATACCATCACAGGACGGGACTTCGTCCTGGACCCTGTACCACATTGGAAACTGTGGCCTCCTGGGATCGCGCCCCAGGCTGCTCCTGGTCCTTCCTTCTCAACGTCTCCCCCTCACCCCTGCAGGGCGGCAATGCTATGACCTCCTGGTGATTGGCGGGGGATCCGGCGGCCTAGCCTGTGCCAAGGAAGGTACGTGTCCTGTGTCCTGCATCCCGCCAGCATGGCAGGGCCTCCGGGCTTCCGGGTCCCCTGGGGAGGGCAGTGGTGCTCTCCGGGCTGGGTGGGGATCCCCCTGAGCAGCCACGAGCTGAATGCATTGTCTCTGCAGTTGGCCCACTCCTCCCCGCTGCAACCCCAGACAACCACTGATCTGCCTTCTCTCATTGTAGATTAGTTTGCATTTTCTAAAATTCTGTCTAAGTGAAATCATGCTGTGTGTATTCTTACTTTCCGAGCTTCTCCCACCAAGCACAATTATTTGGAGATTCATCTGTGTTGCTGTGTGTATCTAGAGTTCACGCCTTTTCATTACTGATAAGTATTCCACTGTATGTCTAGACCACGTTTGGTTGGTTCATTCGCCTGTGGATTGGGTTGTTCCAGTTTTTGGCTGTCGTGAACAGTGCTGCTATGAACATTCATGTGTGTGTGTGTGTGTGTGTGTGTGTGTGTGTGTGTGTCTTTGTGTCTTTGTGTGGATGTGTGTTTTAAATCTCTTGGATAATCTCCTAAAAGTGGAACAGCTGGGTCATGTGGTGTATCTCTCATTTAGGTATTTTTTCATTTCTTTCAGCAATATTTTGTCATTTCAATATACAGGTCTTCCACATCTTATGTCAGATTTATCCCTAGTGTTTCATATTTTTAAAACAGCTTTACTGGGCTTCCCTGGTGGTGCAGTGGCTGAGAGTCCGCCTGCCAATGCAGGGGACACGGGTTCGTGCCCCGGTCCGGGAAGATCCCACATACCGCGGAGTGGCTGGGCCCGTGAGCCATGGCCACTGAGCCTGCACGTCCGGAGCCTGTGCTCCGCAATGGGAGAGGCCACAACAGTGAGAGGCTGCATACCGCAAACAAACAAACAAACAAACAAAAAAAACCCAGCTTTACAGAGGTACAAATCACACACCATACAGATCATTCATTTAAACTGCCTATCTCGGTGGATTTTATATTCACAGTTGTGCAACCATCACCACCACCAATTTCAGAACATCTCATCACCCCCAGGTACTCTGTACCCACTGGTAGTCACCTGTCTCCCTCCCCTCCTCAGCACCAGGCTACCACTAGTTTCCTTTCCGCCTCTATGGACTGGCCTGTGTTCTGGATGTTTCATAGAAACGTGTGGTTTTGCTCTCCCTCAGCATGATGTTTTTAGTGTTCATCTGTGATACAGCGTGTGTTAGTACTTCGTTCCTTTTTTAGGGCTGAATAGTGTGGATGAACCACATTTTGTTTATCCACTTGTCCGCTGGTGGATGTTTGGGTTATTTCTGCTTGGGGCAGTTATGAGTAATGCTGCTCTGAACATTCCTGCAGGTTTTGTATGGACGTGTGCTTTTATTTCCCTTGGGCAGATTCCCAGGAGTGGAATTGCTGGGTGATAGGGTAGCTCAAGGTTTAACCTTTGGAGGAGCTGCCAGACTATTTTCCAAAGTGTCTGCACCATTTTATATTCCCACTAGGAAGTGTGGGGTTCGAATTTCTCCACATCCTCGCCAGCACCTGTTACTGTCTTTTCTATCGTAGCCCATCCTAAGTAGGTGGGAAGTAAGTAGTATCTCATTGTGGTTGACTTATATTTCCCTCATGGTTAATGGAGCATCTTTTCATGTGTTTATTGGCCATTTCTATATTTATGGAGAAATGTCTATTTAGAACCTTTGCCCATTTTTAAGTTCGGTTGTCTTTTCATTATTGAGTTATGAGAATACACACACACGTATATTCTGGATATTAGATCCGTATCAGATGCATAATTCTAAATTACTTTCTCCCATCCTGGGGGTTATCTTGTCACTTTCTTGATGGTGTCCTTTGCAGCACAAAAGTGTTTAATTTTGATGAAGTCAGTTGATCTGTTGTTTCTTGTGCTTTTGGTGTCACATCCAAGAAACAGCATCCCAATCCAAGGTCACAAAGACTTAGGCCTGTTTTCTTCTGAGAGCCTCACAGCTTCAGTTCTTACATTTAGGCCTTTGGTACATTGTGGATTAACGTGCAGACGTGGTGAGGTCATTGCCTCCGGGTTTGAGACATGCACCTTTCCATGTCACGGTCCCCCTTCAGGTGACACTCTCCCACCAGTCACGTTCCACTTCTACATGTTACAAACCCCACAGCACATTGTACAATTTTTGTTTAAACAGTGATCTTTTTTTTTATACTGATTTTTTTTGTTTGTTTTTATTTTTATATATTTATTTATTTCGTTGCATTGGGTCTTAGTTGTGGCAGGAGGGCTCCTTAGTTGTGGCTCGCCGGCTCCCTAGTTGTGGCACGCAAACTCTTAGTTGCAGCATGCACGTGGGATCTAGTTCCCCGACCAGGGAACGAACCTGGGCCCCTTGCATTGGGAGCGCAGAGTCTTAACCACCGCGCCACCAGGGAAGTCCCTAAATATTGACCTTCTGAAGAGATTTCAGTGATAAGGAAAAAGCTAACACATCTGCCCATGTGGTTGTCATTTCTGGGGCTTCCGTTCCTTTCTGTGGATCTGAATTTCCACCCGGCATCATTTTCCTCCTACTGGAAGGACGTCCGTGAACATTTCTTGTCGTGTGGCTCTAGGGGTTATAAATTCTTTCAGCTTTTGTGAGTCTGAAGACATCTTTACTCTGCCTTCATTTTAAAAAGATATTTTCTCTGAGTATAGAATTCAAGGGAACAGTACAGCTGGCCCTCTGTATCCACAGGCTCCACATTCACAGATTCAACCAACCACAGATCAAAAAAATATTTTTTAAAAAATTCCAGAAAATTCCAAAAAGCAAAACTTGAACTTGCCGCATACTGGCAACTATTTATCATTTACACTGTATTTACAACTACTTACACAGTGTTAACGTTGTATTAGGTGTTATAATCTAGAGATGATTTAAGGTAAAGGTTACTGCAGATGCCGCACCGTTTTCTATAAGGGACTTGAGCATCTGGCAGCTCCGGGTTGTCCCAGAGCTCATGAGAGCTCTTGCCATTGTGGATAGTTTCTATTCCTGTTTTCAAATTCACTAATAAAAGAGTGTGCGATGTCTACTTGACCATGAACCCCACTCGGTGCAGTATTCATCTCTACAGTTCACCTTGGGTCCTTTTTTCTATCTTCCATGTTACTTCTTGACTTTTTGAACATGTGGAATACAGTTAAAACACCTGTTTTACTTTTTTCCCCACTAATTCTGACGTTGATGTCAGTTCTTGGTCAGTTTCCATTGACTATTTTTCCCTTTAAGGGCTGTATTTTCCTGCTTCTTGGCGTGCCTGGTAATTTTTGTTTGAGTGCCAGACACTTTGGACTTTACCTTGCTGGTTTCTGGATATTTTTATCTTCCTAGAAATATTTCTGAGCACGTTCTGGGATGTAGCTACAGACAGTTTGATCTTTTTGAGACTTCTGCTTACAATTTGGTAGGCGCTCTGGCGCTGTGCCCAGTCTGGGGCTAATTATTCTCAACTGCTGAGGCATGACCTTCCTAATGCTCACCCAGTGCTCCAGGAGTTAACGTTTCTCCAGGCTGGCTTCTGGGAGCAGCACTGTCCCGGCCTTAGGTACTTTCCCCTCTCTCTCCTCTGTCCCAGGAACTCTCAGCCCGAGAGCCTGCTGGGCCCCCTCCATGCTGTGTCCTGCAGACTCTCTGGTCGCGGGGCTCACTTCGTCCCTTTCCTGTCTCTCAGAGATCGCTGGCCTTTGTTTTCGTTTATTCAGTTTCTTGAAACCATTATTTCGCGTATTTTGTCAGGATTTTTGGTTATTTTGAGCAGGAGGCTAACTCTGGTCCCTGTTGCTCCATCCTGATCAGACCTGGGAGCCGGGCGTTGGTATGTCTGAGGTGTCCCCTTGGCCGGAGACTTCAAATCAAGCACTGGGATCCCATCTTGATTCAGTTGAATGAAATGGTTTTGTTAATGAAGACTTCTAAAATTTGGTTCTAATCTTGGTAGCTGGTAGCCATGAATCAAGCATGTTCTGTAGTGTTTCAAACACTCGTGGGCTCGTGACATACAAGTGGGGCGTGCCCTCGGGGCCGTCACGGCCAGGGACCAGGGCTGGCTGACGCAGTGCCACAGGCAAGCCAGCAGGAAGCCCGTGGTTAGTCCTGGCCTCAGAACCTGGGGCTTGTGGCTGGGGGAGCCTGCTGATAGCTGGGGGCTCCAGGCAGGGGTGCAGTTTGGAGCCCTGGTCTTGGGGCCTGGCTGACCTGAACCTGCCATTTGACCTCCGAGCTTCCATTTCCTCACCCTGAGAGGAGGCAGCAAACGTCCACCTGGGGGCTCTGACCAGTGTAGACTGAGGGCCACCCCACATGGTGTCTGGGGAAGAGAGGAGTAAGGGAGGGCCTGGGGAGCGAGCCAGGGGCCTCCCTGTGATGCCTCCAGGGAGTGTGCTTGGGGTGGGCCCTGGGCCTGTGCTGGACCTGCAACCAGGTTGCGGGGTGGGGGGGGCACATCCCAGCACTGCTCTGGTGGGTGGTGCAGAGCCTGCGGTCAGGAAGAGGTCGGGGTGCCCATCTAGGGGCAGCATAGCTGGGAGCAGAGGCAGTGGGAGACCCGGCTGCATAACTCATGGGCGGCTGCTGGCCTGGTCCTTCCCCAGCCTCCTCTGGGCCTCATGGGCTCCTGGGGTCCCCGACCCTGAATCAGTCCCTGGTTGTACTCACCTGCCTGTTTCTCTGGTCCTTCCAGCCGCTCAGCTGGGGAAGAAGGTGGCCGTGGTGGACTACGTGGAGCCTTCCCCCCGAGGTAGGCAGCCCCTGCCGGGAGCCACGTGTCCTGGGGAAGGTGGGGGGTCACATACAGAGGGTGGCTGAGCCCTGGACTGCTGCCCAGTCTCCGGACAGCGTCCTGCTTCTCGGGGAAGCTGCCATCACTGTAGGTTCCTCATCCTCCTCATTTAAACCAAGTCTGAATGCAACCGCAGCCGGCGCGTCCACACGGCAGGTTCACCTGGGCCGCGTTGGAGTTAAAGCAACTAAAGGAATTGGAAACAGCTATAGAGCAGGGCTGGCCTGGCTCACCTGAACCCTGTGTACTCTTCCCACCTCCCCAGGCACCCGGTGGGGCCTTGGCGGCACCTGCGTGAACGTCGGCTGCATCCCCAAGAAGCTGATGCACCAGGCGGCGCTGCTAGGGGGCATGATCCACGACGCCTCCCACTACGGCTGGAAGGTGGCCCAGCCCCTGCACGACTGGTGAGGGCGCGTGGGGGACGGCCGATCCCATCAGCCTCACAGGAGCTGTGGGCGCGATTCTCACCTGGGGGCACCTCTGGGCCCCCAGCAGTGGGCAAAGTCTAGAGACGTTTTTGGTGATCTCCACAGTGGGGGCTGCACATCCCCTGGGTGGAGCCTGAGATGCTGCCACTTGCCCCACGGCGCCCAGGACACCCCTGGAAGGACGCTCGGCCCAAAGGCTGCAGTGCTTCAGGCCTGGCGGGTGGTGCATGGTCCGCTTGGAGCCCCTCGGTCTGAAGCCCCAAACCTGGCCCAGGGGTGGCAGCCGTGGGGACAGACATCACCTTTACCACCTTGAGAAACCCCTCTGCCTCTGGGCATTTCTGTTAAGGGCTGTTTGCCTCTAATAATCTGTGGCGGGACCCGCAGCTGACACTTGTGTGGTGGCTTTAAGCATCGTGCTTTGTGTCAACAGGGGGAAAATGGCAGAAGCCGTTCAAAACCACGTGAAGTCCCTGAACTGGGGGCACCGGGTCCAGCTGCAGGACAGGTATTGACGCCGCGCTAGGCTCTGGGCGGGTCCTGGGGCACATGAGGACTCCCCAGGAGGAGGAGGCATGAGACCCGGGTTAGAAAGCCCGGCCACCCTCGCCCCTCGCAGTGCCTGTTATCCTCACTGTCCCCTCCCTGCTGGGCACCCCCCTCACCAGCAGGAGGTCCATGGGTGTTTTGGGGGGAGGGTAACTGGGTGCATGTGGGGGCCTCCCCTTCCTTGTGGAGGGTGTCCAGGTGACAGGACTGACCTCGGGGGAGGCCCGGCCACCTCCGTCCTCACACACCAGGGCTGAGCTTGGGCCCTTAAGACGCCCCTGCATGGCAGCTGTGGTCACCACGTACCGAGGAACCCTGGGGAGACAGCAGCCGCGCCCCATGCAGGTCCGCACACTCCTTTTGCCCCTCGTGAGCCGTGGGTGGCCCGAGCTCACATTGTAGCCATCTGCCTAGTGCTCCCCATTTAATCCTGAGGTGATGCCTCATTTGCAGAGGAAATGTTTGAACATCCTATTTTTATTTTGCAGAAAAGTGAAGTACTTTAACTTCAAGGCCAGCTTTGTCAACCCACACATGGTTTGTGGTGTCTCAAAAGGTGGGGAAGAGGTGAGCGCCCTCCTCCCGGGGCCCCTGGGGCAGCACTGGCCAGTCTGTGGGTCAGTCTGTGGCCCAGGCGGGTGGACCTCAGCTCTGCTCAGTCTCAGTGCTGTCCTTGGAGATCAGCGCTGCTGGGATTGATACGACGTTCCTCTGGGCTGAGGCCAGTCTAGTTCTTTGTGAAGGAGGAAGTGACCACGCCAGGCTGCCCGCTGCTTGGGCGGCTGCAGCCCTGCAGGGGTTTGCGGGGATTCCAGGAGACCTTACCACCCGTGCAGTGCTGTGTAAACTGTGAAGTGCTTGGACTTAGAGGCTCTCCTGCCAGTGTCTGGGGCTGCTGCCACAGGGTCCACACTGCAGGGCAGAGGCTGTGATGGGGAAGCTGGTGGAGCCCTCGAATGGGGACTGCAGGTGACCTGGGTGACTGTGGCTTTCTCGGTTTCTTCTCAGACTCTGCTTTCGGCTGACCACATTGTCATCGCCACCGGAGGGCGGCCGAGGTACCCCACGCACGTGAGTGTCCTCAGGAGCCCCCAACCCCCCACCCCGTTCATGGTCTGGTGACGTGCACCTCCCACTCGCCCCTGTCCTCCAAGTGGCCCTGTGCTCACAGCTGCCACTTTCCACTGCCCGTGCTCTCGAGTGCCCTCTGCTGAGCCAGGTTCCCACATCCCCACTTGGCTGAGTCCCGAGAGAGACTCAGCTGCTGGGCCGGCCCCCGCCTGCCCTCTTCCTGTCCCCACATCACTTCTCCTCTATCTCCCTTGTTGATTCCTCCTTTTTAGCCTCAGAATGTTGGAGCCTTTGGGACTTAAGCCTGGTTCCTCCTCCCCCAAACCCAAATCTTGTTCTTTAGTTGATGTGAAACTCACATACCATAAAATGCACCCTTTCAAAGGGTACAGTCCAGTGAGTTCCAGTTTATTCAGAGTCGTTCACCCGTCGGTCCCACTACTGAATCTCAGAATGTTTCATTCGCCCAGAACGAAACCCTGGCCCCATCAGCCGTCGCTCCCGCCCCCCTCCCCCGGCCCCAGCAGCCTGCTCTCTGTCTCTGTGGATTTGCCTGTTCTGGACGTTTCACATCAGTGGGATGAGATGCATGGCCTCTTTGACCAGCTTACGGCTGAGTGATGTTCCGCGGTGGGTGTGACATTCTGTTGTCCGCTTGCGTGGTGGACCTCTGGGTTGTTTCCACTTTGTTATGAGTGATGCTGCTGGGAGCCCATGTGGATGCGAGTTGTCCCTTCTCCTGGGCAGACACCTGGGGGTGGAGGTCCCAGGCCCCCGGGGCGGGGGGGCAGCCTCACCGTTTACATCCCCACCTGCAGTGCGTGGGGTTCATCCTTTTTGGTTTCTTCTCGTGTCTTGTGATGTTTTACTGAAAAGTGATCATTTCAAATAAAATGACATGTTCACTCTGGAAGCTAGGATCTCCCTCCACTTTGGGATTTCGTTTATTGCTGCTTGTCTGTTGGGTGATTTTTCTGGACCAATTTTGTAAACTTTTTATTCTGTGTCCTGTGAGGCTACTGAGGTCTCTGCTCAGTGGCCAGCTAGTGACTGGGCAGAGATGTGCTTAAACACCAGACCCAGGAAGTCTCCCCGTCTTTGCGAGGCTCCCCATCCTCAGTGCTCAGCCTGGTGGGGGGCGCTCTGCCTTCGCCCCCACCACCTGCTTCTGCGGGGCCTGGAGGCCAGTGCTCAAGGCTGCCCCAGACCCAGACATAGGCCCAGACAGGTGGATGGGGAGGACCAAGGGCGTGGTTCTGCCTCCTCGCAGACTCTTAAATCTGAACCTCCGTCCAGTTCTGTGCTTCCACTGGAAACAGGAGCTGGGAGGGTGCCAAGGCAAGTGCCCACTCCAGTCCTCAGGACCGTGACGTGGCCCCTGCCGCTGTCAGCCCAGCAAGAGCAGCCTCCAGAGGGGACCAGACAGCTGTGCCAGGTGGCCCTGGGCAGGATGTGTGCCTCCGTAGGAGGGGAGGGCTCTTGTTCCAGTAGCCACACAGACAGGGGCCAAGTGGTGACCATTAGTGATCCCTCACCCATAGCTGGGCCCACATTGGCTCCACTCAAAGCCCCTGATGGCCGTGGTCAGTTCCTGGGACCCAGAGATCAGCTCAGCTCCACCCTGCACGTGGCTGCCAGAGTGTCTGCGAGGAGACTGGCCCGGCCTCTCCCTGCTGTCCGCTTGCCTGAGGGGTGGGGGGCGGTGGGGGGTGGGTGAAGTGGGAGCCTCGGGTCCTGGGGAAGCCGCTCAGTGGCCACTCTGCTCTTGGCTGCCCGCCCCGGAGCCTGCCAACACTTGTTGTGTTTTAGTCCCTTTGATATCCAGACCTTTCGATCTTCTTGAGCAAACTTAAGAAATTCCTGACTTTATTTTTTTTGCCAATTGGAACCGTAAACTGTTTGAAATCCGTTTCCTCTCTCCCAGCACATCTGACTCTCAGGGGCCATAGAGAGGACGTGTCCTGTGTCCCCCACCTGCTGGGGTATGGGGTGACCTGGACAACTCCCGGGCACAGGGCCCACCATGCTGTCCCTCAAGGGCCCCCGGTTGGTCGCATCCAGCCTCCAGCCTGGCGCCCTGGGAGCCGGCCCGCCCCGCTTCACCCCTTGCTCCCCACAGCCCTGGGTCTGGATCTGGAGGGAGTCCTGGAGAGCGAGAGGAAGGAGCCGCTGCCCCGGGCCCCCAAGGGAGCGGCCGTATCCCCTGTCCCAGAGGCCGCACCCGAGGAGGTGCAGCCACATGTGGGTGGGTGGTTCTGGCCCAGTTGTGTCTACAAACTGGGCGTCCTCGGAGGGAGCCCCGGGGGCAGCCGGGGACGCGGGCCTCACATTGACCCTTTTCCCGGATAGATCGAAGGTGCCTTGGAATACGGGATTACGAGTGATGACATCTTCTGGCTGAAGGAGTCCCCTGGAAAAACGTAAGGCCTGGGGGTGCCCAAGGGGCCCCACTCCCCTGTGCACACAGCCAGGCGGGGAGGACATGCTGCTGCCCCTCTGTAGCGTATTCTTTCCCACCTACTTGAGGGAAGGGCAAAAAGCCTGGCCCTGTGCCCATTTGGGGCTGACACTCTCCCAGGACTGAGTCACAGTGTGTGGCCGTTATTGTCTGGGGCGCAGGTTTTCACCAGGGTTCCCAGGAGCCGCAGGTCCCAGTGGGTCCTCAGGGCCATCTGGGTATGCGGGTAGGTGGGTGGGCCCTGGGGGAAAGCCCTGGTCCCCCTCCGGCTCCAATCGAACGTCCCCGTTTTCATCTGTTTGTCACCTGGGCTTCCCTGAAATCAGCAAAGGCTCGGGCTGCCAGAAACCAGAGCCCAGCTGTGAAGCCAGGCCTGCAGCGTGACTGGCACCCCCGTGGCCAAGGGCTGGGTTCACTCCTGGCATGGGGTCCGGGTCTGGGTGCTGCTGCCAGGGCACTGAGGAGACCTCATGCTTGCAGGGACCATAGAGGCCACCAGAGGGCGACAGAGGCTCGGCTGTCACAGTGCTGGGCTGCGGGGGACCAGCTGCTGATGGCCCGAGGGCATGCCCCGGGGTGGGCAGGCGTGTGCAAGTGTGCATGTGTCAGCATGGGTGAGGGCATGTATGTGTACATGTGAGCACGTGTGTGAACACGTGAGCACACGTGTGAGAGCTTGCGTGTGTGCTCGTGCCGCGCCCTGCTTGTCCCTGCTATCCCAGCCTCACGAGGTGTCCTTTTTCAGGGCTGGGCACGGCCCCTGGCATGGGGGTGTCTTGGTGTGACCTCCCACCACTCGCGGCCACCTCTTTGTGAAAGGCTGCAGTGAAAACCCCGACGTGCGTCTTCTTGTTGTCTCAGTGTTTCTTATGTGTCGTGTGCGCGGTCAGGGCTGTGTCCACAGTAGAGAACTGCGGTCCCGGCTGGGCGCCTGTGCTGCTCTCCCTGCCTGATGCTGCCTCGGCATTTCCATGGGGCCTGAAGGGAAGGGAGCCTCTCCTGCTCCCTGTGGGGGGGTGGAGGGAGCACAGCCACTTCCATCTGCGGTCAGGCTCCTGGCCCTGGCCACCGCCTCGCCTCCCACAGGGCCCCCAGGCTGTGGTTGGTGCTTCGACTTGGCAGTAGTTGTTAATTTTTCTGATGTCACATTTATCACGTTTTCGCTTTACGCCATAGTATCTGGGTTATTTGTTGTTTTGTCTCTGACTAGTAGGTTAAATGTGGCCTGGTTTCATTTGCATTTGCTATTATGTGGTCTTTTGTGTAATTATTGGCCGTTTAAAATTGAGTGTGTAAGTTGTGAGTGTGTGTCTGTGACTGAGCGTGTGTCTATGTCTGTGAGTGTGAGTGTGTGTGGCTGTGAATGGGGGCTGCTCGCTCCTGGGCCTTCTCTCTGGCTTTTCTCTTTCTTATCTTCCCGCGGGTTTGCTGTCAGGGCTGAGATCCCGTGTTGTTTACAATTGCAGATTTTCTCAGCTTGTCCTTTTAACTCATGTAACATACAAATGTGACATACAAATGTTTTGGTCTTATTTTTTTTAAGTGTAGCTTAGGCTCTTTTACACTTAATGGCTGTTAGATTTATTGCATGTTCAGGAGGGCCTTTCCCCACCAAAATCTTTTTTGACAAAAGCCCTGGATTTCCTGTGGGTCCCAGGGCCTTGGGGCGTCTGCAGCACATCTGTGGCAGAGACGGGGTCCCATGCGTCCACCACCAGCCCCTCCCACCAGCCTGGAAGCTCCTCCAAGCAGAGCCCAGTCCTGCTCTGGCCCTGATTTGGGGTCCCTACCGCTGCGCAAGTGCCCAGCGTGGTCTTCAGACCTGCGTAGTTTTCTTGCGCATTGATTTCTCTGGGTCACTGAGGCACTTTGCCAGCCTCTCCGAGGTGGACTGTGGAGACCGTGGTGCCGACGGCCTTCAACCTGCGGCCGCCTGGACACTGGCTCCCCACTCAGTGCTTCTGGCCTGGCCGAGGCCACCCGTGTGGCCCGGTCATCTCCGCCCATCACCAAAGACCAGCAGTTTCTGAATCCTGGTCTTTTCTTAAATTAGCTCCTGTGTGTTTTATTTTCTCTTGTTTGCTATTTCCCCATTACATTTTGAGAGCCAAGTCCACCTCCAGGGGGGCCGATGTCTGGCGGCTCTCACTGCCCACTGCTCACCGGAGGCTGGTGTGCGGAGAGGACGCAGAGGCCGGAAGGAGGCCCGGGCGCAGGGGCCCCGCGCAGCTGCCCCCAGTGACCACGTGCTGGGGCAGCGGCCTGCGCGGCCAGGAAGACAGCCCCAGATATTGGGGTCAGGAAAGTGTTTATTTTCTTCAGAAAAAAAAACGTTTAGGAGACTTTTTTTAAAAAAGCTCTTTCGTTTAGAAGGAATCTAGGTATGTTATTGTTTAAGGAAAAAAGTGTTTGCAATGTATCAGTCACCCGTTCCATTCTGAGCATGATTTATGTGAGGAAATGGTTTTTTTAAAAATTAAGCTGGAGATATATCCCTGTACGATGCTTCTGTGAAACGCAGCTTTTGTGCGGAGCTGTGGATGCAAGTTGTAACAGTGTGATACGGGAGTCAGTGTTTACTCCTTACATTCCTGCCCGCAGTCAAAATAAGCCCGAGGGTCTACAGTAGCATTTCTGTATTTTATCAGCTTGGGCTGGGCTGGGGGGGCCTCTGCTCACACTCTGAGGGGCTGTTTCTGCCAGATTTATTTGCCTTATAAATATTCCCCGTGTTTATTTTAACTCGCCTTTAAAATGGAGCTGAAATGAATATGGACCCGAGGGCTGCCCCCGGCCCTGGAGGCCTCCCGAAGCCGGCCAGGACCTTCCCACTTGGCCCCGGCCAGGAGGCCAGCCAGCGGCTGAGGGTGCCCAGTGTGCCTGGCCTCGGCCTGCAGCGGTGGAGCCTCCACTAGCCGGCTCCCAAGGGCCCATGGGCTCCGTGGCGTCCTGTCTTCCTCCCCACGATAGGGTGCGGGCCGCGGCTGGTGGCTCAGGGGCATCTGCATGAGGCTGGGTGGCCAGCAGCTCAGGCCTGGAGAGCCGGCCCTCAGCCTCCGCTGTTGCCCCACCCGCCTTTGCCCCCGAGGGTCTTGGTGCTTTCTGGACATCCTGTGTCCAGCTGCTCCTGGGGGCCCCGAGCTCTGTGGCCCCAGCATTTCCTGTGCTGGCGGGACAGCTGCAGGACCCCCACGCTGTGTGGGTGCACCCCCGGGGAGCGGATTGGGGCCTTCAGACTCAAGAGGCAGGTGGAGAGCTCTTTAAGCTGGGGCTCCAAGGCCTGAAGGAAGGCTTTGTTTCTGCTTCCTCCCCCTTCAGACTTTAAGGAGAGAGCCAGCCCTGTGATCAGGCTAATCCCACGGCAGTTACACCTTGGAGTACAGTGTTTGCAGCACCGAAGGGCACACAGGGGGGCTCCCCGAACACACACACAGCTGAGTGGGGCTCTGGGTGCAGGTGGAGCCCCCGTGGGGTGTCCTGCTGCAGTGTGAGGCCGTGTGTCCAGTCCTCAGAGGCCCCGCCGCCCCAGGTCCTCCCTTTGCCGGCAGGGCCTGCCGTGGGCGCTGTGCCTTGGCACCAGCCTCAGCCCCACCCAGGCTGGGGTCTCCTAGGTGGTCGGCAAAGCCCATCTGCAGCTTCAAACCTGCCAATAAAAACGCAGCGTCCCTTCAGGGCTGCCTGCACCCCACCTGCAGGCACCAGCTCCATTTTTGCTGTTTTCTTACTCCAGTCCATTTGAAGGGAGTTCTCTGGTTGAGACCTTGAATCCTGCATTTTTCGAAGAATAATACTTATTTGATGAATTGGGGGCAGGGTGGAGTGAAAACCAACACTGTTGACCGTCTTTCCTCTTGGAGACAAGATGAGGCCCAAGGTGACCATCAGGGCCAGTGGATGCCTGCCCGCTCTGAGGTTTCAGCCACCCATGCTTGGTCAAGGACGCCCACTGAGGCCCGGCCTGGCTGGTGCCTCTCCCCCAGATGTGCCCTCTGTTGGCGGCTCGGAACCAGTAGCCTGGGGCTGGGGGTACCATGACCTGGAGGTGGGAGTGGGAGGCCACCCCGCCACCCTACCCTGCTCCCTGCAGGGCTTGAGGAGGTGCCCAGGGGCTGCAGGAGCAAAACGCTTTTGCCAAAATCAGGAGACCATGTTGCTGCGTTGCCTGGAGCTGGGCTGTGGGCTTCAGGCTGCAGCCACCGCCCCACCCCCCCAAGAGGGTCTGCTCTACGGAGACAGGAAGGCTCGGACGAGCAGGACAGCCCAGCAGGCGGGCAGTGGGCTCCCCGGCACCTGCATGTCACGGTTGCCCAGGCCATGGCCACCCTGAGTGGGAGCACAGGGCACTGTGAGGTCCACACGGATGCTCTTCATTGGTCCTTGCATTGGGGCAGGATGTTCAAAGCAGCTCAAGCCTGTTTGCATTTTAAGTAACTCGTAGTTTCATATTTTAAAGAAAGGCTTGTCCCCTTCCCCACACACATCGAGACTGAGAGAGGGCAGAGTGTGTAACGTTGAGTGTACCCACACGCAGACATGTACATTGTGCCTGTGTGTGTGCCTCACATGCCGAGCTCTCCCCACTCACCCTGCACAGGGTGCCAGCACTCCTGTCCCAGCTCCTGAGAGGAAGCCGTATGCCAGTTGCTTCCCCCAGGGCACTGGCAACAGTATTCCCAGAGACGTGCTGCTGTTTGAAATGGAATTATATCATTAGTACCTGCTGGGATCAGAGCTGACATTTGCTTATCCATCCTTGCATCACCTCCTCTCGTTCAAAGGCTGAGGGGTGATCTGACAAGCCCACCCACACGCTGCCCGGGCTGGGAGTCTCCACTCTGTGTTCAGTTCTGTTCATGTGTACACGTGTGCAAGTGTGTGTGTGTGTGTGTGTGCACGTGTATGCATGCAGGGTGTGTGCAGCTGAATAACAGGAGAGGATCTGCTGGGTCCCAGCATCCTGTGTCCCTCTCCCAGGCTGCCCTTGCTCGGGGAGCTGACTCTCCCAGCCACAGGCCTATGTGCAGTGGGGCTGGGTGGGCATGGGGTGGGCCGTCTGCCTGGGCCCCGTGGTCCCAGAGTGTTCTGCCCACAGACAGGGCTCCCAGGAGCCGCCCCACGTCTGGTGCCTCCCCGTCTGTTTCCAGCCTGGCTGCAGGAGGTCCAGAGGAACCCAAGGCAGAACTTTCCTTAGGAGAGAACGAAAATCCTCCTGCTTCTTCTGACTGGGCTTCGTCCATGTTTGTCCCGCCTCCAGTCCCATCCCCGGGACGTGCTGTTTTGTCCCTGGCCACTCATTCCTTCGCCACCAGGCAATTTCCCAAACCAGCAGCTCTGTTTGTCATTCACAGCTGGAGCTCTGGGAAGTGGGTTTTGTACATTGGGACAGCCTGTTTGGACAGTTAGCCGCAGGGACTCCGCAATAGTGACATGTCAGCTGACAGGCACCCTGCATGAAGGCTGCAGGGCCCCGTCCCCCTCAGAGCCCCACCAGGGACGGCCGCGTGCATCATGGCGGCCACGTGTGAGACTCAATTTCTCTCTCTCTGTCCATCTCTCTTACAGGTTGGTGGTTGGGGCCAGCTGTATCCTTTGCTGCGTGCAGGTGACAGACAGATAGACAGCTGTGTTCACCATCCTGAGAGTGGAAGCTTGGGCCCCAGGCCCACCTCCCCCCCTCACTGCACTCTCTCCCATGGGGCTTGCCCTCTGCCACCTGGAACCAGGCACTTACAGGCACTTACAGGCCCACTCAGGGCGGATGACCTGTGCTCGAGGGACAATTTGAGGTTGACCTTTGAGGCTGGGGCTTCCTGGAGGCTCTTCCTGAGTCACTCGCTGGCTGGGCAGCTGGACACAGCCGTGAGGCAGACGGTCCTCCCTGGAGAGCAGCCCCACTCAGGCCGGTTCCTTAAGAGGGAGCAGTAACACCAGGGAGGGTGGAGGGTGTGTCTGCAGGAAAATGGAGACACTGAGGTCTGGGCACGTCTCCTGTCCTTCACCACACAGGCCCCTTGGTTAACCTCCAGGGAGTCTGGACAGAGGCCCCGTGGAGGCAGAACCCGCCTGGCCTGTGGGTGCTGAAGGGAGCCTCCACCTTGCCCTGGACGTGTGTTTGAGAGATGGGGGCGGTGGGGAGAGTGTCTCTGTGGCCAGTGTTGGAGACTCTTCTGGGCTGCTGGGGACTGGTGGAGATGAGGGCTGCTGGCGGGGGCACCGGGGGTCTTGCTGCCTAGCTTCCGTTAGCGTTCCTTAGCCTGCTCTGGCAGACGTGGCCCTGGAGTGTGCTGGCTTCCTCACTGGGCTCGGCCTGGATACCACTGTCATGATACGCAGTGTCCCTCTCCGGGCCTTCGACCAGGTAATGCCGGGCCGGTGTCCCCTCCACCTGTGGCCCACATGGGCAGGTGCAGGTGTGGGCTGGGAGCGAGGTCTCAGTCTTTAGAAACTGGCCCTTGAGTCGAATGAGGAGATTGTTGGCAAAATAAACACCTGCCAGCGTATTGCAGCAAGGGTCAGCACGTGGGGAGCGTGGCAGGGACCAGAGGGACACTGTGGGCACGTTGGCCAGCTCACGGGCCGTGAGGTCAGGTCACCCAATAGTAAGCGGCCGGCGTGTGTGGGCAGAAGTGCTGTCCTGGCTTCCTCGCTGAGCCCCCTGAGGTCTGAGGAGCTCCACTATCCAAGGGTAGCATGGACAGGGAGCAGGCGGCAGCTGGTGAGGCCCTGGGTGACCGTCACGGGAGATGGTGGCCCGGCCACCATGGACTGGAAAGACGTGATGCTGAGCCAGGCCACTGCAGCCTCGCCACCTCCCCGTCCACCGCACGGGGCAGCACTGGCCCTGGGGCGCAGACTCTCTCCCTGATGGTGGACGTGCCCACATAACGAGCGCGTGGAATTTTTTTTAAACCAAAAACCCTCCGAGGAGATGTCACTTTAAAATCCAGGTCTGGGTTGTCATTGTCAAGACACCAGGCTCCCGATGCCCTGCAGAGATGAGCACTGTCCATTGCACAGCTCTGGGGCAGTGCACCCCTCGGTCCTGTCACCTGCTCAGTACACACGTCCAAGCACCTGTCACGGGGACACATGTCCAGGGAAGGCCTCAAGCCTCATGCTGGACGCAGGTGGAGATGGGGCCTGAGAGGCAGAGGCCCGCAGGGACGTGGAGAAGGGGGCCGATGAGGCTGAGCTGGAGAGCCCGGTTGGCGGGTGGTCATGGTAGCAAGAGAGGGAGAATCTGCATGTGGCTGGCACACAGAGACGGTGGGGTCACCAGGCTGGAGTCGGGGGAGCGGGGGGAGAGCAGGCTCCAGGTGAGGCCTTGTAGCCTGCCCACCTGTTCCTGGGGCACAGACAAAGCTCCTCATGCTGGGGTGGCCCCTGAGTCAGGGGAGTTAAACAGTGACTTGTATTTTCTCTTGATGGCTTGTTCGAGCCCCCACCGTGGCCCTGGGGGCACAGCTGCCTGGGCTGGGAGGGAGGAACCCCCTGCAGCGCCTCCTCATGCCGTGCCACCTCCCCTAGCAGTTCTTGGTGGGAAGCGGAGGTGCCCACCTCCACTCCCAGCTACCCCACTGCTGACCCCAGCCGGGGGGCCAGGCAGGCAGAGCCTGGGAGAAGGGGTGCATCTCTGCCATTTCAGTGAAGACTCAGTTAACTAACATCTAAAGAGGGTCCAGAGATCACGTGCACCCTAACCGAGGGGCTTGGGTCCTCAGATTTGGAGGGGGTCGGGGCGCCAGAGGCTCTCCCGGCTCGGCCCTCAGCTCCGTGGAAAGCAGGGCACTCGGAGCGGGGCGGCCTGTGTGAGGCGTCCTGGAAGAAGGCGTGGGGCCCTGACCTCTTCCATTGGACAGACTCCCCTGGGGCCCCGGGCCTTTTCAGGCTGTAGGCCCAGGTCCTCTCCACAGGCCTCAGCAGTGACACTCCCACTGCTGCCCGGTCCTCAAGGCATGTCCTCTTGTGCTTTGCAGCAAATGGCTTCCTTGGTCACAGAGCACATGGCTGTTCACGGCACCCGAATCCTGAGGGGCTGCACCCCCTTGAGGGTGGAGAAGCTCTCAGATGGGCGACTCCAGGTCACCTGGGTGGACCTTGCCTCCGACAAGAAGGACACAGGCACCTTTGACACCGTCCTGTGGGCCATAGGTAAGGATGCTCAGGACCCCGTGCTCCTGCGTGCACTTGGGACCAGGTGCTCCTATGCACACTCGGGGGACAAGGCATACCGCCTTCCCCTCCATTGGGCATCTTGGCCCCCTTCTCGCCACTCCTGGCACTCGTCACCCTGCTGGCTCTGGGGTGGGGGCTGGATAAAGGCCATGAGGTGGCCCTGACCAGCCTCGCTCCTCCTCCGTCCGAGCACACTGTGCTCTCCTGGTCTTTCTTCCCCAGCGCTCCTCGTACTGGAAATGAAAACCAAGGAAGAGCTGTGGATGGTGGGTCGCAGGCAGCTGGGTTTTCATCGGGGAGACTAGTTAGTCCTATGGGTGGTTTATTGAGGCCTCGCGTACATTTCCTACTAACTTTAAACCTTGGTGTAGATGTGTTTTTTTAGTAAATTAGACTTGTTTTCCACTGTAGCTTCAAGATAGCTGTTTATAACATACAAACGATAACGGAGTTTTTACCTTTTTTTAACTGTTTTAACGTGTGAGTAACATAAAATTTACTATCTTGGGCTTTCCTGGTGGTGCAGTGGTTGAGAGTCCGCCTGCCGATGCAGGGGACACGGGTTTGTGCCCCAGTCCGGGAAGATCCCACATGCCGCGGAGCGGCTGGGCCCGTGAGCCATGGCCGCTGAGCCTGCGCGTCCGGAGCCTGTGCTTCGCAACGGGAGAGGCCACAGCGGTGAGAGGCCCGCGTACCGCAAAAAAAAAAAAAAAAAAAAATTTACTATCTTAACCATTTTTAAGTGCTCAGTTCAGTGACATTAAGTACATTCACACACCACCCTCCATCTCCAGAACTTTTCATCGTCTCAAATGGAAACTCTGTCCCCATCAGATAACCCCCCACCCCCTCCCAGGGCCTGGCCCTCACCCTCCTACTTTCTGTCTCTGTGACTCTGATGACCAGGTCCCTCAAGTGAGTGGGACCCTACAGTGTTTCCCTTTTTGTGTCTGACTTACTTCACTGGCATTGTGTCCTGGAGGTTGTCCGTGTCATAACCTGTGAAGGTGGGCAGTGCTGCATATGGCACCCTAGGCTCATCCGGGCATTTGCCAGTGGACACTTGGGTTGCTTCTATCTTCTGGGTGTCTTGGAAAATGCTGCTGTGGACAGTGGCATGCAGAAGCCAGCTGCTGTTAATACGTGAACGTAATGGAGATGCGAACGTAATGGAGACGTGTAGCTTCTAGCCAGCTTATTGTTGCTTCTGACGCGTCCCCCTGGCCGCCTTCAGCTCTGTGGGTCATCTCGTGTTGGGAGTGGGTGTCCTCCCGGCCTTGCCAGAAATCACACTTTGCAGATTTGCAAAGGCAGGGTCTAGTGATAGGGCAGAGGCCCCGGGCCTTTCCCAGCAGGCGTGGGCTGGCCGCCAGCCTGCCTCCCGTGCCCCAAGAGGCATGGGTCCACCTGTTTGTGGGGGTGAAGGCCGAGCAAGCGTGGCCATGCAGAAACAGCTTGTTAGTGACCTTGTCGGGCACACTCCCTCCCAGGCTGGGCCCTCCCTGCACCCGGCTGCCCCCACGGAGAAGGGGAGAGTGGATTTGGGGGGCCCCTGCCAGGGCTGGGACGGTCAGCCTGGAGAGGAATGGGCTTTGAGGGTGGAGCAGAGAGCGCAGGCGCTGCGAGGGGCTCCCCACAGAGGGGCTGCGGGTCCTGCTCCCGAGGGCGTGTGGGCTCACCTGCCGGGACACCCACCTGCCTTGGTGCCTGTGGCCTGTGGGCTTGGGACCCTTTTTCCTGATCTGTCAACTTGCATTTTAAACGTAGGGACGGTCAGTGTCTTCGTTCTCCCGTGTTTCCAGCCCGTGGGTCTCTTCGTGCTGAGCCCCGTCACTCGTCCCCCGTCTGGGCCTGGGCTCTGAGTCCGTGTGGTCGTCAGACTTGTCCGGCTCCACAGCACTCGGCGAGCGTGCCGAGCCCTCAGAGGGCCTGTCCCCCAGCGTTTGTCCATCCCGGCTTCCCAGGCCCCCACGTCCCCGGAGGTAGGCCCGGGCAGCAGTGCCCTTCTGAGAAGCTGAGGTGCTCAGAGTAGTGGGAAATCAGAAAATGAAATAAACCCCGGAGGAGTCAGCGATTCACTTCTGAGGAACAAGGCAAAGATCTGAAATGCCCCGGAGTGAACTTACTGCCTCTTGACCAAGATCCGCTAAATTACCAGAGGAAATGTTCTTGACCAAACTGTAAAAGTAAATCTTACGTAGGTTTATTTTGATGAACGCTACTCAGACCCAGAAACATAAACTGATTGTTATTAATTTAAAATCCGTTCTAACTGGCGAGGTGGCTGGTTCCCCCTCCCACTCGCACCCAGTCCTCCCGCTTGGTCCCCAACGCCTTTGTACTGAGGCGCGGGCCTGCACCCAGATGCCATCAGCTGAGCCCACGCTGCTGGCAGCAGCCAGAGGGTGAGGGGCCGGGCCCTCGGAAAGCCTCAGGGTCCTCCCAGTGTCCAGACGACCCTGGTGGGTGGCAGGCAAGGCCCCGGGAGCCCTCCCCAACTGGTTTTGTTTTCTGTATTTTCAAAAAGAGCATCCCCCAGACAGTCTGCCGGGCGTGATTGATGCTGGGGGTGGAAGCTTTTCACAGTCCTTGGCCTCTGACCTTGCTTTCCGAGGCGGCGCTGCGGTGGCGGGTTCCTGGCACGCCTCCTGGGTCTGCACGGGCAAGTGCTGGCGGGGCCACTGCTCCCGCCGGGTTTTGTAAACATTCAGGAACCATTTCCCAGTTTAACAACCGGGAATGTTCTCCGCCTGTTTACCAGGTAAGCCTTGAACCAAGCGTTATTTCTACTTGCAACAAAGGGTGATCCTGGAGGTCAAAATACAACGACCTGAGTGGCACGGCCGAGGAGGCAAAGAGCTCGCAGACTGTAGGTCTGCCCAGACGCCAGTGCTGCATCCACACCGGCTGGACTTGACGTGTTAAAAATGAAAAGGGAAAGATGCGCCTCGTGCCCTGTGGACTGTCCACGTGGACGGCCTTGGCCACAGCCGACGAGACTCACAGATGCGGGGATGGGACGTGGGCCCTGCAGTCTGCCAGCCTCTTCCTCGGTGCAGCCTTGATCTCCACGTGGTGGATTAAACACATTAGCAGCTAAAGCAGTTAATTGCTGTGCAGGGGGCCGGCTCATTGTTTGTCTGTGAATCACCCACCCACACCAGGTGTCTTAGATAACAGGCTGGGAGCTCGCAGGAGGAGGATTTCCTGTCTGCAGATGTGCCGATTATGGTGCTGAGTGAAGACAGTCAGCCCGCCTGCCGCAGGCTCGTGTTCACCCGCACAGTTAACCACTTGTGGCCTGGAGCCTGGCTGTGGTGGTGGTGGTGGTGGGGGGGGCGGGGCAGGAGCAGGACTGGCTGGCCCTGAGTGGACACCTCCGAGCAGGAACCCTCAGCTTCCTTGTAGCTTCCTCTTATTTTAAAGAATGGCTGGAGCACCATGACCTCGGAAAAACCAGGAGCTGAAACGGTCCCGGGCCCCTCAGCATCTCCAGCCTCCAGGGAAGGATGAAGGCTCTGGCACGTCCATCCCTGGGCCACAGGAGCCCTGCCCAAGTTGGAAGAGCCCACCCAGGTGGCCACTGTTAGGGGGCCCAGAGTGCCTGCCTCGAGACAAGGCAGGGGGAGTCAGCCCCTGAAGCCATCTCCTCTTCTTCAGGCTTTGTCTTAGCAAAAAGCCATTGCCGTTTACCTGTGTCACGTTTGAGCCTCAAACGTGGGAAAAGGGAGCTCGTGAGATCTGACTCAGGACTGGAGGCCAGCTTCCCAACAGCACCCAACGACCACACTGAAGCCCTTGGGCCCGATGACGCAGTGATGGGGGCCCGAGGTGCCCAGGATGCCTGCAGCCGGGGTCCCTTCTCCGTCCAGGGCCGCCTCTTGGAGGTTGGGGAGGAGCTGGTAGTCTGAGCACAGATGCAGCCTGGTTCGGCCAGCTTCGGGCCAAGGCTACCAGGCCTGTTCCCTGGGACCGTGTCTTGCTGTGGCTGCGGGAGACCCTTGTGTGGCTGTGTTCTCTTAGGTGGGGACCCACAGTGGCCTGGCTGTGCACCCTGGGAGGGTCGCCCAGGGTGGGTCCCTGCCTCCCGGCACTTTGCCCGGGCTGCCTGTGCACCCTCGCTGCGGTCTGTCTGACCACAGCCTGTGCTCACCATCCACACTCCTGCCGGCACTTAAATCTTCCCTCGTTACACGATCCCCCTGCTCTTCGGGAAGTGTGCTCCAAGGAGGCATGAAGTTGGAGGGAATGCCCGTCTTCCTGTAACGGGAGGCAAGGGGCACGTGCGAGGACGTGTATCTGGTTGTCTGCGTCCCCATGTGCTGAGGAGCAAGTAGCCATGACCAGCTGGTGGTTCTCCCAGTGCAACCAGAGGAGGCTGGACTGGCCCGGCTGCATCGAGCGCTCTCGGGCGCAATGCTGCCCTGGGTGTCCTGGGCAGTCGGCGCTGGGAGGGAGGGCCATCCCAGCTTCGAGGCACCGGAGCTCACACAGTCCCCCCGAGGGACTCCGGCCAGCAGGCGAGGGGCAGCTCCAAGGGCAGGGTGTGTGGACATCGCCTCCAAGGAGGAAGCTGGGTGTCTGCTCGTATGTGGAGTTCTAGTGCTCTCGTCATTTGTAATAAGCATGGCAGCGAGTCACGTGGGTTTTAAGGAAGAAACTCTTACAAGGGAAGAGAATCACGAGGATGCGTATAAATGAATGAAAAGGGCAGTATCGGACATTCTCAAGAGGAGATACAGCTAATTTAACATGTGGCCAAAATAACACCGAATTTTACTAGTAGTCAAAGAAGCGCAAATTCAATCCTCACAGTCCCCCCTCCACCGCCCTGCAAATGAGCAGAGCCCACTGCCACTGAGGAGGGGGCAGCCCTGCCTGCGCCCCGAAACCCCCCTGAGGATGCCATCCTCATCCTGGGGGCCCACCAACCCCGTGCAGGGCGAGGAGCAGGCAGCCCGCGTGCCGGACAGGGCAGTGTGTGACCGTGACATGCAGGGTGACCGGGACGGGCCTCCACCAGTCGTGGGAGGAGCACCACCTGCACACAAGGTGCGAGGGAGGCAGTCGGAGAACGACGTGACCGTTGCCAGGTAAGCCCAGCCTGGGCCTGAGCTGGCGCCCGAGCAATCAGCCACTGGGTAGCCCCCCGGACCCCACACCCGTTCTCCATCTTCCTCTGGGGCTCTGGGCCTGAGCTGAAAGGGAGGGCATGACCCCCTGCTCTGAGCATGAGGGGGCAGCGCGGCAGAGGGCGTGGGCCTGTCCCTCCCTGTGTGACCCCTGTCGAGGGCTTGCCCACCCCAGGCCTCACCCGCAAGGCCCAGCTTCCAAGCCCTGAGGTGCCCGCGGCTGCCCCTGGGGCTTCGCCTGCTCCAGCCCCTCCCTTCCTTCACTCTTCATTCTGGAGGCGTCAGTGGAGTGCCTGCTGCATGCGGCCTGTTCTTCACTGTACTGCCCCCCACCCCCCATCAACCATCCATTTATTCTTTTTACCAGTGGCCTGGCTCACACATCCCACATACTTTCCAAGTTCATGTATGCAGAACGTCCTAAAAAATCCTGGCTTCAAAATGGACTGCAGAGGCCACCTAACTCCAGCATATGTTACCGTCTCCTGTTACTACTTTCAAATTTATCTTTATTTCCTTTGGGATCTGGGATATGGTTTGCTGGCATCTGCAAGGTGTGTAGTTACCATGGTTACCACAGGCGCAGGAGGAAGCACTCTTGACCTCCTGTGACCAGCCAGGCAGGGGTGCAAGGGAGAGCCTGGGACAGCATGGCCGGCGTCAGAGCAGCTGGTCCAAGTGCTGCCGGCTTTGCCCTCGGACTCTCCAGCCCCAGCCCAGAGTGTCACCGGGAGGCGCAGGGCCCGGGGGCCTGGGGAGGAACCTGAGGACTGAGCTATGAGCCTCTGCATAAGGGACTGTCGCCCACTAAGCCCATGCCCTCCAGTCCTGCCTGTGGGGCCAGCTCCCTCCTCTCTGGGAGCACAGTCCAGTCCCCTCCCAGGTGCCCATTGGGTCCCCAGGCACCTTGGCAGGATGCTGGGCAGGCGGCAGGTCCCACTCTGCACTCATGGGTCTCCATCAGGACCATAGGGCCAGTACTGGTGCCGTCAGAAGGTGGGGCCCTCCTGGCCTTGCAGTACCCGTGTCCAATCTGACGGCGAAGGGCGCCAGCCCTCAGCCCCCGATTCCTGGGGCCGAGCCGAATGCAGAGGCCGGAGCCATCCGCTCAAGAAGCAGGCTTAGCTGAGCCTGTGTTTTGACTTCCCGCCAGGAGAGCAGCTGGAGACTTAAGGCTCCCCTCCCCGGGCTCCACCAGCCACCACCCGACCTCTGGGGCCTGAGCCATGGAAGCTGTGGGAACTGTGCCTTTGAAGCCATGCATCCTGCCGTCGGGATCCCCCAGCCACGGTGACGGGGGCCACCCGCTGCCCCCCTGGGGTCGGGCAGGAAGAGTGGCCCTTGCCGCCCTGGCTCGACGAGGCCACATCGTCTGAACTGGGAGAGAAAGGGTGGTGAGGCAGCTCAGCTGTGACGGGGCCCAGGCTGTGAGCACACGGAGCCGGCAGTGCCTGGCACTTCCCCTCCTGGCCTCTCCCCCAAGAGCAGGGTTCGTGCGCTGACTGCCTGCAAGGATGGGTGGGTGTGCAGTGCAGGCCCTGGAGGTCTCGGAGCTGGGGCTGCCCGGGGAGTGGGGGGGTGAGGTTGTGCGCACTGTCTGCCTCCTTTGGGTCAGCTCTTGCGCCACGGGTGCCGGGGGAACGGCCGCTGCCAGATGTGGGGACACGAGGCCACAGCCTGGTGGCAGAAAGAGGTAAACCCACGTGGAGCACCGTCCTGCCTCGCACAAGCTGCAGGAGGGGTGTCTTGGTGGGGGCGGAGGCCAGCCTGGGGGGCCACGTGAGGACCCTGAGACAACCCTGCCGGGAAATGCACACAGGGGATGGGGCCCCAGTGTCTGTGAGGCCTGGGTCCTGTTTCCGACTTCCTCTTGGGCTGATGCCTTCAGAGGCTGCAAGGTCCTGTTGGGCTGAGCCTGCGGCCATGCTGATCCTTCCTGTCCATCACTCCACCATGTGGCCTGGGGCACCTGGCCCCTCGGAGTCCGGCCCCTTCCGCGGGGAGGGGCTTAGGGATCACAGTCTGGGGCTGGGGGCACATCGCCCTTGGTTGCTGCTGCTTTTACACCGTTTCTGTGGTCAGAGCCAGGAGCCTTGTATTTTTTAAAAATCATGAATTTCCAATTCAAAGTTGACGTTACGGAGTTTGAACCATCCTCTTTGAGTGACACGTAGGACCTGTTAGTATCTTCACTTGTGGGGACATGACCCTCAGAGGTACAGTTCCAATGTGGGTTCGCAGGGTCTCCCGAGTTGTCTTTCCACGTGTTCTGTTACAATAGGCCCCTTTGTTTTAGGTTGTTTACAGGTTATAGGGATTTTTTTCCATGTTTAATTTTACTTTTTGAATATGTATACGTATAAACTGTGTATATGATTTAAAGAAACAAAATTGTATCATAGGATGTGTTTAGGAGGGTCTTGTTGCTGACTCTCCATCCACCCCATTTCCTCCCCATTCCTGCTCCGTCCTTTCATTGAGTCTATGCAGGTGTTTGTGTGTGCACATGTATACACACGTGTGTGTGTACGTACATACATGTGTGAGCGCGTGTTTCAGGCCCTTGGTGCTGTTGGTGCTTGATGTCTTACCAATTCTAAGCGGACATTCTGAGAAGGGTTTTAAATAAAGCAAGGAATCTCGGTCAGAACCACTAACGAAAACCTCCCAGCCTTGCTCTTTGTGTCCTTCAGGCCGAGTTCCAGAAACCAGAGGTCTGAATTTGGAGAAGGCTGGTGTGCGTACCAACCCCAACACTCAGAAGATCCTGGTTGACGCCCAGGAAGCCACCTCCGTCCCCCACATCTATGCCATCGGAGACGTGGCGGAGGTACGGCCTGCGCCACTGCCTGCCCCCACCCCGTCCCCCGACCCTGTACCCCCGCCGTGTGGCTCACAGGGGCTCTGCGCTGAGCCCCAGGAGGACTTGGCATCACCCCCGCCTCCATGCTCCTCCTCTCTGTGGACGGGTGGGCGGACAAGGGGGCACCGTCCACAGATCCTGCCGTGAAGCTCCTCACGGGTCAGCTCTGAGGGATGGTGTCTGTTTGCACACCATGGAGTGGCCTCGACCCACTGGCCTCGGTTTACCTCTGATCTTGGGCGGTCTGCACCCCCATGAGCCCGGCTTGGGAGGCATCGGTCAGTAGCCCCCCTTAAGGGCCCAGCAACACCGGGGGCTGCTCAGCTATGAGCCCTGGCGCCTCAGGATCAGTCGACCTGTCCTGAACACGTGCATCACGTCCCGAGGAGGGCAGCCAGGGCAGGGTCCCAATCATAGGCTGGGCCCCCAGACCTAGCAGGCCTCTCCACGGTGCCGCCACAAAGCGCCACGAACTGGGTGGTCAGAACAGCAGAATTTGTTCCTTCCTGTTCTGGAGGCCCAAAACGCGAGGTCAAGGCATCAGGGCTGTGCTCCCTCCTCTGGGGAGGACCCTCCTCGCCAGGTCCAGCTTCTGAGGCCCCAGGTATCTTCACAAGCATCTCCTCCGGGGCCTGCCTGTCCCTGGATTTGGGGCCACCTGAATCCAGGCTGACCTCATGTCAATCCTCACTTTAATTATCCCTGCCAAGACCCCAACTTCCCAGGAGGGCACAGTCTGAGGTTCTGGGGGGATATGAGTTTGGGGGTGCTGTGAAACCCACCGTGGTGTTAGTTTATGTTTATTCTTCACACATTGAGCACCAGGCACTTTTCTGGGTTCTGGGGTCACTGCAGGAACAGACAGAAGTCCCAGCCCTCGTGGAGGTGATGTTCTGTCACAGTCACAGATGACAAGCAAATGAGCTATTTCAGGTGTCAGGAGATGCTCAGTGTGGGGGTCAGAAAGGTGGCGGTCGTCATCGATGCTGTGGGACAGCCCCTCCCTCCGCCTCCCCAGCCTCCGCTGCAGCTTGTGATAGGTGGGGGGCTTCCAGAGAGCCTGGCACACACGTGGAGACGGGGGAGGGGCGTGGGGAGGCCATGCACGGCTGGGCCTCCCTTTGTTCCCGAAGGGCCAGCCTGCTCATCTGGAGACAGTCTGTCCTGCACTACAGCCTGGCCCCGGTGTCCCCATTGTACCAGAGGGGCCGCCCCCGCCGTGGCCAGTGCTCAGATGGGAGCCAGTTGGCTGCCGCTTGAGCCTCGAGCCCCCCCATGAACCCAGGCTCATGAGATGCTGTGTGGGAAACAGCCCCCTGTGTCGCGACCACGGGGACAGCCCGCTGGGTGCGTCAGAGCTCCAGCCGCTCTCCCCGCTGGGTCATCTGGCTACCTAGTTGACCCATTGGTGTGGACGAGGCTTCATGCTTGCTCACTGCCCTGGGGACCTGGCCACTTAGCTGGGCAGTGCTGTGTCTTAAAACACTCAGCCTGCTCCCTCAGAAAGGTCACTCTGAGCAGCAAGAAGCGTTAACCCCCAGGGGTCTGGCGAGGGGAGGCCGTAGTTCAGGGAGACCTCATGTGGGCTGTGTCCCCGTTAGTCAGGCCGGTGGAATGCACGGGCTGCCTACACGGCTTTATCGCTGCCGATCTCCATTCATTTCTGGAATGTCAAACAACATCTGCATTTCCTGCTGCTGCAGGGGTGATTGGCAGCCAGCCCCAGGCCGATGCGTGTGGGGACACGGGGGCTGTGCCACCCCCTGCTCCCCGGCAGGACACACCCTGGGGCAGAGGCCTCCATGAAACGGCGTCCGATCTGGGCTCGGTAATGGGCTTGACGTGCCAGACAAGCTGCGTGTCAGAGCCCACTGCTGCTCCCAGGGCCTGTCTTAGCCCGAATCCGTTAGTGCGAATGGGTAAATGGTGGCTGGGTCCCTTTTGAGCTTTGTTGTGGGGGCAGCTCTGCAAAGGCACTGACGTGAAGAAGGGGTCCTGAGAGAAGTCACAAGTGGGTATGGGCGGTGTGGCCAGGCTTGTTAGCGGCTCACCCCCTTTTCCAGGGAAGGGGCCGTGACCACAGCTGTCTCCCCCCAAGCAGGACAGAGGGGAGCATGCGGGAACAAGTAGAGGCAAAATGCGTCTGCGGGAGACGCCCCACTGGGAAGGCGGTACCCCCACTGAGGGTCAAGCTGAAGTAACCCCGTGCTCCCACCTCCCAGGGACGGCCAGAGCTGACGCCCACGGCTATCATGGCCGGGAGGCTCTTAGCCCAGCGGCTCTGCAGTCGGTCCTCAGACCTGATGGACTACGACAACGTGAGTGCCCCGCCTCTTCAGACGCCACTTCCAGCCTGCGGGAGCTGCAGCTCGTTCTGGGGGTGCACGTGTGTCTGTGCATGCAAGCATGTGCGTGTGCGTCTGCAACTGTGTGTGAGGTGCAGCCCGGGAACAAGAGAGGGGGTTGCCTGTCCAGGGACTAGCCTGCAACTACCGCTCTCGGTGTACCCCAGTGGGGTCTTCAATCCCGGTCCACCCTCCAGGTCCCCACGACGGTCTTCACACCGCTGGAGTATGGCTGTGTGGGGCTGTCAGAGGAGGAGGCCGTGGCTCGCCATGGAGAGGAGCGTGTGGAGGTGAGTCAGGGCCCCAGGGAGGGGGCTGCCAGGACACAGGCCTGTGTGGCCCTCCACCCCATCATGGCCGCCCCCCACAGAGGCCTGCGGCAAGCGGGAGTGTTGGCGTTCTGCTTCCCGGGGCCTGCAGCTTAGCAGGGCGGGGCGTGGGGCCCGGAACGATGGCTGTGATGGGCTGGCGGTGCTGGCGGGCAGCCCCGGGAATGACGGGGCCTTTGGGCTGCGGCCCACCTCAGGGGGGTGCATGTCTGCCTTGGCCTGAAAGGCTCCTCCTGCCCTCCGACCTCTGCTCACCTCCACCCCTGCCCTTCTGCCCCCGCCTGGCCCTGTGCCTCCTCCACGAGTCTGGTCCTCATGGGCCTCTGTCAGCCCAGACCCAGGCACCCACCCCGGAGGGAGGGGTTTGTCATCAGATGGGGGTTTCTCTGGGGTCTGCTTTGGCCACAGCGTGTGCCCCAGGTAGCCTGGTGGGCTGTGGGTGCTGTGGCAGCTTGCAGGCGGGCTGGGAGAAACCGGACCCATGTGGCCACCAGAGCGGCCGGGGGCCCTTTGGGAATGAGCGCCCCGGGCTCCAGTGCCTGCCCTGCATCCCTGCGCCCCGGTTCCCTCCATCAACGGCACTTTATTTGCTGTTTTTGTTCGATTCATCACAAGTGCCCTGGGACATGTGTCCATGGCATTCCGTGATGTTGTTTTATGTTTCACAATGTTGAATGGCCAAATGCCCTTTGTTTGTTTTCTTTTCAATTCTGTCTTCGTTAGAACAATATTCTCTGAAGCTGCATTAATTAATAATGGCTGTGCAGCACATGTGAGGGCTCTGCTCATTTTTTACTCGGCCGCAGCCCCGAATGCGCTATCGGCCCTTCTCAGGCGCTGAAAGCCTTTGTCCAGCAGCTCCGGTGGGGGCCGCGCCTGCCCCGCCTCCTGGCTCGAGTGAGGGCCCGGCAAGCACCGAGGTGCCCGAGGGAGGCCAGATGGGCGGCCGGGCCCCCCTTCCACTGCCCGCGGTCACCCCGTCCATTCTCTGCAGCGTCCACCTGGGCTGTGCTCCTGGGCGGTGCCCGTGCCTGCACTGAGCCTCGGGCTCTGGGGCAAGTCAGAGGGTGGCCAGTCTGGCACCCGTTCCGCTGCTGTAGTTTTTGGGGGTCTTGGGCCTGGTGGGAGAGTGTCTGTCTGCAGGCTGCCGTGCCGGGAGGAGAGGGGTGCCTCCGAGGCCAGCCGAGCCTTGTCCTTGCCCCAGACCACAACCTGCGGGCTGAGCGGGCAGTTCTGGCCCACCCCCCCACTGTGCCCACAGCCTGTCGAGCTGTAAAATGCCCCCGGGGCTTATTTTGCTGCAGCCGCTGACCCAGGAATCCGTGTCTTGTCACCCAGGTTTATCACGCGTATTATAAACCACTGGAGTTCGTGGTGCCTGAACGGGATGCGTCCCAGTGTTACATAAAGGTGAGCATCCCTGTGGGCCTGGCCGGGATGAGAGAGAGCCCCCACGGCCGCGCACGCCCCTGCTGACCGTGTGCCTTTCAGATGGTGTGTCTGCGGGAGCCCCCACAGCTGGTGCTGGGCCTGCACTTCCTTGGCCCCAATGCTGGCGAAGTTACTCAAGGATTTGCTCTGGGGATCAAGTAAGTCCACAGGAATGTGGGCCGTTACGTGACACTCAGGCTGGGGTCCCCCAAAAGTCAGCGGCACCACTGTCGGAAGTCTGCCACATCAGGGTCACTCGTGGTCATGTTTTCAGAGAGTGTCTGCCCAATGGGACGGGTCCGGTCGGTCACCTGAGAGGTGGCCATGTCCATCTCTGGCTGGGCCAGCCGGGGGGAACAGGCTCATGTCCCCAGCCAGGCCTGAGGGGCACAGTGGGTCTTCTCTGCTCAGAATGAGGGTTGGGGGCTGAGTGCCCAGTCAGTCAGGAGCAGGGCCTCAGCATCAAGTGTGCTGGGAGGGCCTCCTGGGGGGTACGTGTCCTGTGGGGCCGGTCCCAGCTGCAGGCTGTGCACGGCGGGGCCCCGGGGCCCATGCTGTGGAAGCTCTGGTGGGGGTGGGTTTCTGGGTATGAAGAGGCCAGGCAGCTGGTGAGGGGCTGTCAGAGGCAGGAGGGCTGGGGTGAAGCAGAGGGAGGGGGCTGAACTCAGAGAGGAGGGCGAGTGGGCCTGTGCCTGGTGGGCTGGGGGCAGCAGGAGGCCAGGCCAGGCAGGTGGGAGGTGGGCCCCAAGGTGGGGCTGCCTGGCTGCTGCAGGCTCGGGGTGTTTGCTCCAAGGGAGGTGGGGCGGGGCCAGCATAGGTGTTGGCAGGTGTTCCTGGCTGCCAGCTGGAGAAGAGAGGATGGGGGCCAGGGCTGGGGGACGGTGAGGAGACCGTGACCTCCCAACTCTCCCCCGTGTGCTACCACCTGAGGATGGAGGCGGGGGGGACTGGAACACGCCTCCCTGCACTGACTCGTCCCCCGAATCCCCTGTCCCCGGCGTGCAGGTGTGGGGCCTCCTACCAGCACGTGATGCGGACGGTGGGCATCCACCCAACCTGTGCCGAGGAGGTGGCCAAGCTGCGCATCTCCAAGCGCTCGGGCCTGGACCCCACCGTGACCGGCTGCTGAGGCTAAGCGGCCATCCCTAGACCCAGGGTGCTCAGCATGACCTCTGCCCCCACGGCCAGGCTCAGCAGAGGCTCAGAGCCAGGTACGCATGCCGGGTAGGTCCTATGTTTAAGGGGAGTAGGGTGCCACTGTGAATTGCTCTCCAGGTGCAGGAGAAGCTGCACCTGCCGAGAGGGCCCCACCCCTCACAGGGCACTCCAGACCCCAGCCGGGTTGCTGCTGCTTCTCATGTACAGGCGGTGTCTGGAGGCCGGGGTCACCCCGTAGCGCCTGTCCTGGGGGCGGGGGGGTTGGGGATTCAGGGTGTGGAATGTTTAGTGGGCCTCCCTACCACCTGCCCCACTCAGAACAGCCCAGCTCCTTTCTCTCTTGCCCAGAAGGTGGAGACGCAGCCTCGTGCTCAGAGCCGCCCGCAGTCTGGTTCTGTTAGACTTTGCAAAGCCAGGCTGAGTGGGCTGCCAGAAGCCCCGGGGTGTGATGTTTGTCCTGAGACTCATCTAGGAGGAAATAAGCAAGTCCCTACCTGACCCCAGCCAGGGGGATGCCTGTGGTTGGGGCCTTCCCGCCTGTCAGCCTGAGAGGGGCAACCCCTGGCCGTCAGCCCCTCCTGGGTTGGGGTCCCGAGGCCCCGGGGGACTGTGGACAGAGCAGTGAGCACCCACGGGATGCCCACAGGTGGGCGTGAGGGGCCAAGCCACGGCAGAGGATCAGTGGGCAGTGGGCCAGGCCCAGAGCCTCTCCTGGGGCACCCAGGGCACTGGCTCCTCCACAGCTCCTGGACAGGGCTGCCTCTGATGAGCTTTATCATTTCAGGGTGTTTCTAACAGTTATGCACGACCTGGTGGGGCAGGGCCACCCCTTGGCTGGTTTCTCCTCTGTCCCCCGAGAGTCCCTGTGTGCGGGCGGGTGTGGGGACGTGGGGCCACCCCATGCTGACCCCCATCCTCGGCAGGCAGGATGCTGGAGGCCGAGCCCAGGTGAGCCTCGCCCCTGCCCAGTGCATCTGGACCAACCGCCGAGCACCCTGCAGGGATGGCCCAGGCCTGCATCTCGCACCCCCGGCCCATGCCAGATGATGACGACTTGCTCAGAAACCCCCTGCGGGCTGCCCACGTCTGAGTTCACTGGCGTTTCCAGGGCACAAATAAAGAGGGTGTTTTCCGGAAGCGTGCCCTGCCCATGATGTCCCTGACGCGCCCGGGGTGGCCGCCCATCCGTCACCATGGGGAAATCCCTTCCGAGTCATGCTGTGCTGGGGTCAGCGTGCGGGGGGTCCCCATCACCCCGCCCTGGAGGACCCTGCCTTTCCTCCTGGAGCAGAGCCTCCTGGGAACGCAGGCTGTGTTCCAGAGCCACCTGCCAGTGTCATGGCCGGTGACAGGAGTGGGATGATGCTGAGGCCCTGTCCCCCGAATGTTCCGCTTTCCCGGGGCCCCATCCAGCTTGTCGGCTGGGCTCAGGCTAATCCCGCACATGGAGGCTGACGGGGAGGGAGGCCCCCCGCACCTGTCAGTCACCGCGGAGAGGTGGCGCTGACAGCGACGGGCAGGGCCCGGTATTGTACTGGGGCTTTAGCGGCGGTTAATCTCGTGTCTTCCCTAAGAAAACATCACTTAGTCTGCCGCCCGGGAGCCCTGGGTGGGACCCTGCTTGTCAGCGAACAAAGGAATGTCTTTGCGCCTTAATGGGCCTGCGGGAACTCAGACGCCGCTCGCGTGAAGCGTGTGCAGCGGCCCTCAGACGCCCCATTGAGACGCCAAGTGCCGGGAGGGGCCAGGCCTCTTGACAAATGCAGCGCGATCAGCAGTGTCCCGTTTAACGCCCGGGTGGTGGCCCCGCGAGGAGGTTCCGTCTGCGCTGGGCATGGCCTCCCAGCCTTGGAGGCAGGGGGCGGGCTTTGCGGGGTCAGCTGACCGGGATGGAAGGGGGGCCCTGGACACTGGGGTGGCCGCATGGGGCCAAAGAGGGACCTGGCGCGGCCTCGCGGCTTACTGTGATGCCGGGTGATGCAGTCGGGCTGGGAGCCCCACGTACCTGCCAGGCGGCCGCCCCACGTCAGTGTCCCTGCAGCCCCTTTCCCAGGGCAGCGTCGATCCAGCTGTGTCTGCGACATCCTCTCTCTGGCCAGTTCACGCAGCCTGTGTGGCCACCGAAGGGAGAACAAAGCCCCCACGGTGCTCGGGACAGCCCTGGGGCGCCGCCAGTGTGGAGGCCCCTCCCCCATGCGGGGCTCACCCCCTCCCTGTCCCAGGCAGGGGCCTGGCCCCGTTCCCAAACATCAGGAGCTGCATAAGGGCCCAGCCATGTCCCCCATCCCCCTGCCCTGGGGGCTCCAGTGGGGTGGTGTGTGCAGACCCAGGCTTCCCTCGCTGACCCCCAGTCCCCTGCCCTGCACTTGGGGAGGCACCCGCTGTACTCTTGGGTCTCAGGCCGGAGCTGGGCACAGGGCATTCTGTCCTGCTTGTGTGTCCCTCGGGCCTGCCTGGCTCCAGGGTCGCTCACTGCGTGGCCTGAGACCCCTCCCTGGGCAAAGCCCGGCTCCAGTCCCTCCTCCCAGGGAGCGTAGGGAGGGGCCAGAACCCCACAGGCCAGGTGCTCTCCACCTGGGCCCAGGGCCGCCTCCTGCACATTGGCATGTTTTTATGGTGCAATGAAAACAGGACTTTAATTCCTCGGACTGTCTGTGTAACCTACAGTGGCCCCGCGATGCCCTGCGCTCATCTGTGGCTGCGAGTTGTGCAGTGACGTGGGGGCGCTGCCGCTGCGGTCAGCCCACCCCTCCCCTGCCTCTCCCTCCGTTGGGAAGCCCTCTGCCGCCACCCCAGTCCTCTCCCAGCCCCCTGAGGTGCTGTCCCCGAGGTCCTGGGCCCCCAGGGAGGTGGATACACAGGGGAGGGTGACCAGTCCTCAAGGGCTGGGCTGAGGGCTACACACCCTCCGCAGGCCGTGGGTGCCCCCCAGCATCCCACAGCCGTGTGGTGACCCCCAGTGTTGCTGGGCGGGTAGCAGGGAACACCCACCCCACACGTGCCTCAGCCATAGTTTCACGCGGTGGCAGGCCTGGCTGAGTAGGTGACCGCCAGGTCCAGCCAGGGGTCCTCCAGGCGGAGTTGCCCTGTGAGAAACAGCCATTGTCAGGTGGTGCCCATAGGTCGGGGCATCTGTCCTGTGGCCACAAGCCAGGCAACAGCTCAGAGACGTGGCTGGTGTCCTGGCCTGAAGCAGGCCCCAGTGCTGGGCCCAAGACCCTCACCCGCCGCTCACTGCCTGACGCTGAGCCTCCAGGAGCTGCCGCGGTGCAGGTGGCCCAGGGCCCTGCGAGAGGGACGCCGTGAGTAGGCTGGGCAGTGCGCTTGTCCAGAGGCCCAGGGCCACCAGGCTGAACGACTGAGCCCTGTGGACCCTGTTCAGGCTCTGGGCGCCCGGCCCACCCCAGTCAGGGCACCCCCCACAGTGAGGCCTCAGTGACCCACACTCACATCACTCACGGAAGCATCTGGTTCTTACG
The DNA here is from genome assembly GCF_059928025.1 of Delphinapterus leucas. Lineage (NCBI taxonomy): Eukaryota > Metazoa > Chordata > Mammalia > Artiodactyla > Monodontidae > Delphinapterus > Delphinapterus leucas. The sequence goes on along the minus strand of NC_143142.1, from coordinate 27,093,494 downwards.
AGTCCACCATGAGAGGCTCCTCCGTGCTGGCCGGGCCTGGGCCAGGCCACCAAGAGCCCCAGGCTGCCCCCACTCATCCCTGAGCCCCTCTGGGAGCCCAGGGCCCCTGGCTGCCCTCACCTGAGCCATGGCCTCTTCCTGCCCAGCTTGACCAAGCCTGCCCTGACCTCCACTGCCCACCTCCTTTCTGGTCAGCGCCCACCGGTCCTGCTCGGTCCACCCTTGGGTCCTAGTCCAGGTGCACGTGGGGGGACGCTGTGGGCCAGCCACTGCCAGAAACAGGTTGGGAGATGCCCCCACACACCCCCGGGGCGAACAAGCCCAGCAGGGTGCCTGGGCCCGAGGTGGCCACATCACAAACAGCCCCACGAGTGTCCCCTGCCCTGTCTCTGCTGTAGTGCCAAGGTCCCACAGCACATCCCTCTGCTGGCCCAGTCCTGTCGGGAAGCATCTTTGGTGGAAGTGATGCCTGATCCCGATGGCCACAGATGGCACCCCCTTGGGCTGGTGCCATGGTGCCTGGGGACAGTAGCTGGGTTGTCCGCCCCGAGTAGCCAGGGTCCGGCTGGAGACCCGCTCCTGCTGACACACCGGATCTTTTGGGCAACACTGGGAGGGAGAAGACTGTTTTATAGATGCTGCTTCTTGGTCTGCAGGAGCTCCGCCTCAGGACAGGTGGGCTGTGGCCTTCAGACCTGGGTCTGATGTCTGTGGGGGGAAGCACAGCCTAGTCTGCCCTGAGGCAGACCCCCGCTCTCCCCGTTTGCTCTCCCCAGGCCCACTCCTCCCCATTGGCCGGCCCTCCCTGCGGCCCAGCTCCTGGAGATCTCTCGGGTTTCTGGGCCTGCCCCGAGGGCTCTGGGAACCCTGCACGTCCTGGGCCCCAGCCAAGCACCTGTGCCTTCCCAGGGCCAGCAGAGCATCTTAGAGCTGAGCCCGCCTAATCCCAGCCAAACGTGGCTTATGGTGCTCGGGTGTCCCTAATCCTGAAACCCAAGCCCGGGTCCCAGCAGCCATACCAGCACCGTCCAAGTGGGCAGCAGGAGGACCACCTCCCTCTGCGTGCCTGTTGTTTGGAGCTGACCCCCACTGGGGACAGGGCACCCACAGGGTGAACACCCAATCCTGACGAATGCAGGTGAGCTCAGGAACCACCGAGCCCTCACTGCCTGGCTGGTCCTGCTCCAGCCTTGCCCCCGGGCTGCCCAGCGGCGACAGCAGAAGCAAACAGGAGAGGCAGGCCTGGCTAAAGCCTTGAGATTCTGGCCTCTAGGGTTTCATGGGACAGTGATCCAGCCTGCAGTTCCATGAAATTAAGTTTGTTGGGGTTTTTTTTCCCTAATAAATTTGGGATCTTTATGGCATAAATCTGATGATCAAGTAACACCAAAAGCTTGGGAATAAAGTAGAACCATGAGCAACAGGCACTGTGGCCTTGTTACGTAGCAGCTGGGGGTCAGGAGCCTGCAGGGCCCAGCTCCCTGCCTGGCCGCCAGCCACTGACCCGGCCAGGGCTCCAGGCACTGGGCACGGCCCCCCACAGGCCCCCTTTTCATAATTAGGTTATCGAAGCATGCAGCCCATGATGGCAAGAATGGCTAATGGCCCCTGATGGTCTTAGTATCTTTGAAGAATTTTCATACCCATAAGTTCCCCCAAAGCAGATGTAAGTGGCTCCTGAGCTACCAGGGTCAAGATGTGGGACAGAACAGGAGGCAATCGAAGCAACATCTGGACGTGTCTTCTTTGGGCCCCCACCTGACAAGTGAGAAGACTGATGCCCAGACCCCCAGGTGCCCCGTGGGGCATGAAGGTGCAGCCAGGCCCCTGCCTGTGGGAGAGGGTGGATGGGAGGCGAGCCCTCTGCGGCCTCAAAGGCGCATTGTCCTGCCCCGGTGGCTGGAACTGGGCCGGGTGATTATAATAATAACGTCCTGACGCTCAGCAAGCGGTTGGGTTTCCATAGCTCAGGGAGTATCTGGTTTTCAAAGGGGAGACATTGTACAAGTGGAGTGTTGTTCACATCAGCCGTTCTCTGCAGGTCAGAGGCCCGCCCGGCGCCTGCCTCCTCCCAGAGGTGCATGCCTGGGCACACCGGGCGAGGAACTGCACCGGGAGGCCCTCCCCACCTGCCCTACAGGGCTGCGAGGACCAGGTCCTGCCGCGGGGAGGCAGAGAGTGGGGTCACTTCCCCCACGGCACTCGCCTGGCCCTTAAGCCTTTGCCAGGCTGTGCCTCCACCTTCTGCCTGGCCAGCCCCCCTCCTTGGTTATGATTCAGTGCAAGGCTCTCCCTCCAGGAAGCCTTCCTGGAATGGTGTTTCTCTCTTGCCCTAAAGGAGCCTCCCTTCCTCGTGTCTCTGTCCCCAGCATGGTGCCTGGTGTGTAGTAGGTGCTCGAGGCACAGCTGTTGATGAACCTGGGCGTGAAGCCTTTACGTTGTGTTTTCCATCCTGACAGGTCTGAGGAGCCTGCTTTGCAAGGTCTGAGCTCCACACACCGTGTGTCCGTGGAAAGGGGTGCAGCTCAGAGCTGACCTGACTTCCTGCAGCTTTCCTCCTCCAGCTCTCATGTGCCAGGGCCACACAGGGGAGCAGGAGGCCAGGTCTGCTCCAAGTGTTCCACTAGGTGCTGTGTGTCTTAATACAGGCAGGCATAGCTGGATTGGTGCTATTGGAGACAGATGTACAGGGGGCAGAGGGGCTGGTCTGGGTGGTGTCTGAGCAGCTTGTATAAAGCTAACTTTTTCGCAAATAAAAGTGATCAACTCCACACAAAATAGAAAAGATACTGTCTGAAGGCACTGAAGATCAACCAAAAGCAATAAAAAACTAGAGGGAATCCAGCCACTGGAAAAAGAAATGTACTGAGTGAGATTCGCGTGTATATGCTTTTCCCCTGAGGGCCCTCCCTAGGGCAGGGCACCAGTGACCAGAATGGGAACAGGAAGCTGTAGTCCTGTTGGCTTGAGGTGCCAGAGAACAGCTGGGGTCAGCCAGAGCATCTGGAAATGAGGGAGAAAATCCCTGAAAACCTGCATGTAAACTCCCGTCAGATCCTTGGTTGATGACTGAACTGCTCGTGTGGGAGCGAGACTCAAGGAGGAGAGAGCAGAGATTTCAGTGATCATCCACTGCAGGGGGACAGACAGTTTGGATCTCAAGTCCCACCAAGTCACAGGGGCTGTGCAAGTACTGTGGGCTTTCCCCTGAAACCACAGCAAGTCCACACCTTGTGAGAAAAAATTAGGTTCCAAGACTAACGGGTTTGTGTAGGACTAAAGGCAAAACTGCAACAGATCCACCCTCACAAAAATAAAACCATGCCTCCAAAAGTTCAAAGTGGAAGGCCTGATGAAACAAAGGCCAACACACTTCAGAAGATAACAGACTCCAAAGGCTCTGCAAAATGCCATCAGTGTCCAGAACGCAGCTAAAAATGACTAGATGTGTGAGGAACGTGGAAATATGATTCCTAGCCAGGAGGAGAAAGCAGTTCCTAGAAACCAGCCCCAAGATGATCCAGATGTTGGAATTAAATTTTTTAAAAATAAATTTATTTATTTATTTATTTTTGGCTGCATTGGGTCTTTGTTGCTGTGCGCGGGTTTTCTCTAATTGCAGAGCAGGGGCTACTCTTTGTTGCGGTGTGTGGGCTTCTTATTGAGGTGGCTTCTCTTGTTGTGGAGCATGGGCTCTAGGCGTGTGGGCTTCAGTAGTTGTGGCATGCGGGCTCAGTGATTGTGGCTCACAGGCTCTAGAGTGCAGGCTCCGTAGCTGTGGCGCATGGGCTTAGTTGCATCGCAGCATGTGGGATCTTCCCAGACCAGGGCTCGAATCTGTGTCTGCTGCATTGGCAGGCGGATTCCAGGGGAGTCCCTGGAATTAAATTTTAAAACAGCTTTTATAAATATATGTAAGTCCTCAAGGGAAAAATTGGCCATAATGAATGACCACAGAGAATTTTAGCAGAGAAATGGAAATGGTCAAAGAGAACCAAATAGAAATTCTAAAACTGAAAAGTATAACAATAAATGAAAATGTAACTTGATGGACTTTAACGGATTTTAAGAACAGTTTGGAGATGGCAAAAGAAAGGGTCAATGATCTTGAAGACAAATAAATAAGAATTGTCCCATCAAAAGAATAGAGAGTAACAATAGAGGTAATATGGATCTGAGAGACCACAGTAGAAAGTCTAGGGACTTCCCTGGTGGTCCAGCGGTTAAGACTCCGAGCTCCCAGTGCAGGGGGTCCAGATTCGATCCCTGGTCAGGGAACTAGATCCCACGTGCCGCAACTAAGCGCCTGCACGCCGCAACTAAGCGCCTGCACGCCGCAACGCACATCCTGCATGCAGCAACAAAGATCCCACGTGCCGCAACTAAGACCCGGCACAGCCAAATAAATACATATTTTTTAAAAAAAGAAATAAAGTTTAATATAATCGTGCTTCAGAGGGAGAAAAGAGAGAGAATGGGGCATAAAAAAAATTTGAAGAAATGATGACCTGAAATTTCATGAATTTTGGATCAACTTATAGATCCAAGAATCCCAACAAATCTCAAGCAGTATAAACATAAAAACAAACAGCCAGGCAGGCAGGCATATCACAGTCAAGCTCTTGAAAATCAAAGACAAAGAGGAAACTGTGAGAACAGTTGGAGGAATAAGGACACGTTACATGTGTCTGACTGCACATCGAAAAAATGAAGGTGAGAAGAAATGGAATGAAATCTACATTCAGAAAGAAAGCCAACCCAGAAATATTATTCAAAAATGAGGGAGAAATGAAGACATTTAGGTGACAGCTGGAGTGATTGCTTGCACTACAAGAACTAAGGTAGGAGTGACCAGAGCAAATTTGAACAAAGAAATGGCAGGAATGGTTCTGGGTTCTGCTGTCCACCAGCAGGCTCTAGGGACGGGCCCTGAGGAAGGTCCAGGGGCAAGCAGCACAGGCAGGCTTAACAGGCTGGCAGTCCTCAGGCAGCTGGCGTCACCTCTTGGGCTGCGTGTCCCTGTTTCCTTGCTGCCCTGGCTCTGGGGAGCCACAGACCTGACACCAACCCTGAACACTTCAGAGCCTGACGACTGCCTCTGGGCCTCCCAGTTCAAACACACATCCAGGTCCAATAAGCACATGAAAAGATGCTGAACATCACTAGTCACTAGGGAAATGCAAATCAAAACCACAAGGTACCACATCACGCCCATTAAGATAGCCATTATTTAAAAAAAAAAAAAAAAAAAGAACACCTGTTAGTGAAGATGTGGAGAAATTGGAACCCTTGTGCATTGCTGGCGGGAATGAAAACTCATACAACCACTGTAGAAAATTTGGCAGTTCCTCAAAAAGTTAAACATAGCATTACCATATGACCCAGCAATTCCACTCCTAGGTACATACCCAAAACAATTGAAAGCAGGGACTCAAACAGATATTTGTATACCCACATTCACAGCAGCATCAGTCACAACAGCCAAAAGATGGGAGGAACCCAAGTGTCCACCAACAGATGAATGGATAGACAAAATGTTGTATATATGTAGAAAGGAATATTATTGTGTTAAAAAGGAACAATAAGTCTGATAGGTGCCACACCATGGATTAACCTTTAAAACATTCTTCTAAGTGAAATGGCAAATAATATGTGATTCCAACTATACGAGGTACCTAGAATAGGCAAATTAATATAGACAAAGTAGAATAGAGGTTACTGGGAGCTTGGGAAAGGGGTGGTGAAGAGGAGTGTTTAATGCGGACAGAGTTTCTGTTTGGGGTAATGAAAAAGTTCTGGAGATGTTGGTGGTGAAGGTTGCATAATAATATGAATATACTTAGTGCCACTGAATGTAGACTTAAAAATGGTTAAAATAAATTTTATGTATATTTTACCACAATTTAAAATATATATATACATAGAAGATGGCCTGAATAACAAAATAAAGTTTTGGACCCAAAAAGGTATTTTCTGATGGTGTGGCCCAGTTGGGTGGGTGTGGTTGGGTGTTTTGCACAAGTCTGCTGCCCACTCTCCGCTGACTGCCCTGAGTTGGCCTTAGCTGCCAAACTGTCGGGAACTCTGTCGGGAACTCCCCCTCTCCTTTGAAGCAGGAAGTTTAAATTATCAGGTCAATTAGGAAAGACACAACCGAAAAATACAAGTTTCATTCACACTTCCAGGAGGCGTTTCCTGGCAGGGTGCCACCTCTATTATTTTTGGCGAGGCTGCTGAAATCCCCACAAACCCTGAGAAGGTACAGTGTAATCTCTGATTCTGTTTCAAGGATCAAAGCAAGTGAGTTTGGCTGTAAATGCAGATAACATTTCAGAGATGGTTTCATGAAAGAAGTCGCTAGACCAGGGCAGAAAGGGAGCTGGTGTTACATCACTTCCAGTGACCTCGGCCGCCTTGGCCCTGGTAACCTGTCCCCACCTGGGGGCCCCGGGGCACGAGGTGCTAGAGGTCTCGCACGTAGGGCAACAGCTCTCCCCCGCACCGGCGCCTCCAGTGCCGGGGCGCTGGCTGGGCAGCCGCTCAGGGTCCAGCCTTGAGGGGTGAGTCGAGCCAGCCCGCCCATGGCGAGGGAACCGGGCCCTCAGGGGACGGTCCTCGGGGCCAGCCCCGCCCCGTCGCTCCTGGGCGCACATACGCGCCCGGCCCCTGCTGGTCTCCAGCTACGGGTATTCTCCGGGCACTCCGTCCAGGAAACGCTGAAGCCCCTCTGTGCCAACCCTCCCAGGTGCCCTCGGCCCCCAACAGCCCTCCTGACGCTCAGCACTCAGTGCAGTTGTCGCCGCGTCTGTCCCTGAGTCCCAGCTAGAGCCAGGTGGGCGCCACGACCCCGCCGCACCGAGCCGCTCCTCAGCGCAGCGCGCCGCCGGCGGCTGCGCACGCGGCCCCACCCGCCCTCCGGACCCGGCCCTTCCTGCGCCTGCGCACGCGGCCCCACCTGCTCTCGTGGCACTCCGCGCGGCGTCCGGCTGAGCGCCCTCCCATCAACCCTCGCGCCCTGCTGCCCCGCTGGCAGGGCCCGGAAGCGCCTGCGCGACCGAGGCTTCACAACGCAGGGCGCAGGCGCAGCGCGGCTGGGAGGCCAGCGAGGGGCGTTCCGGGAGCCGGCGCGGGGACGTAGGGGTCGGCCGCGCGCACGCAGGGGGCGTGGCCGCACGACAAGGCGGTGCTGGGGCTCACGCTGCTTGCGGCTGGGGTCGCGGGCTGCGGCCGTCGGGTTAGTGCGTTGGGGTCCGCGCCCTTCCGTCCCTTCCCGACCCCGGTCCGCGCCGGCCCTGGCCTCGCCTCACGGCGGCCGGTCTCGTCCGTTTTGTAGGTGCGCTCGGACTCGCTGTCGAGGGAACCGGACCGTCGTGGCGCCGCGTGGCCGCAGGTAGGTGGGCTTCGTGCGGCGGCGCCTGAACCGGGCGCGGCCTCGGCTCCGCGGGCGCACGCTGTCCTGTCCCGGGGAAGGGCCGGGTCCCTCGGCGCCGGACAGGCTGGGGACATCGCTCCCCGAATTAGTGAGAGCCAGGCGGGGCGGGGTCCCGGGCGCTCACGGCAGCGGCTGCCTCCCCTCACGGGGGGCAGGAGTGGGAGTGGTTCGTGGTCACCTTTTTTTCAGCGCTCGGTGAGGAACTGGACTGGACGGCATTTACCTGCTGTCTTCGGTCTCTACCGCCCTAGCGTGTTTTTAGTGTTAGGATGGGACGGGCTTTCGGATGGAAGACCCCCACCCCCCGCCTCGCCACCAGTGTTGGGGGTTGGGGAGGCAGGTGCTGGGGCCCCTGGCGGCTCCGAATGCTGCAGGCCGCCCTGGGAGGTCCTGGGCGGAAAGACCAACAGGCCGTGCCCCCTTGGAGGAGCTCCCGCAGATGGGGGTAGGTAAACACGTGGGAAGCCGCCCCGAAGGTGAGTGCAGACTGGCGCCCCTCGGTGGGAGCCGGTTGAGCAGTGGGGGGCGGGGTGTGTGTGTGTGTGGAGGGCTTGTTGGGGAAATCGCGCCAGGAGGGGTGAAGCAGAGAGCGCTCTGTGCAGGCCAGGAGTGGACCTCGTGTTGCAGGGAGACTGGGGAGGTGGCTACCCTCAGGCTGGACTGCGGGAGGGCTCCTTGCATCCGACGGGAACTGCACCTCCTTTTTTGTTTTGCGTTTCTTTGGGCTGCTCAGGGGTGATGGTCACTGTTTTCCAGGCCCTTTGCAGGGACCACCTTGGGGTGGGGAGAGTAGACAGAGCAAGTGGAATTTAACTCGGGTTCGGATTCTGGGCTGTTGACAGGGAGGGGAATGCAGGGAGGATGTGTTTGGGGTGGGGTGGCTGCACTGTGAGTAGCGACATGAGTCTGGGAGACACAGGACGGGTGTGGGGGTGGGGGGAAACCTGGAAGGCACACAGGTAGTGCTTGCCATGCTTCTGGGGCTGTGATGTAAAAAGATCTTATGACACACTCTGCACCTGACAGTACAGTGCTTGGGCGGCTGGGAGACGGTTCACAGGACTGTGAAGCGTAGCTTGTAAATGGCGTGGTGATGTGTCGTGGGGTCAGCTGCCTCTGTCACTAACTGGTTGGCGTGTGTGGCCACAGACGAGTGACTTTACTCACCACCGTGCCTCGGGGTCAGCCTCATCAGGGGTCATTGTTGGCCATGACTAGAGCCGTCAGTGAAGGTTGTTATTGTTACTCCTGAAATTCTTTGACAGCCATCCAGGCCGTCCAAGGAAGCCCAGGGGGATCTGATCTGGCCCCCTGATCTGGCCTCCTGGGATTGACATCACTGCCATCACATCTTGCCCTTGAAACATCCCAGGTGGCGTGTACCTGCTTTCTGGGACCTCCCAGGCAGGCCTCTGGGCCCCCTTGCATGGAGAGCTCCTGGTGGGGGCCCAGGGTCGGCTGCCCAGTGGTGGTGGTTGGGCCTAGTTCCCACTCTTCCCACCTTGTTTTTGGACAGATCGCCTCGGATGGTGGCCTGCGTCTGACAGTCCCATCAGCTCTTCTCAGCTCTTCTGAGGCCGCAGTGGTCAGCTCCCCGCTCAGCACTTGCCTGGAGCACCCCTTCGCAACCGTCTATCCCGTTGTGTCTGCGCGCCGCTTCTGCCCACCCTCTGGGCGCCGTCCCTCCCTCCTCTCCCCCTTCTTTCTCTAGTTGACGTGGCAGCTCCCGTCTGCTCCCAGCATGCCTCGTGGCCGGCGCCAGGGCCCTCGCAATCCCATCCGGGCGGCAGCCAACTACGCCAATGCACACCCCTGGCAGGAGGACGGGGCCACTCCTGGGGTTGCGTACACCCCCCTAGTGGATCCCTGGATTGAGCGGCCCTGCTGTGGGGACCCTGTGTGTGTGCGCACGACCATGGAGCAGAAGAGCTCAGCGAGTGGTGCTGTGGGCTGTAAGCCCGCGGAGAGGGGCCCCCCAGCAATGCGCATGGGCCTGCGGCCCCTCAAGGTGGACTTCCACTGGGTGCCCGGCTCAGACCCAGGCACCTTCGATGGCTCCCCTTGGCTGCTGGACCGCTTTCTGGCCCAGCTGGGCGATTACATGTCCTTCCGCTTTGAGCACTACCGGGACAACCTCAGCCGCGTCTGCGAGATCCTCGGGCGCCTGACGGGCCGAGCCCGGGCGTGGGCAGCCCCCTACCTCGATGGGGACCTGCCCCTGCCTGACAACTATGAGCTTTTTTGCCAGGATCTTGAGGAAGTTATTCAAAACCCAAACAACTTTGCTGAGTACCACGCTGCAGGGCCCTGTTCTTTGCCTCTGGCCTCGAGCCAGCCACCAGTGGCCCCACAGCTGCCTGTGGTGAGACAGTACTTAGCTAGGTTCTCAGAGGCCTTGGCCCTCAACATGGGCACTCCCCCCAGGTCTGTCCCCGCTGCTCTGGCCACCCCCACTGTTTCTAGTTCCAATTCCACATCTAGAAATGCTCTACCTGAGCAGCTACTAGCCATGGAGAGCAGCTCTGGGCCTGTGGAACCTTCTGCCTTGTCCAACTCTGCAGGCAGCGCTGGTCCTGGTCCCATGGGGCCATCTTCCCAGCCAGGGGAGGCGGCCCCCAAACCTGTCCTTGCAGTTGCAGAATCTGCTGAACCCCCTGCCCAGAAACCAGGTCCCACTAACCCAGGGGGTCCAGGACCCCAGAAAACAAAGGAGGAGGTTTCTGAGACAGAGGCAGGCCAGGAGGCATCCTTAGGTACCCCACAGGGGGCAGTGGACACCCCAGCCACCCCAGGAGAGCCACCATTCTGTCCCACGCCCCAACCCACAGCACTGGATTCCGAACACGGCCTGGGCAGGTATGGCAGTGCCCCCTTGTCATGAAGTGGTCTGCGTGACCAGGGAACCCCACGGCCCCCCTGTCAGGACAGTGGGGTATTGCCAGCTAACTCTAGATGGGGTGCACCAGGTAGTGCCCTGTCCACTTGCCCCATTGCTGGGCAGGAGATGGACTTGTTTGGCGTCTACCGTGTCTGAGCACAAACAGCTCCCCTTAAACTCCCACCCCAGGGCACAGCAGGACAGTGGCCTCTGCCCTGTGCCCCTCATTCTCCAACTCAGTGGCCCAGAGGCTGCCTCCCACTGGGCTCTTGGCTGCATCCCAACACCTTGTTGGGAAGCGCCTTCTCACCTGGCCTGTTCCCGCTAGTTGGAAAGAATTGCGTAGATCAGTCCCCATCAAGTTTGTACAGTCCTTGTAACTAGTCCCCCCCAAACCCACCCCCTTCGGTGCTGGCTGGGACTGGACTGGGTCAGCTGTGCCAGCCCTTTTGGACCTAACTCCTGTGGTGTCTGCTTTGACTCCTGCCCCAGCCTCTGCTCCCTGTGTCCCCTATCCTCTGGACTGGAAGTTAAGGAAGGCTGCATGGAGGAAGCAGCTGCTCTCACTATTCAGTGTAAGTGGGAGGGTGTCTTGGCAGAGGAGGGTGCTTCCCTACGTACGGGCTTACCAGCAGCCCTGGCCCACTGGGACAGCTTTAATGCAGGAGGGTGGAGTGGGGGCCTCCTTGCCAGTCTCAGCTCCCTTTCAGGCATTTGCCTGCAGTGTTAGCATCTAGTCTTGTTTTGGCCCGCGCTGCCCTCCCCTCTGCTCTTCAGCATCCTGCCTCCACACCCACTCGTGCACTTGGCTGCTTCAGCACTCAACGCCCAGCGCTGTAATGACTTGTGCCTCTGGATGGACTGTGAGTCCCTAGGGCAGGGCTCCATCAGTCAACCTCGTGTCCCTGCTACACAGTCGGTGCTATTAAACGTGGGTTGGATCCATGGCTGAGTGAGTCCTTGTCCATCAGTGCGAGCAGAGTCTGGGCCCAGCTGCGAGCACCCGGTCAGCGTTGCAGGTGTGGTTCATGGCAGGGGCTTGGATCCTTGCAGGGTCTGGCTGAATGGGTGGGAGTGGGAGGCTTGGTGGGAGGGGTGTGGCCTTGAGAACTATCTTCGAGGCCAGCGGTGAAGTGAGCAGGCAGCAGGCCAGGGCTGTGAGTCCCCAGGGCCGAGGGTGGAGTGAAGGAGTACCCGCTCTGCACAGGGAGGGTTTTCTAGTAACAGAGCTGACTGGGAGGCTTCTCCAGCCCAGGTCAGCACAGGACAGGCACAGTGCATCTGCTCCGAGGGACAGATAGGCAAACATTTCAGGCCCCTGTGGGTCCTATAATTGGGAAAACAAAACACCTTCCTGGAGAATAGGAAAGAAAAAGAAGTGGAAATATAACTGCAATCAGAAAGTCATTTTCAGAAGGAAAGTAATAAGCAAATGGTAAATTTTAAGTAAAATAGACATTGTTGGGATTACTTCATTAGTAATTTGCTTGAAAATGTTCTGGGTTCAGGTGGTTTTATTTCTGAGTTATTTTACGGCACAGACACCTCATAAGTAAAACAGCTGCGAGTCTTAGAAGTAGGTGGGAAGCTGATGTAGCCCCAAAGCGAAACAAGCAAGCTGATAAGAAATAAGTGTGCACCCTTGATTCTGATCCAGTGGAGGAATTTGGATGTTCCAGCCCAGCCTGGTCACACTGCTGCCCCCATGCTATTGCTCAGGCCCGGGCCCTCCTCCTGCAGGCTGTCCTGGTCAGCTGTGGCCTGGCCCACCTATGGGTCTGGTGTCGTTAGCAACATTGGGGCCCCAGAGCTGCCCTCTGGGGGGGGTGGCCCAGTCAGCAGCCCTCTGCACAGGCTGCCTCTCCCATCTCCAGTTAGTGGACCTGGAGTGAGTTCCCTCAGCCCAAGATTTCCATCTTCCCTTTTGACCCCCGGTCTCACTGGGGGCCTTTTCCCCCTCGGGCCCCAGACGGCTCCTGCAGGCTCGGGTTATGGTCCAGCATACCTCTCATGAGGGTCATCTGCAACGGCAGGCCTGGGGGCTTTGGGGAGAGACTGGACAGATGACCTGTGGAAAATGGGTTCTGTTGGTGTGCCCTGGCCATGAAGAAAAGGACGGGAGGGCAGGCCTCAGTTGTGAGGGCAAGGTCACCCATTCCTGGGGTTGGGAGAGGGTGGGAGGGCGCTGGCCTTCCAGACTGGCAGCGCCTATGGTTCCGCAAAGTGACTGCCCCATATTTAGCTGGCACTGTGCCCTGCCTTTGGGCAGATGTGATGACCCAGCTGCTCTCCTCTGGGGGGGAGAAGGAACACAGAGGGCCAGGAGAGGGGGCTCTGCTGTGCGTGGCAGGAGAAGGGCCCTTGGGTCATGGCCATTCCTGGCTCTGCACACGTAGGCAGCCCACCCAGAGGAGGGTGCTCTGGGCCTGGCAGGGTTGCTGGATGTGCTCAGGGTGGGCTGTGCTGGGGCGTGCATTCCAGACCATTGTGTCTGTCCGTTGCTTCCCTTGGAAATACCCGGAGGTCTCATTTTCTAAAGCTGGGACACGGTGGGCACTGTGGGAGGGTTTGTAAAGCGCCCGTGTCCAAGAAAACTTCTAACACCGGAAGTGTTGAGGATGAGGTACTGTGAGATACAGAACATTTTTTAAAGCTGCAGGAACGAAAGGACGTGGAAATTGGTATGGAAGGATGAGCAGAGAACTTGTAAATAAAGCCGAATAAATACAGGGGTTTAGTTCACGCTGGCAGGGCTGTTTCCAATTAATGGGGGTAAAGTGGATCATTCAGTGAGAGGACTTGGAGCAGCTGGTCAGTTGTCTGGAAAACAGTGAAACTCACTGTGTGCCAGCCGTGCTTCAGGTGGATTAAAGATTTAACGGTAAAAAGTCACAAAAGCACCATGGGGAGGTACGGGCAGATTTTCTGCTGTGATTCCAGACATTCTAGGTGCCAGGAACCGCAGGAGGCCTCTGGGCGCGCTGAACCCTGGCCCGCGTGCAGGTGGCGGCTGCTTGCTCCATGGTCTCGGCTGAACCATGAGCCATTGGAATCACCGGTCCTCAAGGGGGCGGGGTAGGGCTGAGTGCCCAGTGGGGGTCACCGCCTTGTTAACAGCCTGGAGGTCCGGCAGCGAGGAGTGCGGTCACCAGGCTGCTGGCGCTGTGTTGGTCAGGGCGGGCCGACTGTGCTGCAGGAACAGAACCTCCACATCGTGGCCACCCCATCCATTGTGGTCCCTCGGGTCGTGCCGACAGGGCTCCACTGGCTACATTTCTCCATGACCGCAGAGACTGGGGAAGGACCGCTGTGAACCACTAGTGGTGCGCATCACTCCCCTCCGTTCACCTGGCCTGAGGGAGCTGCTGCGCCCTCCCGCGAAGTGGGTGGGGCCCTCAGCGCCAAGCCACGGGACACAGCTGTGCAGCCATGAGGGGGGGCCACATGGGCTGTGGGGAGAGATGCCCGTGCGCACCTGCTCAGGCTGCGTGGCCTAAGCGACAGGAGGTGCTTCCTCCCGGTCCTGGAGCCTGGGCATCCGAGATCCAGGTGTTGGCAGGGTTGGCTGCTCCCAAGACCCCTCACCTCGCTGTGTGTCCCCTGACGGTCTCCCTCAGTGTGTCTGTGTCCTCGCCCCCTTATGAGGACACCGGTCCTATTGGATCAGGGCCCACCATATGACCGCATTGAAGCTTAATCCCCTCTTTGAAGCCTCTGGACACAACCACGTCTGAGGTGCTGGGAGTGGAGCTTCAACATGGGAACTTGGGGGAGACAGCTGGGCCATCAGAACACCCGACATGGGTTTGTTTCCCATCTTTGCAGTCTTGGGCAGTGCTGTCGTGAGCATCCTTCTGACATCGCCCCTGTGTGCAGAGCTGCTCCAGCCCCGAGCAGGATGTGCCCAGTTCTGTATCTGGGACCCCTACAGAGGGTGCGAAGATGTTACTCTATATTCCCAAGTTTAAACATTCTTCCTTTCACGTGACTCTGGAATCTCCTGGCCTGCAGGGCGCCCTTGACAGCCCGTTCCTTCTCCCCGGGTGCCCTGTCTCCCTGTTGGCGGGGCCGTAAGAAGGTGAAGAGGGACGTCCCTGGCTGCTTTCCACCTGTGTCTGAGCAGTGCCGGCCTGGGCCAGCGGTCGGGAGTGAGCCCACGCCCTTACACCTGCCTGTGCGGGTGGCAGAAGTGCAGCCACGGTGCAGGGACACCTGCTGGCCGCTGGGAGTGCCACATCGGCCCCCGAGAGGCCTCAAGTGATAGCGCCCTTCACCACCACCATGCTTAGGGGCCCCTCTCCAAGAGGGACTGGGTTCACGGGAACTTCCTGGGCACCAGCCTGTGGGCATCAGCCCCATCCCAGGCCCTGGGGAGGGCCATCTGGGCACTGATGTCAGCCCTGGGGAACTGGCCCCTGTGGACCATCCCTCCTGGCGGTAGTCGGCCCCAGAGGCCGGTGCTGGTGCCTGGGAATGGTCCCACTTCCTGTAAAACATGGAGCTTTTCTGTGCATTCACCGGGAACAACCAGGGCGGCAACCCATTGCTAGCCGGTCCCACCCTGGCCCCTAAGTGCCAGGCAGGCCGGCTGAGAACACCCAAGTGGCCTTCCTTCCTGCCATCTCCAGCTCCAGGACCAGTGGCTCCTCACCCTGGCATTTCCTCCTGGCCCGGCAATGATGGCCTGTCCCCCCATCCCAAGGAGTCCAGTTGGTGCCTCCAAGCCCTCAGCTGTAGGAAGCCTTTCATACCTTGTGTTGGTCAGGCCGCAGAGGTGCTTAGGGGAGAACGGGCTGTGCTCACCTCTGCCCAGGCACCCATCATATCACGTGGACCTTGACCCCAGCGGGGGAGCCTGGTCCTCCGTGGCCATCTTCCCCAAACACGGGGCAAGTTGGAAAGGACACTCCCAAGGGGCTTCACACGAATTGCTGGCAGCTGCCCAAGGGCCTGGGATGCTGCCCCAGGGATGTGAGGTCAGCGCTGCTGCTGCCTGAGCAGTGGATCCTGCCAGAGGGAGCAGCGTCCCTCCCAGGCTTTGCAGGAGCAGGTGACTTGCTTCTCTTGGATTGAACAAGAGGCTCAGGCCCAGGACGGGTGGGTGGCTGTCCTCCCCGGGTCTCAGGAGCACAGCACTCAGCTCCACTTCTGAAACTCATGTCCACAGCCATCCCCGAGTTTGCTTGTGGGCCCTCTGGCTCACAGGGAGGTGCCCTGCGCACAGGGGGCGGGGTGGGTAGGCTGTAGTCGGGACTCAGGGGGCTCCTGCCGGCTGGGCTCAGGAGTCTTCCCCGTGCACGTGCAGAACAGCCAGCACGGGCCTGCCAGCCTCAGGCCGTGCACAACCGGGCGCAACTGAGGCCACCACCTGGGCTTCTGGGCGACGCTGTGCCAGAGGCGGGCAGGCCCAGGGAAGGGCTATGAGGGTGTTCCTAGTCTCCCCCCACCCCCACACACACGGACACGTCAGGCCCCGGGAGGCAGGCATGGCTGGGTTGGGGGAAGGCAGTGTAGGGATGGTGCCCGGTTCCCGCCTCCCCAATGGGCTCTGAGGCCCGCTAAGCACGGGGCCGCTTGTGGCACCGTCCTCCTCCCCACCCCCTCCCCGGGCCAGGGAGCTGCCTCCCCGGAACCCCTCTCCAGGATCCGCATCTTTGAAGCCATGGATACTGACAGAGGATTCAGTGAATCCAAGGTCGCCAGCCGGGCGTTGACAGATGCCCGGCCACGATACTATTTCTGATTTAATAACCGAATGGGAGGCTGGCCCTTGGTAATAATTAGGGCTAATTACTGAGGAGGTGTTGACAGAAAGGCTGAGAGGAAACAAACTACCTTTATCCCGGGGCTTAGAGTCAGATTACACTGTGCTATCTGCCTCTCAGAAAGGAGACGCTTCAATCACTCACCAGAGGCTTCAAAGGGGAAGGGGCCCTGGCCGTGCACGGGCTCAGGAGGGCTATGAAGCATGCCTTTGACTCCGAATGGCCACGCAGAGCCCGCTCCAGAGATGGTTTCTTTGTGAAGTTTGAGTTCCCTGGGCAAACCTGCCGCTGCACCCAGGCCTGGGCGGGGCTCTGCAGGCACGGGCGGGAGGTGGGGGCCAGGGCTTGTGCTGAGGCCAGGTCCTCCCTGGGCTGGGCCCATGCGTGGCAGTCTGCAGGAAGGCAGGGCAGCTGGTGCGTTTTCCTTGGCCCAGGGAACGAGCTGCAGGGAACAGAGTAGGGCTGTCACCCAGCAGGCTGTCCCCTGTCTCACCTGGATCCCTGAACCGCAGCTTCTCTACAGCATTGTGGGCCAGTCCGGCCTCCTCGGAGGGGGCTGTGTCCTTGGCCTTACTATTGGGGGACCACTTCTGGGGGCCTGGGTGTCACTCACTGGGCTGCCCTCACCCAGTGAGCCAGCACCGTGGACAGGATGCTGACCCACAGGGACCTCGATGACAAGAGGCTAACTACCTAGAGGGTTGTCCTGTGTCGTGGGCTTGTTGCTGACGCGCTGTGTGCCAACTCCCCTGGACCTCCCTGCATTTCAGAGATGGGGGAGGGGTGGTGGTCAGACCTCCATGTCCTGTGAAGCAGGAGGCTTCCCAGTGATCTGGCCTGGACCGCCCTGGGGCCGCCACGTCTGTAACGTGACTTCCAGGGGCCAGTTCTGAGATTTGGGCCTTGCTGTGGTCTGAGCTGATCAGGAAGGTGGAGGGCGACGGGGCCTACTCAGGATGGCCTGTCCAGGTGTGGCCTGGGAGGTGCAGAGGGACTGGGTCTCGGTTCCTCCTGGCCTGGAGAACCGGCCAGCTCAGTTTTCCTGCTAGAATGGCCGTGCCGCATGAGAGAGAGGGGACTGCTGGGTCAGCATCTCCCTTCCCTGGTGCTACTCTGCTTTGGGAGTAACAATAAGCATGAAGATGATAAAAGTTACCAGTAAATTGCTTAGCTGAGTACTGACTACCTTGTGTTGCGGGCGCTATTGATGGATTTAAGTCTATTTATATTAGGGCAAAAATAGGATGGGAAATCACTTTAAATAGGAGAAGCACTTAAAAATTGGCATTAAATCTGTTTAAAGTCACCTTAACTGGAATGAGAAATTGGATCTAAAGCCAGAAAAATCTAGGCAGGAAACTGGGTTTTCATAATACCTTAGTGGTAAATCAAATACCATTAACTGTAGGTCAAGAAAAAATAGCCCCCAAATATTGTTCAATATATGTTATTTGAAAAATAGCCTCCTCGAAAATGGCCAGGAGGGCGGCGGCCCAGTGGTTGCCCTGTGCCTGGAAGGTGCTGGTGCCCTCCCCTTGCGACTGTTGTGCGTGGGGATGGCATGGTCGTCCGTGATGAACAGCCTCGAGCACTGCGATCCACCCAAGTCTGGAGCTTATTCCGATTTCCTTAGTTTTCCTCTTGTGTCCTTTTCCAGGACCTCAGCTAGGACTATGTGACACTTGGTCACATCCCCTTGGGCCCCTCTGGGCTGTGATGCCTGAGACAGTTTTGAGGCGAGTACCCTCCGCTATGATTTGCCGTGTGTGTTTCTCGGGATCAGCCTGGGGTCTGGGTTTCTAGGAGCAAGACCTCCAAGATAAAGGGCCATCGCACCGTGTCAGACCCAGGGAACGTGCTGTCAGCATGACCTTGATCGCCTGGACGGTGGCGGTTGTCGGGTCTCCCCTGTGAGGAGGGCTGCCTCCACGCACACCCTCGCAGGCAGGGGTCCAGCTCCACTGCCTTGCAGGTCACTTGGAATTCTGCTCAGATTTGTCTGCTCTCCCTGTTGATCTATTTCTTCAGTCGTTTCCTTCATCACTGTGGACTCACGGTATCGATCAGGACTGATTGTTAAGATACGAACTTACAGGGAGTCCCAACACATGTACAGAAACCTCTCCATGGTCAGAGCCCTCCTCTCGCTGCCCCTTGGTCATGAGCCCACCCCTGACCCCTGACTCTGGCCCCTGGCACCTCCAGTCACGCTGTCTACCTGGCCCTGCCGTTTCCAGAATGCCGTGTGAATAGGGCCAAGCAGTATGTAGCCTGTTACTCGCTCTGATTTTCTGGGGAGGCGTCCATGGTGTTGCGTTCATCAATACTTTCTTCCTATTTTATTGCTCAAGGGTGTGTTGTCATTTCGCATTCGGGCGATATTCTGAATAGAACAGACCAGTCAGGTACAGGTGTTTGTGTGCACGTATGTTTTCATTTCTCTAGATTAAATATCCAGCGGCGGAGTGCTGGCAACTTGACGATCGGCTGTTTTGTGCTCCAGGGACCTGCTGGGCTGTCATCCAGGGCGTGTGTGCAGTTTGTATCCTCACCTGTGGCTCAGCGGCCGTTGGCTTCCTCGGGGGTTTGTCTTCTTCATTTGAACCGTGTTGTTTTCATTTGCATTTCCCTAGAGGCTAAGGATGCTGAGCGTCTTCTTGTGCTTATTTGCCATCTGTACACCTTATAGGTGAAGTGTCGTCTGTTCAGATCTTTTGTTTAGTTGCTGTTGAGTTTTTTAAAATATTACTGATATACTAAAATGTGCACATATTTAAAGTGGATAATTTGATAAGTTCCAACACCTGTGTAAGCATCACCATACCCAAGACATGAATGTGCCTGCTGTCCTTAGGGAATCCCTAGGGTTTCCTCCCAACCTGCGACCTTTGTAAGGCCTCTCCCCACTCCCTGCAGCGCCCCTCCCCAGGAGCCACTCATCTGTTTCCTGTCGCTACTGGGTAGTTTGCACTTTTTAGAAGTTTATGTAAATAGAATAGAATATTTACTCTTTTTTCTGGCTGCTTTTAGTCAATATATGATTTTGAGGTTGATTCGTGGGGAGGCGTGATCGGTGCCCCTTTGTTGTTGAGTATGGGTGTACCACCGTTTGTTCAGCCTTGATGGATGTTTGGATTGTTTCCAGTTTGGGACTTTTTTTGGAGAAACAGCCACGCTTTATTCCAAAGCCATTGTACCAGTATGTTCATAGGAGAGTTCTTCTGCTTCACGTGCTTCCCAGCGGCCAGGGGTGTGGTCAGTCTTTAATGTGGGCCGCTCCCATAAGCGTGTAGTACAGGTGACTGTGGCTTTCGTTTGCGTTTCCCTGATGACCAAAGCTGGTGAGTATGCTTTCAGGTCCTAATTTGGCATTTGCATATCTTCTTGGCTATAGTGTTTATTCACATCTTTTGCCCTTTCTTTTTAAATACTTTCTGATTTTATTTACTTTTTCTTTGCTTTCCTGATGAATTTTGAGGATTCTTTATATATTGTGGATGCATGATTTACAAATATTTTCTCCCAGTCTGTAGTTTGTCTTTTCATTTTCTTAACACCATCTTTCAAAGAGCAGAAGTTTCTAATTTTCTTGAAATGAAATTTATCCATTTTTCTATTGTGGATCATGCTTACTGATAGTTTTTAAAAATCATGAATGGATGTTGAACTTTGCTGGATGCCTTTTCTGTATGAGTGTAGCTGATATGGTTTTGTGTTTTTTCTTCTTTAGTGTGTTAATGTGATGGAGTTATCTCTATTGATTTTGGAATATTGAATCTGCTTTGTGTTCCTGAAGTAAACTCTAGTTGGTCATAGTGTATTCTTTTTTTTTTTAACTTCTTTATTTTATTTTTATTTTTGGCTGCATTAGGTCTTCGTTGCTGCGCGAGGACTTTCTCTAGTTGTGGCAAGTGGGGGCTACTTTTCATTGTGCACGTTGTACTGGCTTCTCGTGTTGAGGAGCACAGGCTCTAGGCATACAGGCTTCAGTAGCTGTTGCACATAGGCTCAGTAGTTGTGGCTCGCAGGCTCTAGAGCACAGGCTCAGTAGTTGTGGCACATGGGCTTAGTTGCTCCACGGCATGTGGGATCTTCCCGGACCAGGGCTCGCCACCATGTCCCCTGCATTGGCAGGCAGATTCTTAACCACTGGGCCACCAGGGAAACCCCCATAGTGTATTCTTTTTATATACTGCTGGATTTGATTTACTTTTTTTTTGAGGATTTTTACATCTGTATTCATGAGGGATATTGGCTTGTGGTTTTCTTTTCCTGTACTGTCTTTATCTGCTTTTGGTATGAGGATCATGCTGGCCTCAAAATGAATTGGGAAATGTTCCCTTTTTTTCTGTTTTCTGGAAGAAATTATATAGAATTGGGGCTATTTTCTCTTTAAATGTTTGGTAGAATATGCCAGTCAAGTCATGTGGGCTGGAGTTTTCTTTTCTTTGCAAAGATTTTAACTAAAAGTGCAATCCCTTTAGTCACTATAGGGCTATTCAGGTCATTTCTTCTAGGTGACCTAGAAACCCCCTAGTCTGTGGTTTTCAATTTCTATTTCATCTAAGTTGTTGGATTTATGTGCACTGAGTTATTTATGGTATTTCCTTATCCTCCTTTTAAGGTTAGTGGTGTCTGTAGTGATGACCCTTCTTCCATTATTATAATTTGTTTCTTCTCTTTTTTCAGTTGTCAGGCTAGCTACCGATTTATCTATTTTATTGATCTTTTTAAAGATCCAATCTGTGGTTTTGCTGATTTTTCTCTGTAGTTTTACAATTCTCTTGTTTTATTTATTTCTTTTCTGACATTATTTCCTTCCTTTTCCTGGCTTTGGGCTCATTTTTCTCCTTTTTCTAGTTTCTTGAGGTAGAAGCTAGGTCATTGATTTGAGACCTTTCTTCTTTTCTTTCTTTCTTTCTTTTTTTTTTTTAAAGAAAACCTTTATTTTAATTTTTTTTTTTTTTTTTGCCACACTATGAGGCTTGCGGTACCTTAGTTCCCCAACCAGGGATTGAACCCAGGCCCACTGCAGTGAAGGCACGGAGTCTTAACCAGTGGACCACCAGGGAATTCCCCCTTTCTTCTTTTCTAATTTGTCATTTGATGCTATAAATTTCCTCGAAGTCCTGCTTTAGCTGCATCTGACAAGTTTTGCTATTTTATATTTTCATTTTTATTCAGTTCAAAATATTTTCCAATTTCTGTTGAGACTTCTTCTTTGGCCCATTGATTATTTAAAAGCATGTTGTTTGTTTCCCAGATATTTGGAGATTTTTCCAGTTGTCTTTCTGTTATTGATTCCAGGTTAAATCCATAAGGTCAGAGAACATTGTGCGCTTTTGGTTCTTCTACATTTTTTTGAGATATAATTGACATATAACATTGTATTAGTTTCAGGTATACAACATAATGATTTGATAGTTGTATATATTGCAAGATGATTGCCATGATCAGTCCAGTTAACGTCTGTCACCTCACATAGTAACAGAGGTTACTCTACATTTTTTAAGGTTTTGTTTTATTTTTTTTTGGCTGCATTGGGTCTTCATTGCTGCGCACAGGCCTTCTCTAGTTGTGGAGAGTGGGGGCTACTCCTCGTTGCAGTGCGCGGGCTTCCTATTGTGGTGGCCTCTCTTGTTGTGGAGCATGGGCTCTAGGTGCGTGGGCTTCAGTAGTTGTGGCTCACAGGCCCTAGAGTGCAGGCTCAGTAGTTGTGGCGCTCAGGCCTAGTTGCTCTGTGGCATGTGGGATCTTCCCAGACCAGGGCTCGAATCCGTGTCCCCTGCATTGGCAGGCAGATTGCCAACCACTGCACAGCCAGGGAAGCCCTTAAGGTTTGTTTTAAAACACAGGATATGGTCTATCTTGATGAACGTTCCATGTATATTTGAGAAGTATGAGTTGTTCTGTTGGTGGAATGTTCACTTCATGTCAGCTCAGTCCAGTAGATAGATAGTATTAGGTCTCCTGTACTATTTTCTGGCCATTTGTTGAGTTGATTGCTGAGGAGGAGTTTAAGTCTCTAGCTGTGATTATGTATCTGTCTACTTCTGCTTTCATTTCCATCAGTTTTTCCTTCATGTGTTGTGAAGTTCTGCTGTTAGTGGAGTACATGTTTAGGACTTTCATGTCTTCTTGATGAATTGATGCCTTGTGTCATTGTGTGTTTTCTTCTCCCTGTTAATAGTCCTTGTTTTGAGGTCTACTTTCTCTGATAATAATGTATCCATTACACCTTTTTTTTGTTATTTGTATAGTGTATATTTTTACTTTCAATTTATGTATGTTTTTATTTTTTTATTTTATTTACTTATTTATTTTTTGGCCACTCTGTGTGGCATGCGGGATCTTACTTCCCTGACCAGGGATCGAACCCATGCCCCCTGCATTGGGAGCACAGAGTCTTAACCACTGGACCACCAGAGAGGTCCTCTATGTTTTTATATTTAAAGTAGGTTTCTTCTAGATAATTTACAGTCGGGCTTTTTAAAAATTAGCTTATAGTTGTTGGGTCTTATAATAGCATGTTGGGAGCATTTATGTTTATTGTAGTCATTTTTATGGTTCTATTTAGGTCTTCCATTTTGTTTTCTCATTTTCCTGATGCTTTAGCCCTCTATCCCTTCTTTCCATCCTTCTTTTGGATTATTTGGATATTTTCAAATACTCTGGTTAAATTTTCTGTTAGCTTTTTGTCTGTATCTCTTATATATTATGTTTTTAATAGTTAGTAGAAGCCTTACATCCATATGGGTCCCCTTACCCTCCCCCCTTCATGTTATAGCTGTCAGATTGCAAACCCAACAATATACATGTTCACTTAAGAGGTGGAAATTTGTCTTTTATGTTTACCATTTCTCTTCCTCTATCTTCTTGGAGTTCCACATTTCTTTCTGATCTTTCTTTTGAGCTGTAGAACCTTCTTTAATATTTCTTTTAGGAAATATCTTCCCGCAAGAAATTCTGTTGGTTTTCCTTCACCTGAAAATACCTTTATTTTGCCTTCATTCCCAAAAGATAATTTGCTGGGTATAGAGTTCTTTTGTTTACTCTAAAGATGTTCCACTGTCTTCTGACTTCCATGGTTTCTGATATGAAATTCACGCTCACACAGATGATTTTTTTCCTATGTGTAACGTGCCGTTACTGTCAGGATTTTACTGCTGTTATTTTTCAGCAGTTTAATTATGACATGAGTATGGTTTTCTTTGAGTTTATCCTGCTTATGATTCATTGAGTTCTTGAATTTATACATTTTTGTCTTTTCCCAAATTCGTGACGTTTCGGGCATGATTTATTCAGGTAATTTTCCTACCCCATCTCCTTCTCTTGTCCTCAGACTCCCATGCATGAATGTTAGACCTTTTTCTATTATTCTGCAGTCCCTGATGCTCTAATCATTTATTCCAGTCTTTTTTCTTTCTGATCTTATATTGGATAAGTTCTTTTGACCAGTCTTCGTGTCACTGACTCTCTCCTTTGTCATCTCTGATTCCATTATTGAATGTCTTTGTTTCAGATATTGTATTATTTAGTTCTGGAACTTCCTTTTTTTTAAAAAATTTTTCTCTCCGCTGGGAACTTTCTTTCATTCATTTCAAGTGTGTTTACCTTTGCCTCATGGAATATAATCATAAAAGCTGCTTTAAAACCCTTATCTGATATTCCCAACATCTGAACTGTCTTGAGGTTGGCATCTGTAAATTGTCGTTTCCTTTGAGAATTGACCTCATTTCCTGGTTCTGTGTGTTGAATAATTTTGTGTTGTATCCTAGACATACCCTGGACCGGGTATTACATTGGGTCCTCTGAAGGATGTTGAGTTTCGTGTTAACAGGCATTCAACCCAGTTAGATTGTCTCACCCTCTGTGGGCTACAGTTTTACTTTCATTTCCATTTTCAAGGCTCTTGATACACTGCTTTAGGTCTCTCCCACTCACCAGCCACTCTGGGTTCAGCCTGAGACTTGGGCAGTGGTTTAGGTCCTAGTTCAGGTCTTAAAGCTGGTGCTGCTTTGGGTCTAGCCCACATGTATGCAGCTCAGAGAAGAGCCTGGGGCTTTTGTGGGTTCATTCACAGAATTAAGGGATCTTTTTCTTTAGCTCTCTCCTCTCTGCCATTCTCATACCCACATAGGATCTGGCAGGGTTCTTTCTCCATGGTTCCTCTGATCAGAACGACAGGGGTCTCTCAGAGTCACTTCTTCCACATAGCTCCGTGTCCAGGGCCCATCCTCGGGGCAGGGCCAAGAGAGAAGAGAAACACAGGCCATCAGGGAGTCAAACCCTAACTTTTTAGAATCTAGGATTCTATTGGCTTTTTGACTATATTTCTTGTATTATATATTATGTTTTTAACTCAATCTAGGACTTAAACTAATCTCAGTGCAGAGAAAAAGTGTCTCTCCAAGTTTTAGCTACCACTGCCTTGCAGCAGTGCAACTTAGACCCACCCTCAAGGCAGTGCCCCAAGACATAAAAATAAAAGCAGGAAGCTTGTGCCCATTCAGATCAGTTCTCCAAGTTTTTGCTTGCCTCCAAAGTCTGTCTGCTATTGTTCACTTTTCAGAGTTTTCAAGTAATTGCTGTTTATATTTTGTCTAGAGTTTTTAGTTGCAATCTGCCAGATAGAGAGGAGAGAGGCTGTAGTGAGCCTGCTTCATCCTGGCCAGAACCAGAAGCCTCTTTAGGTGGTATTAATTTACATTTCTCCATGAGTGAGGTTAAGCATCTTTTCTTATGTTTAAGGGCCATTTTCATATCTTTATTTGTGAATTGTCTATTCATGTCTTTTGCCCAATTTTCTATTTGGTATTTAGTCCTTCTTTAATTTTGAAGACTTTATGTGTTTTAAAGATACTTTGATTTTTATCTCTTTTGATGTGTAAAAGTTAAAAAATTTATTGTTAAGTATTTTATCTTCTTAGTTGGTATTTTAAGTGGGATTTTCTCTGACGGGTTATTGGTTGTGTACATGGAAGCTGTTGAGTTCTCTTTGCTAGTTTTATTTGCTGCTACTATCACTGAAGTTTTCCTTTAATGTTTGTTTTTTCATTTGTTTGTTTGCTTATTTGTTTTTTGGCCGCGGCCATGGTGCACAGCATGCAGGATCTTAGTTCCCCGAGCAGGGATTGAACCTATGACCCCTGCAGTGGAAGCACAGAGTCTTAACCACTGGACCTCTAGGTAAGTCCTGTTCTTTTAATGTTTGGATCTGTTTTGTCATTGATTATCTAGGGCTTTCAATGTATACCATCATGTCATCTGGAAGAGAATTTAACATCTTCTTTTCCAATTCATATGCCTCTAATTGATTTTTCTCGTCTAACTGAATCAGCTTAAACCTCCCATACAATGTTGACTAGTAGTGTAGACAGTGGGTATCCTGATCTTAATAGAAATACCTCTGATATTTCTTCATAAAGTAATGTGTTGGCTTTAGAACTAAGGAGGGTGTGTGTTTGTGTGTGTGTATGTGTGTGTGTGTATGTATTATAATCATTTTTAAGAAACCCATCAGTTTCTGTTTGCTTAAGTATTTTAATTAAAAATGGGTATTGAGGGCTTCCCTGGTGGCGCAGTGGTTGAGAGTCCGCCGGCCGATGCAGGGGACACGGGTTCGTGCCCCGGTCCAGGAAGATCCCACATGCCGCGGAGCGGCTGGGCCCGTGGGCCATGGCCGCTGGGCCTGCGCGTCCGGAGCCTGTGCTCCGCAACGGGAGAGGCCACGACAGTGAGAGGCCTGCGTACCGCAAAAAAAAAAAAAAATGGGTATTGAATGTTGTCAGAGGCTTTATCAGCATCTATGGAGATAATCATATGCTTTTTCTTTATAAATCTATTAATATGATGTATGACATTAATGGATTTCCTAATTGAACCAACTTTGCATTCTAGGATAAATTCCACTTGGTCAGCATGTATTATGTTCTTAATTTGAGGTTGTATTTTGTTTGCTAATATTTTATTTGCTATTTTTGTATGATAAGTGATATCAATCTCTATTTTTCTTCTGACCAAAGCTTTAAATATATCTGATGAATCTTGGTATGTAATGTTGTTTTGTCATTTTAAAAAATTTGTGGTTTAAGTATTTCCCCTTTTACCTAGAAGTCATTTAATAAATTTTTAAAAATTTTTAGTTGGAAAGATCTTTTTGGTTTTTATTTTGTTAATTTTTTGGTTTAATTGCACTGTGATCATAGAATATTGTTTATAATGTTAATATTTCTTCTTTGCGGAACTTACTGACGTTTCCATTGTGGCGCAGTATATGATCACAGAGAAAGCATTCATGTGCCCTTGAGGAGAAGGTGTAGTGTCTGTTGTCAGAGTGTGGAGTTCCCTACAGTTCCATACTGTTTACCTTGTTGAGTCTCTGTCTCCTTACTTATTTTGTCACTTGGTCTGACCTGTACTGACGGTAGTATATTACATTCTCCAATTACTAGTGAGCTTTTTTCTGTGCCTCTTTGCATCTCCTGTAGTTTGTGCTTTATAAAGGTGTTGTTTCTGTTACTTAGTACATAGATGTTCATACATTCATTGTGAACCACAGCTTAGTATTAGAAAGTGTCTGCCTTTGTCAAATCTGATGCTTTTTGGCTAGAATTTAACTTTTTTTAAAATTAATTAATTAATTTATTTTTGGCTATGTTGGGTCTTTGTTGCTGCACGTGGGCTTTCTCCAGTTGCGGCGAGCGGGGGCTACTCTTTGTTGCAGCGCGCGGGCTTCTCATTGCAGTGGCTTCTCTTGTTGCGGAGCACGGGCTGTAGGCGGGCGGGCTTCAGTAGTTGTGGTGCACGAGCTTAGTTGCTCCGTGGCATGTGGGATCTTCCCAGACCGGGGCTGGAACCTGTGTCCCCTGCATTGGCACATGGATTCTTAACCACTGCACCACCAGGGAAGTCCCTAGAATTAAACTCTGATGTCAGTGTTTCAACTCCTATTTTCTTACTGTTTCTGTTTGCCTGACATACCTTTGTCTATCTTTAATTTCAGCCTTTTGGAATCACTTTATCTTGTTTCTCTTATTGACACATATTCTGAGTATGAGTCCTTTATCAGATATATGTTGCAACTATTTTATCCTTGTTTCTAGCATTTTTTACTTCCTTAATGTCTTTCGAAGAAAATCATGATTTTGAACTTCTTCTGTGTGACACTGGAGTTTATTCATTTTCAGTTCTGTGGAGTATTCTGTCATATGAATGTGCCAGAAGCATCCCATTTTGCAGTTGATGGTTATTTGGGTTGTTTCTGGTTTTTATTATTATGCACAATACTGCTATGAACACTCTTGTACAAGTCTTTGTGTGCAAGTGTGCAAGTTTCTTTAGGGTGTTTAAGCGTGGGGTTGCTGGGTCATAGGGCGTGCCAGGTGGTCCCTGATTGTTTTCCACGGTGATTGGTTCCACATAGGCCCCTCCAATGTGGTACACGGCTCCAGTTGCCCCACATCTTGGTCAGCATTTGCCAGGCTGTTTAATTTTTGGCTAATCTGCTAGGAGTGCAGTTATTTCACGCTAGGGTTGAACAGGCATTTCCAAGATTATTAATTAGGTTAAACATCTCTTCCTATGTTTGTTAGGTATTTATGTTTCTTGTGAAACATCTGTTCAAGTCTTTTGCTCATTTAACGTTTGGTGTTTGCTTCTTTATGTTATTGATCTGTGTCTTTATCTATTCTGGATACAAGTCCCGTGTGGGTTTGTGGCAAGTGTGGAGTAGTGAGTACTTGTGTTCACCGATGGCGGGCATTTTGCCACATTTGCTTTACTTCTCTGCCTGTGTGCTTGTATGTAGCTAGACACAGGTCGAGGGTTTTTTTTCTGAAACGTTTGAAAACAGATTGCAGACATAACATTTCATCCCTAAAATACTGTATCCTAGGAATAAGGATACTCTTCTACATAAAATACCATTGTTTTCCCCAAGAAACTTAGCAATATTAATTCTATATTATCTGCAGCCTGTATTCAGATTCCCCCAGTTGTGGCCCCTGTTTCTGATCAGGATCTAATCAAGGTTCACACATTGCATTTGGTCGACATGCTCTTTAGTCTCTGAATTTAGAAGAGTCACCCTGCTGTTTCTCTCGCTGTTTTTCTTGACCTTGACCTTTGCCATGAGTCTGAGCTGGGTGTCCTGTCTGGGCCCCTGGTGGGTATGTCTGGAGGTTCCCGAACGTTGCTGGCATAGGTGGACGGTGATGGGCCCTCAGGAGATGAGTGATGCAGGCTGTTTACTGCGGGTGGCCC
This sequence comes from Delphinapterus leucas, assembly GCF_059928025.1. Classification (NCBI taxonomy): domain Eukaryota; kingdom Metazoa; phylum Chordata; class Mammalia; order Artiodactyla; family Monodontidae; genus Delphinapterus; species Delphinapterus leucas. The sequence continues at coordinate 27,065,155 of NC_143142.1, read as the reverse complement.
GCTTCAAGGACAGTGCCGGTGGTGACAGCCCGGTGTCCCCTCATGAAGGAGCATTTCCTCTGTGATTCATAAACGACCTGTAGGCACAGCAGATCTCCTGCTCCCAATAGCTTTTCCCCAGTCGGGTCATTTTCTGGATCTGAGAGGTGATGCTCTCTGCTTGTACATTCAGTTCCATCTTTTTATTTCTTTAAAGCCGTGAAGCATTATATTTCACAGACCTGAACGCTCTGCTCGGGTCCAGGTCTGCGCCTGCGGTTCCTGGTGCTCCTGGTCCTCGCAGGGCTGGGCCTCCTTGTCTGCTTTTACGAGTGTTGGCTGGGAGCCGGCATTTCTTAGGTTTTTTCCTGTGAATTCACTGAGGCCTGGGTTGAAGGGGTCCTTCTGAGAGATGCACAGCCTGCAGTTGGGGGGCCCCAAGGTGGTGTGATTTGGGGCTGAGAGCTGAGGGCGGTGACGTTCTAGAATCTCCGAGCACAGCTTTGGTTCTGGTTCAGCCTAACACTGAGCCCATGGCCCCGGGGACCTCATCTGTAGGGGATACTCCTTCGAGATTACCCACCTCCAGAGGGCTCAAACTTTGTCCCTCGTGGACCTGGGACTCCAGGTCCCTAGGGCAGCAGGTGCCCTAGGGCAGGGCCAGCTGCAGGCTCTGTGGCCCTGCCCACACTGCACTCTGCTCCCACACCAGGGTAGTGGGGAGGCCGGGTCCCCCCTCCACAGGAGTAACCCTGCGGCTGTCCTCCGTCTGTGGGCCGGGCCTGGGGGGCTCTGGGGGCATTTGTAGCAATGGTGGAAAGGCTGTCAGACTCTCTCTTTTTAATTTTTAAAGGAATGTGTCTTGCAGAACCCAAAGTTGTGCTCCATGGATTAAGTTTCAGGCTCCTTTGCCCTCTGTGTGGGGGGAGAATGACAGGCCAGTGGAGGTGGGGGCAAGGCCAGCGGGGGGCAAGGCCGGTGGGCAGCCATCGTGCTCACCGCTCCGGGCGGCCTGGTGCCCGGAGATAGGATAATACGATTATTCTCAATTAGATTAATAAAGAATAATTAGACGTCATAAATCAAGTCATCATAGAGTATTGTCATGGGAAAAATATGTAGCTAGAATTAATTAGTTTTCAAATAAAGTGTTTACTTTAATTGCTTGAAATGATGGAGCCCTTAATTGCCGAGGCTTCGTCTTGGCCTGAGCGTCCGGCTGTTGTAACAACTTGACGGGTTTATTCCCTACGTCCGGGGAAAACAGTGGAGGAGGACTTGATTTCATCACCTGGGAGCTAGCCTGGTGCGGTGAGGTTGTGGAAACGCCCGTCAGGCCGCAGGCAGGTGGCAGGTGTGGGCTGGGTTTCTGCTGGCGCTGCCCAGGGCCACCGTGCTGCTTGCGTGTGTGTGTGTGTGTGTGTGTGTGTGTGTGTGTGCGCGCGCGTGTGCGCCTGTGTGAGCACGTGTGTGTGTGTTGGGGGGCTGCACGGTGGGAGCCTGTGTGGGGGTGGCCTGTCCCTCTGTCCCCGGAGCCCCTTCCCGACGGCCCACTCTGGGCCCTTTCACTTCCCCCCTCTGGCAGCTGTGTGGGCGCCTCCCCCTTGCTGTGTGCAGGCTGGGTGGGGGCTGTCCCAGAGCCCAGCAGGAGAGGCCCCCCCCAGCTGCCCCAGCTCCCGGGGGGTCCACTCCTAGCCGTCCCCTCTACATCCTCGGCCTGGCCCAGGGCCTGCGTGCAGACATACGTGGCCCTGGCTCCCTGTGAAATTGGGGTGGCGTGGTTGGGGTGGACTCGGGGGGGGCCCTGGCAGCTTCTCCTTTGGGGTGGGTGGGCCCAGCAGGCCTTACACACAGGACCAGTGATTTGAGGAAGGGTCTGTCCTCTGAGAGCAGCCCTCCAGGGGAGTGGCTGGGTAACTGGGCCCCGCCCCTTGCCCACACACATACCTGTGCTGGCCCTTCTGCCCCTTGGTGGCAGCGTGCAGGCTCTGGAACACTTCGAATCTGAGCCTGGGAGGCCTAGAGCAGCTCACCGGACGGTTCCTTGGGTGGCTGTAACAGTTGGAGGTTGTGATGAGCAGGACCAGGACCCGGCGGGCCGTGTTTGCAGCCCATGTGACGAAGACCGTGGACCCCATACACCTCTGACTTGGCTGGGAGGGTTCGTTGGGGAGGGCCCCCTGAGGGAGAAGCTGGAGCGAGGCCTGGGCAGAGGGCAGGACGAGTGCTCCCAGTGTGTGGACAGCTGGGACGAGGAGGACCCTGCCCAAGTTGGTGGGGGGTGTGGGCACTGCTGCCCTTGCCTGGGGACAGTACCTGTTGGGACAGAGGGTGCAGGGGTGGGCAGCATCCAGGGATGCTCCTGTGCCTTCCCGAAGGAGGACAGGTGAGTCATTCACGCCCTTCCTCGGTCCCCAGGTGACAAGCATGGCAACCCCACCGCTCCCACCACCAGACCCCCAGTTTGTCCTCCGAGGCGCCCAGTCAGCGGTGCACACACTGCATTTCTGCGAAGGAGCCCAGGGGCAGGGGCGCCCGCTGCTCCTCTCAGGGTGAGTACCCCCGGCCCAGGGTGAAGTCGGGGGGTAAGGGACTCAGGCTGCCCATCACCCGGGCACTCACCCTTTCAGAGCCCTCGACGCGCTGTCCCCTCGGGCCTCCCCCGTGGAGGACGCAGGGACATGGTCTCCGTTAGGGGCGCCAGGCAGCTGGCACTGTCAGTGGCGGCCTCTCCGCCTCTCCAGAAAAGAGTCTGCCCAGGGCCCTGCCACCCTCCCTGTAAGAGGAGCACGTGTCCCCTGGTTATGTGTTCAGAGCTGTCCCCTGAGCTGGGAGCTGCTGGCTGGAGCACCTGACCCACCGGCTGCGTGGTGTCCAGCCCGCTCCCCCCCATGCCCGAGCCTGACTGGAGCTTCTCTGAACAGGTCCCTTCGTGGGCTGGTGCACATCTGGAGCCTGCAGACACGGAGGGTGGTCGCCACCCTGGATGGCCATGGGGGCCAGTGTGTGACCTGGCTGCAGACACTGCCCCAGGGGCCCCAGCTCCTCAGGTGAGTCTTGGTAGCAGTGAGCCAGGTTGTGGCCTTCGGGGGGGTTCCGTGAGCTTCCTAGGGGAGGCCCTGAAGGCCTCCCCCAGCTGCCAGAACGGCCCCAACAGTGGCAGAACCGGGTGACTTGTCGAGGGCAGCGCAGCCCGGGTGTGTGGGCCTTCCGGGCGGGTGCCCATTGAGAAGAGCCCGATGGACGCTTAGGACGGCTCTGTCCGAGCCCACCCTGGCCTGCTGGGGCCCCCAGGGCGAGGGCTGGGGACCAGTACTTAGAGGAGCCTCCACTTCCCTCCTGCAAGTCACGGGCCCTGGTGTCCTCATAGCCGCTCTGCAGCGCAGCCTTCTCCCTGGCCATGGAGCCACCTTTCCGCGAGGCAGGGAGGACTGGTCGCCAGGGTGGCACAGAGCTGAACCTAAAGCTCACCCAGGCTGATGGGGCCCCATTTCCTGCCCAGTGCGGCTGCCCCAGGGGGGACTGGGATGCCGTGCAGGTGCCAGGGCCGTGGAACTCTGGGCTGCCAGTGTGGGTGGGTGGGAGATGGCAGAGCGAGGGGTGTGGCCCCCTGGCACCGGGGGTTGCATGTGTTGACGCCATGGTGGGCCGGGACTGGGGAGTCTGGGGGCTGGGTAGCAGTGAGGGAGGGTCCTGTGGAGGTGACGGGCTGGGACCCCAGGTGGGAGGTGGGCCAGGAGGCAGCAAGAGGGTGCTGGTGGGTGAGGGAGTAAGTCAGGGGGCTTCCCTCCTTCCCCTGGAGAGGGGGATGGTGAGGGAAGGGCACGGACAGGAGGGAGCGGGGGCCACTTGGCAGCCAGAGCGACTGCTATCTGGGGCGGCCCTGACATCTGCCCCTGTACAGGGGTCCCAGCTCTCCCACCCCTGTCAGAAATCTGCTAAGTCAAAGAGGGCTTTCCCTGGTGCCCTCTGCCCCAGAACTCCCAGATGGTTCTGCTCTCCTGCTCCAGACTTGGAGCTTGGACCCCTGGGCACCGTGGAGCCCAGTCCCCATTAAACAAGGCCTCTTGGGCCCCCAGTGGCTTCAAAGCACTTTTGTGTGGGACTGAAGCCGCTCCCACTCCCTGCAGGTGGCTGAGGCCCCAGGAGTCCTGGAGGCCGTACCCTGGGTGTGTGTGCTTGTCCATCCATCTCAGACCCTCGCTCCTTCCCTGCCCAGTTGCCCAGACGCACCCCTCACTGCAGAGCCCTCATGTGGCTTTGCTCTTTCCCTGATGATTAGAGTGGATGCTGTGTCTGAAGACCCCACAAAGCTGCTGGAAACTTCCTCCTGAGGTTTGAGCCGAGGTGTAAGCCCTTCTGGACCTCATGCTCCTCCGCGCACCTTGGGCTGGCCTTGGGGAGCCTCAAGCCGGGAGTTCCACCCCTTGGAGAGCTGGCTGGTGCTGTGTGGGGTGGCAACTCCAGGGGCACCCTGCGCATGTGCATGACGGATGGCGCTGTGGGGGCCCCCCGCCTAGGCAGGCGCAGACCACGCAGGTGCTTGGAGGCTGCACTAGAGGCCGGGGCCCAGCTGTGTTTGGAAGTCAAGCCTCCAAAGTGGCCCTTGAGGGGGAAGGTGCCCTTTCATGTCAAGGGGCCGGAGGACAAAGCTGGGAGCCAGGGCTCTGCAGACACCCCAGCCACACCTGTACCCCTGAGGATGCACCTGTGCCTCTACAGCTGCCTGGGTGGGCTTGTTTCCTTCTTCCTTTATTGGGAGGCGTGATGTACTTACAGGAAGGTGCATAAGACGAGTTTCAGACCATCTTGTCATGGGTGGACACCTGGGCAGCCACTGCCCGCCCCACGGCCGCCCAGTGGCCTGTCCTCATCCTCAGGAGGCAGCCCCTCCACCTCATTCTTGCTTTACCGTCTGAATATGCATCTCCAAAAAGCATAGACTCGTTTTATGTTTTTTTTTTCTTTTAACCTAAATGGAGCGATATGGAGCAGCTTCCTTTGTTTTGATTCTGTGTCTGCGAGACCCGCCAGGGTGTGCACGGCTGCAGTGTGTTGTGTGGGCCTTTCTGTCTTATTCCTCTGGACGTGTGTACCCAGATTCCTCACCTTTCTGTGTCGGTGGAGATCTGGGTTGTCCACTTGGAGCTGTTGTGGATGAGGCTTGAGAAGACTCCCACCGGGCCTCCCAGTGCTGGGGGCCCCCGGATCCAGCGGTGGGGCTGCTCAGAGACCACCAGTGTCCTTGAAGGGGCTCCCACTGGCCAGTCTGGGATGGTTAGGGCACAAAAATCAATGAGAACTCTGGGTAATGACCCATCAGTAACACAGGAATGTGTGAGTCCAGACTGATGGGAGGAGGGGAGAGAAGAGGCAAGAGCCCGCTGTCTGGTGGGTGTGCCTTGTGGACGTGGAAGATGACCGTCTGCAGGGCTGGCGGGCAGCACCACAGTGGGTGGAGGCGCTGGGTCATCTGAGGCCAGGGTGGCGGATGTCACAGTGTCTTTCCCAGAAGTGCCCACGGCAGGGGGAGGGGCTTTGAGTGAACACACCTGGCGGGCACCTCTGTCCAGGTGATCAGGGTGGGCAGTCGGCCTTGTGTGCAGTGTCATCCCCTTGCTGTCCTCCCCAAACGTGGAAATGTCACCCTGGGGATGACACGCACACACACAGGGGACAGGGAAAGGCGTGGCCCATCCAGTCCAAGGGCCTGGTGAGCGCTGACCAGCCCAGTGTTTGTCCCGGGGCCCCGAGCTCGCCTCTCCGTGACCGGCACTGACCCACATGGGCTGTGCCAGGGTCCCTCGCTGTGGGGGAAAGCGTGGAGGTGGCGGCGCAGCTGGGCGCGTGTACAGCGTTAGCAGTTAGGGGTCCAGGCGAAGGAGGCAGGGGGCCACTGTTCTGGGGGTTCCTTAGATACAGGACAGCCCTCCCTCCCTGTGTGGGCGCCCTTGGCCGGCGCCAGCGCCTCTGTGTGAGAGCATGGTTCCCACTGCTGCTTCTCTCCTGAGCTCCACTCAGACATGGTGTCGAGAGGCCTCATGTTCTCTCTCTCCTGCGTCGCTGCCGCTTCAGGCCGAATGACTCCTGCTCCCCAGGGTCCAGGCACATCCTGCCAACACCAGCGGTTCTCCAGACAGAGCTGGGGTCTGGATCAGGATCGGGTGCCCTGGGTCTACCTGGGGGGCATCCATCCACGCAGCACCGAGGTCTCCCAACGGTGCAGGTAGATTCCGGGCCCCGCGTGCCCTCCTGTCCCCTTCCACAGCTCCAGGACTGGCCCACTGTCCTGTCCCCTTCGTCCCCACGGGCCTATGCTGCTGCTTCTTCCCTTGTTTGTCTGGACCTCACCCCTTGGGAGGAGGATGGGAGGGCGGTTCTGTGGGGTGACCCTTACGTCGGCTCAGCTCCGGGGTTTCTTGGGGTCAGACTGGGGAGGTGGGCTTTTGGGAGGAAACCCTTCTCGTCCCCTTGTCGGGGGTCTGGGACATCTGTGGGGCTCATCCACCTGGGGAGTGTGTCCACGGTGTCCCACCGGCAGGGACCGTTCCCTCTGCCTCCTAGGCTCCTAGGAAATGAGTCCTGAGGCCCAGCGAGGAGCATTTCTGGTGAGTGTTAGAGCCACACAGTGGACAGTGAACCTCAGGGCTGCAGATACCCCGTCCCTCCGTCCTCAGCGTCCGCCCAGGGGCTCTGCCCCCACAGCTGTGCCTGGGCTGATCTCACGGGGAGGGTTTCTCCTCCTCCTTTTATAGCATTCTACTTTCACTGGAACTCTTCTGTTTAATGGGAATTCTCCTGAATTCTCCCTGAATTCTCCTCCCTGTGTTCACTCATGGGTCTGGGCTCATGGAGATTTCTTTTATTCTTGGGTTAGAATTTCATTCTACCCACAACACACTGACATTTGTCCTCACCTGGGAGGGTCACGGCCCGTCTCCTCTTATTTTGGCAGCCAGGGCCGCGACCTGAAGCTGTGCGTGTGGGACCTGGCGGAGGGCAGGAGCGCCGTCGTGGACTCCGTGCTCTTGGAGAGCGTGGGCTTCTGCAGGGGCTCTGTGCTGGCTGGGGGCCTGCAGCGCTGGATGCTGGCTGTGCCGGGGAGAGGCATCGATGAGGTGAGTGGGTCCACTCACCCTTGGCCCCTGGCTGCAGGAATGCTGTGCCCTGAGCGGCTCCTCAGGCCAGCCTTGGCCTGGTCACCTGAGGTGGCCCCGGCGCTAGGGGTCGGGAAAGGGGCCCGAAGTGGGCCAAGGTCCCTGGGAGGCCCTGGCACCCAGCCAGGAGCAGCACAGGATGGACAAGGTCAGGGCCCGAGGCTGTCAGGGGCCTTGGGAGCAGGCAGGCATGGAGGGAAGCCCCAGGCAGACCCCATGAGGTCGAGGTAGGCCTCAGAGTCAGGACAGCAGGGGAGGGCGGCCTTTTGGGGTCAGAGCTGGGCACTGGCGTGAGAGGTCTTGGGCGGGGCTGAGACGCAGGGTGTAAGGGCTGGCACCAGGGTGGCAATCGCAGTCACAGATGAGCGGGGCCCGTCAGAGGACAGGGCTCCTGGGAGCAGTGGGTGGGATGGAGCCCCAAGGTCACTGTCAGATGGAGTTCAGGCTGAGTGTCCAGCAGTGATCTGTGGCAGGGACTGGTCAGTCTGGACAGTGGTGTTCACACCCCAGGGACAGAAGAGGCAGAATCCCCAGGGGAAGCAGAGCCCAGGACAGGGTGCCGGCGGGGAGTGCCGAGGGCAGGGGGATGGGGGTGCTCGAGGCAGTGGGGGAAGGAGCCCCAAGTGCAGCGGGACGGCCTGGTGGGTGGGGGCCTGGGGTACATGTGCAGGGGGAGGGAGGCCCCTGCCTACCGCCCACGCCCCGTCCTCCCCGTGTCCCCTGCTGCCCTGTGGGCCTGTGCGGCGGGCGGGGCTGGGCAGGGACGCAAGCCTTGCACCCGGGAAGTTTGGCCCCTACCCAAGAGGAGTCGTGAGTCTTAAAGCAGATTCAGCTCATAAATAATGAGGCAGGAACAGGCATCTATTTGTTCATGATGGCGTTTAAGTCACCAATTAGGAGCTACATGCGATTTTCTTGCCAGTTTGCCAAAAACCTGTTAAAAGTTTTATTAATGTGAAAAGAGAGGGCTCTGCTTTCTCCTGGTGGCAGCAGCCGGGTGGCGCCGAGCCTCCTCAGTGGTGGGGGCCGGACCACACTTCCGCTGAGGTTGCCTTCTGCTTCCCCCGCCAGCCTGGCCCGAGACTGCTCGTCCCCTCTGCTTCTCTCCGGCTCCCCAGCTTCTGGTACACCACCACCCCCCCGCCCGGGAGCCACAGGTCTGGGAACCTTGCATATCCTGGGAAAAGGGCTGTTTTCCATGTTCCCACCTGGAATCAGTGCCACTGGCCTGTGCCCAGACAGAGCCAGGCCCAGCCGTCTGGGTGGCCACACTTGCCCGCACCAAACATTTTTCCTTCTGGAAACAAAACTTGCCCTTGAATGCCAGGTGGAAGCATCCCGGTGTGAGGGAGGCCCCGGCAGAGTGCGGAGCCCCTCCTGGGACCACAAGGACCAAGGGGCACTTGTTCTGGATGCCAGCACTGCGCCCCCTCTCGTGGCGCCTAGCCCAGGCCTGGGCTGCCCTGGTGTCGCCCTCACTGTGGGCCACTCGCCGCTGCCCGATCCCCCCGCCCTCGCGCCTCTCCTCACTGCCACCGGAGGGGTCTTCCTGAGCCCCCGGGTCAGTTGTGGGGGCATCCCTCTCTGACCCTGAACCCCCCTCCCCCATCGCCCAGCAGCTTGTCCTCCTGACGTAGTGACGTTTTAGGAAGCTGGCGTTGGAGCAGAAATAGGAAGGCAGGCACCCAGCCCCCAGCGCCATGTTCCTTGACCTTCTAGGTCCCCCGCCTTGGCCGGGACGGGCTTGGGTGCCTGAGGCCCAGCCAGTCCCCACCCCTGCCTCCCTCCCGCTGACCTCAGAGGACAGAAGGGCTCCGAGGGCCCCCTCCTCTTTGGTTTGCTCGGTCACTTCTGGGCCACACTCCATGCCACCGTGTCCTCCTGTACCTCCTTCATTTTGCTGGAGCTTCCCCTGAGCTTCGTGGGTGCTACGGGAATTCCTTTTAGCAGCCTCTAATTCATGGCGGGATGACACTCACGTCACTTAGGTCCTTTTCCGTCTCTTTGGGGCAGTGAGAACAAGGTGTCTGGGGTAGATGCTGGCCCTGCAGGCAACGTGATACGGGCGGAGGGGGCTGTGTGTGCATGTGTGTGGGCGTGTGTGTACACGCATGTGCACGTGCGTTAGTGAGAGCAGCAGCAGGGCTACACCCGCCCTACACTGTGTATTTACACCTTGAGTTCACCCTGGGGTTTCCTCCTGGGGGTTCTGTGCCCCAGGTGTCAGAAGTGGACCAGCAGGTGTAGGTTCTGTCCCCTCGATGCCCCATCACGTGTGGACCTCAGATCCCTCATCTGCAAACCTGGGGCTGCCCCGTGCCGACGAGGGGCGCCCTGCAGCTCTGCGGGGCACACACTGTTGTTGGTGGAGCGTCCCCAGGAGGGTGGCCGGAGCCACCAGGTGGGTACATGTCACCCAGCCAGGCGCAGGAGGGGCTGTGTCAGCGTCAGGCGCACACGGTGGAGGAGCAGGCGCTGGGGCCCCAGGTGTGCAGGTCTGGGTGCCATGCGACAGTCCTGGAGGGCTCAGGGTCATCCACGTGTGGGGCCCGACAGGGAAGGAGTGCCAGGAGGAGGGCGGGAGGCCGAGTGAGCTGAGCCAGCGCTGTGGGCCAGGCCGCCTGCTTGGCCAAGAGGTCAATGCAGAGGAGGCCTGAGGTGGCTGCGGGGCAGTGACACCACTCAAGGGACCTGCCAGTCACTCATGAGTGACGTGTGCATTCCACACAGCCCGGCAGTCCCCGAGCCCAGGAGCCCGTGGGTCAACGCGGGAGGCACTGCCTGGGTTCCCGAAGGCGCAGACAGGCCCATAGTGGCCGGGCTGAGGCCTCAAGAGTCTCCTGTTTGTGCAGCACAGACTTGACTTGGCTCTGGCCCAGCTCAGCTTGTTTTCCTACTGTCAGGTTCAGATTCTGGAGATGCCGTCCAAGACGTCAGTGTGCTCCCTGAAGCCCGAGGCACAGGCCAGGCTGGGCATGCCCATGTGCCTGCAGCTCTGGCAGGTAAGGCCCAGCGCCCGCCAGCCACGCCCACCGACCACACCTGCCGGCCACGCCCGCCAGGTGTGAATCATGCCCATTAGGGACTTGGTTCCTCATCACCTACGGGCACTGGCCCCCGGGAGGCGTGTGCACAGCGTCCTTCTCAGCCTTGGTGTCCCCAGCCCACCAGCCCTCCTGCTGCGAGGACGCCTACAGACCCTTTGGGGATGCTGGGCTTGTCCTCGACTTCGCAGGGCGGTGTGGGAGACAGCGACCCCCTCCTGGGGGAGCCACATGCTCCTCTCTGGTCTGCTCACCGGCGCGGCCTGGTGTGGGGCCGGGAGGGGGTGCTGACTAACCCTGCAAGCCTGCACGGCCCCTGCGTCGTCAGGATTAATTTTTGTTACTTCTTTGCCTTGTTGAGGCTGGAGTGGGCTTAATGTGCTGGCTTTCCCTGCGGCCACACTTGGAATTTCTGATCCGCGCCATTTCCTTCTTTCTTGGCTGTTCTCTCTGATTAGAGAGGGTCTGGAGGCATCTCCTGGGGCTGCGGCAGAAGCCGGGGGGCAGCGGAGTCACAGGCCTGAGTCCCTGCAGGATGGGTTCTGGCTCTGGGGCTGAGCGCGAGGCCTGGGAGGGACCCTCCTGACCAGAGGGGCAGCTTCCCACCCACAGCGGTCAGCACCAGCTCAAAATGGGCATCTACTCCTGGGGGCAGCAGAGCAGATGGTCCGGTGCATTCATGTGGAAAGAGTCTCGGCAACGTCTTTACAGCTGCAGAAGCTATGGGGAGCAGGTCACTGACCAGGGCTGTCCCGGACCGCTGCCTACAGCCTGTTTTTCAGCTCCGAGCAGCTCACCTGTGCCTCCTCAGAGCTGCCCCGGGCTGCCTGGGACCAGGGGGAGGCTGTTCCTGCCCCTGCTGTGACTCTCCATACGAACCCGGCCAGGCTCGCATGGTTTGGAGGTGTCTGTGTGCCCGCAGGGTCCCTGGACCCAGCTCTTGTCCCTCCAGGGCCCTGCCCTGTCTTGCAGTTGGTGTCCCTGCCATCTGTGAACTGAGAGAAGCCCATGGGGGAGGGGCGTGAGGAAGTGGGGGCTCTGAGACTCACCTGGATGGCAAAGCTGCTGGTGCCAGCAGGCAGGGTGGGGGGGCGCCTGGAGGGGCAGCGGAGGCTGTGGAGGTGGCCTGGTGCTCACAGGCCCCGGGTGGGACGGGGCTGCATCCGCTCACCCTCCCTCCCTGGAGATGCTGTCATTGCCTAATCGTGTAAGAATTCCATCAGAAAAATTTGCAGAAATGGGATGTACAAACTTGTCAAGGTAATTGACGTGGTTGACAGAAGGACAAATCGAGTTGTGTTAGTTGATACCGATCCAGCGCAAAGCATCCTGTTAAGAAAAGTCTATGCTGATTTGAAATGTCCCTTTATTCCTCGCCAAGCCTGGAGGTCCAGGTTATAGCTTATTGATCTGAGTGTGGCAGAGTGGCCCAATGTGGGATTCCTTTCTGAAACATTCAGAGATTTCTTGTTTTGCTCCTGAGAGTGGATGGCCTGTGTTTTTAGGATGATTGTCATGTAGGAGGTCAGAGGTTGTCCACACCAACCCTCAGAGCAGGTCCTCCAGTGTCCCCCCCATGCCCCCAGCTAAGGGCTCCCCGGGGAACCTCGAGGTGCTGGGGGGTGCCTCGGGCTGGCACACCCGGGGTGGGGACAGGAACGCAGAGCGAGCAGAAGTCAGCCTGGCACCAAGGGTGTGGTCGCCGGAGGACTGAGGCCCCAGAGCCCTGACCCGCCTGCAGGGTCTATCCTGGGGGGCCGCAGGGACCCTGTGTGCCAGGAGAGAATGTGGAGGGGCCTCAGTGCAGGGACAGAGCCTGGCACGGGGCCCTGTGGCTGGTCTGGCTCCTGCCCTGGCTGCCCTGTGTGCCTGCACAGGGGGCTCAGTGGTGTGCAGCCCCTGCTCCAGCCTAGGCACTCAGAGCTCCCAGACCATAGGCAGTGGGGGAGCCCTGAATGCAGGAGGAACATGGGGGTGGGGGCTGAGGAGCAGGCTGGGCCAGGCAGTGCGGTGGGAAGCTAGTGGGAGGACACAGCAGTGCCCCAAGGGGGATGGACCCAAGGGGCCCTGGCAAGTTCCTCACAGCTGCTTTCTTGGACTCCTCCTTCCTGCTTGTTTTTGGGAGCACATGTTATCATCAGAAAAAAGGGCTTGTGGGAGGCATCCTCCAGATCCCAGAGCTGGTCTGCACGGGGCTCCCCTGGCTCCCCTCACTCTGCGGGGCCCTGAGACATACCCCTCACACCAAGCATGGCGAGCTCTGCTTCCTGGGGTTCAGGACGTAGGCAGCGTCCACTCATGTTAGACACTCACGGTGTGCAACACCTGGGCATGGAGCCCCTCTGGGTGGGCAGCGAGCTCCAGCAGGTGGGCCAGGAGGGCCCGCCCGGGTGCTGTCGGCCACGCCTAGGCACGCGGCTCAGCACCAGCCTTGCCTGCCAGCAGCGGGCCCCCATTGGAGTTGCAGGCGACCCTGGAGGCAGCCTTGCTGGCGGCCCCCAGGCCCTGTGCTCACCGCTGGCCATCCAGGGTTTGAGGGCCGCAGGCTGAGCTCCTGGCCTCGGGAAATTCTCCGCTGGCAGGGGGCGCTTGGTCGTTTCTGAGCCCTGGGAGCTCAGTGGAGAGCAAAGGTGCCGGGTCCTGGCGGCGGTCCCGGGACTGGGCACCAAGCACGGGGCGGCCGCTCTCTGTCGGTGCCAGGCCGACCCAGGGTCCCCATGCTCCCCTGCAGGCGGCTGCGCAGCCCTCTGACCCGCGCCCTCATCCATCACGCGGCTCGGCCGGCAAGGCGCTGACTCTGCAGCCTTGACGGTTGGGGGGCTTCCGCGGCGACGTTGACAAAGTACAGAAGGTTCATTTTTCATTGAGACGGAGCTCGAGATTTTCTTTGGCCAGCAGTTCTAGACAGGTGGCTGGCCCCACCCAGGGGTGGCCGCACGTCTTGGCCGGTGGGAAGGAGTGGGAGGACCAGCCAGTGTCCCAGACCCCGACGGCAGGCACCCCATCCAGCCCGCACTGGCCCCAGTCTGGGTGTCGGCCCCCTGGGGGTGTGCAGACCCCCCAGGGCTCAGTGGGGAAGGCGGCCTATCTCAAGCTCCTTCTCCTCCAGAAGGCCCGGGACCCCCGAGCATCCCCCAGCTGACAGCGAGCTGTCCCCGCAGGCTGACTCCAGTCCCCGCCCTCTCCTCCTGGCTGGCTACGAGGACGGCTCAGTGGCCCTGTGGGACGTCTCCTCACGGAAAGTGTGCAGCCGCGTCTCCTGCCACACGGAGCCCGTCATGGGTCTGGACTTCGACTCCCAGGAGGCCAGGGGCGTCTCAGGCTCTGCGGAGAAGGCGCTGGCCGTCTGGAGCCTGGATGAGCAGCAGGCCCTGCAGGTCAGTGGGCCAGGCCCGAGGTGTCATTTATCCTGCTCTGCACCAACAGTCTGATGGGCTGGAACAATATTTAGGCATGAAGAGGACTTGTGGCAGGTCCGCAGTTAATTAATCATCGGACCCGGCGCGGGCGGGCCTGGCGGGCGGCAGTAGAGGGGCTGGCGCTCGTGAGCCATTCACAGGGTTTGGGTTTCTCTCAGACCTTGGCTAATAGCGGTCACGTCTCGTCCATCTAGAGGAAAGGCATGTAGAATCCAGGACTGTGCAAGCCCGTTTGCAAAACTCAGAGGAATTTGGTCAGTAAGGAACTGATCAATCAAAAAGAAAAAGAAAAAAACCCAAACCCTACATGGAGAAATCCCTTAGTGAGGCCCCTGTGGCTGTCTGCAAGCTGCCCGGGGGCAGTGGGAGGGCTGTAACGGCTCAGTGGCTTCCCATCCCACGTGGCTGGGGGGCCCTTCGGGGCCACATCTGGGTGCCCAGTGCTCAGCCCTGTTGGGAGGGGGGGATGGAGTTGGCCGGGAGGGGAGCCTCCTGGCGAGGCCTCAGACGGGTGAGGTCCTGGGGAGTGAGGTGCTGGGTGTGCCCTGTGCCTGTCAGCCCCCTGAGGGTGGCCTGAGTGCACACTGGCTTCTGGGCGGGGGTGCCCCCATTAGCCAGGAAGCCTCAGAGAAGGCTGAGACCTGACCACGGCCGGCTCTGCGAGCCCAGGTCTGGGGGGGGAGTGGGGCCCCAGTGGGGAGCTGTGTATCCCACCTCCTGGAGCTCTGGAGGACAGGGCCTGTGGCTGTGCTCTCTACAGGGGCTGTGTGGTCCAGGCTTCCCTGCAGACAGGAGACCGCAGGAAGAGGGCACCTCTCGGGCCCTCCCCAGATGGGAGGCCTTGCCCAGCAGCCCAGGGCCCCCACAGCCAGGGAAGAGGCTCTGTGCACTTGGGTGGGTGGGAGAGGGCAGGCATGGGTGAAAATCGGGAGAGACTGCCATGCCCAGCGGGCATTGCCATGCCCTGGGTGCAGGATAGCGAGAGGCAGGGCTATCAGGGGTGGGTGAGGGGTCCTGGGCAGGAGCTAGGGGCCGAGGGCGGACTCAGCAGGGAGACCTTCCGTGCGGCAGCTGGAGGGACTGCTCTAGCTTCCTAAAAAACACAGTCCATGGGAGGACCAAGCCAGAACCAGAGCGAGTGGCCATGGCTCCAGGGTCTGGGAAGGGTCCTGAGGGGGGAGCAGCCCTGTGGAGTCCCGGGGAGGGGGGAGGGAGAGGGAGGGAGGAGTCATGTGACACGAGGACAAGGCAGGTGTTCCAACTTCCTTGACATCACCCCCTGCCCCCCACGCCCCCCCCACCACTGCAGACCAGCCTGTGCCACGCTCGCCTGACTTGCAGTAAAGCAGCTTCCCGTCCGTCTTCCTGTCCTGTGTCCCAGGGAGTCCACAGAGGCCCTGCAGGATGGGGTCAAACAGGCCTCCCTGCAGGGCTGGGGCCGGCTGTGGGGGTGGAGCTTCTCCAGCCTCCATCCCAGAGGAAGCATCTCCAAGGCCTTGAAGTCCTGGATGTGGGTGGTGGGAGTGGAAGTCACCATGGTGCTCATCTTTAGAAATGGGGCGGAGCCACGTGGTGCTGGGTCTTCATGTTCTGAGCCATCAAGGACACAGAGCCTGGCCAGGTGGGCATCGGGGTTCCCCCCACACCCTCCTCTGCTCCTGCCTGGTGGGAACCAGGCAGCGACCCCCACCCCCATGAGGTCCAGTGCTCTGTCCTGCTGTGGCTTCAACTTCAGCCCAACTTTGCAAATGCCTAGAGACCCAGGTGGCTCTCCTGAGGGCCCCACTGACTGCAGCGCCCCCAGGCCCTGCCCCCAGGACCCTGGGAAGAGGCCCCTCCTGCCGTCCTGGCGCAGGTCGGCCTGGTCTCCCCTGGCCTGTTGGAGAAACAGCTGCAGGAACTTCAGACTTAAATTTATGGGGCATGTTCCAGCTCAGAGCTGGAGGTTCACTGTGCATATGAATTGGAAAGTCAGAGCATAGGGAGGCCAGGCCAGCCGGGAGGTTGGTGGAGGCCGTGCCGCGGCCAGGGCCTCTCTCAGCGTGCATCCCAGGAGGCGCCGCTCCTCCCTCCGACCGCCCACTGTGGCCTCGCTGGAGACATCCATGTCCCCAGAGGCCCAGACACCTTCAGGTCCTGGAACGCAGGCCTCAAGGAGGAGGTGTCAGGGCCTCGAGGGCCTCAGCATCGCGGTGTCCGCAGGCACCTCTCCCTGGGCCCTCGGTGCCGCAACTGGCCCTGAGGCGCTGGCCGTGGAGCCACGTGGGCAAAGATGTGCCTTACCTCGCGGCAGCAGCTCTAATGAGCCCAAATCAATCTCCCTGGGCGGGTGGGCGGGCGGGCGCTGCAGAGGCGCAGATGGGGCTCCTGCGTGGAGTGAGGGTAATGGGAACCAGATGGGGCCGTGCTGCGCGCGCATTCCTGGCACCTGAGGTCATGTGCTGCGAGAGCCACTGGTGGCCAGGATCCTTCCTGGAGGGTCCTGGTCCGAGACGGGCTTGGCCAGAGGCCGCGGCGGTAACTGGAGCCTTCGGCCACCCTCTCTAGGACGTTGGACGCTCACCCACCTGTAGGGGCTGCTCGCTCTGCTCCCCTCGAGCCCGGGGTCTGGGCCTTGGCTGTCGTCAGACACAGGTGGTGTACAGACCTGCCCTCCCTCCCACACTTGGGGCAGGGTCCACGGCCTTGAAGCAGGGGCTGATTTACGGCCAGCGGTATTTCTAGGCCCTGAAGTAATAACTAGGCCCCCACCCCAGCCAACCCAGGCTGGAGTCAGACGACCACTCCCCACCCACCACGCCCACGGCTGGTTGGCCAGGCGTCCCCTCCTCCCCGCTGCGTGGCCGCTGCGCGCCTGCTCCCCAGCCCTGCTGGGAGCTTCCCTCTAAAGTGTCAGCAGCTGGTGACACTTGGGCTGGTGCGAGGGAGACCGTGGGGCCCCGAGCTGAGGAGCTATGGGCACACCCCCACCCCCACCCCCACACACACATCTCGGGACACCATGGGCGGGGCTTCGGCCGCCTTGACCACACACGGGTGCTGTGGCCCCCGATAGGACTGGTCTCTTCCAGTCCAGGTCCCCACTGAAAGGGCCTTGTGCCTTGATTCTGAGCTTCCAGGAGGGGCTGTGAGGCTGGGGGCGCATCACTCCTGTCCCCTTTCCCCTGGGCCGTCCTGGGCATCTCAGCCCCTCCCAGGTGGCAACACTGGCATGGATGTGCTCCGCTCCGCACCCGACTCTCAGCCAGCCACACAAAGACCACTGCTCAGGCTGCTCTGCAACTCCCCAGCCACCACCTGGGCTCCCGGCTCCAACAGCAGACAGCAGATTTGGGGAGCCCTTTACTCCCTGGGAAACATCCCCATTGTTAACAAATCCACCTTGAAGCAGGGCCCCGAGTGGGTTCTGGCACACCCACTGCTCCGAGCCCAGGGCAGAGTTCCTGGGAGAGGAAGAGTTGGGGGCTGTGACAGTCACCTTGTCCTTGCCCATGAGTTGGGGCTCAGGCTGACGCACCCCTGCTGCGGGCACACGTGTGGTCTTTGCCTTCTCATGCGGGCATGGCTGCACCAGCTTCCAAGGAAGGGGGCGGTGGGGGTGAGGGCTGTGCTGGGCACCCACCCAGTGAGTGGGTTATGGCTGCTTGTGTGCAGCACAGACAGGAAGCACTGAGCCTGGATTCCTCTGGACCAGAGCACTGGAGTGGCAGAGAGCGCGGGACATGCGGGGATGCTGCTGGTCGCCATGGACGGAGAAGGGGCCCGGGACATCACGGGCCTGGGCACTGGACAGAGGCCGCAGGAAGGCAGGGCAGGTGTGCGTGTTGGGGCTGGATGGGTCGCCGCAGGGGCACTGCCCATGTGCTGGCTGCACTGACCTTTTTCAGTTATTTGTGATTGCATCCCTGTTTTATCTGCAGGACTGTCCTGTCCATTCCTGACCAGGCTTACGTTTGTTTTCTTTAAACATCTTTTCCCCATTTCCCGTCTACCTTTCTCTTCCTCCCCTGAGTCCTCCAGGCTCGATGTGCAGCTCTGACCGGGATTCATCACACTCACTTCCGGGCGCCCGATTTTTCTTTGTTCTCTGACTGCGGAGCTGATCAGAGTGTTTTTATGTTTCCAAATGTTTGATTCTTTCCCCAGTTATTTTTTATTTCTAGGCTTCTAACTTGATCCATTTGTGGTTGGAGAACCAGTTCTGAGTGATAGCAGCTCCCTGAAATGCCAGTAGGTTCCCGTGGCCCCCGTGCTTGGAAAGAGGTATTTCTGCTGCCCGCCACCCAGCTGCGCCTGCCCCTCAGGCAGCCGTGTGGTTCATGTGGGCCACGTGGGTCGAAAGCCATGCCTGCCCCGGCCTCTGGGGGTGCTCTTGCTGGGTCTATCTTGGTGACTTTCCTGGGTCCTGTGTGTTCTTGGTCTGCATTTTGAATCTTCCTGGGGGGTTGAACCCTTGTTATCTCTGGGAAGGATTTTTGCCTGAAAGCGCATTTCAGCAGCGCTTCACATGGCTCAGGCCAGGTGTCTTTTGGCTACTTCCTTCTGTAGCTTTTTTTCCATCTTTCACCTTCAGCCTCCCTTCACACACAGGCGTCCCCCTCGTGGGCCAGCCGCGCACACGACCTCATTGCACGGGTTCTGTTTTGTCCCGTGCGCGCTGCCTGGCCGTCTTGTCGGGCCCTCTAGTGGGGCTCTGCTTTTTCATGCTTTGCGACAACCTCCGCCTTTTCTCTGGAGCGCTTGGTTTGCTTCCTTCGTGTGCTTTGAAGACACGTGGTCTCAGGTGACCCCCGTCTGCTGGGGACTCGCGTCTGGTCCTCACTCCTGGTCACCTCGTGGGGCTTCTCCTCGGCCGCTCCCAAGACGTTCTTTTTATCTGTGGTTTTCAGTGCGTGACCTCCCTGAGTGACATTGTACCATGGCCCTCGAGGCTCTGGTCAGTTTTCTCTCTTCTTCAGGTCAGATAATGTCCATTGATAATGTCCCCTAGTTTACAGACTTTTAAAAAATAATAATTTCCGGCTTCCCTGGTGGCGCAGTGGCTGAGAGTCTGCCTGCCGATGCAGGGGACACAGGTTCGTGCCCCGGTCCAGGAGGATACCACGTGCCACGGAGTGGCTGGGCCCGTGAGCCATGGCCGCTGAGCCTGCACGTCCGGAGCCTGTGCTCCACAACGGGAGAGGCCACAACAGTGAGAGGCCCATGTACCGCAAAAAAATAAATAAATAAATAATAATAATAATTTCCAATCTGCTGTTAAGCCTGTCCTACACATTTTTCACGTCAGTTATTAGCTTTTCAGTTCTACATTTTCTATTACTGTGCCTTTTTTTTTTTAACAAAAGACTCTATTTTTCGAGCAGTTTTAGGTTCACAGCAAAATTGAGAGGAAGGTACAGAGATTTCCCATATACCCCCAGCCCCCCCACTATCGACATCCCCCCACAACAAGTGGGACATTTGTTACAATCGATATAACTGCACTGACACCTCATCATCACCCAGAGCCCTTGGTTCACATCAGGGGTCACTTCTGGTGATGTACATCCTATGGGTTTGGACGAATGTATAATGACATGTGTCCAGATGTGCAGTGGTATCTGTTTGTTGTTATTTGCATTTCTCTAATGACATACGATGTGGAGCATCTTTTCACATGCTTAGTTGCCATCTGTGTATCTTCTGTGCTGAGGTGTCTGTTCAGGCTTTTTGCCCATTTTTAAATTGGGTTGCTCATTTTCTTAAGAGTTCTTGTGTATTTTGGGTAACAGCCCTTTATCAGATGCGTCTTTGCAGATACTTTCTCTTAGTCTTTGGCTTGTCTTCTCATTCTTTCAACAGTGTCTTTACAGAGCAGAAGTTTCTAATTTTAGTGAAGTCAGGTTATCAATTGTTTCCTTTATGGATTATGCTCTGGTGTTGTATCTAAATACAAGGTCACCTAGGTTTTCTCCTGTCGTCATCTAGGAGTTTTATAGTTTTGCAATTTACATTTAGGTCTTTGGTCTATTTTGAGTTGATTTTTGTGAAGGTGGCAGGTCTGTGTCTGGATTCGTTTCTTCTCATGTGGACGTCCAGTTGTTCCAGCACCGTTTGTTGAAAAGGCTACTTTGCTCCTGTGTCAAAGGTCACGTGTTTATGGGAGTCCATTTCTGAGCTCTTTTTTCTGTTTCACTGATCCGTTTGTCTCTTCTTCCACCAACATCCATGGTCTTGATTCCTGTAGCTTCACAGCAAGTTGTGAAGTTGGTCCTCCCGCTTTGCTCTTCACCTTCACAGAGTGTTGGCTGTTCTGAGTTGGTTCTGAATTTGCATTTCTCTGCTAATAGATCCTACCTGTTCACTCATCAAGACAATTTTTTGGTAATTATTTGCATTTTCTTTCATTTTTTGGAACATATTTAAATATTGCTTTAAAGTCTTCGTCTGATATGTTCCACACCTGTGCCGTTCTGGGCTGGTTTCCATTAACTGCTTTTTTTCCTACTCCTTTGGGTGTCTAGTAATTTTTGTCTGTGCCAGACATTGTACTGATAGAGATGGAGACTGGATTCTCTTACTTTGCAGAGCAATCACTGTCAGCCCTGCGGCTGTTCACCTGCACCATGGGCTTGGCTTCCACTCCGTCAGGCAGTACGTGGGGCCCAGGGTCATCCCAGGCTCCTGTAATGCATGGGACTCACCTTCCAAACTGTACCTCCCCTTCGCACTTGTGGGGCTTGGTTTCCAGCTTCATC
Source organism: Delphinapterus leucas (assembly GCF_059928025.1). NCBI lineage: Eukaryota > Metazoa > Chordata > Mammalia > Artiodactyla > Monodontidae > Delphinapterus > Delphinapterus leucas. The sequence continues at coordinate 27,044,819 of NC_143142.1, read as the reverse complement.
ATGGTTGGCCAGAGTAGGCCCAACCAGGGCGTGATGCCTACCCTGCAGCGCGGCCACGCGGGGTCTCATCTGGTCTTGTGTGGACACACAGATGTCACCCTCGGCTGCTGGGTCCAAGATCACTGTTGATCTCTTGTATTCGTTCCCTTTAACCCTGCAGCAGCCACTGGCCGGCTAACCTTGTGTGGTGCCCTGAGTGGGCACAGCCCAGCCCTCACAAGGACTCGTGGGACCCACATGGCCTGCAGTCCCTCCCCCAGCCCCCTCCATGCTGCTGCCTCACCCCACGGGTTCCAGCGGCCCCACCCTCTGATCACCTCCTTGGCTTCACATGGCCGCTGTGCTCCACCTGGACTTTGCGGCCAGACATTCCGCCAGCAGAGAGCTACTGGGCCTCTGGGAGGCTCCCCTGTCAGCTGCCCTTCCCACCGGTGTTGGTGCCTGGACTCAGTCACGCAGTGTCTTTTGTCCAGTTGGTGGTTGTTGGCAGCACGCAGAGTGGTCTGGCACCAGCTGCCCATCACAGCCACCTCCTGTAGTCCCAGCTTCATGAAGGGTGTCTGTTTGTCTGCTGAGCAGACATTCGCGGCTTCTCGTTGTGAACTGTGCACACTCTGTTGCTGTCAAGTGGGGCACAGTCTGTTCGAGTGCTCCCTGGTCCCCAGGGTGGGCCCCAACTCTCTCGTCTGCTGGCTCCCGGGGTTTCTTGGCCAGTCATTCTTTTGGTGTCTCTCACGTTCACAGCACACATTTGGCTTTAACTTTGGAATCCAGTCAAAAGTCTGTTGAGTATATTTTTATTCCTTTTCAGAGAAATACAAGGGCAAATATTAGGAAACGATTACACCTGGGTGGGGAGAGGAAGTGAGGTTGTTCTGTCAGCACCTCAGTGGGTGTCAGATAATCTCCGTAGAATGAGGCTGACTGTTGTATCTTCGACCCAGATGACAAAGATGAGCAGATCAGTGAACTTCACACCCGTCTCTTTTGCTGCCGTCCTGTATTTCTGTTAGTTACACAACCGGTTCTGTAGCCTTGATCCCTGTATTGTCTCAGGCCTAATCCTGCAGGGGACTACGTTCCCTACTCTCTGCCAGGCTACTTGCTGCCATTCCCCTGTTTTCTCCTGAGAGACTGGACCTTATTTCCTAGTTCTCGAGGAAGAGCTGATGGGACGCATCCCCTGGGTTCTTACATGTTCACAAATGCTCGTCTGTTGTTCTCATACCTGAGCGACAGTTTGGCTGGATATAAAATTCTCAGGCCTCCCCTCCTAGCTTCGCAGGCGTCACCCCACTGTCTGGCCCAGACCTCGCCCAGACGTGGCCATGGGCCATTCTGCCCTCACAGTTGACTTGATCCTTTTGCCTGACAAAAGGACTAATTAGCTTTGCGTCCAATGACGTTATCAAGCGCATCTTCCTGTGACCACCCTGTAGGCTCTCTGTGGATCCTAAGACTTCAGTTTCTAGAAGCAAGAACAGATTTTCTAAACGGCAAAGGTCAGAGCAGCTGCGCGGCCTTCCACGTCTGCTGTTTCTCCAGTGGCCGTGCCTCTGTCCCCAGGTTGGGTCACACCTGCCTTTGCTGTCTCTTCCGATTCCCCTTGCTTCTGCAGTGTTTGCTTCTCTCGGTGCCTGTGGATCAGCCTCCCTCCTCTGGGTTTGCTCTCCTGGTTCTTGTTTTATGGAGATCATTGCTTCATGCAGTTCTGTTTTGCTGATTTGCAAAAGTGCCTGGTGAGTGTCTGGTTGCTTCCAAGGAATGCTGCCATCTTTCGCTGAGTTTCTTTCCTCCTTTTCCCTGTGTTGTCTTTGAAAAATGAATGACTCTCCCTGAGGCTGCTCTGGCCCAACAGGAGGTGAATTTGCAGAGAAAGGGGAGCTGCTGTGGGCACACCAGCGACCCCGGGGCAGCAAGGACTCCTGGTGCCCAGGGCTGGGCCAAGACAGGATGGGTGGAAGGACGTGGCCATTTGGGTCATCACGACGATGGCCAAGTGTGTGTTGTCAACGTGGGGCAGAGCTGCCAGATGGCCCCACAATGGCTGCACATCCAGCCCCGGGTGGCCTTCCCCCTTGCATGCCACGCAGGGCTGCCCTGCCCCCGGCTTTGCTGAAGGTGGGGTTTGCGTTCCTTCTGCTCCTTCTGCTTTGGGTGCGGTGAGTTTTCGTGAGAGAGGACCCACTGACCTTGCTGCTGTCCAGTGGGCAGTGCTGCCTGGAGGCTGGGGGGCAGTATTTCCTTGGGGAGGGGCCCAGGCCGCAGTCCACTGAGGCCTGTCCTGTCTCAACCCGAGGGTCTGGCCAAGGGCAGAGGTCACCTGTGCTGGCTCCAGGAGGTGGCAGTAAGTTGGCAGGAGCCCTTGGCTCCCTGTTCCTGACGGGGGCGTCCTGGTAGAGGGGGAGGCGTGGAGGCAGGTCTAAGAAGCCACCTAATGGTTCTCCCTGCCGCTCTGATCACAGGTGCGTGGGACTCACGTGCTCACCAACCCCGGGATTGCCGACGTCAAGATTCGGCCAGACCGTAAGATTCTGGCCACCGCGGGCTGGGACCATCGCGTCCGTGTGTTTCACTGGCGGACAATGAAGCCACTGGCCGTGCTGGCCTTCCACAGCGCCACCGTGCACTGTGTGGCCTTCGCTGACGACGGCTTGCTGGCCACAGGGTCTGGGGATCAGCGCATCAGTGTCTGGTCTCTCTACCCGTGCACGTGACTCGTGGCTCCTTGTCAGGACACTTGGATAGCGGGAAGGTGGTGCAAGGGGTCGGAGGCCATGGGCCATGGGCCCCACTGGTCATGGGAAGAGCCGGTCATTTGGGCCTCCTTCCTGCATGGGACCTGCTCCCTTTCGTGAAGCACAGCGTCTGTGCCATGGCGACTGCCATTTAAAGCATAACCAGGCCAGACACTGGGCACCAGCGACCCAGGCAAGAGGCCGACCCGGGGGTGCCTGATAATAAACTTGTTTGCAAACCTGCACGCTTGAGGTACGAATTCTCCCAGGTGACCCCCTGCTTCCCCGGGTGATCAGAGCCCAGAGCTGTCTGTCCTCAGAGCCTCCACTGGGCAGGGTGGCTGGTCCGTCCAGCAGGGACGCCAAGTGTGGGCCCCGGGTCCTGGGCTCCTCACACCGCAGACGGCCAGGAGCTCCTGCATCACAGGGTTGAGCCGGTGACGGGCTCCTGACGGGAGCGCGGCAGGGAGAGGGCCCCTGATGGGGGTGGCGGGGAGGGCACAGGGCTAGGCCTCCAGCAGGACCAGCAGGAGAAAAGAAGGGCCACCTCGTGGAGTGAGGCTGAGAGTGGCAGGTGGCTGTCCCAGTGTGGCTTCTAGGCATTAAGCCCAGCAGCCCAAGCGAGACAGACAGGGACCAAGGGCACTGTTGCAGCCGCTCACACAGGGCAGCTGCCGGCTACTCCCACGTGGGGCCGAGCCCAAACCTCAGGACAGCTCCTCTCAAGGCTGGGCTGTTGATTGGGAAGGAATGGGACCCTGAAAATTGGGATGGGGGCTGTGGGCAGAGCCCGACGAAGCTGGGGGCCACAAACCCCTTCGTTCCATCAGCTTCTTTGCTGGGAGAGCCCCCTTCGCACCCTACCTGAGGTCAGCCCCCCTTTGGCTGCAGGACCTGAATGGCCTCCCCCGAGGCAGGGGCCCTAAGGGGCACTCAGGAACCCCCTACTCCACACTTTGCTTATAACCAGACTGGGTCCCAGCAGGCCCGAGAGGGTGGGGTCTGCGGTGGCTGCGCTCCAGAAGGGCTGCGTGGCTTTCCCAGGCATCTGGAGAACACGTGTGCATCCAGGTGGCGGGATGCCGAACCCACTGGAACAGGGCCCTGCTGGAGAGTCTGGCCTCCAGGTTCAGCTCGGGGGCTGAAGGGCTATGAGGTTTGGCTGATTGGTTGAAGCAGGGACCACGAGGGACACAAGTGGGGTTGAAATGCCAGCACTGCGTGGGGTGCTGAGAGGGGGGCACCAAGGGTGTTGGGGGAGCTTCATGTGAGACTAGCTCACCCTCCTCGGGCTCCAGATGATGTGCCTCCCCGCAGCTGTGAGGACCACCTGCATCCTTGGAGAGCTCTGTGGTCCCTCTTCCCCGAAGGTCAGAAGCGGCAGTGGGGACGGGTCCTGGGGCTGCGGGGCCTCATGGTGGACAAGGGTCCAGGACTGCGGGTGTGGGCAGATGACCCTGGGCCCCGGCAAGAGGAGCCAGTGGGCAGCCGCTGAAGCCTGGCCTGGTCCCCGTGGGCAGAGCAGAGCGTTCTGGATCCAGCGAGCAGACGTCTGACCCGGGCCACCTGGACCAGCAGGTATCTGCCCTGCGACCAGGCCCAGGTGCCCACCACACTGCCTGCAACTTGTGCTGCTGATCCAGCCGGGGCCCCCCAGACCCACACCCCTGACTGGGGGGCTGTGCACTATCCTAGCTCAGGGACGGGCCTCCCCATGGGCCCGTCGGACAGAGGTGCTGCCAGGTTTCCTCCAGCACATCGGGGAGGGGGGCTGTGGCCCCTGGGATATTGGGGGGTGGTGCACATCCAGAGGGGTTTCCACATTACGAATGCCAGCAAGACGGGCGGCTCTGTTTAGGCTGCGGAGACCTGAACCCCGCGTGTGGGGCGTCCTCTGGGCGCTGTGGTCTGCTCAGGACCCCCACTCTCTGCCTTCTCCACGGGAGGCAGTAGGGCACTGGGTGCCCCTTTCGGGAGGTGGACCTCTGCTTCTCCGGCCTGGCCGGGCTCCTGCATCTGACATGTGCCCCCACCCCCAGCAAAGCCAACGTTCAGGCCAGCGTCCCCTCCCGTGGGTCTGTCCTGGAGACTGGACTAGAGGCCAGTGCTAAATAGCAAAGGACTCTGTCTCAGGACCCACTTGGCCTCCTCACTAGAGCACAGCTGTGAACACACCAGTCATTCTGCGAGTCCCGCTGCAGCTGTGACCCTGAGGTGCTGGGCGGTGGGCTAGAGAAGCCTCTAAAACCAGGCTGCAGCTGAGGACGTGGTGCCCATGCCCGCTTACATCCACGCCATCAGCTCAGCGATCCTTTGGCAGAATCACTGAATTCACGAAAACAGCCGTGGCAGCGTATCCTACTGGCAGAGGACAGGACACCGCGAGACGCCAGAGGTGCCTCCCAAACGTTGGGGGTGAGCTGTGTGTGCTGCCTGCCGTGACTCAGCCCTGGAGGGGGAGAGGGCTCGGGAGACAAAGTGTCCATCCGTACCTGGCCCTCACCTCCGTTGAAGGCACAGGCAGAGGCTCCCAGAAGATCACGGCTGCTGGCCCTGAGCTGGGCTCTGGGCTGCCCACCAAGGCCACGTGCTGTGAGCAGTGTCCCAAGGACATCTTGTGGCCAAATCTCCATGCATGGGGCTGAGTCGGGTTGTGACAGCCCTGCCAGACACTCAGGACCAGAGGAAGTGGGTCTGGGGACACAGGCATTTCTCCTGAGCTCACCACTGCCTGGCCCTCTTCCAGCCGCCTGGCACTCTATGGGTGGGGCCCATGGTCATCCCAGCATCGTGCTGCCCTGGCTCCTCTTGGACAAGCAAGAGGTCAGCGGTGGGCCGGGCAAGTGACCAGGGGACGCAGCACGGTTGGGAATTCTCACCTTTTCCTGGGCTCCGTGAGCTTCAAGAGGTCTGAGAAGTCAGACCGCCACGTGCTCTGTAAACACGGCCCTGGGGGCTGGACGCTGCCACCGAGGGGTTCCCTGGGGAGGGCTGTCTTGCAGGCTGCTCTGTGCTGCGCGTCGTGAGCGCCTGCACCCCCAGCAAGCAAGGCTGTTAGGTGTTTCCCACCCATGTCTCTGCAAGAGCAGCTCTGGGAGCAGTGTGCAGAGAGGAGACGACCCGAGGTTCTTTGGAGGCTCGGTGCTCAACCAGCTGGCACCTTGCGGGGAGCCTGGTCTGGGGTTAAGCTGAGCAGGCTGTGCACCTGGGCCGGGGTGGGTGTGCAGCCCCCTCCCCGCCCTCCCTGGTCTCCTGTGTGTTGGGGCTGGTTGGCCCTGCCCAGATGCGGCCACCCTCACACCAGCTCGTCTGGAGGCACCTCGGGATCCGGGCAGGCGGGAAGCGCATGACTGGACGGAGCTAAGTGAGGTGGAAAGGGCAAGGTGGCTGCTGTGTGATGGGGCTGAGCCCACCAGGTAGAGGCCACCAGTCCCAAAAGGATCCACTCAGGGAAGCATCTGAGTGGGCGGCACAGCCACAGATGAGGAAGCAGGACAGACTCATGGAGGCTGAACTGGAAAATGAGTAGGCGTTCCTGGCCTTTCCCTTATCCCACCAGGAGCGCTCAGGAGCCACCTGCGTGCACGACCAGCACCTGCCCTGGGAGCTCAGACTCGGAGCTGACAGGCAGGTTCATTCTCTGTGTCGTAGCCCGGCGCCCTGTGCACAGCACCCGGACCTCGGGCCCCAGGGCCAGTGTTCAGTGCCTGCCCTTCACAGAGACGTGTGTGGCTCCTGCCTTAAAGCAGAGCTGCTTCCGTGGTACTGGGCAGACGGGGGTGGGGGTGGGGTGAATCTCGCAGCTGCCACAGGCCAGGATGTGTTCACAGGGGCCAGGAGCAGTTCTGAGGGTCCAGGGGCCGCCACGGGCATCATGGTGACAGTCACTGGCTCTGTTCAAATAGGCCAAGAATCCTCACCAACACTCTAATAACAAAGTGTGCCAGAAACGCACTGTCACAGCAGGTAGCTGCGCGCGCCTGAAGACTGTGGCCCCAACATCTGCATCTCCCTGTCCATAGGCTGGAGCCCTAACCCCCAACATGATGGCAGTTGGAGGCAGGGCCTTTGGGGGGTGACTAGGTCATGAGGGTGGATCCCCAAGAATGGGATTAGTGCCAGAACCAGTATGTGGGCCCTTGCCTGACCCCGAATCCGCCTTGGTCTTAGACCTCCAGCCTCCAGAACTGAGCAGAGTCTCTGGTTGATGAGCTGCCCAGCCCGTGGTATTTTGTTATAGCAGCAGGAAGAGGACAGGATGACAGGATGCCTGTATGTTTGTTGTTTGTCAAGACGTGCATGTTGAGAAGTTGAGTCCCTGGTCTGGTCCCGTTGCTGGGATGTTAATAATCAGCCCAGACTCAGGGGCATGCCCGTGAGTCGTCAGTCAGGAAGGCTGAGGGCCCACTGGGCGGTTTGTCTCTCTCCACGGGACAAGGCGGCACAGGGGCACCGCCCATCAGGTGCCTTCAGGTGGGCTCTCGGCGTGGCGGCCTCAGGGGAGTCATTCTTCGTGGGGGCACCGAGGGCTTGGCCAGCGAGCCAGGCGGGCACCAAAAGCCGCCTTTGCCTAGCCCTGGTGTGTGGGAGACACAGACCCCACCTCCTGATGGAGGGCCTTAGAGTGTTTGTAGCCTTTACAAGGTGAGACCCCAGAACTGAGGACGTGCCTTGGAGGGAGAGAAACGGGTGAGAACCAGCTTCCGAGAGTCTCTCCTGAGACGTTAGAAGTAGACGTGAGGCTGTTGTTTTGTTAAATGTTTAGAAGAGTTTTTAATGAATTTGCAACCAGTGTTTAAGTGTTGGGGAAATTTTATTCATAAATTTTGATTTATGAACTGAGTTAGAATGTGACTATATAGGGAATTACCATTACACAACATACAATTTATCGATCTTGAGAATTTATTGAACAATTGACTTTTTTTTTTTTGGAAATTTCAAGCGGAGACCAAAATGGAGGGAAAAACCACAGCCCCGTGTAGCCAGCGCCCAGCTTCAGCGTGAAGCAGCGGCCTCCAGGTATTAGGTGAGCTCTGGCCCCCGAGGCCTGCAGCCACTTGCCCAAAAAATGGGCTAGCCCATTAGGTGGGCCTGGATGGACCCTTTCTGGATACACATCTCTCCTTGTGGGCAGGACGAACCAAGGCCGTGCCCGCTGCAGCCTTGCCTTCCTGGCCGTGACCCCCGGCCCTTGATGGCTCTCTTACCGCCCTGGAGAAGTAAAGAGGGAGAAGGCGCTGTTTTGTGATTAGCAATAAATAACAGACGCGAGAGCTACGTCAACACACGGACGAGCTCAGACACGGGGCGTGGAGGGGGGAGGGGCAGCACCAGGGTGGCGTCCGGTCAGGAAGGGGTGAGCAGGCCTGGCTCCATCTTCACGGCGAGAGGACCTGCTTCACGACAGCTGCAGTCCACCCCGTGCGGCCGCCCCGCCCTTTGTAGTCGCCCCGTGGCCCTGCCGCCCTGTCTGTCCTGGGCTCTGCAGCTCTGCCTCTTCCGAGTGTGGAGACGGGTCCCACCGTGTCCCACCTTGTCCCATCTCCCCAGGCTGTCCAGGCTGCCTTCCCCCCTTGTCTGCATCAGGTCCTGTGGACGGAGGGATGAATGTCTCACCCACCCCCTGCCGGGCTCACCTGGTCGTGTCCTGGTTTTGTGGACGTTGGGGTGCATCCCCATCCATCCGTCCCTCGTGGGTGGATGTGCTGCAGTGAGGCTTCACCCACCAGCCTGGTCATGCACGCTCCTGAGCAGGGCCAGCTGGACATGCCCCTAAGGGGTCTTGCCTCTGCTCAGTCTGTCCTGAGCCCCCTGCCCTCCCCAGAGCACAGCTGCCCCAGCCGATCCTGGTGGGCATCCCTGTCCCTCCCTGGGGGACATGTGGTCCTTTAGAGCAGAAACTGTGTCTCAGCGAACACTGTGGGGCGGACACGAGACGTACCTGGAAGTGTCGCTCTGGCCCCTGCCTCTCCCCACCCTGGGCCTGGCCCCTGGAGGGTCAGAACCCCACAAACAGAGGGAGAGATGCTGGGCAGGCCAGGAGAGGCCGGTGGAGGGGCCAGCAAGAGCCCAGCTCCTGGGGTTGAATGTCGGGGGTCGGTGGTCGGCACAGGCTCTGACTGTGAAGGCTCAGTGACTTTCCTGGTGGTTTCAGAGGAGCAACAGGGATCAGTGAAAAAGATCCCACCATCGCCTGCCCTGCAGGTCCCTTCTGCTCCAGAGCCAATGGGACTGGCCGGGCTCTGGTGCTGGCAGGGGCTCTCTCCCGGGTCCTGACCCCACACCCAGGCTGGAGCCCAGGGCTGGATGGCCTGGCTCATGGCAAATCTGGGTCCCTGGGCACCAGGGGGCTTGTGGAGGGGGCTGGGTAGACCGGGCCTCGTGGACACGTAGCCAGGAGAGTGGCTCCCGTGGGATGGGTGCTCGCCCACCCAGTTGCCACCCAGCTGCGTGCCAGGCAGGCTGAGGGGCTCAGAACACTGCGGCCACACTGTGAGCTGCTCCAGACCCTGTGACACCTGCCCTGAAGATTCCTGTACACTGCAGGGGGCCGGCCTGCACCCACCCCGTGTGACAACCGACAGTGTCGCCAAATGCTGCCCAAGCTCCTGGGGACAAAACTACCGTGTGAAAAACTGCTGGTTTAGAGACAGGTGAGGACTTGATCAATTTGAGATGAACAGCATATTTTTTTGCAGACTGTGGATAATCCAGCGGTTTTTAATTGTTAAATATACATAAATATACATTAAAAATCATTGCCATTTTAACCATTTTTAAGTGCACAGCTCAGTGGCATCAAGTACACTCACGCTGTCCTGCAGCTGTCACTACTGTCACCTTCAGAACTTTTCATCTTCCCCAACTGACACTCTGTCCCCATCAAACACTAACTCCCCCTCCCCCCACCCCTGACCAGCCCCTGGCCCCCACCATCTACTTTCTGTCTCTGAATCTGACAAGCCCAGGGACCTCATGTAGGGGGAACCACACAGGATTTGTCCTTCTGTGCCTGGCTCATTTCAACAAACATCACATCAAGGGTCATCCATGTTGTAGTGTCAGAATGTCCTTCCTTTTTATTCCCCTATGTGGACAGATCATATCTTTTTATCCATTTTTCAATTAATCAGTTCTATCCATTGATCAGCTATTGACAGGTGGGCTGTTTCCACCTCTCGGCTGCTGTGACTTGAGCTGCCCTGAGCGTGAGTGGACAAGTGCAGGTTCAAGTCTCTGCTCTCAGTTCTCTTGGGTCCACTCCCTGGAGTGGAATTGCTCGGTCATATGGTAATGCTATGTTTCACTTTTTGTGAAAACTCTAGTTTCCCACGGCATCTGCACCAGTTTACATTCCCACCAGCAGTGCACGGGTTCCAATTTCTCCCCATCCCCACCAGCACTTGTTATTTTCTGTTTGTTTTGTGTTGATAATATCCATCCATCCTAATGGGTGTGAAGTGATCTCTTGCTGTGGTTTAATCCAGGTTTTTCATCGTTATTTTCTGGGTGTACGCATGATAGGATCTCTGTCTTCTGGGAACTTAATTCCCTGGGGTGAGACACATGCATGGAAGCAGCTGACCACTGGAGGGACCCAGCCACAGAGTGCAGGGCTGGGTTGGCTTCCGGGAGCGAATCGGCCGGGTCAGCACGAGGAGGAGGCTGTCCTGGCACACCTGAGACCAGGCCCCTTCCTGGCAGCAACGGTGTCGGGCTGCCTGATGCCTGGGGGCTCCCGCCTGCAGCCCGCCCATGAGAGGGCGGGATTGGCCCCCGTGGCCTTGGACTCAGGAAAGCAGGTGATAGCAGGACAGTGACAGTGGCAGGTGAAGCCCAGGCAGCTCTGGGGCCAGCCCTGCAGCACTTTGTGGGCACGACTCTGTGTCCAGCTCTCCTGAAAGGGGTGCTGACTGCGTCCTGGGCCCCGTCTCTAAATGGACCCTCCCAGCCAGCCACCCAAAGGGAGGGAGGGCTTGATCATCAGAGCCAATGAGGTGAAATGTGCCTGGGACACCCCAGCCCACAGAAGGGGAAGCAGAGCCGCCACCCGCCTCCTTGGGGCTCTGGGTCAGCTCTCTGGTAGCGCTGTCTGGTCAGGGAATACAGCAGCAGGCACGCGTGGGGAGTGGCCTCTCCTCGGCCACCCCCGTGGACAGTGACTTTGCCCTAAATGGCCAGAGGCTTCTCGCTGGCATAAACCGGCCGCGGGGTGGTGGGTGGGTGAGTGCCCGCCTCCTGGCTCAGCGGCAGCCCAGTCCCCACCTCACAGGCTCTCCCAGGAGAAGGGCCAGGCCAGAGAGCTTCCAGACGGGCCAGCTGCGTCTTAAGGAAGCTGCCTGTTTTTCTTAGCCCCTTTTAAGATTTCACTCACTGTTACCAGAAGGGTGACAGTTTGCACAGACACGGCTACTTCCATATTTTGCTTCAGCCTCACAGCCACGCCCAGGGGCTTGGAGTCCCCAGCACAACGTTGGAGGAGAGGAGGTGGTGGCCTCGCGCCCGACCCGGCTGTGTGGGGCTCCTGCAGCCCCGAGCCCCACCTGCTGGCCTCAAAGGAAGCAGCGGCCGGTTGGCCCTCGGGCGTTGGCCCTCGGGCACACGGGTCCCAGAGCACTAAGGCATGTGGGAAGGGCTTGTGTTCCAGGTAGCAACCCAGTCTACCAGGCGGCCCCTGCCATGGAGAACCTGCCTGCCCTTGGGGACGCCCCCCCTGCTGGGGGAAGGTCCAAGTGCAGCCGGGGCCTTGGAGAGACCCCAAGCGCTGTCCTCTCCCTGCACGAGGCCTCCATTGGCCTGGCTGCCATCACCACCTTCATTGGGTGATGAGGTCACAAAAGGTCCTGGGAAAGAACCTAGAAAATGCATCCTAGGATAAAGGTTGGGCTCTGAGATAGGAAAAAGGGGAGAGGAACTGAGATTAGGACAACCAAGAGGAGCCAGGAGGAGGCTGGGAAGACAGGAGTGCTGGGAGGGGCATTGTCCTGGAGGGGCCAGTGTTGGGGGAGGGGCTGCGGAGGATGGGGGTCTCCTGGGGGTGGGGTGGGGGGCTGGCTGTCTTCAGGGCAAGAGGGTAGCCCCCAGAGCTGCACGGGCCCTACCCTGTGGACACACACACACGTGGCTGAGAAAACGAGCCTTTCCTCAGGTCCGGCCCCGTCCACCGGAGGTGCAGGCTCCTGCTGACGCCACCAAGGAAGACTGAGCCTTTGGATGTCCGAGATGGCATCTCTGGATCACTGGCATGGAGGTCTTCGCCGCAGGAGCGCCCAGCTGTCCCCCAGCCCAGGGGGGCGCCGTGGTGGGGCTGGAAGGAGGGGGTTAGGTGTGTGCTCCGTGCAGTCGAGAGCTGATAAGGGATGTCAACGTTCCTCTTTATAATTAAGAAGATAATTTAATCGCTGCTATTAAGATCTCAGCTCCTCCCGAAGTGGGCTGCTTTCAACAAAATACCTTTGGTTCTGCTGTTTCCCACACACAGACCTGGCAGCAGTTAAGTGGAGATGCCGAGATTCCGAAGTTTCATCTCGTGAACCCATCTGGTTTGAAGTAGTACAACAAGCAGGAAAGGGAATTGAATCAAAGGCACAATTTGAGTTTTTCTAAATACAGAAAACGTGTGAGGTAGACCAGTAAACACCCCGTTGTCCCCTCCCAGGGCTGGGCCATGTCCCCGGCCTGTTCCCAGCTGGGCCTGTGTCAGGACGCAGAAGCTGCTTCCATATTGCGGAAGGCACATGGGGACAGGCCTGTGCGGAGGTTCTGCCCGGAAACCCGCAGAACCGAAGGGCCTCACTGGGCCCACATGGAGGAGGAGGGGGCCCCCCTGTCACAATAGGGAAACCAAGGCCTGGGCCTGTGGAACCAGGCTCACCCCCTTTGCACCCAGCTACAGCTGGGCCACACTCCTGCCTCCACAGGAATCATCCTTTTGGTCCTAGAAGAAGCTCCCGGCCCCCACCTCCCTCTGGCCGCCTGCACGTGGCTTTGATCTGCAGCAGCACCTGGAGGGCAGTGCGTCACGCTCCCCCTCCCCCACCCCCATCCATAGCCCACATACCCTCTGGACCTCCCCAGCCCCAGGGAAGGGGCTGCAGCCTCACAACCGCCAGGGCCTTTCCCTCCTCAACTCAGGCCTGAGGACCACCGAACAGACCACCTGCGTCCCACAGCTGGCAATGCAGTGCAGGGGGTCAGCCCTGAGCATCCTTACACCAGCGGGGGCGGTTCTGTGGGGTCACAGGACTCCAGAGCAGGGGCTCTGGGGACTCAGGTGAAGGGGTGCAACCGCCAGGCTTGCGGGGCGCCTGGCACCGGGCGAGTCTCCAGAACCGCCAGCCATTTGCGCCAGGGGCATGGGGAGGGCAGGCAGTTCCCGAGCCTCCCTGGGAGCTGGGCCCTTTACGTCCCAGACACAGGCTGTGGGACGGAGGAAGGCGGCAGCCGGCCCAGGGAGCCGCCTGCTGCTGGGCATTGTCACCCCACACCCCAGGGTCCTTGGGCTCCTGAGACCTCTGATGTGGGGCCCGAAGGCCCCACCCTCCTCCACTTGCTCCCGACTTTCCCTCTTTCACACAGTGGACGTTGTTGTTGTTTGAAGAGCTTCGGGATTGAAGAGTCCAGAGCCCCTGGACCAGAGCTCTGAGGTCCCTCCTGGTCCTAGCTCTCGTCCTTGCTGCTCTGGCAGCCAGAACCTGGGGACAGGCAAGAGGGGTGGAATACGGCCTCTGGGCCGACAGGGAAACACAAGGAAGATGCCTGTGGGGGCATCCAACAGCTGAGGGTGAGCCCCCGAGGAGGAGGGGCGAACAGGACCCCAGCCACACACAGAGAAGGTTTGGGGTGTGGGAGGAGGGGCCGGAAGAGGGAAGACGACTGACGGTCCCAGGGAGGATGCCTGCAGCTGAGGGCTCTCACCAAGCACTTGGGTCAGGATCAGTGACTGAGAGAGGCCCGAGCGCCCTTCTGAAACGCAAAGCCCACAGCAGAGGCTGGGTACCCCAAGCCAACCCTTCCCTCTGACCCCCAGGATGAAAGGCAGGGTGATGGCGGTCTGTGGGGGTGATGGGCAGCACAGCACCCACTAGAGAACAAACAAGCACCCTTCACCGGAGACTGGACACTGGTCTGACATAGAGAACCCTGACCAGTGCATTGTGGCCGGCTGGGCACCCGGCTCACGACCCATGTATGACAAGTTCTTAGCCAGGCCAACTTACCTGTGGGGGCAGCGGAGAGAGAACCCACCTCTGGGGGCTGTTCCCCAGGGCAGGCGACCGTCTGCAGGGTCTAGCCCACAGGCCCCCAGGCTCTCAAATGCAGCCGGCCGGGAGCCTGACGTTGACCTTTATTCTGTCCCGTTCATCAGCGTGCACGGCCCCGCATCAGACAGCAGCAGGGCTCTCCCTCTCCAGTGGGTGGTGATCTTGGGAGGGGCCACGCTCCGCTGAGTCCTCTCACCTGCAAACGCCAGGTGCCAGCGTTGGTTCAGGGGAAGCATCTCCTCACTTTAGCTTTGAACAAAACCAGAAAAGAGATTTCTCCACCCATGGTTTTCCCCCAGTCTGGATGGTGAAAGTGTGCAGTGGGGAGAGGGAGGCCTGAGAACCACAGTGGTCCCAAAGGGGTGGCCGGCGCCCACAGGGAAGACTAGTTCAACAGGGCAAACCACTGCCCATCACTCCTGCAGGCCTCCCAGGACAAGGGGGTGCTGGGTGCATTGGTGGCCCCCAAGCAGGGGAGCCCAGTGGCACAGCTGGGTCACCCAGAGGGAGATGTGCAGTGGGGAGTAAATGGTGTCCATCAGTGGTGGTGTCCAGGGCTGCCCTCAGGAGTGCATTCCTGAAGCTCTGTCCACGGAGCCTGCTGGCCACTCAGGCAGTGCTGCAAGTCTTCATGCCCGGGCACCAGGTGCCCCATGAGGCTCTGGAGGGCCCTGGCTCCAGAGCTCACCCTTCAGCAGCCTTGGTCACCACCTCCCTTCCTAGACCTGCCTCAAGGGAACAGTTCCTGTCGTCCAATTGCTAAGCTCTAGGTCACTTCCGCCTCCAGGACCAACACATCTGGGAAAAAAGTACAGCGCAGGGCAGGCATCAGGAAATGCCTGGCTGTGTCCTTGGAGATGTGGTGCCTCCTGGCAGCGATCGACACAAATACACTGGGTCAGGCACAGAAGGGGGACAAAACCTCGGCCACTTGCATTTCCCGTCCGTCTCGTGTCCAAGTCAGCAGCCTTGACTTTGACAGGGTGTCAGCTCTTCCTGCCTGGACTCAGGAAGGGAGGGATCAAAGGGTTCCTCTGGCCCCATCCCTGTTGTTGAGCTAATAGGTCCCTCACCACCTGGCCTGGGAAAAACGCTTCACAGGCAGGTTTCAAGATGACTCATGACCACTGTCATTGTGGCCCCGTCCAGGTCACTCCGTGGGGACACTCACAGCAAATAAAGTCAATAAACAGGGGAAAACGCAGGCCTGAGCCAGGGCCAGCCAGGGAAATGCTACAAGAGCAGAACTACCTGTTTTTGTCTTTCCGATAAGAGTCAGGGCTTCTCCCCTTCCTAGCCCCCAGCAGACAGTGTGCTGTCCTGCACGACCAAGACCGTTATACCAGCTTCCGTGGAAAAACACACAGGACAGGCACCGGCCTGAAAACAGGCCAGGGGTGCGGGCCCAAGTCCTAGAAAAGGGACAACCGCCAAGTGAGGAATTTAACAAGGCCGGATGCACACCTGGGGCCACAAGGTGGCAGTGGGGGAGGGGCGCTCTGGCCGGGCTGGGAGGGGCGGGGAGAGGACGCAGGGAGGCGTGGCCGGGAGGGGGCTGGGAGGAGGGGCTCGGAGCGTACCTCAGGGACCCCCCGCCCCGCCCAGGACCCGGCTGCAGGGAGACCCCGAGTCCCCGAGTCAGCCCGGACTCGCTCTCCCCGAGACACCCCGCGCGATGTGACTGGACGCAAAGAAATGGACACTCAGGCAGCTTCCAAAAGAGGCGAAACCGTTTATCAAGGCGGCGCCGGCGCGGTATCTACAGTTATCTACAAATATCTACAAGTATCTACACCGCCTGCAGACGGGTTCTCGGGTCGTCTACACTGCAACTGCCAGCCGGGCCGGGGGACGTCGCGGTCTCGCGGAGAACAATAAATATCACTTCCTTCCGGCGCGAACCGCGCACTTTGGCACTGGCTGTGCGAACCCGGGGCCCTCGGGGCCGAGGAGGGACCCGCGGTGGCCCTGGGGCCAGGGAACCAGGTCCTTGGACAGCTCTGGGGCTGGCGGACGGAGGCCCCACGGCTTGGAGGCCCGGGAAGGGGGCCTGCGGTGGCCCCGGGCTGGGTGGACCGGACTCCCAGGCGAACGCCCACATTATCTGGGGCAGTAGTCGTAAGAGCCGGGCGGCGCGGCCCCGGCCGATGAGTACATGCTGGCGGCAGCCGCCGCCGCCGCGGCGGCGGCGGCGGCGGCTGCGGGGCTCACGGCGGGGTGGTGGTGCGGATGCGCGTGCGGGTGCGCGTGCGCGTGGAACCCGTGGCCGCGCAGGCCCGGCAGCGGGTAGGGCGCTGGCCGGCTTTTGGCCCCGAGGTAGTGGTCGTAGGCGGTGGCCGGGTACTTGTAGGGGTGGTGGTGCAGCGGCTCCGACGCGCCGGGCGCCTCCAGGCGCAGCTCGGGGTGCGGGGGGCTGGGCCGGCCTCCGGGCGCGCCGGGCAGCGGGACGCCGGACCCGGGCAGCGCGGGGCTCAGCACCCGCGCCAGCAGCTGCGGCGGGTGCGCCGGGTCCCCGAGCACGGCCGGGCCGCCCGCGTCGCGCTCGAATTCTCGCCGGGCCTCGGCCGCGTCTGCGGGGAGGGCCGAGGGCTGAGTCGCGGAGAGGCCCGCGAGAACGCGCCTGCCCCCGCTCCGCGCCCCTGCCCAGCCCCGGGCCCTCCCCGGGGGCCCGCGCCCTCCACTGGGACGGCGGGCGGGGCGGGCAGGCGCAGCCGTCGGGCCGGGCGGGCGAGTGCGCGCTTGCCCGCCGCCGCGGCCGTTGTGCAACCGGCGCGCGAAGGCCGCGAGCGCCCCTGCGGCGCGGGCGAGGCCGGGCGCTGCCGTCTGCCCAGATCCCACGACCCCGGCCCTACCTTTCTCCGCGCCGTTGGGCTGTGTGGGGGAGGCCACGGGGTTCCGCGAGCGCGCAAAGGCGCTCATGAGCGGCAGTGCGCCGGGCCGATGGTTCCGGGGCCTGCGGGAGGGAGGTGGGCGGCGTGTCAGAGGGCGCCCGGCCAGGCGCCCGCGCGCTCGCCGTCTCCTCGGGGGACACTCACCAGTCCTCGGGGTCGCAGTCTCGGAAACCTTTGGCGAAAGGGTTACTGGCGATCTTGAGCTGGGTAATCTGCAGGGAAGCGGGCACTGAACACCCGGCTCCAGCCCCTGTTCTTGGGGCCACCGGACCTCGGTGGAGCGGAGGGGAGCGTTAGGAGAGCCCTCCCCCACTCAGGAAGGGCCGCTCTACTCTCCGCTGACCAGAAATGCCTGGCTCACAACTGCTCCCTCCCCCGCAGGGGTTGTGCCTCTCTCCTGGTGCAGGGGTGCTGGGGAGACCCCTTTCTCGCTAAGTAACCTGTCCTTTCCGTCCCAAGTGATTAGGATAGAGACCCTGCTCCCCCGGCTGGGATGGGAATGTAGTCACTTCCACCCCCCCACCCCGCTGTGGTCCAGAGTGGAGGGGCACCCTAGGAATCTGGGTAAACCGCGCATCAGGCCCCTGATGGGGAGTTTCCGGAATGGTTTGGAAAACAAACTTTCAGGCCACAGTGACAGTTCCCCCTTGAGAGGTCAACCTGATAGGAGGCTGGTCCGCCTGCAGCAGAGGGGAGGGGGCGGCCTGAGGCTCTGGGGGTGGGGCTCCATCGAGTGGGGTTTCCAGGAATGGAACCTTCTGTCCCCCAGGCAGCAACTGAAAATTGCACCCCTGCCCAGAAGTGTTGACCGAGCCACCCAGGGCCTCACCCGGTGGTTCTGGTAGGCAGTGACCGCAGTGAAGCGTGTCTCCTCAAACACAAAGGTTTTGAAGTTCTCCTCGGCGTATTTCTCGCTGTCTTTGCGCGGGTCCACGTAGACCACGTGGAAGCGTGGCTGGTATCTGTGCATGGAGTTGAGAATAATCTGGAAGAAAGGTGGTGAGGGCCGAGCTAGGAAACCAGCCAAGGTCCGGACGGGCAGTGAGCTTCCAGACAACTCGGCAGAACCCTGAGCTCCCAAAAGGAGGCTGGGCCGTGGGGCATCACCGCCTGGATTCCAAAGGCTGCTGCCCTCACCCCCCACCCCACACGGCCCCATCCTTTCCAGTTAAAAAGCCTCCAGCAAAACACAAGGAGTGGGGAGAGGGAAGCAGTGTGACCCACCAGTCCCCGAGCCCCTGACCGGAGGGCTAGCTCTCCTCGGCCTGTCCCTCATCCACACCCAAGCTGCCCAAGCTCTGCCTCTGGCTCCAGTCAGCAGGGACTCCCGAGGGCCTAATGGGGGACAGGGCGGTAGCCTGGGGGGGTCACTCACATGGCCATTGTCGTCCAGCAGGTTGTTAGTCAGCTTCAGCTTGTCGAAGGAGACGATTTGCTTCATCCACTGTGCCCCCTTGGCCGGTGAGTCGGGGTGGTAGTGTACACGGCCGGGTGTGGCGGGGTCTGCCTTCCCGGCCACCAGCCAGGATGAGCTGTGGAAGGCGTACCTGGGACGCCGGGGCAGGGGCCACAGCATGCTGGGGTGAGGGCCTTGCCGAGGGAACCCCGAAGGTGCCTCTGATGAGGTTCCCACAGGTGAACGGGGAGCTTTTCCAGGGGCAATGTGAGGAAAGAGAAACTCCCCATCCTGATACACAAGCGGCAGGAAGCGACCAGAGGGAGGAAGCCGGGCCCTGGCGCCACATTTCGCCGCATGCGGGTCGCTGCTCTGGGCCTCCTGTGTCGCCGGCGCGGCGGGAGCCCAGATTGGGCCACGCCGGCGGCCTAGGGCGCAGGGCGGACCAGGTTCTCTTTATTAATTGCTGTTAATTGTCCGGGCGGCCAGGCCCGCCCTGCATAATCTCTCCTGGCCACCCCACCTTTCCTGCCAGCTCTGGGGCCCAGCGTTCCCGGGGGGTGGGGGAAGGGACGGGTGCCGGCGCTCACCTCTCGGGAGAGGGGGACACGGAAAAGGCAGGGGCTGTGTGCAAGGAGCCAGACGGTGGGGGCCCAGCCTGCATGACCCCCTGGGGGCCACTCCCCAGAACTGCTGGGGGTGGGGCGTGTGGGTCTGGGGTCTGGCAGGAGTGGGGAGGGGCACCGGTCATTACTGTCCTGGGCCACCCACCCTCACCAGCCTGGCCAGGCAGGGACCCACCGCCCTCCAGGCCCGGCTGGGTGCTCACCGGTAGCGCTTGTCGTCCACGGGCACAAAGTCCATGAGAAGCATGTAGTCGGCCATGGGGTCCATGCCGAAGAGCTTCACTTGGAAGGTGGGGAACATGCGCCTGGGGGCGGTGGGACCTCAGTCACCTCAGGTGGGGGAGGGCAGGGCGACCCGCCTCCACCAGCCCAGGACATGGCCTCCCCGCCCGGCCGACCGCTGTGCTGGGTGGGGAGGCCCCTCATCGCATCTCCCCTCACTCATCTGCTTGACTAACCCGACCAAGCCCCTGCCCAGCCGAGGGCGAGTGGACGGCAGGACAGCCCCCTGCCCCCTTTTTAGAAACACAACAATGGCGAACTCAGTGCTCGAGCCAAGCCTCCACTCTTGAACATAGGCCTTTGGCTTCTTCCGCCAACTCTGCCCGTGTAGACCCAGCCTAGCAACTGCCGATCCAGCCGTCCCATCCCGAGCTAGCCTCAGCCGGCAGTAGCACCGGCCCCCGGGATCCTCGGCCCTCGGGCAGGCCTCCCCTGCTCGATCTAATCAACCGCCCTAAGCTCCCGGCTCAAACAAAGTGAAAGCGAGGCAGCCCGTGTGATTCTGAGGAGTCCCAGTCGCCCTTTTGGCTGGATCTGCGGCTGCTCCCCAGTCCCTCCAGTAAGGCCGAGCCTTGGAGTCCACAGTCCCGACTCTGAGGCCCTGCCTCCCACCCAGTGCTGGAGTCTCCCCACCTTCCTCGGGGACACACGCAAGTTCCCAAGACGCAGCTACTCAGGGCTGACTTCGCTTGTGTCCTTGGGGTCCCCTAACTATCCCCTCCCCGGGCTCCGACTCGGTGACTGACCCGGGCTCTGGAAAGGACATTCTGCGGCTCCTACCCTGGCCACTGGCCATGGGCCAGCCTTGCCCTGAGTGTGGGCCGCTGGGCCCTGGAGGACAGCATGAGGCCCCCACCTGCTGGTCCTGCAGCTTCCCCTCACAGGCAACTCCTTGCGGGCGGTGGGCAGAAAACAGATGCCAGCCCTCCTGGACAAGCCTGCCACGCCTGCCCTCGCCTCTGCAGGCCGAAGAGGGCTGCAGAATGCTGGCTTCTGGGGGGAGCCTGGCCCCGCCGAGGCCCTTGCTGGGCTGGACTGGGCCGGAGGCTGGGGCACAGTCCTCATGGGGTGGCGGGGGGAGGCCAAGTGCCCAGGCCAGCGGGAGAGCCTGGAGAAGACCCCTGATCTGGAGCTGGGCACAGGCCCCAGGCTCCCAGGGCGGACGCCGCGGCACGGAAAGAGAAACCACGAGCAGGCTCTGCAAACAGGCCCTGAGCTCCCGTTGGCTGTGTGGACCCAGAGCTGGTGTCTCCTGTGTACACTAGACACAGACCGGCACCCGCCTTTGTCTGCCGGTCAAATTGGTTGCATCGCAAAACTTGTTCCCCTTCTCTCTGGGCCCTTAAAACAAACACAGGCCAATTGAAGGCGGCGGCCCCAGCAGCAGAGCCAGGCCCCACCATCGCCCGAGACGTAGGCCTGAGAAGACTGGATAGCAATCTCCCCTGAAACACAGCACAGTTTTGAAGGGTCTTAACTCTCTCCTACAACGTTCCAGACCATTGCCCCATGGCCGGGCTGCGCCTCTATTTAGCCCGGATGGACTGAACTAGGGAACCAAAGAAGGCAGTTTCCTCTGAAAAGTTGGGATCCACTGGGATCTGCCAGTTGGTGAGGCCCCTGGGAGGGCCCGGCGAGCTGAGCCGGCCCCTGCTTCAGGCGCCGGCGTCCTGGGGCTGAGGGTGCACCCGGGCGGCCGCGCTCCTCCGCCGGCCCCTCCGCCCGCGCGCCAGGCGGCTGTCGCCGGAGCCGGGACCCGGGAGCGAAGGAGCCGGCCGCGCCCCCACCCCGCTTGCCGGCCCCGCTCGCGTGCGTCGGACCGAGGCGCGCGGCTAGGGAGGGGCGCCCTGACCTGCCGGCCTTGGTGACGATCATCTCGGTGCCCAGCTGGTTGAACTCGTCCCACAGTGCCTTCATCTCCAGCTGCACGCTCACGCTGGCCACCTTCGCGTTCTTCTTCACCGGCGCCTTGGCGGCGGCCGCGCAGCTGGCCCCGGGGCCCTCAGGCTCGGCAGCGGCGCTGGTGGCGGCCCCGGCGGCCGACGCGAACGGGTAGGCGTGCGGCGGGCCCGGGGCGCCGGGGGCGGCGGCGGCGCACGGCTCGTAGCGCGGCGGCGGGGGCTCGCGCGGGCCGTACGGGTCGGCGCCCGGCGACGCGGCGCCCGGGAAGCCCCCCGCCGCCCCCAGGCCGCTCAGGCTGCTGGCCGTGAAGGCTGCAACGTCGCAAAAGTGCGAGAGCTGCGTGAGCCACGGGCTGGACACCGCGGAGATCATGACCCGCGGGCCGCACCGCCCCGCCGAGGTGAGCGCTGCCCCGCGCCCCGGGCCGAGTGGCGGGCGCGCGCTGCGCTGCGCCCCGGGCCGCGCCGCCCCACGCCGCCGCCCGCGGAGCCGCCCCGCCCCGCCCCGCCCCGCGCCGCGCCCCCGCCCCCGCCGAGACAATGGCCTCCCCCAGCCCCCTCCCCGCCCCCGGCTCCTCCCGGCCCCCCGACCGCCCGGACCGGCTCCCCCGAGCGAGCACCCGCTGGCCGCCCCTCGCTCTGCCGCCCTCCCGCGTTGCACTTCTCTCTCCGGTCTCTTTGCAATTTGTTATTTCCTTACCTTTGTCTTCCTCGTTCAAGTCTCCCCTCCGCATCCTCTTTCCTCCTTCCACTATCTCTCTCGAGTCTCCTTATTTCTGCTTTATTTTCTGCCTCTTCCTCTTTTTCCTGCTAGCCCCTCAGCGCTTTGTCTTTCTTTTCAGTCTGCCTGTCCCCCTCCTTTCTGCGTGCGTCTCTCTGTTATTCATGGCTTTTAACTCTTTTTTTTTTTTTGAATAAAAACTGAACTCTTTCTCTTTTTCTTTTTTTATGACTCAACTTTCTTTCGTAAAATTTCCTCCACTTTCTTCTCTTTCGTTCTTGCCCTCTTCATTTCCTTTTCATCTTTCTTCTTTTGGGTTTTCTGCTTTCTCTCCTTTTCTCAATTTCTTTTTCTCTCGCTGCCCCCCGCCTTTTCCGTGTCCCCTGACAATCTCACGCTCCTCTCCTTTCCTCCCGCCTCTCTGAGCTCACGGCCCCTCTGCCACCGCCTTTCTCTGGTCCTTCTTTCCTGTCCTCCCAGCCTCCCCTCGCCCTCTTCTGCTCCTGTGTCTAGCTGCGTGCGGGTCTCTGCAGCGGGGTCCCCAGGCTGGAGGGTCCCCAGGCTGGACGGAGGCACAGAATTTGGGCAGGATGCCCCCCTTTCTCTCCACCATAGAGTCCAAGCTAGAAGCCTGGAACTCACCCCGCCAGAGCTCCCTCCACCCGCTCTTTGCCCGGATCCTGCCAACCCATTTTGCTTGGGCCCCACGGCAGCAGGGGCAGGGGATCTGGCGGGCGGGTCCATGTAGACGTAGCAGGAGGCTCACCTTCCATGTCCCTGGTGACGGTGCTGAAGTGCATCCCGGCCGGGGATCCCAGCAGCCTGCGAAGCTTCGCCGGGTCGGAGAACCCCGGTCCCAGGCGAGCGGTGTGCTCTGCGGCCTCTGCTGCAACCAGAGAGGCAATGCTGAACGCGCTGGCCCGGGGAGACAGCGGGCTCCGTGCGTCCATAGGCGCCCGGCGGCCTGACCGGCGCCGCCTCCGACTGCGTGCACCCGGCCCCACCGAGGCCGGCCCAGCCCTCGGGCCCCGGGGGCGGGGGCCTGCGGTGCCACTCACAGCCGCCGGCCCTGGGCCCAGGGGATTATGGTGTCACGGCCCCCCACTCTGGGCCGGTGGCAGCCGAGGGGCCCTGATGGGTTGAGAGCCCTGGGGGTGTGGGCCCTCCTGCTTTTCAAGGTCCAGGCCCCTTGCCTCTGCTCCCAGGGGCCTCCATGACCAGCACCCCTTGGACATCCCGCTGCTCCCCGAGGCCTGGGTTCCCTCTGTACAGCGAAGCCATCAGCTTCCCCAGCCCCCGAGGGGAGGTGGGGACGCTGGGAGCGCCCAGCCCCAGCCCGAAGCAGTGGGGCACCGGCCCTGCCCCTGTCCTCCCGCCTCCTCTTCCCCGGCTGCCCCTGCACCTGGGTGAGGAGAGGGCAGTCCGGGCTCCGGCACTGGCCACAGGCGGACAGCCCCAGGGCCACGGCGTCGTCCTTTCCTCGGTGCTCAGGGACAGGACCCAGCCCAGCAAGCGGCCCCCAGCCCTCTTCGGTCGGCTCACTGTCGTGGCTGGGGACCCTGAGCAGAGGGACGCCGCCCAGGCCAAGCAGCCCGGGAGCCCGAGCGTCACGCGCACCCGCGCGCACCACCCGCCTCTGGCCAGGACGCTTATACATCCGGAGGGTGGGCAGTGCCCGCTCCTCCGACCTCCCCGCGCACCGGCCGGGTGCAGGGAGGGCCGGGGGCGGGGCCTGGACTGGCCGAGGGAGCCGAGGACACGTCGGAGGAATTCAGGCCGCAGGCCGGGTCGTATGCTGCCCCTCGCTCACCACCCACCCCACAGCCAGCCTGCCCGCCTGGGAAGGCCCTACTGCCCAGTTGGGCCTTCAGGCCCAGGCATCCCAGACGCTAAGACCTGACTTGGCCTGTGCTTCTGCGCACCTACTGCCTCTGAGGCCTCTCTGCCCAGTTCAGGGCATCCATGGACTTCCAGTCCAGAGTCTCCCCAGCAGGGCGCCAGGCCTCCCTGCTGCCAGGATCCTCTCTGGCCCTGCACTGAGGCTCTGGCAGTCAGGCCTCCATTTCCAAGGCCTCTGTTGCTTTGCCTGCGCTTGCCTGGATGGGGGTGGGAAGCAGCAGCCTCTCTCAGGGCTCTTACAGTCCCAGGGCCTCAGATCCCAGGCTGGAGGGGATGCTGGCTCTGAGGCAGGAAGGCCCAGAAACTGGGGACCTGGGAGTGGGCTCCAGTGGGAAACGCCTGGCTCCCGGGCCTGAGGTCCAGGAAAGATACATGGCTGGAGTCAAGTCGGTGAGCATGTGGGCCCTGCTGTGTGACTGGGGTGGGTGCGTGTGACCTCAAGCACAGTGAGCCCCGCCCCACCCCCTAGGCTGGGGCTGCGGCTTTGTGGACCATGCCAGAAAAGGGAAACTGTTGCCAGGGTGTGCCCCCCACCCAGAGTGGCCACGTGGGGCTGTGACAGTGACAGTGATCTGTGGGGCCCAAGAGCAGGTCCAGGGAGTGGTGTGATGCGCCAGGCCTCCAGGACCCCAGGTGGAGATGCTCCTGGTGGAGGGAGAGCCCGGCTGGCAGGGGAGTTGGTGGGGGCAGGTCGTGGTGGTACTGCAGGAGGGGAGCCCGTGCTGAGGGTCTGCACCTAGAGAGGCGTGCAGAGCGGTCACCATGGGTACCTCTTGCTGGTGGTCTGCATCCAACCTGCAGGTGGGTGCGTGGGGTGTGTGTGGTTGTATGCCATCTGGGATGTGTGTTGTCCTGGCATGTGGGGGTGCCCGTGGTTGTGTCCTGTGCACCTGGGGAGCCTTCCTTGTATACCTGGGCGAACACCTGAAGACAGTGGGCAGGTGCCCAGTCTGAGGCAGACACCAATGTTGAGAAAGGAGAAATGAAAGTGAAAAACTCTGGGGCTTCTGGAGTCGCAGGGTCAGCCTCCTGGGACCCTGTCCTGAGGTCCCTGGCCCTCGGAGTCTGAGGTGGTAGACAGGAGATGGGGTCCTCCCAGCCCCTCATTAACCCCTTCATGCCTGAGCTGGGATCTGGGAGGCCACGCTAGGTGGGGAAAAGCGTGGGAGCAGAAAGGACGCTGTGGCATGGGCCAATGGGCCAATTCTGGTCGAGAGAGTGCTGGAGGAGGTCA
Organism: Delphinapterus leucas; assembly: GCF_059928025.1. NCBI lineage: Eukaryota > Metazoa > Chordata > Mammalia > Artiodactyla > Monodontidae > Delphinapterus > Delphinapterus leucas. Next base: position 27,019,864 of record NC_143142.1, on the reverse strand, counting down.
GGGCCGCCCCGTACCGCTCCGCCTGGGACTGGCAACCCTGCTTCCCAGGCTGCAGCTACTCACCCGAGCAATTGCAGACCCCGAACCCCTCTGTCAACGCCCGGTCCCTGCTGGAATCCAACTGCAGGGGCCCAAAGAGGCCTGAACGCTGCGGAGTCACCGCCTCCCGCGCCTCCGGGGTGAGCTCCTCGGACCCTCCTCCGTCCCTCCCGGGGCGATCCGCCGCTCTCCTCACCGCCCGCCACCGCCCCACCCACAGTGCCCCCACCGCCCAGACAGAGCTCGCGCCCTCTGGTCCCGCCGACGCCCCGCACACCGTGTCCGCGCGCGCCGCTGCCTGCGGGAAGTCCTCATCCCTCACCTGGAGCGGCTGCGGTTCCATTCTGCCTCGCTCCCCCTGCCGGCTGCACCTCCGGGAGCGTGAGGTAGGAGGCCTGGCTGGGCGCCGGCCCGACCGGGCTGGAAGGGCTGGGCGCTGCCAGGGGTCGTGCGCTGCTCGGGCTCTGCCTCCTTAGGGCGCGGCGTGCCCCTCCACCTGGGACGTGGGCTGAAGACAAGACCCGCATTTCGCTGCGCCACTTGGCAGCGAAGGGGGAACTAGGATGAGGCCACTTTACAGGCCCTAAAACCGAGGCTCTGCTTTGACCGGCCTCCGCGAGGTATGGGGACCAGAAGTCTAGCTGAGGACAGGAGGCGGCAGGGGCGGGATGGAGCCGAGGCAGCCGCCCATCCTGGGTGCAGAACGGGCTGCAGCCTTTGCTTCTCTCTGCGGGCCCTGCGCTGGGTCCCACGAGGGCACTGGGATGCATCCCAGCGCTTCCCCTGGCACCTTGCGTTTGGAGGCTTACTCATCCCCCGCCCCAGCATCTTCAGAGTTTTGCCCGAAGCAAGTGCTGTTTCAGAGGTTTTCTCCCCAGCGCGCAGAAAGAGGCCCCTGGAGAGTCTGGCTGCACTGCTGCACCCAGCTCCGCCTCCCCGGAGCGCACGTGGCTTCCTCAGGGCAGCCCTCAAGACTGGAGCCCTCACAGCTTTGGGGGGGACCCCACTCCTCACTCTCCCGCCACCATAAAGGCACTTCGACAGCGCCATGCCCAGCACTCAGAATTCACTCTGGGCCTCTCTGTTCCCACCCTTGGAAGGACCTTCGCGCCCTTGTGCATCTCTAGTGGGCGCCAAGCCCACCGATTGTTGTGCTCAGGTGCTCCGCGAGACAAGGTGGGGCACCACCCGCTCCCCCAGCCTGGGTCTCCCGCTATCTGGGGCACAGGCGCACACAGATGAATCTGAGCGGTCGGCTGGAGGGTGTGAGTGCGCGGAGCACTGGGGACCCTGTCCCCCAGGAACTAGAGCACCGAGCGGGGCAGAGCCATCTCCTCCACCCGGGGTTCAGAAAGAGAGGGGCTGGGCTTTTCTTGACCCGGTTCATTCGTTTCAGGATTGATTCACCGGGAACTGCCTCCAGGGCCTGCCTAGACGGGCCTCGGTGCTCTCGCAGGCAGGCCCCGCACCGGGAGCGGCCTGCGCCCTGCCTTTCTGCCGCCAGCAGCCGCTCCTCCCCGGCCCCGCGGCCCGGGTGGCTGGGCCTCCGGGGGCCAGGCCTCGGCGGGAGGCGGGAGGGGGTGAACTTCGGTGGAGCCGGGAGAGGCGGGTGCGCAGGGCAGCTCCATTCTCCCTTCGCAGCTCCATTCCTCCTCTCCGCTCCCCGCCCATAGTGGGCGCCTCGCGCAGGACCTCGGCCCCTGGGTGCGTCTCATCTGCCTCCATCCAACAAAAGCGCTTGGCCCGCAATGCCGACAAATGGGGCTTTCTGGGTGGCCCGCTTGGGCGTGAATGGGCAGCGACCCTGAGCCCCCGAGGTGGGCGGGTGGGGCCGTTGTGGGGTGGACTCCCTCTCCTGGCCCCTGGCTGGGGAGCCAAAGAGGACTCATGGGCTCCACCCATGAGGCAGGGAGGAACGGGCGCTGTCCGCGCCGGTGGCTCTTGCGCGCCAAGCTCGTGGCCCCACTGGCTCCAGCGCGGTCTGCGCGATCTACCGTGGGTTTGCAGACCCTTGGGTGGTGCGGGGGCTGGGGGGGCGGTGCTGGGCTGGGACCAGGGCCTGTGGGAGCTGGTAGTGAGGCTGCATCCATCCCGGGCAGGGGTGGTTTCCCTGCCCCTACCCCGCTGGCCTGGTCTCTTGTGACACCGCCTGCAGGTTGAAGGAGGTGACTCCCTCTCCCCAGCCTGGGGGCTCCATACACCTGGACTAGCAGTGGCTCTGTTGGCCCCCTAACTGCTCCCAGGCCCTTCCCTCGGGGTGCCCCCAACTGAAGCACAAGTCCCTGCGAGCCCACCCAGGCCTCTTCCTTGGTGGTGGGCTCTTACCCCAAACTCTGGTGGGGGACCCTGTGCTGGGCCCTGAGCCCCAGGTGCATGTAGGGTTCATGTGTGGGGGACTGAGGACTGTGAGGAGGTGCCAGGCAGAACCCATGGAGTTCTTGGCAAAGGCTGGGGACCAGAAACAGCCTGGCATGTGCTCTTTGGTGGCTTGGAGAGGACTCTGGGTGGGTGAGCTGAGCCATGCCCAGGGAAGGGTCTGGTGCCCTCGCCCCTTCTGTGGCATCACCTGGGACTCTTCCAAGTCCCCAGTGCCACCTGCCTCCTGATCGAAGGGCCTGGACCCCGGGGGGCCAATGACTGCAGATTGAACAAAGGGCAACTGAGGGGGCGGACACGGACGCTGGAGGGTGTCACCTGAGGGGTGACAGAGAAAGCAGCACAGAGGCACACACTTCTGTGACACCAGCCCCTCAGAGCCAGGAGGGATGGGCCAGGGTCAGCACAGCCATGCACAGCTGGGTGCAGCCGCCCATCCGCCCTGGGCCTGGCTGTACTCCCCTCACTGAGGGTGCTGTCTTCTGGGCCCAGTGCCCAGGAGGACAGATGGGCGGAGACAGCGAGGGGATGGCCGGACCGGATGGGGCTGTCGGTCGGGCCTGGGTGATAGCACCCCCTGCCCCCCACAGGGCACCAGGGCCCCCTGCAGGCTGGAAGTTCCCACAGCTCTAGAACAAACAAACAGACGGCCCAACACACAGCCTGGCCCTGGGCCCCTCTCCAATTTCTCAGCCTGTTGATTTAGCTGCCCACTTGGTGGGAGGACCCAGCCACATGGGGAGCTGGCTGTCCATCTGTCTGTCCATCTACTGGCCACACTGGCCCCTCCACCCCAGGTGCTGTCAGGCAGAGGTGGGGCTCAGAGACCCAGGTGACCTAGATTTAGGCCGCCCACAGCTTCTGCTTTGTGGTCAGGACAGGGGGAGCCACACTCTCCAGGGAAAGGGATAGGCCCTCAAAGCCCCTGGGTGTGTTGGCTGAGGGTGAGAGGCCAGAAGCTGGACACCTGCAGACACTCTTCTCAGGTTCCTCTGGCTGGCAGGGGACACTGACTGGGTACAAACACAACTGTGAGCAAGGACACGAGTGTACATGCATGCACACACCACACACATACGTGAACGTACCCACAGACGTGTGTGCGCACACTCTTGTGTAGCACACCGTACACACGTGCACACGCACACACCACACGGGCAGAGTGCACATCCAGGCACATGCAGAACACATACACACGGGCTGAGTGCACATCCAGGCACGTGCAGAACACATACACACGGGCTGAGTGCACATCCAGGCACGTGCAGAACACATACACACGGGCTGAGTGCACATCCAGGCACGTGCAGAACACATACACAGATACGCACGCGCGTGCATGTGCACCCCCTACAGTGACCCCTGGAACAAGTCATCAATGTCGAGGACTCTCACCTCAGTAACTCAGGTGGTCCTCAGCCTTACTTGGCTTGGACAAGGTCCATGTGGAGCCTCAGGCACTGCACAATGAAGATCAAAATGTTTCAGTCTGCTCTTGTGGGATTATTTCCTGAAAGTGACACCCTCAAATGATGCCCCTGGAGGAAGGTCCAATGGCCAGGACGATGCCCTGGACGTTGGGGACAGGAAGAGTCTGCCATAACAGTTCACTCAGCGGGGACCCTTCTGGGAGGGTCAGTCTCCATGCTCAGGCCCCAGCCCTGAGTCGGGCTTGGTGGGTAAGATGAGCAAGGAAGCTCTGGGAAGACACGGGGGCAGGGCCAGAGGCATGAGCAATGACCACCAAGCTGGGGACTCCTGCACCTTTGTTAACGGGGCCTCGCCAGGGCAAGCTCCCCACAATCAAAGGATGTATCGTGTCTCCTCTTCAAGATACAGCAGTTGTAATAACTGAATATATCAGACTTGGAATTTCCATTAAATGCTTGATTCAGTTAGCAATTTAAATTCAAGTTGTCAGGCTTCCCTGGTGGCGCAGTGGTTGAGAATCCGCCTGCCAATGCAGGGGACACGGGTTCGAGCCCTGATCTGGGAAGATCCCACATGCCACGGAGCAACTAGGCCCGTGAGCCACAACTACTGAGCCTGCATGTCTGGAGCTTGTGCTCCGCAACAAGAGAGGCTGCGACAGTGAGAGACCCGCGCACCGCGATGAAGAGTGGCCCCCACTGGCCGCAAATAGAGAAAGCCCTCGCACAGAAACGAAGACCCAACACAGCCAAAAATAAATAAATAAATAAAAGATGCCTCTCTTTAGATATCTATTAAAAAAAAAAATTCAAGTTGTCCACGTTTTCGTTGTGACAGCCCAGCTTTCTCTTTGGAGAAGCTCCGGGTGGAAGTTGGTCTGAGGCAGTGGAGGGTTGGCTCTGTGCCCGAGCCCCTCTCCGTCCCCTCTGCTCCCTGGCGGAGCCCCCAGGGCCGCTGGGTCACCCCATTAGCCCAGAACCACCGAACTGGTGTCCAGAGCTTCTGCCCACTGCCCTCGGCAGGCCCACGTCCAGGACCCTGTGGGCAGATAGGAGGCCGAGGCCTGGGGAGACCAGGGGAGGCAGCAAGGTCCCTCCCCAGCTGCTCTGTCTGGACTCCCCTTCTAGGGGAGGAGCTGCTGGGAAGAAGGCGGGGACGACGTTTTGGAGGAGATGGGCCCTTCAGAGCAGGCAGAGCCAGGGCGGATGGTGTGGCCCAGACATCACAAGCTGAGCTAGGCGTAAGCCTCACCCTGCAGTGCTCTGTGTCCTCCCCAAGCCTCAATGTTTCTGTCTGAGAAATGGGGAGAGAGCTGGAAGCCCCACAGTGTGGATTAAGTGAACTCCCGTCAGCTCCTGAACGTGGCTCCTCAGCCAATGGCACAGTTGTCCCAGGCTCCTTGGGCCGCCCCCAGCCCAGCTGGTCCCCCAGGACTGTGGGTAGGGCAGCTGTTGTCTCTGTGCTCCTGTGGGGCCTTGGGACCTGGCGGGGATTCACGGAGGGGGGATGCTGGCCGTGCCCCCAGGAAGTCCAGTTGGGCCCGCTCTGCCTGGTTTCCCCGCCCAGCCCAGGTGTCCACATTGGCCTCTGTTTCCCATGTCCTCGAGCACAGCCCCGCCCCGCCCCAGCCAGACAAATCCCTTCCCTCCTCCTCGGCTCTGCTGAACCAGGTTGGAATTTCTCAAAAGCAAACAAACAGGCACGCTCAGGGTTGCGGTTTTAGGAGCTGAGATTCCTCCTGTCTGTCTGAGGCAGCGTCAGGCCCAGCCGGCTGCCCATGTCAGGCTGGACAGGGCCCTCGCCTGAGCCCCCGGGGCCCAGGCTCAGAGGCTGTCGTCCTGAAGCACGGGGCTGGCCTGGGTCCCTCTCGAGATCTTGTGAGGACTGCCGGAGGCTGCAGCACAGGCTGAGCGGAAAGGACCCCGGGCCTGGCAGGCAGGTTGCGGACAGGGATCGCTGTGGGGACAGCGGTGGCGCCAGGGCCACCAGGCAGGGCTGGTGGAGCCCAATGGGTGAGGACTGGAGGGCTCGGGGCTCAGAGCATCTATGCACCGGGGCGATCCCAGGCACAGAGGCAGGCAGCGAAGCCGTGTGGGAATGTGGGGGTGGGGAGGGGGGCAGGAGGGCACCTCAAGGGGCCTACGGGCTGGGAGGCAGGGCTGGGGCGAGGGGAGGGGCGGGAGGGGGCTCTCGCCAGGTGGTCTTAATCTCCTCAGTGAAATAGGAGTCCCGGCCGGCGGGGGAGGTGGGAGCCTGAGGAGCAGGAGACAGCTGCGGGGAGGGGGCGGCCTGGCGGCCCTGAGGCCCCTGCCCGCGGGCCCACTCCCCCAGTCCCTGGCCTGGACTTGCTTGGAGCTGGTTCTGACACCGAAGCCCCCCCACCCGACCCCTTCTGCCCACGTGGCCAAGAGGGTCCTGCTTGCATCCATGTAGGGGTGGACTGGCCCTTCCTGCTGTCTTCCCTGGCAGGGCAGGGGCTGGGTCAATCTCGCCTCTGCTGAAGCCCCCTCTTGGGTTCCCTGCACCCACTAAGCTGTCGGGGCCCCAAGGTGGTGCCAGTGGTGGGCAACCTGGGGACCAGGGCAGAGGGGAGGGACCTCCCAGATGGGGAAACTGAGGCCAAGAGGGGTGGGTGAAACTGGCCTTGGCCCCATGCTATGGGGCAGGAGGGAGGCCCTGTTCTGTTAAGTGGGGACTTGGCATCAGCTGTGCTGGGCAGACAGACAGACGGATGTGAGCTTTCACTGGTGCCCCAAAACCAACCCAGCCCCTCCCACCAGGGTGTTTGCCAGAACCCAACGCACTGGCCGCCTCATGCTGGGCGGCGTGTAGGTGGGCGCTGGGCTGTCTCAGGCCTGACTGAGAACAGCCAGGCCCTGGGGCCAATGGGAGCCCCCGAGGTGCCCAGTGGAGAAACCGAGGCAGCCCCGACAAAGCCAGCATGGCGCAGGGGCCCCGGACTTCTTTGGCCAGCCCCTCTGTAGAGCGCCTGCCTGCCCAGGTCCTGGACACGTGTCCCCTCCTTCCTGGCGCTGTGCCCTGGCTCTGCCCCCACCGACCAACACGCTGTCTTAGGACTGCCCGCCTCGTGCCTGCTGGGCCCTGCGCTCTGCTTTGCTGCTCCGCCTGGTCCTTCAGCCTGGGGGGTGGGGGGGTGGCATTTGATGGTCATGTCACTGTTCCCATCCAGGCCGGGCATGGGGGGCAGTGAGACCAGACACGGAGGTGACGCACAAGTGGGGCTAAGCCAGCCCTTGTGTGCTGGACCTGGGCTGGGACCCAGGAGTCACCCTGTGCCGGTGGGGAAGGTGGGCCTGGCTGCTGAGCCTTCCTCTCCCCAGAACCCTGCAACTCAGCACCCAGAGTCCCCTCAAGTGGCCTCGGACGTGGCTTCTCCTGGGTGCCTCGACCCTCTCTGCGTGCTCAGGACAGGACGCTATTAGTCACGCTCACCTTGGAGGGAATTTTTGCAGATTCTTTCCTAACATCTGCTAAGACCAGCCAGCGCCTTACTTCGGGGGAGACAGGAGGCAGTGATGCCCTGCAGACATGTGCAGGCTGCCTGGGCAGAGGGAGCAGCCAGGTATAAGGGAGGAATGCTCCGGAAGGAGACTGCTGCTCCCAGATGGAGAAGTGTCTGGATGGCAGGGCTGCCTTGGAGGAAGACTGAGGGGATGGGGTCTGGAGGGCATTTTCCTGACTCTGGCTTTTGGCTTCTAGCATTGCTTCCCAGACGAGGCCCTCCAGATAAAGCATGAGCCTGTTCTTCGCGAGACGCCTGCCCTGGAAGCCGGGCCCCACGCCGTGTGGCTCTGAGACTTGTGGCCTTTCGAGCCTGCTTTCCTCATCCACAAGTCCAGCGGGAGCCCAGGGCCGGGCAGTGAGGAGTGACCGTGTTATACATCGCAGATAAGGGCAGAGGTCCGAGGCTGCACTGGGGAAAGAAACGTCCCAGCTCGACTGCTGGAGCCTTGGGGGTTGCTGTGAGAAGAGATGGCTGACTGGGGCACCGAGCACCATGCCACTGTGTCGTCTGTGTGAATGTACTTCACCAGGCAGGGGTGGTCACTCTGTAGCTGAGGATGCTGCCCTGGGGTCCGGACACTGCCCTCTTGGTACGGCATGTCACTTCCTCCATTCTACACGCGCTGTCTCTTTTAATGTGGCCCCAAGTGTCCCTGGATCTGATCTTGAGGCTGGACATCTCCAAATAGGTGCCTAGAACCTTCCAGACCTCCTGGCAGCCCCACCCCCACCCCACCAATCGGTGTACGGCCTGAGCCCAGCCCCAGAGCAGCTCCCGGCAGCCAGTGTGGACATCCAGCATCAAGTATCTTGGATTTCTGACAAAGGGACCCCCCCATCTGGTGGCAGCTGACACCTGAGCCTACCCCACCCAGTGGCAAGGGCAGGGGTGAGTGACCTGGCTGGAGACAGCTGCCATGGGAACAGTCAGAAAATCCCAGTGTCACTTGCCCTGGTGCCAGAGGGAGACTGAGGCACAGGGCAGGGCAAGGCCTCGGGCACCTATGAGGGGCCCTGCCTGGCCAGGAATCCTACCACAGCCCAGCCTGACCCCGCCCTTGGTGGCCTCCACACCTCTGCTGTCCACCGCCCGCCCAGGCAGAAATAGCCATTTCCTCCGGCTCACGCCCCAGGGAGCAACACGGAGCTGGCAAAACAAACAGGCCGTTCCTCCCGTGGCCATGGCTGGTGATGGATGGCCAGAGGGGCAGGCCTTGCTGACGGACGACCGCCCATCATGTGTGGGCCAGGGGTGGGGGCCAGTGAGGCCTGCGACACAGCCACAGACGCACACTCATGAGCTGCGGTGCTGGCCTCACCCCACCCTGAGACCCTCCCAGGCCAGTCACTCCCCCCGCCTCAGTCTCCCCACCGACGCGGGCCCCCACTGTGGGCGGGGCACGAGCCAACGTATCTGAGGGTGGAGTCCTCCCTGGCCCCTCCAAGGTGCCCACCTGTCTCCCAGAGGGCTAGAACTCCCACCTCAGTCATCTGCACTCAGGGCCTGGCCGGACTGGGCACCTCCGAAGGCTCTATCAGCCCCTGGGCGTGCCAGGGGGCAGGTGTGGGGCCTGGTGCCGGCTCGGGAAGCCCACTCAGGGCAGGTGTGGCAGGCACACCGGAGTGTGGGGGAGGCGGGCAGTGGGCCCCGGGTCTCAGGGGGTGTAACAGGGCAGGGACCCAGGCACTGCCCCGGAGGGCCCGAGGTCTTCTACCCCAGTGGTCCGGGCTCCAGCCTCTACTGGCACCGTCTCTGTCTGCATCCGGGCAGGGATTGTCACCTCGTTGTACAGATGGGCAAACCAAGGCTCGTGGGAGTTCCAGCAGGAGGGAACACAGGCCGGGGCTGGGGTGGGCCCTGCTGGGCACTCCCGCCACACCCATCTGATGGCGACTCCTGCCAGGCAGGGCCGGGTGTGCCGACGGACTCACAGAGGCCGCGCTGACGTGCCTCCAGCCTGGGCAGCCCAGAGACCTTCTGGCACTGACTGCCGGCCACCTGCAGGGCCCGAGGGACACCCAGCTACCAGCCCAAAGCCTGCAGCAGCACGGGCCACCCAGCTGGTGGCCGGCTAGAGAGGAAGGGGCAGCTGGGGCCAGGCCTCTGACCCCCTGGCTGCCCAGCCCTACCGGGAGCACGTCTGGCCAAGAGGAAGCTTCTGAGACCCCCACTTCCTGAACCACAGAGCGGGCTGGGCTGGGGCCGCCCATTTCCCTCCAGAGCCCCCAGCCCTGCCCTCGATTCCTTCAACCCGGCCCCAAAGCCCCACAACCCCCAGCTGCGTGTTTCCTGGGGCGGAGGGTGGAGGGGAGTGGCCGGCAACTTGCCCTGATCTGGGGTCAGCAGGGCCAGGAAACCCCTTCAAGTAGGGTGTGAGGGGCCTGGGCGGAGAGGGAGGGCTGGGCCAAGGAGGGGCCTCCCCTGGAGATGAGGCTGCCCACGGAGCAGGGTTGTGACCTCTGCCATAGGACCCTTCAGATCCAGGCAAGCCCGCTGGTTCAAGGCCAGCCCTGTGGTGCCAGACGGGCCCACCTCTGCCATGGCCGGGGAGATGCTCTAAAGCATCTGTCAGCTTACAGGGCTGGGCCGGGGACTGCTGAGGTCACAGTCCACCGTGGAGGTGGGCTGTGGGGGCAGCAGGTAATGCCAGAGCTGGGGTGTCTGATGGGGGGTGTCTGTGGGCAGGGTGCCGCAGTCCCAGGTAGAGGCTCTCAGGCCCTCGGGTCTGGGGAGTCTGGCTCGTCCCTGCTGGCCCGGGTGAAGCTGGGATGGCCCTGCCCCTCCACGCTGCTGGGGGCAGGAAGTCTGGGTCTGGCCTGGGCTGGCAGAATTGGGGGCAGGACCAAGGCCCACAAGGGGCAGGAAGTAGCCCTGGGCTCCAGCAGGGATGGGGTGGCCTCCTAGGGGCCATTTCCTCCCTGGGAACATCCTGCCGGGCAGCAGGAGGGAAGAGGACTCAGTCCGGGGCGGCAGGAAGGACCTGGGGCTAGGCGTCCCCTCAGGCAGGGCCCTGGGAAGTCCCAGGAGGGAATGACCTCATGGACATCAGAGCCTCTGGAACTAAAAGGCCAGCTGGGCCTCTCCCACCCCTGACCTGGAGCTCCTGCCCGCCCCCCCCTGAGGCTGGACTCCCCGAGTTTCCAGCACCGCCAGCCTTACTCTCCCACAGCCGGGAGCTCCCACTGGAAACATGGCAGAGCCTGTGGCCCCAGCCTGTTCCCGGCTATGGACAGTGGGCTCGCAGGCAGCAACCTGCTCCTCAGAGCTCAGCCCGAGCCACCAGGCTGGGCCCAGGCAGGCAGCCCAGCCCAGCTGCCCTGCTCTGGGCCCCAGGAGGGGGTCAGCAGCCCGGTGACCACCTCCCCCCGACCCATGGCCTAAATATAACCTGAGCAGGCGCCTGGCCGGGAATAGAGACCTCTGTCAGTCCCCAGCAGGTGCTGGTGGGAGGAAGGTCAGCATGATTGGCAGGGATGCCGGCTGGGCGGGCAGCCAGACGTGGGTCATGTGAATGTCCGGTGGCGAGGCCTGGGGGCGGGGGGAGCAGCATGTCCTCACAGGACAGCTGGGTGCCCGTCCCGTCCTGCTCAGAGCCGACCTCTACCCTTTCCCCCACCCCACGTCTGAGGTGCTGCCAGGTCCCTGGGAAGGTTGGGCCCACCCAGCACCGCCTGGCCCTGCCCTGCCCTGCCCTGCACCTCTCTGCCTTGGGCACCTTCTGGCCTCCACAGCCTCTGCCTTGGGCTTGCGGCCCCACATGGTGACAGACCATCCATCCAGCCATGTGGGGTTAAGAGTGGATGCTCAGAGCACTGTCTGGCCCTGTCCAAAGTCTCTATGTCCCTTGCTCCTGCAGGATCCCCTGTGCCCTCCACCCTCAGGCCCCATCCTGCCCTGTGTTTGTTCTTCGGCCACCCGCCCAAAACCTTTCTTCTCCAGGCTGTTCTGAGCTTGATTCTGGAGTCCTCTCCAGACCTCACCTCCCGCCCCAGCCTCAAGCTTCTCCAGACTGACAGGTGAGGTCCGGCCCCACACCGCTGCGGTCAGGGCTCCCAGGGAGGAAGGTGGGGCTCAGCCAGGGACCTAGTCCATGGCCAGAGCCCAAGCCCAGAGTCCATGGTGCTCCCCTCAACCTCTCAGCTGCCTTCCCCAGCCCCTCAGGCTGAGTCCTAGGCCCCAGGCCCTGCCCTGGCCTGTGTCCTGAGCCCAGTGCCACATTCCTCCCTGCTGGGCGAGTCCTGGACACCCACCAGCCCACCCTTGGAGGTGGCTCTGCCCAGCTGGCCCCTCAACCATTCCCTTAAAGCACAAGCCTTGCCTCCCACTCCCTTCTGTAGGGAGGAGACTGTCAAATCAAGAATCTGGAGTATACTGGCTCACACCAAACAGTCTGGGGGAGAAGGATTCTTCCTCGTTCTCTGCTGGGGTCAGCCCAGTTGCTGGAATCCAAACCCACAGTTTCTCCCTCACTTGACTGAAGTCCCGTGCAAGGCCCTTGGGGCAGGAGTGGCAGGCATTGGCGGGAGGCCTGTCCGGAGCCTCTGCAGGGTCCAATGGTCTGGCCTGACCCACGGAGGAGGTGGGCGTGGAGGGGCAGGAGCTGGGTGAGAGGGGTGGAGGCTGATGAGATGGAGACACCCAGCTGCCCCTGGACCCCTTGGAATAAGCGGGCATTTGTGACACGGCCAGCACTGCACTCGTCATGGGACACGTCACGGTCCCAGAGGTCAGAATCCTGAACCTCGGGTTCTAGAAGGAAGTTTTGGGTCTGGGGACCCTCCATCTGAAAAGGACCTTGGGAAACTGGCGGTACCTGCCAGCCTGCCCTTCCCCTCTGCAGCCCCCGGCTGCGGTCTTCTGGCCCTGTTTGCACACCCCTAGTGACAAGAAGCTCACTCCTGGGGAGCCCACTGCGGCCAGGGCAGTGGGCTTTGCAGCTCTCAAGAGCCCGCCCCTGGAGAGACGAGTGGGGCCAGCGCAGGGGAGGCTGCCTGGGCAGCAGGAAGGGTGGGGAGGCAGGAGGGGCCGACTCAGGGGCATGGCACTCTGCATCTCCTAGGTGAACCCTCCACCCTGACCCTCAGTGCCCCAGGAGGGTGGGACCCGGCTCCATGGCCAGACCTGTGCTGGACGCTGGACGTGCTAGAGGCTGCAGCCTGAGCCTGCTTGTTTGTTCTCCATCTCGTTTTTCTGGTTTGGAGCCTGGGAGCCCAAGCAGGGCTAGGGGCCTGGGAATGTGGGTGGGGGAGGAGGGCGCCCTGGTAGGGTTGTGGCCAAGGGAAGGGATTGGGCCTGGGTGCGAGGCCATCCCTGTGCCCTGCCTCGCTGCCACCTCCTATCCATACCTGCCCTCACCTGCAGACAGGTGGGGGAACTCTACCCTGAGCCACTGGGGTCACCCCATGGGCATCCCGGAGGAGGCCTGGTCCTGTGCCCATCCGCCTCCACCCACTGGCCTGGCTGCAGGCCAGAGAGGGGACCCGGGGCCCAGCCTCCACGGGGCTTCTGTGGGCACAGGGTCAGGAGTGCAGGCAAGTTCCAGAAAACAGGGGGGTTTGGTTCTTGGCTCCCTCGGGAACAGTGGGCAATGGCTCGAGGCCCCAGAATGTGGAGCTCCCACTGGGGGCACCTCCCACCCACACGGCATCAGTCTCCCTTTGATTTAAAACTGGGTTCCTCTGCTTCCCCCGTGGGGGCCCTGGACCTCTCCACACCTCTGGAGGGGACTGATAGGGTCCCCCTCCTTCCTCCCGCCTCCCGGCCCCCCATGGCCTGCCTCTTGTCCCCACTCTAACCCTAAATGCCCAGAACACCCTGTCCTCTCCCAAATCCTGCCCGCCTGCTTCTCTCCCAGATACACGTGGAAACTGAGGCCCAAGGAATAGAAGGCAGTGCTGAGATGAAGCAGTGATGGGGGCGGGGGTTGGAGCTCTCCTGGGCTGCTGGTGGCAGCAGCCACAGGTGCTGGCTGTGACCACTGGGAGCCAGTGGCTTCCGGGCAGCCAGGATTCCTGGGAGGGGCTGCTCTACAGGCTTCAGTCCCGGTGGGCACAGCTCCCCAGCCCCACAGCCTGGCAGGGCTGTTAGGCAGGGGTCTGCCTGCAGACACTGGGGCCTGGTGAGCAGCTGGCTGCCCTTCCTCCAGGCAGCCCACCCTGATCTCCCTCCGAGCATTCAGGACACCCAGGGCTCATCACCCACTGACACCCACATCTCCATTTCAGAGCTGGGGAAACCAAGGCACGGTGACAGTGTGTCTGTTCTCACAGCAGGAATCCAGGCCTGGCAATGAGGGTGTCTTGTCCAGTGAGGTAAGGGAGCAGGGCCAGACCTGGGAATACCTGAGGGGGCTGGTGGGCTCCCAGGGGGCACCAGGCACAGAAATTCCTCTGTCAGGGGAGAGGAATTAGCAGCTGGGGATGGAGTTGGGTGTGTGTGTGACATTCTGGGGCTCAAGGTTCAGGCCCCTCTGGGTTTTTGAGGGTGCACAGGAGTTCGCCAGGGCAGAAGGGCCGTGGTCAGGTGGGGAGCCGGGGCTCAGGGTGAGCAGACAGCACCCAGGCCCTGGAGGCAGGGTGCTGGGATTCACAGTCAGGTCTGTCCTCCCACAGCTGCCCACAGTGCCGTCCCTCCTACAGGCCGAGACAAGAGGGCCTCAGGGGCCGTGGGGGAAGAAGTCCACGCAGCGGGGCTGGCTGTAGGCTCTCCATGTGGCCCTGGAAGGCCTGTCCCCTCTCTGGGCCTCGGTTTTCCCATCTGTGAAATGGTCGAAGGAGCCCAAGGAGGCTCTTGACCCTGATGGGCTCGCTGGCTTGGGGAGAGAGGTGTGGCCAAGCCCCATCTGCTGGGACCAGTCCAGGGACTCAGCACAGGTACTTTGAGGGCTAGGGGCCCGGCTGACTGGGGTCATGAGGATAACCCAGGAAGAATCCCCAGAACATCTGCCCCCACTCCCCACATTCCCAGCTGGGCCTGGGCTGGTCCAGCGTCTGGAACACTCCTTACAGAAGGGGCCCTATCCCTGTCCGCCCTAACAAGGCCCAAGCCTCCCTGCCCTGCACTGTCCGTCCACCCACCTGAGCCCTCCACCCATGATGCTTCAGCCCTTGAAGCCCTGGGAAACTCTCCCAAAGGAAGATGGCTCCACTGAGTCCAGGTAGGGCCTAGAGCCTGGGCCTTGCCCTGACCAGCTCTGCTGGGCCTGAGCCGAGCCTCAGGCCACTCTGTCATCCAGGCACTGGGGAGTTCCTTCTGGTGTTGAAGTTAAGAAACCCGGGCATGTTGCTTTTTCATCAAACCCGTTCCAGCCCATGGATCCCCACTCTCACACCTGCAACCCAGGCAGACATCACCAATCCATCCCAGATCTCCTGCTCCACGGACCAGGAAGCTTCGGGTTTCCCACCTGAGCTCCAGGTGGCTTCTGCCTGTGGGTCAGAGCAGCGCATGGACTTGCCCACCCTGATGGTGGCAGAGTGGGGCAGTTCGGTGGCATCCCTGGCTCCCGGGTCAGGGAAGGCCAGCCCTAGAGGGCTCAGGGCTTCTGATGGGCCTCTCAGAGTGCTGGAGGCCAGAGAGAGGGACCAGCAGAGTGGGGGTCAACACCAGGCCCCCCACCTCAGTCCTGAAGCTGGCCCTGGCTCTGGCCCCTTAAGGGGGCTCCTGCCTCATCGCCCCTCCTGCCACCAGAAATTGTGGCCCAGGGAGGGGCAGGATTGGTTTGTGGTCGGGGTGTCCTTTTCTCTGTGGCTGGCCCTCCCCCAATGAGGACCGGGCGGGCGCCTCAGCGCAGCTTGGGCTCCAGAAACATTTGCTTTAAGTCTTAAAATATCAGGTTCCTGGATCACGGGGCTTCCCAGGGGGCAGCCAGGCAGGCGGGAGGGATTCAGGAATAAGAGGATTCCCCCCAGCCTCACCCCAGCAGCCTCTGTGCCAGGCCCTCGGCCTCAGCTGAAGCCAACCGAGTGTCTGGGGGACAGCCAGCTGGGGGAACCCTCAGTGTGCCCACAGCAAACCCCACCTCTTTGGAGCCCGTCTACCTCCTCAGAACATTTAGGTGGGGGAGGGACGGGTCCTGGCAGCCTCAGGGTCCCCCTAGAGGGACAAGCTTGCTCCAGTAGGACCCGTGGAATCTTTTAGCCAAGGACGGTTCAGCTGGGAAACCAACGCCCAGGGAGCGAGCCTCTCCCTCTCAGCCGTGGAGTTGTGTGTCCACCCTGGCGTCCAGCCCTGGGGCAGGGGCAGGGCCACTAGGAAGGAGCCTTGAAAAGATGACAACACCAGGTTGGTGCTGGGCCCAGCATTCAAGTGGCTCCCAGGGACAGGGACACTTGCATGGGGTCCTGAAGGGTGAGTAGGAGTTTTAGGCTGGCCCTGGTCCTGGTAGTTAGGCTCCCTGGACAGAAGGACCAGACTGGAGTGTTCAGGCTGGGGCCAGGCTTGGGGAGTAGGATGGAAGGCCCTGGGGGTGGGCCCTGAGGGGCATGGAACACAGGCTCCAGCAGGTGGTCAGCCCAGGCTCCAGGTGAGGTGGAGGTGAGGTGCTCGGGTGATTCAGGCTTCGGGACCTGCTGCTTGGGGGACAGGGGAGCCCTCCTGGACGACTAGTACAGCATGAAGGTGGCTCCCTCCTACTTCTGCTGTCCCGGGGACCACCGCCTAGAAGAAGGCACAGGCCCCCCAGCCTGCCCACTCCCTCCCAGGCAGACCACCGGCCTTGGCCCGGGGGACCAGCCTCGGCGCAGAGCGGGAATTGGAGCCAGGCAGCAACAGCTGGCCCTGCTCGAGCATCCCCAGGGGCCGCCGCCTTCGTTCCCAGGCCCCCATCCCAGCCTGTTCCCAGGCTGCACCCCACCCCCCAAAACACACTGCTCGGGCTGTGGTCGGACGAGGCTGTGAGGGGACCACCGGCTGGGAAATCCTGCCTACCCCCAACTATGAGGGCACAGACGTGTCCTTGTGCCAGAAGGTGCGGGGGTGGGGGGGGAGAATTGGATGCCCCCGCAGGCCCCTCCTGGCCCGCCCCATCCTCTGCTCTTGTCCTTGGGCTCAGCGTCCCTGTGGGCAGACACACCCTCCAGATGAGTGGAAGGCCCCAGGGGGACGCACCAGGCAGAGGGGGCCATGTGAAAGGTGAGGCCCCCAGAGGCTCTCGGAGCAGCTGCACACAGGTCTGCGTGGGTGTAGACAGACACCATTTTGGTGGATGCAGTGGTACGCATGTCTCTGCTTGCCTCCCTGGGAGCTGGTCTTGGGGACCCCATGTTTCTGTCCTTACCCCCCAGCCATGTGCACGGCCTGGCCGCCAATTGCCATCTGAGACTGAGGCTGTGAACGGCCATAAGCCCTCAGCGCCCCCTCTCCGTCCCCACCCCCAGAGGACTCTGGCCACGGCCACACATCGGGGCTTTCGCCTCCCAGAAGGGCCACCTCTGAGCGTCTGGCCACCAGGCTGCCCGTCTGTTTGCAGGGCCTCCCGCACCCAGGCTGGGCCAAGCCTCCCATTTTATGGGGGGAAACCGAGGCTGTGGCAGAACCATGAGGGTGGAGGAGGAGTCCCATGGACATCAGCCATGGCTGCCAAGTGATGTGGAGAGATGGGGGAGAGGTGGGGGAGGGATCAGGGGTGGGGGGGACCAGGGCCGGACCCCCGAGATCCTCGCTGTCCATGCTGTCCGGTTTCATGGCCAGGGTCAGGGGAGGCAGGGCCAGAGCAGCTCCTCCCTCCCCCCAGCCCCAGGAACCGTGCCCCCAAGAGGCAGGGAGTTACAGCCCAGAGAGGATTAGGAGGTCGTTGGCGCCCCTGAAACCCAAGCCAGCAGCCAGCTCTGGGAATGGTCCTCTGACCCCTCTGCAGCCTCCAGGATCGCAGAGAAAATCCTCGAGGCCGAGTTAATACCAAGACCAATTTTTATTTCAACAAAGTTAATTCTCAACAATGTGATACTGAGGGAGAGGGATTTTCCTGCCTGGAGGGAGGGGGCAGGAGTCTTGATGCAGCGCCACCCTTCTCCCTCCCCACAGCTGTCCCCACCCAGGGCCGCCTGGAAGATGCAGCTCCTGGGGACAGAGCAGTTTAGGCTGCGCCTCTGGGATGGCCCCCAGCTCTGCTCCTGGGCCTGCAATGCCCTCCTCCACCCCACCCCCACCCCCACCCCACCCCCGGCCCTGAGATGGGTGGGGGCACCTCCAAGCGCCCCCTTCCCCTATCTCCTCACTGAGGGCAGGGTCCAACCCCTGTCTGTAACCTGGGCAGGGGGGCTCAGGAAGGCTCACTGGGAATGCAGGAGCCCGTGTCCCTGGGGTCGCACTGACCAAGTGGACCCCAAGCACATGTCCGGCTGCTTCCAAGGGCCTGGGCTGCGACGGCCCAGGGTGCCCCTATGGTTGTGGGGGGAGGAGCAGGCGCCCCTCACCTCTGCGCCCCCTCCAGAAGCCCAGAGAGGGGCGGAAGGGAGGGGCTGGGCCGAGGGGCTCGGCTCGACCTCACTGCCCCCCAGCCGAGCACGGGGCTGGACCCGGAAGCTGCCCTCCAGGGATAATCGATGGTCTGGGGGCCTCAGCGGCTGCGGGAGGGTCGGGAGACCTGTCAGAAATCCCTCCTGATGATGACCACATGCGCTGCCCGTCAGGCCAGGCGGCCAGGCCCCACCCCGGCTGCCCTGCCCCCTCCACAGGCCTCTCCACCTCCATCACCTTCACGCCAGGTGCCCACTGCTCCCCATTCCGTGGAGGGGAGAGACCTGATCAGGACGTGGCCTCTACACTGACCCGGCCAGTGTCCAGTACCCGCGGGCCCGGGGCAGAGGGTCGCCCTGGTGGGACACTCACTGGAGGACAGGGGTGTTCCCAGCAGAGGGACCAATGTCTGCAAAGGTTAGAGGTACGTCAGGGCTGCCAACGCTGGCCCCGGGTTTCACTCGGAGGATACTGCCCGAGGGCAGGGGTGGGGCCCCCGGGGCACCCTACGACAGGCCAAAGTCAAACCAGATGGGCTGGGGGCCCCGTGGGGCCGGCGGGCCATTCGTCACCGTTATCTGCCCCGCCGCCAAAATCACAAACACATTTTTAAGTGAAGGACTGGCTGCCACCGGCCTGTGGGCCCTGATGCCGCCCAGCTGTGGACACACTGGGTGGGGGTTGACGTTAAGGGAGGGTATGGAGAGGGGGCAGGGGGGCCAGCAAGCGGCCTGCCACCCCCGACATGCCCCCAAGGCTGCCCTGGAGGCTGAACCAACGCCAAACCCCCCAACCCCGGTCCATCTGCAGCCTCCCCTGCTCGGAGCACTCTGGAGCTGGGGTGCAGAGCCCAGGGAGCACCCCCAGCTATGCCCTGGTCACCCTTCCACCTGCCTTCTTCCCCAAGCCTTGGCATCATAGATTCACCCTCTGACCCACACACTGTGCGCCAGGGCTGCTTGGGGGACAGAGGGACACCGGGTGGAGAGGCGCCTTCTGCATGGGGATGGTGGCTCAATGGTCATTCCATGGGGTGAGGCTGGGGGCAAGACCAGAGCCAAAGACAGAAATAGGGATGAGTGATCAAGAGAGACAGAGACGGGAGTGTGAGCCTGTCACCAGAGACCCAGTCCGAGTGTCACCACAGGGCCAGCTGAGGCTCAGAGGCATGGCCCAGTCTCACTCTCGCTGTGGCCTGACTATTGCGCTCAGGTCTGTCCGCTGGCGCCTGCAGGTGAGGGTGGGGCTGGGCTGTGTCTGGCCATCTCTCTGGGAGCCGAACGCAGGTCCTGCCCGGCACCCTGGACCCCCGGGCAGGCCCACGGGGGTGGGGGGCGCCGGGAGAAATGGCCTGTGACGGGGGTGGGCGTCCCGGGCGGGAAAGCAAACAGTGTCAGCGGCTAATGAGCGGGAACCGGCCTGGGGCTGAGGGCCTGGGGAGGGGCAACGCCATCGCTCATCCTGACAGGCCGGCGGGTAGGGGGTGGGGGGCCGGGGACCAGAGGGGGGGCAAGCATGAGAGCCGACAGAGGGGCCCCTGGAGACCCGACCCCCTTCAGAGACAGACAGACGGACAGAGGGAAGGCAGCGGCCCCCATCCCCCGCTGTGGCCCAAGGGGACCTGACTGTTCCATCGTCTCTCCCATCTTCGGACCTGGCTGCCCCCCCAACGCGCAGACTGTGCTGGACAAAGGGCCCTGGGAGGGGGCTGCGCCTGGGACCCCCACATTGCATGCTGGGAAGCAGGAATCTGGGCCCTTCTCCTCACTCGGCCTCGGTTTCCCCATCTTTACAAGGAGGAAGAGGGCAGGGATGCTCTGGGCCCCCCGTCCTCAATTTCCACGCCTCCCCGCTCCCTGTAGGCAGCCCCAGCTGCCCTCAGGGTCCCCACCCTTCCAGACAATCCTCTCCGAACCTCGATGCCTCCAACAGGCCTAGTAGCAGTGGGTGGGCTGAGTCCACACAGAGGGAAGCAGCCCCTCCTGTCCCGCCTGGTTCATAGGTGGGAGGCGGAGGTGGGGCAGGTTAGAAGCCCCGACCCCAGCCCGCACCCAGGCAGAGCCCACCCAGCCTCTCAGCTGCCATCTGTCCCCTGACTTTGCAGGGCTTCTGAGCCGGCCAGACCTTGGGAGCACTCCTGAGTCCCTCCTGGTGGCCCCCACAATGGCCCGGCCAGCCTAGCAGCCCGTAAGTGCCTGCCTGTGGGGTGTTCGGGCCCCTGTCCCTCCTCAGCCAGGAGGGAGGGGCAGCCATAAATTCACACCGCCAGCCGCCCGCGGGATAAATGTGTCATCGGCTGCACGATTTACGAGCACACCCCTGGCCCGCGAGGCAGGGAAAACAAGCCTGTGTACACACGGCACGGCAGGCAGGGAGGGGCGGCGGCCGAGGGCACACAGGGGCACGGCCGGCCAGTGGGATGCGCGCCCGCGGGAGGTGTGAGGACGCGGACCCGCTCACCCAGGGAGGCAGCACCATCCAACTCCCATCCACACACGCACACTCACGCGTGAGGAGGTGGCCTGGCTGCTCAGAGACACGGCTTGCCACCCAGAGCACGCGAGGTTCTGTGCAGGGTCTCCCTCACCCCCAGACAGCCCACAAGGAGGGTCTTGGTGGAGGGGACCCGGGCCGCTGCACAGGAAGGACACAGGGCGAGCGAATTGGGAGGAGGCGGATCCGGAACAGGTATGGGGTGGTGACGCCTCACTTGTGCCTGGGGCCCACCTGCTCTGACTGTCTCGGAGGCCCAGGGGCGCCGCCTGTCCAGCCACTGAACACCCCAGACGCGGGCGCTAATGGAGTGAGGCTATAACTCAGGAGGACCCTTCATAGTCCTGCCGCCACACCTGAGGCCACCGTGCCCACTGCCCACCTTGTTTACCAGGACCCTGTGGGGTGGTGCCAGGCTCCGGTCTCCACTGGCATCAACCTCAGTTACCTGCCAGGACCAATCCAGGTACAGTATCCCAAGCCTGAGATGCAGGTGGGTCTGGGAGCCTCAGGGAGCACTTGGAGAGGACCTGGAGGGCCCAGGGCAGGTTGGGAGACTCAGGAAGGATTTAGGGAGGATTCAGTGGACTCACGACGGCATTGCTGAAGAGGTCTAGGGAACTTCACGGAGTCAAGGCTGCAGGTCAGCCTTAGCCGTTGATGCCCTTTCACTTGTCCATGGATGATCTGGGGACACAGTCATGCTCCAGTCACTCCTGCTGGCCTCGCCACAAGAGGCTCAGGAGTGTGGGCCCCAGGGATTCTGGTGGCAGTGGATCCTCAGCCCAGTGAGAAGGGTCTGACAGATGACCCAGAGGCCGCTGTGGCAGAGCCATGTCACCCCAAATAAGGAGAGGTGGCACTGACCCCCCCCCCCGCCAGAGGTTCCCACACCAGAGACCCACAGAGAAGAGACCTGCAGAGCAGAGGCCCCAGATGAGGGGTCTGCAGCAGAAAGACCCATAAAATAGGGACCTCCCCACCAGGGACTCACAAAGAAGTGTCTGCCCAGGTGAGGCATTTAGTGCCAGGAGACCCAGGGCTGCACAAACAGGTCTGCCCCACTTTTCTCATAAAGCCTCCTGAACTGCGCCTCTGTGCGATGCCCCTGGATGGCGGCATCCCCGGGCCCCTGCCTGCTCTAGGTCTGTCGCTGGTACACCTTTGGTGGGCACAGGGCAGGGGTGGGCGTGCCGGGACAGGCAGCTGCCAGGGGCCCTGCCCCTCCCAACCCTGCCCAGACAGAAGCCCTTTCCTCAGTACCGGCAGACGGGCTGGAATCCTTCAGGAGCGTCTTTAAGTAAACAAAGCACAGAGAAAAGCAAACTCCCCAACACAAACCACATCAAAATAGATTTCTACGTAGAAGCGAGGCCGCCCACAGGGAGCCCTTCAGAGGGAGGCCAAGGGCGTACAATTCCCAGGGTGATGCCCACACTGCCGGGACCCCCAGCTCCAGGCTGCAGCCTCCCTTTCAGGGGTGGGCATGCCAGGCCCATCCACACACCTGGGCAGAAATGGCTGCCATGGGAACCCTCTACTTCCCCTGGGGTCCGTATCCCCGCACCACGGGGGTCCATCAGGTAAAGCTTGAAGGATCCCCTTCCAGCTCCTCCCACCTCTGAGGGTTCCTGTGGGGATGGTCCCAGGGTCCTGTGTGATTGGCAGAGAGAGAAGCACCTGGGCTGGGGGGTGGGGGGCTCTGCTGGGTGGAGGTCTGGGGACCAAGGGACCTACACCCCAGCCCTCCCCCGTGCAGCCGGCAGCCTCCAGACAGGGGTGCACACGGGTGCACGGGTGGGAGAACAATTGGGAATGAATGAAGGATTGGACGGCGTCCCCCCTCCCCCAGCATGCTGGGGGGAGGGGGCCCTCGCACCCCCTCCCTCCCATGGGCTGAGCCCAGCGCACCTCCTGCCCCTGCATTCTCTGGATCCTCCCCTGTGAGGCGGCTCCTGGACATCTCCAGGAGGCCCTCCCATTCCCCACCTCCACACACCGGGTCAGTGCTTTTGACGTCCCAGGGCTCAGGGGGTTTGTTCTGAGGGTCAAGGGACCGTCCACATGACGAGGCCCTGGCCAGCCCCCAGGATACTCAGTGCCTTTCTCAGGCACAGAATTCCCAGCGCTCCGAAGATCTTTTGAGACGAGAAAGCCCCTGTCCTCGCCCCTACCACTCTTTGAGACAAGCCAGGAAAGGTGTCATGGTGGACGTTTGTGGGTTTCCCCATGTACAGGTGGCCTTATCTCTGCCACAGGGGTCCAGCGGGTTGTCTGCAGGACAGACGCCCAGGGCAGGGATTGCTGAGGCTGGTCCGGCTGGGATCGGGGTCTGGGCCCACCCTGCAGGTCCTGGGAGCATCCTGTGGGCTCTCTCAAGCCTCGCCTGACCCCAGGGAGTGCTCACACCTGTGGCGGGGGCCCACCTGGCCCATCTCTCAGCACCCTTTGTCCAGCTGGCCCTCAGCAGCTGGGGGTGGTGGTGACAGGAAAGCAGGATGGAAGAAGGGACAGATAGCATTTCCCCTGGGGCAGAGGGGAGGCCCTGGAGGCTTCACTGGGGAGGACCGCTGACCCCAGTTCCTGCAGGGCCAGCCCAGGGTCTCCTGATAGGACAGGACGTCTCCCTGCAGACGTTTCCTGTCTGCAGACAGAGAGAAGAGGGAGGATAGACTGCGCATCCAGTGTAGACAGCACTGGGTGTAGGCAGCTCTGGGTTTGTGACTGGGCTGCAGAAAGAGAGAGCTGGAGCAGGGAGATCCCCTAAGGACTGTTAAAGGAGTGGGGGGATACAGCTAGGGCCAGGCCCAGTCACCAGGGCCAGTGACCCCAAAGACCCCCCTCAACCTGGGAGGGAGGGCTTCCCGAGAGCCCCTTGCTGATTTATGGTCCTCCAGGGGGAGGGGAGTTATGGCTGCAAAGTCCTTGCTCCCTCCTCCTCTTCCTCCTTGTTGGGGGTTGGCAGGCTGGGTGGGGTGGCTCTCAGCTGGTTTCCAGATGGGCCTGGTGGAGGGGGTTCTGGGGGTGGAAGGTAAGGGGACCTGGAGGTGTCCTTGGGCGTCTGTAGCTGCCTTTGTCTCTGAGGTTGTCTCTGTCTCTAGGCCTGTCTCTGTCTGCCTCGGGCTCTGTCTCTGTCGCTCGAAGCCCCCCTTCTCCATGGCAGCACCGGTGGGTGGGGGTGGGAGCTGGTGATTTATCACCCGCTGCCTGTCCTCCATCGGAAACGCTGGGGGTGGGCGCAGACTCTGCGCTGAGCTATGGGCCCCCAGGGCCCCGCCACCCACGCCAGTGTTGTTGCTCCGTCTGGGCGGCGCGCCCACCCCCCATCATGGCCAGGGCTTGGCCCCCAGCCCTTCCCAGGGCCTCGTCCGCGTGGGCCCCTCGAGTCCAAGCCCAGCGAGCGGCCGGCCCCTCCGCAGGCAGGAGGCGCCCACTGGGGACCCGCACTTCGCCGCCAGGTTGGTCAGGAGGTGGCGGATCCCATGTCCCACTCCCTGGGCATCCGGGAGCCAGCCAGCCTCTCACGGTCCCCTCCACGCGGTCTCGCAGCCCCCGTCCGCCCGGTGCACACAGCAGGGACTCAATAAGTGTTTACGGAGCCAAAAAGCGGTGGAGGGCGGAGGGCTTACCTGGGCTGACCATCCCCCCAACTCCCCTCCGGCGGAAGAGGTCCCTTATCTTCCCTGCGACCGGCTGTCAGCGCGCGGCGGGGGCGGGGGTGGGGGCGTCCCCTCGTTCTCCCTCCCCGCCCCGCCCCCACGGCCGCGATCTGCGGACCCCGGGGCCCGCCCCCTCCAGCCTGGGCAGGTCCTGCTCTGAGCACCGCTCCCCGGCGAGCCTGGTGTCTCTGCGCCCTGCGCCCCTCCGCCCCGGGAGCCCTGCACAGGCTCTCCTGCAGGTCGCGAGCGCCCTCTGCTGCCGGGCTGGGGTCGCGCGCCCGGGGAGGACGAGACACAGGCATCAGCCCATTTCAGGGATGAAAACACCGAGGCTCCCCGCGCAGGTCAGGGTTTTGTCTAACTGCGCCGCCGTCTGGCCCTGCCGGGGCTCACTCTATGCAACCCCTCGGTCGTCGCTCACTAGCCAGGATGTGGTCTGAGCCCCGGGGCAGTCTTAGGGTCCTGCACCACCTGTCTGGGCAGGGCAGGGCCAGGACACGCCCTGCTGAGGACATGTTGAGTGGAGGCCTTGAATAGTTAGGACATAGAGCAGGAAAGTCATGCCTGCCTTGGGAAGGGCTTGGCCTTGATCTAAGGCTGGGGGTCCTGGGAGCCACACCACTGGCCACCCCCCTACCCCCCGGGAAGCTGGGGGGCCAGTCTGTGGTCAGAGGATCCTGGGGCTGCAGGGCAGGGGGCCCTGAATCAGCCAGCCTGGGGGCTGCAGGTATGAGGGGTTGGCAGAGCTTTGAGTGGACCCTGACCTGTTCCCATCTGGAAGGAGTCTGAGGCCCCAGAGGGGACCAGCCTATCAGTGGGGAAGGGACCCTGGGGCAGGTGTGTCATCCATGAGATGGAGGACAGTGCTGGAGGGAGGGGCACCATAGGCCCTGGAGCTGGGGGAGGGGTGTCCACTCCTCATTCAGGGTCCCTGAGCTGGGACTGTTCCAATTCCCCACACTCTGGAGGCTGAGGCCCCAGGGTTCGTGTGTGGAGGGTCAGCTTAGGGTCAGGATTGGGACTGGGGGCTCCAAGTAGGCTGGGCCAGGTCAGCCAGCGAGGCCAGGCCGGCATCCCCCTGTGGTCAGTACCTTGGCCGGAGCCCATCAAAATCATGGAGAACTGGCAAAAGGGAGGGGCAAGCCTGGAGAAACCATGTGGTTCCACTGCCCCGTTGTCCGAGTGGGAAGTTCTTCCTTAAGTCTGACCACACTGTGTTACCAGCCTTTTCCCTCTTTCAAAGAAGCTCCAGTCTTCTGCATCTCCTGGCCCTCGGGGCCCTCATGCCCACCCACTCAGCAGGACACTGGCCGTGGAGCTGGGCTCCTGCTCACCACTTCTCACAGCTCGTGCTGGGACCTTGTCCCATGGCCCAGGGGGGCCTCCTTCTCTTAGCTTGGGGTCACCTAGGACCCCAAGGCCACTTTCTCTGGGCCCTGCATTTGCCCCCTAAAGTCCTCAGTGAGGAGGAGAGTGGGTCCCAGGGGCCTGGTTTCAGCTCTGCTCCCAGTGCAGCCATGGAGAAAGCTCTGGGGCCCAGCAGGGAGACCCGCTTCTGGGATCTGGTTTCCTCCTCTAGAAAGTAGGGGTGACACCCGCTTCCTGCACCACATTGGGGCTGAATTTAGGGGGTGGCCTGTGGACCTTGCTCTGACAATGACTGTTACCTCTGACCCACACCAGGGGCTCTGGGACACTCCCTGGGGGAGGTAGGGTGGCAGTTTATTTGTACAAAAGGGGCCGCTGTCCCAGATGTGGTGATAAGGCTGGATGGACGGCCAGACAGTCAACTGCAGCCCACAATGGGCCGGATGCCATGCACCTGCCCACAAAGGAGGGGGTGGCTCCTGCCTCACGTCCCACCGGCAGCCCTGAGATAGCATCAGCCTGACCGGAGGGCCATCTGTCTTGTCCCACAAAGGCCAGGACAAAGGCCGTGTCAGTGGCAGCCTCCCCGACCCGGTCAGAGGAGCCGGGGGCCTTCCTGTGCCAGGCAGCTGGGGCTCAGGCCCGAGGCTCCTTCTCAGGGTCCTGTTTGGGGTGAACAGCAAGCAGCCTTCATTGTTCACAGGGCCAAACAGGTGGGGGCCACACCTAGGGCGGGAGCAGGACCCCAATAGTGGGAAATGCATCAGCCCCTCTTTGGGTCCGCCAGGCCCTCATTAGCAGCCTGAGCCTCACTGGGACACCCACAGAGGATTTCCAGGCCCTGGTGGCTCAGCCTGGATCCAGGGCTGGGACGGGGAGACAGGGACTGAGAAACAGTCAGAGGTGCTTTCCTGCAGGAGGCGGCGGCTAGGTGGAGGACACAATTCAGAGACCTGCAACCCCAGGTGCCTCCTCACCCCTGCAGGGAACTTTACGTGGACCCCAGCTCACAACGCTCGCTCCCTCCTCACCTGCCCTCCAGAACTTCTCTCTCAGATGCCCGGGAAGCATCTGCTGGGCCACCCGACCGCCCTCACCATCCCCAGTGCACCCCTGATACCCTGAAAGCTGCCTGTGTGGCGCAGTCACTGCCTTCAGGGAAACCTCACACCCTGGACTGTCCTCAGAGCCCCCTGGAAGACCCTCACTGCCTCCCGGAAACCGCCACTCTGAGCATCTGCTCTTTCTGGCAACTACACTTCCTGTGGGGTCCTCACCGTCCCCACACTGTCCTGTCCAGTGTCCTCACTGCTCCACAGCGTCCTCACTGTCCCCTCTGTCCTCACTCCCGCCAGTGCGGGCACTGTACTTCCAGCTCTTCTGTGCCTTCTCACTAGAACTTCTGGGAGAGTCGGTGGCAGGTGAGTTCACTCCTAGACCTTGCGCGCACCCCAGAAGGTGATTTTGAGTGTATGAACATGCGATGTGTCCCCTTGAATCATCCCCGGAGCTCTTTCTGGGTTTGAGGGGGGGATTCCGAGTCGCACGGTGCAGAGATAGGTCGGATGGAGAGCAGGGTTTATTCGCACTGGAGATGGCGTGGGGGGCTCGACTGGTCTGGGCAGCGGCTCGCCCCGGGCCCGCTTCGGCATCCAGGTCCAGGGGGTGCGAGCGTGTCGCCAGCGGTGCGCGCGCAGCAGTGGGGCCCCTGCGCGCGGCCGCGGTGGGGGGAGCGTCTGGGAGATCGTGTGGGCGGAGGATGCGGCCGGAGCGGGGGGCCGTCCGTGGGCCGGCCGCACGGCTCAGCGCCAGTCGCTCGGCTCGGGGGTCGCGGGCTCCTCCGCCAGCGGGGTAGTCAGCGGCCACCGGCGCGCGGCGCGGGCGCGCAGCCTCCGCAGGCGGCACAGCAGCAGCGCCAGCAGCAGCGCGTGCAGCAGCCCAAGGCAGAGTAGCAGGAGCTGCGCCGCTAGCGCCCCGCGGCAGAGCGCGCCAGGCGGGCAGGCGGCGCGCAGCTCCTCCTCCGCCAGGTAGGACAGCAGGCGGCCCCGTAGCGCGGGGGGCGCGGCGCAGCGCAGGTCGCGGTAGGGCTCGCGCTCCAGCCGGCCTGCCAGCCAGGCGCGCAGCGGCACCAGGTGGCAGTCGCAGCGCCAGGGGTTGGCGCCCAGGTGCACGACACGCAGCACCGGCAGCGCGTCCAGCAGCCCTGGTGGCAACGCCGTCAGGTTGTTGCCCGTCAGCACCAGTTCTGTCGTATCCGGCGGGAAGGCGGCCGGCAGCGAAGCCCACGTCAGCCCGCGGCGCCCGCAGTCCACGCGCGTCCCCGCGCAGCGACACGGGGCTGGGCAGCCAGCGGCCGGGCGGCCCGGCGGCGCGAGCAGCAGAAGCATTAGGCTCAGCGCCCCGCGCGGCCCTGGAAGGGAAGCGCCGCGGTGAGCCCGGCCCTTGGGGCTCCTGGGCGGGGTCCCGGGGCACCCGCGTGCCCCCCATCACCCGCGAGCCTCTCCACCCCGACAGCCCGGCACACTGGCTGGAAGTGCCCTCTAAGTCTGACCCAAACCTCTCCCGACTACAGCCCAGAGGACAGAGCACCTCCGCACCGGACTCTACTCAGGGAGCGGCCTGGCCCGGGCAGACCCCAGACTCACCGGAGCCCATGGCGAGAGGACAGCGGTCCAGCTAGCTCTGGAGCGCCAGGCAGCAGCCGCAGAACCGGGCGATAAAGCCGCCCCGCCCCTGCCAGTCCCCGGCGCACCCGCCGAACCGACCACAGCCCCGTCGCAAATAACCAGTAGGCCAAGCCGGCAGCGCAGATAGAGCACTATCGCCAGGCTGCCGGCCGACCCGGCTTCCGCCCCACTCGCTCCCAGGGGCGCACGGAGCACTCGGACACCCTCTTCGACGTTCACCAACATTGTTCTCCTGTCACCAGGACAGGACGCAGCATTCACAACTGAACAAACTGGAGAATGGGGCTTGGGGGCAGGGACCATGCGGGTGGAGGGATGGGGGACCAAGGGCTCAGGAACCCGGGGCAACAGTGCTGCTGCGGGGAACAGGCCTCCAGCGACCAACAGGGAAGGGTGGTCCAGGGATGGGGGTTGCCAGTTTGCCCACCACCCACTGCTCCTGGAGCCGGGCCATGGCCATGCGGGAGGGGCGTAGGCATTTACAAGCATCCCAGCCCCATTATTCCTCCCCAGCAGCCAACTGGCCTCCTAAGGTCTGGAAGGATCCTAATTGCTTCGGCTGTCCAACCTGCCCGCTGAGCTACCTGGTGAGTGGGTGAGGAGGTAAGAAGGACCTGGCCCACCTCAGCACAAAGTGAGGGCTCCCAAGTTCACTCTGCAGCACTGGGCAGGGAATAGGCCCAGGATCCTGCGGACCTGCTCCCCTATTCTGCCTTGGTTTACCCGCCCATCTGAGTAGGGCCTGGAATCTAAGTGCTGTGACCTTCTGGGTTGGGGGGAGATCTCAGAAGTCACCACCCAACTTAGCTCCTGCTCCCCCAAGGCCAGAGAGGGCTGGTTGTGGGGGCCATTGTCCAGGCCCCTTGGAAGCAGACACAAATGACGGGAGGGGCTGATGCTGAGAATAAATTAGGGCTGGCTGGGGGCTGCGACCCCGCGTCTCTGGGTCAGTTCAGGAACAGTAGGGAAAAGTCCAGGTCTGGGCCACTCTGGAATTGGGGCTGTGTCCAGGCCTGTTAGCGATCCAGATGAATCCGGTGTCGAGTCCAGGCCAGTCGGGGTCCAGGGGTGGGAAGGGCCAGCCTGGAAACTGGCAGTATATCCATGGAGAAGTGGGGCTGGGGCGGGGTCACTGGTCCTGCATTTGCTGCTTCATTTTCTGCAGCATCTCCTGCATGCGCCTTAGCTGGGGGCGGGGCAGGAACAACGGTGGGTGGGGTGAGAAGTGCGATGGGCCGGGCCTGGCCCTGTCCCCGCCCCCAGCCCCTGCTCCTCTCCTGCTGCCTACCAACCTCCTCATCCTTCATCCTGATGAGCTTCTCTGTCTCAGCATCGGGGGTTGGCAGTGGCAGGATGGGGATGGGGCTCTCCATGCGGCTGTCCTGTGTCAGTTTGCTGCAGGGTGGACACCGGGGATAAGCTGCTGGGGGCTGGGCTGACCCTCGATACGCTGTGGCTCCCACACCTCTGGGTGGGGGTCAGGGCAGGTCCGAGGGCGGGTGGGTCACGCACCTGGTCATCTGCTGGATGCAGTGCGCTCGGTAGTTCTCGTAGTGCACGTCGCACGTCACGTCCTTGAGGTCATGCATGTGTGTGCGGATGAGCATGTTGCGAAGCTTCACGAAGTCGCAGTGTGCCTGGTTCTCCACTGTGGGCAGGGGCGGGCGGTGGGTGAGGTGCCGGCCCAGGGGAGCCTTCCCACCCAAATGCTGTGCCCCAGGCCTCGACTCACCCTCCACGATCCCCCAGGGGTACAGACGCCCCCGGACCCGCTGCCCCTTGGCCTCCACCACCGTGTTGCTGCCGATAACAGCGAAGGGTGCGCTCTCCTGGGGGGGGCAGGTGCAAGGGCTCACTCCCAGTTAGCATGGGTGTGGGGTCAGTGGTGGGAGAGGGGCATGGGCACTAAGCGCCTGGCCCGCCCCTCCACAATGACCATCAACAACCTCTCCCCAAAGAGACCCTGTTGTCCCCACCTCTGGCCTCTCTGTTGCCAGCTGAAGCCAGAACTGGTGCAGCTTACACCTTAGGGCTTTTGCTGGGCCGTGCCCATCAGAGGTACCCCCCCCTCCTGATATCCCCATCACCAACAGCCACTCCATCTAGTGCCTCCCCATTCCTTTCCCAGGGCAGAGCCCATGCCTCCCGTTAGTGATACCCCTGCTGACTTCGGGGTGAAAGGTCCACCCTGCTCCTGGCTCGGTGGCCACCTGTCCCCAGCTTGGGCCTGCCATCACCACTCTAACCCCCGGGGCACTCAAAGCCACACCCCCTCCCCCCGGAGCTCAGAATTCTGGGAGGCAGGACATGCACAGGCCTGGGGCCATTGGACTAGGCCCTTCTGTGGGTGAAGCATGGCGAGGGGGCTGAGAGAAGGGCCAGGGTGGGGGCCTGGCCAGTGGCTGTGCCTTTAGATCCTGGCAAGCATTCCATGACCTATTAACTACATGGGGACCCAACTACACAAGCCAGCGGGGGACCTGGGCCGCCCTAGCCCCAGCCCCAGGTGAAGACTCTACGGCCTGGACGAAACACTCCTGCCCCCCAGGTCAGACCTGGGCCCGGGCCCTCCTCCCGACCTGGTGTAAAGTGGCCTCTGGGTCCCTTACCCCCAGTGCGCTGCAGCCTCACCTTCAGTTCCCGGTCCTGCTGCTTAAAGTCCTCGTCCTCGTCCGAGTCACACTCAGGAAACTGGTAAACGTGGATCCCAAACTTGTCTATCTCCTCCCGGATCTGCGGCAGGCAAGGGCCATCAGGTGAGGGGCTGGTGCCCTTGGCCCCACCAGAGTCCCGGCTGCGCCCCGCGGCCGCACAGGCTCACCCGCTCCTTCAGCTTCCGGATCTCACCGGGGATGAGACAGTCGGCTTTGGCAATGAGGGGCACGATGTTCACCTTCTCGTGCAGGGCTTTCATGAAGCCCACGTCCACTGGCCGCAGCCTGTGGAGAGCAGCCAGGGCGAGGGGCTCATGGGGTGGGGGTGGTGGGAGGGGGCGCCGCAGGGATGGGCAGGACCCGCACCCCTGGCCCGGGGTAGCCACCTACCCGTGCCCAAAAGGGGAAATGAAGTACAAGCAGCAGTGCACACGGTTGTCCTGGATGTTCTTGCGGTTGAGGCCGCTCTCGTCCCGGAAATACTGCTCAAACTGCTGGTCCACGTAGTCGGTGATGGGCTTCCAGCTGGGGGCAGGGGGCACATGAGGCCAGGCTGGTGGCTGGTGGCCAGGGGCCAGGGCAGACCGGGCAGGCCTTCCTCACCACTCAGAGTTGTTGACGGCGTCCCCGAAGCCTGGTGTGTCCACAATGGTGAGCTTCAGCTTGACCCCCTTCTCCTCAATGTCCACCGTGTGCTTCAGGATCTCGACCGTCTGGCTGATGCGCTCTGTGGCAAGGCGGGTGGGGGGACAGACCCTCACAGACCCTCTGTGACCCTCACTCCCACCCCGGGCAGCCCAGACCCTTGTTCTCATCCCTGGCTATGTGGCCCGGCGGTGATCTGGACCCTGAACGGGAGACCCATGCTTCGGGGACAGAGGAGCAGGGCTGGACCTGGAAGGAGCCCTTGGAGAGGTCACCCAGCAGGGGATGGTGGCAGCGCCAGGGCCGCGTGGGGCCCACTCACCCTCAGCACTGAGCAGCTTCCGTTCCTTGTACAAGTCAGTCAGGAAGAGGCTGTGGACCAGTGTGGACTTCCCCAGGCCCGACTCCCCTGCCCACAGGTGCAGTGAGGAAGTCGGGTCAGGTCCCAGGCCCCAGACAGAGCCTGGCTGCCAGTGCCCCACCCCACGCCCTGGAGGCCGGCCCACTCACCCGCCACCATGAGCGTGAAGTCGAAGCCCTTCTTCACAGACTTGCGGTGCACCTGATTGGGCAGTGTGGCGAAGCCCACGTACTGCTTGTCGATGTCCTGGCGGGGGCGGGCGGGTCAGGGGCATGCTGGGGTTCCTGGGGCAGCCCGGTGCCTTGGCCCCTACCCAGCTCAGGCCAGGGGGCAGCAGGGCAGGGTCCCCAGGGAGGGGGCATCTCAATGGCAGAAGTGGGTGAGGGCCTGTGGGCAAAGGCCCTGGAGGTGGAAGGCAGGTGGGGGTGGAGGGTGGAGGCGCCCGCGAGGGCTTCGCAGGGACCGAGATGGAGTCTGTGTGCGTGTGGAGGGGGGTGGCAGGCACAGCGGGCAAGGCGGTGTCCCCCCTTAGGTGGTGGGCAGAGGGCACCAGGACCCAGACCCCTCACACACGCCCAAGGCCCTCAGAGGCTGGAGAAGCCCCCACCTCAATACTCACCCCTCCCGAGTGTAAGGGGTGGGAGGCCCCGTCTGGCCCCGATCCAGCCGCGGGGGTGGCTGGCTGCTGCGACGGCGGAGCAGGGGCTATTTATAGACAGCGGCGCCCAGCCTCCCGCGGCCTCCGGCGCCCACCCCAGGACCCCGGCCCTGCGGCTCCCGTCGCATCCCCAGTCCGTGCGCTGGGGGCGGGCGCACAGCTGACCCACCTTCCGCTCCCCTCTCCACACACACCTTGAGCCGCCTCTGGGCCTGGGTCCGCGGCGACAGCAGCTGCTCCACCAGGCGGTCCTGGGGTGCCGCCAGCGAGTCCATCGCAGCGACCCCGGGACCTTGCCCGCTGCGCTGGGGCCCAGAGTGCGTCAGGCCCACCCGGCGTAGCTGTGCGCCAGGGGCTCGCGCGCTGTGCGGCCCCGAGGCCCTGTTCTCGCCCCCGGGTTACGGGTTACGGGTTACGGACGCGGGAAGCGAAGCCCGGAGGGGCGGCGCTCACGCGATGCCGGGACCCCGAGGCCACCAAGCCGCTCGCCGGCCCCAGGCGGGCCTGCCCCTGGCACAGGCGGGCCCTCGCGCCGGAGAGGAGCGCGCGGTCTCCGGGAGACAGTCGCCTGGAAATTGGGCCGCGCGGGCGGAGCCACGGAGCTGAGGAGGGCAGGGCCCAGCTCGGCGGGCTGGCGGGCGGCTGCGCGCGGAGCGGCGCGGCTCAGGCCGTCAGTCCAGCGACTGCACAGCCGGGTGGGCGGGGGACCGGGTCCACGGCCGGGTCTGCGCTGCCGCGTCCCGCCTGCCAGAGGGCGCCCGAGTACGCCCCCATCCACGCGTGCGCCCGCGGGAGCCCGCCCGGTCCCCCTACTCTCCCGCGGCGGTGTCACAGAGGCGCCCCCAGCTACCCACCGACGCACGGCCCGCCCCTCGCGTGTGTGCGCGTGTGTCTGGAGAATTCTTACCGCCGTGGCCGCCGAGAGAAGTTGGGAACCTGCGAGGGCAGAGCCCACCTCCCCGCCCAGGCCCGCGGAGGCTTACGTTGGGGGAAGGGAGCGATCAGAGCACTAGATGCCCAACCCCTACCCCCACCTCTGCAAACTTGGAAGCTGTGGCCAGTGCGTAGCTCCACAAACCCGCCGGCCAGCCCTGCGCTGCCACCTCTACCCCCAGACAGCCGCTGCCAGCAGAGGTAGGGGGTGCTGGAGTGAACCCTTCCCCCTAAGGGGGACACTCCCTCTGAGCTTCCACCCTGCTCTCACTTACAGGACTGGGCAACACAGGGCCTGTAGGGCTCCAGCCAGCTCAGCCCTCACACCTGTGAGGCCACTCCAGGGACCACAGGGGTCTCCTGAGCCCCCAAACCCTTCCTCACTGACCCTACCCGCAGGACCCACCAGAATCTGAACAAGCCAGCACCAGCCCGGTGGCAAGGGAGGCCTGCAAAGGAGCTGGGGATCCAAAGAGACGTGTCCCTGGACTGTGCGTCAGTGGGAACGGGAGGCCCCACAGTTCTCCCCCACCTAGGCCCTCCCTTCTTGGCTCCCCGCTTAAGGGGCCTCTGTCCCCCTGTCTAGGCTCATGCTGCTGCTGTGTGGCCTGGAGGCCGCTGGCACCTGGGGAGGAGGGGTGGGCCCGCTGCTGGGAACAGGGGAGCCTTTCATCCGAGAGGGGCGGGGAGCCACAGGCCCCAGCTCCCCAGCCCTGGCTCTGAGAAAGCCTCTGCGCTGGCCCCAGCCCTCCACCACGCGGACCTGCGAGGGGCCTTGGGGCTGAGTCCCACCCAGCCTCCACCCCCGGCTCCAATTTAGACATGGCCCCTCGGCCCACTTCCTGCCCAGACAGGCTGACATCTCAGGCCCAGGGCATCTCCAGGAGGACAGACAGAGCTGGCACCCCACAGCCTGGTGCCTGATGGGCTCGTTGTCCCCAGAAGGCCTCAGTTTCCCCATCGGTAAGGCACAGCCTCAGCGGAGGTCCGGGTCAGGGGGAAAAGACCAGCTCCCTGCCTGCCTGCCCCATCCCCTGACTTCGTCCAGATGGGGCCTGGGGATTCCCTGGGGGATCCCCAAGGAAGGGGCCCTTCTACTCCCTTTCTCTGGCCCCCGAGGCACAACAAATACTCCTCAGGACTTCCCGAGCCACAGACACTGCTGCGCCCACCTCCTCCCCACCTCCTCCTGGTGCCTGACACTCTCGAGGCATTTCCATTCTTAGAACCACCCCAGCTGCCAGAGCCAGTGAAGGCCCCACCACTGCTAGAGATGGGGTGGGAGTTGGAGGAGGGGGCACAGAGGACCACCAGAGCCCTCCCCAGTGTCTGAGATGGGTGCGCACAGAGGGGGCCCACAGAGCTCCCCTGCCCCCTTTCGCAGAGTGCAGACAGGCTGAGTCTCAGTAACAACAACCATGGAACAGCAAAGTTACTGCAGGCTTCCGGCTCCCCCAGACCCACGGGGAGCCTTCCCCAAACACCGGGCTCCCTGGCCCTGCTCCCAGGGAACCCCACACCCCACCCGCATAATGCTCTCTCCCTCTAGTCCTGGGAGCAGGGGACAGGTAAGGCTGGTCCTAGCTGAGCTCCAGGAGGGGTAGACAGGCCTGAAGGGGCTCGAGCCTCAGCAGGGGGGTCCCTGAGTGCCCACAGGCCCAGGAGAAGGGGGGCTGGTCTCCCAGGCCTTCCCTCTTTCTCTCCCTTGAACAATAGCTTGGTGGCAGTGTGTCCCTGCATCTCCTTCATTGTTTGACCCGCCATGATGGGGAGGCAGCTCTTGTCCCGGGCTCCCCAGGGAGCCCCTTGCTGGCAGGATGAGGTGGTCGTGGCCCCTCCCCGTGAGCCTCACCCATCCCAGGGTGGGGCGTATCCCTGCTAGGGGCCTGGCACTGGGCAGGAGTGACTCTCAGCCCCCACCCCACCTGCTGGGCCACTCCTGGCCCGCCTGCCGCACCTAGGCCAAGACTTCGGGTTCCACCCAGCATCCACCCAGGGTGTGAGCCCCCATCCCAGACGAGGGTTGCCAAGGCCACCCTGATGCCAGAGTTGGGCTCTTCTTTTCTGCCCTAAACATGGCTGAGCTCAAGCCAGAGAGGCCCCCAGCAGGGCTGCCCCAGAACCCCCAGCTCCCCCCGGTTACCCACCCCCCCAACGCCCTCTTGGGGTCTCCTAGCTGTTTAAACCTGGCCTCAGCTAGGTTCACAGCGAGTGCCCAGGCCAGCCTCCTGTCCGACCCTCTATTCCTGGAGGCTGGGGTCTAGGCCGGCCCTTTGAGAAATCAGTTTGTACCCTCTAGATCTGAAGACTGGTGCTGGGCACCGGGATGACTCAGACCAGGCCCTGGAGACTCCCAGTCTGGGGAAGAGGCCTGGCCACAGATCAGCCCACTCACATTGGTGTGTGCAGAGAGGAGGCATAAGATGCAGAGAAGTTGGGTGGGGTGGCCAGAGGTTCCCCTGTGGGGCTGCTCAGGGACTGGCCCTGGCTGGTGGACTCAAACCCCTCCCCCAGCCCGTGGCCTTTCAGGACCATGGCCTCACACAGGACCCCCAGCACACGGCCACGGGCCAGGTCAGCAAAGAGAGGCTGGTGCTGGACCAGTGGGAGAGGGGCACCCGGCCCATCCCCCATCCGGGGAGGAGCGCACGCCATGCCTCGAGGGTCAGGAGCCAGGCCCGGAGGCACTGCGGCCGCTCCTCCCCTCTGCAGCCCCGGGTTGGCGGCACTGCCCAGGCTGACAATCGGTTATCGGTTATCGCGACAGAGCAGGATGACGGCCGGCGGGGGCGGGGTCGCGTTGGGGCGCCGCGCGTTGGTGGCACAATGGGTGACAGCGGGCCAGGTGAGCGACGGCGCACACGTACCTGCTTGTCCTCTGCGGGGTCGGGTGGGGTCGGGGGTCGGGTCGGGGTCCGGGCCCGGGCCGGCGGGCGGGGGAAAGACCGAGACACACGGTGAGAGGCGTGCGGGCGGCGGGGACAAAGGAGTGCGCGCGCGCGCGCGGGCGGGCGCTGGGCTCACCTGGGGTCGCCAGCTTGCTCTTGTACCGCAGGCCTGTGCTCATGGTGGCCGCCGGGGGGACGTGCGCGCGGGCGGGGCGGCGACGAGCGGAGGCCGAGGCCGGGCTGCGGGGTGACCGGCCCCTCCGCGCCGCCGCCCGCCCCGCCCGCGCTCCCGCCAGCCAATCGGCGCCCGCCGCGCCCACGCGCGACCCGGCGCGGCCAGCGGGGGCGGGGACCCAGGCGCCCCTACAGACCCCGCGCCTGCTGCCTGGGGCGACGCCCTCGCCTCCAGCCGCCCGGACACCGCGAGACCCGCTCTGCGCCCACCCCCGCGGCCGCGCCCCCTGCCCACCTCCCCTCCCCGCTGCCGGGCCCCTGCCCACGTACCCCGCCCTCCACCCCGTCCCTGCCTACAACCCGGCCCCCTGCCCAGACCCGGGCTGACTCCTATGCCTTCGTGGGACCCCAGTCCAGGCCTGACCTCTGGCCATCCTTGGTGTGGCCCACCTGTAAAGCCTGCCCCTGGGGTCTCCCGCCTCATGCCACTTCCCGGCCCCCCGCCCCCGGCATGCTCTGCCCACTGAGGTCAGTGGATGCCCCTCCTCACCTCATCAGGATGGACGCCGGAGGCTTTTGCCTGGGGAGTCCTGCTCCTGGCCGTGGCAGGAAAGGTGATGGTCACTGTGCGGAAAGCTTGATGCGTGGCGGGGGACCAGCCCCAGCTCCTCTCCTGCAGCTGCTCGGTGCTGTGCGCGCAGCTCTGCAAGCCCACACACCTGGGCCGTTAGCCGGCCCCCTTTCCAGGATTACTGGTGGGGAATGAGCCGCCATCCTGGACAGGATGGGCCCAACCTGAGGCCTGCGCCCCCCATGCCCACCTCGGCACCCTCTGCTCTGCAGACCCAGAGGCAGACTGCTAGCACCCTGAGAAGGGTTGCAGGGGGCCCCCCAGGGCACTGTGAAGGTGGGGCAGGTCAGGGCCTGCACCCCACTTACAGATGGGAAGCTGAGGACTCACCAGCATGAGTGCCTCTTGTCTCTTCGGTCACTGCCACACTCCCAGGTGCCCTTGGCCTGGACCTCCCCGGAGTGCCCCCAGGAGGCACGTCTGGAGCTTTCAGTCCCGCAGAAAGTGACAGTTGGGCCAGTGGTCACCAGCTTCCCAGGTGAGGGAGGGTCCTGTGTGGGAGAAGGCCTGCTGCCCCCTCCACAGGCAGGAAGCCCCGTCCCTCCCTGCCCTCCTGCACCCCTTCCTCCCTCTGCTGGCCTGTGGGCTCCTCCACCTCTGAGCACCAGCACCAGGCAGAGTTGTTTCACCTCTAAGTGAAAAAGCCACGAGAGCAGCACCATCACTCTGCGAAATCCTGGGGCCAGGTTGAGCCTGTTTCCCTTTACCAGACTGTCGCCTGCTCCAGCACTGCGATGTGTGGGGACGGTCCACCGCCCCCACCCCTCACCCAGGCCTTGGGGCCAGATGTGTTTGGAATTCAGAATTTTTGTACATCTCATACATTACATGATACCTCATTGGACCCTGGGGCTGCACCCCGTAATCAGGCACATTAAGATTTTTGTACTGAGGGACTTCCCTGGTGGTCCAGTGGTTAAGACTCTGCACTTCCACTCCGTGCTGGTTTGATCCCCGGTTGGGGAACTAAGGTCCTGCATGCCGCTCTGCGTGGCCAAACGATATTAAAAAAAATTTTTTTTAAAGATTTTTGTACTGAAACACAACTGTTCACACGAACTTGAATAAATAAAGATCAGAGTAAATGTATATCAGTTCAAGGCTGGCTTTGCCACCAAGTTTTGAAAACCTTTGTTTCAGATCTTTAGGGAATTTGGAATTGTGGATAAGGGAATGGGGCCGGAGGGGACACTCTGAGTGCCAGGCAGGACTTCTGAGCCTTCATCAGCCCTGAGGGGCTCGGTGAGAACCCCGTCTCAGGGGACCTGGAGCTTTGCAAAATGGGTCAATCGGGCAGTGAAACGTGACAGTTCGACATTTAGCACAGACTGAGCCAGGCGAGCTTGTGCCTGTGGGGACATAGGAGGAGAGACAGGAGCCTGTCCCCAACAGGGCAGATGTGCCCCTGCAAAGTGCCCAACAGCACTGCCCTCCTTGGGTCGGGAAGGGCTCCAGGCAGCCCCCTGTCAGGGGGTTTGAACACGGCCTTGAGGGCACTGGACTGCAGGTCAAGGGCCTAGCTTGGCTAAATCACGGATTTTAAAACAATCCTGGAGATGGGACCAGAAAGGGTGAGGGGCACCACATAAACAGGGTCTTTTTCATTAAAGTAAGTATCCAAAGGAGTGTGTGCATAAGCGCAGTTGGGCTAGAGCCCAGCATCTCAGGCCTGGAGAACCAGCATGGAGCTGATGGAAAGAGGACGGGGAGCCGCTCCCGGAAGCAGACGTCAAGGGCAGGCCTGGGTCAGGCCTCCTGTGAAATCCCTGGGGGTGACTGTGGGCTGCTGGCCAGGAAAGGGGAGGGGCCCGCTTTGAGCCTTGGGGCTGTGGTCGCCTACCACTGTGAGTCCAGGGGACAGCCTGGATCCCACCACAGACACTGGGGCTGCCCCATCTAGTTGGAGACCTCAGGTGACAGCATCCATGGCTGGACAGGCAAAGTAAGAGCCTGGGCACTGGCCAGCGGATTCAGAGGACGCGTCTCCAGCTCTGCCAGGTGGGACGGCAAAGGGCCTTTTCTGGTTTCTTGAGCCTGGATGCTGCCAACTGACGGCCAAGTGAAACACTTACACATCCCCTGCCCATCAAAGGGCAAACCCTGGGGACGTGTGACTTTGGGAAGGAGCGTGGTAGGCGTGGCCCAGCCATTGCACTTCCCACTTCAGGGCTGTGGTTGGAGGAAAACCCAGCCTCCCTGGTGGGGTCTGAGCCTGCTCCCCCCACAGGAGCAGAAATGCTGGCTGTGGTACAGAGACAAGTAAGGAAGATGTTCCTGGGTGGGAAAAATGCTACTTTTTAATTCATAAGAAAAAGAAGTTAATGAGTGAAAAAATAAGCTACACCCAGAAAAATCTCTTCAACCAACGTGGGCTACAAATAGCTTGACGCTTTTCAGAAAAAAAACTCTTTTTAGTTAGGAAATTCTCAAGAGGCTACATTTAGCCAGCGCCGTATCTCTCTTTCCGTCAGCACAGGCTTGTGGGCATCTGTGGTCACACAGGACAGACAGGAGCTTGTGCCTCCATGTGAACCACGGAGACGGTTCACCGTGAAGTGAACACCATGGAGGTAAGCAGTTTGTCCAGGTGACACACGGGTGTCAGGTGGAGCAGGGGCCACTGGTGACAAAGCTCCAGAACAGTCCATCTGAGACCAAGGACGAGGGCAAAAGCTGAGCTGGACGCAGCTTTGTCATCGACACCCCCTCACGGGGGGCTGGAGGGAAGGGCCTGCGGGTCACGCCAGCCCGAGGAGGTCAAACCACCTCTTTGAAGAAAGGGCCATGACGGAAAGAGGAGAAACACACTGCCCTTCAGGGGGACAAAGAAGGACCTTAGTCAACTCAAAAGGGAGTTAATCCACTGACAGAAAACTTCCTGATTTGCAGTGACAACCTCGCCCCCATCACTACATCCAGACCTGCTCGGAGCCTCAGACCCCACGTGGCTGGGACTGCAGTCCTCGTGGTGACGGTGTGGGGCTTGAGTCAGACCTGCCCTTCCTGGGACGTGAGGCTCCCAAAACCAGGAGCCTGGAGACAGCCCTCCTGCTCCAACAGCCCTTGGAGAAGCCCCAGCAACGGGGAGGCCCACTCCCCCAGACAAGGCTCAAGGCTGTGATTCCCACAGCCCACCCCAACTGGCCCCAAGTTGGTCCCCTGGGTTGTTCCTGGGAATCTGTGGCCGGGTTTGGGACCAGTGTGCAGAGCAGGCCCAGGTCAAACTCAGTGTCAGTCCAAGAGGAGGACCTGCCGCTCTGGTCGATGGGAGGTGCTCTGCTCAGGGCCCCGCCCATGGTGAGCACCCACCATGATCTGCCCCCCACCCCCACCTGCTTGGCCAATTTCCACATCCAGCCCCGCCTGCCATGCTATCCTGGACACTGCCGTGCGGCGTCCACCTGCTTCTGGCTCAGGGACTGTCCCCTCTGAGGCCCCCGCTCCTCAGTGTGTGATGCTGGGGCCATGGGGGAGCCCAGGCCGGGGTCCTGGGGTCCTCCTCTTTCAGGGTAGCTCCTGGTGTGCAGGAAGGTGAGTCACCTTTCCCACCCCCAACTCCACAGGGGCGAGGGGGCAGGCACAGGGCGCTCTTCCGGCCTCCCACCTACACGGCCCTCTCTAGGCAGCCCTGCCACGTGCTGGGAGTGGGCATTGGTGGGCTGGTGCACAGACCAGGAAGCGGGGTTCAGAGCGCAGTGAGAGCAAACAGCTGAATGGGGACCTCAGAGCACAGACCTCGGCCCACAGAGGGATGTGACCTGTCCTGTCAAGCAGCCCCATTCACCCCTTCTGCCTTCCGACCCTGCCTTTGACCACTCACGGGCGCTGCTCCCTCACCCCAACCTCCCTAGTTCTGTTGCCCTGGCTCAGCCACCCGGGCACCTGGGCTCCCCTGCTTGCACCTTCTACCCCGCATTGGTGGGTGCGCCCCATGGCTCTGAGCCTCCGGTGCCCTCTGCCCAGACAGCCCTGCCCAGGGAGCCCTGGCGGCGGCTGCCTAGAACATGGGGTTGGGGGGAGACACGTGTATGTAGGGAGGGGCTGAGGAGAATGCTTTCCTTCATCTCTCGTTAGATCGGTGTAACGGGGTCACGACGAGTGAGTTCTCACCTCTGGTGGACGACAGGCCCATCCATCAAAGGGACATACAGTCCAGAGCAGCTGCCCAGCCAGGAGGGCATTGCCAGCCCTGCCACAGCGGCCCGTGTGCTGCAGGGGACAGAGCAGGGTTCCAAGGGGGCAGAGCCTTGGTCCACACCACGTTCCCCATTCACTGGGCAGCTGGACAGAGGGACAAAGGACGCCTGTGCTCGGCGGCAGTGGGCCAGCCGAGGGACCCAGAGCAGCAGTGGGCATCCCCTCCCCGGCAAGGGTCAGGGGGACTCCATCCACTGACGATGAGA
Organism: Delphinapterus leucas; assembly: GCF_059928025.1. NCBI lineage: Eukaryota > Metazoa > Chordata > Mammalia > Artiodactyla > Monodontidae > Delphinapterus > Delphinapterus leucas. Next base: position 26,978,480 of record NC_143142.1, on the reverse strand, counting down.
CATGGTCCCTAGGAGAGGATGCTCAGTTCCGTGTGACTCAGCAAGTTGGCGCTGCCTGACCGTGTGCCCCTGGCCCTCTGAAGGGATGCACGTGGGAGTGGCCGGGGGATGGCTAGGGCCTCCCCCACTGTATGCTGGACCTCTGACTGTCCTCGGTGCAGTTCTGGGCTTTCAAGAGTGGCAGAGGTGGAGATGGGAAATGGCGCTAACACGGAGATGCTCCCAGAGGTGCTCATGCATTTAAAAATCCCATGGGAGCACACACTTGCAAAAGGCAGTGCACAGTGACCCAGATCCCGAGGCAGCCAGCCAGGCGGCGCCCTACCCCGTGACCGCCTTTCTACCAGGGAAGGCCAAGTGTTGGGGTTCCAAAGGCTGGCTCCAGCTCCCCACGGCATCCCAGCCCCGTGTCTGCTGTCTGTCATGTGATCGTCAGGTCAGAGACAGGTCAGAAAATCCCTCGGGAGTCAACAGGATGGACTCAGCTGTGGGGGGGGCTCCAGCTCCCTCTGCCCAGGCACAGCAACCGCCCCAAGCACACGGGCAGCAGGCCCCGGCCACTCCAGGGAAGGGCAAGGATCCAGAGTTTCGGCTCATTCCCCTCCCCACCCCTTGTTCTGGCTGCAGGCCGCCAGGGGCTCCTCTGCAGAACTCTGCCCACCCGAGGCACACACTGCTGAGACCGTGGGGCTGCTCCAAGGCTGAGGGGAACCACAGCTGGGGTCCCCTCTATGTGGGGGAGCAGCAACAGGAGCCCCTGAGCCTCAAATCACCAGTGGCTCGGAATGGAGCGGGAGGCACCCACTCGGCTGCCAAGCCTGAACGCTTCCAGCCAGGATCCCATCAGGGCTGGGCGAGCACGTTCTGATCAAAGAAGCATCACCAGGGTGCATTTGGGAGCTGGACCTGGGGCCACCCAAAGGGACCATGAGGGAGAAAGGAGTCACGGGGCCTCACTCCCCTCCCTCAAGCTCTTGCCAAAGGCTCATCTTTGCAGCCATGACTCTTCACAAGTGCCCTTGGGTGCCAGCACCTTCTGGCGAGGGGAGTCCTGCCCCAGGCTGTCACCCCCCAGCTCTCAGGTGGGCCTGGTCTCCTAGGCAGGAGGTACCAGTGATGGCTGATCCTATCCTTCCAACAGGCGGAGGGCACCGGGTGGGCAGGACTGTGCCACTCGCCTGCCCCGCGGCTGCTGCCCTGCCCGGCTGCATCACACAGCAGCACAGGTAGGAGGGAGTGGGGGTTCCTCCCTCCTTCCCTGGGTTTCACACTGGGGGGCCAATAGGCCACAGGCCCCCATGAGATGCTGACCCAGGCCTGGAGAGAGGAGAGGCTGGGCATGAGGGCTGGAGCAGGGTAGGGGGGCCCCAGAAAAGCAGAGAAGGGTGAGGAGGGCATCGTGGGGCATTGCTGGGCTGGTCCCCCACTTGCATGCCACTGGGAGTGGGCCCAGCACACCGGGTTTGGGCCTGGCTGCCAAGACAGCCCTGAAGGCTCTGCCAGACCTCCTGCCCAGGGCCTGGGTCCATAGTTCCCACAAATGACCCGAGTCTAAGCAGGGGTCCAACCAGAGCCCCTCCGAGCCTTCGGATGCTGTGGCCCAGCTGTCCTGAGGTCTGGAGTGGGCCTGCGTCAGTTTCCCAGGGCCCAGCGGGACTGTTTTGGCTGCACCTAGTCCTCGAGGTTATTTTGAGAATGAAAAAGAGAGACCATCAACAACAAAAAGACAACTTAATTCAAAAAGGGCAAAGAACTTGAACTGATGTTTCTCCCAAGAGGAGCTGGCTGAGGATTCCTGAGACCCACCTCATCCCAGCCTCGCCACACCTGGTCCGCACGCCCAGCCCCACCATGGGCCGCCCTACACCCTGGACCTTGGGCCATCTTCAGAGAACCTTCTGGGTGCCATGATACCCTAACTGTCCCTGCTTCGACCACCCTGCCCACCTTTTTTTTTATGGCTCATGCTTTGGGGGTCAAATCTAAGAATTTGTTGCTTAGCCCTAAATCCTAAAGATTTTCTCTTTTTTTCCCTAAAATTTTAGCTTTACATTTTAAATTTAAGTCCATGATTTTATTTTGAGTTAATTTTTATATAAAGTGCAAAATTTAGGTTGAAGTTTTTGTTTGTGAACGTCCACTTGCTCCCACAACATTTGTTGCCTCCTTCCTTGATTGAATTGCTTTTGAACTTTTGTCAAAAATCACCTGGGCACGTGTAGCTATTTCTGGATACTCTACTCTGTTTCACTGGCTTAAGTGTCTATCTCTCTGCTACTACCATACAGTTTTAATAACTTTGGCTATAGAATATATATAAATACATAGAATGTAAAGAAATCAGGTAGACTGTTTCTTCTCACTTCAGCAAGGTTGCCAAATACAAGGTCAGCATACAAAAATCAATTGTGTTCCTATATACTAGAAATGGACACATGGAAACCAAAATTAGGGAATTCCCTGGCGGTCAGTGGTTAGGACTCCCTGCTCTCACTGCTGAGGACCCGGGTTCAATCCCTGGTTGGGGAACTAAGATCCCGCAAGCCTCATGGCGCAGCCAAAAAAAAAAAGAAAGAAACCAAAATTAAAAATAAAATTTTCCCATTTACAATCTTTCAAAAAAATGAGACAGGTGTAAATCTAACAAAACATGTATAGGATCTATATGCTGAGAACAGCAAAATGCAGACGAAAGAAATCAAAGAATATCTAAAGAAAAGGAGAGACGTACCATGTTCATGGATAGGAAGGCTCAACATTGTAAAGATGTTAGTTCTCCCCAAATTGATATATAGTTATTCCTATCAAATTCCTATATGTAAAAATATCAAAATCCCTGCATGATTTTTTGTAGATATGGACAAGGATGTTCTAAAATTTGTACGGAAAAGCAAAGGAACTAGAATAGCTAACATTGTTATTTTAACCCATTTAACAGATTGGTCACTCATTTCACTTTTTTGGTTTATTTTAAATTATTTTGTTGAAGTAAAATTTACATGCAATGAAATGCACAGATCTTAGTGCTCAGTTCATTGAATTTTGACAAATGTATAGACCTATATAACTGAAACCTCAATCAAGAACCATTGTCATTACCCCGTATAGTTTCCCATGCCCCTTCCCAGTCAATCCCACCACCACTATCAGCCCCTCAAGCCCCAAGCAACCACACATCTGCTTTCTGTCACCACAGATTAATTTTGCCTGTGTAGAACTTCAAATAAAGGGAATTATACAATATGTATTTTTAAAATCTGACTTTAACTCAGCATAATTATTTTGAGATTAATCCATGTTAATAAGTGTATCAATAGTTCATTATTTTTTTTACTGCTGAGTAATATTCTATTGTATAGATATACCACAATTTTTTATCCATTCACCACTGATGGACATTTGAGTTATTTCCAGTTTCTGGCTATTACAAATACAGCTGCTATGAGCATGCACGTACAAATCTTTGTTTGGACATATATTTCCTTTTCTCTTGGGTACATAATTAGGAGTAGAATGGCTGAATCATAGAGCTGAATTTTTTTTTTGAATGTTTAACTTTATAAGACGCTGTCAAACTGTTTCCAAAGGGGTTGTACCATTTTATTCCCACCAGCAGAGTATGAGAGTTCCAGTTGCTCTGCATCCTTGCCAACACTTATCAGTCTCTTATTTTAGCTATTCTAATCAGCACATAGTGGTCTCTCTCTGCACTTTTCATTTGTATCTCCCTGATGACTAATGATGCTGAGTGTCTCTTTGGTGCTTATTGGCCATTTGTATGTCTTCTTTTATAGAATGTTTATTCAAATCTTTTGCCCATGTTTAAATTGGATTGTTTTTTATAATTGATTTGCAGGAGTTCTTTATATATTCTGGGTATAAGTCCAATGCCAGGTATGTTCACTGCAAATATTTTCTCCCAGACAGTGGCTTGGTTTTCTTTCTTTCTTAAATTTTTTGGCCACACTGCACGGCCTGTGGGATCTTAGTTCCCCGACCAGGGATCAAACCCATGCCCCCTGCATTAGAAGCTTGGAGTCTTAACCACTGGACTGCCAGGGAAGTCCCAGTTTTCATTTTATTAATGATGTCTTTTAAGAAACAGATGTTTATAATTTTGATAAATTCCAATTTATGGATTTTTCATTTTCTATCTCAAGCTTCTTTTGGCCTCTCCAAGAAATCTTTGCCTACTTACTCCAAGGTCATGAGTATATTCTTTTCTGTTTTTCTATAAGCTTTATAGTTTCAGTGTTATATTTAGGACTGTGATCCATCGTGAATTAATTTTTGTGTATGGTGTTAGGTAGAGGTCATAATGCACCCCCACCCAAGTTTATCCAACAGTTCTAGCACCATTTGTTGAAAAAATTTAACTTTCTCCATTGAATTGCCATGACACCTTTGATGAAAATCAAGATTTTGGCTATCTTGTGGATCTCTTTTCTGGACCCTGTTCTGAAATGGTTATCTGTTGCTGCAAAACAATTCAAAACATAGTGACTTAAAACATCAATTTAGTCATTTTTTAATCTACCGTGGTTTCTATGGGTCAGAAATTCAGGAGGGCTCAGCTGGGTAGTTCGTGTGATTTCAGGCAGGGTCTAGAGCTGGAGCAGCTGTCTGGACGCCTCCCTTTCCATGAAGTCTTGGAGCTTCTTCCCATCTCTGCAGGGGGCTGGCCTGGCATCCCGCACGGTGGGGCCTCAAGTCCCCAGCCTTGGAAGTTGTGCAGCATCACTTGTGCTGTGACCCACTGTCAATGATATAGATAAGTTCCCTTACGTTCAAGGGGGCATCAAGGCTCCAGGAGAACGTGTGGGCTGGAAGACATGTCATGACTGTCTGGAAAATACAGTCTGTAAAATCTCATCTTTTTTGGCCAATGCTTTTTCTCTCTGTTCAGAGCCTGGATAATCAATATTGACCTGTCTCTGGGCCAGCGGTTGGGAGTGACCTGGATTGGGGGTGGGGAGACTCCCCCATCGAGGTGAGTTACCTTGAGGCCTGCAGGACGAGGGAGGGACAGAGGGGGGAGTGGCCATCCGAGGTGTGTGGTCAGACGTGGGGGTGGGGACCTGTGACCCCCATGTGCCTCTGAGACATCGTGCTGGGCGCCAGAGTCTGTATCCCATGGGGACGGGGACGGGTCCGGGGGCTGAGGACTGCTAAGGACTGGGTGGGTGACGGGGCTCAGGGACAGAGGAGGAGAGCCCGTGGCCACACTGCTCTGACTCAGAAAGAAAGCCCCACACAGGCGTGTTTGGGTTGGCCAGGGTTCCCGTGGAGGACGTCAGAGCTGAGAACAGCATCTCAGGCTCTGGGAACCGCTGAGTGAGGGGGTGCATTCCGTGCTGGCGGCCACGCCCCCGCCTGGCTGCCCAGGACAGGCCCAGTGCTGTCGGGCGGCTGGGGAGGGGGTACCGGCTGTGTTTGGGGGCTCTCTCCAAGGCGTTGACACCCCCATCCCCCGCCTCCTGGGCCCAGAGAATCTGAGACTGTCTCAGTGTTCTTCCTGCATTCACGGCCCCCTCCCCTTCCCAACTCACGGATCCAAGGAGACCCTTCAGACTCACTGTTGATGGGGGTCAAGTTGCATGACCCTCCCCAAAGACACCATGCTGCGTGCAGCAAACTCCTGGCATCTTGGGTCCAGTCCAGGATGGGGGAGATGGTCTGGGGACCACCGGCCCCACCTCTTCCAGCGGCCTCCTGGGCTCTGCCATCTTCCCCTCCCACTGCAGAGTCTTTGCTTGGCCAAGGGTCCCTCTCAGTTTTTGTTTTCATCTGCTTCAGTGCAGGCAGTGAGGCGACCTCGCCCTGGCTCGGGAGCCTGTGAAGGGGGCTGCAGACCAAGCTCAGCTCGGGGCTGCCCAGGGCCGGCTGTGTCCTCGTCCTGCTTACGGCAGCAGCAAGTGATACTCTCGGGGGCCCGCTCCGCTCCTGCCCGGCTTTCCCGTCTCACTTGTGGCGTCACCACCACCCACCAGTGCCTCAAATCTGAATCTCAAATCACACTGCTTCTCCCCTCCCCCTCCCTCCACATCCAGCGTGGATTCTGCTCCTGAAATGCATTCATGAAGCCTCACTTGGCTCTGTCAGCCCTGAAGCAGTGAGCTGGGGCTGCTGTAACAAGCACCACTGCCCCAGGGTTTAGACAGCAGGGATCTACTTCCCTGCAGTCTGGAGGCTGGAAGCCTGAGGCTGAGGAGGTGTTGTCGGGGACTGGCTCCTCCCAAGGCCTCTCTCCTTGGCGAGTACACACCGTAGTCTCCGTGTCCTCGTGTGTGTGTGCCGGTGTCCTGATCTCCTTTCTTATAAGGACACCAGTCCTGTTGGGTGACAGCCCCACCCAAGTGACCTCATTTTACCTTAATCACCTCTTGAAAGGCCCACCTTGGGAATTCCCTGGCGGTCCAGTGGTTAGGACTTTGCGTTCTCACTGCCGAAGGCCCGGGTTTAATCCCTGATCAGGGAACTAAGGTCCAACAAGCTGAGCGGCACGGCTGAAAAAAATTAAAAACTAAAAAAATAAAGGCCTATCTCCAAGTACAGTCACATTCCGAGGCACTGGGGTTAGGGCTTCAGCATATGAATTTGGGGGACACAGTTCGGCCCGTGATAGCACCCAGCGCCACCCTCGTCTGCATCACCACAGCGCAGGCCTTGGGTCTGGCCCACACTCACCCCTGCCCGCAGTGGGGGCCCTTTAGAACCATGGTTCAGGCCTTAGGCTCCACCCTTGCCGTGCACACAGCCCTGCAGGAGGAGCTGAGCCCCAGCTCCCACACCTGCCTCAGGTCCTCCTTCACCCCAGACTCAGCCAACAGGCCTCCTCGCCTCCCCTTAAACATACCAAGCTCGCCCCAGTCCCCTCGTCGTATGCCTATGTTTTTTTTAAATAATAACTTTATTGAGACAATTCATTACCTCACAATTCACCATCTAGTGTGCACCATTAAAAGGTTTCCAGGACGTTCCCAGGGCTGAGCAACAATCACCACAAGCACATTTAGAAGGCGTCCTATTGAGGCATAACTTGCCAGAAAACCCCCCCTTATAAAGGGTGCAATTCAGTGGATTTCAGTACATTCCAAAGCTGTGCATCAATCACTATTCTCCATCGCCCAAAAGAAACCCGTTAGCAGTTACTCCCCACCCCTCCCCCAGCCCCCGGGAATCCCTAATCTACTTTCTAGGTCTACGGATCTGCCCACCCTGGACATTTCCTATAAATGGAATCACATGATATGTGGCCCTTTGTGTCTGGCTTATTTCACTGAGCATCCACTCTCAAGGATCGTCCACGGGGCAGCCTGTGTCAGAACTTCATTCCATTGTGTGGATGGACCACACTTTGTGGTCCACCCGTCTGCTGATGGACACTTGGGTTGTCTCTACTCTTTGTCTATTATGAACAGGCTGGTACGAGCAGTCGGGATATGTCTTCGTGTGGACACACATTTTTGCCCCTCTGGGGTAAATGTCCAGCTGAGTGGAGTTACTGGACCCTAAGGTCACTCTGTTTCCCTGATCACCTGGATTTACTGTCCATCTCCTCCATCTAGGAGGAAGGAGGCATGAGGGCAGGGACTGTGTCCATTGTGTGTGGAATGAGGATTGGGCTGGCCCCAGGGAGAGGAGGGTGCCTGGGTGCACCTGGGCACACCTGGCACACCCCCTCAGCTCCCAGGGCCTCAGGCTGCTCCCTGCACGGGCTTTTGGCTCCTCCCCCCACTCCCCACTCCTTCACCTCTGAGTCTTGCCAGGAGCACCGTGAACACATGTGGTCTGTACATACGATGGAATATTGTGGGGCCTTAGGAGGAGGGACACTGTGACACAGGCTACAACGGGGATGAACCCTGAGGACATGATGCTCAGTGAAATAGCCAGACACAGAAGGACAAATACTGTGTGATTCCACTTACATGAGGTCCCTGGAGTCATCAGATTCACAGAGATAGAAAGTAGATGGTGGGTGCAGGGGCTGGGGGAGGGGGTAGTCAGTGTTTAATAGGTATAGAGTATCAGTGTGGGAAGATGGAAAGTTCTGGAGATGATGGTGGTGATGGTTGCACGACAATGTGAATGTACTTAATGCTCCTGAATGGTACACTTAAAAATGGTTAAGATGGTAAACTTTGTGTTATGTGTATTTTGCTGCAATTCTTAAATAATAAAAAATAGTTCAATGGGTATAAAGTTTCAGTTTTGCAGGATGATTAAGTTCTAGGACATGCTGTACGATGTCCCCATAGTTAACAAAACTGTAAAACATTTGTTAAGAGGGCAGATCTCATGATGTGTTGTTATAATAATAATAAAAAAAAACCCAGACAAACAGTTGCAGACCTGTGGGCGGAAAAGGCGGCCCAACAGAAAACGTGTTTATGCATGCACATCTGTGCTGGCACACGCATAAGGTGCCCCAGAGGGACACCGAGAAGCTGCCCATCAGTGGGCAACGGGAAGGGGTTCTCGACGTGGGAACTTTCATGTTCTGGAAGCTTGAATCCTGGGACTCAGTTAGGGTTAGGGTTAGGTTAGATCGCCTTTGGAGGCCAAACTGAGGAAGAGAGAGGGAGCCCAGGGACGAAGCCGCCCCACCCAGCTGAGGGGCGTTTGCTGGGCAGGGAGGAGCCAGTGGCCCTGCCCCAAACCGGCTCCTTGTGCAGACACAGCAGCCCTGCCCTGAGCCCCACTCTCGGTGAGAACCTGAAGGTCCCGTTCTGCAGCAAGCTGACTAATGGTGACGGGTGTCTGCAAACCCGGTCAGCTTGGGCTTTCTTCCCTCCTCTTCCTTCCTCGCACAGCCTCGCACAGAGGTCCAGCCGTGTGGTCGCCCCAGTGGCCAGACCAGAGTCTGGAATTCAGAGCAGGAGGCAGGCAGGAAGCACTTGGCCTTCCCACGGCAATGCTCAGGCCCAGAGCACAAACTCCCGGCCAAAAACCACGTCTGGGGCTCTGCTGGGCAGGAGTCTTACAGTGAAGGATCGTCCACGGCGGAAAGAGCGAAATGGAACAAACAGAAAAAGCCAGGGTTTGCAGAAAGGCAACTAAAGTTTGCTGCGTGTAAAGTCAGAGATATTAGCACAGACACAGCGTCCTAAAAAGAAAAACAGCCAATTTTGTTCAGAATTACATCCCAGCAGCCTAGGAAGCCAGGCATTCACCTAATTAGACAGCAATAATAAGGTATATTACTGGCTTCTATTTTTATTTTCACAGTTTGTCAAATTTCCTAAGAAGTTAACCTCAAAGCTGATTTGAGAATCAGAAGAAAATTCAATATTCAAATTAAGAAGTCATCTCACAGAATCTAGCAGATGAACAGACTTCCATTAGCAAAACGAGAGAGACAAATTTTCCTAGAACAAATTCCCAAACAAATAGAAATTTCTCATGCTTTCTCACCAAAATGCCAGCTGCCCCCAGTGCTTCCAAAAGACAGTTCCCTCTGGAGAATGAGAAAGTTCTCTGGGGAGAGAGGCACCAGCATTGAGTAGGCAGCCCCAGTGTGGAGAGGAATACGGCCCCGCCAGACACGCAAACACCCACTACACTCTCACAGTGATCACAGCGCAGGGTGCGCCCCAAGCAGACGGGCGGAAGGGACAGGATGGCACATCCCTGCGTGTCCACACGGCTGCTTGCGTGTCCACTCGGCCACTGAGCACTGGGATGTGGTGGTCCTGATGGAGAACAGCACACCCAGTCTTGTGAGCCAAAAAGGCAACCAATGCATTAATCATGTGTTTATACTGCCTGCACATTGAAGTCACATTTGGATATATTAAGTTAAACATATTAAAATTAGTCTCACCTGTTTCTCTTTATTTTTTTAACATGGCTCCTAGAAAATTTTAAATTATGCACGTGGCTTGCATTGATATAAAAGATTCAGGAACAGACCCAAGTTCAATTGGAGATTCAATATATAACATGGAGATTCAATATATAACAAAGTTGGGGGAAAGATGGGCTTCCTAAAAATAAATGACACTGGGACAGCTAGGAAGTCATTTAGAAACAGGTAAAATTAGATGCACACCTCACACTTTTACGGAAGGAAACTGCAATGGACCATATCAAAATTAACAAACGAAACCACACAGGAGCTAAACACTGAAATGTGGGTGAATTCCTTTGCAGGCGGGGTATGGGGACTCAAAACTCTACATACAATAAAAGAAAAGACACAAATTCGTGACATAAAATCGCATCCTGCCCATGCAAAAAGGGAGCATAAGAAATGAAAATGACGAGTGGGGAGGGCACATCTGGGAGTTATGTGCCAATATCCCAAACATATAAAGACTCTTAACAATCAAGGTGGGGAAACAGGAGAATGGGCAAAATACAGACCATGCCTAACACACAACGTAAAAATGGGCCAGAGGCCCAGGTTCACTCACACCCAGGAAGTGCCAAGCGGACACGCAGAGGTGGACAGCTCACGGCCAGAGGCTGCGGGGACAGGCAGGCCTCACACGCCTACAGGCCGGGGCTGCACACGGTGGGGGTGGAGGGGTCAGGAGGGATCTAACGAGATTGCATATCCCTTTCCGCTGGGATCTGCAACCCCACCTCTGGGAATGTGTCCTGAGGACACACCTCCGGCAATGGGGAGACGCGTGGACAGACATCCTCGTTACCGGGCATTGCAAGCATGGAACAATCTGGAACTGCAGAGCAGTAGCCCAGACGGAGGAGTGCCTCGAAGGCTCGGTTCTGGGGGATAAGATGTGCCAGCAAACCCTGGCTCCAGAAAAGAGAGGGGGAGGGGTCAGGGACAGAGCTTCCCTTCCCCGATGTAGCACGTGACACGCAAACCTGGAGAAGGGCAGGCTGAAGAGATGGCCGAGGGCAGGGCAGTGGCTGGAAACAGCACAAAGTCCCAGGTGCCAGAGCCGCTCATGTGGGGTTGCGGGGAGCTGCCCTGAAGAGGTCAAGGGCCCCACTGTAACTTGTTGAAAGAAACCAGGGTGGTTTTTTGGGGGTGGAAAGACCAGACCAGTGTCCTGGGGGAACAGTGTAGCGGGGTCAGCAGCCGTCCAGATCCCCAGGGAGATGCCTCACACCCAGTAGGCTGCAGACGGCCGGGGTCCTTGGGCTGTTAGGGAAGAAAGGGCGAGGGGCCAATGACAGAAGGAGGGCAGGAAGGAGGGCAAGATGCAGAGTGAGGACATGGAGGTGAAGCAACTCCCTGGGTTGCGCCATTCGAGCCCATCCTGCTGTGGTTTCCACACTCGCTGGCTGTGGCCACAAACTGAAAAGCAAACTGCAGCCTCAAGGGCGCTGTAGCTGTGATGCCCCACTCCTCCAACTCCCTTCGGACGACTGGTGGGGTGTCTGTCCACCGGCCCTTGCACAGGGCCCCTCTGGTGCACACCGTCCACCCAGCTGCAGGCAGGCAGGGTCTCCCTGTACAGGGCATGTTGGGAGCGCCAGCCTGGAGAGGCGGCTGGTGGCGAGGTGTGCAGACTGGGATGCAGAGAAGCACCTCCCAGCCCCCTCAGCAGGTCCCTGCCCCCGAAGGCCCCACTCCTCAGATGTGTGGAAAACTTGCTGTGCTGTAATGCATTTCTTTGGCAACTGTGACCCAAGAGGGAGCCAGGCCTACACTAAGAGCAGAAGATAACCGGGCTCTGGGATGGGGACCGGCAGTCAGCTGCCCAAGCAGCCCCTGTGCAAGGCGAGGACCCCCATGCCATGCCATCCCTCGGGTGCCCTGGTACCCTTCACCCAGCTCCTCCCAATGGTTACATCTTGCAGAACTGTGGTGACATCTCAACCCGGATGCTGACGTTGGCTCCATCGGGACAGAAGGCCGTACATCAACATAGGATCCCTGCTGTGGCCTTTTATAGCCACGTCCACTTCCCTCCAGTCCCCACACCCTCCCTACCTCCTGGCAACCACTAATCTGTTCTTCATTTTTATAATCTTTTTCATTTCAACAGTATATAAACGGAAATGGAATCGTATGCAGGCACACCTCGCTTTATTGCACTTGACAGATACGGCTTTTTTTTTTTTTTTGACAAATTGAAGGTTTGTGGCAACTCCGTGTAGAGCAAGCCTATTGGTGCTATTTTCCCAACAGTATTTGCTCACTTCTTGTCTTTGTGTCACATTTCGGTAATTCTCGCAATATTTCAAACTTTTTCATTATTATTATATTTGTGTGGTGATCTGTGGTCAGTGGAACTTTGAGGTTACTACTATGACTGCTGAAGGCTCGGATGATGGTTAGCACTTTTTAGCAATAAAGTATTTCTATCTTTATTTTAAAATATTTATTTATTTGGCTGCACTGGGTCTTAGTTGCGGTACACAGGATCTTTTAGTTGAGGCATGTGGGATCTAGTTCCCTGACAAGGGATCGAACCCAGTCTTCCTGCATTGGGAGCGTGGAGTCTTAACCACTGGACCACGAGGAAAGTCCCGCAATAAAGTATTTTTAAATTAAGGCATGTATGTTATCTTTTTGACATAATGTTATTGCACACTTAACAGTCTACAGTCCAGGGTAAACATAACTTTTATCTGCACTGGGAAACCAAAAATATGTGTGACTCACTTTATTGCAATATTCTCTTTATTTCAGTGGTCTGGAACCAAACCCTCAGTATCTCTGAGGTCTGCCTGTAGCATTCGACCTTTTAGGATTGGTGTTTTTCACTCAGCATAATTTTCTGGCGACTCATCCAGGTGGTTGTGTGTATCAATAACTCATTTCTTGTTTCTTCCATCAGTGTTGTACAGTTTTCTGTGTCCAAATTCTGTATCTGTTTTGTTAGACTTGCAACATTTTGTGAAGAATTTTTTAAAATTAATTAATTTATTTATTTATTTATTTTTGGCTGTGTTGGGTCTTTGCTGCTGCACGCAGGCTTTCTCTAGTTGCGGAGAGCAGGGGCTATTCTTTGTTTTGTGGTGTGCGGGTTTCTCATTGTGGTGGCTTCTCTTGTTGCAGAGCACGGGCTCTAGGTTCGTGGGCTTCAGCAGTTGTGGTGCATGGGCTCAGTAGTTGTGACTCGTGGGCTCTAGAGTGCACGCTCAGTAGTTGGGGCACACAGGCTTAGTTGCTCTGCGGTATGTGGGGTCTTCCCAGACCAGGGCTCAAACCCGTGTCCCCTGCATTGGCAGGTGGATTCTTAACCACTGCACCACCAGGGAAGTCCCTGTGAAAAATTTCAAATGATATGTATTTATTGTTAACGTACAGAAATACAATTAACTTTTGGAAAGTTTATATTATGTCCTGTGACCTTGCCAAACTCAAGTATTAGTTTTAGGAGGATTTTTATTTGTTTGTTTGTTTGTTTTTAGATTCCTTGGTATTTTCTATCTACAGTCAGGTCATCTGCAAGCAGGAGCAGTTTTATATCTTCCTTTCCTATCTGGATGCCTTTTATTTCCTTTTCTTGCCTCATTGCTCTGGCTGTTACTTCCAGCACTGTGCTGAATGAGTGGTGAGAGCAGACCCCCTTGTCTTATTCTTGACCTTGGAGGAAGAGCACTTAGTCTTTCACCATTAAGCATAATGCTAGCTGTAGGTATTGTGTAGATGCTCCTTATCAAGTTGAGGAGGTTTCTCCTTTATTTCTGTTTTTAGAATTTTTATCATTAATGAGTGTGGTATTTTGCCGAATGCTTTCTCTGCATCAGTTGCTATGATCATGTGATTCTTATTCTTTAGCCCATCAATAGGGTGGATTACTGTGATTGCTCAGTAAACATTGAACCAGCCTGGCATCCCAGGAATAAATCAGCCTTGGTTATGGTGTTTATAATTATCTTTATGCATCAATGAATTTTATTTGCTAATATTTTGTTAAGGATTAGTGTGCCTATATTTATGAGGGATAGTGTTCTGTGATTTTTTTTTTGTATTGCCTTTTTCTGGTTTTGAGAGCAGAGTAATTCAAACAGTATAAAACAAACTGGGCAGTGTTTCCTCCTCTTCTATTTTCTAGGAGAGATTGTATAGAAATGGTGTTAATTCTTCTTTAACAATTTTTTAGAATTCCTCATTGAAACTATATGGGCCTAGAGATTTCTTTTTGGGGAGTTTTAAAATTATGAATTAAATTTCCTTAATAGAGTTATTCAAATAATCTGTTTCATATTGGGCAAGCTGTGGTAGTTTGTGGTTTGTTTGTTTGTTTTAAGCGATTGGTTCATTTTACCTAAGTAGTCAAATTTATGTGCATACAGTTGTAATATTCCCTTATTATCCTTCTGATGTCTGCAGCATCCTAGAAATGTCCCGTTTCATTCCTGATATTGGCAATTTGTGTTATCCTTGTCAGTGCTGCTAGAGTTTTGTCAATTTTATTGATCTTTTCAAAGGATCAACTCTTTCTTCATTGATTTTCTCTATTATTTTTGTTTTCAGTTTCATTGATTTTGGCTCTTATTTTTATTAGTTTCATCCTTCTGCTTGTGTTGGGTTTACTTTGTTTTTCTTTTCCTAGCATACTGGGGTTTGAGCTTAGATTATGGATTTAAGACCTTCCCTCTTTTCTAACACATATATTTAGTGCTATAAATTTCTTTCAGCACTGTTTTATCTGTTTACAAGTTTTGACCTGCGGTATTTTATTTTCACTCAGTTCAATGTACTTTTTAAAATTTCCCTTGAGATCCTTTTTCTTTCCCCCCATAGATTATGTATAAGTGTGTTACTTGGTTTCCAAGTGTTTGGAGGTTTTCCTATTCTCTCTCTTATTGATATCTAGTTTGTATCCACTGTGGTTGGAGAATCTACTCTGCATGACTTCAAACTTTAGGAAATTGTTGAGGTTTGTCTTATGGCCCAGGATGTGGTCTATCTTGGTGTATGTTCCAAGGGCACTTGGAAAGAATGTGTATTCTGCTATTGTTGGGATAAAATGTTCACTAAATGTCAGTCAACTCCTGTTGGTTGATGGTGTTGCTGTTTCTTTTATTTCCTTGCTGATTTTTGGTCTAGTTCTTCTATCAATTGTTGACAGAAGAGTGTTGAAGTCTCTAATTGCAATTGTAGATTTGTCTATTTTTCCTTTTAGTTGTATCAGTTTTTCTTTTACATATTTTGTAGCTTTGTTGTTTGATGCATACACATTTAGGATTGCTATGTCTTCTTGGTGGATTGACCCTTTATTATTACATATTGTTAGTGTCTTTTCCTGGTAATTTTCTCTGCCTTGAAGTCTACTTCACCTGATGTAGCCCCGTATGCTTTCCTTTGATTAATATTTGTATAAAATAGATTGACATGAATTTCTTGTAGATAGCATAGAGCTGAGGCATGTTTTTAAATCCATCTGCCAATCTCTGTCTTTTCGTTCAGTTTCATTCAACAGTCTCGTTGTACCAAGAACTAACTTTGTGGTTCTTAGTATGATGAATGATTTTCTATTGAAGCCTGGGAATTATCATGTTATGAGACTCTGGATCTTAAAATTTTTCTGCTTTAGTTGTTTTATTTTAAAACAGCTTTCCTGAGGTATAACTGATATACAAGAAACTGCACACATTTAAAGTGTACAGTTTGATGAACAATCAAGGTAATAAACATATCCATCACCTCCAAAAGTGTCCTGCTCTTTGCCCAGTTTTGTCTTCTGACACTGCTCTGGAAGCTTGTGATGTCCAGGTTCCTCACACAGGCTCCACCGACACCCACAGCGAATCCTTTCCTCTACTCTGGGCAGGGCCCTGAGTCCCCATGGGGGTGGCCCCTGATTGCTGGGTGGCACAAGTCCTGGCTCCCACCTGGCCTCCTCTGACACCTCTCCCCACAGGGAGGGGTTGGGTGCCTATTACAGCTTCTTGGTGGGCTTGGGGGTTGTGCTGTGGCCTGTGCCATCGGCACATGCCTGAGAGGCCTCGGTGTGTTAGACACTGGACAATAGAAAACTACTTCTAGATCTGAGCTGAGTGTCCGCCAGGCCTGGGGCATGGTCCACCCAAGGGGCTCAGACCTGGGCTGGAACCAGAGGTTCCTTCTGGCTGCACTGCCCCCTGCCCCGCACCCCCAGGGCCTTAGGGCCGAGTGACCTCTAGAGCAGGTCCTGGGGGTGGAGGTATGTACTTCCCAGAAACCCTCCTCCAGGCTTCATTGACACACAGGGGACTCCAGCCCGTCTTAGAGACAAGCTGTCCAGTTGGCAGGACTCCAGATCACCCAGAACTCTCTCAGAACACCTGAGAGGGAGTTACACCTGAGAGGGTCTTGCTGGACATTCAGTCCAGTTGGGGCCCAGGGAGGGGCCACCCAACCCTCAGAGGCTGGCTGGGCTCAGGACCCCGACTGGCGCCAGACACCTGGGTGTCCTGTGACACCTTCTGGAGTCGAAGAAGGGCCCCCCTCAGCACCCTGCCTCCAGCCCACAGAGTGTGATGCAGGCTGAGGAAGCCCACCTCATCCGGGGACTCCTCTCCTTCACCCCCCAGCAGCCTCTGGGATGGTGCCGTAGCCAGAAGGCGGCAGGTCCAAGCATGGCCCAAGGTGGCTCAGATGACACCCCCCCCACCCCGCTGGTCGAGGTAAGTGCGCCTTTCAGGTTAAGAAAATACTCACATTCCTGTCCAAAGACAGACATAACTATCTACAAAACTATTGTGTCTGGGTTTAAATACGCTATCAATCGCTGATATTTGTAACTCAGTTAAAGGGATAAATCAAAGACCTGGAGATTTTCTTGTTCCCCAAAGACAGCCTAAGTGAGTAACTAGTGTGATGCTTCAACTGGGTTCTCTGTTCTGATAAAGTGCGTTATTACAATAAACGAATCTGGGCCAGTTGGTCTCGTCGACAGGCCTTCTGCTTGTGACCTACGTTCACCTCAGGGCTCCTGCTCCTCGTGAAGGTCAGGAATTGGACCTTGTGGAAGAGGTGTCAGAAGGACGTTTCTGGGAACCGTGACAGCCGTTCCAGGCGGGGCCGATGGCACCATGACCGCGTGTGGGTCCCAGGAGCGGGTGGGCCAGAGCAGGGCATGCGTGAGCCTGCTCCTGCCCACTGCTGTGGGCTCCACCCGTGACTGCTTTTATCTCCTTGGGGGTCCCACAACGGCCCAGGTCCTGCACAGCCAGTGGACACCTGCTGTTTAGCCCGAGACCCTGACCAACAGTCACCAGGTGTAGAGCAAATTCTTCAAAATCCAGCAAAGCTGAGCCAACTGTATCTGGGTCAAAGGAAAGGAGGCCTGGCCATCTAAGAAAGAGCCACATCGAACGGTCATGATGATTGTTCATTGTGACATGCTTCACGTGTGAAGCAATCCCTGGTCTCAGGGTTTACTGTGGAGCCGTCGCTGGGAATGTGAGCTTGGGTTCTAGAAGGAGGTGACACAGCCGCTGTCCCAGCAAATGGCCCAACGTCACAGGCGTCACAATCGTTTCAGAGCCATTTTGATTTGACACATGCATGACCAGTGGTGCAGGTCTGGATAAGCTGTGGTCCCAGAATAGAATGTCCTCCTTCCAGAGGTGACCAGGAGAACGGCCGGGAGAGGAACTGCTGAGGCCCTGCTGCCTACAGGCTGTGGGGAACTGAGAATCGAAACAGAAACATAAGGTCCCCGACTAGCAAACACGAACCTGCCCGACCAAGCACAGTGGGCACCCTGTGTAATGCCAGATGCTCTAAAATAAGCTGTTGCGATGGTCTCAATGTCCGTGTCCCCCAGATTCATGGGTGGAAATCCTACCCCCAAGGTGATGGTGTTGAGGGGTCTTTGAGGTGACCGGATCATCAGGGTGGGGCCCGCATGCCGGATTAGTGCTCTCATAAAGGGGACCCAAGAGCTCCCTCATCCTGTGTGAGGACACAGCGAGGAGGCACCAGCCATGGACCAGAAAGCGGTCCCCAACAGACACAAATTTCTGTCTGCTGTAGTCTGGGTGGCCTGTGGTATTCCGTTATGGCAGCTGGAATGGACAGATGGCCCTGGACAGACTGCCTGACGATGGCACCACATGAGCTGTGTGTTCTAGAGATGGTCACTCACTCTTCTAGCAAGCTCTGTACCCCCGCCACCAAGATGTCCCATAACTAACTCTAGCCCCAAACCCTGGAAGTCCCTCCCCCACCCCCAGAGCCGCCCTTCAGATCCCGAGGTGTGCAGGCTCCTCCTGCCTTGCTGACCAGAGATGGCCCCTGGTGGTCTCTGTCTGAGGGACATTGACGCTGGTGAGAGACAGAAGAAAAAACTGAGGAAACAGAGGAAACGTGGAGCAGCATACACAAAATGCAGCTCTGAGGAGCCATAACGAAAATACCAATCAGTTTGACTTCATAAATACTTAGACTTCTCTAAGACAAAAGACACCAAAATGAAAGTTACGAGAGAACTGGCGGGCCGGGAGAAAATGTTTGGAACACACATAACAGGCAAAGCGTTGGGAGCAGAGTCCATACAGAATCTTTCCTTTTCAGCAGGGCCTTCTGAAGAGACCACAGCCCCGACTGACACCTCGATGGCAGCTTTGTGAGAGACACTGAGCAGAGGCCCCAGTGAAGCTGCACCCGACCTGACCCGCAGACACTGTGCTGTTTAAGCCACTAAGTTTGTAGCGCTTTGTTACACAGCAGTAAATAACTAATACAACTTCCTTAGTGGGATCTCAGTTCCCCAACCAGGGGTTGAACGAGGGGCATGGCAGTGAAAGCCCAGAATCCTAACCACTAGGCCACCAGGGAATTCCCCACCTTCCTAACTTGATGACTCCTGACGTACCTCACTTTTGTTTTGCTTGTTCCCAACTAGAACCTGCAGTTAACTCACAAGGGGCCAGGAGGCCTCTACCTGCCCGCCTGGAACATGCCAGACGGCCTGGCCCCTTCTACTGTCCACTTTACTTTCACAGGTCGGGAGCAGGAGAAAGAAGTGACTATAGGGGGGCCAGTCTCTGTGGTTCTGTCCACGCCTCAGTTTGAAACCTAAACAAACAAGAACAGACATCCACTGAGTGACTTGGAGCTGCAGGGAAGGAGGCAGGGGGCAGGACGGGGCTGACTGTAGACTCCAGACACGCCAGCAACTTCAGGATGTTCCCACGATACTGGCTGCATTTGTTAAAAATACCTTCAATTCCAAAAATTACAAAGAGTGCAACCAATCCTGTTCATTCAAGCCAAGAAAAACACACCGAGTCAAACACACTGCGTGCCTGAGGGGGGTCTACCAAGAGGAGGAGCCTGCAGGTGCCCTGCAGGCCACGCGCCGCCCCTGCACCCACACAGCAAGCCCGGCTCCCCCCAACTTGGCTGCCTCCAGGGGCTTCTGGGAAGCCCCATGCCCTCTGCCCCCTCAACTCCAGTCCAAACAGGCTCTTTTATGCCGGCAGAGTCCTCACGGGGCACCAGGAACACCCTGGGCAGGGCCGGGTCCCTTGACCCCATACCCAGGGAAGAAACCAAATCGCTGGTCTCCCTTGGTGCTCCCCTGGGGTAGGGGGCCCGGTGGCTGCAGAATCCCGGGCAAAGGAAAGGGAATGTCCCAGGTGAGAAGGACACGGTGGACTGAGTGTGACTGTCACCTACAGCCTCTGGCCTGACCCTACAGACAGGAGATCCCGAGGCTGTCCAGGTGGCTGTGAGGCCCCAGGTGGTGCCTGGACCTGAATCAGGCCGCCATCCTCCGAGCGCCCGTGGTGCCCTCCCTCCACTGCCCACGGCCTCTGCTCCCGACCTGGCCGGTCTGTGTGCTCGGCGCTCCTCATCTCCTGCTCCCCCGCAGCAAGCCCAGGGGACAACAGCTCGAAGGAACACGTCCTGCAGGAAAGGGGCAGGGTCTCTGGAAGGAGAAACTTCCTCCTGGGCTGTCCTCGTGCCAGCCCACCCCCACGTTCAGGTCGGATCTCCTGGTGGTTTGCAGTGAAGGGTGCGCCTGCCAGTGACCGGAGGTGACTGTGCCCGAGAGCCTGGGTGAGGCTGCAGGGCTGCCGGCTGAGCGGGGTCAAGGAGCAGCCTGCCTGCCTGCGCCTGCTCTGTGCCTGGAACCACGGCAGCCGAGCCTGCGCTGTGACCCAGCCTCTCTGGGCTCACATTTACTTTTATTTTTTAAAATGTTTTAATAGACTTTATTTTTAGAACAGTTGAGGGTCACAGTACAATGGAGCAGGAAACACAGAGATTTCCCACGTCCCCGACCCCTCAACACACAGCTTCCCCCACTAGTGACATTTATTGTAGAGCAGGACATTGAGACAATTGACGCACCTACGCTGACATGTCTTCATCACCCAGTCCATGTCTGCATCAGGGGTCATGCTAGTACATGCTACAGGTTTGAACAAATATTTGATGATGTGTATCCACCATCATAGTGTCATACAGAGTAGTTTCCCTGCCCTAAAACCTTCCTGTGCTCTGCCTGTTCATCCCTCCCTCCCCCAGCCCCTGGCAACCACTGATCTTTTTACCGTCTCCATAGTTTTGCCTCTTCCAGAATGTCGTGCACTTGGAATCATACAGTCTGCAGCCTCCTCAGGTTGGCTCCTTTCTCTTGGCAATTTGCATTTAAGGTTCCGCTATGTCTTTTTATAGTTTGATAGCTCATTTCTTTTTAGTGCTGAATAATATTCCATTGTCTGAATGTACATGGTTTATTTATCCATTCACCTCCTGAAGGATGTCTTGGGTGCTTCCAAGTTTTGGCAATTATGTATAAAGCTGCTGTACACACCCCTGTGCAGGTGTTTGTGTGGACATAGTTTTCAACTCCTTTGAGTAAATAAATACCAAGAAGCGGGACTGTGGATCGTAGGGTAAGAGTGTGTCCAGTTGTGTCAGGCCCTGCCAGACTGTCCTCCTATGTGGCTGGGATATTGTCCATTCCCACCAGCCACGAATGAGAGCTCCTGTTGCTCCACACACATTTGCTTTTTAAAGCAACACTTATTATTTAAAAAAATATTTTTTAAATTTTATATTGAAGTATAGTTGATTCACAATGTTGTGTTAGTTTCATCACTTATTATTTTTTTAGTATAAAATGTCTTTGTAGAAAATTTGAAAACCTAAAGGAAAACATAAAGAATAAAATGAAAATCCCTAGTGATTCCCTGACCCTTCACCTGTTCATCAGATAAACGAGCATCTCCCTGGAGGGGTGTGTTCCAGGGCCACCCAGCAACCTGCCCGACCTGTCTTCACGTGGGGGAGGCTGCTGACTGACCAAACACCAAGCAGGTGCTCCCTACAAGCCGCTCTGCACGTTTAGGCAATAGGCCGTCCCACTACTGGCTGGTGCTGACAGATCCCAGCCCCATAGCCACACGCATCCTGCCAACCTGACTATAAATGCTGGCACAGCAATCTCCGGGATTCCGCCAGTCCCCTTCTGAGAGCAGTCTGGTGTTCCCAAGATGTGACCCCGTAGATGATCCAACAGTGAAACCCCGCTTCACAACTGGTCGCCAGCTCAGGCTGTCACTCCCGGCCACTGGACGAACAGCTGGGGCATTTGGGGTATGATTTTATGTTTGTATTCATCTTGATAATCTAAAGGGTTTCTAAATCTTATTATTCTATTTCATTTGTAAAAGGACAAGATTGTAATATCTGGCATTTTTGTTCAAAGAGAACAAAATAATTTAGAAGTAAGTGAGTTAAGTGGGAAAACACCTTCGAATGTGCACTTCCACTCAGCCACTTTTTTCATGGAAAGTCTTCATATAAATAGAGATATTTATCTATATGTGAGAAAATATTATCTGCAGATATGTGTATCTAACATCATCTATATCTATGAATGAGATAATATTGAATGGAACCCCATATACTCATCAGCTAATCGTTAAATTATTAACATTTTGTCATGTCTGCTTCATCTCTTTTTTTCCCTTTGCTAAAGTATTTTCCAGCATGGCCCAGACACATTTTACCCTTAAATATTCTGGGACACATTAAAAGGTGAAAATTTTTAAATATGATCACAATACCCTCCTCATATCTGACAATGTAAAAAACAGTGAAACACAATTCCTTTCAATCATCCAACATCAGCTCACACCGGCTTCTCCTCAAGGGTTCCCAGGACGCCCCTCTGCCTTGAGGTATAAGTATTTTGAAATCTGGACTCCATCTCGCTCTGAGACCAGGCCCCATCTCCTAACCCCTGAGCAGAGTGAAGGCCACAGAGTCAGACACCACCCCCGTGTGGCTCCTTCTGTCCCGGGAGAAGGGAAGGTGTGGGGAGAACTTTGCCCCACCAGGCACAAATATACTCCAGCAAACCTACCCATAACCAAAAAGACATTTATTTTACTTTGGAAGAGGAGTTTAAAAAAGAAACACAAATTATTTCAACCAAAGTGATTTTTTTTTTTTTTGCGGTACGCGGGCCTCTCACTGTTGTGGTCTCTCCCGTTGCGGAGCACAGGCTCCAGATGTGCAGGTCCAGCGGCCATGGCTCACGGGCCCAGCCGCTCTGCGGCATGTGGGATCCTCCCGGACCGGGACACGAACCCGTGTCCCCTGCATCGGCAGGCGGACTCTCAACCACTGTGCCACCAGGGAAGCCCCCAAAGTGATTTTTATGTTACCAATATCTTATCTATAAGGAAAATGGTCCATATCTACTCCTTAGAACCCTCACGCTCTGCAAGACACATTTCAAATGGGGCTCCCTGTAGAACAGGGTTCCCTCATGATTCCTCCAGTCAGCCAGATCTCTCTCTCTTTGGTTTGGATTTTCATTTTTTTTAAATGGCATGTAATTCATACATCATAAGATTCAAACATAAGATTCCTAAGTGTACAATTTATGGTTGTTAGCATATTTTAAAAGTTGTGCAACACCATGGGACTTCCCTGGTGGCACAGTGGATAAGAATCCGCCTGCCAGTGCAGGGGACACGGGTTCGATCCCTGGTCCGGGAAGATCCCACATGCCGTGGAGCAACTAAGCCCATGCGCCACAACTACTGAGCCCGCGCTCTAGAGCCCGTGAGCCGCAACTACTGAAGCCTGCGTGTCTAGAGCCCATGCTCCGCAACAAGAGAAGCCACCGCAATAAGAAGCCCGCACACCACAAGGAAAAGTAGCCCCTGCTCGCCGCAACTAGAGAAAGCCTGCATGCAGCAACGAAGACCCAATGCAGCCAAAAGTAAAAAAAAAAAAAAAAGTTATGCAACACCATAAACTATCTAATTCCAGAATTTTTTCATCACCTCTCAAAAAGCTCTGTAACCAGCTGTCACTCCCCATTCTCTCCTCCCCCAGCCCCTGGCAACTGCTAATCCACTTCCTGTCTCTGTAGCTTTGCCTACTCTGGACTTTTTGATGTAAACGGAAACACAATATGTGGCCTTTTGTGTCTGGTTTCTTCCAGTTCAGCATCATGTTCTCAAGCTTTATCCATGTTGCCACATGAATCAGGACTTCGTTCCTTTTTATGACTGAATAATATTTCATTGTGTGCCTATACAACACTTTGTTTATCCATATTTCTGTTGATGGACGTTTAGGTGGTTTCCATGTTTTTGGCTTTTGGGAATAGTGTTATGAACATTTGTGTACAAGTGTTTGTGTGGACACATGTTTTCAGTTCTCTTGGGTGTATGCCTAAGAGTGGAATGCTGGGTTTTAAGGTAACTCTGCATTTAACTTTTTGAGTAACTGTCAGATTGTTTTCCAGAGCAGCCGTGCTGCTTTACATTCTCACTAGCAATGTGTGAGGGTTCCAATTTCTCAACATTCTTGCCAATATTTATTATTGTGTATCTTTTTGATTAAAACCGTCCTAGTGGGTGTGAAACATCTCATGGTGGCTTTGATTTGCATTTTCCTGACAGCTAATGACGTTGAGCATCTTTTCATGTGTTTATTGACCATTTTTATATCTTCATTGGAGAAATGTCTATTCAAGTCCTCTGCCTGTGTTTGAAATGGGTTATCTGTCTTCTTATTGCGGAGTTGTAGAAGTTCTTTATATATTATGAATACAAATCCCTCAGGCCTGCATGATGAGATTTGGTTTCATCCTCTGAGCTGATGATCAGCTTTGCTCGTGGGCCTGTGGGCTCCCCGGCCGCACTCCAGCCTGAGAGCTACACGGGTGGGGAGCGGGCCCTCAGCAGCTGGGGTCTGGCTCCCGGCCGGCCCGGCTGGCAGGGTTGGGCGAGCCTCAGGTGTGTTTGGGGAGGTGGGCCAGGGAATGGGGGAAGGCCCTTCTGAGGTGCCCCTAACCAGCACCCAGAGCGGGGGTGGGGCAGTGTCCTCGGACACACTCGGGGGCACAGAGCAGCACTTGACCTGAGAGGGTCTGACGATCTGCTGCTCCAAAGACCCAGTGCCAAGTGGGACGTGGAGCAGCCCAGCCCCCCCGAGGACACGGGTCTGAGGTGAGGCACGCTGAAGATCCCAGACCCCTTGTGAGAAGGCGCCTACGCCTT
This sequence comes from Delphinapterus leucas, assembly GCF_059928025.1. Classification (NCBI taxonomy): domain Eukaryota; kingdom Metazoa; phylum Chordata; class Mammalia; order Artiodactyla; family Monodontidae; genus Delphinapterus; species Delphinapterus leucas. The sequence goes on along the minus strand of NC_143142.1, from coordinate 26,954,081 downwards.
CTCACTGAGCCCTCACGTGGTCGTCCCTGTGTGTGTCTGGGCCCTAATCTCCGCGTCTTATAAAGAACCTGCCATATCGGAACAGGGCCCACCCTGAGGACCTCATTCAACTCCAGTGCAGTCACACGCTGAGGTCCTGGGAGTCAGGACAGATGAATTTTCGGAGGACACAACACAGCCCATAACAACGTGACCTTCATCTCGTCCGCGCACAGCACCCGACACACAACACGCACAAACTCACGCGTGTAACAGAAACGGTGTGCGGTAACGATCACGCTGTGACCCCAGGAATCACCAACTTCCAAGGAGAAACTCCGCGCATCCCGCGCGCATATCACCACTAGAGGGCGGTGTGCGCTCGTGAACGGGGGCCAGGACCCTCCGCGTTCACTGAAGGGCCCAGGCCACCTTCATTTTTCTTTTTTTTTTTCAATTGAAGTATAGTTGATTTACAATGTGGTGTCAATCTCTGATGTACAGCAAAGTGACTCAGTTATACACATATAGACATTATTTTTTTTAAATATTCTTTTCCATTATGGTTTCTCACAGGATATTGAATATAGTTCCCTGTGTTACGCAGTAGGACCCTGTTGTTTATCCATCCTATATATAGTAGTTTGCATCTGCTAATCCCAAACTCCCAGTCCTTCTCTCCCCGCCCCTTGGCAACCACAAGCCTGTTCTCTATGTCTGTGAGTCTGTTTCTGTTCCATAGATAAGTTCATTTGTGTCGTATTTCAGATTCCACATATGGGTGATACCATATGGTATTTGTCTCTTTCTGACTTACTTCACTTAGTACGATCATCTCTAGGTCCATCCATGTTGCTGTGGATGGCATTATTTCATTATTTTTTTATGGCTAGCATTCCATTTTATATATGTACCACATCTTTATCCATTCATCCGTCGATGGACATTTAGGTTGTTTCCATGTCCTGGCTATTGTTAATAGTGCCACTATGAACATTAGGGTGCATGTATTTTTTTCAATTCAGAGGCGACCTTCTGAGTGTCCCTGTCCCTCTCCCTCTCCATGCCCTGTGACCTCACTGAAGGCACCTGCTGACCCAGCATCTCTGGAGCGGACCCGGGCACCTCCTGTCCTCAGCAAGGGGAGAGGTTCCTGCCATGCACATTCCCTGTGGGATGGTCCCCGTGTCCTGGAGGTGGATCACAGGTACTGACACAGCACAGATTCCAGAAAGACTCAGGGAAGAGTGATTCCAAGCAGCGGTGTCATCACTAGTAGCCCCGGCAGTCAGTCAGGAAGGGACCTCTGCCCCTTCTCTTGACCCTCCTGCCCCAGCCTGCAGCCACGCCTCCCCCTGACCCAGGACTCCCAATGCCGCCTCTCGTTCAGTGACCCTTAACTTTGTGCTGTGCAGTGCAATCAAGGTGGCCACTGCGGGTGGTGACCTGGGGGTCTGGGGAAGCTGTATGTAAGCCCAGTTTTCTCCAAGAGGCCGCCGTCTACCTGTGCTCTCAGGGGAGCAGGCTCCCATCACAGCATCTGGCTGGTTTCACAAACTGTTGCAAGGTCTGGGATTCAGGGCCCCCACGCACCCCCATCAGACTGGCCTCCGCCTCGAGAACTGGTGGGTCCACTGGCTGCAGGCGGGGTGCCAGTCCCCGTGAGCACACGGGGCCACCACACGTGCCGGGAGCCTGAGGGAAACTAAAGGGAAACTCTTGGCTATAATGACTCCGGATTTCAGCCAAGCCTACTCCAAGGGTAAAAACATAAATAAATAAAATGCTAACTTTCACAAAGGCAAGAGGCTTTCAGATTTCTAAAACACCCCTCTTTGCACCCATGCTCACGGCAGCATCATTCACACCAGCCAAAATGTGGAGGCAACCCGGGTGTCCACAGACAGAGGAACAGAGAAACACAGTGGGATCCACACAAAGGAATATTATCCAGCCTTGGAAAGGAAGGACATCCTGACACATGCCACTTGGATTGACCCTGAGGACAGTGCGCTAAGTGCCATGAGCACATCACAAGAGGAGGAGTCCTGCGTGATTCCACGTGTGTGAGAGGTCCCTGGAGGAGTCAGGTTCCCAGAGACACAAGTGGGACAGTGGGGGCCGGCACTGGGGAGGGAGACAGGGAGTCAGTGTCCAATGGGGACAGAGTGTCAGTTCGGGAGAATGAGAAAGTTCTGGAGGTGGATGGTGGGGATGGTCGCATAACGATGTGAATGTACTTAATGCCACTGAACCGTGCACTTTAAAATGGCTAAAACACTTAATTTTATGTTATGTATATTCTACCATAATAAAAAATGACAATGTCAGAAAGTCCCCCTCTTCGGGAGGTGCTCCATCAGAAAGGACCCTGAGGCCCTCGGCATGCTCCCCACCTGGTCCAGCTCTTCGCCCCTTTTCCTTCCCACCATCTGAACAGCACCCCACCTGCGAGGTGCCCACACATTTCAGCTCCAAGTGCGATGCTCTTGGACCCTCACCCTGGCTCAGCCTTCAAGGGCAGTGCCCCACCTGCTGTGCGGTCGTCAGGACCTCGGGCCGCAGGTCCATATGGTAAACGCTGTCCTGTGATCAGACCTGGCACAGCCTGCGCGCCGCAGGCCAGGCCCCCCAAACCCGCCACCAACCCCACCACTGGCACTGGCACTGGCACCGAGTGCGCGGAGGGGCTTTCACTCGAGGTGGATGCCGGCCTGGCCGCCAGGCTGGGGGATGCCTAGGGATCAGTACAGCTGAGCGTCCTGCCGACGCCCCGGGCGGGTTTCGGGGCTTCTCACACGAGAGGGTGGTAACAGGGCCGCACACTGTCACCCACAGAGCCCGGGCAACCGCAGGCAGGCAGCCCAGCACTGGGAACAAGCACAGGAGAGGAGAACAGCATTTAACTTGACAGAGATCTCAGTGATAAAAAGGCAAGTGGAACAATGGGGGGAAAGCCAGGACCAGGGGCGCAAGAATAATCCAACAGGGCTCTCAACCCAGCGCTTTCCTGAAGGGAAAAGAAACGCTAGGAAAACAAACTCTATTTCGTGGTGGCAACAATGAAACAATCTCGATTCTCCTGGGCTCCGTATTATTGGCCTCCAGAGGCTCTGTGTTTCTCAAGATTAGCCTTCCCTTGAGAAATGAGAAGAAAAGAAGAAATAGCAAATATTAGTTCCCCTCTCATGAGGTCACTCCTTGGAGCCGTCTTCTCCAGGGCCAGCTCTGCACAGTCCAGCGTGTGATCCTGGAGGCCAGACCCTCTCAAGTCAAGTGGGGGAAAGGCTGACAAAATACTCTTGAATTCCAGTGAAGCAAAACAGGAACGGTCCCCAGCCGTGCTTCCTCCCCAGCATCATTGCAGGAGCTCCTTGGGCTCAAAGAACGGAACCTGGGCACCCGCCCCCCACGTCGTGGGGCAGCAGGTGGGCCAGCAGGGCCAGCACTGATTTTCAGTCCTGATTAGTCATTGTGTGCAAGAGAGATATTTTCAGCTGAAATAATAGACAAGAGTTTCCCTAGAGAAAATATACACGCTCATTTTTTGGAACCACTTAACACAACCCTGTACCAAGTAAAGGTACATTTGGAACAACATGACACATTTCTCTACTTGGAAGAATGGCTGGTACAAATTGATGTCATCACAATGAAGATGAATGTGCCTGTTTTATGAGGCTCCCAGGCCACAGGTGAACGGCGAGCCATTGTTATCCAACTGGTTAATATTATTTTTACATAAATCAAGGTAACGCCTAACGACTGCCGAGCCTCTAAATCAACCCGCCTTTTCCTATTTGGAACATAAAGTTGGGCTGCAGCCAAGGGCTTCGGGAAACAGAGGGCTGCGAGCGGCATCTCAATGAGGATCATACTGTTCATGGCCGGATGTGGGCTCTCGGCTCTCAGCCACTTGCCCAAGTTACTAGCCAGCCTGGGAGAGCTTTGCGTGGACACTGCCAGTGACGCAGTGCTGCTGGGGTTAATGCCTACTTGGGCAGTGACGCTAGGAGAAAGGGGGTGGGAGGGGGCGCCGTGTCAAAGTGCCGCAGCCTCGGGCTGAAACAACAGTCATGTCTGAGATCAAGGTGTTGGTGGGAATAGTTCCTCCTGAGGCCTCTCTCCTGGGTGTGTAGATGCTGTCTTCTCGCTGTGTCCTCACGTGGTTGTCCCTCTGTGTGTCTGCGTCCATCATGTAAGAACACCAGTCATATTGGATTAGGACCCACCCCAGTGGCCTCGTTTTAACTTTAAAGGCCCATCTCCAAATGCAGTCCCATTCTGAGACACTGGAGGTTAGGACTTCAACACATGAATTTGGCAGCAGGGGGTGGGGTAACACAATTCAGCCCATAACCGGGGGCACAGGAAAACACTGGCATCTTTTTGCTGTTGTAAAAGAAGATGGAAAGGAATGGACAGTTCCCGACTCCCTGCTGTTCTTTCCACTCTGGCTCAGAAAGAGCAGCAGAGCAGGGAAGAGAAAGGAGGGTGACAGCAACAAGAAATTGAGTGAATTTTTTTTTTATTTTTTGCTACTCTATATTATTTTCCCTTATAAAAGAGGAATAGAATAAAATAGATAACTAATAAGGACGTACTGTATAGCACAGGGAACTCTACTCAATACTCTGTAATGACCTATATGGGAAAAGAATCTAAAAAGGAGTGGATAAAAATAAATAAATAAATAAAAAGGAGTGGATATATGTATAACTGATTCACTTTGCTGTACAGCTGGAACTAACACAACATTGTAAACCAACTATATCCCAATAAAAATTAAAAAGGGGGGGAATAGATATGATGAACATAATTGTAAAAGATACAGAAAAGCAGCAATAACAATTATCCTTATTTCTTTTAGATCTAGGGCTTTTTTGAGGTACAATTGACACACAACATTATATTAGTTTCAGGGTTGCAACATAATGATTGGATGGTTGTAAGTATTGTGGAATGATCACAGCAAGTCTAGTTAACATCTGTCATCATACGCTCTTATGGAATTTTTTTCCTTGTAAGGAGACCTTTTTTTTTTTTTTTTTTTTTTTTGCGGTACGTGGGCCTCTCACTGTTGTGGCCTCTCCCGTTGCAGAGCACAGGCTCTGGACGCGCAGGCTCAGCGGCCATGGCTCTCGGGCCCAGCCGCTCCGCGGCATGTGGGATCTTCCCAGACCGGGGCACGAACCCATGTCCCCTGCATCGGCAGGCAGACTCTCAACCACTGGGCCACCAGGGAAGCCCCAAGGAGACCTTTTAAGATCTACTCTCTTAGCAACTTTCAAATATGCAGCACGGTGTTATTAACTATAGCTGCCATGCAGTACACTCCATCCCCAGGACTTATTTATTTTATAACTAGCAGTTCGTACCTTTTCTCCCTCACCTGTTTCATATACCCGTCAGCAACCACCAATCTGTTCTCTGTATCTATGAGCTTGTTTTGTTTTTTTAGATTCCACGTATAAGTGGAATCATACGGCATTTGTCTTTCTATGTCTGACTTATTTCGCTTTAAATAATGCCATCAAGATCCATCCATATTGTCACAAGCGGCAAGATTTCACTTTTTCTTATGGCTGAATAATATTCATGTATATATATGAATATCATATGTGGAGCTTCCCTGGTGGCGCAGTGGTTAAGAATCCGCCTGCCAATGTAGGGGACACGGGTTTGATCCCTGGTCTGAGAAGATACCACGTGCTGCGGAGCAGCTAAGCCAGTGTGCCACAACTACTGAGCCTGCACGCTACAGCCCGCGAGTCACAACTACTGAAGCCTGCGCACCTACAGCCCGTGCTCCACAACAAGAGAAGCCACTGCAACAAGAAGAGTAGTCCCCGCTCGCCCCAACTAGAGGAAGCCTGCGCACAGCAACAAAGACCCAATGCTGCCAAAAATAAAAAACAAACAAATAAATAAATAATATATATATCATATGTATACTACATCTTCTTTACCCATTTATCCACTGATGGACACTTACATTGTTTTTACACTTTGGCTATTGTAAATAATGCTGCAACGAACATGGGGGTGCATGTATTTTTTTGAATTAGTGTTTTTGTTTTCTTTGGATAAATGTCCAGAAGTGGACTTGCTGGACCATATGGTAGTTCTATTTTTAGATTTTTGAGCAACCTCCATACTGTTCTCCATAGTGCCTGCAGCAGTTTACATTCCACCAACAGTGCACAGAGATTCCCTTTTCTCCACATCCTCACCAACACTTGTTATATGTGTTCTTTTTAAGGACAGCCATTCTGACAGGTGTGAGGTGATATCTCATTGTGGTTTTGATTTGCATTTCCCTGATGATTAGTGATGTTGAGCAACTTATCATGGGCATGTTGGCCACCTGTATGTCTTAGAACGAGGTTACGAACATTTATTTTCCTGGGAAATTATCCATTTTAATGAGATGTTCAAATGTATTAGCATATAGTCATGGGTCGCTGGCTTCCCTGGTGACGCAGTGGTTGAGAGTCCGCCTGCCGATGCAGGGGACACGGGTTCGTGCCCCGGTCTGGGAAGATCCCACATGCCGCGGAGCGGCTGGGCCTGTAAGCCATGGCCGCTGAGCCTGCGCATCCGGAGCCTGTGCTCCGCAACGGGAGAGGCCACAACAGTGAGAGGCCTGCGTACCGCAAAAATAAAAAAAGAAAACTCATGGGTCACACTCTCTTATTATTTAAAAATGTCTGCTGTATCACACCTGCCATCACCCCCTACTTTTCAACCTGGCAGTGAAGATCCTAGGCCATGTCAAAGGTCCGCTACAGGGTGTGAGAGTTAGAAAGGGACAGATAGGGGTAGACTCGTGTGGCAGGTGATGGCTGGTTGATTGTCAAAGGGAGTGAAAAATTTCCCAAGATCAATGTTCAAAATTCAATTGCATTCATACTGACCAGCACAAATTATTAGAAAATGTAGTTTTATAGAATCACAGACATAGAGAACAGACTGAAGGTTGCCAAGGGGGAGGGAGCTGGGGGAGGATGGAGTGGGAGGTTGGGGTTAGCAGATGTGAGCTTTTATAGACAGAATGGATAAAGAACAAGGTCCTACTGTACAGCACAGGGAACTATATTCAGTATCCTGTGATAAACCATAAAGGAAAATAACATTTAAAAAAAGAATGTGTGTGTATATGTATGTATAACAGAATCACTTTGCTGTGCACCAGTAATTCACACAACACTGTAAATCAACTATCTGCGATTAATTAATTAATTTAAAAGTAAAATTACTTAAAAAAAGAAAATGTAGCTTAAAAAAAATCCTTTACCATAGCAACCCATTTTAAAGGTACTTAAGGATAAATCTTAAAAACACTACCTAAGGCCTTTACAAATAAAATAATAAAATTTTACTGAAAACATAAACAGCCTAATAACATTAAAAAATAGCAAGACTCAATATTACAATCATGTTTGTTCTGCACAAATTTCTCTCTAAGTTCAAAGCAACTGCCATCAAAACCTCGATAGGATTTTCAGTGGGACTTCATAGGCTGATCCCAAAATGTGCAGTGAGAGAGCAAGCTGCCAAGAAGCGCCCAGCCTGTTCTAAAGAGCAAGGTGGGAGGTCCCCACCGGATGTAACGATGGACCCAGAAGCTGAAATCACTGGGAGCCACCCCAGCACAGGATGGACAAGTGGTCCAATGGTGAATGGAGTCTAGGGTCAGTGCCGAGGACGCCTAGAACGTGGCGGAGGGCCACCGGGCACTGTCGTCCGCAGGGGGAGAAGGGACTTTGGTTGACGTTCTGAGACAGTGGGCTACCCACGTGGGGAAAAACAGAACTGAATCTCCACCTCACAACTTACCCCAAAACACCTAATGCAAAACCTGACCCCCTGCAGAAGAAAACCCGGACGGCTATCTTTATAACTTTGGGCAGAAAAAAATACAACTTCTTAACTAAAACACCGAAAGTGCAAAGCAAGTTGATAAAGAAGTCTACACTCAACTTTAAAAGGTCTATATATTAAAAGACACCAAAAAGCAGTGAAGAGACAGGCCACAGCCTGAGAAAATATCTGCAGGGGACAGAGCCAACAAAGCACAGGACCCAGGCCAGCCAAAGAACCCTTGCAGACAAATAAGAAAAAGACCACAGTCCAACAGAAAAAAGGGGAAATGTGAACTGGCAATTCACAGGCTGGAAACGGAATGGCCAGTAAATACAGGAAAAGGCAGCTCTCACGCCTCCCGCTGGGAGGTGACCTGGAGCAGCCCTGGCTGGGCTGGGCAAGTCGTGTTTTAATGCAGACGTACCCTGTACCCTCGGGAACCTGTTGCCTGCCCCAGAGGGCTGAGTTGCTTCCCTAGACAGGCAGACAACTGGAATCTTCTGTCGGCCCGTCCGTAGGGAAAAGAGTGAACAGACGTGGCAGCCCAGCCCAGGGCTGGCATTCCTGTTGTCAACAGACAAAATTCAAATGAGTACAATTTAAAGATCTAATTAGTTTTATTCAATGATTCATGAATCATGCAGCACCCCACCTAGCAGACAGGAGCTCTGAGAGGCTGCACACAAGGCAAGACTTTTATAGGCAGAAGGCAGCAAGACAAGGAAGTTATACTTGGTCAGGAGCAGGTTGGCTGTTTCCGGGTCACTTTGCTTTAGGGGAGGGCGGGGGTCTCTCAGCCAGATGACCTCACCAGTGCTCATCAGGGGATCCCTGAGTGGCTGGCTTAAGATCCCATTTCTGGGAGAGCCAAGGGTGTGATGAAGTCAGATCTCAGTCTGGTGGTGTGGGCTGTGTTGTCTTGTTTTCAACCCTGTTGTGCTCTGAGAGGACCAGGCCCCCAGCAAGTGCCCCAGGAGCTGAGCGTCCAGCAGCCCCACCCTGAACATGAGGGGCTAACTCACTGTGGGGAAGGGGGTGCTGCAGAGGGAGAAGCAGGTGCAGACGTAGGTGCAGGCGCAGGTAGAGACAGACACATGGTCTACACCCAGGGGTACGTACCACGGAGGGGTATGAGCCCAGGAACCAGCAGCACAAACACACACAGGACAGTGACACAAAATTCAGGTCACACCTGATCACTCTGGGGGGGCTCTGGGATGCTGCCTGTGTTTGTAGTATTTTACTTCTTAAGCTGGATGGGGGACACACTATGTTTCTGAGATAAGCTTTTTATCTTCTGTTTTTCTTCTTTTTGCTCTGATCTACTTCATATAAATAATGACTAGAAAACCACAGTATGAGTGTGGGCCCCTGGAGCCCCAGGCTGACACGCAGCCCCGGGCAGGGCCTGTGAGGGGCAGGAGGTGGCCGGGGAGGGGCAATGGTGGGAGCTCATTTTTGAAGAGAGCATCGCTCTGTTGATTTTATCTTTTAAAAGCTGCCCAAGTTCATGCAGGATGAAGCAGGCTCCGAAGGCTGGCTACACAACCTGCACTCCTGAGCTGGACACTTAGACATGGTTCAGATGACACACTCACACCATGTACATTTCCCACAATTAAAAGAAAAGAAAAGAGGGGCTTCCCTGGTGGCACAGTGGTTGAGAGTCTGCCTGCTGATGCAGGGGACACGGGTTCGTGCCCCGGTCTGGGAAGATCCCACATGCAGCGGAGCGGCAGGGCCCGTGAGCCATGGCCGCTGAGCCTGCGCATCTGGAGCCTGTGCTCCGCAACAGGAGAGGCCACAACAGTGAGAGGCCTGCGTACCACAAAAAAAAAGAGAGAAGAAAAAAAGGCAGAGACCCCGAGTTTACAGCCCAGCTGGTTTGTCCTCTGCCTCCTGCCCTGTTTTCGTGTCTTCCCCGAATGTCAATTCACTGACCCGCCGCACACTGAGGTCTCCGAGGAGGCAGCGTGGCAGCTAGCCACCACGTGGAGACACGGGGACATGAGACACGGATGCTGTGAGTGCCGGGTGACAGGGGCAGCAGATGGCCAGCGAGAGGGACATACCACTCAGGACCTGGCACCACACAGACCGTGACCCTGGCCCTCCTGGGAGCTAGACCTGACCCCGACCCAACATCTTCCGAGAAAAGGAGCCAAAACACCAGCAAAATCGTCAAAGCCAGTGTTAGAAAAGCTAATTTTAGGGAAGAGAACTTAAGTGGAAACTTTGGTCTCTTCCCGCCCCAGCCATTGAAGGCCCTAGAAGCAGCTGAGGCTTAGAAGGACAGTTCTGGCCCCCAGGAGCTCCCCCTGCACACTGACCCCGGGAGCAGCCAGCACAGGGCTGACACACCACCCCATGCTGTCTCCGTGCTGTCCCGTGGTGCAGAGTGGCCACCTACCCAGCCCTTGCACACGCATCGCCTTGGATGTGGTGCATCCTGAGCTCCTGAGACTTAGCCGCCATCGGCGTGTGTCACAGATAAATCCTGCCCATCCTTTAGGTGTGACTTCCGCAGAAGGACCCTCCCCCATCTGGATGCGCCCCCCCCTTCCGTCAATATTGACATGATGTGTCATCCCCCACCCAAGGCGCTCTCATCACCTGGCCCATTGGGTTCTGTCTCCCAAGTGGCTGGCAGAAATAATTACAGATAAATGAAAAAGCGAGGCTCTGAAAGAGAGACTCGTGCACTGTCACTCAGCAAATCCTTGGGGAAGGTGAGGAGACCCAGCCACACGGGCACCGGGCTGGACACAGCTTTTCAGGAACCTACTGCCCATTAAGCCGACTGCACTGTTTTCCATGTTGAGCACATTCAGGGAAAGTGTTTTTGGCTCAAGGCTGCGGCCCTCACTTCGGGAACCTTCCCCCACGCTGCCCCGGAAGCACCTGGGCTGACATCACTCCCCTGTCACCGAGCAAGGACGGGGCATCCTGTACCTTGTCCTCCAAAAGCAAACAGAGAAACTCTGCTGCAAATAGCATCTCTCCACACTCCTGATGGCACCTCGTTCCAGGTGGGGAGAGGGCCTGGCCCCGTCGGGCACAAGGAGGCTGACTCGGTCCTGACAAGTGGGACCAGCCACTTGGAGATCAAGGAGGGGCCTCCTCTCCCCTAGTGACGCCGAAGTGTGGCCGGTGGGAGGGACTGACGGAAAAGGTTACTTTCCGGAAAGCGGAACTTTCCGGAGCTGGAAATGTTCTCTCTGAACAGTGGTTACCTGTCAGAACTCCCCTAGTGATTTCACTGGATGCAAATGATGCCTTATTTAAAAACAAAACTAAAACCACCACAAGCCTATTAAGATGGCTACTATTAAAAAAAAACAACAACAGAAAATAACAAGTGCTGGCTGGGATGTGGAGAAATTGGAACCCTGTGCACTGCTGGTGGGAATGAAAAATGGTGCAGCTGCTATGGAAAACAGTATGGCAGTTCCTCAAAAATTAAAAATAGAATTATCATATGAGCCAACAGTTCCACTTCTGAGTATAACCCCAAATAACTGAAAGCAGGGTCCTATGAACCCATGTTCATAGCAGCATTATTCACAATAGCTAAGAGGTGGAAGCAACCCAAGGGTCCATCTATGGATGAATAATGAAGCAAAATGTACCAACATAACAAGCAAAATAAACACACAGTGGAATATTACTCAGCCTGAAAGAGGAAGGAGATCCTGGCACCGGCTACAACACAGATGATCCTTGAGGACACAATGCTCAGCGAAATAAACCAGACCCAAAAGACAAATGTTGTGTGATTCCACTTATATGAGGTCCCTGGAGTCATCCTATTCATAGAGACAGAAAGTAGATGGTGGGGGCCAGGGGCTGGGGGGAGGGGAAGGGGGAGTCAGTGTTTGACGGGGACAGAGTGTCAGTTTGGGAAGATGAAAAAGTTCTGGAGATGATGGTGGTGATGGCTGCACAACAATGTGAACGTACTCTACGCCACTGAGCTGTGCACTTAAAAACGGCTAAAACAGTAACTTCAACGTTATGTGTATTTTACCGCAATAAAAAAATGGAAACAAACACATGAACAAAAGCCGAAAACTAAATAACGAAAAGCAGAGTGATGGCAAACAGATGTCTCTGAGCAGTACAGCCAGCTCAGCTGCCAGCAGCGGCCCCTGGGAACCGTGGTGCTCAAGTGTGTGGAACATTTTTGAAGAAAGGATACTTTAATGGACTAGTGTCCAGGCGGAGGGCCAGAGGAGCTGCAGCTTTGGATTTCTGGCTGGATCCTGTACAGTTTTGATGCATTAAGCAACCATTGCAACTTCTGATAATAATCTGACTTTCTTGTCTACTGAGGAGATAATTCTACAACTGACCTGGGCTCCCTGTAAATTAATAAATTTGCATCATGATGTTTTATTACATGTAAAATTTCAGACATTCTGAGCTTGAAAAAAATGAGTTTCCCGGTTTTCAAAGTTGTAGACTAGCAGACCCCAGACTTTACCCCCGACTTTAAGAGGAAACATTTAATAATTATTTTATGGTTGACTGTGAAATCTCTATGTCACATGAAAGGCACTCAGTAAACATCTGTCAGAGGGAAAAAATGATTAAGGCAATAAATTTTATGTTGAGTAATGTACCACAGTTTTTAAAAGACATACAGTGAGGGGGCAGAGGGTCTGTGCAAACCCACCCCCTCCTCATCCTCACTTTTCACCCAAAGGCTGAAGGGGGCAGAAGTCCCCTCTGCCCCGGCCCCTCCCTATGAGTCCACTTTCTGAGGAAGTGTCCGCCATGGCCCAGAGAGCTGACCACGTGAGACGCTACCACTGGCCCGAATCTCCGTCACCGCGGGCAGGAGGCCTCTCTGCCTGGATTGGGAAGGGCCAGACAGGAAGCGTTTCCAGCTCTGCAGACCACAGGTGTGGCGAGAGGACAGCCGTGTGTGACTGTGTCCCAGCATGGCTTTGTTACAGACCCTGATGTCGGAGTTTCATGTAATTTGCAGGGGTCGTGAAATCTCCTTTCAGTTTTTTCATGTAATGATGCAGCAGCCACTCTGAGCTCCGGAGCTGGGGGTCAGGTGGTTGGTGTCCGGCCTGCGGTGTCCCTCCCCACCCCTCCCCAGGGACCGGCCTGGGCAAAGTATGAAGCTACAGTGACATCAGCTTCAGAGGAAGCAGTGTGGACAAACGAGAGGCTGCAGGGCCAAGGGTCAGCGGCCATGCACGTGCAGCCTGGCCCCGCGCCCGGGCCTGGCGTTGTCACTCGGAGAGCAGCTGCCCCCAAACACACGAGAACTGGTTCATGTCCGTGTAGACCCGCAGTGGACCTTTGCCCTAGAAAATTAACCCAGAAATGGCACAAGCCAGCCGCTGTCCCCAGGAAGGAAAGCCACACTCGGCACACATGCTGGGCCTCTCGCAGGTGCGCACACAGACGGCCCCCCCACCCCCGTCCCGTAACGACGCCCAGTGACAAAGGCTCGGACACTCGGGTACCATCCCAGGCACGGGGCAGCCAGCCCTCCACCCCTCCTGCCTCCTCCGAGCACACCTGCCGCAGGGGCTCTGAACCCCAGACCACACCCATCGCCAAATGCAGCAGCATCTCCACTCGGACCCTTCTGGTCAGGATTCAGAAACACACCCTTGATCTAACTTCTCTGTGCCTGTTTTCTCACCTGCCAAATGGGAATGAAATATCTACGCCCCTCATGGGTCCTCATGGGGACTGGGACAAAGCCTGGGAGAGCCCCCCCCACCCCTGCCCCAGTCAAGGGTGCAGGTTAATCGGCTCTCCCTGCCCCTCCCGTGAGACAAAGGCCCCGAAGGATGAGAGCTGCGTGCAGCCAGCAGGCTTTGGGCCAGTGCCTGGCACCCAGGCGCTTCACCCATGCCACCCATGACTACTACAAAGAAGACTGGCGTCCGACAGACCCCCCTCCTTGGAAGGGGTACAGCTGTCCTTAGAGCTTCACCCAGGGCTGCCCAAGCCTCCTGGTCCTCCCGCAGCAGGAGGAATTCAGCCGGGCCACCAGGGACCCACTCTGCATCTGAACATGTTGCCTGAGATGGCGCCTGGGAGGCAGGGCCCCGCTGGAGCCCACTTCCTGGGTAACGGGAGGGAGCATGGGGGCGGGGGTTGGTGGGTAGGGGGCAGCGTTGCTGGGGGGGAAGATGGAAAATTGTGGGAGATGCAGCTGCACAATGTGTGAATGTGCTTAGTGCCGCTGCGCTGTACACTTAGAAGTGGTAGGAATTGTCAATTTTACGTTATATAAATTTTACCACAATAAAAAAAAAAGAAGAAAAAGTCAACATGGGGAAAAATATTACAAAAAGAGTGTCCAGGAGCACTTCCAAGGTCATACTTAGATTTTTGCTTCCTCAGCCAGGAAACATGTAACTTTGCATTTGATTTATTCTGTTCCCTTTTTATCAGCAGTTCCCAAGAAGTGAAAACAGGGAACTGGAGCTCTCACAGCCACAGGGAAAGATGGGTAGCTGACTGGAATGCCCAGCACCAGCCGCTTCCTGTAGGCCTGTCCACCAGGTCCTGTCACCACATGACAAGGGCATGGGAGCTGCAGCCTTTGCTCTGGGGCCTCTTGGCCTCTCCCCAGCTCAATCCCGAGTGGCGGGTGCCATGCGCGCCTGCTGATTCTGCACACCGGGGACTGGTGGCAGGAGACCCCCCCAGACCAGGATGCGGGGCTCCTCCCCGTGCCACATCCTGCACCCCAGGCCCTGACTGGCGTCTGGCCTCCCCAAGTGGCCCACAAGGCTCTCACACGTGCTCTTCCCACGTGTCCAGCAGGAGAGAGGACTTCTCCCACGGGTCCCACAGGCAGCGCGGTGGTTGTGCGGGTACAAACCTCCCTCTGTCCCTGGCATATCCTACCAACCAGCAGCAGAAAGCACGGATGCTGTCGTGGCTAGCGGGGGGTGGGGTGGGGGCACAGGGCAGCAGAGGCTGGACTGGAGGCTGAGCGGCCCTAGCAGAGCCTCAGGGAACTGTTTTTAAAAAAGTGAACTTGCTTCGGGAATCTAGGTGCCATAACATCTTTGTTGTAACAACCTGCGTGCCGGCATCTGCCCTGTGTGGCCCTGGGAACTCTGGATTCTGAAGCCCCCGTGCCCGTGGCCCCAGGAACGCAGCTCTGGGGAGAGGCCTGTCCGAAACAAACAGTTAATCTAGGTGGAGTTTCCTAAACCCCATGAACCTGCAAGAAAACCAAGTGATGAATAAGTGTTTACTTTTCTTTCCACTGCCCTTTGCAACAACCTGCCGTTTGCGATAAAGGTCTCAGAGAACGTTGAGCAGTGCTAGAGAAAACAGGAAAAACAAACTCTGAGTCTTTACATAAATATATATTCTAGCAAAATCTAAATTTAATCTATTAAGTAGCACAGGGCCAATCAAAAGATCACACAGAGCTCTCCGACCCCACTCACCCAGAAAACGGTATCTCGAAGCTGCGGCCCTTGATCCTGTACAATGCAGAGCTTTGAACTGTTTATGATATAACACAACAGACACACAATCACTCAAGAACAGTTATTCTGCCCTTTGAAGCCGCCTGCAGCTCAAGTATTACACAGGCAGGAAGCAGAAATCGGTGCTTTGATTTGTTTAAAATAAATTAAACACAACTGGCAACCATATTTCCTCTTATTCAGAGGAAGTTACAAAAGGTACAGAAGACCAAAAATACCAGGTTGACTTTGAAATGGGGAGCCAGTCTCTTCATCAGCAAAAAACCCCCAGTGCTGGCCCTTAGCACGCATTTGAAGGCCCTGCATGCACCGATTTTAAAGAGGTTACCGCTGTTCAAAATAACTTGGAAATAACTCTGAGTTTCTTTCGGGTCACAGAGTAAGTCATTCAAATAAATATGGCTCAACATTTTAGAATCAAGCCTTTCTTCCTTTCAAATTCAAACCTAGGCTTTGTCTTGTTCCTCAGTTACCCCGTCAGTGAAATGGGGACCACAGACCCTACTTGAGAGAGTGTGAGGGGAAGAGATGCAACGCTTAGGAAGCGTTCAGGGTAGCGCTGGGCACGTAGGAATCGCTCCAAACATGGGGTTTTTCAAAAAAGCCACTAGAGGGAAACATCCTGGCTGCTGACGTGATGAAGTCCCTTCCGTGTGGAGGGGAAGGTGACGGCGTTGTCTCCACGGTTTGGCCTGTGCTCCCCTCCCTCCACCGTTTTCCCTCTCAGTCACCAGGACCCAAATGGGCTCCCGGGACCCCTTTCCAACCTGGCCCCACTTGAGCGTTTGGGCGGCTACTCCCCATCGAGTAAACATCTGTGTCTGCCTCCGATCCCTCTCAAGACCCAGAACGCCACCCTGGCCTCCTCCATCTGCCCCCCATCCCAGCAGATCACAGCCCCCCATGCCTCCGCTTCCACCTGGAACTCAGTAACGCCAAAAACTGTGTCTTGGGTGCCCAAGCACCCTCCGGAGTTTCCTACCCTCTATCCTCTGACCAGCCCTTAGATATCCTACAAGGACTTCCAATCCCAAACAATCCGCTAAAGCAGCTTCACAGGGTCACAATCGATGGCGCACACCGTGTGGGGCTGTTTCTGGCTCTGCTCTGTCCCATCGGGCCACGCGTTCATCCTCCTCCAACACCACCCTGTCTTGGTGGCTGCAACTTTGCAGTCAGTCTTGGAACTCTGCGGATGGTGTGTGTCCTTATGCCACATTCTTCTCTGAAGTCTTGTGGATTCCAGCACCTTTGCCTTTCTGTGGGAACTTTATTTTATTTTATTTATTTTATTATACAGAAGGTTCTTATTAGTTATCCATTTTATATGTATTAGTGTATATATGTCCATCCCAATCACCCAATTCATCACACACACACCCCACACCCACCGCCGCTTCCCCCCTTGGTGTCCATACGTTTGTTCTCTACATCTGTGTCTCTATTTCTGCCCTGCAAACCGGTTCATCTGTACCATTTTTCTAGGTTCCACATATATGCGTCAGTATACGATATTTGTTTTTCTCTTTCTGACTTACTCCACTCTGTACGACAGTCTCTAGATCCATCCACATCTCTACAAATGACCCAATTTTGTTCCTTTTTATGGCTGAGTAATATTCCACCATGGGAACTTTAGAATCAGCTTGTTAATTTCTACAAAAAGGCCTGCTGGGATTTTGATTGGGACTGAGTTTAATCTCTACATCAATTTCGGGAGAACTGACATTTCAACGATACAGTAAGTCCCCTACATACGAATGAGTTCCGTTCTGAGAGTGCGTTCATAAGTTCAAATTGTTCGTAAGTCCCACAGAGTTAGTCTACATACCCAACTAACACAACCGGCTATATAGTACTGTACTGTAATAGGTTTATAATACTTTTCACACAAATAATACATAAAAACAAACACAAAAAATAAATAAAACATTTTTAATCTTATAGTACAGTCCTTTGAAAAGTACAGTAATACAGTACAACAGCTGGTATACAGGGGCTGGCATTGAGTGAACAGGCAAGAAGTGTTACTGATTGGAGGAGGGAGAGGAGGTGGGAGATGGTAGAGCTGCAGGATCCATCAGCAGGAGACAGAGGGCAAGCTGCAATTTCACTCACGCCTGACGCTGATGGAACGCACGTTTGCGTCTTTGAAAGTCTGCAACTTGAAGGTTCGTATATAGGGGACTTACTGTATCGACTATTTCAATCCACGGACACAATATCTATCTCCGATTATTTAGGAATTCTTTTCTTTCTTTCATTGGTGTTTTGGAGCTTTCAGCAAAAAGTCATTGCATGTATTTTGTAGGAATTATTCCTAGGTATTTCATGGTTTTTTTTGGTTCTATTGTGAATGGAAATGTTTAAAATTTCAATTTCCAACGGTTCTTTGCTAGTATATAGCTCTCTGGATCTATTGAGATGATCATAACATCTCCTTCTTGAGGAAAGCCATTTGATTGACTGTCAGATGTGCAAACACCCTTCTATTCCTGGGATAAACTCTATTGCCCGTGATGTATTATCCTTCTTATCCACAGCTGAGGATTTTCACATCACGGCCCATGCGGGACCTTGCTCCATTGTTATCCTTTCCTCTCTTTAGGCAGGCATTTAAGTGACTTGCAGGCTAGCGTGATCCTTTCGACACTTGCTTCTAAGCTTTGCTGGGGGCGGGGGGGTCGAATGTACCCTCACTCTAGTGCTCGTTTTCCCCACTGCGACCTAAGGGGGCCCTTCAGGGGTCTCTCCAGCATGGCTGGGGGTCAGCGAGAGCCACCCACTGCAGCTGAGCTCCTGGGATCTGCCCCCTGGCAGCTCCCTGGCAGCTGTTCTTGGCCTGGCTCCGCGGGGTCTCACACACACACACACACACACAGCTCAGTAATCCCCAAATGCTCAGGGATCCCTTTTCTCCAGGACCCCAGCTCTGTGCTGCCTGTTGTTCGATGTCTGAAGATAGTTAATTCATATATTTCGTCCAGGTTGCCAGCTGCTTAGGGCGGCAGAGTGCGTGCAACATGGTTACCCCATCCTGCTGCCAATTACTTGACCTTGACACGGTCCATCCCAGGACAGTCCAGCCAAGCACCTACGCTCAACCTGCCTCAGGAGGATGCCACCCCAGAGAGCCACGTGTCCAGCCCTGTTCGTGGCCCTCACCTACGGGGCTTGTGGCTCCAAAATGCTGCTGCCAGGGTTCTTGCTGGTGGCCCTCCCCAGAAGCTGGGTACGAGGGACGAAGGAGTGTGGCAACACCTGGTATAAAACTCTAGGCCTGACCCACCTGGAGAAGCTCAGAGGATAAATTATGAAAGAGGATTTTCAAAAATATTTGCAAATGAAGCAACTGACAAAGGATTAATCTCCAAAATTTATAAGCAGCTCATGCAGCTCAATAACAAAAAAACAAACAACCCAATCCAAAAATGGGCAGAAGACCTAAATAGACATTTCTCCAAAGAAGATATACAGATTGCCAACAAACACATGAAAGAATGCTCAACATCATTAATCATTAGAGAAATGCAAATCAAAACTACAATGAGATATCATCTCACACCAGTCAGAATGGCCATCATCAAAAAATCTAGAAACAATAAATACTGGAGAGTGTGTGGAGAAAAGGGAACACTCTTGCACTGCTGGTGGGAATGTGAATTGGTACAGCCACTATGGAGAACAGTATGGAGGTTCCTTAAAAAACTACAAATAGAACTACCATATGACCCAGCAATCCCACTACTAGGCATATACCCTGAGAAAACCATAACTCAAAAAGAGTCATGTACCAAAATGTTCATTGCAGCTCTATTTACAATAGCCTGGAGATGGAAACAACCTAAGTGTCCATCATTGGATGAATGGATAAAGAAGAAGTGGCACATATATACAATGGAATATTACTCAGCCATAAAAAGAAACGAAATTGAGCTATTTGTAATGAGGTGGATGGACCTAGAGTCTGTCATACAGAGTGAAGTAAGTCAGAAAGAGAAAGACAAATACCATATGCTAACACATATATATATGGAATTTTAAGAAAAAAAATGTCATGAAGAACCTAGGGGTAAGACAGGAATAAAGACACAGACCAACTAGAGAATGGACTTAAGGATATGGGGAGGGGGAAGGGTAAGCTGTGACAAAGCGAGAGAGTGGCATGGACATATATACACTACCAAACGTAAAATAGATAGCTAGTGGGAAGCAGCCGCATAGCACAGGGAGATCAGCTCCGTGCTTTGTGACCACCTAGAGGGGTGGGATAGGGAGGGTGGGAAGGAGGGAGATGCAAGAGGGAAGAGATATGGGAACATATGTATATGTATAAGTGTTTCACTTTGTCATAAAGCAGAAACTAACATACCATTGTAAAGCAATTATACTCCAATAAAGATGTTAAAAAAAAGAAAAAAGAAAGGATTTTCAATATATAAAACAGTAGACTCATTTCAGTGATTTGAATGTGATTGACTTGGGGGTTAATTTTAATTATACATTTAAACCTAAACCTATATTTTTTACAAACTGCACATAACCAAGAATAGCTAAATAAAATAAAATTCACGATGGTGAAAAATTAGGGAAAATTAATTGTTAATTATAGAGGAATGTCTAAATAAATTATATTAACCTAACAGATTATCATATGGCTATTAAAAATAATGTGACATGGAAAAATTTTTATGAGCTGAGCAGAAAGACCCTAAATTGTCCAAATATAATGATTACGACAAGGTAAAATATGCATTAGCATGAGAAAAGACTAGAAGAAAATCTGGGGGAATGAAAGCAACTATTGTGGTAGGATGGAGGGAATATGAGTGACATGATCTTCTTCCGTTTTTTTCAAATGTTGTTGTAATAAACCTTTAACGATTAAAAAGGAGGTTTTAGAAAAGCTACCTTAATGCCCAGTCATTGGTACCATTCAAACTTAACAAACAATAATAATAGGAAAGAACCAGGAAGTGACCCGCCCGCTCCCACAAGGGCGAGGGCAGAGCCTTTCCTGGCAGACTTCCTGTGTGCCCGGCAGGGTGAAGCCTGCATGGCCCATGGCCTCAGTGGAGCTGGAAAGGACAGCAGACGCATTAGGAATGAAGAGCAGCAAAAGTACGCATCACACCTCCACAACGCAACACACATATTTTCACCTTGTAAATGCCAATTTCGTTTTATGTATTTTTCTTCCAGTCTTATTGAGATATAATTGATACACAGCACTATATAAGTTTAAGGTGTACAGCATAGTGATCTGATTTACGTACATCATAAAATGATGACCACAATAGGTTTAGTGAACTGTAAATGTCAATTTATTTTTTAAAAAAATATTTATTCATTTATTTGGCTGTGCCAGGTCTTAGTTGCGGCATGTGGGATCTAGTTCCCTGACCAGGGATTGAACCCGGGCCCCCTGAATTGGGAGCAAGGAGTCTTAGCCACTGGACCACCAGGGAAGTCCCTGTGTCAGTTTTAAAAAAGCGAAAATCTGTACAGCTATGGACTTGGAAGTATAACATTTGAGGGCTTTCTACATCATAGGAACAGGCCACAAATCTTCACTTTGAACAAGCCTGTAGGGACAGCATTGACGATTGCGCGGTGGCACCTGGCAACGTACAGCATTCACTTTGGGCCAGGCTCTCGCTCAAGGGATCTTATTTTTTTTTAATTAATTAATTTTTGGCTGTGTTAGGTCTTTTTTGCTGCGCGTGGGCTTTCTCTAGTTGCGGCGAGCGGGGGCTACTCTTTGTTGTGGTGCGCGGGCTTCTCATTGTGGTCGCCTCTCTTATTGTGGAGCACGGGCTCTAGACACACGGGCCTCAGTAGTTGTGGCTCACAGGCTCTAGAGCGCAGGCTCAGTAGTTGTGGCGCACGGGCTCAGCTGCTCCGCGGCATGTGAGATCCTCCTGGACCAGGGCTCAAACCCATGTCCCCTGCATAGGCAGGTGGACTCTTAACCACTGCACCACCAGGGAAGTCTCTCACTCAAGGGATCTTGAGAGAATGTGCACATCCTGTGCCCACGGTCACTGAATTGCTGAAGGCAATCCTGAGGAAATCCAGCTGCGGGACCCCCACGCTCAGGTTGCAGTCAGGGGCCCTGCAGTGTCTTCATGGGCTTGTCTCACCATTAAGGTGACTACAGCAGGCTCTTTGCAAGCACCTGGCACGAAGCCACACACCCCATTGCGCTTCCTAAAGCACGTGTGCAAAGAGAAGGGCGGGAGTGGGGAGACCACTCCCAAGTCCTAGGGATGCATCACAGGATGTGTGCACTGGAGGCCTCTCCAGCCTCCGTGAGCCTCCCCTTCCTGTTCCATAAGATAAAGGGTTGCTGTGCTGCTCCTCTGTGCTACGTGGCCCCTTCCACGACACCCTCACCTCCCACCTGTGCACCGTGCACATAGGTCCATGCACATCTCAGGGGCCCATCCGACTCCGCCCCTGTCTCCAGCCACTGTCCAACTCTGCTGCCCTCCTACTTCAGCCTCTAGGAGCCCACAGAGACTCTGGGGGGAGGGGGTGTACACTGCAAAGTTTATAGATTTTAGACATATTGATCTTCAGTAATGGTGACAATGTAGATACCAAATGACACTTATTATTATAACATTCATAGTTGCCAGGGCATTTCTAAGTCACTTACATATACTTGTTCATTTAAATTACACAACCACCCTAAGAATGATAATACTATCATCACCTACATTTTAGAAATGAGGAAACTGAGGCACAGAGAGCTTAAATTGTCCCAAATTGTTGTTCAATATAGCAGAGGTTTTGGAGGAATCGGAACGCTTGTGCGTTGCTGGTCGGAATGTAGGATGGTTCAGCTGCTATGGCAGTTAGGCAGTTCCTCAAAAGGTCAAACTCAAGACTACACATGACCCAGCAACTCCACTCCTAGGTGTATACTCAAAAGAACTGAAAGCAAGAACTCTAATAGATGTTTGTACACTGATGTTCATATCAGTGATATTCACAATAGCCAAAGGGGGGAAACAACCCAAATGCCCTTCAACAGATGAATGGTTAACACAGTGTGGCATGTACATACAATGGAGTATTATTCAGCCATAAAAAGGAATGAAATTCTGACACATGTTATGACATGGATGAACCTTGAAAACATGCTTGAAATATGCCAGACATAATATTGTATGAGTCCACTTATATGAGGTACCTAAAATGGGCAAATTCATAGAGATAGAAAGTAGAACACAGGTTACCAGGGGTTCAGGAGAGGGGGAATGGGGAGTGATTGTTCAAAGGATACAGAGTTTCAGTCTGGGATGATGGAAGAATCCCAGAATGTATGTATCTTCTACTTCAGTTATTCTCCTTTCAGTAAGATCATTGTAGTAAGATCTTTTGAGTAAGATCATTCTGGTTTAAAGATTGGATTGGTGGGGGGAGGGTAGAACTAAAGAAAAATGGGTTTCTGAAGTAATGCAGGTGAGAAATGATTATTTGCTTAAAATGCTGGCTGAAGAGATCTATTCGAGAGATATCAGGGGATTAAAATTGACTGGACTTGGTGGTTATTGGATTTGAAAAAGGTATGGGAAGAGGAACCAAAAGTAATTCCCAGGTCAACCGGGTAGATGACTGTCCTGCTCACTGGTTTTATTACTCAGGAGCTTGGACACCCTCAGTCATCACTTTTCCAGGAGTTATTAGCAGGTAATGAGGAAACAGGTAATGATTTTAAAATATCACTTGAAGAAAGCTACTCAGCAATCGAATGGCATAACTTTCTGATGATCCAGCACCGTGGATAAGCCTGCATATTACAGCGCTGAGCAGAAGGTGCCAGACGAGAAATAGTGCACACCGAGCAACTCCACTTATACGAGACTCTAGAAGAGAAATCCGATCCCTAGTGACAGAAACATGGCCAGTGTTTCCTGGATCTGTGAACGAGCAGACTGAGGGAGACGGGGGCACAGGGAGACTTCCCGGATGACGGGAATGTTGTATATGTTGATGGTGGTTACGCTGACCAGTTCGCTTAAAAGAAAGTGCATTTTATTGTACGTAAATTGTACTTCAATACATTTTACTTTAAACATTCATAAAAATCAGACCTTTAGATAAATTCATCCTCTTCCCTTGAAGCAGGGATTATCCTAGAGAAGTTCGTGGACTTGAACTAATAACAAATCTGCTGTCACATGGATTTCTACTTTATGAACCTATCACTTAAAATGAGTTCAGAATTTTTAAAAAAAGCATGTATGCAGTTCTAAATCGGTGAGCTTTTCCTTACAACCCATTCACTAAAATAAGTACAATTTAATTCTTTGAAGTTATCCAGGATTTCATTTCTTGGATAACTCTTATCACACTGGGCACCAGTACACTAGAATTACTGCATTGCAGCTGACCACGTAAGGGGACAAATGTGACATCTTGCTTTGGAGGCAGGCAGCCTCTGCTTATATGAACATCCTTATGTTTAACCCTCATCTTCAAATGAATGGGACTTCAGCTGTGACTTCAGTGTGTTTAGGAAAGTGGGGGTGGGAGTGATAGAGGCTGGCCAGGGCCGCACAGCCCGTTGGTGGCAGTGCCAGGACAGCCACTGCCCCCGGGGCTGTGCTCGGCGGGTCACCTCAGGGAAGACTCACCATCACTGAGAGCACTGTCTTCAGACTTGACGTCTAGGGCTGCACTACCTGGTGCTTTGGTTTCTGTCCCACTCCACCCATCGCCAGGGGTAACTACGGGTCTTTACAGAGATGTTGTGTGCATTGAGTGATAGGCATATGTGTAAATAGATCCTTTAAAAATGGTAGCAGCCTGTATGCACCACTCTGCATCTTCAACAGCTCTCCATTCTTTCCACTGATATAAACTGTTATTTTAGAAAATACACAATAAGCACACTGCACATCCATTTTTTACTGCACATAGAGGATTTCTGAAAACCTTTCTATTTAGGTATCAGCTACATACAATAGAATACACTTGTTGGAAGTGAGTTCAATGAGTTTTGACAAATGTGTGTGCCTGTGTAGGTGCCCACTGTCACAATCAAGACAGAACACTCCCATCACAGGAAAAGTTCCCGTGTGATTCCTCCTGGCCAACCCCCTCGCCCCCCACATCAGGCCCCAGGGGACCACTGACCTGTTTTCTGTGACTCTAGATTTGTCCCTTCTAGAGTTTTATAGAAATAAAATCACGCAGTACGTACTCTTTTCCCCCTCGGCCACACGGCATGCGGGATCTTAATTGCCCCACCAGGGATTTAACCCGTGCCCCCTGCAATGGAAGCATGGAGTCTTAACCACTGGACCACCAGGGAAGTAACAGTACATACTTTTTTGATCTGACTTCATTCAGCACAACGTCCATGAGATCTGTCCATCACCATCAGGGTTTTCCTTTTTATTGCTGATATTGTCCCACTGCATGACTATACCACTTTTGCTTATCACATGTTGATGGACATTTAAGATGCTTTTGGGTTTTGGCTATTATTAAATAAAGCTGTTGTGAACATTGCTACATGAGTCTTAGCACGGATACACGTTTGTTTTTTTTTTAACTTTTTAAAAAAAATTATTTATTTTTGGCTGCGTTGGGTCTTTGTTGCTGCACGGGGGCTTTCTCTAGCTGCGGAGAGCAGGGGCTACTCTTTGTTGCGGTGCGCGGGCTTCTCATTGCGGTGGCTTCTCTTGTTGAGGAACACCGGCTCGAGGCACGCGGGCTTCAGTAGTTGTGGCTCGGGGGCTCTACAGCGCAGGCTCGGTAGTTGTGGCGCACGGGCTTAGTTGCTCCGCGGCATGTAGGATCTTCCCAGACCAGGGCTTGAACCCATGTCCCCTGCATTGGCAAGTGGATTCTTAACCCCTGTGCCACCAGGGAAGCCCCAGATACACATTTTCTATTGTGTATTATCTAGGAGTGGAATTGCTGTGTTGTAAAATAGTAAATGAATATCTAAGAGTAATAGAAACTGCCCAACTTTTCCAAACTTGTACCATTTTACATCCCCACCAGGAACGTATGAGGGTTCTAGTGCTCCATACCCTTGGCAATACTGGGTATTGTCAGTCTTTTAAATTTTGGTCATTCTGATGGGTGTCCAGTGGTATCTCATTATGACTTGAATTTGCATTACCCTTAAAACTAGAAATAATGAACATCTTTTCATGTACTCATTGGCCTTTTGTATATCTTCTGTGAAATGTCTGTGCAAATCTTTTCCCGGATTCTTTTGTTTTTAAGATTCATTTTTTTATTGAGGTAACATTGTTTTATAACATTATATAAGTTTCATGTATACAACTTTATATTTCTACTTCTGAATATCCTACACTATGCTCATAACCAAAAATTTAGTTCCCATTCATCACCATACAGCTGATCCCCTTTACCCATTTTGCCCGCCCCCTGACCCTACCCCTCTGGTAACCATGACTTTGTTCTTTGGATCTACATGTTTGTTTTTGTTTGGTTTGGTTTGGTTTGTTCATTTATTTGTTTGTTTTGCTTGTTTTTTATATTCCACATATGAGTGAAGTCATAGGGTATCTGTCTTTCTCCACCTGACTTATTTCACTTAGCATAATACCGTTAATACCAAGATCCATCTATGTTGCTGCAAATGGCAAGATTTCATCTCTTTTAATAGCTGAGTAGTATTTCATTGTGTGTATATATATATACATCTTTATCCATTCATCCGTTTATGGGCACTTAGGTTTTTTCCATATTTTTGCTACTGTAAATAATGCCTCTATGAACACAGGGGTGCATATATCTTTTTGAATTAGTGTTATTGTATTCTTTTTTTGCCCAATTCTTAATGAAGTTCTGTCTTCTGACTTTTATGAGCTCTTTATATATTCTGCATAAATGCCCTTTGTCAAATATATAGTCACATTTTTGAAGTTCAATTAATCAATTCCTTTTCTTTTATGTTTTATGATTTTTTTGTATCCTAAGAAATCTCCCAATGTGGCAAATATTTTCTTCCATGTCTTCTTCAAGTTTTATAGTTTTAGCTTTTATATTTAGGTTTATGACACACTTCAAGTTTTCATTTTCAAAATTGTTTTGACTTTTAAGTTATAAATTTCCCTCTAAACACTGCTTTAGCGTCATCCCACAAATTTTATTGTTATTTTTTCCATCATCATTTATTCAAAATAACTTCTAATTTACTTTGTGACTTCTTTACTTACGGGTTATTTGAAAATGTATAAATTGCCAAATATTTAGGGATTTTTCCAGATGTCTGTTACTGATTTCTAATTTAATTTTTGTTCTGTTCAGAGAACACTCTGTATGTCACTCAAGCTGTTTGATAGCATAGCTCAGGTATTCTGTATCGTTAGACTGGTTTTCTGCCTCCTGTTCTATCATTTACTGAGAGAGAAATGCTGACGTCTCTAACCACGGTGCGCATTTATCTATTCATTCTTTTAGTTGTTTCAGTTTTTGCTTCATGTATTTTGAAGGTCTATACTAGGTGCATATATATATATAGGATAATTATGTCTTTTTGATGATTTGACCCCCTTATCTGTAAGAAATATCCCTATCTCCAGTAACAGTCCTTGCTCTGAAATCTACTTTGTCAGATATTGATTTAGCCACTCAAGCATTCTCATAATTCATATTTGCATGATTTTATTCTATTACTTTATTTTTACCTGTTTTGTTGACTGAGACATGTTTTATTTTGAGCATCAGAAGCTGAAAGAGAAAAATTAATATGTCGTATTCAGAGCCACATTTTGCCATTCAGGACCATAATTTTTAACAAGAACTGACATTCCACTTAAGTTCTTAGATGTAGAGAGATATGAGGTCTACATTTCTCTCCATCACTCATGTAATAATCCACATTTAGTGATGTGGCAGAAAACAACTTGTACATAATGAGCATGTTTCTTCCTATCCCACTAGAACGTTAGCATTTCTCAAATCACCAATATTCATGGCTTTGACTATTACACTTTCTTATAAATATGCGCACCAACACTGATAGTAAATAAATAGTTATCAGATGGAGGTAGCTCTCTTCCTCTCCGTTTCAAAACAG
This sequence comes from Delphinapterus leucas, assembly GCF_059928025.1. Lineage (NCBI taxonomy): Eukaryota > Metazoa > Chordata > Mammalia > Artiodactyla > Monodontidae > Delphinapterus > Delphinapterus leucas. The sequence continues at coordinate 26,926,682 of NC_143142.1, read as the reverse complement.
CGACAGGAAATGAAAAAAGGGAAAACACCTCAGAGTTTGCAGGCTACTGACAGTGCTCCTGACCAGCACAGGAAGGAAGTGACAGTGGGGACACCTGTGCAGTTGTTCAGGCCAGGCTCTCCTTCTTCGGATGTCATGCAAATGGCATGCATGCACAGCCACGCGGAGCGGGTGACTGACAGCACAACAGGGATCATTCCGCTCGGGCCAGCAGATCATGGGCTCTAGCTGTTCATCTCTCCCTCCGCCTTTCCTTCTGAAGCCTCATTTTGGATACAAACTAAAATATGTACAGATGGCATGATATGATCTTTGTGGTTTGCTTCTAATTAATCTAGGGGTGGGGGCAAGGTGGGTGGGTGAAACAGGATGGGCGTTAATTGGGACCTGTTGGGGCTGGATCATGGGGGCCGGGTCACCATTCTATTTTTGCGTGTATTTGTATTTTTCTAGTACAAAGTTTTTTGTTTTTTTTTTTAAAGAACCTTCCTCCCTCCATTTTTTTGCCTTGGTATTCTCTAAACAAAAACAAAACAGTGATCATCTCAGCAGAAAGGACTCAACTCTACTCAAGCTGAACTAAGCCAGAAAACGTCTTACAAGTGAACTCTCTATACTAGTTCACTCGATGTGTGTTTATTGGGAAACTACGCTGCACCAAGTCCTCTTCTGTCACCAAGGAGCAGCAGGAGCAGGTACCCTGGGGGGAGGGTTGGGGGCACAGAGTGAGGGTGTGCCGTGGGGTCTGGGGCTCCGTGAGGCCACAGTGTGGCTGGGCTGGGCAACCTGCATCGGGAGACGTGGTCAGCGGCCTTCACACGGGCCTGGCTCACCACCAACCACATCCCAACCACGGTTCACCATTTCACTGAAGGATGAAGAGGGACCCCACACAATGGGGCCTTGGGGCTCCATCCCAAGCACAGGAATAACCTGGGCCAGGGCCCCTCCACAGCCTGGCAACCAACAGGTGCCGAGCTACCAGACTGAGGAAGCCAGCTATGCAGGAGGGGGCGGAGGCCAATTCCTGGGGCCCCTCTCCTCCTGAACTCCAGCAGGGTCAGCACTATCAGGTGCAAAAGGAGCCAGACAGCCCTCTTGGCCACAGGAACCCATGTTCATGCTAGAGGTACCCCCTCCTGATTCTTCCAGCAGGTACTGGGTGCCGCCTCACTGCCAGGCCCTGCCTGAGCTGGGAACCCAGAAAGCAGCATCTGGGCAGACACGGGGGAAGCGGGTGGGGAACAGGGCCCCTTCAGACCACAGGAACAGCCCATGTGAAGGCCTTGAGGCGGGAGCCTGCCTGGTGTGCCGGGCACCAAGGTGGCCAGTGGGACCAGGAGAGCGCAGGTTGCGCGGGGCCACAGCAGGGGTCTGAATAAAGAGCAACATGATCTGCAGAGTCATATCTCATCTCGAACACAACGGGAGAGAAAGTCCTCGGATGAAAGACCTGATTTTGCTCGTATTTCCCACAGGCTTCCCTAGCACGGTACCCGATGTGACAACTGCCAGGGAAGCAGGGTTCTCACCACGTTTGGGGGCCAATTACCAAAACTAAGGTGACTGGGGACTTCCAGCTACATTACACAGATTTCTCTGAGGTGTTAGGAAGAAAGTGCCTGAATTAAAATACTGTAATTCACCCTAAGATGTAAATGAATGAAAATGAATGCCAAAGCCCTCCAGAGAAGCCAAAGAAGATGCTTACTCACCAGGCATCTCACTGGTGAAATTTCCGGCAGAATGAATCTCAGGCCGTGCTTGGCATCTACGGGGCAGTGTGTCCAGCGTCCAGCACGGACACAGGAAGCAGAGCTCAGGCTCCAGGCCTCTCTAGATCACAGGATCCAGAGGCCCTGAGAAGCTCCCACCCCTGACCTCAGCTGTTCCTGCCCAGGTCCCATCTGACCCAGACCGGAGCTCCTGGGGTAGCTGCGGCCCATCAGGTCTTGTCCCAGATACCCCAGCCCCCCAGGACTCTGCTTACGGGCCCCACCAGGCAGGACAAACTCAGCCGTCACCGAGCTCCCACTTTGGATGTTTAGCAGCCTGGCCTCTGTTCACAACTTTAAAAACATTTAGAAAATTGTCGGATTCCATTGTTATGAAATGTCCAAAAAAGATAAATCAGTAGAGGCAGAAAGTAGATGAGTAGTTCCTAAGGGTTGGGGGAGGGGAGAGAAATGGGAATGACTGCTTAACGGTCCAGAGTTTATTTGGGGGTGATGAACATGTTCTACTTGATCGTGGTGATGGTTGCACAGCTCTGTGAGTATAATAAAAACATCTGAATTGTAGACTGTAGATGGATGAAGTGTACGGTATGTGAATTATACCTCAATAGAGCTGCTACCAAACAAAGAAAACAAGAAAGAAGAGATGGGAGAAGCAGACAGCCCCAAGAGCCAGGGCCAGGGAGGTCTGTGAGCCCTGCGAACTAGCTCTGGAGTATGAGGCAGGGGCCAGGGCAAGATTGGGGGCAGCTGGGCATAGGGCAGGTGGCCTGGACCCCCCCGGGGACTTCCAGCCTGGACTGTGGGGTGTTGGCAGGACCATGCGGTCAGGAGCCAGCTCTCCAAGATTCCGGTGATGGCCTGGGCCCCAGATCCCCCCCTCCCCTAACAAAACCAGAGAGCAGACACAGTAAGGAAAGTCAGCCCCACTCCTGCTGTGCCACCAACAAGCACAGCACACACACTAAGAACCTTCCAGTAAGGACTCGCACCTTCCTGAAATCAGGTGCCTGCATCTGTCATGAACGAATCACCCAGGGTCCACAGCTCTGAGGACTGGAAGAGCCCACACATTCTCGAAGACTGAGCTCTGCATTTTCCAGCTGAACATCTTTGTGGCCTGCTGGCAGCAGCTCTTTCCCCACCGGTCACCTGGGACACTGAACTGACGGTGCAACAGGGGCGAGGGGTCCCGGGATGCTCACTGGGATGGCCAGGGGAAGTGTGACCCAGGCGCGACACCCACCGTGGCATCATCCAAAGCTGCTGCAGAAGCAGAGACCCGGGCTCCATCCTCGGCGTGACCCCTGGGGAAGGTCACCTCACCCTGCAGGAGCACCGCAGGGAATGCTCTGGAGAGTGTCCCCAATCTGAAGGGGCCAAAAGCAGAGTTGTCAAGAACTTCACAGGAGAATGAGCAGGGCCTGGTGACACCTGACATGGGCACTGGGGTGACACGGACCAAGGGGAATTCTCAGACTGCTGTCTAAAGCTGGGTGCAACCTTGGACTCAAGTGCTAGCAGTTAATATCCACATCATATAAAGAACTGTCACAACTCAAGAAAGAAAAAGGAAAGCAACTCCAAAGAAAAATGGGCAAAAGAGAGTTTTCTGATGAAAACTGACTATAGCTAATAAACTTTAAAAGATGCTTAAATTTCCAAGTAATCAATAGAATCGATAAGACAAGCTTTATTCACCCAACAGATTAAGAAAAAAACTAAGAAAGGTGAAATCTAATGCTGGTGAAAGTGTGTGGGGGAAGCAGGCCCCCCTGGGGCAGCGGGACAGCATGTGTTAAACTCTGCAACGTGCGTACTCTGACCCATCGATTCCAGCTGGAGGCCTCCAGTCAGCTCCCAAATGCACAGCAACGAACACAGGCACTCAAGGACATTCACTGCAGCAGGAAATCTACGGACAACCCAAATGTCCTTCAGAAGAGGAACAATTAGATAAATTATTAAGTAAATTAAACAACGCAGCATCCACAGAATAAGATACTACACAGGTAGAAAAGACTAAGTCGAAGGAGTACGTTAACAATGGGCATCCAGAGGATGGGATTTTAGGAGAAGACTTTCAAATAACTTTGTGTTACGTTAAAATACAAAAAAATCAGAAAAAAGAAATTCAAAACAAACAGGTTGCTGAGTTGATGGTATGGACCCTTTTAGGTAAAATATAAAACCACGTCTCTCTGAGACAAACCTTTGTTCCCGCATCAGCCTGTAGCACAGACAGCTGGCCTCAGCTGCAAGTCGACTTCTGCCCCGGCCCCTCCACCCGCCCTCCAAGTGGCAGCCAAAACGGCAGCCTGAGGAGCCCCTCCATCCCAGGACCAAAGGCAATTCCTGAACAAGGCCTGGCAGCACACGCTGGCCTACCTCTCAGGAACCACCCCCCCCCAACCCCCTGGTCTCAGGTCCCTCTCTCCTCCCCCTCCCCACCCCCCAGCGCCCAGTTAACTCCTGGTCACGCATCAGCAATCCATTTGTGAAGCTCTTTCTGGCCCTTCCCTTCCCAGTTTCCATGGCTCAAGGTTTTCATAATACCCTGTGCTGTGCTTCAAAGAGCTCCTCTCTGTTTGAAATTCAGTATTTGTGTGACGTTACATTAATGTCTGTCCCCAGTTCTGAGTGCCGCGAAAGCACAGCATCGGTGCTGCACCCAAACTCCCGACAGCATCTGCAGCCAAGCTGGGCGCGGTGAGCACTGCGTGGATTAAACGCGTGCTTAAATACTATACCTGTTTTTAAACGTTTTTATTTTGGAATTTTCAGATATACACAAAAGCAGAGAGAAGAGTAGACTGTATGCCCACAAAGCGGTCATCCAGCTGCAATAACTCGGCCGCTGACATCTGTCTATCCACCCCCCACACCTTCTTCCTTCTTCTTGTTCTACTCAGGAAAGCTTCAGTACGTGCACGGATGCACTTTCGCACACACAAGCGCACGTATAGAGGAGCTCTGTGTAGATACTCAGGGGTCATGGGGTACCCAAAACACACAACGAGCCTTCGTCACAGCCACTGTGAGTGCCACCCAGGCCTGTCTGCTCTGGGTCCTGGAGGCTGAGGCTGGACCCTTGGAAGGGCAGCCCCGCAGCTCAGGTGGTAAAGTTATTTGGCCGCAAGCCGAGTATCTCCGAGCACAGCGCGCTGTCACACCCTTCCCGACCTGAACAAACACAAAGAGACGTACCCCATCGAGTCACCTACTTGGCTGAACTGTGCACCTGGTCACCCTCCGGGGAGCTTCCTTCGTGGGTATTTTTCTCCCCTACATAAAGCGCACCCACAGAGTAAACGGAGGCCGACGAAAACAGGAAAGCCCGATATTGCAGGGACTGAGGAGCCAAGGCCCCCAGAACACAGGGCTCAAACTCGAAACTCAGACCCCAGAGAAGACAAACGAGGCCACAGGCTCCGTGTCCACTTGCAAATTAAGAAATACAGTAGGGAGGGTAAACCACAGCTACCAGTAGGAGCTGCTAGCCCTTACAGGTCATGTAATGAAAAGGGACAAATATGTTTATCCTTAGCAGTCACAAGTCATTTCACAGCTGTGACTCTTGGCAGCCACTGCTGTGGAGGCAGCATGGGCTTATGGAACATCTCCATCACCAACTCAGGCAAAAGTCCCTATTCCCAAGGTGCACTGTCTGAAGGAAAAACAAGTTAAAGTAAAAAGATTTTTTTAATAGTCAATATTTAAAAACACATGAAAGGTGGCTGTTAAAAGCCCAATAATAAATTCAGAGATTTATTTGCGCCAGTGCCTTATCCAGATCACAGTGCTGCTTACACTGGACTCCCTCGGCCAGATACACTGAGCGGGAACGCTGCAGAGAAGCCCAGGTTGACAGGGTCTGTGGCCACACTGAACCAGCTCCCTCCTCCCCCAATTGCCACCAAGCCGCATCTCCACCGCCACCCCCCCACCCCTGAGACTGAGAGTGACAGGCACTCAGTACAAGATGGTAATGGGAGGAAGGTGGACCTCAGCCTTCCCAGATTAAGCCAGCATCTGAGAATCTCAGAGGTCTTTGCGTCACTGTGTCTTGTATTTCAGGAAAAAAATGAATTTAGAAAAGTCATCTTCTACGCAGATGCCAAATCATTTTCACAAGTGGCGAGTTTTCACTGCAGCACCATCCTCCTGAACCGAGCTACCTTGGGATGCCTCTCAGTTCCCTGGGCGTAGGCACCCCCCAGGCTGCAGAGCCTGCCCTCAACCTCTGGCCAATGCCCATTTCAGTAAACGGAGAAAACCCACCCCTGATTTAGCCTGAACAATAAGGGTAAAAGAAAGCATGCAAAGATGGGGTGTCAATGCTTAAAGTTAAAGATTTTGGCTATTGAGTTACTGCTGTTCCTAGTAAGATCCCAAAGACAAAGCAAATAAGGGACAATGAGGTCAGTGGTCAGGAGCTAAGCTTCTGGGCCCAAGATCTCGAGTCAAAAGCTGGTTCTGTCTCACTGACCAATGACCTTGGAGAGCAGTTACTCTACCTCACTCCAGCCTGTCAGTAAAAATGGTGATGATGATCACACCTAGCTCACGAGGATGTCGTGAAGATTGAGAGAGTACATACGAAGTACTATGTTTATGAAGCACTTGAGAAATATTAACAACTATTTATATTAGCCTTTGATGATTTTAAATTTGTTTTAAAAATGTGAATGAAAACACCAAGTTTACTTATAAACTAACTTAGGATAATTCATTATCGCTAATTCATTTAAAAAATTAATTTGTTATTTACATTGATCTGACTGGAGCTATGACATCTTTCTGGAACACAGCTCAGATAGTCAATAAAAGAAAAAGTTCCTCAGATAACTGTGCAGCCTCTGGCAAAATACCTATTCTCCTTAATCTTGCCTTAATCTTGTCAACTCTAAAACAGAATTAACAACGAGTCTACTCTGAAGAATGGTGAGGCCTTCCCTGGTGGAGCAGTGGTTAAGAATCCTCCTGCCAATGCAAGGGACACGGGTTCAAGTGTACTGTGGAGCAACTTAGCCTGCGAGCCACAACTACTGAGCCCGCGTGCCATAACTTCTGAAGCCCAAGCGCATAGAGCCCGTGCTCTGCAACAAGAGGAGCCACCGCAATGAGAAGCCCATTCACCGCAACCAAGAGTAGCCCCCGCTCGCCGCAACTAGAGAAAGCCCATGCGCAGCAATGAAGACCCAAAATAAATAAATTAATTTTAATAAAAAAAAGAATGGTGATGAGAATAAAAGTCCTTTCTCCCTCTCACGCACAGCAAATATATGATTCATTGAAAACATCTGCGGTGTATTGAGAGAAGGCAGGCCCCCTGCAGAGCTCCACAGGCCCAGGACCCTCCCAGGAGACCCCTAGGATCTTGGATCCACATGGCTAAACTCAAGAGTCAGCTCCTCCACGCACAGAAACGGAGGCACGCAGGTGATCACCAGGCTATTACACCATGGAAGAGCTTAGTGGCCCAGTCCCAAGCCTGTATTTTAAAGCTGGTCTTGCCAAGGCCATTCAGACACATACCCATGCTCAGTTTCCCTGCCACCAGCACGCTGTCACCAGGCGGCCTCCGTCTTGCCCTGCAACTGGAGAAATCCCACTCCATGCTCATCTGCCTCTTTTCTGGGAGCTGAATGTGGATGACAGCCAAACCTGCACCTCTGCTTGGGTGCTCTATTTTTAGCTTAACCTGTATTTCCTGTGTATTTCACACTGCAGCAGTTCAGCTGGATCCTGAGCATCTAGAACACTGGAAGGTGCTCAGTCTGACATTATGAGGTGGGTACTGCCACACCCATTTGCGTGTGAAGAGGCAAGCTTCCTAAGGTTAAGTGATCTGCCATTCTGCTTAGCTAGTAAACTATTAGGCATTTCCACTGGGATGTCCCCAGGGCCCAATGCACCATTCCCGCCATCCTCCACTTCCCAGCTCACTGCCCCCACGTCAGCTGTTTTCCTACACTCACCATGCCCACTCTGCTCCCCACCACCACTGCCCAGGTTGTTTCCACTTGTCACCAGCTCTTCCTGCAACAGCCTACAAGCTCCTTCCTTTACAGCTATTCACCAAGATGCCCCCAGCACAAGCCGCGCCAAGCCAAATCCAAACAAGCGCTCCTCTGCATAAGGCCCTGCAATGGCTCCCCACCCCCTAGAGAATAAAACTCAAGTTCAACCTCCCATTTCAGACTTCAGCACCTAGTTCTACTGCTTCTAGGGCTCTGAGCACATCCCAAATGGCCCGGCCTTCCTGCTGATGTGCCTTCTGTGCCTCAGATACCCACACTGCCTGGGAATTCTGGTTTCCCTGAAGCTCAGGTCTACCTCTTCCAGGAAGCTCTCCTTGCCCCCATCTCAGGCTCAGGTAGGAACACCTGTAATGCTCCACACTACATGGATAAAGATATAATCATCTCCTCTGTTCAACTACAAACACCTTGGGGGCAGAGTAGGTCTTTTCTTATCTTTATTGCTGAGTGCCTGGCACGAGGTCTGCACTCGTATACACTCAGATGTCCCAATGACTCAGTCCCCCTGATTTTCCAGACCCAGACGTCATCCTAGGCTCAGCTGTGATGGGGGCCCAGTGAAGCCTGTCTATTATCATCTCCAAAATCTCCCTGAAATTCTGCTTCTATCTGCATCTCCATGGCACTTCCAGGCTCAGGCCTCATCGCTGCCGGGACTATGAGATTGGCTTCCTTCCTCCAACATCCCCTATGTACAATTACACTTCCTATCTGCTTCCTGCCAGAGTTACACTACTGAAACACACATCTGACGTGAGTTCCAGGCCTAAGGACCCTCCGCAGAATTCCCGCCCGAAGGAGCTTTCAAGACCCTGCACATACTCTCCCCACATCCCCGTCCAGACCCACCTATTGCCTCCCACATGCCCAACGCTGGTCTGGAGGCCACTCCAATGCCCTGATGGGTGCACACCAAGCCCATCCCCAAGGCTCAGTTCGGAGGTCAGCCCCGGGTGAAACCTGCGCTGAACCACCTCCTCCACGCAGGACTCACGCCTGCCCCCACCCTGACCTCTACTGCGCCACCAACACCGCTCACAGCACCGCCAGGCCAGGGCCATTCCGGCCCTCGCCAACCCACAGGTGAGCCAGGCTGGGGCCTGGTTCGTCGGTTAGACGCTCACTCGCCGACAGTCGGTTGACCTGGCGCTAAGGCCGACGATGGTCAGCCTCAGGATCTCGAGAGCGGCGCTAGCCCCGCGCCGTGCAGGTGTCTCTCCCGCACCAGCCGCAGCAAGACTCACCACAGCCGCCCGCGCCTCTAGCTCCGCGGCGCCCCGCGAACATGCGCCGCCCGCTGCCTTGGACGATCCCCACGCACGCCCCACGCACGCCCCACGCACAGGCCGCGCATGTCACGCACGCTGCGCTCATGCGCAGCCCCCTCTCTGGCACATACCCGGGCCCTGCGGCGGTAGCGGCGTCAAGGCCGCTGAGGCGTGTCCCTCAGCCCCGGGCTCGCGGGTCCGGATCTCCTGCACCTCCCCCGCGGGGCGGCGCGGCGCCCCTGGTGGTGTGGACTCGAGCGCACCGTGAATTCTGGCCGCAACCACGGCTCCCTGAGGGCCCTGCGCGTGGCCTCCTCTGCGCTGTTTCTCGGCTGAGAAGGGTCTTGGTGGATCCTCACAGACATGTGGTGAGGTCAGTACGGGGCTGATTAGCTGTGGACTGGCTGGGGTGGGGGAGGGGGGCGGCCCTCTGCGAGCGTTTTGGTGTCATTATTACTGGTTTTATTACTGTGTGTAGCAGGATGTTCAGTGGGCCTTTTCCTGTTATCCTGCGATTTACGAGCCGGGCACAGAGGCAGCCAGAGGCATTCATTGGCCCGCCTGGGAAAGGCCCGGAGCCTGTCCCAGGGCTGCCGAGCACACCTGCTCTAAGGGGAGGTGGGAGGTGGGGGATGGCAGGAAGAGTCCATGTCTCACTGTGGTGGTGGAATTCACCAGAGAGTGTGAGTGTTACTTCGTAAATCATACCTCAGGAAACCTGGAGAAAATTAACTTTGAAAAACCCCATTAAGAAAATGAAGGGGGGGCTTCCCTGGTGGCGCAGTGGTTGAGAGTCCGCCTGCCGATGCAGGGGACACGGGTTTGTGCCCCAGTCCGGGAGGATCCCACATGCCGTGGAGCGGCTGGGCCCGTGAGCCATGGCCGTGAGCCTGCGCGTCCAGAGCCTGTGCTCCGCAACGGGAGAGGCCACAACAGTGAGAGGCTCGCGTACCGAAAAAAAAAAAAAAAGAAAGAAAATGAAGGGGGCTTCCCTGGTGGCGCAGTGGTTGAGAATCTTTCTGCCAATGCAGAGGACACGGGTTCGAGCCCTGGTCTGGGAAGGTCCCACATGCCGCGGAGCAACTAGGCCCGTGAGCCACACTACCGAGCCTGCGCGGCTGGAGCTTGTGCTCCGCAACAAGAGAGGCCGCGACAGTGAGAGGCCCGCGTACCGCGATGAAGAGTGGCCACCGCTCGCCGCAGCTAGAGAAAGCCCTCGCACAGAAACGAAGACCCAACACAGCCAAAAATAAATAAATTAATAAATAAAATTAAAAAAAAAAATGAAGGGCAGGCCACAGATTGGGAGGAAATCAAAACTCATACCTGATAAAGGACTTGTATCTCAAATACGTAAAGAACTCCCCCAATCCTGCAATGAATCTACAGAACAGATACTTCACCAGAAAAGGAAGGATGCTCCATCATCATCTGTCACTAGGGAGACACAAAGCCACAGCAAGCCGCCACTGGGCCACGCACATCCTCTCATCCTCTCAAATGGCCCAAATTAAGAAGACTGACAACAGTAAGTGTGGACGACAATGCAGAGCAACTGAAATTCTCATGCCTTGCTGGCACTGGACCTCCTCTGGACGTAATGGGTCCGTCCCTTGAGGTGCTTAGCCAAAGTACTTAGCCAAGTACTTTCCATTAAAGCAGAAGCATTTCTTACTTGTGATGAGTACCAGACAGGAAGATAGCTCTCCAGGGGAGTTTCAAGCCTGGAGCATGCATATTCAAGAGAGGCTAGGCATGATCATTATAATAAGGCAAAGGTTCCTCTAGGTTGCCAAAAACTGCAAGCAAGTAGGTAGGTGCCTGGTTGGTTGTTCACACTGTGGTATCTTGTTGACTGGAAGGCACTGTAACCTTTTTGGAACATCTGGTGTCTGGAAATTTCTGCAACTTAATCCTTAGTTTTTGCGAAACAAAGCACACTTTGGTTTAACCCCATCCTGTTCCTACAGAGCTATCACTCTGTGCCTGTTCCGTCTGCGTTAATTTTATCACCCACTTTTGCAGTCTTTGGGTTTAATTTCCCAAGGGCCAGCTACGGTAGGCAGAACTTTCATGGTGACCTCCAAAGATTCCTCTCCCCCAGCCATTCAGTCAAATGCTGCTCTTTGCATAGCTGTGAAAGCCTTTGCAGGTGGAATGAGGGTTATAATCATCTGACCTTAAATGAGACAACTCATCATGGATTACCTGGGTGGGCGCAGTAGAATTACATGAGCCCTTAGAAACACAGCAGAAGGTAGCTATCAGAGACCTGGTGGGAGGGACGAGGCAGACAGGGTCAGAGAGCCAAAGTGTGAGAAGTACTTGGCCTGCCATTTCGAGTTTTGAGGGAACAACGAGGCAGGGAATGCTGGCAGCCTCTGGAAACTGAGAATGACCTCTAGTTGACAGCCAGCAAGGAAACAGATCCCACTCCTGCAACTATGTTGGGGGAATTCCTTGGCGGTCCAGTCGTTAGGACTCCATACTTCCACTGCAGGGGGCAAGGGTTCGATCCCTGGTTGGGGAACTAAGATCCTGCAAGCCTCATGGCACGGCCAAAAAAAAACAAAAACAAACTATGTTGGAACTGAATTTTGCCAGCAACTCGAGTGAGTGTGGAAGCTTCCAGAAGAGAATGTTACCCTGCTCACACCTTGACTTTGGCCCTGTGAAACCTGACGTTGAGAACTAGCCACGCCTTTTGAGTGTCCACACTGTTTCCAAATGTCTGGTGTCTTCATCTGGACCTCCAATTATTATGATTCGTTTTATTGTGATACTTTTCTATTAATTTCACACATATCCCCTGCAGTTATAATAAGAGTTTACTTTATATACTGGAGGTTTGTGCGTATTTTCATTCTTTTGTTCAGCAAACATTTATTGGGGTTACCCAGGTGGCTCTTTGCTGGACCCTGATGTTATAAAGGTGAATAGTCATGTTCTTGTGGACTTAATGGGGGGGCAGAATAGTGTTTAAAAAAAAGAAAAAAATTCAACTGAGTAAATTTTAAAGATCTTATTGGCTTTATTCAATGATTCATGAACTGGGCAGCATCTCATCTAGCAAATAGAAAGGACCTCCAAAGAGCTGTACAAAATGAAAGTTTTATAGACAGAAGGAGGTGGGACAAGGAAGTTACTCTAGCAAAGAGCTGATTGTTTCAGGCAAGGTCACCTTCCTTTAGGGGAGTGTAGGGGCCTGTAGAGTGAATTACTTCACTAGTAATAACCAGTTAATTCCAGATTGATTGGCTTAAGATTCCATTTGTGGGAGAGGTTGACACTGTAATTAAGTTAGTTATTAAGTCTAGGTTTGGTGATGTGGGGCTTAGCACAGGTGACTCCATTTTGGGCCTGTTGTTCATTCTTTCCTTCCTTCCTTCCATCCAATTGGTCAAGAATCCCAACTCAGTCAACCGCCTGGTTAGATCTGACTCTGCTGCTCCATAGCCCTGTGGCATATCACAGTATTCTCTTTTCGTCTGGGTGTGTTGATGGCAAAGCCCAAGGGTTAGAGTCTGTGATATTGTGGTTTATAATAAGCAATAAGTATTTGATCTTCATCCCTGTTCCTGGCACCTAGCTTCTAAAACCCATGGAATTTCCTAAGTGATGATAGCAGTAAAAAAGTGTCTTTTGTTATGTTAATGAGGTGATTTGGGGGAAGCACACAAGGATGGGGGCTGGTTGCCCGCAAAGCCAACCAGGAGGCTAGAGGGTTGGAACTTTCAGTCCCACCCCCTCGCCTCCAACCTCCGGGGAGGGGAGAGGGGCTGGAGGATGAATGAATCAACCATGGCCAATGACTTAATTCAATCATGCCTCTAATGAAGCTTCCATAAAAACCCCGAAGGACAGGGTTCGGAGAGCTTCCAGGTTGGTGAACACTTGGAGGTTCGGGGAGAGTGGTGTGCCTGGAGAGGGCATGCATCCCTTCCCATACCTTGCCCTAACCATCTTTTTTATCTGGCTGTCTCTGATATATATACCCTTTAATAATAAATGGGTAACTAGTAAGTAAAATGTTTCTCTGAGTTCTGTGAGCTGCTCTAGCAAGTTAGTCAAACCCAAAAGGAGAGGTCGTGGGAACCTCTGATTTATAGCCAGTAGGTCAGAGGCACAGGTAACAATCTGGACTTACAATTGGCATCTGAAGTGGGGACAGTCTTGTGGAATTGAGCCCTCAACCTGTGGAATCTGATGCCGTCTCTAGGTAGATAGTGTCAGAATTGAGTTAAATTGTAGGACACCTAGCTGGTGGTGGAGAATCACTTGGTGGTGGGAAAAAACCCACACATCAGAATCGGGAACAAAATTGGAGAGTCATATATGTGCATCACTCTAAACCTTGCCTGGCACGTGGCAGGTGCCAGGTGAGTATGCTTGCTGCTGCTGTCATCATTACATCACAGGCTGGTCAATTCAGGTGGGTTTTGGCACTGTGCTGATGACACCTGGGACACACCTATCAGCCATTTGACAGGTAAGTAAAGAAGCTGAAGGTGGGAGATACAGACCCACACCTGGCCAAGAACTGTGGTGGAAGAGCCAGAGCTGGTTCTCACCACTCCTGACGCCAGGGGTGAGAGCAGAACTAGTGTTCGCCTTGTGGACTGGGACCTGGCGAGGGCCTCGAGGTGTTGATGCGGGGTTCCCTGGGCCTCCCAGAGCTCATTTCATGAGGCTGGTAGAGCAAGAGGCAACCTTGGCCTGAGTGGCGGCGCCTGTTAGAGGAAAACAGGGGTGCTCCCTGCCTTCCTGCATCCAAAGTTTGCCAGCCACCAGGCCCAGCTCGTGTGTGGTTTCTTTTTTCTTTTTTATTTTTTTTTTGCGGTACGCGGGCCTCTCACTGTTGTGGCCTCTTCCATTGCGGAGCACAGGCGCCGGGCGCGCAGGCTCAGCAGCCATGGCTCACGGGCCCAGCCGCTCCGCGGCATGTGGGATCTTCCCGGACCGGGGCACGAACCCATGTCCCCTGCATCAGCAGGCGGACTCTCAACCACTGTGCCACCAGGGAATCCTGTGTGGTTTCTTTTGAGCAGCCTCTCTGCTGCAGCGGCCCTCCATGATTTCTCACTATATTGTGAGAAACCCCCAAACACTAACTTCCCAGTTGGTCAGCCTGCTCATCAGAGTGCAGTGTCACCCTGGCTGGAGGTGTCAGAGGCTCTGGTCCTAGGCTCCCCTCGACCCCCTGCCATTGATCCCTCCCTCCCCACTCCTACTCCACGGAGAGGGGGAGTTTTTTTGACTTTTCTGTTTGGAGGCATGTCCCGTGCTGGTATAGGATGTTTGGGGAGGGAGAGACACCTCCCAAACGTCCTTGTGGAAAGGACAGCGAGTCTCTGGCTTTGGACGGGAGGACTTTGGGCTAGATAACCTTCACCCTGAAAACAGCCCTGCAGAGCCAGGGGGACCAGTGAGAGCCACAACCCTCTGCTGTCCAGGGACATGACTGTCATCACTCATACCTCTCCCAGAAGCAGCCATCCCCATTTGGCTTCCCAGCACATCCTGTCAGGTGGCCGCCTGCCCAGACCTCTGAAGCAGTTGGCTGGTGAGTCCACAGTGTAGGCTGAGCCAACTGCCCACAGCTAGCTTCCAAGCAAAGTTTGTTTTTGATTTTATGCTTATGTTTTTAAGCCCCAAAGACTACTGGTTCTGGGAAGGACTGGGTCACTATGTGACCTTGGGAAGATCCCTTGCAGCCCAGAGTGGCCAGGGCTCTATGACTCTAGGTTGCAGTTCCTGACTCCCTCATACTATAGCGTCCTCCTCATCTTGTTGGCACAGGCAACCGGACAGGTTGCCAGTGCCCACTTCTCTGGAGGGAGGTGGCAAGGGCATGGTCCAAGCTGAAGGAGAGGAGCCCCAGTCTGTAGTGCCCTTCCCAAGGTACCAGGCTGCATGGTGCAGCCGTAGCCCTTGGCCAAGGGATGGTAGGCAGGGCTGGGCTGGCCAAGGCCCTGAGGAGACAAGGTGGGGTTGTTGGCCAGTAGCCCCCTCCTACTGACTTCTCCATCGCTTTTGTTTGTCTGTTTGTTTTAATATATAAAGATAACATCTGTATTTGAGAAAAGAAAGTTCAAACTGTAAAGAAAAAAGTCAAAGTTGTCGTGTCCCACTCCAGCCCCTCCCTGGAGGTCGCCTCCCTTCACTGTTTGTTTCCAGTTCTTACTCTGGGTACCTCCATAACTCTAAAGCGTTCATCCCATGTCTTTTTTTTTTTGCCACACCTTGTGGCATGCGGGACCTTAGTTCCCTGACCAGGGATCAAGCCCGGGCCCCCTGCAGCGGAAGCGTGGAGTCTTACCCACTGGACCGCCAGGGAAGTCTCTCCCATGTCTTGATTTCTCAACTCTACCTGGTTTCTCTTGGCTCTCTTCTGTGAAAAATGTGAAATGAACACCATCTCTCCTCGCAACCTCCCAACTTGTTTATTACTTTGTTCATTGTTTGAGACTGGTGCTTCCAAAGGGGGGCCTCTAAGCACCTGCCTAAAATGCAGATCCCCAGGCCCCAGACATAAGTGTTGGGATTTGTGGTGGGATCTTGGAATATGCATTTATAATCATCACCTCTAGTTATTTCTTATGCACACTAAAGTTTGAGAATCACCATCCCAAAGCGTACCTTTATAACTAAGTAAATCTCTTGTCAGGATGCTTTTGTCTGCTCTGTCAGAAGCCCAACTAAGGAGTGATGTCAGCAAAAATGGAGGAGTAACAGCCATAAAAAGAAACAAAATTGAGTTATTTGTAGTGAGGTGGATGGACCTAGCGACTGTCGTACAGAGTTAAGTAAGTCAGACAGAAAGAGAAAAACAGATACCGTATGCTAACACATACATATGGAATCTAAGAAAAAAAAAAATGGTTCTGAAGAACCTAGGGGCAGGACAGGAATAAAGATGCAGATGTAGAGAATGGACTTGAGGACACTGGGAGGGGGAAGGGTAAGCTGAGACGAAGTGAGAGACTGACATGGACATACATATACTACAAAACATAAAATAGATAGCTAGTGGGAAGCAGCCGCATAGCACAGGGAGATCAGCTTGGTGTTTTGTGACCACCTAGGGTGGGGTAGGGAGGGTGGGAGGGAGACGCAAGAGGGAGGAGATATGGGGATATATGTACATGTTTGCTGATTCACTTTGTTATACAGCAGAAACTAACACACCATTGTAAAGCAATTATACTCCAATAAAGATGTTAAAAAAAAAAGTAAGAAAAAAAATGTGGAGTAAGAAACTTCACATTCCACCCTTCATAAAAACAATGAAAACATGAGCAAAAACTGACAGGATCAGTGTTTCTGGAACTTTGAAAATTAACCAAAGGCTTGCAGCAACCTGGGGAAAGCTTATTTAAAAAACAAAAACAAACAAACAAAAACAAAAACAAAAACAAAAATGGCTGATTCTCAATAAGAAGTAAAAGCTGAAATCTTCCCAAATTTGATGAATTTTGAGTTAGTAATAAAAAATTCAACAAAGAAAAACCCAGGACCAGATGGTTTCACTAGTGAATTCTATCAAAGATTTAAAGAATAATTAACATCCATCCTTCTCAAGCACTTACAAAAAATAGAAGAGGAGGGAACACTTATTATTTGTTTGTTTATTTATTTATTTATTGCTGCCCTGGGTCTTCGCTGCTGCACGTGGGCTCTCTCTAGTTGTGGTGAGCAGGGGCTACTCTTTGTTGCGGTGCATGGGCTTCTCATTGAACTGGCTTCTCTTGTTGTGGAGCACGGGCTCTAGGGCGCACGGCCTCAGTAGCTGTGGCTCTCGGGATCTAGAGCACAGGCTCAGTAGTTGTGGCGTATAGGCTTAGATGCTCCGCGGCATGTGGGATCTTCCCAAACCAGGGCTTGAACCCGTGTCCCCTGCGTTGGCAGGCGGATTCTTAACCACTGCACCACCAGGGAAGTCGGAGGAGGGAACACTTCTTAACTCATCCTACAAAGCCAGTGTTACCCTGATACCAAAGACAAAGACATCACAAGAAAAATACAGATAAATATCCCTTACGAATGTAGATGCAAAAATCTGCAATGAGATGCTAGTAAACTGAGTCCAGTATGATAAAAAAATCAACATAATAAGTGTTGGCGAGGATGTGGGGAAATTGAACCCTCATACATTGCTGGTGAGAATATAAAATGATGCAGTTGCTGTGGGAAAGTTTAGCAGTTCCTAAAAAGTTAAACATAGTATTACCATATGACCCAGCAATTCCACATTTAGGTACTCAAGAGAAATGAAACGATATGTCCACACAAAAACTTGTATACAAATGTTCATAGCAGCTTTATTCATAGTAACCAAAAAGTGTAAACAACCCAAATGTTCATCAGGTGATGAATGGATAAACAAAATGTGACCTATCCATACAACAGAATACTATTCAGTCATAAAAACGAGTGAAGTACTGACACAGGCTACAAAATGGATGAACCTAGAAAATGTTATGCAAAGTGGACGAAGCCAGACGCGAAAGGCCACGTATTGTATGATTCCATTGATGTGAAATGTCCAGAAAGGCACATTCATAGAGACAGAAAATAGGTTTGTTCCCAGGGCTTTGCTATTATTTCACATTGTCAAGGTTTCTAATGTTTGCCTTTGTTCTCTCATTAGCTGGCTTCCATCTGGGGTTTCCTGGTGACTGGCATGCGTTTTGGTCTTGGGCACACTGGTCTGCTGCTCCCAGGGGCTTGGCCCTGCGTGGGAGGGTGTGTGGGCAGTGGGGGTCCTGTTGAAGCCAGGCTGCTCTGTAGGATGCACGTGGGAGCTGCTGGCAGATGCTGTACCCACATCATCCAAACCTGAGTACTTTCTTTTAGCCTTTCTTAAAATACACACACATGTCTTTTTATTGTGAAAGATATCATTACATACAGCTTCACAAATGATTCTATAGCAAACATTCACATAGTCACCCCTAGGTATCGCCTCAGAAGCTCCATATATCCTTTCCACTCACCTCTCTCTAGAGATAAAGGTTATCCTCACTCTCATGGTAATCATTTCTTTGTTCTTTTTAGTTTTACCACCTATATATTTATTCCTGAACAATATGGTTTTACCTTGCCTACTTTTAACCATTATAGAAATGAAATCTGGTTTTCTGTCTCTTCATAACAAACACCCCAAACCTCAGTGGGCTGAAACAAGGGCCATTCTATTCTTCTTTCTCAAGTGCTGGGTTGCCTGAGCTCAGCGGGGTGGTTCCTGCTCAGGTCCTTGCACGCGGTCATGGGTGCTGGAGTCACATCGGGAGCTCCCTCCCTCCATCTCTGGTAGTTGATGCTGACTATTGGCTGCCACATGTACCCAGTGCATGTGGACACTTTTCCCTCTGGCTCATGGGATTATGCTCATTCAACTTTTTGAGGTAACGGCAAACTATTTCCTGCAGTGGTTGTACCAACGTGTACCCTTGTCAGGTGTGTGAGAGGTCTATTTCTTTGTCTCTATACCCTGACACCCCAGGGGCACCAGGAGGCCTTTAACTGACCCCGCTTGGGTTCTCTCCTGGCAGGACCTGCCTTTCTCCCCCCTCAGCTACTTGGAGGAGGGTTCGTGTTTTCAGAGGTGTCTTGAAGAGAGCTCCTGGGAATGGAGCTACCTCCTCATCTACCTCCTCCTGCCCCAGCCCGCCTCAGTGGGCCCTTTGGGGACAAAGTGGCACCCAGGGTGACAGCTGGAGGCTGCAGCCTCCTCCCCCAGCTGAGGCTCCTCGTCTGCACGCATGGTTGGCTTTTCCCTCAGCCCTGGTTGGTCCCAGTGTCTCACCCTATCTCCTTCTTCTCTTCCACAAACTCCTAAAAGCCTCTCAAAATTCCTGGCCCACTGATGACATTCTTTATTATTTCCGTATTGCCACGTGTTTATTAGCTCTCAAAGTCTTTACTGGTATGTGCAGTGGGACGCTCTGTAGGGGAGGGCGGGGGGGACGGGGATGGGCTCTGTCTGCTCCCTTGAATCCCAACCTCGGCCTAGCATCTCTGGCTCAGTTCCACCTTGCAGGCCCTGGCTTGTGGGCCCTCAGAACTCGGCATGTGGCAGGGATGGTCCCTTCCCCTGGGAATAGGAGGCTCTGGGTTCTGCTGAGCCTGTGGCCACCCAGCTGCAGGACCATACTTCACCCATCCTGGCAGCCAGACATGACCATGTGCCTGTTGGAATGGTGGCTTCTCTTACTTCTTAGCTCCATTCCCAGGAGCTCTCTTCAAGACACCAGCCAGCCAGAGCCCAGTTGCATGGGTCCTTCCTTGTCCTACTGTTGTCCTTCCATACCCCATGCCCTGCTGGTGTTTGTTACTGCTCTTGCCCATGGGCTCTTCTTTCCCAGAATGCCTGATCCCACTTTCGCCCTGGTGAACTCCTATCTTTCCTCTAGACCTATGTAAGGGGCAGCTCCTCTCCACAGCCTACAGCCTCCTGGGTAGGTGCTATGTCCCTCTGCTTGGCTCTTCTGCATCCCCATCCCTTGGTCTGTGGGGAATGAGAGCAGGAGGCACTGTCTGAGGCAACGTCCTTGTTGTTGTGGACATTTTTTGGGCCACCGTTTGCTGCAGGGATGCCCAGCTGGGACATTCCCAGCTCATGCGTATTCAGTGAAAGTGTGAAAAGAAGGGGGTGTCTGCAGGGGGCAACCAGGGCAGCTGAGGGGTAAATTCACAGGCTCCAGGCCCTGCCAGCCTCCTGGGAAGGGCTGTGGGCTCTGAGCACCTCCCTGTGTCTTTGGTGCGGTCAGCCTGGGCCTGGATGTTCAGCTCTGACCCACTCCTTGTTTGGACCAGTGCTGGCCTGGATGCCAACTCCTGAGGGCTTGACTAAGCCAGCGTGAGCTTGAGATAGGATCTGAGGACTGGCTCCTGGGAGCAGCAGGGGTGCCGGCCTATGTTCATGGCCGCTTCCTGCCCTTGGCTTTCCACCTAGCAAGCTGGGTGCCGCCACTGCCTGAGGAGGCAAGAGGTGGGGGCATCCTCTGGGGTGGGCCCTGCACACCAGTACTGAGTGTTTGAAATAACCGCAGGGCACCAATAACAATAGCATGGGAGCTGGCAGCAGGTGACAGGTTAAACATTCTAAGGTTTCAGTGTTGTGGGGAGAAGGGCAAAGATACTAACTTTAGAGGTTATTACTTTTAGAAGGTGACTGCCTAAATAGGTCCAGAAGGTATAATTTCTGAAAAGGTAAAAAGGAATTAAGAAAAAGACAAAAGTTAATCCAGCGACTTCCCTGGTGGCACAGTGGTTAAGAATCTGCCTGCCAGTGCAGGGGACACGGGTTTGAGCACTGGTCCAGGAAGATCCCACATACTGCAGAGCAACTAAGCCCATATGCCACAACTACTGAAGCCCGCGCACCTAGAGTCTGTACTCCGCGACAAGAGAAGCCACCGCGATGAGAAGCCCACACATTGCAACCACGAGTAAGTAGCCCTTGCTCGCCACAACTAGAGAAAGCCCGCACACAGCAGCGAAGACCCAATGCAGCCAAAAATAAATAGATAAATAAATTAATTAATTAAAAAGTTAATCCAAAAGAAAACGGAAAGGAAGGAGGAGAGTGGGCAGGGGGAGCTGGACATAGCTGTTACAAATAAATACAAGCATACTTGTAATCACAAAAAATGTAAAGGGACCAAACACTCTAGCTAAAAAGATTGTCACATTGTGTGAAAAATAACCCACGTTTCTGCAATTACAAGAAACCCTCCTAAAACAAAGAAACACAACATTGAAGGTCAAGGGAGAAGACTAACCAAGAGTGAACTTGTGGGTTATGTCAACGTCAGGTGCAGTACAGTTTAAGACAGAAAAGACCAAAGGTGGCTTGTGGGAAATACAAAAACAAAGCCAGGCTCTGGTAATATTCACAAGAAAAAGAGGAGGCACAAACAAAACACTAGGAAGGGAGATCTCACCACAGATGCCCCAGTAAGTGAACAGAAATATAAGAGGCTATTTATCAACCTCATGGCAACAAATTTGAAAACAGATGAAATGAGTAATTTCTTGGGAAAACAGTTTTCCAGAATGGAATCCAAAAGAAATTTTAAAAACCTGGATTGTCTTACAATTAAAGAAATGTAATCAGTGATTAAAAATCTGCCCCTCCCCTCACAAATGTTTTAAAAGCTTTGCAAGCATTATTTACAGTAGCCAAGACATGGAAGCAGCATAAATGTCAATCAACAGATGAATGAATAAAGAAGATGTGGTACCTAGATACACAATGGAATACTACTTAGCCATAAAAAAGGATGAAATAATGGCATTTGCAGAAACATGGATGGACCTAGATATTATCATACTAAGTGATGTAAGACAGAGGAAGACAAATACCATATGGTACCACTTATATGTGGTATCTAAAATACGATACAAATGAACTTATTCACAAAACAGAAACAGACTCACAGACATAGAAGACAAATTGATGGTTACCAAAGGGGAAAAGGGGTGGGGGAGGGATAAATTAGGAGTTTGGGATTAGTGGATACAAACTACTATACATAAACTAGATAAACAATGAGGTCCTACTATATAGCACAGGGAACTATATTGAATATCCTGTAATAAACCGTGGTGGAAAAAGAATATGAAAAAGATTATATACGTGTGTGTATCTAAATCACTTTGCTGTACACTAGCATTGTAAATCAACATTGTAAATCAACTATAATTCAACACAACATTGTGAATCAACTATAATTCAATTTTTAAAATGTTTTTAAACATGGAAAAAGAAATGAAAGGCTTTGCAAGCAAATTCTACCTTTCAAGAAACAGATGATTCCAATCTTGTACAAATTATTTTGGAGAATAGAAAAATAGGAAACTCGCACCTCATTTCTACAAGGCTGATATAACCTTGATATGCAAACTGAACAAGAGTAGAACAAGAATAAAATTACCAGTAAATCTCACTCATAAACACTGATGCAAACTGAATCCAATAATGGATCCAAAAGATAATTTCCCATGGCCAAGTTGGGTTTATCTCAAAAATGCATGATTGGGTTTCCCTGGTGGCGCAGTGGTTAAGAATCCTCCTGCCAATGCAGGGGACATGGGTTCGAGCCCTGGTCCAGGAAGATCCCACATGCCGGGGAGCAGCTAAGCCCGTGCGCCACAACTACTGAGTCTGTGCTCTAGAACCCACGAGCCACAACTACTGAAGCCTGCACGCCTAGAGCCCATGCTCCGCAAAAAGAGAAACCACCGCAATGAGAAGCCTGCGCACCGCAACAAAGAGTAGCTCCTGCTCGCCACAACTAGAGAAAGCCTGCATGCAGCAAAAAAGACCCAACACAGCCAAAAAAAAAAAAAAAAGCATGATTGGTGTAACATTATAAAATTACTTGAAGTAAATCACCATATTAACAGATTAAAAGAGAAAAACCACAGAATTATTTCAATAGATGTAGCCAAAAAAAAAAGTGATGAAATTAAACTTTCGTAATAAAAAATAAAAAACAAAAATAGGAATTGAAGCTAATAGAGTAAAGTACATCTACTAATATATAGTAGACAACATTAACAATGAAAGCATTCTCTGTGAGATCAGAAACTTTACATGATGCCCATGATGAAGGCTTCTATATGATGTGCTACTGGATATCCTAACCAGTGCAGTGAAATGAGAAAATGAAATAAAAATATGAAGAGTTAGAAAGAAAAACACAGACTCATTATTTACACATGATAATGATAATCTATGTGGAAACCCCAAAGGCATCTGCAAATAAACTATTAGAATTAGATAAGGTTGCTGGATTTAAAGCAAAATTCATTTGCATTTCTATACAATAGCAAAA
The DNA here is from genome assembly GCF_059928025.1 of Delphinapterus leucas. Classification (NCBI taxonomy): domain Eukaryota; kingdom Metazoa; phylum Chordata; class Mammalia; order Artiodactyla; family Monodontidae; genus Delphinapterus; species Delphinapterus leucas. The sequence goes on along the minus strand of NC_143142.1, from coordinate 26,903,790 downwards.
ATCAGTTAGAAAATGCAATTTTAAAAAGATTTAAAAATAGCAACAAAAATATAAAGAATCCAGGAATAAATCTAATAAAAGAACTGCAACCTGGTAATATAGTAAAAATAGTATCTGTGGCACTTCTTATGGGCCATTAATACTCTAGGCATTTTAATCCATGAGCAAATATTTTCTCCCAGTGTGTACCTTTTCATCCTTTAAAAAGTGTCTTTTACAAAGCAAAAATTAATTTTGATAAGGTTAAATTGATGGTTTTCTCCTTTTATGATCATGCTTTTGGTGCCATGTCTATGTCCTGAAGACTTTCTTCCAAGTTATCTTCTAAAAGTTCTATAGTTTTACATTTTACGTTTAAATCTAGGATTCATTTTGAGATTTTTTTTTAATGATGTGAGGTTTTGGTTGAGGTTGATGTTTTTTTCTATTGATATCTAATTGCTTTAGCGTATTTGTTGAAAAAATTATCCTTCCTCCATTGAGTTGTCTTTTTTGTGGTAAAATGTGCATCCCATAGAATTTAGCATTTCAGCCATTTTTACAATTCGGTGGCATTAAGTGTGTCATATTATTGTGCATCCATCACCACCATCCATCTTCAGAATATTTTCATTATCCCAAACTGAAACTCTGTACCCATTAAACAATAACTCCCCATCCCCTCCTCCTCCAGCCCCCTGGCACCCACTATTCTACTTTCTGTCTGTATGAATTTGACTACTCTAGGAACTTCATGTTAGTGGAATCATACAGTACTTGTGCTTTTGTGTCTGGCTTATTTCACTTAACATAATGTCTTCAAGGTTGATCCATGTTGTAGCATGTGTTAGAATTTGCTTCCTATTTAAGACTAATATTCCATTGTATGGATATACAACCTGTTTATCATTCATCCATCAGCGGATATTTGGGTTGTTTCCACCTTTTGGCTGTTGTGAATAATGCTGCTATGAATGTTGGTGTACAAATATCTGTTTCAGTCCCTGCTTTCAATTTTCTTTTGGGTCATTGACTTGCTTTTGCATGCTTGTCAAAAATCAGTTGTACTTGTGTGGGGCTGTTTCTGGGTTCTCAGCACCATTGAACAATGTCTCTGTCCCCTGTAAGCAGTATTAATATCTATATAAGTTTTAAAATCAGATAGTGTGATTCTTCCCACTTTATTCTTCTTTTTCAGAATTGTTTTAGCTATTCTAATTCCTTTTCCTCTCCATATACATTTCAGAATAATCTAGTTTATACCTATAAGAAATCTTCCTGGGATTTTGAAGGGAAGTGCATTATTCACTATACATTATTATAATGAATAATGAATAAGTGCATTATTCATTATTCTTTATCACATAACGTCTTCCAATCCATGAACATGGAATGCCTCTCCGTTTATTTAGATGTTTTTTGATTCCTTTCATCAGTGTTTTATAGTTTTCAGCATATAACTCCTGTACATATTTTGTTAGATTTACATCTAAGTATTTTGTTATGCTACATTGATTGATTTTTGCTTATTAAACTGATTTTGCATTCCTGGAATAAATCCCATTTGGTCATGTATTTTTTATATGTGTTGCTGGATTTGGTTTGCTAGTATATTGTTGAGTATTTTTGCATCTGTATTCACAGGCATTATTGGTTTTAGTTTTCTTGTGAAGTCTTTGTGTGACTTTGGATCAGGGCAGTTCTGGCCTCATAGAGTGAGTTAGGAAGTGTGCTGCCCTCTTCTATTTTTTTGTAAGAGTTTAAGATTGATTGGTATTAGTTTTTCTTTACTTTAAACATTTGGTATAGTTTACTAGCGAGGCCATCTGGTCCTGGACTTTTCTTTGTTGGAAATTTTAAAAATTACTAACTCAATCTCTTTACTTGTTATAGATCTATTCAGATTTATTTCTTCTTAAGTCACGTTTGGTAGTTTTTGTTTGTAGGAATTTGCCCATTTCATCTTGGTTATCTACTTTGTTGGCATACAATTGTTCATTGTATTCCCTTAAAATCACTTTTACTGTTAGTGAGATATTATTACCGATACCTCTTCTTTCATTTCTGATTTTAGTAACGGTTTTTAAGGTCAGTTTAGGTAAAAGCATGTTAATATTGTTGAGTTTTTAAAGAAGCAACTTTTACTTTCACTGATTTTGAGGGTTTTTTGTGGCTCAGGATATGGTCTATCTGGTATAGGTTCTCTGGGCACATGAAAAGAATGTGTATTCTGCTGCTGTTGGGTAGTGTTATATAAATTTTGATTAGATCCTGTTGTTTGATGGTGTTGTTGAGTTCTATCTTCTTGGTGATTTTTTGTCTATTTATTCTCTCAGTTGTTGAGAGAAGAGTGTTGAAGCCTCAACTATAATTGTCAATTTGTCTATTTCCGCATTCATTTTATGCGGTTTTGCTTCCCATATTTTGCAGCTCTGTCGCTTGGTGTGTACACATTTAGGATTGCTATGCCTTCTTGGTGGATTGGCCCTTTTATCATTATGTAGTCTCTGTCCCTGGTAATTTTCTTAATGAAGTGTACTTTATCTGATATTAATATAGCCACTGCTGTATTTATTTGATTAATGTTTGCATAGTATATCTTTTTCTATACTTTTGTTTTCAGTCTACATATGTCATTCGATTTGAACTGAGTTTCTTTTAAATAGCATATATTTGGGTAATTTTTTTGGTGCACTCTACCAACCTTTGTTGTTTAACTGCTGTATTTAGACCACTTACATTTAATGTAATTATTGATATGGTAAGGTTTAAGTCTGCCACTTTGTTTTCTGTGTATTCTCTTTCTCTCTGTTTCTCTGTTTACCTTTTCTTGCCTTCCTATGGCTTACTTGAACATCTTTCAGAGTTCTGTTTGAATTATCTATAGTGTTTTTGAGTGTATCTCTTTGTAAAGTTTTTAGTGGTTGCTCTAGGATTACACTTTATACAGATAACTCATCAAAGTCTACTGATGTCAACACTTTACCAGTTGGAATGAAGTATAGAAACCTTACCTCCCTTTATGTCCCATTACCCTTTCCTATTTATAATACAATTATCTTATATATTTCCTCTACACACCCTGAGAACCACTTTAGGCAGTGTAATCATTTTTGCTCCAACCATCAAACATAAGTTAGAAAACTCAAAAGGAGAAGGAAAGTCTCCTTCTTCTGTATTTACCAACATTTTGCTTGTCATATTCTTTCTTCCTTTTTGATGTCCAAAGATTCCTCCTTTTATCGTTTCCTTTCTGTTTAAATAACATCCTTTAGCCATTCTTTTAGGGTACATCTGCTGGTGACATTCTCTTAGTTTTCCTTCATCTGAGAATATATTTATTTCCACTTCATCCCTGAAGAATATATTCACTAGATACAGAATTCTGGGTTGACATTTTCTTTTCCTTCTAGTGCTTAAAAAAATGTGCTACATTCTCTGGTCTCCATGGTTTCTGATGAGAAATTCTGTCATTTGTTTTGTTTTTCCCCTATTGGTGAGATGTCCTTATTTTCTGGCTCCTTTCAGTATTTTTCTTTGTCTTTGGTTTTCAAAAGTTTAATTACAATGTGTCTTGGTGTGGATTTCTTAGGATTTATTCTGTTTGGGGTTCTGGCAACATCTTGAATCTGTATGTTTTTTCTTTTCTTCTTCCTAAACTTAGGAAATTTCCAGTTATTATTTCTTTGGGTACTTTTTTATCCCCAGCCTTTTTCTTCTCTTCTTTTGGTACTCCGATGACATAGATGTCAGACCTTTTGTTATGATCCCACATTTCCTGAAGTTCTGTTCTTTTTTTTTTTTTAATCTTGTTCAGATGGAATAATCCTATTGTCCTATCTTTAATTTTTTTTTTTTTTTTTTGCAGTACGTGGGCCTCTCACTGTTGTGGCCTCTCCCATTGCGGAGCACAGGCTCCGGACACGCAGGCTTAGCCGCCATGGCTCACGGGCCCAGCTGCTCTGCGGCATGTGGGATCCTCCCGGACCGGGGCACGAACCCGCGTCCCCTGCATCGGCAGGTGGACTCTCAACCACTGCGCCACCAGGGAAGCCCCCATCTTTAAATTTATTGATTCTTTCCTATGCCCTCCCCCGCTTTTTGCTCTTGAGCGAAACTCTATCTGCAGTTGGTCCTATTCATCTTGGTCAGAATCAGAAACTCTCTTTGGCATGAGGAGACAGAGAAGAAAACTATAAGAAATCATAACTTAATTTGTATTTTCTGGTTATAGAAGGACTTTTTGATGGCTAAAGATAAAGATTGAAATCTCATAGGGAAAACCTTAATAGATTTGAATACTCAAAAATTCAAACTTCTATAACATTTTGAAAAAAATTGTCAATAGGTTAAGTAGGAAACAGCAAAAAGTATATGCCATATATATGATAGCAAGTAATGTTTCTAACATATAAAGTGAGAAAACACCAAGGCTCTATGTGGATACATAGACAGTTCACCAAAGAGGAAATAAAAATGAGCAGTATTAATTGGAAAAAAACTTTAACTTCATTACTTGTGAAGAAATGCCAATTAAAGTAAGGTGCCATCTTCTACCTATCCAATTAGTAAACTTTAAAAACTGTGACTACCTAGAGCTAATGACAGGCAGTGAAAATGCGTACTCAGATAAGGCGTCTAAGGGACACACCCTCTAGGGTGTGAGCCAGAAATGCTACTTTGAGGAGTTTTTCCTGAGGAAATTACCCGAAATACCAAGGCTCATGAATAATGCCATTCATAGCAGCATTATTTATAATAGAAAATTATCATTTATGAAACTATGTCTTGAGGGATGGTTGCATAATTACCAGGATGATCATCACCGTAAATGTTAATCCAGCATCCACCTTGAGCCAGGAAGTGCTGTCCACTAAGCTCCTTGGCAGCCCTTTGATGTTGAGCCCATTACCATCCCCATTTTATGGAACCTTGGAACAGATTGCCTTGGTCACCACCCACTCTCAGGAGTCGGGGAGATAGGTGATTCCATCCTGGCTCTCCAGCTCCCAAGGCAGTTAGAAACAATGATAATCATGAGGGTGTTTTTTAACAGAGTAGGGACATGTTTACAATATGATGCTAAATGAAAGAGGATCCAGAATGACTCTACTGATTTTAAGTGAAAGTATAAAATTGTTGCAAAATGCAGCATGCAGAGAAGGACTGAATCTGTGAAGGGACGGGTGGGGGAGAGAAGGTGGACAGAGAGGCCACAGAGGCAGTGCAGGTATGAGGGGTGAAGGGTGCGGGGTCAGGGCTGCCTTGGGCTCCTGGGGCCACTATTGCCATTACACAGAGCCTTTGCTGGCCTCCAGGAGATCACACAGAGACCACCATCTGGTGCGATCCGTGAGGGCACAGGGGTCTACAAGACCCTGGGTTTCTTGTCAACCAGAGCCCTCTGCCCCCCACACTCCCCTACCCACTGGGGAAGGTTAAGCAACAGTGCCCTCCTGTTCTGCCAGCCAGCCAGTGGTGCCCGCTCTGAGGACCAAACTGACATCAGATGAGCTGTGAAGGTCAAGGGAGCCAGGGAGGCTGTCTCAGGAACCTGGAGGGCGCTCAGGAATGGCAGCAGAGGACTCAGGATTGATGACTGCCTCCCCTTCAACCTTGCAGTCTCCACCACGGAGGGCTTTGCATCAATGGTGGGACAAAGGCAAGGAGAGCCCAGTTCCCTCATCTGAACTGTGAACTCACCAGCTCTTTGTCAAAGGGCACTCTGGGCATCGGCACAGGCACCCATGCCCCTCCCACGCAGGGCGCCTTGGGCCCCAGGGCAGGCCTGGCGATGTTGGAGGAGCTGCCTCTGGGGCACCGGTTGCACCAAGAAAGGGCACAGGCAGTGCTCTGTGCTCAGAGGCTCCACAAACAGCTGCTACCCTGAGGAAAACATCCTTAACTATTTCAAAGCCAAAAGACAGAAGGGACATTATTTCTCACTTCCCCCATAATGAAATCCCTTAACTAGGAGCTTCCCAAACCCCAGTCCTCAGAAATCTGGAGCCTAAATTTAGATTGTCCCTGGAAGGTCACCGGATCACCGTGGTGCAGGGTCAGCTGGCAGCTGCTCAAGATAAACTGATTTCTGCCGACTCAGGCCTTTCCCCCACACAATTAATGAGATCCTGCCGCACTTCCCCTGGGAAAGCAGAACAATAGCAGCAGATGAGCAGGTGGCCTTGGGTGGCGTGCTGGCCCAAGAGCCCCTCGCCAGAAATCAGGGATCCACACCCTGCCCAGCCTGGACCCTTGGCCTGCAGGCCTGCAGGCCTGCGCCCACCACGTCACCCCAGACCCGCCGGTCTCCTCCTGCCCTTTCCCACCTCTGGGCTCTTGTGTGGAACTTCTTCCTGGTTTGGGGCTGAACTATCACCGCCTCAGAGAGGCCTTCATCACTTGGTGTCACTCTGCCGTCTCTTTCCCTCACAGCCAAGGGCATACCTGAAAGCCCTTCCCAGTCCCTGGTTGAGGGCAGGAGCCCACTGGGTGTTCTACCCGGACACGATGCTCCGAGTATAGTAGGTGGCCAGGAGACTCTAGAGAGTGGAAGGAAGGGCAGGCAAGTCTTCACGCCCCCGCAGGTCGGGGCTGGGCCTCTCTGTGGCAGCTCTGATTCAACTGCGGCCAGGCCTACAACCAACACAGTGGTGTCGGGGTAGAAATCAGATTGTGAGAGGTGGGGACTGAGGCCCTTCTGCCAAGTCCCCGAGATACTGTGCAGCTGTCCCCAAAGAGACGTGGACTCACAGGGGCTGCTCCAGGGTGCCAGGCCAGGATGGGCCCAAAGTGGCAGAGAGAGGGAGGCAGGTGGGCAGGCGAATGGGGAGAACCTTGTGCTGGCTGCAGCTCTGAGGTGCTGGAGGAGTGGCAGGTGGCCAGAGGTCAGCATGGGTCACAGGCAGCCCCCTGCCCAGGACAGATGCATGTAGACGGCCACTGTGCTGGGGCTCGTTCCTGGATACTGGTGGGATCAACCAGCGAGCAGACGGGCAGCTCCAGCTTGGGCCTCGAGAGCAAGGCTGAGGGATGGGAGCAGGAAGGCATCCAAGAGGAAGTGACCTTGGTAACACAACCTAGTAGATGCAGGCCCTGCCCAAGGGTTACATACTGCAAGCAGAAGAGGCGTGGGTGTAGACAGACCAGTCTGAGGGCCCAGAGGGAGGCAAGTCTGAATGGAACGTGGAGTATGCTGCTGGACTGGGCAGACCCAGTGCAGCTGGCCCATGTCACCTGGGCCGCTCCCGGGAGTCAGTGCTTCGTCCATGGGCAGTGCGAGCCACAGAGGGTTTCAGGCAGAGTGTGACCCAGGAGCAGGGCCTGCTGCGATGCCCAGCTGCCCTGAGGAGAACAGCCCCAGTGGCCAAGGGTGGGGCCTGGATGGCCTGAGGAGGCCACAGCAATCGACCTGGGAAGACAGCAGCGTGGAGTGTCATGGGGGGACCCTGGGCAAGGTCCTTGGACTTGGGCCACAGGGAAGCGGGATTGAAAGGGTGGGTGGGTGGTAGGGCTGGGCCCCCTGGAGTGGATGGGGGAGGGGACGTCCAGAAAGGTCTGCAACAGGAGGGAAGCAGCGAGTGAGGGGTGTCTGGGAGGAGGCAGTGGTCCTTGGAGCTCCATCTATGCAGGAAGTGAGGGGGCTGGGGTGAAAGAAGGGGTAAAATTGTCCTCCCCAATCCCACAGGGCCCAGCAAACTTGCCTTGGGTGCCTCCCTGTGCTGGACGACAGGGTATTATCTCAGCCACCTGAGGAGAAGGAACCAGGCCCAGGAAGGACCGATCTGTTGAGGCGCCCAGGCTTTGGCCAGCCTCAAAGGCAGGCCTTCTCTGGGGAGGCCCTGCTAGCAGTCAGGCACCTGGGACCTGAGGAAGGAGTGGGGGTCCTGGTAGCCCCACTCCAGGGCAGAATACAGACTTTGCTTTAGACAGAGGGGCTGACAGGGAGTGGGGAGGGGGGGGCTGCCAGAAAGGGACTAGTGCCCCTACCTGAGCCTCAGGGGGCCCCACTGTCCATCCCAGTGGGCCTTGGAGAAATGGCTGGGCCATTGTGCAGAAGAATGCCCGGAAATCCCTTGCCTCCCGCCTCCAGCGAGGATGGGGGCTCTTCCTCCCAGTCAGGAAACTCCATGTTGGCTTCCGGAGGGTGGCCTGGGGGCTGGGGTGCCAGGGTAGCACTGCAGCTGGTGGGAGGGCAGAGTACAGCCCCTGCGTTTCTCTCTCTGTCTCTTGTCTGAGGCCTGGAGCAGGGAGTAGGTGGCAGAGCCTGGGGCCACGGGCTGCTCCTGGGAGGATTGCCTGTATGCTGGGTCACTGGGGATTTACTGACGCGGTGTCGCCTCAGCTGGGCCTCAAAGGATGGGGGATGGGCAGCATCTCCGGAAGAGGAGCAGTCGGTGCAAAGGTTGGGAGGTATGGGAAGCCCCGGCAGCAGGGGCAGAGTGGAGGTCTCCGGAGGCCATGGGAAGGCCCCGTTCTTTCTGCTTCGTGCTGGAGCCGCAAGCCCCAGGGACGTGGTGGCGCTGGGCAGGGCCTTGGACGAAGCAGGAACCTCGGCCTGACCCGCACAGGCCTTCCTGGCTTCTCGGCCTGTGAGGGAGGCATTGTCAGCACTCGAAGGGCCACAGTGGTCGGGGTGCAGAGAAGGGGGCTGTGTTGGGCTTGGACTCCAGGGAGAGCTTCCTGGAGGAACAGGCCGAGCTGTGTTGGCTAACCCGGGGGCCCTCGGCGCAGTGGCTCCCGCCGACCGGGGCCAGGGAAGAGTGGAGCTGGCCTGGGAGGTAGGGACCAACTGGCTCGTTCGAGGATGTTTCGGGGAAATCGGTGCAGACCCAGGGTCATGCAGCTCCTGAAACGGCGAGGTGGGGGCGCACAGGGAGGTAGTTCGTGGAGCGTGGTCAGCTTGGAACGGGCTCTGCAGCGACCATGACAACAGCGGATGAGGGTCCGGGGCCGCCACCGGATGCCCCGCGGTTCCCCGCGCCGCCCGCCTCCCGCCGCCCGCCACCCGCTACCCCCACGCGCAGTTGTTTTCCTAACTCCTGCTGCCGGGGGCGCCTGCGATTGGCTGCGGGCGGATGGCCTGGGCGTGGATTGGCTGCTCAGGGCGGGGGGCTGGGCCCGCGGGTCATAGTCCGCCCCACGAACCTTCAAATGGGAAGCCCCCCTAGAGGCGCCAGCAGACCCGAGGCTGTGCTGTGGTGCCGCTGGGCCCGGGATCGGAGGGAGTAAGCTGTGCGCGCCCGGAGGCCCCGGGCCGTCGGGCGCCCGTCTTGTCTCCAGCCATGGGGTCGGCGGCGCTGGAGATTCTCGGCCTGGTGTTGTGCCTGGTGGGCTGGGTGGGCCTGATCCTGGCGTGCGGGCTGCCCATGTGGCAGGTGACCGCTTTCCTGGACCACAACATCGTGACGGCGCAGACCACCTGGAAGGGGCTGTGGATGTCGTGCGTGGTGCAGAGCACAGGGCACATGCAGTGCAAGGTGTACGACTCGGTGCTGGCGCTGAGCACAGAGGTGCAGGCGGCGCGGGCGCTCACCGTGGGCGCCGTGCTCCTGGCGCTTGTCGCGCTCTTCGTGACCCTGGCGGGCGCGCAGTGCACCACCTGCGTGGCCCCCGGCCCGGGTAAGGCACGCGTGGCCCTCACGGGCGGCGCGCTTTACGCGCTCTGCGGGCTGCTGGCACTCGTGCCGCTCTGCTGGTTCGCCAACATCGTGGTCCGGGAGTTCTACGACCCGACCGTGCCCATGTCGCAGAAGTACGAGCTGGGCGCCGCGCTTTACATCGGCTGGGCCGCCTCGGCGCTGCTCATGTGCGGCGGCGGCCTCGTGTGCTGCGGCGCCTGGGTCTGCGCCGGCCGCCCCGACTTCGGCTTCCCGGTCAAGTACTCGGCGCCGCGGCGGCCTACGGCCAGCGGCGACTACGACAAGAAGAACTATGTTTGAGTGCGCTTGCGCGGCAGGGCCGCCAGCGGGAGGACCGGCCAGGGGAGCCCCGGCCAGGGGAGCCCCGCATGGACGGCGGCCTCCGCGGCGCACAGGCTCTGCGGAACTCTGGGTCCTGCGCACGGACCGGACTCTGTCCGCAGCCCGTCCTCTCCGGCCTCCTAGCCGGTCCCGGGCTGCGCCCTGCCCCGCAAGGCGACGCGCACTTGGGAAGACTCGCTCTGTTTCTTTTTGTGTGCAGTGCTGGCTCCGACGTGGGTAGGGCGCGCGTTCCTTCGGCTGTGTGGGCACTGGACTGGAGATGCCGCTCCCTCTCTGACCGTCAGGGTCTTGGATGCCACCCACTCCCTAGTGGCTCCTGCTGATTCCAGAGGGGCAGACCGAGAGCCCAGGGGCCCCAGCCTCGGCTGCCGGAGGGACGTTTATAACTGGCCTTCACTCCATCCAGGCTGGCCTCCGGGTGGGGGCAAGAGACTTGGTCTGGACCTCCCTGTCTCACCCCTGCAGCTCGCCAGGCAAGGCTTACGGGCACCGGATCCTGGGTGTGGGGCCGGGGCCCTGCCCTCCTTCACAGCTTGGGGGGTTGGGATAAGAGTCCGCTTAGTAAATGGTTTGGATACCCTCCCACCTGTGTCCTGTTCTTTGTCCAGTCACCGCCTGTGCTTTGCAGCCCCCATTCATCCACCTACCCACCAAATTCTCCCCAAAAAGCTCCTGGGGGGACCTTCCAGGGCTGGCCTCTGGGATCCCGAAGGTCCCATGGCCATTTCTCAGGTCCCTCCTGCCATCTGGTCACCTTCCCGTTGGGTGGGAAACAGCCACAGCTCACTGCAACCCAGGGAGGTGAGATATGTAGTCAGAAGGGCCACTGCTGAGCCATAGAGCCTGGGGGTGGGGGTGGAGGTGGAGAGCAGGGGCTGTGATGCAGACCCCAGCAGAAGATGCAGGTTGACCCTAGCCAGTGTGTGTGGGTCTTGGGATGCAGGTAGGGCTAAGGGTGGGCTGCCAGGCTGCTGGCTTTGCCTAGAAGAGGCTGGTCCCCAGGCACCACCGGACGGGCGTTTTCCACCTGCCCTCCCAGGGTTTGGCCATCTCTGGGTTGCCTCACATGGCTAGACATCTATACAACACTGACTCCGTCCTTTCCGCCAATAGTGCAGTGGGAACAGGGGCAAATCCAGGATGTATGCTGGGCTCCAGCAGAGCTGGCTGCAGGTTGAGAAGCGCGTTGCCATGGGGAGGAGGCACCCGCGGCCAGCTGCCCAGATTCAGCTTCAGCCCCTCCATCCTAGCTCTCTGCACAGGGCCTGTGCCCATCTTGGTGGTCTGGCGGCCAGCCCAGACTTAGGCCAACCATCAGCACCTCTGTGTCAACCCCTGCTGAGAGCACCATGTGACCTTCCTCCTTTGGGTGGGATTCCTGGAGGGCAAAGCAGACCAGAGCTGTCACAGCCACCAAGAACTCATTGCTTCCAGGGCAGAAGAGAACAGTGGACAGGATCAGGGGCTGCTGGGAGAAGTTCCAAGCCCAGCCAGTGCGGAGGGCTTGGCAAATGCCCCCAAACTCCACCCTGAGGGCCATGTCCAGAAATGCATGGGCCGGGTCCAATGGCAAGGAGTCTCCCAGGCCTGGCCAGGTTCCTCATTGTAGGGAGGGGCAGAACCCAAGGACATAGGCTCAGGGCAGCTACTGTGAACATGGCCCTGAACCCCAGAACTTCTAGGGAGGCTGAACTATCTGGGGGCCTTAGCTCCCAACAGTGGGATGACTATAGAGGGATGGGCCCCATGGCACAGAGGTCCTTAGCCTTTATGGCAGCCCTGCCTGAGCCTAACCTAGAACAGCTCCCAAGTGAGCAAGTGTGTGATCCTGGAGCCTTGGCTCTTGGTGGGGTAGGAACAAAGGTCCTTCCACTTCTGCTCTAGCCACAGGGTCCAGGCAGTGTCGGGTACAGGGTATCTGGCCCAGGCGCAGGCCTAAGGCTGCCTCCTCCACAGCCCAGAGCTCTCTTGACTCCAGGGCCCCAGGCGTCAGCTGGGATTCTGAATGGTAGCTGCCCAGCCCTCAGCTTCTGCAGATGGCCAGGGTGGGCAGCTTGAGGGCCCTGGCGGGGCAGGCTGCTGTCCCCGACCCATGCTGGGAAGGGCAGGGGAAAACTCCACTGCCAGAGGTCAGGTGGGAGGAACAATGCAGTTCCAATGCAGCTGACCCCACTGCCCACTACCCCTCCCCAAGGCCCACCCTGAGACCTAGCCCCCCTAACCCATGTCCTCAGTTCCTGAACACGATTTCTGGGCTTTTCCCACCAACATAAGTGCTGCCCAAACCACTCTGCCACCTCTTGCCCATGGCCCCAGGTGCCACACCTAGGTGGCCATGGCCCTCCAGCCTGCCTGCTCCCCTGGCACCTGAGCTCTGTGCAGTGGTCACAGATGGCCTCAGCCACTTGTGTGAATGGCTCTCTCCTCGCCAAAGGACAGAAATGGCATCCTCCTTGCCTCCAGATCCCCTCAACCCTTGCAGGTGTCCTGGGGACAACTGGGAGGATGGGGCCAGCTGATCCCACGGCTTCCCTGACAGAGAACTCTTGCTGCTCCGAAGACTTTGGAGGTTGCTGAGGCCGGTCCAGCTTGGACCTTCTGTGATAGGACGTGGGCGAAGCTGACCCCGAGGCCCCTCAGCAAGCCCCTCCCTTCCTGAATTGGGGCCCCGCCCTTGCTATCCCTGCCTGACTCGCCTGGTGGTGTCTGCCATGTGCCCAGAGGTGGGGGTGCCTGGACAGGCAAGTGCTGAGGGTAAGATGATGGATGTGGAGGGTGGGCCTGGGAGGAGTACATGGTCAAGAGGGTGGACCTGAGATGCTGCCAAGGCCAGTGGACAGGAGGAAGTGGTGGGAGGGCGAACCAAGCCAGGTCCTGGCTGGCATCAAAGTGGTCAGTGGAGGTGCTGAGGGGCCTGGCCTCTGCCCACTGCTGTCCAGGGAGCCTGGAAGCTGCCCCCCATGCTGATTTCCTGCTGGGCATCGGGGTGCCCAGGGCACAGGATCAAGGTCCCTCTGGACATACAAGGCTCAGAGAACAACCAAGCCCTGGCCCTGTGACCAGAGCCAAGATTGGGGCACCAAACCTAAAATAATCATTTTATTCCATTAAAAACACTGTCCCTGCATCTAAAACTATGTCCATAACTTACAATCTAAATAAAAGCCAGTTAACATAAATAAGGAGAAGGAGGTCACTTCTGAGGAAATCAAACTCTGGAAAAGAGAAAAGAAAAAATAAATTTCAAACAATTCTGATGGTTCCCCAAATCAAACAAACTGTGCCCAGGCCTTCCCACTGCTGTGCTGAGCGGCTGCTTCTGAGCAGCCCCACCACTGACAGGTGGGGGGTAGCACCCGCCGTCCTGTCTGCTTGAGTACCTTAGGCCACACGGCTCCTGGCACCTCCTCCCCTTACAGACCCTGCCTGGCAGATTGTCCAGCCTTGGCACTGCCCCCAGCATGCTGCCCCTCACCCTCCCAGGCCGGCTCACCTGGTGCCGTCTTGGTGGCAGCTCGCACATGGCCCTGGGATCATCACCAAGCAGGCTGCAGGGAGGGGTCTGCCTCAGATGCCAGCCCCACTGCCTGAGACCCCCATTTGTAACCTTTGATTTAACCCTCCCCCCCCACAAAGGCCCTTGCTGAGGCCCAGCCCTTGAGACTCAAGGAGTGTCAGCCCCAGTTCAGATGAGGACACGGGGGCAGCCTGGTGAGGCTCCCCACAGACGTCACATAAGACCCAATCTGCCCCCAGAGCCCTGTGCCCCCCGAGAGAGGGGCTGGGGGAGGTCCCTGAGGCTCCTAGGCCAGTCTCAGCAGAGCCCACCAGGGCTCTCACACTCCCAGCTCACCAGGGACGGGGGATGGAGGAAGGACCCTGGGCCGGCAGGAGGGACCCCCCACACCGGAGCCTGGACGGGGCCCGTGTGACACAGCCGCGACTCCAGCCGGGGCTCAGGGAGATGCCGGGCAGGGCATCCGCTGTTGGGGGCCTGGGCTGAGAAGGGGTCACTAGACAGAGCAGGTCCCCGGCCCATTTCCCAAGGGCCCTTGAGAAAGAGATGGTGTGTGAGGCACAGGGGACAGTGCTGGCGGGAGCGTTGTGCTGCACTGTCACAGTGACAGTGCTGGCGGGAGCGTTGTGCTGCACTGTCACAGTGACAGCCACAGGCGTCCAGGCTCACACAGGGCCCATGATTTATAATTCCCCACTGAGCGGCTGCTACCAGCTTGGCCTTCTCAGAAGTCCAGCACATGAGAGCCCAGATAGACACCCTGTGGGCTCCAGCCCTGGGCCTGACGCTGGGGCAAGGGCAGCCCCCGTTCCCAGCCACACCCGGCGCCTTGTGATAAGAGGAGGGTAAACACAGCTCCTTCTGAAGGGATCCCAGGAGCTTAATGAAATTAGATCCCTCAAAGTGGCCCATTGTGGTCCTGCCACCAGCCTGGGGACAGGCGTCCCTGGGAACAGGCGCTGGACCCCATCTCCAGCCTCAAACCCAGGTAGAAGCCGGGCTTTGTGGCAGGGCCACGGGAACCCACCAGCACCCCTCCCCCATGACTCACCCTAGGACAGGAGGGACACGAGTGCGTCCAGGAACTTGCTGCGGTCCTCGGCTTTCAGCTCAATCACTGAAGTAATGAAAGGAAAACATCACTGGGACGGGAGGAGCAGGGACAGAGCTGGGGGAGGCCACCAAGTACCAAGTTGACTCCCGCTGCCCGGCGCCCCAGTGGCAACAACCCCCTACCACATTCCAAAGGCGCACTTGGCTCCCTGGTGGCCTGGGGTGCTCTGGATCATGAGGCCTATTTAACTGGCCTCGCTGGCTGCCCTGTCAGTGCAGCTGCGGCTGTGGTCTGTGGGCAGGACCCTCGGGGCAGCCAGGGGACCAGCGGTGACACTCTGAACACCACAGTCCTGGCAGAGAGGCCTCCCTCCTACCCGAGCGGTCAGGCAGGAGGCGGCCTTCCATCCTGTTCTGGCCAGTCTCTCAGCTTTGGTGTCCCTTCTGTAGAAGGGGACATGGTGCAAATTGACCCATCTCTCGGGGCCATCAGCCTCAGACAAGCACGGGGCCTCATCAGACAGGAAAAAACCAGCCAGCCTGGCCCTGCAAGCTGTGGGTACCTCAGGCCTCGACTTCCTCCACACCCCCTGCAAGCCGCCCACCCCTGGGGGAAGCCCAGCAGCTCCCGGCCCTCTAGTCTTCCCCATGTGGGAAGCCGGGGCATCCTGCAGGCTGGCCAGCACTGCCTGTCTGCAGTCTCAGGCATGAAACAGGAAGTGGGGGGCTGCTGCTGGAGGGGACCCCCCACCACGGAGCCACAGCCTGAGTGGGCCCGGCAGGAAGATGCCAGCTCTAGACTCCAGAGGCAATGGGGTGAAGGCGGGTCTCGGACTCAGAGACTGGTCCTCGTTAAGGCATCAGTGGTGATGTGAGAGGTCCTTTCTGAGAGGTGGGTGCTATGGGCTGAAGGTGCCCACCTTGCTATGGTGACAGCCTAACCCCGGCACCTCAGAACGTGAGTGTACCTGGCAGTGGGCTTTTACAGAGGTGATCAAGTCACATGAGGTCACTAGGGTGCGACCTGATTCGGTCTGACTGGTAACCTTATAGGAAGAGATCAGGACACAGACAAACAGAGGGTCGACCACGTGGAGACATAGGGAGACGACGGCATCTACATGCCTAGGGGAGAGGCCTTGGGAGGAACCAGCCCTGCTGACACTTGACCTTCCAGCCTCCAGAACAGTGAGAAATGCATTTCTGTTATTTCAACCCCCCACTCTGTGGTGCTTTATTACAGCAGCTGGGGCTCACTAACACAGGGGTAAAGTGCCACACATCTGAAGACCAGAAAGTAAATATGGCCAAACATGCCATGTTCCACACTGGCATCCGGTGGCCTACAGGTGTGGCCCCCCAAAGCCACCATGCGGCAACGTTAGGGCATAGTGGTGGCCAGACCCCCAAGCTCCTTGGTAAAGTGATCTCAGGGGCTGGATCCTAAGGCCAGAGCCAGGTATGCCTGTCAGGGCCCAGATGGGGTGCAGGGCCCGAGGCCAGAGGACTGCTGGCAGGGCACCCCCGGCACTTCCCTGGTTCCAAGGCCAGCACTGACCTTGAAAGGGCCTCAGTGCGGCAGACTCTTACCTGAGAGATCGAAATGGTTGTGCAGTGTCCGGGAGTTGGTGCCCTCCGCCGCCTTCTCAAACGCCCGGCCAAAAAAGCTGGGGACACACAGAGGTGCATTGGGGGCTGTCCCTGCAGTGGACCCTCCCCGCCAGGGACACACCAGACTCCTCACTGGCCACAGCCCCGAGGCCTCAGCCCACTCTCTGGACGGCCACTGCCTCTCACTACTGCTCCCATGTGAGCCCTTCTCAGCCCTCAGGTGGGCGTGTCCCCTGGTGCCCCCCCAGGCACCGTGCTGGCAGCTGGGGCAGGTGAGAGGCAGAGGTTCCGTGGAGCCGTGTGCGGATGGGGTCCTAGACACACACAGCAGGTGGGACCAGGGATGAGGGGCCCGCAGGGCGGTGGGGGAACAGGAGCTCCTCGGGGAGCAGCCTGGATGGAGCTGCCTCGAGGGAGGTTTGGTGGAGACAGCAGGAGTGTGGGGAAGGGGCTCCAGTGCCTGTTGTGGAGAGCAGAGGGCAGAAGGCGGGCAGAGGAGAGCGAGTGCTCCCAGCCTCCACGGCCGCCCTCACAGGAGACTGTGCGCGGCCACTGAGCTCACCACCAACCGGCCCAGCCATGCACAGGCTGGCAGCCCGAGTGAGGACACAGGCGGCTGCGGTGCTGCCTCGGGAACCCTGGCCGGCTCCCACCCATGTAACTTTGGATCTGAGACCCTCGAGGGAGCTTTGGAAGGCAGCCCGGCAGCAGGGAAGCACTTGTCTCAGAGACCATTGTCTCCCCACTCACGGCTCAATGACCTTTGCAGACGCAGAAGGTGGTCAAAGCTCACAGTGGCAGAGCTGGGACCGATCCAGACCCAGGGTAAGACCCAGACCTGATCCAGATTTTCAGTGCAAACTGTTTGCTTCTCAGAGGAGGGTTCAGGCCCAGGGAGGGCTGAGGGTTTCGCCGCGGCCGCAGGGCCACGCACCTCGCCGCCCATCCTGGGTGCGTCTGACCCCGGCCAGCCCTCCTCAGGGAGCTGGATGCCCTTGCCTGGAAGCTGGATGTCCACACACCTGCACCCCCCACCCCATGCTGGGGTGGGAGCTCCCAAGAGGCCTCAGGCTACTCACAGGGAGGAACCCAGGTTACCTGGAGCCCAGAGACGTGCCCTCACCGGTGAGCCCTGTGCACTGGTGTCTGTCCTGGGCTTTCAGCATGAGGCCCCAACTGCCCTGCCACCCTCAGGCTTGCCTGCCTGCTGCACCTCCCTGCACTCTGACCCCGCTCAGTGCATGCTTGATGCTGTCCCACCCTGCAGCCCACGTGTGTAAGCCCCACCACCCTGCTTCATGGTGGAAAAGGCCATCCCTGGCCTGGCATTGAGGCCGACCCCCCATAGCTCCAGGCCCCAGGACTCACTTCTTTCTGTCGGAGCTGTCGGTCTCTGGGGGGATGCCCACCATGGTTACAGTGCCCTGCTCCGCGCTCAGGGGGGCGGCCATCACCAAGGGCAGTAGCTTGCAGCGCCGGTTCTTCGTCTGCGGAGGGAAGTGCACCTCGGTCACAGTGCCCAGGAGCCCCAGTCCCTCGCTCCCCAAAAGCCTCCAGGGACTCCCTCTTCCCAGAGACACTCAAGTCCCCACGCAGCTTGCCCCCAGCCTCCTGTGCCCCTGGCTGTTCCCTCCCTCACCTCCTTTAGGTCCTAACACAGTTGTCACCTCCTCCAGGAGGCCCTCCCCAGCCACCCCCCCCCGCCCCTGCCCCGCCCCCGCCTCCGCTGAACATGAGCCCCAGCCCTGCATGCTCTGTGAGGCCCCACCCCGCCCCGCCACTTGTCCAAGTGACCTGGGTGGTGAGTGATGGCACGAGGGCTGGTGGGAAGTGGAGGGTTCAGGGCTCAGCGGAGGAACACAGCTCAGGAAAAGGGAGGCACCTGCCAGCCCCTGGCAGGTGAACAGCCCCCGCACCCCAAGGCCAGTGTCTGGCACCAGCCACTGCCCCCCAACCCCCGGCTGCTGTGTTTCCACCCTCACCGAGCACACGAAGGACTTCAGCAGGTGCTTGCTGAGCAGGCTCAGGGCAGCTGGCCTGGAGAACAGCACAACGTCTGGCGTGCCCTGCAGGGAGTGGGGGTAGGTGGTCAGGGGGCGGCCAGCAGGCGGGGCTGGGGACGTGTCTGTGGGGAGCTGACCTCCATGAGGGAGCAGTAGAGGAAGGGCCCCTGGGAAATGATGAGGTTGGTGCAGAGGCAGCTGGCGATGGTCTGCTGTGTGGCGCGCAGCTGCTGCTTGGCGAGCTCCAGGCCGCGATACAGCTTGTCCAGGTTCCCCCTGAAACATGGCAGGCGCACGGCTCCATCACTGGCCGCAGACTGGACACCTGGTTTCTGGGTCAGAGGGGCTGTGGAGCCAACAGTTCACTTCCCTCCCTCCCCAGCTCCCTTTCCAGTGAGACGAAGGAATAAAAAGTGTCTAAGCCCACAGCGATGGACAGGAGAGGTGCAGGGGGGTGGGTTCCTGCTGGCATCAGAAGACCAGAGACTGGAAGCCAGCAGAGGTGCCTCCTAGAAGGTGCTGCAGGGCTCTGACTGGAGAGGCTTGGGGGGCACTAGGGATCCCGCCACCAGACAGATGGATTTTTACCCTTCCCCCACACAAAGGAGGGTTCTATTCTGAACACATTAAAATGAGCCCTCTATGGAGAAGTCAGGTCTTCGAGCAAAGCCTCTGCACCCAGGAGGTAAGGGTCCCAAAGTGTCACATGGGCTTCCCACCCACCAAGATGAAGTGATGCCTTCCAGCCAGCAGGCTTGCCAGGCTTCCACAGCCTTCCCCACCCCCCCCAACCCCTTGAATGTGGAGGACCACCAGACATTTGAGAAATGCCTGTGGCCTGAAAAACCAGCCCTAGTGGAAACATAATTTGGAGACCAAAAGAAAGCTTAAAATGAAGTCTAGTTAGTATCTTCAGAGAGATTTGGGCAATACATTCGTAAACCAGGAACAGGATGCTATGAAAAATGATCAGAAACCAGGAAGTATTTGTGGAAAGTAAAATGGTTGCAACAAATAAAAAATTCACTCCAAGTCAAGAAAACCTTCCTTACCACAGATAAGACAAACACATGGAAAATATAAGGCAAAAATCAGAGACAGAGAATCATTCCAGGAAGTCTAGAAAGATTAAGAAACAGACATATGTGTGGGGGGAACAGTAAAGGCAGAGTATGAAAGCATTTCCTCAGACTAAAAGGGCTCACACAAAACCTCAGTCTAATTCATGAAACAAGATCCACCCCACACATCACTAGACATTCTGGAACACTGAGAATCAAATAAGATTCCGAAAGCTTCTGGTGGGGGTGAGGGTGCATTTACAGAGAAACAAAAACCAAAATGGCTCAGACTTCTCATCAACACCACTGGCTGCTGGGAGACAGGCAGCAACCCTGAATTCTGCACGAGCTAAACCAGCAATCAGATGAGGGCAGAAGATACTGTCAGATGTGCAAGAGCTCAGAATGTTTACCTCACATGTGCCCTTTCTTTAAAAGTTGCTTAAGAATTATGTTCTAGCAAAATGGGGGAGTAAAAAAAACAGATGAGGATCCCAAGATGTGCTGGGTCCACCCCAGCGGCACAGTCTGGGCCGCCAGTGGTGGCGGCGGGTGGCAGGACTAGGGAGCTGGAGCTGAGAACAGAGCCCCAGGCTCTCCTGGACAGAAGGGGCTCAGGGAATGAGAGCTGGGAAAACCGGATATGATAAAGGAGGCAATGAAGAGCTCCCAGGAAAACAAAGAGCTGAGCCAGAAAGGAATGGGATCACTGCACATTAGTGACTCTGGAATATTTTATTAGAGCAACCAAGTAACACTATTTATTGATCTTCATCTTTGAGAATCAACCTACAGCCAAAGATGAGACGACTCACATTCTGTCCTCTACCCCACTATTGTTAACCTTGAACATGCGAAAGTATTTTCACATCCTGGGAGGTATGGGGGAGGAGAAAACGAAGGATGCCAACACCCTTTTCTTACCAACTAGGGAGACAAGAGATGCTGGTGAAAGAACAAGACCGAAGTATGTTAAGGTTACAAAGGAGCTAAAAATAGTGGCACAACTGTACCAACAGGAGGGGAAGGCGCACAGAAATGGGATGAATGCTCTTTTGTCACAGCAGGAAGTCAGCAGACAATGGCTAAGACTGGCCCATCAATTCTGAGAGGAGGCGGAAACAGTCGGCAGTATAGTTTTTTGATTTCTCCATATTTCTAGGTAAAAACAGAGCAACTACATTACAAAACCAAAGACCTAGGACCCACATTTACAACACAAAGAATGCGGAACACCACAGACCCCAAAATATAGGCAGGTGGGAAGGGACCCTCAACTGGCTACCAGAAGTGTGGGAGGGAGCAGAGAAGCAGAGACCTAAGAAAGGTGAAACTCCAGGCAACTGGGGACAGTGGCCAAAACTTAAGATTTTTGCGCCACGCAAGAGAAGGTGAGTGTGAGGGCCATGGCAATCACCAGGGGGCTGGAGCAGGCTAGCTCCCCGTACCAGCCAGAGCTCCTTTCCACTCTGGGCCCCTTGCTGAGGAGAGACGGCTACAAGTGGAACTGAAACTGGGCAAGAGAAGGACAATTCAGAAAAGGAAGGCAAAGGCACTGATCAAACACGCTGGGATTGTCATGGAGGTTCTAGCCAGGCAATTAGTAAGAAAATGAAATAAAAGGCAGTTAGATTGGGAAAGAAGAAGTAAAACCATCTTCGTCTGCAGGTGACATGATCCTATATATAGAAAATCCTGAAGAATCCACTAAAAAACTGTCAGAACTAATAAACAAGTTCTGCAAGTTTGCAGGACAAGATCAGTATACAAAAATTGATTGTAGTTCTATGCAGTAGCAATGAGCAAACCAAAAATAAAATTAGTAAGTTGATTTACAATAGCATCAAGAAGAATAAAATATTTAGAAATAAATCTAATAAAAAGTGTACGGTTTATTTTCTGAACTATAAAACACTGCTGAAAGAAATTAAAGAGGATCTAAGTCTATGGAAAAACATCCATGTTCATGGATTAGAAGACTTAATATTGTTAATATGGCAACACTCCCCAAATTGACCTATAGATTCAATGCAATCTGACTTCTTTGCAGATATTAATAAACTAATCCTAAAATTCACGTGAAAATTCAAGGAACACAGCATAGCCGAAACCTGCTACAAAACTACAGTAATCAAAGCAGTGTGGTACTGGCATAAGGTTAGACACATGGATCAGTGGGAGAGAAGTGAGAATCCAGAAATAAATTCCCACATGTATGGTCAACTGATTTTCAACATGGGTGCCAAATTAATTCAATGGTAGAAGAAGTCTTTTCAACAAATGGTGCTAGAACAGTCAGATGCCCATATGCAAAATAATTAAGCTGATCCCTTCCTCACATCAGATACAAAAATTAACCTCAAGTGAATCATACACCTAATATAAAGGCTAAAACTATAAAACTCTTACAGAAAACAGAGGTGTAAATCTTTGTGACCTTGGATTAGATAATGGTTTCTTAGCTATGACACCAACAACAAAAGAAACAAAAGAAAAAACAGATAACCCAAACATCATCAAAATTAAAAATGTGCTTCAAAGAACATCAAGAAAGTAAAAAGACAACCCACAGGATGGGAGAAAATACTAGCACATCATGTATCTGTTGAGAGACATATTTAGAATATCCAAACAGTTCCTACAACTCAATCATTAAAAGACAACCCAATTTGGGCTTCCCAGGTGGCGCAGTGGTTGAGAGTCCGCCTGCTGATGCAGGGGACATGGGTTCGTGCCCCGGTCCAGGAAGATCCCGCATGCCGCCGAGCAGCTAGGCCCGTGAGCCATAGCCGCTGAGCCTGTGCGTCCGGAGCCTGTGTTCCGCAATGGGAGAGGCCACAACAGTGAGAGGCCCGCGTACCGCAAAAAAAAAAAAAAAAAAAAAAAAAAAAAAAAAAGACAACCCAATTTAAAGAGACAAAGGACATACATTTCTCTAAACAGGATATGCAAATGACCAATAAGCACATGAAAAACTGCTCAACATCATTAACCATTAGGGAAATGCAAATCAAGGCCACAGTGAGACCACGTCATACCCCTAGGATGGCTGCGATCAAAAAGTCAGACAGTGACACGTGTTGGTGAGGATATGGAGAAATTCAAACTCTCATACACTGCAGGTGGGGATGTACAATGGTGAAATCACGTTTTGGAAAACAGTCCAGCAGTTATACAAAAGGTGACACACAGAATCACCACATGAGCAGGCAATTCCACTCGCAGGTATATACCCAAGAGAGAGGAAAACATGTCCACACAAAAACTCACACGTGTGTTCACAACATCATTTTTCATCACCGTTAAAAGGTGGAAACTACCCAAATGTCCATCAACTGAAGATGGATAAATAAAATGTGGTTTATCCCTATGATAGAATATTATTTGCAATAAAAAGAAAGGAAATTCTGACACATGCTACAACACGGATAAAACTTGAGGACATTATTCTAAGCAGAAGAGGCCAGGCCGTAAAGGATCACTTAATGTCTGAGTCCATGGATATGAAATGTCCAGAATAGCAAATCTATGTATACAGAAAGTAGGTTATTGATTGCCAGGAGCTGGGGGAGATGGGAGATTTGGGAGGCGATGGCTGAGGGGAGCAGGGTTTCTTTTTGGAGCAATAAAAATGTCGTAAAATTAGATAGTGGTGATGTTTGCACAACCTTGTGAATATACTAAAAGCCATTAAATTGTACACTTACAATGGGTGAGCCATAGAGTATGTGAATAATAGCTCAGCAAATCTGTTTAAAAAAGTGTGCTTGGGAATGGACCAGGAAACCCCAGAAAGCAGGCGCCTCCATTTCTAACACTCTGAAGCTGGAAAAGCTGTGTGAACCATACCTCCCCCGAAAAAGTCAGGAAGACTAAACTCACAAAAAAATGAGCAACGATCAAATCCTCTCAGTTATCATCAGGAAAAAGAACAAGGAGGATAGTCTCCCTCTCAACAATGAAGGTTAACTAGAAAGACACACCCCCCAAAAGACCAAAACTGTAATATTCTATTTCAAAACAAGCTGAAAGACATTAAAAAAAATAGTACATCTCAGGAAGTGAGATAAGAAAAAATTAGAAGTAAAAGAAAAATAATTGAGAAATGAAAACTAAACTAGAAGAAACACAGGAATGAATAAACAATAATGCCTGAAGGGGTATGGGAGGTGAGAAAGAAGAAAAAATTTTAAATCAAAAAGAAAGAAGAAAAGGATTCCAAAGAACATGACACATACTGAAGACGGGCACGTGTCTCGTGCGCCCCCAGCTCAGGTGGACTGTGATCTGGATTCCTGCAAAGACACAGTCAACCCCATGCCTCGGGGCCCTGTGACCTGCCTCCCTGGCAGTGTGGGGCTGAGGGCCGAGTGGCCGGTGGGGATGGGGGCCCACGGCCACGCCCACTACCTGGAGAGACTGTCCAGAGCCTGGATGAAGTTATCCGTCCCAGAGCCGTCTTTCTCGGGGCTCTCCATTAGCGACATGGTGGCAAAGGCCACATCACTGGCCAGGAACTTATGCTTGAAGCCAAAATGGATGCTGAAAGTCTGGATGCGCATGTCCTTCATGCTGCAACGGGAGGAAGTGACACGGCTGTCGTTCTGCGCGTGGCCGGAGTGTCCTCGAGTTGGGGTGAGCTCTCACACAGGCCAGGCCACCACTAATGCTCCCTCCCCAGCCCCCAATGATGCTTGCAGCTAGCCATTCCAGTCAGAGAATGGACGGAGTCAGGAGGCCGACACACCAGCCTTCAACCAGGGTGCTGAGCACCCGGTACAAAGCTGTCAGCCCGTCAGGGCAGGGCAGGAGCTAGCTGTGTGCGTGTGTGTCGGGGGGTGGGTACAGGGATGTGGGTGTGGTCCTCTCCTGCCTGCGCCCCAGGGCGCCAGGAGCAGTCAGGCCCGTGTCCCTCCAGCAGCGTCAGAAGACCCAGTTGGGCAGAGCTTGCCTGAACCTGGCCCCAGTGGGCCCTTCCAGGGTCCAGTGATGGACAGTCCAGGTTGACCTCAAAGGTCTGCACCTCGGCCCCAGGATGTAAGGATTCTACACTTTTCAGGCCCCTTAAGTCCTAATTTTAACACAAAGAGAACTAAAAACTTCAGGGAAGGCTAGTCAGGTCACAATCATCTATGTGTTCTTGTTTTCTGCATTATTTTTAGAATGTGATTAAAGCTGAAACCTTGACAAAGCTTAATCCAGAGAAACATGTGTTTACCCAAATTTATTGGCAGACTCTTCAATCATCTCCCGCAAATTCTCCTTCAAGGAGACGTCCATGGACTGAAACTTCTGCTTCACCTGTTTCAGGGGGAGACTGGGAAGGAGGAGCACCGGTCACAGGAGGCGTGATGCCACAGCTGATGCCCCGGCCTGGCCTTCAGACCAGATTCTGGGATCGAGTGAGGAATGTGGGATAGAGCAGGAGTGGGGGCTTTCCCCCAGGGGAGGGGGGCCGTGGGGGACAGGCCTCGGCGCTCACTCACCCCACATCCGCGAGGAACTCCTGCAGCCGCTTCTGCCCGTGAAGAGACCAGAGCTTGAATCTGGCTGCGGTGTAGCACGTGTTACACAGGCTGTCGTGGAGGGACCAGTGCTGATAGAGCGCCAGGCGGAGGCTGGGCCCGCGGTCAAGGAGCTGTGGCTGCATAGTGACCCAGGCCCCCGCCCTGGGACCACCACCTGCATAACCAGTCAGCCCCCCCCGGGGACCTGGAGCTCTTCGATCTTAGTTTAACATGACCCAGACAGCTTGGGAGATGTGGACGCACAGCATTATCCGGGGGACCCTGTGGCCACACAGGACTTGGGAGGCCCCACTGGGCGTCGCCAGTTCAGGCTGGCCTCCCACCTGCTCCCCGCGGGCTCCACCTGCCTGGGCCTGTGCTGGGATCCCCTCAACAAAGCCTCATCCTCGCTCCACTCCTTGACAGGCTCTTCCTCACTCCTGGGGCCACAAGTGTGGCTAAGAGGATGGTCCTCACCCACGCCAAGGTTCTCTGGGCACACGGCGGCCTCTGTCCTCTGTGATGTCCCTCCTGCTGGTTGGGCCCTGGGGCCACTGTCCTCCCTGCCCACACCCCCGGCGCACCCCGGTCCCTGGATGTCACGTGTCAGGACCCAGCTCCTGGTGGTCGCCCCCTCCCGGAGCTTGGCTGCCCCACACCCGGCACCTCTTCCTAGACTTGTCGTGGGCACCCCCACCTGACCTGTCCAAGCCGTGTTCACTGGTCCCCAGCTGTCCCAGGGCAGGCACAGGCTGGCCCCACTCCTACCATCGCTCTACCCGCCACCAAAGCAGCGAGACCCCTGTCACAGCTGCCACAGCCTATCCCCCCCTTTCGGCAGCCCCGG
This sequence comes from Delphinapterus leucas, assembly GCF_059928025.1. Taxonomy (NCBI): domain Eukaryota; kingdom Metazoa; phylum Chordata; class Mammalia; order Artiodactyla; family Monodontidae; genus Delphinapterus; species Delphinapterus leucas. The sequence continues at coordinate 26,878,229 of NC_143142.1, read as the reverse complement.
GACATTCAAGCACCAGGAACCAGCTCCTCCACCTGCACCCGTCCATAGCTCCAGCCCCTCCCTGGAGCTCACCCCAGGACTTTTGCAAGGCCATGGGATTGCCCAGGCAGCCCTCCCTCTCCTGAGGGTAGCTGAGTCTCCCCTCTGACATGGCCTCACCAAGCCTGTCCTGAGCCCTGCGGCCGGCCCGTTGGCCCGGGTCGCCCCCTCGAGGCGCCACATCCTCCTCCTGAAGTGTCACTCTCTAATTGCATCTGCTTGCTGCTTCCCAGCCCGCTCGGCAGGAGTCTGCGAACCCTCTCAACTGCCTGAACCACCGTGGCCCCATGTGCACTTGCCTGTGTGCGCCCAGCACCCATGCACCCTGATACACGTGATGCTCCTGAACATGGCAAAGCCATGGACGAGCCAGGCAGGGCCCACGTCCAGGACTCCTGCTGCACCCACTGGGCCCTCTGCCCAGAGCCTCTCGTCCCGGGGACGCAGGGCTGAGCCGTGAGGATACTCGTACTCGAAGGAGATGCGCATGCAGTCGACAGAGAGCGCATGTTCCTCGTCCTCATGCCGGTGGTTGTGCCGGGACACGTGCCGCTGCAGGATGCCCACGTCGGTCACGTACTTCATCCTGGAAGACAGCAGGCAGCCTGGGGCCCCCTCCGCCCCTCCTGTCCAGGGCCCAGGACCCCTGCTGCCTCTGCAGGCATTCGAGGGCCAGGCTCTAGCCTCATCTGCCACCCCCGTGCAATCTCTCCTGGGCAGCAGCTGCCCCGTGTCATTTATTTGAGGCCCCCTAGGGTGGACACAGAGGGTGCCATGGCCCACCTGCCAGCCACGGTCAGTGGACAGACCCCATAGTGACAAGACGCCCAGCACAGGAAGTGTTGGCGAGGAGAGCGGGAGAAGGCAGACCCCATCCAGGTCCACTTGAGAGGCCACCCAGGCCAGCATGGTGTCCAGCGTTGTGCACCTGACACCATCAGCAACACAGGAGGGGAGCAGGCTAGGCCCAGGCCATGAGACTCGGGACCCTCCAGTGGGCAGGGTGGGAGGGGCAGCTACCGGGGCACAGGGGCCTCTGCAACCAGTGCAGCCGGAGGCTGTGCCAGGAGGCAGGCACGGGGCCCTTGGACGGGGTTACAGTTCCCACCTGATGGCACCAGAGCAGCAGGAATGAGAGGGGCACCGGCTCCCCCGCCCCTCCCAGGTGTCTACATCCTGGAGTTGGACAGACAGGAAGAGCGAAGCCCACCCACCAAAAGCAAAAAGGATTCGGGTCCACACCAGCCCTCCTTGCAGGCCTGTCCAGCCTTCCCCCAACCTTTGAGATCACGCCTGCCCACCCTGGCAGGCCTCAGGGCCCTGGCCCCTCCTCCCAGCCCTGTGTCCACTGGGCACAGGAGTCAACAGACAACATGAGAGCTGGGAGACCGGGCCCCTCCGCTCATCTCAGGCTCCACCTGCTGGGCCCCCGAGGTGGATGAAGCATCCACACAAGGCCACACATGACTGCACCAGAGGTCCAGTCCTGACAAGGACCCAGGCCCAAGGCAGCCCATCCTCAAAGGGCGCCGCAGGGACGCTGCCCCCAGCCCACCACTGCAAATCCGGCTGCGGTCGACCTCAGACAGCCCGGGGGAGCGCATCCTTACTGGGTGATCTTGTCTTGCACCCACTGGTCCGTTAGTCCAACAATGGCCCACCTGGAAGGAGAGGAATGGAGCCGTGAATGGGTGGGCAGCACTCACAGGCATGTCCTGCCAGCGTGGCCTGACCCAGACACTCCGCTGGACCAGTGGTCCCACCCTGCGGGTGAAGAGGTTCCAAGGCTCCCATTGCGGTGTCACCGCTGTGGGGCTCTCGGTTCCCAGCAGGGATGCCCTATGACAAGAGCGGCAGGCCCCACACCGCCTGTGTCCCGGCTCGCCTGGCCGCACGCCACCCTTGCCAGCTCAGGGCGACAGGGCACCTCTGGGCCTTGATGTGGCCAGTGCCTGGCCCTGCCCCGGCCGTCCTGAGGCTCTGACTCAGCACAGACCGTCACCTTGCAGAGGAGAAAACCAGGACCTAGAGCAGAATGCTGAGGGTGAAGCAGGCCAGACCCACACACTCCTCGCTAGACTCTGAGCCTTTAGTCCCCAAATCAACCCGCGTTCAGGAGCGCAGTGTGCCAAGCACCCCCGCCGGAAGCCCCAGCAGCAGGCTCAGAGGCAGGCCAGCGGCTACTCCTGTCCCAGAACTACCCCCCCGCCAGGGTTGCAAAGATGCCTGGCGACAGCAGCCTTGTTCAAACCTCACGCTCAAACTGATTTGGGCAGCAAGGCTGGGCGGGTCAGCTGGGAAGGGTGGAGAGGCCCAGGACCCTCCCTCAGACCCTCGGCACCCCATAACACTCCCCAGTCCCCCCAGGAGTCTGTGTGCAGCCGGGGGCCCCAGTCAGGAAGACGACCAGGGCCTGCACGTGTGCAGAAAGGGGCCGCACCCGGCACTCCCCTGGCAGTGGGGACCCGCCCTGGCTGTGAAGATGCAGCTGCTCACAGGAGGGCCTCACGCACCACAGCATGTCACTCAGGTCCTTGGACATCATCCACGCCAGGTCAAACATCACCATGGCCGACTGCAAGAGAGACAGGCTTAAGGTCGGGCAGCCGTGCTCACGGCAGGGTCAGGATCGTGCTGCCCGGGGCCCTGGGACCATGCGAGAAAGGTCTTTCCCACAGGGCTGTCTGTGGATGAAGTATCCAGCTCCCGTGAGCAGATGGGCTGGGTCCTGGCAGGAGATGGGAGGATCAGGGTCTGACCAGAAGACTCTAAAAATCCCGTTTGCCCTGAGACGTTGGGCTTCCTTCAACAGCGCCAAGGAGACTGGTTTCCGCGGGAATTTCCAGCATCTGAGGAGCCGGGCGTCCGTTCCTGCCCACACCACCCACCCCTCCTGCGGCTTAGGATCCTCCACTTGCCAGGGCAGAGAGATGATCCCACAAAGGGCAACGGGGCCTTGACCAGAAAAGGGGCTCTGGAGATCTGTGCTCAGGGTCCAAGGCCCCAAAGCCAAATTCTAAGGCTAAACACAGGATGCTTTACTGGAAACTTATTTTCTAGGGGTCCTCAAGGCCCTGAGCTCTGCTCAGTGATGCCAGAGTCGACACACTGGGTTTTCTGTACGAAACTCTTCCTATACATATATGCTGGTAGGCCTGTGTAAGTCCAGAGTTCTACCTTCTTGCACAGAGACTAACAGATCTGTTCTGCACTTTTTTTTTTTTGGCCACGCAGCATGCAGGATGTTTGTTCAAACCCAGACCCCTGGCAGTGACAGCGCCAAGTCCTAACCACTGGACAGCCAGGAAACTCCCTTGTTCTCTACTTTTGATCATGAACAGAAATAATAGCTGCTGTTCCTTGAGTACCTCTAGGTAAAAGGAACCGTCCCAACAACTGCCTCTGGAGTGAGGGCTGCTCTCTTCCTTTTACTGAGGAGGAGAGGCTCAGAGAAGCTGCATCCCCTGCCCAAGATCACAAAGAGGAAGCTGTGGGGCTGGAATTCATACCAGGCCTTCGTGGCTCTAAAATCTGTGCTCATTCCTCCTCCTGTTTTAGGACAGTGACCCCTAGAGTCCAAACGTGACCATGATCCCGCCTATCTGTACTTACCGATGTCCCATGATATTCGTACTGCTCGTAGTCAAAGAGTATGTCTCTTCTGTAATGACACAAAACGCGGGTCTTCAACAGGAAGCAGAACAGGAAGACAAATGTTGGGAAAAATGCTAAAACTGGACGGTACCCAAGAAACGCAACTGAAATAGTTTGTTTTCACTTATTGACTCTTCAAGGAGTGTAGACATACAATGGCTGGGAAGGGAGTAAACGGGCTCAAACCTCGTGTGGCTGCAGAATATGTGAAATGGCACAGCCCCAGAATCCCCCCCCAGGAAATGATCCCCAGAAGGGAATTCACGGAACAAGCAAGACAAGACGGGCTCTGCGTGCAGCCTATGTGTCACAGGAGGATGCTGGACTCAGCCTCCAGTTCACAAAGAAGGGGAACCGGCCAGTTGAGCACTGGGCAGTTGATAAAGGCTTTTGGAACCATCAGAACTATGATCCTATTAAGAGGAAAAATGCAAAATTAGGTGTGATTATGTAAAATGTGCACAAGTACAGATAACCCAGGAAAATCAACCCAAAGCCAGAATCTCTTCCTATTAGTGAAAGTGGGTTATATTCAGTTTTCTTTCCTTACACTTCCTGAAATGGTTTTACACTGTCCTTCCACGGGGGTTGGCTGGGGGCACAGCAGGACGGGGGCTGGGTACTCAGACCCTGCTAGACCTCCAAGGACTGTGTTTAGCAAGGAATTCCCAGCTCTAGAGCACTGCTCCACGGTTTGCCTCAAGCTAGAATAACCTCTCCAATGTTTTCATTTTAAAGCACTTCTGTTTTTTAATTTGCAACAGGAAGAGAAGGTATGTGTAACTTAGTTTCCTTTTCATACTTTTTTTCCTATGAAAAGTTTTACACAATTGCCATCTCTTGAATTTGTAAATAGAAGTATCTACATTTAGAAAACTATGAAAACAAAGGACCAGGGCCCTCACCGCTAATGGATGGCATGTGCTTGGGAGACCTTCAGGCCAGGCCCGGCCTTCGTGGGACCAGAGGGCGAGGCAGAGGGGCCCTGAGCTCCTCCCCAGTGCAGGGCCACCCGCTCAATCCTGCAGACACTGGCGCAGAGGCTCTAAACCGAACATGTGATCCTCAAATAGAAAAGAAAGGGGCATCGCTGACCCGCTATCCCGCTGCTGGACGCAGCCTCACCTCCGAGCCTCCCATTCTCTTCGCTTCCTCCTCTTCAAGGTTCGCTCCGCGATCTCCTGATCCACGACAAAGAGAACAAAGGGTTGAGCAAAGGAGCCAGGAACTCACCCCACAGCCGGAGAAGGTTCTGATCTGGCAGAAGGCACAGGGCACGAAGTCTGCTCCTGGGGAGGGAGGCGCTGAGGGGGCAGCTGGGCCCTCAGGCCCATCAGCACTGCGGGTGCGTGGATGTGGTTGGCTGCTGCCGCCCCACCCCCCACCCCGCCGGCACCTGCTCAGGCCACACCCCGAGTCCTTCATCCCAGCACCGAGCAATCCACCAAGAGCCCGCCACTGCCTCCTGCTGGCTTTCCCACCAGATTAAAAAGAGCTCACACTTCTACATCCAGACCCCACCGTTTCCAGCGACTATTCTGATCTCACAGGCACAACCTCATTCAGTTCCCACAACAAAGGCAAGGGGGTGGGGGGACGGCAGTTTTAAAAACTCGCTTCTGGAAAGATGGTGTACATGTATTTTTCTCTATACATTCATTAAATATACTTAGAAACCCCAATATCACATATTACAAAAAAAAAAGATTCTGAAAGGTGGAAAGGAAGGCTGACTAGCCAGGGATCCTGGGACCTGAGGGATGTCACAGCATGAGTTCCCTGGGTTTTCTTTTTTGTTCATACATCCCAGACTTGGAGCTGAAGAAGCCGGCCACTTGGAAACACCAACAGGTACGAAGAAAAAAATCCCCAACAAAAGCCAAAGAACCATGAAGGAACACCCTCGGAAGACAGGAAACTTTTAGAGGATAAGTGCTTGACTCCAGGTCCACCCCCTCCAGCCCAGCGCAGGCCACATGGAGCCCAGCCTCCCCCGATGAACACCTCCCATCTGTAACACCTCCTCCTTCTACCTGTGCACTCCCTACACCCTCGCCAGGGTAGAGTCAGAGGCCAGGCAGGGAGCCTGGAGCTTCCTTACCTAGTGGTAACGCGAGAAGCTGGGTCACTTGTAGATTGTTGGTTGGAATGTAAAATGGTACAGCCGCTCCGGGAAAGGTTGGCAGCTTCTTAAAAAACTGAACACACAACTACCACACAACCCAGCAAATGCACGCTTGGTCATTCATTCCAGGGAAAGGAAGACTCGTGTTCATACATACAAATCTGCACACAAATATTTATAGCAGCTCTATTCACAATAGCCAGAAACTGGAGACAGCCCAGGTGTCTGTCAGTGAGTAACTGGCTAAACTGAGGCCGGTCCACACCATGGAACATACTCAGTAACTAAAGGGAACCAACCTGATACACCCCAAGACCTGGCTGAACCTCCAGGGAATTATGCTGAGTGAAAAAGCCAATCCCCAAAGGTTATTTACTATATGATTCCATTTATATAATTCTTGAAAGGACAAAATTATAGAAATGAAGAAGAGTATAGTGGTGGCCAGGAGCTAAGGAGGGGGTGGGGGCAGGAGGGAAGTGGTGTGGCTATAAAAGGGCCACAGGAGGGGTCCCTGTGGTGACGGAAATGTCCTGTGTCTTGACTATTTCAGTGGTTGTAATGTTGTGCCATAGTGTTGCAATATGTCACCACTGGGGGAAACTGGGCAATGTATGTAAGTGATTTCAACTCATTTCTTACATCTGCATGTGAATCTACAATGATCTCAAAGTTCAAAGTTTAATTTAAAAAGGCAAGTCATGGTCCTGATGAGGGAACTTCTTGGGGATGATAGAACTGTTCTCTATTATGATGTGGTGGGGGTCACATGGCTTTATACATTTGTCAAATCTCATTGAACTGTACACCCGGTGAATTTTATTGAGTAGAAGTTATACCTTAGTAAAGTTGACTAACAAAACCCCCAGGGCCCAAGAATTCTTTGACCCTCCCCAGGACGCACAGTGGAGTCCTGTCCCCTCCCCTCGTGGCTGTGGAACTCCAAGGCTGATCAGGAGGGCTCAGACAGCTCAGTATCAAAAAAAAACAAACAATCCAATCAAAAAATGGGCAGAAGACCTAAATAGACATTTCTCCAAAGAAAACATACAGATGGCCAACAGGCACACGAAAAGATGCTCAACAGCACTAATCATCAGGGAAATGCAATTCAAAACCACAGTGAGATATCACCTCACAGCTGTCGGAATGGTTAGTATCAAAAAGACCACAAATAACACATGTTGTTAGGATGTGGAGAAAAGGTAACCCTCCAACACTGTCGTTGGGAACTAAGTTGGTGCAGCCACTATGGAGAACAGTATGGAGGTTCCTCAAAAACTAAAAATAGAGCTACCATATGACCCAACAACTCCACTCCTGGGCATATATCTGAAAAAAACAAAAACACTAATTCAAAAAGATACATGTACCCCAATGTTCATTGCAGCACTGTTTACAATACCCAAGACATGGAAGCAACTTCAGTGTCCGTCGACAGATGAATGAATAAAGAAGATGTGGTGTGTATATACAATAGAATACCACTCAGCCATAAAAAAAGAAAAAAATGGAATTCGGCCACTGTGACAACATAGATAGACCTTGAAGTATTATGCTAAGTGAACTGAGATGGAGAAAGATAAAACATAAAATAAAATACCATATTATTTCACTCACACATGGAATCTAACAAAACAAAATAAATGAACAAACAAAAATAAACTCATAGATACAGAGATTTGTTACCAGAGGGGAGGGGGCTTGGGGGGGGCGGAGGACATGGGTGAAGGGGATCAGGATCCAGCATATGGTGGTAGATGATAACTAGGCTCATGGTGGTGAGCACTTTGCAGTGTACACAGATGTTGGATTATAATGCTGTACACCTGGAACCTATATAATAAAAAGAAAGAGCTCTAAAAAATCAAAGATTAGAAGATAAAGACCAAAAGTTGGCTGGAAAATAGAACAGATAAAGAGCCAGGCAAGAGGAAAGAAATCTCAGAGTGGGTCTGAGAGGTCCCAATCGGATGACCCAAGACTCTAGAAATAGCAGGCAGGTGAGGAAGCAGGACACATCCTACAGATGGACAGTGTCCAGAACATCCCAAACATGGCCCTGAAGGGCTCCTCCCAAGGCTCTGGTCAGGCCAAGGATGAAGGGAGGACCCCAAACATTCCAGAGGCAAATCTCAGCCTGCACACCAAGGACCAGGGGCCAGAGGGCATTAGCTTCCTTACAACACCGAGCACTAGAATAATCTCATCCCTTGTGTGGGGGGAGCAGCGCCTCCCGCCTGTAATTCCACATCTCGCAGAAGCCACCAGTGCTGGATGCTACAGCTCAGAGAAGTCCAGAAACCTGCCTGAGGCCACACAGCCACGGGATGGCAGAGCACAGAGTTGGCACCCACACCTGCTGCCTCCCATCTCTGCCTGGGCCCACAGGCTCCGGGCTGACCCCTGACCTCAGGGAGTGGTCATTTCCTCAAGACCGTGTTGAGAGGCCCAAACCCACCTCCTCCACCCGTGTGCGCTTCTCAGAAGGCTCTGACCCCTCGTCACTTTCGTTTCCCGAATGTTCTTTATCCTCCTCTTCATCCCTAAAAATGTCGTCATAGGCGGGAACTTCAAGGTCATCATCTTGTTTAATGAGCAGTTTGATCTAAGATTAAAACAAAAAGCAATCAATCTCCTCTGTCATTCATGGAAAACTATCCATCACGTTTTCTCTCGCAGTCTTATTTCTCGATTGGCCACAGCGAGTCGCTGGAATCTGCATGCAATTCGGTGCATAGAAACTACAGGAATTTGAAAACTACCTACAGTCATTAAGTTTGGAAAAAAGCTTCCTCTTAGGCCACATACTCAGCCAACAAAACGAATGCCTTGTACCTCAGCCTTTGACAGAGGACACGGAGATCGGTGACCTTGAAGCGAGCAAAGCTCCTGTCTCTAAGAGGCCCTTCACGTGAGAGTTTCAGGGCTGATGCTTTGTTACTGTGGATGCATGCCCACTGCTGATGGGTCAAAGAGCATGTGTGACAGAGCCATGGCAGGCTCACAGCAGCCTCACACCACTGTCCTGCTGGTCCCCACACCACCCTGGATGGGCAGGGTGCATCCTAGCCCCATTTATAGGGGAGGTACCTCTGAGGTCCCCCAATATTCAATAAGGCTGGGCTGGCCTAAGCTTGGAGTGCAGACTCAGGGCAGGTTCTGGTCCCTACACCTTCCAGGACAAGCGAATTCCATACACACCCTCTGAGCACCTCCAAGGTTAGGTGCCATGTTTCTCATCAAAGATGGACAAGACCAGGTTCTGTCCTCAGGCTGCTCCAGCTCTTATAGGGGAGGTGGACATGGGCCTTGTCAAGAACACCAGGCATCACATTGTCCGCAGCATAAAAGGGAACAGACAGACAGACAGGAGAACTCAGGGGAGACGTGGGCCCCGAAGGCCGGCTTACCTGGGCATCGTTGTACACGTTCACAACATTGACTGGCCTGTGAGTGTCACACACGAAAAATACGGTGTCTTCATCGGGTTGAAGGATATCCAACAGGTCCACGTTAGCACCACAGTTTATGAGGATAAAATAGTGGAACTGAGAAAAGGACAGGGACCCTGTGAGTAAGCGCGTGGGGGAGGCTGTTTGTCTTCAGCATTAGGCCCGAGTCCTGCTGAGACACACGCAGCCCCTGACGCATGGCGAGGCGCTGACAGTGAGGGGCTCCAAACACGGCCACAGCTGGCCTGTGCAAGTGCTTTAACAACTCCATATACCATTTCATTTCCACCGCGACATTGTGAGGTGGGTTCCATGCCTGTCCTGGCTTCAACGAGGAGCAGGCAGAGGATGAGTGTGCCCGAGTCTCAGGCTTGGGGTCAAGAAGGTGATGTGGATGGACCAAGAGTTCAAATGCATAACCGGGTCTCTTCTGATCTGTCACTCTACTGTGACAAATTATCTTTCTGTGCTAGTAGCATGGCACAGGGTTAAATTTCTAGCAAGTCTTAGGTAGCCCACACTTAACAAGCACCTAAATATTAAGTTAACCCTTTAATTACATTCTATCACTATAGAAAACCCTTTCCTTATAAATATTGAACTGGCAGAGGTCCCTCTCATGATGACAGGAGCACCGGGTGAGGACTTATCTCTGCCAGACAGTCCTAGATGTGGCCAGAAACTCTAGGGACCCTCTTCCAGACTCCAGTCTCTCCCTGTGGGGCTGTGGGGTCTCAGATGTCCCATCTCTCATTATAGTTCCATGCAAAGGTGGGAGGAGGCCTGGCCTCTACTGCTTAAATTTCAAAAGGATACGGTATGTTCCTGAATTTCAAGCTGGAAACCTGGATACGTTTTCTTGGAGAGATAAATATGAAACAGTAGTCTAATGTAAAGTAATTTTTACAAGGCCATATAAAAAACAACCTGCCAAATTCCAAGCACCTTACGATGAAATGTATCTGCAATACAAGTTCAAAGTTAGAGGCTGTCCATATTCACTATCTCTATTTTGTTGTCAATTTTGTCTCCACAATTTGAGAGTAAGTCACCTGGACATATAGCTCACTTTTCTCTTCTGAAGAAAGTCGGTAGTTAGAAATACATGCAACCTATTGTATACATAGAAAGAATGCTCAGTGTTAAGAAGTTGTAATTGAGTAAAAAAAAGCCAAATATTCTCAAATGCATCTCTCATACCTGTTCTTTATGCTCAAGAAATGCAGTTTCAAGTTCTTGCCACCCAGAAACTGGAACCAGCGTATACTGCACGTGGTCACACTGGAACAAGGCCTGGAGAGAGATTTTCTTTCAAAACCTATTGCAGTTAGGATGTCTGCAATCTACCTTGAAATGCACTTAAAAAAAAAAAAAAGATGAGAGACAAACAACACGTGATAACCTAAGGTTAGTGAAATATTTATGTCAGCAAGTAGGTGATGGGGACATGAATGTCCACTGAATCATCTGGTCAACTTTGCTGAAAATCACCAAAAGAAAACTGAAAAGCTGATGGTTTTTCTATGTCTTCTGAGTAGTTCCTGACCCAAGGGCCTCTGACCAAAGCCCATGTAAACCTTGCACCATATTCAAAACCGAACCAACGATCTTCCCTAACAGGCTAAAGAATCGAGTATCTCCAGAATCACTTATGACACCACTGTGCCCTCAGCTGTCAGATTCCTCCGCTTCAAACCCCACACGTGAGAAGCCGCCACAGGTCTACGGGTCTCTCGAATGCAACCATTCTGTGCCCAGGTTGCTACAGAGATACTAACTAGTCTCCCTGCCTTTTACCTAGTTCTCCTCTAACCCACCCAACGCCGTCCCGCCAGGGAAGCAGCCTTCTTGAGTCCCCGCCCCAGGACGAGCTCTCGCCCGGGATGGGGTCCTCGCCCCGCTCCTCCCCCGCGCCCCCCGCCCGCCCAGCCCGCGGGCCTCACCTGAAGGATCTTGCAAGCGCACAGAGCGTCCACGTCCGAGGCCACGAAAAGAAGGACCCTCTGTCGGGGGAGAAACGGCTGAGCGCGGCGCCCCGAAGCCCGGCCCCTCCCACCCCACGGCCGCGGGCCCTTGTCCCTTCCCCCCAAGCCTCGGGGCCCAAAAAAGGCTTCACCTGGCTCTGGAGCACCTCGTAGAACTCCTTGCGGAAATCTGACACGAACATGGCTACCGCGGCGAGACACCACCCTAGCTCGCGCAGAAACCCCGCGAGCCCGGCGACGGTCAAGACTCCCGCCAAATCAGCGCTCTTCCGATTGGCCCGGGGTCCAACCAACAGGGACTCCGTTCCCAGCCTTTCCTCCTTTCTGATCGGTCCACGCTGGGGGCGGGCACTAGCGCTCCGCCATTTACGGCTGGAATAGTCCAGCCCGCCCCCAAAGAAGCGTCATCCACGGGCCGGACGCACTCGCGGTTGCGCAATTCAACTCTGACTCCGTTACCTACGCTCGGCGGACATCTTTACTTTGGGAAGAGAAGAATACTCCCCCCAACTGGGACCTGTAGGGAAAAGAAACCTTCTCGCCACAAATTAAATTCATGTATACGTCAGACAAGGGCGTCAGTTTAGGATTTCAATGGGCTCTCGGCCTAGTTCAAGGGCGGAAGTGTGGCTTACTTCCGCCCGAGTCCTCGATGGCCGCAGCAGAGGCCGGAAGGTCTGCGTGCCTTCTGGGTAGTGTAGGCAGTAAGGGGAGTGGGCCGCACCAAATTCGTCAGGAGGGGGACACTATCAAACTGTAATTTAAAATAATCACGTAAGGTGCTCTAGAGTGCACACGTTAGGAAGGGGTATCTGAGCGCTCACTCTCCGGGAATTTTGGACCCTCGCGCCTTTGCCTGGCTTTCATTCGCAGCAGCCTGCGCTCGCGCCCCCTCCCGGAAGTGCAGGTCCGGACTTCCGGTGGGCTCCGGGCGTCCGCGCGAGGCGGCGGCGGCGGCGGCGGCGGCGGCGGCGGCGGCGGCTCCCACCGTAACGTTCCCTGACGAAGCGCATCTGCGAGGCGGAGGCGTCCACCATGGTGAGCGGCCGGGCGGGCAGGGCGGGCCGGGGCCGGGGTCGGGGCCGGGTGGACGGACGTGGCGGCCGCAGAGGTGCCGAGTCACCGGCCTGAGCCCGCCGCCGCTCGGGACTGAACGCAGTCTTGCTTGTGTAGACCCGAGATGGCTTCCCGCGAACAAGCCCCGGATCGGCTGGGGGGCTGTAGCGGGGAGAGGAGAGCTCACGGGCCAGTCCCGCGAGCTCGGTCCTGCCGGCCTGCGGCCCCGCCCCGCCGCCCTGGGCACCGCGGCCCCGAGATCCCTCATCCTTTGGGCCCCGGCGGCGCCCCTGGAGGGAGGGTGGTGGCCGCCGCGTCGGCGCGAGAACCACGAGGTTTAGGGAGGCGCGTAGTGTAGGCCACGAACGCGGGCAGTGGGGACTTGAAGCCGGGTATGCCTGCAGAGCTGTGTCAGCACCGCGCCGGGCGCTGCCGGTGTCACAGGTTTATCGCATGCGAGTTTATCCTTAGTGTGTCAGTGTCGGGTCCCCTCTCTCTCCTCAGGGTTAGCCACCTAACAGCTGAACACCAGCCGTGCGCCGGGCAGTGTGCTGGCGCCGGGGCTGTAGAGGGAAGTGGGACCGGGGCGGGAGGTCAGGTCCGTGGGTGGATGCGGGGCAGGTTGGCACCCGGTGTTCAGTACTTTGTGTCCATTTTTCTCTTTCGTGTTGCAAAGAGAAGACAGGGCTTAGATGGGGGGGGGAATGTAGTGAGGAGGCCCCTACTCCTCTCCCTTCTTTTCGTCCAGAACGCTGCTTCTGGCCAAGATTTTGTCGAACAGAATTCTGGTTAAAAGGAGAGGCACGGGTGTGAAAACTACTTTGCTGGCGCTCCAGGGAGTGGAGAACCATTGGAGAGTTTAAGCAGGAGCTGCATCTGCATCTGTGGAAGACAGCTGGCTCAGCTTGCTGATTTTGGAATTGCTAGTAAACTGTCTCATCAGTACCTGATTTTTCCTCTACTTAGTGTACAGTTAGAATCAAGTCAGGAAATACTCGTCTGTTTAAAAGTTTTTTAGCTTGTAAAAAAACATGTACTATAAGTTTACCATTTATAAGTGTACAGTTTAGTGGTGTTAAGTATATTCACGTTGTTGTGTAATGGATGTCCGGAACTTTTTGGTCTTGAAAAACTGAAACTCTCTTCCCATTAAACAATTCCCCCTCCCCCTAGCCCCTGGCAACCACCATTCTTTTTGTCTCTGAACTTGACTAGTTACTCTAAGTATCTCATATAAGTGGAATCCTACAGTGTTTGTTCTTCTGTGTCTGTCTTATTTCACTGAGCATTATGTCCTGAGTTATTATTCCACTGAGTTCATCACCGTTGTAGCATGTGTTGGAATTTCCTTCCTTTTTAGGGCTGAACAATATTTCATTGTATGGATAGACATTTTCTTTATTCACTCATTTGTTGATGGGCATTTGGGTAGTTTCCAACTCTTGGCTATTGTGAAGAGCGCTGCTGTGAACCTGGGTGTACAAATATACCTTCAAGACCCTACTTCCAATTCTTTTGGGTATATATCCTATTGTGCAATTTTATATCCTTTCTTTTTGACACGTCACAGTAGTTGCAGTGCTTTGGGAAGACCCTAGATTGTTGGCAGCATGTGTTCTGAGCCTCATCATAACCTACAATGTAAGAGCTGGGATCTTACTTTTGTGATGGCACCATGTCTAGGCTTTACTTATGAAAGGCATGGAGGGAGTGCCATGGTGTGGCGCCACGTGAGAGCACTTTGGAGAGGTGCTAGCCCTGGCCCTGGGCAGAGCAGGGAAGTTTCCCAGAGCAAGGAAAGGGTGGTCCTGGAAGCCAGGGGAAGGGGGAGGGGTGCAGACCTGTGCACCTGCTCTTATCACTGTTCCCTGTTTTCTGCCTGCTCCCTCTCCTGGCTTCAGGTCTCTGCAGAGAAGTGCTTCCTGACCACCCACTTAAAACAGCGTTCCCAGGAGCTCTTGGTCCTTTACCCTCTCTTGTGCTCAGAATACTGACACACAGATGGTTTTCTGTTCTTATTTCCCTTGTCTTGAGTGTCAGCTCTGCCGGGGCAGAGGTTGTAGCTCTTTTGTTGGTGATGTTTACCTGGTGCTTGGAGACCAGAACCTGGCAGATAGTGGCACTCCTAAACGGGGTGAGGAGAGGAAAAGTGGTCCAGGCCAAGGGAGCAGCCCGGCAGGGTCGTGGCCGTCATAGGAGACCTGGGGGATGGGGGGCGGGGGGTGAAAGAGGTGAAGGACAGGCTTGCTGGGGGCAGTTTTATACTTTAGTAAGATGCACCGTCTGAAAATGGTGGGGAAGAGGTTGCCGGGACAGACTGGACGCACCAGCTGGCAGAAGCCGCTGTGAGGTGCGTCCTGCTCCCAGGAGGTGCTCACTGGGTGCAGGTTTGTCTTGCTCTTGAGCGTTGACACCCTGACCCACTCTAGCTGTTGACAGAAGAAACGTGCCTTCGTTCTGTGTTAACTGCAGCATCTCTTTCCTCCTTCCAGTTCTCCTTCAACATGTTTGACCACCCGATTCCCCGGGTCTTCCAGAACCGCTTCTCCACGCAGTACCGCTGCTTCTCCGTGTCCATGCTCGCGGGGCCTAATGACAGGTCAGATGTGGAGAAAGGAGGGAAGAGTATGTGCTGTTTTTATTTTGAATCGTAACCTTTCCTGCCCTAGGCCTGCAGTGCTCATAGTCCTTGGCAGCTCTCATTTTGCATGTGTGACGGAGGCTAGTTACCGTCAAGATGTCGTCAAGGTGTCCTGGCTAAGGGGTGCAGGGAGGGGTCCTAATTATGATTAGATTTATGGCTGATAGCCATTTGGTTTCACCAAATAAATTATAGCTAGTAAAACTTGTTGTGAACAATCATGAAATTCCAGCTGCCTCACAGGTATTGTTTAATACTTTCATTAAGCTATAACAGGAAGTGCACTTTGGCTTTTGTTCTATTGTTTTAATTTTTCATTTCTTAATATCTCCTAAATGTTCTTTCCACAGTAATTATGCCACCCTCAGCCCTCGACCAACTCAGTAAGTACTTTCTACCTGACTTGAGAACGGAGGTGATGTGAACGTGGGCGCTGGGACCAGGCACAGACCCCTCGCCGCCCAGGCAGAGGCATCTTTCGGCGAGGCTGGTTGGGAATTGTCCCTGGAGGGTGCTAGCTGGGCTGGGAGGCCAGGGCCAGTGGGTGCTCGGCTCTGGGTCCACTCCCCTGGCACCCCCACCCCACCCCGGGTCCTATTAGGACTAAAGGAAGGTGTGAGCACTGGTGCTCTTCACGCTGATGGGGCAGCCGATGCCCTTGGCTGGACACACTAAATTTTCCCCTAAAGGATGGTGGCAGCCCCCAAGAGGACGCCGCGCGCAGGTCTTTCATTTCCCCAAGCCTCTTGCCTCAGCTCCAGCCGCAGTTCTAACCCCTCTTCCCCAGGAGCTGCTCCCCTTGCCCCGTCACGCCTCTTACCAGGAGCAAGAAAGGCCCAGGGTTGGGAGATTGGCCATGTTTTTCCCCCTTTCCCCGACTCCCCACTCCCATGGGAGCAGCTCGGAGACCTCACACCCCTGGCCCCACTCCACCCGGACTAGGATGCCCAGACCATGGGCACAGTCATTGCCTTTTGAGACTTGGGGGTCTTTTTGGTGTGGGTTCTGAGGCAGGAGATGTGGTGGCTTCTGGGCCGGGAGGGTCCACGCTCTGTGTCGGGTGCACATTGGGCAGCTCGGTAAGGGCCCGGTGCCAGCTCTGGTGTGGCTCCAGCTTGGGCTCTGCACCTTGCCCAGCCTGACTCCAGGCTAGTGACTGGGCCTTTCTGGACCTTGGTGTCCTCACCTTTAAATGGGGGCATGACGCCATCTGTGGGGACTGCTCTGCGGCAGGAGTGCCTCCTGGATGGTACCTGTGGTGTGTGTGTAAACAGCCAGGGCCCTGTGGCACCAGGCAGGGGCAGGAGGTGGCCCTTAGCCAGCAGGGCCTAACTGACGGCAGCAGTGGCTGCACCCGCAGAGGGAGGCCTTTAGCTCTGCCAGAGTGTGGGTAGAGCAGGGGGCACAGCCCTCAGGCAGGCCCCTGTCGTCCCCTCTGTCGTCCCAGAGCGGGGAGCAGGGCCCTGAGAGTCTGCCTCATGGGTGGAGCTGACCCAGGACTAAGACCAGGTGTGTTGGCATGTGGGTATGAGAGGAGACTGGGGGATTGGGACAGTGGGGCTTAGTTCAGTGCTGTGCAGACCTCGTAAGTCATGGAAGGAGCTGTCCAGATGAGATCTCACGGGGAGTCCTGGTTTGTAAAAAGGGTCGCTGCTCAGGGCGGAGGAGGTGAGGGTGTGTGGAAGACTCGGACTCCCCAAGGCACTTCTCTAAATAAAAAAAATGCAGTTTGAAAACTACTGGACTGAGGAACATGGGGGTCTCTTCCAATGGCAAGAATCTCGGACCCTTGGTTGGAGCCTGATCAATCCATTCACCCTGACCCACCTCAGTCCACTCCACGGCTCCACAGCCGGGAGGTGCCCTGGTGACGGAGGGCCTGGCGTCCAGGCCCTTGGCCACCACTGCCAGTATCCCAGTCACCCTTGGTGATGGGGGGATAGCCTCCCACCCAGACTCATTATCCAATTTGCTTCCTCAAATTTTTCGGGAGATCCCAAATGGAGTCTACCGTACCTCCTGCCACTGAGTCAACTTTTGTTGCCACGTTTGCCTAAATCTACAGGCTAAAGTTGGTCTCAGTGGTCAAGCCCCAGACCTGGGCCAGCGGCCTAGGTTGACCCCCAGCATGGCCATTCCTGGGCTGTGTGACCCTAGGGCACGTTGCCAGACCTGTGTGCCTTAGTCCCCCATAGATAAAGGGGCGAGGACAGTACCCACCTCACTGTCCCGTGAAGGCTGAGCAAGGGCCTGGCACAAGGCAACACGGTCCTGTCGGTCTGTCCCGGACCGCTCCCCCAGGTTACTGACTCTCCTGGGTCCTCCTGCCTTGCAGCGCCAGCCCCTCCTTTCTGCGCCCCCTGCACTCCTGAGTCAGCAGGCCTCCAAGCCCACACATGGCCCCCACCTCAGGACCCCTGGCAGGAGGGGACACACTGGGTCCCTGCTGCAAGCCCACACTGCTGACCGGTCCTGCCCTCCTGCTCCCCCCCAACTGCTTGCACACCCGGTCCCTGTGCCCAGTCTCGCCTGTTTGCCAGCAGTTCCTGAACCAGCCTGGCTCCCCTCCCTCTATGCCTTTGCTTGGGCTGCTTTCTCTGCCTGGACTTCCTCCCCTGGAGGACATCCCCCAGCATCTATCCTGGCTGCGCTGCCTCCGGCCCCACCCTTCCCCGGCACGAGCATCTGGGCATGCTCTGGTCTTCTAACTGGAAACCTCTGAAGGAGGGATTTTGCTCAGCACCTGGTTGGCACTTAAACTGTTCGTGAATAAACGAACACGTCACTTTTTAAAAGTGGGATTTCCGACATTCAAAAGTATAAGCTGGTGCTGCGTTCCTGACTCAGCGAACGTTCCTGAGGTCTGGCAGGAGTGCGGGGTCTGCTGGGTGGTTAGACACCCAGGGGCTCAGTACCATGTAGGTCCCAGTGCCTGCTTGGGGAGGGAGGCACTTCCCCGGGGAGGGTCTGGGGACAGGGTTTCTCTCCCTGGAAGAAGCCGAGCCTCATGCCTTGCTCTTCTTTTCAGGCCGACTTAACATCACCTACCCCATGCTGTTCAAACTGACCAACAAGAACTCGGACCGCATGACGCACTGTGGCGTGCTGGAGTTTGTGGCTGATGAGGGCATCTGCTACCTCCCGCACTGGGTGAGTGGCCCCTGGCTGCCACGTGGGGTGGCAGGGACACCCTCCGCCTGTGCACAGTCCTGCCCCCGCAGCAGAGGGACGCGCCTCGCCGCAAACATCACATGCGGCTTGGACACGGTGTGCCCGGAGCTAGGGATGGCTGCTCACCTGGTGGCCTGGAACCCACAGCCATGCTGTTTTTAACTGCCATTTTCTGTGTCAGGCTTTTTTTAAAACCATGGAGCAGGAGTATTTTTCATGTGGTCTTGAGTACAGAGTTTTAGATTTTTATAAGTTTTCTCACCTCTTTAGTAGTTTGTCTGCCCAGTTCTGTTACTGTGTGTGTGTGTGTGTGTGTAGACACTTGTCTGTACCTGAGTCTGTCTAAAGCACTCAGCCTCATTGCCATGGGAATGAAGGCTCTCTGCACTTAGGCTAGTCCGATGCCATCCATGTCCAGAGGCAGGCGCGCCTGCACTGTAGGGTGGGGCCTGCAGCAGCCGGAAGTCTGCAGGGGCGGGGCTGGGGGGGCCCAGGCCCCACCACCCCCAGTGTGAGAGCCCCACGGCTGCCCTGCTCCATCCTGGGCCTGGACGTGTCCCTTTGACCTTAAGCACTGTCTTCTGTGACAGCTGGCCACAGTCAGTGTTGTAAGTACTTCGAAGGTGCCTGAGGGCCCTTGTCTTTAGAAGGTCTTATGCGGAAACCCAGTGTTCTAGAAGGTGTAGGGAGGAGGGTCTCCAGGCAAAGGCTGGCTTGGCTCTTTCCTTCCCTCCCCCCTCAGCCCAGCCCCCACTCTCCCAGCTCTGGCACGCTCAGCATTGGGAAACCCACAGAGGGGACTTTGTGTCCTTCTCTTCATACTCATTTATGTCGGGGTGCTCAGAGACCCCTCAGTCTGCGGGCAGAGTTGGGAACGCACCCCAAAGCCTCCCTGCCGCTAGGGAGATGCTCTGAAGAGCGTCCCATCTCTCCTGCACAGCCAAGGGTCCCCGCCGCAGCAATGGCTAACCTTCTAAAGGAGTGGCCTTAACTCATATTTTGAGATTAAATATGAATAGAAGTTTGAAGGTTCCTCCTCTCCTGCAGTGGTGACCTTGCCCTTGCCCATTTCCCCTGGGCCATTGTCCCTCCTGAGCCTGGGTCCTTCCTGAGTGCTAAGCCCAGCTGGTGTCCTGTGCTGCTTCCTTGACCACAGGGGAACTCTTAGTCACTCCTCAAAGCCCAGACCCAACCCGGTTCCCTGCTCACGTGCCCGCACCTCGCGTCACAGGCACCAGGCCTTGTCCCACTATCTGTGGAGCGCCATGGGTGGCTGAAGTGTTGGGCAGTGTAAGCTTCCCCAGGCCCCTCTGTGGCCCGTCCTTAGTGAAAGAGAAGGGGGGACACTGGGGGACACTGTTCCTGTAAGGCTTTTCCTCCAACCTGCAGATTTGGAGTTTGGCTGGACCCGTGTCCAGGCTCTCAGACCACTTTGGGCCAGAAAGCTAATTGGATCCTTTTGCCTGGAAACATCCCATCCCCGGGGAAGCCTCTGTAGGTAGCATGGAGCTGCCTGCCATCCTCTTCCTGGGCTGGCCTTGCAGCTCTTGCCAGGAGCAGGTGGTGCCTGGGATTTCCCAGCTGCTGCTGCAGAGCCGGCTCGAGGGTCTCCCAACCCCAGTGAGTGTTTGAGCAGGTGCTTTCTTTCTGTCAGCTGAGTGGCAGGCTCCATCCCACCCAGAACTCCAGGCAGCCCTGGTGGATGGGCAGGGAGCAGGCGTTGGTGGATGGACGAGGTCAGCTATGACCTGAAAGCCGTGGAACCTGGGTGGGTGCGTGGAGCTCCCCACGTGGCCCTTGCTAGCTGTGTACGTTTGAAGCTTTTTTTAAGAAGGTTTGAAATAAGAAAAGCAAAAAAACATTCCAGGATGCGCAGGGGTGCTCATTTCTCGGATCCCGAGCTTCAGGTCCTTGCTAGGTCCTGGCTCCCTGTGCCCCAGGACCTCGGGCCCATGTTTGTCTCTCTGTCTCATTTCTCATCCGACCTCTACCTGGTAGGGTGGCTCCACAGATGCTCAAGGCCTAGGCTGGAGCAGACACCCAAGGCCTAGGCTGTGGGCTGTCCCTGGCAAGGCCAGCCTGCCTGGGGCTGTCATCCTCCTGCCTCCAGTGTAGCCCAGCTGGCCCTGGGGCCTTGGGAGTCAGGTGAAGTTGCGGGAGTGGGGGTGGGGGGAGGTGTCCCTGTGGAAATGCTCCGGCCCTGGGAGGCCTAAAGCTGGTGGATGAGCCCGCACCTGGCACCCTTCCAGCAAGTGGTTTCTTCAGGCGTTCCCACTGTGGTGGCCCCGGCCGCACCCCTACTGCCTCCTGTCTTCTTCCCCTTCCAGATGATGCAGAACCTGCTGCTGGAGGAGGGGGGCCTGGTTCAGGTAGAGAGCGTCAACCTGCAGGTAGCCACGTACTCCAAGTTCCAGCCCCAGAGCCCCGACTTCCTGGACATCACCAACCCCAAGGCTGTGTATCCTTCTGAAGTGGAACGTGTTCCTCTGAGCTGGGGAGGGCTGTGCCAGCTGGTGGCGGGTGACAGTGAGCCCTTGGTTGGGTCTGTGCCTGCTTTGGGGACCACACACTTGTCGTGATTGACATTGTGACATGAGAACAATGGCGTGGGGCCAGCCCGTCTACATGGCTCAGGGGCCTCATGAGCATGCTGAGCTCTCTCTGGATGCTTCCCGGAGGGCAGGTGGAGCCCTTCTCTGGGTGGCCGATGACGCTGGCAAAAAGCCCAGTGTGTTCTGGTCGGAGGGCAGCTCGTCTGCCTCTCAGCTCCCCTGTGCTCAGGCATGGGGAGCCCTGTCTTAGTACGTTTTCTGTCTCTCAGCAGAGGAAAGCAAAGGCATCAGATCTTAGTGATTTTTTTGTGTGTTCTCTGAATGTAAGCCAGCCGTGTGTGTGGTCACTCCACCTATTTATTGTTAAAAAGGCATGCTTGTAAAAAACTCAGTTGAACAACACAGATTGTTTTTAATAAAAAAAAGCTACTTCCACCCTCTCCACCTGCACCCTGTCCCCAGCCAGAGCCAGGAGCACGCTGCTGCTGCTGGCCATGTCCCAGATGCCACTTGACTGTGTGGAGGCCTCCGCTGGCCGTGTCTGTGGACGGGCATGTCGAGCCCCCTGTGTTGGGCATACAGGGTACTGGGCGCTCTGCTCACAGCAGGTGTGGACGGTGCCCATGCCCGGGACTGGGGCCTGCCGGCCTCTGCACTGCAGCCCCTTGTATGTTCTCCGGTATGGAGTCCTTTTGCTTGTGCTGGAGCACACACATACCAGGTTGCTTTCAGAGACAGTGTCTCTTGGCACAGTTACTCGTGACTGCAGAGAAAGGGTGCCCCTTCCATGGGACGCGGTGCGCCAGGCTCTGCTCAGGGTCTGAGTCCAGGCAGTGCAGAGCTGGCTCCGCCCTCGGGCCCTGGGGGCCACGTCCAGCAGCTCAGGGTCACCAGGAGGAGTCGAGGGAAGGGCACCCCTGCAGCTGGCATTGCACACAGGGGGGCAAAGAGGGCGTGTACCCCAGACTCTTCACGAAGCTGCCAGCAGCCTGGGAGGCCCTTTGACAAAGAGAAGTGAATGTAGACACGGGCTCCTCTGCCCTCAGCTTCTCACCCAGGTGTGCTGCGTCTCAGTGGCACATCTGGAGCCATGTTTTGTGTTTGACCTTTGTATTTAAAACAATTCTGTAAATTGACGAGGATGACATGATTAAAATAATCCATTTGATTGGGCATTATTCCCTTGTCTGGGCATTTGGGTTACTCAGTTTTTAAGAACTTATTATTATTTACTATCATAAAAAGGGCTTACAGGCTACTTTTTGTTTAAAATTTTTATTATTAAATATTTTTATTTGAAACATACCACTAAATATGGGTTATCACCCAGAAGATAGAAACAACAAAAGTGTAAATGAAAACATCTTTGCTTTGGGGGACTTTTGAGGGGACTTATCTGTTTTTCAATTTTTTTTCCCCCCTGTGCTCCCATAGGATTTTTAAAATCAACTTGTTGAGGTGTAATTTACATGCAGTAAAACGTACACTTGAGCGAGTTTGACAGATGCATCCCCTGTGTATTCAGAGCTTGGCCGTCCTCCCAGAAGGGCCTTTGTGCCCCTTTATGCCCATCCTCAGCCAACCCTCAGCCCCAACAGCCTCGGCTGCCTCCCACCTCAGAAATCTGCCTTTCTCGGGGTTTGGCGGGGGTCTCACTGCTCTGTGGCTGGTTCTTCCCCAGAGTGAGGTTCACCCCATTACCGTGTGTTAGAGCTGCTACCTTCTCATTGCTGAGTAATGGCCACGTGTCTTTGAGCCCCAGCTGGGCACATGTTTGTCCGTTACACAGTGTGACCCAATCCTCTAAATGCCTTGTGGAAACTTGTTTCAGATTTGAGGGCTCCATTTTGCTATGTTACCTTGACAGTGTGTGTCTGCAGGTTAGAAAACGCATTGAGAAACTTTGCGTGTCTGACCACCGGGGATGTGATTGCCATCAACTACAATGAGAAGGTGAGTGTCTCAGCCTTTCAGATGCCGGGGCCCTCACAGCTGTGAACAGGAGCCTATGCGCTCTCTCTCTCACACACAGGATCAGACGCCAGTTACTCCCCGGTGTCATGTAGGGATCCATCGTGTTCTCTGACAGTTTCCTTCTGTTTGAAGCATCCGATACTAAGAATCCTACTGTTCAATTTTGTGGATTTTGAAACACACTTTTATATTTTTTGGTAAACTAATAATCTTGTTCCCTTTACCTTCGTGGGGACGTTTTAGGTATCGTCTAACTTAGCTGAATACGTAAACTTTTCTTTATTTATTTATTTTTTTTTGGCTTCATTGGGTCTTCATTGCTGGGCGCGGGCTTTCTCTAGTTGCGGCGAGCAGGGGCTACTCTTTGTTGCGGTGTGCTTGCTGCTCATTGTGGTGGCTTCTCTTGTTGCAGAGCATGGGCTTAGTTGCTCCGCGGCATGTGGGATCTTCCTGGACCAGGGCTCAAACTCGTGTCCCCTGCATTGACAGGCAGATTCTTAACCTCTGTGCCACCAGGGAATCCCAAGTTTCCTTGATTAATTACAGGCAGCCTTAATGTCATTGTTCTTAAAATATTAAGGCAGTAAAAAATGCTGAAACAAAAATTGATGATGAAAGATATCGTTGACCTTTTTGCACTGAAAGGGAAGGTGAGTTACTCAGGTATACATACAATTGAAATGCACGTCTGGGCTTCTGCTTTTGGAAGTACGGAAGACTAGACGCTCTGAAGGGCCCTTCTGAGAAGACTCAGCAGGCGTGTGCTGAGGGCAAATGACCACATCAGTGCATGGTGGAAGGTCTGGATCAAGGCATCCACATGAAACTGGGGCCCTTAAAGGGGCCAAAATAGATGCAGAGGTGGGTGCTGTCCTCATCCCAGGCTTTCTGAAAACAGCACCCCCAGTTTTGTTGAGCCCTCAGGGTTGCTATAGATTGAACCAGCAAACAGGAACTCCTTATAAGACCACCAGACACCCAAAGCAAAGACAGCAAAAGCAGATTTAGGCCTTTAAGAAATCACAATTGGGACCTTCAGGTGCAAAGATAAAATAACTGTGTAAAAAATGTTCAAAAAAATTTTTTAATGGAATCATAAAATTTAGCAAGCAGCAAAAGTCTATCCAAAATATCCAGGATTATTTGAAAAGCAGTCAGAGGGTTAAACAACAGCCAACAAAGGATTAGCGAAGGGGAAGTTGAATCTGCAGGAGTGACTTAGGTGTCTGCACAGAGAAGCACGGCAGCAACGTGAGCAGCTGAGGTTTGGGAGATCCTGAGAAAACCAAACGTGCCCAGTGAAAACCCCAGTGGGAGAGAACGGAGGGCAGAACTACTGTGAGGAGATGAGTGGAGTTGTTCCAGAATTGGCCTACAGCCCACGCTTACAGGGAGTTTAGTGTCCACCAGGCCGGGTAGTTACAGGTGCCAAGCACCAGACATGAAGAGATGAGCAGAGAAGATCCAGCACTTAGAGAAGAACAGCACATGGCAGGCCTGTCAATAGCAAACATTGCCTCCCCCCGCGGCCGAGGAGCTCCAGAGGCTGCAAGAAAGTAACTGTCGTCAAACCTTCTTTAAAGAATAGGGTAAAATCAAAATGTATTCAGATAAAATCTGAGAGAATTTATTTACCAGTGAAACTTCACAAGCATGTGCTTTAGGAATAAGCATTAGCCTAGAAGGAAAGAGTAAGGTGTGGGAAGAACCAGTAAACCAGCAAATGTGAGGTAAATTGTGGTAAACATTGCCATTTAAATCCATAACAGTGTTTAATAAATGCAGTTTAAAAGATGGCACCTGAAACACTGGAAAAGAATAAGTCTTGAGGGTTATTTAGAATTCAGGTGTTCTCTACACTTCAGTAAAGGTAAATCAGTAAAAATACATGTTGAATGTGTAAAAGCTTAAGATTACTGTTTTAGATACAGCATGACAGCACCTAGTATACCATAAATATCACAAAAATCCTTAGCCTTAACTGCGTGCAACATAGCCTAGTATTTCTACTGTACTGTGTTCCAGTATTTTTCTTTTCTAGTTCTGGTTGCAGCGTAGTTGGTTTTATGACTCACTAGTTAGCTGCGGCCTGCAGTTTGAAAATACGCTGACTGGTAAAGGTGACCACATGCCCAGGAGCCACAGACACGGATATTCATGCCGCCTTGTCCGTGGCAGCAGAACCACTGGACGCAGCCCGTGTTGTGTGGAGAGGTGGTGGGGCATCCACACAGCGACACACATTCATTTCTATTAGTCACTAGTGAGTAAACGTAAAGCCAGACGGGGGACATCAAGCCTTCTCACTGTACTTGGGGGACCATCTCCCTCATATTCAGTTTTTTCAATGGTGGGACTGTCCCAACCATTCATTATAAAAGCAAGACATACTCTAGGTAGAGAGAAAGAACCTAAAACAATGCAGGAAAAAGTCCATTCTGCCACCTTTAGTTCCTGTCCTTTTGACTTTGTGTGTGTTTTACATGCATGAGATCATCCTCGACACACAGCAGCATAACTGGTTTTCAGCATCTTTTCCTGAATGCTGGCTGCCTGGGATCCCACGTGAATACACCCCACTCATGTAACCATTCTAGTGATGGGCGTCTTCAGCCTACGCTGCCATGAGCAGTGCTGGAGCAGGCGTTCTTAGAGCACTTTCTCTTTCAGTATTTAGCTAGTTATTTACTTAGGGTTAATTCTTAGAAGTGAACTTTCCTGGGGTAAACACTGAATCTTTTGCAATTTGCTGCATAACTGCCTTGTCTGATTTGAATCGCTTATGAGAGGTGGTCAGCTAAGTGACAGGCATCAAGGCAGCCACCCACAGCTGCTTTTCCACAGCAAGAGGTGTGGCTGGGGAGGGTGTCGTGGAGGTGAATGACGTGTGTGTGCAGGAGCCGGGTAGGGGGCTGCAGCGACACATGTGATGGATGGGCCCAGTGCTGCCACAAAACTGACTGATTTCTCTCTCCCCAGATCTATGAGCTGCGGGTGATGGAGACTAAGCCTGACAGGGCTGTGTCCATCATCGAGTGTGACATGAACGTGAGTGGCCGCGGGAGGAAGGGCGGCTGGGGGCCCTAGGCAGGTGTCATGCAACCCCTGGGATTCTTTGGGGGAACGGGGAGGAAGATGGTGCCGGAACATTGTGAGGAGGCCGCTGACCTTGTGATTGGTGGCAGGGTTGCTGCTGGTTCTGAGATGGCTAGATCCATCAGCATCTCAGCCCTGCGAGGGGCTGAGTCTTCTCGGAGGCTGAGGAAGGTTGCTCAGCTCCGAGTAGTGGGCACAACAGCCCAGCGTGCTGGGTCTTCAGGGAAGGATGCCCAGCAGAAGGGTTCCGTTCCATCTGGGTCTGTTTAGAGGAGTGGTTGCCGGGGTCCAGGGCAGTGAGGTTGCCTGGAGGGAGAGGGTGTGGTTATGAAAGGGCAGCAGGAGGGGTCCCTGTGGTAATTGAACTGCTCAGGATCTTGACCCGGGGGTTGGGGGGAGGGGGTGCACTGACCTGCAGTGATGACAAATTGTGAGAACAAAACACAAACCCGCGTGTGCGTGTAAACTGGGGATGTCTGGACGAGGGCTGGGTTGTCTGCCGATGTTCTGCTGTGATTTTGTAAAACGTGACCATTGGGGAAATGGGCGGACTGTACAAGACCCCTTCTGTATCGGCTCCAACAACTGCACGTGGACCCACAGTTGTCCCAACTTAGAACAGAAAAGCCACGGAGGCTGAGTGTGGCCCTGTCTCATCATGCTTTCTTCTTGGGGACACAGGTGGACTTCGATGCTCCACTGGGCTACAAGGAGCCGGAGAGACAAGCCCAGCATGAGGAGGCAGCCGTAAGTCGCTCCTCCGCGTCCCTCCCGAGCTCTGCATAGCTCCCCACCGCCAGTATTGGTCTTTGGAGCGCATCCCAGTGTCTTGGCCTCCCGGCGGTGTTTGGCCTCCACTGGTACCGAGGCAGCCACGTTCTGCTTCCCTCCCAGCCCCGCTCCCGGGGCCCAGTGTGTACCAGCTGTTGGGGTGCGGGCACAGCAGGAGCAGTGAGGGAGCCCAAGGGAAGAGCTGGGGGCCCCACTGAGAAGCTCATCCCCATTTTTCTGTCCCTTCCAGGAAGGCGAAGCTGACCACAGCAGCTATGCTGGGGAGCTGGGCTTCCGCGTGAGTGCCGCCATGCAACTGTCTGTCCTCCTGCCATGTTTGTGACACCCTGGGAACCTCAGCTGGGAGCAGGCCTGGGGGACCCCGCACACGTGTACCCAGCGCCTTCTCAGTTTCCAAACCCTTTTCCATCCACTTTCTCCTGGATCCTCCCAACAACTGCCAGGCAGCCCCAACTTCTTTTAAAAATTTATAGCCTACCGGAGAGCTGAACTAGTACAACAGACACGTATACTCTTCACGTAGATTCACCAGATGTGATCACTCTTGCTTTCTCTCTAAGCCGTGTCCTGCACTGTTGGAAAGTCAGTTGCATGTTGACGCTCCGGCACTGCTGTCCTTCCTGGAAACGGAGAGGGGCCGGTGGGCATGGCTCAACCTACTGCCGGGAGGCAGGTCTGCAGAGCTGAGCCGTGGGCCCAGCTGGACCTGTCACCCCTCCTTGGCAGCTGGCGTCCGGGGGTTGAGGCAGGTGGAGGCACCGTCCTTGGGCCAGGAAGCTCCCCTCAGCTCCCGGCAACCCCCAGAGGGCGTGGGTGCTGCAGTCCCGAGGTGGTTCTCTCCTACCCTTGGGGCTTAGCTCATGGCCCCCCTGCCTGCTTGTCTAGGCCTTCTCCGGCTCCGGGAATAGACTGGACGGGAAGAAGAAGGGTGTAGAGCCCAGCCCCTCCCCAATCAAGCCCGGAGACATCAAGAGGTGGGTCTGCCCTGGCTCTGCTCCACCCGACCCAGGCCCCACACTGGGGCAGCCTCACTCAGCTCTGTGGGGGTGTGGGTGCCCCGCCGCCCTCCTCGGTGGGCTGGAACACAGCGTGGCAGAAGTGCTTCGGTGCCCCCCCATCATTGCCAGCCTTCTCCCCAAGACCCCCACAGTCCAGCCCCACCGGCCCCTGATTGGATCTCTCTCCTACTTCTGACCTTTCTGGTTCCGACTTAGTAATATGCCCATTTTCCTCCTTTGTGACTTCAAATAACTGATCCACTTCCCTCAGGAGGAGGCAGGAGCTGCCTCACTTAGTTGTATTTGTATTGTTTGGTCCAGGGACTCTCAGCAGAGTCCCTCCTCTGGTGGCCTGCATGGGTGTGGCAGGGATGATGAGATCTGTCCCCTGTTGACCATGTGAGAGCACACGGAGAATGCCAGAAACGGGTTTGCACGCAGCCTCTTAGGGAGTGAAGTGAGTTCAGTGCATGTGTAGCCCTTGCAGGGGGGCATGTGAGGCTGAAGGACACAGATGGTGAGGCCCTGAGCCTGCAGACCCTGCCCCAGCTGCCTTCCGTTCCCTCCTGGGGGGGTGCTAGGGGCCACCCGTGGGCTGGCCTGAGGCTGGGGGGTGGTGGGTACAGCCACGGACCAGATGGTCACAAATGGATTTTAGTCTCTTCTCCTCACACTAACGTTTCTTCTGCTCTGTCTTCTTTATAGAGGAATTCCCAACTATGAATTTAAACTTGGTAAGATCACGTTCATCAGAAATTCACGTCCACTGGTCAAAAAGGTTGAAGAGGTGAGTATGTTTCATGGGTCATGACAAGTTTCATTGGCTACTGGTGACTGAGGAGAGTCTTTCCATTCTGAATGAGGGTGTTTCTGTTATATTTTTCTCTGTTCTGGGGCCCCTCCTCTCCCCAGTGGTCCAACTGTCGAGACTGTGAGGGCTCTGGTGTCCCCTTGCGGCAGTGACCAGCAAGGTTTCAGCTCCCTGAGCCCTTGCTGGGTGTCAGGCCCCAGGCCATGTGCTATATACTGAAATATTTAATCCCCAGGACAGTCTCCTGGGGCAGCTGCTGTGATTGTTTGCATTTCCCAGGAGTGAGCCTGAGAGTGCATGAAGGTCAGGGGCAGAGCTCCTGGCCACTGCACGGCCATCTCAGTGCCTCCGCACTCCAGAAACGGCCTTCTGCGGCCTGGGGGGCAGGGAGGGGAGCTTCCGTCTTGTGGGCACTTCTCCCAGGTGCTGGAAACTTGCTCGAAAGACCTGGCACAGCCTGCCATTAGACCGCCCACGCTGGCAGCTGTAACTCTGTTGGTGGTTCTAGAACACCCCACCTAAAATCCTCGCTCTCCTGGTTGCTTTTCTCGATGCTCGGTCCCTCAGGGACCAAGAGGGGGTGGTTCAGAGACTCACAGCCCCTCTTGGCTTTAACGTTCCTCAAGTTGACACTGTGTTGGCACCTTTCCAGTCTCAGGAGCTGACGTGGTCCCCACCAGGCCTTTGCTTGCCCCCCAGCCTGTCTGCTGGCTCAGGCCTGTGTCCTTGGGCCCCCTCGTCCTTGATTGTTGCAGGGATGGGGAGGCTGGGGTGTCCGTGAATAGATGTCCAGGGAGAGATGTGTGACTGAGGTGGGCCTTCAGGTGCGCTCACGCTGCCTGTACTGGGGCACAGGTGACAAGGTGACGGTGACAATGAGGCAGAGTTCTGGGAGCCCCGGAGCAGGAGGCCAAGGGCACCTGACTTGATAGACCATGGAAAGCCATGTCCCGTCCCAAGCTGGCTGTGGGGCAGCCAGGGGGCAGGACCTGGGGTGAAGGTTGAGCATCTGTCCCAGAGCACTTGGCCTCACCCCCAGGAGAAGGGATGGCATCACAGAGTCCCCAGACAGCCCTCAGCACGGCGGTAACAGTCCGCCACGCTTGGCGTCCCCTCCCTACTTGGCTCCCACACACTGGCAGCGGGTGGGCTGGCTGCAGCTGGAGGAGCTTTCTCTGGCCAGTCGAGCCCAGGCAAGGCCCCAGCCTGCTCACCCCAGAGTGAAGGCCAGAGGCAGGTTTCCAGTACCAACACCCCAGTCATGGGAGATCAGAGACACCAGAGGGGCAAGAACCACCAGGGAAATAATTGCTCCAAACAGAGGGGCCCACGCCCCGTTGGCAGGTCAGAAGGGGCCACTGAGCATCCAGCGCAGTGGATGGAAACAACTCCAAATTGGGGCAAAGGAAAGACGCTAAAGTCTCCAGGAGGTGGAGATTCTACCACGGGTCACAAATGGCACCATCTTAGCCAGACACAAGCCAGGACATAGTGGAGCAGGGTCCTCAGAATTCTTTGCCCAATTATATGAGCTGAATTGTGTCCCCCAAATTCCTGTGTTGAAGCCCTAACCCCAGTACCTCAAAATGTGATTGTATTTGGAGATAAGGCCTTTACAGAAGTGTGTTAAAAGGAGGGCACTAAGATGGGCCACGTTCCCCTCTGAGGAGATGTGGACACAGAGGAAAGGCCTGAGGACACAGCGAGAAGGCAGCCCCTGCAGGCCCCGGAGAGGGGCCTCAGGAGAGACCACACTGCCGGCACCTGGATCTCTGGCTCCGAGCCTCCAGGCTGTGAGGAGGTGAATGTCTCCCCAGGCCCCCAGCTTGTGGTGATTTGGTCCGGTGGTCCCAGCAATCTAACACCAACCACCCTGTCAGTGAGCCGTATTAGAGGAGAGGTAGGTATTCTCAGTCCCTGAAGATCTCTTCACGCACCCTTTCTCAGGAAGCTACTGAAGACATACCCACTGAATAGAAGGAATAAGAAGTCAGAAAATCCAAAAAAAAAAAAAGAAGTCAGAAAGCCTTAGACCCAGGAAGCAAGGCATCCCCACAGCAATGTGCAGCCCTGGGGCAGCAGCCCATCCAGGTGTGACAGACCAAAGTTCCCAGAAGACACACCTTCCTCAAGCGGGTGAAGTGTTCACAAGAGAAAAAGCAGGCTCCGGTGTTGACAGGACAGACGGAGGGCGCTGATGGAAGGGAAGGCTGCCTGGCTCAGCCACGACTCACCTTTGCGTGGTCACCACCATGTGAACCTTGTATGGGCCCCACTGGAAACACCAGCTGCATTAGGCGTGGGCCGGGTGCGGGGGGAGGGTGTGCTGGGGAGCTCGGGATCCTCTTCCACAGACAACGCTTCCCCTGACTAGCAGCAAAGCTCGTGGAAAGATGCCTGCTGTTTTCGAGGGTTCAGAAAAAACAAGCCGTCTTTCTGCTGGTGGGAGGATAGTTTGGTAGAGTGAGAGCTGCTAAGTCACCATTTTAAAAAGCCTCAAAAATAAGAGCAGCCTTCTAACGAGGAGTTCAACCTCTAGGGAAAATCAAAGTTGTGTGTAGAGACATTCAGCTGCCTGCCAGGGCAGCTTGAATACTGCAGACTTGGAAGTAACAGCTGATGGCAGAACTGCCTGTCCACGGAATGGAATTAGAGGGAACGAGAGCAGCGCACTGCCTTGAGATTGGGGAATTAAGTAGGAAAATAGTTTATGTAAGCATATACAGAACAGTGACTGGAAATGTTCTTTGGCGTGGTTTTTCTTTTAGGAGGTGTATTTTGTATTTTTTACATTGAAAATGTAATACCTTTGCAAAAGGATATATACTCAACCTGAGAAAAAAGGCTATGGTAGACAGAGTTGTGATTCCATGGTTTTGTTTTCAATTCAGTAGATTATAACTTGCATTTCTATTTCAAAGACATTTCTTATTATGAATGTGGGAGTAAGGAAAATGGGCAGATGGTACATGAGTCAACAGAATAAAGCATTTCTTATTAAACTTCCAAGGAGTTTCTGAAAATGGTATTTTCTCTTCACACTCAGGATGAAGCTGGAGGCAGATTCGTCGCTTTCTCTGGAGAAGGACAGTCTCTGCGTAAAAAGGGAAGAAAGCCATAGGTTGGGACCGTTGGCTGATTGGAAAATAAAATAATTGCAACATGCTGGCTTTTAGTTACTGGCTCTGACAGGGACACTCTGTCACTTTAGGTCTGTTTAGAGTTACCTAAGAATTACCAGGTTTCACCTGCAAGTGGACAGCAGGACAGCAGTTTGTGTACGTGATTTGGGGAAAGAGGAGGCCGTCTCTGAGATCCCTTACTCACGCTCCTTGCTTTCAGCCCTCGGGGCATGCCCACAGCCTCAGCTGGAGCAGAGTTCCCTGATTCCTGCTAAAAACCAGTGAAGGGATTGAATTGCTCTAAGTTGTGGTGGTCTTTCTCTTTTTTTCATTTATCTTTTCTTTCTCCAGGTCATAGCTTAGCTGTTGCCTTTGACCTGGAAAAAAGTGGTTTAAACAGATAAGTGCTCTATAAATAGTGGTCATCCCATTACTCTGGCTGGAATTTAAGTATTTGAGGAAGGGTGTTTCCATTTTTATTTTACATATTGATTTTTTTCCCCCCAAGAAACCATTCCTCAGAAGGAAAACTCGACCTGAAAGCATTTCTAACTTTGATTTCATTTGGAAATAACTGGCTCCTTAATGAATCTGTTCTACTGTAAAACAACTTTGTGGTGAAGCACAAATGTGACTATTAGAATAAATGAAAGCTAAAGATACGTTCTTTCTCCTTTCCTACCCCCCACTCCCAGTTTTAATGTATTAAATTTTCCAAAGTTCTGCTGGCCTGTCTTTATTTTTTTTACTAGTATTAATTTAGTTTCAGGTCTTCAATTTCTATAATATGAGCTCTTTCGACATGTTAATTCAATTATTTTCCTCTCTTTGAAAACAATTCTAAATCAAGAATTTCAAATAAAAACAGGCAGTGACTAAAACCTGAATTGCCTCTAAGTGTTTGATCAGGTTCCAACATGGATTGACAGTTGGGCAGGAGGAAGGCCTGCTGGCAGGGGCCCCTCGTTCCACCCTGCCCTTAGGAAAGCGCTCCTCTGGGGGCTTCTGGGGAGCGTAGGGAGAAACGAGGCTCTCTGACCCCTGGGGTGGGGGTGGTCGGGCCCAGCAGGGGCTCCCCTTGTTCCTGTTGTAGGCCAAGGGGTCCATCTCTGGACATGGCTCCCCTCAACACTCAGGAGATGATCCCCTGCAAGACACCAGCCCAGGGTTCACCCGCATGTCCTCAGAGAATGAGCACCAAAGGTCATCATGATGACCAGGGCTGGGCCCTGTGGCCCAAACCCACACCCATGGCAATGGAAGTGGTTCTGGAAGGCATGGGCACTCTGTAACCTACCTGGCCCTCCACTTCAGGAGTCTTAGTCGCTGACAGAAGTAGACACCCTCCTTGGTGGGTGGGCAGCCTTGTTTGCGGATCACATTGGCTACCACATTCAATTACATGATGAATGTTACGTAGTGTGCTGGTCCTTGGTTTCTGTCTTCCCTGAGCCACACCCACAGTGTATACAAGGAAAGCACTCCCTGCTTGGGCCAGGGGTGGACCCTGCTGGTGGGTCTTCTGGTGACACGGTGGGGTGCCACTTGTAGGCCTGTACCCTGGCCTGCATCCTTCCTCTCAGGCAGCATCTTCTCCAAGCTTGGTCTGTGACCCAGCGTGGCAGGACTCCTAGTGAAATTGCAGCTGTCTGGCTTGACCCGGACTCACTCCTAGGGGGCCCAGCACCCGCCTTGCAGGGGCCCCAGGGCCAGTGGCTAGGCTAGCGGCAGTTGGAGAACCACTGCAGGGGTGTCGCAGGGCGGTCCTGCGGGCCCACCAGCCTCCTCCCCTTCGCTGTCATTGCCTCGTGCGCATCGCCCCATGGAGAAACGTTGTCTCCCTGCCTTAGTACAGCCTCGACCCTAACGCGACCTCCGGACGCCCACCCTTGGGTCCTGCTGTCCCCCAGGCCATACAGCCTCCGCGCCTCTGGCCAGCCTGCGCTGTGCCCGCGCCCGTGGGCCCCCGCTTCCTACCTGGGAGTCACCCCGCCCTCGAGGGGACACAGGCGCGACAAATGCAGCCGTAGGACTGGAGTGGCGACACTGATTCCGGTGCGTGCTGACGAAATGAACCGATCTTTGAGATTATGAAAATAAAGCTGCTGGAAAGAACCTGCCCGAGCCGAGTGGTTCCGTCAGAAACGGCCACTGGACGTGAATGTGCAGCCGGGCGCCCGCCGGCTCGAGGGGACGCCCAAGTCACCTCCGCCACACGGCTAGCCGGGCCTGGTGACCCTGGGGGCATGCCCGGCCCACACCGGCCTCGGCTCCGCCGCAGCCTCCAGGCCCCGCCCACACAGGCCTCCAGGCCCCGCCCTCCCTCGACTGTTATTGGCTGCCAACCCGGACGTCCTGTTCAGTGGCGCGTCTCAAGGAGCGGGGCGAGGAGTTAGTGGTGAGATCTCGGGGCTCATTAGTCCGTCCGCCCATCAGTCACGCGGCGGTCCGCGGGCTCAGGAGGCGGGTTAGGCAGTCCCGGGACATGGCGGAAGGTGGAGGCTGGCAGGTAAGTGCGGTGGGACCCGGGGACCCGCGGGGCCAGGTCGGGAGGACGGAGATCGGGTCCGTCCGTGCGGGACGGGCTGGCGCTCACCGGGTCCCCAGCTCACTCCCCCGTCCCCGCAGCCGCCGCGCCCGTGCGAGGCCTACCGCGCCGAGTGGGAGCTCTGCAGCAGCGCCGGCCACTTCCTGCGCCACTATTACGTCCACGGCGAGCGGCCGGCCTGCGAGCAGTGGCGGCGCGACCTGGACAGCTGCCGCGAGTGGGAGGAGCGCCGCAGCGCCGAGGCCCAGGTGACCCGACCCGGCGTGCCGAGCCCTGGAAGACCAGGAACCAGCCCGGGGGCACGAGACGCTGGGAGAAGGGGGCGGGCCTTAAAAAAGGGGTTCAGTTCCAGCCTCCACGTGTACTGGGGAGCGTGCTTTGATTTATATCCTTAAAAGGTCAGTCTGGCTGCCACGCTGAGAGAGGATATGGTGGAGGTGCTAGGGACCAGTAAGGAGGGGGTTGTGATCCATACATTCAGCAGACACTTACCACTTGGGACGCTCTTGGGGATCCAGGAGTGATGAGAACACAGCCCCTGTCCTCCCGACTCCTACATCCTAGTCTAGGATACAGCGGTGGCCTGGAGCTGATGGGGGTGTGGGTGTGTGTGGGGGTGGGATGGAGCGAAGCTGTGAGGGCGCAGTGTTCACGGAGCGTGCGGGGGAGGGAGCCAGCAGGACTGCCAAGTGTAAAAGAAAATGACAAGTCCGAGATCAGTGGAAAACAGGAGAGGTAGTTTGCAGCCTATATGGCAAGAGATTAATAACCTTTGTACATATATATATATATCTTTTAAAGATAGCTGTCACATATCTGTAAGAAAAATGGGAATTATTTCAGAATAGAAAAGTAGGCAAAGGGCACACAGAAGGAAAAGAAAAGAAAGCCAAATAGCCTGATATATATTTAAAATGACAGTAACTGGTTACTGCCCAGCGGAATGTCCATAGGGGTTTGGAGAGTCAGGGCACCTGGGCAGTGTTTGTGGAATGTCAGGTTTTCTGATTATCTAAATGTCAAATGCATACCTTTTGATCCCACAGTTTTACTCCTGGAAGTTTATCCTAGGGAGGTAATTGGGTAACAACTGAAAATTCAAAATGTCCATTGTGTCACCATTTGTAATAGTGCAAAGACTGAAAGTGACCTAAAGTCCAGTAATAGACATTTGACCAGATAACGTCTTCCCCACCACGGAGAAGTACACAGCCATTAAGAAAAATAGATAGTAACCTATCCCCCTGTGGAAAGGTGCTCGCAGTATGTCACTTAATGAGAAAAGCAGGACGTGCACCAGCAAGGAGAAGATTATTCCTTCTTTAGGGAAATGGGTGATAGCCCTGAAATGCGGGCCTCAGATGGAATTGGGGAAGCTGTGAACTTCACCCTGGGAGGGAGGTCTGCAGGGCTTTCATATTTACTTTGCATTTCTGATCGCTTTTTAACAAGAACAATACATTCCATTTGAGACAATAGAGCTTGAGTGAAAACAGATGGAAGAGGTGAAAACAGATGGAAGAGGTGAAATTCTACGTGTAAAGTGGCCAGCATAGCACCTGGCACCCCCTCAGGCCCCGTCATGGTTGTGACCTGCTGCCCTGGGTTTACTGGCCGGGGTGGTGGCACCCACTGTCGTGTGTGTGTGTGTGTCTGTGTGTGTCCGTGTCTGTCTGTCTGCCTGTCTCTGGCCTCTTCCCTCCTCTGGCCACTCTTACAGGCTCATCTCTCCTCCTGGCTCAGCCCCCAGCCCCTCTTATCTGGTGAATCTGATTAGGTCAACCGAAGGCATCAAGCCCTGGGGCCCAGGAGAATTAAAAATATCCTCAAAATGGTCATCTGCACAGTAGGTTTTTCACAGTAGCTTGGAGAATGATCTAGATGTGTGTGTAGTAACCACCCCCACCCCACCCCACCCTGCACTCACCAGGGCTTGCTGGGCTGCGTTTGTCATGTGTGTGGGTGGGCACTGAGAGGAGGGAGGTACAGGGCACCCGTGAGGCCACAGGTGACCGGGTCTCCTTTGCAGCAGTCCCTACGTGAGAGCGAGCAGGCGAGAGTCCGGGCTGCACGGAAGCACGGCCTGGTGTGGGCCCCCAGGCAGAGCCCCCCTGCAGACTGGCACCTCCCTCTGCCCCAGGACAACGACCGCTGACAGGCCCAAATAGTCCAGAAGGTCCCTGGGAGCTTCCGCCTGGCGTGGGACACAGAGTCCCCGTCTCCAGCCTCGCCTGCCCCACCACACTCAGAGCCAGTTCACTCAGCGTGCAGCTCCAGGAAGCCAGGCACCCCTGCGTGTCCCTTTGGGCGGCCAACGGGCAGGCCTGGGGACAGCAGCAAGGAGAGGCCGTCCCAAGGGCTGGGCTCCTCAGTCGAACACTCGAGGGGCAGCCCGGATCTGTGTGGATGCGCAGGTGGCCCCGTATGGCCCTGGTCTGGTGATGGCCACGCAGTGCTGGCCGCAGGTGTCCTCCCACCGCGGGCACTTCCTCTGCTCCTCTGTAGGCGCGGGCGGCGTCACCTCCTCGGCCCACAGCTCCAGGACACACAACCTTGTGTAAAGAGGGTTCCTAGACTCTTGGCTGAAGACACCCAAGCCCAACACATGGAATTTTGGTCTCCTTCCCTCAGAATTTCCCCTGGTCATTTTTTGAAAATGTGGAATATATCAAAAGACATTTCACAGGTTTGATTCCAAACAGAAGCTGAAAATTAAATCCACAGTTTAATTTTGAAAGGGTTAGATTTATAACCTGACGTTGTGCTGGCCAGTATTAGAATTTTGTATGCTTACACGCTTGTAGATGTTTTTAAAATATATGTGTTTGAACCAACGAGAACACTAGTTCTTTAGAGGTCTCTTTATTATGGGTGAAACGATTTAGCATCTGTGCCGTGTAACAGGCCCCAGCATGTGGTGCTGAGGGTCAGGCCTGCGGCATCTCAGTGCCTCCCTCACGATCTGGCCAGAGGTGGTGGTTCAACATCATTTTACTTATTCTTGGGGGCAAAATAATCCATCACTTCAGAAGGGCACACATTAAGAGAGTAAAATCTCCCATCATGTACGTTTGCTCTTGTGTGCCGCAAGTGTCCTTTGTGACTGTGTACCTGTGAGTGGTGGGGTGCGCACAAAGGACTCCCGCAGCAGAGGTGAGTATAAAGAAGACCCAGGGTCCCTGAGGAGGAGGAGGAGGAGGAGGAGGAGGGAGGCTGCTACAGCTCCACCTGTGTCCTTTCTGTGAAACCTAGGCAGGGAGGCTGTCAGCCGCTCCTGGTGGAGCCGCCCTCCTGCTGCTGCTGGGTTAGGGCCTTGGGTGCCTGTGGCCAGGTGCTGGCTCCATCAGGAGTCCCACAACTTCTTGGATGCTGAGCGAGCTCCACCGCAGATGATCGTCACCCTGGAAAATGTTCCTCTGTCCACCCATGTCCACCCCTCATGTCTCCACACCCTGGGACCACAGGCTTGAAACAGACAAGTGGCCTCAGTCCCGTTGAGTTCAGGAGACAGACGTGAACATTCAAACATCAGCTGTGAAGAAAATGGACAGTGACAAGGCAGAGCATCATCTTTCAAACTTTGGGGACAGAGCCCACAATGATAAGCCGTTTGCGTTGTGACCTGGTGCATCCTGTTACATGGCGCGCTGTCACTGAGCTGGGCTTCGCGGAGCAGCACCTGCCCCCACCCTGTGAGATACTGCTGCTGGGCCTGGCTCCATTACATGACGCCGTCAAAGGACGTAATTATAGGGATGCGGACGATTATGGGGCCGGAGGTCAGGGACATGGGGCAGCATCCTATAGTGCAGGACTGCAGGGGTGGCTGTGCTGTGACACGTGGACACACAGATGAGCACAGCCGCATCTGGGAGCCTGGACCTACTCTGGCTGCAGTCTATCTCTGGGCGCTGGCATGACTGGCCCTGTAAGATGTGACACTGGGGGGAGCCGGAGGAACCACACACAGCACCTCTCTGTTGATTTCCAGCCTCTTGTCAATCTATGATTACTTCCAAATAAAAGGTTAAAACAAAACAGCTGCCCATGACCCACTGACTTGATCATACAACCTCGTGGATGAAATCTGTAAGTTGGGAGGTGGGGGAGGCTCAGGGTCCCAAGGCTAGACCTGGAGGAGGCTGGAGGCTTTAGGCAGAGAAAGGGCCACATGCTGATGAGGTGGGGACGGGGTGTGATTTTCCAGGGTTGTGTAGCCAGGGCCCTCTAGGAAAATGGATAATCTGAATTCTTACTCAGGTGGAGTGTTCCGCTGGTTTGTTTGCACTAAGGTGGTGAAGAACCAAAGCCTTTCTGAGGTGGTGATGCAAGGGGTACAAGTGGACCTCTGCCTACACTGCACCCTCACTGTTGGACTGCATTATGTACCCCCAGTTCCTCCGGGGAAGGTCTAACCCCCTGCCGCTCTGAGACTATTTGAAGATGGATCTTTAAAGAGGTGCTTAATGTGAAATGGGGTTGCGTGGGTAGGCCCTAATCCAATGACTAGTGTCCTTATAAGAAATCAGGACACAGACACACAGAGGGATGATCACGTGGGTGCGCGAGATGGCTGTCTACACGCCAAGGAGAGAGGCCTTGGGAGAAACCAGCCCAGCCGACACCTGGATCTTGGACATCCAGCCTCCGGAACTGAGAGAAATAAATGTGAGTCGTTTCAGCTCCTTGGTCTGTGGTGTTTTGTTCTGGTGCCAGAGCTCACTCATATACTCCCTGCTCCAGACTAACAGCAGCCTCTGCCCGGCCAGGCGTCATACCCTCCTGGAGGACACATGGCCTCACGCAGTGGGGTCCCTGCCACTCGACACTCTTCTCAGCCTCCCCCATACCCCACAGCTTGAAACCCAGAGCCAGCCCTGCCTCTCCTCCAGGTGCAGGCAACACACAGCACAGCTGCATGTCCTTCACCTCCGTTCCTGGGGTCACTTTGTGCCTCTTGCTGGTGGCGTCTGCCTCACACAGTTGGAATCCTCCTTTTCACTGGAGAACAGTGGTCAGTGTTTTGACCTTCCTCTCCCCAGTACCAGGCCAAGAAGGGCAGCCTCCCCAACCCCCGTGCATGCTCAGGTGAATTAACTGTGACTCTGACCTAAGGCAAGACACTTGGTTAAATGCATTTATTCACAGCAGGCCTGAGCCTGGGGGTGCAGGCTCCCGACGGCAGCGTCCTGAGGGCAGCTGCCTGCAGCTCTATCTCTTGAACTCCATCTGTGTGTACACCTTGGTGATATCGTGGTACCTGCCTTCCGGGGGTTGGTAGTTGGCGATCGGCGGTGTGTAGTCTGGCCCTTGTCTCTCAAAGGGAAACAGACTGGGGTCCCGCTTGGTGGCCTCGGCATGGAGTTCTGGGGCCGTGAGCTTCAGCTCCTGCAGAGCTTCCTGCTGGGCCTCGAGCAGGGACGCAATGGCGCCCCTCTCCATCTCATGCTCACACTGCTTGTACAGTGCCCATTTCTTCAGAAGCAGGGCTCTCCGCTCGTTCTCTTCAAAGGGGAGTTCCATTGGCGGCCGCTGCCTGGGAACACAGAGCCAAGGGCATGAACCTGGGGGCGCCAAGCGACTGCACGGGACCTGAGTGTCCCCACTGCCAGACGCAGATGGAACTTAGGGACAAATTAAGGGACAGAATGTTGGATGTGGCAGCAGCGGCAACTGACACCTGGAACCACTGCCATTTTCTTTACGTGAAGAAAAGAAACAACAGTGCTCTCAGCAGATTGTGGCAGCACGTTCTCTGTGCCAAGCAGAGCCTGCTGGTGGGGAAACGTGGCTTTGGAGAAAAGTCAAATGGTGTTATGAAAACGGACACCAATATCCCAGGGAGTCAAAGCCTGTATCAGCCCTGGAGACCCAAAAAAGCACCTGCCTTGTCCCACTTACATGGCGAGGTACTACTTTATAAATGGTACACACTTCTGACAAGAAGGCAGCAATCCCACCAACCCCACAGACGACACATCCCAGCTCTGAGCATTTGCATCCTAGAGCAGGAGGCTAAGGGTTTCCTACCAGCAGGAAGGGGTAAGAGCTGCAGGCCCAGGGCCCCAGTCGTCAGTCACAGCTAAACTCCTCTGCAAGAGCAACACTCCAAACTTGCTCCAGCATCTGCCCTGAGCTTCCTTCCCACAGTCAGCCATTCAGGAGCAGCGCCCAGGAATGCTTTCTCCACCTCCCATGAGACAATCCAGGAGAAGAGGACTCAGAACAGGGCCAAGCCAGCCCAAGCCTATGACCCCTTCCCATTACAGGTGTGAAGTGCAGACAGAACTTCCTGAAGGTCACAGAACTCCTTTGCTCTGAAGACCTCAACCCTAGAGGGCCCGTACCTCGCTTTATTTAAGAACTTGACAGGCGTGATAAAATCCTCAATGGGAACGAGCTCCTGGCTCGCCTTTTCCAGTCGTCGGATCCTCTTTTTCAAGCGCTCCTTTGCTGCTTGGTCTTTTTTAGGGTCCACCTTCTTCTTTTGCAGAGGTTCTGCTCTAAAGGATAAAGCAAACACTAAACATTTTCCTCTTTGGCCTCGTGAACGTGTAGAGACATGGCACTAGGGAAAGTGCCTGCAAACTTGTACCGAGCTCTCCCGCAGGAAAGGACCGTGTGGGCCTGGCCTCCCATGCTGAGTGTGGCAGGGAGACGGCCTCCACGGGGGGTCCTTATGAGAACTGTGTGGGCATGGTCAACCCAGGAAGGCGTGGAAAAACTCCGTGGGGTGTCAGGGTATAAATTAAAGGGAAGTGCTCATCTTTAGTGAGGGGTTTCAGGTGGGCCTTGGGATAGCACTGAAAAGTGAAAATACCAAACTGATGAATTAGAAGCTCGTTACTCACATTATTTATTTATTAATTGAAGTATAGTTGATTTACAATGTATTAATTTCTGCTGTACAGTACAGTGACTCATTTATACATATATACATTTTTTTATATTCTTTTCCATTATGCTTTACCTCAGGATATAGAATATAGTTCCCTGTGCTACACTATAGGACCTTGTTGTTATCCGTTAGAAGCTCGTTACTCACATTTTAAATGGATTTGTGATTTATAAAAATGATTTGACTAAGAGAGACAGTATAATAAAAATAACTGGCAAGTTCCTGTTTATACTTTTTGAGATTTCTTAACAAATTTCCCTATCCTCGAGCACGGACAAAAGTCTGATTTACCCTCAGGAACACATCTCCTATGCTGATAAGTTACTATTCAGAACAACCGAATCTCTAGCATCAAGACTGAGTTTTATGAGTTAAGTCCCTAGAAAGTATTCAGGGTCCCAGGTGGAAAAAAGAATCCTCTCACCTCCCCCCACCTTTCCGGAGAGTAAGAAACGGAAGTGCTGTCTGTGCTCTTTAAAATTTTACACAAGAATCCCTTGAGAGCTAAGTAACTTTTCTTTAAACCACTTTTGCATTTAACTTTTGACCTCTGACTACAGATATAACAGTATTTCATACGAAAAGACATAAGGGCATCCATCTAAATTTAACTGAGAAACTTCGCAGACTGAATATCGAGCAACCTTGCTCGCTGGGTTCCCGTGCGCGAGCCCCCAGGCCGGGCCCGCGGCCGGGTTACCTCATGGGCACGAGTCCCCAGAACGACAGCAACGAAGCCCGCTGGTGCGCGTCCCTCGTCTGCGTCGGCCGCGCTCCCAGAAGCCTGGAAGAGACCGAGTGTGTATCAACGCCCGCTTCCCCGTTAAGGTCACTCACGAGCCCCGTAACTACGGGGTGAGACCGCCAAGGCCAGCAGGGAAGCTCTCAATCCGCGTCCCCGCGCACCCGCGTCCCGGCCCCTCCGCGCTCACCGGCTCGGCGGGCGCAGAGCCGCTCTCAGCGCCGCGGCCGCCATGCCTCCCGGTCGCCGACGGCCGCTTCCGGGCGCGCGCCCCTAGGCGGTCCGGCCCGCGGTGCGCCGCTCTCGGGTCCGACAGCCGCGCAGCCCCGCGCTCCCGCGTTCCGGCCGCCGCGTCTAGCCCTGCCTCCAACGTGGCCCCGCCCCGCGCCCGGCGCCTCGCACCTCGCGCCGATCAGGGGCTTCCTTCCCGCGGGCGCCGCTCCCTTGCCTCTCCCTGGCCGCTCGGCCTGCGCCCCGCGAGGGCCGAGACCAGCAGTGAGGCCGGCGGGGCCGAGGGGGCTAAGAGTCCGCGCACGAGAGGCGGCCTGGGCGTCCAGTAAACGCTCCGGCTCGTTCGCCGACGTCGGAGCCGGGCCGCGGTGCCTGCACCGGCGCGGCACGTGGCCTGCGCTCGCGGGCGACAAATGAACACGCGCTGGGGGCGGCGGAAGCCTGTTAATTAGTCGGCTCCGCACCGGCGGGCAGAGCGGCCAGGCCGTCTGCGCCGCCCGGCCCCGCCCGGCCGGGGCGCACCCCAGGTCCCGCTCGACCGTCCGCGCGCTCCCTGCCGGCCGGCCCCTCGCTCGCGGCCGTGCGGGGCGGACCCGAAGAGGAGCCGCCTTCCCGCCCGGCCGGCTGAGGAGCCGGGCGGCCCGTGAGCGCGGGGAGCGGTTTCCCGCCGGGGCTGTTTGGCAGGTGCGCGCCGTGACTTCCGGCGTTGCCCGGGAGCCGCCGGAGGAGGAGCGGCGCGGGGGATGCGGCTGTGGCGGCGGCGGCGGCGGCCGAGCGCGGGGGTCGGCGGCGGCGGCGGCGGCGGGGGTCGCGGGCCGACGATGGCGCGGCGGCGCTGAGGGCGGGAGGCGGGCGGCGGCTGGAGGGCGGGCGACGCGGGCGGCGGCGGCTCCATGGCCCGGGCGCGCTGAGGGACGCGGCTCTCGCCTCAGCCCGGCGGCGGCGGCGGCGGCGGCCGAACAATGAAGCTCCTGAAGCCGACCTGGGTCAACCACAATGGTGAGTGCTCGCGGGGGGCCGAGCCTGGAGACGGGCCGTGGTCTGGAGCCAGGTGGGAGCCGCGCGCAGGCCTGCCCGCCTCGTCTGACGCCGAGTGCCCGGTGCCCGCGCCGCGGGGCTGGCGGTTGCGGACTTTGTCCTCGCGCGAGGAGACCGGGAGCCGGGCACGTGCTCGGCCACGTCCGCCCTCGCCCCGGCCCTTGCTCCAAGCCCTCGGCCGCCCGCCCGTGGTCCGGGCAGGGTTAGCTGCCCGGCCCGGGGAGCGGCCCTGGGCGCCGGCCGGGATGTGCCAGGACGGTCCAGTGTGTGAAACTGGAGCGGAGTGGCCTTTCAGTAGCGGGGTGTAGACCTGGAATGGGCACGTCCTGCCATGCCAGAGGGGCTGGATCTGGTGACAGTGCTTTAGGTGGGGGACCGTGATTCTGGGCTGAGATCCCCCAGCCCGAGGAATTACGTTCACACTGAGCTGGAGCATGAGGGCGACTCGGATGGGGCCCACGGGGTACAGGTGTGTGCTCGGAGAGGGCCTGCCTTAGCTCTGGGGCAGCGGCCCTAAAGCACACCCAGGGAGCGGACTCATCCAGTCCTCTGGTAGGGAAGAGACTCTGGTACAGAGAAGCGCGGTAACCAGAAGTTTTGCTGTTGTTCTACCTGGTTCGCACACTTGCTGCAGGAGTTGGCCTTCGCCCCCTAGAAAGGTGAGGGGAGCGAGCCCCCATCCCCTACTGGTAGCAGTGAGCCCAGGGAGCAATACTCCAGCTGAGGGCCCGCAACCTGGATGGCCCGACTGCTGGTAGGCAAAGAGTCACCCTGATTCTGTCTTGTTCCTCATTTCTACTTTGCTGTGCGACTAGAGGGAGCTAGTTTTCTTTTAGAACAAGTTGGGTAGATGCTTTTGCCTTTCTTAAGTGTGTTGCTTTTTAGTTTTGAACTTGATCTCAGGATGCTTGCTTTCTATTGCTGCAGCCTTTCCATTTTCTAGCAGGACATCCTTCTCGTTTTTCAGGGCCCGGGTGAGGTCCCCTTTTCCTTTTGTTACCATTCCTCTTGAGTTACTCCACTAGACGCGCTCTGTCCCTGTGGGTGTACATTCCTTGTGCCCCTAGGGCGCAGACTGCCTCGCTCCCCTCTGCATTCCCTGCCACACTCAGCAGTGCCTTTCACGTAGAGGGTCTGCGATAAACGTTGGCTGAGCAGGTAAGAGAGCTGAGGTTGCCATAACTTACTAAGACAGCTGGGTTGACAGTATGTGAAAGCAAAAGCAGTGAACTCTGGTTTCATTTCTCCTGTGTTGGTCTCCAAGCGCATTACCTGACGTGTAGTGTGAGATCTTTCCCTGGAGAACTGGGCAAATGTTCAGTAATTATAAATTATGATGCTTGTGAATCAGGAAGGGAAAAGTTTTTACTATGAGCTAGTTTGCTGTGCAAGTGAAGTCTGAAGGAATTTTCATTTTGACACTGCCTAGATGAGGTTGTGTGTATTGTGTACCCTTCTCCAGCCTTCCTTCTACCATGTAATTTATAACTTAGTGATAAGCTCCTTTGTAGGACACAAGTTTTATGCTGTGTAGGCACAAGTAAGTCAGGATACTTAAGCTATTGTTTAGGCACAAACGAGGGAGAGTCTGCAGCCAGGCCGCAGCCAGTAGTCCCCGCCTGGCAGGGTGGGCTGAGCTGTGGGCCTGGGGCCTCTTGTTGCTGCAGCCTCTCCACTGTCCTCGAGTAGAACCTGATAGTATCTGCCCTGCCTTCTTTGTAGCGTGATTGTGGTGTTTGCTTGGGAAGGAAGACAAAGTGCTCCCCGAGATAATAGAAGAAATTGAGACTCTTTTAAACCTGTTCTTTGTCAGGTTTCCTTTCTCTTAAAATCTCCTGGAATCACCTGTCTCATTGAGTGTTCAGGACTGTCGGGTAAATTACTGCTCTCCTGAAGGACATACTGATGGTCTGGATCAGTACTGAGCTGTCCTTTAAAGACTGGTGAATAGGGGGAGCTGCTGGGGGCGAGCGCTGCTTAGCCAGGAGCCCAAGTGGTGGGTGGTGGCCAG
Organism: Delphinapterus leucas; assembly: GCF_059928025.1. Taxonomy (NCBI): domain Eukaryota; kingdom Metazoa; phylum Chordata; class Mammalia; order Artiodactyla; family Monodontidae; genus Delphinapterus; species Delphinapterus leucas. The sequence goes on along the minus strand of NC_143142.1, from coordinate 26,833,290 downwards.
TAAAGTCGAATGTGCTTTGGATTAAGGGACCCAAAAGACCGTGGTGGTTTGGAGAGAGCGTCACTGCACTTTCTGGCTTCCTGACTCTGCATTCAGTCTCCTGACTGATTATGCAGCGCGAACATACTTTTTCTGGGGTCTGAAAGCCTGAAGAGGGAGGGAGCAGAGAGCCCTGCGTTTTCCCTGAGGTGGCAGGATTCATCAAATAGTGTAAGCAGGCAAATTGAAAGCAGAGAGAGAAGTGTTTGTTGGGTGCAGGTGTGTTCTCAGTCTTCGTTTTCCTGGCTGATGATAGTAGTGAGACCTTTCCTCTAAGGGGTTTCTCAGTCTCAGCACTATTGACATTTTGGGCCACATAACTGTTGTGGAGACCAATCTGTGTTGTAGGATGTTAGCAGCATCCCTGGCCTCTGCCCTCCAGATGCCAGTAGCATCTTCACTCACACACACACACACAGAGTTGTGACAACAGAAACTGTCTCCAGACATTGCTCTCTGTTGGCCAGGTCACCCCCAGTTGAGAATCACTGTTCTAAGGTGATCGGTTAAATATTGAAGTCATGTCACAGTAATGAGCTTTGAGCATGGAATCAGACTGGATTCAAGATGTCATCATTTATTAGCTGTAGATTGTTGGGCTTGTGACTCCACTTTCTGGGCCTTGGTAAAGTTGAAGCTATGTGCCAGGCATTGTTCACACACACACATACACACACACACACACGCACACGTGTTTTACTCTGTGTTCTTGGATATGGCATTCCTTATGTATTTTATCTTAGGCTTGGCCAAAATAAGGTTTATTTCTAAGTTAGGTTATGACCATATATTTGTTAGAAACTGAAAGCAAATGGGTTTTTGGTTGTAGGAAAATGCAGTTTGTATGTTGAGAATCATTGAGATTCATGGTTCTTCCCATTGCAGGGCCTTTGTCCCTGAGAGTTTTTCTGGAATTCTTGTGGTGTTCATGCACAGCTCTTTAGTGAAGCCCATTCTAACCAGAAGGGCCAGGACTGAAAGGACACTCATTCTCCTTTGGTTTCTGGCAGTGTTGTAAAAAGGTGTATGGCAAATTTTCAATAATGGGATAATTTGTCAGTTAACTGCATTGCTTTATGGCATGTGTTTTTTCTCCTGTCCTATGATTGGATTCTTTTCCCTACCTCTTCTCATTCCACAAAGGATTTAAGACATTCTTCTGAGGCATGTCCTGCACCTGAGTGATAATGAATGTCAGTTTGAAGGGGAAACTCGAGGAAGGATGACCCAGTAATGAAGCTGGCCTGGGTGTGGAAAGGCTCTGCACAGCTGCTCTGAGAACAGGCCAGGAGGCATCCCGGTAGTGACGTTTTGTGACTGCCCTGGTCATTCAGGTAACCTGTGCAGTTGGCCCAGATCAGGGCTTCTCAAACAGGCCAGAGTCTGGAGACATTTTTGGTTTTCGCAGCTGGAGGGGGTGGAATGTGGGTGGAGGACAGGATGCCGCTGAACTAGAATGCTCTGCAGCCTCATGGATGCTCCTCTGCAACAGTCACCTGGCCCAACGTCCATAGCGCCGAGGCTGGGAAACTGCTCTAGGTGAGAGTACCTTTGTATCGTTATTTGGCCTTTTCATCCATCCGACTAGATTGTAAGCTTCTTGAGGACAAGGAATTTGCCTATTATTTTGGAGTCAGATAGTCCTGTTCTTGAGTCTCTGTGCTCTGCTGCTCACCAAAGTGTGTTACAGAAGGTTCTTTACGTCTCTTATCCTGGTCTGTTAAGTGAAGCGGGTAACAGCTGCTTTGGCTGCTGCCTGCTCACCTGCGAAGGCTCAGGAAATGCACACTCTCTTCACAGTGTCACACTGACTTAACACCTGAAGACAGTAAAGTGATTTTTAAAAATAACCAGAATACATCTGAAGAGGATTCGGAAGAAAACTGGGTGGGATTTTGCCTTAGATAATACACTTGTGGGATTTACACTGATTTATACACTGAACGTTGAACCTTTCTGGAGAGAAGTTCTGTGGGGATCAGAGGTAAAAAGACACTCCCTATGCACGGAAAACTGTGCCAGGTGGGAGAGGGGAACAGACCACATTCTAGAATGCAGGGCAGAGGGTAGCCTGGGGAGGAGGGCGTGGTCTGTGGGTGCCCTTGGACTGGGTCTGGACCACAGGAGGACTGTGAGGCAGAGGAGGTGCCACTGCTGTGGGAGCATCAGGAGTGGAGGCCCAGGGAGGGCTGGCGTGTGGAGCATGTTAGCACAGGGACTGCGCAGGTGATGGCAGGTGGGGCTGCAGGGCAGAGCCATGAGCACCTGCCTAGAAGCTTGGACTCCTTCTGGGGGTTGCGAGAGGGGAGCATGGGGCGTTTCTGAGGAGGCTGGATGTGGTTGGAAGGCCCCAGAGGAGCTGGTAGGCGTTCCCTGGGCCTAGGTGAGAGGTCCTGATGGAGGCAGGGAGGTCAGTGGTAGAGGTGCACACGGGGTAGAGGCAGGTAGCTGTGTAGATTGGAGACGCTCAGAGTTGATTTCTTTAGTATGCTGAGAACAGAGTAGAGTTGAGGGGCTAGGAAATGAGGTTTTCTTAAATATTTCTTTTAATTTAAGGAGTGGTTAAAAAGATGTTTTCACCTTATGAGTTGAATTGAAGTTACACAGCTGGGAGGGACCTCTGGGCAGTGCCTGGCCTTGGCCATTGAGGGGACCTGCTGCCTGCCTTGACCCCCCCTTTTCCCCAGAGGTACGAGGCTACCCTGTTCATCCAGGGTGTTTGCCTGTGGACTGCAGAGGTGTCTGGCTCATGAAACATGGGTCTGGAATGAGCCCTGGGGACCATACATTGATGCAAGCACATTTTATCCTGCCGAGACGAGCAGCAACACCTGGAGGCGGGAGCGGGCCATCGGTTCGTCCACGTCATTAAAGAGCAGGGAGGGCATGTCATGGACACTGGATGCCCACTCACTTCTTCCTTTCCATCAGAACCCCAGGGTTTTCCTCTTGTCTGCCCTCTTCTTCAGGGTCTTGATAGCCCTGAGCTGGAGTGTGGGTGAGTGCCCAGGCCTCGTTGGGGAACAGCCATGTGATGCCATTCTAGGCAGTAGGACTGGGAGGGGATGTCTGCTCAGGGTTTCTGGGGAATAATCAGGTAAGAAGAGATGCTTGAGAGGCCCATCTCTCTTCTCCTGGACTTCACTGCGTCTGTGTGTGGCAGCCAGCCTGTGACCCTGAGGACAGGGCTCGCACCGAGGATGACAGGAGGGAAAGGTGGAAGGAGTGGCTGCTTATGCCGCTATGAATGAACCTTGAAGTCAACCCTTCTCAGGACTTGTCACGTGACTTAGTAGGTTACCCTTGAAATTCTCTCTGACTTGCTGCAGAAAGAAAACATCCCTGACAGTACAGTTGGCAGATGGGAACTGAGTAAGTTTCTGTAAGGAGAAAAGGAGATGCAGGAGGGGAGCTTACTGAGGTGACAGAGGGCAGGCCTCATAAACGAGAGTGGTAGGTGGGTGAGTGCGGGAGAAAGCCCTGGGGTAGGGGTAGGGTGGGAGGAGTTTAAATAAGGTTCTTTGGGGAAGCCTGAGTGAGAAGGTAACATGTGAGCAGAGACCTCGTTGCAGGAAGCAGGCGGTGAGCTGGATGTGTGCCCAAGGGTATGTGTGCCCAAGACATACCTGGGGTGCTCTTGGACTCCCCACCTGCGGGGCGTGAGGGAAGCAGGGCTGGACAGGTAGGAGCTGGTCGGTAATGCAGGTACCACAGAAGCTGCAACTGGCCCTGCTGGGGGGCTGGCTGAGCCCTTCAGAGTTGTCCCGAATTGGGATGAAGGGCTCAGGCCTTTATACTCCCACATCCACAGTCATCAGGTGTAGGCTGTCCCTGCCAGGAGGCCTGATCTTGGTCAAAGCAGTTCTTCTGCTGAGGAGCTGTCACAGGCTGTAAACACTCCCACAGCTGGGGAGGTGGGGGGGCGTGTTTCAGTACTGGAGGGAGGGCACCTGGACAGGGCATCATGGCAACCTCCTAGGCCTGATGGAGGTGAGGAAGGCGGCCCTCTGTGGAAGGAGCATTTCAGGCAGCGAGAATGGCCAGAGCAAGCTTGCCTGGTGGGTCTGAGGAAGAGCAAGGATGTGGGAGCAACACTGGGAGGCATGAGCAGCAGGAGGTGAGGCCAAGTGAGCAGTGGACTGGCTGGAGGACCCACACGCACGGGCCCTCCATGCGGCTCGAGTAGAGGAGTCCCACACCTGGCGTGCTCTCAGATCTTGCTGGCCACTGCACTGGCACTCGGCCGGGCAGTGGGCATGGGGGCAAGGGCGGGAGCTGGAGGACCTGGGAAGAGGCTGTGGCAGTGATCCAGAGGTGGCCAGGGCAGTGGTGGTGCAGTGAGTGTGTGTGTGGTGGTGGGGGGTATACGTAAACACATACACACATGTTGGTGTTGAAGTGTAATTTACATAGTGAAATGCACAGACATGGTGAGTTTTGACAAACAGGTACACTGTAACCTGTTCCCCACTCAAGATACAGAATGTTTGCACCTCCCCAGAAAATTAGAGTTACAGTAGTGAATGTAGTCATCAGGTCAAATGTGGGGTGTGAGATGGGGGGGAAGGGGAGCCCGTGGAATCAGTAAGACTGTGAAGGAGCAGATGGGGAGGAGGAGCCAGGTTCAGTGACGCGGGGTGACAAGCCCGGCCCCGCGAGAGGCCTTCCCGAAGCGCCTGTATGCTGAGGGGCCTCAGCCTCCTCCTCCTGAAGCACCAGGGCTCTGAGCTGGAGCTGCTATTGAGGAACAGGACGGCTGCTTTGTTTTTGGCTGTGTCCATTGCCAATCTGATTGCTCTAGGGTACGTTAATGGTGTGTGAGGATCTGGATAATGGAGCACTTTGTGACTTTATGCTTGTAATGTGGAAAATGTAAAGTAATTTTTCTTATAAAAGTAATGCCTGTTCAATTTAGAAAAAGTTAGAAAATACAAAAAGGAGAACACATTGTTAAAACTTTTTAATATGGTCTTTCAGACCATTTGGAAAAAATAACTGGGTAACAGTGCTTTTTGAAAACACATTTTGTTTAGTGTGTATACCACATTATAAAGGTACCTGGGTTGTTCAAGATCTTAGCCAAATGCCCGATATCATAATAAATCCAGTGTTTTTATTGAGTAGCCTCCCTTCAGACAGCTGAAGTGTTACCATGCATTTTCCACTTAAATGATATTGTAGGGTTGTTATTTTTTTCTTTTTTTAATTGACGTACATTAATTAGTTTCAGGTGTACAACATAATGATTCAATATTTGTTCATATTGCAAAATGATCACCGCAATAAGTGAACATCTGTCACCTCACATAGTTAAAGAATTATTTTTTCCTGATGAGAACTTTTAAGATTTATTCTCTTAGCAACTTTCAAATATGCAATACAGTATTATTAACTACAGTGTTATTTTCTTAGTTGTGATTGTTGTTAAACACACTTTCTCCTCTATGGGAAAGTTCTTTTTTTTAAATTTTTTTTTTATTTTTGGCTGTGTTGGGTCTTCATTGCTGCGCTTGGGCTTTCTCTAGTTGCTGCGAGCAGGGGCTGCTCTTCGTTGTGGTGCACGAGCGTCTCATTGCGGTGGCTTCTCTTTTTTGCGGAGCACGGGCTCTAGGCGCGCGGGCTTAGTTGCTCCGTGGCATGTGGGATCTTCCCGGACCGGGGCTCGAACCTGTGTCCCCTGCATTGGCAGGCGGATTCTTAACCACTCCACCACCAGGGAAGCCTGGAAAGTTGTTCTTAACTGCTCTTAATTCTCTAATGGATCTAGATAAGGAGGGATGACTCTATTTATAGAAATTCATCTTGCAGATACCTTTTAAGGAATATCTCTGTTCTGTAAAATTAGAGGAGAAAAGAGTATGAAGAAACACCAAAGCTTTTTGTGTGTGTGTGTGTGTGTGTGTGATACGCGGGCCTCTCAGTGTTGTGGCCTCTCCCGTTGCGGAGCACAGGCTCCGGACGCGCAGGCTCAGCGGACATGGCTCACGGGCCTAGCCGCTCCGGGGCATGTGGGATCTTCCTGGACCGGGGCACGAACCCGTGTCCACTGCATCGGCAGGCGGACTCTCAACCACTGCGCCACCAGGGAAGCCCCAAAGCCTTCTTGATTGTGTGTTGGCAAATGCTGCAGGAGACGTGGGGAGGCCTGTAAATGATATACCTGCACTTTCTTCAACTCTAGTTCATGGCCCGCCCTCCCCCCTCCGCCCCCCGCAAAAAAAAAAACCACCCAACCCAACAACGGTTGCTCCAGCTTCCTTCCTGTGCTGTGTTTTGAATGTCTCAGGCACCTGACACCTGAGGTGTCCCTGCAGTTGTGCTGACTTAGGGAGACCAAGAAGTTGTGGTTGAAGCGGTGGAGGTCCTAGCTGCAGACGGCTCTGTGCAGCCAGGGCTCTGCTTCCCCTGCCCACCTTCCCAGGATTGGGATGCTAGTGACATGGAATGTGTGTTAGAACTGGGGGCCTCTGCCCAGCCTTTCACAACATCAAGTGTTTATGGAGTGCCTACTGTGTGTTGCTGCCCTGGGGAGACCCCGTGACTAAGCAGACAAAAGTGACTCAGCTCTCAGGCTTTACGTTCCGGTGGGCAGAGTAGACAGACGTGCAATAAAGGAAGCGACACCTACAGTACGTGGGAAAGTAGATCAGTGTTAGGGGGGTTGTTGTGCCAAGCTGGGTGGTCAGGGGAGGCCTCAGTGCAGGGAATGGAGGCAGGAGGGAAAGAGCCAGGGTGGGCGCTGGGTGGGAGTGGAGAGGAAGCGGGCGCTGGACTACCAGTGGGGGCAGGGGCTGGTCTGGAGTTGAGGCCGGAGAAGTCGCGAGTCGTGTGGCTGTTGTGAGGCCTTGACCGAGATGGCAGGTTTGGGCGGGAAGACCAGGAGCTGCTTGTGGCGATGTGAGGGCTAGAGGCCTGGCAGGCGGGCAGCTGGACAGAGGGGTTTCCTGCCCCGCAGAGAGCAGAGAGCTCAGGTGCAGGGTTCCCTCCAGAGAGATTGCTGGTTGTGGGACGTGCGCACTGTCACCTGCACGAGAAAAGCATCCGCTTCATGATGACAGCCACTGGTGTTTTGATGTTTACCTTTATCAGACACAGACATATATGCAGTTTTTAGAAAACAGGCTTCATGTGTACATATGCGCATTTATTCCTTATTGAGGTGGTTGTAGATTCCCACGCAGCTGAGATCCTCTGTACACTTTGCCCAGTTTCTCCCAGGGGTGACGTTTGGCAAAGCTGCAGTCTGATGTCACGATGATGTTGACAGACCCCACCTGCCTCACTCAGAGCCCACTCTTACTTGTAGCGTTCATCTGTGTGGGGTGGCTGCTGAGTCCCACACAGCTTTGCACCTGTGAGGGTTCATGTAAACACAGCAGTCAAGACCAAATGGTTCGAACACCTTTACAACCATACCCACCTCCCTCCCACGCCCCTCCAGCTTGTATACATATTTATGGTTTGCTTTGGTTTTGGTTAGCATTTTTTTAAGTTGTGACAAAGTAAACCATAACATAAAATTTACCATCTTAACCATCTTTTAAGTGTATAATTCAGTAGTGTTCTGTATGTTCACATTGTCGTGCAGCCAATCTCCACACACCTGTTCATCATGCAAAACTGAAACTCTGTCCCCATTAAGCAGTAACTCCCCAGTTCCCCCTCCCCCAGCCCCTGGCACCACCATCTACTTCCTGTCTCTATGAATTTGACTCCTCTAGGGACTTCATATAAGTGGAATCATACAGTATTTGTGCTTCTGTGACTGGCTTATGCAAATTAACATAATGTCTTCACAGTTCATCCATGTTGTAGCTTGTATCAGAATTTCTTTCCTTTTTATTGCTGAATAATATTCCATTGTGTGGACATACCACATTTTATTTATCCATCATCCATCGATGGACATGAGGTTACTTCCACCTCTTAGCTGTTGTGAATAAAGCTGCTATGAATGTGGGTGTACAAATATCTCTTCAAGACCCTGCTTTCAATTCCTTTGGGTGTAAACCCAGAAGTGGAATTGCTGGATCACAGGTAATTTTATTTTTAATTTTTTGAGGAACTGCCATACTGGTTTCCACAGCAGCTGCACCATTTTTCATTCCCACCAGCAGAGTACAGAGTTCCAATTTCTCCAAATACCCACCAGCACTTGTTATTTTTACTTTACTTTTCTTTTTTTGTTTTTTTGTATTGAGTTTTAGGAGTTCTCTATATATTCTGGACATTAATTCCTTATCTGATATGTAATTTGCCAGTATTTTCTGTGGGTTGCGTTTTTATCCTGTTGATAGTATCTTTTGATGGGCAAAAGTTTTCAAGAAATCCAGTTTGTCTATTTTTTCTCTTAATGCCTGTGCCTTTGTTATCATATCTAAAAAAATCATTGCCAAATCCAATGTTATGAAGCTTTTTCCCTATGTTTTGTTCTAAGAATTTTTATAGTGTTAGGTTCAACCTTTGGGTCTTTGATCCATTTTGAGTTAATTTTTGTAGATGGTGTTAGGTAAGGATCCAGTCTCATTCTTCTGCATGTGGATATTCAGTTTTCCTTGAACCACTTGTTGAAGAGACTGTCCTTTGCTGTATTGAATGGCCTTGGCAACCTTTTTGAAAATCTGTATTCTGTTTCATTGGTCTGTGTGTCTTCATGCCAGTAACACACTCTTTTGATTACTATAACTTTGTAGTAAAATTTTTTTTTTTTTTTTTTTGCGGTACACAGGCCTCTCACTGTTGTGGCCTCTCCCGTTGCGGAGCACAGGCTCTGGACGCGCAGGCTCAGTGGCCATGGCTCACGGGCCCAGCCGCTCTGCAGCATGTGGGATCTTCCTGGACCCGGGCACGAACCCGTGTCCCCTGCATCGGCAGGCGGACTCTCAACCACTGCACCATCAGGGAAGCCCCGTAGTAAATTTTGAAATCAGCCAAGTGTAAGACCTCCCACTTTGTTCTTTTTCAGAATTTGTTTGGCTATTTGGAGTCCCTTGAGATTCCATATGAATTTTAGGATGGGTTTTTCTGTTTTTGCCCCCCCCAAAAAAAAGTCATTGCAGTTCTGACAGGGATTGCATTAAATCTGTACAGCTTTGGATGTTACTGACATCTTAACAATATTAAGTCTTCGATTCATGAAGATGGGCTGTTTTTCCATTTATTTGTGTTTCTGTTGGTTGTCTCGGCACTGTTTTCTAGTTTTCACGTACAAGTCTTTGACCTTTGTTAAGTTTACTTCTAAGTATTTTTTTCTTTTTGATTCTATTTTAAATAGAATTGTTTTGTTTCTTTTGGATTTTCACTGTTAATGTGTAGAAATGCAGCTGATGTTTGTTGATTTTGTATCCTTCAGCTCTACTAAGTTTGTTTATTTTGTGGAATCTTTAGGGTTTTTTACACATAAGATCATGTCTTTTGCACCCACCTTATATTTTAATATTGTTTTGTAACTTCTTTTTCACTTAATAAATGTTTCAAACATTTTCCCATGTTTCACGTTTAATTACAAATTTACCAAAATTTGTTAGAACCAAGTATTATTGGGTCATATGGGCACAGCACACAGTGAATGGAGGCCTCGCCCTCCCCAAACTCCTTGCCAGCACGATGCACTAAGGGACTTCCAGTCAGTTCTGCCCCGTGAGCCGCCAGAGTGTAAAGGCCAGAGGCCCTCTGGCTGCATAGCAGGCAGCTGGCCTGTCTGCCCTCCGTGCTTCCTCCCACTTCTCCCCGCCAGCACTCCGCTCCTCTGGGAAGCTCCCTGAAGCCAGGAAGGAGGATTCTATCTGAGCGCCCTGGCTAAAACCCAGCTTCTGTAACTCACTCTTTTCTGCCCGATGACGAGCATCTGTACTGCAGTCCTCAGATCAGCACACACAGACAGGAGAGTGTGGAAGCGGGGAGCTCTGTGTGCGCTGAGGAAGGGTCCCCAAAGGTGTCAAGGAGGGGCCACCTGGAAGCAGAGCTGAGGAGAATGGGTTGGTGGGTGTCGGGGGAGAGAGTGCTGGGTGCTGACAGCTCTAAGGGTCCAGGGAGTGTGTTAATTTAACTTTTGTCTCTGTCTCTGTACAAAGAAGAGCTGAACACTGGAGGGGGTTGGGAGCTCATCTTTGTCCTTGTGCTGGGCCACATGGAAAGTTCTCGAACTAGTCCAGCCACAGCATCCCTTCCCTCAGCTCCACTGCCAAGAGCCCTTTAGAAAAAGGAGGACATGTGAGCCACTGCTGTCCTTGGGGCTGGAAGGTCCACTGCCTTAGCGGGTGAAAAGTCAGCACCATGCCGGTGGCCTCCTGCAGGTCCACTTTTGTGTGTCCCTGGGGTGCATCACTGCAAGAGGAGACAGTTATGCCAGCCACGCCCCTCACCGGGGTGCACCCTGATCTCAGAAACAGACGTGAGACTTAGGCCTCAGAAGCATGTGACTCGGCATCTTAATCCGTCTTGCAAGGTGCTGGTCAGGGTGACTGTGGCCTCCCCATTTTGTAGATTAGGAAACTGCAGAGGAAGATGAAGTAACTTACTCGAGGCTGTGGAGCTGGTGAGCAGCAGGACTGAGGATCCAACCCGTGGGCGCTTACTGCCCAAGCCCAGGCCTGTTCCCACCCCCCATTTCTGCCATCCCACTGCCCTCCAGCTTAGCAATTCCCTCTCCGTCTGAACAGCTAATGCCCTCGCCCCAGAGTGGCAGTTGGGAAGGTCTGCACTCCTTGGTGGCACCCTGCCTATCTGTCTGGCTCCCTCCCCACTCTGCCCATGCTGCACTGCACAGTGGCAGGTCGGACCCATTCTTGATTCCATGCCACGTCCCCTCGGCTTGGGGGTCCCCTCACCCACTCTTTCACTGACTTCTCAACCTTGGGGACTTGGGGCAGTTGTGATTTCTGCAGGAAGACCCCAAGATGAGTTAGGTGGCTCCCCACCCGTGCAGACCTCTGTCACTGGACTTAGCTGTGAGGTTCATGTTGTCTACGTTCTGGCGCTCCCTGGGCAGGGCCAGGCTTCTGTATCTTTACTTTCTGTCTGCTTAGCCCAGTGTCAGCTCCTAGGATGGGCTGTGATTGGTACCTGTGCAGTGGAGCCCTTGGGCTCTGTGTGTTCTTGGGGGGTCAGGCTGGCCCGTGACTTGTAGGCAAGTGACTTTGATGCACTCCAGGAGGGAATACAGACTTCAGGAGCTAACCAGCACCCCGGGGGCCGGTGGATGCTCCTCACTGGTGGCCACTTAAGACTGATGCTGGCTGAGCTGGAACTTTCTTGGTTAAGATGATAAATGGTCAGCTTGGGTTGGCTTAAGCAGAACAGTGAATGAACTGGCATCTTGGGTTATCTCGTGTATAACAAACCACCCCCAAACTTGCTGGCTTAAAACAACAGCTTTATTATCGTTTGTGATGCTGCTCTTGGCAGGGCTCGGTGGGGCCAGCTCATCCCAGCTCCTCACGGGCTCTGCTGGGGCAGCTTGAGCAGCCCGGGGCTGGAACAGCTCACCAGGGGCCCCGGGGCCTGGCCTTGAGGCCCACTTCTCACTCCGTGTGGCCAGCTGGGGCCTCCTCTCAGCAGGATGGTCTCAGCGGGGTTGGACTTCTTACATGGCAGCAGGCTCTCTCCAGAGGGCAGATGTTGAATGAAGCTTCCTTACAAGCCCGCCACACATTCTGTTAGTTAAAGACTGGTCCAGGGCCAGCCCAAATTCAGGGGGCAGGGTGCACACAGGCTCAAAGAGCCGAGGAGTCCAGGGCGATGCTCGGAGCAGCAGGCCCGGTCCTGCACGCTCATGCTTACACTCTCGCCCACCTTCCCTCTGGCTCGCTAGCCCTCATTTCTCCCCTCTGGGCTTTGCGGGGATGGGTTCCCCCCAGGCAGGTAGTTTACTCCTTGGGCTTTGGGGCCAGATACCTGGCCTCTACCAGGCAGCTGTGTGGCCTTGGGCAACTTTCCAGACCTCTCTGCATGCTTCCGTTTCCCCCTTGTGGTGAAATGAGTGAGGGAAGGCCCTGGGCCATGCTGCCTGCTGGTTTGAGAAAAGCCCGGGAGCAGTGGGGGGCCGGGGAGCAGCGGGGCTGGCCCTGGAAAGGCAGCGCCCCTCGGACGGACCCCCGCGTGGCCCTGGCCCTGGAGGAAGGCACGGCCGGGTCGCAGCCCCTGCCCCTGGAGACACCTGCTCTTCTGAGTTTCACGAGGCCTTAGCGGTGCCAGCTGCTCCCTGTCCCCTGGCGTCCAGCAGGGCCCCACCAGGTCTTGGCGCTGGGTGGCTGGGCCCATGGCCCCGCTCGTCCTTTCTCTTTCTCACAGCGCAGGTGGCAGGAAACCACCTTCACAACGGCTTCCCTCCAGCCACTCAGCCTGTGGGGAAAGGGTGGCACATTCCCAGCAGCGCATGTGGGACTCTGGTGTCATTGGTGGCAACCACTTGGCCCAGGAGGGCGCAGGCGTCCCCGCCTGCCTGAGTGTGGGCCCTTCAGGTCCTCTCCCCCGTGCTCTCTGCACCTGCCTTCCTGGGCCCCCCAGGGGATGGTTTCTGGGCTCTTTTCTTGAAGGTTAAGGGGGGACTGTTAGGGTCTGGCCTACAGAGGAAGAGCTCTGGCGGGCTGGCTGCTCTGCGCTGGAGAGAGTGCGGCTGTGTCGGGGCTCGTCCCACGTACCCCGGGAACAAGTGCTCACAGTGGCCTGGGACTGAGTTTCCTGTGTGCGGGGGATGGCTTTGAACACACTGCGTGTGCTCAAGACTGGTCGGCAGCTGCTGGGCTGAACTTGACCTGTCACTGTAGAGCTCTGGCTCAGGGACCGGGGCCTGTTGTAGAGGCTTTGCTGTTGGAGTGACTGCCCTGCTACTGGAGACGCAGTAGGGCGTTTGCATTTGGTGCCTCTGCTTGCTGATAGCCCTGCACCGCTGCTTCCCCCAGGACCACATAATGACCAATAGAGGGAGGGGGCACTTCCCTGGTCTTGTGGAAGCTCACTCTCAGCTTGACAGTGGGAGTGGGCCCTCCAGAAGAAGGTGGGGTGAGCTGGGTGCCGCCTGGGGCCACGCTGGCCTTTTGGTCCCAGCACTTGATCTTCCGTGCTCTCATGGGAGCCCTGGCAGGACTTTCAGCTCTCAAGCAGCCACCGCTGGCCCTGCCCAACCCGCACTTGCTGCCACGTGATTCCAGAGCTCGTGACCCTCATGCTAGTGTCCGTGCCACCACCTCTTGGGTGACAGAGAGAGCATCCTCAACTAAGAGACCCCTTGGCAACAGCCCTTTGTATCAACGACCACTGTTGTCAAGTGTCTTATTTGTCCCTGAGCAAATATTTCTGAGCCACCTTCCCAAGGCCCAGGCCAGAAGCTGAAGGAGGCCAGGGAGCTGGACAAACACCCACCGGGCACAGGCATAGTCTGCTGTGGCGCCTTTGCCAGCCAGGTCTGCCCAGCTGGCTATCCAGCTTCATGGGCCCCTGGTGGGGGACTGGGCCCGTGTTGTACCACAGCCCTTCCCCCGCAGGGACTGACTGTCTGATTGACCACACCGTGGGGCCATCCCTGGAGGCTCAGCTGGAGGAGACATTGAGAAGGCGACTCTCCATGGACGTCAATGCAGCAAGAACACACGGGGTGGGGGGGGCTTTTGGAAGCAGGGTCACGACAAGGGAGGCGGTGCCTATGCTTTGCAGCCACTGGTCCTGCGTAGCTGTCAGATGGCCAGGCAGAAGAGCCAGGCTACCTGTGTCCCAGCTGCAGCCAAGTACAAATCCCTGGGATGGGGAGATGGCTGAGGTGCAGCCCCTGTGACTCAGGGCTCTTGTCCCCAGTAGCTCGTGGTCTTTCCAAACATGCACACCTGGCAGGTGGCGGGCTTTCATCCGGTGGACCTCAGTGTAAGTGCCGGGGTCTGCGGGCTCAGTCCCGCAGTGACAGGATGCTTTGTCCCACTTTCAGACTTTAAGCTATTCGATGTCCCTTGGAGAGTCTTTTAACTCACAGGTGATTTATTGGTAGCCTGTTTTTTTTTCCCTAGGAGCAGTGATTAGGGACGTTACATGAAAAACCAATATTTTAAATGTTTGAGCTTGCTGCTATTTTCCAATGAATAAAAGCCAAGAGAGATGTTATGTGTTTTTTTTCTTTGTTCCCAGGCAAGCCAATTTTTTCAGTTGATATTCACCCTGACGGGACCAAGTTCGCAACTGGAGGACAAGGTATGTTCACAGGTAGTGGAGGGAGCACTCACAGCCCTGCGCCTCACCCCATGTCTCCTGATGCCCAGGAGCTGGGAGGAGGGAGAGGGCCTGCTGCTTATCAGCATGGATGTGCTAGGTCACATCTAAGCCCTTTGTGGCTCTGGCATACTCCCTGTAACTGCTTTGGCAGCAGATTCCTGCTGACTAGGTTCATATTACAATCAGTCTGCATCCCCACCTTACTGAGCACGGGGAGTGGCCGGTGGTCCTGTGGACAAAGCCCCAGCCCCAGAGGCAAGGTCTCTGGTAGCTTTTGCTCACCTTGAAAAAGGGAGGAGGTGGCTAAATTATGAAGTTAGTCATGTAGTCATGAAGCTTATTTTTCTGGGTTCAAAAGAATTCAACTGTGTCACTCAGGAGCTCTGGACTTAGCTGGGGGGCCGGAGTTTTGTCCTTGTCCACGAGAGGGGGCGCACCTTCCCGCCCGACTTGGCACAGTGAGGTCTTGGGAGCTGTTGAGGAAATATTTTTACCTACTGGCCAAGAGGCCATTTCAAGTGTGCTTTATGGTAATTCTGACATGTCCATTTCTAGGCACTTACTAGTTTTTGCCTTCTGTAACAGAAAGTTAGTGAGAGGTTGCCCTTTTTTAGTTATCAGTAATGGAAAACATTACTAAAATGCATAGATGTATATATTTTTAGCAGAGTACTACTTCTGCTTATGACCACAGGAACCTCAAATGCCCTCTTTTAGTTGACCTCCCATCTGTAGGTGATGGCAAAGGGCAGGTAAGATGGTAACGATCCTTTCCCTGTGTTGAGGGCACATTTCAGGCTTGGTTCTCAAAAGTGCCCAGTCAGCTGTGGAAACAGCAGTGGACCCCAAGCAGCACCTAGAGGGGAGGGGAGGTTGCGGGGGTGCCTGTGCACAGCCTCTTTGGGTTCCATATGAGGGGTCTGGGTTCTGGGTGGGCACAAGGACCTCCTAGGGGCCCCTGGTGGACCTGTGTTAGAGACCAGGCCAGAGTTCAGTGCAGACCCAGGCAGGCCTCAGCCTCCTACTGAGCCCACTGCCTCCAGTCCCCAGCGGCACTTGTTTTTGTTCACCTTCCCTGTGACACATAATAGTAACTCAGATCCCGCTGATCTATCAGCCCTGACTCCTGACAGCTAGGTGAGGGCGGGTCACAGGCTCCTATTGCCACTCCTGACACATTGAGTTGTTTCTGCTCCTTCGTTCCAGGACAGGATTCTGGGAAGGTTGTAATCTGGAATATGTCTCCAGTCCTCCAGGAGGATGACGAGAAGGATGAAAATGTCCCCAAGATGCTTTGCCAGATGGACAATCACTTAGGTATTACAGGGTGGCCCTTTGCAGGCTTTGCGTGTTGGCACAGTGCCCAAGGTTAGCACGTGTGTTTGTAATTAGAGAGATAAGGCCCGTGCGGCGGTAGCTCCCCTCGGCCTGCTGTCTGAAGGCACAGATGTTGGCTGCACACCTGGGTGAGTTATTCAGCAGAAGACTCGGCCTGCCCACAGAACCGTCTTTGGACAGTCTGCAGGTACCTCTGGTGATTTCCTGCTCATGAGTCGTTACTGCCTGATTCCATGGGGCTTTGGGGCCAGCGACCTGGAAGCAGTAGGGTTCCGGGGAAGGGTGCACGAAAGACAGCTCACCAAATGTCTCAGATGGCCGCCGTGTCACTTGGGGCCCTTTGCCAGGCCCTTGTGGCCACTGGACAGTGTTGTAGTTTCCTTTCCTGCTGTAGTGCCTTAGTTTCCTGCCCTTGAGCATCAGGCTCTGGTTTCCAACCTAGCTGCCCACTGAGATGCTCCACTATCAGTTATGCCCCCTCCCTGTGTGCTATGTGTTCCTGCTCTCCTGACACGCCCCTTGGCGTCCTCCACCCCAGAACACAAGGTGCCCGCAGGCCACGTGTGGACCACATCTTGGATAATGTCCCTTCTGCTGTGGGGCTCCAGAGGCTCTTGACCCATCAAGGCCAACAGGGATTTCTCCTGGCCTTAGTTTATAAGTGCAGGACCAGTCTACCTGCAGTGTTGACAAGTTTGGAAAAAGAGCTGGTAGGTGGCTTGAAGTCAGAGTTTTATGCTCTACCAAGCTGCTCCCCTGAAAGTTCTGGGAAAGGCATCTTGGCCTTTTTAGTATATGCCCTCATTTTGAGAATTATCCCTACTCAGAAATACATCTCATCATTCGACAGCCCTGAGATTTAGTTACTTACCAGTTTTCATGGAAAGAAGCCTTCTCCTATTGACTGTTTGATTAAGCACTAATGCTTCTCAGATGACGTAGCGTTTCCCCTCCAGACTCTGCTCTGGTATTTGTTCTTACAGCACAAGTAGGTTGGTGCGTGAACTGAATTGTTCTTCCGGGGCTCTCACACAGTAGGTACCTTGAGTAGATCAGATAGATTAGATTTTGTAAACCCTCTGCATCTTGCCAAACTGCACAAAGCAAATGAGCATGGCGACTGGATTTTCATCACCCTATTTTTTTTTCTTCCCAGCATGTGTGAACTGTGTGCGGTGGTCAAACAGTGGGATGTATTTAGCTTCTGGGGGAGATGACAAACTGATTATGGTGTGGAAGCGGGCTACGTAAGCATCATTTTCTTTACTTCACATTTTATTTTTAGAAGCTTCTTTGCTGGTCTTTATCACAGTCGCTTTCCCCACCCTGGCACTGAGGTCTCCAGAGCTCTGACTCGATGAGTACCAGGAAGCACATGTAGGCGGGGGCAGCCGGGGCCTGACCAGGGCGGTGGGTGGCCACCTACCTGCCTGTGGACCTGCTCAGCACTCCTCACAGGGCTGTAGGGTTTCACCTGAAAAAGAAGGGCTCATCCCTTCCAGGGCTGACATTGATGGCTTCATTTGTTTTGTCCCTCAAGTGAAATTTCCTAACACACAAGGTGCTCTGATGGGATCTGGGGTGGGGGATCCAGAGCGTGCCCTCTTGCCATTCACCTCGTTCTCTGTCAGCTTTACCTGGGGCTCCCAGGAGCCCCACCTTCCCCGAAAGCCCCTGCCCTGCACCCACAATGAACTGACCATCTCCTGGAGTCTCCTAGGGTGGGTCCTGGGCCTTTGGGGCCAGCCAGGCTGGGGACCAGACCCCACCCTCCTGCTCAGCCAGAGTGTCCCCAAGGCTGTGGCTTGGCGAGCAGAGGCGCACTGTCTCCCTCAGCCCAGCCAGCTGCCTCCGTGAGCCCTTCCTGTAGGTTTGAAAGAATTCTACAGGAGCTAAGGGTGTTAACAGAGCCTCTGGGGGTCCGAGGTGTTGATGCCATGTCTGCAGGGCTCCGTGATTGCTCAAGGCCCAGGAGTGAGCACCCCAGTTCCAGTGCTTTCCCTGCCCCAGTATTCAGGCAGAGGCGTTCAAGTCCTTACAGGAGGGCTTGAAAAATAGTGTTGCTTCTGCTGCTTTAGCCAACATAAATAACGTATTTAGTATACAGTTTGGAAAATTGAAGAGAAAAAATCATAATCCCACCATCTAAAGGAAGCCACAGTTAATATTTTTGTATTTTTCACGTGTGTCCTTCTGGTCCATTTTCCAGCATAGGTGATGTATGGTATCGTGTTGTATATGACATTCTGGGACCTGTTGCCTTCACTTAATTCTATCCCATGGACATTTTCCCAAGATTGGTGTAGGCCGTGTAGCGTTCCATCCGGTGAACAGATCATAATTTGCCCAGTCAGCCCCCATTGTTCACCCTTTTGGCACTCGCCAGCCGCTGTCTGTCTGCTTTG
Source organism: Delphinapterus leucas (assembly GCF_059928025.1). Taxonomy (NCBI): domain Eukaryota; kingdom Metazoa; phylum Chordata; class Mammalia; order Artiodactyla; family Monodontidae; genus Delphinapterus; species Delphinapterus leucas. The sequence continues at coordinate 26,815,309 of NC_143142.1, read as the reverse complement.
TCTCTGCGATGCCCGGAAGTCCCCGGGTGCCCTTCTGACTCCTCTCTCACACAGGTACATCGGCCCCAGCACCGTGTTCGGCTCCAGTGGCAAGCTTGCCAACGTGGAGCAGTGGCGATGTGTCTCCATCCTGCGGAGTCACTCAGGCGGTGAGTGGGCTGCCCATGGGGTGGGCACCCCGGTGGTGGCCGAGAGCAGCAGCGGCACCTCCACGGCCCCTGTGGACTGTGGGTCCTTAGAGCAGCCCTGTGTCTGGGCCACCCCTCCCCTCCCCGCTGCCTGCCTCCAGCTGCGTCAGTGTCCCCACTCCTGCCCTCATGGGCTGTATGTTTATATCTTTAATGTAGAACTCCCCACGTTCCGCTGTTTATCCTGGGAACTGAGTCACTACCTCCATCAGTGGATCGCTAAGTCCGTAAGCGCACTTTCTTTATTCCACAGAAACCCGCACACGGGGGCCCACTGGAAAGCTTTTTACTTGACTTTGAGAGTGTTTGCAAAGTGTTTTAAATAGGCTTGGTATGGAAAGAAACTCATTTTTCAGATTTGGACTGAAGTTGACAGCACTTGGTCAGATGCCAGGGAATACCAGAGTCAGTGCAATTCAGTCTTCCTCAGAGGACCTGCGATCTAGCCGGGAATAGCTGGGAGGGTGTGCCAGGCAGGGGCCAGCAGAAGCCAGAAAGGCTTGGTGCCAGTGGTGAGCTGGCAGCATGTAACCCCGCTGGATGTGTACTGCACGGCAGCAAGCGGCACGGGGTGGGGCTGGCTAAGTGTGTGAGGGCAGATCATGGAAGGTTTGCGCTCCTGCTAATGAGGGTGCCCTTTGTCGTGGAGGCCTGAGAGGGGGATCATCTGACAGCCCTGTGGAAAAGAAGGCGGTTTCAGGGGTTCAGATGAAAACTGCAAGGGCCCAAACTAGGCCTGTGATCATTGAGAGAGAGGAAGAGACTGACCTGGGGACTTTGAAGGGCTGAGCAAAGGGAGGCATGAGGGAGACCCCTAGCTGGGTGCCTGGGGAGCCAGCGGTATCCTCTGCTGAGACCATACGACCATGGGTTTATGGGGCCGGATGCCAGTTCAGTGCAGGATGTGCTGGGTTTGGGGGGGTAGGAGTGGGGGATGTCCCGAGCTGGTTGGAATTGAGCCTGCCACTCGGGGGCTGGGGGGCCGGAGATGGGGCAGGAGAGAATCAGCTATGGTCCATTGCAGTCTGTGCTCAACACCCACTCTGCAGACGACACTTTAAAGGTGAACAGACCCACCTCTTAGAGACCACAGATTGAGTCCACATCTTTGAAAGCTGATAGTGTAACATTGTGTTATCTTTGATAACAGTAAAAATGTGTAACTTACCCTAACTTGCTGGCAGGTGCTCACAGTGGAGTCTAGTTGGGCTTCTCTGGAACTTGGACAAGGTATCCATGAGGTTATCCAAGTGGGGTGGGGCCTGAGTGACGACTTTCATGGGACCCCTAACCTGAGACTTGGACTGAGCCATAACCTCGCCCTCCCTCCTGGCCCACCACCCCAGGGCTCTCCTCGACCAGACAGGTAGGGGTGCCCACCTTCAGTGGGGATACCTGCCACTCCTTTTGCAGTGGTCCTGGTAGCACCATCAATTGCTAATAAAAATAGTTTTTTTAAATGGCCATAGAAAGCTGTTTTCCTACCATGATAGAGCCCTGTGTCTTTTAAACCACACGCACATGTTATAGTTCACAGTTGAGCCTTGTTCCCGTTGATACTGAGAAAAGACAAACATGGGTGCTATCACCGCATTTGTTATTTTGGAATTTCTGCAGTACAGTTAAGCAGAATCAGAAGAAGGTAGACAGGGAGTTCCCTGGCGGTCCAGTGGTTAGGACTCGGCACTCTTACTGCCAGGGCCCAGGTTGAATCCCTGGTCAGGGAACAAGGATCCCACAAGCCATGTGGCGTGGCCAAAAAAAGAGAGAAAAGAAAAAGAAGTAGGTTGACAAACTGGAAAACAATAGAAAAATGAGATGATATGAGGAATAAAGCTTTTAGGACTTACAAAGCATTGAAAAGCACTTCAGACTAATAAAAATAAGTCATTGAATTGGCCTCATATAAGAAGATTTTTAATTATCTGTCTTTCACTAGTCATAGCCAATTGGAATATCTAATGATAGAAAGAGATAAGTGCAGTTTTACTCAGATTCCCAAGGAGGGTCTCACTGAGAAGGTGGCATCCAGGGGTTGAGCAGATGGCGATGAGGGGACAACCGTGTGGACCTGCAGAGAGCTATCCAGGTGGAGGGAGCAACTGGGGCAGCAGATGGAGTGTAGACGTGGGCTTAGGACCAGGGCGGGGGAGAGTGCAGAGGGGAGGGGGCCGGGAGGGGCTCTCGTCTGAGTGAGACAGAGCAGTGTGGAGGCCTGGGCAGCAGTATGGAGCCCATATGGTGGGGGGCCGAGGCCGCACTGGGGAGACCAGTGATGTGATCTAGGTGAGAGCCTGTCGGGGGCTGTGGGTCGTCATGGTGGAAGTCAGGGCAGGTGGTCACACAGACTCCCTGGAGTGGGAAGTGAGGTGAGGCCCCAGAGGAGGTGTGACGGCTTCCCAGACTGTGGCCTGAGCAGCGGGAGGGATGCAGGTTCCTCACTTGAGGTGGGAGGGGGTGTGGAGGCGAGTGGACATTGTTGAGTCCGCAGTGCCTGGCAGCAGGGTGAGTGGACCTGCGGGCTGGCTGTTGGGGGGTGAGCCTGGAGCACAGGGGAGGAGCCTGGGGTGCGGCTGAGCCGGGGAGCCAGTGAAGGTGGTGGAGAGAACGTTTGAAGGAGGCAAGAGCAAGCAGTGTGCCCCACGTTGCCTCACGGTCGAGTGAGCACCGAGGATCGGCCGCTGGACTGGATGGCATGGAAGCCGCCGGTGGCCTTGGCAAGCGTGGCTCCTGTTGGTGAAGCCGGGTAAAGGCCTAATTGGCGGGCGCTCAGGAAAGACCAGGGGAGAGAGCTGGACGGAACCCAGCTGGTCTTGTCAGGCGCCTGCAAAGAAAGACAGCAGAAGAGCTGAGGGGAGGATGGACTCCAGGCCCGATGAGGAGACGGAAGGGCTATAGCAGCTGGAAGACCCATCGGAGAGTGAGCGGGGGACGTGGCGGTGGGGAGGGGGGCAGTAAGACCAGGGAGGGGTCGCAGTGCTCTGTCAGGGAGGGTCTCTGGGCATGACTGTGGGAACGATGGCTGAGGCCAGAAGCCAAGGTCATTGGAGTAGGTGGAGGACTTTAAGGGTGTTAGAAAAATCATCCTCTTGGAATCACCAAGAATGATGCTGGAGTGATGACGGGAATGACAGTGACCAGAAACTTACATCTTCAAGGACAGGGAGGGTCTCAGGTGTATGTAGAGCTGTGGCGAGAAGGAAAGGGCGTTGTATGGTCTGAAGACAGAAGCTCCAAAACTGGGGTTTGGGGAGGAAGTCATGTCACATGTGTGGATTTACTGCAGAACTCAGCAGTGACTCCAAAGGGTGTCTGGAAGGATGACTCAGGACGTGGGAGAATTCATTCAAACAAAGTTAACAACATTGAAGGAGGCTACAGTGCTCCTGACAGCTTGGTGTGCTGTGAAGGCGGCACCTACGACCGATAACAGAAGGCAAGATTCATTCCCCACACATGACGGGGTAACCAGCCATTCAGCAGTTCGTGGGTGAAAGGAAGGTAATGTAGAGCCTTAGCTAAAGACAGCATGATAAATTCCAGGTATTAAAGAAACGTTCTAAATAAAGCAAGAGAAAACGGAATTGAATATTTATTAGACCTCCAGCAGAGGGAATATTTTTTCAAAGTTAACAAGCAATAAGAGAAATCATTTTTAAAAATACAACAAAGGAGAATAACTGACTTTACTACATAAACCTTCTACAGCATAGGAAGGTAAACTGATGGAATTTGCAGCTAAGGTCTGTATTGTCCATAGTCCATGGAAATTGCTAAGAAAACCGGTCTCCTTTCTGGAGTCCCAGGTGAGCATGTCTCTGCTCTAGGACTCAGGAAGCACAGGGGGGTCTGTGGTTTGCACGGCTGTCCCCCAATCCCACCCACACTCTGAGCCCCAGAAGAGGTTCCTGTGCCTCCTTTAGCAGACACTGCGTTCTCGTTAGACCCGCCAGCACAAATCACCTCCCAACAGATGGGGTAGGAACAGAGGAGTCCCTGAAGACAGCTTCAGACACACCAATGTGTACAGTCTTCATTTTGCGAATTAAAGTGGAACTTCAAACATAAAAATGTACTCAATAAGTTAGAAGAAAAAAATCATAATCCTCAAGCTAAAAAGGGACTTTTGAAAAGGACATTCTGCTAGTAGAAATGTGAAGAATCCAGACTCATGAAAATGCCCAGGTGCTCCGCCCAGGTTCCCACGGTGCGGCATCCGTCTCAAACAAATGCCCCGGGGTGTGCAGAATGACGTGGGCACGTGTGCTCGTGGGCATGAGGAACTGGAACCTGGTCCAAGTCCACTGCTGAGTTAGGTCTGTTCCGGGTCTCGAGTGCCCTCAGCCACGCAACGCGGAGCAGGACAGCGGGGCCCGGGCTCGTGCTCAGCACTGGCGCACACACGGGAGATCACGGTGCTGCCCGCGTGGGCGGTCTTGTCGAGCTGACTCTGAAGATTTAAATCATCCTGTGAGCAAAGGACTAGATGGCTCCTGACTGGCTGCTCTCTCTGTTCACCTCACCAGCCATCCCTCCGCACTCCCGGTGCCGCACCAGGCACTGAGGTTGGAGAAACCAGGGAGACCTTGGCTGTCACGCCGCGCTCTGATGAGGCCGGGTTAGGGTTGGAGAAGGCGGCTCAGCCGGCCCGAGGGCTGCAGACCCAGCCATGCAGTGGCACGAGTGCCACACTCTTGGCCAGGCCCTCAGTGCTTTGTCAGAAGGGAGTCGGGTGGGGCCATTAGATGCTTCAGATCTTAGGACTGATTGCAGAACCTTAGTGGGAAAGTTCTTCAGGTTGGTTTGGAAAAGTCTAGTTATGATGGTCCCAGGTCAAGTCTCCTCAGGTGTGAGAACGCCAGGGGGCTGCTGACTGGCCAGCTGGCAGGGTGGAGCTGCGCCGTGTCCATATCCACCACCAGGTAAGAGACTCACCATTGGCCATTGTCTTCCAGATGTGATGGACGTAGCGTGGTCCCCCCATGACGCCTGGCTGGCCTCGTGCAGTGTGGACAACACCGTGGTCATCTGGAACGCAGTGAAGTTCCCAGGTCCGCACCTGTGCCTGGGCGGCCTTTCCATGGGGCTGCCCGGCGGTGTCTGGAACGGGTGGGCTGGGTCTCCTCGGCTGGTGGCAGCCAGCCTGTCTTGTCAGTAACTCAGGTCTTCTTTATCAATCACATTTAAGGTTTAAAGAGAAGTTTACATTAAAGAAAAATAATAGTAACCAAGTGCCAGCATGGGTGTCCCTGCTGCAGACTGTGCGGATGGACCCCTGGCACTGGGACCCCAGCCAGCTGCCCTTGAGGGTGCGCCCTCCCACTCCAGGCTCTGGCCTCAGCCCAGTAGCCGTCTCCTCTGTGATGCCCTCGAGCATGAGCAGGCTATTAGATCGTTTTGCAGATCAGTTTTTCTGTTAACGTGTTTGAAGTCCCTACCGATGGCAGAGCCTGGGATGGCACTGCGGTTTGCAGCCAGTGAGATGCTTCTAGTCCCTCCCTGGTGACAGGAGCGTGTTCTTCTCATAGGCTCAGGTCCCGGTCACTTGCTCTCTTCATAAGCTTCAACCGTGTTTGGGGACTCGGCCCAGCCACCGTGGCTGGGGTGTCATTCAGCTTACAGCTCTCTGGGGTCCAAGCTCCCTCCCCTTTGTCCTCAGTGATGACGAGCAGAGGACTCACTCAGCGCAGGGCCCGGTCTCCCAGGGAGGGGCACATCGGGAGGGCTCGGATGGGCACGGGCTCCTGTCTGGAAAGGAAATCATGGGCAGGGCTGCGGCTGCCGGCAAGGTGAGGCGGCGCATTTCAGCTCTGGCCCTGGCTGCCTGCCCCTCTGAGGGCATGTGCAGCCTCAACCCATACATGTCAGCTTGGCTGGAGGGAAATGGGTGGTGCCCACCTCCTGGGTGAGAACAGACTCTTCTGCTTGTGCCCAGGGGTGGGGCTGACCAGGGCAACTCCTGAAGCCCCTTCTGTTGGCCGGCCGACCCGTGGCCCGTTTCTAGACAGAGTCACTGTTTTCCCCTTGGTGATGCCTTTCCAACCTCACTTATTTGTCCTCACAGAAATCCTAGCTACTCTGAGAGGCCATTCTGGCCTGGTGAAGGGCCTGACTTGGGACCCTGTTGGTAAATACATTGCCTCTCAAGCCGACGACCGCAGCCTGAAGGTGTGGAGGACGCTGGACTGGCAGTTAGAGACCAGCATCACCAAGCCTTTCGATGAGGTAAGAGGCCTGGCAGGTCCCCCACTCCCGCCCCCTGCCTCCCACACGGAGCAGGAGCTGCCTGGGGTCCAGACGTGGTCGGGGAGCCCAGAGTCAGGTGATGAAAATCGTTCACTTCTCAGAAGCTATTAAACATCCACCTTTGTAGTGAAAAGGCTTGTAGGTGTTAAAGCTGAAGAGTTTACAGCACGCTGCCCCTTGGGGTGTGGGGGACGTAGAGGGTGGAGGAGGCTCTTGTGTCTTCCTGAGGGCGCTGGGCCGTGCTTGCTGACCTTCGCTCTGCAGGCCAGCCGGCTCCTGTGGAAGGCGTTAACAGTCCAGTTTGCAAAGCATCTGGAGCTTGGACTGCACTGGCTTGTGTAGTATTTTACCATCTCTTCCCTCATTTGAGTTCTGATTTCACGTGGGACCAGAGCTCAAGGTCGCCACTATTCAGTGGACATTTCTTGAGTGCCTCCTGTGTGTACGGCTGTCCTGAGTACAGGAAATGAACGTGGATTGAGATGGAGTTATCCAGAGTGGGCAGAAATGGCTGGGGGTAGGTGGTGGTCACGTCAGAGAGGGCTTCTTGGAGGAAGGGACCTGAGTACGAAGTTTTGCAGGAAGAATAGACACCTGCCCACTGGTCAGGGCTGGCTGTGGAGAAAAGTGGGTATCACATGTTCAGCTGTCCCCCAACCCACAGAAGTTCCTGAACTGGATCCATGAGCCTGGTCCTTACCTCACTTAGTTCTGCCCTCCTTGGCAGCCACCTAGTGTGAGAGGACATGGGCTGCAGGCCTTGTGGAGAGCCACTGGGCTCCTGGGGCGGCTGCGGGGGGTGGGGGGCGCGGGCAGGACAGGAATGTTTGGAATCCTGCAGGAGCTGGCAGCACTCTTCAGCCTCTGGGGGGGCTGTCCTGCCTTGGCTTGGACCTGGCTGGCAGTGGAGGCAGGTGTGTCCCCATGCTGCGCTCGGGCCCTGCCCTGTCCTGCCTTCCCCAAGGGCTGCGCAGCCTGGATCTTAACCCCTAAGCCTTTCTGACTGCCCTGGACTGACCTTGACCTTCAGGGGCTGGCTTTTAGCCAATGTCATCTCACTTTGCAGGAGGCATGGTGTGAAGAGGTGCCCTGCCTCTGCCTGGGTCAGGGGAACAGTGCCTTTCTCTTGTGCCATTTATGGTTTCTATGGACTTTACAAACCTCTTCTCCTTGGCTGGTGGCGTCACCAGGCTTTGGGCGAGGAGACAGGATCCAGAGAGCAGGTGGGGCCTGGTGGTCACTGTCTGCAGTGCAGAGAGAGGCTTGTGACCAGGCTTCCGAGGGTCAGCAGTGCTCTTTCTCTGCAGCAACACGTGGTCTGCAAACCTCCTGTGGGGTTCCCCAGTGCTGGGTAGGAGAAGGGGTCTGTGGTCAGATAGATTTGGCCCAGATAGGGTTGACAGTGGAAAGAGGTGGCCGTCCAGCCGTCCCCTCAGCCTGTGCCGCCGTGCAGTGGGGGAGGGTAGAATGGCGCCCCTACCGGTCTCCTGACGGCCCCGCTGTCAGCTCACCCAGAGAGACTGGAGTCAAGCTGGCCGTGTAGCCAGCAGCTTGGGCGTGCTCCACCATCGTGCATTTGTACATCAGAGCTCAGTTTGATTCCTGGGGCCAATTTTGGTCACAGAGTTGGCCTTGGGCTCCTTTCAAGCACAGACGTTTCTTGCAGTGTGGAGGGACGACCCACGTGTTGCGGCTCAGCTGGTCCCCTGACGGGCACTACCTGGTGTCTGCCCACGCCATGAACAACTCCGGCCCCACCGCCCAGATCATCGAACGGGAGGGCTGGAAGACCAACATGGACTTTGTCGGGCACCGGAAAGCTGTGACTGTCGTGGTGAGTCCACTTGGCCTCAGGTTGGCCGGCCATCAGCGCCGCCCTAAGTGGGACCCTCAGAACCTGGGCAGTGCTGTGCTCCCCCGTCCTGGGTCATGTGTTGGACTGAGATGGTGGCCTCTGAGATTCAGCACACGTTAGGTTCTTGTTTCATTTTAAATACTTAATGTTTCAATATTTTAAACTAGTTATACAAAATAGAATACATACCCATGTGCTTTATTGGCAAATGGACGTGATGAATATGAAGTTAATATTTTATTTAATGTGATGAATGTCACCAGAACCAGACTTTGATTAGGACACGTGTCATCCTCGGCACAAGGCCTGCTGGGTAGCTGTGAAAGCGCAATGACGCGTGCCGGTGCCCGGGGCTGGGGGACGCCTGCTGGGCTGGGATCCTGGTATGTCTCATATTTGGCGTAGGGTGTGTGCTTAATGCTTGATTAATTACTAATTAACCCTTGTTACTTGGTTTTAGAAATTCAACCCAAAAATCTTCAAGAAGAAGCAGAAGAACGGGAGCTCTGCAAAGCCCAGTTGCCCATACTGCTGCTGTGCTGTTGGCAGCAAGGACCGCTCGCTCTCTGTCTGGGTGAGCCCTACTGTGAGCTCGCTGCTCTGCGGGGAGGGGGTGCCTGAAAGAGGAGAGACCCCCCACTTCTGGTGGTGCTCAGTGAGTGTTTCTGCCCTGAACCTGGGCCTGGCCAGGAGAGGCCACCCTGCCACCCAGCCAGAGCAGCTCTTGTGTCCAGACCCAGATCATACCTTCAGTAGCCAGGGCCACAGCTGGCATATTGTGTTGGCTTTCCTTTAAAAGAACTTTGTGTAGATATAGAACCTCCATAGTGGATCTACCTGAAGTACACAGCTCAGTGCATCTGTCGTCAGGCGTGTTTACTTCCGTGTAACTATTGCCCTGGAACGCTCCCTGCCCCTTCCCTGTCAGGACCCTGCCCGCAGCGCCCCCTCAGCCAGGGCAGCAGCACTAAGGATGTCTGTCACATGGATGAGCTTTGCCTGTTTCTGGACTTTATATGAATGGAGTCATGCAGTGTTTACTTTTTTGCATCTTGTGTTCTTTTCACTTGGCGTAAAGTGGTTGAGCTTTGTGTGTGTTGCGTTAACAATAGTTTATTCCTTATCATTGATTTCCCCATAAGCAGTGTGGATTTGAAGTTGTAGATTTGGAGGTTATCCTTTGGCTGCATTTAGGACAGTTGCTTCTCACAGAGCAATCCTGTGACCCCATTTCAGACCCTGGACCTCGTGCGTCCTAGGCGGTTCAGGCGCATTCTTCTGGGCTCGCCTGGGCCTGGGCTCCATCCCTGGTACTTGGACCAAAACATCACTGACGGGTCAGGTGTTGACAGAGGTCCCAGGTTTCTGGGGGGTCTGTAGGCATGTCTGTGGAAGGAAGGCCAGGCTGGTTCTCTTTGGGGAGTAGAACTAGGATGGGGCAAGGTTCTCATGGGTTCCAGGTGCTCAGATTCCAGTCCCAACCTCAGGACTAGGGCTGTCTTAGCGCCTCCTGCCCTCAAGGCATGTTCCTACCCCAGCCCGCCACCCAGGGCCTCAGGACCAGTGGGCAGGACAGGCAGGCCCTGTGTGTGAGAGCTATGCCTGCTGCTGCTGTGGGAGTGTGGACATGTGCTCAGCCATGTGAGGGGACCAGATGACCCACATGCACGTGGGGAAGGCAGCGGGTACGGTCCCCAGACATAGGTTTTCACAGGATGTTGATGACACACTCATTCTGCATTAAATGAAAAAGCAGGCAACCGTGTGCCTTACTTTAAAGAATAAAATATTTGTCCAAGACGGAAGAGAGGAAGAGTGTTAATAGTGGCTACCCTGGGGCCTGGGTCAGGGCAGCATGAACCTGTGTGGTGCGTGGCACTGATCACATGGAGCCTTGGATATGTGTATGCACCTGAACGTGAGCCTTGAGAAGGGGTGCTAGGTTCTCTCTGAGGCTGTTTTCCTGTCCTGGGACCTGCCTTTGCTGCTGCATTCCCTGCCCAGGCCTTGGCATCGCATCCCTGTTCAGTAGGCCTTCTAGAACCCCCTCCTCCATTGCTGGTCTTGTGTGTATACAGCTGTCTGCCCTGCCAGGCCCGAAGGGGCAGACCCCATGCTGGCACACGTGTCTTTGGCAGGCGTGGGTTCCAGAGTCTCCGTGGTGGCTGTCTGAGTAGAGCTGAAGACACCCTACGTGTCAGCACAGCTCAGACCAAGCCTTCTGGGTCTGGTGGCGGCAGCTGAGCAGAGTGGACACAGAGGGCCTCATTCATTCATTAACCTTTGCCGCCCTTTCCTTCCAGCTCACGTGTCTAAAACGGCCTTTGGTTGTCATCCATGAGCTGTTTGACAAATCCATCATGGACATTTCCTGGTAAGATGGATTCTCGATTCGAGGCTTGGTCTAGGAAAGGAGGAGCCACATGTTGGAGCTCAAGGCCTCCTGGGTGTGATTAGGGTTGGGCAGCCAGGATCCCAGGTGTCGCAGCCAGGACAGACCCCAGGGTGCTGTGCTCCTGGCCCTACTGGAAACCCCTGCTCAGACAGACTGGTGTTCGTCTGGGAAGGAGAGTGCATGATCCTGGTTGCACTTGGCTCTGTCGCTGCGTGAATCAGAGTAGTGCGGCTGTGGAAGCCGCTTGTTTCATGCTTCTCAGCGACCTCATTTAAATGTGCACTCCCTCGCAGTTGTTTTTTAATGGTTTCAAAAATGAGCTAAATGAACATGAAACTCTTACAAAGCACAGGGTGAGAGATACTCTGTACTTGTGCTGAGAACTAAAGGGCCCAGAGCTCTGTAGAATGGGAATGTCGCCCCGACCTCCGCCTCCCCATGAGCGCGTGGGGGCCTCTCCCGAGACTTTGCCTCCCCCGGGCCACTCCGTGGCGGGCGAGCACTGCAGGGCTTGTGCCTGGCTGCTGATGGCCATCTTTTCCAGGACTCTGAACGGGCTGGGCATCCTGGTGTGCTCCATGGACGGCTCTGTGGCGTTCCTGGATTTCTCCCAGGACGAGCTCGGAGACCCCCTGAGCGAGGAAGAGAAGGTAGGAGCACGGCCACGGCGGCTCTGAGGGACCTCCTCCTGTGACCTACACAGACACATTGTTTCCTGAAGCATTCCTGGTCCTTTGCCTCTTGTATATTATAATCCTTGTCTTCTCTACAAGAGAGATTTAATTTAAAATGAACCTCTATTCATGTCAGAAATCCATTCTGTTGGGTTGGCCAAAAAATCCCTTTGGGTTTTTCCATAACATCTTGCGGAAAATAGAATTGAGTAAACCCGGGCATCTCCTCTTGAGCTGATAGCCACCCTGGGAGGTGTTCACGCTGGGAGAGTGGGAGTGGCTGCCAGGGCTGCTCACGTCCCTTCTCCATTGTCCTTCGCTAACGTACTGGCCTCGGGTCAGCAGTTACAACAATGTTAGCAGTCCTTTCCTAGCACTTACTGTGTGCCAGAACCAGGGCCACGTTTCTTCCCTTAAATTACACAAAACCCCTCCAGGCAGGACTGGTCCTGTTTCACTGAGAATAGCATGTGACCCTGAGGTCTGAGAGTGGAAGCATGAGCCCATCCGCAGCCTTGGGGCCAGGCCTCCTCTCCGCCATGCTCTGCCCAGGACAGGGTGGCCAGCGCTCATCCTCAGGGACTTGGTGACAGGCACTACTTTCCCTGCCTCAGACTAGGAGCCTGCCTTCCCGCAAGTGGGTCCACACCAGTATGTGGGGGCAAGAGGCTCCGAGAGCCCAGGGCAGGCGGCAGCTCTCCCCTCAGGGTGCCATTGCTGCTGGGAGACCCCTCTTAGGCTTCTTTGGGGACCCCCACTACAATGTTACCCCTTGGGCTTCAGAGTTGGCCTCGCTCACCACAATGGACTGGCCTGGCGCCCACGGTCACTTTTCAGTGGGGGGACAAGTGTGTCCGCAGCCCCAGCTCTTCCCTCCACCAGTCACTGTCGTCAGGTGACCTCCCCTCTCCTTAGAGAGTCGTAACCCGTCTTGGATGCAGGCAGGGCCCCTGCATTTGAGGAACAGTAGGGCCGAACTCCGAATCCTGCCTTGAGATTCCAGGGGTGCCGGGGAGGGAGTTTTGGCCACAGGCAGGCACTCCAGGTCCTACGGAGTGGGCCCCAAAGCTGCCGGCCCAGTATCCTTCCTGTGAGGCAGGTGTCCTACTGACCTCTGCTTTGGTCGTTAGCACACCATGTGCAAGTCTGCTCCTTGTCACACTGGCCACTCCAGTGTGCTGGGGCCACCGTCCCTGCCCTCACACAGCCTGGCTTGTGGCACAGGGCTGCCGAGACCAGGGAAGGTGGGGCCGGCCCTGCTCGGAAGGGTCAGGACGTGTTGGGGGCAATGCGGGCAGAGAAGGGTTCCCCTAGGCCTGCGTGCCAGGCCTTTCCTTGCTCTCAGGGGCTCTGTTAGCTGCCCCATGGCGACCTCCAGCCACGTGGAGCAGATGGCTGCAGCTGGAGCAGGGAAAGCAGCTCTGGGTTTCAGTGTCTGATTCCCAAGAAGCGTTTGGGGTCCTTGGAGTGATTTAATAGCCTTACATTAGTAATTTGAATGTCATAATTTCAGTTCAGCAAATGTTTGTTGCTGTTTGTTCTGCACCAGACCTGCTGTAGGTGTTTTCCTGAGGGTTACACATCTACTTTCATCCCTGAAGGCTGTAAACATCGAGGGAGGGTACAAGGCCTCTCCTGAGTCATCTAAACAGGCAAACAGGGTGGGAGGTTTCAAGAGAGCCAGCATCCAGGGCTCCGGGACCCTGCCCAGGGGTCTCTCGCTCTGAGCCGGGGGCCAGCACGCAGCTTGCCCACTGGTGGGCAGTGTCCCGGCCAGTTTGTTGCACTTCCCTCTCTCTGCCTTCTCTAGAGCCGCATCCATCAGTCCACCTACGGCAAAAGTTTGGCCATCATGACCGAGACCCAGCTGTCCACCGCCGTCATCGAGAACCCTGAGATGCTCAAGTACCAGCGGAGGCAGCAGCAGCAGCAGCTGGACCAGAAGGGCTCTGCGGCCAGAGAGACGGGCTCCACTACCTCGGTTGCTGGCGTCGTCAACGGGGAGAGTCTGGAGGACATCAGGAAGGTGAGGGCTGGGCCCAGCGGCACTGAGGACACAGGCACGTGCCCAGGGGCGGCACAAGGCCAGGAGGGCAAGAGGCCATCTAAACAGTGCACAGACATGGGCAGGGAGCTGGGAGCCAGCAGGGGGCCACTCGGCCTTGTTGCCCTTGTCTGCGTGTGGCAGCAGTGGGGCCCAGGGCACCTTATCAAAGGCCCCGCCCCAAGGAGATCCAGAGGAGAGCTTCCTTTGGGGGAACTTCAAACCTCACCTCTAGCCTTTCTAGGAGATTCTAGATACTGAGAACAGTGGGTTTCAGGCTCTGCCCTCAAGAGACATCTGTTGACTCCCCCTTCTTCCTCTGGAAGCCCATGTTTCCCTGGGGGGTCGGGGTGGAGATGGGAAGGGAACAGGACAGATGTTGGCAGCTAAAACCCTCTCTGGGAGCTTGTGCAGGGTGTCACACTCCCCAGGTGGTTCAGACACAGTGTGTGACAAACCCTGGGCTTCATTGAAAGAAAGTTTGAAATTGTGGCATAGAGACAGGGGTCTCATCTGTTAGCTCCCTTGTTTAGCCCCATGGCTGCTGGGTGCATGTGGCTGGCCAGGCATGTGCTCACCGCTCCGGGAACCTGGCCAGGTGGGAATTGGAGATAGAAAGGAAGATGTTGGAGCTGGTTCACCTGGGAGTGTCTGTCTTTGATGCCTTACTGTCGAGCACACACCCTGATAAAAACGCTTATTCTTTGATGAGTGGCTTAGTTTAGTTGTATCTGAAAGGCCACAGAGGAGTTAGATACATTTCATTAGAAGTCTTATTTGTTGGTATTTGGAGATTCAGAAATGTTTCCATTCCTTTATGTCTCTCTACTTTGCCAGAATCTTTTAAAGAAACAAGTTGAGACTCGGACGGCAGATGGTCGGAGGAGAATCACGCCTCTCTGCATAGCACAGCTGGACACCGGGTACTCGTTCACTCACCGAGCTTTCTGTGGCCTTCTCTGGGAGGTCTTCCTCTCTCCTTTCGCCAGGTAGCACTATCATAACCAGGACTTCACAGGCTCTTGGGCCAGCCTCACCCACAGAGTCTGGAAGTGAGTTGATTCCAGCTTCCCAGCATCCTCAAAGCCTTGCGCTACTGCAGAGCCCTGTGCACACCTGATGGTGGTGCAGGCGGGTGGGGAGGCTGGCCCTGCTTTGTTGAAGATACCAGGGAGAGAAAAGTCAGACTGATTTTTTTTTTTCTGTTTCTCTTTCCACTTTTATAGCCTTCTCTTTCTGATTAAGAAAGGAATATGTACACATTGTAGAAAACAGTAAAAGCACAAAGATACGATCACTGTTAGCGTTTTGGTGTCCGTATCTCCTCTTTGTTCCTGTATCTTGACCTTGCATCCATTTTAATAACTCTCTGAAGCATTGGTTTGCTGACGGTCCAGGTGCCCTGCCTGTGAACGCACCATGATTTACTTAACCAGCCCCTTAACTGTGGACGTGTAGTTTGTACAGTGTTTTGTGATTGTAAATGAATCTCTGAGCACACCTGTGACTGTTCCCTCAGGACACTTCCCAGAAGTGGACTTGCTGGGTGAGGGGTAGATTTCCCTGATGGAGCAGAGAGGGACAGTGGATTCAGCTGGATTTGTCCTTGTCTTGGCATCTGTCATCAGGCTTGCTTTTGTATTGGTCATTCTCCCCAAAGTGAGGTATGTTGATTCAAAGGATGATAAGGCCCCATGTGAGAGGAATAGGCCGAACATCAAGATGACTTACTCTTTTCAGCGTGTCTACTCAGGGCACCACACACAGTAGTCCTCTGCATTTCCCACTAGTTCCTCCATGAGCTGTTCCAAATCTTCCCTGAAGTCTGCAGAGACCTTCAGTCACGTGATGTGCTGATGGCCTCCTCATGTCAGGTGTGCAAGTGCCAAGGACCTGGAGGGAAGTGACCTGACCAGGTAGAGCCAAAACCAACTTCCAGACTCCTCCCATAGAGTGGTTTTCCCTTGATCAAACCTTTTTCCCATTATGAACCTATGCAGAGAATGCCACCTGCCCACCTTTATTAGGACCAAGTGAAACCAAGTATGTGACAGTGCTTGAACATTTCAGAGCTTATGAGAATGAGGCTTGTAGAGGTGGTAGAAGTGGTGGTGGCACTTTTGTTCTGTGGATCCTTCCAGGTCTCACCTGGTGAGGAGGCAGAGGTGGTAGATGACTTCCTGCCTGGCCTTGAGCCAGCTTTCTGCCATGGGGCACATATTTCTGGCACTAGAACTTGATTCTTTTTTCCTCTTGATTCCCATGTCAAAACAAGTAGCAATGGAAGAGGTAATTATTAGCTTATCTAATCAAGAAAGAAAAGAGAAGTTGCACATATTTAAAATAGACATAAATGGGAAATAATCAAAGATGAAGAATAAATCAAAAGGGTGAAAGACATCTTTGCTGAACTCTGCAAATAAATTTGAAAGTGAATTATTTGGGGGAAAACAAAAATTACCAAAATTGAAGAAAATCTGTATAGATGAATTATTATAGAAGAAATAGAGGACACTGTCAAACAGTTAACCTATCAAAGGCCACCAGAGTAAGACGGCTTGACAGGAAAATTCTAACAGACTTTTAAAGAACAGCTCATTCTAATACTATTTAAAATATTCTAGTGCTTTGAAAAGAAGGAAAGCTTGCAAAATCTTTTTTTTTAATGAACACAATATTGAAATTTCATAATCAAAATGTGACAAAGATATAATAAATTTCTGATCAATCTTATTTCCAAATGTCAATGCAAAATCCTAAATAAAATCATAACAAACAGAACGTTACATGTGTTAAAATGCTAATACACTATAAACAAGTAAAATTTATTTCAGGAAAGCGAGATGCTTCAAATGATTTGGGGAAACTTAATTTACTCCTACATGTCAGTAGATCAAAATAAATAAATTATATGATCATCTCTGTAGGTGCTTAAGAGGCATTTTTATTAAACCCAACATCATTGTTATTTAAAACTCAGTTAAATGGGAACAGATAGATGTTTGTTAAACTTGTTAAACTATCTTATTTCAAATTAAATTTAAGAATTGAACACATGTCTACACCTGTGACTGTAATTTAACATTGTTCTAGAGATCCCAGCTCCTATGGTTAGTTAAGAGAAAGAAGAAATTAGAAAGGAGGTGGTAAATGTGTCATTAGTCAAAGATGGTATAATCTGCAAGAGAATCAACTGGAAAAACCACCATAGACAGTAAAAGAAGACAGTGAGATGACTGGGTGCAACATAGCAAGATCAATTAGCACCAGTTACCTTTAGAAGATGCAAAGGAAGAAATCACTTTCACAAATGTAGTACCTAGAATGTAACAAGAAATGGAGATCTTTATGAAGAAAAAATTTTAAACTCTACTGAGATACCTAAAAGAAAATTCACAGAAATGCATACCATTTATTAGATAGGATGTCTCGGTATCATAAAGATGACAAATCTCCCTCAGCCTATAAATGTAACATGAGCCAATACAAATAACCATAGGAGTTTTCAGCATCAGACAGCTGATTCTGAAATTCTGTGAAAAAGTGCATAGGAGTAGCTAAAATATTTCTGGAAAAGATTAATCAGGAAAGACTAGCCCCACTAGAAATTAAATCTTACAAGCTATAGTAATTAAAATAGTGAGGTACTGACACATGAATAGAACAGTGGAATACAATAGAAAACTCAGAAATAGACTCAAATATTTATGAGAACTTTAAAGGTAATATTTTGCATCTGTGATGAATCATTACCTAATTCAATAAATGAAGTGAGGAAGTGATATTCTCTAGAAACAAAATTGAAGCCCTACAAGAATATGCAATGGAGAAAAGACAGTTTCTTCAGCAAGTGGTGTTGAGAAAGCTACACAGCCGCATGTAAATCAATGAAATTAGAACACTGCCTCACACCATATACAAAAATAACTCAAAATGGCTTAAAGACTTAAATATAAAACATGACACCATAAACTCCTAGAAGAGAACATAGGCAAAAATTCTCTGAGATAAATCGTACCAATGTTTTCTTCAGTCAGTCTTCCAAGGCAATAGAAATAAACACAAGGGCTTCCCTGGTGGTGCAGTGGTTAAGAATCTGCCTGCCAATGCAAGGGACACGGGTTTGAGCCCTGGCCCAGGAAGATCCCACATGCCCCAGAGCAACTAAACCCATGTGCCACAACTACTGAGCCTGAGCTCTAGAGCCTGCAAGTGACAACTGCTGAGCCCATGTGCCACAACTACTGAAGCCTGCGCACCTAGAACCCGTGCTCCGCAACAAGAGAAGCCCACGCACCACAACGAAGAGCAACCCCCACTCACTGCAACTAGAGAAAGCCCGCACACAGCAACGAAGACCCAACACAGCCAAAAATAAAAAATAAATTTATTTTTAAAAAGAAATAAAAACAAAAATAGATAAACGGAACCTAATCAAACTTACAAGCTTTTGTACAGCAAAGGAAATCAGGAACAAAATGAAAAGACAGCCTACAAACTGGGAGAAAATATTTGCAAATGATGTGACCGACAAGGGCTTAATTTCAAAAATACAGAAACAGCTTATACAACTCAATAATAAAAAAACAACCCAATCGTGGGCTTCCCTGGTGGCGCAGTGGTTGAGAGTCCACCCGCTGATGCAGGGGACATGGGTTCGTACCCCGGTCCGGGCAGATCCCACATGCCACAGGGCGGCTGGGCCTGTCAGCCATGGCCGCTGGGACTGTGCATCCGGAGCCTGTGCTCCGCAACAGGAGAGGCCACAACAACAACAACAACAACAAAAAAAAAAACCCAATCGAAAAATGGGCAGAAGACCTAAACAGACATTTCTCCAAAGAAAACATACAGATGGCCAACAGAGACATGAAAGGATGCTCAACACCACTAATTATTAGAGAAATGCAAATCAAAACTACAGTGAAGAACCACCTCGCACTGGTCAGGATGGCCATGATTAAAAAGTCTACAAGTAACAAATGCTGGAAAGGGAGAAAAGTGAACCCTCCTACACTGCTGATGGGAATGTAAATTGGTGCAGCCACTATGGAGAATAGTATGGAGGTTCTTCAAAAAACTAAAGTAGAGTTGCCATGTGATCCACCAATCCCACTCCTGGGCATATATCTGGAGAAAGCAATAGTTCAAAAAGATAAATACACCCCAGTATTCATAGCACACTATTCACAATAGCTGAGACATGGAAACAACCTAAATGTCCATCGACAGATGAATGGATAATGAGGATGTGGTTTATATACAATGGAATATTACTCAGCCATAAAAAAGAATGAAATAATGTCATTTGCAGGTACACGGATGGACCTAGCGATGGTCGTACTAAGTAAAGTAAGTCAGAAAGAGAAAGACAAATACCATATGATATCACTTATATGTGGAATCTAAAATATGACACAAATGAACCTATCTACAAAACAGAAATAGATGCACAGAAATAGAGAGCGGACTTGTGGTTGCCAGCGGGGAGGTGGTGGGGGAGGGATGGATTGGGAGTTTGGGATTAGCAGATGCAAACTATTATATATAGGATGGATAAACAACAAGGTCCTACTGTGTAGCACAGGGAACTGTATTCAGAATCCTATGATAAACCGTAATGGAAGAGAATTTGTGTGTGTGTGTGTGTGTGTGTGTGTGTGTGTGTGTGTGTGCAACTGAATCACCTTGCTGTACAGCAGAAATTAACACAACATTGTAAATCAACTATACTTCAATAAAATAAATTTAAAAAAACATTTGGAGCCCTATCTCACGCATTAAAATTTTGCACAGCTCAGAAATTTTTGCAGAGAACATTCTGAACATCTCAGAGATTTTTTTTAATGTTTAACTTTTTTATTATTTAAAATTTTAGAATATTCCATAGAAGAATACTTTCATAATCTCAGAGGTAAAAAAAGTCTTCAAAACACAACATCCTAGGGAAAATATTTCCTGTCCATATAGGAATTTTTGAATATGTAAATAGGTCTTACAATCAATAATAAAGACCAATAACCAAATAGAACCATGGATGACAGATATGAACAAACAGCTCCCAAAAAAGGGAAATCAGATGTTTCTAGATGAAAAAATTTCAACCTTGCATCAAAATAATGGCAAATTAAAATTGTAGTAAGATACTATTTTTCATCTCTCAGATTATCAGGTATCAAGAAGTTGGTAAAGGGCTTCCCTGGTGGCACAGTGATTGAGAGTCCTCCTGCTGATGCAGGGGACACGGGTTCGTGCCCCGGTCCGGGAAGATCCCACATGCCGCGGAGCAGCTAGGCCCGTGAACCATGGCCGCTGAGCCTGCGCGTCTGGAGCCTGTGCTCCGCAACGGGAGAGGCCACAACAGTGAGAGGCCTGCGTACCGCAAAAAAAAAAAAAAAGTTGATAAAACCGTTGATGAGGGTTTGGGGAAATAGGTACCCACGCACGGCTTGTGAGGTGAACCTCAAAGCAGGACCCTTGAGAACTATTTATCCAAAATCATCGATGAACATTCCATTTGCTGCTGCAGTTCCTTCTAGGAATTTATCCCACGTAACGTATGAAACAAGTGGGATGACAGTTACAACAGCAGGCGTCTCTGTGTGTGCCCCGTGTCATGCGCTACAGGAAGTACGTTAGTCCAGACAGCAGCCTCGTGGGGAGGGTCCTGTCATCTCTTTTGCAGACATGGTGGCTGAGGTGCCCAAGGCCTCAGAGCCTGTGCATGGCTGAGCCATGATACCCAGGGCCCTCAGCCGGCACACTGCAGTGTTTGTTACAGAAACACCGGGAAACCGTCCAGCTGTTCCTCACAAGAGGCTGGTTGGGTAAACCATGGCACGTCCACGCTGCCCATAATGAAAGGGAGGCCCACTCTGTGCACTGTGTTTCCCCAGCCCCAAGACACATTTGCACGTGGTAACACCTCTTGAGATCAGAGTGCATCTTATCAGTGACACCTGACAGTTATAATCAGTCACAGTTTTTTTCTTTCTTAGTGGTTTATAAAGTACCAGTTCATCTTAGATCTAATTAAATGTCGTGTATGGAGTGATTTTAATTTCCTTTTTACTTTTCTGTAACTTGCATAGAAATTCTGCCACGAAAATACATCGCCATTGGACCCAGAAAAAAATTTGCTTAGGATGTGTAAGCACTCAACATGGTGCTCGACGTCCAAGGCTGACTTTTCTCCTTCTCGACAACAGGGACTTCTCCACGGCCTTCTTCAACAGCATCCCGCTCTCGGGTTCCCTGGCAGGCACCATGCTCACCTCTCACAGCAGCCCGCAGCTGCTGCCGCTGGACTCCAACACCCCCGTCCCCTTCGGCACCTCGAAGCCTTCCACAGAGCCTGTGGCGGCGACCGGCACCAGGCCTGCGGGTGATTCTGTCAGTAAGGACAGGTGAGTAGGTGCCAAGCTTGGTCCTGTACCTGGGCAAGTGCGGTTTGGACAGTTCCAGGGACACTTCGTGCCCTCTTCAGTAAAGAAAAGAGGCAGGTGCTTGGTTTCAGATGAGGGCCTGCTCAGAAGGGAGCCTTGATCAGGAGAGTCTGATGATTAGGGCCCTGAGGACTTCATGTCCTGCGGGAAGATGCAGTCCCAGGATGGGAATACTAAGGGTGGCAACTGGCCCGTGACACGTCACCTGTCACGGGGCCAGCCCACCTTCGGCCGGCCTGCTCATGTGCCACGGCACAGACTCCCCTTACACTCAGAATACATTTGCTCGGGGAGCCCATTGTCTTCACTGGCCATCACCTGGAAACCAAACTAGAAGTCTGAAAGGACCAGAGGAGCATGACTAAGAGCCAGGAGCCATTTGCCCAGCGCCTGCTCTGAGTGACAAGCTGTGCCAGGCCCGACGTCTGCAGGGGTTGATTGGTGGGTCCTCATCTCCAGGGAGGATCTAGGC
This sequence comes from Delphinapterus leucas, assembly GCF_059928025.1. NCBI lineage: Eukaryota > Metazoa > Chordata > Mammalia > Artiodactyla > Monodontidae > Delphinapterus > Delphinapterus leucas. The sequence goes on along the minus strand of NC_143142.1, from coordinate 26,793,990 downwards.
TTGTAGGGGAAGAGGTAGCCACAGGGGTGCAGGGCTGATCCTCTGAGGGCCTTGGCAGGCAGGTCTCAGGAAGGCTTCTCAATTAGGCTGAGCCAGGGGATGGGGCTGGGGAGTAGGGGCAACAGCGAGAGCAGAGGCCTGGAGCCTGAAGAGTGGTGGGCGAGGGGAGGAAGGCTGGCTTCTCCCTGGAGTGGACACACAGGCGCTGGGACTTGCACCTTAGGAAACGACCAGCAGTGGGGCCCAAGTTTAGCTGCTGCACTGGCACACAACTGACACTGTCAACGTGACCCTCCATCACCAGGGACAGGGCCGTGCATTATCACAGCTCCTGCCTCTGGTGTCATGGCTGTGGAGGCATGCGCCAGACTTCGAGTGTCCCCTCTCCCTTGAGGGAAGAGAAGGGTATGGAGCAGCAAGACCAGTCAGGAAGCAGAGCATTGGGAGGAAGGGTGTCTGGGGAAGGACAGAACGCCAGGTTTGCAAAATGTTCAGTAGTTGGCCGTGCAGGTCCCAGGAGAGGAGGGGAGGGTCATACAGGTGCCTGCGGGCATCTGGCCTGGGGTCCAGCGGCGGGGAGGGCAGTTAGCCCGGATGTGGGCAGAGGAGGCCCCATGGCTTTGACCCAGCGTGTGGGATGTGCTGGGACAACGGAGCTGGCAAGCTCCAGCCTGAGCTCCCTTTCCTCTGTGGAGTCAGAGACACAGGGAGCACTTGGAGGAGAGCATAAAGGGTGTGTGATTGTCCCTGTGAGACCGTGGTCAGAGCTGGTGGTCAGAGCAGGTTGGGTGGAGCTGCTGTATTCAGGTTATGGAGACAGAGCTCTATGGTGAGGAAAAGGGGGTTGTAGGAACCGCTGTTGAGGCCTCATGTTATCCCCAGAAGCTCTGAGAACACTAAAGTGGTACGGGTGTGAGTGCGTTTGCTCACAGTCTTCTCAGAAAGCCAAACTCCCAGAACTTTAATATGTGAAGGTATTAAAGAAAGTTGGCAATAGTCGATTACGTCTTGAAATTATTTATGGAAGTTTGATATTTGTGCCCCATTCACTTGGCTCCAAGCCCCACAAATCCCGGACTCCCGGATCCTCAGTGGGTTGTGCTGATGTGGCCTTCCGTCTCCACCCCACCCCCAGCGTGAATGCGGCCTCTGCTCCCGCTGCACCGTCCCCCTCCATCCTCACAACCCCGTCCAAGATCGAACCTATGAAAGCGTTCGACTCCCGATTCACGGAGCGCTCCAAAGCCACGCCGGGGGCTCCTGCCTTGGCCGGTTTGACCCTGACAGCTATGGAAAGGTAGGTGGTGGCTGTATGGGGCCCCAGAGATGGGGAGGGTACAGACTTGGGCCAGCCATGCCATGTCCGCCTTCCTGTGAGGGTGCAGACTCCTGTCCCTTTGTATTCAGGAGCCACCACTCTGAGGAGAAAGGTGTGGCTGCTTCACGGAGCCATGGGGTGGGGGTGGGGGACCAAAGGGCAGAGGCACGAGGGCTGGTGGGTGCAGAGGCTGTGCTGAGATGGTCAGAGGGTGGAAGGCTCTGGTCCTGGCCTCTGCTCAGACTCTGACCAGGAGGTCGGGAGCTGAAATTAAAGTGATGGAGGGGAGGCCTCTGTGAGGTCCAACGGGCTTCTGAGCCCCTGCAGCATGTCCTCTGCACCTTCCTGAGTACAGGCAGCAGTCATGGCAGGGGGGGGCAGGAGTCCTCCTGAGGAGCCACACTGAGTGTTTCAGCCTCTGCTATTGACACAGAGCTTCTCTGCCTCCTGGGAGGGCCTCCTGCCGAGCCTGCTGTGGCACGGAGCTCACTGCCTGGTCCAGCAAGTCGAAGGCTGGGAGAGTCTGAGGGGGGGCCGGGCCACCTTCCTCCACACGGGCCAGGGCCTTGAGTGCCAACCTGGAGCTGTGACCCACTGCAAGGTGATTGGGCTCAGCATTACCATCAGCCACATCAGGGACGTGGGCCAGAGCCTCTTGCAGGAACCTCATGGCCAGAAGGTGCCCAGTGGAGGGAGCATCTGGGACGAGACCTGTCCTTGCCATGGACGGTGTCTTCGAGCTAAAGCCACACTGTACTGTCCCCGGGGCTTCACCCATGTTCTCGAAACTGCTTGTCTGAGTGGGATTCGTCCTTGGAGAATAAGCCCCAGAAGCCAGCATGGGACAGCTGTCCCTTCAGGTCAGCGGTGACTTTGGCGTGTGGTCTGCAGTGTGGTCGCGTCTGTTTTATACAGGTGTTTCATGTGATCTTTTTACCCAGCAATTTTTCTGCCCAGCAGTATAGAGGATCTGAAACCTCCTTGCTGCTAAACATTCTGAAATGCTGGATGAAACGTAACATGTCCCTAAAGTATGTGACTAGTTCACAAGAAAGTAAGTGAAGTCCCTAGGAGCCAAAATCTAAGAGTGAACAAAACAACCAGAGCAGTGGGTGTTAGGCCAGGAGGTTACTGGCCTGGTGAACAAGGACCTTGAGTTTTAATGGCCACACAGATTTGAGACAGGGCCTTAGGCCTGAACCACGTAGGGATTGGAACCTAAGACACTAGCATGAAGTCAAGCTGCTTAAAAAAGTGTACCTCCAGTGAGAGGGGGACTAGAAGAAACCTGACTGACAGCATAGGAACATGGCCAGAGCCTGAATGTCTCAGCCTGCCCTCTGAGTTAGGAAAACAGTCTTCCCCTGAGGCTGTGTCACCACAGGCCTGCCCTCAAGTGGATTGGAGGTCACTTTAACACTACCTCTGTCATCTGGAAATCACCAAGCCAAGAACTGGACACAAAAGAAGATTCTAGTCTAATTGACACCCCAGAGGCACTTGGCAAAGCAAATATAAATCCATCCTGACCCCAGGGGGTACTGTGTTCCCACTAAAGAAACACTGCCTGAGATGACTCAGAATCCAAAGGAACAAAGCCCGTGAAGAAACCCTGATCATCCACGGGTATCAGGAGCAGAAGGTGTAGACCTCTGTACCTCTGATGGTAGATTGTCAGATGGTGGCTGTAAAATAAACACGCGTTAAGATGGTCAAAGACAAGAAAGATAAAGAAAACGTGAGGAAAGATTCGTATACTATCCCATGTATAAAAATTAACTCAAAATGGATTGAAGAACTAAATGTAAGAGTTAAACTGTAAAACTCTTAGAAGAAAACATAGATGTGACCTTGGATTAGAAAACTGTTTCTTAGATGTGACACCTAAAACACAAGCAACTAAAGAAAAAATAGAAAAATTGGGCATCATCAAAACTTAAAACTTTTGTGCTTCAAAGAGCACTGTCAGCAGAATGGAAGGACAACCTACTAAATGGGAGAAAATATTTGCAAATCACATCTGAGTGAAGAGCTCTTATAGCTCAACAGTAAAAAGAGTAATAACCCAGTTTTTAAATGGACAAAGGATTTAAATAGACATTTCTCCAAAGAAGATACACAAACAACCATAAGCACATAAAAAGACATTCAACATCATTAGTCATCAGAGAAATGCAAACCAAAACTACAGTGAACTACCACTTTGCACCCACTAGGATCCGTGATCAGAAAGTCAGATAATAAGAAGTGTTAGTGAGGATGGGGAGAAATCAGGACCCTCGTAGATTCTGGTGGGATTGTAAAATGGTTCAGCTGGTTTAGAGGACAATCTGGCGTTTCCATAAATGGTTAAAATAGAGTTACTGTCTGAGCCAGCAATCCCACACCTAGGTAGATACCCAAGAGAATTGAAAACGTATTCATGTAAAAACTTGTACACAAAAGTTCATATCAGGGGACTTCCCTGGTGGTCCAGTGGTTAAGAATCCACCTTCCAATGCAGGGGACATGGGTTTGATCCCTTGTCGGGCAACTAAGATCCCACATGCTGCAGGGCAACTAAGCCTGAGTGCCGCAGTTAGAGAGCCCATTTGCCGCAAATACTGAGCCTGCACACCACAACTAGAGAGAAGCCTGCATGCTGCAATGAAAGATCCACATGCCACAATGAAGCCCCAATACAGCCAAAAAAAAAAGTTCATATCCGTATTATTCATAATAGCAAAAGAGTGGAAATATCCCAAATGTCCGTCAATTGATGAATGGATTTTTAAAATGTGGTACATCCATACAATATATCAATAATCTTATTTGGCAATAAAAAGGAATGGAATGCTTATACATGCCACAACAGGGAAAAACCTTGACAACGTTATGCTAAGTGAAAGAAGCCAGTCACAAAGGACCACATGTTATATGATTCCATTTATATTTAATTCCGGAATAGGCAAATCTATGGAGACAGAAAGTAGATTAGTGGTTGCCGGGGCAGGATGGGGTGAGTGCTGATGGATACAAAGTTTCTTTTGGGGATTATGAAAGTGCTCAAGGCTTAGCGGTGATGATTGATGGCCTTATGAATATACTAAAAACTACTGAATTCTATACTTTAAAATGGTGACTTTTATAGTATGTGAATTATAGCTCAGTAAGAAATAATACACCATCAAAAAGACCAAATAGATTTGGAAATGAACCCAAAAATACTTTTGGAAAAGAAAAATAATAATCATTGCAATTGAAGAGTCAGCGGAGGGAATTCTCTGGCGGTCCAGTGGTTAGGACTCAGTACTTTTACTGCCAGGGGCCCAGGTTTCAATACCTGGTCGGGGAACTAAGATCCTGCAAGCCACGCGTCCAAAAAAAAAAACCTCAGTGGGCATATTTGACAGCAGAGGAGGCCCAGCTGAGGAGCGCATTTGATCTGAGGAAATGGCCTGGGTGCTGCAGAGGTGGAGCCCAAGGAGGAGTGTCTGGAGGGCAGAGGGTAGGGTCTGCGTGCACCTAACGAGTTCCCCAAAGAGGGCGGGCTGTGGGGCATTGGTCAAGAGGGAGTGGCCGATGTTTCATAGGCTTAAGCAAGTATTGAAATCTCAGTTTTGGAAATGGAGTGAGCTCTGAATAGCCAGAATAAAACACAATCTCCACCTTAGTGAAACCACAGGGCACCATAGCTAGTAATTCCTTCCGTTCACTGAGGGAAGATGTTCACCTTGTAGGTCTCCATGGCCCTTATCCTTGTCAGTTCCTAGCTCTCAGGGAGTGCAGACCCTGCTTTGAGAAGTGCAGAGGCTACCCCTTGAATCAGGCTGCTAGAGGGCAAAGTCTTGATGCATGACCTGGGCCCGATGCCACCAGGGATTGTCCCTCAGTAGCTGTGTTACCCACATCTCATAAGGCCTTTCAGCCACACATACAGCTCCAGCCGGAACTATAGAATAAGGGCTCATCAAGTTTGCCATTCTCAGCTTCTCCCTTGAAAAGGCAGTGAATAAATAAAAGAATCAAAAACCCAAAAAAATAAGAAAGTGGCAGTGAGTGAGTATTCACTTAGGGCCAAGCTTCCTGCTTCTGAGGCAGCAGGAGGGTCTGGTATCAGGCACAGTAAGTTCACCTCCTGAACATCCCTCTTGCTTCAGCTGTTTATCCCTCCCTCTGTCCTCCCCGAATACCTGAAAACCACTGATCTTTTTACTGTCTCTACAGTTTTGCCTTTCCTAGAATGTCATATAATTGGAAACATACTGTACCTAGCCTTTTCAAATGGGTGTCTTTTACTTAGTAATATCCATTTAAGGTTCTTCCATGCATTTTCATGGTTTGATAGCTTATTTCTTATTATTAACAGATCTTGTCCCATTGTATGGATGCACATAGTTTGTATGTACCACAGTTTAAGCATTCCCCCATTGAAGGACATCATGGTTTCTTCCAATTTTTGGCAATTATATATAGATGATGTATTAAAAACTGCTGTCAGTACTCACGTATAGGTTTTTGTGTGAATATGTTTTCATCTCCACTGGGCAGATACCTAGGAGTGCAATTGCTGGTTGGTATGGTAAGACTAGGTTTAGCTTTGTAAGAAACTGCCAGACTGTCTTCCAAAATGACTGCAGTCCCACCAACAGTGAATGTGTTCATTTGATCCACATCCTTGTTGGCGTTTGGTATCATCAATTTTCTGGGTTTTAGCCGTTCTAATAAGTGTTTAGTGGTATCTTGTTTTAATTTTCAATTGCTGAATGACATATGATGCTGAACATCTTTTTATACACTTATCAGCCATCTCATCTTTGGTGAGTGCCTGTTCAGATCTTTGTTCATTTTTTTAAATTGGTTCTTTTTTTTTAAAATTTATTTATTTGTTTTATTTATTTATTTTGGCTGTGTTGGGTCTTCGTTGCTGCGCGTGGGCTTTCTCTAATTGCGGCAAGCGGGGGCCACTCTTCATTGCAGTGCGCGGGCTTCTCATTGCGGTGGCCTCTCTTAGCTGCAGAGCACAGGCTCCAGGCGCGTGGGCTTCAGCAGTTGCAGCACGTGGGCTCAGTAGTTGTGGCTCACGGCTCCAGAGCACAGGCTCAGTAGTTGTGGCGCACAGGCCTAGCTGCTCCACAGCATGTGGCATCCTCCCGGACCGGGGATCGAACCCGTGTTCCCTGAACTGGCAGGTGGATTCTCAACCACTGTGCCACCGGGGAAGCCCTAATTGGTTATTTCTTACTGCTGAATTTCAAGAATTCTTTGTATATTTTAGATACAAGTCTTTTTTCAGGTAATGTGATTCACAGATATTTTCTCCCAGTCTTTGATTTGGCTTTCCATTCTCTTGACAGTGTCTTTCTCAGAGCAGAAATTTTTAATGTTAATGAAGTCCAACACATTAGATTTTTTTTTTTTTCTGTCATGGATCATGCTTTTGGTGTTGTATCAAAAACTCATTGCCAGGGCTTCCCTGGTGGCGCAGTGGTTGAGAGTCCGCCTGCCGATGCAGGGGACACGGGTTCGTGCCCCGGTCCAGGAAGATCCCACATGCCGCGGGGTGGCTGGGCCCGTGAGCCATGGCTGCTGAGCCTGCGCGTCTGGAGCCTGTGCTCCACAACGGGGGAGGCCACAACAGTAAGAGACCCGCGTACCACAAAAAAAAAACAAAAAAAAACTCATTGCCAAACCCAAGCTCACCTAGACTTCCTACTATGTTTTCTTCTGAGTTCTCATTTTATAGTGTTGCATTTTACACTTAGATCTATGATCCGTTTTGAGTTAATGTTTGTGAAAGATGTACGGTCTGTGTCTAGATTTAGTATTTGCATGTGGACGTCCATTTGTGCCAGCACCATTTGTTGAAAGATTATTCTATGTCTTTGCCTTTATCAAAGATCAATTGACTACATTTGTTTAGATCTATTTTGGGGTCTTTTCCTTTTCATATAAACTTTAGAATAAGTTTGTTGATACTATAGTATAAGTTCCTGGGATTTTTATTGGGATTCCATTGAATCTCTAGATCAAGTTAGGAAAAGTTGACATCTTAACAATATTGAGTCTTCCTATTCATGAACATAAAATATCTCAGTTTATTTAGATCTTTGATTTCTTTCATCAGAGTATTGTTTCCTTCATAGGATTTATACATATTTTGTTATATTTCTATCAAATTATTGCTCTTTTGGCACCAGTATAAGTGGTATTGTGTTTAGAATTTCAAATACCACTTGTTCATTGCTGGTATATAGAAAAGCAATTGACTTTTGTATGTTAACCTTGTATCTTGCAACCTTGGTATAATTGCTTATTAGTTACAGATTTTGTTGTTGATTCTTTGGAATTTTCTACAATGACACAGTGTCATCACTGATGTTTTTATTCACTGAACACAGTTTTATTCTTCCTTCCCAATCTTTATATCTTTTATTTCCTTCTCTTGTCATACTGCATTAGCTAAGACTTCCAGTACAATGTTAACAGTAAGGTTTTTTTAGGGTTATTCTTTATCAAGTTAAGTTCTCTATTTCTAGTTTGCTAAGTTTTTATCATTAATAGATGTTTGGTTTTGTCATATGCTTTTTCTGCATCAGTTGATATGGTCATAATGCTCTTCTTTAGTGTTGTTGGATGTGGTGGGTTACATTAATTGATTTTTGAATGTTGAATCAGTATGCCTACCTGGAATAAATCCCATTTGGTCATGGTGTATAATTCGTTTTATACATTGTTGGATTCAATTTGCTAATATTTTGTTGAGGATTTTTGAATCTTTGTTCATGAGAGATATTGGTCTGTAGTTCTTCTTTCTTGTAATCTGGTTTGGATATTAGGGTAATGCTGGCCTCATAGGAGTTACGATTTATTTCCTCTACTTCTGTTTTCTGGAACAGATTGTGGAGAATTGGTATAATTTCTTTCTTAAATGTTTGATAGAATTCACCAGTAAAACTGTCTGGGTCTGGTGCTTTCTTTCTTGGAAGATTATTAATTGTTGGTTAATTTCTTTAATAGATACAGCTCTATTCAGATTATTTTTCCTTGTGTGAGTTTTGTGGATTTTTTTTTTCAAAGAACTGGCCCATTTTAACTAACATCAAATATATGGGTATAAAGTCGTTCATAATATTCCTTTATGATCCTTTTAATGTCCATGGATGGGATCAGTAGTGAGGGCCCCCTTTCGTTTCTTTCTTTTTTTATTGATATGTATTTGATTTACAATATTGTGTTAGTCTCACACAATATATTTTGTGTAGCAAAATCATTCAGCTATATATTTTTCAGATTATTTTCCATTATAGGTTATTACAAGATATTGAATATGGATCTTTGTGCTATACAGTAAATCCTTGTTGCTTACCTCCTCTTTCATTTCTTTATTTTTATATAAATTATTATTTTTTTTTTTTTTGGCTGCATTGGGTCTTTGTTGCTGCACGCGGGCTTTCTCTAGTTGCAGAGAGCGGGGGCTACTCTTTGTTGAGGTGCGCAGGCTTCTCATTGCGGTGGTTTCTCATTGTGGAGCACGGGCTCTAGAGCACAGGCTCAGTAGTTGTGCGCAGGCTTAGTTGCTCCGCGGCATGTGGAATCTTCCTGGACCAGGGCTTGAACCTGTGTCCCGGCATTGGCAGGCGGATTCTTAACCACTGCACCACGAGGGAAGTCCCTCCCCTTTCATTTCTGATATTAGTAATTTGTGTCTTCTCTCTCCTTTTCTGATTAGCCTCACTATAAGTTTATCAATTTTATTGATCTTTTCAAAGAACTGGCTTTTTATTTCATTGATTTTTCTCTGTTTTCCCTTTTCAGTTTCATTGATTTATGCTCTAATTTTTACTATTTACTTTATTCTGCTTGCTTTACATTATTTTGCTTATTCTTGCATTAATATTATTTTTATTTATTATTATTTAATATTATTTTATTTTTTATTATTTTTATTATTAATTTTCTACTGCTTGCTCATCTTTTTCTAGTTCCTAAAGGTGAAGTTATTTCAGGTCTTTCTTTTTTTCTAATTTATGCATTCTCTGCAATAAGTTTCCCTCTAAGCACTGGTTTCACTGTATCCCATAAAGTCTGACATTGTGTTTTCATTTTCATTTAATTCCATATTTTAAAATTTCTTTTGAGACTTTTTCTCTGATCCATGTGTTATTTAGAAATGTTGTTTAATCGTGAAAGATGTGTGTTTTCTGACTTTGTTATTGATGTCTACTTTAATTCTGTTGTGGTCTTGAAGCACACTTTGTATGATTTCTGTTCTTTTATATTTGTTAGAGTATATTTTATGACCCAGAATATGGTCTATACTAGTGAATATTCCATGTGATCTTGAGAATAATGTATATTCTGCTATTGATAAATGAAGTATTTTATAAATGTCAATTAAATACAATGAATGATGGTACTGTTCAATTAATTATGTCCTCATTGATTTTCTCTCTCCTGGATCTGTTGATTACTGATAGAGGTATATGGAAATCTCCAGCTATAATAGTGGACTTGTCTAGTTCTTCTTCCAGTTCTATCAGTTTTTCCACATGTATTTTGACACACTCTGTTGTTAGATGTATGCATATTAAGGATTGCTATGTCTTCTTGGAAAATCGACCCTCTTATCATCATATAATGCCTGTCTTTATTCTTGATAATTTTCCTTACTCTGATGACTGCTTTGTCTGAGATTAATACAGCTACTCCAGCTTTCTTTTAATTAGTGTTAGTGTGGCATGTCCTTCTCCATCCCTTTTTTTAAAGAGTAGACTTATTTTTTTTGAACAGTTTAAGGTTCACAGCAAAATTGTACAGAAAGTACAGAGAGTTTTCATATACCCCTCTGCCTTAACTATTGACATCCCACATCTGAGTGATACATTGGTTACAACCAGTAAAACTACACAGACACATCATTATCACCCAAAGTCTATAGTTTACATTAAGTGTTCACCTTTGGTGTTGTGCATCCTGTGGGTTTGGACAGTGTATAAGGACATTTATCTACCACCATAATGGTATCATACAAAATAGTTTCACTGACCTAACAATCCTCTGCACTCTGCCTGTTCCTCCCTCTCTCCTCCCAACCGCTGGCAATAACTGATATTTTTTTTTTACTATTTCCATAGTTTTTTGTTTTCCAGAATGTCATATAGTTAGAACCAGCCTTTACTTTTAATTTATGTGTCTTTATATTTAAGCTGAGTTTCTTGTAGACAACATATACTTGGGTTTTCTTTTTCATTATTTTTGTCAGTTTCTTTTAATTGGTATATTTGGAATATTTATATTTAAAGTGATTATTGATATAGTGAATTAATATCTACCATATTCTTAACGATTTTGGTCTCCCCCTTTTTCTTCTGCCTTCTCTGGTTTTAATTGAGCATGTTTTTGGTATGATTCCATTTTCTCTCTCTTATATTATCTCTTAGCATTATCTAAGAATATCTTAGATAGTAAGATAATGTATCTCTTCCATTGTCTCTCTTAGCATGTCAACTGTACCGCTTTTTAAATTTTTTTTTAGTGGTTGCCCTACAGTTTGAAATAAACATTTATAACTAAATACACTTTCAAATAATGTTATAGTGCTGAAGGGTAGTGCAGGTGCCTGTTAACAAAGTATTCCCAATTCTTTCTTTCCAAGACATATAACATTGCTACTGTTTATTTATTTCACTTATCATCCAATACATTGTTGCTGTTACTAGTTTGAACAAAGTTATCTTTCACTTGTATATGTGTGTGTGTGTGTGTGTGTGTGTGTGTGTGTGGCCTGTGGGATTTTAGTTCCCCGACCAGGGATTTTTTTTATAATATGATTATGTTCTATTTTTTATTTCTTATTTAGAGAATGTGATTTGTTCTTTTTTTAAACTAATTAATTAATTTTGGCTGCACTGGGTCTTTGTTACGGCACTCGGGCTTCTCTAGTTGCAGCGCTTGAGTTCTAGAGCTCACGGGCTCAGTAGTTGTGGCACACGTGCTTATTGTGGTATGTGGGACCTTAGTTCCCCAACCAGGGATCAAACCCAGGCCCCCTGCATTTGGAGCAAAGAGTCCTAACCACTGGACTGCCAGAGAATTCCCAAAAAGTTATCTTTTAATTAAGAATAAGACAAATAAAAATTCTTACAGTACTTATTCTTTCTCTAGCACTTTCTTCATGCAGATCTAAGTTTGTGACGTGTATCATTTTCCTTCTCTCTGAAGAACTTCTTTTAACATTTCTTGCAAGGCAGTTCTGCTGGCAACACATTTCCTCTAGTGTCTTTTTGTTGTTTTTGTCTGAGAAAACCTTTATTTCTCTTTCATTTTTGAGATATAATTTCAGTGGATACAGAATTCTAGGTTGGTGGGTTTGTTTTTAACACCTTATATGTTTCACTTCAGTCAGTTTTTGCTTGAATGGTTTCTGAAGAGAGGTCTGTTGTAATCTTTATTCTGTCCCTTATTAGCTGAAGTGTATTTTTCCCTCTGCTTCTCTCAAGAGTTTCTGTTTGTCTTTGGTTTGCTGCAGTTTATGTTATGTGTAGGTAGGTGTGGATTTTTTGGTATTTATTCTACTTAGTGTTCTCTGAGCAGCTGAGATCTGTGGTTTGGTATCTTTCATTAATTTTGAAAAAGTCTTAGCTATTATTATTATTAAATTCTCTTTGCTTATATGATCCATCTGTTCTTGTGTGTAGTCCTGATTTTTCCATTAGAGCCCTTAACATATTAATAAGTTATTTAAAAATCCTGGCCTCATAATTCCAAAATTGCTGCCATGTCTGACTCTGGCTCTGATCCTGCTTCATCTCGAGACTGTTTCATTTTGGGTTTTTGTTTGATTTTGTTTTGTTTTGCCTTTTATCGTGTCTTGTAATTTTTGTTGAAACCTGGACATAATGTACTAAGTAATAGGAACTGGGGGTAAAAGATCTTTAATGTGAGGTTTTGTTTACCTGGTAAGAATTAGGTCTTATTTACTGTCTCCTGAAGCTGCAGGTGTTAGAGGCTTCCATTTCTTCTGGTGTCTTTGCTTTTCTCTCCCTGTTTTCCTTGAGTTTCCCTAGAAACTCCTTGTTAAATGGAGTCTGTGTCTTGCAGTTCTCTTAGTTGTGATCTAGTGTTCTTATTACACAGGGGCCCTGTTGATTTTGTGAGGTATTGGGGAGGAGAAGCACTCTCTAGTCTCATGATTGTCTCCTGTGTTGTTGTTGGGCCAGAGTCCCTGGCCTATGACCTTCAAGAGAGTTTCTTAGTGCGTGTGGAGGCGGGCTAGGCTGGAGTTGGTTGATTGCCCTGCCCCCAGGTCACATCATACTCAGTAAAGTAGTTTTCCTTGGGGGAAGGCTTTTGTTAAGGAGAACAGGACTCTGGGTATGTTTCAGAGTGGTTGCTTTCCCCTTCCTCAGCCCAAAGCATATGGAAGGAGCCCTCCATTCCTGATCTCCACCCATGACAACTGGTGGAGCTCCTGGAGATAAAACTAACGCAAGTGTGGGTGCCCTCCTCCCCCCCTGGTGGGGGCTCCAGGCGGTTTTATGTCTTTGCCTTGTCTCCAGTTGTCAGGGCAGCTGTTTCTCTGGTGGGTCTAAGAAGAGTTGTTGGTATACAGGTTTTCAGTTTTCCTCTTATTTTAAGAGTGAGAATGACGACTCCCAAGCTGTTTGCATCTTAGAGCAGAAACCAGAAGTCCTCTCCTACTTTTTTAATTTGTTAACTTTTGGGGATGAGTATGGATTTTATTGATTATCATGAAACTAGTAGTCCTGTGGAAAAGCCACGGGTGTCTGTGTTTGTGCAGGTTGAAAGAGCAGAGCCTTGTGAAGGAGCTGCGGCCCCGGGATGTCCTGGAGAGCAGCAGTGACAGCGACGAGAAGGTCCCTGTGGCCAAGCCCTCCTCACTCTCCAAGCGGAAGCTGGAGCTCGAGGTGGAAACGGTGGAGAAGAAGAAGAAAGGGCGGCCTCGGAAGGACTCGCGGCTCTTGCCCATGTCCCTGTCTGTGCAGGTGAGGCTGGCGGGCTGGTGCTGCCCCCGGCCCACCTCCTGAGCTCGGTGTGGGGGCCTGCATATGCCCTGGGGAAGAAGGGGGGCCCCGCGTGCCTCATCGGTGTGGGAACAGCTGGCGTGGACACGTATACCTCCAGAACTGCCCCGACCCACCCAGAGTCCTTGAGCCCCTCCCTGGGGTCAGCTGCCTCGTCTCTGCAGTAGGGGTCTCTGTAGCGTTCATCTGCCCTCACAGAAGGTGGAAACACCCAGGTAGTAGGCCCAGCCTCACCTCTGGTGATTCACCTTTACCTGGCACTGCCCTCCAGTGCCGGGCAGGGCTCAGGGACATCTCTGCTCTTGCAGTCCCCAGCTGCCCTGACCGCAGAGAAGGACGCCGTGTGTTTGTCTGTCCCAGCAGCTGCGCTGAAGCTGCCCATGCCGGGCCCCCAGAGAGCCTTCACCCTGCAGGTGAGCAGACCTCCGCCTCCCTCCCTCCTGAGCCTGCACATTCTTTTTGTCCGCCTGCCCACCCCCACCCCCTGGGGGCTGTAAACCCTGAATTGTCACAGACTTTTGGGGCTGCTTTCAAGTGGCTCTCCATCACCTTCTGGGGGAAGTTGTGGCTGAGCAGAGCAGCCACCCAATCTTAACAAGAAGGCTGGCCTCTTCTCTGGGACCTCTCACTTCCCGAGCCCCCACGCCTCTCCTCCATGGCTTTACCCTCCATCTTCTGGGTGCCCAGCTCCTTCAAGACCTGTCCCAGGTGTTCCTTTTCCTGGAAGCCTCCTCGATCTCCACTCTTGGCCGTGGGCTCAGCCCATGGGACCGTGTGGCACTGGTCTGTCTCTTGACCAGCCTGCTGGCCTGTCCACTTCCCAGTGCCCAGCGTGGGGTCATCATCAGGGCCTTTCAAGGTCTCGAGTGGAATCTTCTAACTACGGGCTTGTTCAAAACACAGATCTACAGCAAGTAGTCCTTTATCCCCAGAGGCCCTCTGGCCGCTCAGCCCAGCACCCGTACCAGGCCTTGCACACACCGTCATCTCCCACCCTCTATACCTTAGCTCAGGTTCATGTCCTCGGGAAACCGTTTAGAACCCCACATGCAGGTGGGCTGCACGCTGCCCCAGCCTGGGCTGCACGCTGCCCTAGCCCAGGCTGCCCCTCAGGGCTGCCAGGGGGCAGGTGGACCGGTCCTTCTGGGTCTAAGGGTGGGGTCCCCTGGTTGTTCTTGCACAAATCCCCCTCCCAAACTCAGCCGGCCCCCCCTCACCCCAGGGCCTTCCTTGCGGAGTGCTGTGTGGGGCTGTTCTTGGTTTCTGGGGGCCCAGCCCCCAGCCACAGCCAACCCTCCACCCCAGCTCACCCACTGTGTGGCCACACAAGTACGAACCGCTCACCTAGGTCCCATGTGGGGTATCTGCCTGTCTGCTCCCCAGACACAAAACACGAGGCTGAGCCCGTGTGGAGCTGGTGCTGAACTGCACACGTCTCCCCACGCTTTTCTGGCGACCCTCCTGTCAGTGACACTGGACTCCAGTGTGCATGCCAAGGTGCACTGCCAAGGAGCTGGAGGGCCTAAGGGCTTTCCAGACCTTTCCCCCAAGTGCCGACACAGCCTCTGTTCTGGCCAAATCTGACAGTATTTGAAGATCCTTCAGTTAGGAGTCAGGAGACCCATGTCCCCCCGAGCGGGCTGGGGTCCTTCTGTGCCGTACTCTCTTGGCCGGTTGCTTGCCTTCTCTGCATCCTCCCTTGTGAGAGGAGGTGGTGGGATCTGGAGGCTTTGAGGTCTTTAGCTGTGACACCAATTCTCTGCTCCACTGCACAGAGGACAAGGTGGACACCAGCTCCTGGGACTTGCCCTGCCCTGGGTGCTGCACGTTGGGACCTCTGGCCCCCTGTCCTGCCCTGTGACCACCCCCACCCCCAGCCTGCTGTTGGCTGGCAGCTCTGTTCCACCCTTGCGTGTCGTTCCCTCTGTCCGTGGCCCACGTCTGAGGCCACTGCTGCTGAAAACGTTCTGTTTGCTTCTCTCCCCCAGGTGAGCTCCGACCCCTCCATGTACATCGAGGTGGAGAACGAGGTGACGGCCGTGGGGGGCATAAAGCTGAGCCGCCTGAAGTGCAGCCGGGAAGGGAAGGAGTGGGAGACGGTGCTCACCAGCCGGATCCTCACCGCTGCCGGCAGCTGGTAAGAGCAGGGGTCTCCACCCCACCGGCATTTAACGTAAAGCAAGACCCCGCACTGCGCTGTGGGGGACTGGGCTGTCCTGGGAGGTGGCCTGTCTGAGGGAGGCCTACACCTAGCCTCGCTCGGGACTGAGCTGGTGCCTGAGTCATCCGAGTTCCTGGGGCACCCCATGAAGGTGGCACCATCACCCCCGTGTTACAGGAGAGGAAACTGAGTCCTGGAGGGTCACCTAAGCCCCCTGGGCGTTTTAGTCAGATTCCTGAAGTCTCCATTTCCAGGCCGAGCTCTGCCTGCCTCTCTCTGACCTTGGCTGGCCTTTTCTCTGGACCCCAGGTTTTCATCCAAGGAAGCCAGCATGGACTTCTGACTGTCCTCAGAGTCCCAAGGCCAGCCCTTTCCAGATCTGCCCTTTTGGGGGAGACCTGAATTCGGTGGTCAGTCACCCAGTGTCTTTCCACCACCCCTGGAGGTGGCCCCGCACATGCTCCATCTGGAAAGAGGACCCGGGGACGTATGGCCCCAGTCGGGATTGTGTGCTCAGTACCCCTACGAGGGTCTTACAAAGCTTTCAGCTTAGATTTGGTCGTTTTCATTAGGCCCGGAATCCTTTATCATGAGGCTGCATGTGAAACACTCTCACCAATGTCTGTGACCCTGGCCCTGAGCGAGCCAGGTGCTGGGCCTGGACGGAACCACCGTTCTGTTCCTCCCTCCGTCCCCTGGGGCTCCCCCTTCGTCCCTGGTCCCAAGGCAGTTGGCACGCCCCAGCTGGGGGCCAGGTGTGTCAGCACAGCCTCCCCATGTGACCTAGAGGCTGCTGGAGAGTCCGGCCAAGCGGCCAGCCAGGCCCCAGCCCAGCGTGCAAACCTGCCCCCGGCACCGCAGCTCCAGAGGTTCGGCATCCCTGGCAGCGGGCTTGCTGCAGGTGCACCCTGACCACAGGGACGAGCAGACAGAACACAGGGACCCACAGCCTCTTCCTTGGCTGACCTCGCTGTGAGCTGGCTGCCCGTGTGGACCATAGGCACCGGCTGGCGGCCCAGAAGTGATTTGGAGCAGGGTTCCAGTGGGCTGCTGGGCTGGACCTTGCTGTGCTGGCTGCACGCCTACTCCCACTGCCTGGGGTCTGAGGCTCTGGCCTCGCTCTAGGCTTGCTCTCACCCCAGGAGACCCCACTAGGAAGGCAGAGCCTGCTTGTGCCGGGCAGAGCCAAGGGGCCTAGTGGGTGCTCAGAGGAGAGACACGAGACTGCGCCGATACACTCGTGGTGAAGCCTTCCTCGCTCAGGGAGCGACATGTCTCTCCCACCCCGGTCTCGAAGGCCTTCTGAGCACAGCTGGGCGCCCCCTGTGAGAGATGCACCCTGTCGTCCCCACACTCCCCCCGGCCTGTCTGGGCAGAGGCCTCCCAGGGCCCCTCTGGCTGGTCTCAGCTACGAGTCTGTCGGGGGGGGCGCTCTGCAGCTGCTCCCGAGCAGTGAGGTCTGCTTCCTGGCTCACTGTCAGGGCCGCTGGTCCTCGGGCATGTGCTCCCTGGGGGCAGTTCCGTGTGAACCCAGAAAAGCCTGAGCCACCACATGGGGGAGAGGACTCCATCTCCAGGCAGAGGTCTCCAGTAGGCACCATCAGCTCTGCCGCCCACCTGGCTCTGTCCCTGCATCTCGGGGCCACCAGAGCTCCCAGCCCCCCTGATGCCAGCCCCCTGCTCCCCCAGTGACGTGGTGTGTGTCGCCTGTGAAAAGCGGATGCTGTCCGTGTTCTCCACCTGTGGTCGACGCCTCCTCCCTCCCATCCTGCTGCCATCCCCGATCTCCACCCTGCACTGCACTGGCTCCTACGTCATGGCCCTCACCGCCACAGCCACGCTGTCCGTCTGGTGAGAGGCAGGGCGGGAGCGGCTGTGCGGGTGCCCCTTGCTTCAGGGAGGGTCGCCCCCACCCCCCACCCCGGCACACAGGCCCTCGGGCCTGGCTGGAGGGTGAGCTGCTCCTCTCTCCCCCAGGGATGTGCACAGGCAGATAGTGGTGGTGAAGGAAGAGTCCCTACACTCCATCTTGGCAGGTGAGCCTGGCCGGGGGCCGCCCCATCCCTAGGGTGGGATTGGGGGCGGGCAGCTCAAGTCCAGGTCTGGCACAAAGGGCTCTGCTCAACTGAGATGGAGAGCAGGCTCTGGGGTCCCTTCTGCATGGCTAGAGCTGCGGGAGCCATGGCGCCCGCTGACGGGAATACGCTGGAACCCCTTCTTGGTGTCTCCCTAGGAAGTGACATGACGGTGTCACAGATCTTGCTGACGCAGCATGGAATCCCCGTGATGAACCTGTCGGACGGGAAGGCCTACTGCTTCAACCCATCACTGTCTGCGTGGTAAGCACGCCGCCCTGAGCCCTGCCCCATGGAGGGTCCATCTGAGCCAGAACCCAGCACAGCCAGCAAGGGCCCCGCCTGGCCCGCTTCTCCTGGGAGTCTGGCCAGAGTGGAGGCCACAGTGCAGCCCCCATCCCTGCCGGCCCCCTGCCTCTCTGCCCTCAGACCCGTGCACAGGGACGCTGTCCTTCCCCTCCACTGTTCCCCGGGGGTCACTTTGTCTGGAGCAGACATTTGAACTTTTATGGTTGTTGATGAGTAGTTCCAGCCTGGCCTCCGTAGGTGCCGTCAGCTTCACGGCAGCCTCATCCAGCCCTGCTGTTTTTGTAGCTTAGTCGGAGCCAAGGGACACTTCCAACTGGCTTGGTGCATTAGTGGGGCTGCACTGTCACTCACCACGTGTGAGGTCTGTACCTTTGCTCTGTCCATTTTGGAGTCCTTTTCTATATTTGTAAAACCTGTTTTTTTTTTTTCTGCCGCGCTGCATGTCTCACGGATCTTAGTTCCCCAACTAGGGATCGAACCTGGGCCCCCTGCATAGGAAGCATGGAGTCCTAAGCAGGGAAGTACCTGTAAAACTTCTTTGTACATCAGAGATCTTAACCCAGAGTTAGGAAGGGTGTACCTCGTGTACCAGCCAGTCAGAAGTTTTCTCTTGCCTGCACCTTGCTCCTTCAGGCCCAAGTGTGCCACCATCCAGCCTGTCTCTGTTAAGGGTTGCCGGACACAAGTTTATCCTCAGACTGAGATCTCTTTCTTGAGTTAAAAAAAAAAAAAGCAGCAACCCTCAAAATCCCCACTCCCTGCTCCTCCAAATTGGAAAATATCGTGTATTGTATGTGATTAGTATAATAATGGAAACAAGCTGGTTATTTGAGAAGGGAAATGTGGACTCTGTAGGCACCAGGCTGTTTTTAAATTGTGTGAAGGGTCCAGAGAATGTGAGGTGCTGATGCCTGGGATGCTGTGTGAGCTCTGGGAGGCTGGACGCTGGGAATCCTCAGCTGCTTCCGAGGGCCGCAGCACATGGGCTCCCAGACAGACTAGCATCCCAGGCATACTCGCCCCCTGCCCCCAGGACCTAAGACCCAGGGCCAGAGTGTCCGAGTAAGGAGGCCCCACATGGGCATACAGGGACCTCGGCTCCCTCAGTGCCCCTTGCCGCCTGCCTCTGCTGGGCCTCCTGGTTTCCCTGAGTTCTGCTCCTGCCTTTGCCTCCCCAGGAACCTGGTTTCTGACAAACAGGACTCCCTGGCCCAGTGTGCAGACTTCAGGAGCAGCCTGCCACCCCAGGACGCCATGCTGTGCTCGGGACCCTTAGCCATAGTCCAGGGCCGCGCCTCCACGTAGGTGACCCGGGTGCAGGGGAGGCATCCGGCTGGCTGTGTGGACGTGGTCCCTCCGAGGCCTGCCTTCTGACTGCCTGAGCCCAGCGGCACTCACAGGGCTGGGCTGGGGCTGCCGAGGGCTGGGAGCCACAGTGAGCACTGTCTCAGGGTGCAGGGTCACAGCTCTGTCACTTCAAGACCTGGGCGGCAGTCTGAGGGGCTGCGGGTCATGGATCCCCATGTTGGGCTGCACTTTGGGTGGGGGCCTGGGCTGCTGGCCTGTCCCCTCAGGGGCTAGATGGGAGGTGCAGAACAGCAGTACCTGGGGGCGGTTGGGCCGCCGTGGAGTCTGATATCTGCCCCTCCCCACCCCAGCAGCTCGGGGAGGCAGGCAGCCCGGCTCTTCTCCGTGCCTCACATGGTGCAGCAGGAGACCACCCTGGCCTACCTGGAGAGCCAGGTCGCTGCAGCGCTCACCCTGCGCTCCAGCCACGAGTACCGCCACTGGCTCCTCCTCTACGTGCGATACCTCGTGAACGAAGGTGAGCTTCCCGGTGGTCCTTCTGTCCTCCCGGGCCCCACTCAGTCCCTGTCCCAACGGGACCCTCCCGAGGGCCCGAGTGTCAGGGCCCAGGTGCAGCAGCCTGGGCTCTGTCCTGCCTCCCGGCTTCCCGTGGTCGCCCCCTGGGGCCCTGCCCTCCCGCTCCCAAGTCAGTGAGGTGGGCAGCTCAGCAGGTGTCCCGCCCCACCACGGGCTGAACCGAGCAGCCCCTGAGGCCACAAGGATTGGCGGCAGGAGGGTGTGGGGGCAGAGGACTCACAGACACAGGCTCAGCTCCCCCTGACCTCGTTGCCCCCTCAGAGCATCGGTGGGCCTGTACCTCTCCTTCTCCTGCCTGGAAGGGCCAGCTTGCTGTCCAGCACCTCCCCTCGGCCCTCCAGCCCAGCTTTCCCCACCAGGGCTCTTACACGCATGTCCCCGTCCCAGGATCCCCCTCCTCGCCCCGCCCCGCTCCTCGTGTGGGTCAGCAGACAGCAGGGTGTTGGAAGACGTGACCTCCCACAGCCTCTTGACTCCCTGTGAGGCAGGCGTGGGCTCCGGCCTTGCCAGCTTCCCTCCGCTTGAGCTTGGCCTCCAGGGCCGTGGCCTGGGGATGGCCCTCCCCAGTTCTCCCTGTGTCACCACACGGCCTGGGCCTGGTCACGGAGCCGGCACCCCCACACCCTCTCCTGCCTTTCTTGCTTTGCTTTCAACTCCTCCCCTGTTTTGTTCATGATTTAGAGAAAACAAATTACGGAAAAGACAGAAAAACTTGCCCGACCTCTACGGGTATAACTCGCAGAATTCGCCCGTCACGTTGCCAGACCCGTCCCCCACAGATCCCAGGGATGAGTTCAGTATGGACTCATCCCACCCAGACTTAATAAACACTCGGTGTTCCTGCAACCTCGTGCCTCTGCCGGGCACTCAGGTCACGTGTGGCCTCACCCCCGTACCCCCGGAAAGCCTGCCTCCGGCTCCTCTCTGGTTTCCTCCATCCTGGGTTTCAATTCACTGGGGCTGCCCCTGTAGGGGACACCTCACCTCCACCACTTGCTTCTCTTTCTCCATCTTCACGCACGTATGGCCCAGGGCCCGCACACAACTCCCCTACCCTCTCTGTCCCTCCTTCCTCCCCGCGGGGAGGAGGACTCGAGCTTCACAGGGACACCAGCTCTCCTCTAAGCATCCTCAGGTTCCACCCTCATCACTGGCTGATTTCCTCCATTCCCTGTGGCCTCGGCTGCCCCCGATTCTGCCTCCAGCGTGGCTGGCGCTCCCCGCGGCTGTGCCGTAGCCCCAACTCCTCCTCCGTCTCCTCCGCCCAAATTCATTCCCACGCCCATCTTCTGCCGAAGGACACCACCTGACCCTGCGCGTCTGCCCCCACCTCCTCTCCAGTAGGCCCCCTCAGCCCACTCCCCTCCTCCCACAGCCCCCACATTCTCCACCTCCTTGGGGGGTCTGTCCCAGAGCTTCCACGTCTCGTTTTCCCTGGCCCAGCACACAGCGGCCACTGCGTGTGTTTCCCGGGATTGGGGGGGTGAGTCAGAGCCTCTCGCTATGGCCTCTGAGCGCTGAACTGAGACAAGGAGGCAACAAAGTGAGTGTTTGTTCTTTCTGCTTTGATGTACACAACAACTTAGCCTGTTCTTGACTTTATTTCTTTTTTTAATGTGTTCCTATTTCTGTTTTGTTTTGTTTTTTGTTTTCTGTAATTAGGGTTTGAATACCGACTCCGAGAAATATGCAAGGACTTACTGGGGCCTGTTCACTCCTCCACTGGAAGCCAATGGGAGTCAACAGTAGTGGTAAGTGCCACTTTCCTTTTTGCCACAAGAAATCTCTCCTGAAAAGTAAAGGTGGAAATTGAAAAGTAAGCCAAAATGCTGTGAAATTCTTCCCTGTTACACTCTTCCAGCACACTGCCGGCATCAGAGAGAGGGCGAGTTGCCAGCCCACCCACCCTGGCAGGAGCCCTTGGCATCAGGGGCTGAGGGAGCGTCCACTCAGCCACATGCCTGTGCTGGGAAAGCTGCCTGCCGGGGGCTGTGGATTTGTTAGTAGTGAGGCTCATAGTCCGGTCAGGAGGCAGACGTGAGCGAGTAAGCAGTTCAGTCAACAGAGCAATGACGGATGTGCCTGGGAGAATGCGGCGGGGAGACCTCGGAAGAGGACTTTCAGGATGAAACCCCAGGACAGGAATGAGCCTGCTCTGTGGAGACCGGGGAATGTGCTGGTAGAGGTGACAGAAGTGCAGAGGGCTTGGCCCATGGAGGCCGCTGTGGTTGGAACATCGTTGGCAGAGGAGAGGGTGTGACGTGAGTCCAGAGAGGGCAGGAGGTGGATCCCTGGGACCTTGTGAGGAGCTGGGGTTTAGTCTAGGGCAGCGGGAGCCGGCAGAGGAGTTGGCGCTGATGTAGCAGAGCAATCAGGACAAGGCAGACCTGGCAGTAGCTGAAGACAACTTGGATCCATGTGGCAGCCACAGAGAAGGGAGAGGAAGCAGATTCAAGATGTATTTTGGAGGCAAAACCTACAAGACTGGGCGGGTGGGTGGTTGGATGTGGAGCAGGTGAGGGAAAGAGAATAATGAACATAATGAAATTGCACAGATGAGACTGTGGCTCACACAAGTGGGTAGAGTGCATTGATCGACTTGGGCAAGGAAGAGGTTGACGGGGAACTGGGGGCACGGTTCACTCCACTGCTTCACTCAGCCGTTGGGCAGCTGCTGGTGGAGCCCCACTCTGGCCAGGTGTAGCTCGGCAGCCGGCTGCAGCGAGCAAGGCTCAGGGGCCCCGCCTTCATGGGGACAGAGGCAGATTGGAGACAAATGAGCAAGTACATGTAATGTGTTGACGGGGATGGGTCCTGTGAACACCAATGAAGAGGGCAGGGGTGCGGAGTGCTGATGGGGTGCTGTTTTACATCCAGTGATCGAGGAAGCACTGACTGATTGATAGAGATCAGAGGAGGTAAGGGAGGAAGCCCCGCAGATATCTGGGGGAAGAACATCCAGGCAGAGGGAACAGTGAGGACAAAGGCCCTGAGGTATGAGGGCTCGAGTGTAAAAGGAGCAGCTGAGCAGAGGTGATGGGAGGGTAAAAGAGGTGAAAGATTGGAGGGTTAGTCCTGGGAGGACTCTGGAGGTCTTGGTGTGTACTTGGCCTCCATTTTTTATTTTGTTGCTGTAGATGTTAATTTAGTTGGTTACTAGAATCCTAAATTCAAAATCAGTTCTCTTTAATTTTGAAGATGTTGTGCCACAGACTTTTAGCATTTGCTGCTGTTGCTAAAACTGCCGCCAGTCCGATTTCCATTGCTTTGTAAGTTCTTTCGGGATCCTGCCTTGGTGCTTTCAAGTCTCACAAAGCTCTCGGTCTATGTCTTTCATTCATTCTGTGGACTTTACTTAGAGGCTGTCTTTGGTTATAGCTTCCCTTTCGTTTCCCTCATCATCAGAGAGATAGCATGTCCTCCCTTCTTAAAATCTGCTCCATCATTTTTTATAGTTCTAATTCTCCTTGAAATTTTCATTTTAGTCTTTTGAGCACAGTAAGCTTAGTTATTTTATTTTAAAATTGCATGTCTGATAGTCCTAGTATCAGGAGCCCTTGTGGGTCTGTCTCTATTGCCTATAAATGTTTCTACTGGTTCTCGTTCACGTTATCTTATCTGCTCAAGTGCCTGGTTATTTTCAGCTGTCTGCTGGACATGGTATTTGAAAAATTGCTTGTAGAAATGGCTTGAGCCTCAGGTGATGTGGCTTTTGCACAGGGCATTTTATTTGCTTTGGTGCCAGCTCTTAAGGCACCCGCTCTGCAGGGTCTCAACCCGGTCGGGATGGAGGTTTTCCGGGCTGCCTGGGGACTTCTCAGAGCTGGTCACTGGCTGGTGCAGGGGCTGGTTTCCTTCCAGTTTACCCTTATTCTAGGGTCGGGTCATCCCTTGGGGATACCAGCACAAAGAAGAGGTGGTTTACCAGGGACCCCCACTTTTCATGGGCCTTAGGCCCCTGCTTTGGTCCCCCGGGCTCTCAACTCTGACAGAAGCCCACTCAGCCTCTTCCTGATCAGTACATGTTCCCAAGGCCAAGGTGTCCCTCTGAATTCCTGCCTTCCCCCACCCCGGCTCAGTCCTTCACCCCAGCACATTAGCTCCTGGAGTTCTGCTTCTGCTTAACCAGCTTTGTCCCCTGTCCTCAACAGGAAGGGTGTTCGGAATTACCTGCAGTAGTCGAGCTGTTTCCCAGCACATCTCACCTCTGGGGAAGCCTGACAGGCCATCTGCTTACGGGGTGGGGGAGCACGTGTCTGACAAAGCCCTACCCTTGGCCGGGTTGTGGGGCCTCACTCTGTGCCCAACTGCCACTCTGGGGGCCTGAGCCCAAGACGTTAGCCAGAGCTCTACATAGAGGTTCTCTGTCTCAGCCTGAAGGTGGGCACTCTAGGCCAAGGTGGGGTGGGGAGCACAGGCAGGCCACCGGTTACCAGCCATGCACCCTCCTCTCCCCCTCCTTCCTGCTGTTCTTGCTGACCCCAAGCTTTGTCCAGGAGAGCCTGTGGCTCCCTTCCCAGGAGCACCATCAGTGCAATGCTACCTGCTTTTTACCTCCGCCAACTGCCTAAAACCACTGGTCTGCTCGGGGTCCCAGTATCCATGACAAATGCTTTCAACTGCAGGTAAATGATACCCTGTCTAGTGGTGGCTGAAGTAGTTTTATTCTGTCCTCCAAAACAAGTCCTTTGGAGTTAAGTGGAGGTCTGTATCTCTGTGATTCTGTTGGCCTCTCCCTCATGTCATAAGATGGCTTTCATGTCCAATTGAAGGAAGGAAGACAGAAGGAAGCCAGTACCAGTAGCATCCACCCTCTTAAAAGGAAAGCCAGCCCATGCTTCACAGCAGCCAGCAGACCACTTGGGCACCCCCACTGGGAGGGAGGCCAGGAAGGCAAGCTGTGAAGAGTATGGCAGGGAAGTCTTGGAGCAGGTCTGGACAGAGCCAACTCCTGCTGTCTGCCACATCCCCTTCTGGCCTCAGCGCTCTTCTGAATTTATGCCTTTTTTTTTTTTAATACATCTTTATTGGAGTATAATTGCTTCACAATACTGTGTTAGTTTGTGTTGTACAACAAAGTGAATCAGCTATATGTATACATATATCCCCATATCCCCTCCCTCTTGAGCCTCCCTCCCACCCTCCCGATCCCATCCCTCTAGGTGGTCACAAAGCACCAAACTGATCTCCCTGTGCTATGCCGCTGCTTCCCACTAGCTATCTGTTTTACATTTGGCAGTGTGTATATGACGATGCTAGTCTCACTTCGCCCCAGCTTCCCCTCCCCGCCCTGTGTCCTCAAGTCCATTCTCTATGTCTGCATCTTTATTCCTGCCCTGCCACTACGTTCATCAGTACCATTTTTTTTTTTTTAGATTCCATATATATGTGTTAGCGTACAGTATTTGTTTTTCTCTTTCTGACTTACTTCACTCTGTAGGACAGACTCTAGGTCCATCCACCTCACTACAAATAACTCAATTTCATTTCTTTTTATGGCTGAGTAATATTCCATTGTATATATGTGCCACATCTTCGTTATCCATTCATCTGTCAGTGGGCATTTAGGTTGCTTCCATGTCCTGGCTATTGTAAATAGTGTTGCAATGAACATTGTGGTACATGTCTCTTTTTGAATTATGGTTTTCTCAGGGTATATGCCCAGTAGTGGGATTGCAGGGTCATATGGAAGTTCTATGTTTAGTTTTTTAAGGAAACTCCATACTGTTCTCCATAGTAGCTGTATCAATTTACATTCCCACCAATGGTGCAGGAGGGTTCCCTTTTCACCATACCCTTTCCAGCATTTATTGTTTCTAGATTTTTTGATAATGGCCATTCTGACTGGCATTGAGGTGATACCTCATTGTAGTTTTGATTTGCATTTCACTAATAATTAAGTGATGTTGAGCATCTTTTCATGTGCCTCTTGGCCATCTGTATGTCTTCTTTGGTGAAATGTCTATTTAGGTCTTCCATCCATTTTTTTTTTTAATGTATTTTATTTTTGGCTGCATTGGGTCTTCATTGCTGCGCACGGGCTTTTTGTAGTTGCGGTCATCGGGGGCTACTCTTTGTTGCAGTGCGCAGGCTTCTCAGTGTAGTGACTTCTCTCATTGCAGAGCACAGGCTGTAGGCACGTGGGCTTCAGTAATTGTAGCACATAGGCTCAGTAGTTGTGGCGCACGGGCTTAGTTGCTCCGCAGCATGTAGGATCTTCCTGGACCAGGGCTCGAACCCGTGTCCCCTGCATTGGCAGGCGGATTCTTAACCACTGTGCCACCGGGGAAGCCCTTCTGCCCATTTTTTAATTGGGTTGTTTGTTTTTTTGATATTGAGCTCCTTACTATCTCTTCATCTTGATATGGGGAGCAGAGGGGGTGAATTGAGTATGAGCCCTCTGCCTTCTTGTTGAGTTTCTTTGTGAACACTCTCATGGTGAGAATTGGCCATTCAAATGAAACTGGTCCTCAGGATGGCTGGGAAATGGAGCTGGGGATGGAGCGTGCTGCCAACGAGCAATGCTGACTCTAGATTTAAGAGCCACTTGTATTTCCTGTTGAAACATGTTGGTGTCATTTGTTTTTCTTTTTGGTTTGTAGGAATTCTTTATATTTTGGGAAACTTTGTGATATGAGCTGCCAGCGCATCTCAGGGGACCCCCACAATCCAGGTCTCTTTCCCTCAAAGATCACGGCTCAGTGTGTACAGGAGGGAGACAGTAAGCAGAGGGTTGGGCACTAAGCAGCCGTCCTTCAGGTGCGTGCGTGGCTGCCGGCCTCTGAATCCCCAGCCGGACCCTGCTCTTGGGAAGCCTCCGTCTGCCAGCGTCTTCATTGTAGGACCTGTGACACTGACCTGAGAAGTGGTGATGAGCTGTGTCCAGGCTGGTGCCTGAAACACAGCACCATCCATTTCTGAGAGCCCAGGCTGGGAGGTGGTACTGGTGGCTATTGGTATTGATACCAGCCACACCAGCCTTCCAGCCAGAGGGCACATCCTCTGTCTGGTAGTTTGCCCCTGGTGCCACAGGCAGACAGAATGTTTTGCTTTGCTTATAGCAGTTTATTTCATTCCCTTTCATTTTTTTAAATAGCGCTTTTCAGGTTTTTTTATTTTAAATTTATTTTGAATGATAATGTAGCCACATACTTCAAAAATTAAAAGGTACAGTAGTTTTGAAATAAGTTTTGAAATCAGGAAGTACGAGACTGCACATCATCTTTTTCAAGATTCATATGGCTATTTGGGGTCCCTTGGGATTCCATAAGAATTGTAGGATGGATTTTTCTATTTCTGTGAAAAATGCCGGTAGGATATTGATAGGGAGTGCATTAAATCTATAGATTGCTTTTGGTATTATTGACATCTTAACCATCTTAATAAGTCTTCCAGTCCATGAACATGGGATGTCTTTCCATTTATTTATATCTTCTTTAATTTCCTTCAGCAACATTTTGTAGTTTTCACTATACTAGTCTTTCGCCTCCTTGGTTAAGTTTATTCCTAAGTATTTTGTTCTTTTGGAGCTTATTGCAAATGGAATTGTTTTCTTAATTTCTTTTCCAGATTGTTGGTTGTCAGTATATAAAAATGCAGCTAATTTTTGTGTGTTGATTTCATATTCTGCACACTTGCTGTATTCATTTATTAGTTCTAACGGGTTTTTTTGCGGAATCTTTAGGGTTTTCTACATATAAGATTATGTTGTCTGCAAACAAATAAGTTTACTTCTTCCTTTCAAGTTTGAGTGTCTTTTATTTCGTTTTCTTGCCTCATTGTTCTGGCTAGGACTTTTTAGTATTATGTTGAATAGAAGTGAAAGTGGGGCATCCTTGCCTTGTTCCTGACCTTAGAGCAAAAGCTTTAAGTCTTTTAACACTGAGTATGATGCTAGCTGTGGGCTTTTCGTATATGGCCTTAATTTTACTGAGATAGTTTCCTTCTATTACCAGTTTTTAGTAGTGAAGGAGTGTTGAATTTTGTCAAATGCTTTTTCTGCATCAATTGAGATGATCTTCTGGGATTTTTTTTTTCTTCATTCTATTAATGTGGTATATTACATTGATTGATTTTAGTTTCTTAAACCACCCTTGCATTCCAAGAGTAAATCACACTTAGTCATAGTATATAATCCTTTCCATTTGCTGTTAAATTCTGTTCGCTAGTACCAGTACCGGTACCAGTCTGCAGCCTGTTAAGAACCAGGTCGCACAGCAGGAGATGAGTGGTGGGCAAGCGAGTGAAGCTTCATCTGCTGCTCCGCATCGCTCACATTACTTCCTGAATCATCGCTCGCATTACCACCTGAACCATCCCCCCATCACTCCCATTACCACCTGAACCGTTTCTTGCATTACCACCTGAACCATCCCCCCATTACTCCCATTACCACCTGAACCGTTGCTTGCATTACCACCTGAACCATCCTCCCATCACTCCCATTACCTCCTGAACCGTTGCTTGCATTACCCCCTGAACCATCGCCCCCATCATTTGCATTACCGCCTGAACCATCGCTCACACTACTGCCTGAACCATCCTCCCCATCACTCCCATTACCTTCCTGAACCATTGCTTGCATTGCCTCCTGAACCATCACTCCCATCACTCCCATCACTCCCATTACCACCTGAACCATCCCCCCATCACTTGCATTACCACCTGAACCATCTCCTGCATCACTTGCATTACCGCCTGAACCATCCCCCCATCACTCGCATTACTTCCTGAACCATTGCTCGCACTACCGCCTGAACCATCTCCCACCTCCAACCCCCAGCCCGTGGAAAAATTGTCTTCCACGAAACCGGTCCCTGGTGCCAAAAAGGTTGGGGACCACTGCACTAGTATTTTGTTCAGGACTCATCAGTGTTCACAAGGGACATTGGACTATTTTCTTTCCTTGTAGTGTCTTTGTCTGGCTTTCATGTCAGGATAATGCTGGTCTCATACAATGAATCTAAACATGTTCTCTTCTCTTCAGTTTTTTGAAAGAGTATGTGGAGGATTGTTGTTCATTCTTCTTTAAATTTTTGGTAAAATTCACCAGTGAAGCCATCTGGTCAGTCCTGGGCTTTTCTTTGTTGGGAGGTTTTTGATTACTGATTCAGTCTCCTTGTTACTTATAGGTCTGTTCACATTTGCTATTTCTTCATGATTCAGTCTTGGTAAGCTGTGTATTTCTAGGAAGTTGTCCATTTTATCTAGGTCATCCGATTTGTTGGTGTACAGTTGTTCATAGTATTCTCTTATTTATACTCCTTTTATTTTTGTGGCATCAGTTGCAATGTCCCTATTTCACTTCTGATTTTCATTATTTGAGTCTTCTGTTTTTCTTAGTCCATGTAGCTAAATGCTTGTCAATTTTGATGATCTTTTCAAGGAATTCATTTTTGGTTTTATTATTTTCTCTATAGTTTTTCTGTTCTCCATTTTACTTATTTTCTGATATGTATGATTTTCTTCTGCTTGTTGGGTTTAGTTTGCTTTTATTTTTCTAGTTTTGTTAAATGCAGTGTTCTGTTATTGATTTGATTTGTGAATCTTTCTTTGTAGATTCTTATAGCTATAAATTTCTCTCTAGCCAGTGCTTTTGCTGCATTCCAGTATGTTGTGTTTTCATTTTCATTTGTCCCTAGATATTTTAAAATTTCCCTTGTAATTTCTTCTTTGAATCATTGATTGTTTAACAGTGTGTTAATTTCCACATATTTGTGTGTGTTCCAGTTTTTCTTCTGCTGTTGATTTCTAGTTTCATTCCATTGTGATTGGAAAAGACACTTTTATGATTCAGTCTTTTTAAGCTTATTGAGACTTGTTTTGGTCTGTCCTGGTGAGTGTTACACGTGCACTTGAGAAAAATGTATATTCTGCTCTTGTTGTGTGGAGTGTTCTGCATATGTGTGCTTTAGGTCCAGTTGGTCTATACTGCTTTTCAGGTCCTCTATTTCTTATTGATCTTCTGTCTGGTTGTTCTATCCATTATTGAAAATAGGATATCGAAGTCTTCTGCAAATTGTAGGACTGTCTTATTTCTCCTTTCAGTTCAGATAGTGTTTGCACCATGTGTTTAGGAACTCTGATGTTTGGTGGGTATATGTTTATAACTGTTACATCTTCTTGGTCAATTGACCCTTTTATCATTATGCAGTGTCCTGTGTCTTATAACAATTTTTGACATAAAGTCTATTTTGTCTGTTATTAGTATAGCCATCTCTTTTCTATTTTGCTTATTATTTACATGGGATATCTTTTTGATTCTTTCACTTTCAACCTGTGTATATCCTCCTTTAGATCTAAGTGAGTTCCTTGTAAGCAGCATATAGTTGGATCCTGTTCTTTTATCCATTTTTTGATTAAGGAGTTTAATCCATTTTCAACTTGTGCTGTATTTCCACTTATGCTATACAAGACTGCTTTTAAATTTTTTAATTTCCCTAAAAGTTTCACTCCTGCTTCTTCCCACAACCTTAGACATTCTGTTGTATTCTACCTGTATCTCTTGACCCCAGGTTCCCAGGGGTCTGCAGTTCCCCTGCTGCTTTCACACGCCACAGTGCTCACCACTGCCTTTTGCAGCCTCCATCCTGATATCTATACTATGCTACTGTTCCCATCAGTACTCTCCATTCATTTAGGTTTTCTTTAATGCCTTCCAGTAAGGTTTTTTAATTTTCAGCACATAGGCCATACGCATCATTTTTAGAATTATTCTTAGATATTTTATAATTGTGAGTATTCTAAGTGATAAGTTGTTTTATGTTTCCTGATTATTCATTGCTGCTGTACATATGCATTTGACTTTGGTATATTAATCACCAGCCATCTTTCTACACATTTCTATTATTTTTATTAATTTGTCCATTAATTGTTTTGCATTTTCTATGTGGTTTAAACAATGAAGTCATCTCAAATAATCTTTTTATTTCCTATTTTCCAGTTCTGAGTTTTCTAACATTAAATTCTCCTTGATTTCCAGGATAAACCCTACTTGGTCATGAGTTGCCATCTTTTTTTTTTTTTTGGCCACGCAGCACAGCCAAAAAAAAACACTTTATTGTGAATCTTGGTATGTCTTCCTTTGTAGGTAATATGTTCTTGTACTTTCGAAATTTTCAGAAATTTTCTGTCTTTTATATCTGAAAATTCTGTATATTTCATTCTAATGTGTCTGGTTATCAGTTTTCCCATATATTACTTGATCAGCACTCAGTGGAGCCTTTCAACCTAAGGCCATTCGTTGTTTAATTATGTGAAATATACCCATATTATTTCTTTAAATATTTCCTTCTCTCTTCTTTCTCTGTCTCCTGTGGGATCCATTATGTGGATATTGGGCCTACCTGCTGCGCTCACCTGCCTTTGTAGGCAATGGTACAGTTTCTCCTCTTACAGTTTCCCCTCTGCCTGCCTCCCTGCTGAGTGTGGGCTGCTCCTCTATCTGACCTCACTCTGACTTGGTCTTCAGCAGTGTCCAGTCTCCTGCGAATCCCATCTCCTTCAACCACTGTGTTGCTCAAACTTGGTATCTACACTTGGTTCTTTTCTATAATTCATCATCTTGTTACCACACTTGTTTTAACATATTGGCCCTTCTCTTCCAGTGGTCAGTGCTGTCAGTTGGTGGTTTTCCCTTTGCAGCAGCCATGCTCCTCAAGGGTCTGTGCGGTGGAGACCCTGCATGGCAGTGCATGTTGCAGGAGGGCCCAGGCAGACATGGTGCCACCCAGGGTGGAGGAGGCATAGGCAAGAGCTGAGGACAGAGACTCCAGAACTGTAAAACCAAGGCCAGTCACTGTCACCCAGGCACCTCCTCGCCCCTGGCCTTGACCTCACGTCCCTGGAACACATCCACATAAGGGAGTGGCCCCTCCAGGATAGCCGTCTGCCTGGCCCTCTGCCCTGGTAGCCTTACTTGCATTCTGCTCTGGAAGGTCAGGCTACTCTGGCCACTAACCAGTGCAATCAGAGGCCAGCGGTGACTGTGCCAGCAGACTTAGGGGACACGGAAGAGCAGAACCTACCTGGTACCCACCCTTGAACTATGTCCCTCCCTGGGCCCTGCCACTCCACCCCATGTGCCCAAGCTCAGCTTTTTAGCTGTCCCAGGCCTCCCAGCATACAGAGAAATTGTTCTCATCCATCTATGGTTTCTCCAGGGGGTGCCCATGGGGCAGATGGGCACAAGGGTCTTTGTTGGGCCAGGGAAACCCCCACAGTCTAGCTCTCCTCACTGTCAGTTGCACTCAGCTGTCACTCCTGTATCCGCAGGGTCTGCGGAAGAGGGACCTGCTGAAGGAGCTGCTGCCAGTCATCGGGCAGAACCTCCGCTTCCAGCGCCTCTTCACCGAGTGTCAGGAACAGCTCGACATCTTGAGGGACAAGTAGCCTGCCCAGCCGCAGCAAGGGCAGGGCCACACTCTCGCCACTGAGGACACACAGGTCGGCCTCTTATCTCGCTGGGCTACAGGATGAGGAGACACTGGCAGGAGGTGGGCTGTCCTGCACCAGTACCGGCTCAGCCCCTGGGCACACTTCCCCTGTGTCCTGGGCCTGTTTCTCCCTCAGGGGGAGCAGCTCTGCCCGCAACTCGTTCCTCCCTCCAGGACCCCAGTGCGGAGCTGGAGCTCTGCCCAACTGCCCTGGGGCCAGTGAGGCAGCCCAGGCCTGCCGTCTCCAGCACGGTCCCCAGATGGACACTAGCCTTGCTACTGTAGGCGCCATGCTGCTCCAGCTATGACGAATGAGCCATTTGTGAAAGAGAGAACCCTGAGACGTTAGCGTATTATGCAGTCAGTAGACTGACCTGAGACCTATGTAAAAAGAAAGCCTATTCCAACACATGGACTATTTTTGTACTAGAATTTGCTAACTTGTAATATGGAATTTTCCTTTTGGCCAATAATCAGGATTTCCCTATAAGTCACTTGGACATTGGTCACTTGTAGGAAATTTAAACTCTAATTATGACAGCTACATTGAAAAATAATTGTACTGAAATTAACTTGTCTATCTTCATTTAGTTTTAATTTTTAAATGTTTGTAAAAAGAGACTTTTGGGGGGGATGGGGCAGAGAGGGTGGGCGATTTCTTTTGTAAGTGTAAAATAAATGAACACGCATTGGATACCAAATGGTCCTGACTTCCCCTGCCTTTTCCTTCTAACTTCCACCTCCCTCCCCTGCACTGTGAATCCCTCGCCTTTGATGTCATCTGCTCCCCCGGCCCCTTCATGCAAAAAGTCATTTCACAGCATGGAGTCACTTTCCTGGTCGTGCAGCATCTCAGGCTGAGCTGGGCGAGCGGGCTGGCCACCGTGCACCTGTCTTCTCCCAAGCCAGGTGGAGAGGTCCTTGGTTCTGCAGGTGCTGTGCTCTGGGTCTCTGACTGTGCTGGGCACCAAGGAAATCATGTAAGGAAATCCATAAATACAGACTTGAGTTTTCTGAAGAATTATCTGGAAGCTGGGATTTTCTTAGAAAGTGGTCCCGATGCTGACCCACAGGAGAAGAGACAGCCAGAATCAGAATCCTCAAGCCTGGTGAGGGCCAAGCACCTTCTCCCCAGGGTCCTGGACCTCCTCGGCACCTCCCTGCCAGGTGGCCATCCCATTGCCTGTCTCACTCAGAAGTCACGTGGCTGCATGAGAACCAGGCACACCTGCATGCCCGACAGAGCCAGCACACACACTGCATCTGGGCATGGACACCCAGAAGCCAGGCTACAAGTGTGAGCTTTTCGCTGAGGAATGAGCCAGAGATGCTGCACAGGCATTGAGAACTCTGGAGCCCCAGGATGCACGCAGCCTCGGAACTGACAGGCCTGCCTGGGATCCAAACCACGAAAAACGTGGGCCTCACTTTTCAGCTGTCAAAGGGAGGTGAGGTTAAGAAAACGTGCATGGTTGTGAGGACCAACTGGGATCACAGAGGCAAAGTCATGGCACTGAGCACATGTTCCCGTGAATAAAACTTTGACAATCAAGTGTTTTTATACACTACTATTTGGACAGGAGAGGAGACAAGCAGCAGAAAGACTGGTTGGAAACTTCTGGTTCCAGCCAAGATGGATTGACAGGGACCAAATTGACCCTTCTGCCTGAAACAACCAAAGGAACCAGTCAAAATACATGAAACAATGGTCTCAAGGCACTGGATATCAGAAAACAAAGGACAGTGATCCCTGGGAGATGGAAAGCAAAGAAGATGAGCCCTGTGACTGCCCCAGCTTCCTACCTGGAGAGAGAGTTTCCAGGCTGCAGCAAAGGGAGGGGAAGCTGAGGTAGAGCCCAGCAGGATACTTGAGTTGAAGACATGAAGCTGAGAGCCCAGGAAGACCAAGGCAGCTAGAGTTTTCAGGACAGAATCCCAGAGAGGAGGGAGCTCCATGGAGAGAGAACCCTGGAGCTCAGCAGAGGGAGTGCCTTTGCATATTCAGCTGCATACTGATCAGTGCTTGTGTGAGGAGGAAATGGCTGAGGCCAGGCAAAGAACCATCTGAAAGGATTAGGGTGACAATTGTCTAGTTGTCACCCAGGGCTGGGAATAGTGCCTCTTCCTACCAACAGGATTAGAAAAACTCATAACTCACAGGCTTGGGATAGAAGAGTTGCTCAGGAAGCCTTGCCTCAGTTTTGGAGAATAATTAGAGCACTGCTCCAGATCCATCTAACAGAAAATAAAGCAAGACCCAAAAGGATCAAATTGTTTCCAAGTAATTAATTACATTGCAAACCAAAGTTCCAGAGAATTTATAAGCATACAGAGGTACCCAGCATCCAACCAGGTAAAGTTTACAGTGTCTGGCATCCACACCAGGCATACAAAGAAGCAGGAACACAATGCAAAATGAGAATAAGCAATCTTACTGATCAGTCAAAACTGGCCCAGAAGTTACACAGATATTAGAATTAGCAGAGAAGGACATTAAAACGGTCATTATAACACTATTCCTTATGTTCAAAAAAGTTAAGTGGAGACATAGAAGACCGTAACAAGGAAGTTGCAATCAAGCTTCTAGAGATGAAAACCTGTAACATGGAGATGAAAAATGTGTGGAATAGGATTAATGACAGATTGGACATTGCAGAAAAGATAAGTGAACTTGAAGGCAGAGCAATAAAAATGCTCCAAAACAGACAATCCAAAGGAGGAAAGAACAGAAAAGAGCATCAGTAAGTCATGGGACAACGTCAGATAGCCTAATACACAGGTAACTGAAGTCCTCAAAGGAAAGGAGAGAGAAGGTGGTGATAAGAAAAAATATTTGAATAAATAACGGCCAAAAACTTGCCCCACCCTTCCTGCTGTCCCTTGTGTCCCTACAGGCAACCTCTGTGCCACTGTGCCCTCATCCCTACCATAATGCCATGCCTGCTGACCTCCCTACGCCTGTCCACTGATGCTCCACACCTTCCCACTACCTCTGCCTGCTGAACTTGTTTGCACGCAGAGCACTGGGTGTATTTTCCTGGGCTGTATTTCCCTGCCTCTCTCCAAGTTCTGACCTGATCCCCTTAGGCCCCTCCCAGCTTCAGCCTCCAGATCACCTGTGAGAGGAGTCAGAGCCCTTTACACATTAGGCTGATGCTGTGGGAGGTTGTATATACCTGCAGCAGGTACACTGAGGAGATAAGGCAAAGCATAAGATAAGATAAGGCATAAGATAAGAGATAAGATAAGGCATCGTCTCTTTCCATGTTAAATCTATTATTCCTGTTCTCTCACATATATGGCAAATATTTTCTCAGTTCATCTTTAAATTTTATTTGTGTGTTAATTTAAGCTTTTAATTTTTGTGAAATTTAATTTTTCTTTTTTTTAATATAATTTTTTTTTAATATTTATTTATTTGGCTGCTCCGGATCTTAGTTGCAGCTCATGGGATCTTCGTTGTTATGTGCAGGATCTTTGTTGTGGCATGTGGGATCTTTTAGTTGCGGCATGCAGGATCTAGTTCCCTGACCAGGAATCAAACCCTGGCCCCCTGCATTGGGAACACGGAGTCTTAATTGCTGGACCACCAGGGAAGTCCCTAATTTTTGTTCTTTTGTAACTTATTTTTTTAACCTTAGGACACTTCACCAGATACATGGATGGCAATTAAAATAAGCACAAAAAAAGATGTTCAATGTCACCAGTCATTTAGAAAATGCAAATTAAAACCACAGTGATATAACAGCACATACCTATTAGAATGTCATAAAGTTAAGAATATATATAAAATACTGAGTATTGAGGATGTGGAGCAACTGGAGCTTTCATGTATTGCCAACAGGAAGGCACAATAGTATAGCCACCTTAAATAGTTTGACAGTTCCTTGCAAAGTTAAACATACAGTCATCAGAGGACCCAGGTATTCCACTCTTAGGTTTTTGTTTTTGTTTTGTTTTTAAAGATACATTAACATTTTTCATCACAAGGATATCTCATGTTTCCCTTTTAAAAAAAAAACAGCTTTACTGAGATAAAATTCTCATAACATGTAACTCACCTATTTAAAATGTACAATTCAGTGGTTTTTAGGATAGTCACACATATGTGCAACCATCACCAGTTACTATTAGAATATTTTCATCACCTCAAAAAGAAACCTCATGCCCTTTATCATGCTCCATACCCCCATCCCTACCATCCCTAAGCAACCACCAGTCTACTTTCTGTCTCTATAGGCTTGCCTATTCCAGTATTTCATACAAATGGAATCATAGACTGTGGTATTTTGTGACTGGCTTCTTCTATAGCGTAATGTTTACAAGATTCAATCATATATCTGTACTTCACTCCTTTTTATGGTCAAATAATATTTAATTGTATGGGTATACCTCATTTTGCTTCTCCAGTCATCCACTGATAGACATGTGGGTTGTTTCCAGTTTTGGTGATTATGCATAATGCTGCTCTAAACATCTGTGAACAAGTTGTTGTGTGGACATGTTTTCATTTCTCATGGTTATATATATGTAGAAGTAGAATTAGTAGGTAATAATGTGACTGTAATTGTTTGAGGAATTGCTGTACTGCCTTCCAAGTGACTGCACCATTTTACATTCATACCAGCAGTGTATGAGGATTCTGATTTCTCCACATTCTCACCAACAATTCTTTTTTTTTTTTTTTTGGCCACGCCGCACGGCTTGTGGGATCTTAGCTCCCCAGCCAGGGATCAAAGCCAGGTGCCCAGCAGTGGAAATGTAGAGTCCTAATCACTGGACCGCCAGGGAATTCCCTCACCAACAATTCTTATTGTCTGATTTTTTTTATTATAGTCATCTGAATGGGTGGGGGGTTTTTTTTCTCTTTTTTTTTTAACATCTTTATTGGAGTATAATTGCTTTACAATGTTGTGTTACTTTCTGCTGTATAACAAGGTGAATCAGCTGTACGTATACATATATCCCCATATCCCCTCCCTCTTGCGTCTCCCTCCCACCCTCCCTATCCCACCCTTCTAGGTGGTCACAAAGCACCCAGCTGATCTCCCTGTTCTATGGGGCTGCTTCCCACTAGCTAACTATTTTACATTTGATAGTGTATATATGTCAATGCCACTCTCTCACCTAGTCCCAGCTTACCCTTCCGCCTGAGTGGGTGGTTTTGATTTGCATTTCTCTAGTGACAAAACATGTTGAGCATTTTTTAATGTGTTTATTGGCCATTTGAATATCTTATTTGGAGAAATGTCTATTCCGATCCTTTGCTAACTTTTAAATTGGGTTATTTGTCTTTATTATTGAGTTGTGGGAGTTTTTTATACATTCTACATGCAAATTCCTTATCAGATATATGGTTTACAAATACTTCCTCCCATTCTGTATATTTACTTTCTTGATAGTGTCTTTGAAGCATAGAAGTTTTCAGTTTTGATGAAGTCCATCTATTTTTCTTTTGTTGCTTGCGCTTCTCTGGTCTCATCTAAGAAACCATCGCCAAATCCAAGACCATGCAAATTTACTCCTATGTTTTCTACTAAGAGTTTTTTTTTTTTAATGAATATGTTGAAGTCCTAACTCTTAATTAATTTATTTATTTTTGCTGTGTTACGTCTTTGTTTCTGTGCAAGGGCTTTCTCTAGTTGTGGCAAGCGGGGGCCACTCTTCATCGCGGTGCGCAGGCCTCTCACTATCACGGCCTCCTTTGTTGCGGAGCACAGGCTCCAGACGCGCAGGCTCAGTAGTTGTGGCTCACGGGCTAGTTGCTCCACGGCATGTGGGATCCTCCCAGACCAGGGCTTGAACCTGTGTCCCCTGCATTAGCAGGCAGATTCTCAACCATTGTGCCACCAGGGAAGCCCTCTACTAAGAGTTTTATAGTTTAAACTCTTACATTCAGAACTTTGATCCATTTTGAGTAAATACTTGTATATGGTGTGAGGTAAGAATCCAACTTCACTATTCTGTTTGAGGCTATCCAATGTCCCATCATTTATGAAAAGTTTGTTCTTTCCCCCATTGAATGGTCTTGCCACCCATGTTGAGAATCAGTTGATCATAGACACACGGGGTGTTTCTGGACTCAGTTCTATTCCATTGATCTATATGTCTTTTCTTATGCCAATATCACACTGTCTTGATTAATGTTGTTTTACAGTAAGTTTTGAGATCAGGAAGTGTGACTCCTCCAACTTAATTGTTCTATTTCAAGATATTTTTTTGCTATTCTGGAGCCTTTTGAGTTTCCATATTAATTTTAGAATCAGCTTGTCAATTTCTGCAAAGAAGAAAGCTGCAATTCTGATAGGGATTACAATGAATCTGTAGATCAGTTTGGGGAAGGCCATCTTAAAATATCTTCCAGTTGATGAATACAAACAGATTACCATTTATTTAGGTCTTTAATTTCTTTCAGTAATGTTTTATAGTTTCTGGTATATAAATTTTACAGTTCTTTTATAAAAATTTTCTATGTAATTCTTTTTAATGCCATTATAAATGGAAGTGTTTTTAAAATTTCACTTTCAGATTGTTCACTACAAGTGTATAGAAATACAATTGATTTCTGTATATTACTCTTGTATTCTGCAACCTTGCTAAATTCATTCATTAGTGTTAATAACTTTTACTGGGATCCTTAGGATTTTCTATATATAAGGTCATGACATCTGTGAATATAGTTTTACTTCTTTTCCTACCTAGATGCCTTTTATTTCTTTTTCTTGCCTAATTGCTCTGGCCAGACCCTCCACCTAGTACAACATTGAATAGAAGTGGCAAGAGTGGACATCCTTGTTTTGTCACTGATCTTAGGGGGGAAGCATCCAGTCTCTCATCATTAAGTATTATACTAATTCTGTTTTTCTTATAGATGCCCTTCATCAGATTGAAGAAGTTCCCTTCTAATGCTAATTAATTTATTTTGTATATTGAACCATCCTTGGTTCAAGATAAATCCCACCTGGTAATGGTATAAAATTTGTTTATGTGTCACTGTGTTTTTGAGGATTTTTGTGTCCATAGTCATAAGATAGTTTCGCAGTTTATTTGTGAGGTCTTTTCTGATTTTGGTGTCAGGGTGTTGCAAAATGAATGAATAAGTTGGGAAGTATCCCCTCCTCATCTGTTTCATTGAAGAATTTGTAAAGAATTAGTAATGATTTGTTTAATGTTTGGTAGAATTCAGCAGTAAAGCCCTATGGGCTAGTGCTGTTTTTGTAGGTGGTTGTTTTATTACTAATTCTATCTTTCTGTTTCTTATAGGTCTATTTGTACTGTCTATTTCTACTTCAATCAGTTAGAATAGTTCATCTTTCTAGAAATTTGTTCATCTAAGTTATCCAATTAATTGGCATATAATTGTTCATAATATTCCTTTATAATCCTTTTTATTCCTGTAAAGTTAGTAGTGTCCCCTCTTTCATTTCTGATTCTTATAATCTGAGTTTTCTCTCTTGTGTTCTTGGTCAATATAGCTAAATGTTCAACGATTTCGTTGATCTTTACAGAAAACCAGCTTTTGGTTTCCTTTATTTTCTCTATTGCTTCCCTATTCCTTATTTCATAAATTTATGCTCTAATCTTTATTACTTTCTTTCTTCTGCTTGCTTTAGGTTTAGTTTACTCCTCTTTTTCCAGTGTCTTAAGATGGAACGTTATGTGATTAAAGCTATAAAATTTCCCTCTAAGCACTGCCTTAGGAGGATCCTACGAGTTTTGGTATGTCGTGTTCTGGTTTTAATTCATCTCAAATTATTTTCTAATTTATCTTTTGATTTCTTCTTTGACTCATTGGTCTTCTAGAGTGTGCTGTTTAATTTCCACATATCTGTGAATTTCCCAATTTTATTATGTTATGGATGTAACTTTATTCCATTGTAGTCAAAACACACTTTGTATTGTTTCTATCCTTTAGATTTACTGAGGTTTGTTTTATGGCTTATGCCAGAAGTGTTCCATATACACTTGAGAAGAACATATAGTCTATTGTTAAGTGCAGACATGTTGCTCTTTTACAGCCACACCACTTCCCTTTCACCCCATGATCTCCTTAACTCATAGCAACCACTAATCTGTTCTCTACATCTGCAATTTTTCATTTCAGGAATGTAAAATAAAAGGAATCATTCTGTATGTAATCTATTGGTATTGGCCTTTTTCACTCAGGATAATTGGAGATGAATTCAAATTGTTTTATGTATCAGTACTTCGTTCCTTTCTATTACTGAATACTATTTCATGGTTTTGCTACATAGTTTATTTAACCATTCACCTGTTGAAGGACATCAATCAGGCTGATTCCAGTTTTTGGCTATTACAATTAAAGCTGCTATTAAAGTTTTTATATAAATATAAATCTTTGTTTTTCTGAGATAAATGCCCAAGAGGACAATTGCATGATACAGTAGATGCAGGTGTAATTTTTTCCTTTCTTTTTTTTTGGCCATGCTCTGCTGCACAGTTTGCAGGATCTTAGTTCCCCGACCTGGGATTGAACCCAGGCCACGGCAGTGAAAGTGCTGAGTCCTAACCACTAGACCACCAGGGAACTCCCTGTAATTTTTCAGTAATCTGAGAAAGGCAATTCAATGAAGAAAGAATAGTCTTTTCAGCAAATGCTGCTGGAAGCACTGGACATCCACATGCAAAAAAAGAAAAAAGGATCTAGACTTTTTTAATGCTGCTCTAAGAGAGCTTTAAGAGAATGAAAAGACAAGACTCAGTCTCAGAGAAAGTATCTGCAAATTATTTATCTGATAAAGGACTTCAATGCAATATATACAAACTCTTTAAAGATCTCTAAAATTTCAGCAATAGGAAGACAAGCAACACAATTAAGAAATGGACAAAGATCTGTACAGATACCTCACCAAAGAAGATATACAGATGGCTATAAGTATGTAAAAAGATGCTCAACATCATATTTCAATAGGGAATCTAAAATTCAAAAAACAATGAAATACTACTATATACCTATTAAATTGGCTAAAATCCAAAAATCTGACACCACCAAATGCTCGTGAGGATGTGGAACAATAGGAACTCTCATTCAGTGCTGGTGGGAATGCAAAATGGTACAGCCATTTTGGAAGATAGTTCTGGTAGTTTCTGACAAGATTAAACATAGCCTTACATATGATTGAACAATTGCACTCCTAGGTATTTACCCAAATGAGTTTAAAACTTATATTCATTCAAAAACCTACACATGAATGTTTTAGTAGCTTTATTTATAGTTGCCAAAGACTGAAACAACCAAGATGTCCTTCAGTAGGTGAATGAGCAAACTGTTGTACATCTGTGTGTTGGAATATTGTTCATCAAGAAAAAGAACTGAGGGCTTCCCTGGTGGCGCAGTGGTTGAGAGTCTGCCTGCCGATGCAGGGGACACGGGTTCGTGTCCCGGTCCGGGGGATCCCACATGCCGCGGAGCGGCTAGGCCCGTGAGCCATGGCCGCTGAGCCTGCGCGTCCGGAGCCTGTGCTCCGCAATGGGAGAGGCCACAGCAGTGAGAGGCACGCGTACCGCAAAAAAAAAAGAAAAAGAAAAAGAAAAATGAGAATGAGCTACACAGCCATGAAAAGATGTGGAGATCTTAAATGGATATTGCTGAGCCAATTTGAAAAGGCTACATACTGTATGATTCCAATTAAATGACATTCCGTAAAAGGCAAAACTATAAAGAGAGTAAAAATGTCACTGGTTGCCAGAGATTCTGTGTCTGGGGAAGGGGTTTGGACAGAGGGGAATGGATGAATAAGTGAAGCACAGGGGATTTTTACAGTGGTGAAACTGTTCTGTACAATACTATAGTGGTGGGTACATGACATTATGCATTTGTCAAAATTCACTGAATGTACAACACGAAGAGTAAACCCTAATGTAAACTATAGACTTTAGTCTTTAATGATGATGTATTAATATTGGTTTATAAATTTTAACAAAAGTACCATACTAAGGCAAGATGTTAAAGAACAAGGGCGGGCTTCCCTGGTGGCACAGTGGTTGAGAGTCTGCCTGCCAGTGCAGGGGACATGGGTTCGTGCCCCGGTCCGGGAAGATCCCACATTCTGCGGAGTGGCTGGGCCCGTGAGCCATGGCCGCTGAGCCTGCGCGTCCGGAGCCTGTGCTCCACAGTGGGAGAGGCCACAGCAGTGAGAGATGCCCGTGTACGGCAAAAAAAAAAAAAAAAAAAAAAAAAAAAACAAGGGCATTGGGATATATGGGAACTCTCTGTAGAGGGAGAGTTCTAAAGGTTCTGAGGTAACTACTCAATTTTTTTTTTTTTTGTAAACCTAAAACTGCTATACAATAATTGTCTATTAATATTTGAAAACCTATTGGACGTATTTGTGTGGGTCTTTTTCTGGGTTCTGTACTCTGTTACTTTGATCTATGTGTCCATCTCTTTGTCAATATCACATTGTCTTAATTACTATAGCTACATGGAAAGGCTTAACATTGGGTAATTTTCCAAATTTGTTTTTCCTTTTCAAAACTATTTTAGCTATTCTAGGGCCTGTGCTTTCCATGTAAATTGTAGTATAAGCTTGTGTGCATCTTTTAAAAAGTACCTGGATTTTCATAGTAATTGTGTTAAAACTGTATGCCATTTTGGAGGAAATTGATATCCTTACTATGTTTAGTCTTCCAACCTATGAACATGGTATGTTTCTCCATATATTTAGATCTTTGATTTCTTTCATCAGCACTGTGTAGTTTTCATCATACAAGTCCTGTACCTGTATTGTCAGATTTACACCAAAGAATTTTTTTGGAGCAATTACAAATATGTTGTATTTTAATTTCAGTGTCCACATGTTCATTGCTGGTATATAGAAATATAATTGATTTTTATATATTGATCTTATATCCTGCAACCTTACTAAATTCACTATCAGTTCCAGGATGTTTCTGTGGATTCCTTGGGATTATCCACACAGACAATCATGTCATCTGAAAATAGGGACAATTTTAGTTCTTCCTTTCTGATTGGTATTCCTTTTATTTCCTCTACATTATTACACTGGCTGGAATTTCCAGTATTTTGTTGAGTGTTTTGTATTTTGTTTTTTGCTTTTTTTTACTTCAGTCACTTTATTCGAAAATCCAGTTAGTGATTTAATATCATGGTTCTTTTCATGCACAGGTTACTGAGGCCTAGAATTCACACGAGGCCTGCTAGGCAACCATAGCAGCCAT
Organism: Delphinapterus leucas; assembly: GCF_059928025.1. Classification (NCBI taxonomy): domain Eukaryota; kingdom Metazoa; phylum Chordata; class Mammalia; order Artiodactyla; family Monodontidae; genus Delphinapterus; species Delphinapterus leucas. The sequence continues at coordinate 26,750,581 of NC_143142.1, read as the reverse complement.
TGTTTTGAAAGCAGCATATCTGACGGTCCTGGGCCCTTTAGAGTCTCTACAATGTCTCTGAATAAAAAGCCATCTGACAACAGGAGGATAGATTTCTTGTTCCTCATTTTAGGGGCAAAGCATTCAGGCTTTCACCGTTAAGTACAATGTTAGCTGTAGGTTTCTGGAGATGTTCTTTATCAAATTGAGGAAATCGCCCTCTATTCCTAGCTTTGTGAGACTTTTTATCATGAATAGGTGTTGGACTTTGTCGTATGTTTTTCTGCATAAATTCAACTGATAAGATGATGTGATTTTTCTTACTTAGCCAATTAGTATGGTGGCTTACATTGATTAATATTTGAACACTGAACCAGCCTTACATGCCTGGAATAAACCCCACTTGGTCATGGTATATAGTTCTTTTTATGTATTACTTAATTCCATTTGATAATACCTTGTTAAGAATTTTTACATGTATATTCATGCCTGTAGTATCCTGTTTCGTAGTACTTGTCTAGTTTTCATAACAGGGTAATACTAACTTCATAAAATAAATTTGGAAGTGTTCCCTCCTCTTCTGTTTTCTGGAAGAGATTGTATAGAATTGGTGTTGATTCTTTAAAAAAATTAGTAAACTTCTTCATGAAAGCATCTGGCAATAGATATCTCTTTTTCAAGAATTCTTTAACTACAAGTCCAACATCTTTAATCGTTTTATGACTACTCAGATTATTTCATATTAGTTTGGTGTTACAGTTTGTATTTTTTTGAGGAATTGGCCCCTTTCATCTAAGTTGTCAAATTTACTTTTGTGGAGTTGTACCTAACTATTCTCTTATTCTTTTCAGGTCTACAGGGTTTGTCATGATAACTCGTATTTTATCCCCTATTTTGTTTCTAATATTGGTACTTTGTGGCTTGCCTCTTTTTTTCTTTGTGCATCTTGCAAGAGGTTTGCCAATTTTATTGATCTTTCAGAACTTTTGTTTAATTGGTTTTCTCTATTTTCCACTTTCCATTTCATTGATCTATGCCCTTGTTTCCTTACTTCTGCTTTTTTAGTGTTACTTTGCTTTCCCTGAGATGGGAGCTTAGATTATTGACCTAAGAATTTCTTCTTTTTTTCCAGCTTTATTGAGATATAATTGACATAAAACACTGTAAGTTTAAGTTATATAGTGTGATGATTTGATACACATATATATTGTAAAATGATTACCACAGCAGGGTTAGTTAACACCTCTATCACCTTACATAATTACCATTTCTTTTTTGTGGTAAGAACATTTATGATCTACTCTCTTAGTAACTTTCAAGTATATAGCTGGCTTTAGGTAGTATGGACATTTTAACAATATCTATATTCCGATTAATAAACACAAATACCTTTCGATTTATTTGTGCCCTCAGTTTCTTTAATCAAAGCCTTATAGTTTTCAATGTACAGATCCTTCACCACCTTGACTAGATTTATTCCTAAGTACTTTATTGTTTTTGATGCTATTATGAATGGGATGGTTTTATTTCATTTTTCAGATATTTCATTGTTAGTGTATAGAAATGCAACTGATTTCTGTATGTTGATTTTGTATCCTGCAACTTTACTAAATTTGTTGATTAGTCCTAACAGTTTTTGGTGGAGTCTTTAGGACTCTATACATAAGATCATATCATCTGCAAACAAAGACAATTTTACTTATTCCTTTCCAATTTGGAAGCCTTTTCTTTCTTTTTCTTGCCTGATTACTCTGGCTAGGACTTCCAGTACTATGTTGAATAGGAGTGGTGAAAGTAGGCACCCTTGTCTTGTTTCTGATCTTAGAGAAAACGCTTTCAACCTTTTACCATTGAATTTGATGTTGACTATGAGCTTATCATTTGTGGCCTTTATTATCTTTAGGTATAATCCTTCTGAAAGATCAACGAAATTGGCAACCCTCTTGACCCACTGGTTGCTCAGGAGTGTGTTGTTTAACTTCCACATATTTGTAAATTTTCTAACTTTCCTCCTACTACTGACTTCTAGTTTTATGCCATTGTGATCAGAAAAGATACTTGGTATGATTTCAATCTTCTTAAATGTGCTGAGACTTGTTTTTTGACTTGTCGTGTGATCTATCTTGGTGAACATTCTGTGTGCACTTAAGAATGTGTATACTGCTCCTATTTGGTGGAATGTTCTGTATATGTCTGCTAAGTCCATTTAAAACTATATTTCAGGTCTAACATTTCCTTATTGCTTTTCTATCTGAATGCTCTAGCCATTGTTGAAAGTAGGGTATTTAAATCCCCTACTCTTATTGTATTGTTGTCTGTTTCTCTCTGCAGATCTGTTAGTATTTGCTTAATCCTTCTAGCCACTCCATGCCTTTTGATTGGAGAATCTAATCCATTTGCATTTAGAGTAGTTATTGATATGTAAGGACTTACTAGGTAAGAGGAATTTTTAGGTAATTATAGGTAATGCTATCTTATTCATTGCTTTCTGCCTTTTTTGTAGTTCCCTTGTTCCTTTCTCCCTCTCTTGCCTTTCTTTGTAAATTGATAATTTTCCTTAGTGATATGCATTGATTCTCCTCTCTTTATCTTGTGCGAATCTACAATAGGTTTTTCTGTTGTGGTTACCATGAGGCTTACATAAAACATTTAACAGATATAACAGTCTATTTTGATGCTGATAACAACTGAACTTTGATCACATACAAAACTACCCTTTTACTGCCCTCCTTTAATATTTTTGATGTCACAATTTACTTCTTTTTAGACAGTGTACTCATTAACTAATTATTTTAACTATAGTTATTTTAATACTCTTGTTCTTTAACATTTATACTAGAGTTAACTGGTTAACACACAACTGTATTACAGTATTAGAGTATTCTGAATTTGACTGTATACTTTACCAGTGTGCTGTACAGTTTCAAACGTTTTCATGTTGCTAATCAGTATCCTTTAATTTCAGCTTGAAGAACTCCTTTCATCATTTCTTGTAAGGCAGTTCTAGTGGTGATGAACTCCCTCAGCTTTTGTTTGTCTAGGAACATCTTTATCTTTCTTTTTTTTAATTTATTTATTTTATTTATTTATTTTTGGCTGCGTTGGGTCTTAATCGCTGCGCGTGGGCTTTCTCTAGTTGCGGTGAACGGGGGCTACTCTTCGTTGCGGCAGGCAGGCTTCTCATTGTGGTGGCTTCTCTTGTTGCAGAGCACAGGCTCTAGGCATGCAGGCTTCAGTAGTTGTGGCATGTGGGCTCAGTAGTTGTGGCTCGTGGGCTCTAGAGCACAGGCTCAGTAGTTGTGGCACACGGGCTTAGTTGCTCCGTGGCATGTGGGATCTTCCCAGACCAGGGCTTGGACCTGTGTCCCCTCCATTGGCAGGTGGATCCTTAGCCACTGCACCACGAGGGAAGTCCCAACACCTTCATCTTTCCATCATATCTAAAGGACAACTTTGCCAGATATAGAATTCTTGGTTGGCCTTTTTTTCCCCTTTCAGCACTTGAATATATCAGGGAATATATTATCCCACTTTCTTTTGGCCTGTTAGGTTTCTGCTGAGAAATCCACTGATAGCCTTATGGGGGTTCCCTTGTAAGTTACAAGCTTCTTTTTGCTTGCTGCTTTTAAGATTCTCTTTATCTTTGATTTTTGATAGTTTTATTATAATGTGTTTTAGAGAATATCTCACTTTGTTTGGTGACCTATGACCTTCGTTAACTTGCATATCTAAATCTCTCCCCAGATTTGGGACAGTCTCAGCCATTATTACTTTAAGTAAGCTTTCTACCCCCTTATGCTTTTCTTCTCCTTCTGGGACTCCAATAATTCACATATTGTTTCTCTTGATGCTATCCCATATATCAGGTAGGCTTCCTTCACTCTTTTCATTCTTTTTTCTTTGTTCTCCTCTGACTGGATACTTTCAAAGTTCCTGTCTTCTAATCCACAGATTGTTTCTTCTGCTTGATCCATGTTGCTGTTGGTGCTCTCTGTTTCATTTTTCATTTCAATAACTGAATTCTTCAGCTCCAGAGTTTCTGTTTGGTCACTTTTATGACTTCTGTCTCTTTGCTACCTTGTCATTTTGTTTGTGTATTGTTTTCCTGGTTTCATTGAATTGTCTTTGTGTTTTCTCATAGCTCACTGAACTTCCTTAAAACAGCTATTTTGAATTCTTTATTGGGTAAACCTCAGATCTCCATATTTTGGGATTGGTTACTGGTAGATTATTATGATCTATTGGGGTGTCATGTTTCCTTGATTCTTCATGTTTCTTGAAGTTTTTGCACTGATGTCTTTGCATTTGAAGTAGCAGTCACCTCTTCCAATCTTTACTAGCTCCCTTCAGGAGAAAAATACCTTTTATCAGCCCTGCTAGTGATTCTGAGGCTTTCTCAGACCTTCTATGGATACATCTGCTCCACACTTTTTGCTCCCTCTTGTGGCAGAATTCTTAAGCTTGTACACCTTCTCTCAATCCAGTGACACACCAGGCTGGGTGCTGATAGCCTCCCTTTTTCTTTCCCAAGTGTGGCAGTAAAACTCACGTTTATGTCTCTCTCTGGCCTGCAGATTTGGGCTGGCTTTCTGTGCATGCCCAGTAGTTGTCTGCCAAAGCTCTCTCTTGCCATTGTCATTGGGAGCACACACAGGGAGCCAGCCACAGGATGGGGGTGTAGATGAGGCATGCAGAGTGCTGGGGGTGCCATGAACCAGTTGAGAGAATTTGTGGGTGAGGCATACCTAGCAGCTCATAGGCAGCTTCTTGATGGAGTCTGTGATATGGTTAATAAAGTTCACATACTTTCAGTGCCCTCAAAGAGTCCTATCTGCTGCTCCCCCAGCCTCTTCCCAGCTCCCCAGTCACACAGGCCATGATTCAGTACTCTGGAGGCGGTGGGGGAGAAACAGGCCTCTTTGGCAGCATCTGCACAGTTGGGGAAGTCAGGCACTCACTCTACACTCTCACTTTTCCCTGCAGGAGAAATCATGGGCAGGGAAGATCTCTCTTGGCCCTAAGCTGTGCCACCTTGGGGAAGCAGTGATGTGGGTAAGTTGAGCTGTCCTCTTACCCTCTCCAATGCATCCAAACTCTTTTTTTTTTTTTTTGCTCCAGTGCTGTGCTAGAGCTACTCTGCTGGAAATCCAGACTTCCACGAAGACTCTCTCATCTGTGAGTGATTGTGTAAGACAGTGTTCTCCAGGGGCTCCTGGCTGAGAGGGGCTAGAGCCAGTTCTCAGGCCACTGAAGGGTCCACAGCCAGAACCAAGGTCTTTTGCCTATTACCTGGTGCAGTGCTGTGCAAGACTTCTCCTGCGTCCATTGGTATATGATGCAGGGTTCTACAGTTCCCACAAAGTATCATTTGGGCATGGATGGATGGGTGCCAAATTGTTATTGTTGGGGGGGCACACAAATGAGTGTTGTCATATTTAGCCATGTTGCTGACATCACTCCCTCTTTTCTAATGTAAGTATTTACTGCTATAAGTTTTCCTCTCAACACTGCTTTGGCTGCAAACCACAAATTTTTTTAATGTTTTCATTTTTGTTCAGTTCAATATATTTTTTAAATTTCCCTTGAGACTTTGTCTTTCCCCCATTGATTATTTATAAATATGTTATTTCCCAAGTGTTTGGAGATGTCCCTGTTATCTTTCCATTATTGATTTCTAGTTTGCTCAACAAATTTTAAATTTATATATATAAAGGTACATATGAACATGTTATAGTGGTTTTTAAAATATGTCCACAAATTCCTTTTTACTTGTGATGGTTGATTTTATGCATCAGTTTGACTGGGTCACAAGGCACCCAGGTATCTGATTAAACATTATTTTGGGTGTGTCTGCAGGGTGTTTCTAAATGGGGTTACCATTTGAATTGGTGGGCCAAAGCAAATTGCCCTCCCCAGTGTGGGAGGGCCTCATCCTATCAACTGAAAGCCTGAATAAAACAAAAAACTGAACAAGAAAGAATTTGCTCTCTCTGCCTGACAGTCTTAAGCTGGGACATCAGTCTCCTCGTGCCTTAGGACCCGACTGGAACTTACCCCATCAGATCTTCAGACTAAAGCTCTTGGGACTTCCCAGACTCCATGACCACGTGAAACAATTCCATATTGGGCCATGGGAACCCTTGGAAGGTGATTAGATTTAGATGAGGTCATGAGGGTGAGGTCCTCATGATGAGCTTGGTGCCCTTGTAAGCAGAGACCAGACAGCACTCCCTCTCTTGCTCTGTCTGCCATGTGAGGACATAGCAGGACAGCCATCTGTGAGCAGTAGAAGAGGGTTTTCACCAAGAACCCAGTCAGCTGGAACCTTGATCCTGGACTTCCAGCCTCCAGAACTGTAGGAAATAAATATCTGTTGTTTCAGCCACCCACCCAGTCTGTGGTATTTTGCTATGGCAGCCCGAGCTGACTGATATAGCTCCTCCTTTCAAGAACTGGACCTCAACTTCCCAGCCCTTCTTTTTCTTTCCTTTTTTTTTTAAACGTATATATTTTTAAAATATTTATTTATTTTATTTTTTTGGCTGCGTCAGGTCATCGTTGCAGCACACGGGCTTCTCTCTAGTTGTGGCAAGTGGGTTTTCTCTCTGTAGTTGTGGTGCACGGGCTCCAGGGCATGTGTGCTCTGTAGTTTGTGGCACAAGGGCACTCTCATTGAGGCACGTGGGCTCAGTAGTTGTGGCACGCAGGCTTAGGTGCCCCGCAGCATGTGGGATCTTAGTTCCCTGACCATGGATTGAACCCACATCCCCTGCATTGGAAGGTAGATTCTTTACCACTGGACCACCAGGGAAGTCCCTCCCAGCCCTTCTTAGTAACTCACTTTCTGTGAATATAATAAGGCAGAAGTAACACGTCCCTCTGACACCCAGTTATGAAAGACACTGGGCCTTACTCCTTCCTCTACATCTCCATCTCCTTTCATCACTCGCTCTGGGGAAAGATGGCTGCCATGTGGCAGGGACACTGGGTACTACATGGAGGGGCCCATGCAGAGAAGCAGGCTTTCAGCCAACAGCCATGGAGGAACAGGCTGCAGACCCCACACAAGTGAACCTGGAAGCGAATTCGAGGGTCCTGTTGAGCCTCCAGATGACTCAGGCCCTGCTGGCAGTTTAACTGCAACCTCATGACAGATCCCAGGCTCCTGACCCTCAGAACTGTCCGTTAATCCATACTTGTTATTTTCAGGTGCTTAGTTTTGGGGAAATCTGTTACAAAACCACAAATAATACAACTGAATAACTCAGTGACAATTCACGAACCAAACTTACTCATATAATCAACACTCAGATCAAGAAACAGAACAGTAGGGCTTCCCTGGTGGCGCAGTGGTTGGGAGTCTGCCTGCTGATGCAGGGTACGCGGGTTCGTCCCCTGGTCCGGGAGGATCCCACGTGCCGCGGAGTGGCTGGGCCCATGAGCCATGGCCGCTGAGCCTGCGCGTCCGGAGCCTGTGCTCCGCAACGGGAGAGGCCACGGCAGTGAGAGGCCCTCGTACCGCAGAAAAAAAAGAAACAGAACAGTAACAACATCCCTAAAGCCCCCTCTTCTCATTCCCAGTCACAAAACCCACTAAGCACATGTGCCACCCTATCCTTTTACACATAAATTAGTTTTGCCTATTTTGTGTGGCGTCCTACAATATGTACTCTTTTAGGTCTGTTTCTTTTACTCAACATTCTGTGTGATTCCTCCATAATACGGTATAGAGTTTTAGATCATTTACTCGCATTGTTTACAGCATTCTGTTGTGTGATCAAACTACAATGTATTCATCTGCTCCAGGAGGACATTCCCTTCCATCACTCTCCTTGGCCGCTTCTGAAGACACATGAAGGAACATGCCCTTGCAGTGTTTGGTCAGCTCTCTCTGTACCCTCAGCCAGCAGAGAGCTCAGGGCCGCCCAGTCATCTGTTTCATCTCAAACAGCATCATTGCCTTTTAGTCGAGTCTGGGTGATGCTTTTGCCAACACCACTCTCTCAAAAACTTTCTGGGTGTCTTAGGCTGTTTGGGAGGCTATAACAAAATGCCCACAGACTGGGTGGCTTATAAACCACAGAGATTTATTTCTCACGTTTCTGGAGGCTGGAAGCCAGGGTGCCAGCATTGTTGGGTTCTGGTGAAGGCTCTCTCTCTGGCTGTAGACTGCCAAACTCTGGCTGTGTCCTCACAGGGTAGAAGGGGTAAGGGAGCCTTCTGAGGCCTCTTTTATTAGGGCACTAACACCATTCACCCAGGCTCCACCCTTATGACCTCATGACCTCCCAAAAGCCCCGCCTCCCACGCCATCATGTTGATGAACTTTGGGGGGACACAGGCATTCAGACCACAGCGGTGGGTTTCCCTCCTTGATTCCTGTGCCACAGTCATGAATCAACTTCACGTGCCGAAAACCACAACCCAAATTCTTTTCACAACATGCCTCTGAGTTTACTTTGAGCAAGGCAGGCTTCTACAGAACCACACTGAGGTACGGCAGTGCTCTTATCCCACCGAAAGGCTCTACCAGAGGCCACCCCAACAAAGTGTGTTACAGCTATGCCTTGAGTCGTCGTTTACCCCGATCCTTGTCCTGCTGGCCAAGTTTTGGATATGGATATCTTCCCGAGAGGCTCACATTTGATTGATTTGGAAATAGTTTCATTTTCCAATGCTGCAACTTTTGCACTCTCTCCAGGGCTTCTAAATTCAGCTTGCAGATGGATCTGTTCCTTTCTGAGGGCATGCCTTACAGAGTGAAGCTAGAGGTAAGAGTTCATGGTTTCAGTACTTGCCTCATTCTCCTCACCCAGTGATGCCTTATGTTCATTAGATATATTTTCTTTCTTACAAGTTACTGTAGGTTTACTGTAGTTTACTAGGGCTGCCACTAGGGATACCACAGATGGTTGGTTTAACAATGAGTTTATTTTCTCACAGCTCTGGAGGCTAGAACTCCAAGATCAAAGTCTCAGCAGGGTTCTCTCTCCTGAGGCCTCTCTTCTTGGCTTGGAGATGACCATCTCCCCGCTGTGTCCTCACATGGTCCTTCCTCTGTGTCTGTGTCCTAATCTCCTCCTCTCATATGGAGCAGGACCCCACCCTAATGACCTCATTTAACTTAATCACCTCTTTAAAGACCCTGTCTTCAAATACAGTCACATTCTGAGATACTAGAGGTTAGGACTTCAACACATGAAATTGGGGTGGACACAATTCAACCCATAACATTTACCACAGGTAATTTTGTCAATCACACAGATCTTCATTTTCTCAGGGTTGTATAACAGTTTTTCTTTCTTTCTTTCTTTCTTTTTTTGTATAACAGTTTCTTACTACCCACCATCCGGTCCCAAAGCAATGCCCCATATTTGTTTTTTGTTATGGAAGTACATTGTTTCTGGGTAGTAACTTCCTTACCACAATAATGCTACGTATAAAACAGCCTCAACATCTGTGGCTTATAATCACATTTACTTTTTTTCCCTCACTCACTTGTGGGTTGGTTGGGGTTTGGATGAACTTGGCTAATCTTGTGCCAAGGCTTCAGATTGGGCCCAGGTCTTCTCCACATGCTCCAATCTGAACTTCAGGCTGGAAAGGCAGTGGGTACTGGGGACTTGTACTCACGGACACAGCGCAAGTGCTGAAGTGCAAGCCAGACAGCGCAGGGCATTGAAACCTTTGCTGGTATCATGATGCTAACACTCAGTCCACCAAAGCGAGTCCCAGGGCCATGCCGGGACCCAAAGGATGAAGGGGTCCCCTTAGCTCGTCACAAAGCCACAGCAAGAGGGTGGATGAACAAACCGCTGCAGGGGATTAAGACGTAGGATCGATAATTCAATGTACTACAAATCTAGCCTTTGTGCACCCTTTTCTCAGACGATGCTTGGGTTTTGATATTAGAATACCTTAAATCAATTTATTCCACCCCAACTTACACACTATAGTTTTCATATATTTTAATTCTGATTTTTTTTTTTTTTTTTGCTGTACGCGGGCCTCTCACTGCCGTGGCCTCTCCCGTTGTGGAGCACAGGCTCCGGATGCGCAGGCTCAGTAGCCATGGCTCACGGGCCCAGCCGCTCCGCGGCATGTGGGATCTTCCCGGACCGGGGCACGAACCCATGTCCCCTGCATCGGCAGGCGGACTCTTAACCACTGCACCACCAGGGAAGCCCTGATATGTTTTTAATCCTTGAAGGCATTGTTATTTTTGTGTTATACAGTCGACTTTCATTTAGATTTACCAACACACTCTTCTTGTTGAATTTTATTCTTCCTACATCTCTGACCTTCCAATTAGAAATCATTTTATTTTTGTCTAAAGAAAATCCATTAGTATTTCCTTTGGTTAAAGTCTACCAGTAATGGATTTTCTCAGATCTCATTTGTCTGCAAATGTCATAATTTCCCTTTCATTCCTAAAGGAATTTTTTGCTGGATATAAAATCTAGGTTAGCAGTTATTTTACTTTCCCACTTTGAAGATATGATTCTTCTGTGTTCTGGCTTCTATAGTTTGAGAAGTCAGTTCTCAGTTTAATTATTGCTTCTTAGAAAGTGATTTTTTTTTTCAGTATGGCTGCTTTTAAGATTTTTTTTTTAAGTTCTCAGCAGTTTTACTATGATATGCCTAAGTGTGGTTTGTTTTTTGTGAATTATGATTGAAATCTGTAAGGCTTCTGGAACCTGAAGCTTGACGTATTCCATCAATTTTAAAAAGACTTCAAGCCTTTATCTCTTCAGACACTGCTTCTGCCTATTCTCTCCACTTCTAGGACCCCAATTCCATGAAGATCAGGCTGTCTTACTGTATTATGTATCTTTCTACCCTCTTCTCTCTGTGCTTCAGTTTGGGTATATTCTTCTGACCTAACTCCACCTTCATTACTTTTCTCTTTTCAGCTGTGTGTAACCTACCAACAACACTATCCATTGAATTTTCCGTTTCAGTTACATTTTTCAGTTCTAGAACGTCCAGTTGGTTCTTCTTTCATAGTTTGCAGGTCAGTGATAAGGTTCTCAATCTTGTCTTTCATCCTTTTACCATATAAAGCATAGCCCTTTAAGTCTTTGGAAAAAGTCTGTTATCTGGACCCGCTGCAGGTCTGTTTGTTACTTCTCTTCGTTTACAGTCATTTGTCTTCTCTCCTTGGACATCTGCTTATTCCTGACTGAATGCTGATCACTGCACATGAACAACTGTAGAAATAATTTGAACTCTATCATGAGGCTCTCTCTCTCCTGAGAGAACCTATATTTGCTGCTGGCAAGGACTGACATTATTTGAACGGAGTCCCAAACAACCTGGGGTCCAAAATACCACATGAGGTTACCTCCGTGGTGGTTCCCAGACTCCGAACTTTGTCCTCCCAGGGCTGCGAGGGTGTTAAAGGTGCTGCTGCCCTCTTGGCCCTGCTCTGGAACTGGCTAACGCCCCTCAGGAGAAGCATCCCTGATACCCGGATAACCTTGCTCACTTCCTCTGTTTCCCGGATGTTGGCCCAGTTGTCAGCCACCTACTTGTTGGTTCTCTGCTGCTTTCCGGAAACGGAAGTTCTCCAGGGACGGTTTAATTTCACGTATCGGAAAGCCCGCGAGAACTTGGATTTGGATATGACACGATTTCTGTGCTCGTTATCGTCTTCTGTTTTTCAGCTCTCCCTTCCTTCCCCCTTCCATAAACGGCCATGTGGTGCTGGGGCTGAGGCTCTGAAAACCGCTGGCAGATGTTCAGTCGGCCTCCGCCTAGGGGCGCTGGAGGGCGCCTGCGGGCTCTGATCCCAGAGGCATCGCCCCAGCCCCACCTCTTCACCAGGCAGAGCAGTCTTCCCGCCCAAGAGGCTGAAGCCAGGCTGCAGTTTCTCCAAGACTTGCAGAACCAGCCTCAACGCACCTCCTCCTCCGAGGTCTGTATCCCAGCCTCTGGGGACCCCTCCTCTAGGATTGGAAACTCTGGCCCCAGCCGTCCACCTCCTCCTCCCAGGGGCTGAGTTCCAGCTCTGCAGACCCTTCTTCAAAGGTGCAATGTTTCCAGGTTCTTCCCATTCACCCCGAGCTCTGGGGGCATGGCCCTTCCTACACCTGCCCCTCCACCACCACCTGGGTTCTGGTCCTACCCTTCCAGCTCTCCCTTACCTCTTGTTTACATTCTGTTCCCTCTGTTCAAGCAGCTGGTGTGGTTTCTGTCACCGGGCTGGATTCTGACGGACAAAATTCCCAACCTTCCCTCCTCTAGTCTCATTTTATTCACTGACATCAACATGATTAGATATTTTGGACCCACTTAGAATGTTACACCAAGGCTTTACTATACTGTTACAGTTTGCATTTCTAGAATGTCTATTTGGTTCTTTTTCAAATCTGCTTGGTCATTCTTTACAGTTTCTTTCCCACATGTATTTTTAAGTTTGCCATTTAGCTCTTTAAATACATTAAATATAGTAATTTAAAGTCTGTGATGAGTTCATTTTCTCAACCTCTGTGACAGTATCTGTCTCTTGGTTCTCCTTGTTCTTTCTTGTGGTGACTTGTTTCCTTGAGTGTTTTTTTTAATTTTATTATTATTTTTTAACATGAGCTTATTTTCCTTAGAGTTTTATTTGTAGGATGAAGGTCTGCAAGAATAACTGTAGGATAGCTAGAATTTGCCTTTTGCTTATGAGTGAAGTTAGGTTCTTATTTTTCATGTTTAAGAATCAGTCGTATTTCTTTTCTATGCATTATTTTTTCATATGTTTTTGCCCATTTTTCTATTTGGTTGTTGATCTTATTGAGTTGTGGGAGCTCATCATTTCTATTGTGAAGATGGGAAATCATCACAAAGGATTTAAAGATTTTTTTCAGGATTACTTGGCAAGTTACCAGCAGTGAGGTTATTAGAATCCTTTTCAAATCAGATGTTCTAGTTCCTTTACACGTAAAGACACTGGGCGAGGTCCTGACTTATTAACAATCCTGTCATTTTGCTTAACTACAATTTTCCTAAAATTCCTTTCTTCTAGGTTGTACATTTTTAGTTTTGACCTCCAAAAGCCCTGGGGTGGGAGGAGGGGTGGGGTGGGGGGAAGGGTGGGGATTTAGGGAATGAAATACTACAAATACTAAAGGCTTTATATAGTGTTCGGGGTGAAGGGTGCTTGGGATCATAGGCATTACTGCCAAAATAGAGATTTGGGAAATGCAGTACTACCCACAGAGTCCATATTGTTAGCTGATGAGGCTGCAGACGTGGAACCTGCAGTCTGCAGAGGTCTCGGCTAACACTGGAAAGAGATTTAATTTGAAAGTGAATAATCTGTTTTCTTCTTTAACGTATTTTTGGCTGCTAGATTGTGAAGCTGTTGTGCAAATAATTGCACCATCACTGTGTTATTCACGGTGTCCTATTCATTTCTTAAAATTACCGGGGAGCAAGGCGGAGCGCAGAGGAGATGGGTTACCCCGAGCGTGGGAACGCAGACAGCTCAGGCCTCCCCTTCCCTGACGAACATCCTGTATGCAGCCGAGCCACCTGTGCGCAAAACACCTTCAAAAGGTGCCTCGGGAAACAATGACCGCTGGGCGAACCAGGTGTGCTTTCCGTGCCGGACCTGCCACTACAGATGTGCAGCCACCGGCCACCCAGGTGACCGTTGCGCCTTCGGTGGTCCACCTGCTGCTTTGCGACCTCTCAGCTCTCCGCACCGATGTTCTGACCCAACAGTGTCCAGAAATGTTTACATGCAAAGCCAGGAAAGATGTTTAGGAGCGCCTTGCATGTAAACACATCACACGTAATTCCGAGACTCCTTTCGCGGTGTTTTTGGCCCATCTGTGCCTGAATTTTAAAAATGTCCCTGAACTCAACTGTCCAGACCTTCCCCCTCTGCCCTTTCTCTGCACATGGAGGGCTCGAGGGAAGGGCGCCGGAACTGGGCTTCTCCCGCCTGGAACCCCGTCACTCGGGGAACTTGCTGAGTGCAGCCCGTGCCTAGTCTGTCCGCGCGCACCTGACCTGGGCACGGCCAGGAGTCGGCCCGAGACCCGTTCACCTTCCCGCGCACACCTGCCGGGGGTCAACCCGGGACCCCTTCACCTTCCCTGGGCACCAGCGGGGCAGCGCAGACTCGTTCCTGCTCGGGGCACTGAGAGGACCGGCAGCCACACCCGGGACTACTTTTCGCAGACCCCCGCCCCCACTCCGGGCGGCCGGCGGAGGGAGCGCGGGCGGAGGGAGCGCGGAAAGAGTCGACGCGGCGTGCTCCAATCAGTGCGCATGCGCACCTCAATTAGTGTGCATGCGCGTCTCCGGTGGGCGCTCCGCGCCTCCCTGACCGCCAGCTTGTGCGTTTCTCTCAGGACCTTCCAGGTGAGATCCGGGAGCTGCGCGGGGATGGGTCGCGCTCGGTCCTTCGGCCGCGTCCCAGCCGCCTGAGGGTCCCAGAGGGCACCGCCGACCCCATACCCCAGCACGGTGCGGTGGGGCCGCGGGTGCCGCGCGTGCGGGCCGCCTGGCGTTCGCGGGCTAGAAAACCCCCGGGGCTCAGACTTGGACGCGGGCGGAGGACGAAGGTCCGACCATATGTCGCCTCCTGGTGCGCGGACAGCGGGGGCTGCTCGGCCCTCGGGCCCGAGTGTCCTTCCCGGGCTTCGCGCTCCTCCCTGGGTGGGGGCGGCGCCGACTCTGTCCCTGGGTTTCGTTCTCCGGCCTTGGCCCGGGTCCCTGCCCAGCACCCGGGCAGAGGCGTTTTCCCAGAGGACAGCCGTCCGCTTCAAGTCCTTTGGTGAGCGGCCCCGTTGCCCCGGGGTGAGGATGCCGGACCCGCGGGGCCCCGGGAAGACCCTCTCGCTGCCCCCCCACATGTCCTCCTTCTCTGCAGCCCCCACGCTGGCCCGTGAGCCTCGGCACGTGCTGCTGCCTCTTTGCAGAACACGCTCCCCCCTCGCCCCCTCTTTCCCAGCCACCAGCTGCTTAGCCTCTGGTTTCTGATCAGACGACGCCCCCCACCCCAGGCCGGCCCTGACCTCCAGGGTGAGGGGCCCCCTCTCCGCGCCCGTGGTCTGGGGGCTTCCCTGAGGACGCCCCATCCCATGGTGTGGTCACTGCTTTCCCTCGGGCCTGCGAGCACAGGAACCCACTGCCCGGGGCCAAGCAGGCCCTCAGATCCGTGAAGGAGTGAAAGCGATTTCCTAATAAGATGTTTGGATAGTCGGTGACCGATCAGGTATCACGAGGACTGTCTGGTGACGCGGTTCGTGTGCTTTTCCGGGCCCCCAGCTTGCTCCCCTGGGGCCCTTCACCCCACCTGATCGCTCCCCAGACCAAAAATCCTTTAAGAGAGTGGACATCGGTTCTCCAGTTGTACAGTATTAGGAAGTGGAGGATGTAGACTTGTGACTGTAAAATAGCAGTTCTATTCGTTTAAACTGTTTTTCCTCTAGATCTTGGTTTCTGTGCCACCTATAGAAAAATAATTCTAGATACTTTACAGGTGATCTAATTGTAACAATTTTTTTTTTCTGTTTTTAAATTTAGTTTGTTCCACATGATTTTCCCCAGAGGAAAAACAATATTTTTATAACGGTCGGTGGGGAAACAAATACATGTGCAGGAACCGTTACTCTATGGTCAGCTTCTCCAGAGCGCAGTGGGCAGAGGCCACACGTGTTACATCTCTTGCGTCCTAATAAGGTGTTCCCTCCACTTGGGCTTCAGACAGTGGCGAGTTATTTTGCTTTATTTATCCTGTCACCCTAGTTTGGAGGGGCGGACTGGTGCTGCAGAAACATTTCTCATAAGTACTATCTGAACTTAAAACAAAATCATATACCTGAGTTTGAAGGCGGTTGCTGTTTGTGATATCCGAGAACGGCAAAAAACGTCCCAGCTGCCTGAGGGTCCCAGAGGGCACCGCCGACCCCAGACCCCTACGTTTATCTGAAGGGCTAAGAACTGGGTATGCCTTGATTCACAAGAGGACTGGCTGGACCGTTCGGTGGCAGAAAATTTCTGTTCAGAGCTCCAGGAATTCTCTCCCGGCTGCGTCAGGAAGCAGCTGCTGGTGTGTGAGTTTTGAAACGTGGCACAGCTCCCCCACAGAGGCATACAGACTGGTCCCTCAGGGTCTGATCTTGGAGCTCAGAGGTGATGCTCTTAACAGATGTGGACTTGGCCAAGGGAACCCGTGTAAGTTTCAGGAGCCTGGCAGTCTCTGGTCTTGATTAGCGCCTCTTGGCGCGGCTGGGACTTCACAGCACCCGGCGGGACCATCTCGGGTGGAAATCCGAGTCTCTGCGCTGTGGTGTTGCCTCCAGACGAAGCTGAGAACCAGTCTTCTAGAGGTTAGTCATTATTCATAGTTAGAGAGGTTGATGTTTGAAGCCTTTTTCACGTGGGGTCTGAGCTTGAACTGAAGACGTTGAGCATCCAGGCGTGCTGGCAGGGCTCTGGGGAGGACATGTCCGCCCAGAACATGCTTGGTTTATGTTGCTGCCTCGCTTTTCAGATTCTTTTTCTTTTTCTTTTCTTTATTTATTTATTATACAGCAGGTTCTTATTAGTTATCTATTTTATACATACCAGTGTATATATGTCAATCCCAGTCTCCCAATTCGTCCCACCACCACCACCCCACCCCGCACTTTCCCCCCTTGGTGTCCATACGTTTGTTCTCTCCATCTGTGTTTCTATTTCTGCCACTTTTCAGATTCTAAGACGCACAACAGTGGGCTTACTGTGTCCTAGAATTGTTGTTCTACGTTTATATGAAGCTTTTTGTAAGGTCTTGTGTAAGCTGTTAAATTTTACCTGTTGGCGGACTGATTGTCCTTATACTGGAGGTAGACGCTGGGCTGATCATTTGCGTCTGACTTTCTTGTTTACAAAGTGAGTGTGTGGCAGGTGAGTGACCGAGTATCGGATGGATTAGAGTCGGGCATCTTTGGAAAAACAATTTTAAATGTTCAAGATTCCCAAACCGCACATGCTTCCCAGTGCTCTTTGAGTTTTGTTGGGTCAATGGAGGTGTCATGTCCCACGTGATCTTAGCCAAGCTTCCCCAGGCTCCTCGGCGTCCTGTAGCTGGGGCAGAAGTATTTGGAACAGACTTTAAAGTAATATGTGTGCATGGAAGAATTGCCCCAAATAAAAAGTATGAATGGAAACTGTGGAACCAGGGGGGTCTCTCTCCCCATAAGAAACTGTTAAGGAAAGCATTATATTTTCAAAAAATTGATTAAAAGAATTATAGTAAAAATATTCTCCTGGCCTTTGCTTTTGTAACTTAACACGGTTTGAAGATTTCTTTTGAAATCACATATTGTACTGGGACTTCCCTGGCGGTCCAGTGGTCAAGACTGCACTTCCAATTCCAGGAGCATGGGTTCGATCCCTGGTTGGGGAACTAAGATCCCACATACTGCACGGTGTGGCCAAGGGGGAAAAAAATCACATACAGATCCCAGCATGTATTTGACAGAATTGCTTACTAACATCCCCTGGGATGGTAGTTGTTGGCTCCCTGTCACCCCGTCCTGGAAATGTGTCCTCGCCTCCCTGCTCGTCCTGATTTTTCTTTCCCTTGCTGCTTCACCTCCTTCTCTGCTTTTAGCCTGTTCATTTTCTTCTGCCATCTCTCTTGCTGGAGGCCCGCTGGACCCTCTGTGCAGGGGAGGTGACCATCCCCCTGGGCTGGCTGAGGAATGGCGCCACGGAGCTGGGATGGCGAAGTTCAGGGGCAAAATTAGAATCCAAGCAGATCTTGACAGCCTGGGATCCAAGTAGATGACATTTAACAGGGATAAATATAGGGTCTTATGCATTGGTTTTAAAATAGAGAAAACTTGCTGTGGTGTAATTTGAGAGAAGTCTGTAATGCACTAAAAATGTAGCTTTTAAACTATCCTGAACTAACCTAGTCCTAAAATTTAGGTAAGTTCCAGAAAAGACCTTAGTATCACCATTTTTTCATAGGCCCTCATTTACAGAGCTTCCTCTAACATAGGAAAAGGCTTGCTAATAAGTTTGAAATATATTTTCTTAAACTGCATATTTTCTTGACTGCCTAGAACAAGTAACCTCTCTACCAATTAATTATATAACATCCATGTTCTGGGCCCTGGGATCGGCAGTGAGTGAGCCTGGGGAGGAGACAGACGCAGGAGGAACAAGGCCCAGAGGTGACAGCCCAGGCGTTGACCCCGTGGGGCGTCTGGCTCTTTGACACGAGAAGCTAGTGTTGTCACCAGCGACTTGTGTGAGCACAGCTGCGGCCCTGCCGGCCAGGCTGCGGTCCCTTCAATAGAGCAGCCACAGGACATTCAGATGCGCAGTTGCTTTTATGTTTTCCTCAGCGTCAGATTCGAATTTGGGTTCGTTTCATCACAGGTCTAGAGAACCGAAAGGATTGGGAGAGTGCCTTTTTTTTTTTTTTTTTTTTTTTTTAATTTTTGGCTGCACCACACAGCACGTGGGATTTAAGTTCCCCGACCAGAGATCGAACCTGTGCCCCCTGCATTGGAAGGCAGAGTCCCAACCACTGGACTGCTGGGGAGGTCCCTTGTCTACTTTTATTAACTCTGATACGGGCTGTTTAAATGTGTAGCTTGGTTACCTACCAGACTGATTATTCTGGGAATCAGAGTCCTTGGTTATTTCTACTGACTAATGGAAAACCGCATCTCGGGACTCTTTTTGCACGTGGAGTAAAACTCAGGGGTATCTGGTACTCTGTGTGGGGTTGTGCTGTGTTTAGCATCCCGGGCCCCAGCACTCAGGGTTCTCGAGTCGTTGGAGTTAAAGCTGTCCCTGCCTGTCTCCAGAGACTGCAGGATCCCACCCGGCTAGAACCACCGTCTTCATTTGTTCTGGTTCTAATGGTCTCTGGCTAATTTTTGCGTCCATGGTTCCCAGATGTTAAGACACCATCTTATGTTTGTGAGGTACTGGACTTCTCCCACTGCCATGAATGTGTGTATAAGCTCTTACGTGAGGAACTGGACTCAAATCACTAATTTTTTTTTAACATATGTATTTTTAAATTTATTTTATTATTTTTGGCTGCGTTGGGTCTTTGTTGCTGCGTGCGGGCTTTCTCTAGTTGCGTTGAGCGGCGGATACTCTTCCTTGCGGTGCACGGGCTTCTCATTGTGGTGGCTTCTCTTGTTGCGGAACACAGGCTCTAGGCGCGTGGGCTTCAGTAGTTGTGGCTCACGGGCTCTAGAGCGCAGGCTCAGTAGTTGTGGCGCACAGGCTTAGTTGCTCCGACGCATGTGGGATCGTCCCAGACTCGGACTTGAACCCGTGTCACCTGCATTGGCAGGCGGATTCTTAACCACTGCACCACCAGGGAAGCCCCAAGGAAGTAGATTTAGACATTGTGACATGCAGGGGAATGCTTTAAGCAAAAGCTCTTGGGCGGGTCTTTGTTATTGCTTCCTTTGGGGAAGCCAGTTTCTGGGCCCGTCCCCAAGGCCTCCTTCCCGCCGGCTCGCCATGGTCATGACCGGGCTCCCCCCTACTGCTGTCATCCTTACTCCTGTGGGTTCCCGTGTGTTCAGCCCCTCAGGGTTGCGGGCTCCTGGAAGCCTGTTGCTGCTGTGCTGGCTGTACCTGTTAAAGGCATAGAGATGCATGTTCGCATTGGCCGCCAGTAGTCACTTGCAGTGATCCCTTATCTGGTCTAGATCTGATCTGTTTCAGAGAGGAAAAACTTACTTTAATCAAATGCTTCTTTTCTGTTTAGCTCCAAAGCCTGGGACTTAATCCAGCTGATGCTGGCTTCAGCATACTGACCATGGGACCTGGCAGGATTCCGTGTGCCCAGGACGAGCCGGCACAGGTGGTGAACACTGGCATGAGTGACCCACGGCACCTGCTGCATGGCCAGTCTGCAGACAGAGCCACCGTGCATCCAGCCTCTGGAAGGTACTCCTGACGGATGTTCAGAAAGGCATTTACCTCACCTGCTTTGTTACCTTTTATATTGAACAAGCGTCAGACACTCACAGCAAAGTGTCATCAGTAGCATTAAACTCAAGAAGTTTTAGCAGAAGCTGTGTCTTGCGCGTCCTGTTCAGTAAGAGGCCCTGAGCTTTGGTGCCCTCACTGCTATGTCCAGATGCATGTGAGGGAGGGAGTGCCATGCCTCGCCCTGCAGGCACTCTTGACCTCAGAGGGGAAGGTTGGGTGATGGGGGGGAGGGAGGTTGTCCAGGCAGCTTGGAGTGTGCATCCAGATCCTGCTTCACTTGGGAAATGTGCCAATGACGGGGCCGTTGGGCATTAGTAGAATTTCACTTCCCTGGACTTGGGGTCTCAGGTGCTTGAAATCTAGTTACTCTGAGGACATAGAATCTTTCCTTACTGCCAGGATTCAGGAACTGAAAGGATTATGTATATACTGGGCTTGCTAGTGTTTTACGTGAAACCTTTATCCTTACTTTGAAAAGTGAAAGCACTTTCTGGACCTAAAATCTGTGAAGGCCAAATATTAGCTTTGCGTTGCTTCTATTTTTTTTACAGAAAGAGGGTCTACTTGGTCATTTCAGTAGGTAGAGGGACATCTGGAAGTGAAGACCTTTCTGTTCAAAAAGAAATAGCTGAATAACTTTTATTTGAAATGATCTTTTGTCTGTTATCAGCTCTATTTCTTGTCACTATTTTTTTGAACATGTAGTGTAAGCATTGTAAACTGCTTTAAGTTTAATTGAAGTTATTAAACTTCCTGAACTCTTAATGATACTTTTGGCTCCTCTGCGTTTTCTGTTTTTACAGTATTGTCGAGAGACCCTGTCTAGTGTGCTGTTTGCTGCTTGGTGTGCTCCACGGGTCTCGCGATGCCCAGCCTGTTGGTCTCCTGGGCCCTTTAACATGTGGCTCTCCTGGGGTGTGGGCATGGGGGCAGAGAGAACACGGCATCTGCATGTTGTCCGTCCCTCCAGCCAGAGACCACCAGGAGCACCATGGAGGGTGGGCCTGGGTAGGAGGGTGTTAAGAAGAAGCTTTGATGGGATCTGGGCTTCCGTTGGGTGGTCTGGGGGACGGTCTAAGGAAGCCAGAGTTTGCTGTAGCTTGGACGCTGTCAGAGAGGGGAGTGATTCTCTGATTGGGCATCTCAGGAACCCTCCTACGGCGGTGGTGGGGTGCGGTGGGGGCAGACTGGAGAGCGTGAAGCTGGGATGGGTGAAGAGATAGCAGCCACTCATTTTTGCCAGGCGGGGGCTCTTTGTGTCTCAGGGGAGGCACAGTGACTTGGTTGTCATCTGTGCTTGGATCACGCCCTGAAGTGGCCTTCCCATCTCACTGCATCTCGGTCCCCGGGGGCTCTGTGAGTAGCTCCCATTCCGGGAGGGCAGCGTGGCCCGCCTCCAGCTGCCCGGCTGCCCCTCTTCTCTCCGTGTTCACATGAGCTGCTGCAGCTGGAACCACGTGCGGCACTGTTTTCTTTTTCTTTTTTTTTTTTTTTTTGCTGTTTTCTTTTGCACAAGGAAGCGTGAGGCGGTAGGACCAATGTGATGTCATTTTAAGGCTTTTCTCCTGTTCTTACTGCAACCCTGTGGCCACAGGAGGATCCTGGACCCTGTAGTACATGTTGCTGGCAAATGGAGGCAACACCAAAGTGAGCAAAGTTGTCTTTAAAAAAGTATTTTTTTAAATACAAGATAGCATTACACAGGTAACTGAATTACACTGTTACTGTTTCACAAGCCCGGGCTGTTCCATGGGGGCTGGTGTGAACTCGTGGGGGTGGGGGTCTGAGCCTGGAGGATCACGGGCGCCCATGTTGGCTGAGGGCTCGTGGGGGAACAGGGTTCTTTCTTGTTTTCGGCAACGCCACGCTGCATGCGGGATCTTAGTTCCCCGACTAGGGATCGAGCCCACGTCCCCTGCTGTGGAAGCACGGAGCCCTAACCACTAGACGGCCGGGGAAGTCCATCGGGCTCTTGTTTAAAAGCTCTGCTTTGCAGCCCGCTCCCACCTGGTTGAGAGTTCCTTCTGGAGCCGTCCGAGCAGACTCGCTCACCCTGGGCCCTTCAGACCGTCCACTGATGGATTCCTGGTGGATATTTTCAGAGATGCATTTTCACCCTTCACCCAAAGAGCCTGAAGTCGGGTAGAATCCCTCACTGCTGCTGTTTTCATGGAATATTAATACTCTGCCTGCGGGATCAGCAGACTTAGACCCCAAGCTAAGGGTGGTTTTTATATTTTTAAAGAGTTGTAAACACAAAACATGAATGTGTGACCGGGGTCTTCGTGCCCCTACAGTTTGTGATTTTGTATCACGGCCCAAGTGTGATATTCCTGCTGTTATTAGGAAACACTGTCCTCTGAGCATTTGCGTGTGCTTCTCTTCACAAATGTTACCTCTTTCCCTTCATTTTTAGAGGCACGTGGGGTGCAGGCTGCTGCCAGCCAAGCAGGTGGCCTGGCTCAGGTGGGCGCGCAGGGCAGTGGATGGCGCCCCCTCGTGGCGGGACCCCTTCACTGCCAGGACCTCAGTCCTGAGGTTGATTCCCAAAGGGGTGTTTGGTCCTTGTTTTGTTTTTTGTTGTGATGCTAGATAGTTTGTACTGCATGTAAAACAAGTTATTTTTAGCCAGTCTGAGGACAGCTTGACCAGGTTTCCAGCTGGAGGATGTTTCCCCTGAGCCTGGGCTGTTTGACCCCGGAAGGCAGCCCTATCCTGGAGTTGCACTTGCAGTCCAGCCTTTGTTTCTGTGTCTGACTACTTTATGCAGGTGGAATTTAAAGGCCATAAAATTCCTTTATTCTTTTTTTCTTTTTTTAAATGACTGCCACACCCTGGGCATCACACCACAGAAGTGATTTTTTTTAATTTATTTATTTACGTTAGTCTGTGTTGCGTCTTCGTTGCTGTGCGCGGGCTTTCTCTAGTTGCAGCGCACAGGCTTCTCATTGCAGTGGCTTCTCTCATTGTGGAGCACAGGTTCTAGGTGCACGGGCTTCAGTAGTTGTGGCACGTGGGCTCAGTAGTTGTGGCTCGCAGGCTCTAGAGCACAGGCTCAGTAGTTGTGGTGCACCGGCTTAGTTGCACCGTGGCATGTGGGATCTTCCTGGACCAGGGATCGAACCTGTGTCCCCTGGATTGGCAGGCAGATTCTTAACCACTGCGCCACCAGGGAAGTCCTTCAACATATTTTCTAACGTGAGTATAAATACTGACACGCTTTTACACTCTTCTGAGAAGGAGGTAATGCCTAGGAGGCTCTTGTCAATATTTAGAAGTTAACGTGGTTAATTACTACTCGAGACATTTTCTTTTTCCTCTTAATCAGATTAGCTGTAAGTAGTACATCTTAAAGTAATAGAAAGATACAGAATTAAGAGTGTAGAATTTGTCTTTCTAATTTTTAATTTATCTTTCTCTAATCTCCCTCACATTAAAAACTAGCTGGGAAGACGCTTCAGATCCTTAATATTGAGACGAAGAGTAAAGCGAAGTCTCAGACAATGGCGGAAAGGGGGATTTACGGAAATGGGTCTTTGCGAGCACCATTGCCCTGGTGACAGAGACCACAGTCTACCCCGGAGCATGAGGTGACTCTGAGCCCACCAAGATGTTGGATGGACACACCGGTCTCACGGGGCACTGGGCCATCCACTGCTGCACGGGTGAATACCCAGAGGGACTGCTCCTCTTGGCATCTCGGCCCAGGTGAGCTTTGGCTGCCTTCAGGGCCTGGCCTAACGGACCATCAAGGCCTAATATTTAAGTTGGTGTAGGTGTAAGGCAGGAGAAGTAGGCCCCGGACTGAAAGAAGTAGAGGTTACAAAGAAATCCAAACTTTGGATCATATAGGTATTTATTTATTTATTTAATACTTACTTATTTGGTTACACCGGGTCTTAGTTGTAGCAGGCGGGCTCCTTAGTTACAACTCCAGGGCTCCTTAGTTGCAGCTCATGGACTCCTTAGTTGTGGAATGCAAACTCTTAGTTGCAGCATGCACATGGGATCTAGTTCTCTGACCAGGGATGGAACCCGGGCCTCCTGCATTGGGAGCATGGAGTCTTATCCACTGCGCCACCAGGGAAGTCCCGGATCATATAAGTATTTAAATGCAACTTTGCCTCATCAGCTATTGTATCCCATCAGGTTACTAATATTAAATCTATAAATTATTTCTGGCACAGTTTTAAGAAGTGAATTGTTGAGGATTTTTGGTAGAACTACTTAGAACCTATAAGTTTATAGGATGAAGTTTGGGGGTCTCTATTTTAAGAGTTTTAGTGGAATGTTGCTAACCCATGTCCTTTTATAATGAAAACAGCAACTGTCTGCCACGGTTTCTTTTTTCATTCCTAATCCAGTCCTCAGGTATTAGACAACCGTAGGGTGTTTGGTCTTAGATTGTTATTAGCCAATCTGGGCCATTGATCGGTCTTCCATAGCCCAGTAGAGAAGGTGGGACTGCAGGATTCTAGTACTTAACCGACAGTCAGACATTTGAAGAGAGTGCTGCGGGGGTGTCAGATGATACCCTAAGTCAGGGAGGGCCCACAGTAGAGGGGGCCTTAAAGCTGCATTTTGCCAGCTGTAAAAGTTCACTTTGAGAGGAAAATGTGTGAAAAGGTATGGAACTGGAAGAGTGTTGCTCCTTCTGGGAGGTTGTGGTCCTCCACTATGACTGTACCTGTAGGGAGTATAAGAAGCAGCTAGCGGGCAAAGCAGGAGAGATGGGGGTGCTCTGTCCTGCAGGCAGTGGGGATTCTGCTGCAGTTTCTAAAGTGAGAGTCCCGTGACTCATCCTCCATCTCGCAGTGGGTGATGTTGAGATGGGCCACTGTGAGACTGGAGGCCGAGAGGCTAGTTGACGGGCAGATATCAGAATAAAGCCACGCAGCATGATGTGGGGCAGAGACGTGAAGGAGAGAGGTGAGGAGTGAACAGAGGTGGAAGGAATACTCCTCTCTACCTTGGGAGTCTCTGTGTGCTTCAGCTGGAGGTGGTGGTGTTGCAGATGAACAGGAGAGGCGAGACTTCAGATTTTAGAGGTGAAGTGGCTAGGACTTGGTGCTGGGCTGGGCGTCTGCTGTCGGGGAGAGGAGAGTGAGATGGTGGCCTGGCGTTTGCCTCAGAAGAGTTGGCGTACCTGGGGTCTAACCCTTCATCTGTGATGTACGGGCAAGTTTTTCTTCCTGGGTGACCTGGGGTTCTTTGATGTAATTTAAGGGATTTACTTAGAGTCACAGAACCTTCCAGTGAGAGGTCCTATAGCCTCAGTTATTTCTGGTTGTCGGGGCTGAGGGTGAAGCTGGAGTGGCAGTGTATTTGTGGGAAACCTCACATCACATCTGGGATAATGGACATTCCCATTGCTCCTACCCATGAAATGACATGATGCTGTCACCCATGTCAGGGATTGTTTGGGTCTGATTGCCAAGGCTTACGTGAAAGGAGTAATTTTATACCAGGACATTTTCTGTGGTGCATCATCTATTACCTTGAATTACTATCTACCCTTGGCTTCCCTCTGAAAGGATTTGGATGTTGCTGGCCCTTATGGTGGGCAGAGGGTGCAAAAAAATTAAAAAGCGGTTGTGGAATGAGATGTTCATGGGGGGCTTTCAAAAGCTTCAGCATATTTTGGGGAATCTAGAAGGCCTTGTGCATGCACAGGGCTGTGCACATGTCCAAGAGAGAATTGACAAGGCCCTGAGCTCTCACCTCTGGCTGACCTCAAGGCTATGCACAAGGAAGAAGCGTAGGCTGGAGGCCAAGGCAAAATTGGAAACTGCCTTCCAGGGCACTGAAGACATGTTTCAGCACACGCAGAGCCTCTCAGTAAAGGCTGAGATTCAAGGCATTTAAGGAATCTCTTTCAGCTCATTAACTGGCCACTAAGCTAATTGAGTAGAGACTTAACTGACCACATATGACAAATAACAGACTTTACAAAATTAGTTCAAGAAATCTGCTAAACCAACAAACAGCAGCAATAAGCTCAGGTAAGGCAGGGAGTGTCTGATTTCCAGAGTTGTCACATCATAGCATTTAAAATGTCTAGTTTTCAGGAAAAAAAATTACAAAATATGCAAAGAAGCAAAGCATATTCAGGGGGAAAAAAGCAGTCAATAGAAACTGTTCTGAGGAAGCCCAGACATTAGAGTTACTTTTTAAAAGACTTTAAATCAGGGGACTTCCCTGACGGTCCAGTGGTTAAGACTCCACACTCCCAATACAGGGGGCATGGATTCAATCCCTGGTTGGGGAACTAAGATCCCACATGCCACATGGCGTGGCCAAACAAACAAACAAAGACTAAATCAGCTATTTTAAATATGTTTAAATAACTAATGGAAACCATATCTAAAAAACTGAAGTATGAGACCAACGTCTCACCACATAGATCATTAGCAATAAAGAACTACGAAGTATTAAAAAAAAAAAAAAAAAGGAAAAGTCAAAGCCTCATAGATCTGTGGACCATCAAGTGGGCCAACAGACGTAATGGGAGTCCCAGACGGAAGAGAGAGAAAGGGGAAGAAAGAATATTTAAAGAAATAATGGCCAAAACGTGCCAAATTTGATTTTTAAAAAACCCACTCGTGTACATAACCAGGAGGCTCAAAGAAATCCACACCCAGACATATCACAGTTGAACCATCAAAAGGCAAAGAATCATGAAAGCAGCAAAAGAGAAGCAAACCAATCTTGTACAATGGTCTCAATAAGATGAACAACTGATTTCTCATCAGAAAGCATGGTGGGATGAGATATTCAGAGTGCTTTGAAAAAAAGACTGCCTAGTGGGAAGCAGCTGCATAGCACAGGGAGATCGGCTCGGTGCTTTGTGACCACCAAGAAGGGTGGGAGGGAGACACGAGGCAGGAGATATGGGGATATATGTATACGTATAGCTGATTCACTTTGCTATACAGCAGAAACTAACATAACATAGTAAAGCAATTATACTCCAATACAGATGTTAAAAAAAAAAAAAAGACTGTCAAGCAGAAATTCTGTATCCAGCAAATCTATCCTTCAAATATTGAAGGGGAAATTAAGGCATTCCCAGGTAAACAAAAACTGAGAGAACTTGTCTCTAACAGATCTGCTTTGTAGGAAATACTAAAGAGAATCCTTCAGGTGGAAATGAGAAGACACAAGTAAGAACTTGACCCACATGAAGAAATAAAGAGTCCTGATATATAAGTATCTAGATAGGTAAATGTACAAGACCATAAATGTAATTTTTGTTTATAACTCTTTTTCCTCCTGTCTGTGTTAAAAGACAACTACATTGAACAATAATTATAAATCTGTTTTGATACGTATATAAAGTATATAAAGATGTAATTTGTATGACAGGGAGGAGGCACAGAGCTATACAGGAGCAAAGGTTTTGTGTGCTGTTGAAATGATATTGGTATGAATCCAAATCAAATTATGAGGTTAATTGTAATACTAAGGCAACCACTAAGGAGATAACTAAAAATAGTAGAAGAAATAACAAGGTAATTGAAATGACACGTTGGAAAATACCTATTTAACACAAAAGAAGGCAGTAATGAAAGAATAAAGAAACAAAAAAGATGTAAGACATGAAGAAAACAAATAACAAAATGGCAGAAGTAAATCTTACCTTATTGATAGTTGTATTAAATGGATCAAACAGTCTGATAAAAAGGCAGAAATTGGCAAGTATTTTTTAAAACAACATGATCCAACTGTATGCTGTCTACAGGAGACAAACTTTAAATTCAAAGACACAATAGGGAGTTCCCTGGTGGCCTAGTGGTTAGGATTCCAGGCTTTCACTGCTGTGGCCCAGGTTCAATCCCTGGTTGGAGAAGTTCCCAAAAGCCACACGGTGTGGCCAAAAAAACAGAAACAAACAAACAAACAATAAATAAATAAATTCAAGGACACAATATATTGAAAGTAAAAGGATGGGAAAGATATACCATGCAAACTGTACTCCGAAGAGAGCTGGATTGGCCATATTAATATCAGATAAAATAGATATTAAAATAAAAATTACTACTAAAAACTTATACATGAATGTTCATAGCTGCACTGTTTATTCTAGCCAAAAAGTGGAAACAGTACAAATGTCCATCAGCTGCTAAATACATAAATAAAATGTATGTCCATACAATGGAATATTAATTTGATGGCAAAAGGAAATGAAGTACTGATGTATGCTATACCATGATTAACCTTGGACATATTAAGCAAAGGGAAAGATGTAGATTCCACTTAGATGAGATGTTCAGAATAGTTATCTATAGAGACAGAAAATAGGTGAGTACTTGCTTAGACTTGGGGTGGAGTGTGAAGGTTGGATGGAGATTGACAGCCAATGAGGTTCCTCTTAAGTGATGAAAGTGTTGAAAATTATATTATAACCATGGCTGCACAATACTGTGAGAAACTAAAAACTTGAATGGCGTGCTTTAAACAAATGAGTTCCATGGTGTGTGAGTTATATCTCAATAAAGTTGTTAATACCTTTGGGAATTATGCCTATTTACAGGGAGATCATCATGTTTGATAAAATGTTTTAAAGTAAAAGACTATAAATCACAGTGTCACTTGTTTATGCTTTGCTGACAGAATTAAAACCAACGATTAAAAAAATCCAAGCTAAACCTCTTTTACTCTCACGCCACTTCTGACACCAAAGGTGTTGGTTTTTCTACATCAGACAATTCTCCAGTTCTTTGTGGACAGCAACTGGGTGTCCAAGAATCCAACTGTGTTCTGACGCTAACACCCAGGGTTGGTGCATACTCCTGCCAGACTCCCCACCCCTTCAGACCCCAGTCTCAAGCTCCAGGCCACCTGTACCTACAGGCTGTCAATCAGGGGCTCCCACAGTCCCTCTTCAGGGTCAGTAATTTGCTACAATGGCTCATAGAACTCAGGAAGGCACTTATTATGAATGGTTTATTATGAGGGGTAAACTTCAGACCATCCATTTGTTCTCTGTAACAAATGGACATCCACGTGCAAAATAATGGAGTGGAGCCCCTACCTCACACCATATACAAAATTAACTCAAAGGATCAAAGACCTAAATTTAAGAGCTAAAACTATAAAAATCTTCAGAAGAAAATATGCATGACTTTGTGTTTGCCCATGGATTCTTAGGTGCAACACCAAAGACATGATCAACAAGAGAAAAAATAGATAAATTGGACTTTATCAGAACTAAAGTTTTGTGCATCAAAGGATATTGTCAAGAAAGTAAAAAGGCAACCTACAGAATGGAAGAAAGTATTTGCAAATCATGCATCTAATAAGAGTCTATTATCCAGAATAAACAGAGAGAGCTTACAACTCAGCCACAAAAAGATGTCCCAATTAAAAAATGGGCAAAAGATCCTCAACAAAATACTAGCAAACAGAATCCAACAGCACAGGGACTTCTCTGGTGGCACAGTGGTTAAGAATCTGCCTGCCAATGCAGGGGACACAGGTTTGAGCCCTGGTCCGGGAAGATCCCACATGCTGTGGAGCAACTAAGCCCGTGCACCACAACTACTGAGCCTGCGCTCTAGAGCCCATGAGCCACAACTACTCAGCCCATGTGCCACAACTACTGAAGCCTGTGTGCCTAGAGCCCATGCTCCGCAACAAGAGAAGCCACCGCAATGAGAAGCCCACGCACTGCAACAAAGTAGCCCCTGCTCGCCACAACTAGAGAAAGCCTGCGCACAGCAACAAAGACCCAATGCAGCAAAAAATAGATAAATAGATTTATTTATATTTAAGAGTAAATATATTTACTCTTATCAGATAAATAAATAAAATTTTTTTAAAAAAGAATCCAACAGGGCTTCCCTGGTGGTGCAGTGGTTGAGAGTCCACCTGCCGATGCAGGGGACATGGGTTCGTGCCCCGGTCTGGGAAGATCCCACATGCCGTGGAGTGGCTGGGCCCGTGAGCCATGGCCGCTGAGCCTGCACGTCCGGAGCCTGTGTTCTGCAATGGGAGAGGCCACAACAGTGAGAGGCCCGCGGACCGCAAAAATAAAAAATAAAAAAAACTACAATGAGGTATCACGTCACATCGGTCAGAATGGTCATCATCAAAAAATCTACAGACAATAAATGCTGGAGAGGGTGTGGAGAAAGGGAACCCTCTTGCACTGTTGGTGGGAATGTAAATTGATACAGCCACTATGGAGAACAGTATGGAGGTTCCTTAAAAAACTAAAAATAGAGCTACCATATGACCCAGCAATCCCACTACGGGGCATATACCCTGAGAAAATCATAATTCGAAAAGAGTCATGTACCACAGTGTTCATTGCAGCTGTATTTACAATAGCCAGGACATGGAAGCAACCTAAGTGTCCATCGATGTATTGATAAAGAAGATGTGGCATATATATACAATGGAATATTACTCAGCCGTAAAAAGGAAAGAAATTGAGTTATTTGTAGTGAGGTGGATGGACCTAGAGACTAAGTCAGAAAGAGAAAAACAAATACCGTATGCTAACACATATATACGGAATCTGAAGAAAAAAAAATGGTTCTGATGAACCTAGGGACAGGACAGGAATAAAGACACAGATGTAGAGTATGGACTTGAGGACATGGGGAGGGGGTAAGGTAAGCTGGGATGAAGTAAGAGAGTAGCACTGACATATATACACTACCAAATGTAAAATAGATAGCTAGTGGGAAACAGCCTCATAGCACAGGGAGATCAGCTCGGCACTTTGTGTCCACCTAGAGGGGTGGGATAGGGAGGGTGGGAGGGAGATGCAAGAGGGAGGAGATAAGGGGATATATGTATATGTATAGCTGATTCACTTTGTTATACAGAAGAAACTAACACACCATTGTAAAGCAATTATACTCCGATAAAGATGTAAAAAAATAGAATAAAATTTAAAAATAAAAATAAAAAATGAGCGAAAAGACTTGAATAGACATTTATCTAAAGAAGATATACAAATAGCCAATAAGCACATGAAAAGATGGTCAACATCACTAGTCACTAGCAAATTGCAAATCAAAGTCACAATGAACTACTTCTTAGGATTGTGGTAATTTTTTAAAAATGGAAAATAAGTATTTGTGGGGATATGGAATGATTGGAACTGTTGTTAAAAAAAATCAATAGTCAATCTAAGAAAGAAATGGAAACTTTTAGTCAAGCCAACCTGAGGATTATAACCCAGAGACAGTCTTTCAGAAAGGTCTGAGGACTGTTGCAAAGAGGAAAGGGGGGATGTGGATGGACAAAACAGAAACAGACTCACAGACTTAGAAAACAAATTTATGGTTACCAAAGGGGAAAGCGGGGAGGGATAATTTAGGAGTTTAGGATTAACAGATACACGCTACTATACATAAAATGGATAACCAACAAGGGCCTACTATATAGCACAGGGAACTCAATATTCTGTAATAACCTAAATGGGAAAAGAATCTGACAAAAAAAAAAAAAAAATATATATATATATATATATATGTATAGCCGAATCACTTTGCTGTACACCTGAAACTAACACAACATTGTAAATCAACTATACTCCAATATAAAAAAAAATTTTAATTTTTTAATAAAAATAAATAAAATAAAAATTAAAAAAGAGGAAAGAGGGGAGGCCAGTATATATGTGATTTTGGTGAAGGGATATGTGCAACCAAGCACCCAGCTTGGTAGAAGGTTATTGCTATTCTTGAGGAACACATTACCTTAGTTAATAGTTTTAGTGCTTTTCTAAGTATGGGAAGAGGCAATAAAAATTCATAAAAAATTTTCTCCTGAAAATATCTAAGTGTCTGAGGGCCAGTTCTGCCAGTTTTCCCAGAGCACAAAGTGCCTCATCCCGATCTTCACCCTGAATTCCTTTCAGGTAGGTCAGCGACTGCAGTGGTTAATGACTTGATTCTTGTAGAACTGGGTGGTGGGCAACATTCTCTCTGTTACAGTCCCTTTCCTTTCAGCCTTAATTTCAACCAAGGTTTGGGAGGCATTTCATGATGGATTTGTCCCATGGTGTTAAGAATGCTCGTTCCCAGGTCAGGTGAGGATATCCTTGATAGGCCCTTCAATGTGCTGTTACCAGACTAGACCCTGTTAACTAACAGTAGCCCAAGGCCTTTGGGCCGCCTGTCCTACTAGTCTGTTACTGCCCTGTTGTTGCTTCTTCCCACATCTAGAGCTACACTATTAAAATTCCTGATCTTACAGAACTATATATTTGGTCAGTTGTTTCAGGTCTTCTAGTCATCATTATTTTTATCAGAGGCTCAGTCACACATTTGGTCATGAAAGAAACAATAATCTTGGGCTTCCCTGGTGGTGCAGTGGTTAAGAATCCGCCTGACAGAAAAAAACAAATATCGTATATATTAACGCATATATGTGGACCTAGAAAAACGGTACAGATGAACCGGTTTGCAGGGCAGAAATAGAGACATAGATGTAGAGAACAAACGTATGGATACCAAGGGGGGAAGTGGCAGGGTGGGTGGTGATGGTGTGATGAGTTGGGAGATTGGGATGGACATATATACACTAATATGTATAAAATAGATAACTAATAAGAACCTGCTGTATAAAAAAATAAAATAAAATTCAAATATTAAAGAAAAAAAAAAAGAATCCGCCTGACAATGCAAGGGACACAGGTTCGAGCCCTGGTCCGGGAAGATCCCACATGCCGCAGAGCAGCTAAGCCCGTGTGCCACAACTACTGAGCCTGCATTCTAGAGCCCATGAGCCACAACTACTGAGCCCACGTGCCACAACTACTGAAGCCTGCATGCCTAGAGCCCGTGCTCTGCAACAAGAGAAGCCACTGCAGTGAGAAATCCATGCACTGCAACGAAGAGTAGCCCCCACTTGCCACAACTGGAGAAAGCCTGTGTGCAGCAACGAAGAGCCAACGCAGCCAAAAATAAATAAATAAATAAAATTTATTTAAAAAAAGAAAAGAAACAATAATCTAGTAAAATAGGCAGAAATATAGCTAGTGACATTAATAAGGTCATCAGTAAGTATTTAAGCTGAGAACTCCAGCCCAGTATCTCCCCAGGTCGTCTGACCAGTCTGTTCTGCACCAATCGCTGTCTTTAAGGGAAATGATACAGTGGCCTTGTCCATAAAGTCCACCAAAGACGTCTGCACCTACAAGGCCAGGGTTGGATCATCATGACCCCTTACAGAACTGAGAAAGGAATGTTACCTCCTAAGGAGTTACATGGCTGGCACCAGAAGGAGAAAAATTGATCTTTGTGGTTGAGCAGGTATTTCTGCCATTGGGGAGTCCGGGTCATGCTTAATGCAGATGCACAGTGCACAGCAGAGGGGAGGGAGGAGGCTCAAATGAGCAGAGAAAAAATTTTATTTAAATGTTGCTTGTCTTGCCTTAAAATATGAATTTTATTTCATCAGAAGCCTCGTACATTAATAGGCCTCCGTCCGCGCCCCCATTCTGTTCTTGTTGCCACCGCCCAGCTATAGCAAAGCTCACGCCTGCGGTGCACTAGACCCTCGTCACCTGGGCAGGAACAGCCCTTTGTTAGGTCCTCAGCCCCACCCACCCATCGAGGAGAACTTTCCTAAGCTCCCATTTACCTAAGGTGCCCTTAGGCTGGGATTCCAGGCCCCCCCATGTTGACCAGCAGGAGCCCCTGCTCTCGCTGCGTCAGCCCCACTTCCTGCCTGGTCTCCCTCCATTTGCCTGAATCTCTGGGGTTCCCCCTTCTCTCTGCCCAGCCGGACCCACTGTCCCCCAAGTTCACACCCGTTTCCTCCGCTTGCCTCCCTGACCCTTGTTTTGTGTCTCCGATCCGCCTCTGCTTGTGAGTTTCCGAGACTTTTTTAGTTCCGAGACTTTTTTAGCTGCGGCACCTCTCCACTCAATGAAAGGAACTTGAAGCTTTTCTGATGAGAGCAGGGGTAGCCTCTCATCCACTGTCCTTTCTCCGATTCTTGAAGAGTCTCACGTCCCCAGCACAGCCTTGAACAACTCAGGCCTTTGCCACGATAAACTGTCTTGTGGTTATGAGATCCTGTCTGCTGCCTGCCCTGGCAGCGTTTCCAAGAGAGCAGGGCGGTGGGGCTGGAAGAGTCTCCAAGATCCCAGTGGAGCCCAGAGACGGGGAGGGACCCAGCCAACGTGCTGGAACTGGCCGTCCCCAGGGGTACTGGCGCTGGGTCTTGCTGTTCTCTTGCTGTTCAGTGGGTCAGTGAGTGACGCGAGCCTCTGACAGAGACTGTCTTGTTCTATCAGACGCGGTGTTAACTTCAGCCTTTCAGAGCGTGGACCTCAGGCGTGTAGTTTGAGGGCTCACCTCCCTTTCCGCCCACCTGCAGGCCCCCTGCAGCTGAAACGAACTCTTCCCGCACCTCATCCGAGTCCCCCCGGCCTCTCCGCACCATCCCCACCATGGCCATGAGCACACACTGCTCCCCTCCAGCATGGAGCCCCTGCGATGGGGGCTGGAGAAGCAGGTGCTGTGCTCCCCAAGTCACCTCTCCCAACCGAGGTCTAAAGACATGGGGACTTCCCTGGTGGCACAGTGGTTAAGAATCCACCTGCCAATGCAGGGGACACAAGTTTAAGCCCTGGTCCGGGAAGATCCCACATGCTGCCGAGCAACTAAGCCCATGCGCCACAACTACTGAGCCTGCTCTCTAGAGCCCACGAGCTACAACTACTGAGCCTGTGTGCCACAGCTACTGAAGCCCGCACGTCTAGAGCCCGTGCTCCACAACAAGGAAGCCACCGTAGTGAGAAGCCCATGCACTGCAATGAAGAGTAGCCTCCGCTCGCCACAACTAGAGAAAGCTAGCCCTCGTGTTGTCACCGAGACTGGTACTCACAGCCGTGCCCCATCCCCCACCCCCACCCCACCCTGGGACTGTCCCCGCAGAGCCTCTGAGCAGTGCTTTGGGGGCGGCCGATGCTTCAGGTCTGCAGTGGAAGCTCACTACGGAAGGTCCCCTTAAGGGAAGCAGTTTCCTGAGCTGACCTTGGGTTGGGCACCCAGTGTCCACTCAGACGGTAGAAATTCATTTTTGCCCTCAAAACAGCCAGTGTGTATTTCAAATGCTGTGAGGGTTCAGGAAGTGACAGATGGCAGGATGGCGAGAAGGAATCTACCCCGGTGGGCACCCTCTATGCCACCGTCCCCCTCCCAGTCCGGTGCCCCCTGTGCTTACCTCCGTGCTGCCCCCTCCATCCCCCAGCGGTCCTATCGGATCATTAGAGACGCCTCGGGGAGGCCCCGTGTCTCAGAGCACCCGGAGTACAGGTGGCCTCTTACAGAGTGGGCTCCCCTGAAGCCGCTCACGTCCACAGCCGGGGCTGAACGTCAGCGGTCAGACCTCCTCAGAGCCAGCTGCTCTTTCTCTCCCACCTCCGACAAGCCCCAGAAACTTGGCCACGACAGCAGATCCCAAACTCACCAGACCTTCCCTTACAACCTGTCTTGCCCCCACCAGCCTCTACAGGTGGGGCCGGTCTTTCCATGCCCTCCTGAGCCTTCAGTCCAACCCTTCCCACTACCGCCGCCCCTCACTTGAACATGCCTGGGTCCTGCAGCCTGAGTCCCGCTCCTCCTGGGAAGCCGCCCTCCCGACTTCTCTTTGCCCGCGAGTCCCCAACAAGGGAGCGAACACATGTCAGGGCTGGTATGTCCCACGCGTGTTAGATTCTGGAAATCACGGTGAACAAACATTGGACCCTGTGGCAGGAAGGACCCCTTGGAGACATAGTGGGGAGTGGCGGGCAGGGCAGAAGCGGCCACATGGCAACCCGGGGCGGGGGGGGTTGGCAGCGTGCTTCCGCACCGCCTCACCAGTATTTGTCTTCACTTTAAAGTCTTGATTAAACAGATTATGGTGCGTTCAAAATCCTGCTGTCAAGATTTAACTGAAAGGTGTATTTTGTAGTCCAGAAAGGCTTCCAAGGCCTGTGGTATTGTGTTAGGGCTGTGTGTGTGTTTAAACTTGGAGATGCTGTTCAGTAAATTACAGAATGTGAAATTATATTTTAATGGAATCGTAAACCCTGAATGATTACAGGATGCCGGCATTAAGGGGCCTGAGGCGACCAGGATATTCTGTCCTGCTGTTGGCCGACCTCCTTTATAAATATTAGCACAAAAAGCACTGAAAGGTGGTCCTGACTCTGTGTCACCTCCCTGGGCACAGTACTTCGTGGACACGCAGGGACCTTTGTATTCTTGTGGTCCTTCCTGTGACTGACAGCCTCATACAGGCGTGGTTTTCTGTGCAGGCGAAAATAGCCTAGGTTTGTCCATGCAGCCGACTGAGGCACCCACAAATGTCACCAGAAAAACATAAAATGTAGGGTGAAACATACAAAGTGAATCAGTAAAATGTAGGGTGAAACATACAAAGTGAATCAGTGGGCTGGCAAGTAAGCAAAGAAGCCTGAGGTAAAAAACTCCGGGAAGGAAGAGGGACATGATTGACTTTTGCCCAACCCTGTTGAACTGAGCTGTGGCTCTCACTCGCTACAGGACGTAGCAGGCCGACAGGAGTGTCCTCGGTCAGTGCAAGAATGAGTAAGGCTGTTCCAGCCTTGCCTAGCCCTCTGTTGAGAGACTGGGCGAAAAGGAACAGAAAGAGCTCTTTGCAACCACGGTGCTAGATTAAGAGGACAAAACTGGGCCTGGCAAGCCAGCCCTCAGATGGTTGTAGCACAAATTCATGTATTAAAAAAACCTCAAGTAAGGAATTTAATTTTAAAACAATTTCCAATCTCTGCCAGAGACCAACACAAGTCCTCTTTTTTTAAAATAAATTTATTTATATATTTATTTTTGGCTGCATTGTGTCTTCGTTGTGGTGCGCGGGCTTCTCGTTATAGTGGCTTCTCGTTGCAGAGCACGGGCTCTAGGCATGCGGGCTTCAGTAGTTGTGGCACATGGGCTCAGTAGTTGTGGCTCGTGGGCTCTAGAGCGCAGGCTCAGTAGTTGTGGCGCACGGGTTTAGTTGCTCTGCGGCATGTGGGATCTTCCTGGACCAGGGCTCAAACCCGTGTCCCCTCCATTGGCAGGTGGATTCTTAACCACTGTGCCACCAGGGAAGCCCCACAAGTCCTCTTAAGGAGAACCTACCTTCAATCAAGGCTTCAAAGAATTCTGACAGATACCATTCCAAGAAAAACTGAGCTCGTCGTAAAAACACTGACAAAATGTGTAAGGAAATGAGGCCCCGTTAGTAAGAGCTAGACCTGCCCAGACAGACTGTGGGTACTGGGATTATCTGGCACAGAACAGAAAATTCCAAAAAAGATCAAGTAGACCTATATGGGAAAAGAATCTAAAAAAGATTGGATACATGTATGTGTATAACTGAATCACTTTGCTGTATAGCAGAAACTAACACAACATTGTAAATCAACTATACTCCAACAAAAATTAAAAAAAAAAAGATCAAGTAAGCTTTTAAAATTACTGAGTAACTTTTTGGTTTTTCTTTATAAACCACTTAATATATATTTACTTTAGTATATAAACTATTATGCAAGAAAAACAAAGTGGTTCATTAAGAGTTCAAACTTCTTCAGGACTTCCCTGGAGGTCCAGTGCTTAAGGCTCTGCACTTCCATTGCAGGGGGCACAGGTTCTATCCCTGGTTAGGGAACTTACGTCCTGCAAGCGTCATGGTGCAGCCTTAAAAAAAAAGACTTCAGACTTCTTAGACTACACTTGACTCTGGGCCTCCAGCACATGCGGCCCCTCTGGCTGAAACCGTTTCCTCAGGGAGTGGGAGGCCAGGTTCTCAGCTGGGTCTGAGGAGCAGACAAGACCAGACATGGCTGCTGGTGGGGGAGCCCCAGGGCTGGCGTCGGAGCTCAAGGCAGATGGTAGGCATCAGGATTCACCCCACGCCCCTGGTGTGAACTCGGCAGAGAATGGCTCTCCGCAAGGCCAGAGAGCCAGCACCGCCGAGGGAGCGAGGGAGGTGGGGCAGTAGCTGGGGTCTGCTGAGGCCATTCCCCAGGCGCAGCTCTGATGCGGCTGCTGAGGTGGGACACCAGGGCCTCGGAGCAGAGGACGTAGAAGCTGAAGCCACCAGGGAAGGAAGCTGGTGGGGAATCACAGCACAAGATCCCCGGTTGGCGGTTGCTAGTGGGAAGAAGGCTGGTCTGGTTGCAGCACAGAGCACACCTGCACCTCCCGTGGGAGCAGGTGGGCCATGAGGGTCACACACCAGGAGTGGGGCCAGGCTGGAGCCGCTCCTTCCTCCAGGGCTCTGCAGGCCCAGGCTGCTGTGTGATCAGCGAGATACTCACCTGCTTTGAAACAGAAAACACTGCTTCCACCTGGAAACTTCAGACCAACTCTGGGGGGCGTCCCATTTAAGAAGATCTCAGTAGACCTGATTGTCTATAAGTTGGAGACCCCTGTTAGGAGGAGGGGTTGTTTGAGGCCACCGAGTGCTGTACAACAATGTCCCCAACCACACCTGTTGTCAAACACAAGTTCATGTGCCTGACACACAGTGAGGCCAAACAAACTGAAACATGGGAGTTTAGATCAGAGAACTAATCACAGTTTATCACAGGATATTGAATATAGTTCCCTGTGCTATACAGTAGGACCTTGTTTTTTATGTATTTTATATATAGTAGTTTGTATCTGCTAATCCCAAGCTCCCAATCCATCCCTCCCCCAGGTAAGAGTTGTTTTGTTTGTTTGTTTTTGTTTTTTTATTTATTTTTGGCTGCGTTGGGTCTTTGTTGCTGCACGCGGGCTTTCTCTATTTGTGGCAAGTGGGGGCTACTCTTTGTTGTGGTGCGCAGGCTTCTCATTGCGGTGGCTTCTCTTGTGTGGAGCACAGGCTCTAGGCACATGGGCTCAGTAGCTGTGGCTCGCAGGCTCAGTAGTTGTGGCACATGGGCTTAGTTGCTCCATGGCATGTGGGATCTTCCCAGACCAGGGCTCAAACCTGTGTCC
Source organism: Delphinapterus leucas (assembly GCF_059928025.1). Lineage (NCBI taxonomy): Eukaryota > Metazoa > Chordata > Mammalia > Artiodactyla > Monodontidae > Delphinapterus > Delphinapterus leucas. The sequence continues at coordinate 26,711,681 of NC_143142.1, read as the reverse complement.
CCTGTATTGGCAGGCGAATTCTTAACCACTGCGCCACCAGGGAAGTCCTGGGTAAGAGTTTTTATAGGTAAAATTTGGGGGGAAGTCTGCAGGGTGTGTGACCTTCCTCTGATTGGTTGGTGGGGAGGTAACAGGGTGGCGTTCCCAGAATCTCAATCATCAGTCTTATGGTTCTAACCCGTCTGGGGTCCACTGCTTGTGCTCAGCCTGCAGTCACCATCCTCCACCTGGGTGGGGGCTTTAGTCCTTCCTTGCAGAAGCACTCAGAGGTATATGTCAGACTGTTATGTTCCTTCCATGAGGAGGAGCCGGGCCCCTGCCCCATGCTGCACTGTTGCTGCTTTCTGCATTCCCTCACTCCCTAATTAGTATCAATAATTGAATCTGCCCTTTGGAACTCAGGGAAGGTCTAGGAGGCTGAAGCCATTTTCCTACAAACAAGAAGCAGGGACACGGAAAGGCTTTTGTGCCTGGGAGGGCCCCACAGGGTCGTGCTCGTTTTCAGTTCCCCCTTTTCTTTGATACGTGTCAGTCTTGAGGGAACAGGTGTTGGACAAGAAAAGGGAATAACATTTTGGACAGAGAGGTTCATCATAAACTCGGCAGAGGGGACTTCCCTGGTGGTGCAGTAGTTAAGAATCCGCCTGCCAATGCAGGGGACACGGGTTCAATCCCTGGTCCGGGAAGATCCCACATGCCGTGGAGCAGCTAAGCCCGTGCACCACAACTGCTGAGGCTGTGCTCTAGAGCCCGTGAGCCACGACTACTGAAGCCTGCACGCCTAGAGCCTGTGCTCCACAGCAAGAGAAGCCACCGCAATGAGAAGCCCACGCAACACAACAAAGAGTAGCCCCTGCTCACCGCAACTAGAGAAAGCCTGCACGTGGCAACGAAGACCCAACGCAGCCCTAAATAAATAAATAAATAAACACTCCTTAAAAATAAATAAAATAAACTTGGCAGAGGAGCTGGGTTGTGGGGGAACTTGGTTTCATGCGCACCTGGCTTCCACCCTGGTCACCTCCACACCCTCAGCCTGCCTTGTCCTCTGGGATGACTAGGAGAACCCTGTAAGCAAAGGCCCAGGGGAGCTCCATGTTGGTTAATCAGCTCCAGAAATTGTCCTAATAGCATGGAATTATCAGTGTTATAAGTAGCATCCCAACTTAAAGTATTTTCTAAAATCGTATCACCTTATTGGCATAATCAGTGTCAGTTGGCGTTGTTGGTTTTCTGTGGTCGGTTGGCAGGAAGATTCTCGAAGCTCTCTGACAATATCAGAATCATCTGTGAGTGGGAAAAAGTTTGTAAAGATGTGCACATGGTTTAGCTTCAATGAATGTGTGAAGCATTGTTTAATAAAAAAGTAAAATGTCCAATCAGTAGCAAGGCGTTAATTAAACAGTATATATGTCATGACTCTACCTACCCTGCTGTCCAGAATGAACAGACAGAGCTACAGGAGAGGGTGTTTCCAGTTTCAGTGGTAAACAGCACAACCCCATCTGTATGTGTGAGTGTGCGGGTCCAGGGTTTGCTGGTGACACATCACACAGAAAACACGGGCCAAGATCACGCCCCAGGGTAGCAACCAGTCATCTCTGGGTGCTGATTACTTTTATCTGCGTTTTCTGCCTCTTGCACCAAGAAAACTTGTACTGCATGCCACAGGCGGGGAGGTGGGAAAGCTCCAAGATGGCTCTGCTGGCGGTGGTCCTCCCGGTCAGCCCTGGAGAGGCCTGCAGCCCAACGGCCTCGCCAGAGCCCTTTGGAGCAGAAGCCTCTTCTGCTCAAGAACAAGGGGCTCCAGACTCTTGCATCTTCCCATACATGGAAAAGCACTAAATTCCTTAACTTGAGATATCTGGTTTCCTTTAATTAACAGTAATCTTTTGATGTGCAGACTACCTGCCCTTTGTTGCAAAACTCCTATATATCCTGACTCCCCCATCTCCTCAGAGCAGTTCGCTCAGGGTTACTTGAGATGCTGCCTCCTGGGCTTGAAGTCCTAAAAATTTCCACTGAATAAAACAGAACTCTCAAAAAAAACCAAATAAAGAACAAGGGGCTCTTTCTTCACTTCCTGACATCGGCATCATGGGTGCCCACGGTACGTGCCGGGAGCACAAGTACGGTTAAGACAATCATCAGCGCCACCTGCACGGACAGCCCTGGGGACCCCATCAAACCCTCGGTGCACCCCAAACCCACCCCCGTCCCCTGAGCAGGCCTGGCAGGATCAGGGAGTCCTCCTCACCCCACTTCTCCAACACCCGCCTGGCCTGTGGGCCAGATGCGCCCCCACGTCCCCCCATCCCCAGCTTCGTGAAGCCCACCAGGTCTCCGCTTGTTCAGAATCCACCTGCGAAAGCCCTAGTGCTGGTGTTCCGGCGTTGGCGCTTAAGCACTGCAGACAAAGGGGCGGTTGTCACCCAGATGGTAGGCTGATGACCCCTCTGTAAATGAATCCCAACTGGCATATGAGACATCCTGGGCCCCATTGCCAGCTGGTATTTGGGGTTTTCCAAGTGCCCTCCCCTCTCTTGTGTCCTGGGACCTTCAAAAGCCCTATCAGTCCCCATGGGACCACCCTTGGGTGACTTGCTGAGACCAGTGGGCTGGTGGTGACAGAGCCATAGCCACACCCACGGGGCCTTAGGGACAGAGGCTGTGCAACGGTCCAGGAGGGGGACCCCGGGAGACCTTTGGAACGGTGGGGCCTTCGTGCTGGTGCTGTAGTTACACTTTGCTGCTGGGTGGTTCACTGGCGGATGCCGTGGTGTGCAGTGCCTGGGCCTCCCTTGGGCTGTGGTCACGGGGGTGGGATCGGTCAGGGCAGCCTGGAGATGTGACCCTGCTCAGCAGTGTTTCCCATGGAGCTTGAGCCCCAGCCCTGCCCCCCCACAACTGAGGGGCAGGAGCCTGGGGGGGCTTAATGAGTCCCAGGACTCGGGGACCTGTGAGCCTGTGAAGCTGCCTGCCACCAAGGTCCGGTGACACGAGATTTCCTATTGCGTAGAAGTTCTCGAAATGAATTGTAAAGCAAAGAGTGGAGGGTATTGAAGCAGCCCGGAGGCTGGCAAATAGAACACTCACCGTTCAGCAAATGTTTGAGCACCTCCTGTGTGCTGGGCATTATTCCAGGTAATGGTTATCAGTGGGCAAAACAGAAAAAACCCTATTCGGTTGAGTTCACATTCAGTGAGGTTGACAGGTGACAGACACAGTGTTTGAAGGGGGTGAGTTTTGGGGGTGGGGCAGGTGCGGGGGCCACGGTGCCAATGGAGCTTCACAGCAGGGCCATCAAGGCAGCTCAGTGAGAAGGTGGCCCTGAGCAGAGCCCAGAGGAATCCAGGGGCCTGGTCTTGGGGACATTTGAAGGGAGTGTCAGCGGCCAGGGCAGGTAAAGGCAGAAACGTGCCAGATGTTCAAAGAAGGGCCTTGGGGATAGGGGCGGGGGGCACAGGCTGTCGTCAGGCCTCAGGTCATACTCGCAGTGGGACCTGGGACCTGAGGTGAGGGGCCTGCTGCTGAGAACAGGCTTCAGGGGTGGGAGCCGGGAGCCCTCGGGTGGTGCTGACTCGAGTGAGAGGCCATCAGTGATCCTTCGGGGTGAGAGGGCGGCCATCCCCACGTGCACATGGATTGGGTGTGGAGTGACAGAAGCCAAGGATGACTGCTTTGGCACTTGAACATCAGAAACAGAGGGTTATCATCACTGATGGGGAAGACTAAAGCAGAGACGGCTGGAGGGCAGGACAGGAGCTTGTCTGGGACAAGCTGAGGGGGTTCAAGGGGGGCTGCTCAGGCAGTGGGGGGCCTGGCCGACTGGACAGTGCTGTGAGGCCGAGGGCCCGGACAAGAAGGCCAGGGCCCCTTCCCGAGTGGAAAACCGGGCCCTGGGCCTCTTGACTCATCCGGGAAGCTTGAGGGCCAACCCTCCTGGAACAACCCCCTGGGCTCTCCCAGGGGAGTCCATGGGCCCAGCTCAGACTGTCCGGCTCCTCTCCTCAGCCCTGGTCTCATGGAGGGAGGGGAGGGCTGTCTCTGCTTGGTCCCAGCTGGTCTGGTCTCTCCCAGATCTGAGTATGTGCCGGACATGTACGTGACTTTCTTCTCACCCAGGTGCTTGTTTGGAGTCCCAGACACACAGTTGCTCTTGTCTGGAGAACACAGTGTGACCACCCCGCAGCCCCATGGCTACGCCTCACCCTCTTTCCTCCCTGTCCATGTATCTGCACAGGCCTGTGAGCACTGCACGGGCAGCATCTGGGAATTCCTGGAGGAAGGGCGGGGGGCAGCTTGTCCTCAGATTGGCTGTTGCGGGGGGTGAGTCCCAGGTGTCAGTTGACTGGTCTCCTTAAGAGGGATGGGCAGCCTGGACTAGCTGAAAGCAGGAAGCACTGCCTTGTCTTGGCAGTGTCCCCATGTCCAGAAGAGGACTCAGCTGCACCCATGGACTGCTGTCACTGTCTACCACTCTGGTGCCTTGGCAGCCAAGTGCCCACTTGAAGGCACAGGGCTGCAGCGGAGGCTGGGGTTCACCAGGGTCCCCCGCCCCATCTCTGCCTGGTTACAGAGGTCATGGCGGGTGCCCTGTGTGCCCGGCCTCAGCTCTAACTCTCCTGGAGGCTGTGTGCTTGCTGCCCAGCCCCCCACCAACCCCAGGCCCAGCCCGCACGCAGCCTGTCAGGCAGCCACTCGGCACTCTCCTCTTTGCAGGTGGACAGACTGGATGCCCCAGACAGACTGTGGCAGTGAGAGGAGCACATGGTGGCACCTGCCCCTCTCCTGTTTGGTAGGGGGCAGCCCGTAGCCCCTAGTCCCCTGGGGAGGGGAGGAGAGTGGGGCAGTGATTGACACTGCCTGCCCTTCCCTGGCTGGGTTTCGGGCAGGGTGGGATGGACAGGGAGAACAAAGGTCAGTGCTCCAGGACTGCTGGACTGGCATGGCCTCATCTTCCCAGATCTGCATGCCTGGTGGCTGCCCAGCTACAAACACTGCTGTGTCCCCCCCCCACCCCCCCCACTGCCTGGCCCCAGGCAACAAGCCTGCGCTTGCTCTGCACTGGAAAGCTGCCTGGAAGGCCTGGCCGTGAGCAGTCAGAGCGGTTGGTGTCCTCTACACAGAGGCTGCAGGAGGGACACAGGCCTGAAGTTTGTGGGCAGGCAGCACGGAGCCTCAGGCCTCCCACACCTGTGTCCTCCATACTCAGGCCCACCCAGCATTAATGTCAGTCTGTTTCTTAATATTTTGATGGGCATGCATGGACGCAGCCCACTGAGCTAAGTAGGTGTCTGTGTGGGGACTAGGTTACAGCCTGGCCAGCCCTCCAGGGGCCCCACAACAGCAACTCCCACCATCCCTGCAGCCCCTGTGTGGTCTGGGCTGGCCTGAACCCTGCTCCTTGGACCCCTGGCCACTCGGGGGCAGCAGGAGTCCTCACCCTGGGCCTCTTCTTCCGCAGGCCGCCGCTACGCAGACAACAGGCCCACTGCAGGCCCGGCCTGCCGAATCCCCCGCCGGCTCCCTTGTGCAGCTTCCGCGGGGAGGGCGCCGGGTGCAGCACCCTCTACGGGTCACTAACCTCCCCAAGGAGCGCGTCATCCCAGAAGCGCAGAGAACCCACGGGAGACGGGACGCCTTGACGTCATTTATTTTGCTGGAGCCCAGTGATGGCAGCCTCTGAGCCGCCCGGGGCCTGGGGCGGCCACTGACTGCCCGAGGCAACCGCTGCGGCCGCTGCGCAGGAGGTGGACTCCGACCCCTGGGCCCTCTGGCTGGAGCCTGCACTCTTGGGGAGTCGAGCGCAAGTACTCCCAGGCGCAGGGGAACGGCGCCCTGTCCACTCCGCGCTGGCAGAGCTGCCCCCACCCAACGGGTCACTTTGCAGACCCGCTGGACAGAACGTGTAACTCGCACATTAAATGAAAGTCTGTTTATCCGGGCCGAGCTTCCCCGCCGGTGCTGGCGTGGGCGGGAGGGGCCAGAAGAGCTGCGGAGCCTCTTGTGGGGGGAGGGCGGTGAGCAGGGCTTGTCAGGGGTCTTCTCCCCACCGTGTGCGCCGCCCGGAACCTGGAATCCCGCGGCGGCCTCGCAGCGCGTTGGGTGCGGGGCGGCCCCGCCCTCCCGGTAGGGAGGGGGCGGCCCCACGCGCCCCGGGGGCGGGGCTCCGGGGGCGGTGCCTAGTCGGGCCCGCGCGGCCATTGGCTGGGCCGCCGGCCCACCCGGCCTTAGTTTCCCGCGGGCTCCGGGCGGCCCGGGGGCAGGGCCGGGCTCGGACTACGCAGGGCGGAGCCCCGGAGCGACGCGGCCGACCCGCCCCGGCCCATAACCGGCGCCGCCGCCGCCGCCAAGACCGAGCGCAGGAGCTCGGACCCGAGGCCGCCGCCGGGCCCCGAACCCCGCCCGCCATGCCCGCGCCCCGCGCTCTGGCGGCCGGCGCACCAGCGCCTGGGAAGGCCGCGCTCACGCACCCGGGGAAGGCGATCCTGGCAGGTGGGGCACGCGCACGCGGACCCCGACCCCCACCCGACCCCGCCGCGTTTCCGGGTGGGTCCGGGACACCGGCCGCGCTTCCGGGCGGGCCCGGGCCCCTCCGCGTGTCCCCCCGGGTCCCCCGCCAGGACCGCGGGAGGGGCGTGGGCCCGGCTCCCGGGCGACGGGCAAAGTCCGGGCGGGGGCAGGGGAGGGGCACGCCGGCAGGGAGGGGGAGGGGTCTCAGCGCGGTCCGGGTCTCGGTCCTTCCCCGCAGGCGGCCTGGCGGGTGGCATCGAAATCTGCATCACCTTTCCCACCGAGTATGTGAAAACGCAGCTACAGCTGGACGAGCGCTCGCACCCACCGCGCTACCGGGGCATCGGTGAGTGGGGGCGGCCGGCGGGGGCGGGCAGGCCGGCGGGTGGGGTCGCTGACCGCCCCCTCCCCCAGGGGACTGCGTGCGGCAGACGGTCCGCAACCATGGCGTCCTGGGCCTGTACCGCGGCCTCAGCTCCCTGCTCTACGGCTCCATTCCGAAGGCGGCCGTCAGGTGAGGCGGGCTCGGGGCCCCGGGGCCGCGGGAGGGAGTCCCGGCCCCGCGGCGGCCCCTCTCATGCCTCTGCCTCCCACCCCAGGTTCGGGATGTTCGAGTTTCTCAGCAACCACATGCGGGACGCCCAGGGACGGCTGGACAGCACGCGCGGGCTGCTGTGCGGCCTGGGCGCTGGTGTGGCCGAGGCCGTGGTGGTCGTGTGCCCCATGGAGACCATCAAGGTGGGCAGGTCTCGGTAGGGGACAGGCGTGAGAGAGGGCCGGGGTGGTGGTCTTGTGCCCGGTGGAGACCATCAAGGTGGGCAGGGGTCTGCCTGGGGAGCCTGGAGCAGGAGGCCCGCTGGAAGAGCCTTCTGTGGACTGGACTCTATTCTGGAGGCAGTGGGAAGACAAGGTCTTAAAAAACTTACGAGCACAAACCATAAGGTAACACGTGTTTGCTGCCTAAGTTGTGGGGAAAAACCAGCAGACGTGACGGCAGAGGCTCCTCGGTAAGGCGGCCCTCTTGCTCCTGGGGCCACGTGTTTCAGAGGCCAGGTGTGCCCTTGCCCTGACCCTTGGGAGCCAGCGCCTTTGTTTCCCTCTTTCTCAGGTGAAGTTCATCCATGACCAGACCTCCCCCAGCCCCAAATACAGAGGATTCTTCCACGGGGTCAGGGAGATCGTGCGGGAACAAGGTGAGCCACTCAGCCTTACCCTCAGGTGGGGTTACGGACCTGGGTCCGGCTGGAAAGGGCTGGCACCTCCCCTTCCTGCCTTGGTGCTCCTGCGGGCCGGGGCCTGGAGGCGTCAGTGTGACCGCAGTGCCTGCCCGCCCCAGGGCTGAAGGGGACGTACCAGGGCCTCACGGCCACCGTGCTGAAGCAGGGATCCAACCAGGCCATTCGATTCTTCGTCATGACCTCCTTGCGCAACTGGTACCGAGGTGCGTCTGTTCCCCAAGACCCTACCTCCAGGCCTGGAACCCAGCCCTTGTCCTCCGTCCCCTTCTTACCGCAGCCCTCACGCCCATCCAGGGGACAACCCCGACAAGCCCATGAACCCGCTCATCACTGGCGTGTTTGGAGCCATCGCGGGCGCAGCCAGTGTCTTCGGGAACACTCCTCTGGACGTGATCAAGACCCGGATGCAGGTGGGGGCGGGGCCTGGGCGGGGCCGGGAAGGGGTGGGACTGGCTGCTGAATCCCGCAGCTGCTGGTGTTCTGCAGGGCCTGGAGGCGCACAAGTACCGCAACACGTGGGACTGCGGCCTGCAGATCCTGAGGAACGAGGGGCCCAAGGCGTGAGTGGGGGAGGGGCAGGGCTGCCGTCCCCACCCCAGGCCCCCGCCTTCCACCTGGGCCACACCTCACCTCCTGTCCACCCACCCCAGGCCCTCCCTTTGTCCTGTCCCCAGGGAGTCTGCTCTTTCTGCTCTTGCTCCTCCCTCGGATCTCTGGACCCACCCACACTTTCGAGACAAGCTGGCTTCCTCTTCTCTTCACCCTCTTCCCTCAGGTTCTACAAGGGCACCGTCCCCCGCCTGGGCCGGGTGTGCCTGGACGTGGCCATCGTGTTCGTCATCTACGACGAGGTGGTGAAGCTGCTCAACAAAGTGTGGAAGACAGACTGAGCCCCGGGGTCTGCGCATGGGCTGCCCCCAGCGCCCCCTTCTCACAATTCCAGTGCAGTCGTGCCAAAAGGTCCCCTTCTCCTGTCCCTTACAGTCCATGGCCCAGGGCTGTCCCCTGTGGCCATCGGGTCCATGTGTCCCTTGTGGTCTGTATGACACCGCCGTGGTGTCCATGTGTCCAGCTGAGACCGGGTGTTCCTCTGGCCTGTGAATCTGTGCCCACTTGTCCACGTGCTTACTTGTATGCCTGTGTTTCATGTTTCGTGTTCTGTGACCCTGTGCCCCACTTCCCGGGGTGCCTGTGCGGCCTGGGTCACGGCCCTGTAGCCATGGCCTGGTCCCAGCCCGGTGCCTTCCACCCTGGGCAGCAGGGGCATCACGCCGGCCTACCACAGCTGCCTCCGGGCCTCAGCCTGGCCTCACTGCATTCCAGGGGCTGCGTACTCCCCGCTTCTCCCGCCACTGGCCTTAACCAGCCCTTGGGCCCTCCCTCCGCCCAGGACAGGGTGGCACCTGCCACTCTCAGGACCACCCTTCCAAGGCAGAATAAACTGGATCCTGTTGCAGCCTCTTGTCCCTGTGTCAGCCCATCTGTGGGTGGGCAGTGGTGGCCACACCTCTGCCAAGGGCAGGCCCACTCCTCATCCGAGGACACTGTTGGGGCCAGGCAGGCTGGTGGGCAAGCGAGCTGTGGCCACAGTGTTAACCCCTTGGGAGGCCTGACGCCAGGCCAAGGAACATCTGGCCTCCATCCAGGCCTTGCCTGTGGCCTGGGGGCAAGATCCTGCAGGGTCACCTGGCAGGCAACATTGAGTGGGCAGAGGAGAGCTGCCCCACGCTGGTGGCTGCACCTGGAGACAGTGCTCTCAGACTCTTGTCTGTCCTGCAGCCTGTGGCCCAGCCCACCTTACCCCCTCATGGTTTCCCTGTGATGGTCTGCTCAAGGGGCACTGCTTTGGGGTGACCAATTTTTGGTCCCCTGAGAGTCTGAGCATGAGGTCCTTTGGTTTTTTTTTTTTGGCTGCGTTGGGTCTTCTTTGCTGCGTGTGGGCTTTCTCCAGTTGCAGGGAGCAGGGCTACTCTTCGTTGCAGTGCACGGGCTTCTCATTGCGGTGGCTTCTCTTGTGGAGCACGGGCTCTAGGCGCACAGGCTTCAGTAGTTGCGGCACACGGGCTCAGTACTTGTGGCTCGTGGGCTCTAGAGCGCAGGCTCAGTTGTGGCGCATGGGCTTAGTTGCTCCGCGGCATGTGGGATCTTCCCGGACCAGGGCTCGAACCCGTGTCTCCTGCATTGGCAGGCGGATTCTTAACCACAGTGCCACCAGGGAAGTCCAGGAGGTCCTTTCTTAATCCTTCACTTAGGCTGGGAGGTAGCAGCCCTGGGGCAGGAAGGGGTGGGCACTTAGAGCCCTCACCCCACAGCTCAACCTCAGGAAGGTGTCCCTCTTGCTGAAGACCCCCTATCCCGGGACCCAGGCACAGCTGGGAGCCCAGCCCAGCATGGGGGCCAAAGAACCCTGAACTGGAGGGCCCCTGTGGCCCAGATCTGGCTGGGAACCACCACCCACAAGCCAGGTGGAGGAGGTGTGAACAGGATGGGATAAGCCAGTGCCCCAGGCTGTGAGGGGCCGAAGGAACTTCCTGTCCAAGGGACTACAGGGCAAAAGCCACACAAAGGGCTTAGCTCAGACTGGGAAATAACCTGCCCGCAGGAGACTCCCAGCAAGCAGGTCCCATTCCTGGAGCTCCTCCTTCTGGGAGAGAGTTCCTCACCCCAGCAACCTCACACAGCACCTGGTGTCTGGGGCAGATCTGGGGGCCGAGGGTGGGCTTGAGGGTGCAAGGGAATGTGGTTTTGAAGGACCAGGCTGTGTGTGTGCCCTCAGTGCTCACAGGAGATGCAGGAGAAAGGGCCCAGCAGCAAAGCTTCCCTGTTCACAGGCTGAGGCAAGCCACCTAATCTTTATTTCCCAACCTGTGAAATGAGGTGACACAAGAACCCACTCCAGTGGGCTATGAGGCTGGAATGATGTAATGTCTGTAAGGCACTTAGAACAATGCTTTGCACAGAGTGAACCCTCACGGGAGACTGCTGGCAGTGCCCCAGGGTCCCAGGTAGTTCCTAGAGCGGGCAGAGCCCAGGAGCTGGGCCCTGAGGGGACTCAGTGTCCTGGAATTCTGACCTCTAGGAATGGCGTCTGCTCATTGACTGCACCCCAAGTCCTGTCTCCATCCCCTTTCACGAGGAGGAAGGGGACAGGCTACTCTGAACTGAAAGAAGGGCATGGGGACCTGTACCCAGGAGGGGAGGGACCCCTCTCTTGTGCCACACAGCACAAGGTGGACAGCAGGTAGCCCAGCCAGAAAAGTTGGTTGAGCTGGGCCTGTGTCCCCTGGGGCTGTGAGCCTGGAGAATCCACCAGCCCCAGTGGACCACTGGTCCCCCACCCTGGCCCCGCCTGTTCACAGGTAGCTGGAATAAGTGGGCAGCCTCAGTTCCTGGAACTGAGACCTGAGGCGGGGTGGGGTCTCTGAGCTGAGAGAAGACCATCAAGGCTGGAGGGAAGTGAGCAGGTGGAGAGTGGCTAGAGAGGCAGGCAGATGCCTGGAGGGAGCTCAGCTGCATTTAACCAAGATCTTGAAGGCTGCAGGGAGGAGGCCGATGGCAGGGGACCTTGCCTTTGCAGCACTGGGGCAAAGGGGCAGAATGATGTGGGCAGATCTTTGAGCAGTCGGGAGGCAAAAGAATCAACTTCCAGGGTGATCCCTCACCAACCTGGACACACAGGCCAGGGCCAGGGAGAGCCCCAGGAGGTGACTGGGTCTGCATATCAGAGGAGAGATGTGAGCTGAGTGTGGAGACTCCAGGTCACCATATGCTGCCCACAGCCAGAGCCTCTGTGCCCAGCTGGAAGCCACTCAGCCTCAGGCAGCCTTCACCATCTGGCATCATCTTGAGCCTGGGATCATCACAAAATGTGCCCTGGACAATGGCCTCAGACACAGGCCAAGGGAGCAAAGGGTGAGGTGGTGGCCACTCCTGGGACAGGACTTGGCCAACCTCCAGCCCCATCACAGAGGCCCTCAGGCAGCTGCTCTCCAGGGCCCCCCGCCCCCACTTCCTTGAGGCCTCTCCTCACCCACTATTGCACAAGCGTCCTCTGGTTTTTCCATGTCCTTGTGTAGGTGATGAATGGCAATCAGAGCTTAGTACACACACACAAAGAGTCACTCCTGACAAATGGGTCTCTCTCCTTTTAGCCAACAAAGAGAAATCTGTTTTTTGGGTTGTGCCCTCAGCCTTCACAGCAAACACAATCTGAGCTGAGGATGCCAGAGTATTTTCCTCACTGACATTCTGCTTCCTACGTGTTCTCAGATTCCCTGAACCAGGATCCTTTGTATAAGTCACAGAATCGGGGGGGGGGGGTCTGAGGATCTCCTGCCTCCTTAAGATCTGGCAACAGAGCCAAGGAGAGAGATGCAGGCACAGTGGAGAACTAGCCGAAAAGGACAATGGGAGGACCACAGAGAACACCTAGGATCGTGGACAAACGTAGCCTAGGCCAACAGAGTGAGTGAACCACGGAAAACATGGTGGCCCCTGGTGTGGCCTTGTAGCTCTCCTCTTCCCACGCCCATCTGGCGAATATCCCTAAGAGTAACCTCCCCTCTGCTCAGATTGGTCTAGGCCCTGACGCCTGACACTCCCCAACTGTTGTCACTTTTGTTTCCTCGGCCTGGCCAGCCACTCCCACTTATTCCTCCATTGGCTGGGCCTGGCCCTGTGGCCCTACTTGGCCACAGGACTGTCATCTCCCGAGTGACCTCCAGAGATGGGCCATCCCAGCGCCCTTGCTCAGCAGCCGGCAGTGGCCTGCCGCCCAACCCCCCGCTGAAAAGCGGTCTAGGGCTCAAGCTCTCGGGCCAACAGGCCTGTCTGTCTGTCCCTGGCGGCCCTCCAGGCTGACCGCACCCTGAAGCCCCGCCTCCAGCCCACTATCCTCGCGGCCCGAGGGAACACCCCCCGACCCAGGGCTGTGATCGGGGAGGTAAAGAAACATCCGCGACCGGGGCCGGGGCGCGGGGAGAAGCTGTGCCCGCGTGCCGTCAGCTAAAGGCCGCAGACCTTCAGGGCGACTCAGCTCCCAGCCTCGGAGATCCGGAGACACTCAGGAAGTTTTCCGGACCCGCTCGTGGGGGAGGAACCGAACTCGCCGGGGCGGGAACCCGCGACGCCGGCAGGGAGCTCGGGTCCTGGCCTCACAGAGAGAGAACCGAGGCTGGGGGGAGCGGCGCTGCTCACGCCCGGAATTCGTGCGGCGCGCGCTGATGGCGTCACTGCGCGCCCGGCCGGCGCAGGCCCGCGCATGCGCTCGGCCGGCAATCTGAAGGCCCCTCCTGCTCACTGCCGTCAGACCCAGGTCCTCGGAGCGGATCGCTTGTACCCCGACCTTGTCTGCAGCCTCCAACAGTCAGCGCTCGGCCGGCGCAGCCACCATCGCCCACCCTCCCCAACGTCCAACGCCCACGCTGGACGCTGCCACGGGCGCTGCTGATGCACCTGCCTGAGGCTCACCCCTGTATCTTCCTCCCCGTGCAGCTTTTTGCTCTAAAGTCCCCAGTCTCAGCCACGGGAAAGGACATAGGGTCGCGGGATGGGACCAGGAGGTCCACCAGCCTCTCCACTGATGGCGCCGCCCAGTCCTCCACTGATGGCCTGCCTGGCCATCTCCAGCCCAGCCACCTGTTTCCAGTCGTGGACTCAAGTAAGGCACGGTGACCATGGCACATCCCCATGGAAGAGGCGCCCAGGGCAACCATATGGTGCATGCACACCCCTCTAAGTCCCCCACTCCCGGAGCCTGTCATTACCAACGCAGGAGAAGGAGTGGGGCCTGGGGCATGTCCCTCCAGAAGGCAGCAGTAAACACAGGTGGCACCCCTGGTCAGTGGGCCTCCTGCCAGGACCTTTCCTCCTCTCAGTCAGCCCCACTTCTCGGATGGGAAAACCCAGGCGGAGACAGAGGACCTCTCTGGGATCTATGGAGGCCCAGGTCTGCACAGTCCTCACCCTGCCCCACCTAATGAGGAGCTGAAAATAAGCGGTTGGGGAGGCCGCAGATGGCATCACATCAGCCGGCTTAGGGGTCCACACCCTGGGATGGGATTCCAAGGGAGCGATGGAGGGTCTGCAAGGAGTGGCTCCTCCCTGGCCTCGGACAGCATCCTCTTGGTCTGCGACCTGCTTCCTGGCCTTGTGGGATGGGGAGGGGTGTGTGCCTTGCTCAGTGGGTAGGCCGGCATCAAGTCCACAAGGGATGAACAGAGCCAGACGTGGAGTGCAGAGGGGAACAGGATGGGGAGGAGCCGGCCAGGAGAAGGGAAGGGGTCCCTGAGGACAGGCAGGGGCTGTGCCCTGACCTCCCGCAGAGGCTGGCAGAGGTGGAGGCTGCAGCCAAGACCCAGGCTCCACTCACACCTGCTGGGCCAGGTGCACGCATAACCCGTTGGCCTGAGGGACCGAAGGGTTCATCCCTTCCTCTGGTTCTCGGGACTGGGCTTGGCCCAGTCACCGCTGAGAAAACCGAGACCAGCCCGGGGCCTGGACTGCAGAGGTCCAGCGGCCGCTCCACCGAGGGGTCCCCCGCGTGCGCGTCCCGCTGACAATTGAGCGGCCAAAGCAGATTAGCCCTCGTGCTAATCCCCGCTAATGGTTTCAGAATCCCCGGCGCCGAGCGGCTAAGCCGGCCTTTCTCCGCGGCGCGGCCGGCCCTCCCCGGCGGCCTCAGCCCGCGGCCGCGCGATGCTATCTCGGCCCCGCCGCGCTAATCCCCGCGCTCGCTTTCTTCCCGGGCCCGCTCGAGATCGGCCGATTGGCCCTTGATTACGGCTGCTATCGAGGGCCTCTTTGTGCTGTGGGCCCTAAATCCCCTAATTCCGTGATAAAGGAGGCATTAGCGGGCGTTTGCTGCTGAGAAAGGCACCGGCATGAAAGAAAGCAATCAGGGGAATCCTGATGGCCTCGCCTGTCCCGCCGGGGAGGGGGCAGGAAAGGGGGCCCGGGTGGGCGCTGCGGGGAGAGGGAGGGTGGGGGCCACTTCCCACCTTCATCCCGAGTCCGCCTTCCCCAGCCCCCCGCCTTCCCCAGAGGTCCTGCGCCCAGGACCTCTCCCCGCCCCCACCCTGGCTGCCGAGGGACCACGCTCCCCGCCTCCCCTCTGGCCTCACCTCCGCACTTGATGGGACCTAACCCCCAAACCGGCCTTGGACCTTGCTGGGCCTACCTTGTGCTCCGGCCTCTGACTGTCCAAAGCCCGTGGTTCCTCAGGACTTACCTGCAGATCCATTCCCTTGGCCCCTGATGCTCCTCTGCCCCCTCCTCACCCCCCGGAGTTCCTGCCCCCCATCTGCCCCTGTCTCTTGGCACTGACCAGCTTTGACCAGTCCTGGAAGCATCTGGGTCCGCTCTTTAGTCGGAGAAACAGAAGGGAGGGCAGCCGGGAGCGACTGGGATTGTGGAGGGAGCGTGTGCAGGGGGAGGGGGCCTGAGACCCCTGGCGGCGGGCAGGTGGGGTGCGCAGGGAAGGCCCCTCTGCAGAAGCCACGCTGAACCCCAGGATGGGGCTGAGAGCACCGGGCTGGCTGCGAGCTGGGCGCAGTGGCGGAGCTGACCCAGAGTCTGGGCAGCTGGAGGAAGGAGGCAGAGGCCAGCTGGGGCAGGTGGACAGAGGTGTCAGAGTCCAGGGGCTGGGGGAGCACGGAGATAAGGCGGCTGATCCTCTTATCCTGAGCGTTTGGAGCAGGGGAGTGCCGTGATTGGATCTGTATGCAGAGCGCACCTGAGCCACCACAGCAGGCTCACTTTGGGGAGGGTCTCAGGCCAGGAGAGTAGCCGGGAGTATGTAGAAAGGCCATTGTGGGGGCCCAGGTGGCCGGCATCTGCATTGGCACTGAGGGGGTGGCAGAACTGGTGAGATTTGGGGGTGGCAGTAGGGGAGTGTCCAGCACTGCATGCAGTTTGAGGCTGGGGCAGCTCTGAGGGCAGGTGGGTGTCAAGGAGGCACATGGGTGGGTGGGCCACTTACCTGGGTGGACAGGTGTGCATTTACCAAGGTGAACGGAATTCTAGGTGTTGTTTACCTAGGTGGCGAGGTGGAAAGGCAGGCCGTTCACCAAGGAGGACCAGCGGGTGGGTGTGGACCAGCGGATGGTGTCGTGGACCCCTTCAGTGGTCAGCTCACCCATCCTGCGCCTCTGAGTGTTGGCGACCAATGGTGCACAGCTGCCTCCACCTTGGAATGTTGCCCTGGGTGATGGAGCCACCTACACAGCAGACAAGGACTAACCGGCATAGGGACTAAAATGCTGGTCCCTGCTTCCTCGAGACAGTTGAAAACTGAAGCAGTCTGTGTCTGCCCCAGTGCTTCCATGGGGGTTTCCAAGGACCCAAATGCCTTGTCGCTTAACACTCCACCCCTCACCCGTGTCACCCTGTTCATCAGTTTCCCAGGAAGCAGGGCTCTCAGTGTGCAACTGGGATGGTTAGTCCCCCAGTGCTTCTGTTGTGTGCCCCCAAAAAGAGATGCTGAGGTCCTAAGTGTTGGTACAAGTGTTGACCCTCCTAGTTTCTACCTGTTCATATCCATGTTTTCAGTTTTTTAAAAAATATATTGTTCAGAGTTTATCATTGTTATCCATAGGAGGATTAGTCCAAAGCAAGTGACTCTACCATTAAGAGAAGTGTAACTCTGCTCACTCATTTTAAATATGTTTTGAGGCTTATCTAAATACTAGATACCGGTTTTTTGTTGTTGTTTTTTTTTTAGTTTTTGTTTGTTTGTTTGTTTTGACCATGCTGCGTGGCATATGGGATCTTAGTTCCCCGACCAGGGATCAAACTGTGCTAGGCATAATAATGGTCCCCTCGAAGATGTCTACATCCTGAGCCCCAGAATCTGTGAATATGTTACCTTACATAGCAAAAGAGACTTTGCAATTGTGATTAAGTTTATCATCTTGAGATAAGGAGATTATTTCTGGTGGGTCCAATGTAATCATGAGGGCCCTTAAAAGTGGAAGCGGGGGAGAAGAGGTCAGAATGATACAATGGTCAGAAAGACTTGACCTACTGTTGCCGTCTTTGAAGATGGAGGAACAGGCTATGAGCCTTGAGAAACTGGGAAAAGCAAGGGGATGGGTTTTCCTTCATCTATGAAAAATATAACCTTTGCTGCATCTATGAAAGACCTACATCTATCATCATACTTAGGGCTTAAAGACTGAGTTGTTTCTCTCTAAGACTGGAAGCAAGGCAAAGATGTTTGATGTCTCAATTTTTATTCAATGATCTACTGGAGGTCTAGACATTTCAATAACACAAGAAAAAGAAATGAAAGCCTGGAAATTCCCTGGCGGTCCAGTGCTTAGGACTCAGCACTTTCACTGCCGGGGCCCACGTTCAATCCCTGGTCAGGGAACCAAGATCCTGCAAGCCATGCTGTGCCGAAAAAAAGAAAGGAAGAAAAGAATGAAAGCCATAAAGATTGTAGATGAAGAAGTAACACTAGCAGATAATATGTTCATGTGATATCGTCATTTACATAGAAAACCTTAAAGTATATACAAAATCAAATTGAGGTCTATAAATTAATACATGAAATCAGCAAGTTTGGATTGTATTTCCCCCAAAAAAGTATGTTCTACAAAGGGCCAATAGGCACATGAAAAGATGCTCAACATAACTAGTCACTAAGGAAATGTAAATCAAAACCATAAGCTACCGGGAAGTTCCCTGGTGGCCTAGTGGTTAGGATTCAGCACTTTCACTGCGGAGGCCCGGGTTTGATCCCTGGTTGGGGAACCATCCCACGTGCTGCCAAAATACCAAAACAAAACAAAAACATAAGCTACCACTTCACATCCATTAGGATGACTACAAATTTTTTTTTTTTTTTAAAAAGGGAAAATAACAAATGGTGGTGAAGATGTGGAGAGATTGGAATTCTTGTGCTTTGCTGGTGGGAATGTAAGATGGTACTGCTGATATGGAGAACAGTTTGGCAGTTTCTCAAAAGTTAAACATACAATTATCATGCGATCCAGCAATTCCATTCCTAAGTATCTACCCTAAATAAGTGAAAGCAGGGACTCGAGCGGATACTTATACACCCATGTTCACAGCAGCACTATGCACAACAGTCAGAAGGTAGGAACAACCCAAATGTCCACTGACGGATGAATGGATTTTAAAATGTGATGTATACATGCAATGGTACTCAGCCATAACCCCTGGTTGTCAGGGGCTGAGGGTAGGAGGAAATGGGGAGCTAGCGTTTAATGGGTACAGGGTTTCTGTTTGGGATGATGGGAAAGTTCTTGAGATGATAATGATGATGACTTACAACATTGTGAATGTACACTTAAACATGGTTAAAACGGTCAATTCTATGCTATGTATTTTTTACCACATTAAAAAATAAAATAATAGAAGAGCAAAAGACTGAAATCACCAGACCCAAAGGAGTGTCACGATCCCTTGCTCAGTTTCCAGCCAGTTCTCAGACCCAGACCTCGTCTGCTGAAGTCTCCTCCCGTGAGGAAGGATCCGGCAACACTGTGGAGAGTGTTTGTAGGCTTGATGCCCCTAATCCTCTGCAAAGGTACGTATGTCCCTTTCCTCAGGTAATTTTATGCTGGAGAAGAGGAAAACCCAGGCCATCTCAGAGCCATTGGATACAGTCTCCATGTTAACACTGGTCCCTGGGACCCAATGTGCCATCATGGCCTCTCCGTTGGATTGGGAATATAGAGAGGGCAGGCGATAAATGGAGTACTGACCCAACTCCATCTCACAGGGGACGCCGGGGGGCTCCTAACCTACCCACTGGCTATTCTCCAGTTTCTGAATGCATAATTGGAATAGACATATGTAACATTTGGCAGAACTTCCGCAGTGGTTTCTAATCTTTAGAGTAAGACCTATTTTGTAAGTGAGAGCTCCTGAACTGCCCCCTACCAAGATGAAAAAAATGCTTTCTCTTAGGAAGAATAGCAGAGTTGAATGTCATGGCTAAAGACTTAAAGGATGCAGGTGGTGGTCTCTAGCAAACCCATGATTTAGTTCATTAGTCTAGCTCCTGAAAAAAATAGATGGATTGTACAACAGTTCTTTGTGATAAAACACTCAACAAACTTGAAATAGAAGGGAACTTCCTCCACCTGATAAAGGGCATCTGTAAAAAAAATCCACAGCTAACATGATACATTATGATGAAGACTGAATCCTTTCCCTCTAAGAGCAGGAACAACATGAGAGTGCCCACTCTCACCACTGCTGTTCGGTGATTTATTGGAGGTTCTAGCCAGGGAACTTAGACAGGAAAATGAAGCAGAAGGCACCAGTGTTGTAAAGGAAAAAGTAAAGATCTCTGTTCACAAATGACATTACCCTGTATATAGAAAACCTTTAGAATCCACAAAAAACTATTAGCATTAATAAAATCCAGCAGGTTGCAAGATACAAGATCAATGTACAAAATCAATTGTATTTCTATACACTTGCAGTGAGCAATCTGAAAATGAAATTAAGAAAACCATTCCATTTATAATAGTATCAAAAAGAACAAAATACTGAAGAATAAATTAAAGAAGTAAAAAATGTGTACTCTGAAAATTACAAACATTACTGAAAGAAATTATAGATGATCTCAATAAATGGAAGACATCCTATGTTCATGGATTGGAAGAGTTAATGTTGTTAACATGGCAGTGCTCCCCAAATGGATCTACAGATGCAATGTAATCTCTATCAAAATTCCAGCTGGTCTCTTCGAATAAACTGATAAGCTGGTCCTAAAATTCACATGAAAGTTTGTGGGAACCAGAATAGCCAAATCAATGTTGAAAAAAAGAACAAAGTTAGAGAGCTCACACTTCCCAATCTCAAAACTGACTGCAAAGCTACAGTAATCAAGACAGTAAGGATAAATGTATAGATCGATGGAGCAGAATTCAGAATCCAGGAGTAAGTCCTCACATTTATGGTCAATTGATTTGCAACTGGAGGGTGGGGAACAATTCGAGGAGGAAAAGAATAATCTTTTCAACAGATGGGACTGGGACAACTGGATATCCAAATGCAAAAGAATGACATTGGATCCTCACCTAACATCATACACAAAAATTAACTCAAAATGCATCAATGTAAGAGCTAAAACTAGAAAACTTATAATTTATAAAACTGTAAAACATCAGGGTTAATCTTCATGATCTTGGATTTGGCAATGTCTTCTTACAAATGACACCAGAAGTTTAAGCAACCAAAGAAAACAATTCAACTTATTCAAAATCTTGACATCTTGTGCTTCAAAAGACACTATCAAGAAAGTGAGAAACCACCTACAGAATCGGAGAAAATATTTGTACATTATATATCTGATAAGGAGAGGGGGATGGTGCCAGGTTACAGCCTTGGGACCATGGCAGCTGCAGCCTGTCCCACTAGCCTTCCACTTACATCCAGAAAATGTGCCCAACCAGAATCCTGGGGAGTTTGACTTCAGTGCACTTAACGTGAGAGTGGGTGGGCTGAGGGTGGCAGGGCTGCAGGAAGTGCCCCAGCGGTGTGAGCTGGTGACTTGCAGCTGCCCCTTCCCTGGAGCATCACTGGTGGGAGCTGCCTTGGCCGAGAAGGCTGTGCACCCCAACCTCACTAAAGGGGGCCCCAGAACCCCTGGGCTAGAGTGGAACCAGCCTCCCCTCAGCACCCACCCCCACTCCCTCGGGTGCTCCCCCACCACAATCACTGATTACATCACCATCACTCCAATGTTGCCTTTTTCAAAGTGTCCAATACATGCAGTCATACAGTATGTAGCCTTTTGAAAGTTGTTTACTAAATACTATGTGTGTGAGGTCCATCCCTGTTGTTGCACGTGTTGCTGTCGCTCTGGGCTCCTCCCTGGTGTGCATGGACCCCGGACCCCGGCGTGTTCATCCATTCACCAGCTGATGAGAGTCTGAGTTGTTTCCAAGCTTTGTCGATAGTGATTAGAGCTGCTCTAAACATTCATGGGCAGCGTCTTGTGTGAGCACAAGTTTTCATTTCTCCAGGGTGAATCCCAGGGATGGAATTGCTGATACATGCGGTAGGTGTAAATCTAACTCTGGCTGCTTTGTTTTGAACATCTCTTTCTCCTTCCTCTGTAGGGAGCCAGAGGAAGCCAGGCAGCTCCTTCAACACCCCTGCTGGGCATCTCCGTAGCTACATCATCTGCCTCACCAGGTACATTTCCTATTTCCTGTTCTATGACAGGTGACAATGTTGTTAAACTTCTTGCCACTCCACAACAAGGGTTTCCTTCCCTCCATCTTCCAGTACATTCTCCTCACCTTCCCTAAGACCCACCGTCAGTCTCAGCAGGTTCCTTCCCACTCCCCCCGCTGCCTGGTCACAAAGCCAGTGCCCATGGTTTAGGGTTTGTATCTGCAGCATTGCATTCCAGTACCAGGACCCGTCTGGTTACCTAGAGCCCATGACAGCCACCTCACACTCAGTGCTGAGGACACCACAGTCACCTCCTATTGTTGCCTCTCGCCGTTCTCACTTTCCGTCTCCTGCGATTGCAGTAGATGGTGGCTGGGACAGAAGCCACCGGAAGGCTGACTCACCCCTTGGCGGTGCTCCATACTGGCTGTTGGCTGGTCCTTAAGCTGGAGCTGCTGGCGGGAACTGCTCTGCCTGTCCTCTCCTTGTGGCTGCAGGCACCTCCTCGCAGCGTGGTGGCTGAGCTCGGAGAACAAGCATCCCAAGATGAGAGAGACAAACTGTGTCACCCAGCTGTAGGACCTGGCCTCAAAAACCACAGTGTCACTTCTGCTGCCTCCTAGTGGTTAGAAGCGAGTCACTAAGCCAGCCCACGTTCAGGGAGAGGGGATTAGATTTCACCTCCTGAAGGGAGGAGTGTCAAAGTATTTGCTGACATCTTTGAAATGCATCACGGTGGGCCGCTTATCAAGGTGGACAGGTGGAGAGATGGTGCATCTACCAAGGTGGATAGGTGGGTAGGCGCCCCATTTATCAAGGTGGGGAATACCAGGCAAGGGATGGATTTTGAGATCTTGAGTCTGCCCCAGGCATGGTGACTGGGAGATGTTCATTGGTGGCTGAAATGGGACATGGAGCAGAGGGAGAAGTCAGGCTGGTGGTATCAGCTGGGGAGTCCTTGGCACAGAGGTGGTGTCTGAAGCTTCAGAAATGGGGAGGGATAAAGGAACAACCAGGGCCCAGCCTTTATGACCACTGACCCTGTAGCCCCCATCCTTGAGGAACTGACTTCAATGGGTAGTCGGCCCCCAGGTGCCTCTCTGATCTAATGGTGAGCACATGGTTCTGCGAGGGAAGTTGGCTGGGAGAGGTTTCCAGGGTCACCCAAAGGGACACGTAGGAAGAGATGGGAGCTCTGGGGCAGTGGCAGCCATCTTGCGACCATGAGGTGGACCACTCACAGATGTGGTGGCTCCTTCACAGAGCTTCCAGATTAACAGATCCTGGGCAGTCCTGGTGTCAGGACTCTTATGACAGTTGAGTCCGCAGGTTCTGTCACTTGAAGTCCAGAGTCCTCACTGACACCAGAGTGGAGTCAGCAAGGGAGCTTGAGGAAGGGTGTGTGAGGTGGGAGGAGAAGCATGAGACTGTGTGTTGCCCCCCTAATGGTACCTGCCGTTCATGGAGGCCCCTGCCCAGCGGGGTTCTAACCTCGCACACAGTAACTGGTTGAGCCCTCCAAGCACCTGAGAGTTAGGTCACTGTTATTATGCCAGTTTATAGATTGGGAAACTGAGGCACGGTGGGGTGGTGGCGGTGGTGGTGAAGGAACCTATCCCACAGCCAGGAAGTGACAGCTGGGGCAGAAGCCAGGCTGTCTGCTGCTCTGTCCTGTGAGCCACACAGTAACTTTTCAGAGGTCCAGAGAAGGCCTTCAGCAGAAGTCCTGGCCAGCTGTCTGACACTGCTTAGATGAGGACGAAATGGTCTTCCCGGAATTTGGCAAAGTGCAGGTCACCGACAAAGTTGGGCAGAATGACCCGGAGGGACGGTGTGGACGGAGCTGAGGAGTGGGGGTGTGGACACGGGAGTCAGCTCCTGAGAAGAATGGCTGTGAGGAGGGTGGGGAGGCGTGGGATGATTTGGGGGATGCTGGGAAGTGCCGGAAAGCAGATGATAAGTTTCCCCGGAGCACGTAAGTGGGGCCTCCGATGGGGCCCAGGGCAGTGGGGCTGCGGGTTTGGTGATGAGCAGAGATAGCTTCCCGCCCGCACCCCCGTTTCCTCCACGAGGTTGAGACCCGGGCTCCTAAGTATGTGTGTGGAGGGGGCGGGGGAATTTGGGCCGAAGTGCGGTGGGACCGCGGGGTTGCCGAGGGTATTGGGCCCCATTTGAGGCTGGAGCTCAGGAGTTTGGGGGCCAGGAGACTGTGCAGTTTGGGGGGGGTGTTCTCCAGACTTGCTCCTCCGCCTGGTAGGTCCCCGAAGGGGACAAGGAACCAGCCCTGGTCGCGGTGGCTACAGGACCAGGGCACCCAGGAGTTGGGCCAGGAGGCGGCCCCGCGCCCAGGGTCTGCCGTGGTCCGGGCGTCCTCGGGCCCTTGCCCACGCCGCAGGGTTGGACCGGGGGCTGGCGGGCACTGGAGGCGGCCCTGCGCGCCTCTGCCAGCCCTGTGAGTCGGGGGCATGGACTTGCAGCGCAGGGCTTCCTGCGACCGCTCCCGCCCGCCTCCGCCGCCGCCGGGGATTAGTACGCTCCTGGCCGCGCGGCGGGATTAACCCGCGTGGACGCGGCGCCCGGCTCGGGGATTACGGCGCGCCCCCCCGACGGATATATTCCCGCGGCGACGGCGCCGGCGGGCGGGAGGAATGGCGGCGGCGCGGGGCGCGGCGGGCCGCAGGGGTCCCGGGCGGCCCTGCCCCTTCTCCATCGAGCACATCCTCTCCGGCCTACCCGAGAGCAGCCCCCCGGCCCGGGTCGCCCGCCCCCCGCCGCCCGCCGGCAGCCAGAGCCCCGCGGAGCCGCGGCAGCCTGAGGCGCCCGAGGCCGTGCCCTGCGCCTGCTGCTGCTGCTGCTGCTGCGGCCCCCGCGCGGCGCCCCGCGGGTCCCCGGAGCCGGCTGCCGGCCTGGGTGAGTGGGCGCGGGGCGCGGGAGCTGAGGGACCCGGGGCGGCGCAGGGGGGTGCGGAGCCCGGCCCCCGGCCCGCGCCTCACCGAGCCCTCGTCCCGCAGGCGCGCGACTACCGTGGCCGCTGAGGCTGGGGCCCGCGGCGCCCTTGCCCTTGGCCACACCCACCGGGGGCTCCGGGGCGCCGCCCGGCGCAGGCGGCCCTGGTCCACAGCGGCGCACGCGGCGCCACCGCACCATCTTTAGCGAGGAGCAGCTGCAGGCGCTGGAAGCGCTCTTCGTGCAAAACCAGTACCCCGACGTGGGCACTCGCGAGCGCCTGGCCGGCCGCATTCGCTTGCGCGAAGAGCGCGTGGAGGTGGGTGCCTGCAGCCTTGGAAGAGTCGGCCTCGCGTGGCGGGCGGAGGCGCACAGGCCCCGGAAAAGCAGGGGCGCCGGGTGGGTCCCTGGCAGCGGCGCCTGGGGATGGCGCGGGAGGAAGGGCGCGGGCTGGAGCAGAGGTCGGGCTCGTTTTCTTTTCCTTAGTTTTAACCCCCTACCCCCCGCTCAAGACAAATGAGGCGCGCGTTTCTGTTCCGGAATTTGGGGAACTCGGAAGAGCGCGAAACTGTTGAAGGGGCGTCCCGGGCGCCGTCGGACGGAGGCGGGGGTGGGAAGGGGCGGACGAGGAGAATGCTCCGGGTGGGAAAGGGGTCCCGGTCCCGAGGCCCGAGCGCCGGTCCCCATCAGCAGCGGATGAGGGGCGGTGGCTCAGCCGCTGCGCGGGGCCGGCCCCGCAGCCCGCGTCCGTCCTGAAGCCCCGGCCGGTGCACTTGGGAACCGCGCGGGACGCGGGTCCGGGGCTGGGCCTGCCTGAGCGCCCCTCCTCCTCCTCCTCAGGTCTGGTTCAAGAACCGCCGGGCCAAGTGGCGACACCAGAAGCGCACATCGGCGTCCGCGAGGCTCCTGCCGGGAGCCAAGAAGCCCCCGAAGGAGAGCTGCTGACGGCTGCAGAGTTACTCCTGGGCTCGGTGGCACCTTATGGGGCCGGCTCAGGGAGAGGACAGACCTACCCTAATAGGAGTTGGGAGAGGACGCCAGCCTCTAACCTGGTGTCTGCCCAGTTGCCTGCGTCCTGGAGCTCAACGCGGGAGCCCCTCTGCGTGTGTCCTCCGCGCCACCCGCCCCGCGGAAGGAGAGCGCACCGATGCTCCGTGCTCCATGCGCCTTCCCTCCCAAGCGCAAGCGGGCAGGAGGGCCGGGGAGACTCGGGGGTGGGGTGCGGGGCACAGAGCAGATCAACTTTCTCAATCCCCCACCACACCCCAGGAGGCACCAAGTCACCCCAGGACAGGAGCCACCCCTTGTCAACAGTGGCACCCAGCGTCCTCATCCCCGCCCACTTCCTGCTGGCCTCAGTCATCTCCTCAGCAGGGACGCAGCCCCCTTGACCGGCCTAGAACCCTCCAGAGGCTGGGCGGGTGGGGTCTCTGCGTCCTGGGGCTGGTGCCAGGGGCCTGGGCGTCCTGACCCGCGGAATAAGAAGGCTGGGTGAGGTAATCTCCAAGCCCCGTTCCTGCTGCTCAATCTTGTGAGTCTTGTGTGGATACTGAGAAATAAACAAGCTACTACAAGCTCTGAGAAAGCAGTCCAGACTCGAAGTCTTCCGTGGCTCCACTCCACACCCAGCCGGGACCTGCCCCTCCTCTCCTTCCCAGGGAGTGAGGGGCAGGCTTGTCACAGCCCGGTGAGTCCTCCGTCCCTGTGCCAGGGTGGGCCCAGCAGAGCAGACTGCCCCACAGATCATGGCCCGGCACCCTGCACTGGACTCTAGGAGCTGCTTCTTGGGTGGGGGTCCTTGGTTTCCTCACTCTGGGGTTTCCATGCAGGAGTGTCTGCCTCCCTCACAGCAGCCAATCTCTGCCACCCTGTGGGGTGGGGCCAGGTTCAATTGGGAGAATCCCCCCCTCCACTGCCTTGGAAAATGCTGTCACCTCCATCATCCTGGCCCCAGCAAGAAGGACAGCGTGAAAACAAGGCCTCAGTTCCCCAAGTTGGCCTGTATGGTGGGTGCGAGGCACCTAACACCCCCCTCACCTGGCGTGGGGACTTTGTTCTGCCTCCTCACAGGTCCTGGAGGGATGCAGGTGGGTATCTGGCAGGAGACACAGTCCCTCCACAAAAGGTGCAGAAGCCAGGGCAGCTCCTGGGCGGAACTCTCTGAAGCAGGTCAGCTCAGAGAACACAGAGCGCGAGGGGTCCCTGGGCAGGACAGCAGCTCTCGCTCACCCTCCAGGATGCACACTTCCTGTTGTCACAGAGCCCGTTTTCCTGAATCCTGGCCGTATCCCTGGAGACGGCACAGACTGCCTGTGGAGCTTCCCCACAGCTGGGACACCCTCATCCCCCTGGTCCCAGAAAGCTCGTCCTCGTTGGCTGAGTGGCTTTACGTCATGGTGTGGGGCACCCGTGATCAGTGCTCTGCTTTCAAGGGACCAGTAGTTATGCTGCCCTCCTGGCTTTTCCCTCCTCTCCAGCTATCTTGGGCAGGCTCGCCCCACAGCTGCCTGTAACACAGGTGTCCTTGGGCCAAGCCCAGACTCTCCCCTCTCATATCCATTCTCACCCTGGTTTATCTCATCCAGCCTCAGGCTTGAGTCCCATCTCCGTCTCACATTTACATCCCAGTCCAGGGTTCTCCCCTGTGCTAGGCAGTTATGTCCAGCTGTCCCTTTTATGACTCCACCTGGAAGACCAGGGCTCCTCTAGGTCACTTTGTCCATGGCAGGCTGTTTCCCTGTGCATCCCCGGTGCGTGAGCCAGAGAGCTAGGGGCAGGTGCCCTGACCCCTCTTCTCCCTCACCAAACCCAGGCCAACGGCAAGTCGATTTTACCTCCCCAAACATTCCCAGAATCTGCCTTCTCCCCAGCTTCGACTGCACCAGCCTGATGAAAATCGCTGTAATCTCTCACCTTGACCGTTGCAGCTGCCTCCAACTGGTCCACCTGTACCTACTCCGGTTCGTCTGTGATTCATTCTCCATAAAAGTCAGGGTGCAACTCTGAACATGCCTCTCCCCTGCCTACAGCACTCCCAGGGCTCCCACTGCTCCCAGAACAAAGACAGAACTCCTCGCCGTGACCCGTGACCCATGACCCACGAGCCCCGTGCAGCCTGGCCCTGCCCCTCTGGCGTCAGCTCCCACCCCACTGCTCCTTGCACTTTGTGTATCCAAAGGTCTCCTCCCACTGGAACTTTGCACATGCTCTCCCCCTCCACCTGTTCAATGCCTGTTCATCCTTTGGATCTGAAACCACTTCCTTCCTGGGGAACTTCCCCTGACTGCCCCCTAGGTAGGCTGTCTCCTAGGTAGGCTACCACCTAGGTAGCCTGGGTAGGATGCCCACTAGGTAAGATGCCCCCTGGGTAGGATGCCCCCTAGGTAGGATTCTTCTTTTTTTGCACCTACCCACTGCTGTGTTATGCTTGTTTGTGGGTTGATCTGGTTAGTGTCTGTCTTCTGCATTCAGCTGTCAGCTCCACAAGGGGAGGAATCATACCACGGAGTCCCCACTGAATTGTACTGAATCGTTCTGGGGCAGAAATTGTTTGACATAATTTACAACCTTTTGGGAAGACATGATCTTTCGTGAAAAATGCTTAGACAATTTTCTTGTCCATTTCAATGAGGATTAGCCTTCTGGGAAGCCAACTCTGGCACTTAGGCACCAGACATTTCTTTTCTTGCATAAACTTTGAATAAAAAATTTGAAACATATATACCCAAAATTTTGGAAGCGTATTTTTTAAAATAACATAGAAGCGTATATTGATTATTTGAGAGAAATTGGAATTCCAAAGCTTCCAATTCCGTAGTGCTTTAATTTTTCACGACTAGCGGGAGCAACATGCCCCTAGCCCCTATCGCAGCGCCCCGTGGCTCCCACAGCCCAGATACTAAAGACCAGAGCAGGGCGGGACGAAGACTACAACTCCCATAAAGCTCAGGGCTCATGGCGACGTCACACGGAGCGCGGGCCGGCCTTCGAAACGCGCGGCTACCCCATTGGTAGGGCTGTTTCAGGCGCCTGCGCAGTTGGAGCGCCCCGCCCCCGGCCTGCGCCGCGCCTGCGCCGCCGGGGCGGTGCTGGGATAGTGATGGAGACGCCTGGCGCTGCGGTCCGGGCAGTGCTGGTGCCCGCGGCGTCCGGGACCCGGAGGAAGCGCGCCGCCGGAGAGGCCGGGGCTCCGACGAGCAGGCAGCGGGTCCTGGACGAGGAGGAGTACATCGAGGTAGGACTCGGCGTGGACGCCAGCGATTTCCAGGCCACGTCCCTGCGCCGCGCTCCCCCACCCCGCACTCCCCCCGGGTCGCTCCCTGGGTACCGACGCTCTTGTCCGCTCGCAAAGGTGGAGCAGCCCGAGTCTCTGCCCTCAGGATGTGGACAGTCGGGGGGACAAACAGGTACAGTGTGGAGCGAGGTGTCCCTGCTGTTAGGGAGCAGAAGGGGCGGATGTGTCTGTACGCCTTGGGGGGTGGCGGGTGTCAGGGAAACAAGGTTCTATTAAAGTGTAAGTAGGAATTTGGGAGGATGGCGATAAAGAGGGTTTCTTGGAGAGCGATAATGGCAAGTGTTAAGGCTGGGGGTCCTGGAAACGGGCTGCCACTATGGCAGCATCATTGAGCGGGTAGGCATCCCACCGCCCTTGAAGTAGGAGGAGCTGGCACGGGGCTGGGAGGAAGTTGGTTAAGTTTGGGAAGCTCCTGGGATGTGCAGGTAGATGGCGTTAATGGGCGGCTGGGTGTACAGAAGTGCAGCTCAGGTGCAAGTCTGGCTGGAGGTGCCAAGCTGGGAATCTCCACCAGTGCTGGTGGTGGGATGACTGGCTGAAGGCATCCCGGTGAAGGATTCAGACTGGAAATAGGAGATCATGGGTGGAATGAAGGTGGCAACACGCACATTGGTCCAGCTGGTGTGGAGGTGGAGCCAGTGAAGGAGAATGAAATTGACCAGTTAGTGAGGGAGAGAGAAGGCTTTGAAAGTTCACCCAGTGGGAGTTCCCTGGTGGTCCAGTGGTTAGCACTCCACGCTCTCATTGCCAAGGGCCTGGGTTCAATCCCTGATAGAGTAACTAAGGTCCCACATCCCACAAGCAGCACGGCGTGGCCAAAAAAGAAAAAAAAATTACAGCACTACATTCCCCCAAGTTCTGGGGATTCTTGGTCTGGACAGAGGTTGGGGGCCTCACACGTACCCTGTGGGCTGAGTGGCAGGGGAGAGGCAGATGGGAGCTCTGACTTATGTTCTGATCGCGCCTTTAGGGCCTCCAGACGGTCATCCAGAGGGACTTCTTTCCTGATGTGGAGAAGCTGCAGGCACAGAAGGAGTACCTGGAGGCCGAGGAGAATGGAGACCTGGAACGGATGCGCCAGATCGCCATCAAGTTTGGCTCTGCCCTGGGCAAGATGTCCCGAGAGCCCCCTCCGCCCTGTAAGAGGAGTCCTGTGGGGGGGCGGGAGGGGACTCCCGCTGAACTGTTGCTTCAGGCTCCCTCCAATCCCCATCCCCTCTCTTCCCCCAGATGTGACTCCAGCCACATTTGAAACCCCTGAGGTGCACACAGGCACCGGGGTGGTGGGCAGTAAGGCCCCAGGCCGGGGCCACAGCCTGGAGGACGGCGATGGTGAGTGAGTGCCCCATTTCCCTCACGCTGTTGGGTTTGCCTGGGGACCTTGTCTGTGGGGCCCTGGGGTGTTCAGGGGAAGGCTCCTTCTTGTCCCTGAGGGTCTCTCCTTAAAGGGCAACCCATGGGGTCTAGGAGGCAGAAGATCTGGGTTCAGCTCCCAAACATGGGGGTAATCTGAGCTTCCAGCCCTCCTCCGTGGCGTGGGAATCTCGCCTCCCCTCTTGCTGGCCTGCTCACTGTACCAACCTCTGTCCGGGGGGGGGGCGCGTCATGAGCCTGGGGCGGGGGCTCCTTCCCTCACTGCTTCCTTCAGATGCCTCAGGGCCTCTGCACTTGCTTCTCCTGAGCTGGTCGCCCCCTGTGGGTGACTGCATGGCTGCTCCTTCTCTTCCTTCAGATCTCTGCTCAGATGCTGCCTGTCAGGGAACCTTCCCTGACCTCCCAGCGCAGTCACTCACCCTGTTCTCTGTGATTTGCCACCGGCTCTGTTTTCTTGCTGGAGGACACGCCAGTTTAAAAGGCGTTTCTGTTTGTTTACCGTTTCTCCCTCCACAAAAGCAAGTCCTTTTGCTCCCGTCTGCATGCCCTGCACCTAGGGTGTGCCCGGGCCTCCAGGTCTCCAACACGCTTACTGGAGTGTAAAGATTCATCCTAACTTTTCCGGGGAGCCTTCCCCAGAAGGAGCATCTTGGGCCCTGTGAACAGTGTGCCGTGGGCCTCCTCTCAGTCGGTGCTTCATCAGGGGTGGACATGTGTGTGTGTAGGTGGCCATGAGCTGCTCTCTACTAGCGTCGCATCCACAGTGTGCTCCACTGGCACTGGTGCCCTGTGCGAGCACATGTGTGACGTTTTCTGCTCCAGAACCCAGCCTCCTGCCAGTCACAGCGCGTCCTGTGTGTCCTCAGAGCGTGGTTCTCCGTTGCGATGTGGCTCGAGAATCACAGACTGTTGGCAGATTCCTTTCCTTTGAATCCCCCTTATTTTTCGGTAAATGCAGGAATCCCCTGAGTAACCTGAGCGTAGGCACCACGTAGTTCACGGTTGCAGGCGAGGGGACTGAGGCTCAGGAGGGCAGTAACCTCTGCAGGTCCCAGAGCTTTTGGTGGCGGGATGGGATCTGAGTGCCCACCTTTCTGACACTCGTCTTGACCTTTTAGGCACAGTGCTTTGCACGCTGCCTGGCAGGTGGTAGGGGGTGGAGTAGAGGCCCTCCCCTGTCGTCCTCACTGCATCTGCACTGCTGTATGCAGTGCTGCACCGCCTCAGCGGGCTGCCCTGGCAGCGGCCAGGGCGGCCCGGGGTGTGGCCCAGTGCCTGTTAGGTGCCTCCCCGCCCACTGCTAGATAATACAGGGTCCTTGCCATCAGGTCCGCTAGCAGGTCACGAGGCTTAGGTGACAGTCATCCCCCGGTAGCACAGATACCAAGAAGGGAGGGAGTCAGGATAAGGGACAGGGGGACAGTCCAGGGTTTTGGAGGCAGGACCTACAGGACAGGCACTGTTTTGGTGTGGGAGGACCCCCTGTGATCGTGCTGCTCTAACGCCCGACGCCCCCTCCCGGCCTGAGTCAGAGTGCACTCTTCACTGCTATCCAGCAGCTGGGAAGGGCCCCTGGGGGCTCCCTGGGCAGCTGGGGGAGTTGATTCCCCCCAAGGGGGTGTTGTCTGGCAGTGTGGGTTCTCACAGACAGACCCACGACCAGAGACAGGGTTCCTGGGACCGAGTGACTGCATGATGGTTTCGTGTTACCTGCCCACACCCCTGCACAGGAGAGGCCACAGAGGAGGAGGAAAGGGAACCCCTGCCCAGCCTGGACGTCTTCCTGAGCCGGTACACAAGTGAGGACAACGCCTCCTTCCAGGAGATCATGGAGGTGGCAAAGGAGAAGAGCCGGGCACGCCACGCATGGCTCTACCAGGCCGAGGAGGAGTTTGAGAAGGTGCCCTGGTGCAGGGTCAGCGGTACCCACTCGGGGTGGGAGTCCCCGGGGCCAGGGCCCAGGGCCGGGGGTCCTCCCTGACCCGCGCTCCCACCATGACACAGAGGCAGAAGGATAATCTCGCGCTCCCGTCGGCAGAGTGCCAAGCCGTGGAGAGTGGCCAGGCTGGTGTGGAGACCTGGAAGTACAAGGCCAAGAACTCCCTCATGTACTACCCAGAGGGTGAGCGGCGGGCCGGGCGGGGGCGCAGGCTGGGGCTGGAGGTTTGGATTGGTTTTTGGGAGTATGTGACTGTGCCCCTTGTACTCTGGGCCTTTGGGGGTCCCGGTCCGTTTCAGGGCAGGCAGATTCACCTGCGGAGTCTGCGCGGTCGTGTGGCTCCCCCAGCTGAATTCAGGCTGTGCTCCTTGGGGAACCAGCTCCTCTCCCTCAGGCCCTGAGCGAGGGGCAGGGGGCCTGCTCACCCTGACGCTGAGGTGATTCTGCTCCCACTGCCAGGCGTCCCTGACGAAGAGCAGCTCTTTAAGAAGCCACGGCAGGTGGTGCATAAGAACACCCGCTTCCTCAGGGACCCCTTTAGCCAGGCCCTCAGCAGGTCCCAGCTGCAGCAGGCCGCTGCCCTCAACGCCCAGGTGAGAGGCCGGGCCAGCGGGGTGGCATGAGCATCCTCGCCTTTCTGGTCCTGGCCACCCCCATACGTTAGGACTGTCCTTGGTCTCAGCCGGGCTCGGCGGTGGGGGTGTGTCTGGGTCCCAATGTGGCGGGGTCTGAGTCTCTTCTCCATTCATGGAGGCTTCAGTCAGACACGTTCTGTGGGTCAGGTCTGTGCCAGTTCCCGTGGGGTGGGCTGGGCTCGGTGTGGCGGACAGCAGAGGTTCCTGAGCCCGGATTTACTGCAGGGCGGTGACTCCGGCCGTCATGGCGTTGAGGAGGTGGGAGGTGGGGGGCCTGTTTTGGAGGCTTTTACAGGTGCCTTGTGGGAGCCATCAGAGCACAGTTGCCCCAGTTAGCATAGCCCCCCGCAGGGCCCTGAAGTCAGTAGCCCCTGAAGGTGACGCATGTCAGGTGTGGCTCGGCATGGAAGGCGGAGGTGTTTCCTTGCTTGGTTGCTGCTCTGATGGGTCCTCAAGGTCCTTGCAAGGGCCAGGGTCCACCTCGCTTCCCCTGGGTCTGCACCCAGGAAGGGGGGTGTGCAGCCTCTGCCCGTCAGCCAGCGGGGACGGCCTAGGCCCCTGACACCACCTCTTCTCTTGCTCCAGCACAAACAGGGCAAGGTGGGCCCGGATGGCAAGGAGCTTATCCCCCAGGAGTCCCCTCGCGTGGGCGGATTTGGATTCATTGCCACGCCTTCTCCTGCCCCTGGTGAGACACACACCCGCTGGTAGGACGGCCTTGGGGGAGGTGGGCTGCCCATCTGGCCTGGCACTCCTGGCACTCCCCTGGGTCTGCACCGTGCCTCATGTTACTCAGGCCCAGGGTCCCATCTGTGCCAGGGCCGAACAGGGCTGTGGGTGGCTGGGCTCTCAGACAGGCCTGACCTGGGACGTGTGGGGCCAGCTGGACTAGCTGGTCTATCTGGGTGGTTCCTGTGGCTCGCCCTGAGCTCAGCGGGACAGACTGGCCTGGTGAGCAGGCAGAGGGGATCTGGGGGGAGGCCAGTAAGTCCAGTGGGCGCGGGGCAGGCGGCCTTTTTAAAAATTTATTTATTTATTTATTCATTTATTTAATTTTTGGCTGCATTGGGTCTTAGCTGCTGCATGCGGGTTTTTTCTAGTTGCTGAGAGTGGGGGCTACTCTTTATTGCGGTGCATGGGCTTCTCATTGCGGTGGCTTCTCTTGAGGAGTGTGGGCTCTAGGTGCGCAGGCTTCAGTAGTAGTGGCACACAGGCTTCAGTAGTTGTGGCTTGCGGGCTCTAGAGCGCAGGCTCAGTAGTTGTGGCGCACAAGCTTAGTTGCCCCACGGCATGTGGGATCTTCCCGGACCAGGGCTTGAACCCATGTCCCCTGCGTTGGCAGATGGATTCTTAATCATTGAGCCACCAGGGAAGCCTCTGGGCAGGCATCCTGCATATGGAAGCCAAGCTCAGTCTGCAGGAGACTGGGTGCACCTGGGCCGCCAGGGGCCGTGCCTGGCTCTTGCAGGTGGGCAGGACGGTCCTGAGGGGTCCTACAGGGCCATGTGCGCTTCCCTCAGGCCACCCGCCTTGTGCCACTGGCCTGGGCTGGGTGTCCCTGTCAGTCTTGGGTAGTTTTTCCTAGTTCTGGGTCTCACGTCAGCAGGTGTGCGGTGCTCACAAACCTAAGCCCAGAGATCACAGCAGGCGCATGAGACTTGGGGTGGCCTCCTGGGCACACGCTGGTCTCTCTCTGCGTCCAGTGACACTGGTGGCTGCGCCATGGCAAGGGCCTGTGGAGGCACCACAGTTTTCCCAGGATCCTGGGAGGTTTGGGAGCCCTGGAAGGCCCTGGGTCTCCTCCCTGCAGCAGGGTCCTGTGACTGTCCTCCGGGGGCCCCCTGGCCCTGTGCTAGGATGGGGGTCTAACTCACCCAGCCCAGCTTCTCTGCTAAGCCCCCTACCCCAGGCTAAACCCCATGGTGCAGGGGCATGGGCTGGCCTTGATGTTTCCCTCCCAGAGGTCAGAAGTGCCGGGTTCTGGTCCTGGGAAGGAGAGAGGGCAGCTGCTGGCCTTGGTGCTTGTGAGCTGTGACCCGCATCCAGGTCCCAGGCCTGAGCTGGCTGTGGGCTCTCCATCCACAGGTGTGAACGAGTCCCCACTGATGACCTGGGGGGAGGTTGAGAACACGCCCTTGAGAGTTGAAGGATCTGAAACGCCCTACGTGGACAGGACACCAGGGCCAGCCTTCAAGGTGGGTCACGGTGGGAGCAGCACGGGTGGACGCGGGGCCTCCTGAGCACCCATAGCTCCGTGCACAGCGGATGGGCTGTACACCTGGGCAAGCACTGCACTTCCACGTAGGACCGGGCACTGAGGACAGGCGTGGGCGGGTGACTGGGTTGGGGGAGAGACTGGGGCGGGGGTGTTTGAAGCACCAAGGCAGGGAGCTGCTGGGGCCGCTCTGAGCCTGCAGGCCCGGAGGATGGGGCTGTTTAGAGATGAGGGGCGGTCTCAGGTGGGCCAGGAACTCCTGCTGTGCTGCAGCCTGAGGGCGGGAAGGGTCCCAGAATCCTAGTGTCCGTGGGATGCGGCTGTGTCCTCAGGAGGGCTGTGTCCTTGCAGAGAGAGGCCTCTGGTTACGGGAGAACCAGATCAGGCGCCCCCAGCCCGGTGTCATAAGCAGTCAGAGTTGAGATTCACAAGGCCTGGAGCCCAGGAGGAAGGCCTTTTGTGGGCCAGGCAGGCAGGCGAGGGGGCTGGGTGGCAGGTGGTTTGTAGGGATGGAGTGGCCCAGGAAGGCGCCAGCAAACTGGCAGGCAGGTAGGGCCCCAGAGCGACATTGGGAAGGCAGGTCCCTGGTCTGCACACAGTTTGTGGGGAAACTGAGTGATGGGTGTGGTTTGTGGGGGAAGTGGGGGAGGTCCCCAGAGCCTTGCGCGTACTGTCGGGTGCTGGGGGGGGCGTTTCTGGTGGCAGAGGTGGGTGGTGCCACAGAGGCTGAAGGCTGCAGGGTCACGTCATCTGCTTTGAAACCCCAAAGAATGGGGCACGGAATTTGGAATTCACATAGGTCTGCAGAGGGGACAGGGTCACGGGTCTCCTTAAACACAGGCAGCACCGATGTGGAATGCAAAGGAAAAAGTGTCAGTCACTGTAGGAACAGAAACATACAATCATAGGAGCGACTGGCTTGGAGAGAAAGCACAGACCTGTGCGGCAGAAACTTGGTGGCCGAGGGGCGGGTGCTTCCCCAGTGCAGGGGTGACACGCGGCCAGACAGCGTGCATAGGGCCTGGGCACCTTGGTTCTCAGCCTGGGATGCGGCGACAGCCGAGAAAAACTTGTAGGCGGATGTGTGCCGTCAGGCGTTGAAGTGAGCCACCCTTGGCAGGTGGGTCAGGCCTGAGCCTGGTCCCAGCGCCCAGGCAGGATTTGGGGCACCGTGCTGAGTGTGTGGAGCTAGGGTAAGAAGCCAGGCCCTCAGTGTACACAGCAGGATGAGTTCCGGAAAGATGGAAAAGTTGAATGTTAAAACAGCAAATGTTAAACCTCAGAATAACATACCGGTCGACGTTTAATGTGACGTTGAGGCAGAAAGGCTTTCTAAACACGACGGCAAAGGGAGAAATCACGAAGGGAGTCAGGGCTGGATCGCGCTACGGGAAGATGACAACCCCGAGTACAGTGGAAAACGTCAAAAGTAAAACTACAAGCAGATAACTGAAGAGAAATCTGAACGGTGTATGTTAACGTAGCCAACATAGATGAAACTCCTGCAAGTGAGAAAGGAAACAAAAAACCAATAGAAAGACAGGCCCAGGGACTTCCCTGGTGGTCCAGCGGTGGAGAGTATGCCTTACAATGCGGGGGGCGCGGGTTAGATCCCTGGCCGGGGAACTGGGATCCCACATGCTGCGGGGCAACTAAGCCCACACACCACAACTACTGAGCTCACGCACCTCAACCAGAGAGCCCGCGTGCTGCAAACTACAGAGCCCACGCACTCTGCAGCCTGCACGCCACAACTAGAGAAGAGAAAAACCCGCATGCCACAACTAGAGAGAAGCCCGTGTGCCACAATGAAGATCCCCCATGCCTCAACGAAGATCCCGTGTGCCACAACTAGGACCTGACGCAACCAAAAAGAAAATAAAGTTAAATAAATAAATCTTTAAAACAAACAGAAAGACAGGCCCACGATACATTTCTTGAAGTTCTCTATGGAAACGCAGAGGCTGGTACACCCTGGCAGTCAGACGAAAGCATATTGAAACAGGCCCTTTTCCTGGAAGGGGGTCACAGGTGCCTGACCGGGCAGTGCCGGCTTCATGAAGAACCCAGGCGGGCCTTGGACGGGTGGGCAGCTCAGGCTGGCTGGGGGCTTTCAGGGGCAGTGATGGTGGGCTGTTGGAACCACAGGGGCCACGGGAAGAGGCCGGCGCCTCCGCGGCAAGGACTCCCTGGCTGGGTAGTGGCCCAGCCCCCCCACGCCTGCTGTCTTTTAGATCCTGGAGCCGGGCCGCAGGGAGCGTCTGGGGCTGAAGATGGCCAATGAGGCTGCCGCCAAGAACCGGGCCAAGAAGCAGGAGGCCTTGCGGAGGGCGACGGAGAACCTAGCCAGGTGAGGGTGGCCCGGCCCCTGCAGTGGGTGCTCTCAGGGCCGGGGCCTGTGGCCGTCCCTCTGGCCGGAGCGGTGCCCTCTCCGCCTTGTGCAGAGCCTCCTCCTCCCGCGTACCTGCGGGGCGCCTTTAGGCCCGTCATCCCCACTGAGCTCCTGTCCACCCCGTGGAGTCGGTGTTATCACTGCCCTCGGAGAGGGTTGGGGTCCACTGCAGCCCCTCAGCCGAGGGAGCCACACCCCTCGACTGCAGGCTCGGGCTCACTCTCTGGGCCAGGCCATCCAGGTTCCCACCCAGAATGATCACGCATCTCCCGGGAGCCTTCCTGTGAGGCCAAGGGAGACCCTGCTGCAGGGGGAGCCCGGTCGGGCCTAATCCTGCCTCTCACCCACCCCGTCCTTCCGCTGCAGCCTCACCCCCAAAGGCCTGAGCCCAGCCATGTCCCCAGCCCTGCAGCGCCTCGTGAGCAGGACGGCCAGCAAGTACACAGACCGGGCCCTGCGTGCCAGCTACACACCGTCCCCAGCACGCTCTACCCACCTCAAGACCCCAGCCGGCGGGCCCCAGACCCCAACGAGCACACCGGCTCCTGGCTCCGCCACACACACACCCCTCAGCCAGGATCCGGCCTGCATCACGGACAACTTGCTGCAGCTCCCCGCCCGGCGCAAAGCCTCGGACTTCTTCTAGTCCGTCCTGGGCTGGGCCCGCGGGAGCTTCATGGAGCCCTCAGGGCAGCTCTCTGCCTAGGAGAGGACTATGGCTTTCTGGGGACCCAGGCCTGAGCCCGAAGCAGCGAGCATCCCAGGAGACCCAGGAGACAGGTGCTGGGCTGGCACAGGACCTGCCCTGTGGCCTGGGGAGCATCCCAGGGCCTTGCTGACATGCTTTTCTATCAAACCCCAACCTGTTGGTATTTAATCCTCATTAAAGAGTACCTACAGCTCAGCGGGGCTGCCTCTCCACCCTGTGGCCTGTGCACCCTGGGGTCACCCTCATGCCTGCATCACACCTGCATCCTGCACTCAGGACTGTGGACCTCCCAGGAGGAGGCTGCTGGTGGTGACCCTCGGAGGGTTGGGGTGTCCAGCCTTTCTTGCTGCTGCCTGCGTTGCTTCCGGTGGTGCCTTCAGGGCTGGGGACCTGCCTCTGAGCTGAGCTCACAGCCCTTTGGTCCGCCCTTGGGGAGGGCAGAGCCCTTGGCAGTTGTGCCCCAGGTTTTCCTACATGGAGAGCTGGTCCCTGGTCCCCCTGCCGCCAGGTTCACCTGGGCTCTGGGCCCAGGTCCACAGCCTCCCTGGCCAGGCCTGACCTGCGTGGTGTGCTGGTGATGCAGCTGCACGGGTCCTGCATGTGAGGCTGCTCCCGTGGGCGGCGCCTTCCCAGTGGCCTCAGCCATCACCTCCCAAGCACCTGGCTTCCAGCTCAGGTGGGCAGGGCCGTCCCCATGTCCCCTCCCTCCCTCTGCTCGGGGCTTCAGGCCCTGCCTGCCACGTGCTGCTGGGTTGCCGGCCTCACCCCGTTGTCACCCCACCAGTGAGACCCCCATGTAACAGTAACCTGGGCCACAGTGTCACAAGCAGTGGGGCTGGGCCCCACTTGGACCCGAGAGCGCCGTGGGCACCACGGGCGGGTACCTGCCTCCGGGCCTGAGGGTGTTGGTGCCTGACCCCAGAAGTCTTGGGGCCAGCTCCTCACAGGGAGGTGGGCTGGCTCCCAGACAGGCTCTTTAGGCCTCAGGTGGGGTCGGGTTGTGCTCAGAGAGGCAGCCTGGGGTCTGCTCAGATGGGAACCCCTCGCGCTTTGAGCACACGCACCCTGCAGTGGGCCATCCTCATGCTCCCTGGAGGCTGCCTGGGCACCAGCTGGCCTGCGCTCCTCCTCAGGGAAGTCCTGCAAGTTCCTGGGAGCCAAGTCCTGACTGTGCCCTGTGCCCCACCAAGGGGGCGGTGCTGGGACCATCCAGGGTCAGGAAAGGGCCGCTTTGGGTGCTTTGTTCTCCATAGAGAAGGCTGGGTTTGGCCCTGAGGGATCCCCCAGCAAGTAGGGGGCGGAGGTCTGGGTGGGTGTGAACGAGATGTGGGGCACTGTCCAGGCAAGGCCACAGAAGACCAGGTGCTGACCACCTGGCGGGGATGGGGGTGATGGCTGATAAAGCATGAGGGCTGCTTGGTGGGGATAGGGGCAGGGGGAATGCCACTGGAAGTTCTCGGCTTCGGGGTCTCCCATCCCAACTGCGGGAATGAAGGGAGAGGGGGGTGTTGAGGAAGGGCTGCCTGAGTGGGGGCTGGGCAGGGTGGGGAGGCACGTGGGGGCCTGGCAGGCGGGCGGCTGCGGAGTCCTTGCCCATGAGGCCTGGCCCCCACTCCAGATCCCCTGCGCCCCAGGGAGGGGAGTGCTGAGTCCTAGAGAAAATGACTCCTCGCGGGCCTCTCTGCTGCATACACTCTGTGGTTTATTTGATGGTCAGGATTTAACGTCTTTGCTACTAAGTGGAAGAAAGCTAATAGAACGTAATCAAAATAATGGTTTAATTGACGGATTTTACTCGTTCTTGCACCTGTGCCTTCTTCAGCTTCTACCTCCTACTTAGCTTACGGGGTGCTCACCGCGCCATGCCCCCCAGGCCCTCCGCACCGCTAGGTGCTCGCCTTCCCCACCTCGGCTCCGGAGACGTGAAGTGATGGTCCTTCGCCCTGGAGGTCTCAGCCAGCCGGTCCTCCATCCTGTCCACGTTCTCGGGCACCACCAGCAGCTGGTGCTGGGTCTTGGCCCCCAGCTTGTGGTCGGGCTGGTGCTCAGGCCGGTGCTCGGGCCGCGAGCCCGGCTGGGTGTCCAGTTTGCATTCAGCCTGGCACTTGCCTTCACCCTCCCTCTTGAAGGAGGCCAAAGACACGACTTTGGGCTTGGGGGACTGCAGCCATGAGTGGCTGAGGATCTCGTCGATGTGCAGCCGCCGGTTGACGTCCGGCTGCAGGATGCGGTAGATAAGGTCCTTGCACTCGCCTGTCAGGTTCTTGGAGCGCGGGAAGTTGACGCGATGCTCCTTCTGGATGCGCAGCATCTTCTTGATGTCCGAGTCATCATAGGGCATGGAGCCACAGACCATGATGTAGAGGATCACGCCCAGGCTCCAGATGTCATACACCTTGGGCTGGTAGGGGATGCCCTGCAACACCTCGGGGGCCGCGTATGCCGCCGACCCACAGAAGGTCTTGCTGAGGAGGATGCGCCCACTGCTGTCCCGCAGGCAGCGCTTGGAGAAGCCGAAGTCTGACAGCTTGATGTTGAAGTCCTTGTCAAGGAGAAGGTTCTCACACTTGAGGTCTCGGTGGACGACGTCCAGGTTGTGGCAGTACTTGACGGCTGAGGACAGCTGCCAGAACATCTTGCGTGCCATGTCCTCGTGCAGGGCCCCCCGGCACTTGATGAACTCGAGTAGGTCCCCCTGAACTCCGAGCTCCATGATGATGTAGATACGGCCGTCGCAGGTCTCAAAGATCTCGTAGGTCTTGATGATGGAGCGGTGATTGACAGTCGCCAGGATGTCCATCTCCCGGGGAAGAAATCTCTCCACAAAGTCCATGGGCGTCTTCTTGCGGTCGATGATCTTGACGGCCACGTTGAACTTGAGGCGCTCGGAGTAGGCGGATTTGACTTTTGCATATGAGCCCTTGCCCAGGTTGATGCCCACGATGTAACCCTTCTTCCTTAGGACTGCGGCATCATCCATGGTGCCAGAAGTGTCTGGCGCCACTGCCCTCTACATCCCCTCCCCACCTGGGCCAGCAGGCATTGTCCTCGTTTGCACTGTGGGAAGCCGTCTGGCCGGTCTGGGCCTGCACTTGGAGGTGTGGAACACCCAGCATTGTCCCCCACATGACTTCAGCCTGTGAAGTCATAAAGCCAGGCTGCCCGGAGTGGGGACTGGCCGGGGACAGGCCCTGGAGCCCTGGAAGTCAGGCTGGCCTGGCAGGAGTGCTGCTCCCTGCCTGCTGGAAGGAAGCTGGCGCCCAGGACTGTGGTGACGCTCACTGCTCTTCCTCCTCGCTGTGCTGCACTGTCCCGAGTCAGGCCCAGGGGACCGCCCAGGTCCAGCCAGCTTGTGGGCCCCACGCCCGTTTCCCTCTCCTGGATGTGGGGACTGACTCTGCAATGGCCTCTGTCCCACGAGGGCCAATTTCCTGACCCTTCTTTGAGGTGTGATGAGCACCCCCTCGGGGGCTGTGTCTTCGGAACCTGCCGTGCTGGGGAGGGACTTCCCTGGTCCGGCTGGGCTGGTGGTGGTTCCAAACCTGGGAGACAAGACCAGCTGTCCAGGTAGCGGGGGTGGGGTGGGGGTGGGTCAGTGCTGTGACGGCGAGCAGGGCGTGCTTGGGGCAGAGGGCAGCTCAGAGGCTGTGAGTGCCCAGCCCGGCGGCCCGGTCCCCAGTGGGCTGGCAGATGCACGTTCCGGGGTGGGTGGTGGTGGTGATAGGTCCAGGCAGGGAAGGGCGTGGGGGAGGGAAGGCCGTTCTGAGAATGGCTGATTCCCAGAGTTAGGAGGAGGTGGAGGAGAGGGTGGGGGGACAGCTGCTGCAGGTCCCGGGGCAGGAGCAGCCAGAACCCAAGTCCCATTTTAAGATGGGTCCTGGAAGAGCACATAGGGAAGGGGCTTTGGGGTGAGCAGAGGCTAGCGCCTGTGGCCAGGCACGGGGAGGCTGCACCGGGCAGGCCCATGGGGAGGGGGACCGGCAACAGAGGGAGACTGGGTTCTGGTGCGTTGGCCAGTGAATGGGCGGGGCCTCAGGTGGAGCCTTGGTGCTGCGGTCCCAGGGGTCTTGGGGGACGGCAGCACCCCTAGCACTGACAGTGAAGAGCAAGCACCTGGGTGAGGGGGGATCCTGAATTATGTCTCTGGGACCTTTGTGAGCTGTTGGAACCCTGGGAGGGCACATCTTTGCATCTCAGACTGTCTTTGCCCCTGGAAACAATGTGGAAACCCTTTTGTTCTTGCTTTGGGAAACGGGGCCTCCTGTAGCATCTACTCGGGTGTTTCACAAGCCCTGCTGTCCACTTGTCTGTCCTCTGTAGTGCGTTGCCAGGACAGGAGGCGTGCCGTGTGTGTGCTCAGTTCTCCGGGGGTTGGGGGAGAGGAAGTCCTGTTTGTGGGTGGGTGGGTGGGAGTGACTGTGGAACCCGCATGCAGGGGATCAGCAGGGCTCCCCCAGGTGCCGGCAGGTGTGTTGTCCTGGCCGGAGCACAGCGCATGGACACACCTGGAGCGTGGAGAGCTCCCTGGCAGGAGGTCTGTGTGGAAGATCTCAGCGCAGGGCAGCCGGGTCCAGATGCCAGCGGGAGTGACTGGCCTGATGCCTGCCTTTCTCCTGGGGGATTTGGTAGAAATGACCAGAACTTCACTCCTTTGTGTCACAGAGGGGCCAGCTGCGAGGCCCCCAGGTCAGGCCCCAGAAGCCAGGCACCATCCCCACCTGTCTCCCTCGCCCCCAGGTCTCTGTCGGGGGCACCCTGCACGTCTGCCCTCTTGGCCGTCCCCACCGCCTGCTTTCCCCTTTGTTGTGGGTTCTGCTCCTCCACACCCACCCTTGCCCAGGACAGTGTGGCCTCCTTGGTTCTTGGGGGACATGGATGGAGGAGGCATGTGCCAGCATCAGGCCAGCGGACCTGCCAGGCGTGGAGCGGGCGGCTCTGCCCAGGATGTGCACGCAGGGGCAGGGGCTGCTGGTGCGCTGGGTTGGGGGGATGTTAGACTGGATGGGGGCTCAGGGTTCTCCTGGCTACGGGCCTGTGGGTCCCAGACCTGCAGACCCTGGGACGCCCCCCGCGGAGCTTTGGCCTCTATTTCTCCGCTCCATGGCATTCGAGGGTCAGCCTCAGGCCCTGGATGACATGAACAGAACCTTGCTTTTTTTGAGCCCGGAGGCCAGGGAGGTTCAGTGTCACCCACAGTATGAATGCCCTGCGGCTGGGCCGTGACACAGATATATGGAGCTGTGAGGTCAGAGAGCTGGGACTGGACTCAGGGAGGCTGGAAGGCTGAGGTCTGAGGTCAGGCCACACGGAGGAGGACGGGGACTGCAGTTCGTGTGATGGTCAGCGCATCAGCGTGGTGAGGTCATGCATGGTGACAGCATGCGGGGGCGGGAGGGAGCACAGAGGCCACATTGAGGGTCTTGATCCTAAAGCTTCAGGATCAAGGGGCTGAAAGGGTCTAAGCCCAGGCCATGTGCAGTGGAATAGCTCACAGGAGTAGCCCAGCATCTAAGGCCACCCGGCATCACGCACCTGGGCCTCTGCTCCGCACTGTGTGATTTCTGGCAGTCGCCCCACCCTCTCTGAGCCATCTCCCCACCTGTAAAGCACACAGTAGGTGCACCTTCCTGAGGTCCCTCCTGCCCAGGCTTGCCTCCGGGCTGGGCTGCAATGAGTCGCTCCCAGGCCCCCTTGCATCGCGCTGCCCTCTGCCCCAATGACCTCACTGATGACGGAGGAGGTTCACAAGCCTCCTGGGACGTCCCCACCCCCGCTGGCCCCATGGGCTCTGGAATTCCACTCTACTGCTAGGCGAGCTGTGTGACTCTGGGCTCCCGGGTCCTCCGGGACTACTCTGCAGCGGTTCTGTCCTAGGCCCTGGGCACTCATAGGCCTGCCCTGGCAGAAGCCCCCAGAAGGCTTTGTGTGTGGAGGCCGTGGCCCCTTGGCCAAACCTGGAGAGATGGGCAGGGCTGCAGGGATGCGTCCACAAGTAGGGCTATGGCACATGGCAGGGGGCTGGGAGGCCAAGAGGCCAGACCTGGGAGGACCTCAAGGGCTAGGTGTGGGGATCCTTCCCGCAGGCAGTGGGAGCCAGACTGGGTGCAGAAGGAGGGCTCTGGCCACCGTGGGCGGCGATGGGAGAACAAGGACAGGGGCCTAGGTGGTGGCTGAGCCTTGACACATGGGGATGCACAGCTCTGGGGACACAGGATGTGTGGAGGTGGCTGTGGGGAGACGGAGGAGTCAGGCAGAGGCCACGTCTGGGGCACTCACTGGACCTCACGTCTCCCAAGACACCAGCAGGGGCGGGAGGAGAGGCGAGCCTGAAGGCTCTTGTTCTCTTGGTGTGTTAAACCCACAGGTCCATGCGAGGTTGTCAGGCGCACGTGCAGATCAGGAGGAGAAAGCAGCTGCCGTGGCATAGCCAGGGTGAGGACAGCGTGAGAACCGGCACGGCGGGCCCCGCAGTGCCCAGCAGCCGGCGATGCGCACGCGGGCCTGCTCCCTCTGCAGATATCATGGCCGCAGGCCGGGCACGCGTGCGAGGACGCCTGTGCCCTCCTGCTCGCCAGTGTCCACTTATCTGCTTTGGCAGGAGCATCACCCCTGGGAGAGACTGGGACCAGAGGGGAACAAGATGTGTTCAGACCACACAGTGACTGAGGGACATGCAGGCTGGAGAGGGGCTGGCCATGTAGCAGGGCCCCTGCTGCCAGGGGATGCCCATGAGGCGGCATGACTCAGGGCGCTGTCGGGAACTGGGTGCTGGCAGGACATGGGGGACCCTGGAGCCAGAGCAGAAAGAGCTGCCCACGGGGAGGGGCTCGAGGGAGGCTGGTCTGCCTGCCTCTACAGGTTCTCCCCACCGGCAGCCTTGTGGGGCTGTTGAGGACCCAGGCCCCGTGGGGAAGGCCCCCGCCTCCCAGCCCTCCTCTGCCCGCAGCCACCTGCTCTTCGTGCTCCTCTCCAGACCAGCATCACACTCATGGGCCTCCCTCTTGAA
Organism: Delphinapterus leucas; assembly: GCF_059928025.1. NCBI lineage: Eukaryota > Metazoa > Chordata > Mammalia > Artiodactyla > Monodontidae > Delphinapterus > Delphinapterus leucas. The sequence goes on along the minus strand of NC_143142.1, from coordinate 26,667,259 downwards.
GCAATGTCTTCCTTACTTAGCTTTGCTCCGGTCCAGGGCCTGAGGTCATGGTCAGGGCTGGGCACACAGGGCTGTGTTTTCCCAAGGGGGAGGTGAAGCGCAGCGCGGTCTGAGAGTTGGGGCGGGGGGAGTGCAGGATCCTCTCCCTGGGCGACCAAAGCCCGCAGGGCAAAGACACCGACCTCGGGGTCTGCAGTAATATAGCGATTTATTGCTTCTTTAGCCACATGAGTTACCAAGGTCAAAGGGAGGGGGAAGAAACTGACGAAAATAGCGGCTCATCTGGGACTGTCTTCCTTCTCGGCTTGTCCCTTGGCTTCTTTGGAGCTCAGGCTTGAGGCCATGAACTCTAACTCATTTTCTGCCGGCTCCCTGGGCCGCGAGAGCTGACTAGATGTGTGTCTCTGAAGGCTGCTGGGGGGCCCCTTCCTTGATCTCCTTGCTGGGCTGTTTGCTGGTGAGGCCCATGGCCTCTGACTGCTTCGACACCTGCACTGCCAGTGCCTCCTCCTCGGGTCTTGTCTCCGCCCAGGCGTTGGGCCGGGCCTCTTCCCGGGTCTCCAGCTTGGTGGCAGACTTCTTGTCGGAGCTGGGCTCAGGAGTCCACGGGTGCTCGGTGGCCCGAGAGCTCTCCCCCTCCTTGTTGATGGCTGCAGAGGACAGGCCCCAGGCCTTGGCCTGCACCCAGCAGTGGCTGAGGATCTCATCGATGTGCAGCCGCCGGTTGACGTCCGGCTGCAGCATGCGGTAGATGAGGTCCTTGCACTCGCCCGTCAGGTGCTTAGAGCGCGGGAAGTTGACGCGATGCTCCTTCTGGATGCGCAGCATCTTCTTGATGTTGGAGTCGTCATACGGCATGGAGCCGCAGACCATGATGTAGAGAATCACGCCTAGGCTCCAGATGTCATACACCTTGGGCTGGTAGGGGATGCCCTGAAGCACCTCGGGGGCCGCGTACGCCGCCGACCCACAGAAGGTCTTGCTCAGTGTCAGTCGGCCGCTGTCATCCCGCCGGCAGTGCTTGGAGAAGCCAAAGTCAGACAGCTTGATGTTGAAATCTTTGTCGAGGAGAAGGTTCTCACACTTGAGGTCTCGGTGGACAACATCCAGGTCGTGGCAGTACTTGATGGCTGAGGACAGCTGGTGGAACTTCTTGCGCGCATCGTCTTCCTGCAGGGACCCCCGGGTCTTGATGAACTCAAGGAGGTCGCCCTGGACCCCGAGCTCCATGACGATGTAGACCTTGCCGTCGGAGGTCTCAAAGATCTCGTAGGTCTTGATGATGGAGCGGTGGTTTAGCATGGCCAGAATCTCAATTTCCCGGGGAAGGAATTTCTCCAGGAAGTCTGTGGGGGCTTTCTTGCGGTCGATGATCTTGACCGCCACGTTGAACTTCAGGCGCTCAGAGTAAGCAGATTTGACTTTAGCATACGAGCCCTCTCCCAAATTGATTCCCATGATGTAGCCTCGTCGCTTGAGGACGGCAGCATCATCCATGGTGCTGGGAGCACCCAGTGCCCCTGAGGCTGCCCTCTACATCCCTGCAGGACATGGGCCAGCGGCGTCCTCATTTACACTGTGGACAGAGAGTCCTCTGGCCTGCCTCCTAGAGGCCAAGACTCTGGGGTGGAACATTCGGCATTGTCTCCCTGGTGACTTCAGTGGGTGAAGTCATAAAGGAGGACTGCCCTGGGGAATGAGGCTCTGGCCTGAACCACTAAGACTCGGAACCCTGGAAGGCTGGCCAGTGGGCTGCAGCAGACAGAAGGCCAGCGGAGCATGGCCTCATCCTCGGCTGGGACCCAAGGTAGGAGGGGGATGTGGGGAGTGCATCGGTCAGCCCAAGCCTCCAAACCAGAGCCAGACCTGCTGGTGGAGTGGCGGGTTTATTTCTGCAACCCGAGGTACCCCTGGAAATCCAGGGCAGGCAGTCCCATCACTCTGGGTCTCAGCAGGAAACAGGAGAGACACTCAAGTTAGGACTGTCTGAGGAGGGTTTAACAAGGGGATGATTTACCAACATGGAGCAGAGTGTAGAGAACCCTGCTGGAAGAAGGGTGGTCGCTGGGACCCGGGAAGAGGAGTACAGGGAGGGCCGCCTTGACAGAAGCAGTGATCTCAGGTGGAGGCCACAGGACCCCACGGGGTGGGGGGGAACGTCCCTGACCTCTTCTCCCTCCCTGCAGCCCTAAAAGCCCTTGATAATGTCCACACAGGCAGCCTGCTGGCTGCACAGCAAGGCCGAGAAGGGGGAGGTGGGTCAGGAGGGGCAAGGATCCTGGCCCAGTGGTCAATGCAGTTTAGGAAGCTGGGGCTCTGCCCGCTTGCTATGTGGTCTGCTGGACTTTTCACTTTCCTGTGCTGCTCTCCTCATCCGAACCTTTGCTGGCCAGCTCTGTAGGGTACAACCGGCAAGGGTTTCTGCTCTTGGCTGTGAGTGCCCTCCTGGGGGTCTGACCATCCATAGCCCTGGCTGGGCTCCCAGGGCAGATCTGGGACTGGGGGCAGAAGGTGGGCCTGGACTCCTCTCAGTGCAGCAGCTTCTCCCGGGAATGCTCCCTGAGGATGTGCTAACAGGGCAGCGTTGGACAGTGATCGCCGTTTCCACCAGCAGTGGGGCCCCTCTGCTGTGGGCCCCTGTTGTGTGCCACGCCCTGAGGGGACAGGAGTGGGCAGGTCTGGCCTAGCCTTGGGGTTGACTTTGGCCATATCCGTCCAGAGGGAGTGGGTGCCTCTCTCAGATGACCCTGAATGTCACAGGCTGGAATCCTGGGATGCTCGGGAGGACCATGCCCTGAAGGGGCTTGGGGTGACTGCTCCTGGAGAGTGATTTGGTGGGCTGGAGGTGGGCAGGGCTGGGCTGGGTGCCCACCAGCCTTGGCCCTCCCCCTTTTCTCTGCTTCCATCCCCACCCTTTTCCCCACCCTCTTCCCCACCCTCTTCCCCACCCTGACACCCTGGGTAAGCACTTGTGTGCGCAGCTGGTGGTCCTTCCTTTGGAGGACTTGCTCCTCTCTCGTCAGGGACACCCCGCCTACTGTGTACCCTCCCATGGTGACAGGTGTGCGGTCAGCGCTCGCAGCGCTGTCCCTGGCGGCTTCCCTCCGTGCAGACGGGCCTGCTGTGGCGGCAGCTGTGCTGCGTCCTCCTGTCCCCGCTGTGCGGGCAGCGCCGTTCCTCCACAGGGGGCTTTGCTCCGTCTCTAGAATCTGGGCTTCCCTGGCAGCTCTCCTTGTGTGACCCTCCTTGAGGCTACCCCCTCATCCGTTTGAAACGTTTCAGTTGTATGTGCCGGTGAAGCCACACCTGCGTGTTCCTCACGAGGTGGAACCACCTCCGGAACCTCCTCAGGGTTAGGCCGGGTCCCTCCAGTTTTCCTCATCCCTCTCCGCAGCGGTTCGGCCTTTAAAAGACGACTTTGGGGCGCACTCTTGGGCCACTGACCGGACCTGGGGCTGCAGGTGCACGAGATGTTAAGACGCTAGGTCTCCCAGGGCCCTCTTCACCCGGTGCCCATCCCCACCCCGCCCACCGGCTCCTGTGCGCCCCGCCCCTCCCTTCAGGCCCCGCCCCTCCCTTCAGGCCCCGCCCCAGGACCGCCCCTGCCCCTCCACGCCCCGCCCCTTCCGTGTCTGTCATCTCGGCCCCGCCGCCCGGGCTCTGCGGGGCCCTTCGGAGGCCCCGCCGCTGACGCTCCGCCCACGAGCCTTTCCTCTCTGCTCAGCCAATGGCACCTTTGACTCCTCGTAGTTCCGCCCCCGAAGGGCCCACCCCTCAGCCACCGCCCCGCCCTTGGGCCCCGCCCCTTCCGGCCACTGCGCATGGGGAACACGCAGGCCCCACCCCCTCCCGGCGCTCATTGGCCGGCGCGGGCGGCGCGGGCGGGGGCGGGGCGGTGCGGACCGAGCAAGACGGCCGCCATCTTGCGCGGGGCCAGAGTCGGAGCGCGCGCCTGTTCGCGGCCCCTGGATCCTCCTCCCGCAGCGTCCTCGCCTGGCCCCGGCCCGGCCCGACCCTCGGCCCGGCCTGGCCCGGCCTCCCCGCGGGGTCGCGCGGCCGCCCCGGGGACGATGAACGGAGGATAAATGGTGCCCAAGGCAGACAGCGGTGCTTTCCTCCTGCTCTTCCTGCTGGTGCTCACGGTCACCGAGCCGCTGCGGCCAGGTGCGCAGTGGTGGGGGCGGGGGCGCGGGCGGGGTGGGGGGCGGGGGCGCTGGGACCCCTACCTCGCCGGGCCCTCACTTTGCGCTCGGCGGTCGACGGAGCGGGAGCAATGGGGGTCAGGCCGGGGGCCGAGGGGGCGGCTCGGGGCACCTGGAAGCCCCTGGCTGGTCACGGTCGCTCGGCCCGGGAGCCGCCGAGCCGGGCACCGGGGGTGCTCCTGGTCTGTGACTCTCAGATGCTTTTGGAGCCCCCGGGGGCTTGCGTTTTCTGAAGGAAGCCTGTGGTGGGGAATTGGGATCGCGGCAGCAGAAGGTCCTGGACGATCCTTATCTCTTTTTGATGTACCTCCTCCTCCAGCGAGAAATCAAGACCCCAAATGCAGGGCCGATTTATCTGTCAGGCACAGGAGGCCGGGGATCCAAGGTGATTTTGGTGGGCTGTAAAAATGTATTCTTTTACAGTCAGCAGGAAAAAGCCCTAAACTTTCAGGTTGAAGGAAATACTGTTAACATGCACATATAAATACATTAGTTTATATATCGGTGCAGTTGAAAAGTGTGGTTCTTGATTTTTTTTTTTAAATGTTGGAAGGGGCCCATGAAGGCAGAAGTGTCCAGGGCTCCTTGTGTGGGTGCTGTTAAGACCTGGGTGTGTACAGCAGGCAGGGGAGCACAGCGGTGTGCAGGCTTCCCAGTCAGGCTCCTGCCTGGGCACGCTGCACCTCTTGCTGCCTCTGCCATCTGTACGGAGTGCTCTGCCTCCTCCCCAGTGTCCACTTGGTAACCAGGACCCTGGCCCACACTCAGCTGGAGTGTCCAGCGATGCTTCTCTGGACGGTGGGGTGACTGGTTGTGGGGTGGCCCCGGTAGGAACGGAAGCCAGCACTTGTGGAGGAGAGTGCTGTATGGGCTCTTGGGGACCAGAGCCAATGGATTTGTGGGCTCTTGTGATTACGTTCTTTAGAAAACATGTTTGTACCTGTGGAGAAGTGAGAGTCATCCCGTCTGACTTCTGGGTCCCGATTTTGCACATTATGTCAGTGGACTCTGAGGGGTGAAGCCACACGTCATACATGTCTTTCTCGGGGTGTCTCTGGTTCCGGGTCCAGCATCTCCTCCCTGGGTGGATGGATGTGACTGATGTCCCCAACTCCTTTTCCATCTGTCCACATATCCTGCCAGCTGGCCAGCAGCAATTCAGAAAGTGTCTTGGCGTGGCTCCCCACCTGCCCATCACTAGGGATGCTCAAATGAAGAGAATATACCCTCCCTGTAGGAGTGCTCTTCAGGTGTGGAAGCAGAGATGAGGTAGCGGCAGAGGTGGCTAACCGTGTGCCCCTGCAAAGCAGGGGGGGCTTCAGGAGGCCTCACACTCAGCTCTGAGTTGGGGCAGGGGGTGGCTCTGGTTGAGGGAGCAAAGTTATACTATTCATTCCATGACTCCCCACATCAGAACTTTGCAGCAGCCCCTGGTGGTGTCTTGAGTTGCCCTGCAAAACCTGGGGGGCTCCAACTGGCTCCCTGCTTTTGGTTGAGCAGCAAGGTGGGTCTCACTCTGGGTCAGATGTTCTCCTTGGTTACCTGTATGTGCTGTGTCCTTCCAGGTAGGGGTCTGCTGGCTGGCGCCTGGGAGGGGGGCTTTTCTGGTCTTAGTCTGCATGCTTTTTCTCAGAGTCCTGGCTTAGACCCACACTGGGGTGTGAGGAGGGAACCAGGCAGACCTGCTTCCCAGGAGGCTTTCTGCCAGGTGGAGCACTTTTGGCTCCCCTGATGCAGGCTAGGGTGTGAGGCCTTTCACAGAGTGGGGCAACAGGAAAGTGCTGAACTTGACCTTCTGCCACAATGTCTTTTATTTTTTATTTTATTTATTTATTTATTTATTTGGCTGTGTTGGGTCTTTGTTGCTGTGCGCGGGCTTTCTCTAGTTGCGGTGAGCAGGGGCTAGTGTTCGTTGCGGTGCATGGGCTTCTCATTGTGGTGGCTTCTATTGTGGAGCACAGGCTTTAGGCATGTGGGCTTCAGTAGTTGTGGCACTTGGGCTCAGTAGTTGTGGCTCATGGGCTCTAGAGCGCAGGCTCAGTAGTTGTGGCACACGGGCTTAGTTGCTCCGCGGCATATGGGATCTTCCTAGGCCAGGGCTCGAACCCGTGTCCCCTGCATTGGCAGGCAGATTTTTAACCACTGCGCCACCAGGGAAGTCCCCACAATGTCTTTTAAATGCATGTTTGATCTTGGTTGATTGAGGATGCGTTATATGCCAGGGGCTCTCAGGTGGTCCCTGTGGGTTAGATACTGTTGCTACCTCCATTTTACAGATGGGGGAAATGAAACAGAACTCATGACACCAGGTGGCTGGGATGAGGTTTCAGTCCTAGAAGTCTGGTCTGTCTGCCATCATGCACCCTTGGCTCTCTCCCTTCCAGCTGTCTATGTCCTGCCCTGTCTGTCCTTAACCCCAGCTGTGGACCCCCAGGCCACCTCTGTTCCCCTGATCCACCCAGTGTTTCTCCAGGTGAGGGTGCAGAACTTTTTCCATCTGAATACTCTGATCTGTGGGGTAGAACCAGCCCTCTTCTCAGGTCCCTGCTGTGATCAGGCATCATGAATGACAGTGGTTTGTGTTGTATACTCTGGGACTGTGGTGAGAAAAAAAGGGTGGGGACCTCTTCGAGGGGTGACAAACATGGAGGGGCATTTGGGGGCCACCGACAGCGATACCATCGCAGTGACCTTTCTCCATCTGCATCCCATTCTCAGGGAATGCAGCATCAAGTGTTCTTTCTAAAACCGTGTTTTTCTAGCTTCAGTTACGAAAGGAAATCCTGCCATGGTTTTGGCCACAGCTCCATCCAGGATGACCCCACCATGTACTTGCCTTCACTGAGTGAGCTGAGGCCGCAGTTCTGGAAGAGCTTGTTTTCACCTGTTTGGCCTGATAGGGGACGCTGTCTTCCTTGTGCTTCTGGGAAGCTGGCTGGGAGAGGCCAGTGATGAGCATGAGGTCACACAGCTGAGGAGCAGCAGAGCTGGGGCACAGACCAGGGTGTGTGTGGTGGGCTGGCTCCTAGTTCAGGGTTCTGTCCCCTATGCCACTCGGGACCCCTCCTGCTGGCTGTGCCGAACTGACAAATCCTCAGTGAGCCAGCCAGCGCCTGTGGCCTCTGGAGCGGCACATGGGTTAGTGAACAGGAAGAGGGGAGATATTTCACAAGCAGATGTGGCCAGAGCTCACAGACGGAGCTGGAAAGTGGAGTCTGCCCGGGGCTTGCCAGGCGCCTCCCGAGTTTGGAGCCCCTGCTCAGCCCCAACCCACAGCACTGCCGAGCTTGTCCTGGTGACAGATGGGGCTTTGGGCCTAACACTTGGATTCTTTTTACTTGGAAAGTAGCATAATAGACTTTCCAATCTCACTAGCTAATGATTTGTTCTTTTTTTTTTTTATAAAGAAATATTTTGCTGGGGAATGGTTTCATACTTACAGAAGAGTTGCAGGGAGAAAGTTAGTGCAAAGAGCCCTGCGCATCCTCTGCCCAGACCTCCCTGTTAGCATATTGCCTCATCTGCCTTACCCGCACTCTCCCCGCCCTGAGGGCATGTGTGTACGTGTGCACGTGTGTATATATGCAGGTGCACACGTGGTTGTTTTCTGAACCATTTGAGAGTAAGTGGAAGATGTCGTGACCCTTCCCCCCCATCACTCTGGCCAGTGCTGAGAGTGGAGATGAACAGTGATGCCTCCCTGCCTGCTGCATGCTGTGTGCGGGCGCCGTGTTGCCGTGGCGAAGGGGAAAGGCAGCACTGCAGCCAAAGCTTGCTTGGCCCCAGAGCCTGAGTCAGGGGTAGAGTTTCACTTGGTGGTTCTGGTCTCAGGAGTGAGGGGTGCGTGGCTGCTGCACTTTGGCACGTGTGTGTGCGCCTCTGTGGCTTCTCTGGCCCAGATTGCTGTCATCGCCGCCCTCCCTGTCCCTCTCAGGCCTGACTTCCCCCCACCCGTGAGCAGCAGCACTGACTGGGCTGCCCTGCACCGGTGGGGATCCCATAGCTCACACTGTCCTCTGCCTCCCTGGCACTGGGCACAGGGCGATACCTGGTAGTTGACTCTGAGTGCAGTGTGTCAGTGACAGCGTTTAGGAGCTGGGAGATAGCAGGGGCCCACTAAACGTCTTTTCCTCCAGCTGCTGCTGGGCTGCTCCCTTGTCCCTGTGCTTGGTGTCTGGGTGCTGAGGAGTTGGTGAGCGGCCCCTTCCCCTTCCAGGCTGCGGAGCAGGCCAGTGTGATCCCGAGAGCCCAATCTTGGACCGGTAGTTTGTTTGCCAGTCAGAGTGATGGGTGGGCTTGCAATGTTGTTATTGACCTGGGATGTTTCATGAAAGAAGTCACATCTTGTCCTGCGGCTCCAAGCTTGGCCCTGTTGGCCTCTGCAGGGCAAGTCCAGGGGAGGGTGAATGGCCTGTGGGCCGTGGTCGGAGCGTGGTGACCCGGGGTCCCAGAGTGTTCTGGGCATCCATCTGGGAGAGAGGAAAGCCAAGGTCTGGGGTTGCTTCCCTGGAGCTTCTGCTGGATCCAGGTGAGTCCAGGGTGGTGGTTTGAGAACAAGAAGCCTAGTGCTGCACTGTCCGGGGTCTGGCCCCACTCTGCTGCCCACTGTGTGCCTTCTCGTTGCCTCAGTTTCCTCATCTGTGACATGGACATAATAACAGAGTGTATGTTCTTTGTGGAGATATGAGAATGAAAGTGGATTGATATCAAGTTCTAAAAAGTGTAAAGATGTAAAGCAAATGCTCCACAGAAGCTGTGAGCATTATCCATGAATTGCATTCAGGGAGTGTAGGACCCCCTGAGAGCGTGGACGTGCCAGCACACGAGGACATATTTCTCGGGAGAGCCCCCCGACTTGGAGGCAGGGAGTGCAGTGGCTGTGACCAGTGCCTGATGCTTCGTGAGCGCTGAGTCCAGCTGCCACCGGAGGTGGGGGGTGGCTTGCCCAGAGCCCCCCAAACAGTCACAGCACTTTGGACAGGGCCAGGATTGTTCACGCTGACATGGTTTGCTCTTTGTCACATGCATGCTGGGTCTCCTGGGCCTGGTCTGGCACAGAGTGGGTGCTCAGAAATCAGTTATTGAACAAATGCACAAATGGCTGTTTATATTTTGACATAAAGAGCAACGGCTCCCTTTGCCAGCGGGCCTCGCAGCTGCCCCGGTGGGGGTGGCAAGGACCAGGGACTCGGGGGGGCCTGCTGCAGAGCCAGCTGGCCCGGGCCTCACGCTGTTGGGGGGAGGATCGTTCTGCAGGCGTGAGCTGCCCTGAGAGGTGAGGGCAGGTGAGGCTTCTCATCGCTGTGGGTCCTCGCTGAAGAAGCTCACCAGCCGCCCAGGCAGGGGCTGCGAGGGGCTGGGGGGGGGCAGGCTGCCCCACCGATGGCTGTGCCCTCTGCCCAAGGACGTGGCCCGCCCTTCCCAGGCTGGCGCACTACACTGGCCTCGCTGGAGAGCCGACGGGTGTGGGGGCCGCACACGCTCGCCTCTTGCCTTCTCTCCCTCCTCTCCGCCTGGCGTGGCCGTTGCTCCAGTCACCGGAGCTGGCTCTTGTCCTTCATGCCCCTGCCCCTTCCAGTCCCTTGCTGTAGGCTGGCTTCCGGGCCCCTGGCCGCGAGCTGTCAGTCCAATCAGCTTGTGGTCTGTCTTTCTGTCCTCAGCTGTTGACAGCTCCATGTCGGACAGGCGGGGGCTGAGAGCAGAGCCCTGTGTGGATGCTGTACTACAAGGGCCTCCGGGTCCACCTTGAGTCCCTGCCCTGCTGGGAAGCCTCCTTCCTCCCTGGGGACCCTCCTTTGCAGTTGGTCGCTGCGGGGAGGATTGCCTGGGGTTCCACGAGGCACTGGACAGGGGGCAGGAGCCACCATGAGGGCGTCCTGGAGGGTCGGTCTGGAGATGTAAGGCTCTAGGACCCCCTGTGCACTTGCCACCGTGTCTACTGACGTGGGGGCCTTTTCATGTGTCACTCGTGACTTCCTAGGGTCCCTGGGTCGGTCAGTTACCCACAGAGCTTCATGGTCATATGAGATGGGACGGGAGGCCTGGAAGGGCCTGGAAAGGATGCGGCGGGCTCTGCAGCAGCCGTCTGGGGGTCTGTTGGCCACTTCCGGAAGGGAGACGTTCTTCAGATTCTCTCCTCCACCCCATCCATGAGAAGGATGTGGGTCCAGACCGGTGTGTGTGCTGTGGAAAAGCCCAGCACAGTCTGGAAATATGATGGCGGGTTTTTTTTCAAACTTATAAAAATTCATACATTATTTTATGTAAATGGAATTATACTTTTTTTTTTTTTTTGCGGTATGTGGGCCTCTCACTGTTGTGACCTCTCCCGTTACGGAGCACAGGCTCCAGACGCGCAGGCTCAGCGGCCATGGCTCACGGGCCCAGCCGCTCCGCGGCATGTGGAATCTTCCCGGACCAGGGCACGGACCCGTGTCCCCTGCCTCGGCAGGCGGACTCTCAACCACTGCGCCACCAGGGAAGCCCGGAATTATACTTTTTTTACAAGTTTTTATTTTTACTTTTCCATTTGACAGTGTTTTGGAGGTCTTTGTGGGTAAGTCCATACAGCTTTACTTCATTCTTTTTTTTTTTTTTTTTTTAGACAAGCCTTTCTAAGAACTTTCCTCAGTCTTGTTTTGCCTGCGGGGCCTTCTTCCAGGCGACCTCTTATCACAACTTTTCCTCAACCCGAAGCTGCAATTTAGAGAGCTGCACGGTTGGAGATGGTGGCAGGTGCTGAGGATCTGATCTCGTGGGCTTGTCTCAGCCTAAAACCATCTGCAGCAGCTCCAGGTCGACTCCTGGTTTTTACATGTATTTATGCTATAACTCAAATTCGTGTGCTTATTTACCTAAATGACATAATTTCACCAAGGATAATTTAGACTCAGAGTGACCATTTAGAGGAACTTTGACATGAACAAAATTACTAGAGGAACTTTGACATGAACAAAATTACTCATTTGTGAGGTGCCTTACTGGCAAAAGCGAAACCAAATCCTAAGATCCAATGATCTGCATGTTTTATTGGCATGAAGAAGCCTTAATTCCAAAAAGAATTAAGATTTCAAACTATCTTCCTTCAGAGGAAGGCAGAGGGTTACCTCGTTCTTTTTCCAAAACTTTTTTAACTTTGAAAACATTTCATGCTTCTAGAAAAGTTGCAAAAATAGTACTGTGAACTCCAACTGTATACAGTTCACTTAAATTTACCGATTGTGGCATCTGACTCGTCCCACATCTGCACGCTTTTTGTGTGTGTGTGCGCGCGCACGTCCAGAGATGAAATGTATCTGCACACACAGACATGACCCTTCATTTCTGAGTTCCTTTCCCCTATTTCCTGAGAACAAGCCATTCTCCCAGAAGCACGTTTAGGACTGCTAACACGGGGGTAGTACCATGAGCCATATCCCCACTTTGCCAGTTGTCCCATTCACCACACATTTTTTCCCCCCCAATCCAGGATCCAGCCCGGGATCATCTGCTGCATTTAATCGTCATATGCATTTAATGTTCTGAAATCTGGGACAGTTCCCTAGCTTTCTTTGTCTTTCGTGGTGTGGACTTTTTAAACAGTACAGGCTGGCCATTTTTTGGAATATTCCTCCTTATGGGTTTATCAGATTGTTTCCTCGTGCTCAGATTCAGTTGCCGCCTCTTTGGCAGGAGTGATCCCCCGAGACATTGAGTCCCCTTCAGCGCGTGCATCCTGGGCACAGCTGGCAGCTTCTCCCAGGAATGGCCTTGTTAACTGTGGCCATGTGGTGAGGTGGCTTTGACTGCATTTCTTGACTGGAAAGGCGGCTTTCTTTCCCCCTTTGTGGTCAGCAGGTACTCGTTAGGGAGACAGATCACCTGGCCCAGTGTGGGTTTTTTTTGTGTGTGTGTGTGCGTTTTTTTGGCTGCATTGGGTCTTCGTTGCTGCGTGCGGGCTTTCTCTAGTTGCAGTGAGTGGGGGCTGCTCTTCATTGTGGTGTGCGGGCTTCTCATTGTGGTGGCTTCTCTTGTTGCAGAGCACAGCCTCTAGGCTCATGGGCTCAGTAGTTGTGGCTCACGGGCTTAGTTGCTCCGCGGCATGTGGGATCTTCCCAGACCAGGGCTCGAACCCATGTCCCCTGCATTGGCAGGCTGATTCTTAACCACTGCACCACCAGGGAAGCCCTGGCCCAGTGGTTTTAAGCATCTGTTGATGATTCTTGCCTGAATCAGTTATTGCTGTGATGATTGCTAAATGATGGTTTTCTCTTATTCCTTTTTCATTTAATACTAGTCTACTGTAAAAAAGCTTGTTCTTCCTCTTTAACATCGGTATGGACTCATGGATTCTTCTTATTCAATGCATGATAGTCATTATTGTCATTCATTTTGGTGATTATATTGCAGTTGTTTTGGGCAGTGGGAACCCCTTCAGGCTGGCTCCTATATCCTTCTGACATGCCCCAAGCGCTGTTGAACATTCCTCATTACCAAGCTCATCTTGTATCTTTCCTGCCCCCAGCATTTTTCCACGGAGCACTGGTTCCTTTTAGTGGGAGATGGTATTCTTGGAGAAACCAAGATTTTGGTGCTAGGCGTGTTCATCGCCAAGAGGACCTTGCTGCCGCTAGACCTTTCGGTCCAGCTGGGGCGTGTGTCCCTCTCTGTAGTGTGGGCGTATGGGTGTGTCCGTGTGAGTCTCTGTTTATAAGTTCATACTGTATCTTTAGTTCCGACCCAGCATCCCAGGGTCTTGCTTCCTTTTCCTGGTTCATATTGGTATCGCCCTTTTTCTACAGTAGAACTGGAGCTTCCGACAACATCAGTAGATTTACTATTTTCTTATTCCCACAGTGCACAGAAAACCATTTCAGGAGTGCTATACCTGTTACCACTACCAACAGCAGACTGACTGAGTTAGAGTTTGGGAATTTTTTTTCTTTTCCAGCTCCTTTTTTTTTTTTTTTTTTTTGCGGTATGTGGGCCTCTCACTGTTGTGGCCTCTCCCGTTGCGAGCACAGGCTCCTGACACGCAGGCTCAGCAGCCATGGCTCACAGGCCCAGCCGCTCCGGGGCACAAACTCGTGACCCCTGCATGGGCAGGCAGACTCTCAACCACTGCGCCACCAGGGAAGCCCTCCAGCCCTTTTTTTGTCTTTAGACTGATGGTATGTAGTCAAAGTACTGAGTCCAAAAGCTATTTGGATTAATTCTCTTCTCTTATGTGTGTCTGTTAAACAGTTAGGTTCAAAACTGTATTGATTTGAAACCACATTTATTAAACAAATAATATTGAGAAAAGTATTTACTATAATCTCATTATTATACCAAGCTTCTATTTCATCACACTAATTGGTAAGGAAACATTTCTTTTTCCAGTGGGTTGTAGTATTTTCCTGGGTAAATTCAAGTATCATTTTAGGAGTAGATATTTATAGTTTTAACATGTCAACTCTCATTAGTATATATTGCTGTTTGCTTAAAATATTTTTTCCAGTTTTGCTTTTATGGTATGAAGAGAATTATGTATGTTGAGTAGACAACCAGTCAGCAGCAGTGGAGAGAAAGGCCAAGTAAAATTTATTACAATTAAATTATTTAGATTTTAGCATTAATAAATGCTATTAATGAATGTTTTTTATTTTGTTACCTTAAAATCTTCTGATGGAGTATATTAGAAATTACTTTGTGGGACTTTCCTGGTGGTCCAGTGGTTAAGAATCCGCCTTGCAATGCAGCGGATGCCGGTTCAGTCCCTGGTCGGGGAACTAAGATTCCATATGCCGTGGGGCAACTAAGCCTGTGCGCCACAGCTAGAGAGAAGCCCACGCACCGCCTGCGCACCGAAATGAAGAGCCTGCGTACGGCAGCGAAAGATCCTGCGTGCCGCAGCTAAAACCCAATGCAGCCAAAAATAAATAAATATTTTTTTTAAAGAGAAGAAATTCCTTTGTAATACTAACTGCAATGTGGTGTCCTGGATTGGATCCTGGAATGGAAAAAGGACATTAGTGGAACAAGTCTTTTGCCTGTCTTTGAATTGGGTTGTTTTTAGGCTGTTGAGTTTTAGGAGTTTTCTATATATTCTGGTTACTAACCCCTAATCAGATGCATGATTTGCAAATGTTTTCTCTTATTCTGTAGGTTGCATTTTTAGTTTGTTGTTATTTTAAGTTTGATGTAGTCCCCTTTGTCTACTTTTGCCTTTGTTGCCCGTGTTTTTGGTGTCATATCCAAGAAACCATTGCTAAATCCAATGTCATGAAGCTTTTCTCCTATGTTTTCTTCTAGGAGTTTTATAGTTTCAGGTCTTATATTTAAGTCTTTAATCATTTTGAGTTAATTTTTGTATATGGTATAAGGTAAGGGTACAGCTGCATTCTTTTGCACGTAGATGTCCACTTTTCTCAGCACTATTTGTTGAAGAGACTATCCTTTCCACATTGTGTAACCTTGCTACTCTCTCAAAGATTATTTTACCGTATATGTGAGGATTTGTTTCAGGGCTGTCTATTCTGTTCCATTGGCCTATCTGTCATTGTTTATGCCACTCACTGTTTTGTTTACTGTAGTTTTGTAATTTACTATGTTTTGAAATCAGGAAGTGTGAGGCCTCCAGCTTCGTTTTTATTTCTTAAGATTGTTTTGGCTGTTCAGGGTCCTTTGAGTTTTCACATTAATTTTGGGATGAATTTTTCTCTTTTGGCAAAAAAAAAAATCATTGGCATTTTGATAAGGATTGTATTGAATCTGTAGATTGGGTAGTATTGACCTCTTTTTTTTAGAAATTTATTTATTTTCTTTATTTTTGGCTTTGTTGGGTCTTCATTGCTGCACGCAGCCTTTCTCTGGTTGCGGCGCGTGGGCTTCTCATTGCAGTGGCTTCTCTTGTTGCGGAGCATGGGCTCTAGGCGAGCAGGCTTCAGTAGTTGTGGCTCATGGGCTCTAGAGTGCAGGCTCAGTAGTTGTGGCACACAGGCTTAGTTGCCCTGCGGCATGTGGGATCTTCCCGGACCAGGGATCAAACCTGTGTCCCCTGAATTGGCAGGCGGATTCTTAACCACTGCACCACCAGGGAAGTCCCAGTATTGACCTCTTAAGTCTTCCAGTCCATGAATATTGGATGTCTTTCTGTTTATTTCTATCTTTTTTATTTTTTTGTGCACCATGTAGCATGTGGAATCTTACTTCCCCAACTGGGGATTGAACCCATGCCCCCTGTAGTGGAAGCATGGAGTCTTAACCACTGGACCACCAGGGAAGTCCATATTTGTGTCTTCTTTATTATATATTTTTAAATAAATTTATTTATTTTATTTATTTATTTTGGCTGCATTGGGTCTTCACTGCTACATGTGGGCTTTCTCTAGTTGCATCGAGCGGGGGCTACTCTTTGTTGCGGTGCGCGGGTCTCTCATTGCAGTGGCTTCTCTTGTTGCAGAGCATGGGCTCTAGGTGCGCAGGCTTCAGTAGTTGTAGCACGTGAGCTCAGTAGTTGTGGCTCGTGGGCTCTAGAGCGCAGGCTCAGTAGTTGTGGCGCACGGGCTTAGTTGCTCTGCAGCGTGTGGGATCTTCCCGGACCATGGCTCGAACCTGTGTCCCCCGCATTGGCAAGCGGATTCTTAACCACTGCGCCACCAGAGAAGCCCCTTGTGTCTTTTTTAATTTCAGCAATCTTTTGTAGCTTGTTTACTAGTGTACTAGTCGTTCACCTCTTTGGTTAAGTTTATTGCTGATTTTTTTTTTTGATGCTATTGTAAATGGAGTTGTTTTCTTAATTTTCTTTTCAGGTTGTTCATTGTTAGTGTATAGAAGCACAACTAATTTTTGTGTGTTGCAACTTTGCTGTGCAACTTTGCTGAATTTTTTATTTTGTGTGCAACTTTGCTGAATTTGTTTATTAGTTCTAACAGTGTGTGTGTGTCTGTGTGTGTCTGTGTGTGTGTGTGATCTTTAGACATGACCTACAAGATCACGTCAGCTGTGAAGAGAGATAATATTACTTCTTCCTTTCCAATTTGGATGCCTTTTATTTTTTTTTCTTGCCTAATTGCACTAGCTAAGGCTTCTAATACTCTATCAAATAAAACAAGATTTAACTTGATAAGAAACTGCCAAATGTCTTTTCAGAGTGCTTGTGCTATTTTTTTAAAATTTATTTTAATTTATTTTTGGCTGTGTTGGGTCTTCGTTGCTGCACGTGGGCTTTCTCTATTTGCGGCGAGTGGGGGCTACTCTTGGTTGCGGTGCGTGGGCTTCTCATTGCAGTGGCTTCTCTTGTCACGGAGCACGAGCTCTAGGTGTGCGGGCTTCAGTAGTTGTGGCACGCAGGCTCAGTAGTTGTGGCACGCAGGCTCAGTAGTTGTGGCTTGTGGGCTCTAGAGTGCAAGCTCAGTAGTTGGGGCGCACGGGCTTAGTTGCTCCGTGGCATGTGGGATCTTCCTGGACCAGGGCTCGAACCTGTGTCCCCTGCATTGGCAGGCGGATTCTTTCTTGCTTTATCTTTCATTCTTCCTTCCTTCCTCTTCCTCTCTTCCTCTCTTCCTCTCTCCCTCCCTCCCTCCCTCCCTCTCCCTTTCTTTCTTTTATCATCTTTATTGGAGTATAATTGCTTTGCAATGTTGTGTTAGTTTTTGCTGTATAACAGTGAATCAGCTATATGTATACATATATCCCCGTATCCCCTCCCTCTTGCGTCTCCCTCCCACACTCCCTATCGCACCCCTCTAGGTGGACACAAAGCACCGAGCTGTGTTATGTAGCTGCTTCCCACTAGCTATCTCTTACCCTTCCCCCTCCCCATGTCCTCAAGTCCAATCTCGACGTATGCGTCTTTATTCCTGTCCTGCCCCTAGGTTCATCAGTACCCTTTTTTTTTTTTTTTTTTTTAGATTCCATATATGTGTGTTAGCGTACGGTATTTGTTTTTCTCTTTCTGACTTACTTCACTCTGTATGACAGACTCTAGGTCCATCCAGCTCATTACAAATAACTCAATTTCGTTTCTTCTTATGTCTGAGTAATATCCCATTGTATACATGTGCCATATTTTTTTATCTATTCATCTGTCGATGGACACCTGGGTTCCTTCCATGTCCTAGCTATTGTAAATAGTGCTGCAGTGAACACTGTGGTGCGTGACTCTTTTTGAATTATGGTTTTCTCAGCGTGTATGCCCAGTAGTGGGATTGCTGGATCATATGGTAGTTCTGTTTTTAGTTTTTTAAGGAACCTCCATACTGTTCGCCATAGTGGCTGTATCAATTTACATTCCCACCAACAGTTGGCAGGCGGATTCTTAACCACTGTCACCAGGGAAGTCCCATCAGGTGGTTCTTTTTTTTTTTTTTTCTTTTTGCGGTACGCGGGCCTTTCACTGTTGTGGCCTCTCCCGTTGTGGAGCACAGGCTCCGGACATGCAGGCTTAGTGGCCATGGATCATGGGCCCAGCCGCTCCGTGACATGTGGGATCTTCCCGGGCTGGGGCACGAACCCGTGTCCCCTGCATTGGCAGGTGGACCCTCAACCACTGTGCCGCCAGGGAAGCCCAGGTGGTTCTTTTTAATTGCATTTCCCTGTGAGTAATGATGTTGAGAAGTTTTTCATGTCTTTTTTTTTTTTTTTTTTAATTTGGCCATGCCACGGCATGCGGGATCTTAGTTTCCCAGCCAAGAATTGTACCCATGCTCCCTGCAGTGGAAGCAGAGTCTTAACCCCTGGACCACCTGGGAAGTCCTTTTTCATGTCCTTTTTAACCATTCATTTATCTTCTTTGGAGAAGTATTTCTTCAAATATTTTGCTCACTGGTATGAGGTTTTTTGCCTTTTCTTTATTTATTGTTGAGTTGTACAAGTTCTTTTTGTATTCCAGATATACAGAAGTTCTTAGATGTGTTGCAGATATTTTCTGTCAGTGACTTACCCATTCATTTGCTTAACTGTACTTTTAAAAACATCTGTTTATTTGTTTAGTACACTAAAATTCACTCTTCCTGTATATCATTCTTTGAGCTTTGACAAATGTAACCAGCACCACACTCAGGATGCGGAACACACTTCTGTCCCCCCATAGTTCCCTTGTGCACCTTGTGGTCAGTGCCTCCTCTGCCTTGAGGTCCCACCTGGCAACCACTTGTCTTCTGGTAAAGTCCAGTTTATAATAATTTTTCTTCTTGGTGATGAATGTAAGCACTCTTTGCCTAACGCAGGTTCACAAAGATTTTCTTATATTTTCTCCTGGAAGTTTTATAGTGTTAGGTTTTATATTTAAGTCCTTGATCTGTTTTGGGTTAATATTAAGGTATGGGTTGAGTTTTGTTTTTCTGGGGTTTTTGTTTTTGTTGTTGTTTTGTTTTTTTGAGTGGTAGAACACTGGGATTTTTTATTTTTTGAAGTATAGTTGATTTACACTGTTGTGTTAGTTTCAGGTGTACTGCAAAGTGATTCAGATATGTATATGTATTTATAGTTACATATATGTTTATACATATATTTATATTATATATTCTTTTTCAGATTCTTTTCCATTGTAGGTTATTACAAGATACTGAATATAGTTTCCTATGCTATATATAGGTCCTTGTTGTTTACCTAGTTTATATATAGTAGTGTGTATCTGTTAATCCCAAACTCCTAATTTATCCCTCCCGCCCCCCACCCCTTTCCCCTTTGGTAACCATAATTTTGTTTTGTATGTCTGTGAGTTGAGCTTCATTTTTTGATATGTGGATTTCCAACTGTTTCGCTACCACTTACTGAGATATTATTCTTTCTCCATTGAATTGTCTTTGTACCTTTGTCAAAAATCAATTGGCCACATTAGTGTGGGTTTATTTCTGGGCTCTGTGTTCTGTTCCATTGAACTAGGTATCTTTACTGAGCTTTTGATCAAAGAAATTGTGAATTTTGAAGAAGTCCAATTTATCAGTTTTTTCTTTTATGGTAATCTTTGCCCACTCCATGGTTGGGAAGATCTGCCTCCTTACTAGGCTTTGAGCTCTGTGAGGGCAGAGACCTTGTACCTCTTCTGTTCTCGCTTGCATCCAGCACAGTACCTGGCCCCCAGGAGGCACAAGGCTCTGTTGTTTGAAGGAGCTAATGGGTTTGTCTTAAGGATTTAAATGTAAAAATGTATTCGAGGCACTTTATACACTGCTTGGCACATGCAAAATGAACTTTCAAGAATCTGATTTTGCTATAGCTGTTGTTTCTCTTGAGATGTACTGGCTATACTATACCATGGCTGTCATCAGAATATGTTTTGAGTGTTGTATGAAATTGCTGATATATGTTACATAAGATGTGAGATAGCTCTCACTCCAGTTCTGCAAACCAGCAAGGCTTTCATCAGATTTCATGGTGAGATCAAAATGTTAACAGCCAAGTAAAAACTAAGAGTTCAGCACCATCAAACCAGCTTTACAAAAAATGTTAAAGGGACTTCTCTAGTGGAAAATAAAAGACCACAACTAGAAATATGAAAATAATGAAAGGAAAAATCTAATTGGTAAAAAGAAATAACACAGTAAAAGTAGTAAATCAACCACGTATGAAGCCAGTAGGAAGGTTAAAAGACAAAAGTAGTAAAATCACCTATATCCATCATAAGTAAAGGGATACACAAAACAAAAAGATATAAAATATGATGTCAAACCAGTAAACTTTGTGCAGGGGTGGGCAGTAAAAATGCAGGTTAGAATGCATTTGAACTCGAGATCAGCAATTTACAATAATCATATCTATCTATGTATGTATCTATCTAACTATATCTATAAACCTCGTGATAACCACAAACCAAAAACCTGTAATAAATACACACACACAAAAAGAGAAAAGAATCCAAATATAACATGAAAGATTCATCAAATCACAAGGGAATAGAGCAAAAGAAGAAGAAAGGAACAAAAAAGAACTACAAAACAACTCAAAGACAGTCAACAAAATGGCAATTAAGCAGGTGCATATGAATAATTACTTTAAATGTAAATGGACTAAATGCTCCAATCAAAAGACAGAGAGTAGCTGAGTGGATGCACAAAATAAGACCCATATATATGCTGCCTAAAGGTAACTCACCTCACATGTAAAGCCACACAGACTGAAAGTGAGGGGATAGAAGAAGGTATTTCATGCAAATGGAAATGAAAAGAAAACTGAGGTAGCAATACTTACATCAGACAAAATACACTTTAAAACAAAGATTGGAAGAAGTGACAGACCAGGATATTACATAATAAGGGATCAATCCAAGAATAAAATATAACAGTTGTAAATATACATGCACCCAGGGACTTCCCTGGTGGTCCAGCGGTTAACACTTCGCCTTCCAATGCAGGGGATGCGGGTTCGGTCCCTGGTCAGGGAGGTAAGATCCCACATGCCTCAGGGCCAAAAAACCAAAACATAAAACAGAAGCAATATTGTAAGAAATTCGATAAAGACTTTAAAAATTCAGTCCACATTAAAAAAAAAAGTCTTAAACAATATATATATGTACATAGGAGCAACCTAAGTACATAAAACAACATAAAGGGTGACATTGATAGTAACACAATAATAGTAGGGAATTTTAACATCCCATTTTCATCAATGGAAAGATCATCCAGAAGGAAAATCAGTAAGGAAACACTGGTCTTAAACAACATTAAACAACACATTAGACAGATGGACTTAATAGACCTATATAGAACATTCCACCTGAAAGCAGCAGAATACACATTCTTTTCAAGTGCACATGGAACATTCTCTAGCATAGACCATATGCCAGGCCACAAGACAAGTCTCAGTAAATTTAAGAAGACTGAAATCATATCAAGCATCTTTTTCTACCACAAAACTATGAGACTAGAAATCAACTACAAGAAAAAATACCAAAAACACAAACATGTGGAGGCTAAACAATATACTGCTAAACAACCAATGGATCATTGAAGAAATAAAAGTGTTAAATTCCTGGAGATAAATGAAAACAAAAACACAGTGATCCAGGGACTTCCCTGGTGGTCCAATGGTTAAGAATCCACCTTCCAATGCAGGGGACGTGGGTTCGATCCCTGGCTGGGGAACTAAGATCCCACATGCCGTGGGGCAACTAAGCCTGTGCACTGCAACTAGAGAGCCTGTGTGCTGCAACTACAGAGCCCATGCGATCTGGAGCTCGCACGCCACAACTGGAGAGAAGCCCACACACTGCAGCAAAAGATCCTGCGTGCTGCAACTAAGACCTGATGCAGCCAAAAATAAATAAATAATTAAAAAATAACACAATGATCCAAAATCTATAGGATACAGCAAAAGCAGTTCTGAACGTTTATAATGATATAAGCTACCTCAGGAAATAAGAAAATCTCAAACAATGTAAAGAAACTAGAAAAAGAACAAAACCCAAGGTTAGTAGAAAGAAAGAAAGATCAGAGCATAAATAAATAAAATATAGAGACTAAAAAACAATAGAAAATATCAATGAAACTAAGAGCTGGGTTTTTGAAAAGCTAAACAAAATTGATAAACCTTTAGCCAGACTCATCAGTAAGAAAGAGAGAGGGCCCAAATAAAATCTGAAATGAAAAAGGAGACATTACAATTGATACCACAGAAATACAAAGGATCATAAAAGACTACTATGAATAATTATATGCTAATAAAATGGACAACCTAGAAGAAATGGACAAATTCCTAGAAATGTAAAACCTCCCAAGACTGAACCTGGAAGAAATAGAAAATATGAACAGACCAATTACCAGTAATGAAATTGAATCAGTAAGTTAAAAAAAAAACTCCCAACAAACAAAAGTCCAGGACCAGATGGCTTCACAGGTGAATTCTACCAGCCATTTAGAGAAGAGTTAATATCTTTCCTTCACAAACTATTCAAAAAAATTACAGAGAGGAACACTTCTGAACTCATTCTGTGAGGCCAGCATCACCCTGATACCAAAACCAGACAAAGATATCACAAAAAAAGAAAATTACATTCCAATATCATTGATGAACATAGATGCCAAAATCCTCAACAAAATATTAGCAAACCGAATTCAACAATATATTAAAATCCCGGACTTCCCTGGTGGCACAGTGGTTAAGAATCCACCTGCCCAGTGCAGGGGACACAGATTTGATCCCTGGTCTGGGAAGCAACTAAGCCCATGTGCCACAACTCCTGAGCCTGCGCTCTAGAGCCCGTGAGCCACAACTACTGAAGCCCACATGCCCTAGAGCCCGCGTGCCACAACTACTGAGCCCACATGCTGCAACTGCTGAAGCCTGCGTGCCTAGAGCCTGTGCTCTGCAACAAAGAGTAGCCCCCGCTTGCCACAACTAGAGAAAACCTGTGCGCAGCAATGAAGACCCAACACAGCCAAAAATTTAAAAAATTAAATTTAAAAAAATAAACAAAAAAAACAATACATTAAAATCCCCACGATCAAGTAGGATTTCTCCCAGTGATGCAAGGATGGTTCACTATCCACAAATCAATCAATGTGATGTACCACATTAACAAATTAAAGAATAAAAATGTCATCTCAATAGATGTGGAAAAACTTTTGACAAAATTCAGCATCCGTTTGTAATTTTTAAAAACTCTCAACAAAGTAGGTATAGAATAGACATACCTGAACATAATAAAGGCCATATATGCCAAGTCCACAGCTAACATCATTCTCAACAGTGAAAAGCTGAAAGCATTTCCTATGAGATCAGGAACAAGACAGGATGCCCACTCTTGCCACTATTTATTCAGCAGAGTAATGGAAGTCCTAGGTACAGCAATCAGACAAGACAAAGAAATTTAAAAAAAAAAAAAAAAAGGAATAGGGACTTCCCTGGCGGTCTAGTGGTTAAGACTCTGTGCTCCCAACGCAGGGGGCCCGGGTTCCATCCCTGGTCAGGGAACTTAGATCCCGCATGCCGCACGACATGGCCAAAAAAGAAGAAGAAGGAAAAAGAAGAAATAAAAGGAATCCAAATTGGAAAGGAAGAAGTAAAACTGTCACTGTTTGCAGATGACATGATACTACACATAGAAAATTCTAAGGACGCCACCAAAAAACTGCTGGAGCTCATCAATGAATTTTGTAAAGTTGCAGGATACAAAATTAATATACAGAAATCTGTGGCATTTTTATACACTAACACTGAACTGTCAGAGAAATTAAGAAAACAGTCCCATTTACAGTCACATAAAAAAGAATAAACATTTAAAAATGGGCAGAGATGTGAATAGATGTTTTTCCAAAGAAAACATACAGATGGCCAACAGGCATATGAAAAGATGCTCAGCACCACTAATCGTCAGTGAAATGCAATTCAAAACCACAATGAGATATCACCTCACAGCTGTCGGAATGGCTGTTATCAAAAAGACAACAAGTGTTGGCAAAGATGTGCAGAAAAGGGAACCTCCGTGCACTGTTGGTGGGAATGTAAATTGGTGCAGCCACTATGGAAAACAGTATGGAGAGTCCTCAAAAAGTTAAAAATAAAACCACCATATACAGTGCAGCAGTTCCACTCCTTGGTATTTATCCAAAGAAAATGAAAATACTAAGTAAAAGAGATATATGCACGCCTATGTTTATTGCAGCATTGTATACAATAGCCAGGATATGAAAGCAACCTAAGTGTGCCCATCAGTTGATGAGTAGATAAAGAAGATGTGGTATATATATACAGTGGGATATTACTCAGTCATAAAAAGGTAAAATCTTGCCATTTGTATCAACGTGGATGTACCTAGAGGGTCTTATGCTAATTGAAATAAGTCAGAGAAAGACAAATACTGTATGATTTCACTTATATGTTGAATCTAAAAAAAAACAAAACAGGGACTTCCTTGGTGGTCCAGCGGTTAAGACCCTGCCCTCCCAATGCAAGGAGTCCAGGTTCAATCCCTGGTCAGAGAACTAGATCCCGCATGCTGCAACTAAAGATCCCGCATGCCACAACCAAAGATCCTGCATGCTGCAACTAAAGATCCTGCATGCCGCAACATAGGTGCCACGTGCTGCAACTAAGACCCAGCGCAGCCAAATAAATAAATAAGTAAATGAATAAATAAAAATTTAAAAAGAGACAAAACAAACAAGTGTAACAAAACAGAAATAGAGTTATAGATACAGAGAAGAAGCAGGTGGTTGCAGAGGGGAGGGGTGGGGGAAGGAAAGAAATAGGTGAGGGAGATTAAGAGGTACAAACTTACAGTTGCAATGTAATTGGTTCACAGGTATGAAATATACAACATAGGGAATATGGTCAATAATATTATAATAACTTTGCATGGTGACAGATGGTAGCTGGAGTTGTGATCATTTGAAGTGTATAGAAATATAGAATCACTGTGTTATATAACGGAAACTAACATAGCGTTGTAGGTCAGTCATACTTCAAAAAATAAACTCAGAGAAAAGAGATCAGATTTGTGGTTACCAGAGGCGGGGGTTGGGGAAGGAGGGGGAATTGGATGAAGGCAGTTGAAAGGTAAAAACTTCCAGTTGTAAGATAAATAAGTGCTCAGGATGTGATGTACAACATGATAAATAGAATTAAGACTGCTGCGTGTTATATAGGAAAGTCGTTAAGAGAATAAACCCTAACAGTTCTCATCACAAGGAAAAGAATGTCTCTGCTTCTTTAATTTTGTATCTATGTGAGATGATTGATATTCACTAAACTTAACTGTGATAATCATTTCACGATGTCTGTAAGTCAGATCATTACGGTGCACTCCTTAAACTTATACAGTGCTGTTTGTCATTATATCTCAATAAAACCGGAAGAAAAAAATAAAAGTAAAAAATGTGTGGCATGAGTGTTGGATGAAGCTGCTAGTGGATGTTCCGTCAGAGGCGGATGCTGTTACTCCAGTTCTGCCCACCCCTTTGCCCTGGTCTCCCTCCCAAGTATACCCCTCCCTCCCTCCCCTGCACCCAGCCCTCGTAAAGTGTAGACTTGTTGCTGGTTGCTGTTCGTTCCTTGAGGTGCTGTTGGTTCAGTAGAAATGCGTGGCGATCCTGCCTCTCCTCTCTGGTCCCGTCCTTTTCCTGGGGTCTCCCCTCCTCTTCTAGGCTCACTCACTTGCAGCTAGGCCTTCTTTCCCGAGCATCCACTGAGGAGACTCATAGGGAAGGGCAGGCAGAGCAGACCAGCCAGTGTCTTGGTTGGGCCGTGTCCGAGGAGAGAAGGTTGCAGGCGATGGTCACTTCACCTCCTGGATGTAGAACGTGCTTGTTATTTATGAGAAATCAACACTGAACTTCGGCCTTGTCACTTTATGCTGGGGAGGGCAATGTCCAGCCTTGTGACTCCTCAGCTGATGGGCGGGAGTGGCTGCCGCTCCCCTGGGGCAGGCAGGTGCCGGGAAGCAGGGGGCGTCTTCTCTCCCTCAGGTGGGCTGAGTGAGGGGGAGCCTGGCCCTGGCTCAGTGAAGGGTTTGAAGGTCACAGTGACTGGGGAGCCCCTGGTGGTAGGGAGGCACATCAAAGCATCAGTGGACGTATTTTGAAACCACCACAGGAGGCTTTTCATGTTCACAGTGCTTTGGTGCACCCCTGACTCTGTGGGTCCCATTGGCAGACAGGCAGCCCTGGTCCCCTGGGGCTTTGTGGGGCTGACCTCTATGGAGGCGCTGCATTTCATGAGTCCTCTGACTTCTGTCTTAACAGAGAGAATATGGGTCAGAATCAGAAAATTTGGACCCAACCCTCTGAAGGACAATGGGTTAGTCACGCCCCACATCAGAGTGCAGAGCATCCTGGCGGGGCGGCTGTGATTCCTGCCTGGATTCCGCTTAGCTGTGCTGGCTTTGGGGCTGGGGATCTGGGTCCTATCCTGCTGTGCCAGCCCGACAGGGGACAGGTCAGGTGGGTCAGCCCTTCTGCTGAGGGAGCCAGGCGGCCGAGGCTGGGATAGCATAAGCAGCGGGGTGTCTGGCCTGCCTTTAAACCCCACTGGTAACACTTCAGTCTATAGTTTGCCCTGAGTCACACGCCTCCGGCTCGCTCTAGAACTCTGGGTCCTTGGGCTTGAGGGTCACAGGCAGCTGGTCTCTGAGCGCCTTGCGGCTTGAAGATCAGATGCCAGTGTCCCTCCTGCTGTGACCCTGGCGTCTGCCTGAGCCTAGGGATGCCCAGGCCTCCTGTCCACGGGGCCTTGACGGGGCACCGCACCGTTCAGAGCCCTGGGCCTGACCCCTTTCCCCGGGCAGGTCCCTCCAAGAGCATGTTCCTCCTCAGAGGGCCCCGGAGTCATTCCAGGGGATCGAGGACACACATGAAGCTGCGCAGCTGGCCACCTCCTTGGGGCCTCGTGTCCACCACCCGCAGGAGGGGATGGAGCCAAGCAAGGTGGAGTAGGGGTCTTGGCTGACAAGGGGCTTCACTGCAGTCCGGGAGCTGAGGCCTGTGGTTTGTCTCGGGACAGGTCCCTGGGGCCTCTTTCAAAGCTCATCTCCCTGTATATCATGCCAGGAACCTGCTGGAGCCGTGAAGTGATAGCGACTGGGAACCACTGGGAACGGGCCAGGGGTGCTATAGGGGGAGCCATGGGAATAGCTGAGTCAGGGTTCCCAAGAACATGGGAGGAGGGGGTGCCGGAGGAAGGCTGGAGGTGGCCCTTTGCCTCCTGAAAGGGCAAGTGGCACTTGGAACCCGTCGGGAAGGTGGGAGTTGCTGATGTAATCACAGCTGGTTCTAGAACGGCTTCCCAGGCCCTGCTGCCATGGGTGTTCTGGGGCTACTCCTCCGTGGCTCCTCACAGCGTGACCGTGAAGCCACTTGGTCCCTTTGGTTCATGTGTCCCGCTGGGCCCAGCCACACAGGGCTCCCTCCAGGGCACATGCCCCACCTTCCCTGATCGTGGCAGCCCAGGGCCTTCCCTGTTGTCACTGGGGGTTCAGGCCCCTTATTCTCAGCCTCTGATCTCGGGACTCAGGTGAGCCCTCTGCAGGGGGTCCGCCTTGCAGGGTGACCCGCGGATCTGCATCTGACTTCTCTGCGTTGTCAGCACTTGTTAGCAGGGACCGGCAGCCCTCATGCCCAGGCGCCATGCCTTCTAGCCCTGCGCAGCGCTGCCCAGCACCCACTGGGCCCCACCCTGAGCTCTTTCTGGGGAAGCATGTGTGAACCATGTTGGGGAGGCCGGGTAGCCTAGGGCTAGGCCTGCGGATCACTAGGAGCCTGGGCCGTGGTGGCTGGGGAGAGGGGGCCCAACCCGCTCCTGCACTTCTGGGCTGAGTTTTGATTTCCCAAGTGATGGGCTTCTGCTGTATGCCATCTTCCTCCCTTTCTCTTTTTTAATAAGTTTATGTATTTGTTTTTGGCTGCGTTGGGTCTTCGTGGCTGTGCGCAGGCTTTTTCTAGTTGCGGCAAGCGGGGGCTACTCTTCATTGTGGTGTGCAGGCTTCTCATCGCGGTGGCTTCTCTTGTTGCGGAGCACGGGCTCTAGGCGCTTGGGCTTCAGTAGTTGTGGCACTTGGGTTCTAGAGCACAGGCTCAGTAGTTGTAGTTCAAAGGCTTAGTCCGCGGCATGTGGGATCTTCCCGGACCAGGGCTCGAACCCGTGTCCCCTGAATTGGCAGATGGATTCTTTTTTTTTTTTTTTTTTTTTTTGTGCAGTACGCGGGCCTCTCACTGTTGTGGCCTCTCCCATTGCGGAGCACAGGCTCCGGACGCACAGGCTCAGCGGCCATGGCTCATGGGCCCAGCCACTCCACGGCATGTGGAATCTTCCCGGACCGGGGCACGAACCCATGTCCCCTGCATCGGCAGGCAGACTCTCAACCACTGCGCCACCAGGGAAGCCCGGCAGGTGGATTCTTAACCACTGGTGCCACCAGGGAAGTCCCCTTCTATTTCTTTCTTTTTTTTTTTTTTTGGCCGTGCCATATGGCATGTGAGATCTTAGTTCCCTGACCAGAGATTGAACCCGGTCCCGGGCAGTGAAAGCACAGAGTCCTAACTACTGGTGTGCCATGTAAGTCCCTTCCTCTATTTCTTTGTGGGTAAATGGTGAGAGGAAATCAGTTCCAGACAATTTAGGCCATGTACTAAATTTCACACAGAAACCTGAGACAGCTCACTTTACATAATTTAAAATGAGGCCGAGACTTGCTGACGAAGAAGAAATGGAATCTAGAGAAAGAATCTGTACTGCAGAGACATGACATTTCTACGGGGCACGAGTCCTCCAGGCCCCAGACATCGCGTGGTTAAAGCAGTAGCTCTGGGCTTCTCTGGTGGCGCAGTGGTTGAGAATCCGCCTGCCAATGCGAAGGACACGGATTCAGGCCCTGGTCCGGGAAGATCCCACATGCCGCAGAGCAACTAAGCCTGTGAGCCACAACTACTGAGCCCACACTCTAGAGCCTGTGAGCCGCAACTACTGAGCCCATGCTCCTAGGGCCCATGCTTCACAAGAGAAGCCACCGCAGTGAGAAGCCTGTGCACACAACGAAGGGTAGTCCCCACTCGCCGCAGCTAGAGGAAAAGCCCGTGCATAGCAATGGAGACCCAACGCAGCCAAAGATTAAAATAAATAAATAAATAATTTTTTTTTAAAAAGAAAGCAGCAGCTCTCACCGTGTGGCTGGGGTTTCTAGGACTCCAAGAGGTCGGATGATTTTCATGACAGCACCAAGGGGTCGTCTGCCTCTCTCTCCCTCTCTGACAGGTGCAGAGTGCTATTTCCGGAGGCTACCTGATGTGATGGCCAGTGGGATATGTGCTTGGGATTCTCTC
Organism: Delphinapterus leucas; assembly: GCF_059928025.1. NCBI lineage: Eukaryota > Metazoa > Chordata > Mammalia > Artiodactyla > Monodontidae > Delphinapterus > Delphinapterus leucas. Next base: position 26,638,344 of record NC_143142.1, on the reverse strand, counting down.
TCTTTTCATTCATTCATTTATTTATTTATTCTATCTCTCCTTTCTTCTTTTTTTTTTTTTGCGGTACGCGGGCCTCTCACTGTTGTGGCCTCTCCCGTTGCGGAGCACAGGCTCCGGACGCGCAGGCTCAGCGGCCATGGCTCACGGGCCCAGCCGCTCTGCGGCATGTGGGATCTTCCCGGACCGGGGCACCCGCGTCCCCTGCATCGGCAGGCAGACTCTCAACCACTGCGCCACCAGGGAAGCCCTCTCCTTTCTTTTAAAGGGTTTTTAAAAATTGTGGTAAAATTCACATGACATCAGGTTTACCACTTTAACCATCTTAAGTGTACAGGTCAGTGTGAGTACATTGGCAGTAGTGTGCAGCCGTCACTGCCATTCATCTCCAGAACTTTTTCATCTTCCCAAACTGAAACTCTGTCCCCATCAGACAAAAGCTCCCATCCCCAGCCCCCGGCCCCTGGCAACCTCTTCCACTTTATGTCTCTGTGGATTTGACTGCTCCAGGGACTTCATGTACGTGGAGTCGTACAGTACTTGTCCTCCTGTGTCTGGCTTGTTTCACTGAGTATAATGTCCTCAAGATTCATCCACATTTTAGCATGTGTCAGAATTTGCTTCCTTTTTATGACCCAGTAATATTCCCTTGTATGGACAGGCCACAGCTTGTTTATCCATCATCTGTTGCTGGACACCTGGGTTGTTCCTCCTCTTGGCTCTGGTGAGTCATGCTGCTGTGAGCATCAGAGGACAGGTGTCTGTGAGTCCTGGCATTCAGTTCTCTTGGACACATACCTAGGAGTGGGATTGCTAGCTCCTATAGTAACTCTGTGTTTAAGCTTTTTTTTTTTCTTCTTATATTGGAGTATAGGTGATTTACAATGTAGTGTTAGTTTCAGGTGTACAGCAAAGTGATTCAGTTATACATATATCCATTCTTTTTTCAGATTCTTTTCACATATAGGTTATTACAGAGTATTGAGTAGAGTTCCTTGTGCTATACAGGAGGTCCTGGTAGTGTGTATATGTTAATCCAGCCTCTTAATTTATCCCTCCCCTTGACCTTTCCCCTTTGGTAACCATAAGTTTGTTTTCTAAGTCTGTGAGTCTGTTTCTGTTTTCTAAATAAGTTCATTTGTATCATTTTTAGATTCCACATGTAAGTGGTATCGTATGGTATTTGTTTTTATTTGTCTGACTTACTTCACTTAGTGTGATAATCTCTAGATCCATCCATGTTGCTGCAAAGGGCATTATTTCATTCTTTTTTATGGCTGAGTAATATTCCATTGTATATATGTACCACATCTTTATCCATTCATCTGTTGATGGACATTTAGGTTGCTTCCATGTCCTGGCTATTGTAAATAGTGCTGCAGTGAACATTGGGGTGTATGTATCATTTCAAAGTATGGTTTCCTCCAGATATATGCCCAGGATTGGGATTGCCGGATCATATGGTAGCTCTATTTTTAGTTTTTGAGGAACCTCCGTACTGTTCTCCATAGTGACTGCACCAGTTTACCTCCCACCAATAGTGTGGGAGGGGTCCTTTTTCTCTACACCCTCTCCAGCGTTTATTATGTGTTTAAACCTTTTGAGTAAATGCTTGGGAAGCTTGTGTTTACACAGTTTCTCAGCTTTAATTTCAATACAGTAAATATTGATAGATGTATCCCATATAAACAAAAGATGTTTGGTGTTGTCAGAATTTTTAAGAGTATAAAAAGGTTTTGAAATGAAAAGATTTGAGAACTAGTGTGAAAGAAGTTCGTATTTTGGTGTTGTGGCCTTGCATGTACATGGTGAGGGCATGGATTATTTCAAAAAGCATCAACAATCCATTGGCTAGAGTAGCCAGCCAGGAGATAGTCATCACAAGAGGGGGCTGGGACAGGACCTTGGTGAACCCAGTAGTGAAAAGACAGGGAGACGATTTTTGAGCAGCTTTGTACGTGGCAGAAATTGTGCTGGATGCTTTACAAGGGGACCCGAGAGGATACTGAGGAAGAAAGGAAAGGGAATGTTGATTTACAGCTGGAGTAACACCAGTGAGACCCTCGGGAATCCCCATCGGACACAGTAAGCAGCTGACTGTGTGTTGGTCCCCGCCCAGCATGCAAGGCAGGCTGTGCCACATCCTGACTCTCCCTGCTCCATTGACCACACTAGCACAATCACCTGGAGGGTTGCCCAGCACAAAGTGGTGCTTGGCAAATATTTTTTGAATGAGCAATTCACATGTGTTAACCAGTGATTCACAGGTTGGATTGCTTTCTGAACAGCCCCTGCACTGTGCAGGTGAGTCAGGAAGGGAAAGAACCTTCCCGGGGATATCAGAACTGATGACACTTCGTTAGCGACTTAAAGAACAGAGTAGTTCAGTTCGGCAGACATTCAGTGGGCACGTCCGTGTGTTAGGTGCTGGGTATGGGTAGATTTATTTCGACACTTAACTCTAGAACAGGGTTTGGCAAACTGCAGCCTGCAGCTGGCTGCTCGTTCTGGTCTTCTTTTGTCTTACACGTTGCTGCATCTCAGTGGTTCACTTCTTTTTACTGCTGAATAGTATTCCATGGTATGGCTCCACTGCAGTTTGTTTATCCATTCAGTTGTTTGGGGCATTTGGGTTGTTTCCAGCTTTTGACTATTGCAAATAATATTACTCTGAATATGTCTCTGTATGGTCATATACTTCTCTTGGATAAATCCCTAGGAGTGGAATGACTGTGTCATATAGTAGGTATATATTCAGCCTTTTAGAAACTGTCAAACTGTTTTCCACAGCAGTTGTACCATTTTTACATTCCCACTAGCACTGTAGGAGAGTTCTAGTTAACTCACATATTGTCAGCTCTTGGTATCGTCATTTTTCATTTTAGCCATTCTAATATGTAATGGTATCTCATTAGGACTTTAATTTGCATTTCCTTAATGAGTAATGATGTTGAGCATCTTTTTATGTGTTTTTGCCATCTGTATCTTCTTTGGTTAATTGTGCATTCTTTTTTTTTTTTTTTTTTTTGGCCATGCCTCACGGCTTGTGGGATCTTAGGTCTCCAACTAGGGATTGAACCTGGGGCCCTGGCAGCCTGGCAGTGAGAGCACCAAGTCCTAACTACTGGACCGCCAGGGAATTCCCTAGTTAATTGTCCATTAAAATCTTTTGCCCATTTTAAGAATTGGGTGGGTTGTTTTCTTTTTATTGAAGTATGAGAGTTCTTTATATATTCTGGATACAAATCCTTTATCAGATGTGTGATTTACAGTTCTTCTCTCCCAATATGCGACTTTTCTTTTTATTCTCTTAACAATGTCTTTTGAAAAGGAAAGTTCTCTTTTTTTTTTTTTTCTGTACGCGGGCCTCTCGCAGTTGTGGCCTCTCCGTTGCGGAGCACAGCCTCCAGACGCGCAGGCTCAGCCGCCATGGCTCACGAGCCTAGCCACTCCGCGGCATGTGGGATCTTCCTGGACCGGGGCATGAACCCGTGTCCCCTGCATCGGCAGGCGGACTCTCAGCCACTGCGCCACCAGAGAAGCCATGTTCTGATTTCTTAAAGTGGCAGCCGAGGTCATTGATTTGAGACCTTTCTTCTTTTCTGATATAGGAATTTTAAGCATTTTTAAAAACTTATTTATTTGTTTGTTTGTTTACAGCTGTGTTGGGTCTTTGTTGCTGCATGCAGGCTTTCTCTAGTTGCCGCGAGCAGGGGCTACTCTTCGTTGCGGTGCATGGGCTTCTCATTGCAGTGGCTTCTCGTTGTGGAGCATGGGCTCTAGGCGCTCGGGCTTCAGTAGTTGTGGTGCACGGGCTTAGTTGCTCCTCGGCTTGTGGGATGTTCCCAGACCAGGGCTCGAACCCGTGTCCCCTGCATTGGCAGGTAGATTCTTAACCACTGTTCCACCAGGGAAATCCCCTGATATAGAAATTTAATGCAATACATTTGCCTCTGTGAACTGCTTTAGCTGCATTTCACAAATTTTCATTAAATTAAAATGCTTTCTAATCTCCCTTTTTATTTCCTCTTTGACTCGTAGGCTATTTAGAAGAATGTCAGTTGTTTTCTATATAGTCAGGGGATTTCCCAGACATCTTTCTGCTGTTGATTTTTAATTTAATTCCATTGTGATCAAACAACACACTTAAATTTGAACCTTTATGAATGTATTGAGATTTGTTTTATGGCTCATATATTTATCTATTATGGTCAGTGTTTTGTACGCATGTGAAAAGAATGTGTATTCTGCTGTAGTTGGGCAGAGATTTCTGTGAATGTCGGTTGGGTCCAGCTGGTTGATAGTGTTGTTCAGGTTGTCTGTATCCTTGCTGATTTTCTGTCTGCTTGTTCTATCAGTTATTGAGAGAAGGGATTGAAGTTGATTGTGAATTTGTCTATTAGCAGTTACAGCAGTTTTTCCTGCATTTGAAGCTCTGCTATAGATGCAGAGACATTTAAGGTTATTATGTCCTTTATCACTACTAAATACCTTCTTCATTTATCGTGATATTATTTGCCCTGAAGTCTCCTTTGTGTGGTATTAATACAGCCACCCCTGGGACTTCCCTGGTGGTGCAGTGGTTAAAAATCTGCCTGCCAATGCAGGGGACACAGGTTTGAGCCCTGGTCTGGGAAGATCCCACATGCCGCGGAGCAGCTAAGCCCGTGCACCACAACTACTGAGCCTGCGCTCTAGAGCCCGCAAGCCACGACTACTGAGCCCGCATGCCACAACTACTGAAGCCCGTGCGCCTAGAGCCCGTGCCCCGCAACAAGAGAAGCCACCGCAATGAGAAGCATGCCCACCACAACGAAGGGTAGTCCCCGCTCACCGCAACTAGAGAAAGCCCCCACGCAGCAACAAAGACCCAACACAACCAAAAAATAAATAAAAAATAAATAAATATATATATATACAGCCACCTCTGCTTTCTTTTTTTTTTTTTTGTGGTACGCGGGCCTCTTACTGCTGTGGCCTCTCCCATTGTGGAGCACAGGCTCTGGACGCGCAGGCTCAGCGGCCACAGCTCACGGGCCCAGCCGCTCCACGGCATGTGGGATCCTCCCGGACCGGGGCACGAACCCGTGTCCCCTGCATCAGCAGGCGGACTCCCAACCGTGGCACCACCAGGGAAGCCCTCTCTTTTCATCCATGTTAGCATGCCATATCTTTTTCCATTGTTTCATATTCACCTATTTGTGTTCTTATATAAAGTGGGTTTCTTTTAGACACATGTAGTTTCATCGTGCTTTTTTTACCTATGTAACAAATTCTGCCTTTTAATTAGGGTGTTTCGATCACCCCATATGTTTATTGATCAGGCAAATTTAATTACAGTCTGCCATTTTGTCGTTTGTTTTCTATTTGTGCCAACTGTTGTTTCCTTTTCCCTTTGTTTATTCTTCCTTTGAGTTGAGTATGTTTTGTTCCTTTTGTCTTCCTCGTTGGCTTATTTGCTGTAGCTCTTGTGTTAGTTTAGTGATATTCAACTTTAACTTATCACATTCATGGGACAGACCACTTTACCTGTAGTGTTAGAGCCTTTAAACGGTATGCTTCAGTTTCTCCCTTCCCGGCTTTTGTGCTGCTGTTGTCACAATTTTACTTCCACTCAGTTTATAAACCCCACAATGGAGTACGTGTGCATTTGCTTTAAGTGCCTCCAGGTTGGCAGTCTTTTCTTTTTTCCTCTCAGAACTGAGAAGTGTTGTTCCACCATCTTCCAGCTTGTGTTGTTTCTAGTGAGAAATCTGCTGTCATCTGTACTTTGTTTTTCTGTGCATCATGTCTTTTTTATCTGCTTTTAAGACTTTTCTCTTTATTGCTGGTTTTAGGCAATTTGATTATGATGTGCCCTGGAGTATTTTTCTCTCTATTTCTTGTGTCTGCGGTTCATCGAGCTACTTGGATCTGTGGGTTTATAGTTTTCATCAAATTAGGGAATTTTTCTGCCATTGTTTCTTCAAATATTTTTTCTGTTTCCCCTCCGTGTACATGTGTACGGGTGGCTTGAAGTGGTCCCAGAGCCACAATTCATTTTTTTCTAGCCTTCTTTTCTTTCTGTTTAGAGTTTCTGTTGTGTGTGCAGTGTGTTTGTATCTCTCACAGTAGGTTTCTTTCTTTGTGTCTTCCATATCTCTACTTAACATGTTTAATCTTTCCTCTAACTTCTTCAACATTTACAATACAGTTATAATAATTCTTAATGTTTTTATCTTTTCTGTCATTTCTGCCATTTCTGGATTGATTTTTTTCCTCCTCATTTTGGTCATAATTTCCTGTTTGCATGTCTGGTAATTTTTTTATTGGATGGCAGACTATGAATTTTTTTTTTTTTTTTTTTTGCGGTATACGGGCCTCTCACTGTTGTGGCCTCTCCTGTTGCGGAGCACAGGCTCCCGACGCGCAGGCTTAGCGGCAATGGCTCACGGGCCTAGCCGCTCCGCGGCATGTGGGATCTTCCTGGACCGGGGCACGAACCCATGTCCCCTGCATCGGCAGGTGGACTCTCAACCACTGCGCCACCAGGGAAGCCCAGACTATGAATTTTGACTTTCTGAGTTCTGCATATTTCTGCATATACCTATAAATATTCTTGAGCTTTGTTTTAGGGTGTGACTTGGAAACAGTTTGGTCATTTCAGCTCTTCGTTTTAATCTTGGTTAGTCAGGACTAGGGCAGCATTCAGCCTAGAGTTAATTTTTCCCCACTAACCAGGCAAGACTCTTCTGCATCTTGACCCAGTGCCCCATGAATTAGAAGTTGTTTCCAGTGTGGATCCTGAGAACAGGTGCTTTTGTGGCCCTGATGAGCTTTAGTTATTGTTATTGTTCCCTCTTACCCCAAGGATGGTCTCTCACCGGCCGTGCCTGCTGATAGCACACCTGAGAGCCAGGGCAGGCGGGTGGCAGGAGCTGGCTGACCCCGGCCTCAGTCAGGCCCTTCGGTACTGAGTTACTCAGTGTTTTGTCTGTCCCCTATTACAGTTGCTTCCAGAAACCACTTCCTTAATGCACAGGTCTTGTAATGTCGCTTACTGGCTAAATCACCTTTGCTCCATACAGCATGCGACCTGAAGTTCAAAATACCTTCCCCCCCTTCCCCATGGTCTCCGTTCGTGGCAGGCTCCCCTGTTCCTCCCTTCCTGCGCCATCCTATGCACCTTGTGAAGCCTCGGGAGCCCCGTGCCCCCACGTCATCCAGGCAGTGGCCTGAGGCCCTGGGTGGGGGCGGCCTCTCCCCCTGCATTCACCTAGCGTGCTGGCACCTCTGTCTGGTCAGTGTCTGTGTCGCCCCTGCCCCGTGTGCTCAGAGGTGCAGGTGGCACCGCATCCTCAACGGCCTCTTGCCTTTGGTCCCACAGAGCTGCGGTGCAACCCAGGCCAGTTTGCCTGTCGCAGCGGCGCCATCCAGTGCATCCCCCTCCCCTGGCAGTGTGACGGCTTGGTGACCTGTGAGGATGAGAGTGATGAAGCCAACTGTCCAGGTGAGTGTCAGGCCGGGGGACGCGTGTGGTGGCCGCCCTCCCCTCCTCCCTCTCTCTTTCTGTGTCTCTTTAAAAAATGCATGCCCAGTGCCGCAGGTCCCAGTGCGGCCGGTTGCAGGGCCAGGGCCACGGGGGGCATGAGGGGGCCCAAGAGGCCACATTTGGGGGCACCGCGGCCCACAGCGAGCCCCTGTGTGGCAGCCCTGGTGACTGGCCGTGGCCCTCTTGCCATCCTGCCCACTTGGGCCCTGGAGACAGGGGTGGATGCCACACGAAATCTGAGTTGCAGCTCCTTTGCTCAGTTCTGCCCCCGTCCCCTCGATGAGGGTTGCCCCCAAGAGCAGTGTGTTCATGGCAGCCCTGGCTCTCAGCTTGGTCCAGGGTGTGTGCGTGTGCCTGTGACACACACACATAACACACTCATCCGCTGAAGACCTGGGTGTCGGCTCGAGGTGTTGGACAGCATCTGCCTGTGAAGGTGACTGTTGAGAGGCGACCCCTCCCAGTCGTCCTGGATCCTGTTCTGGCTTGGCTATCTCTTGCATGTCTCTGGTCAAGGTGTCTGTCTTTTTGGTGACATTGGGGATAGTGGCGGCCAGGCTGGGAGCCTCCAGGGCAGGCCCGTGTCTGGGAGCCCACCCAGTCATTGAATATCTTTGTGGGTGCGGGGTGCAGGCAGGGTCTCAGCTGTGACCTCCCTGATGTGGTGAAGTTTAAGTAAATCCATGGAAAGTCCTAGCCGTGCTAGGTCTGGCTGCTTTTGAACTTGGACTGCAGGACTTCTTGAGTGACCACAAGAAATTATTTCATTGTCCTGCTAAAAGCCTGCTAAAATTATAACAAAAGAGAACAAAAGAGTACAAAATATGTAAAACCACAGGGACCAAGAAAATGGGAAAAGATGACACAGTAGATCAGTAATTTCAGCAGTATTTTGGGGAGGTAGAAAGCAGATGGTGTGCCTGATGCAGTCTGGGCCTTCAGGACAGTCCCTGCCTTTCAGGGGCTGGAGCCGTCTTACCCAGACCCCCTGCCAGAGGCTTCTGGTGTTGTTTAGCCCCTGAGATGCATTCCTGTGACATTTGGAAGGTGGAAGGTAGGGGGCCCCTTCTTCCCCTGGCCACAGTGTGGGTGTGTGGGCTCAGACAGTGGGAGCGTGGCAGGGCAGCAGAGTGGTGGTGGTCCCGGCAGCATTTTCTGCTCAGCGGTGGGTGGCAGACTGGCCTGCTCGCTCTCAGCTGCAGCACAGAGGGGGCATTGACGGTTAGAGGTGGCCCATTTTCTTTGTGCACCCCCAGCCTTGTCAGTTGTTTGAAAGCACAAATTCCCTTTGTGTTGGAAATACCTATGTGGTCCCTGCTCTCCTGAGTGAACCATGTCTGATACAAACGGGAATGTAAAAGTTTTACTGGAGAAGAATTCACAGCTTTATTGAGACATTAAAGAAGACTTGCATAAGAAGAGGCAGGGTGTTCTTAGCAAGGAAGGTTCAGTGTGGTAAAGCTGCCTGTTCTTATATTGATCTGTGGATTCAGTGTTCTGGGAAATATGACAAGTCAGTTCTAAAACCCGTGGAAGGATAAAGTCCTAATATCATTTGTCCACTTTGAAGAAAAGAAAGAAGCACACACCAGCCTTGCCAGTGCTGAGGCTTCCTTCACAGTTGGCTCAGGGATTGGCTGGTGAGACAGAAGAGCTGCCAGAAATGGACCAGAGAAACTTGATTTGAGACAGAAGTGGATTACCCGTCACTAGACAAAGGATGGAGTCCGAAAGGAATGCCATCAGATCCCTGATGAACAGTGTCGGTTTCAGGTTAATTGAAGAAAAACTCCTGGAAGACCGTAGAGGAGAATACCTTTATGACCTTGGTAGGGAAGTTTTTTTTAAGTCACAAAAAAATGTTAACTCTTAAATAGAAACGACCAGTCTTACCAGATTAAAATTAAGGTCTCCCCTTTATCAAAAAGCCCCAATAAAGAATGTGAACAGACAAGTACAGAGTGGGAAGCCTATAAAGGATTATAATCCAGCGTGTGTAGAGGACTCCTGCGGATGGACAAAAGACGGTCAGGCCTGTCAACGAATAAGAAAAACGAACAAGAATGGTGGCTCAACACATAAAGAGATGTCCTACCTCATTAGTATTCAGAGGCGACAGTGAGCTCCCACTTTGCAGATACTTAGATTGGCGAAACTGAGGACGTCTGACAAACCCGGGTGTTGGAGGTCTTTGGGCTGCTGGTGAGAGAGGTGCACTGACACACCCACTTTGGAAAACAGGCATTAACCTACAAAACTGAACATCCTCATATTCTGTGATCCAGGATTGCCATTTGGGAGAAGCTCTGGAGAAATTTTTGCAGTGCTGTTCATACTAATGTACAGCTTGGAAACAACCCAAATGTGTGTTCACATAGCGGAGTATTTGACCCAGCGACAGCAGGTGCCTGTTAGGTTCCTGTAGCAACACGGAAACTTTTTTTTTTTTTTGCGGTATGTGGGCCTCTCACTGTTGTGGCCTCTCCCGTTGCGGGGCACAGGCTCCGGACGCGCAGGCTCAACGGCCATGGCTCACGGGCCCAGCCGCTCCGCGGCATGTGGAATCATCCCGGACCAGGGCACGAACCTGTGTCCTCTGCATTGGCAGGCGGACTCTCAACCACTGCGCCACCAGGGAAGCCCAACACGGAAACTCTTAAAGCAGGATGTCGGTGACAGGGCAAGTTGCCCCAAAGTACACACAGTACAGTAAAGACAAGCATAACTGAGTACCATCTCATTTTCAGATACATCTGCGTGTGGTAAACCAAGAGGAAGAAAGGCTGAACAGCCCAGATACACAAAACCCGGGCTTCCGGTTCCTCGCTGGTGGGAAGACAGAGGGGTCAGCCTGGGAGAAGCAGACGTCGGGGTGCAGCCCTGTAGCAGATGACCGACTTAGCGGGGGCTGGGGGTTCATGACGTACTTTATTACTAGGCTTTACATCTTACATAAGTGCTGCATGTACTCTTTGGAATGTTTCAGATATTAGACAGCCTTGTTTGTTTTTTAAGAGAAGCCAATGGAAGGAAAGTGAAAACTGATGTGGCAGAGAAAATGCAGCCACGGGCCTGCTTGGGGGAGAGAACACCAGGAAATGAGCCAGTTTGCCCAGCAGGCCCTAAATGCCCAGGCTGGTGGGCATCTGGCTGGGGGTGGCTGGGCTTCCTCACTTCCTCACTTTCTCCACGGGGCTAGATGACTCTTCCATGGCAGACATGAAGCTTATTTTCCAGACTTTGGCCGTCCAGTATGGTAGCCATGAGTCACGTGTGGCTTCTGAGTGCCTGAAATGTGGCCGTTTCCAACTAAGATGCACCACAACTGTAAAGTATACACTGAATATCAAAGAGTTAGTACAAAAAAGTAAAACACCTCATTAATACTTTTTAATATTTATTACATGTTGAAATTATAGTACTTTGAATATATTGGGTTAAATACAATTATTAAAATTAATTTCATCTCTTTTGAAATGTGGCTTGCATTATATTTCTTGTTACATAGCACTTGGACTTACAGTCTGCAGAATAGGAGGCACCAGGCCCAGCAGAGGGGAGCCATGGAGGTGGTAAACAGAGGAATTAAGAGAAATTCTCTATGGGGACAGATGAGACCCTTGACCATATCTTCTGCCCTGCTCCCCAAATGGTCTGTTTCCTCAGGCAGGGGGTTGCCGGAGTCTTTTCTGGAGAAATTGGTGCATCATGGATGAGGTAGAAGCGGTATCAACAAGCTGGAGGGTTCTCACCTTGAACTCACCTGAACCCTACCAGCACCTGGCCCACGAGTACCCACAGAGCCTCTGGCAAGCTGGACCACCTTCCTCTTAAACATGAAAGACACCCAGTGCTCTCTAGACTCTGGAAGAAAACAGCCACGGGATGCTCCCTGGACTCTGGATAGAGCATCCTAGACCAAAAGGACCAGCACAGAGTGGCTGAGGTAGCTAACTCTGCTGTGTGTAAAACAGCAGTTAGATGTGGGGGCTCAGAACCAAGCTGCCTGGGCTGGTTCCCCGCCTCCGCCTTCTCCGGCTGTAGTCCTGTGGGCAAGATGCTTTTTGAACTTCATTGCCCTCACCTGTGAGACGGGGGATAATAGTGCCTACCTTAGGGTTGCTAGAGGATTGATGTACACAAGGTGTGCTTAGAGCAGAACACAGCACTCAGCAATCACTCACTATATGTTAGCTCTTATTTTATTAATTCAGGGAGTAAAAGAAAACTTTAGCAATATATTCTTGTTTTTTTTGTGGCTGCGCTGCATGGCATAGCAATATATTCTGATGTCAGCAAAATGGCTGTCTCAGAAACTTCAGACGCCCATTCTGCCATGCATACATTCAAAAAGCAACTAGAAGATGGCTAAAATAACTTCATGGAAGCTCTGGAAAACGGTCATAGTCTATAGCAACCATGGGAACACCCAATCAGGAAAAAACCACATTCAAGTGGTAGGAAATATCATGGCATTTTTACTCACCCTTGGCCCACTTCCTCCCCCAGTGGCACAGCACAGTCTAAAAGAAGCAACAACCCAATTCCAAATTCCTTGCCTCCAACCAGAGGGAGCAGAGTGACCTTATTTGCAACATTCTGACCTGTCTGGGGGCTGCCTGAGGGACTGATGTCTGTTTTTTCTGACTTGGAACTCAGATAGGGAAAAATTACATAGTTTGGATCTCAGCCAGCAAAAAACTGCAGAAAGTGTCAAGCAATGCTCACAAAAACTGGGTACAGACCTGCAGGTGCCTGGGGTAAGGGACTGTGGGTGGAGGAATACAATAGTACGTCCAAGACCCTGAGAAGCAGGTGACTGGCTCTGGGAAATTAAGACATTTTAAAGCAGCCATATATACTTAAGAATCAAAAGAAGTTCACACACAGGACCAGACACAATGCAAGTGTAGAAAAGACCTAAGAAGACGTTAAGCCTTCACCCTGAGCTGTTCTCAAGGCTTAGAATAAACCCTGCTAATTAATGAAGGTCTTCCCCAATGCAGAGCCAGTCTGCAAAGATTGGGAGAGGATTTATTCAAACACCTAATTTTCAACAACAACAAAATAACAGACATACAAAGAAGCAGGAGAACACAGCCTATTTGAAGGAAGAAAATTATGTGGCAGATACGATCCCTCAAGAAACAGTGGGCCTCATACATACTAAACAAAGGGTTTAAAGCTACCATCTTAAGTGTGCTCAAAGAGGTGAAGGAAAATATGGACAAAAAACTAAACTGAATTGAAAACTTCACTAGAAGCAGGCTCCAACAAGCAGAAGAAAGACTAGGTGAGCTTACAAACTGAACATTTGAAATTACTGAGTGTTTGGAACAGAAAGAACAAAGAAAGGTGAACAGAGCCTTGGGGACTTACAGGATCACCCAACAACAACCAACAGAATGCACATCTTTTTACTCAAATGTACATTTAACATTCTCTAGGCTAGACCATATGTTAGGCCACAAAATAAGTCTGAACAAATTTAAAAGATTGAAATCATATAAATCACAGTGGAATGAAACCATAATAGGTATCAACAGTAGAAGGAAAACTGGAACATTCACAAATACATGAAAATTCAACAGTATACTCTTAAACAGTCATGAGTCAAGAAGAAATCACACAGGAAATTAGAAAATACCTTGAGATAAATGAAAATGAAAAGAACAAACCATAGACTTCCCTGGTGGCACAGTGGTTAAGAATCTGCCTGCCAGTAAATAAATAAACAAATTTATTTGAAAGAAAACAATAAACCAAAACTTAGGGGCTGCAGCAAAAACAGTACTAAGAAGGAAATATGTAGCTGTAAATACTTATATTAAGAGAGAGAGAGAGAGTGTCAGCTGGAGGGAGGGAGGAAGGGTCTCAAATCAACAATCTAACTTTACACCTTAAGGAAGTAGAAAAAGAAGAACAAACTAAACTCAGTGCTAGCAGAAGGAAGAAAATAATAAAGATCAGAACAGAGGTAAACAGAATAGAAAAACAATGGAGAAAATCAACAAAACCAAAGGTCAACAAAATTGACAAACCTTTAGCTAGACTGACTAAAGAGAAAAGACTCAACTTCTTCGTAGAAACACTGAATGGCTAATGATGCCACTGCTGTGGAAGGGCCCAGAGGCTGTGGGGGCCCTGAAATGGGGAGAAAAATAAAGTGAGTGAAGCCGGGAAAGAAAAAAGAGAGTAAAGACTCAAATAACTAAAATAAGAAATGAAAGTTGAGGGGACTTCCCTGGTGGTCCAGTGGTAAAGAATCTGCCTTCCAATGGGGATGCGGGTTCGATCCCTGGTTGGGGAACTAAGATCCCACATGCCGCAGGGCAACTAGGCCCACGGGCCACAACTACTGAGCTTGCGCGCCTCAACAAGAGAGCCCACCTGCCGCAAATTGCAGAGCCCACACACTCTGGAGCCCGCGTGCCACAGCTAGAGAGAGAAAACCCGCATGCCACAACTGGAGAGAAGCCTGCGTGGCAATGAAAGATCCCATATGCCTCAACAAAGATCCCACGTGCCGCAGCTAAGACCTGACGCAGCCAAAAAAAAAAAAAAAAAACAAATGAAAGTTGGGACATTACTATCAATTTTACAGAAACAAAAAGGATTATAAGAGAGTACTGTGGGGGACTTCCCTGGTGGTCCAGTGGTTAAGACTTCGTCTTCCGGGCTTCCCTGGTGGCGCAGTCGTTGAGAGTCCGCCTGCCAATGCAGGGGACACAAGTTCGTGCCCCAGTCCGGGAAGATCCCACATGCCGCGGAACGGCTGGGCCCGTGAGCCATGGCCGCTGAGCCTGCGCGTCCAGAACCTGTGCTCCGCAACGGGAGAGGCCACAACAGTGAGAGGCCCGCGTACTGCAAAAAAAAAAGACTTCGTCTTCCAGTACAGGGGGTGTGGGTTCGATCCCTGGTGGGGGAACTGGGATCCCACATGCCTCGTGGCCAAAAAACCAAAACAGAAGCAATATTGTAACAAATTCAGTAAAGATTTTTTTTTAAAAAATGGTCCACATCAAAGAAAAATCTTTAAAGAAAAAAAAAAGAGTACTGTGGAGAATTATATGCCAACAAATTAGAAACATAAATGACATGGACAAATTCGTAGAAACACATAACCTCCCAAAAGAAAACTGCAGACTAATATGCCATGAACATTGATGCAAAAATCCTGAACACGATACCAGCGAACAGAATTTAACAGTACATTAATAGGCTTACACACCATGATCAAATGGATTTATTCTTGGAACGCAAGGGTGGTTCAAAAAACTAAAATGTGTAATATACCACACTAGTAGAATGTAGGAAAAAACACATGATCTTCTTGATGCAGGAAGAGCATTTGGCCAAATTAAACATTCTTTCATGGTGAAACACTCAATAAGCTAGGAATAGAAGGAAACTACCTAAACATAATAAAGGAGGAGCTTAGTGGAGGAAGAGGGGCTGGGAGTCTGCCATCCCCTCCTTAAATAAAGAACCATGACTTTCAGCTGAACTGGTATCCCCCATACCAGAGACCCCCTGTTTTACTTTTTTAGTAAATCCCCCGTGTTCTGCTAGGGTGAAGGAGGGGCAGGTTTCCTGAGCACACCATGCAGGGGTTGGGAGCTGGGTGTGTGGACTGCCTTCTCCCTGATTTTTTAAAAAATTAATTTATTTATTTTTGGCTGCATTGGGTCTTCATTGCTGTGCACGGGCTTTCTCTAGTTGTGGTGAGCGGCAGCTACTCTTTGTTGCGGTGCGCAGGCTTCTCATTGTCATGGCTTCTCTTGTTGTGTAGCATGGGCTCTAGGTATGCGGGCTTCAGTAGTTGTGGCACACGGGGTCTAGAGTGCAAGCTCAGTAGTTGTGGCACATGGGCTTAGTTGCTTTGCAGTATGTGGGATCTTCCCAGACCAGGGATCGAACCTGTGTCCCCTGCTTGGCAGGCGGACTCTCAACCACTGCGCCACTAGGGAAGTCCCTGCCTTCTCCCTGATTTAATACGAGAAATTTCATGTCTCCAGAAAAGGCTTGAGAGTAGTGCAGTGAACGCTCCTGTAGCCCTTACTTGCATTCATCAACCATTAGCATTTTGCTACAGTTGCTTTCTCTATGTACATTTTTTTCTGAATCCTTTGAGACTGTATTACAGATATGATATTTACCCCTAAATATTCAGCATCTTCTGAGAATGAGAACAATCCACTCTGTAACCACAGTACAATTTTCACATGCAAGAAACTTACTATAACACTATTATCTTATATATAGTCCATATTGAAATTTTTTTCAATGGTCACAAAAGTGTCACTTACAGGTTTTTTAAACTTTTAAGTCCAGGATTTAGTCAAAGGTTACATGTTGTATTTTCTTGCCATCTCGCTCTGCCCTTTAGTCAAGAGGTGTCCCCAGCCTTTTTATTTATTTATTTATCATTTATTTATGTTTTATAAATTTATTCATTTATTTTTAGCTGCGTTGGGTCTTCATTGCTGCGTGCAGGCTTTCTCTAGTTGAGGCGAGCGGGGGCTACTCTTCTGTTGCGGTGCGTGGGCTTCTCACTGGGGTGGCTTCTCTTGTTGCGGAGCACGGGCTCTAGGCGTGCGGGCTTCAGTAGTTGCAGCATGTGGGCAGTTGTGGCTTGCGGGCTCTAGAGCACAGGCTCAGTAGTTGTGGCGCATGGACTTAGTTGCTCCATGGCATGTGGGATCTTCCCAGACCAGGGCTCGAACCCTTGTCCCCTGCATTGGCAGGAAGACTCAACCACTGCGCCACCAGGGAAGCCCCAGAAAACGTTTTTTTTAAATCATGAGTTTGTATTTGCTGTACCTCCGATTCTAATCTAGACTTCCTCCTCTCCTCCCCCATCTCATATTTGTACCTCCCTTTCCCATAAGAACGAACCCTGGTTCCCAGCACCATCTGTATATGTACTCATTTGGCCAATTCTAAAGTACACATAAAAGAGTTTTGGAATTACTGCTCTTGTACCACGGCCAAGAACAAACCTACTAACTAAATTCTAGGATTTCTTCTCAGTTCTTTATGATGTTAGACTGTGTTGCACTGAGGGGGTACAGTCATTGTCTAGTCAGAAGCCACCGGATTCATTCCTGTTTTTCTTCTGTGTGATGTGTTAACGTCTGAATGTTTGCATTCAGTTTTAGGACTTTGCCTCCTCATCTTCATTTATTTTTTAATTGAGATATAAATCATGTACCATAAAATTCATCCCTTTAAAGTGTACAATTTCATGGGCTTTAGTGTATCCACAAGATTAACTGATTTTTTTTTTAGAATATGTAAAACATTAGCAAGATTCAAAACTTGTAACTGTATAAAAACATACACTTAGAAGTTCTATTTCCCTTTACCTGTTTCCACCATATCCAATAGGCCACTAGCTTGATTGGTTTCTGGCCTATCTTTTCTGAGTTTTGGGCATTTTTTTGATTACAAAAATAAGCAAATATGTGTATATTTTACTACTTGTTTCTTTTTCTTTACCCTTTCTTACATAAAAAATGTGTCTTACTGTGTGTACTTTTTGCCCTGATTTTTTTTCTTTTTTAATTCAGTAGAATATCCTTAAAATAACTCTGTATTAATTCATAAAGTTTTTTTTTAAAAAAATTCTTTCTTACTGTTATATTGCTCTCCATCTTAGGAATGTACCGTATTTTATTTAGCCAATCTCCTATGTGTGGGCCTTTAGGTTGTCCTCATTAGTTTGCTATTAAAAATAATGTCACAGTAAGTAACCTTGTGCATATGCGGGGTTATGGGGGGGCTTTTTTGTTTTGGAGGGGGTTTTGGAGATGTATCATCAGTGTAAATTCTTAAATGTCGGATTGCTGGGTCTAAGGGTCAATGTATATAGTTTGCACATTCCTTACTTTGCCCAGCTGCTGGCCTAGGATTTAGCTTTCTAGGCTCAAATAAATTTAGAGTGATTTACTTCTAAAATAAGACAATTTTGAGACTGACAAATGCTAAACTGGATGGTATACTGGGACAGCGGGCATAACCAGGCATCTTAGGACATGTGGTCACCTTCTCTACGTTATCACTTGTCCTTCTGTTTTCCAGTTGTTGTTTTTTTTAAATAAATTTATTTATTTATTTTTGGCTGTGTTGGGTCTTCATGGCTGCGTGCGGGCTTCCCCTAGTTGCGGGGAGCAGGGTCTACTCTTCAATGTGGTGTGCGGGCTTCTCATTGCGGTGGCTTCTTTTGTTGTGGAGCACGGGATCTAGAGTGCAGGCTCGGTAGTTGTGGCACACGGGCTTTTAGTTGCTCCGCGGCATGTGGGATCTTCTCGGACCAGGGCTCGAACCCATATCCCCTGCATTGGCAGGCGGATTCTTAACGACTGCGCCACCAGGGAAGTCCTGTTTTCCAGTTTTTAGAACTTTGTCATTCTCTTAACTGTTCTGTTTGTCCTAGTGACTGCCTTTTTAAAAATCCTGTTACTGGACTTCCCTGGCAGTCCAGTGCTTAAGACTCAGTGCTTCCACTGCAGGGGCATGGGTTTGATCCCTGGTTGGGGAAGTTCTACATGCCGCACATGGGGGCCAAAAATAATAATAATAAAATAAAATCCCATTACTGTTGTTTTAATGGGTTTCAGAGAACAAGTTGTGTTTGTTCAATCTGATATCTTTAACGAGAAGCTTCAAAAATGTTATTAATCTGGGATTTTTATACCCAGAGAAGTCAATGATATATGAGGATAAAATAAAGAAATTGTAGATATGAATAGACTCATAAATGTTGCTATACCCTTTCTTAGAAAGATGTGATCTTGTAAAAGGAGAGGGTTAAGCAAGAAAGAAGATGACCTGGGGTCCAGGAAACAGGGTCCCAGTGCAGGAGGGTAGCAAAGTGGACCCGAGGATCACAGCCAAGCCCCAGCCCAGAGAGCGGCCCATTCAGCCTGGAGCTGGAAGGTAGGCAGGGATTCCAGGAAACAAAGTGGAGCCGGGTGGCTGTGACACAGTGTTCTGAGTGTTTAAAATTTTTACTGTTTGCCTTTGTTATCTGCTGTAGTAGCTGAAAAAATCAGTGGTTGATATACAGAAAGCTAAGAAAAATTTAAAA
This sequence comes from Delphinapterus leucas, assembly GCF_059928025.1. Taxonomy (NCBI): domain Eukaryota; kingdom Metazoa; phylum Chordata; class Mammalia; order Artiodactyla; family Monodontidae; genus Delphinapterus; species Delphinapterus leucas. Next base: position 26,619,724 of record NC_143142.1, on the reverse strand, counting down.
CCGATGCAAATATTAGCTCCAGGAAAAAAGAAAGTTGTTAGAGGATCGAAATAACCTTAGTATGCTATTTGGTTCACAAGTGAAGAATACTTACATTATTACATTATTCTACTGACTTTAGTTTTGAAATTGATGCTACTCTGTTGGGAAGGTAAGAGTGTATGTGAGCTAATAATAAGCCTGTACCTGCCTGACCTTAAGTCAGCGGGTAACACTTAAAATTGAGACCACTAGAAATAGCAAGGTAAACGTATTATTCGGAAATATAGACATAACAGAAGAAATAAGTAAAAATAAGTAATTCTTTTTAAACTACCAGAAGAAGTAAGAAAAAATAATTTAAAAACTATCTGAAGAATTTTCTGTGGGAAATGGGATTAGGAGCAGGGGGCGGGGGGAGGGGAGGCAGGATTTCTATTTCATCCTGTGATGTACATACCTAAGAATTGAGAAGACCTTGAGGGAGGAGCCCCACTCAGGTCAGTCTGCTTCTGCCACAGCACTCCTGGCATCTGAGAGCCGTGGCCACAGGTGGAGTGTGCCTGGGACTGGTGGCTTCAGCTCCTGTCCCAGGCAGTAGCAGAAGGTAAAATGTCCCTTCTGTGAACTTGTGCCCTGAGACATTCATGGACCTATAGGAGCCGCAGGAGGGAGGCAGATTTTGAACTTGAAACTTATAGGACTGTGTTTTTGCAGTTAATCTCTGTGTACCGCATATACTGTCCACATGGGTATAAAATGGGAAGACAGAGTGCTCATGTTGGCATGTCCCTGATGGAACAGAGACAGAGATGGTGGTCCCTGGGACTCCCCCAAACCATCAACCTTTAGCCCAGTGAGATCCCCCTGAGTGACATGACTGGCCCCAGCTGTGGGGAAAGAGAATCAGTTTAAAGAACGTGTTCAGCGTAACGGAAATGCTATTAGTAACTGTATTTCCTGGCTCTCTGGTTTTAGAAATCCTGCGTTGGTTAGCAAGTATTGGTTAACTTAGAGACATTTGATTTTTGACCATGATTCTAAACCTGTTTGGTGTGAAATAGGACAGTGACATGTGTCCCGACAGCTCAGAGCACTGAAGAGGCTCCAGTCTGTCCTGCCCTCTCCCTCATTCGGAGACGTTACAGGCTCATCTGGACAAGTTTTAAGTTTCTGGAAACACAAATTAGAATCACTCACATTTTGTCCTTTATTTGCACATCATCTTCTTTTCCGGCCACTTGCTGTTGGGAGCAGCAAGCAGGACACTGCCTGCCCTGACTACTGACTCAGATTCCCCGTTGGACTCGAGGCCTCCAGCTCTTGTTGCCCTGATCTCCAAGGGCACACGAGGGTCCTGAGGCGGGACACTTCTGCTCTGAAGCAGGTCTGTCACGGCCTTGCCTGCCTCCCCATCTCAGACATTCCCTCTTCCTCAGATTTTCAGTAGCGTTTCAGCCGGGTCTCCTCCTTGGGCTCCCATTCTGAAGTCTGGGGACGGACATCTGAAGAGAGAGGAGCACTCCTTCGGAGACGTCAGGGCTGGACTCAGGTTGGGTTCCAGGCTTGGACTCATCCCCGTCCCCAACAGAGGGAGTGAGAGTGAGACCTCCCACTAAGGGGTCAGGGCCACCTGCTGCCGGGTGCGTGGGACAGTGCCTAGAGCTGCTCTGGGGCGTCTGCACCCTGAAACCCGCACTCTGGGGCTGGCCGCACACCCTCCAGCTGGCCGCCGCGCTGTCTGTGGGGCTCAGAGAAAACTCCTTATTGTCAGAGGTGGTCCTAAGAGTGCTGTAAGACTGCTGATCCAGTGAACTCTGCCTTCCCCAGCCACCCTCACCTCTTGCTTCCGGCCCCCAGGACACTCAGGGGGCCTGTGTCTGTTGGTGGGTTTCGGTGGCAGCATGTAATGGACGCTGAATAATGAGTGATGAGGGGATGGATGTGGGCGTTTGGATATGAAGGAAAATGGAGTAGAGAGGAAGGCTCAGAATTGCTGCCTGAACCACAGAGAAGCCTGCTCATCACAGAGCAGCGTCCTCCACCGCCACCAGGCTTTCTGGTTACTTTACTGTGCTGTTTCACCTGCCCCTCCACCCCCTCCCCAGGCTGCAGATGGCTTCACTGCGGGCCGCATCCTGGCCACCTGGTGTTCGGTGCCCCCGGCAGAACCGGTCCTTTTCTTTCTCCCCCCTCTGCCCTAGATTGTCCCTCTGTGAGCAGTTTGACCGGTTGTATACCAGGTGCCCAGGTGCTGTGCTTGGTCTGGGGAAGAGGCCAAGACCAAGTGGAACCACAGGTCTTGCTCGTTTGAGCAGGCAGAAGGGAGGTGTGAAGAGCAGGCAGAAGGGAGGTGTGAAGTGCAGGCGTAGCGAAATATGCTTCAGCTACACCCAAGCTGGTCTTCAAGCTTGTCGCAGGCATGCCCGGTTTTGGCCTTTGCCCAGGCTGCGCCCTCTGCCTGGGATGGCTCTGCTCCCCTCCCTCCTTATCCCTCAGCCCAGTGGGGATCTGCCCACTCCTCTGCCTGGCGCCCTGGAGGGACAGAGGCAGGGGCTTTGCATTGTCTCCTCTGGGGAGCGGGAAGTGGTGGTTCCCAGACGTGTGCACGAGGCACCCCAGTCCCAGAGACTGAAGCCGTCCCACCCCAGGGCAGTGTTTGAAGAGGGCAGCTTCTCCTCTAGGTCTTTGCCTGGGGTCCAACTTATCTCAGGCACTGGGAACACATTTTATGTGTTAGAGTGATTGGCAAGCTGATCCCATCACCTGCCTGGGAAGGGACTATGGAAACTCCGAGGAAATACTCTACTGAGTAGTTAGTGGAAGAGGGACAAAGCTGCTAGGGTCTCAGAAGGACGCACATGTGCTTCTTCTACAAAAATTAGAAAATGCAGGCAGCTCCAGCTTGGAACCTTAGGAGTTGTGGTAATTAAAGAAATCGATTCACAGATGCTGAGCAGCCATTGAAAGTGATCTTCACTCAAGAATATGGAAAGCTGTTTATAGTCTTCAGCTTGCAAAGCAAATTATAAAATAGTGCTTGACGTGATCCCAATAGTTTTAAGGATTTGTGTAGAAAGGAGAGATTGGAAGGGCAGCAACCTCTAGAATAGTACAGTTTATCTGTTTCGTCTTTTCAAACTTTTGTATTTCTCAAATATTTTACATTGAATATGTGTTATTTTATAATGGGAAAAAATAAAGATGATTTATTAAATAAAAACAGTGTCAGGGAATTCCCTGGCGGTCTCCTTTCACTGCCAGGGCCCAGTTCGATCCCTGCTGGGGAATTAAGGTCCTCTGCCCCTGCCCGCAGGTGGGAGAGGTGGGGACCGCCCGTTGCCACGCCACGCCCCCCACCACGCCCATCGCCCCACCTTGGCATGCGCCACGCCCCTCCTGGGCCACACTCCACCCACCCCCCACCCCCCCACCCCCGCCTGGCCTGAGGTTGTTGAGCCAGCTGCAGGCAGGTGTCTGTTGTGTCTGCAAAGTCGTGCAGACCAAGTTCATCGCCTGTGCTGACCCTGTACCGGTATCCTCCACCAGGCGCCCTCCAGCAGGCAGAGCGCAGAGGCCCCTCGGAAACATAGCCCCTGGCTCTCTCCTGCCTTGGGTAAATCTCCTCACTTCTCTGGGTCTCCTCTCTCAGACCTGTGAATTACTCTTGGACCACCACACATAAAGCTAGCATTCTTCCTCACCCTGAGCTTTCTGGTCACACTTTAACCATGCTCCAGGCCTGCTGCACACGAGGGCCCGTGCCAGGTGCCCTGACCCTGGCCTTGAGGCTGAGAGAGGGGCAAGCAGACAGAGAGGGCCACACACAGCTAAGAGGGGAGGCTCCAGGTCAGTGGGGGAGCAGCCTGGGCTCTGCAGAGAACCCCCTGGGGCCAGGGATGCAGGAGGGTGTTAAGCAGGAGTGGCTGACCCTGTGATGTGCCCACAGTAGCCTGTTAGAAAATGCAACTGAGAGTCCCCGTTTCGTAGTCATAATGAAAAATGAAGACTGCCCAGGCGTAATTTCAGCAAGAAGCTCATGTAACCCATTTGGCATGAACGGCACGTTTTAGAGTTCTAAAGAAAACCGGAATGGATGGAATCTGTGCTTCCTCCTCCCTGCCCTCCCAACCCCCCCACCATCTGACTGTACCGGGGTTCACTTTGGCGTCTGGCCCTCATGAGCAGTGTTGACAGCCACTCTCTTTCTGCTTTCAGAAGTGATCGGGGAGGCGCATCCTTACCATGGGAAGGAGGCTGTGGATCCGAGGCCGGGGCGGGCTCGAGGCGGCGACCCCACACACTTCCATGCCATGAATGTGGCGCAGCCCGTCCGCTTCAGCAGTAAGTTGCAGACCTGCCCTGTTCATGAACAAAGGCTCACCCCCCACGTGGTCCCTGGCTCTCCCATGCCACTTGGCTGTGCCGGGGTGTCCGCCTAAAATAGCCCTTCAGGGCCTCCTTTGATGGGTGAAGCTGCACAATGACCTGTCCAAAGCCACCCAGCCCGAGTGAGGAAGCCATGACCTGAACCCAGGCTCTGGAACCAGGCTGCTTTTTTTTTAAGAGATGGTTATTACCTTTGGGGGCTGAACTGTACCCACCCTTTTGTAGGTGGAGAAGCAGGCTCTCCCTCCATTTAAAAATTTTTTAAAATAACTAGTTATTTAATGAACTCTCTACAATATTAGGAGTTTAAAAGAGCAGAATAAATTTAAGGAAAATTGAAGGGCAAAAAAACCACAGCTGAAACCCCCTTCTGAGTAGACATGCTTAGGTGTGGTGATGTAGTGGGAATGCTCACACTGCCAGCCTGAGGAGTTCTACCGGCTCATCAGCCACTTTACTCAGCGAACTCAGCGGCTGGTCTTGACTGCCCAGCGGCTACAGCCTCATACAACTGGGAGGCTCATGGTCTTGGAGGCAGAGCTCCCCTGTTGAGCCTCAGCTTCCCCCTTCTTGGGTGGTTTCTGAGCTGCTTAGATGCAGCATATACAATTGCATTTTGGAGTGAGGATGCTAACTTGGGGGACAACTCCCCGCCGTCCTTCATGTTTCCTAGGGAAGTGCCCGACAGGGTGGCACCACTACGAGGGCACGGCCAGCTGCTACCGAGTCTACCTGAGCGGGGAGAACTACTGGGATGCCGCACAGACCTGCCAGCGCGTGAACGGGTCCCTCGCCACCTTCTCCACTGACCAGGAGCTGCGCTTCGTCCTGACCCAGGAATGGGACCAGCCCGAGCGGAGCTTTGCGTGGCAGGACCAGCACAAGTGAGTCCGGGGTGGGGTCCGGGGCCTGTGGGGTGCCAAGGCCTGCCTAGCATGATGGCCTCCAGGACGTGGCCTCTGGCAGCCCGCAGCAGCCCCGCCCCCTGGAAGCACATGGAGATGGGGGTTTAGGGTAGGTGTTGCGACGGGGCAGGGTCTCTCAGAGGGGCAGGGATGGGCTGCCACCTTGTGTCACCTTGGGCCAGTCCTTTTCGTTGGTCCCCCTGTGTGGGTTCTGCTGCAACTGCAGGGCGTCTGGGCCTGTGTCAGGAGGGGCTGCTCCACGTGGGGCTTCGTAGGCCTGGTTCTCAGGCCATGCAGGTAGGTGGGGTGATCCTTCTGAGAAAGTGGGCTCTGCCAGGCCCATGCTCAGTGCCTTCCATGGGCCCACTCGTTCAGTCCCCAAGACACCACAGGGCCCAGGGTGGTGACCAGGGCACGTATTAACTGGGGCGTGCCAGGTTCCAACCCAGGCAGTCTGGCTCCGGACCTGGCCTAGACCCCCAGGCTCCACAGCATCAGAGAGCAAGTGTGGAAACTGGCCAACTGCCGGCCTCTCCCAGGCCCAGCATTCAGGGGGCTTTGTTCTGGGGTCAGATGTGTGCTGAGGACCCTTCCACACTGCTGGGGCCAGCAGTGGATCACAGGGTCACCATACTGCCGGTGCTCCCTCCGCACGATGGCAGAGGCTGCCACACTGCCATAGGAACGCAGTGACCATGGCAGGTAGAGGCTCCACCGTTATGCCCTGTGAGCTTGGCAAATCACCAAAGTGAGAAAGATAACTCCCAGCTCGCTGGGTGGTTGAGTCCTTGGAAAAGGGAGGGGTGGGAATGTGCCCTCAGGATGGGCACATGCATGGTGGGGGCTGGAGGCGCAGAGTGGCACCCACAGCAGCTGGGGACCCACTGATGGACATCTCCAGAGCTGGGAGGCTGCGGTCGGGAGCACCTGCTGGGTGGGAGGCTCCAAGGGAGGCAGTGTGTGCTCATAGGGGTTGTCTTTTATTGAGGTGTAATTCATATGCCATAAAACTCACCCCTCAGAGCATACTACTCTTTGGTTTTAGTGTATTCACAGGTTTGTGTCCACCAAGAACTAGGTTGATTTTACTTAGAATGTAAAAGCTTTATTGGTTCAGCTAATAAGAAGAGTCTTGGCAGGAGTCACCCGAGATAAAAACTTTTTCTGACTAGTGAGTTTATTATTTAGAATTTTAATGCATTTTATTAAAACTAAGTATCAAAACTTTCAAAAATCATTAATGCCTTTGAAGCTCAATATTTTAATGTAACTATTAAAAATGCACACATTCAGGGACTTCCCTGGTGGCACAGTGGTTAAGAAGCCACCTACCAATGCAGGGGACACAGGTTCGAGCCCTGGTCCGGGAAGATCCCACATGCCGTGAAGCAGCTAAGCCCATGTGCCACAACTACTGAGCCTGTGCTCTAGAGTCTGTGAGCCACAACTGCTGAAGCCCTCGCACCTAGAGCCCGTGCTCTGCAACAAGAGAAGCCACCACAACGAGAAGCCTGCGCACTGGAATGAAGAGTAGCCCCTGCTCTCTGCAACTACAGAAAGCCTGCACACAGCAATGAAGACCCAATGCAGCCAAAAATAAATAAATAAATAAGTTTTTTTTTTTTTAAAAAAAACATGCACACAGTGGTGCCTGCTTCCCCCTGTCCCACTGAGGTCTCCTGCAATCTGTTTTCCTGCAGGTTGTGGGTCGGCTACCAGTACGTCATCACTGGCCGGAACCGCTCCTTAGAAGGTCACTGGGAGGTGGCATTCAAAGGTAAGGCTTCCTGGTCCTTCAGAAGAGTTGTTGGGCTTGAACCTGGGGGGTGTCATCCTGACAAGGGCGACTATTGCCAAGCTCTCCACTCCAACCTTCTCCCACCCGGTGCCCGGTGCGGGGCTGTGTGGAGGATTGGACCCCAGACCCGGGGAGGCTGTGATGGCCCAGCCCCCGTCAGGCCCTTCCGCCAGACCCAGGTGGGGCTTGGCCTCCTCCGGAACCTGTGGTGGCTTCTGCCTTGGCCATTTCTAGACTGTCCACCCTCGTTTCAAAGTCCACAACTTTAATTGGAGCATAAAAATGAGCAGAGTGAGCAGGCCAGAGAGGGAGGGACAGGCTTCCTAGAACAGGGAAGGTCAGAGTTAGGGTCCAAAACATCCCGGAACCGTCAGGCAGGTGGAATTAAAATAGATTATGTGAGTGTGAGCATGCATGTGTGAGTGTACATGTGTGTTGCTTTAACTACCGAGGTGACGTCAGGAGCCATGTGAGCAGCTGCGTTCCCACCCGCCCGTGGTCACCCCTCCTGTCCCATTGCCCGGGTGCTGGCAGGTTCCTGCACCTGCCACCCGAGCCACATGCCTTGCCCTGTCCCTCCTTGGGCCTCTCCTGTTAGGCTGCTCCTTGGGCCTCTGGATTGAGCTTGGGGCCAGTTCCTTTTCCCAAACACATCCCAGTCCTGCTGTTGATGTGTCTCTGAGGACAAGTGAGGGCTGGTGAGCCTGGGGATCCCGGGCAGCTTGCTCTGTCACCTCCCTGTGGAAAGTGAAGGGACGTTGCACTCGGGCAGAGCTCACCTGTCTCCCAGGCTGGGGGACCTTGTGGCAGGTGGGCGGCCGTGTCTCCACACAGACCGGTCAGGGCCCCGGGCAGTGGCTTCCCCCCGAGCAGCCCCCCGCTCAGTCCTCAAAGGTCCTGCTGGAGCATCCCTGACCTGTACTTCTGGAGTGTGAGTGCCTGTTCCTATTTCCCGGTGGAGTAGTTGATTCGGAAATGGCCATTAGGTTTCCAGGCTCAAGAGTCATAGCATGCCTGCAGAGGATCATTCTAGTAGGTTCTCACCTGCCCTAATCCCAGCTCTTGGGGTGAATCCCTAACCCCAATAGAGGGTGCCAGCCTTTAGGACAGTGCGGATACTCCTGGGCACACTTGTGGTCCTGACACTGTGGTCGAAGAGAGTCCACAGCTTCTCACTGGCTGAGTCCCTCTGAGGAGGAAGGGGCGTCTTTCTCCTTCCTGTGGGCACTGCCGTCCTTGCAGGGCCTCTGACGTTGTAGTAACGTTTCTAAGCGTGCCTGCCTCCCTGCTCCCTGGCTTGCTGCCATCATGCTGTGATGCTGTCTGTCCCGCAGGCTCCTCAGAGGTGCTTCTGCCCCCGGACCCCATCTTCACGGCGGCCACGTCAGAGGGTGACGGTGTGTTCTGTGCGCAGCTGCAATGCTTCCACTTCCCCACGCTCCGCCACCACGACCTGCATAGCTGGCATGCTGAGAGCTGCCACGACAAGTCTTCGTTTCTGTGTAAAAGAAGTAAGCGCACATCTGACGCAGGCGGGCGTCCCGTTTGGCCCTGTAGGCTGGGCCCCAGTGTCATCCCTGAGCCCTCATCTCCCCCCAGGACAGAGGCCCTGCCCACCCCGTGTCGTTAGGAGTCGGGATGAGGGTGGTGACCAGAGGACCTGCCACATCTCGTGGTGTCCTGGAGCCTTGGACTCTCTTAGTCACCTCCCCCTGCTCTCCGCGGGTCTTCCAGAGGCCCTCACTCTGCTTCTCTGTCAGCCCCATCTGGGCCGCTGCCCTCCAGCCTGTGGTGTCAGGTCTGTTCTGGGCCCTCTGCCAGCCCGCTCGCCCACATTCCACATTGAGGTTCTTCCAGCCTCAGGGCCATGCTGTGATTGTGCAGCCCGAGGGCAGGGCTCCCTCATCTGTCCCCTCTGGGGACCATCCCTGCCTTCGCTGCTGATTGGTCGTGGGTCAGGGTTTCACAGGGGCCAGAGCCTGGTTTTGGACTTGGCCGTTGGTCAGTCCTTGCATGGGCACCATCTCATCACATTTATAGGAGCTTTGTGACAAGTCCTCCCAGTTGGTGGGCTCCTCTTCTGTCCTCAGCCATCGTGTTGCCTGTTCTGGGCCTTTTCCTCTTCTGTATGAATTTGGGGATCAGTTTTCTGAACTCCCTTATTAGTTGTCTATTAGAGAATAGACTTTCTCTTTAGACATTTTTGTGTTTTCTTTCAAATCTTTTTTCTCTTTTTAAAACTTCTTTACTTTTTTTTCCTGGTGTTTCTTTTCTTGCAGCTTCACTTAGAAGTGGTAATAGTGAGCATTCTTATCTTCCCAACCCAAAAGGGATGGCTTTTAGTGTTTCAGCATTAAATGTAAGATTTTCTCTAGGACTTAGAAAACCAGATACCTTTATGAGGCTAAGGAAGTACCCGTCTAGTCCTTGTTTGCTGGGAATTTTTACATTACAAAAATGTATTGATTTTTATATTAATGCTTTTTCTGCATTTATTGGGAGTGTGTGGTGTTTCTTCTTTACTGTTTTACATTACTGCTTTGTTTATATTACGTGATTTTCTCATTTACTCTTTCACATTAATAGATTTTCTCATTTTGAACTGTCCTCCTGGTTTTTGTATGTTTATTGCCAGCTTTGGTTTGCTGATATTTTATTTAGGATTTTTGAAACTGCTTTAAGAAGTGAGCTTAGCCTGTTACTATCATTCCTTTTCCACGTGCTCCTTGAATAGTTTTTGTTATCACATTTATATTAGGTTTATGAAATGAGCTGGGAAGCATTCTCTTTTACTAGCCTCTAAGTCAGTTTGTACTAGTTGGTTATAATCTTGACCTTGTTTGATAGACCAACCTTATAGGAGCATCTGGGCCCAGGGGCTAGGGAACTTTCTAACTTGTTACTTAGATATCATTGCACACTTAGGGAAAAGTTACTAGAATGATACAAGGAACTTCCTGTCATACGCCTTCTACACAGAATCACCAGTTATTTATATTGTGCCACATTTGCTTTATCATTCTCTTTTTGACTATTTTTCCTAAATCTTTTGAGAGTAAATTAGAGATACTGTTCCCTTGAGGCCTAAATACTCAGTGCATATTTCCAAGAACAACAGCATGTTCTTATATAACCACAGCACAATTATCCAAACAAGGACGTTTGATCTAGATGCAATACTGCACAATAAATACTACACAACAAACACCGCACAACAATCTGCAATTTATTACTCTGGTGTTCTCAGTTGTTTCAATAACGTGCTTTACGGGTTTTCTTTTTCTTGGCCCAGGATCCAGTTCAGAATCATGCATTGCACTTAGTTGTGGTGTCTCTTTAATTTCCTTTTGGTCTTTCTGTTTGAGTAATTTCTATAGACCTGTCTTCAAGTTTACTAATTCTTTCCTTGGCTGTGTTGAGTCTACTTGTGAACCCACCGATGGCTTTCTTCATCTCTTTTTTTTTTAACATTTCATTTCTAGCATTTCTGTTTGATTCTTATGGTTTCTCTCTTTGCTGAATTTCCCATCTTGTATGTTGTCAACTTTTCCACTAGAGGTTTTCGCATATTAATCCTACTTGTGTTAAATTTTCTGTGTGTTACTTCCTTCTTCTGTGTCATATCCTTGATGATCGTGTTGTCTCTGGAGTTTGGTATTTCCTTCTGGTTTGTCGTGTGCCTTGTCATATTTTGTTGAAAATCAGCGCCTTGTATAGGACAGTGGAGGGGAGTCCAGTCATTTTGGTGCCTGGAAATAGGCTGGCCTTTCTTCTGTGTGCCTTGGGTATAGTGGGTGGAGGGGTCTGTCTCAGCAGGAGTCATGCTGGGCTGTGGCTACCTTTATGCATCTTGTTTGCTACAGGGCTCTTCTTAGTGTCTGTTCCAGCCTCTGCTTTAGGTTTTCCCTTTGGGCCCCTCTTCAGGGCATCTGTCCTCAAGGCCTCCCAGCGGCATGGGCTCCTCAAGTGCTTCCCCACCTCCAGCTGGGGTTGTGGAGCCAGCAAGGGGCTTTTCAGCGGTGCCCTGATGGCTCCAGGTGTGCTCGGATTGGATGTGGTTGGTGTGGGAAGCTGGAGTGCGCTGGCTAGAAGCCAGCCCTTCCCTAACCACTTACAACCACTAACACTTCTAAAGTTTTTTCATTTCAATAGTGTTGTATAAATTGAGCCATATTGCTATGCATCCTTTTGGGATTGGCTCTCTGCCCAGCACAGTTCCAAGTTGTTACACGTGTGTCTTGTCAGCACTTTGTTCCTTTTTATTGCTGAGTAGCATTTAACCAGTCACTCACCTGTTGAAGGACAACTGAGCCGATTCCAGTTTTTGACTGTTACAGTTAAAGCTGCCATAAACATGTGCACACAGGTTTTCCTGTGAATGTAAGTTTTCCCTTCTCTGGGATAAATGCACAGGATTGCAGTTGCTGGGTTGTATGGTAGTTGCATGTTTCATTGTTTATGAAACTAGTGAACTTTTTCAGAGTGTTTACATTCTCACCAGCCATGTAAGAGTGACCCAGTTTTCTCCACATTGTGGCCAGCACTTGTGATTTTCACTATTTTTAATTTTTAGCCATTCTGATAGGTATGTAGTACTATCTCATGGTTTTAGTTTGCATTTCCCTGAGGCTAATGATGTTAAACCTTTCCGTGTGCTTATTTGTATATTTTCTTTGGTGAAATATCTGTCCATGTCATTTGTCCATTTTCTAGTTGGATTGTTTGGGTTTTCTACTGTTGAGTTTTCAGAGTTCTTTATGTATTGTAGGTTCTAGTTCTTTGGCAGATGAGTTTTTTACAGGTATTTTTTCCTATTCTGTAGCTTGTCTTCATCCTCTTCACATGGGCTTTAACAGAACAAAGGTTTTTAGTTTTGCTGAAGTCCAGTTTAACAATTCTTCCTTCTATGGGTCACTCTTTTGGTGTCAGGTCTGAAAACTCTTTGCCTAGCCTTACATTCTGAAGAGTTTACCCTGTGTTGTGTTCTAAAAGTTTTATAGTTTGTATTTTACATTTGAGTCTATAATCCATTTTGAGTTAATTTTTTAATAAGCTGTGAGAATTAGGTCAAGCTTCACTTTTTTGCTGTGGATGTCCAGCTGCTCCGGCACTGTTTGTTGAAAAGCTGTCTTGCCTTCATTGCATTTTGTGCCGTTGTCAAAACTTAGTCAAGCATGTTTGTGTGGGTATATTTCTGGGTTCTCTATTCTGTTCCATTGAACCTTCTGCATTACCACACTGTTTTGATTACTGTAGCTGTATAATCAGTGTTGAAATCAGGAAGTGGTTCCTCCTACCTTATTCTTCTAGGTCAGGATGGTTTTAGCTGTTCTAGAGCCTGTGTCTTTTCTACCTAAATTTTAGAATAAGCTTATCTGTCTATAAAAACCTTGCTGGGATTTAGATAAGAAGTGCATTAAACTTATATAGGTCAATCTGGGGAGATGTACATCTTTACAATGTTGAATCTTCCAATGCACGAACATGGTATGTCTCTCCATTTACTTAGATATTCTTTTATTTCTTTCATGAGCATTATGTATTTTTCAGCAAACAGATCCTCTTCATGTGTAAGTATATATCTAAGTAATTCATTTTCTTTGGAGCAGTTGTAAATGTATGTGCTTTAAATTTTGGCTTATATATGTTTATTGTTAGTGTAAAGAAATGTAATGGGTTTTTGTACATTGATCTTGTATTCTGTGACTTTGCTGAAGTCACTTATTCTAGGAAGTTTTTTGGTAGATTGCTTGGGAGTTTCTATATATACAATCATGTTATCTGCAAATAGAGATAGTTTTATTTCTTCCTTCTAAATCTCTATGTCTTTTACTTGTTTATCTTGCCTTACTGCAATGCCTAAAACTCCCAGCACTGTGTTGAATAAGAATGATGAGAACAGGTATCCTGATCTTATGGGCTATGTATTCACTCCTTTTACCATTAAGTATCATATCAGCTATAGGTATTTTGGGCAGGTATTTTTTACCAAGTTGAAGTTTCCCTTTATTCCTAACTTGCTAAGAGTTTTTATAAATATTAGATTTTGTCAAATGCTTTTTCTGCGTCATTTTTTATGAACATATGGTATTTCTTCCTTAGCTTATCAAGGTGGTGGAGTACATTGATTTTTTAATTTTTTAATTTTTATAAATTTATTTTATTATTTTTGGCTGCGTTGGGTCTTTGTTGCTTTGCGCGGGCTTTCTCTAGTTGCAGCAAGCAGGGGCTACTCTTCATCGTGGTGTGCGGGTTTCTCATTGCGGTGACTCCTCTTTGCAGTGGCTTCTCTTGTTGCGGAGCATGGGCTCTAGGTGTGCGGGCTTCAGTAGTTGTGGCTCACGGATTGTAGAGCACAGGCTCAGTAGTTGTGGCACACGGGCTTAGTTGCTCCACAGCATGTGGGATCTTCCCAGACCAGGGATCGAACCCGGTGTCCCCTACATTGGCAGGCGGATGGATTCTTAACTACTGCGCCACCAGGGGAGCCCTGGGGAGAGCTTTTTAATTATGAATTCAATTTATTTAATGGTTATAGGACTATCAAGATTGTCTTATTTCCTCTTCAGTGAGTTTTTGGTAGTTTGTGGTTTTCAAATAATTGAGCCATTTCTTCCCTAAGCTTTTGGATTCATGAACATTGTGAAATAAAAACAGTTACACAGGCTGTCCTTTTGACCTGTCTGCATCATTCTTTGAGCATTTCCAAGTTCATCTTGTGCTCTCTGGAATCATCCTTGGAGGACCTGAGCACTAGTTAAAGCTCATTGCTTTTATGCCCTTTCAATGGGCAGAGCTAAGACGTGTGTGTGTGTGCACGTGCGTGTGTGTGTGTGTGTGTGTATACATGTGCGATTTTTAATACTGATTTAGTTCCTTTAATGGCTATAGGCGTATTCACATCTCCTAGTTTTCCTGAGTCAGTTTTGGTAAGTCATGTGTATCTAGGGCATTGCCCATGTAATCTAATCTAAATAATAGCTTATGATTTTTTTGAAGCATTTGTATGTCTGTCATTGTGCTCTCCTTTTGTTTCCTGATATCATTTACGTACTCTTCCTTTTTTCTTGATCAGTCTCACTGGAGGTTTGCCTCTTTGATTCATCTTTATGAACTCCCGGCCACAGGGTTTTTATACATCTGGTAGCTCAGGCTTGTTGGTGCTCTTGCTCAGATCTTTTTTGGCTGCATGATACATCAGTTTTTGAAAGAGACATGTTATAATCTCTCACTATGGATGTTGATTCATCCATTTTTCCTTGATACTCTCTAATTTTAGCTTTATCTTTCTTGAGATCGTGTTGTTAGGGACATAAGCCATTATAATTATTATATCTTCCTGGTGAGTTGAACCTTTCAATCATTAATCGAACCTTTTTTACCCATAGTAGTTTTTGTTTGTTTTACTTAAAGTCTCCTTCTTTTCCAGTGGTAGCTGTAAAATGGTGTTCCCCTGACCCCTCCTCAGGCTTGATTAATTTGCTGTAACAGCTCACAGAACTCAAGAAACCTGTCTACCCACTAGATGACTGATTTATTGTGATGAGGAGACACATAAGGCGAGGTCCCCAATGAAGGAGCTCTGTTCTTGGGGAGCTTGGTGCCCAGCACAGCGGCCTGCAGAATGGTCTGGTTCCGTGTCATGGAAGCTTTCCAAAAAGGCCAAAAAGCTGTCCTTTTGGGTTTTTAATGGAGGCTTCATTACATAGGCATGATTGATTAAATCGGCCATTGGTGATTGATTCAACCTCCACCCGCCCCTACCCACCCCTTCCCCAGAAATCAAGGGATGGGAACCGAAAGTTCCAACCCTCTGATCACAGGGTTGGTCCTCCCGGCAACCAGTTTCCAAAAGTCACTTCATCACAGAACAAAAGACTCCTGTATCACTCTCTGCACTTAAGAAATTCCAAGCATTTGTGAGCCAGGAACTGGGCGAAGACCAAATGTATATGAGAAGTGTATGTTGGTCATCTGGATGACCAAATATATGTTTCTTCTAAATCACACTGTCACATACTTCTGTGAAACTCCGTTCTCTTTTCCTCTCTGCAGCATGAGTACTGTATACATTAGATCTCTTAGTGTTAAAAACCCAACACTACACAGTTGTAATTGCTTTACCATCTGCAGCCGTTTCCTTTGCCCAGTGCAACTTTGCTTCCACACACCTCTTTCACTGTCACTGGCACATACATTCCAGGTATATTACCTTTCCATATGTTATGGGCCCAGCACTACACTACAGATATATTATTTTATACAACTGCCTTTTAATTAAGTTGAGAGAATAAAGGAGGAAAAATACGCAGTTGTACTGTCTTATAATTACATAATTGCCTTTTCTAGTGCTTTTTGGCTTTTTGTATGGATTCAGATTACTCTCTGAAGGTCACCTGCTTTTTGCTGCAGAGCTTCCTTTGGTGTTTCTTATCCTGGGAGTCAGAAAGCACAAGTTCTCTCAGGTTTTGTTTACCCGGGACAGTCTTCATTTTTGAAAGACAGCTTTGCTGGATGGAGAACTCTTGGTTGACAGCTTTTCCTTTGAGCACTTAGAATTCATTATTCCACCGCCTTCTGGCCTCTTGGCAGGAAATCTTACTGGGGTTCACAATAAGTATTGTGTCATTTTTTCTTGCTCTTTTTAAGGTTCCCGTCCTCTCTGACTTCCTGCTTTCTCCCTGTGCCACGTCTGTTCTTTGTGTTTATCCTACTTGAAGTCCGTTGAGCTTCCTAGATGTGTAGGATTTTGCTTTGCAGCGAATGTGGGCGTTTTTGTCCGTTGTGTCTCCACATGGTTTTCCTGCATCTCCAAGGGCTCTGCTCATTTTCTTCATCCTTCCTCCCTCTGTTCGAGCAGGAACACTTTTATGTAAGTTTCTTGCCCTGCACACTCCTGATCACGTGGGTTACACAGATTTGACTCCAGTCAAGTGTGGCACAGACCCGAGGTGTGGCGTCTTCTGTGAGTTTTCCTAGATATCCCTACCCCACTGAGAGACCAGAACATCTCCTCCTTATGTCCCTGAGGAGAACCACACCCCTGCCTCAGCCGTCATGCCCAGCATTGGGCGTGTCTCCTACCCGCTTCAGGGCCTGCGCCTTCACCCCCTCTTGTCTCACACCAGCAGTTCTTTCTCCTCTGGTCCCAGTCGGCTTTGCGCGAATTCACTGTGTGTCTCAGTTCCAGTGGACTGTCTCCCAAGGCTCATTTGAGATACATTCTGATGCTAAAAGGGCTGATACTCGTGACACCTGCATTTTATAATGGAGGGAATCTCACATGTAATGCGCTTAGGCACTTGAAAGCAAGAGCTTCTCCCTGGGCTCTCTGTCCCTGCTGTCTGCTCGTGGCCAGGTATGCTGAGCAACGTGTTGTCCTGACAGTGTGCCAGGCGGTCTCTCAGCCCCTCCCTGTAACCACGGGCAGACCCACCACCCTGGAAGGGGGTGCTTCAGGTCCATCTTGCCAACTCCTCTGCTGTCATGTTGGCCCAGGCCCGGGTGGGGATTCAGGGCTCCTCTGGCTGGTGACCCACATATCTCTTCCTATTGCAGGTCAGACATGTGTCGACATCAAGGACAACGTTGTGGATGAAGGGTTCTACTTCACCCCCAAAGGGGACGATCCGTGCCTGAGCTGCACCTGTCACAGAGGGGAGCCCGAGATGTGCGTAGCTGCCCTGTGCGAGCGGCCCCAGGGCTGCCAGCAGTACCGCAAGGACCCTAAGGAATGCTGCAAGTTCATGTGCCTGGACCCAGGTGAGATGGCGAGCTCGGCCTTGCGTGGGGCTGCGTGTTCACATGGCAGCTGTGACCAAGGGCTGTAGGCCTGTCTTCTCTCCTGGTTACACTCAGAACTGGCTTCCGTCGTGGTCCCCATTGGAGCTCTTCCTGTTTCTGAGTGTGGTGACGTGGAAGGTGATGACAGTTTCTGTTGCTTGCCATTATCAGTCTTTACTGTTAGAATCTTTAAGAAAAAGATTAAATATTACCCACAGTTTTGACATAAAACTCCTCCCCACTCGGTGGTGACTCACGGTGGACGCCAGGGGCCATGTGGTCTCTGGGTGACCCTCCTCCTTCCACTTCTGATAAAAGAGCAGCGGGTGGGACTGTCCTTTCAGCCCTTAGCACAGCAACTCACACACCTGATTGCTCTCCACGCCAGAGCAGCTGGCATCTCCCTGTGAATTCACGACCTCAAGAGAAATGTAAATTAGAAGCATGAATTTCAATGTGAGCGACGTGGGCTTGTGGGCCCCACAGCGGACGGCTTGGGCAGGACCTATGGAGGGAAGCTGGAGCCACATGTGAGGGCCACACACCGAGAGCCGTCCTGCTCCCCAGGGCCATCAGGGCAAGCCAGACAGCGTCAGGCTGGCTGAGGCTCGGCGGGCCGGGTGCTTTGGCGTGTACCCCAAACCTGTATGGCTGGCTGTGGTGCATGCAGAGGCCATGTTTGTGAGGAGCCAGCAGGGGACATGGAGCTGGGGTGCGCTCAGGCCTCCCCGTCCCACAGGGTAGATGGTACCCGCTACTGAAGGGCACATGCCTGCAGATGTCTGACAAGCCAGTTGGGTGCCTGCCAGGTCTCCTGCGCCCCAGCCACATCACTCCAGCCTCCAGCTTACTCACCTTCCATGGGAGTCAAATGCTGGCTTTCACAAATCTCTTCACCAGGATTCCTGGTTCTTTCTCAGGAGTTGACTTCTGCTGCCTTGACTCTCTGTCCAGACTCTGTAAGAATGACCAAACATATACAAGCATGACTCATCTGTGGGCATGCATGGCCCGTGGAGCCCACCCAGCTCTGAGGACTTCTCAGCAGACCACGGCCTTCAGGGCATCTGGGCAGGATCAGAGCTGCCACAGGCCTCTCTCCAGTGCAGCCAGAATAGCCCAGTCAAGGCCTCACCCTGCCCCACACTGTGGCCTTGCTTCTACAGCCTTCTGACTGCCTCCCAGGCCAAGCAACCTCTTCTGGCAACTGCCCACACTGCACCAAGGAAAGAGACACCAGGAAAATATCTCCTTCAACAAGGCTAGGACGTCTGCTCTCACCACCATGTTCGGGGTTGTATGGGAGGTCAAGGGCAATGTCAGAAAAGGCATCCAGACCAGAAGGGAAGAAATGAAATCATTTCTTGTTGTAGATGATGTGATTGTCTGCGTAGAAAATCCTAGAGGATCTACAAGAATGTTGCTAGAATTAATAAATGTGTTTAGTTTAGCAAGGTCTCCAGATACAAGGTCAATATGCAAAAATCCATTATGTTTATATATACTACCTGTAAAAAGTTGGAAATTGAAATTTTTAAGAAAAGTACCATTTATAGTAGCACCAAAAACCATGAAATACTTAGGTACAAATCTTACAAAATATGCACACCGTCTGTATGCTACAAATCGTTAAGACACTGATGAAAGAAATCAAGGGCATAAATAAAATGAAAGGTTCATGGATCAGAAGACTCAATATCACTAAGAGGTTAATTCTCCCCAAATTATCTATAGATTCTATACAGTACCAACCAAAATTCCAGCAGGGTTTTTTTATAGACATTAACAAGTTGATTCTAAAATTTATGTGGAAAGGCAAAGGAATTAGAATAGCCAAACCGGTTTTTAAAAAGAACAAAGTTGGAGGATTCATGGCACCAGATATAAAACTTACTATATAGTCATAGTAATCAAAACAGTGTGATTTTTTAGCACAAGAATAGACACATAGATCAGTGGAACAGAATAGAGAGTCTAGAAATAGTCTACACTTATGTGGTCAACTGCTGTTTAACAGAGGTACAAAGACAATTCAATGAAGAAAGGATAGTCTTTCAACAAATGGAGCTGGAACAATTGGACATCCATAAGCAAAATAAAAAATTAACCTTACACTACACTTCTTGCAAAATGGTCATACACTTATGTAAAACTTTAAATTATAAAATTTCTAGAAGAAAACATATGTTCTTTTATTTTATTTTTAATTTTGGGATATAGTTGATTTACAGTGTTTTAGTTTCAGGTGTACAGCGAAGTGAATCAGTTAGACATATACATATATCCACTCTTTTTTTAGATTCTTTTCCCATATAGGCCATTACAGAGTATTGAGTAGAGTTCCCTGTGCTACACAGTAGTGTCTGATTAGTTATCTATTTTATATATAGAGTAGTGTGTGTATGTCAATCCCAATCTCCCAATTTATCCCTCCCCCCCAACATATGTTCTTTTAAAATTAAGTCTTTTAAAAGAAAACAGGAGAAAAATCTTTGTAACCTTGGGATATGCAACATTTTTAGATCAAAAGCATGGTCCACAAAAGAAACATTGATAAATTAGACTTCATCAAAATTGAAAACTTCTGCTCGTTGAAAGACCCTTAAAGAATTGAAAAGATAAACCACCAACAGAGAAACACAGATCGGACACAGGTCTTGTATTCAGAGTATATAAAGAACTCTCAAAACTCAATAATAAGAGAACAAACCACCCTGTTAAAAAATGGGCAGAGGCTCTAAAATGACACTTGACCAGAGCAGATGCACGAAGTCAGCCAAGCACCTGAAAAGATGTTCAACGGTCATTCAGCTCATTCAGGAAACAAATCGACGCTGAGCAACGGCCTCTCCTTCCGTCCTGTGCTGGTGCCCGGGCTTGGGGCCGAGAGGTGTGAGGTGCTGGCCGTGCACCAGCCGGTAGCAGAGCCTGCATCAGGGACCAGGCACCCGCCTCCCGATTCCTGCTGAGCTTCGGCTCCACCTGCTTCCTCCACAGAGACTGGATGCTGTCGTTGGCACCGAGCCCAGTGGGGCGCCAAGCTCCTCGTGGTGGCCTGGGGAGGCCTGGGCAGGCTTAGGCATCAGACCAACAGTCAGGCCAGCGGCCTCCGGGGCCCCTTCCATTCAGCAGTGTCTGCTGCAGCATTATGTGTCTTCTGTCGGGGCCCAGGGCTGGCCAGGGACCTGCAGCCTGGACCACAGCAGGCAGCCCCGCCTGGCACTGTCCGGGCCCCATGGAGGGACCTGCCATGTTGAGGGCCCCCGGGGGCCCCTGGCTGGCCTATGCCCCCTGGGACAGTACTCTTTTCTTCATGTCTGACTGCTGGTACCTCTTCTTGGTGAGTACCGTGGATGATGGTCCGGGGACCTTGGCCGTGTCCTTGGGCTTATTTTAGGACTGAGCAGGAATTAGTCATTGCAGAGGCCTGCTGCTTTAGTTACCCCCTGACCCTGGGGTCTCTGAGCTGGCCGCCAATTAACAGCAGCCCCGTGGGCTGACAGACCTCCTCCCGGACAGGGATGAAATGTTCCCTTGAGACCGGCATCAGAACAGCAGCTAATTAATGAGAGGATGTTTCCTTTCACACACTTACTCCAGTGTTGTCAGCAGTAAATGCAGCTTTGGGGAAAGCTTTCTGGCCCCATGGGAGAAGGGCCAGTATGAGCCTGGCCATCCAACTGGCACCTGTGTTGGCTGTGAAGTGTCTCCTCAGGGCTGGCAGTTGGGGACTTGCTCATGTGGCTGTTGCAGAAGTGGGAGTGGACACAGAGACTCCCATGGCTCAGGTCACTCCTGCCCAGTGAAGCTCCCTGGCCTCCACGCTGCGTCTGGAGGCAGGTGTTCCCAGATCCCCCTGGTTCCGATTCTGTGACTCGGCGGAAGTGGCAACCTCACGCAGGCGAGAGCCCTGGGAATGCCTGACACTGTTCTCTCCCTCTCTGCCTTGCACCAGCACCTCTCCTAGCAGCGCCCAACAAGCCTGGTGTGTGCCAGGCAGGGCAGGTCAGACCCTGAGCTAGTGGCCAGTGGGATGTTGAGTTGCATCCCCGGCCTCTGCCCACCAGGTGCCAGAAGTGCCTCCCCCGCCTGCTGTTGGGGACCGCCAAAGGTATCACCAGAAGCTGCCAGTGTCCCCGGGGCTGCAGAGTCACCCTGGTGAGGCCCCTGGACATGTGCGGTCAGAGGCACAGGGCCCTTAGCAGAGCGCCCTGCAGCTGCAGCCTCCACAAGCAGAGGACTTTGGGACGCTTGGCTGGTGGGGCGGGGTTGGTGCTCACCACGGAGCTGCTGCCCAGGCCCTAGGCCCCCACCGCTTCTGCCCCAAGACATCTGGGTGCAGGCCGGACTCTGGCCCCCCGAGGAAGCTGCTGCGGGACCCTGGGCTTCCACCACGGAGCTGGCCCAGAGCAGGCCCTGCCCAGCCTTACTCGGGCGGGCGCTATGACCCGATGGGGAGAGGAGCGTGAGTTGGCGGCGGGGTTCCCGTGTGAACACTTTCTCCCTGGGTGACCCCTCTCCATCCTGCGAGACTGTGAGTGTGCAGTTGAGTCCCTGGCGGTGGCCCCCAGGCTCCCCACCCACAGAGAGGGTGGGCAGGAGGGTGGGCGTGGGGAGGTCAGGAATCAGAATAGTCAATGCGTGTATGTTTAACTGAATCACTGTGCTGTACACCTGAAACTAACACAACATTGTTAATCAACTGTACTCCAATATAAAATAAAAAGGTAAAAAAAAAGAATCAGAACAGACACTGACAGGGCTGAGGGTAGACAGGGGCTGTAACAGAGACTCTGGGGTCCAGGGGAAGCTGCACCTGCATCCTCTCCGGATCACCTGTGGGGTCCAGGTGACCCCAGCCTCCACATGTGAGCACTGCTGGGTGCAGGGGAGGGGCAGAGAGCTCTGGGCCCCCTGTAGGACTGAAGCCAAGCTCTGAACTCAGGCCACTGACACAGCCCTGCTGACCTCAGCTCCCCTGCATCAGGGAGGACCTGGGTGCTGCGGCCGGATGCACAGTTCTGCTCAGCACCCCGTCCAGCCCCGAGTGGCTTCCGGGGCTCAACCCCAGCAATGGGGGCGGGTGGGGAATGGGGTAGCGACAGAGCCTTCAGGAGGGGCTGAGGCCGGGCTGCGGCATCCCAGTGGCTGTGTGCGGGGCCTGGCACTAGGAGGGGTCAGGAGGTACACTGCCTGGGGGGCCAACTCCCCTCCTGAGAGCAGCTCTCCCCGTCCGCACAGACGGCAGCAGCCTGCTGGACTCCATGGCCAGCGGGATGCGTCTGATTGTGAGCTGCGTGTCCTCCTTCCTCATCCTGTCACTGCTGCTCTTCATGGTCCATCGGCTGCGCCAGAGGCGCCGGGAGCGCATTGAGTCCCTGATTGGAGCAAACCGTGAGTGCCCAGCCCTGCCGCCCACAGTGGCTCGGCGGCGGTCCCAGGACAGGGAGGAGGAAGACAGGGCTGCCCAGCAGCTGTACCCTGCCTGCTCCTGCTCCCACTCCCAGGCTGAGCCACACGAGTGTGGTGGGAGGGGCGCCGGCCCTGGCCCCCCAGGGTGTGTGGGCACCTGCCGGGGCAGCCTGCCCGCTAAAGACGTTGGACACCCATGACTGGTGGCAGCTTAGGGAGCATGGTCCACCCTCCTCAGCCCACGTTCTCTGCCACAGCTTGTGCCTGCGTAGAGTTTCTGAGATTCCCCCTCATCTCAGTGAGCAAGCCAGGAGGCTTCCTAGTCCCTGTGGGGAGGGGGGCTGAGGATCATGGTGACAAGGGACCACAGCTGCTGTGTTAGGGCCCCAGGGCCTCCGAGGGCACACGTGTCAGGTCTGAAGGCCCCGCATCACGGTGAGCCCTCCTGGAGATGGAGCTGCAGGGTGGGCAGCATGCCGAGGCCGTCGCGGGTCACGCCCAGATGCGCTGAGAGCCCGGGTTCTGTGGGCCGGAGCTGGTGGGTGGGTGGGTGGGGCTCCCAGTGTGGATGGCAGGTAGCAGCCGGGCACAGGCGTGTGACTGTCGGAGTGCGGGGTGCCCTGGGCCTGGACGTGGCAGGTCCAGCCCAGGAGTGATGGCTCCGGGCTTGTTTCTCTCTCCGACCGCCCAGTGCACCACTTCAACCTCGGCCGAAGGATCCCTGGCTTTGATTATGGCCCAGATGGGTTCGGCACAGGCCTCACACCGCTGCACCTCTCCGACGATGGGGAAGGCGGTACTTTCCATTTCCATGACCCTCCGCCTCCCTACACTGCGTACAAGTACCCGGACATCGACCAACCCGATGACCCGCCGCCACCGTACGAGGCCTCCATCAACCCAGACAGCATGTTCTACGACCCTGCAGGTGACCCCCAGGGCAAGGGAGCCATGGGTCACAACCAGCTGGCATGCGGGCCAAGGCCCTGTGGCCCCCCAACTTCTGCCCGGCCTTCTGCTTTTGCTTTGGTTTTCCCTTTAAGATGGTCCCACCGTCTGGGGTGGGCACACTCTTCCCAGGGTCGCAGATGGCCACTGGCAGTGGTCTCCCTGCCCCTGCCTCCCTCCCGGGAACTCCTGTTAGTGAGCACCCCTTGGGGCCCCCTCAGCAGGGCCCTGTGGGGAGTGGGGTGCCCGGACGCTGGGCTGTCAGGCATGGGGCACATGTGGTGAGCTGAGGAGACAGCCCCTCGGCATGCCCTCCTGTCCAGCGGCCACTTGAGTCTGTTGTTCATCTGATACTATGGAAAATCATTCCTCACAGGTGAAGCAGAAAGAACAGCAGGTGTCCTGCCCATGGCCTGACCTGTCCCTGTCCCTGGTGTGCACGCAGGTGTCCCATCCCGATTCCCTGTGTGTTACACACACATGCACACGTAACACAGCAGGCTGGGCTTTGCAAGGCTGGCACTGCTGTGTTCTTGGTCTGTTACTGTCAGTTAGTCCCGTCCTTTGTGGTCTGCACCGGCAGGAAAGCCTTGGATTTGACCTCTGTCCTTGAGACACTGATTGTCACAATATGCTGTCCAGGGGGCCAGGGTGGGTAGGAGGACGGATGCTTCTGGGAGTGCGAGTCCCAGATGCCTCCGTAGACCAGGCTGCAGGGGAGCAAATGCTCCCCGGGGCAGGATGGCAGGACTGCTGGGCTGGGGGTGTCGGCCAGGGGAGCGGCGGTGCTGGGTCCCTGAGCCCCGAGCTTTCAGAGAGCACCTGCAGGAATAAGGAGGGGCTGCCACCAAGTCTCCCTCAGACCAGGGTGTTCTGCAGACCCCCAGACAATTGGCCGGGCTGCCTGCTCTGGTCCATCTCCCGCACTTGCCCCCGTGTTCCAGCCCATGTCTAATGCATGTGAGCCCTGCCTGGACCCCCAGAGTCTGAGAGGGTTTCCCCCTCCCCTCCCTTTGATCTGCTGACTCAGTCAAAGCGTGTCCCCTACGCACACATCATGCTTTGCTCATGGCTGTACCCCTGCTCCAGCCCCACACAGCCCACTTGCATGGCGAAGGTGCGGGGTGAGCACGGTGGAGCCCCGTGGGGCAGGCTTTCGCCTGCCCGGCGGTGTTGGTGGGAGCAGGCAAGCAGGAGGAGCTACCCCGAGCCAGGACCCCCCCGCTGACCTCCATCTCCTCCCACAGATGATGACGCCTTTGAGCCAGCGGAGGCCGCCCAGCTGGCCACAGGGGACGGTGGTGGTGAGGGTGCAGCGCCCCGGCGCCTGGAGCAGCCCCTGCCCACCCCCAGGGCCTCTCTGGCCGAACTGGAAGACTCAGCCGACAGCAGCAGTGTCCTCCTTGTGCCCCCTGACCCCGCCCAGAGTGGCAGTGCCCTGGCCACAGAGGCGCTGCCGGGGGGCGGCCGCCACAGCCGAAGTTCCCTCAATACTGTGGTGTAGAGGACGGCGGGCCCGAGGTCCAAATGGGCAGGGGAGCACCTGTTTGCCGTCGAGAAAAACGCTGATCCCCTTGGGAGACTTGAGGGGCCCCTGAGTGAGCCTGGACCCAGCTGCACAGCCACACCCCTGACGGCGGGCACACAGACACCACGCCAGCCCCCAGGGTGCCAGCACCTGCCCGAGGGTCTTTGGGGGCTTCAAACACACGCGTAGCTTTGGGTCACTGTCTTTTTCTTTTTAAACGGCAGAAGGATGACAGAGTTGGTGAGACCACACGTGTCAGGAGCAGGGAACAAAGGAGGCACCATACGCTCTAGTGGGGCTGGACACTCCAGCTCTGATGGACTTGCTTGCTGCCACTCGCCCTCCAGAGGAGCCCAGGCTGCCGCGCACGCCTAGCTAGCCGCGGCTCAAGAAGGCGCGCCCGGGTAGCGGGTGTCTGAGGACTGTCAGTGCAGTCGGGGCAGATGGCCTTGGAGGTTGCCGCAAGGGCTGCTCTGGGGGTGGTCCCCCAGGTCCAGTTGTGAACATCCAGCTGTGGGGGCTGGCCTGGTGCCCAAGGTGCCCAAGGCCCTGAGGAGGGCAGCTGGGAAGGAGGCTGGACTCTGTACTGTCTTTCCAGCTGGGCTCCGTGAAGCTCAGTTGCACACCAGGAGGCCTGGGCCCCACCCCAACCATTCTCTCCCCGGCACCACAATGCGTGACCCGCCCTGGGCAGCTCTGGGGTCGGGCTGGGGCCTTTAGTCACTCATGAGTGTCCTGGCCCTGGATCCTCCACTGGGGCTGGCTCCTGGCTCCTGCCCTCTGGAGCCCCCACTCCTGCTGAATTTGCCCCTGGACCTGGCCTGCCCCCACCCCACCTTGTTTGTGCCATAAGGGTTGTGTCTTTGGGGGGAGGGATGGCTGAAATTCACATCCTGGGCTGTCCATCTCCCAGAAGTCCACTTCCTGCCCACCACCGCCACCACTGGAGCTATGTGCCCAGTGGCCGCAGGCCACCTTCCTGTCCCCAGCAGCAAGGTGCTGGGTGTCCTACCCTGGGGGGCCTTTGACTGAGGGTCACTGTTGCCTGTTTCTGGGCAGTGGTCTTGTCTCCTGACATAGGGTTTTTAGCATTTCTGAGGTTTGGAGGTTAAGCGGGTTTTGTGCGATTTTTAGCACATTCATATCTTTTCTACGTTGAATGTCTGGATCTTTTCTTTGTTGTGTGCATGTGTATCTGTGTGCGTATGTGTGTGTATGTGTCTAAGTGTTTGCAGGTGGTGGCGGTACACGGGGACTCAGGCCTGGGGCCCCCCTTTCCAGGGCCAGCCATGGCGTGCTGGGCGGCCCCAAGGCGTGGCCCTCAGCTGAGAGCAGGGAGCCCTTCCCTGGCCCCTCGTGCCCTCCCAGACCAGCAGTGAGCGGGGGATGACTTGAAGTGGGTGCTCTGTGGTGACAGGCCTCGCTGGCACAGTCTATTTCTGGACACGTTCTCACAGTCTCCCCTTGGGGACCGTTTTGTTCTTCCCTGGGCAGCATGAGCTTCTCAAGTTGCCCAGAGACCAGGGCTCGGCCCACAGGAGCCAGAGTGCTGCAGGCAGCCCCACGCGGGCAGGCTGCATGCCGAGCAGGCCTGCACTCCCCCTGCCAAGGACTGGGACTGGAGAGTGGCTGCACTGGCTGCTGAAGACAAAGCAGAACGCGTGTCCTGCCTCCACTGTGTTCTGGGCACTGAGCAGCTGTCACAGGCCTTGTTGGTGCTAGGTGAGGGTCCTGAGCACTCCTGCTTTGGAGTGGGCTCCCCCATGGAGCCCCAGAGGATCCTGCCCCCAACAGCTCAGGGTCCCTCCCAACCCCCGTGTCTCTGGCCCAGGCCTCAGACCCGTGTGTACAGGGCAGGGCGTCTGGCACTAGATGTGTGGGATTGGGGACTGAAGGACTGCTGGGCCAGTCGGGCATGTGGGAGTCACTAAGGGGGTGGCCCGGAGCAGGCTGTGGGGGCCACAGATGGGGGCCTGCTTCTGGACAGGCCAGGGCTCCGGGGTTGCTCAGCCCACGTGCAGCACTGTTTCAGGCCTTGCCTGCTGCCCGCAGTGTCCCCAGGAGCTAGTGCCCCAGGGGCTGAGCTCCACTGGGGGTGGGGGTGGGGGAGCAAGGGGAGAGGTGGGGTCGGCCTTCTGCCTAGGCCAACCGTCATGAGATCTGGTTGTGCTCCGTGGTCAGATGAATCCCAACCAGCCCTGGCTGAGAGTCTTGTGCTCCTGTGAGAGCTGCTGACCTGCTTGGTGGGGGTGGGTGTCTATAGGCCATTGTCTCAAGGCCTGTTTATGTTTTCCTTTCACTAAGGGTTTTTAGTTTGGGTTTATTTTGGTTGGGTTGGCACTAATTCTTAAGATGCTGTGAGAACCGTTTCATCCGAATGCCAAATAAATTTGTGTTCTGGAAGAACTGTGGTCCATCCTCGGTGCGGCCCCAGCTGGAGCAGGAGGCTCCAGCCAAGTTGGGGCCGAGGGACAGGTGCAGAGGTGGCTGTGTGGAGGAGTTGGGCCACCTCTGGAAGCCAGGGCAGGCGTGGGGTTCTGAGACACCTATCCCTTCCGTTCTCTGGTCGTGGTCTTTTCAATAATTTCTCAGTTCCTGATGTGAGGAAAGAGGGCGCCCAGGGGACTCAGCCTCGGGTGGGTCCTCGCGCTGGGCGGGCAAGGGGTTGGTTTAGGAAAGGCACTGGTGCGGCCCCTGGGGGCTTGGGGAGGCGGCCCTCGGGCCTGAACGCCTGCGGGGCGGCGGGCGGTCCGGGCAGCACCGCGGACAGCGCCTTGGTGGGGGGCGGGAGGTTGGGGCGCGGCCCTCGCGCTTGGGAAGGCGCGTCCGCCGAGCGCATTCCGGTGCGTCGTCGTCTCTCCTGGCCACTCGCGGGGCGGGGAAATCGGAACCCCGCTTTCCAAGAGAGCGATTGGGGCTCGGGCCACAGCCTGGGGTCCGCTGGGCGCCGGGACCTCCGAAACTGCTGCGGAAGCCGGGGCGGAGCGGAGGAAGCAGTGGCTTCCCAGACCCTTTGGTCCGCAGGGGTGCGCTGGTAGGAAAGAGGCTGTGGTCTTGGGGCGTCCTCCCCACCCCAGGCCCCCAGGTCAAGGCACTGGAATCCAAGGTGCCATTTCCCTCGAACTTCGTCCTTTCTGGTGGCCTTGTCATGTCACTTATGGTCTCCAGACTCCATTTCCTCGTCTGTAAATGGACATAATAATAGCATCCCCCCACCCAGGAATAGTTGGGGTGTGGGGGGGGTCCGTGAAAGCGTGCAGCTTGGGTCGACGCCGGCGTTTGTTGCTGGCAGCCGTCCCTGCCCCGGGATCAGAGCGAGTGCCTGGCGAGCTCCAGCTGTCTCCCCACTGGAGGCGCCGCCCCTCCGACCCTCCCCGCGCCTGGAGCCCCCAGGACTCAGCCACGCCCCTAACTCACCCCGCTGGTAAATTCGCCGCCCTCGCTGGTTTCCACTTACTGCTGCACCATGCGGTCCCTGGGCTTGGTGCTCACCTTCCTCGCCGTGCCGCTGGTGGTGCGCGCCGACTCGAGGGTGAACGCAGGACCCTGTCTTTCTGCTCTGCCTTATCCTCCCTGAACGCTCCCTCTTCTCCGCTTTAGGCCCTGCCCCTAGTGGGGGGGTGCGACTTTTGGGGAGGAGAGGTTGGAATTGGGGTGACAGGAGAATAGGGTCTGCTTGGCATCCACTGGCCAAAGCCCTGTGCTCCCACCCTTGGACCCTGGCTGGGATGGCGCTCAGGGCCCAGATGGCCTGCGTCAGCCCAGTCCCCTCCCACCGTCTGCAGGTGCCTGGTGCTACGACTCCCAGGACCCAAATTGTGGCGAGGACAGAGTGTTGTGTGAGGCTGTGTCGCATTGGTCTGTGTCCTGTGTCCACTGCACTTCTGTGGTCTCTGCGGGTTTTCTGTCTGTAGTCCTGGGTCGCAGCGATTGGGACCCCACAGTGTGTGTATGACTGTCCCCCTCTGTGTGTGTCCGGATCTGTGGCTGCTGTGCTCTCCAGTCCTTCTGTGTGTGCCAAGCTGCTCACATCAGGCGGGACCCATAAGTGTGCCATGTGGCCAGCCCACATGTGAGCAGGTCGTGGAGGTCCCCAAAGTTGGCATGTGGCCGGGTGCCGGGAGACTTTCCCAGGCCCCTTTCCTGTGGAGCAGCTGCCTGCAGGGGCTGTACCTGTGATGGTGTTGCAAACCCTATGTCCAGCCAGGGTTGGGGGGGTGGCAGTTGTGACCTGTCAGGTGGGTACTCTTCCCTGGGTGTGTGTGTGGGGGAGGGCCACCTTTGTGCACCCCCATGTCTCAGCCCCCCAAGAGACCTAGACCTGTTCCCCCAGGCCCCACCCACTGGAGGGAGATGGCCCCAACCTGTGGGGGCCCAGCAGTCCCCCATAAACATCGACCTTCACCGGGTCCAGCGGGACCCTACCCTTGGACCCTTCATCTTCCAAGGCTATGACTCAGCACCTCCAGGCCCGTGGACGCTGGAGAATCATGGTCATACAGGTCAGCACCCTGGGTCAGGCTCCCCCTCCCACAGACAGGGACAGCAACCCCCTGCACAAGGATTAGGATCCCCACACAGGAGATGAGACACCCTACAGAGACCAAGGACCCCCCCCCCACAAGGGTCAGGAACCCCTACAGATGGATTAAGAGCTTCTACGTAAGGATGGGAACGCCCCCACAGGAATCAAAATCTCCATAAATGGCACAGGAAGCTCCACACACAGTGGTCAAGACATCCCCCAATGGAGGT
Organism: Delphinapterus leucas; assembly: GCF_059928025.1. NCBI lineage: Eukaryota > Metazoa > Chordata > Mammalia > Artiodactyla > Monodontidae > Delphinapterus > Delphinapterus leucas. The sequence goes on along the minus strand of NC_143142.1, from coordinate 26,590,227 downwards.
CTGGAACCCCCACATAGAGGTGCCAGGAACCCCCTACCAGTAGCAATCAGCCATTGTCCCTGAGGCCCAGAAGTCAGGGCGTACCCAGAGGTCAGGACTCCTGGAGTCAACCCCCAACAATCCCATAGCTGAGGTGGATCAGGACCCCCGCCACGGGAGGCTGCCTTCTCCCCTCCGTGCAGGGTCAGGGGTTTCCACTGCAGTCTGTGGAGCCCCACTTGGCCGGCCAGCAGAGGGGCCTGGACACCCAGGGTGTCATAGTTCCAAAGAGGCCCAGCCAGGGCGCAGACTGGCCTGAGGGGGTACCTTTGCTCGCACCTTGTGCCCTAATGGCACGAGGGCAGCTGAGTGGGGGAAAGAGAGGGTGTCATTTGTTCCCTCCCCCTCAGTGCTCCGCATGGACACTGGCCCGCAGGGCCTGCTGGAGATGCAGGGCGCCAGGCTGCCACCACCAGCCTAGCGTGCCCTGCAGCTGCAGTTCCACTGGCGGGGTCCCCGGGCGAGCAGGCTCAGAGCACAGCCTGGATGGGCAGCACCGCCCCATGGAAGTGGGCCTGGTCATGGGGAGGGGTGGTGGGAGTGCCCCATGGAGGCCAGGGCAGCCTGGTGGGAGTAGCTGGGTACCTCCCGTAGTCTGTGTCTCCCCAGATGCACGTGGTCCATATGAACACCCGGTACCAGAGCATAGGGGAAGCCCGAGGTCACCCTGATGGTCTGGCAGTGCTGGCCCTGCTCTTGACGGTGAGGGAGGGGCCGTGTGCCTCCTGCAGGGAGGGGGGCTGCTATGTGACAGCCTGCTTTCAAGAAAGGGGGTCCATGGGGGTCTGTAGAGGGGACAGGTGGCCTGTGTAATCTTGGGTGGGCATTGGGGCCCCTAGAGGCTTTATAGGATGAACGGGTTCTGTGAGGGGGTGTGGCCAGTGAGAAGTCGTGGACCTGCAGGGTCAGTGGGGGTGGCCCTCCCCCCAGCAAACCCCCTTCACCTCTCTTCCCACTTAGTCTACCCTACACCCCCCTCAGTGTTCCCCCCTTTTAAGACCCCCGCTCGAGCCCCTCTCACTTGGAGCCCCGTTCCCAGGATCAGGATTCTGACAACGCTCAGCCGTCTGTCGTGCCTGAAGAACGTGTCCGCGCGCGGTGAGGGACGCGGTTCCCCGCGGCGGGGGCGGGGCGGCTGGACACCGGGAGATTGGTTCCAACCCGCCGCCGTCTCTCCCAGGGGCCTCCGTGAACCTGGCGTCCACCTTCCCGCTGGCCTCGCTGCTGCTGGGCGCCTCTGGCCTCTCGCGCTTCTACCGCTACGCGGGGTCGCTGACCACGCGGTGCTACGAGCCCGTGGTGCTCTGGACAGTCTTCGAGGACACGGTTCCCATCGGGCGCGCTCAGGTACAGCCCGCGCCCCCCCACCCCCAGCCGCCCTGCCCTCCCGTGCGCCGCGCCTTGACCGCCTCCGCCCCACACCCTCAGGTGGCCCAGTTCCGGATCGTGGCCCAGGCCAGGGCCCCCCGGCTCCCGCCCCGCACCTCTCATGGAGAACTTACGGCCGCAGCAGCCTCTCGGTGTACGCAGGGTTGTAGCTTCCCCCAGCGCCTCGGTCCGCGCGGCAGCCCCCAACCCGGCCCGAGGCACGGGGCTCTCCTGGGCCTGGGGCTCAGCCTGTGGCTCTGGCAGGGGCCCTAGGATGTAGACACGACCACCTTCCCACAATAAACGACTCACAGAGTGACCTTGGCCTCCTATGGCTGGGGGGAGGGGGGGCGGCCTGGGCGCACCGCAGCTCCTACGGAGGCCTCCTGTGCCACCCTTCCCGACCCCACCACAGCCAGTCCCAGACCCCATCCAGAACCCCAGACCTCCCCAGATCCCTCTCGGGGAGAAGGCACCCCCACTCCCATCCTACACGTTATGCCTGAATCCCCCGATGAGGTGGAGAAACTCCACCTGCTAAAGCCTAAAATTACTATTTTATTTTACAAACGAGCTGGCTGACCACCCCAGACACTGTGTGGTTTAGTGATGCCTCTAGCTGCCATTTCCCAGAGGCCAGGAGGCGAGAAGCTGCTGGATCCCAGCTCTGCAGCACAGAGTGGTGGGTCCTGGTGACAGGGACAGTGAGTGAAGGGCTGTCTGTAACAGGTGAGACCCGACCCAGGCAACACTCCGGGAAGATGGGCTGTGGAGTCTGATGTAGGTTGACACTGGAGAGACACTGCTGTCGGGTGACTGCCTGCCGTGACGCTACTTAAGGTAAGTGGCTTTCGTGTCACTGTCAAAGCAAAGCTGAGAGTCCAGGGGGCACTGACCAGATGCGCTCTGTCCAGGCAACGCTGTCCAGTAGAGGGTGGGCCCGACTGTCAGGGGAGTGAAGCTGGCTAGAGTTAGGCTGCTGTCCAGGGCCCACGGTAGAATGTGCTCTTACATCCAAGTGACACTGTCCTGAGTGAACCTGTGTCCAGGTGACAGTGTCCCAGCAGCCCACGTGTCCCCGGTGTCTGTCACTTGGTGTGTGGGTCACACTCTCCACCCCAGTGCATGAAGGTCCGACCTCCTCCCTTGAGACCCTTCAAGAAAATACACTTGCAACCACCTCCCCCAGACAGAGGAGACCTTGGGCTCTCCCGCTGCGCTCACTCCCGGAAGCTGACATACCCCTGGCCCGAGCCTTACCCCGCCGGGACTCCGGCTCCAGCTGCGCGGAGCCAGCCGTACTCCCCAGCCCCTTCCGATACCACAGCGCTAGCCAGCGGCGTCGGAGGACCCTTCTCGCTCCAAGCCCCGCTCCAGGAGCCACCTGGCCGGTCCCAGGTAGCAAAGCCCCGCGGCCGGCGGCGGCGCGCCAGGCCCTCGCCCCGGGCTCCCTCCCCCTGTGCTTAATCCCCGCTGCCCTGTGGGGCCCCGGCGGCGTATTCTTGAGGTTCTTCCGGGCCGGGGCCCGGCTAGCGCCGCCGTCGGCCGGGCTGTCCGAGGCGTTGTCGGTGGGCCTCGCGCCCGCGGCCAGGGCGTTCACGGTGCCCAGCGCCCGCAGCAGGGCCAGGCCGCGGAGGCCGCGGGGCTCGCGGGGGGCGGGCGGCGGAGGCGGCAGCAGCGCGCGCAGGGCGTCCAGCTCGGCCCGCAGCTCCGCGCGCAGCGCCTCAAGCCCCGCGCCCAGCTCGGCGCGCACGGCCGCCAGGCCCTCCTGCAGCTGCCGCTCGCTCACCTCCAGGACGCCCGCCGGGTAGGTGGCCCCGCCGCGCGGCTCCCCGCACACGGAGCACACGGAGCCGCGGCTGCGCGCCTTCTCGGGCTCCGCGGCCCCCGCGCGGTCCACCAGCCGTGGCAGTCGGGGCGCGTCGGCCCGCGCCGCCGCCTCAGCCCGGAACTGGCACCGCCGGCGCGCCAGGCGGCCTGGGGCGCGGGCTTCGTTGGGGCTCGGCCTGTGGGGCTGCGGCCCGGGGTCCGGCCGGCGGCCCACCGCGCGCCGCAACGCCTCGCTGGCACCGTACGCGCTGCGCACCTGGGCCCACGGGCGCCGGGGCTCTGCCGCCGTCCGCGCCGCCGCTGCCTCCACCGCCGCCTCCAGAGCCCGGCCGGGCCGGAGCCCCAGCCCGTAGCCTAGCGATCAATGGGGCCCGGGAGACGCTTCGTGGAGAGGGCCTCCGGGACGGCTGTGGGAACGACCAAAGCCTCAGGGAATCTGGCCAGGGGCCCGCGGAACCCCCGCAGGGCTGAAACCTGGGCGAATGGGGCCCCGAGGAACCGGGGGAACGACGCCAAAGGCTTGAGTGTGCAGGACTTCCCCGTGGTGCTGCGCTGTCAGTGGGTCCCAACAAGGGGCTTGAACAGGCTTCTGGGCAGAGGTGATGGGGACGTGGAAGCGCTCAACCCCAAATGGGGAACCGAGCTCACATACTCTGCTCAAAGCCACAGTCCCCATCACAGTCACGGGACGGCAGGTGTGGTCACGGCCTGAAGCCCTCCTCACTGGCTGGGGCCACCTCCTCCCATACCACAGTCCAGGCTGCTATCTCTGCACTGCTCCCCTACAGCCCACACACAACATGCACTTCTGCTCCTGAATTCAAGATCCCCATTGCTCTCTGCTGGACCCCTGCCTTCAGGAGGCTGCTGGAGGTCCAGCCCATCCCTCACTGCTGTCTGTGCACTGGCCCTGTCCTCTTCCTCCTCTAACCCAGTGACCGTCTTCACCCCCTAAGCCTTTGCCTAGGCTGTTTGTCTGGCCTGGAATGTGCCCCCTGCTCCCCCCTCGCCTGGCTGCTCCCACTCATCCCACTTCTCCAGGGCAGCCTTCCTTGACCATCTCACGCCCTACCAGGGAACTCAGGCCCCTCCCCCACAGCACCCTCGCAATCATGATTAAATGGCTCTGTTCTCTGTCCACCTCCATCCACAGTAGGATCCCGAGTACGGGCCCAGTGGTGCTGAGCGGGTTGGATGTTGGATGAAGTCCTTGGGTGAATGAATCTGGGGCTGAGAGTCCCGGGTGGGGCCACCCCACCCCTGGCCAGCTGTGCACCTCCTTTGCCTGGCATTCAAGGCCCTCACGGCCATCCCTGCTGGCTTTCCTGTCCCTCCCACCTTACCACTGCACCCCATTCATTCTCACCCTGGTGCCTTGCCACACGCACTGCCGCCCGTGCCCATCACAGAGCCGTGGGCAGTGTGCTGTGGGCCTCTCTGGAAGGCAGTATCCCCTGCCAACATGTTGTGCTCACGGCACCCGAGGGGCTAGTTAGGACTCTGGGTGCCCTGGGGCCTCCCCAGCAAATTGTGGGGAGGGAGGGCCTGGTGTGGATCCAGGCTGGGCTGGGAGGGGAGATGGCAAGACAGCCACTGGAGCCTGTGTCCCCAGGGCCCACCGGGGCCTACCCTCTCTGCAGCTCTGTGCCCATGTGTGCGTGTGTGTGTGAGATTGGGGGTGCCGTCGACCCTGTTCTTGGGCAGCCTTGGCCCCAGGCCACTGTGAAGAGGCCTGGATCCCCTCGGTTCATTCATTCATTGGAGCCTGTTGCTCTGGAAGGTGCAGGGAGATGGGAGAATTTGGTGCTTTGTCAACCCCTCTGACCCTCCATTCCTGCTGAGTCACCTGGCTCCTCAGGACCTCCAGCCTGTGGCTCTGCTGCTCCCTAGAGCCTTGTTAACCATACCTGCCACCACCCTCCCCTCCATAATTAAAGTACGACTGACACAGGAGCCCTGCATTTCTCTCCAGGCCTGCTGGAGCCCGGCTGTGTGACCCGAGGGCTCTGCCCTCTCTGAGCCTTACCTGTGAAACGCAGGAGGCCCTCAGGTCCCCAGGAGGGGACGGCAGGGAGGCCGAGAGGGTGGGAGCGGGTGTGGGAGGGACTCCAGATTTGCTGACCAGCAGTTAGGGATGTGAGAGCCAGGAGGGCCTAGAGTGGGCTGCCCAGGCAGCCTGGGCCTGGGGAAAACAGAGGCCAAAGGAGGGGGTGTGATAGGAGCAGAGACAGACTGAGAGGGGAGGCCCTGGGGACCCCATGGGTCCTGAGGGGAGTTGCAGTTGTGTTGGTTGGGGCACACAGGCAGGGGTGGTCAGCACGACTCTGATCCCCAGAGGTCAGAGGTGAGGATCAGGAAGCAAGGTGTGGTGACCCTGGCCACATGTTCATCAGTGGAGAAGCCAGGGCGCAGGTGAGACCTGCAGTGCGGAGCCAGGTTGGAGTGCCCTGGCCGGAGCTGGCTGGTCAGAGCCAAATGGCTGTTGTCCCTTCAGGGGACAGAGCTGCTGGGTGGGGGGCTGCACACAGGCCTGCTTTCCAGGTCCTCCCAGAAGCTCCTCACAGCCCTGGAGCCAGGCTGCCAGGGGGCTCCCTGTATGGGGGTGCTGACAGGCCCAGCTCCTCCGCAATCCCGTCCCTCTCTGTGTGCCAGGGGCCAGGCCAGCCATTTCTGTGGGAAGCCACCGACCCCCCCCCGGGCTGTCCGCAGCCGGGCTCTGTGCCTTCAGGCCAGCCCTCCCACCAGGCAGGGTGGGCAAGTAGCTGCTCATTAACTCAGCCGAGGAGAGACCGCCCTGGGCTCAGCCTCTGCCCAGAGAAGGGGGTGGTCACTCCCTGTGACTTCCCTGTGGTCACCCTTGCAGTCTGTTGCAATTAAACCCTGGCAGTCACCTAGGCGGGAGGTTTTCTTTCCCTGAGCCTGAGGGCAGTCGGGAGCCAAGAGGGCATTGCATGTTGGAGGAGCTCTGGTGGCCTTGGGGGGTGGGTAGGGAGCAGCCATGTGACTGCAGCCTCACAGTCCTCAGGGGAGCATCTGGTAATGCAGGTCCCCAGGTCCCCAACTGCATGAGGTAGAGGGGGTGTGGGTGCTGAGGGCACAGAGGTCTTTGTCTTCTGCAGTTGAAGCCCCACCAGGTTCTTGGCAAAGCGGGGGATGTGGCGAGGCAGGTGGCAGTCCTGAAGCCGGCGGGATCTGAGGGCCTGTGTTGGGGGTGGGGGACACACCAGGCAAGGGCCCAAGGGGGACAGGACCTCTGTGCAGGCCACCCACCGGGTGGGATGGGGTTTAGTTTTGGAGCTGGTCCTGGAAGGGGCGGTGTGGCCCGGGGCTCTAGGGTAGGGGCTGTGCTCTCCCTCTGGCCAGACTGGCTGGGCCTTTGGAGGGTGAGCAAGCCGTCTTGGCGGGGGCCTGGACCGCGGGCCCTGGGCTGTAGGGAAGGGAAGGCTATGGTGCCCTTAGGCCCCCAGGGTGCAGGCCACGTTGTGGGACCTTGGTGGACTAAGCCAGCAGGTCTGGCTCAAGCCATCGCTCAGCACAGTTCTGGGCAGCTTCATCCTGCCTCACGGGCCACTGGTGGTCCCTGTGGCCTCGCCTGTCTCTCCCCACCCCACCCCCACCCCGTCAGAGCCCAGGACGAGTCTCTGCTGGCCAGGAGATGGTGAGGGCGCAGAGGCGACAGAGGCAGGAGGGCGTGCAGCGGCCAGGGGAGGCCTGAGTCCTGAGGTCCCTCCTTTAAAGACAGGGTCAGAGAGGGGAAGTGACTCACTCTGGATCCTAGTGCTGGAACGGGGCTTCCTGTGGGCGCTGGACTCGGGCACACCTTGCCCCTGAACACCTCCTGCTCATCAGGCCCTGGAATTGTGCCATGGCCTCCTGGTGGCTCTAGCTACCCAGGCGTTCCCTGGGAACTGTTCTGGGTCAGGTGGCTCTGTGGGGGGCAACTCATTACCCGGTGTTGACCTTGCCTGACCTCAGTAATGAGTTCATTACCTGGTAATGGCTTTGTTTGCCTCATCCTGGCGTCAGCAGCCTGGAGTAGCTCTGATCAGTCTGGGCTGGGCCCCTGGCCCCCCAACCTGCCCCAGGTGGGGCATCAGGCATGCCAGCATCTGTGTGTGCCCCGAGGGCCCAGCCTCGGCTCTCAATGGGACAAGCTCCCCAACCTTGGGCAGCTGAGGCCAGTCACCACTCTGTGCATCACCCTTCCACCCACAGATGGGGCAGAGCGGGGAGGGCCGCCTCGGATGGGCACACTGCCCATGCAGGGGTCCTCGGGGTCCCCCTTCTCTTGCCAGCTGAGCCGGGGTCTCCATTCGACTGGCCCCTGGGATGGACCTCGTCTCATCATTCCTGGTGAACGGTACTGGGCCCCATCAGGAGCCCCTCCACCTCCCTGTGGCCAAAGGTCACCTCTCTGTCCTCATCTTTGATCTCTTAGCAGCACTGACAGAGCTGGCTGTGCCCTTCCACTCACACCCTCCCGGCCACCCCAGACCCTGGCGCTTCTTGCTGCTGCACTGGCCCCCCAGACAGAGCCACCACACCCCCACTGGCCTCACTTCTCCAGTCCTTGGCTTTGGCCCTGACCCTCTCAGGCAACCTGTTAAACCTACGTCTGGGGAGTTCCCTGGTGGCGCAGTGGTTAAGAATCCGCCTGGCAACACAGGGGACACGGGTTTGATCCCTGGTCTGGGAAGATCCCACATGCGGCGGAGCAGCTAAGCCCATGTGCCACAGCCTCTGAGCTCTAGAGCCCGTAAGCCACAACTACTGAGCCCATGTGCCACAACTACTGAAGCCTGCACGCCTAGAGCCTGTGCTCTGCAACGAGAAGCCACCGCAATGAGAAGCACACATACCACAATGAAGAGTAGCCCCCGCTCGCTGCAACTAGAGAAAGCTGGTGCAGCAACAAGGACCCAATGCAGCCATAAATAAATAAATAAATAAATAAATAAATGTTCCTATGAGGGAGGAGTCAAGATGGCAGTGTGGGAGGACGCAGAGTTAGCATCTCCCCACAACTAGGGTGCCTGCCGGGCACTGGTGGGGGACTCTGACCCCCAAGGAGACGGGAGGAACCCCAAAGTGAACCGGTAGGACGTAAGTGGAGGCCAGGCAAGATCAGCGCCCCTGAGGCTGGAGAGATCAGGAGAGGCAGGCGGGAGGGGCCCTGAGGGAGGAGCAGGAGAGGAGCGGAGGGTGTTAACCCCACCCATTTGGGCATGGGGAGCCTGCCGAGCTCCCAGGCTGGTCCCCTGCCCTCCAAGCTGCCTCCAGGCTGTGTGGGTCCTTGGGGGCATAGGAGGGAGGACAGGGAGATCAGGACGCAGGCAGGAGAGGAGTGGAGGGTGATTGCCCTGCCCACTTGAGTCCAGGAAGCCTGCTGGACTCCCAGGTGAGGTCCCCTTCTCTCTGAGACCTAGGTGGGGGGCACCCTGGGTCCCTTCTGTTCCTTGAGCCTAAGTCCCACCCCCCACAGCCCCCACGGCCATTTCCAGCCTTGTGAGTACTGAGCATTGGCCCTGCCCACCGCCCAAACCTCACCCTTGCTTAGGCCCCGCTCTGCACATCCAAGGCCTTTCCTCGCCCACACACTTTTTTTTTCCCTTTCCCTCCTCCTCTTTTTTACTATTGTGGTACGGATGTACCTTCCAGTTGTTGATTTATCTGTTTTTTAATTTTTACATTCTTTCTAACATATCTGTTAGTTTCCTAGTCTAATTTTATTTTTTGCTTTGTTATTTTTTTTTCTTTTTTTTTTTTTTTGCCACCCCATGGGGCTTGCAGGATCTTTTTTTTTTTTTTGCGGTACACGGGCCTCTCACTGCTGTGGCCTCTCCCGTCATGGAGCAGAGGCTCTGGACACGCAGGCCCAGTGGCCATGGCTCACAGGCCCAGCCACTCCGCGGCACATGGGATCCTCCCAGACCGGGGCACGAACCCGTGTCACCTGCATCGTCAGGTGGACTCTCAACCACTGTGCCACCAGGGAAGCCCGGGGCTTGCAGGATCTTGATTCACGAGCCCAGCATTGGGGGGATGCTCCTGCAGTGGGAGGTCCGAGTCCAAACCACTGGACGAACAGATAACCTCAGACCCCAGGGAATATTCATTTGAGTGAGGTCTCACGGGGTTTGTCATCTCAGCACCAAGACAGCTCTACCCAATAGCCTACAAACTCCAATGTTGGAAGCCTCAGGCCAAACAACCAGTAAGACAGGAACACGGTCCCACTCATTAAAAAAAAGAAAAAAATGAGATGGCAAAAATATATGTCACAGATGAAGGAGCAAGATAAAAACCTACAAGATCAAATAAATGAAGAGAAAATAGGCAGTCTACCTGAAAAAGAATTCATAGTAATGATAGTAAAGATGATCCAGAATCTCAGAAATAGAATGGAAACCTGGATTGAGAATATACAAGAAATGTTTACCAAAGATCTAGAAGAACTAAAGAACAAACAAACAGAGATGAACAACCCAATAACTGAAATGAAAACTACACTAGACGGAATCAATAACAGAATAACAGAGGCAGAAGAACGAATAAGTGAACTGGAAGACAAAGTGGTGGAAGTAACTGCTGAGAAACAGAATAAAGAAAAAAGAATGAAAAGAATTGAAGACAATCTCAGAGACATCTGGGACAACACTAAATGTACCAACATTCGAATTATCAGGTTTCCAGAAGAAGAGAAAAGAAAGGGTCTGAGAAAATACTTGAAGAGATTATAGTGGAAAATTTCCCTAACATGGGAAAGGAAATAGTCACCCAAATCCAGGAAGCACAGAGAGTCCCATACAGGATAAATCCTAGGAAAAACACACCAGGACACATTAATCAAACTAACAGAAATTAAATTCAAAGAAAAAATACTAAAAGCAGCAAGGGAAAAACAAAAAATAATATACAAAGGAATCCCCATAAGGTTATCAGCTGATTTTTCAGTGGAAACTCTGCAGGCCAGAAGGGAGTGGCAGGATATACTTAAAGTGATGAAAGAGAAAAATCTACAACCAAGATTACTCTACCCAGCAAGGATCTCATTCAGATTCGATGGAGAAGTCAAAAGCTTTTCAGATAAACAAAAGCTAAGAGAATTCAGCACCACCAAAGCAGCTTTACAACAAATGCTAAAGGAACTTCTCTACGCAGGAAACACAAGAGAAGAAGAAAACCCACAAAAACAAACCCAAAACAATAAAGAAAATGGTAATAGGAACGTACATATTGATAATAACCTTGAATGTAAATGAGTTAAATGCCCCAACCAAAAGACACAGACTGGCTGAATGGACACAAAAACAAGACCCATATATATGCTGTCTACAAGAGACCCACTTCAGACCTAGGGACACATACAGACTGAAAGTGAAGGGATGGAAAAAGATATTACATGCAAATGGAAGTCAAAAGAAAGCTGGAGTAGCAATACTCGTATCAGATAAAATAGACTTTAAAATAAAGACTGTTAAGGGCTTCCCTGGTGGCACAGTGGTTGAGAGTCCACCTGCCGATGCAGGGGACGCGGGTTCATGCCCCGGTCCGGGAGGATCCCGCATGCCGTGGAGTGGCTGGGCCCGTGAGCCATGGCTGCTGAGCCTGCACGTCCGGAGCCTGTGCTCTGCAACGGGAGAGGCCACAGCAGTGAGAAGCCCACGTACCGCAAAAAAAGAAAAAAAAGAGATATGGAGGGACACTACATAATGATAAAAGGATCAATCCAAGAGGAAGATATAACAATTATAAATATTTATGCACCCAACATAGGAGCACCCCAATACATAAGGCAAATGCTAACAGCCATGAAAGTAGAAATCAACAGTAACACAGTAATAGCAGGGGGCTTTAACACCCCACTTACACCAATGGACAGATCATCCAAACAGAAAATAAATAAGGAAACACAAACTTTAAATGACACAATAGATCAGATAGATCTAATTGATATTTATAGAACATTCCACCGAAAAGTAGCAGAATACACTTTCCTCTCAATTGCACATGGAACATTCTCCAGGATAGATCATATCTTGGGTCACAAATCAAGCCTCGGAAAATTTAAGAAAATTGAAATCATATCAAGCATCTTTTCTGACCACAATGCTATGAGACTGGAAATCAATTACAGGAAAAAAACTGTAAAAAACACAAATACATGGAGGCTAAGCAGTGTGCTAATAAATAACCAAGAGATCACTGAAGAAATCAAAGAAATTTAAAAAATACATAGAAACAAATGACAACGAACACACAATGACCCAAAACCTGTGGGACACAGCAAAAGCAATTCTAAGAGGGAAGTTTATAACAATTCAATCTCACCTCAAGAAACAAGAAAAATCACAGGGCTTCCCTGGTGGCGCAGTGGTTAAGAATTCGCCTGCCAATGCAGGGGACACAGGTTTGAGCCCTGGCCTGGGAAGATCCCACATGCCACAGAGCAACTAAGCCCATGCGCCACAACTACTGAGCCTGCACTCTAGAGCCCGCAAGCCACAACTAGTGAAGCCCACGTGCCTAGAGCCCGTGCTCTGCAACAAGAGGAGCCACCACAGTGGGAAGCCCGTGCACTGCACCAAAGAGTAGCCCCTGCTCACTGCAACTAGAGAAAGACGTGCACAGCAACAAAGAACAAAAGCAGCCAAAAATAAATAAATAAATATTTTTAAAAAAGAAGAAAAATCTCAAATAAACAATCTAACCGGGCTTCCCTGGTGGCGCAGTGGTTGGGAATCTGTGTGCCAATGCGGGGGACACGGGTTCGAGCCGTGGTCTGGGAAGATCCCACATGCCGTGGAGCAACTAAGCCCGTGAGCCACAACTACTGAGCCTGCGCGTCTGGAGCCTGTGCTCTGCAATGGGAGAGGCCGCGACAGTGAGAGGCCCGCACACCGCGATGAAGAGTGGCCCCCGCTTGTCACAAGTGGAGAAAGGCCTCGCACAGAAACGAAGACCCAACACGGCCAAAAATAAATAAATAAATTTATTTATTTATTAAAAAAAAATCTAACCCTACACTTAAAACAACTAGAGAAAGAAGAACAAAGAAAACCCAAAGTCAGTAGAAGGAAAGAAATCATAAAGATCAGAGCAGAAATAAAAGAAATAGAAATGAAGAAAACAAGAGCAAAGAGCAATAAAAGTAAAAGCTGGTTCTTTGAGAAGATAAATAAAATTGATAAACCCTTTTCTAGATTCATCAGGAAAAAAAGGGAGAGGACGCAAATCAATCAAATTAGAGGGGGGACTTCCCTGGTGGCACAGTGGTTAAGAATCTGCCTGCCAATGCAGGGGACACAGGTTCGAGCCCTGGTCTGGGAAGATCCCACATCCTGCGGAGCAACTAAGCCCATGCCCCACAGCTACTGAGCCTGTGCTCTAGAGCCTGCAAGCCACAACTACTGAAGCCCGTGCGCCTAGAGCCCATGCTCTGCAGCAAGAGAAGCCACCGCAATGAGAAGCTTGCGCACTGCAACAAAGAGTAGCCCCCTCTCACCATAACTAGGGAGAAAGCCCACATGCAAAAAGGAAGACCCAATGGAGCCAAAAATAAATAAATTAATTTTAAAATAATAATAATAAATAAAATAAAATTAGAAATGAAAAAGGAGAAATCACAACTGACACTGCAGAAATACAAAGGATTATAAGAGACTACTACAAACAACTATATGCCAATAAAATGGACAGCCACGAAGAAATGGACAAATTCTTGGAAAGGTACAATTTTTCAAGACTGAACCAGGAAGAATTAGAAAATATAAACAGACCTATCACAAGTAATGAAATTGAAACCATAATTAAAAATCTTCCAACAAACAAAAGTCCAGGACCAGATGGCTTCAAAGGCGAATTCTATCAAATATTTAGAGAAGAGCTAACACAGGTCCTTCTCAAACTCTTCCAAAAATTTGCAGAGGGAGAAATACTCCCAAGTTCATTCTATGAAGCCACCATCACCCTGATACCAAAACCAGAAAAAGATATCACAAAAAAAGAAAATTATAGACCAATATCACTGATAAACATAGATGCAGAAATCTTGAACAAAATACTAGCAAACAGAATCCAACAGCACATTAAAAGGATCATACACCATGATCAAGTGGGATTTATCCCAGGGATTGCAAGGATTCTTCAGTCAATGTGATACACCACATGAACAAATTAAGGAACAAAAACCATATGATCATCTCAGTAGATGCAAAAAAAGCTTCTGACAAAATTCAACACTGATTTATGATAAAAACTCTCCAGAAAATGGGCAGAAAGGGAAACTACCTCAACATAATAAAGGCCATATGTGGCAAACCCACAGTGAGCATCATACTTAATGGTGAAAAATTGAAAGCATTTCTGCTAGGATCAGGAACCAGACAATGATGTCCACTCTCACCACTCTTATTCAACATAGTTTTGGAAGTCCTAGCCACAGCAATCAGACAAGAAAAAGAAATAAAAGGAATACATATTGGAAAAGAAGAAGTCAAACTGTCACTATTTGCTGATGACATGATACTATACATAGAAATTCCTAAACATGCCACCAGAAAACTACTAGAACTAATCAATGAATTTGGTAATGTTGTAGGGTACAAAATTAATGCACAGAAATCTCTGGCATTCCTATACACCAACAACAAAAAAATCAGAAAGAGAAATTAAGGAAACATTCCCATTTACCATTGCAACAAAAAGAATAAAATACCTAGGAATAAACCTAAGGAGGCGAAATACTTGTACTCAGAAAACTATAAAACACTGATGAAAGAAATCAAACATGACATAAACAGACAGAAAAATATACCATGTTCTTGGATTGGAAGAATCAATATTGTGAAAATGACTATACTACCCAAAGCAATGTACAGATTCAGTGCAATCCCTATCAAACTACCAATGGCATTCTTCACAGAATTAGAACAAAAAATCTTACAATTCATATGGAAACACAAAAGACCCCGAATAGCCAAAGGAATCTTGAGAAAGAAAAACGGAGTTGGTGGAATCAGGCTCTCTGACTTCAAACTATACCACAAAGCTACAGTAATCAAGTCAGTATAGTACTGGCACAAAAACAGAAATATAGATCAATGGTACAGGAAAGAATGCCCAGAGATAAACCCACTCACATATGGGCACCTAATTTATAACAAAGGAGGTAAGAACATACAATGGAGGAGAAAAAGCCTCTTCAATAAATGGTGCTGGGAAAACTGGAAAGCTACATGTAAAAGAGTGAAATTAGAACACTCTCTAACACCATACACAAAAATAAACTCCAAATGGATTAAAGACTTAAAAAGACCAGACACTATAAAACTTTTAGAGGAAAACATAGGAAAAACAGTCTTTGACATAAACCATAGCAAGATCTTGTTTGACCCACCTCCTAGAGTAACAGAAATAAAAACAAAAATAAACAAATGGGACTTGCTTAATTAAACTTAAAAGCTTTTGCACAGGGCTTCCCTGGTGGCGCAGTGGTTGAGAGTCTGCCTGCCGATGCAGAGGGACACGGGTTCGTGCCCCGGTCCGGGAAGATCCCACGTGCCGCGGAGCGGCTAGGCCTGTGAGCCATGGCCGCTGAGCCTGCACGTCCAGAGCCTGTGCTCCGCAACGGGAGAGGCCACAACAGTGAGAGGCCCGCGTACCGCAAAAAAAAAAAAAAAAAAAAAAGCTTTTTCACAGCAAAGGAAACCATAAACAAGACAAAAAGACAACCCTCAGAATGGGAGAAAATATTTGCAAATGAAACAACGGACAAAGGATTAATCTCCAAAATATACAAACAGCTCATGGAGCTCAATATCAAAAACACAAACAATCCAGTTAAAAAATGGCAGAAGACCTAAATAGACATTTCAGCAAGACATACAGATGGCCAAGAGGCACATGAAAATATACTCAACATCACTAATTATTAGAGAAATGCAACTCAAAACTACGAATGAGATATCACCTCACATGAGTCAGAATGGCCATTATCAAAAAAGCTAGAAACATTAAATGCTGGAAAGGGTGTGGTGAAAAGGGAACCCTCCTACACTGTTGGTGGGAATGTAAATTGATACAACCAGTATGGAAAAAAGTATGGAGGTTCCTTAAAAAACTAAAAATAGAACTACTATATGACCCAGCAATCCCACTGCAGGGTATATACCCTGATAAAACCATAATTCAAGAAGAGACATGCACCACAATGTTCATTGCAGCACTATTTACAATAGCCAGGACATGGAACCAACCTAGATGTCCATCGACAGATGAATGGATAAAGAAGACGTGGCACATATATACAATGGAATATTCAGCCATAAAAAGAAAGGAAATTGAGTTATTTGTAGTGGGGTAGGTGGACCTAGAGTCTGTCATACAGAGTGAAGTAAGTCAGAAAGAGGAAAACAAATACCATATGCTAATGCATATATATGGAATCTAAAAAAAAAGGTACTGATGAACCTAGTTGCAGGGCAGGAATAAAGAGGTAGACAAAGAGAATGGACTTGATGACATGGGGTGGGAAGGCAAAGCTGGGGCGAAGTGAGAGTAGCATCAACTTATACACTACCAAGTGTAAAATAGTTGGCTGGTGGGAAGCAGCAGCATAGCACAGGGAGATTGGCTCGGTGCTTTGCGATGACCTAGAGGGGTGGGATAGGGAGGATGGGAGGGAGGCTCAAGAGGGAGGGGATATGGGGACATGTGTATGCATATGGCTGATTAGCTTTGTTGTGCAACAGAAACTAACACGGTATTGTGAAGCAATTATACTCCAATAGAAATCTATTTTAAAAAATGTTCCTTTAAAAAAAAAAAAAACCTACGTCTGATCAGAACCCCCTCTGCCCTCACCCTCCAACCCAAGGGCTCCTCTCCACTCCCTGCAGAGCCTGGGCTCTGGGCCTGCCTCCAGGGACACGCCCCCTCCTGCCCATCATGCCAACAGCTTCCTGCCTCAGGGCCAGTGTGTGTCCTGCTCCTTGATCCTCAGGTCACAGATACCACTGCCACCACCAACCCTGCCTTGCCTCCGGCCCCCAAGAAGGTGTAAAGGGGAAAACTCAGTGTGTTCCTTCCTGTGTAGGAAAAAACCCAGTTGTTCCCGACTTGTCTTTCTTCCCTGTGTTTTCCCTTCCCTTCACAGACAACACTTCACTTCTGACGCTTCTGGTCACCAAATGCGTGGAGGATTTTCCCCATGATAACAATTAAGTTTCTGACCCCAGTAGGGTGTCCGAGGATTCGACTGGATTCTGACACTGTCTACCCCAGGGTGGCATCACACCCCACAGGTTAAGGGATCAGGCCCACAAGAACATTACCCCCGCCATGTCCCCGACCCCCTTCAGAAGCCTGGGTTTCTGACCGAATTAGAAGTTCCCACGACCCTCTCCTCAGGATCGATTAACTTCTCAATTTTGAAAAGCGAGGGTCTTAGTGTAAGGCCCCTGGATGCCACGGCCCCTCCTGCCCTGGACTGCACAGGGCACTCGCTCCCTTCTTCGAGCTGGATAGCCGCTCAGTACCTGCCACCCTGGCCTTGGGTCCCCACCCAGCAAGGCCTGGGAGTGAGCAGCCACATTTTCCAGCCCTGTGGCGTCCCACCCTCGTCCTTGTTTCTGTGCCCATAGCACCCGGGGCCTCACCATGGAGGTTCCCAGCCAAGCCCAGTAGGGGTCTCACCTTCCCAGAACTCCAGGACCCTCAGGGTGGCCGCCTCTCTACCCATTATGGGGAGGCTGGGGAGTCTGCAGACCCCTCCCCCCAAACCCCACCTTCACTCTACCCCACCCCATCCCCCCTCTGTCAGAAGAAAGGGCCAGGGGCCGAGTGCAGGAGCTGGGCCTTCCTGAGGGCCCCTTCCCTCCAGTTCTGGGTGGTCCCAAGCAAAGGAAGACATCTTCCCAGCAAAGAGAAATGGACCCACTCCCATCCCTGGGGATGGGGCAACTGGTAGGTCAAGTGTCAGGACCCAGCAGGTGCCCGTGGGGCCCTGTCCCTCTCACACAGAGGTCACTCACCCTTAATGTTCCACACTTACCCAACCTAAACTCTCCACACTCACCTACCAGGCGTGCGCACACACACATCACACACCTCACACACACACACACCACACATACCACACACCACACACATCACACACACCACACACCACACACATCACACACATCACACCACACACACACAACACATCACACACACACAACACACATCACACACACACCACACACATCACACACACACCCCGAGAAGCAAGCGCTTTCCACAGCAATGGGGGAGAGGGGGCGGGGCCAGAGCGCAAGGTCGCTGGCGCCTTAACTACACTTCCCAGAAGACTGTGCTACACGCTCGTCCGTGCTAGACGTCAGAGCGGCTCCGGCCCCGATGCCCTGTGGGAAATGCAGTCCAATGCGCGCAAGGTCGCGGCGCAAAAGATTCCGGGAGTTGTAGTGCCCGTCCGGTCTGCGCAGGCGCACGTCTTGCGACGGTCGCACGAGCTCTTTTGTGGCGGCCGCCGTCTCGTGTGAGGTGGGTGAGCTCGTCCGCGCGGCCGGCCGGCTGTCGGTTCGTCAGCCCGTCCGCCCCAGGCCTGTGTGCCGCCTCCGCGACTCCCAGCGCCAGGCGGCAGAGCCCGAGGCCTGGCTGGCCCGCGCGGGCCCGGACAACGTCGGTGACGGGCTGGTGGGGCGAGCGATGGGGCGAGAGCACAGCCCGGGGCGCGGGGCGCCTGCGGAGCCCGCCTGACCCCGACCCGGGGCGCGGGCCGGCCCCGCGGGGCTGCGCAAGGGTTCTGAGCCCCGGGAGGTGGACCTGCCCCGCCCCCGCCCGGGGTGGCCGCCGAAGGAGGGTGCCATGGAGGCCCCGGAGCCCCGGGAGGCAGGTACGGTTGGCTTGTCAGGCCGTGGGCCTGTGGATTTGCACGGAGAGGGCGGGCTGGGTTCCCGAAAGCGCCCCGGATTCAGGCCTCCTCCTCTTCACCGTGGGCACCCCGGGGATGATGGGGACGGGAATGGAGGCGCTTTTCCTCCGTAACGGGAGTGACCCACACACTGAGTAGCAGAATTAGTCCCGATGCCCTATCAGGTTGTGATGAAGTTGGGGCTCCCTTCCTGCCTCCCCTTCATTCTCCCCGTGCTGGGGGTGCCTGGTGGCCGTGGACAGAGCAGCCCTCTTGACTCATTTCTCCTTTCCAGCTCCGTCCTCTCAGGACCCTGCTCTTCCCCTCAAAGAGATTCCAGAAGATAAATTGGGTCAGGGTCTCCTGGAAGGCAGGTCCGAGGTGAGTGGCTGTCTTTTCTTTTTTGAACATTTCGTTGTTTATGTGGAGGGTTGGCACCTTCCTTCGGCCGCCCAGAATCTTTAGTCATCCAAGGACACCCCACACACACACCTGGGGGCCTGCTCTCCAGTCCTCAGGAAGCTCTGTGCGTGGGAACAGGTGCAGGTGACGCCGGGGTGTGCCATCAACATGAGTGTATGTTCCAGCCTGATTCAGTCCAGCCATGTGTCTGTTGCCGAGGACTGTGCTGTGTGCCCAGCACTGTGCTGGAGCTCTGATGAGTGGTTCTAGTGCCACCCAAGCAAGTAGGTGACAGATCACATGAGATCACTTCACTCATCTCCACACTCAGGCCCATGGGATGTTTGTAGCAGTTGGTCCTTGTTTGGGGGAGTTTTCCGGGATGGAATTAGGTAGGAGGATGTGGAACAGCTGATGGAAGGGCTGCATTGCAGTGCTGGGGTCAGAGTGATGGTAGCTGGTGCGTCCCTGTGCGCTTTTCCTCTGTACCCAGCTCCTGACATGGGGCCTTCATGGAAAAACTTGGAGTTTTAGAGGATCTGTGGGCTCGACAGGGAATTGGCCCTGGGGCCACTTCTGCAGCTGAGGTGCAAATCCCTCCTTTTACAGATTTTGGGTTTTGCTCCTCATTTTGTTCCACCACCTAAACTACCCCCACTCATCGTAGTGTTTAGAAAGGTGCGCTGGATAAAGACAGTGTGAGGTGGTGAAAGGTCAGAAGGATTGAGAATCCTTTGATTTTTTTAGGATTTGGCAATTCTGTTAACTTACCACTTGAAAAGTAGAAATGACTGTAAAACATGTATGGTGAGATATGCCCAGCTTCTGTAATGTTAGAATGTGCTGTAGTTCTATAAGACACTTGGGAGACATGACAAGCACATGCAATACATGATCCTTGATGGGTTATAGATCCAAAAATTCTATCAAAGGCATTTAGAAAGATTGAGAAAATTTGAAAATATACTGTATCTTAGATCATGTTGTATGAATATTTAATTTCATGGGTGTGATGATGGCATTGTGATTGTGTCAGAGAACATCCTTAGGAGATACTGGCTGAAGAATGTAAGGTGAGGTGTTCTGATGTCTGCAACTTACCTTGAAAAGGTTCAGGAAAAAGTGGTGTCTGTGTGAGAGTGACCACCTCGGGAGGTACTCCCCTTCTTGTGCACAGATATTATTCCTGAAATACCAGCTTCTCAGGTCTTTGAGTAACTGGTCCTCTCTCCGAAGTACTCTCCCCTCCTAGCAGTCTCATACTACGTCAAGCGTTCTGCTCTGCTAGGACATCCCCCATGATCTGTTCTGACTCTTCCGCTAGTTTTATTTCCACATCTGCCTTTTTTTTTCCTTTTTAAATAAATTTAATTAATTAATTAATTTTTGGCTGCGTTGGGCCTTCGTTGCTGCGCGCGGGCTTCTCTCTGGTTGTGGCAGGTGGGGGCTACTCTTCGTTGCAGTGCGCGGACTTCTCATTGCAGTGGCTTCTCTTGTTGCAGAGCATGGGCTCTAGGCATGCGGGCTTCAGTAGTTGTGGCACACGAGCTCAGTAGTTGTGGCTCGCAGGCTCTAGAGTGCAGGCTCAGTAGTTGTTGCACAGGGGCTTAGTTGCTCCGTGGCATGAGGGATCTTCCCAGACTAGTGCTCAAACCCGTGTCCCCTGCATTGGCAGGCGGATTCTTAACCACTGCACTGAAGCCCCTCCACATCTGCCTTTGATTCCCACACCCTTTTGCTTCCTGTCCTGCAAAATGAAGACACACCAGACATGGGCTTTTGCTGGTGGGTTGGTAATACCCCTCAGAAAGTCCTGTGCCAGGCTCAAATCCTGTCCTGCTCTTGCCTGTTGACATCTCCATACTGAAACCACGTAGCCTCTGACAGTGCTCTCTCGCCAGCACCGCATTGTGATTTCTCTGGAGCTTTGTTTCTGCCCATTTCCTCCTCCTTTCTGCCAGTGCCATCACCATTATGCTTCATCCCTGCATGCCTTAGTTATGAGCACGTTCTCAGCATGTGTCCTCACTCCGACCTTCTCATCTTCCTGAAATCCGGTGGGTTTTTTGGATCAGGTTTATTGAGGTGTAATTTATACACAGTAAATTTCTCCAATTTTATATATGTAGGATTTGGTGAGTTTTGGCAAGTGTATACAGTTGTGTAACCAGCACCACAATCACGATATAGAACTTTTCCGTCACCCAGAAAGTTCCTTCATGTCCCTTTGAAGCCCATCTTCTCCACCCGCCCCCTTGGCATCCAGTATAATTCTGTCTTTTTAAGAATTTCATGTGGAATTATAAGATATGTAGTCTTTTGTTTCTGACTTATTTCAGTTAGCATTATGCTTTTGACTTCATTTCCTTGTTTGAATCAGTAGCTTGGTCCTGTTGATTGTCTAGTGATATTCCATTTGTTTTAGGTTCCTAGGGCTGCCACAGCGAAGTGCCACAGACTGTGTGGCTCAAGCAATAGAAATTTATTGTCTCATAGTTCTGGAGGCTAGAAGTCTAAGATCAAGGTGTTGGTAGGTTTCTTCTGAGCTTCTCTCCTTGGTTTGCAGATGGTGCTTCTCTGTGTCCTCACGTTCTCCCCTCTGTACATATTTGTGTCCAAATTTCCATTTCTTATAAGGACACTAGTTCTACCATTTTAGGACCCATCTTAATGACCTCATTTACCTTAATTACCTTTTTAAAGGCCTTGTCTTCAAATACAGTCACATTCTAAGGTATTGGAGCTTAGGGCTTCAACATATGAATTTGGAGGGACACAGTTCAGCACATAACATTGTTGCATATGTACTCCACAATTTGTTTATCCATTCACCAACTGATGGACGTTTAGGTTGTTTCCTCGTTTAGGTTATTACAAATAAACCTGCTATAAATATTGGAGTATAAGTATAGATGTGTGTTTTAATTTCTCTTGAATAAATACCCAAGAGTGGAATGGCTGAGTCATATAGTAAATATATGTTTAATTATTGATTTTATTGGTCTTTGCAGAGAACCATCTTTTGGTTTCATTGATTTTCTCTATGGCTTTTCTGTGCTCTTTTTCATCAATTTCTGGTTTTTATTATTTCCTTTCTTTACTTTGGCTTTTTTTTGATTGTTTGTTTTGATGTGGACCATTTTTTTTAAAGCCTTTATTGAATTTGTTACAATAGTGCTTCTGTTTTATGTTTTTGGTTTTTTGGCCCCAAGGCATGTGGGATCTTAGCTCCCCAACCAGGGATCGAACCCACACCCCCTGCATTGGAGGGCAGAGTCTTAACCACTGGACCACCAGGGAGGTAGCTACTTTGGCTTTTTTTTTTTTTTGAAATGATTTTTTGCTTTTAATTCATTGCATAAATGCTAATGTCCAAATTCAGGCAGGTAGATCTTACAACCATCAGGAGCTTTAACCCTGCTAACAGCTAAGTATGCATTTTCTTTTAGCATTGTAGCATTGTTTAATCAAAATAATAAAATAAATAATCAAATCTACAGGAGTAATTATGCAAATATCACCCCACCTACACCAGTGAATTCTTTTTTTTCACAACACACACACACACACACACACACACACACACACACTGTATTTTATTTTTACAAGAGATAAATAAACTGACACCAAGCATTGTAAATGGATGACCACAACAAAAGCAACAATGATTGCAGTTACCAAACACGAAACACAGTCATACTATGTCATAATATTGACATTCGGTCCAGTAATTCTCCACTGTAACAGCTCCTTTACTTTGCAGTGAAAATTGATTTGTATATTTTTTGCCTCTGAGTCCTTGTGGGATTTTTTTTTTATTCAAACAGAAAGTCACAAAAATTATAATCATCATCATCAGTTCACTCAGTCCCATGTAATTAATTTTTTTTATCTTGATCTTTTGTTAGCACTTTTATGAATTCATCAGTTTTCCATTAGAGTTCTGAAAATGCTTATTCATTCAGTTCAGCAGTATAGTCAGTTACCAGAAACCTGTACTTGTCAGAGTCTTTTCCATGAATTCCTTGAAGATGAAACCCTTTTATAGGAACATTTTTGCAAAAGCATCAGCGTACACCCAGAACTGTCTGTAAATGACAAAAGACTTAAAAATGACCACGGTTAAAGATTTGATGAAAGTTCATAATAATGGAATTGACAAGGAAATTTAGTTATTTCTGAGATATACATTTTAAAGTAATAACTAGAATTATGACTTAACATTATACCAGAACATATAAGATTTTTAGAAATTTCATGTAATGTCTGAAACATTTATATTAACATATTTCCATACAAATAACCAAAGAAAGTTTAGTATTAGTTGTTTTTTTGTTGTTTGTTTTTTTATACTGCAGGTTCTTATTAGTCATCAGTTTTATACACATCAGTGTATACTACTTTGTTTTCTTAAGGGTGAAACTGAGGTATTGATTTGACACCTATTCTCATTAGCATTCAGTGCTATAAATTTACCTCTAAGTCCTGCTTTAGCTATATTCCACAAATTTTCTATTGTATTTCCCTTTTTTTCAGTTCAAAATAGTTTCTAATTTTTTTGTAATTTCTCCTTCAACTGTGTATTATTCAGGAGTGTATTGTTTAATTCTAAATATGTGGAGAATTTTCTGGGTATCTTTTTTTTTTTTTTGCAGAGGGGCTGCTTTGGGTCTTCATTGCTGCGTGTGGGCTTTCTCTAGTTGTGGTGAGCGGGGGCTACTCTTCATTGTGCGTGGGCTTCTCATTGTGGTGGTTTTTCTTGTTGCAGAACATGGGCTCTAGGCACATGGGCTTCAGTAGTTGTGGCTTGCGGGCTCTAGAGTGCAGGCTCAGTAGTTGTGGCACACAGGCTTAGTTGCTCTGCAGCACGTGGGATCTTCCCGGACCAGAGCTTGAACCCATGTCCCCTGCATTGGCAGGTGGATTCTTAACCACTGTGCCACCAGGGAAGTCTGGGTCTTACTTTTTAAATTCAATTTGACAATCTCTAGTTTTTACTTGGGATATTTAGACTATTCACATTTAACATAATTATCCATATGGCTGGGTTTATATCTGCCGTTATGCTATTTGTTTTCTACGTCTTGTATCTTTTTTAATTCTGTTTCACCCTTAACGCTTTCTTTTGAGGTAAACAAATACTGTTTTATGATACTTTTTTGTTGTTGTTTTGTTTTGTTTAGTTTTATGATACTTTTAATTCTTCTGATTTTATTAACTTTTTTTCCTTTTAGTTACTTGATTGGATTCTAGATGGAGTGAATTTTACTTTGTTGGGTGTTGGGTTTAATTCCTTAAATGTTTTGTGATGCAGTGAAATTACTTAGTGTCAGTTGGATCCTTCCAAGGCTTACTTTTAGGTTTTGTTAAGGTGGATCCAGAGAAGTCTTTAATCTCAGGTTAATTTTGCCCCACTGCTGAAGCAGCATCTTTCTGGGGACTTTACTCAGTGTCCCATAGAGCAGGAGGACATTCACTCTGGCCGGTTGGAGCACAGACTGTTCCCAGTCCTGTTTAAGTTTTAATGATTGTCCTGCATACACCTCTTTCTGCTGTTTCTTTCCCTGGTTTGGGGTCATTCCTCAGTCAATCTTGAGCACATCCAGAGTTCCAAGCCTGTGTGGCTCCCTTTGCTGTGGCACGTTGCCCTGAAAATTCTAGTTTCCTGGTCTCCCCAAACTCTGTTCTCTGTCTCCTCAACTCCTTGGACCACAAGCTCTCTCTGGATTCCCACTCCCTGCACTGTGATCAGGGACTACTTCCATGTGGGAAGGTGAGGCTGTTGTAGGGCTCACTTTGTTTGTTCTCAGGGGTCTCTGTTCTGAGCTGTCCTTTGTCCAGTGTCTGGAAATTGACCATTGTTTCATACATCTTACCCAGTTTACTAGTTGTTTGAGGTAAGGAGGGCAGATCTGGTGCCCATTACCCCTTTGTGTCTAGAAACAGAACTTGAAACTCAGTTTTTACCAGGCTGCTTTTTTTAACCAGGTCACTCCTTGGGCCCATGCTCAGAACCTGTTCACACCTGTCCCCCTCCTGCCTTCCCCCCATGCTGCCTGCTGCAGAATGCAGACGCTGTCACCTTGGAATAGATACCTATCTTCATACTCTGGCCACTGTGTCCTGCCTCCCCGCCTCCTCCCTGACTCCAGTTCACTTTACTGCTGAGGACCTGCTTGCCCCACCACTTCTGTGTCCCCCCACCCCCACCCTATGGTCTGCCCTTTTTTTCTTTTTTAGTATTTATTTATTTATTTGGCTGTGCTGGGTCTTAGTTGCGACAAGCAGGATCTTCGTTGCTGCGTGAAGGGTCTTCAGTTGCAGCTCGTGGGATCTTTTTAGTTGCGGCATGAGGGATCTAGTTCCCTGACCAGAGATCGAACCCGGGCCCCCTGCATTGGGAGTGCAGAGTCTTAACCGCTGGACCACCAGGGAAGTCCCTGCCTATCTTCTAATGCACCCCTGTCATGACTGTATGTGGCCTGGGCTGCTCTTTGTTCTCTTCTCATGGGACAGGCACTGGGTCTCCAACCTCTTGGTGTGCCCAGCTGGAGAGGTAAGAAGCCCTGGCCGGCAGAATACTGGGGTTCCAGAGGAGGAGTCACATAAGGGAAGTCATTTGGGACTTTCAGGACACTTGGAACCAGAGTGACCGAGTTGGGGGGGTTACCCCGAGACCAGGGGCCAGTGTTGGGGGAAAGTGGGAGAAGGTTGCGAGGGGGTGGGCTGGGATGTGGCCCCAGGAGGGCAAGGGAGCAGGGGTCTGGCAGGAAAGAGTGGGGGGCAAGCAGGAAGGACACGGAGCAGTACAGGGTCCTTCCTTAGGGTGCAGTGAGGGCTTTCTGTCTGGGTTTGGGGCCTTTTGCAGTGATGGGACTTGAATAGGGTTTGAGGCTCTTTGTATTATATTTCAAGTTCTGTAAGTTGGCCAGAACTTATGGCCTCAGCCTGTGCCCCCACTGCAGCACCTATACGTGGGCTGCCCAGTTAGCTGGGCCCTCCCAGGCCAGGCCGCGTGGCAGTTCCTGGCTGAGTTGTGGTGTGTGCGTCGGGGCTATAAGACAGATGGTGTCTACAGCCCTATCTTCTGCGCTCAGGAGGTCACCCGAGGTTATCTCTGCTACTGAGGTCCTCAGTCACCCAAAAACGCAAGTGGACTGACTCCCATCCTGGGTGAGAGAGAACATGTGTGTCATTCCAGGAGTTGGTGACTTTCAAGGATGTGGCCGTGGACTTCACCCAGGAGGAGTGGGGACAGCTGGACTCCCCTCAGAGGGCCCTGTACCGGGATGTGATGCTGGAGAACTACCAGAACCTTCTTGCCCTGGGTAAGATGGCTCCCAAGGTGAGGAGGCCGCAGTCTGGGCATCCACCAGTCTGTATGTGTTCCTGAGTCTTCCTTGTGGTATATGCCCCAGGCCCTTGTGGCACCAACTGGCATCTTTGCCTGGAAGTGTGGCTGGTCCCGGGGTGGGGCCCAGAGGAAAGGGAGGGGGTGGACAGGGCCCTGGAAGCCCAGCCTGCCCTAGATGGGGCATGTCAGTACCTGTGGGGTCCTCAGACACACATGTCAGTATGGGTTCCATGTCTGAGGCCCCCTTCCTTGAAGTTGGCACCACCTCTCCGTGCCTCAGGCCGCTGGGGCCACTCTAGGGCTGCTGGGCTTGTGGGCTGGTCTGGAGAGCACAGCACCCAGAGCCACGCCGCTTTCTCCCTTCGCGCAGGGCCTCCCGTCTGCAAGCCAGATGTGATCTCTCACCTGGAACGAGGCGAGGAGCCATGGTGGGCGCCTAGAGCTGTCCCTGGAGGGGCTGGTCCAGGTGAGTGGGCTGCAGTGGGAGGATGTGGAACCCCACCCCCCACTGCCCCATGGGGCCTGCTTTCCTTCCGCGGTCCACTGCCCTGCTCCGTCTGCACCTGCTCAGTGCCCCTCCTGCTCCTCTGTCCTCCCCCCGCCCCCTGGCTCTTTTCAGCATCCCCTGGCTTCTCCAAGGCTCCTTTCCCTCTTTCTTCCTCCTCTTCCTTGCTCGCCAGCCTGCCTGCCTTGCCCTGAGTGCTCCCCTCCGCACAGCCCTGAGCTTGCGCTCTCTCTCTCCCCCTGCTGGTCTCTACTCTCTCTCCTGCACTTACCTGTTCTCCCGGCAGATCTCAGCCCTGAGCCCCAGCGCCGCACCTCCGCCTGCTCTCAGAAGGTAGTATCTCCATTTCTTACAGAACCAGAATGGGAGCCGGGGCCTGAGGTGGAGGAGGAGCCATGGTCTCAGCAGCTGTGCGTTTACAAAGAAGAACCGTCATGGGAGCTGATCGCAGGTGGGCTGGCGAGGTCCGGTCTCCACAGCCCCGGTCCTGGTGACAGGGGCGCCCAGGGGGCCCTGGCGACTGCTCTGTCACAATGTGAGCCCGCCAGCGCCAGGGACGGTCCCACAGAGGAGCACCGATGGGGCCATGTGGTGTCTGAGGAGGCTCTTGGCCGGAGGTGTGCCCTCCTGGCCCAGCCCAGCCTTCCCGCAGAAGGAGCCTCTCCGGACGGCTGTGTGGGGAGCGTGCAGTCCAGCAGAGCCAGGCGTCGGAGCCCGGGTGCCGGGAGCGGCCCGTTCACGTGTGGCGAGTGCGGCAAGGCCTTCCAGCGAAGCGCGGCCCTGGCACTGCACCGGCGGTGGCACGCGCGAGAGAAGGCCTACAAGTGCGGTGAGTGTGGCAAGGCCTTCACCTGGAGCACCAACCTCCTGGAGCACCGGCGTGTCCACACCGGCGAGAAGCCCTTCCTCTGCGGCCAGTGCGGCAAGGCCTTCAGCTGCCACTCGTCCCTTAACGTGCACCGGCGCGTCCACACGGGCGAGCGGCCCTACAAGTGCGGCGCCTGCGACAAGGCCTTCAGCTGCAGCTCACTGCTCGGCATGCACCTGCGTGTCCACACCGGTGAGAGGCCCTACCGGTGCAGCGAGTGCGGCAAGGCCTTCAACCAGCGGACACACCTGACGCGGCACCGCCGGATCCACACCGGTGAGAAGCCCTACCGGTGCGGCGCGTGCGGCCGGGCCTTCGCCTGCCACTCGTCCCTGACGGTGCACGAGAAGCTCCACAGCGGGGACAAGCCCTTCCAGTGCGGCGACTGCCAGAAGGCCTTCAGCAGCCGCTCCCGCCTGACGCTGCACCAGCGTGCCCACACGGGCGAGAAGCCCTTCAAGTGCAGCCAGTGCGGCAAAGCCTTCAGCTGCCACTCGTACCTGGTGGTGCACCAGCGCGTCCACAGCGGCGAGAAGCCCTTCCGCTGCAACGAGTGCGGCAAGGCCTTCAGCTCCCACTCCTACCTGATTGTGCATCAACGCGTCCACACCGGCGAGAAGCCCTTCGACTGCAGCCGCTGCTGGAAGGCCTTCAGCTGCCACTCGTCGCTCATCGTGCACCAGCGCGTCCACACCGGGGAGAAACCCTATAAGTGCGGCCAGTGCGGCCGGGCCTTCAGCCAGAATCACTGTCTCATTAAACATCAAAAGACCCACTCCGCAGAGAAGCCCTTTAAGTGTCATGAGTGCGGCGAGGTGTTCGGCTGGAGCGGCCCCCTGGCAGAGCACCGCAGGCTGCACAGCAGGGAGAAGCCCTTTGCCGTCCCGTTCGACAAGCGCTTGCTGAGCACTTACTGCATGCCTGGCAGCCTACTGGGTACAGGGGGCTCCGGCGGGAGCAGCGTGGGCCCTGTTGATGCCCTAGGTGTGGCTGAGCTCCTGGGCGTGGTCCCACCCTTGGCCGGAAGGAGTTCCCCGTGGGCAGCAACCCCAGAAATTAACTCATGTGTGCGAGAGACACCCACCTGCCCACCCGGCAACACCCCTTAAGGCTGTCACCTCCTGGGAAGGGATCCACTGTAGGAGAGGAGAATTGAGTGTGTTTGAGGATGTACCGTCTTCCTGTTTTTTTTTTTTCCGTCTTTTCTTTGATGGGTTTGGAAGTCACTGAGGGGGGACAGATCTTCCCTGCATATGAAAAGGAGGTATGTCAGTCATGTGTCCTTGGACAGCCTCTTGGTGTGATTTCGACCTGGAATTTCCTTTGTAAACTCTTACGTTTAGAATGATAATTTAAAAAAAAAAACTGCATTATGAAGAGTATTACTTCTAAGTGAACGTTATATTCCAGGAGAGGAGAATAAGCTCAGGTGGTAGCATTTGGGAGAAAGCAAATCTCCTGGACTCGCTCCACTCACATAGCTCTGCTGCAGAGGCATGTTGTCAGTCATGCTGTTAGCGCAGCTGTCTTGGAGCCTGGCCACCTCGTCCATGCTGGAAGCTGGAAGGACACAGGGGTGTGCCTCCAGGGTGCAGTGTTGGCACACAGGTGTCTGGAAGCACACCTCCACCCCGGCTGGCAAGGCCACCTGCAGGGCCCCTCAGGTACCACGTAGCTCAGCCCTGTGAGAGGAGCTGGGCCCCGTGCTCCCCGGAGAAGGAAAAAGACGGTGTTCATCTGGGACTCATGTCATTTCTGCTCAGTTATAAGCAGATATAAGCTGCCTTCTTAGTGATGATACTTCACATTTGTATAAAGTGCTAGAGTTTATGAAATGCTTTTTAGTATACTTTTTAAACTATGGAGGCAAAATAACCACATTACAGAAAATACGGAATATAGGGGAAAATACCCATAATTCTTAATAAAATTGCATTTCGCACTTTGGTACGTTACCTTCTGCTTTTTGATATTGCATTTTTACATTAAACACGGTGTATACAGTCAACATTCTAGTCTTTTTCCCCTGCTTACCTGCATAGCAGGACTTCTTTTTCCCTCAGAGCCTCACTGTCTTTGGAGCTGTCATTCTGGATGGGGGCGTGATGTTCTATTAGCTGTTTTTTTGTTGGATGCAGAAGTTATTTCCAAGTTTTCACTGTTACAAGTCATTCTTCATATAGCATCTTTTTGCATTATCCTTCTTTAGCGTTGTCTTAGAGTAGATTTCTAGAAGTGAGAGTTTTGAGATAAAGGAAATGAACAGCCTAAGGCATCGTTTTAGTATATTTTTGGTTGTGTGATAACAAAGTAATACCGTCTCAGTGTGAGGAGAACCGACAGTAGTTGTCAGGCGTGTCCAGGTCCCGGAGGCCGACGCTGCTCCGAGCTGGGTCCAGACGGGCTTGCTTCTGGGTGCCACGGCGATGATCCCAGGTGTCCGCCCCCATCGTTCCTCCAGCGTCCTTGGGGCTGGTCTCAGGCCCTTCCTCCATGACAAATAGGGAAAGTTCTATTGGACAACTGCATTGGCAAAAGATAGATAAAATCTCGGTTTGATTCATTTTCATACTCATTTTTCCTATTTTAAAAGAAATTCAAATGCAAACATCTTGGGGGGACCCCGGACACCACACCTGCTGTCTGCCTGGCGGGGCTGTTAACGCCCTCAGCTGAGAGCAGCACCTTGCTCTTTGATAACCGGTGAGGTTGAAATGGAATGTGTTCTTATTGTTGGTCTTTCGTCTTGAAAACTGTTTGAAATACTCTTTGGCCCCCTTCCATTGAAGTCTCGATGTTCTTTTATTTACATATAAACTTTGTTTTCTGATCATACACATAATACATGTATATTGAAATTTGGGGGAAAAAATCAATTTTATAAGAATTAAAATGACCCTTAGAATCAGTTCACAGGTCATGACCTGGAGATGGATTTCTTTCTGTTTTTTTCCTCTGCATGTATACACGTCTTTTTTTTTTTTTTTTTACAAAAAAAGTGTAAAGGGCTTTATTATAGGCGAAATTATTTAAGTCAATAAATTTTTAAGGAATTGTACATGTTCTGATTCATTCCACTGCCAATCACCTTAGCTTCTCCAGTATTAGAGTAATAATCTTCGAAATAACCCTTTCAAAAAAGAATTTTTGCTCAATCCATAGTTGTGAGAGTCAGTCCACAATTTTTTTAGTTGAGCTTCTTTGATCTTTAATGGAACATTGACACACTTCAAAAATTCCCCTCTGGGCTTCCCTGGTGGCACAGTGGTTAAGAATCCGCCTGCCAATGCGGGGGACACGGGTTTGAGCCCTGGTCCGGGAAGATCCCACATGCTGCAGAGCAACTAAACCCGTGCGCCACAACTACTGAGCCTGCGCTCCAGAGCCCTTGAGCTACACTCCTGAAGTCTGGCACCTAGAGCCCGTGCTCTGCAACAAGAGAAGCCACTGCAATGAGAAGCCCGCGCACTGCAATGAAGAGTAGCCCCTGCTCACTACAACTAGAGAAAACCCGCGCACAGCAACAAAAACCCAATGCAGCCAAAAATAAATAAATAAAATTAACTTTAAAAGAATTCCCTCCTGTAGTCTTTGAGAACCAGTTTCCTCAAGCAATTTACTGTACAACCATGTTTAGGGTCAGGAGATGGATCTGCCTGGTTCTGAATTTTAGACACCCTCTAAACATGCATTAAGTTCAAATCATATTCACTCCTAAGCTATCATACCCTAGAACAGTTAGCATATGCCAATACGTAAGATAAAAAAAGTTTGACTGTTAGGTTTTTCACAGTTTATTAGCAACTCTATCTTGTAGTTCTCCACAGATCTAGTCCTGTGAGAAAGGAAACCACATAGTTACTCTGTGAGGCGTTTCCAACCATTTAAGTCTACAGAAAAAGCCCCATTGATATAGACCTCAACTACACACGCTTTTTCTTTTTTTTTTTTTTTGGCTGCACTGCACAGCTTGCAGGATCTTCGTTCCCTCACCAGGGATTGAACCTGGGCCATGGCAGGGAAAGTACTGAGTCCTAACCACTGGACCGCCCAGGAATTCCCAATCACTTTTTATATTTGCCATTTTGATACATTAAGAATGTTACTTGTTCCTGGGCTTCCCTGGTGGCGCAGTGGTTGAGAGTCCTCCTGCCGATGCAGGGGACATGGGTTCGTGCCCTGGTCTGGGAGGATCCCACATGCCATGGAGCGGCTGGATCCGTGAGCCATGGCCGCTGAGCTTGCGGGTCCGGAGCCTGTGCTCCGCAACGGGAGAGGCCACAACAGTGAGAGGCCCATGTACCGCAAAAAAAAAAAAAAAAAAAAAAGGATGTTACTTGTTCCTGGGCTTCCCTGGTGGCGCAGTGGTGAAGAATCCGCCTACAAATGCAGGGGACACGGGTTTGAGCCCTGGTCCGGGAAGATCCCACATGCTGCGGAGCAACTAAGCCTGTGCACCACAACTACTGAGCCTGCGCTCTAGAGCCTGCAAGCCACAACTACTGAGCCCACGTGCCACAATTACTGAAGCCCACGTGCCTAGAGCCCGTGCTCCGCAAAAAGAGAAGCTGCGCGATGAGAAGCCTGTGAACCGCAACAGAGTAGCCCCCGCTCGCCCCAACTAGAGAAAGCCTGTGCACAGCAACAAAGACCCAATGCAGCCATAAATAAATAAATAAATAGATAGATCTAAGGATGTTACTTGTTCCTGTTTTTGACTGTTCTTCTCTTCATATGAATTGTCTAGTCCTATCTTTTGTCCACTATTCCATTCTTTTGTGTACACACATGCATGCAATATATAAGCATGCAATATACACATATACATATATGTAGTACAAATATACATATCAATATATACACATGTATACATATAATACATACACGTATACATATATATACAATATATGCACATACATATCAATATATACATATATGCTTATATACAATACACACATGCAATATGTACACACATATTTGGAATGTTCATTTTGTTACTGCATTTTTAGTGTACAGAGGTTTTTGAAGTCTGTGTAATCAGGTCTATCCAATTTTTCTTTATATTTTTACTTGGCTCTAAGAAAGCCCTTCCTTAAGTCCCTTTTTGGTTATATTATACATTTAACTCTTAAATCCATCCATCTGGGATGTAAAAATCCAAGGTCCCTGCATCGTTCCTGAACTGCATTCCTTACTGGTCCATAGGCTTGTCTTTTCCATTATTGCTGCTCCATCATTCAGTTTCATAGATGGTAGGACTGGGACCACATTTTAAGAAGGTCGAAAAAAATTTTTTTTTTTGTGGCCTCTCCCATTGCGGAGCACAGGCTCCGGACGCGCAGGCTCAGCGGCCATGGCTCACGGGCCCAGCCACTCCGCGGCATGTGGGATCTTCCCAGACTGGGGCACTAACCCGTGTCCCCTGCATCGGCAGGCAGACTCTCAACCACTGCGCCACCAGGGAAGCCTGAAATTTTTTTAATCTATTCTTCAGGTGACTCAGGAATCATTTTCTTGGAACTCAGCCTCTTCATGCCCCTGCATATCTCATTGGGATTTGGATTAGAATTGACCAGTTTGTGAAGAATTAACATAGTTCTATATGATATAAGGTCTTCACATCAGAGAATGTGGTAAATGATTGTCCATTTAAGTCTGCATCTAACCATCAGAAAAGGTTTATAGTTTTCTTCATATATGTTCATATATTTATTCTTAAATTCAGTCTAATTTTGTGGGGTTTGTAAATTGGCTCTGTGATAACATATATAGAACAACTCTTGACTGTGGGTACAGTTTTGTCTATTTATTTTACACCAAGCAGCTTTACTGATCACTCCAGAAGGCCTCTAACAGTTTATTTGGTTTATCCTGTTTTCTAGGTAAAGTCATTACTTGGAAATAAAAAGCTTGCCTCTCCTTTTCATATAGATAGCCTTTTATTTCATTTCTTCTTAAAACCCACATTGCCCAGCACTTTAGAGCAACACTGTGTTGGTGGCAGTGGTCACCTGTGGCAGACTTTGTTTGGGGTGAGGAGCAATACATGTCCACCTCAACGCTTTGGCCTCTAAAACCATCACAGCTGTGGTGGTCACAGTTCTGACCAACAAAGTCTGCTACAGATTTTGGGGAAGTCTGCTTTCCTGATAGGAGATACTGCTCCTTCCTCCTCCTCTCTTCTTCCTGGAACTTGGATGCAATGCCTGGAGGTGTGGTAGCCATTTTGCAACCATGAGATAATTGAGGACAAAGACCCACATAGTGGAATGGAAAATAAAAGGATCCTAGGCCTTGAATGGAATTTGAGCAGCCATTTCAGCCATTGACATTCAACTTCCTGAGTTCTTGTTATGGACTTTAGCTGCTTTTCTCACATTTGTCCTTCCCCACAATTGTATTCCTCACTGATACAGCATCTGGTTGCTTGATGCACAGCAAACCAAAATGCTGAGACGCCCAGGTCTGTAGCCAAACGAGGAGAACTAGCCTCAGATCTGTCTCCTCAAAGGCAAGGAGCTGGGGTACTTATGGGATGAAGAGTAAAGCAGCAGGGCAGTCTGAGTGGTGGGGAAAGGTGATTGGAAAAAGATCTTATGACTGTTGTTTTGTGCAGGTGTAACTAAGCTACAGGCCTCTGCATGTTCAAAAAGTCACTGAGGACTTCCCTGGTGGCACAGTGGTTGGGAATCCACCTGCCAATGCAGGGGACACAGGTTCGATCCCTGGTCCAGGAAGATCCCACATGCCATGGAGCAGCTAAGCCCACTCGCCACAACTGCTGACCCTGTGCTCTAGAGCCTGCGTGCCACAACTGCTGAAGCCTGTGCACCTAGAGCCCATCCTCTGCAACAAGAGAAGCCACCACAATGAGAAGCATGCACAGCACAACGAAGAGTGGCCCCCGCTCGCCGCAACTAGAGAAAGCCTGCATGCAGCAACAAAGACCCAAAGCAGCCAAAAATAAATAAAATAAATAAATTTAAGAAAAAAGAACTAAAGATTGTACCTCACCAAGTATATAACGTGTTAGCATAGAAGTAAAATGCATTAAAAAAAACTTTTTTTAAAGAAAGAAAGAAATGTCATAAAAAAAAAAAAGTTGCCGAGCAGACACTCATGCAGGCCCCCTTGGAGGGTGGCTGGTCTTATCCAGTCATAACCATCTCAGCTCAAACTAGACACTGCTGACTCCAAGGTCCTTGAAAACAACTTGGGCAAACACCTTAATGTTTAGGCTCCAGGCCACCTGGAGGGCACACAGTCTTAAAATGGCCTTGATGAGTGATGGCAAGTGGAATAGATTTGACTGATTATACACAGGTTCAGCCCACTGCCCGTTTCTGATTGTTTCTCAACCTTGAGGAAGATGGACAATGGCCACTCTGGCCACTTCCTGCTGGTAAGGGGTGTAGACCTAACAGGGGCTTGAGGAATGACACTGTTAAGCACTCATTTGAGAATATTCTCTTGTCTGGTTTCAAGTTAACATTTGATCCCAGTAAACATATCACCCTCAGGCCAACTGTTAAGGCATTCATAGACCCAAAATTGGTCATTAAAACAAGACAGGGGAATTCCCTGGCATCCAGTGGTGAAGACTCAGTGCTTCCACTGCAGTGGGTGTGGGTCTGACCCCTGGTCAGGGAACTAAGATCCTGCATGACCCGCACTGTGGCCAAAGAAAAAAATAACCACAAAGTGCACCCTAAGGGGGCACACAGAATGCCAGGTATATTGTTAAAATTTAGGCTCTTACTGGGACTTCCTTGGTGGCGCAGTAGTTAAGAATCCACCTGCTGGTGCAGGGGACACAGGTTCAATCCTTGGTCCAGGACGATCCTACATGCTACAGAGCAACTAAGCCCGTGTGTCACCACTGAGCCTGCACTCTAGAGCCTGCAAGCCACAACTACTGAGCCCATGTACCTAGAGCCCATGCTCCGCAACAAGAGAATCCACCACAATGAGAAGCCCGCACACCGCAACGAAGAGTAGTCCCCGCTCGCCACAACTAGAGAAAGCCCGTGTGCAGCAAAGAAGACCCAACACAGCCAAAAATAAAAAAATAATTAAATAATTAATTTTTAAAATTTAGGCTCTTACTTATAGAGATTTTAGGGAATTCCTGGTGATCCAGTGGTTAGGACTCCACGCTTTCACTGCTAAGAGCATGGGTTCAATCTTTGGTGGCTCAACTAAGACCCCACAAGCTGCACAGCATGGCCAAAGAAAAAAATTATACACACACATATATATATATATATATATATATACACACGGATATATATCTACACACACACACACACACACACATATATATATACACACACACATATGGGTTTTATCTAGGATACTCAGGCAGGGATCAGTGTCTTACCTTTTTACATGTTGGAGCATCTGGATCTTTATTTGTTTGGCTGAAACACTTAGGAATTAAATATGGAAGGGACTTAAGCTGGGGAAATAAGAACCATTTCTACAATATCCTAATCAAGTATGACCTTGATGGGGGCCACACACACCAGGGCTATTTATTTTTATCTGAGGACACAAGGAGAGAACTGAATTTCAGCTTCGTCAAGGAAAGATGGGACAGGTGATGAGCCTAATCTGATATGTTATCTCTGAAGTCAAGGAAGTTAGGGATGGTTGAAAAATGAGTGACAGTCACAGTCAAGGGGTCAGCATGATCAAATACAGAAAGAAGTTTTGGATGACAAATTCAACAGCTAGAGAGATGACCTGTTTTTGCCAAAGTATGAGAAATCCGAATCATTAAATTGTCTTTCCAAGCCTGGGAGGTTAGAAACAAAGAAAGCATCACAAGAGAAAAGAACATTCTGGCAACTAGCAAGATATTTAAATTGCCTTCTGGAAGAGGTAAAACTGTCACTGTATGCAGATGACATGATACTACATATAGAAAACCCTAAGAACTCCACACAAAAACTACTAGAACTGATAAGTGAATTCAACAAAGTAGCAAGATTTCTTTATACTAACAATGAAATATCAGAAAAGGAATGTAAAAAAAGAAAAATACCTTTTAAAATCGCACCAAAAAAAAAAAAAACCTAGGAATAAACCTGACCAAGGAGGTGAAAGACTTATACACTGAGAACTATAAAACATTAATATAGGAAATTAAAGAGGATTCAAAGAAATGGAAAGATACTGCATGCTCTTGGATTGGAATAATTAATATTGTTAAAATGGCAATACTACCCAAAGCAAACTACAGATTTAACACGATCCCTATCAAATTACCCATGATATTTTTCACAAAACTAGAACAAATAATCCAAAAATTTATATGGAACCATAAAAGGCCCAGAATTGCCAAAGCAACCTTAAGGGGGGGAAAAAAAAAAAAAAGCTGCAGGAGGTATAACCCTCCCAGATGTCAGACAATACTACAAAGTTACAGTAATCAAAAGTGTGGTATTGGTACAAAAACAGACATACAGATCAATGGAACAGAATAGAGAGCCCAGAAATATACCCACACACCTATGGTCAACTAAACTTTGACAAAGGAGGCAAGAATATAAAATGGGAAAAAGTCTCTTCAAAAAGTTGTGCTGGGAAAGTTGGACAGCCACATGTAAATCAACAAAGTTAGAACATTCCCTTACACCATGCACAAAAATAAACTCAAAATGGCTTAAAGACTTAAACATAAAATGTGACACCATCAAAGTCCTAGAAGAGAACATAGGCAAAACATTCTCTGACACGAATCATACCAGTGTTTTCTTAAGTCAGTCTCCCGAGGCAATAGAAATAAAAGCAAAAATAAACAAATGGGACCTAATCAAACTTACAAGCTTTTGCACAGCAAAGGAAACCATAAACAAAATGAAAAGATAACCTACAGAATGGTAGAAAATATTTGCAAATGGTGCAACCGACTAGGGCTTAATTTCCAAAATATACAAACAGCTCATGCAGCTCAATAACAAAAAAACAAACAACCCAATAGAAAAATGGGCAGAAGACCTAAATAGACATGTCTCCAGAGAATACATCCAGATGGCCAATAGGCACATGAAAAGATGCTCAACATCGCTAATTATTAGAGAAATGCAAATCAAAACTACACTGAGGTACCACCTCACATCGGTCAGAATGGCCATCATTAAAAAGTCTATAAATAACAAATGCTGGAAAGGGTGTGGAGAAAAGGGAACCTTCCTACACTGTTGGTGGGAATGTAAGTTGGTGCAGCCACTATGGAAAACAGTATGGAGGTGCCTCAAAAAACTAAAAATATATTTACCATATGATCCAGTAATCCCACTCCTGGGCATATATCTGGAGAAAATCATAATTTGAAAAGATACATGCACCCCAATGTTCATTGCAGCACTATTCACAATAGCCAAGACACAGAAACAACCTAAATGTCCATCAACAGATGAATGGATAAAGAGGATGTGGTATATTTATACAATGGAATATGATTCAGCCATAAAAAAGAATGAAATAATGCCATCTGCAGCAACGTGGATGCAACCAGAGATTATCATACTAAGTGAAATCAGAAAGAGAAAGACAAATACCATATAATATCACTTATATGTGGAATCTAAAATATGGCACAAATGAACCAATCTACAAAACAGAAACAGACTCACAGACATAGAGAACAGACTTGTGGTTGCCAAGGGGGAGGTGGTTGGGAGAGGGATAGACTGGGAGCTTGTGATGAGCAGATGCAAACTATTACATATAGGATGGATAAATAACAAGGTCCTACTGTATAGCACAGGGAACTATATCCAAACTCCCGGGATAAACCATAATGGAAAAGAATATAAAAAAGAATATATATATGTGTATAACTGAGTCACTTTGCTGTACAGCAGAAATTAACACAACATTGTAAACCAATGATACTTCAATTTAAAAAAATTGCCTTCTAAAGAGTTTCACTTTACCAAAGTCAGCTCTGCATCAATCCCTACACCTTCATTTCTTGCTCACAGCATTTTTTTAAAAATAAATTTATTTATTTAATTTTTGGCTGCTTGGGTCTTTGTTGCTGCACGGGCTTTCTCTAGTTGTGGCGAGCGGGGGCTACCCTTCATTGCGGTGCACAGGCTTCTCATTGTGGTTTCTCCTGCTGCAGAGCATGGGCTCTAGGCTCACAGGGTTAAGTAGTTATGGCACACAGGCTCAGTAGTTGTGGCTCGCGGGCTCTAGAGCACAGGCTCAGTAGTTGGGGCGCATGGTCTTAGTTGCTCCGCAGCATGTGGGATATTCCCGGACCAGGGCTCGAACCCGTCCCCTGCATTGGCAGGCATATTCTTAACCACTGTGCCACCAGGGAAGCCCTACACAACTTCTTTTTGAGAACCAACTTAAGATGGCTAGGGAGTCATTTGCCAGCCCAGAGATGTCTGTGTCCCTTCAACTTCACCAAGGAAGGGGTCATGAGGACAACCACCCAAGGTCCAGTCCAGGAAGGATGGAGCTGGTCTTCAGGATGGTTATCCTTCCAAGACTTCAGTCTAAAGGGTCATGGTCTCCCCCTTTAAGAACTTCCTAGGGAATTCCCCGGTGGTCCAGTGGTTAGGACTCGGCGCTTTCACTGCTGTGGGCCCGGGTTCCATACCTGGTCAGGGAACTAAGATCCTGCAAGCCACTTGGTGCAGCCAAAAAAATCCAAAAAAACAAAAACAACAAACAAAAAAAAACTTCCTAAAGGGGTTTTGCTACAACATAGAAGTTGGGGATCCAAGTGGGACCTAACCCGGTCATCACCAGGAGCCCCCGTGGTTGTTTCTTGGTGGGAACAGCAACACTGGAGAGAGCTTCCCTCCATCAAGGAGCAGCTTCTGTCCTTGGGAGTTCAAAACCTGAGTGTCTAACAGAGGGCTGACAACTCGGTGCTTTTTTCTTGGACACCTTACCGCCCCCTTCAACCAGGAAATTCCATCAAAACTGTATTCTGGTTTCGGGCGTCCTTTGTTGGACTGGCCATCAGAGTATCATCCACATTCTGGGGGCTCCCTCATTTAGGTGAGGGTCCCTCAAACCTGTGGTCAGGATTTCTCCCAATCTTGAGGGGAGATTGTTAAATCCCGGAGGAAGTGCTGTCCAGCAGTATTTGTGTTTAACTCTTGTATCTTGTATTTGAAAGCAGACAACTCGGGATTCAAAACCCAGGTTATGCAAAAAAACAAAAAATCCTTCAAATCCAATAGGGTAAACCAACACATCTCTGCACAAAGTAGTGAGCAGTGTTAGGATCTAGAGATAAGTATCTCCTACAATTTGATTCATTGCTCTGAAGTGGTGTACAAACTGATATCCACCTGTGCCTGGTTTCTGGACTGGTAAAGGTGGAGTCTTATAAGGTGACCAGCAGGGGTGTATTAAGTCATATTCCAGGAAGGCAGGGGTTGAATTCCACACTTTGCCGGCTCCTTTCATAGGAAGGGCTTTAAGTTTGGAATTTTTGCTCCGGGACAGAGCCTAACCAGTATAGGCACAGCCTCCTGCCCACACACACCCCACACCTCCAGACTCACCTCCTGCAGGATATCTTTCCCAGTGGCTGCAGGCTGTTCTCTTTGGGGGCTGAGAGACTGCTCTTGTGATGCTTCAATGTCCATTCGTCCAGGTGTAAAGATAACCCTGGTATTTAGTTTGTAAATCTCGTACAGAAAGGTATGCTCCATCTGAGAGTCTAGCAGCTGGAGAAAAGGATTTTTGAAGGTTTCTCCTGACACCCCAGTTACTAACAGTCTCAGAAGAAAGTTTAGAAAACTGGGTATTTAAAACTGAGTAAGTGGCCCCCGCGTCCATCACAAAGTCAAGTTGATTTCCATCCGTCATGGTCACCGGGGCTCTGTGTGGGACATAGTGATGGACTCAGTGGGATTTAAAGGGTTCCCCAGGGCCCCGTCATTCGTGGTCACCGTCATGCTTAGCTCAGGCAGCTGATGCACCACCTGTTTACCTTCTTCAAGAGTCTGATTTAGGGGCTTCCCTGGTGGCACAGTGGTTAAGAATCTGCCTGCCAATGCAGAGAACACGGGTTCTATCCCTGGTCGGGGAAGATCCCACATGCCATGGAGCAACTGAGCCCGTGCTCCACAACTACTGAGACAGTGCTCTAGGGCCCATGTGCTGCAAGAACTGAGCCCGCGCGCCTAGAGCCCATGCTCCGCAACAAGAGAAGCCACTGCAATGAGAAGCCCGTGCACCGCAACAAAGAGTAGCCCCCATTGGCCGCAACTAGAGAAAAGCCCCCCGCGCAGCAACGAAGACCCAACACAGCCTAAAAAAAACAAAAAGGCTGATTTAGGGCGGGACTCTCTTTTAGGACGTGTTCCTGCTCTTTGCAATATGCACATTGGCAGGATCCTGCTATCAGGTGTCCCCTTCAAGTGGAAGCTTAGGCCACTTACCTCCTCGGTTTGGTCCGGCTCTTCCCTGGGTTCAGTCAGCTGCCAGCAGAGTGGCCCGATTCATTCTTCGTTGTTCCCTTTTCTCCTGAACCTGGTCTCTGCCATTAAGAGCTTTGAAGGCAACTTAACAAGTTGAAAGGTAGGTGTTCCTAAAGTCCCCCGACTTTTCGAAGTTTCTTCTGTATGTCAGGGGCCGCTCTGGCCAATGAGAATCACACTGACCACCTTTGAATTCTTTGGGGCCTCAGGGTCTGCATCTGTATTGCCTGGAGGCTTTACAGACACTGCCTAGAAATTCTGAAGCCTCCTCATTTGATTTCTGTCTTACCTCCTCTGTTTTAGTAAGGCTTCCTTGTCTTGGCCCCTTCTTCACAATCCTGCAAGAATGCGATCTCCATAATGTTTGAGTTTCACCCATCCCCAGCACTCATATCCCAATTAGGATCTGCTGTTGGCAAAGCCACGCTTGCCGCAGGCTGCACGGGGCACCAGGGGTTCCTTCGTGAAGCTGATCTGCCTCCTCCCAGGCTCCACCCAGCATCTCTCGAAGGTTTTCTGAGGTGAGGAGGGTAGTTAATGAATTTCAAGCATCTGCCCAGGTCGGGTTGCAGGTTGCAAGGATCGATGAAAGATTTTCTGTTCTCTTTGGTCATCTCTCTAAGTTGGCATATTGTTCTTCCAATTAAATAAATAAGTAGTTGGACTTCCCTGGCAGTCCAGTGGTTAAGACTCCAGGCTTCCAAAGCAGAGGGTGCAGGTTCCATCCTGATCGGGGAACTAAGATCCCACATGCTGCGTGGCACAGCTGAAAAAATAAAATTAATTAATTTTAAAAAAAAAAGCTGAAGTTGAAGGAGGGGCGTGGACCCGGATCCCTCCCATCCCATCGCTGTCCACTCTCGGCTTTCACACCCGCAGCGGGGACTCCCCTTAACCAATGCCCGGCCTGAGTTTAGGCAGCTCCCTGGCCAAGTCGAGTGCCCTGGAGGGTAGGAGATGGGGAGACCGAGACCATTCCTATTTCTCAATCCCCAGACCCGAAGGGTAGGAGGGGGGAGCCTGAGGCTCAGGCGGTGGTAGGTAAAGAGCAGCAGCAAGTCATCCTCCTCATCAGAATCAAGCAAGAGGGGTTCCTTGGCCTCCTTTCCCGCTGAGTCACAACTTGACATCTTGGCACAGGCTTATTCTGTTTTTATTTTTTTTTTTGGCGGTACGTGGGCCTCTCACTGTTGTGGCCTCTCCCATTGCGGAGCACAGGCTCCGGACGCGCAGGCTCAGCGGCCATGGCTCACGGGCCCAGCCGCTCCGCGGCATGTGGGATCTTCCCGGACCGGGGCACGAACCCGTGTCCCCTGCATCGGCAGGCGGACTCTCAACCACTGCGCCACCAGGGAAGCCCGGCACAGGCTTATTCTGATACAGTAACATCAAAGACTGTACAGAAGCGATTTCATCCCATTTTTCTTCCCGTTTACAAAATAAATCAAGTCGCAAATTTGTATTGTAACTTAAGGATCCATTTTCAGACCATTTTGCTCCGGAGTCTAAAGGAAATGGTGGCCACACAGTGTTACCATCTTTTTCTTATGGATTTACACCTGAAAAATCACCCAGCTTTGGAGAATGCAGCCTGAGGGCTGCAAGGGGGAATTGAATTAACACTTCCCATTTTGAAGGGGATTGTTTCCAGGTGGTCACAGCAGCAAACTCTCCCTATCGGTCCCTATTCAGTCCCCAGTAGCCAACTCGTAACAATTAAGACGATCATAGACAAAACAAACCAGAACAAACAAGACCAAAACGCAGAGCCCCAGCCTCTAACCCTGGCCTGCGGTACCTCAGCAGCTGCAAACCTTGTGTCCTCTGTCAGCATCCCGCCAAGCGGGCCTCCAACCTGGGTGGATTGCCAGGCAATCTAGGCACATGTGCGATTCTGTAATGAGGTTACTCACCCAAAAGTGTCTTCCAAACCCAAACCCCCAAACTCACTTTGCTGCAAAACAGAACTAAGAGAGGAAGTTTTCAGCACCTCTCCAGGGAAATCCGAGGACGGTCCTGGAACAGACAGAGCAGGCCGCTGCCCAGACCCGGCCACAGCCTCTCAGTACCAGCCTTGGACGAGCCACAGGCAAAAAGTCGTCCGGACTTACCTCCTGACTGGCCGCTAAGTTAGTTCCCTGACCAGGCTCGTCTTGCCCGACATGCAGCAAGGAAAATGCTGAGCCGCCAAGGTTTGCAGCTCCATGAAGAGCACTAGCTGCAGAGCTGCCTCCCCGAACGCCAGGGGCTGGGGCACTTGTGGGTTGAAGGAGCAGGGCAGTCCGAGGCTTGGGGAAAGGCGATGGGGGAAAGGTCAGGCACAGGCGCAGTGGAGGGTGGGTGGTCCCATCCAGGCTTAACCATATCAGCTCGAACTAGATGCAGCTGACTCCAGGCTCCTGGAAAACAACTTGGGCAAACACCTTATTTAGGCTCCGTGCCACCTGGAGGACATGTATGTCTTAAACCCACCTTGACCAGGGACGGCAGGTGGAACGAACTTGGCTGATTATCCATGGGCTCAGGTCTCCATCCTGACTTAAGGGGGAACAGAGCTAGTATTTTACTGTCGGGCGAAATGCCGACTCTTGGCCACAACGGATTTTTTTCCTGTTAATGAACTATCTTTGTAGGCCTAGTTTGCTAGGTCTTTGAAAAATCAGGGCTGGATGCAGAATTAAGCCACACCTCAGCATGTCCCAGAAATGACTGTATGGGTTTCTTTCCTGTGGCGGAGATACAGCTGGATTATGAGGAGGTTTTCTATCATCCCATCATCTTTGTAACACTGGGATGAACCCCATTCGTCAACAGTGTGTTAACGTTTAGGATGGGTGGACTTGGGGTGCAGCCAGCAGGACTGCCCAGCAGTGAGCCTGAGACGTCACTCTGGTTTTCCCTGGAAATTACCACCCGTGATGGGGGCTTTGTCCTGCTCCAAAGCGGGAAGGGGCCCAACCTTAGTAGCTCGCAGTGGCTGTGTTCCTCCTGCGGGACTGGTCTCCTGCAAGCTCAAAAAAAAAAAAGAAGAAGAAATGAAGACTGAAGTGGGGATGGGGGCTGGGACGGAACCCACAAGGACCCCCTAATATATGCACCAGATGCTACTGATCTCTAGGTGATGGGTTAGGACTGACTGTTCATGTTCTGAATTATTAAAACAACAGACACATTACTTTTGATATCAGTACAAAAATCAATTTCCACTGTGAACGAGAAACTACAGGGTCCATAGTTCTTCCCGCGACACTGCTCTGGGGTGACACTGTTCTTTCCTATCCAATGTCATGATGACAGACATAGGAGGGGGTGGGGGGCACCAGCCAGGCCACCTCCACGGGCTCCTGGACATTTCGCCTGCAGGCAGGTTGTGGCAGAGCCTAAAGAGGACGGGAGGGCAGCAGGCCCACCCCAGCAGTGGAGGACACCTTCCTGAGTCCAGCAGTCACGGCGTCTGGGTGCTAGTCAGGGTCAGGGTCAGGGTCATGGTCAGGGCAAGGCTCCGAGAGACCCAAGTTAGGGTTGGGGTTCAGGATGGGCTGGGAGTGGGGAATTGGGGCCAGGGTTCAGGTGATTAGGGGTGAGCAGCGGCCACCAGGTGTGTGCAGAGCCGGCAGGGGGACCCAGCCGATCCCCAAGTCCTGCGGCCCCCCTTGTTACTAGACTGAGGCCCGCAGATATGTAGCCCCATCTCACGTCTCCCAGAGGTTAAAGCAAATTCGGGGCCAGGATCATTTGGTCACAAAGGCCAACTAGTGCCCTTTTCAAAGGAAAAAAGCACTCAGGACAACGTCCAAGAGACACCAGGCACTGGCTCCCAGGCGTCCCCCTCCCCCACGGAGCCCCACTTAATTTTCAGCAACTACGTGTGACTGGGAACAAAGGGCTGCCCACCAGGGAAGCCCCCCAGCCTCAGTTTTTACTGGGGGTCAGTTACATGGGCTGCAACACCCATGCCACTGACCTCCGTCTCTCAGACTCCAGGTCCCAAACCCACACCCCAGAGCAAAACACGTGTTCACAATAAATCACATTCTTAGGATAAACGTGTCTAACTGGTCCATGGCCCAAGGCCTCAGGCTCGTACTGACAGTATTGCCTGGAGCTTCCCGGAGGAGGGGGCCCGCAGCATGAGTACCTCCTATGGGATATAGG
Organism: Delphinapterus leucas; assembly: GCF_059928025.1. Taxonomy (NCBI): domain Eukaryota; kingdom Metazoa; phylum Chordata; class Mammalia; order Artiodactyla; family Monodontidae; genus Delphinapterus; species Delphinapterus leucas. The sequence continues at coordinate 26,545,332 of NC_143142.1, read as the reverse complement.
ACACACTGAAGGACCTACAGAGGATACAGGGTACCTCTGAGTTATATTGTGAGAGTGCACACACACGCACGTACACACACACCCCTCTGCAAGGGAGAAAGAGAATCTGGAACACAGGCCTGAGATTTGGTTCGATCAGAATTTCAAAATTTAATACACAGTTAAGGATTTGGACCACGAAAAAGGCACTAAGTAGCTTTTGCCCCTGCTTATACTGGCTCTGGATTCACTTTAATTGGCCAGCATATCTCAGTGCCCTCAAACTGGGCCCCCAAAAGAATAATCTATTCCACGAGGTGCACCAGCCTCTCAGCAATGGCCACGCCCCATCCACCCTCACAGCATCGCATTCCTGGGCACGACCTCCGCCCTCCCCTCGCTCCGCCATCTGTGGCTTGGACAGTGGCCTGCTCTCACTCAGTGGCTACTTTAGGGGAGGGAGGCCAATTATTAAACAACCTGGCAGGGTTCAAGGGCTTTACACTGCACTGAGTGCTCGTGGGGTGGGGGTGGGGGGGTCCAGTCAACCTTTATTTATGAAAACATGCATCCAGCCAGGTTTGGCCCCCAGGCTGTAGGTTGCCAATTCCCCCTCTGGATCGTGGAACAGAGTTGAGGTAGAGAAGGAAAAGTATGGCAGATGAAGTGGAATGGGGACCAGCCTCAAGGATGCCTGGGAAGAAGGGCTCTCGGCACACACATGTCATCATTTCTCAGAGGAGCACCTACAGATTCTGAGGCTGCACAGCATCCTTTGCCGAGGAACCGCTACTCTTATCGAGGCCCTAGGTGACCTGGAATTATTGAGGAGCATCCCAAGACCTGGTCCTCTCATCCCAAAGCACCAAACCCTCCCACCAAGGAAAGCCCCCAGTTCAGAATGTCCATGGCTGCCCCCACCTGGTCTCGGCACATTGTGACCTGGGCTTCCCCAGGGGTCAGAGCTCAGAAGGAAAAATGCACCTTACTCTTCCAGGGTCTGGCTCCCGCTCCTCTGGGGCCACCCATTATCAAGATAGAAGCCTTAATTGGAATAAAATTAAAACTTTGCAGGACTTCCCTGGTGGCGCGGTGGTTAAGACTCCCCACTCCCAATGCAGGGGGCCCCGGTTCGATTCCTGGGCTGGGAACTAGGTCTCACATGCATGTCACAACTAAGACCCGGTGCAACCGGGTCACGTGCCACAACTGAGGAGCCCACGTGCCGCAACTAAGACCCGGTGCAACCAAATAAATAAATATTAAAACAAAAGCAGGGACTTCCCTTATGGTGCAGTGGTTAAGAATCCACCTGCCAATGCAGGGGACACAGGTTTGAGCCCTGGTCAGGGAAGATCCCACATGCCATGGAACAACTAAGCCCGTGAGCCACAACTACTGAGCCCATGTGCCACAACTACTGAAGCCTGCACACCTAGAGCCTGTGCTCTGCAACAAGAGAAGCCACTGCAATGAGAAGTTCACGCACTGCAACGAAGAGTAGCCCCCACTCACCACAACTAGAGAAAGCCCGTGTGCAGCAATGAAGACCCAATGCAGCCAAAAATAAATAAATAAATTTTTAAAAAAGGAAAAACAAAAAACTTTGTCCCTTACTTCTGACCTTGCCAAATCAGACCCTGAAGACTTGCTGAGCCATTAAAATTGTTAATATGGCCCAAAATACGTTAAAACTGGGACTTGAACGAGGAAACCCATTACACAAGATGCATTAAGGGAAGGGGTGATTATCCCCCTCTTTCTCTAGCTATCAGTCCAAACTGGCCTGGTTTTCAACCCAGAAAGGACAAATGGCACCTCATGGTGAACTGCTGTGACCTTAACCAGTGGTCAGTTAAGGCCTGTCCCAGCACAGCTGAAGTGGCACCGGCAGGCAGTGCTCCAATGGTCAGAATTCTGTTGTTACCATTTGGCTAATATATTCTATACAGTCCTTATTCCAGCAACCTCCAGCCTCTACTCACAGTCACGTTTGTTTAATAGATATATATATATATATACTAATTGTGATAAAATACAGGTAACATCAATCTTAACTGGGTTGTCTTTCTCTCTCTCTCTTTTTTTTTTTTGGCCACGTGGCTTAGTTCCCCGACCAAGGATCAAACCGGGCCCGCTGCAGTGGAAGTGTGGGGCCCTAACCACTGGACCACTAGGGAAGTCCCAATTTTAGCTGTTTTTTTTCTCTTATTTTTAATTTTAAAAAATTTTTTAAATTTTATTTATTTGGTTGCACCGGGTGTTCGTTGCAGCAGTCGGACTCCTTAGTTGCGATCCTCGGCCTCCTTAGTTGTGGCATGTGAACTCTTAGCTGGTTGGCATGCATGGGGGATCCAGTTCCCCCACCAAGGATCGAACCTGGGCCCCCTGCATTGGGAACCCGGAGTCTTAACCACTGCGCCACTAGGGAAGTCCCTTAACTTTTTTTTTTTAAGTGTCCAATAATTCCGCACTTGACTGTCCCTGTGCCTGCGGAACGTGGAGGGCAGAGCCAGTGGATGCTTGGGCACAGAGCAGGGAGCGCTGGGCTGTGGTCCCAGCTGAGGTCCGGGCCTGTGCCCGTGGATCAGGTCACCGCGATGTCTAGCGTGACATAACACCCACGTCACGCGATGCTATCACCGGCCTCTGGCTCCTCCCCTGGCCCTGTCTGCTTTACCGGACTATCTGGGCCTGGGACCCGCATCCCTGGGCTGCCCCGGGGACCGGAGACGGCAGGTGCTGCGAGGCCTCCCGCTAGATGGCGCCACCATCCCGCTCCGCCTCGCGGGAGCCCTTCCCCGAGTGGACGGCAGTCCGCGGGAGCTCCACCGCTCGGAAAGTAGCACAGCTACTCTGAAAGCCCCCTGCCCGGCCCCTCCCACCAACACACTGCCTCTGGAAATGCATGTCAGACCGTTAGGAAAAAGAAACTGGAAGCAGCGGAGACCTCCTGCAGGAGGTGAATGATGAATAAACTGTACATCCAGAGCACGGAAAAGCATTCGACGCAGAAAAAAATGGCCGTCAAGCCGTAAGCGCACGTGGAGGAAACTATTCTCTTTTATAAACTTATTTATTTACGGCTGCGTTGGGTCTTCGTTGCTGCACGTGGGCTTTCTCTAGTTGCAGAGAGCCGGGGCTGCTCTTCGTTGGGGGGCACGGGCTTCTCATTGCGGTGGCTTCTCTTGTTGCAGCGCACGGGCTCTAGGTGCGTGGGCTTCAGTAGTTGTGGCTCGTGGGCTCTAGAGCGTAGGCTCAGTAGTTGTGGCGCATGGGCTTAGCTGCTCTGCGGCATGTGGGATCTTCCCGGACCAGAGATGGAACCCATGTACCCTGCATTGGCAGGCAGATTCTTAACCACTGTGCCACCAGGGAAGCCCACATGGAGGAAACTTAATGTACATCTAAGTGAAGGAAGCCAGTCTGAAATGGCTGCATGCTCTGTGATTCTAACTCTATGACATTCTGGAAAAGGCAAAACTATGGAGATAATAAACTGATCAGTGGTTCCCAGGGCCTGGGGGAGAGGGCGGGATGAACAGGTGGAGAACAGAGGGTTTTTAGGGCAGTGAAACTACTCTGTATGATATTATAATGGTGGACACGTGTCATTGTACATTTTTCCAAACCCATAGGATGTACATCACCAGGAGTGACCCCTGATGTGAACCATGGGCTGTGGATGATGCTGAGGTGTCAGTGTAGGTCCATCGATTGTAACAAATGTCCCACTTGGGGGGGATGTTGATAGTGGGGGGACTGGGAGGCAGGGGGTATATGGGAACTCTGTACTTTTTTCTTAATTTTGCTGTGAACCTAAAACTTCTCTAAAAAATAAAGACTATTTTTTTTAAAAAGTAAATCAAGGGCTTCCCTGGTGTCGCAGCGGTTAAGAATCTGCCTGCCAATGCAGGGGACACGGGTTCAAGCCCTGGTCAGGGAAGTTCTCACATGCCGCAGAGCAACTAAGCCCGTGGGCTGCAACCACTGAAGCCTGCATGCCTAGAGCCCGTGCTCCACAACAAGAGAAGCCACCGCAGTGAGAAGCCCATGCACCCCAACGAAGAGCAGCCCCCACTCACCGTAACCAGAGAAAAGCCCGTGCAGAGCAACGAAGACCCAAAGCAGCCAAAAATAAAATAAATAAATAAATTTTAAAAAAGTAAATCAAGGTGGGAAGGAAAAACTCTGAAAAACTGGTTAAGAAAATATGAAGTCTGGGGGCTTCCCTGGTGGCGCAGTGGTTGAGAGTCTGCCTGCCGATGCAGGGGACACAGGTTCGTGCCCCGGTCCGGGAAGATCCCACATGCCGCAGAGTGGCTGGTCCCATGAGCCGTGGCCGCTGAGCCTGCGCGTCCGGAGCCTGTGCTCTGCAACGGGAGAGGCCACAACAGTGAGAGGCCCGCGTACCGCAAAAAAAAAAAAAAAAAAAAAAAAAAAGAAAATATGAAGTCTGTTATGGTTTAGTGAAAATCCCATTTACCTGCCTAGGTGCACGAGTGGTCTGGACCCCATCCGATATCTCCTCCACCCAGACTCCCTCTCATGCTCCCGTTTGCCCTCCTCCTTGTCCTCTGCAGACACCCTCACCTGTCTTTGGACTCTCACTCTCTGCTCCCAGACCTTTGCTCTCCTAACCCCACCCCCTTCACCACTGCCCTCTTGTGCGGGGCACCACCAAGCGTCTGGGTGAGCATCCCCAGAGGTGCCAACTGCTGGGTGTGTCACAGGCGCCCCTGTTCCTGTCACAGCCTCTCCGGTGGCCTTAAGGAACCCTTCATGTCCACATGGCTCTTTCATCTATCACCACCTCAAACCATCTTCCCAGCGGGTACTAACTCTTAATTGATTTAAGCTCAAAACAGACAAACAGGCGAACAGAAAAGACTAACAGACACAAGACCAAATGGTCAGACTATGAACCCAAAAGAATCCAGTACCAGAAATCAACAAACCCTCAAAAAGGATCAAACTCAAATTCTTACCGTGCTCCCAACAGACAAGAGCCTAGAGCACAGGACCTTGGGGCTGCTGGGGGCCAGGGCACATCAGGAGGGCGCTACCTGGAGCAGGTGCCCAGGACCTGAAGACAAGGGTCGGGGTGGCAGAACCATGGGGGGAGATGATCAGGGGATGATTTTATTCCGGCTACAGCAACAGGAGGAAGGTTCACTAACAAGGAACATCACAAGGAGAGGCAGTGGCTGGGGTTTTCTAGAGGCGGGATCAAGGAAGTCGCGAGGAAGAATGAGGGGGTCTGGCACGTGAGAGGGCAACAAGGCCTTTCAGGGTTAGCCTGTTCTGGGCTTGCAGCAGGGTGCAATCTCGGGCATGGGGCTCAGATAAATTCAGTATCGTCGTCCTGTCTCGGTTCTCCTGCGTGTGTGGTGGACTGAGTGAGTGCTCTTGGTGCTGCTATGGGTCTGGCTGTGTGTGTGTGTCCGCGTGCGTGTGTTGCAGGGTCTGTGTCTATCCCGACGCTTCTGTAAGTTAGAGAGTGTGTTTTGCGTTGCAGGGTTATGTCTGTCTCGGTGCCCCGAGCTTGGTGGTATCGTGTGTGCTGCTGAGTGGTTTTTTTTTTTTTTTTTTTGCGGTGCAGCCTGTGGGATCTTAGTTCCCCAACCAGGGATCAAACCCATGCCCCCTGCAGTGGGAGCTCGGAGTCTTAACCACTGGACCGCCGGGGACGTCCCTGCTGAGTCTTCTCTGTCTGTGTGTGTCTCGCACGGTGAGTGTGCTTCCCTGTACACGCATGTTTGCTTCAGTGTGTGCGTCTCTCCTGGTGTTTCACTGGTACTTCTGGTCCGTGTGTGCAGTGTGGCAGGGCTTCTGTCTCAGCGTTTCTGTGTGTTTGTGTTGGCGGGACTGTCCATTTCCGTCCAGGGGGGTGAGTGTACTGGTGGTGAGTATCTCTGTTTTTCTTTGGGTCTGGTTGTAGGTGTGGGTATGTTTCAGTGTGTGTGTCTGATGGTGCGTCTGTGTGCATGCGTGTGTGTGTGTGTGTGTGTGTGTGTGTGTGTGTGTAGGTGTAGCTCTGCCTCTGTGTGATATGTTCTCTGTCCCCGCCTGAAAGCCGGCAGGGCTCAGGCCTTCTCCAGTCCCACATTCCTCCCGCTCCTTTGTGCTCTGTGCTACAAAAAATATTTGCGTTTTCCACGACTCATAATTTTTCCTCCTCAATCGCTACCAGATGTGGGTCCTGTGGTCCTCGTCCCCATGGCAACGGAGGTTCCAGCAGCCGCGGTTCCCTTTTGTGGCGCCTGCCCTGGGAGCTAGCACTGCTGCAGGCCTATGGGGGTGGGGAGGGGGGTCCCAGCAGCTCCCTCTCCAGGCAGCTACTGGATCATCCTGGGGGGTTTCTTGGGCCGGGTCCTGCCTGGTCTCCAGGCCACAGCATCTGGCCCCCAGGGTGGCAGGGCTGGCTGCCAGAAGCACGGGAGGTGCTCCTGCTCTGTGAGGCACCCACACAGACGGGCTCCTGAAGCTCAGGGTCTTGGATGCCTGGAGGCTCCCAGAGCAGGCGGTGGAGGGGCCTCAGGAAAGGCCTGGCTGATGCGACAGCTCTGGTCGCCCCACACGGTGCTGATCCAGGCCAGGGAGCAGGCAAGCTGGAGCAGGGGTTCAGGGGTTGGGGAGCGGCAGGGTGGCACATGGTGGGTGGGGGGTACATGGCAAGACTGTGGCCCGAACCACCTCACTGCCCTCCACCACCTTCCTCAGCCACTGCCCTGCCCTTGCTGAGCCCAGCTGGGCAGCTGCCCCTCCTGGCTGACGTTAAGCCTGTGTTCTGAGCCCCGGCAGCCAGCATGGCCTGGTGCCAGAAGGGATGAGGCTGGCCAGGCGCAGGGCCACGGCTGGGAGGGTGCCCAGCTGGCTTGAGGGAAGGTGCGTGCCCCGGGGACAGGGAGCCTGCCTTCCACGTGCTGCCTGACCAGGCCAGATGCAGGGACTACGGCCACGGGAGCCACGCCAGATGTCCCGCCTGTGCCATGAGGCCATCTCCACTCAGGTGGCTCAGCCCCTGTACATGTCACTGACGTTTACCTCCACGTGGCATCTGGCCAGAGGGCAAGAGTCTTGCCAGGTGAGATCCCTGAGCTGCCAGCACTGGCCAGACTCTGGTCGTGTTGGGGCCTATGGGGTGGGGATGGGGAGATAAATGGAGAATCTTGGCAGAATCTCCTGATCGAAAGAGCTGGCAGCAAAAGGTGAGGAAGAGGCCTGCTACGCAGAGGCAGCGAGATGGGAGGAGCCCAGATGGATGAGGGACAGCGGACACGGTAGAAAAGTGAGGCTTTGGAGCTCAGGAAGGTCACTTGCGAGGCCATCCTGAGGGCCAGAAGCAGTGAAGACATTAGGACAAATGGCCACAGAAAGAAGGCCAGGCCAGAGTGGGAGCAGGCCGAGGTTGGGCGGGGGAGCAGGGGAGGGGGGGCACTGCCAGCAGGGCCAGCCAGGGCTCTGGGCCAGGCGGGCTCTCCCCCTCCCCCCACCTCTCGGGCCGGGAGAGTTTCCGGCTGAGGACAGGGAGCCCATTGAGATGGACAGCAGGGCTCTGTGTGGTGCCAGACTGTCTTGTTTGTGCCAGATGCGGCCCGGCTGGAGGCTGTGCCCGTGGCCCGCTACCCCCTGGCCCCAGCCTCTGACCCGCCCCAGCCACACCAAACAGCTCGAGGCCCCAAGTATAACAGCAGTAGGCAGTGGGGAAGGTGCAGGGCAGAAGCAGCCCCATGCGCTGGCTCCTTCCTCGTAGCCAAGGGTGCCACTCTATCTGCTCCTACACACCCTTCATCCCAGGTTGCCAGTCCAGGATGGGGTGGGCCAAGGTGGGTGCCCAATAAACTTGATAAATAGGTGAAGGATGGGCAGATGGACATGACCCACTTCCAACATGGTCCTGGGAGACCCACACCTGGGCTCCCAGGCTCCACTTTGGTCGAGGGATCCTGGCACAGTTTCTTTTGGGGGGACATCCTCGTCAAGAGGCCCGCAGATAGGAAGCAGTCAGAGCACGGGGAGAAAAAAGGCACTTTATTAAGAAAGCTTTGGCCAAGCCCCTGCCGGGAGGAGCCCATCCTGGGGCACCCGGATGGGGTGGGAGCAGCCCTGCCGGGGGCCTATAAATACATCTCCACAGGCCACTGGAGTTGCCCCTCGGATTCCCAGGCATGTGGGGTGGTGGGAGGCCATCAAAACCAGCTCGACAGCGGAGGGGCCAGGGCTGGGGAGGCTGGGGCTGGGAGAGCGTGGGTGGGGCTGGGGTGGGTGGGGAGACAGCCAAGCCTCCTGAGGAGCAGAGACCAGCCCTCCTCCCCAGGCTCCGGTCAACCAGATGCCCTGGGGCTCGGCCAGTGGAAGTAGCCTCTGGCTAGGGTCACAGAAGGGAACCTCCAGCCAGAGGCGCCAGGCCCTGGCCACAGAGAGGCTGCCAGGGTGGAAGTGCTTCTGGCCTCAGCCAGTGAGAAGGTGACCCAGCCAAGGCACTCTTGGCCAGTAAGAGGTGTTCTTTAGGCAGAGCCCTCCTGCCCTTGGCCTTTGAGACCCGGGCTGGTGGGAGCCCTCCACAGGCAGGCCATGAGAAGGGAGGGGCCAGCAAAGCGTCTGTCAGGCCTTAGCCACTGGGATGGGGCTTCCTGCCCGAGCGCGGGACCCCATCCAGGACGGCCGTTGGGCCTGAGCCAGTGAGACGCAGCCTCCCGCCAGGCTGCTCTGGGCTGGGGCCCCCGCGGGAGACGCCGGGCGCGCACGGGACGCGGGGTGACAAGCAGCGCTGCTAAGCCGAGGAGCTGCAGGCACGGCGGGGCCGACCTACTACAGGGTGGGCGCGCCCGCCCGGCCCGGCTCGCCCGCCACCTCCCGGCTCTTCTTACGAGGCGGCTTCTGGATGGGGGTCTTCTTTCGGGGGGTGTCGGATCCGGGCGCGCCCGCTGCCGCCTTCTCGGGCCCTGGGGCCTCGGGCGCGGGGGGCGCGCGGACCGGCGAGGCGGGAGGCACCGAGCGCTTGGCCTTCTGCGGCGGCGCCGGCTTCTCTCGGGGGCCCTGCGTGCCCACGGCCCCCTCGGCGCGGCCCAGGCTGCGAGTCTTGTCGCGCAGCTCGGCGGCCAGCATGGAGGCGGCCTCAGGTGCGCTGCGCGGGGGACCGCCAGCGTCCGTGGGCTCTGAGAGGCCAGGGCCACGGCCCCGCGCTCGAGCCCGGGGCGGCGAGGGTGCGGCGAGGGCCGGCCCCTCCTCTGCCAGCCCCGGGGGTCGCGGCGTCGGGTCGCGGGCCCTAGGGTTGCAGGGCTCGTCCGGCCGCGCCGATGTGTCGCTGGGCGTCCGTTTCCTCTTGCTGGGGCTGGGAGCGGCCTCGGGGCCCGCGGGTGGCGGCGACGGCGCACGCGCGGCGGCGGCACCGTGCTTGCCGTGGATCCAGGACACCTTGGGCTTGGTGGCGGGGTCGGGCGGCGGCGGCTTCCTGCGCTCGGGCGATGGCGAAAGCGACAGGCCTCGGGCCTCGCCCCGGACCCGGGCCGGCCGGGCCTCACGCCGGGCCACACGCGCATACAGCGCCCCGCCAGGCCCGTCCCCGCTCGACGCTGACCGCTCGCTGTCGGAGGACGCGCGGAGGGGCGTGGCCTCCTCCGCGGGCGTAGTCACCGGTGCAGGGGACGAAACCAGCGCCTCGGCAGGGGCAGGGGCAGGGGCTGGGGCGATGGGGACCTCCGCGTCCCGGCTCTCGGTTGCCGCCTCTGACAAGGGACGAGCGGGGCGGTCACCTCCTCCGGAAAGAGCTTGGCCCCCCAGCATCCAAGAGCAAACCCTCGCTGGCGCCCCACCTCCCCTCCTCTTCCCGCCCCAGCTGGCGCTCAGTCGCCGTGGCATCCAGACATGCCTGGCACATTCACTGCACTGACCACAAACTTAGCTCAGAGCCCCGGAGGTGGAGGGCTGGGGTAGTGGGGCTAATTCCTGGGTTGCAGCCCCAACTCGGCCTGGACTCGCACCCCTCCCCCACCACATCCCCAGCCTGGGGGGCCACCATCACCACATTTGACCCTCGATTCATAGCCCTTCTTTAAGAGAAAGGCGTTCTAAGGCTCAGAGGTTAGTCACCTGCCCAAGGTCATTCAGGGGGGTGGTCTGGGGAAGAGAGAGGCCAGAAGCCCAGCTATTCAGGCTGCTTCTTGATGTTTGTGAGCCAAGGCTTCAGGTGAAAGTGTGTCCCCATATCCTGCAAACCCCATTTCCTGTCTCCTCTGCCACCTCCTCCCCAGGCCCGGAATTTTCTCTGCCTGGTCTCCCCAGAAGTGAACCTGGGCTGTGGCTACCTCCCCAGACCCTACCCCAGTCTGGTGCTGGGCAGCAAAGAAGCCCACTCTGCAACCTCAACTGTGTATCCACCCCCCAGTTAACAGCATCACTAGCCCTTCCTCCCCATGCTGCCTGTCCCTTAGAGCACAAAAATTTCAGCTGGCACCTTTCACTGGGTCAGAGCGAGAGGGGTCCTCACCCCAAGCAGAGGGGCACTCACCCTCGTGGGGTACACAGTATACGGGGCCTTCATCCGTGGTGTCAAAGGAGGAGAAGGAGGCCCGGGAAGACCATGATGGCGAGGGCTGCTCCAGCCCCGAGGGTGGCTCCAGGAAGCTGCAGTTGAGCGTGTTATCCAGGTCGTGATGGGCCACTGGGGAAGGAGGGAGGCATAGCTGCCAGGGGCCCCGCCTGCCCCAGCCAGTGCCCTCGCCAGCTCTCCTGCCACAAATGATGGAGGGACCCAAGCCAGCCCTACCCCAAGATAGTGGGTGGGACAGGCAATTCAACAGGCTAGTGTACGGCCAGGGAGCTGAGTGAGGTCGGGCCGAAAGTTGGGAAAAGAGAGAGCACCTGGCTGGGAGAGCCCATCAGGGCCTCCAAGCCACGCTTCAGACCCTGTCTTGCAGCAGTTTTTGAATGCAAATGTGCAGTGGTGAAGCCACCCTTTGCCTCAGCCGTCTCAGCAGGCTGCACCCCTAGGCACAGCCTCCACAGACATAGACCCCACAACGGGGGAATCCCAGAGGCTGGCCAGCCCGTCCCCCTCTCACAAATGGGATGTGGGTTCCAGCCCCCACATCTGTGCCCATAAATCCCACTCTGCTGAGTGGGCCCAGGGGTTTTCTCAGCTGTCTGCATCTTTACCTCCCAGGAGACTTCATCTCCCCATCCCCCTCATCTTTGGAAACAAGTGGGAAAGACGCAGAGGGACTCCACCCCAGTGTGAGTCAGGGCAGGCAGAAGGAGAGAAGCAGCATCGCCCCGCACCCAGCCCCGTCCTGAGGTAGGGTGGGGGCCGAGGGGCCAGCCTGCCCACTTTCCAGGAAAGACCCAGGGCACAGCTGGGGATCCAGGCGGGAGGCGGGTCTTCCTGTGGCAGGGCATTCCCACTCACAGGTGCCCGCGTCCACCTGCGGCTCGCATCAGGCCCGACAGTGTACTCACTCCCGCAGACTGCGGGGGCCTACCGGCCGCGGATGTCCAGTCCACACTGCCCCACCACACCACACATGCAGTCACTCACAGTCACCGAGACAGGGCCCACACCTGCCCGCACACGTAGGACCCCTGCCTTCCTCCAGGGCTCCCCTGCATCTGCAATCCTTCTTTCCTCCCCCTGGTCGCACCTCCTCACGCCCCCACATCGACACTCAAGGCCCTGCAGTTCCTACACCGACCCCGTCACACCCATTTCCCAGCAGCCTCCTGCGTCGGGGGGTGTTCCCCGGAGACTCCTTACCTACGTCATCCTTACCTACGACCTTGGGCAGCTTCTGCCTGCGGAGAGGGATCCGGGGCAGCTTCATGCTGATGCGGCTGAAGCGCCCGCATAGGCGCTGCGGCGCCTTCTTCCTCCCAAGCGAGAGCTCCCTGCGGGGGCGGGGGCTGAGCGAAGGGGCGGGGCCGTGCCTGTGCCAGAGGGGCGGGGCGAGCCAGTGGGAGCCCACCCACAGGGAGGGAGGGGCCTGAGCGGAGGGGCGGGGCCTAAGGCCCGGAGAGGCCCAAGGGAGCAGAACCTCAAGGAGGGCGGGGCCTGAGCTAACGAAGGGTGGGGCCCCCCAGGGCGGGGCCGGGAACGGCGCGCCGAGCTGCAGACCCCGCGCGGCCGGAACCGGGGAAGGGAGGGAGCTGGAAGCCTCACCCGCGCGCGGGGTCCTTGCCGCGGCAGGCGCAGCAGCAGCCGAGCAGCGAGAGCAGCAGGCCGAGGAGCAGGGCGAGCAGCGCGCCCGCACCCATCACGCCCTTTCGCTGGTTGGTCTCTGTGGGGGTCACAGGGTCAGCGAGGTGCCGGCAGCCCCCGCGCCCCCGCCGGGTCGCCCTCACCCACTCACCCAGGCGGCAGGCACCGGTGACCGGGTCGCACGAGTCCTCGTGGCAGCTGCAGGCCTGGGCGCAGTCCACGCCGTGGAGCCCGGGCGGGCAAGTCAGGTTACAGCTGCGGGGGCGCGAGGTCAGGGAGGGTCGTGGGGTCTGGGAGAGCCAAGCGGCCCTCGGTTACGCCTCCCGCCCTCGGCCCCGCGGCCAGCCAGCCCCGGCCCGGCCCCGGGTTCTCCATTCTCTAGGGACTGCAGCCCACCCCCACCTCCAGCACACCCTGAGCGATCAATGTTTTGGAAACAAATGTGTGCACTCCAGTGGGACGGAGTCTGGGGGACGGGCCGTGGACACTGGCCGCAGTGCTCATTGCTGGGGCTGACTCTTCTGTGGGGGGAAAAGGGGCTGCCAGACGAGACCCTTGGCTGTACGTGGAGGTCCCTGCTCATTCCACATCATCTCCGGGTCACCTCAGCCCTGCAGCCCTCAAGGAACCCACTGGCCACAGGCTGACCTGGTCGCTAGATCCCGCTCGAGCGCTGGCTCCACCCCAGGGCAGGAAACTGCCCCAAAGAGCCTGTTGTCTCTCCCTAGCTGAAGTAGGGGGGCCAAGGCTGAGGGGCCAAGCCTGGGTCCCGCCTGGTCGGCCAACGCAGCAGCACCTGGGGTCTGGCTGGAGCCCAGTGCCGGATACAGACCCCTCAAACCCCTTGGGTCCCCAGGCACTCACTGGGGCCCGTGGACGCCCGGGCTGCACAGGCAACGTCCCGACTGGAAGTCGCAGTGGCCGCTGCCGCAGTCGGCGCACACGAACGCGCAGTCCTCGCCGTAGGTGCCATTGCTGCACTTGGTCTCACACCTCGGAACGCGGGGAGGAGGCGTCAGCGGAAACAGGCAAACGACCCTTAAGCCCACAGAGCCCTCCGCGGAGGGCAATCGGGGGAGGCCGGCTGGGGGCTGCGTGTCTGAGGCGGACACGGGTTGCTCACCGGTCACCGATCCAGCCCGCGTTGCAGCGCGTGCACTTGCCGGTGACGTGGTTGCAGGCGTGCCCGTCGCGACACGGCGGGCAGCGGTGGCCGCAGCCCTCGCCGTAGAAACCGGTGGCGCACGGCTGGTCGCACTTGGTGCCGTTCCAGCCGGGCTCGCACGTCAGGCAACGGCCCTCGGCCACCGTGCATGGCTGCTGGCCCTTGCACTGGCCGCATCTGGGGAAGGGGCAGGAGGCTAGGCGGGGTACCGGCCGCCTCACCCCGGCTCCCTCGGCGCCTGCCCCTCCTCTCCCTCCCCGGCCGGGGCCCGCGCTTACCGGCGGCGGCAGCCCAGGCCGTAGAAGCCGGCAGGGCAAGGCTCGCGGCAGTACTTGCCCCGGTAACCGGGCTCGCACGCGCACGTGCCGTCCACCGGATGGCAGCGGCCGCGGAAGCACTGGCAATAGCGCTCGCAGCGCGCGCCGAACGTGCGCTCGCGGCACTGGCAGCGGCCGCTCTGTTGCTCGCACGGCGACGTGTTGCAGGCACACTGGTTGTTGCAGCTGCGGCCCCACCAGCCTGCGTGGCAGAGGCACGCGCCCGTCTGTGGGTCGCAGCGCGACGTGGCGCTGCAGTAGCACGCGCTGGCGCACTGTGGGCCCCACCAGCCAGGCTCGCAGCGACACGCGCCGCTCCGCGGGTGGCACGCGCCGTGCTGGCATTGGCACGCATGCTCGCAGCGTGCGCCCCAGCGCCGCGCATGACATGTACACTGGCCCGTCACGTCCTCGCACTGCCCGTGTGGGTGGCAGACACACAGCTCCTTGCAGTCGGGACCCCAGAACTGGCGCGGGCACTCTGCAGAGCGAGCGGAGAGGGTGGGAGGCCCAGGTGCTCGCGACGGGGCCCAGACCCAGCCCGAACCTGCCCGCGTCCAGCCCCCCGCCCCCGGGGACCCACCCACTCTCAGGCCCCGCCTCCAGTTCAGGCCCCGCCCATCTCTGGGATCCTGCCCCACTGCCCCGCCCGCCACAATCCGCGCTCACTGGTGTCGCAGTTGGCACCGAAGTAGCCATGGCGGCAGCGGCACTCGCCCGGCCGCACGCACACCTCGTTCTCCGAGCACGTGGAGTTGCCTTCGCACACAGCTGCGGACGAGACGCGCCCAAGTTGTTGCGAGTTCAGCCTCCACACTATCCCTCCTCTCCGTGACCCCGCCCCCTGCCCAAGTCCCAGGGTGCCCTACTCACCAATCCCACACTCGTCCCCCTGCTGCCTCCAGCCGGCGCAGCAAGTGAGCTCCTGGGAGCTGCAGGCAGAGAGAGGGCGCCTGAGCTCGGGACCCACTCCTAGTCCTCGCTGGGTCCCCCAGTAACCTCCACCCTGCCCTAGGGAGGTGGTTATAAAGGCCCTCATGTGTGCCCGGCACTGCTGTAGGTTTGGGAGACTCGAAGCGAGTAAGACACAAATTCCAGCCCTCTAGAGCAGACACTGGGAGGCGTCAGATGGCAGACCACCTCCAAGAACTTCCCAGTTCCCTCTACAAGGGGTCTCGCCACTCCTCCTGATCTGTGCCCTCTTCCCCCATCCACTAGGCCAGAGAAGAGACCTCACATGTCCCAGGAGGGGCAGCAGTGAGGTGGGGGTGGGGCAAAGGTCCCTGGGCCTCCAGGACCTGCTCAGGCATGGAGATCTAGGGCATCCCTGGGGGTGGGGGGTCTGGCCAGATGGGTGTCAGGGATCCAGATATGACGTGACCTGGGCAGTGCCAGGACTGGCTGGGCCGGGTGGGCACATCTGGATGCCCCACTGGAGCACCAAGGCAGATGGGTTGTCTCTGAGTGTGGTGGACACAGCGAGGTGTCCACTTGGAGAGGGGCAAGGTACACCCAGGGAGTCCTCCATCTGAGTAAGGAAAGTAAAACTGAGGGCTGCAGAGCACCAGGGCGAGACTTGGGCTGGAGGAAGGCAACGTTAGAATGTCCTCTCCGTGAAATTTCATAAAATCTTGTTTAATTTTATTTGGCTTTACAAGGTACAGTAGGAGGTAAAAAATTTATGTGTCCCATATCAGGGTGGTGCAGCCTCCCAAGCCCTGGGCTTATGGGGTGTGTAGGCACAAAGGTTTGGAGGCCCTGCCCAAGTGAAGCCATGGCCACTGGTGAGGGCCATGAGGGCTGAGGTGGGGTGTGCCCACACTGTGGGGCAAAGGAGGCTGAGAAGGAACAGACACTCAGGCTGCAGTTCTGCAGGGTCCCATCAGACCTAGAACTTCAGCCAAATGCTAAAGACACATAGCCACCATTCACACTTCAGAGAAAAGGAGAGGGCCTCTTGGGAAGGATGTGAATCTAGAAGCGGGATATGGTGATGGGAGGAGGTGGGAGGGGCCTGAGGACCCTGGGGTGGGGGTGGGATGGCCTGAGAAGGGAAAGGCTGCAGCTGCTCCATATCACACCCCTCAGAAGATGCCCCCCAACCGTTCCCAGCTCGAAATGATCACCACACCCTGGATGGGGCCCCCGGACTCCAAGGGAGCCCCCTCTCCCAGAAAGGGCTGGATTCTCCTTTGGGCCAAAGATATGGGACCTGGGGAACAGGATCCATAAAACCCCAAACTTCAAGGAATGGGCCACCTTATTTTCCACAAATAAAACTGGAAACCAGAGTCAGGAACTCTAAGCAGGCCTGGATTTTCTGGCCCCCATTGCCCCACCCACCCAGCTCCGAGATGGCCATCTGTAGGGAGACCCAGGTCCGAGGGCCCATCACCCTCCTGCCTCTTCTGCCAGTATGAACCCAGGTCTCCAGATGGAGAGCCTCTGTAGAGGTCCCTCCTGCAGGCAGCCTCACCAGATGGCCTGCTGGGATGGCCCAGGAACACTGACCACCTTCCATCCTGGACGACCCTGGCTGCATGGCTCTGTAATCAGGTTGGGAGCCTGGTTTTAGGGCCACACTAAGCTGGATTGGATGACTGGGTCTGCCACTTGCTGTGTGACCTTGGGCACAGAACTTTACCTCTCTGAGCTCCAGCTGCTAAATCTGTAGAATGGGGCCCATAGGTTTGGCAGGAGGATTAAGAGAGTCAAGATGTGTCCAGCACAAACTATGAGTTCAGCCAAGGCTGTGCTGTGAGCTCCAGCCCATGCTGAGCAGGCTCTAGTTCTGAGTTCACCTGGTCCTCCCAGCATGGCTGGTGCCCAGGCCCCACCCAACAGAGCTAACAACCCTGCTCCCCGGCAGGACAGAGCCCACGTGGAGGACGAGTCTGTGGGACTTTTCCTTCTGGGACGGGCTGGCAGAAAAGGCTGGGCTAGGTTGGCAGGCCCTTTTTCTCAGATCTTATGAAAACGAGATGACAAGAAAGATGGCCCAGTGCAGGGGTAGCTCCTACACTATGGAAGGACGCTGGGGTGTCAATCCAGGCCCCTCAGCAAGCAGGCTGTGCTGCAGGCTGCCCTCCCATAGATCACTGTTACTGCAAATGAAGCTGCGGTGATTTAAACCTTCACCTTGAACCTGCCCAAGCCACCTCGGCAAAGCTCCCCAAGAGCACTGCCTGCTCACTGTGCCAGTGTCTGTCCCATTCTCTCCCCAGTCCAGACAGGAAGCTCCTCTGCCTCCACGCCCCCTGGGACTCCATGCCTGCCCCACTCTCCTCCTTCCCCCCTGGGCACCCCTCACCTGGTTTCTGCCCCACCCCCCCACCTCCCTCCCCTGCTCTGTCCACTCTAGCTCCCTGGGGAAGCTCCCTAGGTCCCATCCAGACACTGACAATGCCTCGGAGGCCTCGAGGGGGGCCCTCCTCCCCACTAGCCCCTCCCACCCCGAGTCTTCTCCATCTCAGGGTAAAAACTGTCCTTCCAGGCTGGGAGGCTGGAAGGAGACTCTGCTCTCTCCCAGAGTGGATCAACTGAGAAACACGCCAACTCTACCTTCCAAACTGGATCTAGGATGGGACAGGCCACTTGTCCCCCGCCCAGCCTTGTGAGAGCCACCCTCACCCTCCCTGGTTCTCTCCCACCTTCTGCCCTCCTGCCCCAGTTCATCTGCCACCTGACAGCCAACCCAGGTCACATCCTGCCCCTCTTCTGTGCAAAGCCCACGGGGGTTCCCATCGCCCTGTGGCCTCTCCTCCACCATCCCTGTCCCAGCCCCCAGGGCTCCTTCCTGTGCTTCCAACAGGCCCTCTGCACTCAGGGCCCTGCCCCAGATGCCACCCTGCTCTGCCTCCTCTCCCACAGGCCTCTCTCACTCATCACTTCCCACTGGGTCTCCCCAACTGAACACCTCCTCCCCAGCCCTTGCCAGAGGTCAGATGATTTGCTGTAAATCTCCTCCACACAGGACAGCTGTATCCCTGCACCAACAACAGGCCTGCACACATTAAGTGTATGGGATTTTACTGACTGAGAGCTGCTCCCTGCCCTAGTCCTCCTGCCTCCGGGGGGAGGGAACGCTAATGGGAGCCTGGCAAGGCCCAGCCTTGGGAAGGTAATGAAGAGATGGTCCGGACCCTGGGGGGGATGGGGGAGTGCCGTCTTTCCCATTAACCAGCTCCACACAGGATCACCGTCATCCCTCCTCTACCACCACCACCCCCACGGGACAGGAGTATGGACTGGCCCAGAAAGGTTAAGCGTTGTGCCCGGGGCCACTCTGATGGGGAGAGGTGGCACCAGGATCTGAAACCCAACCCAGGCTCTTGGCTACTGGAACAGGCCGCCTGATGGAACATCTCGGGGAGAGGGGGAGTGGAGCAGGCTCCGGACAGCTCTGGCCTGCCATCGGATCCCCCCACCCCCCACCCCCGGCACGGACCCCCACAGGGAAGGAGAGCCGAGGCGGAGGGACAGGGCCGGCGACGATCGCGCCCTCCCCCTCCCCAGGCGGCCCCGCCCGCCACAGCCGCTACATTCCTGGGGCCGGGGAGGCCCGGGAGGCCCGGGAGGCGGCGGCGGCGGCGGCGTCGATGTGAAGCAGATGGCGGGCCAGGCCGGCCCCCGCCCCAGAGGCGGGGCTCGCAGCGGGGAGGGGTCTGCGCGCCTCGGGATCCGAGCTCGGAAACCCCGCGCGGCCCCTCACAGCCCCTTGTCTGCCGCGACCGCCTGCCCCCGGACGCGGCCTCCCTGGGCCCTGCGGCCCAGGGCGCCCCCACCGCACCCGCCAGGAGCCCGTGATGCTTCTCCAGCTTCCCGCCTGCCTGGCGCCCCCGGCCCGCGACAAGGCACCCCCTCACGCCGGCTCCTCGCCCCCGCGCGGAGATGCCCTTGACCTCGCAGTGGCCTCTGACAGACCGACCGGGTCCTCCGACTCCTGCGCCCACTCCTGGGTCCTGGCTTGCGCTCTTCGACCTCCGCGCAAGGTCCTGGGCCCGGCGCCCTCCGGCAGGGCCTGTCCCCTCCTGTCCCACAGTGGCTTCCCCAGCCCGGCTCCTCGTGGCGCCCACCTCTGTGCCGCCCCTCTGCACCCCGTATCCCCACCCGGGAGTCCCCCAACCTCCCGATGCCGGCGCACGTCATTGTCTCTCTATTCCCGCTTCTGGGCCACTCTGAGCTCAGGCTCCTCGACGCCCACCTCCATAACCACCCTCTTCTCACCCGCGCCCGCTCTTTCTAGGACACAAATCTGTCCTTCCGACTCGCCTGCCTCAAGACCTCCGCGGCTCCCTCTTCTCAGGAGCCTCGCTCCATCTCTCCTGGACGCTCACCCTCCCTCCATCACGGCTCGAGCCACACTCGTGTGTCTGGGCCCTTGCACATGCCATGCCATGGGCTTGGAATGAGCTTCCCGTCTTCTTACGGCCTTCACAATCCGGCCCAAGGGTCCCTTTTCCTGGGTCTGAAATCTCGAACCCCGTGTGTCAGCCCTCTGGGCGTCCGCTGCCCTCCGTTCTACCCTCGCCCGCTTCTCGCCCGGGGTATCCTCGGACGCACCGTCGTGGCCCGGCGCCCGGGCTCGGCCTGGAGCGGAGCCGGGGTCAGCGAGGGCGGCCCGAGGGGCCCGCGCGTTTGGCTCAGGGAGGTCCTGGGCGTCCCCTCCCCCCGGCCCCGGGCGTCCCTTCGGCCCCCTCCCCCAGCCCGGCCGGCTCCTACCCGGGCGCGCGGCACACGTTGCGGCCGCGCGGGCTCAGCTCCTGGGGCGCCGCGGGGCCGGGCAGCAGCCAGAGCAGCAGCAGCAGCGGCGGCAGCGGCGGCGGCGGCCCCCCGGCTCCCCGGCGCCGCGCCGGCCCGGCCCCCCGGGGCCCTGCGCCCTCCATGCGGCGCGGGGCAGGCGCGGGGCGGGCGCGGGCGCGGGTGCGGCCGCAGCGAGAGCGGCCGGAAGCGGAGTGCGCGGCCGGGCGGGGGGCGGCAGGAGGGGCGCCGGGCCGGGCAGGAAATTCCACATCGGCTCCCTGATCCAGGGCCAGCCGCGGCCGGCCAGGCGGCAGCGCCCGCCCCGCGCGCCAGACCCCACCCTCCGGCCGCGCCACCGCCCCTCCGCGCGGCCCCCGCCCCCACGCGGCCGCGCGCAAACTTGGGGGCGAACTTGGAAGGGGCCCTCCCGAGGAATCACCGGTCGCCTTGCCTTTCCCTCCCTTCCCCAGACACCCACCAGAGAAGCGGCCCCTGCGCGCTCCCGGCGAGGCCAGGCCCGGGGCGGGAAGCGGGTGGGGACCAGGCGCGACGCACGAAAGCCCCCTGGCCAGCGGCGCCTCGGAACTTCCAGGTCAAGACTGCAAGCCGGCCTCTGCTCCCCTCGTGAGGCCCTTCTACGTCCGGCTGTGCGGTCAGCGCCTCCCGAGCGCCGGGCGCAATCAAAGCCTGCAGCGACGGCGGAGCCGGATGCTTGAGGCCTGTGAGTAGACTCGGTCTGGACCAGAGAGGCCTGGGTGAAGGGGCCCCCGTAGAAACAGACTGGAGAGATGCCGGGAGCAGAATGGCTCCGCGCGGGCTCTGAGAGAATATGGAGGTAAAGGCAGGTGTCGGAGGCTGAGGGAGGCGGTATGGTGGTGGTGGGGGGACAGCTCCAGGACTGAGACCCTGCCTGCCGCCCCTGTCAAGGTGTGACGATGGGCTGGAGGCCGCTAGTCACCAAGGAGAAAGTCCAGAAGGTGGAGTCAGGGCTGGAGTCGTGGGAGCTCCTGCCTCGGGAGGGGTGGGGTGACAGCACAGAGCAGAGCAGGGGCAGCAGAGAAATGGGGTGAGGAGGGCCTAGGGGGACCAGGAGGAAGAGGAACCCTGGGCCCAGGAAACAGAGGGGTCAGACCCAACCCCAGGCCCATGGGGTGGGCAGGACGGGCAGGACTGGGGATGGAACAAAAAGGGGGGCAGACCGGTCCCCGAAAAGATGAGCTGGGCTTTTGAGGACCTGAGAGTTGGTGGAAGGGCCTGGGCAGGGAGAGGGCAGCTGCTGAGGAGGGGAGGTGGTGTCCTGCCTCAGTTATGCGGGGGCCCCATCTGGAAGGGTGGGGCTGGCAGAGGGGGCCTGGAATAAGGGCCACTGAAAGGCCCAAGGCTGTGGGCATCACCAGGCTGGCAGAAGTTGGGATGGGAGGGAGCTTCGGAGGTTAGGGCTCTTCCCTGAGCCATGCTGGTGCAGGATGGAGGCACAGTTGGGGAGGGTGGCAGGGAAGTTGCACCCATGTGGTCATGAATGCAAACACTTCTCTGGGACAAGTAAAAAGGCCAACCACTTCTGGGCAGCTCTGCCTGGCCATGGCCCTGAATTCAGCAGTGCCCGGGCCCCTCCCATGGAACCCCCATTGGCTGCCAGCAATGGAGGCCAGCAGAGGTCTGTGTGGCTGCACTCCTGACTTTAGAGGCATCGCCCTAGCTAGACTGGGTTCATGGACAGGCATCTCAAACTCCCTCATCTCTCCCCAGGGCTGCTTCCCGCCCCACAACCCCACCTCTGTGGGGGCAACACCTGAATGCCTGAATGTCACAAATCTCTACCCACCCCATCCGTGTACCACCTGTGTCTGGTGCCCGCAGGACAGGACCATCACCAGCCTCGTCTCAGACCCACAGCCCCCCACCTGTGTCCTGTCGCAGCCACCTTGCACTTGATGGTGAGTTCAGGTGTTGAGGGCAGGGCCCACGTCTGTACCAACCACCACATCTCCATCAGGAAGCTGAGTGCGGGTGGAGTGGACGATCGTCTGTCTGCCCAGCCTGTGCCAGGTGAATACCAGACTGAGGAAGCTGGGGGTTCATAGGCACCCATATGACTGACCAGCATGCAGACCGTGGGAGCCAGGAGCCTGGGCCGACCGGTTCTGACCGGGATGACTTCCTGGGGGAGGCCAACTTTGAAGGGTGAGGATTTTGCAGACAGAAAGGGATGAGCCACGAGTGAAGCAAAGGCTTGAATGCAGGGCCTGAAAGCCTGCCAAGCTGGCAAGCTGGCTGCCTGGGCCCAGGGGCAGGACCTGGTGGGCTGCTGGCGGTGGGTGAATGCTAGACCGGACAGTGGCAGGGCTAGGCTGCTGCCCAGCTCTCAGGATCCCTTCCAGGGCTCATGTCTACCCCACCCCATGCCCTGTGGGGCCTCACAGACCTTTCCCCGCCTCCACTGCAGACCAGAGGTCTCTTGCAAAAGCTGTGCTTTGGTGTCTGGGTGGGGAGATAGCACTGGCAACCTTGGAAACATTTTGGGGGCGGAGGCGGACATTTTTGGCTCTCCTTCCCAGGAACCTCTGGGGTCTGCAGGGACTGCAGCCCTGGCCTGCAAGGTGCTGGCAGAGACAGGAAGTGCTGGGTTCCTACTCCAAACTCACATTCCCACACCTCACCCTTGGGAGCAGGAGGATGACACTGGAGAAGTGGCCATCCTGTCCCACTGGAAGCGACCATCAGGGTCAACCCTGGGCTTGCCACCTGAAGTGTAAGTGCATGGTGTCACGTGGGCTTAGGGAGTAGGGCACGTTTCCTCAGGGGTACCTGGGCCCCAAGACAGCAGTCACACACACAGTGACTGCCTCGCCCCCACACCCATCTTTAGGGTACCCCCAAAGGAGTCCAGAGCAGCTGGCTGCCTGCACCCCCCATGCCCTTCCTCCCACCAAGGAGCACACACCGTCCCTCTGCCCCCCTCTTCCATGGCAGGACACCAGGGCAGCAGGCTCTAGGCAAGGCACGGGGACAAAGACCCAGCTGTCCCAGGTGGCCGGGAAAGAACAGAGAACAGAGCACTGGGGGTTCATCCAGATCCATCCCCGGGCCTAGGGGTCTGCAGGGGGTGTGGTATGAGGACCCCAAAGGAGGGGTGTGTTCAGATGGAGGCTGGGCTGTGCAGAAGTGAGGTTGGTGCTGGAAGCCCTGCCTGCCCACAGGTCCCACCTGCTGGAGCACAGCCCTGGAGACTCACCTGGAGGAAATGCAGCGCCCCCTCCCCGCTACATGCTCAGATGCAGGAGGTGGGCAGGCCCAGGCATCTCTCTCTCCCTCCCCAGGTGCTAGGCTTTACTTGGGGCTGAGATGGCCACCTGGGACTGGACTAAAGTTCAGAGAAGAGGTCCTCACCAGGGAAAATGCTCAAGTGGGCGGGCAACCAGCTGTCACCAGACTGTGGCGGGCGTCCTGGTGACACCCTTCTAGCCTGGGGGTGGGCTCTCGGCCTCCCATCGCCCCCAATAGCTCTGCCCCCCAGAAATCAAGCTTCCAGGGCTGCAGCCTTGGACAGGCTGTGAAAGGAAGTGAGGCCATGGCCAAAGGAAAGCAATGCACACCTCGTGTAAGATGATTTATTTCATTTATCAACAACATGGGGGCCGAAAAGCCCAGCTACAGGGCATCATTTTATCAAAGAATCAGCCTCAGGCAACCTGATGGATCTCTCTCCCCTTCCGGCCCTGGGAGCTGCTAGGCAGGCGATGGGCTCACCACGCCCCCTCCCTGCCGACGAGAGGGACAAGATGTGCTCTGGCCCCCTCACTAGGGGCCAGTCCCCAGGTCCCTTGGGAGAAGGGTGCCCTCTCGGCCCAGTAGGAACCAGAACCAGGGAGCAGGGAGGCCAGGACAGCTGGTGGTGGCACAGCCCGTCCCTGCTGAGGAGGAGAAAGCCTGGTGAACTTCAGGGGACCGAGCCCTTCCCAAAGGTTTCCCACTATGGGGTGATCCACAGCCACAGGTCTGCAGGGCCCCAAAAATACCTGCCGATGGGAGGTGGTGGGAGGGAAGGCCGCTGCTAGCCTGGGGTCAAGTGCTCCAGGGCAAAGTGCTGTGGGGGAAGCTGGGAGCTACCACCCCCCGCACCCCCCACCTGGCCTGGGACCCTAGTCCTCACTGGAGTTGTCAAACTCCTCCCAGTCAGACACACTCATCACCTCAGAGGCGAAGTCCGGGTCGGCCTGGCTGCGGTCAGGCGTCCCGCGTGGTGGCTCAAGGAGCAGGGACCGCGGCAGGGTGAGCACGCAGGCCGCCAGGCCCGAGATGGAGTTGTCCAGCTGCGGGCCCTCCTCCCAGCAGTCCTTCTCCACGTCATAGATGTGCACATAGCCAGTGCGGCTGCCCCGGTTGTGCGAGCGGCCACCCAGCACGTAGATCCTGTTGTCTAGCACGGCGATTCCGGGCTCACCGTGCCCTGCTGGGAGCGGGCAGACGGATGACCACTGCCCGGACTTGCAGCTGTAGCAGGCCACCTGCAAGGCAAGGCCCCAGGTTCACATATGAGGCTGAGGGACGCAGTGGGGCTGTGGGCAAACGCACCCCCCCGGAGGAAGGGCTCGGGCCAGACTGACGCTCTGGCCCCTCAGCCAGCCTGTGGCCCCAGAAGTGTGGGTGTCTCCCAGTTGGTCTGGGGGTGCCAGCTCACTCCCCTCCGCCACTGAAGCTGAAGACTCAGACCCCATGCACACCCAGCAATGGGGGAGGTGCAGATAAAATAAGGAAACAGGTGCTTGCTAACTCATGATGACCATCAACATTCTCTTGGGGGATCCCTGTCGGTCCAGTGGTTAGGACTCAGTGCTCTCACTGCTGGGGCCTGGGTTTGATCCCTGGTCAGGGAACTAAGATCCCACAAGCCATGCAGTGCAGCCAAAAAAAAAAAAAAAAAAAAATCTGTTCTCTTCAAAATTACTCCAAACAGTAAACAAATACATGCGAAAATGTTCAGCCTACCAGTAATCCAAGAAATGCAAAACAAAACATCAGGGACAAATTGTCAGCTGTTAACCAGCAGCCACTGGGGAAGAAAAGGCACAAGCCCGGGGCTGGTGGAGGCGTGGTGAAGCTGTCCTGCTGTGCACCTGTCTGACCAGCCAGCACAGCAACGTGCAAAATTATCAAGAGTCACTCGGACACTACCCTCTGACTCAATGATGATCCCCTCCGGTTCTCCAGCCGCAGGAGGAGGAATGGCCTTCAAAGGAGCCTGTGCTCAGATCTCTGGGACTTGTATTACTTTACATGGCAAGAAGGACCCTACAGACTCATTAGGGTGGGGACATGGAGATGGGAGGTTATCCTGGATTTTCGGGGGGACCCACCTAGTCACACAAGCCCTTGGAAACAGAAGGGAAAGTCTGATGGGGGCTGAAAAGGGAGGGGAAGCTGCCGCTGCTGGCTTAGAAGAGGAAGGGGCCTGACCCGGGGGACGTGGAGTCTTTTAGAAGCCAAGAAGGGCTTCAGGCCACAGCAGCCAAGGAATCAGGACCTGAGTCCTACAACCACAGGGAACTGAACTCCACCGACACCCTAAGTGAGGAGGCTGTGGATCCTCCCCAGGCCCCACAAAGGAAAGGCCCCTGGATTGCCATCTGGTAAGAGCCACAGACGTGTAACACACTTGTGTTGATTTAAGTGACTAAATTTGTGGTGATTTGTCCTGGCTGCAATAGAAAACGAAAACGCTAGAGCCCAATGGTTCTCAACACTGGAGGATCCCACCCAGGAACTTCCAACTCAGTGGGTCTGGGAGCGGCCAGAGAATCTGCATTTCTTATGAGTTCTCATGTGATGTGGGTGCTGCTGGCCCGGGGACCACACTTAAGAGAACCACTGCTCTCACCTCAGGAAATACCCCAAAATACCCAAAAGCTCTATAAAGCAAATATTACTTGAAATGTTACCTGGGATAGCCACAACTTGACCAACCCAAACGTCACCAGTTTGGTGGAATTCTGCACAGCCACTGGGTGGGGTGGGGGTGGGGTGGTCATCAAACTAGAAGACACGCCCACAACAAACTTGAGCCAGAAACCAAATGGGATGATGCTCTTTGAGTACAATTAAGTGGAAACCATGCACAGGTAGCAGGGCTGAAGCTAGTGGCACAGGGCCAGGTTATGGGAGTTTTTCTTCACCCTTCTCCATTTTTTCAAAGCTCTGCAATGTGGTTACATTAACTTTATGTAATTAAAGTTTTTAATAATAATAAAGACAAGTGAAACTCTTCCGTGTGATACTCTAATGGTGCATACATGCCATCTGTCTAAACCCACAGAATGTGCATCACCAGGAGTGACCCTGGGCCAGTGTAGGGTCATCGGTTATAACAATGACACCCTCTGGTGAATGCTGAGCCTGGGGAGGCCGTGGTGTGTGGGGGCTGGGTGCACACGGGAAATCTTCCTGCTCAACTTGGCTGTGAGCCTAAAACTGCTCTAAAAATTAGTCTGTTACAAGGGAAACCCGCCCCCACGGCAATTTTTATCGGTGACAAGCAGAAGGTAGGCACTCCGCCGCTCACCTGGTGCACGTCCCTCCTGTAGCCCGCGTCGTTGTTGCTGCCCCCGACCACGTACAGCTTGTCCAGGAGGGTGGCCATGCCATGCCAGGCCCGCCGCACTGGCCCGTCAGCCAGCGTGTGCCAGGTGTCGCTGCCCGGGTCATAGCAGTGGGTCTCCTTCAGGTAGTCCTCGCCCCGGCGGCCGCACGTGATGTACATCTTCCCATCCAGTGTGGCACCCGCATGGGCGTACACCTGTGGGCCGGGAGAACCGGGGGTGTGCGTGTGTGCACGTGTGTGCGTGTGTGTGTGTGTGCAGCCCTGCCGAGATCCTCCTCATGGTCTGACTGGATCTTCGCTGGGCACACCATCCTTGTCCCCCACCCGACCTCTTCCCAGTGGAAGATGATTCAGGGCCCTGAGGTGACGCTGCGCTTCTACAAGAGTAAGAACAGAATCTCTGTCTTTCCCCTGCCCCTAAAGGTGACAGCTGCACGGGGACCCAAAGGAAATCAAAGCCTTGTCTTCAGTGAGGCCCTTGGTCACCTCCACCTTTCCCCCACCCCTGACTCCACTTTCAACATCTGCTTGTTTGGAGCTTCCCTGGGGGTGCAGTGGTTAAGAATCCGCATGCCAATGCAGGGGACATGGGTTCGAGCCCTGGTCCAGGAAGATCCCACATGCCGCAGAGCAAATAAGCCTGAGCACCACAACTACTGAGCCTGCGCTCTAGAGCCCGCGAGCCACAACTACTGAACCCACACGCCACAACAACTGAAGCCTGTGCGCCTAGAGCCTGCGCTCCGCGAGAGGAGCCACTGCAATGAGAAGCCCACACACTGCAATGAAGACTAGCCCCAGCTCACCTCAACTAGAGAAAGGCTGCACACAGAAACGAAGACCCAACGCAGCCTAAAATAAATAAATTAAAATTAAAAAAAAATCTGCTTGTTTGCAAATAACAAATGATATGACCTGGTGAGCACAAAAGTGAGATACAAAATCAAACAAACAGCAGTCTTCAGTTATGGGAGAAAACTCACCCCCTACTTTAGATTTTGGTCCTCAACCTCACCCCTGCTTTCCACTGCACCCGGGAGGCACACCCTCTCTGCCCAGCCGGCCCCACTGCCTCCAGGTCCCCCTCTCACAGCCCACAAGGGCCTCCTGCTGTGCCCGTGTGCTCTGCCAGCAGAGATGTCCTGCAGGACCGGGAAGCCCCAGGGCCTGTGTTACAGGGCCGGTCACTGACACCCAGGCTGTGGGTAGCACAGCAAGGGGCTGGAGAGGTGGATGGGGCAAAGGGCAGGGGACAGAGCAGTGGGCAGGAAACACATCATGGGGCTAGGTCCTCTCCCACCAATGGTGGGCATCTGGGGAGGTGTTTTTTTTTTAACTAAAGTTTTCATCTTGAGGTAAGTGTAGATCCACATGTAATTGTAAGAAATACAACCACCCCGCATCCTTCACCCTGACTCCCCGGGGGAAGAGCTTGTGGGCCTCAGCACAACATCACAGCCTGTGTGCTGACGTCGGCTCCATCAAGACTCAGGACGTTTCTGTCTCCCTCTTTACAGTCACATCCACTCCCCAGCCTCCAGTCCCTGGCAACCACCACCTGTTCCCCACGTTGTCGCTTCCAGAGTGTGGCTTGAAGGGGATCATGTGGTATGTCACCTCTGTGACAGGCCGCCCACGTCGATGTGCAGACCCAGAGTTCCTCTCCGACTCCAAGCGATTGCTCTGCACCGTGTACCTGCCTGTTTGGTGAGCCTCTCGCCCATGGAAGGACATCTGACTGGTCTCTAGTTTCTGGCTATTACCAATAAATCTGCTGTAAGTATGTATTCAGAGTTTTTGTTTCTCTGGGGTAAATGTCCAGGATGGCGACTCCTGGGTCACATGGCAGTTGGAAGTTAACTGCACCTAGTACTGTCACATTTGCCATTTCAGCCGCTCGACAGGCAGTCTCCCTGCTGTGGCGTCCAGTCTGCATCCCCTAACTGCACGTCTACATCCTCCCCGTTGAAGCGTCTCCTCCCGTCTTCTGCCTTCTTTCCGGCGGGTCCCCGTGTGTTTCCCAACGAGTTTTGAGGGTTCTTTACACATATTAGATCCTAGTCCTCTCCCAGGTACTGGTTTGCAAACATTTTCTCTCACGCTGCAGCTTCCTCTCATCCTCCTAAACAGGGACTTTTGCAGAGCAAAGTTCTGCAATTTTGATGAAGTCCAATTTATCATTTTTTCTCTTTATGAGTCATTCTCTGGGGGTTGTCTAAGTACTCACTGCCTAGCCCCAGACCCCGAATGTTTTCTTCTACTTTCTCTAAATGCTGTGGAGTTTTGTATTTTACAAAAGTCCGTGCACCATTCTGAGTCAATTTTTGTGTAAGGTGTGAGACTTGGGTCAATGTCCATTTTCTTGCCTATAGATGTCCAGTTGCTCCAGTACCACTTGTGGAAAGGTAATCCTTCCTCCATTCAACTGCTTTTGCATCTTTGTCAAAACTCAGCTGGGCATGTTTCTGTGGGCCTATTTCTGAGTTCTCATTCTGTGCCACTGATCTCCGGATCTATCCCTCTGCCAATACCACAGTCATAATTACTGTATCAAGTATATACGTAGTAAGTCTTAAAACCAGGTAGATGGAGTCTTCCCACTTTATTCTTCTTGAAAGTTACTTGAAGTATTCTAGATCCTTTCCCTTTCCATATAAATTCCAGAATCTCATCTACATCTACAAAAACTCTTGCTAGGATTTTCATAGGAACTGTGCTGTATACCATATATCAATTTGGGAAGAACTGACATCTTTGTGTCTTGGAATTCATAAACATGATATGTTTCTCCATTTACTAACATCTTCTTTTATTTCTTTCATCAGCACCTATACTTTTCATCATATAAATCCTAAAAATGTTTTGTTGGATTTATACCTAAGCATTTCATTTCTGAGCAATTGTAAATGGTGTTGTTATTTTTAATTTCACTGTCAACATGTTCATTACTAGTATACAAAAATACAGTTGGTTTTTATATGTTTATATGATATCCTGCAATCTTGCTAAACTCACTTATTAATGCAAGAATTTGGGGGGTACATTTAGATTTTTTGACAATTTTGTCATCTGTAGAGTCAGTTTTATTTCTTCCTTTTCAACCTGTGTGCGTTTTCTTTTCTTGCCTTATTTCACTGGCTACACCCTCCAGGACTGTGATAAGACTGGTGAGATCAGACATCTCTACCCTGTTCCTTACCTTAGGAGAAAGCATTCCATTCAGTCCTCACCAGTAAGTATAACGTAGTGGTTGGAGTTTTGTAGATGCTCCTCATCATGTCAAGGTAATTCTTCTGTTATTTTTTTCTATTGTTACTTTGTGAGAGTTTGATCATGAATAGATGCAAAATATTATAAGATCCTATTTCTGCTCTGATATGATCATGTGGTTTTTAATATGGTGAATTACACTGACTGAATTTCAAATATGGAACCAGCCTTTGGTCATGAATTTCTTTTGCAGGGAGAGGAGCTTCTATTCGCTAATATTTAGTTAAGAACATTCATATATATGTGTATCTATGACAGACTTGTTCTTTTGCGGGGGGACTGTTTTATCTGGTTTTGGTATCAGGGTAATATTAACTTCAGAAGATGAACTGGGAAGTATTCCCCCTCTTCTATTTTCTGGGAAAAAAATCATGCAGAATTGGTATTAACTTTTAACTGTTTGGTAAAATTCTCCAATTAAACTATCTAGACCTGCAAATCATTTCCTTAACAAGTATAGGCCTATTCATATTCTACTTAGTCTTGTGTGAGTTGTAGGTTGTGTTTTTTGAGGAACTGGTCCATTTTATCTAAGTTGTCGAATTTACACACGTAGAGTTGTTCACAGTATCCCCTTATTATCCTTTTGACGTTGGCAGGGTTTGCAGTAATGCCCCCATTTCATTCTTGATATTTTAAATTGTCTTCCCTTTCTTCTTTGTCGGGCTTCCTAGAAGTTTGTCAATTTTATTGATCTTGTGGAAGATCCAGTTGTTTCACTGACTTTCTCTGTTTTTCTGCTTTTAACTTCATTGATTTCTGCTCTGGTATTTATTATTTCTTTTTTTCTGCTTGCTTTGGGTTTCATTATGCTCTTATTTTTCTTTTTCTAGATTCTTGAGGAGCTTAGATTACTGATTTAAGATTTTTTTTTCCTTTCTTACTGTATGCTTTTAGTGCTACAAATTTCCCTCTCAGCACAGCTGTAGCTGGGGTGCCACAAAATTTGACATGTTTTCTTTTTTTAAAAAAAAAATATTTATTTACTTATTTGGCTGCATTGGGTCTTTTTTTTGTCTGCATTGGGTCTTTGTTGCTGAGCACAGGCTTTCTCTAGTTGTGGTGAGCGGGGGCTACTCTTTGTTGTGGTGTGTGGGCTTCTCACTGTGGTGGCTTCTCTTGTTGTGGAGCATGGGCTTCAGTAGCTGTGGCACGCGGGCTCAGTAGTTGTGGCACATGGGCTTAGTTGCTCTGCAGCATGTGAGATCTTCCCAGACTAGGGCTCGAACCCCTGTCCCTGCATTGGCAGGCAGATTCTTAAACACTGTGCCACCAGGGAAGCCCTGCATTGGGTCTCAGTTGCAGCACGCAAGATCTTCGTTGTGGCATGTGGGATCTTTCGTTGCAGTGCCCAGGCTTCTCTCTAGTTGCGGTGCATGGGATTAGTTGCCCTGCGGCATGTGGGATCTTAGTTCCCTGACCAGGGATCAAACCCGAGTCCCCTGCATTGGAAGGTGGATTTTTAACCACTAGACCACCAGGGAAGTTCTGACATGTTGTCTTTTCATTTTCATTCAGATCAAGGTATCCTCAGGTCCCCAGATCCCTAGCTGGTCTGCCATCTTCTTTCAACCTTTTTGAGTCTTCTGAGTTTGTTTTACACATAACGTCCAGAGTTCTGTGTTGTACTGAGCAGGAGGAACCAAGAAGGACACATCTACTCTACCTTTCTGAAGGTGCAAGTTCTCTGGGAAGGTTTTTAAGTGAGCAGAGAAGGGCTTCTGCCGAGACCTCCTTCCTCTCCTCCAAAAGCATGGGATGGCCACCCTCAGGTCTG
Source organism: Delphinapterus leucas (assembly GCF_059928025.1). Taxonomy (NCBI): domain Eukaryota; kingdom Metazoa; phylum Chordata; class Mammalia; order Artiodactyla; family Monodontidae; genus Delphinapterus; species Delphinapterus leucas. The sequence goes on along the minus strand of NC_143142.1, from coordinate 26,514,288 downwards.
GGCCGTGCAGAAGAGAACCTCTGACTGGAGGACTCTGCCCGCTGCTGGGGCAGGGAGCTCTCAGTCCACTGGGGGCACATCAGTGACCAGTTCCTAAGGATGCCACGTGGGTGGGACCCTGAGAGACAGGTGGGAGGGAGGGAGGAAGGGAGAGAGAGAGGGAGGGAGGGAGGGAGGGAGGGAGGAAGGGAGGGAGGGAGGGAGGAAGGGAGGGAGGGAGGAAGGGAGGGAGGGAGGAGGGAGGGAGGGAGGGAGGAGGGAGGAAGGGAGGGAGGGAGGGAGGGAGGGAGGAAGGGAGGGAGGGAGGGAGGAAGGGAGGGAGGGAGGGAGGAAGGGAGGGAGGGAGGAAGGGAGGGAGGGAGGGAGGGAGGGAGGAGGGAGGAAGGGAGGGAGGGAGGGAGGGAGGGAGGGAGGGAGGGAGGGAGGGAGGGAGGAAGGGAGGGAGGGAGGGAGGAAGGGAGGGAGGGAGGGAGGAAGGGAGGGAGGGAGGGAGGAAGGGAGGGAGGGAAGGAGGAAGGTGTCCGCCCCGCTACAGGCCCTGCAGACACCCTGAAGGCCTCTGCAGTGGCTGCACACCCACATCTCCAGACCCATGGGCCCCCTGCCTCTCTGCTCCTCCTCTGGCCTGGCACCGCCCCTGCTCCTGAGCTGATCACCCCGCCCATGGCTAGCACCGCCCATCTCCATCTCTAGGCTGACATCCCCGAGCCTGGCTTCCAACCGGATGTCCCCAGCATCTCATGTTTGTCACTTTCCACATGGAGCCCCTCCTTTCCTGTTCACTCCTGAGCCCACCTGTGCTCTGAGAGAGCGGCCTAGCCACCACACAGCTGCTCACACGGGTGGCCTGGGAGTCTCCATGGCCTCTCATTCCTAACCCATCAGCAAGTCTGGTCAGTTTACCTCCAAGCGACACGTCGAATCTGCCCGTCTCCCTCGTCCCCCACAGCCTCCACCACAGCCCACACCACCCTCGCCTCTGTCCTGATCACCCAAGTGCCCTGGCCCTGCTCCCCTAACACCCTCTCTTCACATGCATTCCCCATGCTTCCCCTCTTCCTCCCGGCCTGGAAGGTCCTTCCTGCCTCTCCCAATGGCTGCCTGTCTTCCGTGGACCTGGTCTCACTGACATCTCCTCAGACGGACCCTCCCCAAACAGTCCAGCAAGGTCCATCCTGCCGAAGCCCCTCCTTAAGCACCACTCAGCTCGGCCCTCAAGGTCCTTTACTCATCTGTTCAGTGGTTGAGAGTGGTCTCTACCACTAAGTTGCAAACACCATGGGAGGACCTTGGTCACTTTTTATCACCACTGGATCCCCAGGACTTGGTATCCAGAAGGTGCTTAATAAATAGCTGCTGAAGGAACGAACGGATGAAGGAAGTTAGGAACCTGGACACAAGGGAGAAGCTGGCTGAAGGCTGAGGCTGCCCCTCTGTGGCTACGCTGAGAAGTGCAGCCTCCCCGCCGTCCAAAGAGCCCCTGGAGCCCCTCCCCCACTCCCCTCCAGGACAGAGCTCAGGGTCCACCACCGCCCACTAGGTCTCAAGGACCCCTGGTCTTTCCCAAGAAAAACCTGCCCTCTTCTGAACAGGCAGGGAGTGCCCTCCAGAGGGGCTTCCTCCCCAAAGAGGCCAAGGAGCAGGGGGCAGGCTGGCTTTCCCTGCCTGGGAGGAACTGCGGTGGGAGCCCCGGGCCTTCCTTGGAGCCTCACGGACTGTGGAGAGGAACTGGGCCCATCAGGGAGACCCCTGGGCTCCTGAAGTTGGAGTCTAAGGCCCTGGGGCTCAGGAAAGGGTGATAGGTAAGGAGGGGAAAGGAGGGGAGGGGAGGAAAGAGGGTCAGGGAGGTAGTAGCTCCTGCCAAGGCCTCGGGGCCGGTCCAGCAGAGCCCGGAGGAGAGCCATCTTCTCTGCTGGGGGAGTCAGGGTGCCCAGCGGTGCTCACAGGCACTGGCACCCAAGGTGCAGCAGGGACCAGCAAGGCCCCCTCTTGCCCTGGGGTCTCACGTCTGGTTTGGGGGCCAGGGTCTCAGCACCGCAAGCCCATAAGGTGAGAGAGGTACCCCCATTAAAGCATCACTTTTGCACAATGAACGTATTTTTCACATCTTCAAGCTGGAACAAACCAAAGTATTGTGTAGGAAACACATGATTTAAAAAAACAAACCAACATGTAAAATATAACTTCTAAAGTGTTTCTGGCTTCTTGAAGGCCCCGTCCTTGGTGGGGGGTTGGGGGGAGGTCTGAGGCCACTGGGCCCTGCCTCCTGCATCCCTCAGGTTTGACAACTTGTTCCAGCTCGTCTCAGCTGTGCTGAGGAAGAGAAGGTGAAGGCTTCTGTCCACATTTGACTGCAGGGTTAAAGCAGCTACCCGGGCCAAGGTGGCAAGACCCAGACGGGGGTGGAATTCTGGGGAAGGGGGTCTCTCCTGAGGCGGCTGGCTCAATCTCAGGAGTCCCCCACCCCAATCTTAGGGCACAGTCCAAGGAGGGAAGAGGGCTCTGATAATCGGCCGGTCTCCCTGGCCATGCCTCCCACTCCCTCCACACAGCCCAGGAAGCAATGCAGCCGAAGAAGGGCCCCATGGGAGGGGTTTCCCTACCTCCCTCTTGAGCGGGGCCACGTAGGCCCAGGAGTTGGTGGCAGGGTCGTAGCGCTCCACAGTGGTCAGGTCATTGTGGTAGTCGCGGCCGGCCACCGCGTAGATGTACTTGCCCACAACACACACGCACAGGTCGGCATGCTCCTGCTGCAGCGACTGGATCTGGAACCATCGGTTGTGCCTCGGGTCGTACCTTGTGGGGACAGAGGACAGCATGTCACCAAGCAGCCCCTCCCCTAGCACCCCCTCCCCCAGCCTGGAGGGTGGGGCCCGGAGCCTCCTGGGTTTCCGCCCACAGCGCCAGGCCCTCCAGGTGTGACCTCACGGTGGTTTCTAGACCCTCCACTGTCCACTCCAAGCTGCCCAATGGCTGTTCCTACAGCCACCTCGATCTCACCTGTCTCACGTCAAAATCCCCATGGCCCTGCTCTCAATCAGGAACGCCCCCAATTATGGCCTCTCGACTGGACGACTGGGCACAACAGCCTCCAGGCCTCCAGCCAGCACTCCCTCAGGCTGGTCGCCAGGCTCCCATCACAGCCCACCTGACCCCCGTCCCCCACTGCCTGTGCATCTCCTGTGTGCAGTTCCCGCCCTCCCCAGCGGGATTCCAGGACAGAGGCCCGCGAAGAGGGGAGGGGAGAGAAGCCCACCTCTGCTGAGCCCAGCACCATCACCAAAGCTCGCTCTCCTGACGTCGGGCCACCTCCACGCCTCTTTCAAGGGGACGCAGCTGTCCCTGTCACAGCCCTGCCTTCACCTCACCCCATCAACCTTCGTAAGAGTCTAACCCCCATGCGACAGCTTCCTCTATGCCCCCAGCATGGAGCTGCTCCTCCCCCCAGCCCTGCCCTCTCCTGCCTCCAGAGGGCTTCACTTTTCAGCCCGGTCTTCTCAGCCACTCCAGGACAGCCCACGGCCACCCCACGTTCTCTCCTCACACTGTTAATGCCCGTTGCCACCTCCAGCTGGTTGCTCACTGGTCCCACGTGGACCCCCCGGGCTCCCTACATCCCACCCCTCGCTCACCAGCCAAGCCCCTGCTCACACCCAAATCCTCACATGCCTGAGCCCAGCAGCTGAGGCCCTTCAAAGCCCAGACTCAGCCCCTGCCCCATCTCTCCAGGCCCTAGGCCTGGCACCCTGCTGGGCATGAGGCCAGTGTGCTATTTGAGTGGACACAGGTGACCACAGAGCCTCAAGGGCCAGGCCCGTGAGCCCAAGGCCCCAAGCCCACTCATCCCCTACTGCGTCCACTCTTCCCCTGGCTCCTCACCAACCCCGCCCCCAGCTCCGGCACCGGCAGCTGAGCGTTGGCCTCTGGAGCCCCCTCACTCCATGCATGGCCCCTGCACACTTACAGTCTCTCTCTGATAAGTGTTTAATTCTCCACCATAAGACCAGCTCCGAAGCAGACAGTTTTCTTTGGCCTGTGCCAGACGCCCCCATTTCAGCTTTCACCCCCAAAACAAGTTAAGTGCACTCGACAGCCGCTTCTTCCCGCCACAGCCCCTCCCTGCCAGCCGAGAATACAGGAAACGGGCCAAGGGAGAGAGAGGACAGGCACCTGGGCCACGCAGACCCAGGTCTGGGCATATCTGGCCATCAGTTTTACTGTACCGACGTTCACTCAGCTCCACACCCATGGGGTCATGCTGCCTGCCTAGAAAAGCTACCATGAGGGATCACGAGGGTCAAGTCATGTGACAAGGGTTCCTTAAAGGACCGTGGTCCATGTCTGTCTTCCCAGACCTGGTGGCGCACCTGGCTCAGGGCAGATCACACACTGTCCGCTCAGGGAAGGGAAGGAGGGGCGAGGTCACCAGTGGTGGAATCACTCAACAAACATCACTGCCCCCAACATGGACCAGCCATGGCTCTTGGCGCTGGCACCCAGGGCCCCCCTTTCCACTGTAGGTTGGGAAACAGGCCAAAGGGAGCAGAGTAGCCAAGTCTCCACATAAGGACAGGTGCCGGGAAGGAGAAGTGACAGAAGGAGAGAGCAGGGCCGGGAGGGCGCCTGAGAACGAGTGACCGGGCCCTGCCAGGTGGAGGTCCAGCTGGGACAGGCAGCCCAGGGCAGGAAGGCGCCTACCACTGCCTTCCTGTGCACAAGGCTTGTTCACATTTCACATGCGTCTCTTCTGCCCCATTTTCACCAGGGAGACGAGTCCCTCCAGATGCTTCCTCTGGCCTCCTGCCCTCACAGCACCCTGGGCTGGGTTCATCTGGATTTGCGGTGTCAGTTAAGGAAACACACACACAAACACATACATACAGACACCACATCAATAATTCAGACATAACCACAGTTTTGCTGATTTCTTATCTCTCCACCATGTTCTGTATCCCACATTTTCCTCTTTATTGGTTTAATTTTCCACTTTGTCAGAATAAGTCCTCAAGTAATATTTTTTTCCTAATAGAAATAAACTAAACCATTGCATATAAGGATTCAAATCCTTCAGTCACTTTAATGCTGACTCTGGACCATCCTACTGCAAACTCACAGGCGAAACCTAGGGTTGGCATGAGAATGTTCTGAGGCCTTATTAAACTCAGTGATTGCTCTCACATGTTTCCATGACTTAAGCCTTCCCATGATTATTGATGAAGTCCATTACAGTTAGGAACATTTTTTGAATCATACTCTAAAATATTAATAGTCATGAAAATGCCTAAGGACAAAAACAAGTTATCACTCTATGTAGGGTCGGGGCATGTGGCAACATGGACTGGGCACCACCGGGTAGGGGTGCAGAGCTGCAGCTGTGGGAAGGTGCCCTAGTCACGTGGGCAACACAGACGCAATCAAGGAAAGAAAAGAGAAGTGTCATAGCTCGGAGGCAACGTGCTCCGACAGAGCTACCTTTTCACACGCTACAACCTGTTAAGTCACTAACTCCTCAAAACGCAAATGCTAATTTACTGCAAAATCTTGTTTTCTTATATTCTGACAGCCTATAGATTCTAAGGGCAGTGAACTGAGAGGAAAGGGCAGAGAACCAGACTCTTAACTCAAATTAAGATCCACCTGGCAGTGTGAAGAGCCCACCAGGAGATGAATGAAACTTTCACTCCGTAGAGATGAGACCCCGGGGTCTCCCCACAGCTCACCAGCCGCTCCGCACCGCAGCCTGCCCGGCAGGTCTCCCTGACCCCGCCTCCAACAGTGACCCAACCTCCGAGTGGAGTCTGAGGCTGTGGTTGTCAATCACGGAGGCTGACACCAGCACCTTCCAGAGTTCTGGTGGGTCTCACAGCACATGTTCACAAAAGGGAAACAGACCGGGTTTGAGAGACAGAGGTCAGCAGCTCATGACAGGACAGACTCTAGAGTGTCTGCTTTGAAGATCTGGCCTTGGCCCTCCAGCTGGAAGTGGCAGCCCTTTGAGGCCTGGCAGGAGGGAGGCCTGAACCTGGGACTGCCACCACCCCCACGCCCCCCAAGTACGCGTCAGGTCAGGGAGACGATGAAGGCATGGTTTCCTCCCTTCTGAACTGGGCCCCCTCCCGTTTGACCACAAAGAGCTGCCAAGCTCTGGGTCTCACCAGTTTGACAAAAGTGATCACTTCCTGGGGTGGGGAGAGCAGAGGAGGTCGACGGACGGGGGTCTCCTCCTGGCTTGGGGTCCCCAGGCTCCCATCCAAGGGGCACGGCCAGGCCTGACCCCACCCCCAAGACGGAGCAGGAACAGGAACGCAGTTGGCTTCAGCTCACCGCTGCCACAGCTGGCAACCCCTCTCTCTCTGCAGTGCCATCTTTCAGCTTGTGGGGGGCAGAAACTTCCCCCAGGCACCAGACCTTAAGATCAAACCAAAGTACAGGGGAGGGGGCCCTAGAAACCTCCTGGAAGTGGAGGCCGTGGAGATTTGCCCCACTTTCCTTGCTCTGACCAATGAAATGGATTTGTGGGATCCCAGCCTCGCAGACTGACAGAAACCATGGCCTCCCCTGGGGCCTCACACCCAGCACATGGCTGATGACAGGGCCTAGGGGCTGGGGGGTGGGGGGAATTTGGTCTGAGGTTCAGCACTGCCTGTGGGCCTTCCCTGTCCCCCAGGCTGAGGACTGTGCACTCAGGGGAGCAGGGCGACAGGAAGCCACCCTCCACCAGGAGCCTGTGCGGTTACGAGAGCAGAGCTAAGTGGATAGGTGAGGGGAAGCTGGGACCAGGGGTGTGAGAACAGAGAGAGGCAAGGTGGCCATGCTCCCAGGCCTGGTCCCCTCCTTCCTGCCACAACACCCCATCCCAGCCCTCACCCACAAGATGGTGGGGTGTGCTGAGGGGCGAGGGGGTTTCTGAGGAGGGGGGACAAGAGCGGGAGGAGGCATCACGGGCCCCCTTCCTCATCTCACCGCCGTCCATGTTCTTCCCATCAACCTGCGCCCACAGAACGGGCGCAGACCTGTTCAAGAGGATGACTGCGTTGGCCAGTGGCACGTGCCTGGCAGAAGCCACCCTCTGGGCAGCCGCCCGGCCGAGGGCCCCTACCTCCAGCAGCGGGACTCAGCGCGGAAGCCCTGGACATTGTTGTCCCCTCCAATCAGGTACACGAAGTTGTTGAGCACGGCGATGCCCTGGTTGGACATGCGGGGCGCCAGGGAGGCGGTGAAGTGCTTCCACTCCCCCAGCAGCGGGTTCAGGTACTTGGCCTGGTCGCTGAGGACAGTGGACGGCGTGGAGTGGATGCCCCCAAAGCCCACGACGCACTGGAAGTCCGAGCGCAGCTCGGTTTGTGGGCCCTGCAGGCTGGGCTGCAGGCTCTCGTTCCGGTGGTACATGAGGGCTTCAGCCACTGTGTCCCTCAGGGGGCTGGGGTCCAGCTTGTCGTGCAGCCGCTGCAGGACCTCGGCTTCCATGAGGGGGAAGCGCACGGTCTCCAGGAGCTTGGGTGGCTCATGCAGCGGGAGCCGGTCAGCCTGCACCTGCTCCGGAGGGTAGTGGTAGAGCAGGGCACCCTCATACACCTCCGTCTCGCAGGACACCTCCAGGCGGTTGCTGCTCAGGAGGGCATAGACCTTCTCCAGGGGCAGCTGGCGGTACTTGTCAGTTCGCGAGAAGGCCACGAAGTTCTTGAGGATGTAGGCGTCCAGCTGCTCGGTCAGGCGGCTCAGGTCAAAGAGCTCGGCCAGCCGGTAGACGTCAAGGATGTTGTCCTCATCCACCCAGGGCGTGAGGAAGTCACAGCAGAAGTGGATGATCTCGGGGATCTGTGAACAGAACACATACATTCAAGCCCAGGCAAAGCGTCTGGGTGCGGGATCTAGCGCAGAGGCGCGGGTGGGGCTCACAGGCTCCGCTGGCCCCACTCCCCGCCACACTGGACACGCCCGGGGCTCACAGCATTTCGGGGCTTAAGTCTGGGCTTGGAGGTGGTCTCTGAGCCTCAGCCTCCTCGTCTGTAAAACAGGGATGACGTGGCGAGGAACCACCTGACACAGGGCAGACCCCGACACACGCCAGCTGCCTTTTGGATCAAAAGCACGGGATCTCCAGAGAAGTGCAAGCAGCAGGACAGCCACCACACTGTGGGGCAAGGACACCCTGCGATTAGGTAACCAAAGAACCGAGGAGGAAAGGCAAAGGCCCGGAAAGGCTGCTCAGGGGCTGCTAAGTTCTGCAGGAAAACTGGATTTCAGAATTTCTCAAAATGGGAATACCTCTCTTATCCAGCACCATCAACAAATTCATTACATGAAAACTAATTCTGCTGGAATTTGAAGCTTATTAATAAATGTTTAAAGTCTTTTTATTTTTTCTGGTTCTAGACACTTGGTGCTTGCCAGGTGACATGCTGAAGGCTGAATGGAAACCTGCAAAGTGCCAGGCGTGTGTCTCCCCCACCAGGAACGTCCCCATCGTGCTGCTTCCTTAGGTCCTGAGGGTCTTCACTCGACCATCCATTTCCTCCCGAGCAGGTGCTTCTGCTTGGCCTCTTCTGCCTAAAATATTACCTCTGACCTCTCAGAGGCCAGGAGCTGAGCACCAGGTTCTGGGTGGAAGGTGAGGGCTGACAGCCCTGAGTGGGCCTGAGGAGCAGCTCCTGAGAACCAGGGACTGTCTTGCCCTCCCTGGCAAGGTCAAGGTCCCTCATCCTTGTCTCAGCGCAGGGACCTCTGGCAGGGAATCTCACCAAGGCCTGCCCCATGCAGGAGGCCCACGAGAGGCCCAGAGAAGGGAACTCATTTGCTCAGGGTGACCCAGTGGATATGGTCTCACTGACACTCGGATCCACGTCCCTGGGGATACCACGAAGGGCACAGCACATGGGGGACAGGCCACCAACAGCCACTGGCTACATGAACAAACATGACCTGGTGGGCCTGTGGACTCGGAACTGTTACACCAAGTAAAACTTGCTTTAAAAACAACATTGCGGGGCTTCCCTGGTGGCGCTATGATTAAGAATCCGCCTGCTGCGGCTTCCCTGGTGGCACAGTGGTTGAGAGTCCGCCTGCCGATGCAGGGGACACATTTTCGTGCCCCAGTCCGGGAAGATCCCATGTGCCGCGGAGCGGCTGGGCCCGTGAGCCATGGCCGCTAAGCCTGTGCGTCCGGAGCCTGTGCTCCGCAACGCGAGAGGCCATAACAGTGAGAGGCCCGTGTACCGCCAAAAAAGAAGAAAAAAAAGAAAAAAAAGAATCCGCCTGCCAATGCAGCGGACATGGGTTCAAGCCCTGGATGCCGTGGAGCAACTAAGTCCATGAGCCACAACTACTGAGCCTGCGCTCTAGAGCCCGGGAGCCACAACTATTGAGCCCACGGGCCACAACTACTGAAGCTCGTGTGCCTAGAGCCCGTGCTCCGCAACAAGGGAAGCCACCGCAGTGAGAAGCCTGCACACCGCAACAAAGAGTAGCCTCCACTCGCCACAACTAGAGAAAGCCCGCGCGCAGCAAGGAAGACCTAATGCAGCCAAAAATAAATAAATTTATAAAAAACAAACAAACTGGGCTTCCCTGGTGGCACAGTGGTTTAGAGTCCGCCAGCCGATTCAGGGGACACGGGTTCGTGCCCAGGTCCAGGAAGATCCCACATGCCGTGCAGCGGCTAGGCCCGTGAGCCATGGCTGCTGAGCCTGCGCGTCTGGAGCCCGTGCTCCGCAATGGGAGAGGCCACAACAGTAAGAGGCCCGCGTACCGCAAAACAAAAACAAAAACAAACAACAACACTGCATAGAAGCCCGGTATGTTAAAAATAAAACAAAACCAAGCCAGGCTGCCCCAAGCACCAGCCATGGCTCTGCCTTGAGGTCTGAGGGGAGGCAGCAGGTCTCTGCGCCTGCGACGGATGCAGCAGAAGGCAGAGCCCAGCTGGGAGGAAGAAACGGAGAGAAGGAGGCCGGGACAGAGGCGAGGGCAGGGAAACAAAGAACACGGTCACATTCACAAGGACGACTCGTCCAGACATGGACCCAGAGGACGAAGGTGGACACAGAGGAGAGCCTGGCGCTAGCAGAGTGGCTGTGGGATACACGGTGCAGGGAGCAAGGCAGTGTGCGGTGTGCTGGGGAGGGGGGGCGACGCCGACAGCGAGCATGGGGTGAGAGGTTCTGGGGGCGGCTGGCTACTGGAGGTAAGTGTGGTCCCCAGAGCAGCAATGAGGGGACAGGACATGGGGACAGAGGAGCTCTCTGAGTAAAAGAAGGAACTTCTGCATGAAGGCCGCCCTGGCTCAGCTCCACCTGCCCACCCGCCACTGAGAGTAAAGGCACAGGGCTATTAGGGCCCCGCCATGCGGGGAGCCTCCAGACACCCCCAAACAGGCTGCTTTTCCTACTGCCCCAGACATGCTCCGACCTCATAAAAGGTCAGGATAAGGAACTCGGCATAAGACTTTGTTCCAGTTTCAGGACACGAGGGAAAAGCTGTCTTCTGAGCCAAACGAGGAGCCTGCCGACACTCTCGAGAGCAAAGGGCTCACCGCCCACCCTCACACCACTGCCTGGCGGGCACCCGGGATCCGTCTGGGCCTGGCTCTGCCTGCCTCAGACCAGGAGCCTCACCTGAAGCTGGCAGGCGGCGACCAGCGTCTCCTGGACGTTGCTCAGGCTGAGTTCCAGCTCGGACGTGTAAATGAAATGCAGGATTTGGCACATGGCATTGTAGGACACGCCGTGGATCAGGACTTCTTCCTGCTCCATCTCCTTCAGCCCCCCAGCAAACATTCCTCTGCAAAGGGAAGAAAGGAGATGGCAGGGTTACACCCATTAGGACGCCAGGCCGCAGAGGAGGGGCACCCAGAAGTGCCCACAGCTCCTGACCAAGCTTGGCAGCTGTTCTGGAAACATCCATCTAATGTGCCCCAGCAGCCGCACGTGAGCCTCTGCGGGCAGGACCATGTCCAGCGCGCTTTCTGCTGCATCCACCCGTGCAATTCCTGGGCCACAGCCGCAGCCCAGGGCACGCGGTGAAAGGATAAATGAATGGGAAACAAATAGTAAAAGTCCTCCGCTCAGCAGCTCCGTACCCAGCAGCCACTAAACACCAGGAACCGTGCACAGAGCCAATGCAACAACAGTGAAGTTAAGCGGCAGGATCCCTATGTGCGTAGAGTTAAGGCCAGAAGACAGACACGAAGACACAGGGCACTTCCGGTGGTGGAATCACTGTCAAGGACCACAACAGGGCATCTGACCGAGGAGTGCCCAGTGCGGGAGAAGAGTGGATGGAGAGCGATGGCAGAAGGGCCCACGATGAGGAAGTGGAGGTGGCAGGCACCCAGGGCCCAGGGCCAGGAAGAGCTTGCAGGCAGGCAGGCAGGCAGGCAGGGCGAGGAAGAAGAGGCAGGAGGTGAGCCTGGGCCAGGTCCTGCTACCCCCGGGGCAGGGTAGGGTCTGGACCAAAACCAAGGCAAATGAGGTGCTCTCGGCGAGTCATACACAGGCCTGAGCAGAGGAACTTCAGATCTTGGGCTCCTTGGCCAGAGTGGAGAGGCTGGAGCAGAGGCAGGGAGGCTCCTGCTGGGCTGGGGAGGCCACACGGCTGGGGAGCTGGAGTAGAGACCACCCTGGGGCCGAGAGGAGAGAACAAGCGATGGAGGGAACCCAGGAGAGCATAGGAGGAACCCAGGCTGGGCAGGAAGACACCTGGCGGGACCGGAGTGAGAGAGGGCAGTGGGAGTCCCATTGTGGCTCCAACACTGTGGGCACCCCAGGGCATCTCAGCAGGGGTGTCAGTTAGGTGTTTGGAGGGAGGAGGCTGGCAGTCAGGGGAGGAATCTGGGCTGAAATATGACAGCAACACGGAGGTGACAGAGTGGCTATTGTCACATTTTATATCACACACACACACACACACACACACACACACACACACACACGCACACATACTCTCCCTCTCCCTCCCTCTCTCTCTCAAGACCTAAATTACACGAAAGGGTGCTCTGGTCACCAGCCCCCCTCCAAGGGTGGCACTATCCCCAGAGGCAGTGCCCGCGCCTTAATCCCCACCTGGTTTCGACTTCACAGGACACCTTGGAAACAGCCCCGATCATCCGTACACACAGCGCTGCCCCTCTCTGTAAAGGCGATCACAACTGATTTAACTGTTCCTGCCGGGGTCCACCTGGGTTACTTCTGATCTCCTGTTATTTCTCCCAGTGGATGGCTTTGCGCCCACGAGCTGTTGCTCATGTGAACGCCAGGATTAATTTCAGGAAAGCAACTGCTGGGTCAAAGAGTTTCATACACACGCACTTGGATGGCACTGCCCACGGCCTGTCAGGTAGCACCACCAGTGTGCGGGGAGCCTGCCCCCCACACCCTCAGAACCAGAGGAAGACGCTGCTCCAACTGCCAGGAGGCAAGGGAGAAATCTTGTAAACAATGGGACAGAGGCTCTCTTCACAGGTTTAACAGCTGTTTTTATATTCTTTTCCAAACAGTCCAGATGCTTTGCCCATTTTCTGTTAGACTCTGTCTTATCAATTTAAAGAAACTGGAACCTCTGTGCATCGGTGATGGGCATGTAAATTAGCGCAGCTGCTGTGGAACAGTATGGGGTTCCTCAAAAAATGAAAAACAGAATTACAGAATGTGATCCAGGGAATTCTCTGGTGGCGCAGTGGTTAAGAATCCGCCTGCCAATGCAGGGAACACGGGTTTGAGCCCTGGTCCGGGAAGATCCCACATGCCACGGAGCAACTAAGCCCATGAGCCACAACTACTGAGCCTGCGCTCTAAAGCCCGCGCGTCTAGAGCCCATGCTCTGCAGCAAGGGAAGCCACAGCAATGAGAAGCCCGCGCACCGCCACAAAGTGGAGCCCCCACTCACCACAACTAGAGAAAGCCTGCAAGCAGCAACAACGACCCAGTGCAGCCAAAAACAAACAAATAAATAAATTCATTTTTTTTAAAAAAAGAACATTACTGATCTGTACACTTAAAAATGGTTAAGATGGTAAATTCTATAGGGTTTTTTTTTTTTTTAAAAGGATGTTCACCAAGTCCCCAGCAGGCGGGCACAGATAGCACAGACCACAAAAAGAACCCGGGCCACCTCTACTGCCAGGATGTCATAACCAGATGTCACAAGGTGCCAATGAGCTGCCTCGGATATGAGGTGGGGAGAACATTTCCTGTGCCAGCTTGTACCAGCCTCCAACCCCTCTTCCAAACCTTTGAGGTCAAGTGTGTTTCAGAATTCACAACGTTTCACCTGGAGAAACCCTTATCTGTGCCACATATGATGTCACACTACCCCCCATAGGGTCTAAATCAAATCCAAACACCTCAATATTTCCAAACCGAAATGTACAAAGACCCATGCTAAGTAGGACACATATAAAAGTACCCTCATATCAGTTCAGGGTGGGTTTCGTGGTTTAATGAATTTCTGCCAAACTTAGACTTTTAAAAAGCTGGCAATGTAGAAGAATCCAACTTCTGCCTCCCCCCTCAAAGATCAACGACTGGACAGATTGGACAGCTATCCACAAACAAAAGAGCTCCGGGAGGGACTTCCCTGGTGGTCCAGTGGGTGAGACTCCACGCTCCCAATGCAGGGAGCCCGGGTTCGAGCCCTGGTTAGGGAACTAGATCCCACGTGCCGCAACTAAGATCCCGCATGCCACAACTAAGATCCAGCACAGCATGCATGCATGCATGCATGCATGCATGCATAAATAAATATTTTAAAAAAAACAAAACAAAACCAAAAAAAACCAGAAAAACCAGCTCCAGGAGACTTCCAGAGGACACTTGACAAGTTTTAGCAACATATTAGAAAACAAAACAACTTTGAGTATCAGAGCTTTGAGGTTTGAGAATTATGAACTAGGATGTGCAAGGGAAAACAGTGTGGATGATAAGGAACGTTTATAAATGGTTACCACAGGGGTGAGGTGGGAGGGCAGGGATAAAGTGGTGCTTTCCACGATTTCCAATTCCAGCAGCTTTTCAGCTGTGGCAGTGGATGCTGGATGTGACCACATGCCTGCTGACCTGTCTGTGGATGGCCACACGCCAGGTCGCCTCAGGCTGATTAGGGCCTCGCACTGGAAGAGAGGTTTCCTAACACGGAACCAACTGTCCTTCCACGAACAAGGCCCAGCAGGCGGGGGTCTACTGCTCCACATGCCCAGGTCTCACTGAGCATTTCACACACTCTGATTCATAAGGAACTACAGCTTTCCGTGTGTTGGCTGGACACCGCTCAGCACCTGGCAGACACCCCACAGGGCGTCCCCTACAGGGCCCAGCCATGGGCCCACTGCCCTCGAAAGCCCTTCCTTCCACCCCTGCCCACATCAGATATCTTCAGCAGCCTCACTGGGAAAAACCCTTTATCATTTCAACCTGAGTCAGTAACTGAAATGAATAATAAGGAAATAAACCCACTAAAGCTTGGGAATCATCATTTCATATGCACATACCAGAGATGAGTCTGGGTTCTCCCTGGTCCCAGTGGGAGGGGGTGTCATCCTGCACAGTGACCGGGCCTGAGAGGGGAACACCTCCCAGGACAGACCCGCTGGAAGTGGCTGCCAAAGGGCCAGGAATTGCTCCTGGAGGATGTGGGGAGACACAGAGTGTTTCCACCACGAAGGGAGAGGTGGCACCAGTAACTGTCCTTTAGGAAGAGGACCATGACTGTGACAGTGACAGGATGGCCTGCGTGGGGAGAGAAGCTCCACCTGAAGGGCTTCGACGGTGTGTCCAGGAGGCCCTAAGCCAGAAGGACTCCAGTGCTTGACCTTCTGGGTCCTGAGGCCTCCCACAACTCTGCCCTGCCCACTGCCCTGTCTTCTCAAAGCTTGTAAAAGCTGAATCCTCATGAACTGAAGGGACACTGTTGTCCCTGGACATGTTTGCTCTAAGGCACCACTAACCACTGGGTCACCCTCTCCATAAACTCCTTCTGGAGAACAGGAAGCACTTAACCACAAAGAAATATTTTGCTCATTAGTTCCTACAGTTAAAAGATGAGAACTACAAATGAGCCTTGAAGACAAAAGAACCAAACAGAATGGGAGACAGAATAGAGGGTCTCAGGTCTCAAGTGGGATGGTGGCACCAGCTCTGCCCAATGTGCTCAGGGCTGGGCTGGTGTCACATAGGAGGTCATGAGAAACTCAGGGGACAGAGAACCCACAGGGAGGGTGGGAGGCCGAGGCCCAAGGGATGAGGAGGTGAGAGCAAGAGGTGGATGGCCAGGTGAGGGTGCGAACGGAGTGACTCCACATCACGTAGCTGGTGTGGACGACATGCATACGGTACTGACCACCTGCCTCGGCCCCCACAGAGGTCCCTGGGCCCGTATGGGCTTCCTGATGGTTTTACAAGAACACTGGGTGGGGCTGAAAAGTCTAAGGCATAAAGCATCATAACATCTTTTTAAAAAGGCGTGTGTTACAAAGGCAGTGAAAGCAAATGCGGCAAAATGGTAACAACTGGTGTCCAGGTGTTTGTGATACTATTCTTTTCAATGTTTCCATAGGTTTGAAATTTTTTTAAATGAGATGATGGGTAGCCAGAGTAAAGTAGAAAGAAAATCTGTTTCACACCAAGATACTGTACTTATAGTAGAAAATTCATTCTAGAAAATACAATATCATAAGTAAAGCCAAGCATACCGCCTTTAAAAGAAAAAAAAAAGGGAGCACATGCCCCAGAGATGGGGCAGCTGAGAGAAAAACAGACCCCGAGCCCCCTATGCCTGCACAGCGAGAAGCGGGAGAAACCCGGGGTGCCAAGGCGTCCACCTGGTGCAGCCAGCATCCCTGCTACCTTACTATGCAGACTCACCTGAAGTAATCGCAGGACGCAGCCAGCAGGATGCGATGGGCCTCGATGTGCCTCCCCTCCACCACCAGGACCACGTCAAAGAGGATGCCGCTGTTCCGCAGAGCCAGCAGCCCCCGGAGCAGCGCCTGAGAGTGCTGTGCGCTCCGGTAGGTGTTGCTGACACAGTGCGGGTGGGAGGGCTGTGCCGGCAACTTGCAGAGCTGGGCAAACTCCTGCTCCTCCGCCATCCTGACCACCGCTCCCAACCTCAGCACCGTGGCTGTCAGCTGCCAAGACACAGGGGCGAGGAATGAGCCTGGGAGGCAGCGCAGCCTGTGCAGGGCTGGCCAGCTGTTCGGGTCCCTCCCTCCTGCTCACCTGTGCTTTCCCCGTGGTCTCAAACCTCTAATTCACTCTCCCCTCCCACTGCTGTCCAAACTTGGTGCCTTCTTCCTCCTGACCTGTGTCTCTTCATTGCCAAGATTCTCCTTTCCATTTTATCTGCTTCAGCATCACCATGAAACAAAAGGGTTCTAGAGACAGACCGACCCAGGCAGGAAACCCAGCCCCACGGTGGACTCAGTGTGGTGAACCTGAGTGTCAAGCCCCTCAGCTGAGAAAAGGGGACTACAAGCACCCAGCCCCTCGGGGCATTCTCAAATTTCCTAAAGGATGAAAACAAAGCACCAGCACAAATGAGGTTCTCAAGGGCTCTTCCTCTCTTCTATTGGGAAAGAACACTGGGTCCCCCCCACAACAGGAATGGATGAATAAAAAAGACAACAGGCCTAGGTGGTGGTACAGGGGAGGGTTCCAGGCCCTACCTTCTTTAACCGAGATTTTGAGTCAAGCACTGTAACTTCAAGTAAATTTGGTACATTCAAGATTGTCTGCATTGTCTTTTAAATTCAAGCTTAACTTCTAATAATTGAGTCAATATGTTCAAAAAATTGCAAACTGATTTGAACAGGAGCCTCAGAAACCCCATGAGTAAAACCAGCTACTGCAAACACATTTTGGCCAAGCACTCCAAGCCAACCACAAGTGACTGGGGGCAGCCAGTCCTACACCGAGCTGTGGGGCTGAGCTGTGCACTCTCCAGGCCACAGCACTGCCAGCCAGCGGACCACTTGCCACATCTCCCTTCCCCACCTCACGTTCCTCCACTATCCCCTCCCCAAATGTGCTTCTTTTTCAATCCCCTACTGGACCCTTGAAAGAAAAAAGGAAAAATAGACTCTACTATAAAACAGAAAGGTATACTGTATTATGAAACTTAAATTTCCCTCCCACTTATGCCCCCTAACCAGATCCTCTCCCAGAGGAAGCTATTC
Source organism: Delphinapterus leucas (assembly GCF_059928025.1). Lineage (NCBI taxonomy): Eukaryota > Metazoa > Chordata > Mammalia > Artiodactyla > Monodontidae > Delphinapterus > Delphinapterus leucas. Next base: position 26,497,121 of record NC_143142.1, on the reverse strand, counting down.
AACTTTCCTGTCACCCTTCCAGGTAGCACCTATGCATTTGCAGGCAGAGCTGTAGAACAAAATTTCCCCCTTTTATTAGCTTTTACACATGATAACTTCGTATCCCACCCACAGTCCATTGTATGTATAACCGTATTTTATTTAACCAATCCTTTTCAGAGAGACATTTGGGTTTCCTTCAATTGTTTGCTGTTGCCAACAGTTTTGCACTGAAAGTCACTGAGATCTGCCATATATGTAGCAGTTAAATGAGGAACATTTACTAGATATAGAACTGCTAGATCATCTTAATTTGAATGTGCAGTTGCCATTTCAATAGATATTGCCAAATTGCCTTCCGTAGAGGTTGTACCAATTTATTCTCCACCGGCAAAGTACGAGAACTGGATTGCAACCACTGTCTAGCACACCAATAGTGTTGTTGTTTTTTTTTTAATCTTTGCTGACTTAGATGAAAAACACCATTTCACAGTGTAACTTCGCTTTGCTAATTCATAAAATTTCAAAGAATAAAATATTAAGTGGAATGCTGCACATCTTTTGCGATTCCCTTCCCATGCCTGTTTTTCTGAAATAAAATATGTTCTTGGGGGCTCACTCTCTGGCACCCTCAACCTCCTATTCATTTTACCCAGGTTCCTCTATGATGAAGCCCTTCCCTAGATTAACTACCCTCGGCCCCATAACGTCCCCGATTCTAGTCACGGCAAGCAAGGCCCTACGTTCAGTGCTTTCCAGTTCAGAGCTTTGGAGGGAGCAGGAAGGAGGTTTTATGTCCCAAGTAGATACAAACTGAAGGACGTAAAATGAATTTTCATGAATTCATGGATGACAGAGTCGGAAGCATCTCTGAACAATGTTCAACTCAACACAATTTACTGAGTAGGCACCCTCAGTCCTCTGCAGGGCCCCAGCGTCTGCCCTCCACGAAGCCCAGTCCCTGGCAGCACGAAGCAAGGTCTGCAACAAAGGGAAAGGGGGTCCCACTTCCCAGGGGACGGCCCGCGTCGGGTGCGGATGGGATGCGTTCTGGACCATCGCGGCGCGGAGGCCGGAGCGGGGTAGGGACGCGCCCGGGCGGAAGGCGCTGGGCTCGGAGCCGGGGTGGGAGTGGGCAGACCATTGGCCGGCGCTCCGGGCCGAGGCGTCGCACTGACAGCGCGGCCGCCGGGGCTGTCGGGGGCCGTCCAGGTCCGTCCGTGCAGCAAGCGGGAGCCGAACCTGGGCCGGCTGAGGGGCCGAGGCTGGCATGCCGGGGTCCAAGGTCGCGCCAGGGGGACTGCGCCCGACCGGCCGCCTGTTGCAGGGCCGCCGGCGCAGCGCAGGGGCCGCGGCTCCGAAGGACGCGCGCGGAACCGCGGGGGCGACAGGCCCACCCGAGGCCCGGACGCCGGCGTCCCCGCGGCCCCTCAGCTCCGACCCCGCCGCGCCCGAGGGTCCCGCCCGCCGCCCCCGCCACGTCAGGCCGCCGGCTCGCCTCAGGCCGCCGCCCCCACCCCGGCCCGGTCCGCGCCCGGCCCGCGCCCCCGCCCGCGTCCTCCCGCGCTCGCGCCCCGCGCGCCCGGCCCGAGCCCGGCCCCGGCCCCGCGCCGAGATCCCCGCCGGCCCGCGCTTGCAGCTCACCTAGCGCCGCCGCACGCTGAGGCCGCACTCGTGGAGGCGGGGCGGGGCATGCGAGGCGGGGCCTCGGGAATCACGTGGCCTCACTGCGCAGGCGCCGGACGAACGCGGGCGGAGGCGAGGCGGGGCGGAGAGGAGGGCGTGGCCCTTGCAGGGGCGGGGCAGAGGGCGTGGGCCCGGCGGAGGTGGGGGCGGAGGTGGGGGCGGAGCGGAGGGCGGGGCCCGGGCGGAGGCTAGACTCCCCGGAGGCCGAGTCTCCACTCGCTTCCCGACCCCGGCGCCGGGCGCGGCAGAACGCAAAAAGAATGAGGACGGGAAGGAGGCCGTGAAGGAATGCGTTCTGGCGAGGGTGGGGCACTGTAAATCCATTTCCTCTTTCCTCCCCTCGGTCCCTTCCTCGGGGTCCCCTGAGTCGCCCGCCCCCTGCTGGATGCTGGCAGGGACATAAAACACCGCCAGTGTGAACAGGTGTTTTCCTGTTTATCGAGGTTGTGGAGTAAATCCGCTCCCCAGCCCGCAGCCGGGTCCCACCACTACAACCGGCGGCTCTTGCGTTCATTTTTCTCCGCCTCACCCCCAGAGGACCCCATCCTCCGAGGCTCATGGGTGATGGCCGCGTCCGGAGGGTGGGGAGCTGTGGAGGAGCATGTGGCTGGGGATGGCTCGAGGTTAAAAAGAACGGTGAGCGAACGTGGAAGAGGGAGAAAGTAAGTGAAAGAGAAACACTGTCCTGGCTGAGCGTAGACAGCTGCGTGTGGCTCCAAAGAGGACTCTGAGACAGGGCCAGCCGAGGAGCGGAGGTTCCCAATGGGAGAGCGCTTCCAGGAGGGCTTTACGGAGGTGGTAACCCTCCAGCTGTGTAACAGATGAGGACTTTTGGGGAGCGGGAAAGCATTCCAGGAAGGGGACAGTGTTAGCAGAGGAATGGGCAGATGCAGCCAAGCGAGTGGTTGGCAGGCTGCCAGGAGTTTCTGAGCCTGAAGGAAAGTTAAGAGACCAGACCCGGACCTCCAGAGATGGATGTGGCCCTGAAGGCAGCCTTCAGCCTTCAGCCTTCGGCCTTCAGCCTGGGCGGCAGATGCCAGCACCTGTTGCAGAGACTGGACTGGAGGGGGCATCAGGGAAGCTGTGGCCTCAGGTGGACAGGGAGTGGGGTCAAAGGACAGTGCTAGCTGGAAACTTGGGGAGGGAGGCAGATTCCCTAGTACCGGGGAGTGATGGGTGAAGAGGGGTGAGCCCAAGACATGGCGGTGGACAGTGGGGCTATCCTTGTCACAAGGAGCCTGGAGCAGGAGCAGGTTTAGGGAAAGACAAGACCCACCATGGCCCCAGGACAGTAAGGAGGCTGCAGATGTCCAGCTGAGGGCCTTTCTGGGGGAGTCATGCACTTCTGGAGGTGATACACCGAGTCAGAACAGGTGTGGGGAAAAGGAGGGTGGGCTGAGTGCAGAGCACAGTGGTGTTCTGGGGGCACCCAAAGGGGACAGGGGAGGAGTCATCTCAAAGGCCCAATGGGGCCAGGGGTAGGGGAGGCCTTTCCTCGGTGTGGCAGAAGCCAGCCTGCAGTGACTGAGGTGTGAAAGGAGGTGAGGACAGGAAGACAGGCTTCAGAGGCCCAACCTCTTAGAGGACAGATGGGACGACAGTGTGAGGGGAGAGACTGAAGGAGGACACCTCCAGGGTAGGAGAGAGGAGCTGGCAGGTGGGGAGCATGAGGATGAGTGAGGGGAGGAGGTCAGGAGCAAGGGGGGCCACTGGCCAGGACTCAGGGGAGAGGACATGCCCCAGTTTTCTCTAAGCTGGAGGGACCATCATCTCAAAATCCACCTGGATCAAGTCTGTGGTTCCCCTACAGTAACGTTCACAAGGAGAGGAGTGGCAAGGTGGGGGAGGCCTCAGAAGTGGGGTGTCCTGCCAGAGATGTGTTTGCTTCCTAGCAAATCCTCCATTCCCTGAGGGTACAAGCTTTATCTGCTCCTTCATGTCTGTATTCCTGCACTGCACAGAGAACAGGGCTGGCCTGGTGCTCAGTAGGTGCTAAGTAAGTACAAGTTGAGGGAATTGGAGTAGAGAGAAATCAGAAGCAGAGAGACTGGTTAAAGGGCTGATATAGGGACTTCCCTGGTGGCACAGTATTTAAGAATCCGCCTGCCAATGCAGGGGACACGGGTTCAGTCCCTGGTCCAGGAAGATCCCACATGCCACAGAGCAACTAAGACCGTGCGCCACAACAACTGAGCCTGTGCTCTAGAGCCCGTGAGCCACAACTACTGAAGCCCGCATGCCTAGAGCCCGTGCTCCGCAACAAGAGAAGCCACCCCAGTGAGAAGCCCACGCACCACAACAAAGAGTAGCCCCCACTCACCGCAACTAGAGATAACCCAGGCACAGAAATGAAGACCCAACGCAGCCAAAAATAAATAAATAATAAATAAATAAATTTATTTTTTTAAAAGAATTTAAAAAAAAGAGTAGCCCCGCTCACTGCAACTAGAGAAAGGCCGGGTGCAGCAACAAAGACCCAACACAGCCAAAAATAAATAAATAAATTAATTAATTAATTAAAAAAAAAGTGGAACACTGTTGTTTAAAATAAATAAATAAATTTATTTAAAAAAATAAAAGGGCTGGCATAGATAAAGGAAGATTTGAAGTCTCAACAGAACGGAAACATCTTAAAGGAAAGACCAATGCATTTGCCTGCACAACAGTTTGATCACAGCCATCCTAAACAAACAAAAAACAATTGAGGAAATTGGCAGCAAGTGGCAAATGGTATATAAAAATTCCATAAAGGGAACTCCCTGGCGGTCCAGTGGTTAGGACTTGGCGCTTTCACTGCCAGGGCCAGGGTTCAGTCCCTAGTTGGGGAGCTAAGATCCCACAAGCTGCGTGGCGCAGCCAAAAAATAAAAGTTTTTTTTCATACAAAACAATAAACGGTATTGATTCCATTAATTAAATGGAAATGAACATGAACAGTTAACACTCAAAAGAGGACAAAAACAGGGACTTCCCTGGTGGTCCAGTGGTTAAGATTTGACACTTCCAATTCGGGGGTCACGGGCTCAGTTCGTGGTTGGGCAACTAAGATCCCACATGCTGTGTGGCACTGCCAAAAAAATAAAAATAAAAGGAGGGACAAATACATAACTTAATACCTGAGAGAATCATGAGTATCAGTGAAAGTAAAAAAATGCAAATGACAACATATATCAATGAATGTATTTGCAACATAACCTACAAAAGATTATTATTCAAAATGTATAAGGGATTTTTTTTAATAAAGAACTTTTAAAAATCAATAATTAGAAAGGCAACCAGCCAGAAAAATGGTAAAGGATCTTTACTGCAAACTCACAGAAGAGGAAGTCCCAGAGGGTGTAAACAAAGGAAGTAGAGTTCAATCACATTAATACTCAGGAAATGCAAATGCTACACCACATTTTCCTACACTGTTAAAGAAAATATTATTCTGACATTTGTTTAAACCGTAAGAAAGACTATTCAGGAAGACTATTGCAATCAGGGGTTGTCAGTAGGGGAGAGCTCAGGCTCAACTCTGGATACAGCAAAGATAGCTGGGGATGTAAAGCAAAGGAACAGGCTGAGGGGGTCATTGGATGTAAACTTACTAACGTGAGGGACTTCCCTGGCGGTCCAGTGGTTAAGACTCCGCGCTTCCACTGCAGGGGGCACAGGTTCGATCCGTGGTCCGGGAACTAAGATCCCGCATGCCGTGTGGTGGGGCCCCCCCCAAAAATTATTAACTTGAGACATCAAGGGTGGGGGATTCTTACTACACTGGCCCAATGGGGTTATCCAGAGTTGGGGACGAGGAACTTGATCAGATTTCAGGGGTGGGGGGGATTGTCCCTGAACTGATTGGGCAGAATGGTTTGCCTAGGCTGGGCTAGGCAGGCCGAGAACGGGACAGGTACCACAGCGGAGGTCTAGTCAAGAGCACTCAAAGGAGCTGACTAAAGTTTGCTCAAGGAGAGTCTTTGTCAACATCAACATGGCAAAATATAAAGTAGAGGGAGATGAAGCAGCAGTTGGTGAGGGTGGGAAAGTACATACATTGCTGATGGAAATGTAAGTTGGAACAGCCAATTTGGAGCTTAGTAGTGGTTTAAAAACATGCCTGCAGGGCTTCCCTGGTGGCGCAGTGGTTGAGAGTCCGCCTGCCAATGCAGGGGACATGGGTTCGTGCCCCGGTCCGGGAAGATCCCACATGCCGCGGAGCGGCTGGGCCCATGAGCCATGGCCGCTGAGCCTGCGTGTCCGGAGCCTGTGCTCCACAACGGGAGAAGCCACAACAGTGAGAGGCCCGCGTACCTCAAAAAAAAAACCAAACATGCTTGCAAAATCTTTGACTCTCCTCCCTCCAAAAGGTAAAACCCAATCTTCCTTCCTCCCCTTGAATGCGGGCTGGACTTAGTGACTGGTTCTAAGGGACAGAATGAGACAGAAGGAAACGTGTGTGACTATAAAAGGCATTGCACCTGTGTCTTGCTCTGTCTGCGGGCCATGAGCCACCATGTCATGAAGACACTCAAGCAGCCCTGAGGAGAGGCTTGCATGGACCCGAGACCTCTGTCAAAATCAGCACCACCTTGCCAGCTAGGAGCAAGCTGCCTTGGGAGCAGATCCTCCACCCCAGCCAGGCCGTCAGAGGACTGTGGTCCTTGGAAGGAGTCCAACATCTGCCTGGAGCCTCAAGAGAGACTGAGCCAGCACCCGGCTCAACCTCTCCTGAATTCCCCACAGAAAGGGTGGAAGATAATGAATATTTATTATTGTTGTTTTAAGCTACTTGGCTGTGGTGTAATTTCTTATGCAGCCGCACTAGATAACTGATACCTAGAACAATTGGTAGTAGCTATTAACATTTAAATAAATGTACAGTGGCTCTCTGCAAGCCAACAATGCCACTTCTGGGTATCTACATTGGAGAAATACTCCAGATGGAAGTGAGACAGCGTAGTGGAGGATACTCACTGTGGCATATCTTCAATTGTGAAAAAGCAGAACCAAAGTGGATGTGAGACAGTAGGGAAGGGGGCAGGGCACAACCTTTAAAAGAATGACACAGCCATCGAGGATATAAACCAGTTAGAACCAACTAGGTCCAAAACAGTGGAAAGTGTGTCTTCCAGTGAACCTTGAGCCTCATTATATGCTCAATATAATACATTAGCTAACTGAAACAGCCACCAGGGCCAGGACAGCTCCCAGGCCGACCATAAAAGGCCAAAAAGTGGGCAGTGGTCTAATTCCTGGAAATCCCCGCCCCTTCCCCAAAAGAATTGAAATAATCCTCCTGCTTAGCCTTTGAAATTACCCAGCCCTAAAAACTAACCACTCCCACAGCCCGGAGCCACTCTCACTTTCTGAGAGGGATGCATTCTGTCTATGGAATGTATACCTCTCTAAATAAACTCGCTTTCACTTTACTGTGGCTCACTCCTGAATTCTTTCCTTCACGAAGCCAAGCACCCTCACTTGGCGGCCAGTCCCAGGGACTCGCCCGATTCCTGGGACATGACCATCCTTTCACACCCCCTTCTCCTGCAACATCTGTCCATAAATAAACCGGGCTGCATCGGTCCTGTGGGATGACCTGCAGCAGATAATCTAGGGGCTGTGATGTAGCAATGACTCTTTTTTTTTTTTTTTTGGCCATGCAGCACAGTTTGTGAGATCTTAGTTCCCTGACCAGGGACCAGGGATCGAACCCTTGCCCCTGCAGTGGAAGAATGGAGCCTTAACCATTGGACCACCAGGGAAGTCTGGCGCCACCCCCCCCCCGCCCCGCCCCCAAGCCTTTTTTTTGGAAGCTCAGGTTCTTTATGTCTTATCACAGAAAGAATTCAGTGAGAGACAAAAAGTGATAGGTAAGAAGTGGATTTATTTAGAGCGATACACACTCCACAGGCAGAGTGTGGGCCATCTCAGAAGGTGAAAGGCCCTGAAATATGGGGTGGTTAGTTTTATTTTTTAATAAATTTATTTATCTTATTTTTGGCTGTGTTGGGTCTTCGCTGCTGCGCACGGGCTTTCTCTAGTTGTGGGGCTTCTCTAGTGGGGGCTACTCTTCATTGCAGTGCGCGGGCTTCTCACTGTGGTGGCTTCTCATTGCGGAGCATGCACGGGCTCTAGGTGCGCGGGCTTCAGTAGTTTTGGCATGTGGGCTCAGTAGTTGTGGCTCACAGGCTCTAGAGCACAGGCTCAGTAGTTGTGGCGCACGGGCTTAGTTGCTCCGCGACATGTGGGATCTTCCAGGACCAGGGCTTGAACCTGTGTCCCCTGCATTGGCAGGTGGATTCTCAACCACTGTGCCACCAGGGAAGCCCCTGGGTGGTTAGTTTTTATGGGCTGGGTAATTTCATAGACTAAGGAGTGGGAGGATTATACCAGCTATCTTGAAGAAGGGGCGGAGATTTCCAGGAAGTGGGCAACAGCCCACTTTGTGGCCTTTGAAGGTCCGCCTCAGAACTGTCAAGGTGCCCCTGGGTGTGTCATTTAGATGCTAATGTATTACAATGAGAGTATAATTCGGCTCAAGGTCCACTGGAAGTCAAATCTTCCACCATCTTGGGCCTCGTTGGTTCCAACCAGTTTTTGTCCTGTCCTCAATGGCTATGTCATTCTTTTTTTTTAATTTTTTCCCCCGGACGCGCAGCCTCAGCGGCCATGGCTCATGGGCCCAGCTGCTCCACGGCATGCGGGATCCTGCTGGACCGGGGCACGAATCCGCGTCCCCTGCATTGGCAGGCAAACTCTCAACCACTGCACCACCAGGGAAGCCCCCTATGTCATTCTTTTAAAGGCTGTGCCCTGCCCCCTTCCCTCCTATTTCAGATTGGTATATGATCTTTTTTCTTCTTTTTAATTTATTTATTTTATTTGTTTATTTTTGGCTGCTTTGGGTCTTTGTTGCTGCGCGTGGGCTTTCTCTAGCTGCGGTGAGCAGGCTTCTCCTCGGGCTCCAGGTGCCCGGGCTTCAGCAGTTGTGGCTCGTGGGCTGTAGAGCACAGGCTCAGTAGCTGTGGTGCACAGGCTTAGTTGCTCCATGGCATGCGGGATCTTCCCGGACCAGGGCTCGAACCCGTGTCCCCTGCATTGACAGGTGGATTCTTAACAACTGTGCCACCAGGGAAGCCCTTGGCATATGATCTTGCAGTTAAAATTGTGTGTATTTTACACCTATTACAGTTGTCTGTATATAGATTTGCCCATGATGTAGTTCTATACTCTAAATTATAATTAAAATTCTGGTTAATAAAGAGTTGTTAATACTTGAGACAATGCTTCTGCTATGATGTAGGTTTAAATACAGGATCCAGATGGCATCCAGCTCATGACTTGTTTTATTTTTTAAACTAATGGTGGGGTAGGGGGGAAATTTACCTAAATATGAACATTGGCTGCCTCAGTGATGGGATTTATAATGTTTGGTCCTTTCTAAAGTTTCTACTGTGTGTTGCTTTTAGAAGCAATAACTGCCCCCCAACACCACACTCATAAATGATTGCAGGCTCCAGGCCAAACACAGAAGAGGGGTTACATCTAGCAGGTGCTGGGATGATAGTGAAACAGGAGGGAAGCGGGCAGGGCACAACCTTTAAAAAAAAATGACATAGCCATTGAGGACAGGACAAAAACTGGTTAGAAACAATGAGGTCTAAGATGGTGGAAGATTCACTTCCAGTGGACCTTGAGCCACATTATACGCTCATTGTAATACATTAGCATCTAAATGACACACCCACAGGCGCCATGACAGTTCCGAGGCTGACCATAAAAAGCCAACTTCCTGGAGACCTCTGCCCCTTCTTCAAGATAGTTGGAATAATCCTCCTACTCATTAGCCTTTGAAATTACCCAGCCCATAAAAGCGAACCACCGCATATTTTGGGTCTGCCCTCACCTTTTGAGATGGACCACATTCTGCCTATGGAATGTGTATCTCTCTAAATAAATCCACTTCTCACCTATCACTTTGCCTCTTGCTGAATTCCTTCTGCACTGACACATAAGGAACCTGAGCTTTGATAAATCCTGAGACCAGGTGTGCGATATCAATTAAAAGACAGTGGGTTTGAGTCCCAATCTGAGTTTTGGCTAGGTTCAAATTCCATCTGAGGTGTGCGGTTTCAAGAGGGGCAGGTCAGCACCTTCCAGGGACTGAGCACCAAAGTGAGGAGGGGTATCAGAGGGGTCCCTATGTGAGGCTGGAAGGAGAGAGCCAGAGCCTCTGAGAGGGTGTGCAAGGCTCTCTAGGGGGAATATTCCTCCACCTGCGAAGCTTCCAGCTCGTGCTTCCTGCAGGACCCAGGATGGTGTCCACCAAATGTGTGGCCAGTGACAGGGTCCAGCTATGGCAAGGTAGCCTCAGGAACCAGCAGAACAGAGATTTAGCCCAGCCAGGAGCCCACCCCAAGTGGTGTGGGATACAGTCACACCTCTGGCCAGCTTTAGCTTACTCCATCATTTCCTCCCCAGGGTCTAAACCATGCAGGTCCATTTCAGGATCGACCTTCCTGTGGCCTCCCTCTTTCCCCAAGACCAAGAGGTCTGTAGCTGTCTCTACCTCTCTTTCCCTAGGGATGGTGATCCCTAGTCACCATCCAAACTCTAACCAAGGTATCACCACCTCTGGGCCCCAGAGGAAGTGATGAGTAGAAATAGAAGACTGGAGCAAACACCAAAGGGGGTAGCACTTAAGTTTATCCCGATGACAAATTCTTGACAACATTCTGGACCTGTTTGTCTCAGGGCCCAACAGTAAGGACAGGAAAGAATCACTGGATTGGAGACATACAATATCCATAGCCAATATTTAATTCATGAATCACTCAGTTTATTGCACACAATTAGCACACGACACAGGTTAGTTGAATTAGGGAAAAGAGGGTAACAAACCACTCTGAGGAGGTCAGGAAGGAGGTGTCTCTGCACAAGCAGGGTCTCCAGTCCAGCAATGGGTCTCAGGATAAGCAGAGTGGGAAGTAGCTCTCTGGCAGCCTCCATCTGGAACACTCTGAGTTACTCAGCTTGGTGGTCTCTTTTTAAGGAGCAACGGTTATGCCCAGGGGAGGGGATCTCGCCTTTATCAGTTGCTCCTTCTGTTCCAGTGACATACATTGCCCAACAGCTGTCTTATCTAAAGTAACACTGTCAGTTTATCACAGACACTCCCAGTTCTTTAGTGATGTTTCAAAACAACTAATATGGAAATTCACATTGGCCACTGTGACTCCATTTTGAACTACTAAACTTAGCTTAACGTACCTTAAATCCTATAGGTTTCATATACGATGAGTAGGAATCATAACATAAATCACATCCTAACAGGGCCTCTGTCTGTCAGTCTGTCTGTGAATCTATGTGCCATGCTCTCTCCACCTTCCTAGAACCAGAGTGCAGGGACTTCCCTGGTGGCGCAGTGGATAAGACTCTGTGCTCCCAATGCAGGGGACCTGGGTTCGATCCCTGGTCAGGGAACTAGGTCCCACATGCATGCTGCAACTAGGAGTTCGCATGTTACAAATGAAGAGCCCTGGAGCCGCAACAAAGGAGCCTGCCTGCCACAACTAAGACCCCGCGCAACCAAAAAAAAAAAGAAAGAAAGAAAAAGAACCAGCATGCAGAATAGGGAGAGATGTCCTGGGGTCCCCATTAACAAGCTCACTTGAGTTGGATGTGATGTCCATCCTCTTCTTCCAAAAGCCCCAAGGGTCTAAGGATTTGACAGTGAGGACTGGCTTTGCCAATGGAGTTATAAGACCAAAGTTTTCCATAAATTGGTAAATGGAATCTGCAGGGCTGAGGATTTAAATAACAAAATGCATCTGAAGTCCAAATACAATATAGGACACACCGCAGTTACACCTTTCCAGTGATTCACAGAGAAACATTTATAAGTCAACTTAAAAATGTTCATGACAGTGGAAGAATGTTCATGACAGTGGTGATGGTTGCACAACCTTATGAATATGTGAATATAGCAAAAAACACTGAATTGTACATTTTAAAAGGGTGAATTATATGGTATGTGCATTAGATCTCAGTTTTTTTAAATGTGCAAGAGGGATAGAGACAAGGTGATGAACCATTCTGGTCAGCCTGGGGGTCGTCAAGACACGGACTTTCGGAGCTAAACCCAGGAGAGTCCTGGGCAAACCAGGACAAGTTGATTACCCTAGGGACAGATTTTTTTTTTTTTTTTTTTTTTGGTGGCCACGTGGCTTGTGGGATTCTAGTTCCCCGACCAGGGATCGAACCCAGGCCCTGGCAGTGAAAGCACGTAGTCCCAACCACTGGACAGCCAGGGAATTCCCAGGACAGAATTTTTAAAAATTATTTTAGAAAGAATGAGAGCAAAAAAGTTTGAAGCTGTGAACAGCTCTTCTATCAATGCAAAACCTGAAACCTGAGGGCAAGACGGGTCCCTTTGGGGAACCTGCTCACTCCCTCCTCTCCCAATCCCTCCCCCCCCACCCCCTACTCCTGCCTGGGGCTCAGGGACACGGGGTGGACACAGCCCCTCCTGGGCCAGGCACTTATTAGGCGTCAGTAGGTGCCAGTTCACTTTCTGTGAGGCCCATCTTGGTGACTGTCTATTTAGCACTTGGGGACCTAAGTTGGGCTTAGGATTTTTGTCACCTGCCTTCCCTCCGCAGGGCCACAGAAAGGCCGCATAGGTTCAGTCTGGCAGAACTTTTATCCTCCTAAAAGTATCCTCAGGCTTCAACCCCTGCCCATTCCCGCCTGCCTCCAACTCCCCTGCCTCCTCCACTCAGCAAGTTTGTGCGCTGTCAGCGAGCATCTGGAAGGTGTTCTCCTGTTGGGCCAAACAGGAAAGCCTGTGTCTAAAAATTAACAGTGTGGTTTGGGTTCCTCACATCTCCAACCCCTACAAAATATAGCCATTGGTGGGATATGAGATTCCAAAAGTCTAATGGAGAGCATCGTCTGGTCCCTCTTGGGATGCGGCGCTGGAAGGCAGCCTCAGGGAAGTAGGGCCCGGATCATGCGGGCAAAGCAGGGGCACAGCAGGTGGCTGATAAATCTCTGATAATCTCTCCACGGCATCCGCTCAGGTAGCGGGCGGCCGCGCGCGGCCTCCCCGAGGGGTGTGGATCCCCTGGACTTGCACAGTAGGGCCACAGGCTAGGCACTCGACGAGGTGCAGCTGCCGTCAGCCTCGGGCGGCTGGGAGCGCGGCGGGGGTGGGGCTCCCGGGCGCCCGCGGACTCCATTTCCCACAGGTCCCCGCTCGCGCCGCAGTTCCCACAATCCCCGTTCCGCTTCCGGCGCGGCCGAGACGCAGCCGACGGCTTCCGGGTTTGGGCCTGGCGCTGCGGTTGAGGCGGCGGCTGCCGAGCGGGGCGCAGGCGGTGGGAGCGGGGCACCGGTATGGACGTTTCGGGGCAGGAGACCGACTGGCGGAGCGCTGCCTTCCGGCAGAAGCTGGTCAGCCAAATGTGAGTAGGGGCCGAGGCGGCGGCGGCGCGACCCCCGGCCTTCCCCTCAGCCTTCCCTTCCTCATCCTTCCTCTCAGCCCTCCTCGCGGAGGGGGAGGCGCGGCCGGACCGGGGGATTCCGGGCGCCGGATCGCGGGGTACCGGGGCGTGGCCCTCCCGTCTGTCCCCTCCGCTCTCGGCCGCCGCGGTCGCGGGTTAGCGTTCCTGGGCCGAACTCTGCCAGCCGGCGAGCCCCGGCTTCTGAGTCATCGTCCTGAGCTTTCTCATTCGTCATTTGTGTGCTTGGGAGGCAACCTTTCCCCAGCTCTGCGTCCCACTGCGGACGGAGGAGGCCGGGGCCGCCAGTGGCGGCTTCTGCAGGTCTGGGCGCTTTGCGATTCCTCCTCGGAGAAAGCGCCTCGGGGCGAGGGCGGAGGGGGTGGGCAGAAGGGGCGGTGGGGGCGAGAATCTACGGGTGACCCCCCTCCCCCCCGTGGACTTCGCCGGAGGGTGGCAGGAAGAGGCTGTCAGGAAGCGACCTTCGGTCGGGAGTGGGAGTGAAGAGCTGGGGTTGGTGCCTCCTCTTCAGTCTCAGCTGCTGAGACCATCGATGCAGGGGCTGCCGGGCGCCCTGGGCTTCGCGCGCGGAGCTTCCGCTCCTCCGCACCGGCTGCTTGTTGGTTTACTGTCTTCTACCGGGCTTGCCGGACCGGCGGGCTGTGCTGGCGGGGATCAGCCCCTGACCTTGGGGGACGCGCCGCCGCCAAGGCGCAGTTACAGGGCAGGCTTTCTCCTACTGGAATTGACGGTTTGGTTGAGCAGTTGGGGAGTAGGCGGCGAATAAACTGAGTCCCAGAATGATAAGTAGGAGTGTGAAGGGCCATCACTGCAAGCTGAGGAGTGGGGAGCGTGAGTGCCCACCGCGTGGAGGACCTCGTGCTAAGCTGAGTTCTGGGGTTTGAGAAGATGATCGTGCAAGGAGGGCCAGCGGGGGCTGACCCATTAGCTGTGGGAGTGCTGTGCTGGGGAGATGAGCCTCTATTTGTCATGGGGCCTGCTTTGAGGTGGTGAGATGCCAGAGTTGGGAAGATCCCCTGAGTCCCCGAAGATGGATCAAGAACAGAGGAGAGAGGCCAGTGAGGCCCATTATGAGAGTTTTGAGCTGTTGGGGTCTGGGGACCTGTCGTTTTTCATGCCTGTATTCCCCCTGCTAGAGCACTGTGTGTCACATCGCTCCGTAAAATGGTTGTGGAATGACCTAGTCAGGCAAGAGATTCTAAAGGCCTGCATTAAGCAGTGGTAGAAACTGAAAGAAGATAATTCCAGAGAAAGCAGAGAGCGAGCGCAGATGGTCCTTGATGACTAACTGGATGGAGGGGGTGGGGTGCAGCAGTGTGCAAGGAAGGAAGTGGGGCGGAAGGCAGGGAAGCTCTCAGTCCAGTGCAGGCAGTGGGGACTGGAGAGCTAAGCTCCGGGCCCTGCGGTGGAATTGTCTGGGTACAGATGTGCCGATATTGCAGAATCAGTGAATGTTGGAGTTACCAATCGATGAAATCTTGAGGATTGACCTACTTAAGGGCTCTTGTAAGAAAGGCCCCCAGGGCAGAGAGTCCTCTTTGAGGGAGCCCGGAATTTAAGGACGGGAAGAATGAGTTGCCGCCAAAGGAAATGGGGCAGGTGGGGGAGTGTCAGAGGGCTGGGGGGGCCATTGAAGAGGACTGACTGAGTACTTCTTGATTCAGCCTCCTTCTGCTTCTAGAGAAACTGGGTTCTTTTTTTTTTTTTTTTTTTTTTTGCCAGATTGCTGCTATTACTCTTCTGTTGCTGCCAACAAACTGTGTTGCTTAAAAACAACACAGGTGTATTATCTGACAGGTTCTGTAGATCAGAGGTCTAAGTGGGCTCAGCTGAATCTTCTCCTCGGGCTCTTACAGGGCCGAAATCAGGATATTGGTAGGTGCATTTCTTCCTGGAGGCTCTGGGGTAGAATTTGCTTTCAAGCTAATTCAGGTTGTTGGCTAAATTGAGTTCCATGGCGTTGGAAGACTGAGGCGAAATCGTTCCTAACTGGCTGTTAGCCTTTCCAAGGTCAGTCTTTGTTCCCAGAGGCTGCCTCCATTCTCTGTCACACTTTCTATGTGGCCCCCTCCAGCAAGGGTGGGCTCTTCTGCCCCATTTCTCTGCCTTCAACCAGAGAAAATAATTCTCTACTAAAGGCTCAGATTAGATTGAGCCCACCTGGATAATCCAGGATGATGTCCCTACTTTCAAGTCTATAACCTTAATTACATCTGGAAAGGCCCTTCTGCATCTACTGTTGGCGTGTTCCCGGGGTTAAGGCCTGGGCACTTTAGGGAGCCCTTCCGTCTGCCACCACTGGGATGAGCAGTTTCAGAGGCTTTCTGCCTGACATCATGTGGGTGTTCTCAGTTCTCAGATTTGTCTGTTTTCTCTCCAGGTTTCACTTTGAAAGCTGTGATTCTTGGTGCCTTGATTTATTGTGTTCACAGCATTAAAAAAGAAGGTCAGGATACCTGACATGTTAATTCTGACTTTCTCCAGTGTTTATGCTGTTGTTTAAAGTTGGCCGACTTGGGAAATGTTTTGTTTTTTTTTTTTTGGCCACACCACACGGCATGTGGGGGAATCTTAGTTCCCAGACCAGGGATCAAACCCGTGCCCCCCTGCATTGGAAGCACGGAGTCTTAACCACTGGACTTCCAGGGGCGTCCCTTGGGAAATGTTTTGAACAGAGGTAATTTACAGTTGAATGAGGGAAGCCAAGCGAAGACCTGGGAAGTTTCAGTGGGAGGGGGCTCCCTGTCCTCACCTCACTCTTGAGTAGCTCCCGAGAGAATAGGCTGAATAAATGGCTCCTGGCTTCCACTGAGGAAAAGCAGTTTGGAGTTGGGGCTGGTTAGGAGGGCCCTTGAAGGGACTCTAGTGCAGCCTCTTCTTAGCCCTGCACTGCCTCTGCCTCCTCTGGGCCTCCCCGAACTTCTGCCTCCACTCACTGATCACTGCCCTGCTGACAACCCATCAGTGACTGTCCTCAGAGTCCGAACAGAGCTCCAGATGTCCTCCCCACCCCCACCCCAGCCTGGCCTAGCCACCTGCTCTCATACCCCCACCCCGTTCCACCCTCTCTGGTCTTTCAGCTTCTTGAGCATTCCAAATTCTTTGTTCTCTCCCTTTAAACAATTTGTTATCGAGTATTTAAGATATTCCACAATGAGTAGACTTCCTCTCACTGTATTCATGACTAGTTCCTTTTCCTCGTTGACATGTCTGCTTAAATATTAAATACTCAAGATCTTTTTCTGCCCACCCTGCCTAAAGTGGGTCACCCCCTGATATCTTGTATCTCAGCCCCTTTGAGTTTCCTGTAAGACTCCAATCCTATGAAGCATGGCACCTGGCGTATAAACCACTTGCTGAAGAGTGCAAGAGTAGATATTTTCCTGGGTGTTGTGTGTGCCACCTTCTCAATGACAGTGGCCTTCATTACCTGCGCCAGCATCCATTGTGAAGCTTGGGAACACCCACTTTCTCCACGTGTGAGCTGAGTGACCTTGCATACGTCACCTTTCTGGGTCATCTCCCTCATCCATGCGAAGGCAGGAGTCCAGTCTGTCTCACAGGGGTGGTGGGAGGGAAAAGGAAGAGACCTCCACTCGCGCTCTAGCAGAGGGCTCGGGACTCAGTGATGTGTCCCCTGACGCCCCCTCCCCCGGCCCTGGCAGGAGAAGGAGCCTTGTGGAGTGAAGGTGGAACCTTTGAGTCTGGTTAGGGGATTGATGACACGGGAGCCTCTGGGGAGGGCAGTTGTGAAACTCTTGGTGGGTTCAGATGGGCTTTTTGTGGAACATCCACTTTCCCTGCAGGACCACAGGAGCAGCCCCCCTTAGAGCCCCTGAGCTGGTCATTGTGGGCCTTGGGCCTGCCTCCTGGGTTGTTGGGTTAGTGTTGAGCACGCATGTCTGGTCTGTCAGCTCCCGGAGAACAAGTGTGTGTGAGAAGTGAGCAGCGCCTCGTATGCCATGGGGTTGGCGAACGGTGAATACATAAAAGGACCACCTTGATCATCTCTTCCCATCTTAGCCTTGAGACTTTTGTACCTCCCACCCCTCAGTACAGCAGATTGCATCTTAAGGCGTGGAGTAAATGTCTGCTGGGCTGAACAGATTGTAAGGGGAGGACACAGTTGGGGAGGGCAGCCCTGATCAGGGTTCCAGTCAGGGGCCACGAAGGGCTGAGGGAGTGTGGAGCAGAGTGAGGGCGGACCGGTCAGCTGCCTCTTCTGCCAAGGACCCCTAGGGAGGTGTGAGCTCCAGGTCAGGAACCTAGGAGGTGTGGAAATTTCAGCCTAGACCAGAAGGAGAAAGTCGAGTGCTATTTAGCCAGAAACAAAATAAAACAAAGCAAAAAAGCAGAAGAGAACAGACAACGAAACAGCAACTTCCAAGGGTCTGGAGAGGTCTTCAGAAGGACAGAGAGTGTCCTGAAACTTGCATGTCCGGATCCTGCCTGTGGCTTGTGGTCCCTCCCACGGGCAGAAGCCACTGAGTCTTGGCCGACCCTTTTCTGTGGCTTAGCCCACGCAGGCCTCCGAACAGCCCTGTGCCTCCCTGGTGTGACTCTGGCCCTTGTTGTCCAGCGGGGAAGCTGCTGAGCCCACCGCTTTCTTCATAGCCCAGTTGTCATCCACGTGACTGGGCTGATGTCCGTGTACAGCCCAGCTCCAGAATGTCCGTGCCCCGAGGCCAGGGGCCCTGTCTGGTCACCACAAGTCCCAGCGAAGAAACTAGAAAGTGATTGGTGAGACACTGACTTCAGAGTCCTGACCCTTGTCTCTACTGCCCCAGGCCAGGAGTGACAGTGACATGAGGGGATGGGAGCCCTCCGTCATCCAGGGTTTTCTCAACAGCAGCGACAACAGCAGCTGAAACGTGGGGGTGTGCTGTGCACCCTGCTGCAGGAGTTGTTGTGTTGGCTCACCCACTGTCTCTGTGCTGGCCCTGAGAGTGGGCGGGCGCACTTGTTACTCCCGTGTAGGGTGAGGAAACTGAGGCATGGATGCGTGTCACAGAGGAGTGCTTGCTGAACCGTAGCAGGACTGGCGAGGCAAACCACTTTTTCACCTGAAAGAGTGGTCACGCCTCTTTTGGGGAAGCGGGGAGATGGCCCTGGAAGTTAACCCAAGCCATGTGCACTGAGAGAGCCCATTGGAGGAGCTGCTGCCGGTAGGCATCCTGTTGGCAGTTTTAGCAACTCCCCATGGGTCACTGGGCCCCAAAGGGTGGCAGGCCCCTCTGCTGCAGTTGGCACAACACTGCTGGCACAGCACCGCAAGCCCCGGCTGATCTTTGGCCTCTGCACAGGCTGCAGCCAGTCCCCAGCCACACCAGCATCCTTTCATAGGTGACCCTACCCCCCTACCAGCTGCATCCCTTACATCCATTCCTGGTCAGAAGTCTTCCAGCTGTTACTGCCATTCCTGACCTTGTGGCTATGGCTGGTCCAGGACCCATGGTGGGCATTCTGGGGTGGGAAGGACCGTGACCACGTGATTATCTTCCTGCCCTGGTCATGAAGGGCAAGGGGTGCCTGCCCCTGAAAAGCATTCCTCAGGGCAGTGATATTGGTTGTGTACCTAGAGGGTCGATTTCTAAAGGAATTCTGCTGGATTTTAAAAAATTCAATATGGATCATAGGACCGAGTAGTTTAAAGACCCCATGCCTGTGCGTTCACCACTCAGCTTCAAGTTGTCAACTCTTGCTTCATGGACTCCATCCTCTTTCTCCAGTCACTTTGATGCCCAGAATGTGTGCATGGCAGCCTGTGGATTCAGCTCTGAGCCAGGATCCCTCCTCCAGGGTCTGCACCTGCCTGCTGCCCCCACCATGCCAGGCTGCCCCACATCCTCACAGGAGCCCCGTTCTTGACCTGGTCGCCCTGCCTCCTGCTTGTTCCCCTGCCTGAGAGACCTGTCCTTCCCGTGGCTGAGCGTTTGCAGTCCTATCCCACTCGCCCTCCCAGGACACCCAGCCACCCACCATGCCCCTCTCTTTACCCATGCTCTGTTACCGGTTTGCATCTGAATTGTTTGAACACTTGTTTCCCCCAGTCTGAACCCCTCGTGGCAGGGACACTACAAGAGTTTCTGAATCAGAGTTGATTCCTGCCTCTCCAAGAGTGACGGTGAGCCAACCTGATGGGCCCTCACCTCAGAGTTGGAGAAAGTCATAGCACCGCGCATGCAGGGATGCTGGCAAACTGGCATCCTCAGGAGCCGTGGAACATGGGGTACAGGCTGAGTTCGTTAAATAGACATCTTTGGCTGGTTATCTGAGTGATTTTAATTTTCTTTGTAATTTTTAGTATATATATGTATGTGTGTCGCTTGTTAACAGTAAACATGTATTTCTTTCATAATCAGAAATCTTTTGAAGGAAAGGTAGACCCTGTCTACAGATGAGGAGGAGGCGAGCTGTGGTCACAGGCAGCTGCCATAAGGTGGAAAGTCGCCATGTGCTTTGTGTCACGGTGGGTGTCCTCCGTCGCCTGGGCCAGGTGCCAGCACAGCCGTTCTTTCCACCCCTGCTAAGAAGCATTCTGCTTTCCATCTGAAATTACCTTTCCAGCTGACCCTCCCTCTGTGCTGGTGGGAGAGCCCCAGCCAGACACTCCTGCTGCACGTCAGGCCCTCTGGCTGCAGACACGGCTGGCTTGCCCTCTGTCGTTCTTTCTCTGCCCTGTCAGAGGTCTGGTCTTGGCCTCATTCCCTCCTCATGACCCTGATGGCTCAGCCCACAGTAGTCCCTAATTCCTCTTGAGTTTGTAGAGCCCTTGTTGGATGCATCCTGGCATGAACTGAACAGATGAACTCTTTTTTGCTCTTTTTACACTCATTATTATTTTTTTGCCTTGCCAACAGTATTATAAATTTGTTGAGTGCAGGACCTGGTCGTACACTTCTGCATCCCAGTGAGCTCCTAGCATGGTGCCTTGTCTTAGGTGAGGGATGCAGGGTAATTGCAGGGAGCGTTGTGGAAAGCAATGCTGAGCCTTTTTTTTTTTTGATTGAGACATTCATCTAAAGACAGGGGAGTTCAGGGTGTTACTAGATGGTTCTGTTTAACAGATAAGCGAATGAGTACCTGATCCCGGAGACAGAGGAGGATGTGTTAGGAGCCCAGGCATAATTATCTCGAAACCACAACCCAGTGAGGGAGGGATGTTCCCCTCCACTTTAATAAGGTATCTCTTGGGACTTCTCTGGCGGTCCAGTGGTTATGACTCCGAGCTTTCCCTGCTGAGGGCACAGGTTCAATCCCTGGTCTGGGAACGAAGATCCCTCAAGCTGCAGTGGCCAAAAAAAAAAAAAAGGAGTCTCTTGCTAACCTAGGCGGGGCCTGTTAGTAACCGTTCCTGATTGAATGAGTTAAGTATCCAAGGAGGAGTAACTTATTTGGGACAGTGAGTCCTTGGAGGAGACATTTGACCTTACTTTGAGCTTTTTTTTCCGAGACTGTTTTTTCAGACATACAGAGTTGCAGGGACAGAGCAGAGCGCTCTGGCGTGCTCTCCCTCCGTTCACCGGTTCTCCCACATGGCTCTGTGCTCAGGCTTGGCGAGTAGCAGCTGGGTGCTGTCTGGCTTCCTCCCCTGGACATGGTTTCCTCCAGCTCTGCCTGGGACTCAGGCGGTGGGGTGGGGGCGGGTAGGGACCAGGGCTGAGGTGTGGCCTAGCTGCAGGTCAGCCTTTGTGCCCAGCCACTTGGCATCCAGTCCGGGAGAGGGGTGGCAAGGCGGGGAGGGGCAGAAGGCCCTGCGTGGGGACTTCTGCTCTCTGAAGCCTGTGCACCCCTTGCTCCTTCCAGTGCAGGCTCCTGGGGGTGTGGGGGCAGTGCTTGTTGCTTCAGAAATGGCTCATTCCCATCCCCGCTGTTTCCTGTTCTCTCCCTCTTTCCAACTTCCTTTCCATCCTCATCAGAGGTGCAGTGTGAGGAAGTGATCTGGCTGCTGGGTGTGGGCTGGAGCCCCTGATATAAAGTGGAGAGAATGCCAGCTTTGCCCTGCGAGGCCCTTTTGGGCCACTGCAGGCCCTTCACACCCATCAGGTTGCTATGAGTCATGCCAGGGAGGATTCAGGCCTGCGACTGTGCAGCGGGAAATCCCTGCCAGGAGTTCAGGGTTGGAATTCAGACCCCAGACCATTGGAGTCCAAACCCGAGGGTGGGGCTGGGGCAGGTTCTGGGGCCAGGCTCAAGGGCCCTCACCAGGCTCCCATAGTGTTTCTTTGTATTGAAGTAAAGCCCACCCATGCAGTGAGCGGCCCGAGGACACGCGTCACCGTGAAAATGCCCACCAGCTGCCCAGACTGCACCCTGAACAGGTCCAGCACCCTGTGCTTCAGCCGGTGCAGCCCCTGCCCCACTCTCCTGACTTCCGGGCCATGGAGACGTTTGTTCCAGAATTTCCTGTCGCTGGAATCCCAAGCTCTGCAACCCTGGGTCTGGGCTCTTCCGTTCAGAGTCACGTGTGTGACGTTTGTCCTCGTAGGCAGCAGGTTCTTATTTATGCCGATATTCCACTGCATGACCGTGCCCCCCACCCCCACCCCCGGTACTGTCCTGTTGTGCTTGACAGACATTGGGGTTAGTTCCAGTTGTTGGCTGTGTGAACACTGCACCAGGGCCGCTTTGGGTCCTGTCTCCTGTGAGTACAGTACTCGCTCTCTGGGCTCTGACCCCAGGGCTAGGTGCAGGGGTGGCCTTCAGCTTCAGCACCGTCTGGAAAATGATTTTCCCAGGTGATACCAGTTGACATTCCCACCAGCCACGTGGGGGAGTTGCCCTTGTTAGACATCTTTGCCAACACCCAGTGTTGTCAAGGAAGCTGCCTTCACAACAAGCACTTTGTTAATTGTTAATGTACACTCAGATTGACCCACCGGGTGCAGAGACAGTAGGAATGGAAGGGATGGCTTAAGAGGGACAGATCTGTCAGGAAGGAAGCTGCAGAATTGGGTGACCGTGTGAGGGAGGCGAGCTCTGATCCTGTGCTAATTTCTGAGAGGTGAGTGCAATGTGACGAAGTGCAGGGTGTGTGGAGTGTCAACCCTCTGGAGGAGAGAAGTCCAGCTGCCTGTGGGAGAAGCAGGGAGCAGACCTGGAAGAGCGTCAGCTGCAGGAGTGCCTCGCTGGGGCCCCAAGGGGCATGTGGGTGGAGCGGAGGGAGAGGATGTGGGTGCAGGGAAGCCAGTCCCGGCAGCGCCAGCACGTCTCCACCTCCTGTTTCAGTCAGCGTGTTCCGGGCTGGTGGGTGCGGTACTTCATTCTCTTCAGATAATGTTGCAGATGATTTCAAAACAGGAGGGTATTTTCTGTGATCTCTCTGCTCAGAGATGGCTGTTGCTGACATTTTGATCTCTTTCCTCCAGTCCTGTTTCTTTGGGCATATGACTTGATGTGTATGTATTTTAAATATGCCAGCACACACACAGACCCATGTTTCTTAAGTGGAATTAGACTCTGAGTTCAGGTTTGAGTGGTGGCTTTCTCACCGCCAAGGTTCATCCCCTGGGGGGACTCTGGCTGGGACTTGTGTGCCCATGGCCCAGGTTCACATGAGACTGGACACAGCAAGTCTTCTGGTGGATAGGACTCTTCCACATAGTCTGGCTCTGTCTGGGTGGGGAGGGACTGGACCGACCTCTGGTTATGGGAACAGGTTTTGTGAGACTTATCAGTTCCCACTTTCTGAGGCCCAAGCTCTCTAGGCCGAGGGAGACTCGGAGTGCATGGTTGCTCCCCGTGTGATGGCCCAGAGGGCCCCACTGCAGGGCACTCTTGGGAGTGAGCCTCCTTCAGGCATCTCTGCGAAGTCATCCTGTGTGCTTGAGATAACTCTTTTATTTCCTATCTTGTTAAAAGTTCCGTTATGGACTTTTCCAAACATTCACAGAAGTAGGGATAATGGAAGTATGGTCTCCCAGCTACTTGGAGAGTTAGCATCATATGGCCAGTGTTTCACCCATCCCTTTCCACCCCGTCCTGGACTGTCTTCAGTCACTTCCCAGATACCGTATGATTTTCACTGCTGGGACTCGAGTGCAGACCTCTGGAAGATAGGGCTTTCCTCCCCCGAAATACTTTACAAAGTCACGTGAGATAAGCGTTTTAATAAGCTCTTGGGTTGGTAGAGTCTGTCCTTAACCACGTGGTTGCCCAGTGGTGAGTGGGACACGCTCAGGGCTGGAACCTGGGGAGCCACAGCGGTCCAAGGCCTGGAGCCCAGAGGCCACTGCCTGGATGGATCAAGAGGTCTTTCCAGCATCCTGGTTCTGTTGTGGTCAAACCCGCAGAATGGAGAAAATGATGAAACTTGTGTAGCTTCTGTAGCTCAAATAATGACATATGCTTTAAGAGCAGCGGTAGCGTCTTCAGGTGTTGTTCTTTCATTGATCTAATTCGTCGAGGGTTGAGAAATCTTGCAAGCAGAAATTGGAGAGCTTAAACGGATAAGAAAGTGAAGAGAAAGAGAACAGGAAGGGCTCATAGTCTGGGATGTAGTTTGGCAAACAGGCTTCCAGCTGCAGTGAGGTGAAGCAGGCTCCCTGAGTTAAGGACAGGTAGTTTGCTCTGGTTGCAGTTGGTGACTAAACCATCTGTGTCTCATCATTTCCTCACTCCGAGCTGAAGCCACCTGGGTGCTGGGGCAGGCTCGAGAGAAGACCCCCCGTCGGCTGTCTGAGCCCCGGGGAAGCTGCCTGTCCCGTGGGGGGCGGTGTGCGATGGCCCCTCTCGGGTCAGTGCCTCTGACCACACTCTGGCCAGGGGGTCCTGGGAGAACTGCAGAATGCTGGGGCAGGTGGGTGGGGGCACTGCTGATGGAGCGGAGCTTCCTGTCTCTGCGTGGACTGAGTTGGGAAGGCATAGAAAGGCGAAGGAGGCCTTTCTTCATAGCTGACGTTCCTTGAATATTTCTTTATGGCAGAGTCAGTGGCACACTCTTTAGGTGCATTTTGTCATTTGATTTTTTAAAAAATTTATTTATTTTAATTATTTTTTTTGGCTGTGTTGGGTCTTCATTGCTGTACACAGGCTTTCTCTAAGGGCTACTTTTCTTTGAGGTGCGTGGGCTTCTCATTGCAGTGGCTTCTCTCGTTGCGGAGCATGGGCTTTAGGTGCGCAGGCTTCAGTAGCTGTGGCTCGCGCGCTTATTAGTTGCTCCGCGGCATGTTGGATCTTCCCAGACCAGGGCTCGAACCCGTGTCCCCTGCATTGGCAGGCAGATTCTTAACTACTGCGCCACCAGGGAAGTCCCTGTCATTTGATTTTTTTTTTTTTTTTTTTTTGATTTTTATCAAACTAATATTTGTGCATAAATTTTAAAGGTCAAGGACTGATAACAACTTACAAGAGACTGCGGTGGTCCCGACCCACTGTGTCCTCCCCTTGACTAGGGGCTTTCTTTTCTGGCCGGGGCTTTCTTTTCTGGCCGGTGTCCGTGGTTCTAAGTCACATGCACGCACGGGTCATCACGGTGATGAGTTTCTGATTATCTGTTGACTTTCTCTGGGAACGCAGCTGTTATCTCTGCCTCTCCCTTGTCCACCAGTGTTTCAGCTTCTGGGTGAATGGGTAATGAGCGCTAATGTTTAGGGCCACATGGACAGACGTTCACAGCCGAACACAGTGGCAGACTGTGATGGTTTTCACTCCCTGGGAAAAACATGCCTTCTTAGAAATGTGCTTAGAGTTCTGTGTGCCTGCAGCTGAGTCTTCCTCTGTCTTCAGTCACCTCTCAGTGCAGTTATCACAAGCTTGGTGCTGCTGGGCTGTCTGTCCTTCTGCACCTCCCTTCTGGAGGCCTCAAGGGTGAGGCCCTCTCAGGGGCTTGTCTCCTGCAGGGCTCCAGTGTTGGGGTTCTTGCTTCCTGTATCCTGGCTTTTCTTCTTTTTGGTTCACTGCCTTGTTCTACCAGCTTCCAGGAAAGGGGCTCCAGGGAGGCCATGTCAGTTTGGATGCATGTGGACTTCTAGGGCGGAGGTGCTTCCTCAAGGATTGAGAAGCCTCTCCTGCTGCTTTCTTCCCTCCAGGGCTGGCCTTTTGCTTCTCCTCTCAGGTGAGTTTTGGGCGACTTGCCTTACTCCCAAAACTCACGGCGTGCTTCAGGGGAAATCCCTTCAGTCATTTCCCAGGGAGTCCTGTTTCCTCCACGCCCTGTATTCACTCTCCCACCATGTCTTTAAAGCTGGCCCTTTGACCCTCTTTTTTTTTTTTTTTGAATTTTATTTAATTTATTTTTTTATACAGCAGGTTCTTATTAGTTATCCATTTTATACGTATTAGCGTATATATGTCAATCCCAATCTCCCAATTCATCACACCACCACCACCACCCCCGCCACTTTCCCCCCTTGGTATCCATACGTTTGTTCTCTACATCTGTGTCTCTATTTCTGCCCTGTAAACCGGTTCATCTGTACCATTTTTCCAGGTTCCACATATATGCATTAATACACGATATTTGTTTTTCTCTTTCTGACTTACTTCACTCTGTATGACAGTCTCTAGATCCATCCACGTCTCTACAAATGACCCAGTTTCGTTCTTTTTATGGCTAATATTCCACTGTATATAAGTAGCACATCTTTTTTATCCATTCGTCTGTTGATGGGCATTTAGGTTGCTTCCATGACCTGGCTATTGTAAATAGTGCTGCAATGAACATTGGGGTGCATGTGTCTTTTTGAATTATGGTTTTCTCTGGGTATATGCCCAGTAGTGGGATTGCTGGGTCATATGGTAATTCTATTTTTAGTTTTTTAAGGAACCTCCATACTGTTCTCCATAGTGGCTGTATCAACTTACATTCCCACCAACAGTGCAAGAGGTTTCCCTTTTCTCCACATCCTCTCCAGCATTTGTTGTTTGTAGATTTTCTGATGATGCCCATTCTAACTGGTGTGAGGTGATACCTCATTGTAGTTTTGATTTGCATTTCTCTAATAATTAGTGATTTTGAGCAGCTTTTCATGTGCTTCTTGGCCATCTGTATGTCTTTGGAGAAATGTCTGTTTAGGTCTTCTGCCCATTTTTTGATTGGGTTGTTTGTTTTTTTAATATTGAGCTGCATGAGCTGTTTATATATTTTAGAGATTAATCCATTGTCCGTTGGTTCATTTGCAAATATTTTCTCCCATTCTGAGGGTTGTCTTTTCGTCTTGTTTATGTTTTCCTTTGCTGTGTAAAAGCTTTTAAGTTTCAGTAGGTCCCATTTGTTTATTTTTGTTTTTATTTCCATTACTCTAGGAGGTGGATCAAAAAAGGTCTTGCTGTGATTTATGTCAAAGGGTGTGCTTCCTATGTTTTCCTCTAAGAGTTTTATAGTGTCCGGTCTTACATTTAGGTCTTTAATCCATTTTGAGTTTATTTTTGTGTATGGTGTTAGGGAGTGTTCTAATTTCATTCTTTTACATGTAGCTCTCCAGTTTTCCCAGCACCACTTATTGAAGAGAATGTCTTTTCCCCATTGTATATCCTTTCCTCCTTTGTCATAGATTAGTTGACCATAGGTGCGTGGGTTTATCTCTGGGCTTTCTATCCTGTTCTATTGATCTATATTTCTGTTTTTGTGCCAGTACCATATTGTCTTGATTACTGTAGCTTTGTAGTATAGTCTGAAGTCAGGGAGTCTGATTCCTTCAGCTCCATTTTTTTTCCCTCAAGACTACTTTGGATATTCAGGGTCTTTTGTGTCTCCATACAAATTTTAAGATTTTTTGTTCTAGTTCTGTAAAAAAATGCCATTGGTAATTTGATAGGGATAGGGATTGCATTGAATCTGTAGATTGCTTTGGGTAGTATAGTCAATATTGATTCTTCCAGTCCAAGAACATGGTATATCTCTCCATCTGTTTGTATCATCTTTAATTTCTTTCATCAGTGTCTTACAGTTTTCTGCATACAGGTCTTTTGTCTCCTTAGGTAGGTTTATTCCTAGGTATTTTATTCTTTTTGTTGCAGTGGTAAATGGGAGTGTTTTCTTAATTTCTCCTTCAGATTTTTCATCGTTAGTGTATAGGAATGCAAGAGATTTCTGTGCATTAATTTTGTATCCTGCAACTTTACCAAATTCATTGATTAGCTCTAGTAGTTTTCTGGTGGCATCTTTAGGATTCTCTATAGTATCATGTCATCTGCAAAGAGTGACAGTTTTACTTCTTTTCCAATTTGTATTCCTTTTATTTCTTTTTCTTCTCTGATTGCTGTGGCTAGGACTTCCAAAACTATGTTGAATAATAGTGGTGAGAGTGGACGTCCTTGTCTTATTCCTGATCTTAGAGGAAATGCTTTCAGTTTTTCACCATTGAGAATGATGTTTGCTGTGGGTTTGTCATATATGGCCTTTGTTATGTTGAGGTAGGTTCCCTTTATGCCCACTTTCTGGAGAGTTTTTTTTTTTTTTTTTTTTGCGTTACGCGGGCCTCTCACTGTTGTGGCCTCTCCCGTTGCAGAGCACAGGCTCCGGACATGCAGGCTCAGCAGCCATGGCTCACGGACCTAGCCGCTCCGCGGCATGTGGGATCTTCCCAGACTGGGGCACGAACCCGTGTCCGCTGCATCGGCAGGTGGAGTCTCAACCACTGCGCCACCAGGGAAGCCCATTCTGGAGAGTTTTTATCATAAATCGGGGTTGAATTTTGTCAAAAGCTTTTTCTGCATCTATTGAGATGATCATATGGTTTTTATTCTTCAGTTTGTTAATATGGTGTATCACATTGATTGATTTGCATATATTGAAGAATCCTTGCATCCCTGGGATGAATCCCACTTGATCATGGTGTATGATCCTTTTAATGTGTTGTTGGACTCTGTTTGCTAGTATTTTGTTGAGGATTTTTGCATTTATAGTCGTCAGTGATATTGGTTGGTAATTTTCTTTATTTGTAGGATCTTTATCTGGTTTTGGTATTAGGGTGATGGTGACCTCATAGAATGAGTTTGGGAGTGTTCCTTCCTCTGCAATTTTTTGGAAGAGTTTGAGAAGGATGGGTGTTAGCTCTTCTCTAAATGTTTGATAGAATTCACCTGTGAAGCCATATGGTCCTGGACTTCTGTTTGTTGGAAGATTTTTAATCACAGTTTCAATTTCATTACTTGTGGTTGGTCTGCTCATATTTTCTGTTTCTTCCTGGTTCAGTCTTGGAAGGTTATACCTGTCTAAGAATTTGTCCATTTCTTCCAGGTTGCCCATTTTATTGGCATAGAGTTGCTTGTAGTCTCTTAGGATGCTTTGTATTTCTGCAGTGTCTGTTGTAACTCCTCCTTTTTCATTTCTAATTTTATTGATTTGAGTCCTCTCCCTCTTTTTCTTGATGAGTCTAGCTAATGGTTTATCAATTTTGTTTATCTTCTCAAAGAACCAGCTTTTAGTTTTATTGATCTTTGCTATTGTTTTCTTTGTTTCTATTTCATTTATTTCTGCTTTGATCTTTATGATTTCTTTCCTTCTACTAACTTTGGGTTTTGTTTGTTCTTCTTTCTCTAGTTCCTTTAGGTTAAGGTTAGATTGTTTGTTTGAGATTTTTCTTGTTTCTTGAGGTAGGCTTGTATTGCTATAAACTTCCCTCTTGGAACTGCTTTTGCTGCATCCCATAGGTTTCGGATCATTGTGTTTTCATTGTAATTTGTCTCTAGGTATTTTTTTATTTCCTCTTTGATTTCTTCAGTGATCTCTTGCTTATTTAGTAACGTATTGTTTAACCTCCATATGTTTGTATTTTTTACATTTTCTTCCCTGTAATTGATTTCTAATCTCATAATGTTGTGGTTGGAAAAGATGCTTGATATGATTTCAATTTTCTTAAATTTACTGAGGCTTGATTTGTGACCCAAGATGTGACCTATCCTGGAGAATGTTCCATGTGCACTTGAGAAGAAAGTATAATCTGCTGTTTTTGGATGGTATGTCCTATAAATATCAATTAAATCTATCTGGCCTATTGTGTCATTTAAAGCTTGTGTTTCCTTATTAATTTTCTGTGTGGATGATCTGTCCATTGGTGTAAGTGAGGTGTTAAGAGGCCCCCACTATTATTGTGTTACTGTCGATTTCCTCTTTTATAGCTGTTAGCAGTTGCCTTATGTATTGAGGTGCTCCTGTGTTGGGTGCATATATATTTATAATTGTTATATCTTCTTCTTGGATTGATCCCTTGATCATTATGTGGTGTCCTTCCTTGTCTCTTATAACATTCTTTATTTTAAAGTCTATTTTATCTGATATGAGTATTGCTACTCCAGCTTTCTTTTGATTTCCATTTGCATGGAATATCTTTTTCCATCCCCTCACTTTCAGTCTGTATCTGTCCCTAGGTCTGAAGTGGTTCTCTTGTAGACAGCATATGTATGGGTCTTGTTTTTGTGTCCATTCAGTGAACCTGTATCTTTTGATTGGAGCATTTAATCCATTCACATTTAAAGTAATTATTGATATATGTTCCTATTACCATTTTCTTAATTGTTATGGGTTTGTTTTTGTAGGTCCTTTCCTTCTCTTGTGTTTCCCACTTAGAGAAGTTCCTTTAGCATTTGTCGTAGAGCTGGTTTGGTGGTACTGAATTCTCTTAGCTTTTGCTTGTCTGTAAAGCTTTTGATTTCTCCATCGAATCTGAATGAGATCCTTGCCAGGTAGAGTAATCTTGGTTGTAGTTTCTTCCCTTTCATCACTTTAAATATATCATGCCACTCCCTTCTGGCTTGTAGAGTTTCTGCTGAGAAATTAGCTGTTAACCTTATGGGAGTTCCCTTGTATGTTATTTGTTGTTTTTCCCTTGTTGCTTTCAATAATATTTCTTTGTCTTTAATTTTTGTCAGTTTGATTACTGTGTGTCTCGGCATGTTTTTCCTTGGATTTATCCTGCCTAGGACTCTGTGTGCTTCCTGGACTTGGGTGGCTATCTCCTTTCCCATGTTAGGGAAGCTTTCGACTATAATCTCTTCAAATATTTTCTCGGGTCCTTTCTCTTTCTCTTCTCCTTCTGGGACCCCCTATATTGTGAATGTTGTTGTGTTTAATGTTGTCCCAGAGGTCTCTTAAGCTGTCTTCATTTCTTTTCATTCTTTTTTCTTTATTCTGTTCCGTGGCAGTGAATTCCACCATTCTGTCTTCCAGGCCACTTGTCTGTTCTTCTGCGTCAGTTATTCTGCTATTGATTCCTTCTAGTGTATTTTTCATTTCAGTTATTGTATTGTTCATCTCTGTTTGTTTGTTCTTTAATTCTTCTAGGTGTTCTTTAATTCTTCTAGGTCTCTGTTAAACATTTCTTATATCTTCTTGATCTTTGCCTCCATTCTTTTTCTGAGGTCCTGGATCATCTTCACTATCATTACTCTGAATTCTTTTTCTGGAAGGTTGCCTATCTCCATTTGTTTTTCTGGGGTTTTATCTTGTTCCTTCATTTGGTACATAGTGCTCTGCCTTTTCATCTTGTCTATCTTTCTGTGAATGTGGTTTTTGTTGCACAGGCTGCAGGATTGTAGTTCTTCTTGCCTCTGCTGTCTGCCCTCTGGTGGATGAGGCTATCTAAGAGGCTTGTGCAAGTTTCCTGATGGGAGGGACTGGTGGTGAGTAGAGTTGGGTGTTGCTCTGGTGGGCAGAGCTCAGTAAAACTTTAATCCGCTTGTCTGCTGATGGGTGGGGCTGGTTTTTCTCCCTGTTGGTTGTTTGGCCTGAGACGACCCAACACTGGAGCCTACCCAGCTCTCTGGTGGGACCAGTGGTGGGCTCTGGGAGGGCTCACGCCAAGGAGCACTTCCCAGAACTTCTGCTGCCAGTGTCCTTGTCCTCACGGTGAGCCACAGCCATCCCCCGCCTCTGCAGGAGACCCTCCAACACTAGCAGATAGGTCTGGTTCAGTCTCCTATGGTGTCACTGCTCCTTCCCCTGGGTCCTGATGCGCACACTACTTTCTGTGTGTCCTCCAAGAGTGGAGTCTCTGTTTCCCCCAGTCCTGTTGAAGTCCTGCAGTCAAATCCCGCTAGCCTTCAAAGTCTGATTCTCTAGAAATTCCTCCTCCCGTTGCCGGACCCCCAGGTTGAGAAGCCTGATGTGGGGCTCAGAACCTTCACTCCAGTGGGTGGGCTTTTGTGATATAAGTGTTCTCCAGTTTGTGAGTCACCCACCCAACAGTCATGGGATTTGATTTTATTGTGATTGCGCCCCTACTACCGTCTCATTGTGGCTTCTCCTTTGTCTTTGGATGTGTGGTATCTTTTTTGGTGAGTTGCAGTGGCTTCCTGTCTGATTGTTTAGCAGTTAGTTGTGATTCTGGTGCTCTTGCAAGAGGGAGTGAGCGCAAGTCCTTCTACTCCACCATCTTGAACCAATCTCCTACCTTCTTTTTATTTTATCTTTTATCTCCTGTTTTCCATCTCATTGTCTTCTAGCTCTGCTCTGTGGGAGATTTCTTCAATTTTATCTCTGACCCTTTGCTGCTAACATCTAATAGGCTTTTATTTGTAAGAACTTTTTTGTTGTTGTTGTAATCTGACTTTTCTGGTTTTATAGCATCTTGTTCTTGTTAAATGGATGCTATGTCTTATCTACTTGGATATTGAGATAGTTTCTGTTTTCTTCCTGCTGAGTTTCTTGCAGGGTCTTTATCTGCCATGTTAGGTGTCTGGGAGCCCTTGGTTGGCTGCCCACTCTCATATCGGGGCACTGTGAAGGCAACTGGAAATTAGACACTCAGATTCAGTCCCCCTTTCCAACCTGGAGGTTCATATCTCATTTAATTTTATTTTTAAAATGAAATTATTGCAGGGAGCTTGTTTGGATTATGACTTAAGCTAGCACCTCACCCATCATATGGTTCTGTTCTTCTGCAGATGGGCTTCCTCTTTTTGGAGAGCCAGACCTTACATTGGAACCTGTATTTTTTTTTTATTAATTAATTTATTTTTGGCTGTGTTAAGTCTTCGTTGCTACACGTGGGCTTTCTCTAGTTGTGGCGAGTGGGGACTACTCTTTGTTGTAGTGCGTGGGCTTCTCATTGCGGTGGCTTCTCTTGTTGTGGAGTACGGGCTCTAGGCACGTGGGCTTCAGTAGTTGTGGCACGCGGGCTTAGTAGTTGTGGCTCGCGGGCTCTAGAGCACAGCCTCAGTAGTTATGGCACATGGGCTTCATCGCTCTGCGGCATGTGGGATCTTCCTGGATCTCCCTGGCGGATTCTTAACCACTGCGCCACCAGGGAAGTCCTGGAACCTGTATTTTTTTATTCTGACTGATCCTTTATCATCCTCCTCTCCAAATAAATTCCCGATTTTTAAAAAATTTGGTGCCTCAGAGAGTATAATATTTTGGGGGACCAACCAAAGGAAGTATAGGTCCTTTCTCACTTGAAAATATGAAACCCATAGATGTAGTGAGAATTTGTCAAAGTTGTGTTTCCCTCTCAGGGCCATTGTGGTGATTTGTTTTCCTCTGGTCTGTCTTCCCCTCCTATCTCGTCTGGAGGCAGGCTCCCAGGATTCCTTGGTGCTGGGCAGGTACAGAAGCTTTGGGCTGGCCACATCTGTGGAATGCATGGGCCCAACTGGCATTTAGGGAGGGTGGGACAGTTTTCTCTCTTGTGCTGACCTGAGCTGTGCTTTACCAAACAAACATCACCTAGGGCTGTGCCACAAGTGTGGGGAGCTCAGACACACAGGCCCTGGCTGAGAGTGGGGTGGGGCTGCCCTCAGCACCCCTCCTCAGATGTCAGGGCAGGGCTTGAAGTGCTGAGGTTCAGATACCTTTTTCTTATCTCTCTGGTTGGTGGCTGATAAAAATGTGTGAGGAATCTGTTTTCCATCTGGTAAAATCTTTTCCCCTTTTTGGCGTTTACTTTGGGCGATGTGCTTAGGAAAGCCTTCCTCCTCCTGATGTTGGGTGTGTAACTGTCCTCCTGTTGTCTTCCAGTACTTTTGTGGTTTGGGATCTTACACTGGTTGAAGGGTTGCACACACCAGCTGCAGGCTCCTGTCCCAGTTTGGTGAACAGACTGCACACACAGGCGGTCCTTCACCAGGAAGCTTCTCCTCGAGGGTGGGGCAGGGCTGGCAAAAACTTACATCCATGGGAGGTCAGTTGGTTGACGGGTGTCATGGTTTTCAAATCAGGGGAAGATGCCTCTGGGCAGAATGAAAGTCTTTGGGTGGGTGGAGGGCATCCCGTCTGCCTGAGGCCAGGAGTTTAGACACTGGCACAGAGCCAAGGAGCTTGGGATCCCGGGAACTCAGCTTCCCGTTGGACCGGGGAGGCAGCATTGAGGAGGGTGGGGTAAGGAGAGAAGGGAACATAGGTGGGAGAGTCAGGCGAGACTGTTCTCTGACTGATTTCCTTAACACCCTGGTGCTTCCTGTGCCAGTGTGCCTGATGATGTTACTGCTTACTGCTGTAATCCTCAGGACAACCCCGTGAGATGGCATTGTCACTGTCCTCCCTCTGTAGGAGAGGACACACAGGCACCTCAAGGTGGCGCCTCCCTCGGGGATCACTGGCGGGGGTGTGTGTGGTGGGCAGTGAGGGCAGACGGAAGCCTGAGTGCACGTCGAGCTTACGTCCAGGCGCACCTGCCCAGGGACACACAGTGGGCTGGGTGTTTGCCTTTCCTCTGCAGATTCCAATGTCGGGGATGAGGACTGGACTCCAGTCGACAAATTGAGTTTCCCACTTTGGAGACAGGGTGGAGGTGAGGAGGAGCAGGTGTGCTGAGGCTGGACCTGTCCTAGCGCCCTTCATCCTGGCCTCAGTCCCTTCTGAGCATCCTTTATGGAGAGGATGCGCCTGGGGGTGGAGTGCCTCCAGGACCCAGAGCTGGCCAGTGGTCAGGGTGGAACTTGATCCCCGGTCTGTGTGTTTTGTACAAGTGATCGGAGCCCAGGCCCTCCCTTCTCTGCTTCCTGCCAGGTCCATCTGCCCAGCACAGGCCTTTCCCCAAGCCCCCTGGCCTCTACCACTGGGACGTGCCTGTGCCAGGCTTGGTGTCCCGCGAGCCTGTCACAGCAGTTCTGGGTTCTGCATGTCGTGTCCGTCAAAGTACATGGTGTCGCCATCCCTCATGTTATAAAAAATTGACACGGATGACCGCCTGCAGCGCGCAGAGGTGGATGCCACGGTCTGTTCTGCAGGTGTTCGTGGGACAGACAGGAAGCCAGCGATTTCCACAGGAGGTGCCGTGGGTGTGGTCAGAGCGACCACAGGGTTTCCATGAGGCAGAGAATAGGGGTGCTGCGTAAGTACAAGGTCGGAGGGCCCAGCGGGCAGGGCTAGGGAGAGAGCCGCCCTGGGAGAACGAGCAGAGTGGGTGAGGGAGGGGAGGGGGCTCCTCGCTGGACGGGCTGCCTGCCTTGCTGCTGAGGAGGAAGGCCCTTGAGGCAGGCGGGATATGGACTTGGGCAGAGGCTTGGGGAGCTGACAGAGGGGGTGGGGATGGGGTGGGGCCTGGAGACAGAGGCCACCACAGGGATGGCCACGGGTGCAGCGTGACATGTGGTGAGGATTGAACTGCAGGGAATGGCGTTCAGAATCAGGAAGCGAAGAGGAGGCTCCCGGGCATCCCGTCTGGACCATTGTGGGGCACAGAGCTCAGGCTGCTGGGTGTTTTCTTTTTCTTTTTTTTTGCGGTATGCGGGCCTCTCACTGTTGTGGCGTCTCCCGTTGCGGAGCACAGGCTCCGGACGCGCAGGCTCAGCGGCCATGGCTCACGGGCCCAGCCGCTCTGCGGCATGTGGGATCTTCCTGGACCGGGGCACGAACCCGTGTCCCCTGCATCGGCAGGCGGACTCTCAACCACTGCGCCACCAGGGAAGCCCTGGGTGTTTTCTTGGTGTGTCACCACAGATGGGGTCTGGGCTCCAGGTGGGGGACTCACGGGGCCCGGGTGGTGGGTCAAGTCTGGACCAGAGACCAGTGGAGCTCTGCCTGGCAGACGGGTGGCTGTGGAGCAGGGGCAGCCCCCCCAACCCTCTCCCACCCCCAGGTGCCTTGTGGAGCCTGGGTCTCAGTGAGGGCTGCGTGCTCTCAGCCCCCAATCATCTTGTCAGGGCTGGTCCGCCCAGGCCGTGGCCTGCAGACAGCCCTTCTGTCTCTCATGGTACTGATGCCTCCCTGACAGCCGCCAAGGTACTGGACCTGTGGCCGGGGTCTCGCCTGTGGGGCAGACCACGTGCTCACGCTCCTCCCTCCAGGCCTCTGAGGTTCTCCCTCTGCCCCGGTTGTGCTAGTTTGACTGTGTTTATTGACAGTCATTTATTGACAGTTGCCAGCAGAAGCCTGTTATCTGGGGGCGGAGGCCCAGGAGCCGTGGGTCCTGAGTGCGAAGGAGGGAGCCGGCACCTGTGCAGGCGCGTGAGATGCAGTCAGAGCCCGGATGGCGGATGGCGCCTCTGACAAAATGCTGAGGTGGCCGAAAATGACAGGACAGGCCCTTTCCTTGGGGGAAAGCGGAGGATTAGAACAGCAGAACTGCCTGCTTCCTTTTTTGTCTCATCTTCTATTTTACGGAGTATGATCTGCAGACTGGAAACAGGGGCAAGAACGTTTTTGTTTTTTGTTTTGTTTTTAATTTTTGGCCATGCCGCACGGTATGTGGGATCTTAGTTACCTGCCGGGGGATCAAACCCGTGCCCCCTGCAGTGGAAGCACAGTCTTAACCACTGGACTGCCAGGGAAGTCCCAAGAGCAAGAACATTTTTAACAGTATGGTTTGCAGAACTGAGAACAGTGTTCAGGGTGCCTGTCAGTTCTCCTGTTCGGGCAGCGCTGCGGGCGCAGTGGGGACGTGGCTGGTGCTCCTGGCAGAGCCTTCCCCCCGCCCCTGCCATGAGACCCCTTCCCTGAGCACGCTGAGCACGAGCACGCTGAGACCACCAGGCAGAACTGGGTGGTTACCCAGGCCCCGCTGCCTGCTGCTTGTGTTCCATTCTTGTCCACAGACACCTGTTTCTGGCCTCCTGTGTAGTTGATGCCCTTCAGGCTCTGAGTCACTAACAGCCGGTGCCCGTGCATCCCCATCGTCTGTGGCGTTGCCCTGACCACGACAGGCCAGGGCTCCTGCTCCAGGAGATCCGGTGTCTTTGGCCCTGGAGAGGTCCCTCCACCACGAAGCACAGGTCTGTCTTGTCTCTGCGGACGTGCCAGGGTCTCTGCTGTGGGCAAGATGCAGTGTCCGCGGGGGGCCTGCAAGCCTGCCCCCTTCAGAGTTGTTGCCAGCAGCTCGGAGGACCATTTGTCACCAGCCAGGCGCCTGGCCAAGCCCCCAGGTCTTCTGCTTGTGACGCAGGGCTGTCTGCGCCCCTCTTGGCCACTCTGCGCTTCACCTGGCTCCTGGGGCCTCTTCCCAGCCAGCTGCCAGCCGTCACGGCCCCCTCACGTGTCTACTGCTGTCCTTGGGGTTGCCCCAGTGGTCCGCAGCTCTGTGGCCCTCAGCTTCGGGCAAGCCTCTGTGGTAGGGTTAGCCTCATATGACTGTTGGAGGAGGGATGGGGGTGCTGGGGAGACCCCCCTTGAAGAGAGGTCTGCTCAGTCACTTGTCGGAGCTGCTCGAGGACTCAGAACCCACGTTCGCACGTGGGACGCCTGCTCCGCTGGCCTCAGCCCCTGAGCGCCAGGTCCCCCTGGCCTGTCAGGGTCTCGCCTTGTCCTCCTGCATCCTTCCTTTTGCCTCTCTTTGATCCTGGTCACACATCCCCTCGTGCGAGCGTCTGCTCTACTCTGGATGCTTCTCCAGCAGGAACCCGTTGCTGCCTCCTGGCCCTGGTGCAGGCTCAGGGAAGCAGGTGGGAGGTGGGGGCTCTGGCCTCACGTGCGGAATTTGGCAGTGTGGTAGTCAGCAGCATTTTATCTTTCTTTATACGTTAGTACAGATTTATCCATCTCAGCATTTAGCCTCTTGTCTGGGGTTTCTCTCGGGATCATGAACGTGGTCCTGCAGCCCATGTGCACGCTCTTTCAGTACCCAGGGTGTGTGTGTGTTTGGAGCCATCAGAAAGCCTTCCAGCACCGGCTGGACTAGGCTTGTTGGATTCCCTTGGGAGAGGGGGGTCTTTATCAGTGAGCCCAGCGCTGGAAAGACAGGTCGGGAGACCCATCCTGTGGAGAAGAAGGCGGGCTGTGAGCAGAGGGGCCAGGCTTGTGGACCTGAGCCTGATGTGCTCCTTCCTTTCTAACAAATGCGCACCTATCCTTACCTTCGTCTGGGGGCGGGGTGGGGGTGGGGGAATGTGTGCTACCACCCAGAGGAGCTCGGGCTTAGCCATGTGCAGCAGAGCATCATGTGATGAAAACCTGGGGTCACATTCCGTCTCTTGCCATGCATGTGTTGGCATTTGTGTGGTCTGTCTCCTGCCCCCAACTGGAAGTTGTTGAGGTCAGGCTCATCTCCTTGGTCCCACTGGGAGGACCTGCATGTCCGACACAGGGACCTTTGCCTTGGGAGGAACTGAGAGGTGACTGGCATGGCCCCTTTGTTCCAGCAGAGGAGGCTTCCAGAGCAAGGGTCCCACTGCTCTTGACGCCAGAGTTGGATGGGGGCTCAGGTCACGTAGAGGGCAGGAAATGGAGGCCAGCTGGACACCCTGTTGTTTAATGTGCTGGTTGTGAGTAGCCTCTGGGCCTGGCCCCTCTGCCCGCTCAAGTTGGGTGGCTGCTTTGTTTCATGGTGACCGCCTTTCCTGTTCCTTCCTTCTTGTGGCGCTGCCCGCCTTCTCCTTTGCTCAGCTGCCTTTCATCGCTGTGCTGAGAGCCCCCCCCCCTTCGTGCCTCTCCTGGGCCTCAACCAGGCTGGTGGGCCAGGCCACATCCGTGGGCCTGCTGGCCAGGGAGCCTGTATCAACATCTCTCCTCCTTTGTGTTCCAGAGAGGATGCCATGAGGAAGGCTGGCGTGGCCCACAGTAAATCCAGCAAGGACATGGAGAGCCACGTGTTTCTGAAGGCCAAGACCCGGGTAAGGCCCTGGGGGGTGGCTCCCAGTGGGGACGCTGCTGGAGGGCAGGGTGCCAGGCCATGGGGACGGGGTGGCTGCTCACTGTTGGGTGGCACTCTGTGGGAAGATCCTGTGTTTGTGGTATAGGTGCGGGAGGGGATTGGGTGGGCATCCAGGATGCAGGCGCAGCCTCCGACTCCAGACCTTGCTGTTGGCACCCCCATTCATGGTCAGCTCCCGTGAATCCTGTAGGGCGCTCCCTCGGGCCCCGGTGGTTCCTGTGGACGGTGCTCTGAGTAAGAACCGCTCTGTCCTCAGGCTCAGCCCTCCTGTGGGTCAGGGCCCTGACAGGTGGGCCCAGAAGGGTTCCTGTCCCCTTTTGTTAAATGATGCAGGTGATGCTCGTGGAGGGCGAGGCCTTGGTGAGGATGATGCTTGGGAACTTCACAGGTGGAGTGGTTGGGGCGGGTTTCCTGTGTGAGCTCTCGCGTGAACTGGGCATCACCACGGGCTTCACGTGACCACCTCCTGTCATCTGCTTTGGGGTAGAGCTGCTCGTAGAAATGAAACAGAACAGGCACAAAGAAGCAAGCGGCTTGTCTGGGTTACCTGGCTCGTGCAGGGCGGGCTGTGTCTGATGCACCAGCTCTGCCGAGCACCTGATGCCCGAGCGTGGTGCTGGAGCTCTAAGACCTACTGTGTGTCAAGAATCAGAAACAGGGACTTCCCTGGTGACACAGTAGTTAAGAATCCGCCTGCAAATGCAGGGGACACGGGTTTGAGCCCTGGTCCGGGAAGATCCCACATGCTGTGGAGCCTGTGCGACACAACTACTGAGCCTGCACTCTTGAGCCTGCACACCGCAACTACTGAGCCTGTGTGCTGCAACTGCTGAAGCCCGTGCACCTAGAGGCTGTGCTCTGCAACAAGATAAGCCACCACAATGAGAAGCCCACGCCTTGCGACGAAGAGTAGCCCCCACTCACCACAACTAGAGAAAGCCCGCACACAGCAACGAAAACCCAATGCAGCCAAAAAGAAATACATAAATAGATAAATTTTTTTTAAAAAAAGAAGAGAAAAAAAGAATCAAAAGCAGATGCTATTTATGGTTGGATCCGGGTTTAGGTAAACCAACTGTCAAGACGTACAGAGGTCCGTTGGGGAAACGTAGCCTGGTTTGAGTGTTTAGATGAGGTAAACATTTTCTGAAATGGAAAGGTAGAGATGATTGGCCGGAGAGTGCAGCTTCCAAAACAGAAACCATGTGTACAGCCTGGGATTGGAGGTCAGAGCACACCAGCATGTGTTTGTGAGCACAAGTAGGTGGAGGACGAGCAGCAGAAGCCCGTGCACTGAGGTGGGCGGGCTCGTGCTGTGGACATAGAAAATGGTAAGTGTTATATTCTTTTTTTATAGCAACTTTATTGAGCTCTAATTCATATACTGTGCAATTCACCAATTTAAAGTGTACAGTTCAGTGGTTGGTCTTTTAGGATCTTCACAGAGTTGTGCAGCCATCACCACAATCCATTTTAGAGCATTTTCTTTTTTCTTTTTTCTTTGGCCACACCTTGCAGCTTATGGGATCTCAGTTCCCCGACCAGGGATTGAACATGGGCCATGACAGTGAAAGCCCGGAATCCTAACCACTTAGGCCCCTAGGGTACTCCCTAGAGCATTTTCTAAAGAATCTCTATACCCGTTAGCCAGCACTCGCCATTTTCCCTCAACCCTCAGTCCTAGGCAACCACTTATCTGCTTTCTGTTGCTATAGATTTGCTTATTTTGTACTTTTCATATAAATGCATCATAAAATATATGTTTCTGTGACTGGCTTCTTTCACTTAGCATAATATTTTTAATGTTCACCCATGAACCATTTTGTAGCATGTACTTTATTCCTTTTTATTGCCAAATAATATTCCATTGTATGGATGTACCATATTTTATTTATCCATCACCAGTTTATGGACATCTGGAGCGTTTCCACTTTTTGGCTGTTATAATAATGCTGCTATGAACATTTGTGTGCAAACTTTCCTGGGGACATATGTTTCCATTTCTCTTTCCTGTATACCTAGGAAAGGAACTGCTGAATCAGATGGTAACTCTGTATTTAACCTTTTGAGGAATTGCCAGACTGTTTTCAAAGCAGCTGCACCATTTTACATTCCCACTAGGAGTGTATGAGGTTCCAATTTCTCCATTCCTCATCAATACTTGTTACTGTTTTTTTTTTTTTTATTATAGCCATCATAATGAGTGTGAAGTGGTATCTAATTGTGGTTTTGATTTGCATTCCCAGATGACTTACTGTGTTTATTGGTCATTTGTATATTTTCTTTGGAGAAATGCTTATTGAAATCCTTTGCCCATTTTAAAATTGAGTTGTTGGTCTTTTTATTGCTAGATTGTAAGAACTCATTATTATTAGATACATAATTTGAAGATGTTTGGGAGATAAGAACCTTGGTGAGGGCTTATTGAATTATTTCAACTTTCAAAATACGCAACTTGTTGGTCCAGTATTATTTGTTGTCTATTGCTTTATAAGGAACTACCGCAAAATGTAGTGGCCTAGAGCAATAGTTGGTATCTGTCCTGATTCTTTGGGTCAGGATTGGGATGATTGGAACTGCCTGGCTGGCCATTCTTCTGGTCTCACTGGTGACCTCAGCGCAGCCACATTCAGCTGGCAGCCACCTGGTGTCTCCAGCAGCATAGCCCGGGCTTCGTTACGGCACAGTGGCTGGCTTCCAAGGCAGGGGACGTGGAAGCTGTCAGTCCCCTGAAGTCCTAGAACATCTCTGGGTCACAGCAAGTCCTAAGGCCAGTGTGGAGTCTGGGGAGGGAGTCCCTTCCACCTTCTCTGTGCGCTGTGGCCTGTGCATCCAAGGAGGCCAGCGGTTGTTAGCTAACATCTTGGAGACTGGCCACCACAGAGACCCTCCCAGCAGCTGGGGAATAAGTCTTCCATCCCGAGGGGGCAACTGGCAGCACAACAGCCCCCGTCGCTGTCCTCACCTCTCCTTACTGCAGCCCACACCACACCTTAGCAATTTCAGTTGCATTTCCTTTGGTCAGGCTGGTTCTAAATCCCTAACTTCAAGAGGAGGCCCTGACTATTTGGAAGAGAGGTATTTATAGAGAGGTCTGGGAAGTTTCCTATGTCATTTTTAGAGACAGACTTTCTGCTTGGACACTGCTGTCCAGTGTCCAGTTTATTAGTCCTGCTCAAGCCCCACATGGAGCCTTGAGCCCTGTCATGCGGTGAGACCTTTCCTCCAGGGTGGGGCTCCGGAGGGACTCTCCAGTCAGGTGACAGCCGGCACGCTTGTTACCTGCCCCTCCCGCCTGAGACCCCATTAGAATGACTGTGAAAGAATGTAAAAGTGGGACCCAGAGCAAAGAAAAGGATACAGAAGAGTGATTTCTCTGTTTTTAGACTCCAGGAGGGTCCGGGAGGCAGAGGAGGTCATGGAAAAGGGGCTAACCTTCTCTTGGAATCCTGGCAAGCAGGTGGGTCCAGAGGTGTCCACCCTAAAGGAAACCGGGTCATCCATGGGCACCTCAGGCTGCCTGGTATACAACCCGGGCAAGGAAGACCTTGAGCACTCTTGTCTAAAAGACCACCAGCTCCAGATTGCCTGGTTGGTGCATGCTTCCAGTGTGGTGTTAGCACCCAGAGTTAAAGCTCTTCCCATTCTGTCAGGGGCTGGCCCTGGGTCTAACGGCCAGGCCCCATTGCTCCCTTTAAAGTGATGTGATGTCCCCTTGTAAGGCCCATGAAGCAGGTACAGTGCTGCTCTCCCCAGGATGCAGACGAGGAGGCTCAGGCACACAGATGCCAGGTAACTTGCCCAGGAGGTCACACACCCTGGGGATGTGGGGTAGGAGCCTACCCTCTTTGCTACTTGTGCTACTTCCCCCCATCTAGCAAAGCAAAAGACACCCAAACACCCACTTTAATTCTTAATATCTGAATTCCTGCAGGTGGGACTGCTCTCTGCCTCAAGGCAGAAACCACTTTCCCTGGGGGTGGTGGGTGGTATAATAATAGCAGCTCTAAGCACTCTGCAGATTCAGGAAGGTATGGCATCTGCTGGATGAGAGCACAGCCAGGGATCCCGGGACCTCTGCGTCTGCACCCACAGCGGCAGTGCATAGAGAGGCCTATTACAGCTGGGTGCATTGCTGAACATGTACTTATCACTTGGTTGTTTTTAAATTAAGCTTATATGTTAAACACACATCAACTGTTTTGCACGTTGTATAGTATTA
Organism: Delphinapterus leucas; assembly: GCF_059928025.1. Classification (NCBI taxonomy): domain Eukaryota; kingdom Metazoa; phylum Chordata; class Mammalia; order Artiodactyla; family Monodontidae; genus Delphinapterus; species Delphinapterus leucas. The sequence continues at coordinate 26,454,766 of NC_143142.1, read as the reverse complement.
TGCAGAAGTAGTGCATGTCTCTGGTTTACAGCTGTAAACGCCGAGTCCCCACGGTGGGGGCCGAGGTGAAACCCAGGGACCAGGAGGCGGAGAACATCAGAACTGGGAAGTGACCTGGAGGCTAATTAGAGGAGGGCTGAGGGGCACAAGCAGCTGCTGGAATAAGAGGGCAAGAGCACAGCATGGGGAGAGCGGGAAGAGGCCGTGCACGTCTGATGAAGGAGACACTCTCCAACCTTCAGCCCTTTTTACGGACCTTGCAAGCCCAGGGTTGGCCTTTTGAATGAAACCGAATACATCTTCTGCTATCTTTGTTTAATCAGGGACAGCTATTGGAGGAGAAAAGCACAATTGTGTATAGTGAAAACGGCAAACCGCATGAAAAGACTAGTATTTTCTGAAAAACTGCTGAGACCTGCTAGATAGGCCTGGGTGTGGCCAGTTTTGACAGGTCCAGGGCTGTGCTCCTGCCCTCTGCTGTTTGTGCGGTGACAGCCAGGCCTCCTCCTCCACTACCCGGCGTCGGCGTGCTTGCTCGGAGGCCTCCTTGGAAATTCTACTTTTTTGGTTTTCAGTCGCTCCATTTTCACTAGCATATACTGAGGAGCTGAGAGAGTACAGACACTCCGTGTAGTCCTCGTGACTTTCTCCAATTCAGCTGTGAAGAACACGAGGTGTGGGGCAAATCAGCAGTAGCATGGGGAGCTAGCTTGCTTTCTTTCTATCTTATTTTTTAATTTAAACTGGGTAAGGAACCCACTGTCATTTGTTTTATTATTTAATTTTTGTATGTTTAAAATATTTTATAATGTATAAGGGTAAAATTTTAAAATACGTGAATCACAACACAATACTTACCAAAGGCCCCATGTTGCTGAGAAGACTGACTCTAGAGCACCTGCTCTGGGAATTGATACATTTTTCAAGTATGAGGAAAAGTTTCTAACAGACTTTGTAGAAACTGACAAAATGATTCTAAGGAAACTCAAGGGACCCAGCATAGCCAAAACAATCTTGGAAAAGAACAAATGGTGCTGGGACATCTGCTGGATTATCACATGTATGATATTGAGGTAGGACCCCAGTCTCATACCATATACCAGCATTAACTCAAAATGGATCAAAGACCTAAGAGCTAAAACTGTTAAACTTTTATTTTTTATTTATTTTTGGCTGCATTGGGTCTTCATTGCTGTGCACAGGCTTTCTCTAGTTGCGGTGAGCTGGGGCTCCTCTTCGTTGAGGTGCGCGGGCTTCTCATTGCGGAGGTTTCTCATTGCAGAGCATGGGCTCTAGGCGCGTAGGCTCATAGTTGTGGCTCGCGGGCTCTAGAGCACAGGCTCAGTAGTTGTGGCGCACGGGCTTAGTTGCTCCGCAGCATGTGGGATCTTCCTGTGGGACCAGGGCTTGAAGCTGTGTCCCCTGCTTTTACAGGCGGATTCTTAACCACTGCACTACCAGGGAAGTTCTAAAACTAAAATTTTTAGAAGAAAATATAGGCATGAATCTTTGTGACCTCAGATTAGGCAATGGTTTCTTACATGTGACACCAAAAGCACAAGCAACAAAAGAAAACATAGATTAATTTGACTTCATCAAAATTAAACACTATTGTGCATCAAAGGATACCATCAAGAGAGTAAAATGACAGCCTATGGAATGGGAGAAAATATTTGCAAATCAAATATCTGATGATATCTGATGAGGGACTGGTATCAGATTATATAAAGAACTGCAACTCAACAACAACAACAAAAGAAACCAAACAACCTAATTCAAAAATGGGCAAAGAACTTGAATAGACATTTCTCCAGAGAAGACATATTGGGTTGGCTAAAAAAGTTCATTCGTTTTTTTTCCGTAAGATGGCTCTAGTAGCGCTTAGTTGTCTTTAACTTTCTTCAAAACAATTTTGTTAGATTGTATTGTGACAGCTGTCATATCAGTGTGCATTTAAAAAAAAATTAACAAAATTGGAGAATTTTTGTGTAGCCATTTTAATATTGAAGATGGAAGAAAAACATTTTTTAAAATTGTTTTATTATGCTTTATTACTGCAAGAAAGGTAAAAATGCAACTGAAATGCAAAGAAAGATTTGTGCAGTGTATGGAGAAGGTGCTGTGACTGATCAAACGTGTCAAAAGTGGTTTGTGAAGTTTCTTGCTGGGGATTTCCTGCTGGACGATGCTCCACGGTCGGGTAGACCAGTTGAAGTTGATAGCGATCAAACTGAGACATTAATTGAGAACAATCAATGTTATACCATGCAGGAGATAGCTGACATACTCAAAATATCCAAATCAAGCGTTGAAAATCATTTGCATCAGCTTGGTTATGTTAATCGCTTTGATGTTTCGGTTCCACGTAAGTTAAGCAAAAAAAACCTTCTTGACCATATTTCCACATGTGATTCTCCATTTAAACGTAGTGAAAACATTTTTTTTGTTTTTTGGTGTTTTTTTTGTTTGTTTGGTTTTTTTTGGTGGTACGCGTGCCTCTCACTGCTGTGGCCTCTCCCATTGTGGAGCACAGGCTCCGGATGCGCAGGCTCAGTGGCCATGGCTCACGGGCCCAGCCACTCCGCGGCATGTGGGATCTTCCCGGACCGGGGCATGAACCCGTGTCCCCTGCATCGGCAGGCGGACTCTCAACCACTGCGCCACCAGGGAAGCCCAAACGTTTTGTTTTTAAAACAAATTGCGTCGGGATGAAAAGTGGATACTGTACAATAATGTAGAATGGAAGAGATCAGTGGGGCAAGCGAAATGAACCACCACCAACCACACCAAAGGCTGGTCTTCATCCAAAGAAGGTGATGTTGTGTATATGGTGGGATTGGAAGCGAGTTCTCTATTATGAGCTACTTCTGGAAAACCAAACGATTAATTCCAACAAGTACTGCTCCCGATTAGACCAACTGAAAGCAGCACTCAATGAAAAGCGTCCAGAATTAGTCAACAGAAAACGCATAATCTTCCATCACGATAACGCCAGACCTCATGTTTCTTTGATGACCAGGCAAAAACTGTTACACCTTGGCTGGGAAGTTCTGATTCATCCGCCGTATTCACCAGACATTTGCACCTTTGGATTTACATTTATTTCAGTCTTTACAAAATTCTCTTAATGGAAAAAATGTCAATTCCCTGGAAGACTGTAAAAGACACCTAGAACAGTTCTTTGCTCAAAAAGATAAAAAGTTTTGAGGGACTTCCCTGGTGGTGCAGTGGTTAAGAATCCTCCTGCCAATGCAGGGGACATGGGTTTGATCTCTGGTCTGGGAAGACCCCACATGCCGCAGAGCAACTAAGTAAATGTGCCACAACTACTAAGCCTGCGCTCTAGAGCCCGCGTGCCAAACTGCTGAGCCTGCGTGCCACAACTACTGAAGCCTGCGCGCCCTAGAGCCTGCCCGTTGCAACTACTGAGCCCGCCTGCCGCAACTACTGAGGCCCATGTGCCTCGAGCCTGTGCTCCGCAACAAGAGAAGCCACCGCAATGAGAAGCCCACTCAACAAAGAGTAACCCCCGCTTGCCGCAACTAGAGAAAACCCGTGTGCAGCAATGAAGACCCAATGCAGCCAAAAAAAATTTTTTTTAAATAAAAAGTTTTGGGAAGATGGAATTTTGAAGTTGCCTGAAAAATGGCAGAAGGTAGTGGAACAAAGTGGTGAATACATTGTTCAATAAAGTTCTTGGTGAAAGTAAAAAATGTGTCTTTATTTTTACTTAAAAACCAAAGGGCTTCCCTGGTGGTGCAGTGGTTGAGAGTCTGCCTGCCGATGCAGGGGACACGGGTTTGTGCCCCGGTCTGGGAAGATCCCACATGCCGCGGAGCGGCTAGGCCCGTGAGCCATGGCCTCTGAGCCTGCGCATCCGGAGCCTGTGCTCCACAATGGGAGAGGCCACAACAGTGAGAGGCCCGCATACCGCAAAAAAAAAAAAAAAAAAAACCAAAGGAACTATTTTGGCCAGCCCAGTACAAATGGCCAAGAAGCACATGAAAGGATGCTCAATATCACTAGTCCTTAGGGAAAGGCAAATCCAAACCACAGTGAGATACAACGTCACACTCATGATGGCTATAATAAAAAAAGATGATAAGTATTGGTGAGATATTGGCACCTCATACGTTGCTGGAAGGAATGTATAGTGGAGCAGCCACTGTGGAAAAACAGTGTGGTGATTCCTCAGAAATTAAACAGAGTTACCATATATGCACAGAACTTGTGCAGAAATACTCATAGCATCACTCATAATAGCCAGAAAGTTGGAACACCCAAATGTTTATCAGCTGATGAGTGGATAAAGAAAATGTGGTGTGTCTGTATAATGGACTGTTATCTGGCCGTATAATGGACTGAAGTACTGATACATGGTACAACACAGATGAACCTTGAAAACTTCACGATAAGTGTAGTGAAATAGTCACAAGGGAGCACGTATTGTATGATGCATTTGTATAAAATGCCCAGAATAGGCCAATCTATAGAGGCAGTGTATTAGTTTCCTGTAGCTGCTGGACAAATTCCCACAGACTTGGAGGCTACAGTCTCTGGACTCATGGCTTTGGCCTCTTGGCCCAAGGCTCTCCCCGGTGGTCATGTTTGCAGCCAGTAGTTTTACCAGCCTGTTTCCTGCCTGTTGACTTTGGGAGTCTGACACCCTTTTAAAATTTCATCCAGTCTCTCCGTTTTAGTCTAAACTGGCAGTGTTTCTGCTGGTATGACGCTTTAAACCGTGAATATGTGACATATTCATGCCATCAGACAGAAGGTTTCCCCACAGATGTTTCATCCCTGTAATTTCATCCCTATTCCTGGCATCTGTGAGACGACTGAGAGGATTCATCACATGCCTGATCTCTTTGGCACTAGCATAGTCTGTGCAACCTCAGCCTTCTCTCCAGAGCACACATTCCTACAGTGAATCTCCTAATTTTAGTGTTTCTTTGTAATCTGAATAGCCTGGGAATTTCCGAAACCAAGTCCAGGTTCCTTTATGCTTAACGGTTCTTCCCTCAGTTTCTTTCTTTACTCCCAATTTCACTGTAAGCAGCAAGAAGAAAGCAGGCCAGGACTTCTCTGGTGGCGCAGTGGTTAAGAATCCGCCTGCCAATGCAGGGGACACAGGTTCGAGCCCTGGTCCGGGAAAATCCCACATGCCGCGGAGCAACTAAGCCCGTGCGCCACAACTACTGAGCTTGTGCACCACAACTACTGAGCCCACATGCCACAGCTACTGAAGCCCGCGTGCTCTAGGGCCCGTGCTCTGCAAAAAAGAGAAGCCACTGCAATGAGAAGCCCGTGCACTGCAACAAAGAGTAGCCCCTGCTCGCCACAACTAGAGAAAGCTTGTGTGCAGCAACGAAGACCCAACGCAGCCAAAAATAAATAATTTTTTAAAAAAAAAGAAGAAAGCAGGCTAGACCTTCCACACTTTGTTTGGAAGTCTACTCAGCCGAATATCCAGGTTCATTGCTTACAAGGTCTGCCTTCCTCTCAACTAGGGTACGATTCAGCTAGACTTCTGGACACTGTATGACAGGGGTTCTATGTGCTCTTGTTTCCAATCACACGTTCCTCTTTCCCCTGAGCCCTCACCAGAAACACTTTTAACATTCACCTTTTCCCCAGCATTCTGTTCCTGATGACATCTGTATTTTCTAAGATGACATGAGCTTTCTGACCAGCTCCTTTTCTTCCTTTGAGTCCTCAGTAACAGAGTGTTTACCATGCGTGTTCCCACCAACAGTATTCCCTGTGGCCTGGCTCCCTCTTGCCTGCCCCTTATTTCTTGTGAACCCTCTTGCCTGCCCCTTATTTCTTGTGAACCAGGTGTTCGATCAAAAGAGCACAGTATGCAGGGGTCTTGTTAGCAAGAAGGCATTGGAGGTGGTGCCTCATATTTGTATATATTGTATATATTTCTGGGTGTCTTGATTTTCCCACAAGGCCACAGTTGATCAGGAGTTGGGAGAGTGACAGTCTGACTCTTTTATGAAGTTTCCCATCCACTTGTCAGCTGATGATTCCATCATTTAACTGGGCGTTGCAAACTGGTACTTGTCCTGAATTCTGGCTTTTCTTCCACATTTATTAGATGGAATTGTCTTGCCAGGAAAGGTTTTCTTTCATCCACCAGTGCTACTTGGTTGCTTGAAACACAGCCTGTTCGGGACCGTCAGGAGTACTGACTGTCTTGTGGAATTGCTGCCCTTGGTACCCAGGGGCAAGTGCCGGGGCTTGGGGGTGGGGTGAGGCTGCTTCTCTTCCTGTGAGTGGTGGTGTGAGCATGGCTCTGCATCAAGCGAGTTTCAGGCCTTGCAGCCGTTCATTTTGATGTGTCCCCAGTGGCTGCTCACAGGCACATTCCTGACCCCTTGGGGCCCCTGTCACAACCCCTTAATCTTTTGTAGCTTGCTTGCATCTTGTCCCAGAATCAGCTGTTGCTCTAAGGAGCCCTGGTTCCTTTTCAAGGGTGAAATGGTACTTGGGGCTTGCAGTGTGGGCATGGGGCTGCTCACGGCTTCTGCTCTTTTTTGTGAACAGAGCTAAGGAGTCATATGTTTTTGAAACAACAACCTCAAAACCCCATAATTTCACATTGATATTTCCAATTACGGGGTTTTACTTTTATTTTAAACATGTACCTGCTCTCTTTTGTGAATATCTTGTCTTCTAATGTCATTGGCATAATTACTCTAAAATACTTTCAGAATAAACAGACCAATATTAGCAGTAATATTAGTAGCAAATAACAAAATGTGGAATGAAGTTTAAGATTTCTTTACAGCTCTGTGTGTACTTAAAATGTACCCCTTCCCCTAAGGACATATGGTTTTTTTGTTTTGTTTGCTTTTTGTTTTTTAAAATGATCAATCAAAAGAACTCTTTTCCCTATGATTCTGACACCAACTTGATATCAGCTCATATGTTTGGTTGGTTTTGCATTTTTAGGAATTGTACTTTTTTTTTTATTTTTGGCTGCGTTGGGTCTTTGTTGCTGCACGCGGGCTTTCTCTAGTTGTGGTGAGCCGGGGCTACTCTTCGTTGAGGCGCGCGGGCTTCTCATTGCGGTGGCTTCTCACTGCGGTGGCTTCTCATTGTGGAGCATGGGCTCTAGGCGCGCAGGCTTCAGTAGTTGAGGCTTGCGGGCTCTAGAGTACAGGCTCAGTTGTTGTGGCACGGGCTTAGTTGCTCCGCGGCATGTGGGATCGTCCCAGACCAGGGCTCGAACCCGTGTCCCCTGCATTGGCAGGCGGATTCTTAACCACTCTACCACCAGGGAAGTCCCTGTACTTTTTTCTTTTGATTTGGCTTTGTCTTCAATTTGGTAAAAGATTACATACTTCCAGTGTGAAAGCTGTATAACAAGGTGGGAAGTTTCATTTCCAGGCCACTTCCTGATACCTCTGGGGATTTAATTGTTGATCTGCAGCATTTCTTTTTGCAGGTATAAAGCAAATATACATGTTCAGATTCCCCGAATCTTATACAAAAGGTATAACAGTGTAGCATCTAGTGTGTGGACTGTGGCATCTTACCTGGAACATGTGTGTCCTTCCTGTTGCTCCCTCCACATCCATGAGGGGATTCGTCCTCCACCTTTGCTGTCAGGCCCTCATGCAAGACTTGTACAGGTTAGACAAAGTGTATAAACTGCAGGAAGCTTTCTTCCCACATTTCTGTCTTCTCACCTGCAAACCAGCCCGCTAGTAGTACCTGCCTGACTGGGCAGTTGGAAGAATTGAGTGTGTTAATTATTTGTAAAGCATTCAGAGCTGTGCCTGGCCCGGAGTCAGTGCGGCGTGTGAGCTGTCACTGCTGTGCTCTGGCCGTACCCAGCCTGGATGCTTGTATTTTTGCTGTCAGGAGGGGGAGATGATAAAGGTGGAGTGAAGATAAGGGAGGTACACGCTCCTTGGCCCATTTATGGGACTGTCCTGGAGTGGGGGTGCCTTGGAGCAGAAGAGGGGTCATAACCTCTCTGTCTGCATGGAGGCTGGGAACTCTCACGCCCAGGGAAGCCAATCTAGACATAGAGTAAGGTAGCTGCCCTGGGGAGTCAGAGGAGGATCAAATCAGCAGGCCTGAAGCACTCTACCCTCAACGTGCTGGGTGATGTATTTACCCACAGGAGCGCCCCTTGGTGACAGTGTGACTGACCACTCCCTGTGCCCGCTTCTCCTGTCAGGTGGTTGCTGCCCCCCTCTGTCCCCTTCAGGCCTCCTCATGCTGGTCTGGCCCCCAGAGCCTCTGCTGCACTGGGCTGTGGGCAGCCTCAGTGGGCGCAGACCATGGATGCCTTGTGCCCACCTGGCTCCAAGCACTCGGTCCTGGTTCTGTGCCAAGGGCTTTGGGGACATGCTCCTGAGCCCCATTTACTGTATCTTGTGTCGGAGTAAAATATCTGGTTGCTGGTTTTGTTTTGTTTTGTTTTATAACTGAAGTATAGTTGATTTACAATGTTGTGTTTTTTCCTTACAGCAAAGTGATTCAGTTATACATATGTATATTTTCTATTATGGTTTATCACAGGATATTGAATATAGATCCCTGTGCTATACCTTGTTGTTTATCCATTCTGTATATAATAGTTTGCATCTGCTAACCCCAAACTCCCGGTCCATCCCTCCCCTAGCACCCCCCAGCCCCGGCAACCACAACTCTGTTCTCTATGTCCATGAGTCTGTTTCTGTTTCATAGATAAGTTCATTTATCATATTTTAGATTCCCCATATAAGTAATACCATATGGTATTTGTCTGACTGACTTCGCTTAGTATAACAATCTCTGGGTCCATCCATGTTGCTGCAAATGGCATTATTTCATTCTTTTTTATGACTGAGTAATATTCCATTGTATATATACATACTACATCCTCTTTATCCATTCATCTGTCAGTGGACACTTAGGTGCTTCCATGTCTTGGCTATTGTAAATAGTGCTGATGTGAACATAGGGGTGCACGTATATTTTTGAATTAGAGTTTTCTCCGGATATATGCCCAAGAGTGGGATTGCAGGATCATATGGTAATTCTATTTTTAGTTTTTTGAGGAACCTCCATACTGTTTGCCATAGTGGCTGCATCAGTTTACATTCCCACTAACAGTGTTGGAGAGTTCCCTTTTCTCCAAACTCTCCAGCATTTGTTGTTTGTGGACTTTTTAATGATCTGGTTGCTTTTTAAACCTGCTTCCTCTTGCTTCACCTTTTATGGAAGTAGAAAAAGCTCAACAAATTCTTTTAAGATTTCTCCAACCCAAAAGATGGCCAAGGCCTTACTGAGACGTCAGCTCTTGACCTGGCAAGCTCCCCGTCCTTGGCCACCTCATTTCGGAGCTTCCTTTAGCCCCCACTTTCCTTGTACCCCACTCACCACCCTGTTGTCCTTCAAGGACCAGCCTGGTCAGGTGATCGGTGGGATCCTTTTCCTCCCAGAAATTTGTGGGGGGCATTGGGAGGGGGAGTGTTGAACACATCTCCCATGTGTCCTGTCCTTTGGTACCTGCCCCGTGGCCTCCCTGGGCCTTTCCCCCGCGTTTTCCTCTGCTGATGCCATGGCTGAGAAAACAGTGGTGGGTGAAGTTTGAGATCAATGAGGGCTGATGGGGGTTACAAAGTGTGCTTATGTTGTTAACATTCATCTGAGGCCCCCTTTATGTGTTTCCCTTGGAGGTGTTCTCGTGACGGCAGGTTCACTGTCTGTCCCAGGCTCACGGGTTGTCCCCTGTGGTGGGTCCTGGGCTGCGGGGGTCGTCTCCTCTGGCTGCTGTTGAGTGGACTCAGTGTCATGGTGACTTAGGCGGGGGTCAAGTGAGCAGGCGGGGTGAAAGCTCTGCCCTTTCTGCCTGCCTTGCCAGAAAGATGGTCCAGCTTCTCTGAAATAAGATTTTAGTTACGAACATCCCTTCTTTGACCCCAAGACAAACTCACAGTAGTGATTTCCCTGGAACCCCTGGAGTGAGTGTCCTTGGTTACAAAGAGGACAAATGGTGGAAGGCAGGCCCTGCTGGGAGGTTCCAGAAACACAGCGAGAACCAAGAGGGCCCTGGGCAGTGGCCTTCACCTGCTTCCTTGAGCGGCACTGTGCCCTCTCCCTGGGCCGTGCAGTGAATTCAGATCAGTGGGAGCTGGGGAAAGCACAGCCAGGGCGCCCAGCCAGATTTGCATGCAAATATGACGTCAGCAGTGGAAAAGCAACAGGCCGGTGTGAAAAGCGAAAGTACTTTGGTACAAATGGAGCAAAGACAAAAGCGGCCCTCCTGTGTCTACTTCTGAGATGCCCTGTGACCCCGGGCCAGCCCCTCTGCAGAAAGACGGGTGCCTGAGCCCCCCCCCCGTGACCCTCGCCAGGGTTTACAGCAGGGCGGGGGAGCAGCATCTTCTAGTGTCTTGGTACCTTCTTGGTTTTCTGTTTCTTTGTGCCTTTTGTTGTTCTGTGGTAGCCGAGCTCTGCCGGGCTTTCCCAGAGGGATGGATTCCAGAGGAGGCCGAGCCAAGCCGGACGAAGACAGACAGGGACAGACAGACGGGGATGGCTGCCATCCCTGCCTTCAGGAGGAACGCAGCAGGGCCAGGGCGGGAAGGGGTGTCACTCGGCCTCACTTCTGCGTCTGGGATTAAACTGCTTCCTGTTTTTGCTTTTAGGATGAATACCTTTCTCTCGTGGCCAGGCTCATTATCCATTTTCGAGACATCCGTAAGTAAAACATCACATCTCTGGGTGGTTGTGGTCGCCGTGAGAGCCTGGCCAGTCGCGGCCCCAGTGCCTGAGGCAGGATGTCTGTGGACAGCACCTGCTTTCTGGGAAGTTCTTCGTGGCTTCGCATTTGATTCCATGTTTCCCATCCTCCCAGAGCCTCAGCCTGAAACGTGCTGATTGTGGCCTAATGGAGATGTTAGTGTCCAAGTGGTCTGGGCTGGACTGCTCTTTTTGCTTGTCTGCTTAATCTCCCTTTTTGAAGGACTGCTGCTTTGATCTCTAGGCAGTTCCTGAATAAGCAAAGTCCACCCTGGAATAGACACTTCCTTCCCTGATGCCTGGTTTTTTTGACCCATGGAGGCTGGACCTGTGTTCCCGTCAGGCTGGAAGCTTCTGGGGCCAGCTTTCTCAGCGCCACCCTGCACTCCCTGCCCTGGTGAGGGCCCAGCCCCACAGCATCCCAGTTCCTCTTCTCCAGGGCCGCTCAGGGCCGCTGGCCGCTGCGCGGTGGGTGGGGGGCGGTGGGGGGTGGGGCGTGGTTACAGCCACAGCGCCTCCTGCCGGCCTGCAGTGGTGTGACCACAGGAGGCAGGTTCCTCCCACGCAGCCTGTCCATGGGGTGGCTGCTCCCTGTGGCTGTTGAGACAGCTGTGGCGTCAGCGTCACTCATCTCAGAGGGAGACATTGGGGACCCCAGAGTCCTTGCAGGGCCATTGCTTCTTTCCACTAACTTTTTACCAGACTGGCTAGCAAGATGAACCTCACTTGATTTCACTTTCTTTGCTGTGTTTGGGAAGGGCCCATGGTGTTTGGAACAAGAGGAGCCGCCACTAGAAGCCTGGGGCATGAGCAGCCTGGCCACGACCCCGTCTGTACTGGCAAGGGCTCGGCCTTTTGGGCTGGCTGGCCCATTTGGGAGCTGGCCCTGGCACGGCAGTGCACAAAGCCCTTTGGCGGGGGCGCCCACAACTGCCTCACCCCCGGCAGAGGGTGGAACTGTTGTGGTAGTTCCCCGCCCGTCCTGGGGCTGGCTGGATCCGGCTTCTAACCAGCCTTGGACAGACTCAGTTTCCTCATCCAGAAAATGGGGATGCTGCCTCCCTAACCAGAGTGGGCTGAAAATGGAGGTGTTGTGGGCCCAACATAGATCCCTGAAGCGCTCTTGTTTGTGGCTTGGGGCCTGTGCTAAGAGCCCCGGCCTGGGAAGGAGGGAACTAGAGGAGACCCAGCACCAGCCTCCACCTGGGGGCTGTTCTCCAGGGCCCAGGTTGACCGTGGGGTGGTTCTGCACCCTCTCGCTCCTGGCCTCCTTGTGTGTCAGTGCTGCCAGGGTTGGGACACATACATGTATTCACACATGTTCACACACACACACACACACACACACACACACACACACACACACTCTCTGAAACTCTGAGGTATGTTTTGTCTAGTTTCTAGGCAGGGTCAGTTCAGTGTTAGCAAATGACCTCTGGGCGAATGCCTTCAGCACTGACTTAGCGTGGAAATATATGGTTACAGAAAAACTTTGTTTACTTTGGTTTCTTTTTTTTTTTTTCTTTTATATATAGATAACAAGAAATCACAAGCTTCTGTCAGTGGTAAGAGTTTCTCCTTTTGGAATTAAAGTTTTTCCCAACCTTGGCTACAGAGTAGCAGGAATGGGATGGTGGGTGCTGCGTGTGCCTGGGGTTAAGCTGTTACTGGAGGAGGAAGTTCCCGGAGAGACAACCTCGGGTTCCTGAGAACTGCCAGCTCCTGGCCCACCAGGCACCCTCCTCCTGGTGACCGTGGAGTTGGACGATACCACCCCATCCCATTCCTCCCGCAAAAAAAAATGATGAAAACTCAATTATTGAATATTATCTAAAATTTTGAGCTCTCTGGGAGAGAACTAGTATGGTATAATGCTATGCTCAGCATAATAATCTGTAGTAGCATTTAGAGAATAACTATGAATTCACTTTCTTAAGTTACAAAGTTTCTTTGTAAGTTAAGAATTGTCATTCTTTTTTATTTTTTAATTTCAAGGTTTTATCTCATGGGAACCCTGTTGATTTAGCCTAGGTCTCGCTGAGTGAGCTGCCAGTGAAGGGGTTTAGCAGATCCCAGTGGCCAACTAAACTCCGACTGCCGGGCAGGGAGCCACCCTGGCGGGCTGTTTGTCTTACTGTTGGCGGCACATGCCGCATGCCCAGGCTTGCCTTGGCCGAGCTGGCTGCACCTGCCTGGGATCTCTTGGCTTGTGCAGCGATTGTTGGCCAGCCAGGGCTGGGGGGTGGTGGTGGGGGTGGGTATCAAGAGTGCTTGGCCAGGAGAATGTGTGTGTTCACTCGGTTCTGTGGCAGGGTGAGCCGGCCAGGCCACACCTGCCTGCAGGTGGCTCTTTGCTGTTATAACAAGAGCCTCTGGCTCCTGCCCCAGGCCCTGGCATTACTCACTCAGCTGGTGAGCATCTGCGGACCCCTCCCACACACCCTTGTTCTCAGGGGTCTTTCCTGAGAACTGCTCCTCAGTGGGGTCCTGCCCAGACTTAGCAGAGATGGGCTTCTGGTGCACAAGGGGACTTGTAACCTCCCTGGGACATCTACTCCTGCCCCCTCTTCTCTAGCCCCAGGCTCGGCTTACTGTGAAGAGCCCTTGACCCTTGTTTTCTCTGGATTCCCAGCTGTGTCTCACCCAGCAGGAGGGGCCTATGGCCAGGATGGGTGGGGCCACCGCCTGCCACCGAGGGCTTGCTCGTCCCTTGGAGTCTGTCAGGACCTGGCATAGGCTAGGCTAGGGTGTGGGCTATGCTCCCTGCCCAGGAGGTGTCCCAGCCCCTGGGGTGTGGTATGCAGCTGGGCCGGGGCTTGAGGGACTCCCGGGACTCCGGCCGCTCACCATTTGGGACACTGAGGGTGTCGAGCCTGGAGGTGGGAGGAAGCATGTGCCCGGGAAGGCCTTATGGCCCACGGAGCCTGGCCCGGTTTGGCAGACACTGCCCTGAGACGCTGCACCCTGTGCCCCGCAGACCCTATGAATGCGCTGCAGAGCCTGACTGGTGGGCCCGCCGCGGGAGCAGCCGGCATTGGCCTACCTGCTCGGGGCCCCGGCCAGCCCCTGGGCGGGATGGGCGGCCTGGGGGCCATGGGGCAGCCGATGCCACTCTCGGGGCAGCCACCTCCTGGCACCTCGGGGATGGCCCCCCATGGCATGGCCGTCGTGTCCACGGCCGCTCCGCAGAGTGAGTACCACGCTTCTCAGAGAACCTGCCGCGCTCTCCACAGGCGGCGCGTTCTCTTCCCAGCCGGGGGTGGGGGTGGTGAGGGGGCGAGAGGAGCTGGGGAAGCTCCAGCCTGCTTTGCCTCCCACAGGGCGAGGGACACCGAGGCCCTCTTGCCCAGGCTGAGGGAGGACTTGGAGGAGGATGGGGTGGCCTGGGACTCCATCCAAGGGGCTGTGCTTTGTAGTCAAGATAGAAACAGCTCCGTCTCAGGGTGTCCTCAGCCGCGAAGCCCCATCTGTCCCTTCCAGCGTTGCCCTGGCCCCAGGCCGCCCAGGCTGTGGCTCGCATCCTGATTCCCCTCCCGAAGGAGGCGCCTGACCCTCCGCACAACTGCTCGGGCCAGGAGCAGGGTTGCAGCGCCGGCTGCCTCTGTCCCAGGACCCTCTTTTTTAAAAAAAATATTTATTTATTTTTGGGTGTGTTGGGTCTTTGTTGCTGTGCACAGGCTTTCTCTAGTTGCGGCGAGCGGGGGCTACTCTTTGTTGTGGTGTGCGGGCTTCTCACTGCGGTGGCTTCTCTTGTTGCGGAGCACGGGCTCTAGGCGCGTGGGCTTCAGTAGTTGTGGCACACGGGCTCAGCGGTTGTGGCTCGCGGGCTCTAGATCGCAGGCTCAGTAGTTGTGGCACACGGGCCTAGTTGCTCCGCGGCATGTGGGATCTTCCCAGACCCGGGCTCAAACCCATGTCCCCTGCATTGGCAGGCAGATTCCTAACCACTGCATCACCAGGGAAGCCCCCCAGGACCCTCTTGATGGACATTTATGCTTGTAGACTTTTATCTAATACTGCTAAGTGCTTCAGTACTTTTTTCCCCTTATGTAACTTTTTATTTTTGAAAATATGAAGAGTCACAGGAAGTTGCAGAATAGCACAGAGCTCCCATGTGCCCTTCCCCCAGCTTCCCCAACGAAAACATCCTAGTACATCACCAAAACCACGACAGTGCTGTCAACTCAGGCAGACTTTATTCACATGTGACCAGTCTTTGCATGCACTCTTGCGCATGCGCGTGCATGTGTGTGGTTCTGTGAGGTCTTATCACATATGGAATGGAGTTAGCACGTGGAACCGTCACCACCAACAGGCTGTCCTGGTGCCTCCTAATAATCACACCCTCCCTCCAACCCAAAGCCCGGCAGCTGCTGATCTGTTCTCCGCCTTGGTAATTGTGTCATTTTGCGAATGTTACATAAATAGAATCATGCAATATTTGACTTGTTGAGACTGGCTTTTTTTCACTCCGCCTGACGCCCTTGGGAGCCTCCAGGTGGTGTTGGTAATTCCTTCCTGTTCGCTGCTGAGTAATATTCTCTGGACTGGCTGGGCCACGCACAGTTCACTTATCCGCTCACCCTTGAAGGACATATGGGTTGTTTCAGTTTGGGCTGTTAAACTAAAGCTGCTGTGAATGCTTGTGTACATGTTGTGGTGTTCCCATGTATTCTGTCTCGCGTCCCTCTCAGGAACCCTGTGACGAGGGCAGCCGCGGCCTTGAGCACCCTGTTCTTTGTTGGGTTCCCTGTGTCCGGGTCACCTTGCCCTTCTCAGAGGCCACATGCATCCTCAGTCCCACCCACTCCTGCACTGGCACCTTCTGCCCCCAGACACCCCCTTCCTCCCAGAGCTTCATTTCTCTTCCTTACTGATGTCTTGCCGTCTGACGCTTGGCTCAGTGGTTGGTTCTTCATCTCGAGCTCCCAGGTCCCCTCTTGTCAGCACACCTGTCCCTCCCTCCCTCCCTCCCTCTCTCTCTCCCTCCCTCTCTCCCTCTCTCCCTCTCTCTCTCTCTCTCTCTCTCTCTCTCTCTCTCTCTCTCTCTCTCTCACACACACACACACACACACACACACACACACACACACAGAGGCAGGGCGGCTTTCAGAAGGATGCTCCTTTTCATATTATACTCGGGTGCGCTGGTTGAATTTCTTTTTTATCACAAACTTAGATTTTATAATAAAAAATAGTTTTAAGCTGTATGAGTTTAGAATGTTTTGCAGTCTGACTCCTGAGACTGTCAGTTCAGCAGTGAAGCTTTGGTGGGCTGTCTTGCACCCTCCCTAGTCCAACCTTGGCCCACATCCTGTCTTCAGCTTCCGAGGGGCTTGGTCTCCTGTGTGGCACCAGTGGAAGTTAAAGTGGTCTCTACTCTCATGTCCTGCTGCTGCCTCTACAGAGACCCACCCTCCCTGCCTATGACCTCTAGTGGCCTGGTCTACCTGAAATAAGTGTAGTGCTTGATGGGTAGTTGCTGCCCTTTTCTGACACCTCCAAACGCCACTGTGTGATGAAGGCTGCTTCGGACCTTAGTTCCACGCCCCCAGAGTATAGGTCCTGGGTCAGAGGACTCGCAAAGGGCAGCCCAGAGCCTGCTGTGCATCTCCAGGTGACCTGGGTTAGTCACAGGAAACACACACTGCTGACTGTGGATAAGGCTGGGGCTGAGGTACAGGATACTTTTAAACTCTATACTTTTTTGTTTCCTTGATGAATTTTATATCATGTGCATGTAGAACCTACTTTAAAAATAAGCCGTATTTCTGGCTGTTGCTGAGGAGCCCTCTCTCCTTCTGTGTAGACTGTGTTTTGGATTGTTGGGCTGGCAGAAGGTAGGGGCAGCTCTTTGCCCTGCTATGCCTTGGCACGCTGCAAGGTGGGGGAAAGCAATCCTGGGATCCCTCCGTCCAGGATTTGTGCCAGGGCCCTTGGCATCCCCCAGCTCCTCCAGAGCCCGGGGCAGATTGGAGGAGGGTGCTCCCAGTTTAGGCCTGTGAGAGTTGCAGATCAGGGTCAGTCATTGAGCACACAAAATCAGCAGGCATGGAAGGAAGCAGACACACCTCAAGGAGGAGCAGAAACAATCACCAGATGTGGAGACGCCCCGGGACATAGCCATTGTTAGATATGGCCTTGGGGTGCTTAAAAAAATAAAGGTTGGACTTCCAAATGAACGAACACTGTGATACTGTATCAGGAGTGACCAAATAGATTTGAAAAGTAACCAAGTAGAACTTGTAGAGACGAGAAGTAAAGTCATTGAAAGAGGAAAGTGTGGATGAATAAACAGATTAGATACAGCTGAAAAAAGAGTTTGAACTAGAAGCTACATTTGAAGACGTTACCTAGAACGTAGCCTAGAGAAGAGGCCTCAGGAACAGGAAGGTGAGAAACGTGGAGCATGAAATCAGGAAGTCTGACGGGCATCTAAGTGCAGATAGAAGCACAGAGGGTGTGAGGAGACGATGGCCGATGAAAGCCCAGTGGACCACGCAGGTTAAATAAGGCATCCATGCCCTAACCTGTTGTGAAACAGCAGGACACCAAAGGCCAGAAGACTATCTCAGAAACAGCCATTTCTGTCAAGGAGGGAGAAGCAGACTCAGCAGACTCGGTGATGGAGTCAAGAAGACAGTAGAGGTTGTTAGAGCCCTGAGCACAGAGCTGCCAACAAAGCCGAGGAGACCTTCACTAAAAGTTTTTAAGGGCATACTTTTTTTTCCCCTCACCATTTCCTCTTACCTCTCAGACCATCCTTCCCAAGATGCCAGGTGTAAATGGGAGAAGAAACATTTTCCATATAAGGGCATAAACACGCACAAATCTAAGGTAGTGATTCTAAGCGATTTTGCACCCTGGTGAGTGTTTGGCAATATGTGGAGACAGTTTGGCTGTTACAGCTGGTGGCGGGGGGGGGGGGGATGCTGCTGCTGGCAACCAGTGGGCAGATGCCAGAGATGCTGCTGAGCATCTTCCGTGTACAGGGCAGCCCCCACAGCATGGTGTTGTCTGGCCCAAGGTGTCAGGAGGGGCAAGGCTGGGAATCCTTGGTGTAAACAAAAATTACCTCTGTAAAATAATCCTTAGAGCTACCCTCTACAGGTTCTGAGCACTGTTTTGGGTCTATAGTAGATTATTTAATTCTGAGTCCAATGTAGGGGTATGTAGTATAGCTGAGGAAACTGAGACACAGAGCAGTGACAGAGTTGAGATTTGAGTCCAGGTGTCTGGGTCTGAGGCTGTATCCCTGGCCTTTATTCTATCCTGCCTCTTAATATAAGTCTGCTGTGTGGGCATAAGAAGATAAACAGGGACCATACCAAATGGAGTCAGGAAGGGCAAATATCAAGGATATCAGGTCTATCGTGTGCATGTAAAACCTACTTTAAAAAAATGTTTAGAGAGGATTCTAAGGTCCTCATATTTGGGAAAGAGGTTTAAATGTGGATAAACTTTATACTTTGTTAAATATGCATGATAAAATTGTAAAAGTCGTTGCTAAAACAGTAGAAATAGTTTGTAAATTCCAAATCCATAGGAGAAAATGGAATGAGACAGAAACAACAAACAAAAATCCAAACGAACAAAAATCAACCCAGTCCTCCAACAAAATAGAATTCAGAAGAGGAGAAAAAAAATGTTCATTATACCTCAATAAAGCTCAAAAAAAAGAGGAAACTTAGAAGGGGAAAGACAGATACAAATAAGTTGAAAACCGTAAGTAATCACAGTAAAAGTGAAGGGATAGGCTCTCCTGCTGAGACTGAATGGAAACGTAAGGAGAGGGTACAGCTCTTTAATCCTTACAGGAAACACACCTGAAATAGAAGATGCAAAAAGACTTGAAAATAAAAGTTGTGTTGGGCAATTTCCCCTCCCAGTTACTGATAGTTAACCAGACAAAAATAATTTAGAGAGGAGTTGAAGGATGTAGTGAGCAGCTTCGTCTAAGCCTGTGGGTGGGAAATGTGCTCACAATGGGTCCTGCATGGATGTACTCCCCACCCTGATGCTCTTCAGAAATTGTGCTGAAGGAGAGAGCCAGTCCTTCTGTGTGGTTTAAAAATGGCAGAGTCATTAGAAATGGAGGTCACCTTAGTAGCTGGTGAGGCATGGCACCACAAGGGCTCCTGTGGTGTTGGAACTGTGCCAGGTCTTGACCTCCATGGTGGCTGAATCTTGCCAGGTGAGAAAATTGTATAGAATTTAAACTACACACTCAGGCAAATGGGCACACATTCTGATTGTGTTATGGCGTTATACAAAGTGCTACTATTGGGGAAAACTGGGCAAAGTGTACAAAGTGTCTCTGTGTTCCTCCTTTTCATCTTTATTGAAATATAGTTCATGTACCCATATTCACCCACTTGAAGTGTACTGTGCAGGGGTGGTCAGTGCACTCATGGCATCAATTTTAAAACATTTTCATCACCCAAAGAGACCGGATCACTGAAAATCTTGTGAATGATTGTTTTTTTTTATTTATTTGTTTTTAATTTTTTGGCCACGCTGCGTGGCTGATGGTATCTTATTTCCCCGAGCCCGGATTGAACCCATGCCCCCTGCAGTGGAAGCATGGAGTCTTAACCACTGGACCACCAGGGAAGTTCCTGAATGATTGTTTGTATCAGCATTATTTATAACTACCAAAAAGTGGAAACAACCCAGATGTCCATCAGCTGATGGACAGCACAAAATGTGGGAAATCCATATAGCGGAGTATTATTCGGCAACAAAAGAAAGGGAATACTGATCTGTGCCACAGTGTGGGTGAACCTTGTAAACGGGATGCTGAGGGGAAGGAGCCAGTCACAAAAGATCCCAGTTGTGAGATTCTGTTGATACGAAGAGTCCAGAGCAGGTGGTTCCATCGAGACGGGAAGCAGATCACTAGTTGCTGGGTCCCAGGCCTCTTGGCTGGCCTGTTCTTTCCTGTTCATTACTACTGTGATTCACTCTATAGTAAGTTCTGTCCTGTCATCGTCACCCCTGTCCCTCCCGCACTGGCGGGGGCGGCGCCTTCCCCGCTGCACCCAGTGCGAGTTCCCCGACCCGTCTGTCTCCAGCCCAGCTGCAGCTCCAGCAGGTGGCGCTGCAGCAGCAGCAGCAGCAGTTCCAGGCACAGCAGCAGGCGGCGCTGCAGCAGCAGCAGCAGCAGCAGTTCCAGGTGCAGCAGAGTGCCATGCAGCAGCAGTTTCAGGCCGTGGTGCAGCAGCAGCAGCTCCAGCAGCAGCAGCAGCAGCAGCAGCAGCATCTGATCAAGTTGCATCATCAGAACCAGCAGCAGGTACTAGACGCCATCGTTCTGGACCCTGGCCTTCTCCAGGGCCCCGGAGCCTGGGACGAGAATGAGTGGGCCTACTGCGTGCCGGGGGATGGATCAGGTGGCTCCTGGTGCAGGCAGTTCATGTGAGAGTTTGCCCAGGCCAGAGTGAGGCTACCCTCCACTCGTAGCACGGCCTGGACCACCCCGTGGGTGTGTGTCCTCTGAGCACACGCAGGCCTCCTGACCTGTCCCTGAGTGTTCCAGTGTCTGGACGCGGCACTAATCGAGCCCTGCCTAGTGTCCCGCAGGGGTGGCCGTGTCACATTAGGATCCCTGCTTACAGGAAAACCTTTTCTCACGCACATGCTCTGCAGTCAACGCCCTGATGGGTTAAGTGTCCTTTGTCAGGCCTGTTGTGGGTTAAGGGAGGGAAGCCCTGAAGGACCCCCTGCTCTTTCCCACCTGCTCCAGGCCTTGGCTTATGCCTGCTTTTCCCGAGGCCCCTCCTGGATCTTGGAAGCCCCTCTCCCAGGGCTGACAGTGAATCTTCAGTCCCGCTTTTTTTTTTTTTTTTTTTTTTTTTTGCGGTACGTGGGCCTCTCACTGTTGTGGCCTCTCCCGTTGCGGAGCACAGGCTCCGGACACGCAGGCTCAGCGGCCATGGCTCACGGGCCCAGCCGCTCCGCGGCATGTGGGATCTTCCCGGACCGGGGCATGAACCCGTGTCCCCTGCTTTGGCAGGCGGACTCTCAACCGCTGCGCCACCATGAAAGCCCCAGCCCCACTTTTCGTCCTCATCCTGAGCCTGGTCCTGTGACCACTCTAGGGACCAAACAGGCATCCCTGGAGAGGCTTTGGAGATCTGCGGTCAGCTGAACCTTGCCCGGCTTCTCTGGGTCTGCGCCTATATGTGACCCCTTACCAAGCCCTCCAGACCCTTCCCTGGACCCTTCTTTTGTCCTCTCAGGCCTAGAGATGGGCCAGCATCTGGTGGCCAGGGCACAGGTGCACGCTTGGTGCCCTCGGTGTCCCTCTGCCTCCCGGGAGAGCATCCTGGGCAGACTTCCCAACACAGGATTCCAAGGCCAGAGAGGTGATGGGTGCTGCTTGTTCCACCCCAGATGCAGCAACAGCAGCAGCAACAACTACAACGGATGGCACAGCTGCAGCTGCAGCAACAGCAACAGCAGCAGCAGCAGCAGCAGCAGGCTTTGCAGGCCCAGCCGCCAATACAGCAGCCCCCAATGCAGCAGCCACAGCCTCCCCCCTCACAGGCCCTGCCCCAGCAGCTGCAGCAGCTGCATCACCCGCAGCACCACCAGCCACCACCGCAGCCCCAGCCGCCGGTGGCCCAGAACCAGCCATCGCAGCTCCCGCCTCAGTCACAGACACAGCCTTTGGTGTCGCAGGCTCCGGCCCTCCCCGGACAGATGCTGTATGCCCAGCCGCAGCTGAAACTCGTGAGTACCCAGGGCTCGCACAGCCGGGGCTCTTCTGGCGTCTCCTGTGCTGTCGGCGGTCTCTGGGACACCCTGGCTGTAGATGGAAGGTCCTCTTCTTCCAGCACCAGGACTCAGGTGGCCCTGGCCCCTGCCGGCCCGCACATCCAGATCAGCAAGGGTGCGTGCATTCCGCCAGCTGCTGCATCCAGTGTGCGACACCCCTGCTCCCGGGTGGCACCTTGTCTTCCGAGCAGCATGGCTGATTCAGTGGTAGCCACAGGCATTGTAAGATTGTGGATGATTAGATGGATGGCAACATCTATCTTCTCACTGTTGGGGGGGGCAGTGTACCACCTCCCCTGGGCGTCCACGGTGGTCTGCTGACCACTCAGTTCTGTTCTGAGCAGAGATCATGACCATATTTTTGAGGGGGGTATTGATGTAAAACACTGTTATTTTCAGTCTTATGCATCTGTGTAAAAGCAGAACCAGTCAGTGACATTTACATGAAAGACAAAATATTGTACTGAGTCAAGGGTAGCTGTGTCAAGGGGCCATTTAAATGTTTTTTCAACTCACTTCCTTGGTTTTTGTGGCCTTTTCTATTTGCTGTTCATTGGGTGAAGTGGGGATATGGGCCACACCTGAATCGAGTAGTGGCTGAATAGTAAGCCCCACAGGTGCAGGCTGGAGGTCTGGGGAGGGTCTTGAGAAGGGTCACACCTGTCACCTGGTTTCCTTTGAGGAGTCAGGGCTCAGAGTGGGGTTCTCGTAGACCATCAGCGTGCTCTGCTTGCTGCGGTAGCTGGTGGTGACGGTTGTGTGGTGGTGTCCCATTGGGGCAGGCGTCTCGCCAGGAGAGACAGGGCTCAGCTGTGCTGACTCAGAGCCAGGCTGGCGTGGACACTTTTGATGAGCCGTGGGATAAGGGACAGCCAGTAGCGGGACATCAGCCAGGGAAGTGGTGGCAAGCCCATCCCCCTTCTCAAGGAGAGCTTAGAGACTCCGGCTCCCACAGACAGACGTGGAGGTGCTCTGCCCTGTGCCCTGGTGGCTCCAGATTGCTGCTCCCTTCCTCCTCAGGTCCGGGCTCCGATGGTGGTGCAGCAGCCGCAGGTGCAGCCCCAGGTGCCGCAGGTGCAGCCCCAGGTGCCACCGCAGACAGCAGTGCCGACGGCTCAGGCCTCCCAGATAGTGGGTCCTGGAGTCCAGGTGAGGGCCCAGAGCCAAGGCTCTGGAGGCGCCGGCCAGTGCATATCCCCCGCGCTATGGTGAGGGTCCTGGTTGGATCAGGGCCTGTCCCTGGGGACCTTGGGTGAAACCCCGCTCGGCCGTGTCTGGGCCCCTGGCTTCACAGGGCACAGGCTGTTCCCACCTCCCGTGATGCCCCACATCTTCCCTCTTCCCTTCTCCTCCAAGAGGGCATTGGTGAGAGCATCACGATCTCTTCTTGCCTCAGCCCTGAGCATGGGGCTGGGGGGATAGTAGCTCTCTAGAAACTGGGAAGAGCACAAGGACGGTGGCATGTGGCTCTGGTGGTCAGCACAGACTTGTGCCATGGCCCCTTGCCCTGCTGACTTGCAGGGCTCACCCCTGTGTGGCACGTGTGGCACATGTGGCCCAGGTCCACCATGCCCACCCTCCGCAAATCGGATGTCGATGGGATGGAGAAGATCTCCCGGCCTTGCCTAGTAGAGGCCACAGCCTCCTTGGTGTCTGGGGTGGGAGGTTGGGCCTCATGAGTTCTCCATAGACGCTCCCCTCACCTATGTCCAGTCCCCGGCCTTGGTTCCTCCTGTCTCCACCCAGCAGTGGCAACACTGATAGTCTGGCTCAGAAGAGTGTTGGCTTTAGACAGAGCCGATGTGCTACTTGATGTGGTGAGACCCCAGGGGCGACCCGGCCACCCCGGTGCTGTGTGGCACTGGGCTGCCATGCCGAGTGTCCCTGCCAGCTCCTGCCCTGCTCACTCCCCGAGTCCATTGAGCTCCCTGTCTGGGGCACTGGACCGTGTGGTAAGCACTGCTGGGATGCCGTGTGTTCCCTTAGCATTGGCGGGAGGCTCAGAAATGGTCCTTCCTGGTCCCCGCCACATGGCTGGAGTCCGTGGGAAACACACCGCTGGGGGGAACTGTGGCGTTTGGAGGTAGCTCTTGGTCACTGCACCACATCACCAGCTTGCCCACCTGTGGTATTATGTGCAACAAACCACGGACATCATGTCTGTAGCTGGGGCAGGGCTGGAGGCCTTGTATGACAATGTTGGCGTCCTCCTCTGCCACCACCCTGTGTGTCCCAGCCTCGTCCCCAGGCCTCCTGGGGCTCTCTGCTCTCGGTGTCCTGTGCGGAGTGTGGTCAGAGTTGGGATGGCGGCAGCGGCATGGAGTGACCACCCAGCCGGTGGAAGCCGCTGCCCTTGCTGCCTCTCAGGTCTGGTAGGAGAGTGGGAGGCTTGGCCCTCTGACCTGGCAGCTTCCATCCTGAAGCAGAACTTCCCTTTTCACCCCAGTTCTTGGTGTTTGGGAAGCGAGCAGCCGAAGAGTTGCCGTCTTCCAATGGTCCAGGCCCCACCTGCTGGTTCGTAGGCTTCTCGCTTGGGTAGGTGGACTCCCTGCAGCTTCCTGGGCGCCCATCACTCTCCTGCAGTGGCCGAGGGGGATGCGCTCCATTCCCCATGCCGACCCCTTGGCTGTGCTTCCCTTCCTGGTAGTCACATGCCTTTGCTTCTGCTGGAGGTCCCAGTCCAGCCCGCGTGGGGCTTGGCCGTGGGCTTGATCACCTTGAGGGTAACCTTGATTTGTAACCTTCTGCCCCCTCGTGGAGCACGGAGGGCTGACAGCCGGCAGGGCTGAGGCAGGCGTGGGCTCTTCTCCCCAGGTGGGGACTCGGGTAGCTGGGTGGGGAGGAGGCGCCACCACTCATACCTGCGAGTGGGTTTGGTTTTCTGAGGATGTACCTTCAGGGTTTATGGGAGGGGTGTCCACCCCCTCCTGAGTGAGAGGCCAGCCTTGGGCAGAGTGGAAGTGAGGCCTCACCCTGCCTGCGGGGCCGCACTGTGGGTTCCCAGGTCTGGCGCAGGTATGTGTGGGGTGCTCGTGCAGGTCCCTGGGGGCCAGTTGGCTGCCTTACTGTGTGGTTCTAGCAGCAGTGGGGTTCCCAGGGTGCGAGGAGACCCCTGAGGGAGAATCTCTGGATTCACAGCCTTTTTTTGCAACCTCGGTGGCAACAGTGGACAAGACAAGGCTACAGATATTCTGACCCCAAAACTAGAAAACAGGTGGTGGCTGTAGAAGGTGGGAGAGGTTGAGGGGAGTATAAGCAAGGGAAGCATTTCAAGCGGGAGAGCCTGCTTGGCTTCTTTTCTTTCCGGTTCTCTAGGATTTTGTGTGTGGCTTCTTTCTTTTTCACGTTACAATAGAAGTAAAAGGTTGTCTTGTAATTAGAGTCCCTTGGTCAATGTTGCCTTCCGTGGCTGTGCGCTGTTCCTCTTATGAACGTATCCTGCTGTCCTTAATTATTGTCTTGTTCTCGGATCCTGAGGTTACTTCTGGTTTTTTGCTGTTAGTCGTGGTGCATGGCAGGTCCTGGACTGTTTGCTGACATTTCCCAGAGTGACTCACGGGGGGCATTTTGAGGCTCTCGATCGTACCAGCTGGTCACCTACCAGGAGGTCGACACATACGTGCGGGGCCCACGCATTTGACCTCAGAACGCGGGGTCCAGTGTTGCAGTGTGTGAAAGAGGTGCTGGGATGGGGGCCCAGGTGGCGGCCCCCAGGCCTGGTCTCTCAAGTCTGCCCTCTCAGAGCAGAGGAGGGGGGCCTCATTGTGCGCTTGGTGGTGCTGGGGCCTGATGGGTGGTGGGGCTCACAGCCCAGGCTGGAGTTTGGGATTTGAGTGTTTCAGGAAAATCAGTGAACACTGTTCTGTATGCCTGGCTCTGACATTAACTCGTGTAGATGAGAGAGATGTCCCCGTCACATCCCTGTCCAGCAGGGTGCTGGACTAGGACTCAGCGGGAGAGCCACACCCCATGATGGCAGGTGAAAACCAGGACAGGATGCGTCTCCATTTCCCAGCAGCCCCTGTGCTTTGGTCTTCCTGCTTCCTATTCTTCCAGCATTCGGAAGCTTAGCTGTCATTCTCACGTTACAGACCCCCTTCCCTGATGTGTGTGTGTGGAACAGTGTGTGGAATGGGCTGAGCACACCCTGCGCCCCCTCCTCTCCCACTGGGCCCTCCACCATGGCTGCTCGGGGCCTCCCTGGGTGGGTGTGTGTTGGGAGGAGGAGTCGTGGCCTGGCTCGTCCAATACTGTAGACGTCTGGTGTGTCTCGTTAGGATCTGTGGTCAAGAGAAAACCAGCTTTCCACCTCGGGAGCTCTGTGCCAGAAAACCAGTCCGCAGAGATCAGAGTCAAGCTTTTCATTCCTGATGACTTTGTTTCTTCTGGGAAGAAATAGCGCCTCTTTCACACCACCTGAGTGCTTCTGGGCCTCTCTTGCTCTGGAAGGAGCACTGTTGAGCTGCCACGGGGCTCACAGCTGGGCACCTCGAAGTGCAGGGTGGCGCCAGCCAGCCGTGGCCTTTGGGTGCTATCAGCCACACCCCAGGTGCAGGCAGGGGAGCCCAGCACAAAGCGTGCTCCACGCACTGACATCCCACTTAGCATCTGGTAGGGTGGGTGGTGGGCTCTTCAGGCAGCGCTCGAGTTTCGACAGACAACAGGAGAACGGCTTCCTGGCCCACACCCTGGAAGTTCTTTTGTTGGTGTGGCTGCAGGACTGTCCACTCCCAGCTCTGCATGAGGGCTGCCTCGCACCCACAGCTATTGCTGGGGTCATGTTGGCATCTGCTACTGTCTGGGTCACCCCTGGCTTGCAGTGCCTGCTGCATGCGACCTGTTGGTGAGTGTGGGGCACGCCTGTGATGCCAGGGGTCTCCCCGCAGACCTTTCTCCTGCCTTGGAGCCCTGCCCTGGCAGACTGCGTGGACGTCAGCACCGCCCTAGCCTCACAGATCAGCTCATCCTCCTGGGGTAGATGTTTTGTTTCCCATGGATCACCCTGCCTCCTTTCAGAACCTGGCTGGGTTGTTTTCATTTAGTTTCATCATCACATTGTGAACACGTGCAGGCCCTGCTCCAGTGCCATGTCCAGCCTCGGTGTGCAGAGTGAGGGGGGCAGGCTAGAGTCAGTCTGCAGAATTGGGCGGGCTGGGAATGGAGGGTGGGATGTGAGCTGGGCTCCAGGAAGCAGGCTCCGGAGGTGATGCTCAGTGCACAGGAGGTTGCTGGGGTGTGGGGGAAGCTCTGAGTGAAGCTGACAGGGCCTTTGGGGTGGCCCCTGTGTGGCAAGCGGCTGGGCCTTTGTGCACTGTCCGCAAGCTCTGGGCAAGGCTGCTCTGCAGGGCTCATTCCGGGGCCGCTGGGCACAGGGCTGGCGGGCAGCTGTCTCCCCGAGCTGTTCGCGCTGCCAGAACTGGCATCTTGTGCCTCTCGGGTGGAAAGTAGTTACTTCCACACACCGTCGATCTTAGTCCTGGGTGTGTGATTTCCTCCCTCCGCGTTCTCGGATGAATATGGCATTGTCCTAGTGATGACAGCGGGATGGGGACCCCACTGTGTCCGCCCTGACGAGGACTGCAGGGAGAGCCTGCTGTGCAGAGAAGGGAGCACGATGCCAAGCCGCTCCCCTCTCCCCTCTCCCAGTGGGGTCTGCTGGTCCCACAGGGGCTGCTCGGCTGCCAGACCACAGAACCCCAGGCCAGGTGTGCTGGCAGGGGTGACAAGGGGAGGCTTTGCTCCTGTCAGGCAGGCACAGGTGGGACACAGAACAAGATGGAGGCGTCCCCACTGCCCTGCAGCTGGGCTTGACCTTGGTGCTGTCAGAGCTGGGGCTGCCTGTGGCCTGAGGGGTCTTGTTGAGGTTTGTGGGACGGTCCTGCCTGTCATAGAGCGCAGCCCTCACTGCCCTCCCATGCCCACAGGCTCCCACACTCACGAGGCAGGGACCTGGGGGTGTCCCATCGCAGCCCAGAAGCCCCCGCCGGGAGCAGAGGGCCACCCAGCCCGGCCCTTCTGCCAGCGTCTTGGTCACTGTGTGCTTGCGTGGGCACCCATGGGTGGGGGGGTGTGCCCATGTTTGTATTTGAGAGGCGGGGCATCAGAGGAAGACCAGGGTGTGTGGCGAGGCTGCCAGAGAGAAGGGGCTTGTGAGTGGGGAGTGGTGGGGGGGGGGCGTGGGGCAGGTGAGCAGGCTGAGCCCCTCCCCCTCCAGGTCAGCCAGAGTGGCCTCACCATGCTGTCGTCACCGTCGCCGGGCCAGCAGGTGCAGACCCCGCAGTCGATGCCCCCTCCCCCCCAGCCGTCCCCGCAGCCCGGCCCACCCAGCTCACAGCCCAACTCCAACGTCAGGTAGGCCCGGCCCGTGCCCCTCCCCACTTGGCTTGCAGGCCCAGGCTCATGGCCGCGCTCCCTTTCGCTCTGCACAGCTCCGGCCCTGCCCCGTCCCCCAGCAGCTTCCTGCCCAGCCCTTCGCCGCAGCCCTCCCAGAGTCCGGTGACGGCGCGCACCCCGCAGAACTTCAGCGTCCCCTCCCCAGGACCTTTGAACACGCCTGGTAAGTCGGACCCAAGGCGGGCACAGTCCGGGGCCCTGCGAGGTGAGGGGCTGACGACCCTTCGTGGGCTGGGGCCGTGCTCACTGGGCCGTGTCCCGCAGTGAACCCCAGCTCCGTCATGAGCCCCGCGGGCTCGAGCCAGGCCGAGGAGCAGCAGTACCTGGACAAGCTGAAGCAGCTGTCCAAGTACATCGAGCCCCTGCGCCGTATGATCAACAAGATCGACAAGAACGAAGGTGGGGGCCGGGCGGGCGGGCCGGGGGCAGGGCCTACAGACGCCCAGGCCCTTGTCTGAGTGCCTCCTTCTGCCCCAGACAGAAAAAAGGACCTGAGTAAGATGAAGAGCCTTCTGGACATACTGACAGACCCCTCCAAGCGGTGAGCTTTGCCCCTAGGCCCATGGGGGGAGGATGGTGCTCAGCCCACACCTCACAGAGGGTCCCCAGCTGCTTGGCTGGCCTACCCTGTGGCCCTCAGAGCCCTGCCTCACTGGGCTGCTGGCCTTGATGGGCTTCAGTCTGACCTGCAGCCCTGCCCCTGATTTGCTGGTGGCCTTGGGCAAGTGACTGTTTCTTAGTTACCCCATCTGCAAAAGGGGCAGCTGAGCTCGAAAGCGCTGGCTGTGGGAGGGAACTGGGACGGCGTCTGAGAAGCACTTGGAAGGCAGAGGACACGCACTCATGTCCTTTCCCTTGCCCACTGGCCGTGGGGCTGCTGAGCACCAGAGCTCAGCCAGCGCCACCTCCTGTGCAAGGACTGGCCTTGGGATTCCTGCCCTCTCCCCAGGCCTTGGCTCAGGCCAGGCTCCCCTTCCAGAACGTCCTCCCTGTTCCACTCATCTGGGCAGAATGCTGGGCACTGAGGAGTGGGCCTGTTGGCGGTAGACGGCCCTCCAGGCCCTCATTGGGGTCATCGGGATGGGGGGCAGGGACCTGGCCTCTGTCTTTCCCCTTGATCCATCACATGCGTGCCTTGTTCTGCCAGTCAGGACCAGCAGCTCCTGGGTGCGGGGCCATCTTTCCTTAGACTCTGGGTCTGGGAACAGCGGGTGGGCTGGCTGGGGTTCCTGGGGAGGGTTCTGGTGGCCCAGGCCTCAGGTCTCGCTCCATCCAGAGGAGGCCAGACGGTCAGTGGTTGGGATGAGAACATGAGAGCTGCCGGCTCCCCTGTCCTCCCACGTGGAGAGTCAGCCACATCTTCTCCCCTATAGGTGCCCTCTGAAAACGTTGCAGAAGTGTGAGATCGCCCTGGAGAAACTCAAGAATGACATGGCAGTGGTGCGTGGGGTGCTGTGGCCTGGTGGTGTTGGTAGGGTCGCAGGCATCTCTGGGGAGGTCAGGGCTCACCGCACAGTGACTCGGAACCACGAGCTAGAAGGAGCCTGCAGTCAGAGGTGGGCAGGAGACCGTGCTGCTCAGTCTGGGGACCCTGCCCAGGAGTCCTCTTCCAGGTCAGGTCTGCAGTGTGGGTGGGGTGAGAACATGGGAGAAATCAGCCTCTGGGTGCGGGCCCATGGGTGCTTCCTTTCCCCACAGGTGTGAGGGTTCTCATGCCCAAGGCCAGGCCCAGGGGGAGTAGAGTGTGTCCAGGGTCAGCCATCCTTGTCTGCAGGGCTGGAGGTGGTGGGGGAGCCAGGAGGTCTGGCTGTGAGTGAGGATGAGGACCTGGGGTCTGGAAAGCCGCCCCAAGAGTGGGCTGCTGACCCTGCTGTCCTGTCCCAGCCCACGCCCCCACCTCCCCCGGTGCCGCCAACCAAGCAGCAGTACCTGTGCCAGCCACTCCTGGATGCCGTCCTGGCCAATATTCGCTCACCTGTCTTCAACCATTCCCTGTACCGCACGTTCGTGCCTGCCATGACGGCCATACACGGCCCCCCCATCACGTGCGTACTGCCCAGGGCTTGGTGGGCGGTGGGTCCTGGGCCATGGCCTGGCCAGTGTGGTCAACACGGCTGCCTCCCCCAGGGCCCCGGTGGTTTGCACCCGGAAGCGTAGGTTTGAAGAGGACGAACGGCAGAGCATCCCCAATGTGCTCCAGGGGGAGGTGGCCCGGCTAGACCCCAAGTTCCTGGTGAACTTGGACCCTTCTCACTGCAGTAACAACGGCACCGTCCACCTGATATGCAAGCTGGGTGAGTGCCGGGGGTGGGGTAGATCAAGAATGAACCGTGACTGGCAGCCTCAGGCTCTGCCACTGCCCAGGACCACCTGCTCATCCCCAAGCCCCGGGCCCTCTCTGGAGCCTGCCCGCTGTCCTCCTTGGTCCCTACATGCTCCTGGCCCAGGACTCGCACTGGGGGCTGGGCCCTGAGCCTGCACACTCTCACCTCTCCCCCACGTGCAGGGAAGCCCCCTCCCTCCTGTCCAGCTGCGACTCTGCTCACCTGAGGCCCTGGGGAGACGGGGAAGCTCGGGAGTCAGGGGCCTCGGCTCTGCAGCAGCCTCACCAGAACCTCTGGGGCCTGGAGGGTGCTGTTGGGGAGCAGGGCTATGAGGAGGGGCAAGCCTGGTCACAGGTGCGGCCTTGTGTGTTGCAGATGACAAGGACCTCCCCAGCGTGCCACCGCTGGAGCTCAGCGTGCCTGCCGACTACCCTGCCCAGAGCCCACTGTGGATCGACCGGCAGTGGCAGTACGGTGGGTGACTGAGAGGACGGGCCACCAGGCTTTCCTCCATGTGCCCCTGCCCTGCTGAGGCCCCCTCTTCCCCTTCCTCCTTGGTGGGCAGGAGCAGATTGCCCCTCAGTCACATGGAAAGAGAAGTGTCTCTGACCCCATGGTGTCCCTGCAGCTCCGGGGCAGCCGTGTTCCGGGGATGAGGGGTGAGCAGGCCCAGTGGCTCCTGTGGGCCTCTTCAAGGCTGACCGGGGGGCACACATGGGAGCTTGGGCTCATGGGGACCCATCTGGGTGACAGGCCCAGAGAGAACCTCGGTGATGGGAGACAGTCCCCCCGAGGCTCAGAGCTGGCATGTAGAGGACCAGGACAGGGGCCCCGAGGCCGTCCCTGAGGCTCCAGACCATTTTGTTCCAGCTTTCCACTGGCATGCGGAGTTGGCACCCCTGGTCCCTGGGCTGGGTGGGGCGGGCCAGGGTCCTGGCAGAGAACACAGCGCTCATGGCCGGCCGCTCTGCTGCAGACGCCAACCCCTTCCTGCAGTCGGTGCACCGGTGCATGACCTCGCGACTGCTGCAGCTCCCTGACAAGCACTCGGTCACGGCCCTGCTCAACACCTGGGCCCAGAGCATCCACCAGGCCTGCCTCTCGGCCGCCTAGCCGCCACCGCCACTGCATCTCCGGCTGCCTGCCCTCCAGGGACCGTGGGGCAACCGGCAGCCTCGTCGGGGCCCCGTGTCGGACATTTCTAGATGCTGGCTTCCTTAGAGAGCTTGGGCTTAGGTTAGCTTTCCTGCTTTTATCTTCTGCCTTGGGGACCCGCCAAACATTTCCCACACTTGGACAGGACTGGGACAGGCAGCTGGCTGCTTCCTCCAGGAGCCAGGCACGCCTCCAGCCCTGTGCTCCTCAGGCTACTATCCCCGCAGCCTCTGCAGGGCCCGTGTCCTTCCTCGGGAACTCAGGATCCTGTGTGAGCCTCTTGCGTGTGCGCCAGAAAGCTCTTCTACCGTTTCCATAGGAGAACGTGCAGGACATAGGAAACCCTTAAAACATGCAGAATTCCCTGATCACGGTTTTGGGTTGAGATCGTGCCACCGTTGGCATGTGGGGCACGCCACAGGGAAGCTCCAGGATCCGGGGGCGCTGACTGCAGCTCGAGGGAAGGTCTGTTTGTGGCTGTGGGTCCCCGGCCACCGGCTGGGCCTCATACCTCATGATCCTTCTCATTCTAGCCCTGGGAGTCTGCTCAGCACTGTGGAGGCACCCGGGAGCAGGGGTGTCTGGGTGGATCTTGTTCCTGGCGCCGTGCCCACTGGTTAGGCACTTAGGCCCACTCGGGTTAGGATGTTGTCCTTGGGACCCAGCGTCTTAAGAACCCTTCAGACAGTTGAGGGCTCCTGACGGGGTGCCAGCCGGCTCTCTGGCGATGAGAGGTTCCCCCCTTTTGTATGTGCATTACCGTGTCTTCTGTGGTTCTTATAATAAATTTATTATTCCTGTGTTTGTCATGAGTTTGTCACTGTGTCCCCCCTCTCTACAAGTCAGGGGCCCTCCATCCAGTGAAGGGCACTGTCAGGGCTGAGCCAGGTCCCCCACCTCGGGGATGGCCACCGATGCCCAGACGTGCCTGTCCTGGTTCACCCCCAGGTTCCCTGCTCCCCAAAGCAGAAGCGGCAGAGATCGGCACTGAGGACATGGCCGGTTGGGCCAGGAGGACTGTCCTGCCAGGCAAGGGTCTGCGCTGAAGCTGCTGTTCTGGCGATTGAGGGGGTGGTGTGAGGCCATTGCAGGGTGGGGCCCAGTGTACAGGAGAGGACCTTCTCCCGTGGCTCTAGCCGTCCATGGAGGAAGGCAGTCTGGGTGGGGCCGCTCACTAGCTGTGTTCGTCAGTGGACACAGGACAGTGTCTTGCCTACATGCCGGGAAGGCAGCCCCCTGCACTCCAGGAAGAGTGTGCAGGCTGTCCCGGAGCTTGTTTTCTTACAGGGCAGCCGCAAGGCCCTAGCAAGCAGGGTGACTGCCCAGCAGGCCCTGCCCATGGCAGGGAGCAGAGCTAGGGGCGCTCAGGGCAGCAGTGCCTGATGGCCAGTGAGGAACAAGACTCACAACAGGGAGAAACGAGCTTTATTTCCAGTCTTCGACAGGTAGGCTCATGCTTATTTCATAATGCACACGTGTGTGTAAGTGCAGAAATACCGAGCAAAGAAATAAACAGTTCCTCAGCCCTGAGACCACGTGCTTTATCTGCCGTGGGTTTGGCTGGTCTGGAAGTTAGGCTGGTGTAAACGTACTAGGATTCTTCGGAAGTGCTACCTAGAGGGTGAGCGGTCATGGGTCTGGCACTCAGAGTACCGAGTAGTGCAGCCACCGGCTCTGCACCGCCTGCAGCCGTCTCTGCCGCTCGGCGAAGTTGCTCTTGAGGCTCTGCTTCAGTGCGGGCAGGATGGCGCACTCCGCCACAGGCGCCTGGCTCAGGATCAGTCTGGGGGACGGGGGTGGGGGGTCACTGCGGACGCCCTCCCCGGCCCTGTGGCCCCTGGGCTCAGAGGCTGCCTACCTCCTGTGCCAGTAAGACTCACCATTTCTTAGAGACGCCCTTGGTGGCGACCTTGGGGAGCAGCATGGCCCCCGGGTGCAGAGCCTCCTGGTCCCTGGGGAGGGACGAGTCAGCCGTGAGCCCCAGACAAGCAGGCCCTGTTGTGACCCAGTGGGCCGCATGGGGCACTTACTTGGGAGAACTGGGCCCGGCCTCCTCGAGGGCAGCCCTGTGTCTCTGGCTCCTTTCTAGGAGGGACTTGAGGTGTTGCAGCTGGAAGGCAGGGAGAAGAGACACGGTGGGTGGGGCTGCGGGGGCCCCGGGGTGCCCTGCAGCCGAGCCTCACCTCTTGGGCCTGCAGGAGGTTGGCATTCCACAGCTGGCAGATGACCACTTCGCACTGCTGGAGTGTGGCGGGCTTGCACAGGTGCAGGGGCAGTCTCATCGCGGGGGGGCACCCCTGGCACCTGCTTGCCCTTGTGCAGGCTGCCGGCCACCGAGGTGGCTGCTGGATTAGAGCTCTCCACTTTGTCTCTGAAACAGCCATTAGAGCAGACCAGAGGCGGCCTACCGGAGGTGATCTCTCACACCCCCTCTCGGGGCAGCACCTGCTCCAGCGTGAGTAAGAGGGTCATCTCCACGGCCTCCTGGGGGCCTGGCTCCCTTCCGCCTACCAGGGTGCTCCAGGCACCAGGTGGCGGGGGTGGGTCTCTGGGGCTGGCTCTGACCCGGGCCCGTCACTTCCTCCCCCCTCAAGGTACACTGAAGAGTCAGATGTGGTTTGAGCTGCCTGGCTGCCCTCAGTCCTGACCACAAACCCAGGGTGCTGGTGGAGGGGGGAGCCTAAAGACTGCAGAGAAGCAGGAGCCTGGCTTGCTGGTGGCACTACCCAGGGGACAACAGGGTCCCTTCTTCGGATGCAAAGTCCAGGCTCACTGCTGCTTCCCAGGAAGTCCCAGGAACTCGGGTGTCACCGGGGACTGGTCCTGCTCTGGTCTGCTGGCCCTGTGCCTTCCAGAGGCCAGCACAGCTCCCAGGGTGGAGCCCAAACCTGACTCACGGTTCTCTTGGCAAAAAGCAAGCTAATGTGGAGGCCAAGTTACTTTGTTTCTGTGCTTTGAGAGAATGCCTTAGCGGCTGCTGCTGGCCCCTCTTGCGGGCTCAGGTCAGCGCAGGGACCGTGCAGGACCCCCAGGGGAGAGGAGAAGGCAGGGTCCGCCAGATGGGTAAGCCCGGCTTTCATGAGCTTGCTTCCCTCTGAAGACCTGCCCGTTTGGAAGGGCAAAGCAATTGGCTGGTTCCAGGGTGTGAACCTGCTGAATGCAACCCTGTCCCGTTGGGCTCACGGAGCCTTACTTGGCCAGCCCCTGTGCCCCGAGGGCTTTGTCCACCCTGCTGCTGTGAAGCAGGGCAGCAACCAAGGGCTCCTCCTCCAGGTCCAACTTCTGGGGAACGTCAGCTTTCGAGTCTTGCTTCTTAGAGGAGGTGCGCTGGGCCCTGGCCTTGCCTTGCGAGTTGGCTGAGGTTCAGACCCAGACAGGGCCAGTCACTGGGCATCAGTCAGCTGTATGCACCCAAGGGGCCCCACCCCTGCATCAGTTTCCTCTTTGTAAAGGGGAGATGGTAATGGCCTCCCTCTGAGGGCCGCTGGGAGGCACAGATGCAGGAGTAGGGTGAAGCCTGTGGGTGCCTAAATGTTCTGAAGCGGACGCAGTGGTGGAGGTGGCTCCCCGAGCAGCTGAAGTGGGGAGAGCCCCACACACCCCGTGGGGCAGTCTCCTCACGGGCCTCGGTAAAGGCCGGGGTGGGGTAGCCAGCAGCTGTTCCCTGACTCTGAACCCCATTTCGGGCAAAATGAAACGGAAGGAAAGGTCTGGGTGGCCCAGCCTGTGCAGGTCTGCTCTCCTGGGGTGAGGCCCCTCACTCAGCAAAAATGCCACAAATCCAGGCTCTGTAGGAGGGCCAGCCCACCCATGTCCTGTCTGCTCTGAGGGACACAGTGAGCAGCAATGAAGACCACTCGGGGCTCCTCTGTCACACGCTCTGCCTGACTCATGCCCCACACTGACCATCTTGCCTTGGCAGCCAAGCCTGTCCTGCTTTTGTGGCCTGTCCTCAGGCCTCCTTCCAGCCGACCCACTAACCTGTCCCCTGGCCTCAGCTCCCTCCTGGAGGTTTCAGCTCACAGGGCACCTGGGGACCCTCCTTGGTCCCTCAGCTACTCCTTAACCCCCAAGCCCATGGGGACTGGCAGAGGCGCTCTCCCGAGGTCTGCCCCACGGAGGACCACCGTGGGCTTTCAGCACTCGGCTCAGCACCCCACTTGCCGTTTCAGGCCCGGGGGCCCTGAGGTCTGTACCTGCTCTTCCCCGACCCTGAGCACAGAGGTGCTGGTGTGCTCACCTGACACCACTGTATTCGAGATGGACTTGTTGGACTGAAAGCTGGAACTGGAGATGCTGCCTGTGGGGGCTGCTTGGGGTCAGCAGAAGGTGGCAGCAATGAGGCTCCCATCCCTGCAGGTCCCAGCGCTTCTGCACGGCTGCCGTGGCTGAAGGTCCAGGCCCACCTGTGCCCGCCTCCTGGCTCTGCAGGTCCCAGCCCTCCCCCACACTCTGGTGAGGCAGCCCCAGTCACCGCCAGTGCCAGAGGGAGCCAGGGCCATGGGGCTGGGGACGGAAGAAGCAGTGGGACCTGAATGGGAGCACGCCCTCTCTCGAGGTCCCATCAGGGGACCCCTGACACTACGTGCCCACATCAGCTCGCTGGAGCTGTGCCACCCCACTGGAGAAGGGCCCTCACCACCCCATCCTCTGCGTATCTCCCAGGAAGAGAGCCCTGGGCACACCCCAGACTGGGGCATTCCAGGCGGGCACCACTCACCACTCAGACCACCTCCCGATGTCAGACCTGGTCCCAAAAGTAAGAGGGGAGGGGAGCCCAAAACTCGACCTGGTTGTTCCCAGGCTGGGCTAGGGGACAGGCAAGGTGAGTGGGCCACAGGTGATGATATGCCCCCATGGTTGCTGTGGAGATGATAGGGAGAACCCTGGAAGGAGTGTGCCCAGAGCTTCCTGCCCCAAGGCCAAAGGGACCAGGGGTTGGGGCTGGGGCTGTGCTGGGGAAGCCTGGGGCAGCAGTCCAAGTGAAAGCTCACCAGGATAGTGAGGCCAGGGCTGGGGAGGGGGGAACCTGGGCAGCCCCCTGCCCCCCAGCTGCTCTGTCCACTGCCCCTGCTGCACAGAACTCAGGCTTTGGGGTCCCCAAGAGTGGCACTTGCTGTGCTTGGGTGCATGAAGTCACCCAGACCATGGCTGGGAGTGGTCTGGCTGTCCAGGCCCCCTCCCCACTGGGATAATTCGCGTGGGCATAAGCAGTCTGGGGGGCCTGCTCTTGAGGGCAGTAACTTCCCATCAGGCACCTGTGGGCCTGTCTTACCTTTCTTCTGTGGCTTCTGATTCATGATTAGCTTGTAGTGGAGATCTGAAAACAAGCACGGGCCCTCCTCATGGCTACTCTGAGAAAAGAAGCTTCGCTTTCCCTGCCCACTCCTCCTTGCTGAGCCCCTGAGAGACCCTGCTCCATGGACCAAGCCTTTGCCTTGGCACCCTCGGGTCGGTGATGCCTCTGGCTGCTCCCTGAGCCAGAGCCCCTGTGTGAGAGCCTCTCCAGGAACCCATTCCTCCATCCGTGACGTCTACAGAGCAGTCTCTGTCATGCGGGGCCTGGGCTCCAGGGGGACAGAGGCGAGTCAGGATGACCCAGGTGTCAGGGATCGTTCTGGGGCCCCGGATCTGGGTGTGCTTAGTTTGTGAAAATTCATTAAGCTAGATACGCGTAATTTGGGGGTGTGTTTCACTTCTACAAGTTTTTCAAAGGAGGCCGCCTGACCCTGCCTGGAGAGGAGAGGCGGGCCGGGTTACCTTCGGGAATGGCGCGGCCAGACCCGCCCCCCGCAGTTGGCTTTGGTGCTGGGGCGGGGAGCCGAGCCCCGAGTGGCCGGGGTGGGACTTGCGGCCCTGCGTCCTCCCTCAGCCTTCGTGCGCCGTCTGAGCGCCGTCTGAGGCGCCGCCCGCCTCACCCTTGTTCTCCCGCTTCAGGTGCTCGATCTCCTCGTGGAGCTTGACCAGCGTCTCCGAGTGCTGCTGCTGCAGGAACTGCAGCCTCTTCTCAAGGTCCAGCGCCCGCTTCTGCGCCTCGCTGAGCCCGATCGGCGCGCCGTGCTGCCCGGGTTACGGAGGGACCGCGGGCAGGCGCGGGCGCGACGCGCCCCGGGAGCCCGGGATCCCCGAGCTGGGGGGCCGCAGCCCGGCCGCCACCCCCGCCGCGCTCACGTAGCCGCCTCCGCTGCGGATGCACGCCCACTCGGTGGCCCGTCTACCAACGTTCAGCTCGGCGTCGCCATGGAAACGGGCGCGCCCCCGGAGGGGGGCTTTGCGTGCTACGGGGCGGGGCCGGGGCGGGGCTTGGGCGCCGGGGCAGGGCGGGGCGCCTGAGGGGCGAGGCTTGGGTACCCGGGACAAGGTGTGCAGCGGGGCGGGGCCTGGGTGATACACCTGACTTAATTGGATGGCATTCTCTGACTTAAACCACAGAGAATCGTCTGCCTTTACAGGTCTTAATATTTAGTTTTGTTCACTGCTTGTGGGGTTTTTTGGCTTTTTATAATATTTTTTGATGTGGACCATTTATTTTTAAAGTCTTTGTTGAATTTGTTACAATATTGTCTCTGTTTTTTGTTTTTTGGCTCCGAGGCATGTGGGCTTTTAGCTCCCCAACCAGGGATTGAACCCGCACCCCCCGCATTGGAAGGAGAAGTCTTAACCGCTAGACTGCCAGGAAAGTCCCACTGGTTGTGTTTTAATAGTTCACTTTTTGAATAGATGATACAATTACAAGATGATACGACTTTAGATGGTAAGATTTTGATTCAAAAATCAAAAGGTAGAATTTCCACTTGCAATAATCGCAGAACCCTCGTGTTTTATGAAATGTGGACAAAATACATGAAACAGCTGTCTGAAAGCACTGGAGAAGAGCAAAAAGCAGGCAGAAACTGGAGGAAGGCAGCTCTTGAAAGACGGCTGTTTTCTCCTGAGGTCTCCTGATCAGCCAGACCCGAACACGAAGCCACAGCCTTATCGGCTGGAGAGGGCGAAGGATGCAAACTGAGGGGCGCTGGGAAGTTTGGGGCCATAAAACCCCCTTCAAGTACATGGCTGGCCTGAAATGCACATGTAGGGGTAAGATTCCAAAGGTCCCAGGGCAAGACAGAGCTGGAGGCCGAAATGGCCTAACTCCAGGGGAGACCGAGTTTGGAAACTGATAGAGAAGCTTGGTAAACGCCTCAGTTTTCCATTTTGGCCCCAAAGGGCCACATTTTGGGAATAAAGACTGTGTTTTAGAAATGAGGGATTTGCACTAAGACTAAGGAAAAGATCAAAATACGTTTGCCGTAATAAAACTTAAAGCCCAGTCTCCACAAGTTCATGGCGATCTTCCCATAATTCAACTGTCTAGAGAACAGAATTCAACACTCTTCAGAGAATGATAACAGAACCCAGAGTCTCAATGACACATCATCGGCAAGGTCTGAATTACACTAGTAAATACCAGACATGCAGAGAAATAGACAAATGTGATGGAGTCAAGGACAGAAGTATGTCCTCCTCGGTAGAAATGATTCGAACAATGCAGATAAATCCAAGTCCACCCTGCTCCCTGTCACGAGCGAGGCATGGCCACTGCCTGAGCCTTCTCTGTGTTTACATACTTACACTCGTACACTTATGGGTAGGACTCATTTGTCTGCAGTGGCCTTCAACTGTTTCTGTGTATGTAATGGGATCATAACAGACATATTGCTTTGCAACTTGGTTTATGTTTTTGGTTTTTTAAAATTTATTTTTGGCTGCTTTGGGTCTTTGTTGCTGCGTGCAAGCTTTCTCTAGTTGCGGCGAGCGGGGGCTACTCTTCGTTGCGGTGCGCGGGTTTCTCATTGCAGTGGCTTCTCTTGTTGCGGACCCCAGGCTCTAGGCGCGTGGGCTTCAGTAGTTGTGGCACACGGGCTCAGTAGTTGTGGCTCGCGGGCTCTAGAGTCCAGGCTCAGTAGTTGTGGCACACGGGCTTAGTTGTTCCGCGGCATGTGGGATCTTCCCAGATCAGGGATTGAACCCGTGTCCCCTGCATTGGCAGGCGGATTCTTAACCACTGCGTCACCAGGGAAGTCCCTGGTTTATGTTTTAACAGCAGGTCTTAGAGAACATTCCAGGGAGTTCATGAGTTCCTGCCTTTGTTTTTTAATTTTATTTTTTTTAGCATTTTATTTTTATTTTTTTGAATTTTATTTTTTTATACAGCAGGTTCTTATTAGTCATCAATTTTATACACATCAGTGTATACATGTCAGTCCCAATCGCCCAATTCATCACACCCCCACCTCCACCCCCCTGCCACTTTCCCCCCTTGGTGTCCATACATTTGTTCTCTACATCTGTGTCTCAGTTTCTGCCCTGCAAACCAGTTCGTCTGTACCGTTTTTCTAGGTTCCACATATATGCGTTAATATACGATATTTGTTTTTCTCCTTCTGACTTACTTCATTCTGTATGACAGTCTGTAGATCCATCCACGTCTCAACAAATGACCCAATTTCGTTCCTTTTTATGGCTGAGTAATATTCCACTGTATATATGTGCCACATCTTCTCTTTTTTTTTTTTTTAGATGTTGGGGGTAGGAGTTTATTAAATTATTTATTTATTTTTGCTGTGTTGGGTCTTCGTTTCTGTGCGAGGGCTTTCCCTAGTTATGGCAAGCAGGGGCCACTCTTAATCGCGGTGCACGGGCCTCTCAGTATTGCAGCCTCTCGTTGCAGAGCACAGGCTCCAGACACACAGGCTCAGTAGTTGTGGCTCATGGGCCTAGTTGCTCCGTGGCATGTGGGATCCTCCCAGACCAGGGCTCGAACCCGTGTCCCCTGCATTAGCAGGCAGACTCTCAACCACTGTGCCACCAGGGAAGCCCCGTACCACATCTTCTTTATCCATTCATCTGTCGATGGGCATTTAGGTTGCTTCCATGAGCTGCCTGCCTTTGTTTTTTATTGCTACACAGTATTTTCTGGGCTCATCCTATTTTTGCTCTCCTGGGCCATCCTAACCCTCCAGGGCAAAGTCAAGGACAGGCTGACTGTTCCAGTGACAGTAAGGGCCAGGTGTGCAGTCTGAGAGGAGGCTCCTGCTGCTGCACCAATTGTCAGCACCGTAAGATGTGCTTCAATTAACAGGGAGAAAACGTTTTCACCTACTGACTCTCAGGGGGAATATTTTTAGAATTGGAATTACCTGCTGATTTAAGTAAACAAGTGTCACATGGGAAATGATGACTATCTTTTCAGCCACAGCTGAGGGCTGCGATGTGGCACCCTCCACTCCTTTGCAGTCATATAAGAGCCTAGAGTTCCTGTGCATTATCTCATTTCATCCTTGAAATAAATT
Organism: Delphinapterus leucas; assembly: GCF_059928025.1. Taxonomy (NCBI): domain Eukaryota; kingdom Metazoa; phylum Chordata; class Mammalia; order Artiodactyla; family Monodontidae; genus Delphinapterus; species Delphinapterus leucas. Next base: position 26,414,031 of record NC_143142.1, on the reverse strand, counting down.
TGTCAAGGCAAGTGTTATTACATTTCCAATTTATGAACAGGGAAAGCAATGTGCAGAAAAGGGTTTAAAAAAAAAAAAAGTAATATGGGGCTTCCCTGGTGGCGCAGTGGTTGAGAGTCTGCCTGCCAATGCAGGGGACACGGGTTCATGCCTCGGTCCAGGAGGATCCCACATGCCTCGGAGTGGCTGGGTCCGTGGGCCATGGCCGCTGGGCCTGTGTGTCCGGAGCATGTGCTCTGCAACAGGAGGGGCCGCGGCAGTGAGAGGCCCGCGTACCGCAAAAAAAAAAAAAAAAAGTAATATGATGGGAAAACATGTATATTGTTGTACATATTTTCATTTCTCTGAATTTTTGTCACTTGCGCTTTTGGTGTCATATCTGAAAAACCATTAGTACTTCACAGTTATGAATATTTACTCCTGTGTTTTCTCTTGACAGTTCTAGTTTTAGCCCTTTCTTATACGTCCGTCTATGATCTGAATGTTGGACAGGTCCCTTCAACACAGTGACCACACGTTTCCTCGTTGGTTTTTGTTCAACGTTAGACTGAAGAGCACCTTTTCCTATCCTAATCCTTTTCTGCTCATGTACAAATTAATTTATCCAATAGTTCATATTTTGATTCCTGAGATGTGAGGAGCTGGATGTGTATATAATAGGTAAAATAAGTTATTTATTGAGCAGCTACTATGTGCTTGCTCAGTGCTGGAGAGAAAAAGTACAATAATTGTCCACAAGGAGCAAACATACACGTCGGAGAATCAGTCACAAGTATTTATTCAGCATCTTGAAGTGCCCAGCATCACACAAGTGACAAGAAGTATCTCTTTGCTTTTATTTGTGGACCAGGGCGGGTGAGTACAGAGGGGGCTCTTAGTCCAGCCTGGGAGGTGGAGGGAAGGGGAGGCTTGGGGGGGCGGGGGTCCCCTGGTGGGGAGGGAGGGGGTGCAGACCCTCAGAGACCACCTGAGAGCCCAGCAGAAACCCCTGGCCTCCTGGAAGGGGAGGTCAGAGGCCACTTCCGGGTGGTGGGGCCAGCTGAGTCAGCAGCTCCCCCTTGACTGGCTGCCCCAAGCTCGGGTCTTGTTGGAGATTTCAGATACACAAACCCCAAGCTTTCCGGAGGACGTTCTGTAGGACACAGACGCTTGGATGTTACTGGATGCCTCATGGGAAACAGGTCATGAAGGACAGTGAGTCCAGCGTGGGCTGCGGGGCTGGGAGATGCCGCCCGGAGGCCAGAGCCGGGGGCTCTGAGAGGCAACCAGGTTTGACCCTTTGGCAGCGGTTGGGGTGGTGGCCAGAGGGTGAAAATCGGGGTGTTGGGGGAGTTGAGGGGTTGGGCAGTTGGCATAAACCACCAGAGGCTTCGGTGAGGTGAGGGGAAACACGGAGACAACCCCCATCTTCAGCCTGACCTCCGGGAGCCGGGCCAGCAGCCTCTCCTCGGGTGTGTCCCCCCTAGATGTGCCCCATCCCCCAGTACCATCCCTGCAGCTGCGAGCACCGCCCCCCCCCCCCCCCCCCCCCGCCTTTCCACTGCTGCAGCTCTGAAACCAAGGGCCCTGAGGATTGGCATCAGCTAGATCCAATCCACCTATGATCTGCCTTCCCCGACCAAGTTCACTTCAGTTTTTTAACAACAGCTGCTTTTTAAAAAAAATTTATTTATTTTTTTGGCTGCGTTGGGTCTTCGTTGCTGTGTGCGGGCTTTCTCTAGTTGCAGCATCGCTTGAATTGTTTTTGTGAAAATTTGCGTATCCTCTGAGTGGCACGGAGCCTAAACGGTAAGACTTTTGCCTGAGTTGTTGCTTCAGGAACTTGGTATCAGCTGTGTCCAGTTCGAGCTGAGCTGGTGAGTGGTTAGGACCACCAACCCTCCAACTGAAACTGAGCGCTGGGCTCATGTACCTGCGGGCAGCAAGTCAACCTCTGACAGCAGGCTTTGCAGCAAACTAAGGATGTTGTTTGCAGGGTGCCGAGCAAGGGAGTGGGGGGCAGGCCTCAGACCCACTGCAACGTGGCCTCTGAGTTAGTGGTTTTTAAAGGGGACGTATAAAGGGGCTGGGGTTCATCACCTTAATCGTCTGTGACCTGGGGGTCTCTGTCTCTGTAACCTGTACAGGCCATCTTGCCCCGGAAGATGACTCAGAATGGCACGTGAACGTGATGCTTATTGGGAAGCTGAGGCTCCAGGCACCTGACCTGCATTGCTCTTTATTGATGAGGCAAACGTGACCATGTACGCGCAGCCGGGAAGGAAGGGAACCAGAATTTAATTGTAAACTAGTCACGGGACTTAGTTTCCACCTATGCCGTCAGGCCAGGCACTGCCCCTCAGAACCTGTGTCCCTCACAGAACGGCTGCCTCACCATTTTCTTATTTCCAATCACCTTTCCCCACCTCCTGTGCCTCAGCCTCATCCTGTAAATACCCATCCTCGGCCCTTGGGTAGGCAGCCTCTTTTCTCTGCTGTGAACCTCGGCGTCTCAGCATCTGGCTCAGTGACACTTCTGCCTCTGCTCCATCCATGCCTTTCTCTACTCTGCAGCTAGAGCCCCGCAAACTAACTCGGGGTCATCGTGAAGGTAGGGTCCCCATCGCCCTCATCCGCTCAGCTCCCTGGGCGCAAGCCACTGAGCACCATGGGCCCCAAACCACCCTCCCCAAAACCAGGCCCCAGGCCCAACCACTGGCACCCTGGCCAAGTGGGGGCTACTCTTCATCGCGGTGTGCGGGCTTCTCATTGCGGTGGCTTCTCTTGTTGCAAAGCACGGGTTCTAGGCGCACTGGTTTCAGTAGCTGTGGCTTGCGAGCTCTAGAGCACAGGCTCAGTAGTTGGGGCACATGGGCTTAGTTGCTCCACGGCAAATGGGATCTTCCCGGACCAGGGCTTGAACCTGTGTTCCCTGCATTGGCAGGCGGATTCTTAACCAGTGCGCCACCAGGTAAGTCTGCTGGCCCCTCCTTGACCTTAGTGTTTGCTTCATCTTTGACTTCTGGACTTTGCACCATGAGGTCCCCCACGTGTCCCAGCACAGCTGAGGGTGGCACGCAGTAGGTGGCTGTTCTATGGTTAATGGGTGTGTAGGTGAAGTGAGGCTTGGGGGCGAGCAGAACCCTGGAGAGATTGTGGGGGGGCAGGTCCTACCCTCGCAAGCAGGCGGATGTCCATCAGGGGAGGCCAAGAAGAGGCGTCATCAGGGACCGGTGCCACGGACGGCAGACCCCAGACCATCATCTCACGAAGTTTGTTAACAAAAGCCCGTAATCTATCAATGTGAACTTGTAGAAACTCTGTCTTACTTCCTATTTCCATAGAATTTGACCAAAGCCGTTGCCTGGCCCAGGGAAAGGGGGACATTTAACACTCGGGCTAGGCCATGTGGGTTGGTGAGTGCATTTCGGTTCCCTGGTCACACGCACCCCTGCAGAAGCCACAGAAATTGCAACACGGGTCCCAGGATCCTAGCTCTTAGTATGAAGACCATGTCTGCCCCACTGAGTTGTAGGCAGTGTTCTCACATCTCAGACCTGCCAGTGGCTGCCCTGTCCCATCACAGCCACGTCCGTGTTTGCATCTGCCCAAGGGAATCCCATGGTGAGGGACGCTGGGTGCCCAGTGGCATTTCCGCAGCCCCTGAGTGTGCAGAGGACCCCATGTAGGAGGCCACCCTGGGGGCGGGGCCAGGCACCACAAGACTCAGGACCGAGAACAGGTTTATTCAGATCCGTGGTCGGCTACAAGTTTGGTTTGGTTACTGGTCACAGGCCCCAAATGCCACTACTCCGAGTTTACATCAAAATACAAAGCCCAATACTTACAGTTTGAAAACTTAAAAAAATACACCAAAGACTAAGGCTTTTAAAAATCTCAGTTGAAAAGTTCTCCCTGGTGCGTCATCTGTAGAATGAAACGCGTGTGAGATGCTGTGAGGATTTCTGACAGTGAACTCGCATTTGTCATATACTTTGGATATTTAAATCTTACCAAAAAATCAGTGTCTTTGAGTGCTTGATTTGACTGAGGATACAAATGATGCTTTTGACCATCTTTGGTTGTAGACCACCCACAGGGAACAAGGTGGTGACAGCCCTGACGACCTGCTCTGTGGCCTGGGGGCATCTGTGTTCTCGGAGGGTCTCTCCTCAAAAGCAGGCATATGGCCCAGACTTGGAACTACTGGGAAAATACAGTGGCCCTAACTTTGCCAAACGTGGTAGCAAAATCAGGTTTAAAATCATGAAACAGAGAACCATTGTCTAATTTTCTTAGGGCTCTCTTTTAGGGCCTGATTATTTTCTGGAGCCAGAGGCTGGGTTCCCATGTTGGGGTCTCACCGCCCACCTCCAGGGCGGCAAAGGCAGAGGCCGCAGGCCATCCGGGGAGGCCCAGCTCCTGAGCTTCACACGCTGAGGAAGAGAAAGGCGTCGCCCTGCAGGCCCTCTGGCTGAGGAAACGGGGAGGCCCAGGGCCGGCAGGCTGCCCGCCCCGTGTGGCTACCTCTCTGCCTGGCCCTGCCCTCGCTTTTCAGGTTCTCTTCAGATGGTTCCAGGGCTGCAAGAAAACGCCCCCTGGAAGCACGAAGGTGACAGGTGTTGGGTGCAGAGTGGCCTCCCTGGTGCCTGGGGGTGGTGGCCGGCCTGCAGTCAGAGCTGGTGCAGCTTGCCCTGATCGGTTAGCAGTGTCATGGCCGTGGCATAGAGGACATAGCCCAGCACGAGGAGCAGGGCACAGAGCAGGGGCCCGATGCAGAACAGAGAGGCCACGAAGAAGGCCAGCAGCAGGGCCAGCAGCGTCCGGTAGCTGCCCAGGAAGCGCAGGCTGAGCCGGGGGCCCCGGGCAAGGCTGGCCGCATGCCCCCGCCCCACGGGGCTCAGCAGGCGCCTGTCCGACAGCCCAGGCTCCAGGAGGTGGTAGCGACAGAAGCTGCCGAGGAAGTCGGCCCGCGAACACAGGGCCGCCATCTGACCTGCGAACTAGAGCACAGACAGGCCCCACTCTCACCTGCCGCTCGCGGGGCGGGGGGGCGGCCCTCCCTCCCACACTCACCCTGCGGTTGATGGCGGAGGACAGTCGGAAGAGCACTCGGACCAGGCTGGCAATCTCGTAGCTCCGGATGGGCTGCAGCTCCGAGTCTCCTTGGTACTCGATGTCAAAGCGCCGAAGCCCGTTGATGATCTGGAAGCAGTAGAAGGTGAGCCCCCGGGAGCCATGGCCACACTGAACAGAGGGCCCTGGAAAGCCCGACCCCTCGGGATGTGGGCCTCACCTGATACCGGCCCAGGGGTGTGAGGATGAGTCCGTCCTCCCCCACGATGCAGTCTGGGAGCTGCTTCTTCCCGTTCTCATCCTGCGTGGTCCCCAGGGCGAGTGTGAGCTGGGCGAGCTGGGCCTCGCTGAGCTGTCGGGGAGATGCCTGCCGTCACTTCCAAGGTGGAGGGAGGCCTTCCCCCCGCTGGGCCTCAAACGGCAACGAGGGGCCCAGGCACGTGACACCTGGGGGAGGTGAGCAGGGCCAAGGGCGTACCCGGAACACTTGGCACAGGTACTCCAGGGCCTTCTCCAGGTACTCGTCCGTCTTGCGGACGCTGTCCTGCCCCATCTCATCCAGGTCATTGCCTGGGTAGGAGCCATTGGTGTCCGCGGGGTAGAAGCCCAGCCACGACAGGAAGGGACGGGCGGCCGTGCTCTCCCCATGTTGGTCAGAGAGGGACTTGGCCGTCTGCTTGGCCTGTGTGATAAGCTGAGCCAGACGCAAGACCTGTGGGTGGGTGGGTGGGCGGTTAGCTGGCTCGGGGCCGCCTCATGGCACTGACAGCCCAGGGGTGGCTTCCACACGATGGAAAACTTAAAATGAGTTTTAAGGACTAAGGTGCACTTTCCAAGAGGGTACATCTATCATCAGAAAAAAACTAGACTCCACTGAACAAGACAGGGAAGGGGTGTGAAATGCCAGGGCCCAGAGGGCCCCGACTACTCACCAGTGCCCGGATCTCGGGCCCGAACATTGGGGTGTACTTGCAGTCCTGGCCCTCCAGGCTGTACACGTGGCTCTTCACCTTGAAGGAGGCGTCGGTGATGGCTGGTGGCCATGACGACAGGAAGCTGCCAGTGAACGTGGGCACCGTGAAGAGCCGGTGCTGGCGGTGGGGCATGACCAGCTCGGGCTCCAGAAACAGCTGCTCGCCTGGAAGGCAGGATGTGAGCCTGGCTGCGGCTCCAAGAGCATGGACATCGGGTCCCACCATAGGTCCCCGAGGGCAGTGACCGCATGGCGCAGGCCCAGCTCCCGGAAGTCCCTCTACCCCCACCCATCTCCACAGGGGAGTAGCTATGAGAAGAGCCCAACAGCAGCCCACAGCCTCCCAAAGCCACTATGAGCCACCAGGGGATGCGGCTCAGAGCTCCGTTCCCCTCCTGTGGGGCACACACGCAACCCCCGCGAGCGCACGGGTGACAGGGCTGGCAGGGGCCTCACCCCGCTGGATCATCTCAGCCAGGTTTGGCTGCGCGAAGACCTTGGCCACGCGGAACACCATGAGTGCGTTCTTGGGGCTGACGAGGTCCGTGCGCAGTGCGCGGCTCAGGAAGCCGAGGAAGAGCTTGGTGTACACAAGCAGGTTCTCTTGCACGAAGGGCGCCCTGCGGGCGGACGGACATCAGGGCTTCTCCTCAGCTTCTGGTCTCCCCCAGGTATCACGAATGGTGGCAGAGGGGCCGGGGGTGACACGAGGGGGCAGGACAAGTGGGCAAAGGTGAGGCCCCAAGGACAGAATCCTCCACAGACGAGGCCCATTCCCAGGAACAAGGCCACTGGGGGCGGGGCAGCCACACTGCAGGGCTGGCTAGGAAGGGCTATGGGGAGGTTTATGTGAGTCAATGTGGGAAAGGGACAGAAGGACAGAGGCCGCCCGTTGTCCCCAAGAGAGCAATCCTGGAACCTGGGCAAGTCCCAGCAGGGGACAAGGGGGTGGCCCGGGCCCCCTGCCTGCAGGACCTCGGGTCTGGGCTCACCATCTCTCTGACACACTCCGGGCCTGGCAGTCGCTGCTCGGGGCCTGCTTCTCAGGCGCGTACCTCCAGGGCTGCAGGTAGCTCAGCCACATCTCCAGGACCTGGGGAAACACGTGCAGCTGGGGCAGGTGGCTGGCGCTCAGGTGAGCAGGGGCACAGGGGGAGCCCGTGCCCCCTCAAGATGCCTGGTCCCTCAGAACAGGTCACCCAGCAGGCTTTCCCCCGAGTGCAGCGGAGGGCAGTGCGTGAAGCTGGGAACCCACCCTGCGTGGACAGCTGGGTTCAAGGTCGCGGCTGGCGGAACAGCACAAGAGGCCCCCAAGGCCTCCCTTCCCTCATGCACACACGCAGGGCAAAAGCCGTAGGACAACACTCACAGCTCTGAACGACGCGTCCAGGGGCCAGTGGCCAAAGCAGTGCTGCAGAAAGAGGTAGAGCTTCTGCTGGACAAACCTCGGGACGGCGGCCCTGTGGGAGAGGGGGCATCACCTCACAGGGGAGCCTGGCACCCCCTGGGGGCAAGGCCTCCTATTTTTAGCCCCATTCCTCAGAGGAAATTCCAAAGTTCAGAGAAGTTAGAGAACATTCCAGGGACACACAACACACGTGGCCAATCCAGTGTGGCTCCTGTGTGCGCCTCAGCTCAGCACGGCCCACGCATCGCCAGCTCTGCTGGCCCTGTTGGCCTGGGAGTCAGGCCACGGCCCTTGCCCTGCCGGGGTGGGGTGGGGTGGGGGTGAGGTGCAGCACCGAGCAGCCAGCTGCTCTCCTGCCACAGGGGAAGAAGGGGGAAGAGGGGGCAGCAAGATGGGGCCTCTCCTAGGCCAGCCTGAGAAGCAGCCAGGCGGCCCCCACCCACCTCTGGGCCAGGGTGGCAGTGAGGAGACAGTCCCAGGAGGGCTCGAGGTGACTGCCCCCCTGCCCACAGCCCATACCCACCGTTTGAACTCCTCCAGGGGGCTGGCGGCGTGGGAGTGGGCAGAGGGCGAGGCCTGCTCGGGCCGCAGGCTGTTGGCGAAGGCGTGCAGGTGCTTCAGCAGCAGCCGCACCACCAGCACATGCTCCTCGGTGGGCATGAAGGACTCCTGGGGGGAGGGCCCTCGTCAGTACCTCGTGCTGGGCTGTGCCCACCTCTCCCCCCATGGATGCACCGCACATGGCACCCTGGGACAGCCACTGGGGCAGAAGCTCTGCCATGTGCTTCCCTGCACTTCAACCCCCTTCATGGAGCCTCTGAGACAAACGCCCTCAGTCCTGCGAGCTCAGCTTTCGGTTCACAAAGGCCAGGAGGGTCTCTGAGACCCCCCATACACGGGGGAAGCCTGGGGGCCGGCCGCCTGCTCCCCACGCCCACCCCCAGCCCTCGGGCCTCGACAGACTTGTTGGAAGTGCTCTTGGCAGCTTCACCCCAAGGTGAGCAATGCCAAGTGGGGTGAAGGCGGCTCCCGGCCCTACGTGCAGGAAGCTGGGCACTGACCGGCAGCCCCCCCCCCGCCCCCCGCTGCCCAGGGCACAGTCTGCACAGGCCTCCCTGGCACGGAAATGCCTCCACAGGCCCATGCAACACACCCCAAGGCCGCTATGCCTGGGGGGGGAGGCGGGGGGTAATGTCCTTCTGCATGTGTCTATTTTTAGATTATATGGTGGATTTGCAGCGTTTTGGGGAAAAAAAAAAAAAGGGACACTTTAACAGTAATAAAAAACCACAGAGCATCCTCTGTGCCAGGCCGTGACTCTGCCTAGGGAGCTATCCCCTTTATCGTTCCCAGGAACTGAAACCCCCACCGCATCTCGCCCCCGCCCTCCACGTTTGCAGGGGCAACTCCCTGCCCCACGCCCAGCAACCACACTGGACACCACTGGGCTACTTTCTCTCTACATTTGTCAAAGTGCTTTCTTCCACTGCCTCCCTTCCCTGAGCCAAATGCCCACAGGAGCCCCTGGTCACAGCTGCATGTGGACACTTACGGGGCCAGGCCTCCCGCTGTGGAGGTGAAGGCAGGGGCCCTGCTCTTTGCCAGGTGAGGCCCTCCCCAGCCCAGGCCTGAGTGACACCCACTTCTGCATGTGGCCCGCCCTCGGCACCCCTTCTGGAACATTCTCTCCCTCCTCAGCGCAGCTGCCGCATCTGCTCAAATTCAAGTTCAGTGGTGTGTGGCCCCACCTAGGGTGAGGGGGACAGATCCCTGGCCGTGAGCACAGCTCCAGACACACGTCTCTGACCAGACTTCCCAGCGGTCGTGTCGTGGAGCAGCAAACTTCACAATGCCGTTGGCCCCAAACACCCAGCTCACTGACCACAGTCCATCCCTGGTCACTCCTGCCTAAGCAGACGGCAGTCCCCACAAGGTCACCGCCCATGAGCCCCAGGGCATCCACATCCTTGGTCAGTCCCCAGCACCAGGCCTGTACTGCAAAGGCCACACTACTTTGCCCCCACGAACGGGGCTAAGCACGGAGCCCTAAGACACCCGAGGACTCGACACCTTGGTTGGCCTGGGGCTTGGCCAGGTGGGTTCGGTGACCTCCCCCACAGCCAGTGGGATCCTGTGCATCACTCCCAGCCATGGGGCCACACACCCTGAACCCAGGTCCAGGCCGAAGGGCCTGGCTGTGCTTGGAACTGGTCTCTGGTCACCCCAGCCGGCCCCCAGCCAGACCCTGGCTACTGCGCAGGACATGAGCTCTGGGGTTAAACCATGGGGCGGGGGTGAAAGGGAACAAAACGAAAGCGGCCAGTACTTGGTGGGCGTGGAGGGCCTGGAGGCTGGGTTGGGCAGGGCTGTGGAGGGCGCTGCAGACACTGAGTCGGTAGTGCAGGACCTCCAGCTGAGAGACAACAGCAGAGAAGCCGAGAAGAGAGGGCGGGGGGAGGAGGAGGGGAGAGAAAGAAATAGTGAGAAAGAGCCCAGAAGTAAGGACAAGAAAAACAAAAAACAAAAGCACAAGTCAGTGACAATCCAAACAATCACAGCCCAGCAGCATCAGGCCAATGAGACGCCAACCACCCCCTCCAGGCGTGATCCTCCAGCTGCCAGGCAGAGGGAGGACAGAACCGCAAGGTCACCTGGGAGGCCCCTCCAGCCCCCGAGGTCAGCCCGACCCCATTGCACTGGGTGCAGCACATGTCAGCAGCCCAGCCACCTCCCTGGACACGCTGCTGGTCACCAAGGCCCGAAGACCCAGGCTCAGTAAAGAAACTTGAGAAGCCAGTTCTAGATGGAGGCCTCTGCCCAGAAGAGAAAAATATGTAATTTATTGGACTTCCTGGGTTGTCCGGAAAAGAAATTTATCAGCACATGATGGAATCAATTCCTACGTGTTAAAGACCCAGAGTCCCATCCTGAAAGGTTTTGTGCACGGGGCACCAGGCCCCACATCCTGGAAATGGTTAACGTGGTGCTAACACTTACTGGTTCTAATTCTGGTAAGACCAACCTCTACCTCCCTCTACCTCACCAGGAGCCCCCAGACACTAAGCCACACACACCCAGAGGCAGCTGGAACCCTGAGGCCAGGGGTAACAGCTGAGCTGGCACACCGTCCGCCCCCAACACCAGAACCTCCACCCTATCTCCCTGCAGCTAAGCACAGCCAGAGCCGGCCCAGCACATGTCCTGCCCCATGAGGGCCCGCCTCCTGCCCCAGCGCCATGCTTCACACAGAAGAGGCCTGAAGGAACGTGCCAGACGCTGGGGAGACAGGCACAGCCAGAGACACGCAGGGCTGGGGCAGGAAGGGGCACGGCCGCACTCAGCAAGGAAATGGGGAGCCCACGGTCCCCCTTCAGGCCCCAGCCCGGGCCCAGAGCACCCTGCAGGGAGCGTGCATGCGCCTGCACCCAGCCCGGCCACAGCCACACGAAGGGAGCTCCAGGAGCTGCACTTCCTGCACCCAGAAAACCCGGCAAACTGACCCCAGGGTTACGTGGGGCCAGCAAGGACTTCCACGTGGTGTGGGGCAGGCCTGGACAGACGGCAGGGGCCTTGGATGAAGCAGACCCCGCGGTTTCCCACACACCCCGCCTCCTCAGGTTTTGTTTTTCGGCCTCAACAGGTGGCAAACGGCAGAAGGTTTCTTGGCGCCTGGTGGGGCCTTCATGGTGCCCCCCCCCCGCACCGACCCAAGTCAACCTGAGCAGCCCTCACCCTCCTGTGACCATGGGGAGGAGTGGGAAGACCCCTCCCCATATGGACTCGGTGTTCCCCCAGGTGACCAGCAGCTCGGAAGGGCCCTCTGGCCGGCAGAGCTACGGCTAAGACCTGAAGCGGGTGGGCTACCCCGGGCTCCCGACACAGACGTGCAGACAGGAAGGTGACACCGCGAAGCAGCCTCTGCGAGACCAAGCCCCGCACGCCCCGCAGGGGAGCCAGCCCTGCCCGCCGGGCAGCGGCAGGAACGTGCAGCAGCAAGTGCACTCTGGAAGCAGACGGGGGCATGGTGGGCACTTTGCGACGCGAGAGGCCCAGGATGGATTCCCGGCCCCACCCCCGTTCTCCTCCTCCTCCTCCTGTGCGGGGCCAGGATGGAGGCTGGGACACCCTGCGCTCTAAGAGGAGTGTTGGGTCTGCGTCCCAGTCCTCCGTGCGGCAGAACCCTGGGCTGGGGAGCAGGACCACCGAGGGAAGGGCACAGGCCACTGTTCCAATGTGACCCACAGATTCTTAATTCCTAAGGAAGCCCTTGAGGAGTCTGACTGGCAGCGGCAAAAGCAAAGTCTAAGGAGCAAACTGCTGCACGGAAGTGGCACACTGCAGTCCTGCGCGCAGGCTGTGGACCTGAGCACCTCTCCCTAACTCAACAGAACTGTTCTACCCCGACCAGCCCTGTGGCCACAACCCCGGGAGGGGGCCAGGGACTCCAGGCCTCTGCACACACGTGAGCTGCCCAGCAAGGGAAGGAGGAAAAGGAGAGGAGGAGGAGGAGACAGCCCAGGCCACATGCAGGAGGGTGTCAGACCCCACCCACCACCAGGAGGGCTGCTGCCGCTGCTCTGGAGGACGTGGAGGGCAGCAGGGCCACCAAGGTGGGCAGAGTCTGCTGGGCGCCACCGCAGCAGGACAGCAGGAGGCGCTGTGACTCCCAAAGGCACCCACGGCTCCCACGCCCCAGAACACGAGCACCACAAACACATCTGTTCCTGCTGCCACGGAGAGGGCTCTGCAAGTAGCATGGGGAGGCCCAGAGACAACGGGCCTCAGCCGCCAGGGTGCAAGCCCAGCACAGAAGACAACCTGCCTGCTGCTCAGCACTTGAGGGAGGTAAGATGTCAGGTTGCTGGGTCCCACTAGCCAGTCCTTGAAACTAACTGAAATCAAGGACAAGCAGCAGCAGGCTGACCAGGGCCAGCGCGGGAGGTGGGAAGATAAACCGTGGCAGCAACATACCTTGGCGTGAGGGGACTGCATTTTTTGGTACATCTCCAAAGAATAATGATGAAGCCACATTTCAACAAAAACCTGCAAAAGAGCACAGCTGGTCAAAAGGTCTTTGACAAGGCCGTCAAGACCATTCAATGAGGGAAAGAACAGCCTCTTCAACATGTGCTGCTGAGAAAACAGGGTGCTCACATGCAAATGAGCACAGTCAGACCCTCACTCTACATCGTAAACAAGAAACAACTCAAAATGCATCAAAGACCTAGAATATAAGAGCTAAAACTGTAGAGCCTTAAAAGAAAGCGTGGGGGAATGCTTCACAACAATGGATTTGACAGTAATTTCTTAGATGTAAGTCCAAAACCATGGGCAACAAAGGAAAAAACTGGACTTCATGAAAATTAAAAGCTTTAGTGCATCAAAAGACACAACATACGTAGTAAAAAAGTAGCCCACAGAATGGGGGAAAATATTTGCAAATCATGTATCTGAAAAAGGATTAACATCCAGACTATATAGAGAATGCCTAGAAGTCAACAACAAAGTAGATCCCAATTCAGAAATGGGCAAAAGACTTGAATAGACGTTTCTCCAAATAAGATACACACGTGGCCAACAAGGACGTGAAACGCTGCTTAGCACCACATCACCAGGGCAGAGCAGACCAGTCACGACGATTAGGGTGGCCACAGTCAGAAACACAGAAAACAGCAAGTGTTCCGAGGGTGTGGGGAAACTGGACCCCTTGTGCACTGCTGGTGGGGATGAAAAATGGTGCAGCCACCATGGAAAACAGCATGGCAGGTCCTCAAAAAACTAAACAGAATTACCATACAGCCCAGTAATCCCACTTCAGAACAGATAATCAAGAGGACGGAAAGCAGGGTCTTAAAGAGAGAACTGCACACTCATGTTCACCACAGCCAAGAGGTGGAAGCAGCCCAAGTGTCCATCAGATGGACAGATAAACAAAACATAGTTAAACACACACAGCAGAATTTAACTCAGCTTTAAAAAGGAAATTCTGACATATACTACAACGTGGATGAGCCTTGAAGACATTATGCTGAGTGAAGCCAGTGAGTCATTAAAAAGAAAAATACTGTGTGATTCCACTGACAGAGGCAACGAGAAGGGTCAGATTCACAGAAACAAAGCAGGGTGGTGGGTGTGGGAGCTGGTGGGAGGGGGACTGAGGAGCTGCTGTTTGACAGGTATAGACTTTCAGTCTTACAGGATAGGAAGGTTCTGAAAACCCATTACAACAATGTAAACATACTTAGCGCTACTCAACTATATGCTTTAAAATGGTTAAGACTTAGATTTTACATTATGTGTATTTTACCTCAGTTCCCAAATAAAATCAGAACCCCATCTCATCCACACTCCAGGCTCTCAACAAGCCATGCTTGTGGTGACCCACTCAGCCCTGGAATCCAGCATCAGAACAGCGGAATATCTCCAAGGTGGCGCTGAAGAGACAGGCCTGGGGTCTGCTGGAGCCGCATAAGGTCACACACAGGACTGCCGTCCCCACTGGGGCCCCCTGGCATGGAGGGGATGGGGTCCTGCTGAGCAAGGGGAGGCCCCCCCATTCAGTGCCCTAAACACGCTGCTGCAGCAGGGCTTACTATCCACCCCTCCCAAACCACGGTAGCGGTCAGAGAGGGTGACCCAAGCCACTGGAAAGTGAAAGGCTGCGCAGCCATTGTGTCACCACAATAAAATAGGACTCTGTGGACAGGGGGTCCCAGGGTGAAAACACTGCCAGTAACACAGAGGTGAGACAGGTGGGCAAATTCTTTCTCATCACTCACAGCAGAGACACTAACAATTGACAGCCACCCCCAGACCAAGGGGCAGTCTTTAGGCCCTTGCACCCTGGGGTGCGCAGTGCTGAGCAGTTTATCTGAAACAGAAACAGAGAAGGCACCCAGGCTCTCACCTGGAGCAGCGTCTCCGACCTCCAGATCTCGTGGGAGGTGGGGTCTGCATTCACAGACGTCTGATGAGAGATGTGTCGCTTCAGGAGGCTGGTGTGGTGCAGGCCGTAGGACGCAAAAGGCACGGCTGGCGTCCTGAGGGAGACACAGAAGAAGATCTCTGTCGGCAGGCTCCCACGGGTGTGGCCACGGCAATCTGGGCCTCAAACCCAGGAGAGCAGCGACAAGTACAACCCGTGGAAGTGTCCAACGACCCTCAAGTCCACGTTGCTATGTGTGAATAAACAAACAGAAGAGTGAATTTTCCATCCACATCTGCCCACTGATAAATGCAGGACGGGTGAGACCAGAAAAGCGTTGTTTGCCAACCACCCTATTCACAATGGATCTGGCTGAAATGAAGACCATGAGGGATGCCGACACTGCTGACAAGAGTGGGGGCTCAGTGGATCTTCCCACTAAGTCCCCCGTTCACTAATTGAGGCCCAAAGACCTTCGTTAACTTTACAGGAGGAAAACCTGGCATCACCCTCAGCCCAGCAAGTGGGCTCATGGGCACCACGGCCGCCACTGCGGTGCCCCCGCCAATGATGCCCAACCTGGGCCTAATCATGGGAAACACCCAAGAACCCACTGTGCACACACCAGCTGTCAAGGTCAGGAAAGGCTGTGGGACCTTCTGGACAACAGAGAGACAGCCGCATGCGGGAAATGACCCTGCACGGAACCCAGCTGCGTGACAGCCATGAGTGGGGCAGCTGGTGAAACCCAAGTGGGGTCTGGGGATGAGATGGTGGCCTGGCAGCAACACTGCCTCCTGATTTGAACGGAATGGCCGTGGTTACAGAGATGCACACACTTTCAGAAAACACACCCTGAAATGTTAAGAGGTAACGGCGTCGTGTCTATAACTTACTCAAATGGCCCAGGAAAAAACACACACAGATTAAACAGAATAAAACAACTCGGAAATCAACAGGCATGAAGGGCCTGTGAAAGTTCTTTGTTATATGTAGCAATGTGTAAAATCTGAAATTATTTTGTGAAAACAAATCAAATCCAGCCCAGAAAACTGCCTAGCAGCTGAAGTCTGCCTTTGAGGGGGTGTGAATCCAGGCCACACTTGGGTCCTCCCCCGACCCCAGATCCCTGGCCCCCACTCCCCAGGCCGCAGCATCAGCAACACCTGTGCAGCCCCTCCCCCGCACTCCTCTTCGCCATCCCCTTTCCTTGGGAGCTTCTGTCCACACGAGTTTGGGGTAACGGCACAGCACGTGCCAGCAGATGTGGGGGGACAGCACCTACAGGAAAGAGCTGCAGCCTCCAGGGAAGGAGCGGGGGATAGTGAGGCAAGGGCCAGAGGAGCACAGGCTCCTCACCCCTGGACAGGCCGGCCTCACGCTCCCCTCCTGCTCTGCCCGTGCCAGCGGCTCTTTACCACAGGCCCTGGCTCAGCAAAGGCCTGGTCCCCGAGTCCACAGGTCCCTGCTAGTCTCACTTGGCCACAGCTCAGCGCTGCCCACAAGCCCCTCCTCTCCAGGACCAATCGCCCAGCGCTGCCAATCAGCTCTCGGCTTTGAGTCCCTCACCACCCTGCTCACCGCTGGGCATGGGGCTTGGGTGCCGCGTGTGGAGAGGGCGGCCACAAGCAGAACACGGCCCGTTCCCATACCAGAGCCAGGCCCCGTCCACAGGGCCACAGAACCTGCCTGCTTCAGAGACGTCCCCCTCACCCCGCCCTCCAGCCTGTGCTCAGCTGGGGCTGCAGAATCTCAGGCCTAAAAAAAGCAAGTGCTCCAGACAAGGAGCGGCACCACTGTCCCCATGAGCAAAGCCCTCCAACCAGGAAGGGCCAGGCCTTACCTAGTGTTGGGCTCAGGCCATCTCAGCCACTCACCTGGGAGCCGGTGAGGGGCTGGGCCCCCCCGGGCTGGAGGAGAGAGGGGGGAGCACGCTGCCTTCTGTGGGCAGGAACCACGCCAGGTACCTGTCCACCAGGATGAAGTAGGCGCAGTCTGAAGTGCGGACGTGGAGGGCCCCGGGGGGCGGCTGGAAAGCAAAGCTCCTGTGAGCACATGGCTGTGGGCACCGCCCCAGGCTGCTGACCCAGCAATCACAGGGCGGTGCCAGGAGAAAAGCCCCCACCACAAAGGGCCTGACTAGACCCCTCAGTCCTGACCAGCCCACACACACCCCCATCCCCCCACCCTGCCCACACCAGTAGCCACCTCCTACAGAAAGCCTCCCTGACCACCACTCAGGGCACCAGCCCACCCCACATGGCCCATCAAGCCTGCCCCCAGCCTGTCATCCTCACTAAGTGAGGGTGGCCTGAGGGGCAAAGGCTGGAGGGAGGGGGACCCGGGGAAAGGAGGTAGGAAAGGGAGGAGAAATGGAGGAAGGCAGGCCGACGGCTGGCCCAGCCCTTCTTTGTGTGGACACAAGCCCTGGGCCTCAGCCCCTCCCTGCACGGGGGCTTCAGTAAAGCAAACCCAGCTCAGAGGCACCCCTTCTGTACCTTTTGAGTGATGAGGCTCAAAGCAAAGAAGAACATGTAATACTCGAATGGATCTGAGGGCCATGTCAGGGGGCAAATGACAGGGCTGTCGGGGCCCCCCACCCAGCTCTGTGTTGGCCGCCCGGCCTCCCCCACCGCGGGGCCGACAAAGGATACTGAGGGCCAGGTGAAGGCCAAGGCCCCCGGTTGCGGGGAGCTGGACCTTGTTGTGGTACAGAGGGCTGTCGGGGAGAACACGCTCCTGGATGGACGCCTTCACAGGGTCCTGTGGACAGACAGAGGTGGCCCTTGGGAAGGCTGCCGAGGAGCCCAACACACAGACCCCCCTGGGGAACAGTGCTGTCCTCTGTGCGGTGCTTGTGCAAAAAAGCTTCACACAGACTCTGTCCCTTCGTCCTCACACAGACCCACCACAGTGGGGCTGCAGCTGTGTGCATCTCTGACCCAGCCAGGCACTCGATGGATCCTGTCTGCTTTGTTTCTCATACCCATGAGTGAGCCACCCCTTAATTCGCCCCCACAGGACTGGAAACTCAGAAAGACAAAGCTACCAGTCATGTGGCCCTGCCACTCAGCCAGGAGCCAACCAGGCCCTCCCACTGGCAGAGTTCAGATGACCTTTGAAAAAAAAAAAAAACCATTGAAGTTCCAATCTGTGATGGCTCCTGGGCCCTGAAAAGATACCATGACGTTCCGGCCACTGTCACAGCCCTGCAGGCCCCTGCCCACCCACCAGCACTGCAGCCACTGCGTGGGGCACCCGGCCCCAAGCCTGGCTCTCACCACCATAGCTTACTTACAGGCAGGTAAGAGACAGGAAAATCAAATTTATAGTCTTCAGCTTGAAGTTTATAAACCAACTTCATCATTGGGCCCCTGAACATGAACAACAAAAACAGGGCAAATGAACCGTGAACCATCTTGCTTTGACGGTTCCTTAAAAGTGACTGCAAACAAGATCACTGTGAGAGAAAGTCCAGTCCCTCTGGGGTAACAGACCAACCTACCCGGGGTCTAGGAATTCCATGGCGATACTGTACTCCACAGGGCTCACGCGGCCCTGCAAGCAGCGGAGGTTCCACCCAGCCAGGACGCCATCCAAGCTGCCAAAAATGCTCTCAACCAGCCATGGGAAGATGGCATGCAGCTCCTGCAACAGCACAGGGAGATTTTGGGCAAGCTCCTGGGGACCACTGCCTGCCTCCCTTACTGGCTCTGGGCCAAGGACGTCACTCCCTGGCCTGGAGACCAGCAGGACCAGTGGCGCCCACAGGAGCAGCTGTGGATCCTTTTGTTGTGCTTGCGTGGCTGCTTCATGTCTGACCCCGTTACATAAGCCAGCGTATGATTAAAAGGTTTATTTAAAAATTCTGGGGGTGGTGGGGGGGCAGTTCAAATTTCCAGATCCACTAGGTTCAAAATGCTCTGGGTGATTCTTGCTACTTGCTTCTAGGCCTCCACCCGCCCTCACCCCCAACTACCGCAGGGAGCAAGCAGAAGGGTCGGGCAGGGAAAGAGGAGGATAAGACCCCACAGTGGGGATGTCCCTGGTGGCGCAGTGGTTAAGAATCCGCCTGCCAATGCAGGGGACACAGGTTCGAGCCCTGGTCCGGGAAGATCCCACATGCCACGGAGCAACTAAGCCCATGCGCCACAACTACTGAGCCTGCGCTCTAGAGTCTGCGAGCCACAACTAGTGAAGCCCGCACGCCTAGAGCCTGTGCTCCACAACAAGAGAAGCCACCACAATGAGAAGCCCGCGCACCAAAAGAAAGAGTAGCCACCGCTCACCGCAACCAGAGAAAGCCCAGGCACAAAATGAAAACCCAACGCAGCCAATAAATCAATCAATATATTAAATAAATAAAAATAAAAATGCCAGAAACTTTTGACCCGAAGAGAGCTTTACTAAAAAGGGTGGAACCATCCGTTCTTCCTCAGGGCAAGCCCTTCCTGTCATCTGGTGGCAACTCCTGGTCCAGGCGGGCCTCCTGAACTGACCCGCACTTACTCTGCCAATTCAGGGTGTGGCGTAAACACATACTTTCAGTACTTACAGCAGGGCTCAACCTTGGCACTGCTGACATTTGGGGGTGGACGCGTCTTTGTCCTGGAGGCTGTGCTGTGCCCTGGGGGACGGATGCCAGCACGCCTGGCCTCCACTCACTCGGGGCCGGCAGCACCACCCCATGTAGCAACTAAAAATGCCTCCAGACACTGCTAAGTGTCCCATGTGGGACAGAAGGCCCACGGCTGAGAAAGCCTGGTCTACGTGGTCGTGGTCACATGTTTACATGTGTCACAAACGTGAGAGTTGCAATACAGGGTCAGGCCTCCGCAGAGCAGCGCTCAGAGGTGGGAGGCAGGGGCTGCAAGAATGCTTTTCCAGGAGTGTGTGAGACACGCCCCCAAGAGACGCTGCAGAACTGTACCTTTGCTGGAAAGTCCTCGATGACTTTAACCAAGTCTTGGCACCGCTGTGCAAAGGGTTTACTTATAGAGTCGGCTTTCAGGCTAGCCTAGGAGACACAAAAAACCAAAATAAAGCGAGCACATTTGCTTTGCAGCTTTTGCTGATATTCTGGTGCGAGTCAAAACAGAAATCCAGGGACTTCCCTGGTGGTCCAGTGGTAAAGAATCTGCCGTACAATGCAGGGGACGCGGGTTCGATCCCTGGTCAGGGAACTAAGATCCCACATGCTGTGGGGCAACTAAGCCGGCGCTCCACAACTACTGAGCTTGTGCGCCTCAACTAGAGAGACCACGCGCCCTGGAGCCTGTGCGCCACAACTAGAGAAGAGAAAACCTGCAAGCCACAATTAGAGAGAAGCCCGCACACTGCAACAAAAGATCCCGCATGCCTCAACGAAGATCCTGCAGGCTGCAACTAAGACCTGACACAGCCAAAAATAAATTAAATAAATGATTAATAAATCTTTAAAAACAAATAAACAAACAGTAATCCAAGTGACGGGCAGGAATCAGACATAGCACTGGCCTGACTGCCCAGCACCTCACACATCAGGTCGTGTGTGTGTCCAGGGCCTACAGGACACCCCTAGGCGAGGCCAGGGTCCTGTGCTCTCTAGGCCAGGACTTTCCAGGCTGGCTCCCAGCTCCCTCTGTCAGGCACCCCAGCTACCTCAGAGAGCTGCACATCATGAGAACAAAATCCACCCAGATCCAATCCACAAGCAGGGGGTTGGCTCCTGGGTCAGCCCCGCAGCCGGGGGGGACCCCACACAGATCAGAGCACTCACCGTGTGTGCACGTGAATGGGAAGTTTCCCCCGGGGCTAACCACCCACCATTTATAGCCCTGTGATTGTGAGCTACCATTTGTTGTCACTGGCCCTCTGACCCAAGACGTCCTTTATCTGTTACCTTCAGAGACGCAGCAGGCCAAAAACCACAGACAGCTTCAGCCAAATGCCAACACTCTGGTGACGGAGAAGCCAGAAAACATTCAGGACAAGAAGGAAATGTACCCCAGATCAGGAGTGAGGGAAAGCTCTCGTCTTTTCTGACCACAAAGGGAAGAAGGCCCTGTGCACATGGATGAACATCAGGAGGAAAGGCCAGGTTTCTAACCACAAAGGCTTTGCCCAGGGTATCCAAGGCCCTGGCCACCTCCACACAAGGATGGGGTCCACAGGGTCTCGGTCAGAGGCAGACACCCGGCTGTGCAGGCCTGGGTCGGATCTGCTGGCTCTAGAGGGGCACTGAAGAAGAACATCCTTCCAAATACAGGTTTATAAAAAGTGCAGGCCTAGTGCCCCAGCACAGCAGCCTCCTTCCGTTTTTCACCAATGACAGTTACGGTCATTAAAACACCTCGCTTTCGTGTAAGGATTTACAAGACGTGAAAATGTGGGTGTACATCCTTCTCCCTTGCTCCTCCCCACACCCCAGGAGACTGAGGAAACGGCATTTCAATCAACTCCTCTTGTAGATGAGAAAACCAGGGCTCAGCAGCTGCATAAACCCAAGGTCCTGCACCAACAGAGGGCAGAGTCGAGCCTGAGGGTTCTCACCCGAGTCCAGTGTTATTTCCAGCACATCCCCCCAAAATGTCACCACTGGACAGTTCTTCAAGTCAGTGGCAAAACCCTCAAGTCCCTCCGCTGCAGAGCAACAATCACCCTGGCACGCGGGCGGGCAGCTGACACTTACCAGCAGGAAGCTGGGCTGCTGCAGGTGGGGGAAGGCCATGGCAGCCTCCTGGGCAGGGTCCAGACGGGCCGTCTTAGAGGACCACTGCAGAGAGACAAAGACAAAACCTCAACCTCTGCCACACAAGACACACAAGGCCAGGAGAATATCTGCACAGCTCAGCACCACTGCACTGCCAAGGCCCACGCTTTACAGAAATGCTGCTTACGTGCCTGCCGTCCACAGGGTCCAGCCCCGGAGCCAGGTCTGTGGCAGGGAGCCCTTGGGAACACTTGGTTAAGCTTGTGTGGCACTTGCCACATGCCAGGCCTGGTTCTGAGGGTTCTCCATACATTTCTCATTTAATCCTCGGTGGCAGGCAGGCAGGATTCTAGACAGCCATCCAAGATTCCTGTCTCTGGTCATTCAAACACTCTTCTAGGTGCTGCTGTGAAGGGGTTTTGCAGATACAATTAAAGTCTCAAGTGTGAGAGCCGTAAGATACAGGGCAGTCCTGACTCATAGCCAGCAACGAAATGGGGACCTTAGTTCTACCACTGCAAAGAGCTGGATCCTGCCAGCAACCTGAATAAGCTTGAAAGCAGATTCTTCCCAAGAGCCTCCAGATAAGAGCAAAGCTGGCCAACAGGTCGATCTCAGCTTTGAGAGACCATGAGCAGAGAACCCAGCTGAGCCTGCATTTCTGACACATAACCATGAGATAACCAACAGATGCAGCTTTAAGCTGCAAAGTTTGTTAAGCAAGAATAGAAAATACATCCTCATAACAACCCTACGAGGTCAGTACAGATAAGGAAATGGAGGCAGAGAGAAAAATCACTTGCTCTCCGCCAGCTGGGGAATGGCAGAGCCAAGACTCAAACCCACAGACCTCCTCACTACTCTCCCATAGAGACAGGTGGACACATCTCCTCTGTCTTACTTGTGCTCTCTGAAAAGGAAGGAAGGGGACGAGCCAGCTTTGCCAATGGAGGCTTTGAACAGCCACCAGAAAATCAGGGGTAGCTCTCCAGAATCCTACCTCTCTGTGCCCCCAATCAGAAACTGAAAATATCCAGACTCGGACTGAGCAGAGAGGGAGTATGCAAGTCTCACTGATGAGCTGCTGATGGCTTTCCTGGCACAGCTCTGCCCATGGCCTGAGGAACGGTGCTGATGCAGCAACTGGCAGTGTATGTGGATGGAGAGGCTGGGTGGGCAGCTGAGGCATTATGAACACCTTCCCATGAAACCGAGCAGAAACCTGCACACTCCCCACCCCTGTACAAAGGCCCCTCCAAGTCCCCTGCCTCTTGTTTGTAGAAAAGCTGAAGTTTCCCAGGTCTCCCTGAGTCACAAAAGAGCAGGCTCAAGCAGCTAACGATTAGGACAAGAGAGTCACAGAATCCTTCAGTGTCTGATGTACACTCCTGAGTTGTTTTACAGATACTATAACTGCCACCAGAGGGAAAAAGCCAAATGCATGATGACCAGACAGTAGCCATGACATAAGCTGCTCCATCTGTGGCTAGCACGATTCAAAAAACTGGCCTCAAGACAATGAGATTAACGTTATTGCTCATAATAATCTATATCTTTGTGGGCATCAAAATAATTGTAGCTTGCTCTGCCCAATTTTTAGTAAGCAGGCAACTAAAATTGTCAGCAAAGAGATGCCACAGACTCATGTTGACATCTTCCACTCTAAGAATACTGCGCGCTATGTCAGCATGAAGAAGTTACAGAAGATGAGCCTTTGCCCCTAATCCCACAGAAATGGAATGATGTCAGACAGTGGGGATCTGTAAGCAGCTCCTTTGCCCCGTTCCTGTTTGCCCATTTCTGTTCGCCTCAAACCTTATAGAAATGAGGTCACCAGGCAACACTTAACCTAACTCCTGACATATGCTCTACTGAATGCACATAATACCTTGCTTAACCTATTGATTCCTTCCCTAGATTAAAAGAAGTAGGAATGAAAAATTAAGTAGTTAAAGAATGACTAGCTCTTTACCCCCAGCTTCTCCCTGTGCAATCCGGCAGGAGATCACGCAGGCAAGATAACATCTGAAGAAAGCTCATGAGGAGTCAGCCAGTCCACACCCAATGGAAAATGACGCAGAGCTTGACCTTCTGCCTCGATTCTGAGATTCTTTCCCTTCTTCCCTTTAAAAACTGTCACGGCTGAGCAGAATCTTTGGAGTGCGTTCTGGGACACCAATCCACCTTCTACCCGGTTGCTGGCCTTCTGAGTAAAGCAACCTTTCCTTTGTACCAACACTTGTCTCTGGAGTATTGGCTTTTGAGCTGGGAGGAGCCGAGTCTGAGTTCAGTAACACTGAGACTGTTCAACTCCTAATTAAACTAGCTATGGGTTTCAGTTTTAAGGATGACTTAAATAAAACGTTTCAGTCCTTAACCAAGTGGTCCAGGGAACACTGCACTACTCCAAAACGATCAAAGCGACATAAAACCCTGAACTGTTTGCTAAGGGCAGAGCTTTAGAGATGATGAATTAAATGCTGCTCCTTGCTTAGAGCAAGTTTGCAGAGGTAGCGGCTGAAGGAATGAGCCCGAGGCGCCCAAGCGCCCCTCCTTGGGGAGAGGGCAGCGTCTCCCCGCCACGCCGCCTGCGCTGTGTGCCCAGCCTCCGCTTCATCCCGCCACCTCCACACCCGCTGCCTTCAGGAGCGGCTTCCGATCCGCTTTCGGGGTCCCTCCCGTGAGCTGCAGCCCCGTCAACGCCAATCTCGCCAGGGCCTCCCTCTGGCCGCGCTGCGAGCGGGGCGTGCTTCCGCCTGCCGCTCACTACTGCCCCGTGAAGGGAGCGCCGGGGCCCCCGTGTCACAGACGCGGAAACTGAGGCTCCGCAAAGACGGCCCACACCGGGGGAGGCGAGGAAGGATCGGGTCGGGCCGGGGCCGAGACCCACCCCGCTCCCTCCACACCGCTCGCTGAGTCCCAGACTCTCCCTCCTCCACCGCGCGCAGCGAACGTTAACCGCGGGCCCACCGGGGTGGGGCGTGCGAGGTGCGCGGGAAGGCGACGGGAGGGCGCAGTCCGGCCCTCGGCGCCCTGCCGGCCCGGCCCGAGGACCGGGGCTCGCGTGGGAACAGAGCTGGTTTCGGCGGAAGTTCGGGGTGGCCGCCGGGACGCGAGGCCGGACCGCGCGCGATTCCCACCATTCACCTGAAGGAACCACAGCGTCTCCAGCTTTAAGGACCGAGGCCGCCATTCAGCGACCCGGCGCCGAAATGTCGTCATCAAGCTGCGCGTGGCGTCACGTTCCCCCGGCCTAGCAGGAAATGTGCCGCCACCTCCTCTGGCTGACACAGTAAAAGGCGCGTGCGCAAAGCGAAGGACCGCCTCGGAACGCGCGTGCGCAGCGGGGAAATCAGCCGTAAGGAGCGCGCGTGCGCAAAGACGTGTCGGTGCGTTAGGGCTTCGAGGCGCGCCCCCTACCGGGGAGTCGGCACGGAACAGTTACGCTCTGGGCCCGATGGGCATTTATTGAGCGCCCACAGAATGCCCGCGCTGTACTGGGTGCCGCCACCTCGGCTAGCGCGCGGGGAAGCTCCGTCTCCAAGGGCCCGGTCTTACGCACGCCTGCAGCCGCCCGGGCCCGGGTCTGAGCGCCGGATGGCGTGGGCGCTGCGGGGAGAGGGGCGCGCAGCGGGCCGGTAGGGGGCGCGGCGGGCCGGACCGGGCGGGGCCGGGCGGAGCGGGGACCGGACCCAGCGGCGCACACCCTCTGCGGTCCGCAGATGGCGGCGCCGGGCGCGGGGCCCGGGCCGGGGCCGCCACCGGGGCTGGAGGCGGCCCTGCAGAAGCTGGCGCTGCGGCGGAAGAAGGTACTGAGCGCCGAGGAGATGGAGCTGTTCGAGCTGGCGCAGGCGGCGGGCGGCGCCATGGACCCCGACGTGTTCAAGTGAGCGCCCGGCGGAGGCGGGGTCCCGGGGGAGTCGGGGTCCCCGGGGACGGCCGGACCGGGCGAGTAGGGCTCACTGCCGGAGCGTGTGTTCTCGCCAGGATCCTGGTGGACTTGCTGAAGCTAAACGTGGCGCCCCTCGCAGTCTTCCAGATGCTCAAGTCCATGTGCGCCGGGCAGAGGCTGGCGAGCGAGCCCCAGGACCCCGCGGCGGCGCCCCTGCCCACGCCCAGCGTGCCTGAGACCCGAGGTCAGAGCCGGGCCTGGGCGGCGGGGAGGGGGACGGGGGCGGAAGGGGAGCAGCGCCTGGCACCGCGCGGGCTTGGCCGTGAGTGCAGGCCTTTCTGTTCCTCTTGTCCCAGGACAGGCTGGGCCCATCCAAGGTCTGGCCCCTTGGGCTCTCGTCCCTAGCTTCTACTTTGCTGCCACCTTTTGAGGGTGCACTTCCAGATCGGGAGGACACAGGGTGGGAGACCCAGGCAGGCTAGACCTCGTCTGGGACTTTTGCGACCCCAGTTCCTCCCCACCTTTGCTCTGAACGTTTTTATCCCTCAAACGTGGGAACAAGGCAGCTTTGGTTCCTGTCCTCATGGCCTGTATAGCCTCTGCGGAAGTCCTCAGGGAGCAGGGCGGGCAGAGGCTTTCCTGCGTGCCCTTGTTGGCACCCCACCCGGCTCAGGTCCTACCCAGGAATCTGGACAGCGAAGCTTCCGTCCTTGGGCTGTGAGTGGGCGCAGCCTGGAAGCCATGGCTGGCAGGGTACAGAGGCCCGAGGGGCCTCCTCAGTCTGGAGGGTCACGGCTGGGGGATGAGCAGGTGCTGGTGACCAGGGTGTCATGATGGAGCTCTAATCCGCTTCGGGTGTTAACTTCTGCTCCCCATCCCAAAAACCCTCTGAAATGCAGCAGAACCTCCAGGCTGGCTCCTTAGCCAGAAACATCCTGAGAAGGGGCTGACGTTGGGGCAGAGGGCAGCTGGGCCCTGTGGGTGGGTGTGCCTCGGCCCTGGGCGCCCGTGACCCCGTCCTGAGAGGCCCTGGGCACTGGAGTGCAGGCCTCCTCACTGATGCACGCTGTCTGCTCTCTTTGTGTCTCTCTCTGACCTCCAGCAGCCTCCTTTCTCTCTGCCGAGAACTGTACCCCCCCCGCAAGGCCCTCCTTTTCCTCGGCCCTGCAGCCTGCGGCCTCTCCAGTTCTGCTCCACGGCCCAGCTGCCTCGCACTCGCCTCTTTCTCCGGGGCCCCCCGGTTCCCTCCGGTTCTCTTGCTGCCTGTTCTCTCCTTTTGCAGGTTGCGTTTATTGGTTTATCTCTGGGGGTTGGTACTCTCTCCTGTTTCCGTGGAAACTGCTGTGGCCCCCAGAAAGCCAGAGCAGCTTTGAGCTGCAAGGGCAGGACCCAGTGAGCCATCCCTGCCCCGCAGCTTAGGGACTGAGGGCGTGATTTCACAGCTCCGCTCACTAGAGACAAGTGCAGTGCTCACAGGACAGGCCCACACCCCGTCCCCAAAGGCTAACTCTGCTGGTGAGACTCTGTAGAGCTGCCCCCAGCCCAGAGGAGGACACCCAAGGGGCGGGGAAGGGACAGCATGGTGTGCTGTGGAGAGCAAAGCCTGAGGTGTGACAGGCACCTGGGCCTCTTAGATGTCATCACCCACCTGGACTGGTTGCCTGGAGGATCAGACCATGGGTCCCCTCAACTGCCTGGTTTCTGAGCTGGGGGTGCCTTCCAGGCACTGCCAGGCACGATGAGGCTGGTGTGTTAGAGTGTGAAATCCCATGGGAGCTCTAGCTGCACCCTCCCACGTGCCCCTCACTGCATCACCCACCTTGCTGTTCCAGGAGTGCCTGGAGCTTGGACAGGGGGCCTGAGGAGCGTGGGGACTAAAGGAGAGAGATCCCCTCACTCAGGGGTTTTGCCACTCCCTCCCTTGCTCAGTGCCAGGCCTGCTCTCAGTGCTGAGGGCACAGTGGGGCTGCAGGGTGGACACGCTGTCTGTCCAGTGGCTAGACATACCGACAGTGACGGGCGTCCAGTCTCGAAGGACAGCACCGGCCTTGCTGGAGTAGCAGGAGTTAAACAAGCTGGGGGCAGGGCCCTTGCACCAGCTGCAGAGTCCTGTGCGCTGCTGCATCCCCTGGGAGGGGGCTGAGCTAGGGTGTGGGGGGAGGGAGGGAGAGGGTGCAGTCAAGGGTGTGTTGGGGTGCGGGGCTGGGAGCACTGCATAGAGGGATGGGAGGTGGGGAGGAAGCCCCGGGCCAGGGAATGGAGAGGCATGGGGCACTGGGCCCCACATGGTCGTTTCCCCTTGAGTGCTCAGGCCATAGGTCCTGCTGGGCTGGGTGGCCACCAGCCAGGGTACAAGGGCACTGAGGCCCTGGGGAGATGCCCAGTGGAGGTAGAGGGCAGATAAGGGGCCGTGCCAGGAGTACACTGAGGCCGAGAGGCAGAGGCCACCAATGAGATAGATCTCTGAGGCTGCATGTCAAAGCATCTCTCCACACAGATCTCTGGTCACCTGGTTAATGGCAGGATCTGGGTAGAGAAAATAAGGAGCATTGTCACAGAGTAAGCAATGGGGGACCTTGGTGGTCTAGGCTGGTGGTGGGGGTTTGGGAACGTTGGAGCCAGCTGGCCTTAGGTTTCCCTCAGAATCGGAGTGAGATTGACCCAGACCAAGGGCTGGAGCCCCACTCAAGGGCTTCGCTCTCTGGGTTCCTGGCCATCCAGGTGCCCTGTGGGACCTGTCAGGCTCACCATTTCTGTCCTGAGAGCTCAGGGGGGTTAGGCTTGTCTTCGTAAGGACGTGGAGTTAGGTTCAGTTGGGTGCTGTTGAAGTTTAGGGAAACCACACATTCTAAAAAGATGTCCCCCCCAGAAAGCATAAGGTGGAGTCTGGTGTGTGGAGCCATGAGGACAGGTACCCGAGCGTTGGCACCAGAAGGAATGGACACCTCATGGATAACTTTTATACTGATTACCCGCTAAAATGACATACTGGATGTTTGGGTTAATTGAAACATTTAAGTCAATTTCCTGTTTCTTTTACTTTTTAACATGGCTCTTAAAAAAGCTAAAGACCACGCAGGTGGCTCGCAGCCCATCTCTGGGGGCAGCACAGCTGCAGAGCACTCACACTGAGCTTCTCCCCAACACGGCATCGGGCCGTGTGCCTGGAGGAGTCACAGGCATGTCCATGTGGGGATCACCTCCCCAGAAGTGTGGGCTGAGTTAAGGGTTAAAGCGCACACGTGCAGTCCGTGTTGTGCATTGTTCTGTCTGTATCTGTTCTGGAAGCACCGATCAAGCCCCTGCTGTGTGCTCTGCACACCCCTGGCCGCCCGCTCATCCTGGCCACCAGACCCCGCCAGCTGGCCTTGCAGATAGCAGGGCTGTGGTGTATTCTTTCCCTCTCATTTCTCACCCACCCGTCCCCCCACCCCTCCGCACACAACATGCCTTCAGTGTTGGCTCACAGCCGGTCACTGACATTTGGCCTCAGCAGCCATCTGGTCTGTGTGACTCCATAAGGGGGTGCGCCCACCACCCAGGAGAAAGCGCTCTGGGGCTTTCTATAATTCTCATTCCTGCCCAGCTCTGTGGCAGAACTCTCAGGGTGGGTGATCAGGGATCCCGGGGGGCCACTCCAAAGGTCAATGGCAGAGTGGGTCCTACCTGGTCTGGGTGGTTCCCCAGCTTCAGGGCCCCCCCCTGAGTCACGGGTGGCAATGGGCTGGTGAATTTGGGGCATTTGCTTCATTAGGGGGCATCCAACACTGAGTGGCCACAGCTGGTTTCAGGGGTAGGAGGGTAAACCGGACTGTTTTTAACAGACACCCTTATCTGTCTTTGACCCTTAAGAGGGCCCCACAGGAACCAGGCCTGGGAGCATGTCCCCACCACCCCCACCGCAGCTTGTGGTCACCCTTGGCTCAGCCCCAGTCCTCACTGCATTCCATCGGACCCTAATAACCCTGTCAGGAGGGAGCTGGAGCAGGCCTGACGAGCTCCCAGATGCCCCTTGCTGGGTCCACTGGGCTCTGCAAACCTTCTTGACCTCCACAGCCGCGTGTAAAATGAGGCCTGAGTGGGTCTCCCCACGAATGCCCAAAGCATGTGATTCCTTTAGGGTTCTAAGAATCACACTGAGCTGGATAAATGGGCTATTTTCATCCTTAAAATAGTTTTCTTTGACACCTTCTATGACTCAAAGTTACGTTGGTTTCTTACTTCCAGGCCTCGTCAGATTTAAAGATGAACATTACTTGCTCTTTTCTAGTTTCCTCTCATCCTTGAGTGTCCAGAGGGGCCCTGGTTATTACACTGAGGGGGAGAGGAAACTCACACATGTGCAAGCCAAAGCAAAGCTGGCTTCAAAGTGAGGCCTGCAGCTGGGACCCACCCTGCTGCTTGCGGTGGAGCTGCGCCTGAGCTGTGCTTTGGGAGAACCCGGCACCGGGGGCGAAGCCACGGGCTCCACGGACCTGATTTGGCCTGGCTCAGCCTTGGTGGGGAGGGGGAAGCATGGCCTGAGCAGGGCACTGGCACATTGGGAGACCCTGCAGAGTGGTGGGGCCCATGTACTCACAGGGTCAATCAGTGGGGACCAGAAGATTAGCATTTGTACCAGAGATGAGGGGTGATGCTTCTCTTTGCTTCTGTCTCCGGGAGTCACTGGGACAGAGTTGGCCCAGCTTCACCCTACCACATGCTCCTGTCTACTCCACCCGGCACTGGGGAACCCATTACTACTACACTTCTGTCAAATAGAGTACACATGGGCTCTTGGGGAGAAGCAACGCCAGGAAAACCCAAGCTTTCAGGGTTCCAAGCTGATGCCACTGCAACCCACCCCCCGTGCCAGGCAGCACAGACCTCCTGCTCTCTGAGGAAGAACTTTCCCAGAAAGTGTCTTGAGAAGGGCCATCCTATCCCTGCAGGAGTCCTGGGGAGAAGCTAGGTGTGAGGATTAGAGCACGGACTTGAGTCTCAAATGCAGGTCCCTCCCCTTGCCCAAGTGACAGCCGGTGAGCAGAAACAACAAGCCCCTAGGAAACTGTCATGTCTTCTGTCCAAGAGCCCCCGGTTCCCCACTGCAGGCTGTTGGACTAAACCGGGATGGAGGCTGGGGGTCAGAGCTGCGGGCCGAAGGAGAGCCCAGGTTGAAGCAGGCCCAGCGGGGAGGGACTGTGGCCCAGGCACGCTTGTCCCCCGGGGTCCTCTCTGTTGCTGATGCCACAGGCACTGGCCCAGGCATGACTGCAGACCTTCCTGGCTGTCGGCAGAAGACAGGCTAAATCTGGCAGGTTACCAGTGGGGGAGCGGCCAGAGCTGTGCTCTGCACCTGAGCGTGACCGCCCCATGGACAGGGCGCGTCCTCAGCAGGAGCCCAGTCATAGGACCCAGTGAACCTGAATATTTGTAGAACACTGAGGGGAGAGGGAGGAAAATGTATGAGGAAGAGCTTCCAAGATCCAAATCCAGAAGCCTGACTAACACGCTTCCTGCGTCACCATGTCTGGCGGGGAGGGCAGTTGCTGGGGGTCGACACGCCGAGCTGCCCCTGGCACTGCTCTCGGGACACAGACAATAGGTGTTGCGAGGTGGCCTCTGCCCGGTTGCTAACACCTGTGTTCTGTGTCTGCTCAGGGAGAAACAAAGGCAGCGGTGCCCTTGGCGGAGGCCCGACGCTGCCAGAACGCAGTGTCCGGGAAGGATCCAGCCAGAGGATGCCCCGCCAGCCCAGCGCCACCAGGCTGCCCAAGGTGGGCGGGCCGGGGAAGAGCCCCACACGGAGCAACATCTGAGCAAGAGGATTTGCACGGGCCCACCGCAGGCCGCCAGCCTCTCAGACAGGCTGCTCCTCCTGTTGGTAATAAACCTCTTTGAAAACCTGAGGGTCTGTTCAAGATGTCTTCTGTTACCTTTTGAATATATTAAGGCACAGAGATTTAGAATTAGTTCTGTGTGCTGGTCCTCGTCATGCTTCAGCTGAACCAACCAAGTGACTTCAACCAGTGACCCCACCTCCCAGACCTCATTTTTGAGCCTGTGAGAAAATGTGCATATTACCAGGTCTTCTGCCTTTTCACTGAGGCCCTCCCAGGGCGCTCAGGTGCAGCAGGGGTTTGAGCACAGAAGGGCTGTGACCTAGAGCTTTTAACCCTCTGTGGGTCACGCATGCCACAGAGAATCCAGTAAAACCCTTACCCCCAAAATGTCTTGACCTTCCACATTTGCCCCAGTTTTACAGGTTTACATGGACCTCAGGTTTTCAAACTCCAATTCTAAGCTTTTACACCTTAGTCCACTTGTCCCATCAATAAAGAAGCCTGAAAAATGGCAAATTCAATTGAAAAACCTAACTCAGTTTTCCTAGAACTATTTGTTTTAAAACCTTGGATTGGAAACACTGACTTTTTGCCCTTGGGTCACGTCACACAAGCAGAGGCTCCTTACAGATGTAGGTCCACCCACCCCAGCAGCGCAGCCCAAGCAGCTGGACAGCCGTCCACATGGCCCAGCAGAGGGGTCCTCCCTGCTCCTGTGGACAGATGAGCGTGTTCCAGGCGAGCACAAGAGACAGAGGTTTAATTCAGAAACTGTAGATAAACATCTGTAACATGACAGTTGGCGGGGTACAGGGGGCCACTAGCCGCTCCCTCCCGTTTAGTACTCTTCCCCTTCCTCGGCCTCCGCTTCCACCGAGTCCACGCCCACCTCTTCGTAATCTTTCTCCAGCGCTGCCAGGTCCTCCCGGGCCTCCGAGAACTCGCCCTCCTCCATGCCCTCCCCCACATACCAGTGCACAAAGGCACGCTTGGCATACATGAGGTCGAACTTGTGGTCCAGGCGGGCCCAGGCCTCGGCGATGGCCGTGGTGTTGCTCAGCATGCACACGGCCCGCTGCACCTTGGCCAGGTCTCCCCCTGGGACCACCGTGGGGGGCTGGTAGTTGATGCCCACCTGCCAAAGAAGGGGAGAAGGCACTGCATGAAGCTTCCGTCAATCCAGGAATGGTGGCTGCGTTTGTGGAAACAGAAGGCATGGAGGTGCCCACAGGCGACCCGGGGAGGCTGGGGCCACCCTGTACTCTGGGCCCAGCTGTGTGCCAGGCAAGGTGCCAGGAAAGCAGGGTTCTGGTTTCCAGACAAGGAAAATGGAAAGAGGAGCCCCAGAGCCTGCCACCCTGGCTCACACCCAAGCTGCTGGAGGGGCTGTGTCCCAGCAACTGTGACGTGATAGGTACCCAGGTGATAGGACTATCTTCCCTCTAAGAAGGGACACTGCTTGGGATTCTTCATATGTTATTTTCTCCAGAGGGTTCAACAAGATAGGGATTAATGTCTGTAGCTGAGCCTTTTCCACCCAGGCAAATTCAGAGAACACAACTGTGGCAGAATCACGAGGGCAGGTCACACCCCCTGCTTTCCCAACAAACAGTGTACACAGCAGAGTAACAAGCACACTGTCAGAGGTCCCTGACGCTGTGTGACCACTGCCATGGACGTGGCCCACATGAACGCTTAGTAAGAGGGAGGGAACGAGATCCCAGCACTGGGACCAAGGGAGAGGCAGTCCAAGCTTCAGACCAGGGATCACATGACCAGAGGTTTTGGCAGGAGATACAGGGTCTGTCAAGGGGGCTACAGCACACGTTCTAGGCTGCTGAGCCACAGGGGCTCTGTCACGGATACTCAACCCTGTCTTTGCAGCACAAGAGCTGCCACAGCAATGAGCCAATGAGTGGGGACGGCTGTGCTCACATGAAACCATTAACAAAACCAGGTGATGGGTCGGCCAGCTGTGCTGAGCCCTGGACCAGAGGAAGAAACCCAGACTCCTAGGTAAGAACCCACCGCAGCAGCGAATGTCTGAGCCAGCGGAGGCCCTAAGAGCAGGGCTCAGGGAAGCACAATTCCATTCCCAGAGGGAAGGCTGGGAATCAAGTAAGGAGCAAGGTTTCTGTCCTGTGTCCAGTGGAAGGTCGGAGCAAGCTGGGTCTAAGGACAACCCAAGACACACTGTATAGGCTCCCCAATCTCCACTTCTCCACAGAAGGATTCATGACAGTGCTGTAAATCAAACGTTCCATACGACACTTAAATTGGATGTAATTTTTACATGCCGATGGAATCAAGCGGAATTCAGAGACAACAGTCAGTTTACAGTAGTGCCCCAAGTTCAAATATCCCCATAAATTACCAAAACGCCCAGAAAATTCCTACATTTATATTCTAAGAAAAATTACTATAAGAAAAAACATCTTATTTCTAAATCAATCTATGTTTTCCACCCAAGAACTCCTCCAGATAATTTCCGTAAAAATACACTCACAGAGCTGTATCACGTGATGACTCAGGAAGTTCTAGAGACACCAGTGAAGGAATGAGAACTGTCCCCCAACTTACTAATCCATGACCCAGCCTGGCTTCCCTGTATCAGGGTACCCTCCACAAAGGGGCAGCACCCCGTCCCAGGATCTGCCACAGGCGGAAGGTAAACACGCGCTACCGCCCAGCCTACCTTGAACCCAGTCGGGCACCAGTCCACAAACTGGATGGTGCGCTTGGTCTTGATGGTGGCGATGGCCGCATTGACGTCTTTGGGGACCACGTCCCCCCTGTACAGCATGCAGCAGGCCATGTACTTGCCGTGGCGAGGGTCACACTTGACCATCTGGTTGGCCGGCTCGAAGCAGGCGTTGGTGATCTCGGCCACGGACAGCTGCTCATGGTAGGCCTTCTCGGCCGAGATGACTGGGGCGTACGTGGCCAGGGGGAAGTGGATGCGGGGGTAGGGCACCAGGTTGGTCTGGAACTCCGTCAGGTCCACGTTGAGGGCGCCGTCAAAGCGCAGGGAGGCCGTGATGGAGGACACGATCTGCCCGATCAGACGGTTAAGGTTGGTGTACGTGGGCCGCTCGATGTCCAGGTTGCGCCGGCAGATGTCATAGATGGCCTCGTTGTCCACCATGAAGGCACAGTCCGAGTGCTCCAGGGTCGTGTGCGTGGTCAGGATGGAGTTGTAGGGCTCCACCACAGCTGTAGACACCTGGGGGGCCGGGTAGATGGCGAACTCCAGCTTGGACTTCTTGCCGTAGTCCACCGAGAGCCGCTCCATGAGCAGAGACGCAAAGCCCGAGCCGGTGCCGCCCCCGAAGCTGTGGAAGATGAGGAAGCCCTGCAGGCCCGTGCACAGGTCCGCCTGCGGGACAGCAGAGGCCGTGAGGCCACGCCCGCATGAGCCGTGCCACCACCCCCACGGGCCCCCACAGGCCCCGGTCACGGCACACTCTTCCTCTGCAGGTTCACTATACGGGTTCAACCCATCCACAGGGAACACGCATCACACTTAGCAGTTACAGACGTGGACACACTGCGGCCACACCGGAAAGGAAGACCCTGCACTCATGGTTCTGCTGGGTTTTGCCAAAGTGATGTCCCGGGGAGATCCCGGGCCTCCCCTCCTGTCCAGGAGGCCCTCCCAGGGCCCTTCTCACCAGTTTGCGGATCCGGTCCAGGACCAGATCGACGATCTCCTTGCCGATGGTGTAATGGCCTCTGGCGTAGTTATTGGCCGCGTCCTCCTTCCCGGTGATCAGCTGCTCCGGGTGGAAGAGCTGCCTGTAGGTCCCCGTGCGCACTTCATCTGCAGAGAGGACAGCGTGCCCGAGACTCTAAGGACGGTCGCTGACTCACTGGGATGGCCAGGTCCGGGGAAACCTTCAATTCTACAGGCACGTGCTGTGCCTCGCAGGCCAGCAGCGTCAGCGTCTCACAGAAAAGGTCTCCGTGTGATACACATGCCTCATCTGCTGTTTATGGCTCCGGGAAGGTCCAGTCAACCCGAGGAACAAATGCCAGTGTGGCCAGTTCCCAAAGGCGAGGGAATGCTCACACCGCACAGGCGGTTCTGCGTGTGCGTGTTTTGTTCACACCCACAGCTACACCCGGGGTGTTGCTGAAATGGCCCTGACATACTAGACATCAGCGTGACTTTTGCCGGGCGCCCTCTGTGGCCTGGGTCTCACGGGCTCTAAGGTGACATTCTGTTCTCTCCTGGGTGGCCGCCACTGAAAGGTGCTCTCTCCTGGCAGCTCCCCTTGGAAACTACCTCGGGCTTCTGATCTGGAGGAACCCAGCAAAGGTTCTGTGCTTCCCCTTCTAAGTCTAAGGGTACCTACCGACCACGGTGGGCTCCAGGTCCACGAACACGGCTCTGGGCACATGCTTGCCAGCCCCGGTCTCACTGAAGAACGTGTTGAACGAGTCATCCCCACCGCCGATGGTTTTGTCGCTTGGCATCTGGCCGTCGGGCTGAATTCCATGTTCAAGGCAGTAGAGCTCCCAGCAGGCATTGCCAATCTGGACCCCCGCCTGCCCCACGTGGATAGAGATGCACTCGCGCTGGGAACGAGAATATACACGTGAGGCCCCCTCAGCTTCAAGGCAGTTGTCACTATGTGGCACGCAAATGAGACCCAACGTCTTAAATTAATATCTCTAAAATCTTTTGGTTTCTTAACGTCTTATCAGACATTATTGTCCCATGAGCTTCCAATGGTCATTTTATGTCTGAGCATGGATGGAGACACACTTGAACTGTGAATAGGAATACAGCCATTAAAAACATCTTCCCAGCGAGACTTCCCTGGTGGCACAGCAGTTAAGACTCCACACTCCCAATGCAGGGGGCCCGGGTTTGATCCCTGGCCAGGGAACTAGAACCTACATGCATGCCACAACTAAGAGTTCGCATACCACACCTAAGGAGCCCGCCTGCCACAACTAAGGAGCCTGCGAGCCGCCACTAAGGAGCCTGCCTGCCGCAACTAAGACCCAGCACAACCAAATAAATAAATAAATAAACAAGTAAATAAAACATCTTCCCAGCAATCAATAAAAAACGTTAAAAATTTTTACAAGGCCTTCCCTGGTGGCGCAGTGGTTAAGAATCCACCTGCCAATGCAGGGGACACGGGTTCAAGCCCTGGTCTGGGAAGATCCCACATGCCGCGGAGCAACTAAGCCCGTGCGCCACAACTACTGAGCCTGTGCTCTAGAGCCCGTGAGCCAGAACTACTGAGCCCATGTGCCACAACTACTGAAGCCCGTGCGCCTAGAGCCCGTGCTCCGCAACAAGAGAGGCCACCGCAATGAGAAGCCCACACACCGCAACGAAGAGCAGCCCCCGCTCGCCGCAACTAGAGAAAAGCCTGCATGCAGCAACAAAGACCCAATGCAGCCAAAAATAAAATAAATAAATTTTTAAAAATTTATACAAATAAGCAGTCAAGCCATTTTATTTCCACCTAAGGCTGTATTTACCAACCTGATATTAGCAATGGCTTAGAAAAAAAACATGATGTAACACTTTTCAGTCATTAGACAATAGGCAGCAGAAGACAGCAAGTGATTCCTTAGAGCACGGAAACAAGGCAAGCCCTACAGATGCCCCAGAAGGCTGCTGGGGACTGTCCAGGCTGCAGCTGAGAGAGGAGAAACCCAGGGATCTCCCTGAGGTGAGCAGAGAGAATCCTGTGTTGAGAGAGGTCAAGGCAGCTAGAAAGCCTGGTGCTGGCTTTCTATTTGGAGGAGAGACAGCTGCATGGAGAGAGCTCAGGGAGATCAGCAGGGGGCCCCCGAGTCCCCACTGTGGGCTGCTCAGCACAGGTGGGGAAGGACCCCTGAGCTCACACCTGCCATGGCAGAAAGACATCCTAACTCACAGAGCACTGGGTGGAGTCCTCAGTAATGGGGCCAAGTGAGGCCAACCCTAAAGGCTGGTCTGAACCCACTTAAGAAAGCTGAAAAGCAAGCCTCAAAAGGATCAAATTGTTCCCAGGTATACTAATAGCAACCTCCCAAAAGCCTAGAAACAGTTGAAAGAACAGCCAAAAAAATCTAACACCCAATAATGTAAAATTCATGTCTGGTATCCAATCTAAACTTACCATATACACCAGAAAATTAAAAAATAAAACCTAGAAAAGTCAGACAATATTACCATATGAAGAGAAAAAGCAATCAATAAAAACAGACCCAGAAATGACAGATGATAGAATTAGTAAACAAGGACATTAAAATAACTATTATATATCTACATGCTCAGGAAAGTACAGGAAAAAATGAGCATGATAAGGAGAGACATGTTTGATATAAAAAAGACCTAACTCAAATTGCTAATGATAAAAAAAAGACAATGTCTGAAATGAAAAACACACTGGATGAGATTAACAACAGATTATAAATAGTTTGTAGTAACTATAAATGAAAAGTGTACTTTAAAAATTGTATAAAAGGGCTTTCCCTGGTGGCACAGTGGTTAAGAATCCGCCTGCCAATGCAGGGGACATGGGTTCAAGCCCTGGTCTGGGAAGATCCCACATGCTGCGGAACAACTAAGCCCGGTGCACTACAACCACTGAGCCTGCGCTCTAGAGCCCGCGAGCCACAACTACTGAGCCCATGTGCCTAGAGCCCATGCTCCGCAACAAGAGAAGCCACGACAATGAGAAGCCCGCACACCTCAACGAAGAGTAGCCCCGGCTCACCCCAATGACAGAAAGCCCGTGCACAGCAACGAAGACCCAACACAGCCATAAATAAATCAATAAATAAATTTATTTTTAAAAAATTGTATAAAAACTAAAAAACTCCCCAGCAGATTATATACTAAGACCATTTGAGAATGATGAAAAAGTTCTGGAAATAGTGCTGATGGTTATACAGCATGTAAATGTACTTAATGCTACTGAATTATACACTTAAAAATGGTTAAAATGGTAACTTTTGTCATGTGTAGTTTACCACACACAAAAAAGGAGATACTCAGCAATAAAAATGAACCGTGTTGCAACAACATGGGTGAATCTCAAAATAATTATAGTGAGTAAAAGAATCCAAACAACAACAAATTAACTCAATGATCCCATTCATATAAAATCCTAGAAAATACAGAAATGTGGATTAGTGGGGGAGGGAAAGGGGGTGAGGCAGAAGGAAGGATTTACAAAGGGGTACCAGGTAATTTTGGGGGGTGATGGATATGTTCATTATCTTGATTGAGGTGATGATTTCATGGATAATCAAGATGTTAATAAATATTAAACCTTGTCAAATTATACACTTTCAGTGAATACTTTGTCAATTATACCTCAACAGAACTAAAATAAAAGGCAAAATGAAGACGTTTTCAGGCATTCAAAAGCTGAGAGAATTAATCATTAGCTGAGAGTAGTAGTCACCACTACAAAAAAAAAATGGTAAAGGAATTTCTCCAGGAAGAAGGAAAATCATACTAGATGGAAAATTGTAACTGCAAAATTGGACTGAAGAATGACAAAACTGCTAAATATGTGGGCAAATATAAAAGACTTTATACCATATTTAAAAAATATAATTGAGCCCAGCACTTCTGGATAACCACTTCTGCAAATTGGTGCACACAGACTTTTTACCTGATCTGATGACCAAATTAATGGAAAATGATGCATGATCTAGAGAATGATATAGGGAATTTTTACATTGCAAATTAACAAAGATATTCTTACTGGAAAAACGAAAGTCTCATGAGACTCTTGGTGACTAACACTATATTTTATCTGCACACTGAAACAACACACTAATCAAAGAGAAGGAGAAAAATTACTAGAGATTTGATCTCCTTTATAGCTTCTAATAATAAAATACACTGTATGATTAATGAACCTGTCCGTTGTAATGGGAAGAATATGTAGCAAGTAACTGTGTCACTCATTTGTGATTTTTTTTTTTCTTTTTGTGGTACGCGGGCCTCTTACTGTTGTGGCCTCTCCCGTTGCGGAACACAGGCTCCGGATGCACAGGCTCAGCGGCCATGGCTCACGCGGCCCAGACGCTCTGCGGCACGTGGGATCTTCCCGGACTGGGGCACGAACCCGTGTCCCCTGCATTGGCAGGCGGACTCTCAACCACTGCGCCACCAGGGAAGCCCTCATTTGTGATTTATATCTTTAATAAATTCAGCCATGTGTAGTGTGATGAGATTAACTCTTTACACGTTTAAGGTAATGCTATAAAGTTAAAAACTGAAAAAAAAATAATTGAACGATAAAGCAAAAATAAAGATTTATTATTGTGGGGTTTACAACTCATATAGAAGTAACATACAACAAACAATAGCATAGGACTTCCCTGGTGGCGCAGTGGTTGAGAGTCCGCCAGCCGATGCAGGAGACACAGGTTTGTGCCCCAGTCCAGGAAGATCCCACATGCCGCAGAGCGGCTGGGCCCATGGGCCATGGCCACTGAGCCTGTGCGTCTGGGGCCTGTGGCCGCTGAGCCTGCGCGTCCGGAGCCTGTGCTCCGTAACGGGAGAGGCCGCAACAGTGAGAGGCCCGCATACCGCAAAAAAAAAAAAAAAAAAAAAAGAATCCGCCTGCCAATGCAGGGGACACGGGTTCAAGCCCTGGTCCAGGAGGATCCCACACGCCGCAGAGCAACTAAGCCCGTGCGCCACAACTACTGAGCCTGCGCTCTAGAGCTCGCAAGCCACAACTACTGAGCCCGCATGCCACAACTACTGAAGCCCACGCCCCTAGAGCCCGAGCCCCGAAACAAGAGAAGCTACCGCAATGAGAAGCCTACGCACCACAACGAAGAGAAGCCCCCACTCGTCACAACTAGAGAAAGCCTGCGCGCAGCAACGAAGACCCAACACAGCCAAAAATAAATAAATAAGTTTATTTTTAAAAAAACAACTCAATAGCATAAGGGCCAAGGAGGGGGAAATGGAGGTATTGATATATTGTTGTGAAGTGGTGTAGCAGCACTTGAAGGCAGACTGGGATAAACTGAGTGAGCAGGGTGGGCTGGGTAAAAGCCCACTAACCATCTCTACCGACATCTGGTTTAGTCATCCAACAAGAATGAACATGAAATTGCAGCAATAAGAAATGAAACGGGACTTCCCTGGTGGCGCTGTGGTTAAGAATCCGCCTGCCAATGCAGGGGACACGGGTTCGATCCCTGATCCAGGAAGATCCCACATGCTGCGGAGCAACTAAGCTCATGTGCCAAAACTACTAAGCCTGCGCTCTAGAGCCCGTGAGCCACAACTGCTGAAGCCCGCGTGCCACAACTACTGAAGCCTGCATGCCTAGAGCTCCACAAGAGAAGACACCGCAATGAGAAGCCTGCACACCTCAATGAAGAGCAGCCGCTGCTCGCCACAACTAGAGAAAGTCCACGCGGAGCAACCAAGACCCAACACAGCCATAAATAAATAAATAAATAAAAAGAAATGAACAAAAGATGGAAGCTGAAGACCTTAAGTGCTTGACCAGATCACTAGCACCATCTGCATTATCTATGCAGCATGGGCTTTTACTTAAAGACATCTCTTTTGGATAATGACAAACCTGGTTTTTCTTAAAGCCTGGCTTTTCTCAATATATATTTAAAGGTTCTTAAATTGTTTCATATCTCGGCAACTTGGGTTTTTAGGAACCTCATTTTTAATTTGTATTAAAAGTTTACAACTTGCAAACACTTTTTTTTTTTTTTTGGCCATGCTACTCGGCATGCAGAATCTTAGTTTCCTGACCAGGGATCAAACCTGTACCCCTGCAGTGGAAGTGTGGAGTACTAATCACTGGACTGCCAGAGAATTCCCCACGCACTTTTTTTTCTTCTTTTCCCCCAGGCACTTCTTAATAAAGGTCTTGATTAACACAACATATTCAAATAATACAAAATATGTTTTCTAAATATTGGAACTAAATTACAAATCCAGTAACACAAAGGTATCTGAAAAATCCCCAAATATTTGGAAATGAATAACAAGGGAAATTAGAAAGTATTTTGAATGGAATAAAAATGAAAACATGACATACCAAAATTTGTGGGATGCAGCTAAAATAGTACTCAGAGGGTAACATGTATGTGTATAAAGGCATAAAATCAATGACCTATAAAACTTGATGGAGCTCAGGGCAGGCCACCCCAAAATATGCTGGTGGCATATTGATTACTTTGAATTAAAGTTACTTGAGGGACCTCCCTGGTGGTGCAGTGGTTAAGAATCTGCCTGCCAATGCAGGGAGCACGGGTTCAAGCCCCGGTCTGGGAAGATCCCACATGCCGCAGAGCAACTAAGCCCATGTGCCACAACTACTGAGCCTGCGCTCTAGAGCCCACGAGCCACAACTACTGAGCCCACATGCCACAACTACTGAAGTCGTGCGCCTAGAGCCCGTGCTCCGCAACAAGAGAAGCCACCACAATGAGAAGCCCGCGCACCGCAACGAAGAGTAGCCCTGCTCACTGCAACTAGAGAAAGCCTGTGAGCAGCAACGAAGACCCAATGCAGCCAAAAATAAATGAATAAACAAAATTTTACAAAAAAAAGAAGTTACTTGAGAATCAGCTGGTACAAGAAGAACACTCTGACCCTTTGTTCCCCTGAAAGCAGGAAACAAAGCTCCCATGGGGAGGCATCATGATCCCTGGAGATAGGGAATTTAAGGCTGAGAAAGCTGCATAAACAAACTTTGTTACTTCTTCATTAACTTGCTAGCCCAAGCAAAAACCCCTTTCTTTCCTCAAATCTTCATAAATTACTGATTCTTTGTCTAAAAAGGTATATAAACAGCCTGCTTTGGTCAATTCTTAGATCCTATACTTATAGGACTTCCATATGTACAAAATTAAATTTGTTTTTCTCACGTTAATCTGTCTTCTGTCATCAGATTATTAGACCGAGAAGAAC
The DNA here is from genome assembly GCF_059928025.1 of Delphinapterus leucas. Taxonomy (NCBI): domain Eukaryota; kingdom Metazoa; phylum Chordata; class Mammalia; order Artiodactyla; family Monodontidae; genus Delphinapterus; species Delphinapterus leucas. The sequence goes on along the minus strand of NC_143142.1, from coordinate 26,372,344 downwards.
CCAGAAGAGGAAAATTTCTTCCCCCCTGCAAACTGTTCTCGCAAATGGAAGAGAAAGAAACACTTCCCAACTCATTCCCTGAGGCCAGCATTACCCTGATACAAAAACCAAAGACACTGGACTTCCCTGGTGGCACAGTGGTTAATAATCTGCCTACCAATGTAGGGGACACAGGTTCAAACCCTGGTCTGGGAAGATCCCACATGCCTCGGAGCAAGTAAACCCGTGAGCCACAACTACTGAGCCCCCATGCTACAACTACTGAAGCCTGCATACCTAGAGCGCGTGCTCCACAAGAGAAGCCACCGCAATGAGAAGCCCGTGCACCACAACAAAGAGTAGCCCACGCTCACCGCTTCTAGAGAAAGTCCGTGTGCAGCAAGACCCAACGCAGTCAAAAATAAATAAATAAATAATAAAAATAAATTTTAAAAACACAAAGATAGTCACTGTAAGGAAACTACAGACCAATACCCCTCATGAACTTAGACACAAAAGTTTGTTCAAAAATTTCAAATTAAATGACCTAAGCTTCCACCTTAAGAAACTAGAAAAAGAGCAAATATCCAAATTATGCAGAAAAAAGCAAATAATAACTAGCATAAATAAACTAAACAGAAAAGAGGAAAATAAAAAGAGAGAAAAGTCAGTGAAACCAAAACCTGGTTCTTTGAGCTGAACAATCAAATTGATAAGCCCCTGGCCAAATTGACCCAGAAAAAGAGAAGACACAAATTACCAGTATCAGGAACAAAAAAGAGGCTGTAACTACTAGGATATTAAAGGGATAAAGGAATATTATGAATTCAACAACACTGATGAAATGGACAAACTCCTTACACACACTACTGAAGCGCATTCAAAAGGAGATAACTTGGGGAATTCCCTGGTGGTCCAGAGGTTAGGACTCGGCACTTCCACTGCAGGGGACACAGGTTCAATCCCTGGTTGGGGAACTAAGATCCCGCAAGCCGTGTGGGGTGCGGTCAAAAAAAAAAAAAAAGGAGATAACCTGAAGGAAGAGAAAATAGGCCATCAAAATGGCCACATCATGAAACAGATAATTCTAAACACGGGTATTATCTTCTCATCATACAATTACGATCACATCCCAGATTTATAATCTCCTAGCCCTTAAGAGTGATGGTCTGGAAGCCTAGAAATTCAGCTTCTAGTCTTATCCTTGAAAGACAAGGGGCCAAATCATAGCTGATAGTCCGATTCCAAGCAAACTGCAATACTGAGCCAGAAAAAATTTACCCTTATGAGGCTGGGTAGATTCTCCAAAAGGTACTCAACTTTGTGATGAGGCTCTAGGATGCATAAAGTAGGATTTAAAACAAAATTTCTACTGCTGGAATTCCCATTAAATTCATCTTGAGACACAAACCGTTCTAACACAAAGGGAAGGCATCTGTAATGGACAAGATTTTCCCAGAGATCAGTGTAATTTCGTTTAGGTTATCTTCACACCAATTCATCACCACCTCCCCCTCACTAGACGTTTCCTAATTTAGTTGGTTAAACTAAGTACTGTGAACTTAGGCATTTCAACTTGAGAAGACCCTGTTATACCAACAAACAACGGCTGAACAGCTCTTCTAAAAGTATTAACCACGGTATTTTTCTTATTTAAGACAAAGGCTTTGCTAAAAATAACAGCTCCTAAAAAATGATGAAATGCACAAATTTCTTCTAATCCTGAAGCTTCCTTTTACCTGTCAGGTAACAGCAGATACCTTTTCTTTATACTTGTAATATATCACCTCTACAAAAAAAAAAAATTTGAGCAGCTTGATGTCATGCTGTTCAATAACCAATAAGAGAAGCCTCAAAACCAACTTTTGCAAAGGGATAATGCAGATGTTAGTGTGAGTTATTATCTAGTACTCTTAATAGAGTTTGGAAGCTACCGCAGTGATGAGAAGAGAACACAGAGGCTGGGATGACATCAGCCTCAATTAACTGGGAACAAGCAAGACGTGAACCAGGCCAGGTAAAGCCCTGTCAGGGGTCATTCCAGCCTCTCTCCACATAAAGGTTTTAGATGTGCACAATGACAGAGGTGTTGGTTGAGTTCCATTGGTGTGCAAAATACTAATGTAATTAATTCAACAATTAACTAGATCCCTATGACCTGAGGACATAAAACTGAACAAATTAAAGGCAGAAGCCTACCCTGATGTGGGAAAACAGGAATTCTCATATGTGTGTTGCTGATGGAACGGAATCTCAAACTATATACCATTCACTTGTGGTATCCCATATACACCTACACCAGTGGAAACTGCCGGCACATATTCCTCATTGCAACTCCATGCATAAAAGACTGGAAAACATCCACATGTCCAGCGACTCAGAACAGGCTGAAGACGCAGAACAACACACTGGAATACTACATGGCAGTAAACAAGGACGCAGGTCTTTGCATGCTAACACGGAGGGAGCCGGACTGTTTGCACAATGAAAAAACAAGGCACGAGAAAGGGGGGATATAATCCTACCTATTCCTGTTTGCTTAGTTTTGCTTAAAAAAAGGGGGGAAGGGAGGGGGAATTCCCTGCCAGTCCAGTGGTTAAGACTCTTGAGTTCTCAATGCAAGGGTCACGGGTTCGATCCCTGGTGGAGGAACCAAGATGCTGCATGCCACGTGGAGCGGCCAAACAACTCACAACCCTATCTAATGGAGAAAGCAACTTTTTCAGCATATACAGTCTTCTCTCACTCTTATTTAAAGGCCTATTTCTGTAAGTGCCCTCGCGAGCTCACAGCACAGCTGAGACAAATGACAGAGCTCAAGAGCAACCCTGGACCGTTGCCTCGAGAAGGAAGAGTCTGGAAGAGCGAGGGCAGGGGCTGCTTACTGCATCTGCAGAGTGAGCCCCGCGCCTGCCCCTGACATGCACATTCCGGACACTACCGCGCCACCTGGGCCCATCCCCCAGGCCCCTCCGCCCGTCGAGGCCTGTCCCCGGGGCCCCTCAGCAGGTCCAGGCCCATCCCCCAAGGCCCCACCGCCGGTTCAGGCCCGTTCCTCAAGGCCACACCGTCGGTCCAGGGCCGTCCCCCAAGGTCCTGCTGCCCATCCAGGCCCGTCCCCCACGGTCCTGCCGCCCGCCCTGGCCCGTCCCCTAGGCCCCTCCGCTCCGTACCATGGCGGTCACCACCTAGCTTCACTACAATCCAACTTCCTCTCAGTCTGATGCCACGCGCCCAACTGCCGACCCGCCGCACCACACGCTGTGTCCTGATTGGCTTGCCAGCCGCGCAACTGCCATTGGCTCCGAACACTTTGGGGGCGGACCCCAGGCCAGGACCCCAATGGCAATTGGCCGTTTCCTTAACGGGCGAACTCGCTTTTGATTGGTCGTCACTTTGGGCGGGAAATGGCGACCGGAAGGTCTCATGCTGCATCGGCTGGAAGCTGCGGGCTGACACCTGGTCGCTGCGGGTGAGGGAGGCTCCATAGTTTGTCTGTAAAATGCGGTCTTCCTGCAGAGCTGCCCGGGGTGTGAGAAGGGACAGGGCTGGTAACTGAAAGGGCTTTGCGGACTTGGCAGATACCTGGAAAGACTATTCGGTTAGCAGCCTGTTACTGGTGCAGACCTCAGTACCCCCCCGACTCGCGCCAGCGCACGTTGTGGCAACCACATGATAGACTCCCGGAAGGAGATGCTGTGAAGCTGAGAAGGGTAGTTCCGCCTTCAGGAAATGGGACTAATGCGTGGGTCTCAAAGTATCGCGAGTTTTACAAGCAGCCAAGCAGGGTGGGTGGGCAAGGCAGGCGGGGGACAGGGAGGTCCGAGAATGGCAGTAAAGAAGATGGCTGACCTCAGCTAGACCGGGGGGCCTGGCTTTTGGGGGGGTGGGGAGCCAGCTGGCAGCAGAGGCGGGTTGGCTTGGCCATTTTTAGGGGGAGGATGGGGCAGGAGACTCCACAGGTGGTTATTGCAGGAGGCCAGAGAACTACCCACCCACAGACCTTGGCGAAAGGACACAGAAATTCCCAGGTTCCCGGAAGGGGGACTGATATCCTCAGTTCACCACCTTCCCAAGATCCCCCCACTCCTGCTGCTGGTTCATGAGAGAATCTGTGTTTACACCACAGAGAAGAGCCCCTTCTTGGCTCTTCTAAGCACAACCTGAATGAGCTAGAATCTTCGTGGAGAAGGGAGGACCAAAAAGGGGTTAAATAAAGAGAATATAAATAAATACAAATTACTTATAATAATTTATAAACATACATTTATATGCTAATTTAAAGTAAACAAATTTTAAAATGTAGATGCAAAATGCAGATTTCTTACCCTGCCTACGACTGCTAGGTCAACAGAGGCCTGGGGTAATGTTCATAGTAGCAGATCAAACGGTCTGGGTTTGAGCAACACACACCACCACCATGGATTCAGCGGGACTAACTTCAGCTCCACTCCTCCCTTGCTCTGGCAGATTTCAGAGTGCAGTCAGGGGGTTAGAAGGGTTGGGCAGCTAGCTAGGGAAGACCAGGGAGGTCCAGCAGGATCGGTGCAAGGAACCGGGGCCAGCCTTGGGCAGAGGGGCCGACAGGAAATGGGGGAGAGAATGCACCCCTGGTAAAGACTGGAACAGGTGGGGACAGACATGACTGTCATTGCCAGGGACGGGGGACATAAAGAAGGAAGAGAGACCACCACCTGGTGGTCCAGTGGCTAGGACTCCATGCTTCCATTGCAGGGGACATGGGTTCTATCCCTGGTCTGGGAACTAAGATCCACGAGCTAAGAGGTTCAGCCAAAAAGAAAAAAGAAAAAAAAAAGAAGGAAGAGCTGGGAAGCCAGCTCATGGTGAGGAGTAATGGGGGTCATTTTGGAAAGGTAATATGCAACAACATGGTGGTGGACTTTGAACGGTGGAATTTGGGCTAAATTTGGCCCTGGGGAGAATAGCAGACTGGGGGAGGGGGCTGCTAGCATGTAGACAAGAGAGGACAAAAGCTGCAGGAGACAGACAAGAGTGGAGGAAAAGATAGCGATGACATGGGAAAAATGTAAGATTTCTTTTGCTTCAACCGCTTCCCCCCAAAAAAGCTCCTGGAAGCTGGGGAGGGCCTGGATACCTGAGATAAAGGAGCTATTTGAGCCACGTTGTTCGGATGCTAACAGAAAGGGGAGCTCCAGGAGGCAAAAGGACGTAGGGACATCTGGGTCACATGTGGTAGGTACATAGTCTCAGTGACTAAGAGTAGTTGGGAGAGTAATGGCCTTTACCTGAGTCAAGCAATGCAGAAGGGGCCAGTTTAGGGGAAAACAATGGTCTCCCAACTTCTTAGTCTGTTCCTCTGTGTACCAACCAGAGGCTTCATCTCTCTCTGGCCACTCAGCCCTTCTTGTCCCTGGAATTCTTTCTTGCAAACAGTTTGGTGCTTTATCTTTTATTTATTTAGTTTTAAAATATTTATTATTTTTATTTATTTATTTGGCTGCACCAGGTCTTGGTTGTGGCACGCGGGATCTTCATTGCGGCATGCAGGATCTTTAGTTGCGGCATGCAGGATCTAGTTCCCTGACCAGGGATCGAACCCGGGCCCCCTGCATTGGGAGTGCAGAGTCTTAACCACTGGACCACCAGGGAAGTCCCTTAATCTTTTATTTTTATGACAACTTGATTCACATACCATAATACTCACCAGCTTAAAATGTACAGTTCCGTGGTTTTTTTTGGTATCCACGTAATTGTGCAACCATCACCACTATCTAATTTCAGAACATTTAATCACCCTAGAAAGAAACCCTGTACATGTTAACAGTCATTTCCCATACCCCACCCCCCAACCCTCTGGAAACCATTAATCTACTCTTTGTCTCTATAGATTTGCCTATTCATACAAATAAAATCAGACAACATGTGGTCTTTTGTAACTGGCTTCTTTCACTTAGCATAATGTTTTCAAGATTTATTTGGGTGGTATCACCACTTTATTCTTTTTTTTTTTTTTTTTTTTGGCTGCACTGCGGGACACGTGGGATCCTACCCTGACCCATGCTGCCTGCATTGGAAACGCGGAGTCTTAACCACTGGCCAGTGGTGTTCCAAAGCAGCTGCACCAACTTACCGTAGCAGCAGTGTACGAGGGTTCCAATTATTCCACATTATCTTCAACACTTATTATTATCTGACTTTTTGACAACAGCCATCCTAGGGGATGCATCGCACTGTGGTTTTGGTTTGCATTTCCCTAAAGACTAATGATGTTTAGAATCTTCCCATGTGCTTATTGGACATTTGTATGTCTTCTTTGAAGAAATGTCTATTCAGATCCTTTGTGCATTTTTAAATTGGGCTATTTATCATTTTGTTGTTGAGTTGTGAGAGTTCTTTATATATTCTAGATATACTCCCCTTATCAGATATATGATTTGCAAAATTTTTCCTGTTCTGTGGATTTTAATCTTTTCCTTTTTTTTTTTTTTTTCTTTTTTTTTTGGCTGAGCCACGCAGATTGCAGGATCTTAGTTCCCTGACCAGGGATTGAACCGTGGCCACAGCAGTGAAAGCGCCGAGTCCTAACCACTGGACCACCAGGGAATTCCCTCTTTTAACTTTCTTGGTGGTATCCATTGAACACAAAAGTTTTTTATTTTGTTTTTATTTATTTATTTTTTTGGCTGCACCGTGCAGCATGCGGGATCTTAGTTCCCCAACCAGGGATCAAACCTGCGCCCCCTGCAGTGGAAGCGCTGAGTCTTAGCTGGACCCCAGGGAAGTCCCCAGTTTTTAATTTTGATGAATTCCAACTCATCTATATTTTTCTTAGGTTGCTTGAACTTTGGGTGTCATGTTTGTGAAACCGTTACCTGAAAACTGCATTCGCCCCTTGGTGGGTATCTAACAAAAGACAACACCAAGTCAAAGAGCTGGAGAAGGAAGGATTTATTACTTGCAGCAAGTAAGGAGAACACCAGGGTTATTTCCCAAAGCAGAGTCTCTCTGACCAGCAAAATTGAGGATGACTTAAGCTGAGGGTGCATACATGTTCATGAAGGGGCTTGAGCAGAGGAGAATTCAGCCTAGAATTGTGGCAAAGGTTGACAGAGTCCAGGCTCTAGCTGATTGGATCACGAGGGTCAGAAAAAGTCAACACCGTCATTCCTTAGGTTCCAGTTAATCTGGTTATGTCAAGAAATTATGTCTGGTTCTCTTCCTTCAGGGACCTCCTACCCTACCTGCCTACAAAACCATTGCCTAATCTACAGTCATAAAGAGTTACTCCTATGTTTTCTTGTAAGAGTTTGTTTAGAGTTTAGCTAAACTACTAGATAACATTGTTGTCTCGGGACCCATTTTGTGTGGCCACGCAGCCTGCTGGGGTCTTGAACTGCTATTAACCCCTCCCAAGAGTGCATGCCCTAGATAACAGCCTACAGACTCACAGGTAAATAATGTAAGTTCCTGATATGAATTCCTCAATTGTCCTCCTGATAAGCATTCTCTCCCACCTCCCAGGAATGGCCCCTTGTGTGATCCTCAGATAAGCTTGCCAGAACCCCACTCTTTTTGCTTTGAACTGACCAATCCAGACTCAGCCTGGAAACCCCAAAGCACTCTACCTGCAGACCCTAATAAAAGCCTGTCCCCCAGGTCCTGCCATGCTTTCTGCCTGCACTATGCCTTAGCCTCCTGGTGTGGCCCCTCACAGTGTATGGTGTACTTCTTCCAGAACCTGTAACAAACTTCTCTCTCAATTCCTTCCTGGTCTTTTGTTGATCAGAGATTCCTCACCCAACACCCTCAGGGCTCCACTTAACAAATGTTAATTTAACAAAGTCACAACAGCATTTTTATAGTTTCAGCTCTTACATTTAGGTCTTTGGTCAATTTTGAGTTAATTTTTGTATGTCATGTGAGGTAGGGGTCCAACTTCATTTATTTGCATGAGGATACCCTGTTGTTCCAGACTATTCTTTGCCCCATTGAGTCGTTTTGGCACTCTTGTCAAAAATCGACTGGCCATCAGGAGAATAAGAAGACAAGCCACAGACTAGGAGAAAATAGCTGCAAAAGACATATCTGATAAACGACTGTTACCCAAAATATACAAAGAACACTTAAAACTCAACAATAAGAAAACCAGGGCTTCCTTGGTGGCACAGTGGTTAAGAATCCGCCTGCCATGGGCTTCCCTGGTGGTGCAGTGGTTGAGAGTCTGCCCGCCGATGCAGGGGACATGGGTTCGTGCCCTGGTCTGGGAAGATCCCACATGCCGCAGAGCGGCTGGGCCCGTGAGCCGTGGCCGCTGACCCTGCGCGTCCAGAGCCTGTGCTCCGGGACGGGAGAGGCCACAACAGTGAGAGGCCCGCGTACCGCAAAAAAAAAAAAAAGAATCCGCTTGCCAATGCAGGGGACACGGGTTCAAGCCCTGGTCTGGGAAGATCCCACATTCCACAGAGCAACTAAGCCCGTGCGCCAAAACTACTGAGCCTGCACTCTAGAGCCCATGTGCCACAACTACTGAAGCCTTCGCGTCTAGAGCCTGTGCTCCACAACAAGAGAAGCCACCACAATGAGAAGACTGTGCACCACAACGAAGAGTAGCCCCATTCGCTGCAACCAGAGAAAAGCCCGTGCGCAGCAACAAAGACCCAACACAGCCAAAAATAAAATAAGTAAGTTAAAAAAAAAAAGAAAACCAACAACCCAATTAAAAATGGGCAAAAGATCTGAACAGACACCTCACCAAAGAAGATATACAAATGGCAAATAAGAATATCAAAAGATGTTCAACATCATATGTCCTTAGAGAATTGCAAATTAAAACAACAGTGAGATACCACAGCACACCTATTAGAATGGCCAAAATCCAATACATTGACAACAACAAATGCTGGTGAGGATGTGGAGCAACAGGAACTCTCAGTCAGTGCTGGTGGGAACACAGGACATTCTGGTGGGCTACTTTGGAAGACAGTTTGGTGATTTTTCACAAAACTAAACATATTTTTATCATATGATTCAGTAATCACACTCTTTGGTATTCACCCAAAAGAGTTGAAAACTTACTTCCACACAAAAACCTGCACATGGATGTTTATAGCAGCTTTATTCATACTTACCAAACTTGGAAGCAACCAAAATGTCCTTCAGGGGAATTCCCTGGTGGTCCAGTGGTTAGGACTCCACACTCTCACTGCCGAGGGCCTCAGTTCAATCCCTGGTTGGGGAACTAAAATCCCACAAGCCGCTCAGCACGGCCAAAAAAAAAAAAAAAAATGTCCTTCAGTAGGTGAATGGGTAAATAAACTGTTGTACATCCAGACAAGGAATATTACTCAGCACTAAAAAGAAATGAGCTATCAAGCCATGAAAAGACATATGAGCAAAAAAAAAAAAAAAAAACAAAGGACATAAGACAACCTTAAACTCATATTACCAAGTGAAAAAAGCCAATCTGAAAAGGTTACATACTATATGATTCCAACTGCATGACATTCTGGAAAAGGCAAAACTGTGGAGCCAATAAAAAGATCAGTGGTTGCCAGAGGTTAGTGGGGAAGGAGGGATGAATAGGTGACGTATGGAGGATTTTTACAGTGCAGAAACAATTCTCCACGATACTGTAATGGTGTATATGTTTCATTATACATTCTTCAAAACCCATAGCATGTACATGACCGAGAGTGAACCCCGAAGTAAACTGTGGACTGGAGGTGATAATAATGTGTCAATGTAGGTTCATCAATTACACCCAGTGTACCAATCTGGTGGAGGATGTTGATAGTGGAGAAGGCTGTGCATGTGTAGGGGCGGGGGTATGTGGGAACTCTACCTTTTGTTTAATTTTCCTGCAAACTTAAAACAGCTCTAAAAAATAACGTCTATTTTTTAAATCAAAAGGCCATAAACTGGCCATAAATTTAAATTGGTTATAAAAATTTAAAAGTTAACTGGACAGGGCTTCCCTGGTGGCTCAGTGGTTAAGAATTCACCTGCCAGGGCTTCCCTGGTGGTGCAGTGGTTGAGGGTCCGCCTGCCGATGCAGGGAACACGGGTTCGTGCCCTGGTCCAGGAAGATCCCACATGCCATGGAGCGGCTGGGCCCGTGAGCCATGGCCGCTGAGCCTGCGCGTCCAGAGCCTGTGCTCCGCAATGGGAGAGGCCACAACAGTGAGAGGCCCACGTACAGCAAAAAAAAAAAAAAAAAAAAAAAAATCCACCTGCCAGTGCAGGGGACACGGGTTCGAGCCCTGGTCCGGGAAGATCCCACATGCCACAGAGCAACTGAGTCCGTGCGCCACAACTACTGAGCCTGTGCTCTAGAGCCCACAAGCCACAACTACTGAGCCCGGGTGCCACAATTACTGAAGCCTGTGTGCCTAGAGCCCGTGCTCTGCAATGAGAAGCCACCGCAATGAGAAGCCCGTGCACCACAATGAAGACCCAATGCAGCCAAAAATAAATAAATAAAATAAATAAATTTATTTAAAAAAAAGTTAACTGGACATATTTTTGGACTATCAATTCTATTTCACTGACCTATGTGTCTATCCTTATTTCAATAACACACTTTTTTTGTTTTAATATTTACTTATTTGGCTGCACCGGGTCTTAGTTGCAACACACGGGATCTCCATTGCCGCGTGCAGGATCTTCGTTGTGGCATGCGGGATCTTTTGGTCCCAGCATGCAGAATCTTTAGTTGTGGCATGTGGGATCTAGTTCCGTGACCAGGCATTGAACCCAGGCCGCCTTCATTGGGAATGCAGAGTCTTAGCTACTGGGCCACCAGGGAAGTCCCTGTAACACACTGTCTTGATGACTGTAGCTTTGTAGTCAGTTTAGAAATAAAGAAGTGTGAGTCCTCCAACTTTGTTCATTTCCAAAATTGTTTTGGCTATTCTGGGTCCCTTGCATCTCCATATCATCTTTAGGATCAGCTTGATAACTTCTGCAAAATAGGCAGTTGGGATCTTGATAGGGATTGCACTGAATATGCAGACCAATCTGGGGAATATACTGCCATCTTAACCATATGAAGTCTTCTAGTCCATGAACATGGGCTGTGTTTCCACTTGTTTAGGTCTTAATTTTTTTCAATGATGTTTAGTACATTTCCATGTACAAGTCTTGCATTTCTTTTGTTAAATTTATTCTAAGTATGTTTAAAAATAAATTTATTCTTTTTGATGCTATGTAAGCAGAATTGTTTTCTTAATTTCATTTCTGAATAGTTCATTGCTAATGTATAGAAATGTAAATGATTTTTATTTATTTATTTATTTATTTATGGCTGTGTCGGGTCTTCGTTGCTGTGCGCGGGCTTTCTCTGGTTGCGGTGAGCGGGGGCTACTCTTCGTTGCAGCGCGCGGCTTCTCATTGTGGTGGCTTCTCTCATTGCAGAGCATGGGCTCTAGGCACACAGGCTTCAGTAATTGTGGCACATGGGCTCAGTAGTTGTGGCTCGCAGGCTCTATAGCGCAGGCTCAGTAGTTGTGGTGCACAGACTTAGTTGCTCTGTGGCATGTGGGATCTTCCCAGACCAGGGATCGAACCTGCGTCTCCTGTATTGGCAGACAGATTCTTAACCACTGTACCACCAGGGAAGTCCCTGTAATTGATTCTTTTATATCAATCTTCAATCCTGTACCTTTGCTAAACTTGATTATTAGTCGTAATATTTGTGTGTATGTGAATTCTTTAGGATTTTCTATACATAGGGTCATGTCATCTGTGACTAGAGACAGTTTTCCTTCTTCCTATCTGGATTCCTTTTATTTCATTTTCTCACCGAATTGCCATGGCTAGAACCTCCAGTAAAATGTTGAATACAAGTGGTATTCAACATTCAATACAAGTGAGAGCGGGCATCCTTATGTTCCTGATGGGAAGAGGACGCTTTCAGTCTTTCACCATTAAGTACAGCAGCTGAAGGTTTTTCGTAGATGGTCTTTATCAGGTTGAGGACAGCCCTTCGATTCCTAGTTTGGTGAATACTTTTTCTGTCTGTTGAGATGATCATGTGGTTTTCGTCCTTTATTAGTATGGTGTATTACATTGATTTATTTTATTTTATTTATTTATTTATTTATTTGGTTGCACCAGGTCTTAGTTGAACCTCCCGGGCTCCCTAGTTGTGGCATGTGAACTCTTAGTTGCGGCATGCATGTGGGATCTAGTTCCCTGACCAGGGATTGAACCCAGGCTCCCTGCATTGGCAGCACGGAGTCTTGTCCACTGTGCCACCAGGGAAGTCCCTACGTTGATTGATTTTCATATGTTAAATCAATTTTGCATTCCTGGGATAAATCTCACTTGCTCCTTTTTATACTTTCCTGGATTCGATTTGCTAGTATTTTGTTGATAAATTCTGCATCTATATTCTCTCTCTCTCTTTGTTTTTTGACCAAGCCCACAGCATGCAAAACCTTAGTTCCCCGACCAGGGATCGAACACATGCCCCCTGCAGGAAGCACAAAGTCCTAACCACTGGATGGCCAGGGAATTCCCATCTATATTCTTTTTAATAAGTTTATTTTTTTATTTTTATTTTTGGCTGTGTTGGGTCTTCGTTGCTGCTCATGGGCTTTCTCTAGTTGAGGCAAGTGGGGGCTACTCTTCATGCGGTGCGCGGGCTTCTCATTGTCATGGCTTCTCTTGTTGCAGAACATGGGCTCTAGAGCACACGTTCAGTAGTTATGGCGTACGGGCTTATCTGCTCCGCAGCATGTGGGATCTTCCCGGGCCAGGGATCAAACCCATGTCCCCTGCATTGGCAGGCAGATTCTTAACCACCGTGCCACCAGGGAAGCCCCTCATCTATATTCTTAAGGGATATTGATCTGTACTTTTCTTGTGATGTCTTTGTTGGGTTTGGTGTCAGGATAATCCTGGTCTTGTAGAACGAGTTGGGAAGTGTTCCCTCCTTCTTCTTCCTTTATTTTTTGGTGCTTTATTCTCTCTGCATCCTCCTGGTGCTCCTCTGTGTAACTGCCTTGCTCACAGGGGTCCCAGCCATACCCTTGGAAGTTTAGTTCACTGCGTCAATTGTGCTTGGCCTCAAATATCCATTGGGTGTTAGTGCCTATGGTAAGAGTGTTTCTCTGGGTAGATACAAAGTCAGGGCCATGAAGCACCGCACACCACCTCTCAAGGGGTCATCAGTAAGGTGTCTCGGGACCTCCTGTTACAAAACTGCCCAACCCTCTTGGTCTGAAATGCATTTTTCTGGATTTTTGTGGAGGCATTTCAGAACAAGGAACACCTGCTCAGTTCTGTTGAGGCCACATGGGAGAAAAGCAAGGGGGACATCTTCCCTGCAGGAAGTGGGACCCCATCTGAGAAGTTCCTCAAGACATTATCAGCCAAATAACAGAAGGGAGCAAGGGGGCTGGCTAAGGCAGAGTGCTCCAAGTGGCACCATCTTACCAGGGAGTCCACCATCCTGTCACGAGCCCACTGAAGCAGACAGGTGGCAGGTGCCCTTAAAATCCTATTCCACAAACCACATATAAACCTGAAAACACGTACAAAGCTCTGGGAGAAAAGGCTATCCATTTTGGTTTTCGTTTGCTTGGATGGATTGTCATCATTCTGCTGTGAACAAGTAAACACCCTGTCACACCCACCTTTTCATTTTCAAAGAAGTGGCAAGAGCAGGACAAAGACCCCTCAGTCCCAGGAATAAACATGCCTTGTCATAAACATGTCACGTGATGGGACGCGGGGACTGTCCATGATGTAGGGCTAAGCATGGTGTAGATGCTCAGTACACTGTGCCTCTCACTGACATCCATGAGTGGGGGGCTGCTGTGGGGTCCCCCAGGGTCCTCCTGGCCTGACGCAGGTGCTCCTTGGCTAGGAGGGGCCTGAGGGGCATCCTGGGCTAGAGGGCTGTGCGTTGTCTCCAGGAGACTGCTGCCTCCTTTGGGGACATTGTCTGTAACAAGAAGCTCAGAACAGCCAGTGTGCATTCTGCCAATTCACAGGACATTCCTGAAGCCAGGCACTCCTTCGTCAATGTGTGAGGTGGCTTCCTGCCATCCCACTGTGCGGGGGAGGTCAGGACTGTCCAGGGCCACTCAGCCAGACCTCTACCCTCAGCTTACCAGGGCCTGCCTGACTTCTGCGCCCCCACACCCCCGTAGTTGGGGGTGGCTGGATGGTGCCCAGCGGGGTGGAATGCACATGTGGGGAGGAGGGATCAAAGAGGGTGTCTGCCCCAGTGGAACGCGGGTGGGCTCCAGACCCCCACCCCCAGACCTGGACCTTAACCTGCACCTGGCTGCGAGGCCACTCTGGTGGCTTGAGCTTCCTTATCTGTGAAGCAGACACAATGATAGGGCATCCCTAGGACCTGGTGAGTTAAGAGGGGGTGGGCTACCTGGGTGTTTGTGACAGCGAGGTGGGGCCCGGTGCTGGGTCTGGCGCCCTGGGGGTTGGGGCGGGCTCTGCGCACGGACCTCACCCGCAGGCGGGGCAGGCTCAGCGTGCAGAGCGGCAGCGACGGCAGCGGCGGTGGCAACAGTAGGTGGGTAGCAGAGTCCAGCGGAAACAGATTCAGGCCCAGGAGGAGGCGAAGGCTCAGGTACCTGGGGACAGGGTGAGGCGAAACTGGCTCCAGGGGCGGCGGCGGCATGTTGGGGCCGGCAGTGCAGCGCCGAGCCCAGGGATCTGGCGCCACGCCCAGGGCGCCCCGGCTCGCGTCAGGTGCGCTGTTCCTCCAGTCCAGCGGGGCGGGGAAGGGGGGAACCGCGATGTCTGGGGCCAGGTGGCCGCCTGGGCTACGCCCAGGGCTGCAGCTCCGCTCCTGTTCCGCGTCCTGGAGGCCTGGCCCAGCTCCCGGAAAGCCTCGGGTTTCCACCTCGCTCTGGGATCCCAGATCACAGGGGCTTGGTTCCCAGCCATGCTCCCTGGGGCTGCCCCCTTCTCACCCTCAGGGTCCACCCCCCACCCCCACCAACAGGCCCAGATTCGGCTCCACCATGGAGCCCCTGAGGCAGAGAGGGCCTCCCACCCACCCCTGTCCCAGCCCTGCCCTCTGGCAGGCCAGTGTTAAGCGGCTCACTACCCCTGGGTGGGATCAGAGGGAGGACGGAAGGCTGGGCAGCCTGTCACTCCCCTCTGGCCCTGGTAGGTGCCAGCAGCTGGCTTGGTGCTCCTCTCAGCTGCCTGCAATGGCTTCAGGACTGCCCAGCACTGCTGGCCTGGCACGCTTCTGCCAGAAGCTGAAACGGCTGAAGCCGCTGGAGGAGGCCACCATGGAGACATCGCTGCAGCGCTGCCTGTCCGCGCTGGACCTGACCCTGCTGGGAGTGGGGTCCATGGTGGGCTCGGGCCTCTATG
The DNA here is from genome assembly GCF_059928025.1 of Delphinapterus leucas. Classification (NCBI taxonomy): domain Eukaryota; kingdom Metazoa; phylum Chordata; class Mammalia; order Artiodactyla; family Monodontidae; genus Delphinapterus; species Delphinapterus leucas. The sequence continues at coordinate 26,357,029 of NC_143142.1, read as the reverse complement.
TGCTCACTGGTACCGTGGCCAAGGAGATAACCGGCCCGGCCGTGATCGTGTCCTTCACTGTGGCCGCGGTGGCCTCCCTGCTGGCGGCCCTGTGTTACGCTGAGTTTGGGGCACGCGTGCCCCGCACAGGCTCTGCCTACCTGTTCACCTATGTGTCCATGGGCGAGCTGTGGGCCTTCCTCATCGGCTGGAACCTGGTGCTCGAGTACGTCATAGCTGGTGCTGCTGTGGCCCGCGCCTGGAGCGGCTACCTGGACGCCATGTTCGACCACCACATCCGCAACTTCACCGAGGCCCATGTGGGCATCTGGCAGGTGCCCCTCCTGGCCAGATATCCTGACTTCCTGGCTGCCGGCATCCTACTTTTGGCCTCCACCTTCGTCTCTTGCGGAGCCCGTGTCTCCTCCTGGCTCAACCACACCTTATCTGCCATCAGCATGGTCGTCATCCTCTTCATCATCATCCTGGGGTTTGTCCTCGCCCGCTCACACAACTGGGGCAAGGAGGAGGGCGGCTTTGCACCCTTCGGCTTCTCCGGTATCATGTCCGGCACCGCGACCTGCTTCTATGCCTTCGTGGGCTTTGACGTCATTGCCGCCTCTAGTGAGGAGGCCCGGAACCCGAAGCGAGCCGTGCCCCTGGCCATTGCCATCTCGCTAGGCCTCGCAGCTAGCGCCTACATCCTGGTCTCCACGGTGCTCACCCTCATGGTGCCCTGGCACAGCCTGGACCCTAATTCAGCGCTCGCTGACGCCTTCTACCAGCGGGGCTACAGCTGGGCTGGCTACCTCGTGGCGACTGGCTCCATCTGCGGTAAGTGGGGTCCTGCCCTGGCCTCCCGGGGAACACATCTCCAGCTGGGCCTCAGTTTTACCAGTTGTATAATGGACCCGGGAATGGGCTACTTATTAGACTCCACCCAGGCTTGTTGGCAGAGACCTACTCAACCTACTCCCCGTTGTACATGGTATGTCGGTCTGGGCGTGTGCTTCTGTGTCCTTTCCTGGACAGAGGTACTCAGCCTTCACCAGATTCCCCAGTGGCCTGTGACCTAAACTGAGGTGTCCCACTCCTGGGTTGGGGTAGTGACAATCCTGCACCCTATAGGCACTCAGGCTCACTCTGAGAACCCAGGCAGACTCGTGCGCATGCTCCCGAGGTGCCCCAGCTGTGGCCCGTGGGGTGTCTATGTGCCATGCTGACCAGCCCCCGCCCTCTGCTGCAGCCATGACCACTGTCCTGCTCAACGGTCTCTTCTGCCTTCCCCGCATCATCTACGCCATGGCCGCCGACGGGCTATTCTTCCAGGCATTTGCCTACGTGCACCCCCGGACACAGGTGCCTCTGGTAGGCATCCTGGTGTTCGGGGTTCTCACGGTTTTGGTGGCGCTGCTGCTGGACCTCGAGGCATTGGTCCAGTTCCTGTCCATTGGCACACTGCTGGCCTACACCTTCGTGGCCATCAGCATTATCGTGCTGCGATTCCAGAAGGCCCCTCTGTCCAGTTCCCCAAGCCCAGCCAGCCCCCGCCCTGCGGCCAAGGAGTACAATTCCTTCTCAGACCACATAGAGCTGGTGGGCACCGAGCAGGTCCCAGCCCCCGAGCCTGGGCAGCTGCGGCCAGCCCTCAGGCCCTACTTGGGCTTCCTGGATAGGTGCAGCCCTGGAGTGGCCGTGGCTTCAGCGATCTGCGTCCTGGTGGCCTCAGCCATCACCCTGGGCTGTGTGCTGATCTTCGGGGACTCAGCCCTGCACCTCCCTCGCTGGGGCTACATCCTGCTGCTTCTGCTCTGCAGCATCATGTTTCTGCTCAGTCTCCTCGTCCTGGGGGCCCACCAGCAGCAACGCCAGCAGGACACCTTCCAGGTACCTCTCTCCACTCCCAACACCCACTTGCTGTCAGCCCACCAGCTCCCTTCTCCCCCGCATCCTCCGCTGCAGTGGGATGACCACGGCTCACAGGCTGGGGAGGCAGCATGCACATCCACCTGTGTCTGTGAGTGGGCCCTGGTCTCCAGAATCTCCAGAGGCAGAGAAAGGCTCTGAGGCCTCTAGAGCAGTTGGGCCCTGGGCCAGCAGCCTCCCCTGCAGCCCAGCCCAGCCCTACCCTTGCCCCTTCAGATCCCCATGGTGCCCCTGATTCCAGCCCTGAGCATTCTCCTCAACATCTGCCTCATGCTGAAGCTGAGCTACCTGACCTGGGTGCGCTTCTCCATCTGGCTGCTGATCGGTGAGTGGGGGGCCAGGCTGGTGTCCTGGGCCGGCTGCAGGAGGAGGGTGAGGAGGGCGAGCAGGGCTGAGACCTGCCATTCATGCTCGCGCCACCCCTGCAGGACTCTTGGTATATTTCGGCTATGGCATCTGGCACAGCAAGGAGAACCAGCGGGAGCTGCCGGGGCTGACCATCACACACTATGTGGTTTTCTCTAGCGGCAGCCTGGAGGAGACAGTGCAGGTTGTGCAGCCCCCCAGCCAGGTGCCAGCCCAGGACCCCAGCAGTCCATGAGAGCTGCCTGCCCTCCATCCAAGGCAGCTCCGGTTTGCGGGCCTGCCCACGCTAGGGGGGGTCCTTTGGACTGTAGTTCAGGGGCCGAGCTTTGAGTCTTTGGAGCCGGTGTGGCCAGCGCTGGTGTGGTGGACTCTTTGTGCAGTGCCTTCCAGTTTATGTCCAACTCCAGCAACCTGGGCAGGTGGGGTAGGGCGGGTGGGGAAGAAGCCCCAGCCTCAGGAATCCATGATAATAACTGCTTAGCCAGCCATGTGGCCTGTGTTGTGTCCATTGTTCTTTGCGGCACTGAGTCCTCACCTGCCCCCAGGAACCACGCGATTGTCCCCAGTGCAAAGCAAAGGTGCAGAAGTTCTGCAAGGGGGAGATGCCAGCCCTGGGACAGCCCTTAGTCGAGGACACTCAGGCCAGTGCCCTCTGCCCTGCTCAGAAGGCACTATACATACACCCATATGCACTAGGTACAAGAGGGGCAGTGTCAGGCTCCCCTCCTCTGGGGGATGGGTCCAGACAGAAGTGCCCGGGCCCCAAGGAGGCCACCTAGAAAGGGCAGCAGAGTTCGGGGTCCCCTTGTTTCTCCAGAGCATGGCATGTGCCTGAGGCCTGCCTAGGGAGGCAGAGGCACACGCACACAGGCACACACACAGCTTCAAGCATATATCCACATGCCCGCGCGGCTACCCTGGGGTGCGCACTGTGTACAGACTGAGGCAGCAGCTCTTTCCAAGCTCAGACCCTGGTGCTGCTCTCCAGCTGCCCCAGGGGATGCGTGCGCAAGAGCCTGAACCTGCCCCAAGTGCCTTCCAGCCCCCCTGGTCCTTGGGGTGGGGTCCCCAGGCCCACCCTGCACTGCCCACTCGTCTCCCAGGTGATGCTGTGCCCACCACAGGCACCACTAGCTCCCGTCTCTGCCTGTAAGGAGCACGCAGGAAGCTGCTGTCGACAGGCTTTACTCCTGGACCCTGAAGCCATACATCAGCTTTCTTTGGGCCCTGTACATGGGACCCCACCCTGGTAAAGACCTCAGGGCCATGTTCTCTCACCCTGACCTTTGTGGCCTGCCTCCCCAGAGACACTGCTCTGGGGATTGCGAGGCAGCAGGGACCCCAAGGCTTTGCTGAGGCTCCAGATGCCAGATGGTTCCAGATGCTAGCCCAGCCTGAACCCCAACCCTGCCCTCCCCAGCTGGCCCATGTCACTGCCCCGGCAAGCGGCCAGCATGCCTAGTCACCGGGCCCCATGAGAAAGCAGCCCCTCGCCTCCCAGGTGTGCACTCCCAAACCCCTGCCGCTCTCCTGGGGCCAAGATAGGGTCAGACCCCTGCAGCCAGTCCCTCCCTCCCAGCTGTAGGCTCCCTGGCGCATGGGGAGTTCTCCAGCAGGCAGGACTCACACCCTGTGAGGACGTCACAGCCAGATCCAGGCCAGCCTGCCGGGGCCTCTGGAATTTGTTTGGGGCATTCCTTCTGGCCACTGGGCTCCACCCGAAGCGAAGGACAGGGCCTCCTTCGAGCAGTTGCCTCGGGCTGGTTCTTAGGTGTGTGACCTTGGGTAGCAGTGAATTCCAGATATACATTCTCCCCACCCCCACAGTTCCAGAAGGTTGAGCTGGGTGTCACCAAGGAGCACACAGACGGTCCCAAAGGACCCAATGACCACCAACTCAGCTTCTCCATCCTCTTCTACCAATCCCAGCCCTCCACAGTCTGAGGGCTGCCACCAGGAAGGGCTGGTGCATGCGCCATTGCCAGGTCCTAGTGGGTTGGGTCATCTGCCTGCCCCAGTCTGAATTCCATGGATGACCCCCCCAAACTGGGTGGGGACGAGCCCCAGGTACCCAGCACCAGAGCAGCGGAGACAGCCAGCCCTCTTGTCAGACCTCTTTCTACCCTGCCCTAGACTACAGCAGCACAGACCCTGGAACGGCGCTGAGAGGGTGGGGGCTCTACCTACAATGGGGGTGCTGCCAGGGGAGAGGGCTAGAGCCTGCACAGCCAGTGGAGGGTCTGTGCTGACCACTGGTGAGTGAGCCGCTGCTGGAAGCCCTGGTGACAGAGCTAGGAGAGAGTTCTCCAGACACAGCTGGAGCCCTTGTGACCAGCGCCCTGGGACATGTTCCGCTGCAGGTCTCTGTGCAATAGTAGCTTCTGCTGCTCCCTGGGCGGTACCCTGCCGAGGCCAGAGTCAGGGTAGGGACAGTGTGCCTGGGATTTGAAGGATGGAATTCTCCCACTCCCTGCCCTGGTCCTGCTGGGGCTCCATCCATGAGGTTCCCAAGGCAAGGCCCCTCCCTTCCCAGCCCCGACCCCTGACAGCAGGGAACAGGCCTCAGGAATGGGCCAGCAAGCAGGCGCCAGGGCCAAGGCTTTGGTGTCCAGCTCCTGGTAGCAGCCCTGGCTGTTGGGACAGGCGCTGGGGCCCCTCTAAGGAGCCTGGGCAGCCAGATGCAGGGGTGCAGATGCCAGTTTTGTCTGCTCAGGGCTGGCGGTCACCTTTGGAGCTTTTGCCTGCAGATAAGGACAGCAGGTCGGGGCTCAGGCCGACGTTCCCCAGAAGTGTAGCAGAGCCCAGGCGCCAGGCAGGCCAGCAGCTTACCTCCTCATACTTGGTCCTCCAGTAGAAATGAGCTTCTCCATCCACGTACAACAGCAGCAGGTCACACAGGAAGGTGATCTGGGAGAGGCAGGACTGACCTGTGTCCCGGCCCCCAACCCGCCCTCCCGCCACCTCCCCAGACCTCCCCCCAACTAGACCTAACGTCAGGGGGCTCGGCTGTGCCATCGGATGGGCCTGGGCCCACATTCACCGAAGCCAGAGGGAGCACGCTTCAGCCAGACTCACCACGCCCAGCCAAGCTGCTCCTGTGCCCAGAGTGATGAGTGTGGGGATGAGCCCGAACTTCCCTGCCTGAGAGACCTGGGTAAGCCTCTAAGCCGTGCCTGTCACCCCCCACCCACCCGCCCCTGCCCACCTACCCGCCCAGTGACGAGGATGTCAAAACGGATCCCGTAGAGCTTTAGCAGACTTCGGACCTCCACACCCGAGGCCTCCCACCAGTGAGTGGCCGTCCTGGGGGCAGGAGAGAGTCTGGTGGCCTGTTCTGCCCGCTTCCCGGCCAGGCTGGCCCTCCCAGGCCTCCATCTTACTCACCCACTGACTCCACAAACCCCCAGCCCTACCCTGAGTCCTGGGTTTTTTGTTGAGGATACAGGGAAAGAGCAAGCAGGACCCGCCTCTCAGGAGCTCCCTGCCTGCTGAGGGGATGGGGTAGAGGGGTCTCTAAATAGATGCCTGCAGTGGGGGCAGGGGGAGCTGGGGGGCAGGCCCAGGGCTGTGAGGGTCCAGAGGGGGTAGCTCACTCTCCCCTAGGAACCAGGGAAGGCTTTCTGCAGTGGGGACACGCAGGTTGGTTTTCCAGGGATCAGGAAGGAGTTCTAGACAAAGCAGTACCAGCGAGAGCACAGAACTAAGGGGAGCAGAGCACAGGTGGGGGCCAGCTCCACATAGCTGCAAAGGGCAGGGGAGGTCAGTGAAACCAGTCCAGGCAAGGTCCACTTGTGTGTGTGTGCACGCAAGTGACGAGGTGACATGAGGTGGCAGAAACATAGGATCCCACTGGGCAGCAGCAGGGGAAGGTCTGCTTGGGAGACTCAAAGGCATGAGAATAAATGCAATGCAAGTTCCTTGAGTACACCCTGGACTGGAAAATAAAAAGATTTCGGACTATTATTGGCACAATTGGGGAAATTTAAATATTAGATTCATTCTGCCAGTGTTAAATTTCTTGAATGTGACAACAGGACAGCGGTCACTTGGGAAAGGTCCTTATTCTCAGGACAGCCTGGGGAAGGGTGAGTGTCTGCCGGACATCTCCTTACTTTCAAATGGTTTGGTCTGAAATCTATCTAAATATATCCAGCTCAGTCTAGAGAGGAGAGAGAAAGCAAACGTGTCAAAATGGTAAAAACAAAAAACAAAAAAAACCCTGGTGAACCCAGATGACAGCTATATGGGTGTTCACGGTACTAATCTTTGAACTTTTCTATAGATTTTTGTAATTTTTTTGATAAAACCTTAAGGGAAAAGTAAAAAAGAAAGCCCCCTGTGCAGTGGAGGGAGGTGCTAGAGGCAGGATGGGGGAGGAGGGGCTGGGGGAGGGGTCCCAGCAGCAGCAGGGGTGTGGGGTGGAGGAGATAGGGCTCAGGAGGGAGGCTGGATGGAGCCTGTGTTGGGGGTCGTGGAGCTGAGACCACCTTCTCCTTCCCCTGGGCCCCCCTCCCACATATAGTGGGCATCCAGAGTTCTGGGAGGGGTGGTCTGTCCCGACCACCACAGGAGGACAGGCAGACAAGAACCTGGCTCGGAGCAGGTGGGCAGTGGGGGCCGCACCTGAAGTTGTAGCTCCGCTCCTGCAGCTGGAAGGAGTAGTGGGGCCAGCAGTCAGAGGCCCTGGTGTCCAGGTCGCAGTTCCAGTGGACGTGGATGCCCATGGCACCGCCCTGCACACAGCACAGCACTGCTCCACCGGCTTGGGGCCCGGGGCCCTCTCCCAGCCCTCCCGGAACCCTGCCCCCAACCACAGACCCACCAGCAGCGCCAGGTCCTCAAAGACCCCTCCAGCGGCAGCCATGAGGTCCCTGATGCGGAACACAGGGCAGGAGGGGCTGGAGCGCGGGTCGTAGCGGCAGCGCTTGAAATATGTTGGGTCCTGGGTGTCCAAGGCATTGGACCTGAAAGGGGTGGGCGAGGGTCAGGCCAGGCAGGGGACACAGAGGGTCTTCGACCAGCCAGGACCTTCCCACCTTACTTGGAGAAGTTAAACTTGCTGAAGGTGACGGTGTTTTTGATGAACAGCGTGAAGTTCTCGGCCTGGACCAGCAGGGGCTTCCTGTGGGGCAGGGGACAGGGCGGGGGAGGGGGGGGGGCGGGCGGCGGTGAGTGGCAGGCTCTGTGGTCCTGGGGCAGGGATGGAGGATGCGGGGGAGACTTACACAGGCACAGCACCACTCTCCACTGGGCACCAGCCCCGGATCTCACAGGTCCTGTGGGTCCCGTTGAACACTACGCACTGGCCCGTTTTTATGCCTTGAAAATGCAAGACAAACTCCAGGCCCTCAAATCTCCATGGGGCCTGGGGAGGGGTGGGGAGGGGGCCGTTGACAGAGAGACGCAGAGGCACCATGTGCACTGATGAGCCACCCAGGGTCCCACCAGGCCCCCGGAGCCCCCACTCCAGTGGAAGCACTGCAAGGTGGGGGTTGGGGGGGCCGGTTACCGTGGCTGTGGGTCCCTGTCTCCCCTTCAGGACAGTCCTGGTCGGCCCAGCAGCTAGCCAGCGGGATGGAGGGGTGCTAGGGGTGAGAGAGCAGACTTGCCAAGGGCCGAGGGATGCCTCCTCCGTGACCTGCCCTGCAGTCCACAGGGACACGCCCCTCCCTGCCTTAGCCTCTCAGGGATCCCTGAGTTTGGGGGCCCAAGAGAAAGCTGGAGGGTGCAAATGAAAGGGGGGCGCGAACAGCCCTGGCTGGGTAGGGGTGCAATTGCTGTATTCCAAGGCTGAGCAAGACTCCTGCCCTGCTACTTCTGTCGGGGCAGAAGTGGTTCATCCAGGGGGACTGCCCTGCCCTGGTGGTGCAGTGGATAAGACTCTGCGCTCCCAATGCAGGGGGCCCAGGTTTGATCCCTGGTCAGGGAACTAGATCCCATATGCCGCAACTAAGAGTTGGAATGCCGCAACTAAGGAGCTGGCGAGCCACAACTAAGGAGACCGCCTGCAGCAACTAAGACCCCACACAACCAAATAAATAAATATTTTTTAAAAAAGAAGTGGTTCATCCAGGCCTAGCTCCTCTGGTCCAATTCAGAGGACAGAACAGGGAAGATGGCAGGACGGTGGGGAAGGTGAGTTCATGCCAGGGCGGAGGTGCTGGGGGCTGACCAAGGGGGCGGCCCTGGTGGGAGGGGCCTGGGAAGTACACAGGCTCCTCCCTTCCCTGCTGGTTCTTCTGTAAAACAGGGACATAGGTGCCTGCACACAGCGACAGAGTTCTGGGGATCAGCCAAGAGGGGAAGGTGGTGAGCTTTCCGGGGGTCCCAGGCCCCGAAAGGAAGGCACAGCCCACAGACGCAGTTCTGTAGTTCTGTCCCGGCTGAGGCTTGACGCTGCTGCCCAGGGCACCCAGTTCAGGGGCAGCAGGGGGGACACAGCATCTGGTGGTAAGAAGGGCTCAGGGGCTCTGAGCCAAATGTGATTAGAGGGCAGAGGACAGTGTGGAGCCACCTGCTCTGCCTTGCTGTCCCTACCTGTGTCCTGAATCTGCCCCTCTTCTCCACCCTGGCTGGGCCACCATCTCCTTTGTCCAGACCCCATGGTGACCAACATGGGTCCCCATCTCGGCCTCATTCTCCTCCATCCAGCAGCCTGAATCATCCCTCCCAAGGCACAGAAGATGAAGTGCCCCTCCCCTGAGCCCCTCTGCGCCCCCCATGCTCCTGTGATCAAGCTCAGCTCCACAGCAGGGCTCTTGGGGCCCTGATATCTTGGGCTCCACCCTTCCCACTCCAGTCCAAACAGGCTCCAACCCCACTGAGCAGCAGGTGACCCCAGAGATGCCTCACCCCATACAGCAGGGGCCTTTGCCCACGCAGCCCCCTCTGCCTGGATAGCCTCAAGATCCTGACTGAGTCTCTGAGTCCAGTGGGAAACCCTTCCTGAGGCCCTGAGCTGGCAGAGGAGGCGCCTCCCTGGGGCTCCCAGCTGCAGCCTCTGCCCCTGTCGCAGGACCTGGCATCGTGGCTGGGCTGTCTGTGCAGAAGCTCCTTGGCGTATGCGGGCTGGACTTCTGCAGCCCCGGGGGAGGCTCAGCAGGTTTCTGAAGCTGTAACACTACAGGGAGCACGGTGTGCTGGGAGGGACCAGACGACCAGGACCCTCAGAGGAGCTGCTCTCAGGAAGCCGGGTGGTCAGATCTGGTGGTCAGTTTCATGGGACAAGCCAGAAGCCGGGACACAGGGCAAAGAGGAATCCCATGGATTCCAGAAAATGCAGAACCATGGCCCCAGAAAAATTTCAGGACAGTCCACACACTGAACAATAAATAGGCGTCGTCTGAGCATTTGGAAAGGGAAGGACATCATGCGTTTGCCCAGTGCACACACATCACCTCCTCTGAGGATGGGGCAGACCAGGGACATGTGACATCCCCAGCAACTGTGGTGGGACCAACGACCAGGACTTAGGGGCAGGGACCACACAGTTACTCTCCAGCCCAGCAAGCAATTAACTTTTAGCCTCGATTAAAGAAAGATGTCACCATGGAGGTAGGCTTCCAAGGCTATGTCCTGGTTCCTGACTGTTCAAACAAAATCCACAGCTAGGAAACTGTACACTTAAAAATGGTTAAGATTGTAAATTTTATGTTACATGTATGTTATCACAATTTAAAAAATTGGAAAAAAATCCACAGCTGGAGAGAAGAGTCAGTGGGCTCTGTGACAGAGACTGGATCCCTGGGACATCCCTAGGCAAGGGGAAAAGGTGAGATTTCAGGGGGAGGATCTGCATTTCTGGATAAGAAATGGATCTGAAGATGGCAGGAGACGGGCTTGACCACAGTTGTAGTGAAAAGTACCCAGAGACCATAAGGGACCCTGAGTGCAGCATAAGCAGGAGTGTGCTGTTTGCGCACAAAAATGGAAGCTGCCCCAGCACACATTAATAGAGGCTGTGCATAGAAAAGGGCTTGCCTGGTTTTTTTTGTTTCTTTTTGTTTGCACTGGGTCTTCGTTGCTGTGTGCGGGCTTTCTCTAGTTGTGTCGCGCGAGGGCTACTCTTCATTGTGGGGCGCGGGCTTCTCATTGTGGTGGCTTCTCTTGTTGCAGAGCATGGGTTCTAAGCACATGGGCTCCAGCAGTTGTGGTGCATGGGCTCAGTAGTTGTGGCGCAGGGACTTAGTTGCTCTGCAGCGTGTGGGACCAGGGATCGAACCCGTGTCCCCTGCATTGGCAGGCGGACACTTAACCACTGCACCACCAGGGAAGTCCCCCAGCTTGCCTCTTGCTATTATAAGAGCCCACCTGAGCACTGTGCCCCATTCTGGGTGTTACCCTGACAACCTCCAGAATGCCCAGAGGTGGGACCAGGATGTGGAGGGGCCTGGACACCTCATGGGGGACAGCAGCAGGAGATTCTGGAACTAGGAACCCGCTGGGAAGCCCTCAGGCAGCCTTACCTCTGGGCATCTGCCCTGAACTTGTTCTGGCGTCACAAGGAAATTGGTCACCAAGAAAAACACGTTCTCTCCCTAGAAGACAAGTGTCAGGGTTGGTCTCTGCTCCCCGCTCCCATCGGGAGATGCCAGAAGCCAGCAGCTTGGCTTGTGCGGGAAGGGGCCCTGGCCCCATAGGGTCATCAGCCCTGAGCCCCAGGAAAACGCTCTCCAGTGAGGCAAGGGAGGCAGAGACAGGAGGTTGGCTGGGCTGCTGGCCATTTCTGAGCCCATGTGTGCCTCCCACATTCATTTAGTTGCTCAACCAGAATTTTCCAAGAGCCTCCTGCTTCCAGGCACTGAAGATCCAGGCTAGTGGGGAGGTGTGCCCCTCACTGCAGGCATGGCCAGGGGCCAGGGGAGCCGGAGGTAAGCTCTGTTTGGACAAAAGATGACTGGAGCCTCTGTGCTGCACACGAGAGCTCAGCGGGTGTGGGGGATGCACGCCCAGGAAGGGGAGGCGAGGGCTGGGCAGAGGCAGAGGCAGCGGTATGGTGGTAGTCAGGATCTAGAGGGGCTTCGTGGCCACCATCATGAAAGGAAGCCTCCTAAGGGTCAAAGGTAAGGGCTGGCAGGCTCAGCCTGGATGCCGCATGGGGACCCACCAGAGACTTCAGCCATTCAGGGATGGTGTGAGCAGCTGTGAAAGCTGTTAGGAAATGGTATGAACAGGAGGGAGGGACAGTAAGGTATCCAGCAGGTCCAGCCTCGGCACTGGTGGATGTCATTGGATGACAAAAGGCCACACTGGGAGAGGGAGATGATTTCTCTTTGGATGTGGCGGGTGTGCACCCAGGAGGCAGCTGTGCTCAGGGCAGGTGGTCACCGGGGTTAGAATTTGGGCACCGGCAGGACAGAGGAGGAAACTAAGGTTGTGGACGATCGGGTGGAAGGAGAAGTTGCCGGAAATGCAGCATGGGAGGGGCAGAGGAGAAGCACTCGACAGCAGTGTTCCAGGTCAGAGAAGAGGCGTCCAGGAAGCTCCAGGTCTCGGCACCCTGCACCCCTCTCACCCCACCCTCAAGCTCAAGCCTTGAGCTTCTAGACACTCCTCTCCTTTCCAGATGCAGACTTTTAATTTATTTTTTTTTCCATTATGGTTTACTACAGGATACTGAATATAGCTCCCTGTGCTATACAGCAGGACCTTGTTGTTTATCCATCCTGTATATAAAGGTTTGCATCTGCTAATTCCAAACTCCCAATCCATCCCTCCCCCACTACCCTCCCCCTTGGCAACCACAAGTCTGTTCTCTATGTCTGTGAGTCTGTTTCTGTTTCATAGATAAGTTCATTTGTGTCATATTTTAGATTCCATATATAAGTGGTATCATATGGCATTTGTCTGTCTCTGCCTGACTTACTTCACTTAGTATGATCCTCTTTAGGTCCATCCATGTACCTGCAAATGGCATTATTTCATTCTTTTTTATGGCTGAGAAATATCCCACTGTATACATGTACCACATCTTCTTTATCTACTCCAGATGCAGACTTTGTAAATGCATCCCTCTGGTCTGGCTTCCCATCACATCACCTCCTCTGCACGGAAACCTCTTACACATCCCTGAAAGCCCTGTCCAGACACCACTCCTCTGTAAGGCCCTTCTCGAGCGTGGCCCTGTGACAGCACCAGCACCCCCTCTGGCATCACATCCCTCTCTCGCACACACTCGGTGCAGGGATGGTATCAGAGGTGCCAGTACCTGGCAGCAGCACCAAGTCACCCACCTGTGGTGGCTTCACGAAGTCAGCCACATCCCACAGCCGGTTCCCCAGGTCCTTGATCTGGGTTACGGAAACCCCTTTGAGTTTGGTGATGACAGAAATCTGGGGGTCCAGGTCCTGCTCCTGGTAGCCTTTTTTGGCGAGGAGGGCCCACCTGAGGAGGAGGCAACAGGTGGTATGGTATGTCCCTGGCACACGGCAGATCTGGGACCACCTGCTCAGTCTCTCCCCCGATACCCTCCAGGCTCCCAGGCCAGCATTCAGGGGCCCCACCTCCTCCCCACCTCATTTCCCGCACCAAACACCCTGCACAGGCCAGAGGCTCTGGCCATGCATAGGAGAGCCAGTACCCTCACCAGGCACCCATGGGCTTGGAGATGCCCACCACCACCTCCTTCACCAGCCAATCCCCTCCTCCTGCCTGGCCTAGATCCAGCTTCCTCTTTAAAGACTACCCTGACCCAGCTTAAACTGGTCTCTACTGGGGGCCTTAGTGCTTCAGCTCTCACAAGTGTCAGGGACTACCTCCTGCCGGCCGGGGGCCTCCTGTGCAGGGATGGGGGCCCATCCTGCTCTGTGCCCAAGCCCAATATGGGGCTGGGAACAAGGCACAGGAAAGAATGCAGGTGGGCACCCAAGCACACAACCTGCTCTTACACCCCACTGGCCTCTAGACAGACGGAGAGCCTTCCTTCTGCCCACCTCCTGACCTGCTCCACAACCACCAGCCCAGCCCCTGAAGAGTCAGACCTTCACCCCTCAGCCCAGCAGGACCAGTCGTGATCCCTCCGGCTAGCACGCCCAGGAGCCGTTCTCTTACCCCACCACGTAGACCATGACCCCCAGCTGCAGCAACCTCTGCAAGGCGCCCACCCGCCAGTTCCGGGTCCTCACATACTTTTCCGTTTTGTAATCCAGAAGCCCCCAGCCCACCACGGCCCCTGGGGAGCCCATGCTCCCAGATCCTGCCGGCGGCTGGGGCGCGTGAGTCAGCACAGCAGCTGCAGCCACAGCTGAACAGGAGGTAAAGCAAGAAGCAGGCGCCAAGCCGGGCCAGGCCAGCAGCTATTAAAGGGACACTCAGGACAGGATTCAGCCTCCACCTCCCAGGCCCAACCCCCCGTTGCCCTGGGCCTCCCATCCGCTTCAGACTCCCTCTGCTGGGCCCCAGACACACAGAGAGGCGCAGTCTCTGTCCACTGCCCTCTGGCCTCACCTCCTTGGGGTGATGACAGGTGGGATAGGTATTGTGAGAGGGCAGCATGGGCCAGCAGGAGCCCAGAGGAGGACAAGGAAAGCTTGCGGAAGAAGCAACCTCTGAACTGACACTTGCAGATCTTAAGTTCAACAAGAAGCATTGGGGAGGAATGTTCTCGGTGGAGGGAGCAACATATGCGACGCTAAAGCGTGTGAGAGCTGGGACTCACAGAATGGGAGCGAGACCCTGGCTCCAGAGAGGAGGTGGCCAGGCCCTGCAAGGTCCCCCAGCCTCCTCTGCGACGCCCCCGAGAAGCTGCCCCACCCCCAGTCTCTGGAGTGGAAAGGGGGCTATGCTGGAGCCGCCTAGGGCGACGGGAAGACAAGCCCGCCACGCGCCAATCGCTCCTGGCTGCGAGCAGGTCAAGGTCAGCCCGGGGCTGCAGCGTTGTCCGCAGCAACCAACAACTCGGGGTCGCCTGGGCAACTGCCGCCCGGGAGGCTCTCTATTGGCTGTAGCGGGCGCCTGTTCGCCATGCGTCGCATCCGATAGGTCGATGCACCGGAGGGTCTGCCCACATCCCCTGGCTGCGCTCCCGATGCAGCCCTCGCAGTCCCGGCCTCGGTGTCCGCGAGTGCAGAGTGGAAGTAACCATGAGGGGTCCCTGCGAGGGGCCTGGAGAGAAGGAAGAGCTGGAGGAAGGGGCGGCGGCGGCCGCTGGGCGTCCTGCAGGGGTCCCGGAGGCCCAGAAGGGTTCGGACGCGGATTCGAACTCCGACCAGGAGAAAGAAGGTGCCTACGGGTCGGGGGGCAGGCTGGGGCCAAGTAGGCAGGGGACCCTGTCCAGCAGGAGCGCATCCCTCCGTGGACACCTTCGGGGCAGCCGGCGGCCGCTCCAGCCCTGTGCCATCTCCGTAATGTTCCTGGAGGCATCAGGAGTTCCACGATTAGAACAGGCTTCCAGAATGATGTTAAGATGCAAAAATCCTGCCAAACAGTCTAAGAAGGGCTGTCCCACCCTGACATGGGATCAGGGCTGGGTTTTCCCAACCCTCAGGAGAAACTAAAGTAATGGATGTATAGAACTTAGAATTGCTTCAGCTTCCTTCCCCATAAAATGTTCATAAAGCGTATGTGGTCTGCAATCCAGCGGAAGACACAGCATGCACTTTGGTGTCAGACAGGCAGGGTAGGGCCAGGATCAGCTGCTATAAGCTGCATGACTTTGGGGAAAGGATTTGCATTCTCTGAGCCTCAATGTCCTTGTCTGTATGTGGGGGCAACAGTCCCTACTAGCAGGAGGAAATGCCTCTAGAAGGAAAACAAGGCTGCATAGTGATGGAGGCAGGGGAGGGGTCCACATCCATCCCTGTCTCCTATCAGGCACCCATAAGCTGGGAGAACTGGGCAAGGATACCCTCTACCTGAGGTCTTGCTGGGCCCACAGCGTCGTGCCTGCTTCCTGCTTTCTGCACCAAGGGAGCACCCCAGAGCTCAACCTGCAGCACCGTGGCCTGGGGCCCCAGCTACCCCTGGAGGGATCCTGGGGCCAGGCTTGGAGGGCAAGGACCTGGGAGCAGCAGCCATGGGTGTGGTCCCTTCCTGAGCCCATCCACACACTCCTCGGCTTTGCTCTGTACCAGGCATGTCCCATCCCCCACAATGGGTGACAGGTGGGATCGGGGCTATGACAAAGTTCAGTACAAGGGCTGGGGAGCCTGCAAGCGGCCCATAACTTGCTGGAGGGTCAGCGAAGCTCCTGGGTGGAGCCTATAAGGAGAAGCAGATGTCCCTGGGCCTGTGGGAAGGGGAGGTCCTTCCAGCTGGAGGGCACCGAGTGGGCTGAGCCCTGCAAACAGAGCCTGGGTACTGGCTAGCTATCTGGGGCCCTCAGCTCTGGGAAGGTCTCAGGCCCCTCTCTGCCCCAGGCTGCCCAGGCTCTGGCTTCTGTGTTGACCTCCAATCCCTACATCAAGAGGCTGGAACTTCGGGACAGTGGGCTCTGTGGGGCCGGCACGGAGGCCCTGGCAGGTGCTCTGAGCAAAAGCAGTATCTGTGGTAGGTGCCGTGCCTGGGACAGGGGGGCAGGCTACCCCCACACCGGGCCTTGTCACCCCCCGACCTGCCGGTGTTGCTGGGGGCAGAGCCTCATCACAGGGTGGGGAGGGTGGGGTGGAGTTAGACCCTCTGTGGTGCACCCAGTGCTGGACCCCTCCTCTACCCTCTTCTGCTAGCCAGCACCCCTGCATACGTCATCCTCCCAGTGCCTGAAGGCAGGTGGGAGAGTGCGGCACAGAGGGTCAGGGGCCGGGCAGTGCGGGAGGCAGGGTGCTGGAGTTTGTCAGGGCTGGATTCAAATGCCGCCTCTGTGGCAGGGTGACCCTGGGCAAGGAGCCAACCTTGCTGAGCCTCAGTTTCCAATCTGTGAAGTGGGCCCAACAATGCCACTTAGACCTTGGGTATGTGGGAAACATATGCTCAGCGGAGCGTCTGCTCACATATGAGCTCCATACACAGCCACCTGGGCTGTCACTGCCAGTCCCCGGAAATGTAGCAGTGGGGGCTTCTGTGGGTGGGCTGTGTTATGCCACGCACAAATCATCAGCGGGGTGGCTGCATCTACATCGCAGACGTCCTCCACAGCCCCACAAAGTAGGTGGTTTTAGCCTCTTGACAAAACTCGTGGAGACATGGAGTGGGGGTTGAGGTCTGGGAAGCTGCCTGGGGCCGGAGGGGACCCAGCTGATGGGTGGCAGACTCACCATCCACCCCTGGACAGTCTGACTGCAAGGCCCCTCCTGCTGTGTCAGGCCTGGAAGGTGTGCGGGAGGGAGGAGGGTGATGCCTGGCTTTGGATCCCACCACTAAGGAGTGGTGCTGGCCCCCAGATGTGGACCTGTCAGAGAACCAGCTGGGAGCGGTGGGAGCCTGGGCTCTCTGTGCCGCCCTGGCGGTGAACCCGGCTGTGCAGAAGGCACAGCTGGCAGGGAATGGCCTGGAGGAGCAGGTGGCCCAGTACCTTGCTGAACTCCTGTTGGCCCACACAGGCCTGAAACCCCTGGACCTGAGCTATAACCAGCTGAATGACCAAGCAGGTAACATCCGGCCACTGGCCAGGGAGACCATGGTGGCACTCATGTCCATCTTCCTGGGGCAGGGTGGGTGGAGTAGGCAGGACCACTCTGAGCATCCATGCTGTGGATCCTGCTCCCCCCCCATCCCCGTACAGAACTCTCAGCCCATTCCCCGAATGTCTTACTGCCCACCACTGCATATGCTGGGTGCTGACAGCCACTAGGGATCCAACCATGAAGTATACTAAGTCCCTGCCCTCAAGGAACACACATTAACAAGATAACTCTCCATAATTATTGTGTTACAAAAGAAACAAACAGGGCTTGATTCTAGAGATGAATGTGGAGCCCCTCCCCGCTTTAGAGAGGTGACCACTCCGGAGGACTCTGTAAGGAGGAGATGTTTAAGCTGAAATGTGCAATGGGGGAGGAATCAGACATGGCAAGACCAGAGGGAGAGCATTTCGAGATGAGGAACTATTTCCCAGGCACACAGACACCAGTGTGACTGGGCTACCATGCCAGGAGAGAGGGTCCAGCTGTGGGATGGAGAGACAGCAGGGCCGCAGAACTACAAATCATGGCAAAAGACATGAGGATTTCATTCCGAGTGCTGTGGAAGACATCAGTGGAATTCCTTGATCTTACCACTTTTGTTCATGCCCCAGGGCCTTTGCATGGGCTGGCTGCTTTGCCAGGAATATGCAGTTCTACCTGCCTGTCCTCAACCACCCCAATTGATTTTAAGAATCACCTGGGACCCTGGGTTAGGAATACAGATTCCGTGGCCCTGGGCCTCCTGAACCTCTGTATCCTCTTGGGGGAGATGTGGGTGCATCTGCATTTCAACAGGAGCCCCAGGAGATTTGTCTGATCCAGAAAGTTCAGGGATCACTGTTCTGACTGCTTAGTGTGAGTGGGGGTGGCGCCAGCCTTGGCTTGGGCGAATCAGCCCTAGAGTTTAACCGCCAGAGAGACAGTCTGCCTTCTAAGAAAACTGTTGTGAAATCAGTGAAATTAAAAGAGAAACTCTCGGGCTTCCCTGGTGGCGCAGTGGTTGAGAGTCCGCCTGCCGATGCAGGAGACACGGGTTTGTGCCCCGGTCCGGGAAGATCCCACATGCCGCGGAGCGGCTGGGCCTGTGAGCCATGGCCGCTGAGCCTGCACGTCCGGAGCCTGTGCTCTGCAATGGGAGAGGCCACAGCAGTGAGAGGCCCGCGTACCGCAAAAAAAAAAAAAAAGAGAAACTCTCCTTGGTGGTTCAGTGGTTAAGAATCCGCATGCCAATGCAGGGGACACGGGTTTGAGCCCTGGTCCAGGAAGATCCCACATGCCGCGGAGCAACTAAGCCCGTGTGCCACAACTACTGAGCCTGTGCTCTAGAGCCTGTGAGCCACAACTACTGAGCCCACTTGCCACAACTACTGAAGCCCACGTGCCTAGAGCCCGTGCTCTGCAACAAGAGAAGCCACCGCAATGAGAAGCCTGCGCACTGCAAGGAAGAGTAGCCCCCGCTCGCCACAACTACAGAAAGTCTGCATGCAGCAACGAAGACCCAACACAGCCACACACACACACAAAAAAAGGTAACTATAAAAACATTAGTTCAAAAAAAAAAAAAAAAGAAGCTCATTTAAGACTTTCAACAAACTAAGGGTAGGCATCCCTCTGGGCCTGCACGGTCAGAGCGTTAGCACAGGAGAGGCAGTGAGGATGGAGGGGCTGGAAGGCAAGGCCCCACGAAGGCTGCATGGCAGGGATGGGCTGTTTCCCCAAATGGGGATCTGTGGGTGGGACAGACTCCCTTAGGGGTCTCAGTCTCCCCACCTGACCCAAGGCAAGGGTGGCACCTACCTCATGGGTTGGCTGCAGGGGTCTTGAAGAACAAGCATTGGAACTACAGGAGGCCGATTCATGCGTATAGAACTTTCTCACCCTCCAGCTGTTCAGCAAAGTGGCGGACCACCGCCCTCCTCTCCCAGCCCTGGAGTGTCTGAGGAAGAGCAATGTACATGTCTGAGAACCTGCGGGTGTCATATCCAGGGCTGGATGCAGGGTGTGAGCCCCCTTCTCTGGGAGGTTCCCTGGGAGGCAGCCCAGGGAGTCCTCACTGTCCTGCAGGGAGCTCTCCTAGGTGCTAACACTTCTGTGGAACTGGTGGCTGAGCCCTCTGCTCTGGGCATTTCTTCAAACCAGCCTGTGCTGGGTGCCGGCACCATGGACAGGGGTCAGATTCGGATCCCTCGAGGGGCTCCCAGGTGTGTGGGAGAGACAGGCCAGGCAGAGAGGTCTAACAGCCAGAGCCTGGAAGGATGGAAGCACAGTGGACATGGGGTCCACAGTGGCCCGGCCCAGCCTGGCGGAACAGGCAAGGCTTCCTGGGTGAGGATGAGGAGCTCTTATCCAGGTGAAGAAAGGGATCAGCAGGTCCACACGGGGG
Organism: Delphinapterus leucas; assembly: GCF_059928025.1. NCBI lineage: Eukaryota > Metazoa > Chordata > Mammalia > Artiodactyla > Monodontidae > Delphinapterus > Delphinapterus leucas. Next base: position 26,337,817 of record NC_143142.1, on the reverse strand, counting down.
GCAGCTGGAGGCTGAGAACTGGGACCAGGTCAGACCAGCTAAGTGTTGACAGAGTGGAAAGCGGGGTGGGTGGGTAGGACTTCTGCCCATTTTATGTGTAAAATATCTCTCAGCTTTCTTACCCACCCAGCCCTGCTCTTTCCTTTTCTACACCACTGCCTCCTCACTGCCACAGCTGTGCTGGCCCTGTCACCTCTTGTGTAGACAGTGGCACAAGCCATCCAACTGGTCCCCTGGCCTCTTGTCTCCGCCCCCTCCCACCCACCTTCTCACTTCTTAACGCATCTCTCGAGTGCCCGTCACTCCCACCTTCCTCCACTGGCTTACCTGGCCAGCCCAGCGCCAGGCCTGTGTGCATTTCCACAAGCACATCCGCTCCTCCCCAGATCCACTCTCCACGGTGCCTGCCCACGTGCACAGTGTGTCCCTCAATCTTCAAGGTTCTCTCTGCTTTCTTGACCCCCTAGGCAGGGTTGGCCCCCACTCTGTCCCCACACCTCCCTGTTGTGGTCTGTAATAGCTAACATCCCATTAACTTATATTTATAGCTTCTCCAATAAATGTGAATTCCTTGAGGGCAGAGCAGGCCCACGTGGGGTTCAACGCCCTGACGCTGGTGTGCAGCAGAGACCCCAGCCCACAGCGGGCATCGGTATCACTTTCTGAAGGAATGAACAGAGTGAATAAAAAGTCTGTCTTGGTGTTTCTGAAGGGGAGATGCTTGGACCAGCCCTGGCAGAAAACAGGACTCACTGAGCTTAACATAAGCTGGAATCACCTGCGAGGCCCAGGAACTGTAGCCTTCGCCAGGGGACTAGGGGTATGAGGCCTCGCCCAGTAAGCCCCTCCGGCCTGTCCTTTGGGGGCAGGTCTCCCAGACGCCAGCCCCCCATCTTTCGCAGCTCTTCAGAAATGAGTCTTGGATCTTTTCAGCAGAGCTCAAAGAATGTGTTTTCTTTTGTTTTGTTTTGTTTTGTTTTGCGGTACGCAGGCCTGGCCCTGCTGTGGCCTCTCCCGTTGCGGAACACAGGCTCCAGACACGCAGGCCCAGCGGCCATGGCTCACGGGCCCAGCCGCTCCGCGGCATGTGGGATCCTCCCGGACAGGGGCACGAACCCGTGTCCCCTGCATCGGCAGGCAGACTCTCAACCACTGCGCCACCAGGGAAGCCCTCAAAGAATGTTTTTTCAGGTGATTTTCATTTTCCTGGCTCTACTTAAGGACGACAACATGTGGTCTCCCTGTGCCCACTCTCATGTCACTAAGTGAGGCGTCCACAGCTGAATGTTGCACACCTTCTGAGACATCACATACAGGCGGCCGGTGGGGACACTATGCAGTCCAGTGACACATGCTCACCACTGGGCAGATGCAGATGCTTCCCTGAGATGACAGCCTTGCGCCCTGGGATCCCAGCACACACTCTCAAACACCCTGCCTGCTCCCTTGGGTCTTGTGGTTCGTAGGCCTTGGGAGTGGGCAGCACAGGCGCCTGTGATGCTTCTGGTGGCGGCTGCCTCTGTGGGATCCTCCTCAGGGAACAGCAGCCACTGCCTTGCCCTCTGACAGGGCTGACCTGGGGTCCTGCCCCACAAGGTGACAGATCAGGCTTTGTGTCCCCAGGGCACCCACGAGCTCCCACCCTCCTCCCCATCACATTTTCCTGGGTATGTTTCATCCAATAGCCCTTCACTGGGGTGCCCTCTGGGCCCTGGGCTGCGCTGTGCCTTGGGGGCCCTGCCCTTGAGAGGTCCCCACTCGGGGCGGGGGGAGCTTGATCACTGTGTCTCTGGGGCCTGCTGCCCAAGGAAGATGGCCCAGTCCTGAGGCTCGTTCGCATCCACACCCACCCTCTGTGCTTGCTTCTGGTCTTTCCACTCTGCCAGTCACCATCGTCCAAGCCCCAGGGCTCTCCTCTGGAACCTCTGTGGTCTTCTGCTCTCTGTCCACGCTCTTTGCTCCTCGGGCCTCCTGGGCTCGGAGGCTGGGGACTGGCTTCCTCCACCTTCACATGTGGTCCCATGGGGTTTCTGCTTTGCGTCCGTCAAACATCTTCCCGAAGGTCTTGGACATCTCGTATAATGGCTGTGGGGATCCGGGAGCCTCCGCGCTGGGGGAGGGCTCAAGACCAACAACATGTTGGAGGAGGTCTACATGAGGTGAGAGCACGGGGTGCCCCGCCCCTGCCTCCAGGCCCACAGCCACCCAGGGACTGGGGCTCATCTTGCTGCTGTTTACCACTTTGTGCCCAAACCTGCCACACGCACTCATGGTGGGGCCGCAGCCACAGCCCAGCTCCATCCTTCTCACTCAAGTTCCTCCTTTGTAATTGGGACTTTTAACGTGTACTGCGAGGCCAGGGGCTGGGAAGTGCAAACGCATAAGGCATCTTCAGCAGAGCCTGGTGCGGGGGTGGGTGGGGTGTGTGCTCCACACGAGTTTTCCTCCATTTCAGGAGGAGTGGTCTTCTTTGCCCAGCACACGGCTGCTGAGGGGGCCTGCCATGGGTGGGCTGCTCCTCCAGGCCCTGGCAGGGTCCCAGGCCTCTTGGGAAAACCAAAGCGGGAGCCACAGCCCAGAGGGAACGGAAGAGGCCAGACAGGTCATGGGCTACTGCGGCTGAGTCTCACACCAGGGCTGCCGGAATGAGCTGGGCCTGCCTGCCATTGGCAGGGACATGTGCTCCATCCTGCCCACTTTTCCTCCTTATGGAAGGAGCCATGGCCAGAGGAGAGATGCTGAAATTCAAGGTCAAGCTGGGGTCTAAGTTAGAGGGACATGGGGCTGACTGTGGAAACAGAGTGGCCGAGAGCAGTGCTGAGGCCTGGAGTTTGTGCCCATCAGGAGTAGGAAGAGGTGGGGAGGGAGCTGGGTGGCTGTCATGGGGATAGGAACGGGGTGCCAGCTGGGGCAGGATGCGTGGGAGCACCTGCTGAGTGCTGAGGGCCAGGGAGCAGCAGCTGGTGCAGGAGGTGGGGGGAATAACACTCTAGGTGTGTTTGCTGGGCAATCTTGAACACCGAAGCCTCTGATGAAGCTTTTACACACTGACCTGCCCAGGGCCCCTGGCGTGTGCGTGAAGCTGGACCTGGGGGCTGCACCAGCAGCTCCAGCCAAGACCCTGGGGGCAACCTGGCTCTGCACAGTTGTTTGCAAGACAGTACCATGCACACGCCTTTCTGTTGCAGCAACAACCGCATCTCTGCAGTGGGAGCCCTGACCTGGGCCTGCAGGTCAACCAGACACTGAGGATTCCTGCTGTGAGTGCTAGCCTGATGGGGAAGGCCCTGGCACAGACCTGCCTGTGCCTGTCCACACAGACCCTTCCCCCACTACATCTCCTCACCCCAGTGGCAGTGGGTACATGGGTCCCAGAGCCCAGGTGGGGTAGGGGGCCCCCTGGCTTCCTCATGTGACCACTTCTTCCCCTTGTCATTCACTCACCCATCTCTGGCTTGACCCAAGAACTCCTTCAGACTCCTCCCCCTCCATCCTTCCCTCTTAGCTGCCCCTCCCCCTCAGCCCACTGGAGTTGTGCTCTGCTGAAGATGGCCAGGGCCACCTGGCTTCCCCTCACCTTACCCTGCTCTTCCCCTGGCTTTGCTGGAACCCAGGGGCCATCCAGGTATTCTGTCTCCAGTGGGGAGGGTGTGGCTGATCACTGAGAGCAGAGAACAGAGAAGGGAGGGAGGAGTAGGCCCACAAAGACCACTGTACCAGCAGCTCTGGGGGCATCCAGCCCTGCGTGGCCCTCAGCTGGCACAGGAGCCCCCAGCAGCACCCCCTTCCCCAGCCTGAGGCTCACTCCTCTCCTAGCTCCGGCTGAAACCCAGACCTCTCTCTAAGCTCTGGGTCCCCATTTCCAGCCACCTGCTGGACCATCCTCCAGATGGGAATAGGCACGTTGGATTCTGGGAGTCGAACCTGAACGTGTCGTCCCCCTGAAGGGCTGCCTCTAGGTGGGGGTTCCTTCCCACTGAGTCAGAAGCTGGGGGCTCGGCACAGACCTGCCTGGGGTCCAGTGCTGAACCCTCCCTTTCCACATCTTCCCTCCATCTCACCTCCTGAAGAACAGTGTGGGGAGAAGGGGGGAACGGGGCTGCCTGCTTCTCCTTCTCACCTCCTCCTGTTCACTTTCTTGGCCCTTCCTTCCCACCTGCTTCCAGGTGATCTTTCTACACCAGAAACATGCCCCTGCTTTAAATCTGTTGGGCACTCCCCTCTGGACAAATCCAAGCTTAGCGTGTCATTCACAGCATGTGGGCTCTGGGCTCTGCCAGCAGACCCCCCCCCCCCCGCCTTAAGGCACATCATTCTCAGCCCAAGCTGCTTGCAATTCTCCTACCACACAGTGCAATTTCTCAGCCTTGCTTTGATCCTGAGGCTCTTCTTACTGAAATGCCCAGCTCCACCCACCACACCTGTAAAGCTCAGCTCAGGGGTTTTATCCCCGCCCACCCTTTACCTCCCAGGGAGGGTTGGTGCACCTGGTCTCATGGCACTCTTCACATTATACTTTTATGTTTCCTTTCCTCTCCTCCCTGTACCGGTGAGCTCTTTAAGGGCGGGGTGTGTCTTGTGTGTCTATGTCTTTGGCTCCCAGCACAGAGTGGGTGAAGGGTGGGGGCTCAGTCAGTGTCCACTCCCTTCCTTTCTTCCCCGACTCCAGTTTCACCAAGGGCATCATGTCTGAGGGAGGTGCCTTCTGAGCTGAGGGAGCGGGGCCGCCCAGAGCCACATCAACAAAGATGAGGGACCCCTCCCGCCTCCCTGGGCTCATCGTCTGTCACCTGTGTGTGTGTTTCTCAGGTGTCCAGGAATCCCATGCGAAGTGAAGGCTGCTTTGGTGTTCTCAGGTCTGTCCAGGCTAATCCACTGTCTGCCCTAGAGCTGCTGGATTTTTCTGTAAGAACTTCTCATAAAACTCATCTCTGATCCTCCCAACAGCCCTAGGAGGTATAATTTCCCCCATTTTAGAGGGAAAAAAGTGGGGATTAGAGAAAGAGTGCCCAGCGCAGATACATGGTGTGGCCACATCCAAGTTCAACCTGGGTCATGATGCCACTCGGACTCGCCTCCCACTCCCGTGTGGGGTATCACGGTGGTCTCACCTCAGACCCCTGCCTTGGTTCTTCATTGGCCGAGAGAGAATAGGTGGCTTAGGGGGCACAATGCTCACTGCTCACCAATGTTTGGATTTGCAGGTTCAGCTCTTGCAAGGTGGCCCCTCTCCCTGTCCAGTACTGGCTGCAGGTGCTGGAAGATTCACTTGGGGAACTGCACAGGAGATGAGAACCCCTTTTCACTCACTTTTGCCTTTTTAATATAGAAAAAATGTCACTCTTTTCTAAGGTGGTTAAACATTAAGGAGAGAATCCCCAAATACAAATTATGAAAAGAGTCTAGTCACAAATCACTGCTTATTCTACCTCTGATTTTTTTCAACCCAGGCCTGAGTCAAAGCCTTTCCAGAGATGTGTTTACAGCTTCAATCCTTCAGGCTTGGGACAACTAATGCCCTAATAAGCTTCTTTGATACCTTGGGTACATAAGTAAAACAGTCAAGTTCTCAGAAAGTGATAACGCACAGCCTTGTAATGGGTTTCTCCTCAGGATATCCATGTGAACAGAGAGTTTGATGACCTCACCAGCTCAGTGAAGGTCATTCTTCCAGGGCTTTACATAAAGCTGCCCACAGAGTGGAGTACAAAAAAGAATTCCTGCCCGTCTTCAGACCGTCTCAATGACTATGTTGTATGGTTTCCTCATCTCTCCCATTGGCCACTTCAACTTTGAGATGCCTTTCAACACATGAGTCTGCACCGAGTCCCCATGTCAACTGGGTGGCAAGTCCTACGGAGCCGGCCTTCATAGTGACTCAGACACTGGTACTAATCGGGGCCTTCCTTTGTTCTCACTCATTCGTGTAACACGAACTTGTATTATATGTTGCACACTGAGCTGGGCATGGGGTCAAAGATGCCCAAACAAGACCCTGCCCTGGAGACCTTTGGACACAATTAAAATATAAGGTGGTCTGCAACTGGCATTCTCAAAGTCAACTTGGGAGAAGGCAAATGGACACAGCTTTTTTGGAAGGCAATTCATCATCATGCACCAAGAGCCTTAAAACTGCCTGTCCTGCGATCCAAAGTTCTGACTAATCTGCTCCACAGAAATCACCAGAGATGCATGGAAAACCGGATGCCCAAAGATGCACATGCAAATGCTGTTTATGATATGAAAATTGAAAATAATCTAAATGCCCAATAACAGGGGATTGGTTTACTACAATTTGGAATTCTGTAAACATTAAAAGTCAAGTGTTCGAAGAACATTTAACAGTTTGTGAAAATGCACATGATTGATGTTAAGTGAGAAAATCAGGATAAAAAAATCACATGGTTTGTCTGGCAGCTCCTCAAAAGGTTAAACATAGAGTTGACCATATGACCCAGCAATTCCACTTCTAGAGAAATGAAAACACACAAAGCATCTGAACCATCTGAACACAGATGTTCATGGCAGCATTGTTCATAATATTCACAAAATGCAAATACCCACCAACTGATGAGTGGATAAACAAAATGTGGTATACCTATACAATGAAGTATTATTTGGCAATAAAAAGGGATGAAATCTGGGGTGATGGAAATGTTCTAAAATTGATTAAGGTAATGGTTGCACAACTCCATTGACATACTAAAAGTATTTGAATTGTATACTTTAAACACGTGAATGGTATGGTATATGAACTGTGGCTCATAATAAAGTTGTTTAAGAGAAAAAGGAATGAGGGACTTCCCTGGCGGTCCAGTAGTTAAGACTCCAAGCTCCCAATGTAGGGGGCCCAGGTTCGATCCCTGGTTGGGGAACTAAGATCCTACATGCCGCATGGTGCCACCTGAAAAAAAAAAAGAGAGAAAAAGTAATGAAGTCCTGACACATGTGACAACATGGATGAACCTTGGAAACATTACGCTAAGTGAAAGAAGTTAATCATAAAAGACCACATACTGTACTTCATTCATATGAAACGTCCAGAATAGACAAATATACAGAGACAGAAAGAAAATGATAGGTTGCCTAGGGCTGGGAGAGGGGAGGAATTGGGGATTGACAGCTAAAGGGTATGGGTTTCTTTGGGGGATAAAAATGTTCTAAAACTGATGGTGGTGGTGGTTGCACAATTCTGTGAATATACAAAAAAACCATTGAATTGTGTACCACTTTAAATGGGTGATGTCTGATATGTGGATTATATCTCAGGAAAGCTATTAGTAAATAAATAAATACATAAAATCATGTTGTTTGGCCCAAATTGTATGGATAACAAATGTATACATGTATATACTAGCAGGAAAAACAAACAAAACAACCCTGGTGTATTAACAATGTTTGTCTCTAGGTTGTGGCTTTATAGATTTTATTTCCTTTCTGTTTTTCTGCATGTTCCACACTTTCTACTCTATAAATGTGTGTTACTTTTAAAATCAGAAAAATTAATTGTACTTAAGAAATGGCGGGTGGCACAAGCTACAAGTCAGCTGCGCGCGCTACGGCCTGAAGGAGGGCACCTCCGTCCCCAGGACGAGGCCCTAACGCCCTGAGACCGTGTTCGGAGCCGGGAGGTGACTGAAGGTAAAGGCCCCCGATCCCGCGGGATAAGCGCCCCTGAAGCCTGCTCTCCTCGCCCCACGCGGGGCCGCTCCGGACAGCGACCCTCAGGCCTCCAGAGCGGTGAGACAATCTCGCGGTTTGAGCGCGGGGGCGGCGGGACCGGACCAGAGGCGGCGGGACCCTCTCCTGCTTCCCCAGAAGACTCTGCCTTACTCCAGCCCGTCGGACTGCCCGCGCCCTCAAGATAGGACACCGAGCGCTGCCCAGCCCGGTACCTCCCTCCCCTCCCCGCTCCGCCCTGCGGGCTCCCTGCGGCGGCTCCCCCAGCGGCGCCCCCCCCCCCCCCCGCCAGCAGACAACAGCCAGGTTCGGCTGCGTAGACAAGGCCAGGCCTCCTCGAAGCCGCCTAGCTGGCGTAGACAGAACAGGAAACCGAACACCACTCCCACCTGAAGGCCAAGATCTCGCGGGAACACCCACCTGCGCTCATCCTTCGGCGTCCTCGCAGCCTTCCCGCCAAATCCACGTCCAATCAGAACGCGCCACACTCTGGGAGTCGCGTGCTGACCAATAGGGAGCGGGATTCCAGACCTTGGCCCGCCCCATGGTGCTCCAGACCAATGGGCGTTGGCGGCGGCGCGTCCTAGGAGCGCGCGGCGCGGCAGCAGCAGTTGGGCGGCTGCAGCTGTTGAGGTCGGAGTGTGGTGGTGGCGCTCACCATGGTACAGCCGGGCGGGCGGGAGGCCTGGAGGCCGTGTCCCGGGCAGATGGGTGGGGGCCGGGTCTGAAAGGATGCCAGAAGAGCCTCGTGTGGGCGTCCGCTCCCCGATCGCGCGGCCAGAGCAGAGGCTGAAAAGGAGAAACTGCGAAGGCGGCGTTCTCGGCCGTGGAGCCACAGTTCCCACGAGTAACAACGTCCGAGTCCGAGAGCCGCGGCAGTCAGCTCGCCTCGGCACGTTGTCTCTGGGCTTAGGGGAGGCGGGCAGTCCAGGCTGCAGTGGTCGGGCTGCCCGGTGCATGGACAGTGGGCACAGCGGGCAGGGCCGGCCTCCGGGGGTGGCGGGGGGCCGTGCTGGGGAAGGAGGTCATCTGCTGAGAAGGGGACACAGGACTTGGTCTGGAGGAACTTTCAGAGAGGAAATAGAGCCGAGTACAGAAATGTAAACAAACTTCAGCAATCCAGGCAAGGTCGGCAGTGCGCTCGCTTTCTGTTGACAGCGAGGAATGACATCCCCGAGCACTGCAATTCCTTTCACTGTTAGTCAGATGGACGTGGCCTTACAAACCACGGAGCTCCCCAGCCGCATTTTGTAAATGAAGACATTGGGGTATTTCTTCGGATCACAGAGCTGGCTCTGATCACACTGGGGCTGAGAGAGTAGAAGGACACAACAGGCATCCTGTGAAATACAGTGGATCTGGATTCAAAGCGAATAGTTTGCATTTGAAAATGGTGCGGTTGGGCTTCCCTGTTGGCGCAGTGGTTGAGAGTCCGCCTGCCGATACAGAGGACGCAGGTTCGTGCCCCGGTCCGGGAGGATCCCGCATGCAGCGGGGCGGCTGGGCCCGTGGGCCGTGGCCGCTGCGCCTGCGCGTCCGGAGCCTGTGCTCCGCAACGGGAGAGGCCACGGCGATGAGAGGCCCGCGTACGGAGAAAAAAAAAAAAAAAAACCCAGAAAATGATGCGGTTGGGTGGATTTCAAAGGACTTCCGGGGTGCCGATGGAGTCCTCCTCTGGGGGAGTGATTTCGTTGTCATTGGAGATCTTTCCCAAACCGAATGCTTCCCTCTGGGATGATGTTCGGGGATTGCTGCATCAAGCTGGTCTCTCCTGCTCTGAGATTTGGTGCTTGTATAATAGAAAACAGGACTTCAAGTTCTGAGGACTGTATGTAAGTCAGAATTTAGTGTGGGTGGCACACCTCAAATTTCATGTGATCACCTCTGTATTTGTAAGGATGATGTGTCTAAAATCAGACATGTGATTAGGGACTAGAGTTAAATTCCCGGCAGGAAAGAAACGGTACATTCAACATAGATACTCACAGGACAATCTTTAAGAAGATACTATTTATAAAGATACGGGCAGGGTTTAAGGAAACCACCAAAGGATAGTGCAGTATCCCAGCACTTGTGCCATCTGGGAGACATTAACTCCTAGGCTGGAAGAGGTGAGGGGATGGAGTGCTTATGAGAAGCTCAGAGGGTAGGTTTATGACAAGCGCTGACTGCTGACACTCTGTGCCCTTGTAAAGTAACTCAAGCGACCCAAGGCAGCCCGGCAGGGAGGGAGCCAGGGTCAAGCACCCCGACCACACCTTCCTCTAACCTCCAGCTCTTGCTGGTGCCTGACATTGGCTAAAGCAACCAAAAGCCAGGGGGCACAGTCCACATGGGTCAGCCTCCTTGAGCACAGAGCTGGACAGAGAACAGAGGCTAGACCTAGAGGGGCAGATGAAACACACACAGTGACCACCCATGCTTGGGCCATGGTGGCCTCTGTCCCAGTCCACTTTTCCTTTCCCAACTCAATTACCACTTAACCTTATCATTTGGTCAGAACACAATAAAAACTGCTATATTCTTCACAGAATTACTGTGACTAGCCATAACATGGAGTTTATTATTGACATACGGCTTGCAAAATTTTAAATAACCGAATTTTTGTATAGTAGCAAACACTTAGGTTCTGGGGCTAATTCTGGCATTCACTATCAGCTAGAGTGGTTCAGGGCAAGCCAGTTTTCACAGGGATAAAAGGGTCACATAAGCCTCTGGAAAAGAAAATAAGGTATGAGAAAGCCCCAGACACTCTGAAGCACATACAAACATTTTATTATATTTTGCCTGCCACACAGTAATGGCTGCCTTCAAGACAAGGGGCCTCACACGTATATTCTGGTTCCCAGCGTGAGTGCATCTCTATCCACGTGGGGCAGGCGGGGGTCCAGATCGGCAATGCCTGCTGGGAGCTCTACTGCCTTGAACATGGAATTCAGCCCGACGGCCAGATGCCAAGCGACAAAACCATCGGCGGTGGGGATGACTCGTTCAACACGTTCTTCAGTGAGACCGGGGCTGGCAAGCATGTGCCCAGAGCCGTGTTCGTGGACCTGGAGCCCACCGTGGTCGGTAGGTACCCTTAGACTTAGAAGGGGAAGCACAGAACCTTTGCTGGGTTCCTCCAGATCAGAAGCCCGAGGTAGTTTCCAAGGGGAGCTGCCAAGAGAGAGCACCTTTCAGTGGCGGCCACCCAGGAGAGAACAGAATGTCACCTTAGAGCCCGTGAGACCCAGGCCACAGAGGGCGCCCGGCAAAAGTCACGCTGATGTCTAGTATGTCAGGGCCATTTCAGCAACACCCCGGGTGTAGCTGTGGGTGTGAACAAAACACGCACACGCAGAACCGCCTGTGCGGTGTGAGCATTCCCTCGCCTTTGGGAACTGGCCACACTGGCATTTGTTCCTCGGGTTGACTGGACCTTCCCGGAGCCATAAACGGCAGATGAGGCATGTGTATCACACGGAGACCTTTTCTGTGAGACGCTGACGCTGCTGGCCTGCAAGGCGCAGCACGTGCCTGTAGAATTGAAGGTTTCCCCGGACCTGGCCATCCCGGTGAGTCAGCGACCGTCCTTAGAGTCTCGGGCACGCTGTCCTCTCTGCAGATGAAGTGCGCACGGGGACCTACAGGCAGCTCTTCCACCCGGAGCAGCTGATCACCGGGAAGGAGGACGCGGCCAATAACTACGCCAGAGGCCATTACACCATCGGCAAGGAGATCGTCGATCTGGTCCTGGACCGGATCCGCAAACTGGTGAGAAGGGCCCTGGGAAGGCCTCCTGGACAGGAGGGGAGGCCCGGGATCTCCCCGGGACATCACTTTGGCAAAACCCAGCAGAACCATGAGTGCAGGGTCTTCCTTTCCGGTGTGGCCGCAGTGCGTCCACGTCTGTAACTGCTAAGTGTGATGCGTGTTCCCTGTGGATGGGTTGAACCCGTATGGTGAACCTGCAGAGGAAGAGTGTGCCGTGACCGGGGCCTGTGGGGGCCCGTGCGGGTGGTGGCACGGCTCATGCGGGCGTGGCCTCACGGCCTCTGCTGTCCCGCAGGCGGACCTGTGCACGGGCCTGCAGGGCTTCCTCATCTTCCACAGCTTCGGGGGCGGCACCGGCTCGGGCTTTGCGTCTCTGCTCATGGAGCGGCTCTCGGTGGACTACGGCAAGAAGTCCAAGCTGGAGTTCGCCATCTACCCGGCCCCCCAGGTGTCTACAGCTGTGGTGGAGCCCTACAACTCCATCCTGACCACGCACACGACCCTGGAGCACTCGGACTGTGCCTTCATGGTGGACAACGAGGCCATCTATGACATCTGCCGGCGCAACCTGGACATCGAGCGGCCCACGTACACCAACCTTAACCGTCTGATCGGGCAGATCGTGTCCTCCATCACGGCCTCCCTGCGCTTTGACGGCGCCCTCAACGTGGACCTGACGGAGTTCCAGACCAACCTGGTGCCCTACCCCCGCATCCACTTCCCCCTGGCCACGTACGCCCCAGTCATCTCGGCCGAGAAGGCCTACCATGAGCAGCTGTCCGTGGCCGAGATCACCAACGCCTGCTTCGAGCCGGCCAACCAGATGGTCAAGTGTGACCCTCGCCACGGCAAGTACATGGCCTGCTGCATGCTGTACAGGGGGGACGTGGTCCCCAAAGACGTCAATGCGGCCATCGCCACCATTAAGACCAAGCGCACCATCCAGTTTGTGGATTGGTGCCCGACTGGGTTCAAGGTAGGCTGGGCAGTAACGCGTGTTCACCTTCCCGCCCACTGCAGATCCTGGGACGGGTGCTGCCCCTTTGTGAAGGGTACCCTGTTCCAGGGCAGCTGCACTGCAGGGAGAACAAGTTTAGTAATTAATTTGCTAGGTGCCTTGATCTTTAGCAAGGACTTTATGTACCCTTATTTCTTACAACCAACCTGTAACACTCATGGGCTACTACTACTACTATCTTACAGTTTAGAGACTGAGGCTGAGACAGCTTTTAGTATCTAACAGCCTCAGGGGCAGCGAGCAATGGAGGGAGCTTTCAGGGACGTCTGACTGCAGCATGTCTGTCCTCCACATTTTCCCACGCTTGCTCAAGAAGCCTGTCAGGGTCTATGGTATCATTTTGTGTTAGAAATCATGGTTTTTAGATTTCACATTACTTCAGTCACCAGTTGTCACTGCATTTTAGGTAACATTTATGTTTTTGTAGACAGAATTTTAAATTCATTATGCAGTGTTTTCTATGGGGCCAAGGGTGGTTCACTGCTGTTACTCCAAACCAGACTCAGAACACTGCCTCGCACACAAAATCACACTGATAATTAGGTGGCTCCTTCAACCGTGTTTAGTGTCACGATGAAACCTCTACCCAGAGAAAAGCAACATGTATCTGGAAGCCAAGTAACATGTTAGACCTATTGTGATCACCAGGCTAAGTGCCTCGCCACACCTGGGATCCTTAACTCTGCCCCCTCTTCTTCATTAAAAGTCCTTGTTCACAATTGATCTTCCACATTAGAAAAAGTGCTAGATCCTGCACTCGTGAGCCCTGATGAGTTCCTGAGGTGTTTGGGGAGTTGCACGTTCCAGGGTCATTGCAGATTGAAAATGAAGAGAAGTAGAAGCAATATGTGTGTCATCCTATTGCCATTTGGAAAGGCCAGAGCTTGCCTCTGACTACAGACAAGTTGTTGCACCCACCTGGCCTCTGTCAGCCCCACTTCAAGACACCCTGGCACAGACCATCTCCGAGGGTGTAAGACCGACAGATGCAAAGTGACTCACAGAAAAGAGTAAAGTCTATAACAGGTTTCACCAATCTGGAAATATTCATTACACCTTCCGTAAGAGGTTTGCAGACCTCAGAAGTTATAGGTGGGGGCTGAAACCTTCCATTCTTGACTTCTCCTTTCAGTCACCTCACCATGACCTTCGGAAGGCAAGGACATCCAAGGCAGCCGCAGCTGGGTGGCACTTTGGGGGGTGCTGTGCCCTCTGCCCAGGCTTTCCCTCCTGGCTGAGTCTCTGTGAGCCAGTGGGGAGGCCGGTCTTGTGGGGAGGTACAGGAAGTCACAGCTTCTGTCCCCACAGAGGATAGTTCTCCCTCAGATGGAGCACGTTGAATTCTCATTGCTCTAAGTTCCTTTTTGTCAGTCTGAGTGTGATTTCACCATATGTTCTTTAATAACCATTTGCTCAGGGGTGCACTATTGTCAAGGAGTCTTTCCCATGTTTATGTTTAGTTTTTTCATTATAAATGTGTGTATGTGGCAAAATATTAAAATGACGCAGAAGGCTGAAAAGCTGAAGTCCTCTTCCCCTTCCAGAGCTTTGTCCCTCAAGAGATAGTCTGTGCATATTCACATTACACCTCTTGTTATACGGGTGACGTTGACAGAAAGGGGCCAGCGACATGGGCAAAGAACATTCTTTAAAGGTAGGTGACAGACTCCACTCATGCCGAAGAGAAACGGAAGCTGGCAGCACTCCCACTTGGAGGGGCTGGCTGGCCTGACCTTAGTGCTGTGTGAGAGCACCCCTCTATCAAGTCAGAACCCCCTGTGCCCTTCCCCCTGCTCATCCCAGCTCTTCTGGAGACTGGCTGTGTCCAGCTGCTGCTGACTGCTAGCTGCTCACTAGGGCAGGGAAGGGTCACAGCGTCAGCCCTCTCCCCGTTGTTTGTCCTCCTCCAGCATGATATTCCCTGAGCTGTCAAAGACTCTAGCTGGTGTTTAATACTCTACAGGTATTTTTAAGCATAAATCGAATTAAAGTTGCTTTTCTTTTTACCAAGTATACATTATACCTTGGACATATTTATATGCCGGAACAGATTTCTCATTCTTTTCTATGATCATACAGTGTTCTACTGTAGGAAGTGTATGATAATTTAACTAGTTTCCACAAAGGACATTTGTTTCCAGTTTTGCCATTTCAGATGGCGCTTCACAAAGTGAAAATATGAAGTCAACGGATATTAGATGTTGGCATATATTGGTACAAAACAAAGTACCAATTCCTACAGCGCATAATTTAAACCGGGTCCACGGCCCCCGTTTTTAAAAATAACCTACAGGCTTCCCTGGTGGCGCAGTGGTTGAGAGTCCACCTGCCGATGCAGGGGACACGGGTTCGTGCCCCGGTCCGGGAAGATCCCACATGCCGCGGAGCGGCTGGGCCCGTGAGCCATGGCCGCTGAGCCTGCGCGTCCGGAGCCTGTGCTCCGCAATGGGAGAGGCCACAGCAGTGAGAGGCCTGCGTACCGCAAAAAAACCCCACAAAAAACAACCTACCTACAATTTCTGAGGCCACAGTATAAACTTCACCATGAAAAATAAATAAACTTCACCATGTTCCCCTTCTCTGGCAGGTGGGCATCAACTACCAGCCCCCCACGGTGGTCCCAGGGGGAGACCTGGCCAAGGTGCAGCGGGCCGTGTGCATGCTGAGCAACACCACGGCCATCGCCGAGGCCTGGGCCCGCCTGGACCACAAGTTCGACCTCATGTACGCCAAGCGCGCCTTTGTGCACTGGTACGTGGGGGAGGGCATGGAGGAGGGCGAGTTCTCGGAGGCCCGGGAGGACCTGGCAGCGCTGGAGAAAGATTACGAAGAGGTGGGCGTGGACTCGGTGGAAGCAGAGGCCGAGGAAGGGGAAGAGTACTGAATGCGAGGGCGCGGCTATAAGCCCCCTGTCGCCCGACTGTCACGTTACAGATGTGTTTACCTATTAAAGTTTCTGTATTGAGCATAGTCTGCCCTGTGCTGCACTTCGACCAAATTCCCACGCCAGATACTTTCCTTTTCCAAGTGAATTTCTAGGGAAACTATGTTCCTCCCGAACAGAAAAGATGCTGCAGGTCCGTACGTCTGTCTCGCTACACAGAGCAGTCAACTGCCGCGTTACCCCCCCGAAAAAGGCTTCAGAGTGAGGGGCGGAGAACCGGGAAGCGCTCTCCGCCTAAACAACTGGAGTCCTTCGCGCCGGCCAAGGCGCTCCTCGGGGGCCGGAAGTGGGCCGGTTCTGGTCGTCGGAGTCGCGGGCCAGCCACGTTTGCCCCGCCCCGCACGAACACACTCCCGCGCCCCACCCCCGGAGGAGCTGTCCCGGAACCTCCCGCCCGGCCCAGAAGAGGAACCTCTCCCGCAGGAAGCGTGCGCGCCAGCTCCGCCGGGCTCGTTCCCGTCGTAGGCGTTTCCCGACCCGGGCGGCGTGGGAGATCCCCGCGACCACTCCCCGGGCTCTCTCTGCAGTTTCCGGGACCCGCCCCTCGGCGAACGCCGCGCACTTCCGCGTTTCTATGGTACTGACTTCCGCCGCGAGCCAAACCTCGCGATACTTCGGCGGCGCAGCAATGGCGAGACCGTGAGTGCCGCAAGCGGGAGTCTGGAGAACAGGCTGGGACGGGGTTCGGGCGAGATCGAGCCGGGGAAGACCCGCCACTCGGGGGCCGCTTGCAGCGGGGTGGCAGCCTGGGGCGCGAAGCCCCTCCGGGCCCCGACAGCCGCCCGCGACCGAGCTCCCGCCTCTTCCCCAGATGCCGCGTCACTGCTCCGCCGCCGGCTGCTGCACACGGGACACGCGCGAGACCCGCAACCGCGGCATCTCTTTCCACAGGTCAGCGCGCGTGCGCGCCGGCGCGCGGAGGGTCCCCTACGCATGCGCCCGTCCTGCCGCCTCGCGGAGCCACTGCGCACGCGCTTCTGTGGTCGGGGCGGGGCTTGAGTGGGAGGCTGGGTGGGGGAGGAGGGGCGGTCCGCCTGCCCGGGCCAGCTGCTTCGAGTCTCACCTACGTGATGATGTTCAGCCAGTCTCTTTTCTTCTGGAGGCCTCAGCTTCCTTGTCTGTGCGCAGGCAGTGTCAGCGCGAAGTCTGGGGGCGGCATGAGCGGGGTCGGCCTTTCTCGTCGGGCTCACGGGCTTGTGGCCCCGCAGGCTACCCAAGAAGGACAATCCAAGGCGGGGCTTGTGGCTGGCCAACTGCCAGCGGCTGGACCCCAGCGGCCAGGGCCTGTGGGACCCGGCGTCCGAGTACATCTACTTCTGCTCCAAGCACTTCGAGGAGAACTGCTTTGAACTGGTGGGAATCAGGTGAGCCTCCTGGCAGCTGGCAGTGGACAGGGCCTGGGCAGTGGGGTGGCAGCCGGCCGGTGGGGAGGTCCCCGGAGCAGCAGCCCTGGTTTCTCCAGCTGGGAACCTCAGCTTCCTCTCCCGACAGACCAGGGCAGTGAGACCCACCCCCTAGGGATCACTGTGCCAGAGCGCACTCCCTGCAACCCCAGCCCTCCCTACAAGTGCACAAACGGAATCAGTTCTTTTGGCTGGGCTACCCTGTTCTGGTGGAGCCTTTCCACGCTCTTTAACTCTGAGGAGTTTTGCGTGGAAGAGATTGGTGGGGGCCTTAACTTGGCATTCCCCAGACTCATTGTTGGCAGGGTGCCTCCCACCTCCCACAGAGCTAACCCAGCAGCTTGCTGGAGTGCTGGAGGGCCTGCTGGCTCCATGCCCTGCGGGTCGGCTAGGGCGGCAGGGATTTGTTCCACCTCATCCAGACCGCTCTCCCTCGCAGTGGGTATCACAGGCTGAAGGAGGGAGCAGTTCCGACGATATTTGAGTCTTTTTCCAAGTTGCGTCGAACAACCAAGACCAAGGGGCACAGTTACCCCCCTAGCCCCCCTGACGTCAGCCGGCTCCGGCGATGCAGGAAGCGGTACGTGCTGCAACGGAGGGGGAGGTGCCCCACTGCACCCCAGGTCTGAGGGACTGGGCTTTAGGGTGCCTGACAGCAGCCTTGCTGGACAGGGTTCTGAGCCCGTGGAGTGGGTTCAGGGATGGGGGTTAGATGACCTGGTGAAATGGGGTCGGCGAGCCCTGAGCCTGGCCTGTCAGTCTCTCTCTCTTCCCCCCAGCTGCTCTGAGGGCCGAGGGCCCACAACTCCATTTTGCCCACCTCCACCTGCTGACATCACCTGCTTTCCTGTGGAAGAGGCCTCAGCACCTGCTGCCTTGCCTGCCTCCCCCACCGGGAGGCTGGAGCCTGGCCTCAGCAGCCCCTTCTCAGACCTCCTGGGGCCCCTGGGTGCCCAGGCAGATGAAGCAGGCTGCAGCACCCAGCCTTCACCTGAGCGGGAGCCAGAGCGACAGCCGTCTCCACTGGAGCCGAGGCCCATCTCACCCTCAGCCTACATGCTGCGCCTCCCGCCGCCCGCCGGAGCCTACATCCAGAATGAGCACAGCTACCAGGTGGGCAGCGCCCTGCTCTGGAAGCGGCGGGCTGAGGCTGCACTCGATGCCCTGGACAAGGCCCAGCGCCAGCTGCAGGCCTGCAAGCGGCGGGAGCAGCGGCTGCGGCTGCGGCTGACCAAGCTGCAGCAGGAGCGGGCACGGGAAAAGCGGGCACAGGCCGATGCCCGCCAGACTCTGAAGGAGCACGTGCAGGACTTTGCCATGCAGCTGAGCAGCAGCATGGCCTGAGTGAGGGCCGCCCGGCAGGGCTTCAGCCTCTTTCTCCCTCAGTATCCACCTTGAGAGGATCTGATCTTAGCTGCGTCCACCAGCCCTGCCAGATGCCATAATAAAGTGGATTCTAGAAAGAAGCGCTGCTCTCTGGCTCAGCTGGGGGCTGGGGCCCTTCCCCTGGGTACCAGGCCCGTTTCCCCAGATTGGCTGTAGGGCCCGGAGGGCTCAGGCCTTGTAGCCCAAGCCCTTGGCTGTGGAGAGCAGAAAGCCCTCACTGTACAGCTCTGTGTCCGTGTACTGTACAGGGCTCTCTGAGGGGTCGTGTGAGTAGAGGTTCGGGGGCAATACTGGGCACCCTTTCCTTAGTACCTGAAACAGCCTTGACTTAGCCAGCTGGTCTCTGAAGACACCCATGAAACCCAGGCCAGGCTCAGTTCTTTTTCAGGGAAACAACAGGCTTCCGTCCCCAGATCCAATCTGCCCAGCAGTCAGACCTGGCATGAGCTCCAGCTGCTGGTCAGCCCCCCACTCACCACCAGGCCTGTCCCATCTGAAAAACGGACAAGAGAGGCGATTACTGACCTGGGGTTGCTATGCTTGGCAAGTAGTGAGGGCCCCACAGTGACCATTCTGATCCCCAGAGGTCTGGGATGAGGCGTGTGGGGAGCAGAGGGCCAGGCACTTGGGCAGCAGTCCTGGTGTCGCCTCTGTCCTCATTTTCCTTCAGTTCACCTGGAACGTGGCAGGCCTCCCTGCATCTGTGATCAGCAGCTCCGTGTGTGAGGCACTTAACCACACACTTGACCTCCCTGCTGGGCCTCAGCCACAGCAGCCCCAAGAGCACCGCTGAATCCTTTCTAGTCCTGGAAAAGGCCACACTGTGTTGTGTGGTTTGCTTTGTGGGGCCCTTGGAGTGAAATTTCGTTTATTCACGTTACGCACAGTCAAATGGCCATTACAGGAGGCAGACACAGAGAGCAGGGTCACAGGTGGTTCCCAAGCCTGCGGGCCGGCCGAGGTGCACCTTGCACAGGCCATTTCCTAGCTTGCTGGGCCTACAGGTGAGCACCCCTTGCCTAAGAATGTCCACCTGGGGCTTCTCAGCAAGGCCTGAGGAGTGGCAGATGCTGCGTTTACATGGGGCACAACTAGAGGCAGGAAACGAGCTCTAAGGCTCAGAAGAGAGAGACTGTGTTTCCCCCAAAGTGGCTTCCTGGCAACCAGGGCAGAAGGGTTCTTGTTCCCAGAAGAGGGGCAGAATGGTGCCTTCCCCACTGGGGTGGACTTGGCACCTTCTGTCGGGACAGGGAAGGACTCAGTGGCCTGTCCTCAGTTTCTCGGAGCCTACGGGGCAGCCCAGGAGCCAGGAGAGCCAGCTCCGGGCCCCCAGGGCTCCCCTTAGGTGGGGAGAGGCCAGAGGCTGGCCTGAATTCCTCCCACCAGCCCTCCCACTACGTGACTGGGGCACCCTGGGTGGGGGTGGAGAGCTGCTGGCATGAACAGAACCAGGCAAGACTGGCTTATCCTGAGCCATCGGGCCACATGGCCCAGCTTCAGCTCCAGGAGGACGGAGGGCTGGAGCCACCAGTGGGGACTGCACAGTGAGGTTTGGGTGCAGGTAGGACTGCTGTGGCTTTAATGGAGGCAAGCCTATGACAATAAATACTTAGGGACAGATGCGGGCCTGGGGCATCTCTGACTTCTCTCTGGAGCAGCCCAGGGCCCCCACGCACACACAGGTGGGTGGGATCCCACAGCCCCTCTGGATGTCTGGCCCAGTCCGCAGTGGCTGACCCTGCAGGCTGGGAGCTGACCTTAGGGCCCTTCACACCTCAAAATTCACCTGGAGTTGGACTCCATCTACCCAAGTTCTGGGTGGCAGGAGGAAACCCTTACACCAACCTTGATGAGGGTCTGGGGGTGCTGTGCGGCCCCCACATTGAGGGGTCTTGGCAACATGACCCAGTGGCTGGATGCACAAGCCATGCTGGGTCCCTGCTGTGTAGGGGGCCCAAAGCCAGCTCCCTGGTGGGCTCATCTCCCTCACTGGGCCCTGGCCAGGCCCCTGCCTCCTCCTGCAGTGTCCTCACCACTAAGCCCTGGCTTCCCACCCACACCTCCACCCTGGGAGAGGGTGCCAGCCAGGATCCTGCTTCACCGTCTGCTTCCTGTGGGACCTGTGTCCTCAGCAGTGAGATGGGGCATTTGGAGTCCCCCACTCAGCTCCCTTCGGAGGCCCTGGGCACACGACCCCTCGGCCGCAGGCCCGAACATGGCCAGCACAGTCTTTGCAGTGGGCGAGGCAGGGCGGGCAGCACCACGTGGGCCCTCATATGTCGGCACCCAGCTCTGCGCACTGCTTGTCTGAGATGTGGGAGGCCAGGGAGTCGATGATGTCCAGCAGTAGCTGCTGGCTCAGCAAGCGCAGCGTGGGCAGCTTGGAGACCTGCGGAGGCAACCAAAAGCCAGAAGGATGGAGCCGTGTTCTTGCCAGGGCCAGGTGGCCGAGGAGTCTTCTGGGGACTTGACCAACGAGTACGGGGTGAGGATCAGCCAGTGGGTG
Source organism: Delphinapterus leucas (assembly GCF_059928025.1). NCBI lineage: Eukaryota > Metazoa > Chordata > Mammalia > Artiodactyla > Monodontidae > Delphinapterus > Delphinapterus leucas. The sequence goes on along the minus strand of NC_143142.1, from coordinate 26,317,124 downwards.
GACAGCTCTGCCCGGTTATCCCCAGAACCCACTGCTGCACAAGGCGGCCAGGGCCCCTCCCACCTGGCCCAGGCCACCGCCAAGGGGAGTATGTCCTGCAGACGGGGCAGGCAGCGCACTGGGTGGGAGGGCCCTGACCTTGGTGAACTGGTGCACGATGATGTGGAGGCAGTGCCGCTTCATGTCCAGCGCCTGCGTCTTGTCTGCTGCCTCCAGAATCTGGAACGGCAGGTTCCCTGAGGCACTGCCCCTGCCCCGTACACCGCGCAGGCAGAGGCCCAGGGCCAGGGCAGCTACCTGCAGCACGTTCTGCACCGTCACGTTCATCTCCAGGTTCTGCTTGCAGTACGCCTGCAGCCGGTTGTTGTAAAAGCCGTAGTAGTAGGGCGCCGCGAACAGGTAGCTGAGGGCTGGTTAAGGAGCTGTGGGCCAAGAAAGCCTTCCTCCCACCCAGCTGCCCTCTTCCCCCTGGGGAGCCACCAGGGACGGAGAAGCCCTGAACCAGGGCTGCTGCCTCTTGCTCAGGTCAAGGGGGGCCCACCCACCACAACAGCCGGGCTCCCATCCAGGCAGAGCCTCTACATGGGCTTTGAACCACTCAGGTGTCCAAAGCTCCATTCAGGATCCAAAGAAAACCACAGGTTCCTCTCCCCAGGAAAGTACCCACATGCCCATCTGCTGAAACATCCACGGCCTCACAGAGCCCTGAAGGGCATCCTGGCCTCCCATGTTCAGACCCCCACAGACATGACCTGGCCAGGAATCACCCCACACGGAGCCATGACCCCTTCCTCTGAACCCACCCGTCTCTCCTGACTGCAAACCTCTCTGAGCCAGCCAACCGACTGTTCCAGAGAACCCGGAAGAGACTGGACACTAAGAAGTCCTCAGGAAATCGCTTGGCCAGGCCAAGCCAGCAGGGCCCAAAGCTGTCCTGGGAATGACCCGGGAGCCCCAGAGGTGAGGATGCAGTGAGTCCTCGGGCGGCATGTTGACCTCGCCATAGTAGATGTAGCGCAGCATGGACTCGAAGGCCTGCCTGCTGGGCACCATCTCCCCAATGGAGATGTTCACCTGGCCGTCCTCGGGCATGAAGGACCGGAACATGGCCTCAAAGTAGCTGCAGACGGTGGGCCGGCCCTTAGCAAGTCAGCCAGTGCCCAGCTGCCCACCCATCCATCCGCCCGCGAGACACACCCCACCCACCTGGAGCGGGCTGCCAGAATGGCCTTGTGGGCTGGCCGCGGGTGCCCATCCAGCAGCAGCGTGATGTCACAGAACTCCGCGCCCGCCCCCTCCAGGTATGCCTTCATGTCCTGGATCAGAGACGTGCCTGGGGGTGTAGAGGGGGCCTGAGCCAGAGGGCAGCTTCTGACTCAGGATGCAGGACCCCAGGGCACCGCCTCCTGTGCATCTGCCCGTGTTGCCCCCCTGAACGAAACTCCTAGATCAGAGGCCTTACTCTGGCCCTTGAGGCTCTGTCCCCCCAGAGTCTGACCTTCTCCCGGACTCGGCCCCCTGAGCTCTCTCCTGCCCCAGTGCTGGCGCCCCCTCAGCTGTGTCACCTGGAGCCCGTGGCCGAGGCAGCACAGGCCCCAGGGCCAGAGGGTGAAAGAGTCTGTGAGGTCCCTTCCTGGCTGGGTGGGGATGGGACAGGGAGGCACCAAGCGTCTGAGGGCTGTGCCCACCCCTCACCAGGCCCAGATGTGGGCCCACCTAGAAGAGAAGCTGGGCAACTAATCGTGGGACCCTCAGCTCGTTGCTCGCTGCAGACCCTCATGCCTGGCGTCCTAGTCAGGGCAGCACTCGCTGGACAGGGCCCATGTTCCCCCAGGAATGGTCCTGGGAGATGCCACCCTGGCACCCAGCCCGCTGAGCAGGTCTCTGCCTTGCCCGAGCCTGAGCCACCTGCGGTAGGACCCTGTGCCCAAGGTGGCTGCGCCCTGTCCACCACTCTCGGGGACCAGGTGGGTCCCTACCGATGTCCACGGGCTGGTCCGAGGGGGCGCGGGGAGGCGGCTGCTGCTTCCGCCGCACAATCTCCACGATCAGAGGAGATGAGAGGCGCTCGAACTCCTTCATCATGATCACCTGGTTGAAGTGGGACTCCTTCACCACGAAGTTCAGGCAGTGCTCCTGGACAGACAGGCCGCAGACCACTGGGTCAGGCCTCACCGGGCCTACCACAGCAGGTGGGGAGGGGGCACAGGCTGCCACGGACCCCACCCCGTACCTTGAGCTGGCCCAGTTGCAGCCGGGCAGCGCTCTCACACACGACCAGCACGTTCTGCAGGTCCACGGAGGCCTCGATGTACTGACGACACAACTGCTCTAGGCGGCACAGCTGGAAGCCCAGTGCCAACTTGTACACGTCCATGATGAGCAGCACGTCCTCCACGTGGCCTGCGCCCAAGAACCCCTGAGCCTCTGGTGGGGCGTTGGGGGGGCGCGGTGCCCGGGCTCCCTCCGCAACGAGGTGGCTCAGCCACAGGTGGGGTGAAGCCTCGGAGACCCCGGCCACCCCCTGCCAGGGTGGCCACACCCCATCCCGTTCCCTCCCGCCCGCGGCGCAGGCCGACCTTTCCGCGGGTACTTGATCTTGTCTGTGTAGAGGAACTGCATGAGCACCTCGAAGGGCCGTGCCTCGGCCTCGCGGATAGCCACACGCAGCAGGGGTGGCCGGGCCCCACCCGCGGCCCCAGCGGGGCCCTCCCTGAGTGCCGGGGCCGCCTCCTCCTCCAGCTTCTGTGGGCAGAGGAAGGGGCGCTCAAGAACACCCCACGGAAGCCTCTGCCCAGGCGGCGGGCGGCCCTCACCTGGGTCAGCCGCTCCCGCGCCTGCACGATCTTCCTGCGGAGCCAGCGGCTGCGTGCCGTGACGATGGCCACGTGGCCCTGCACGCATTCTTCCTTCTGCCGGAAGAGGGACACCTTGGTGGAGGGCGGGGGACCCTCACCCTGGGGGCGGGGGCCGCCAGCGGGCACAGAAGGGCAACCCACCTCACCCAGCACGAACTCCACGTCGCAGAACTGGCGGCTCTCCCACAGCCGCCCATAGTCCTCGTGCAGCGTGCACTTGGGGTAACAGGAGAACTGCAGGTAGAGACCACGCTGCTGGACAGGTCCGCCCAGCCAGCCCCCCACAGGCTCTGCGGGGGGCCACCCGGCCCCTCCCGCACTCAGGTTCCAGAGTACCCGGGCCCAACCGCCCGACCCCTCAGAGGGGTTGCCGGCCCACCAGGTGCAGCCTCGGCTCTGGCGCCAGACAAGCCCCGCCCCCGCAAAGCCCCGCCCCCCAGGGGCTTGGTTTCCAGTTTCCGCCTCAGGCCGGCAGCGCGGGCTGCCCCACCTGGAACCTGTACATCTCCCCGCTGCGGATATTGTTGTCCACGGTGCCCCCGAAGATGTACATGGCGTCGGAGATCACGGCAGCCGCGTGGAAGAGCCTTCCGCTGGGCAGCTGGAGGGGAAGGGACAGGGCGGGGTCTCCAGCAGCAGGGCTGGCTGAGGCCTGGCCGCGGCCAGGCTCTAAGCAAGGAGGGCGCCGGTGGCCTGGAAGGAGGGGCCACAGGGCAGGACCCCCAACCCCCCACACACAACCATGCGGGGGGGCGGGGGGAGGCGGGGCCTGTGTGGGCCCACAGACAGGACAGGCCCTGTGGCCCCACCAGGTGGCAGAGGGTGCTGGGTGTCATGTGCTGCACCCATGTGGCCCGTCCAGCAGGGCATGGGCTCCCGGCCTCGTCTCACGTGCTGTGTAAGTCCTGAGCCTTGGCCTCTTCAGCACAGGACCAGCTTCAGGGCTTGAGGGGTGGGCATGAGGGTGCCGGCCCTCACCTCTGAGGCTGGCAGGGTGGGCTGCCTGGTGGTGGTGCTGCCAAAGTCCAGGCCGAACACATCCCGGGACTTCTTGCAGCCGCCCCGCTCCTCGGAGCCCAGGGCAGGTGCCTCCTCGGAAGCAGATGCTCGCTCGGGCATTTCGGCTCCGCTGACCTGGGGGAGACAGGCAGGTGCACGGCCCCTCAGCAAGGGCCGGACAGGTGGCCAGAGACCGCTGCTGTCCCCGCCTGGGGTGGGGATGGGTGCTGTGGGGACAGTGTGGGGGGAAAGTGACAGGATGAGGGTGCTCCCAGCACGGCCGAGATGGGAGCCTGGCTGCGGTCAAGGCATGCATCCCGGGAGAACATCCCCAGCACAGTGCCAATGCTGGGCCATGAAGTGTTAGCCCATAGGTGGTAAGATGGAGAACAGGCCAGAGGGGCCCAGGCCGGGGTCGGGCCAGGGCAATGTCCAGGACTGAGGGCCCCAGGTGTCCCAGCCTTGCTCCTGCTGGCTGTCTGGAGCCCCTGGCCCTGGGCCCGCCCACCTGTGGACCAGCAGCACTCACCTCACTGTCCGAGCTGGGCTGAATGACCTCCCAGGTCTGGAAGTCCACGTCGTAGCAGTGCAGCTCGTTGGGGAGTGTGTTGTCAGCTGCGCCCCCAAACACGTAAAGGTGGCGGTCAAAGGCCACCATGGTGTGCCCGTAGCGCCGCTGCGGGGGCGGCGGAGAGCCCCGGAGCAGGTGCTCGGTCGGGATGCGTGTCCACCTGTGATGTGTGTTCACGCTGCATGTGAACCAGCGATGGGGTGGGGGTTCGTGCTCCCCTGCAGCCTCCACCTGGGCTCTGAACCCCCCACCCCATTTCATCCTGGCACCAGCCCTGCCTGGCTCCTCGCAGCCCATCATGGGGTCCTGTCTCACCCTCGTCCCCCAACATAGAGCAGGCAGCAGGGGCAGGGCAGGAGGGTGGCACCTGCCCGGCGAGGCAGCTGCTGGAAGGGGTGGCTGGCTGTCTTCACACTCGGACAAGGAGGGAGGCCGCCTAGGCCCCAGGATGCTGGGCTGCAGCCACCCCCCGAGGGGCCTGCGGGGTCTCAGGTCCAGGCTGCGTAAGGGCCCTCACGGCCCCGCTCCCAAGGTGCTGGCTGTGTGTGGAGCCCACACAGGCAGCCCCGGGCACTGGTGTGGTGTGCTAACGGGGGCCCCACCAGCAGGGCACTCACGTCTTGTTCTTGAACTCGAACTGGAAGAGATTGTTGGTTATCTTGGCCCCGCTCTGGCCTGAGAAGACAAACATCCTGTCCCTGCAGACGGCCGCTGGGAAGTTGCAGCAGGAGGGCGGGATCTCGCCGCTCTGGGCCACCTGCGTGGTTGGGGAAGCCATGAGCCCTTCTCCTGGTCCGGGGCCGACCCGCTGAGCTAGGGCTATATTCACTCCTGAACCTTCCGTGAGTGAGGGGTCATGGGTCCATTTTTGTGGAACAGCTTAAAGCCCCCATATGAATGGGCCCAGTTTTGAACAGTTGGGGCTGAAGTCTTCACTACAGGTGAGACAGGGCAGTGGTTAGACACACTGCCCAGGACCCCGACAGTAGCCGCCCCCACTGTGTTCAGAGAAGGGTGGATCAGCCCCAAACTGCACCAGTCACAGGCTCGGAGCCCGTAGTCATTGGGTAACCACCGCGGGGACTGTGAGAGGGCTGGGCCGGATGTCAGGAGGGCCTGGCGAGGCCAGGAACAAAGCGGCCTCCCTGGCCCCAGCCCCTCACCTCCTCCCAGCACGTTAGATCCCGGTCCTGGAGGCCGATGGTCCACATGTCGTTCAACCTGCATTAGGACAGAGGGGTCGGGACCCCACAGCTGGGCTGGCAGTCAGGGTGGGCCTGGGCCCAGCCAGGAGGGAAGGCTCCAGGAGGACAACGCACCAAGGGGGCTTCTGACCAGGGGTCTATGGAGCGGCCTCGGGGTGGGGGCTTCGGCTGCACTGAATCCCTGCTGGGCCGGGCCCCCTGGAGCCAGGAGAGGCCTTCACAGAAGCCACCACTAACCCTGCAGCACTTGGGGCTTCGGTAACGCTGAATTCCTGGGGAATGATCGTGTGCTGTTTTTGTAATCAGAAAAATACAGCAAAGCCAATGTTCTACAAGAAGGAGGAAAGGGCCCATGACACAGGCAGGCACCTCTGTTGCCCTCCATGGGGAGGCGGGCCGGGTCTGAGCCCTGCCGCTGCCACCCTCCTGCTCACTCAGGTCACTGCTCACCGTGGGACCGAGTATCCTCACCCCAGCCATTCGAGGGGCCACCACCCGACCCCTGGCTCTGATGACACCCAGCTATGGCCTCGGGGCTGTGGAGCCAGCACATCCTCGGCCAGCTGCACAGACATGGGTGGGCTCGCCACCCCCTCAGTTGCCCCAGGGGGCTTCAGGGGTGCCAGAACTTCTGTCCCCTGTGAGGGTTGGGCAGGGGCTCCACTCAGTGGCCCTCGTCCTGCCCATCTTCCTGTTCTCCCAGCCCTGTCTACACACCCACCCTCCTGAGAAACCCCCAGCTCGAATCCCCCCTCCCCAGCGCAGGAAGGCTGCTCTGTGCCTTGGTGCACTTCTGGGCTGCCACCTACCTGGCGTTGCCGTCATAGCCGGCAAAGATCCACAGCTTGTCACTGTACACTGTGGCGCCATGGGCTGACCTAGCGACTGGCAACCTGGGGCAGGAGGAGGGGGTGAGCAGGGAAGCTGCCCCGTGCAGATCTGAGCCTCATGGCCCCATGAGGCCAGGGCCACAGCCTACGAGTGCCGCCGCTGCTGGGCCCTGGGGCTGCCGTGCCCACACCTGGTGACCGGAGCTCTGGGGACTCCAGCTGGGCCACTGGGAATAAGGGACAGTGGCAGAGGCTGAACTCATGAGGCTGGGGCAGCTGGACAAGGATTCACATGTTCAAGGGCACAGAGCCCCTTCCCAGCTCCCACCCAATATCAAGGGGGTGCGTGCAAAACAGGGCCAGAGAAGTGCCATCCACAGTACACTTATCCCTTCTACCCTCTGGAAGGAGGGTATCTAAGAGCCGGGGGAGGCGCAGACAGGAGCGACTGGCAGTTAATGCCCATCATCTGTAATTCTACAGAGCTGATCCAGGCCCGCTGCCCCCCGAGACCCAGCACGGCAGCCTGCACAACCCCAAAGGTCTCAGCAAAGTCTCTCACCGTCCTTCAATTTTCCACTCCGTCCACTGGCCAGTTGCAAACTTGTACTCAAAGAGGTCATTTTTATTCTTCAAGTTGGAATTGGAATAAATGTCCCCAGTGTAGCCCCCTGTAAAGGAAGTGAGAAGCCATCACATCCAAAGGCAGCAACTCAGTCATCAAACCCAGGGGGTTGGGGCAGGATCTAGCCTCAGTTAAAATGTACTCTGGGACCCCTCTGACCCTCGGGGGCACCTCCTGCCTGCCTGCCCCTGTTCGAGGCTCTGGTGACAGAGGAGCAGAACCCCGTGTCCTGCCCCTGGTTGGGGGACACCAGCCTGGCCACAGAGGCAGACAGTTCCACCCCCAGGAGATCAGGACGGTCAGGGAAAGGGGCCCATGAGAGGGCCTCAACCCAGCCCAGGAACTCAGAGGACAGTACACAGAGAAGCTGGCCAAGCACAGCACATGGTCGAGGCTTGATGGGAGGAGGGCCGCTCACCAAAGACGAACATGCTGCTGCCATAGACGACGGCCGAGTGGTGGTAGCGGGGAGCAGGAGGGGTCCCAGTGGTGAAGGCCCTGGTAGGAAAGAAGGGGCAGTGGGTGTCGGCAGGGGGCAGCCCCCCTCACCCCCAAACTTATTTTTGCTTTTGTATTTTGAGGGTAATACCTGTCTCATTATAGAAACCTTAAAATATTGCCAATAAAGAAAACCCCAAAAAACAGCACTGAAACATATGTATAATTCCTTTGCCAGAAACCACCATCCACACCTTGAGTGTGCCTCCCCACCACCTTTCCCAGGCATATTTATGCGTCTGAGTAATTGTTTTAAATGGATCATGTGGTAGATGTCCTTGCTACTCTGGAACCATCCACACCTGCATCCCCACAACTGCACCATATCCGGCAGCATGGGTGGTCCACACATCTTATTTATTGAATTAAAAACCGGTTTATACTGCTTTCCTGGGGCTGCTCCTTTTCAGAGTGTTATACTTAAGCAATTTTTAACAAAGAATTATAAAGTCTTGAGAGTGATTTTTAAATTAATCTGTAACTCTTGGACACATTTTACAATCAAGTGTGAGAGAAACAACACACAAACTTCCAAAGCAATCCAGCACCACCCGGGTGTCTGGGCAAGGGGTGATGCCACCTGTTGGGCCACATTCAGCAACTGTGAGTACTGGGCGTGGACATCCTCCTCTGTCGAAGCGGGGCAGTGAGACCCCAACCCAGAGAGCAGCGCCCAGAGCTGCCGCAGAGCCTGGTGCCAAGGGGCTCCTGCACAAGGAGCTGGCACAGCTCAGGAGGAAGCCCAGCACCTCCTAATCCTGGGATCTTTTTCTCTCCTCAGCTGTGAGCTGCTCCCAGTGGGGGCTGGACTGGAGCAGATGGGCACAAATGTGCAGTGCTCAGAGATGACAGGTGTCATGCCCAAGGCCACACAGCTGGGAAGGGAAGCCAGGACCTACAGGCTGCCCACTGCCTGTGTGGGGTCTCCTGCCAGAGGATGGGCCCCACAGGGCAGGGAGGGCAGGGGAGCCGCTGCTGCCAGCCCCTGGGCGGCACCCTGCAGCAGCAGAGACCATTCTGGAATGCCCCATCAGCCCATGGTCCCCCTGTCGGCTCCAGGAGACAGGCCTGGTGACTGAAGAGCTCTCCTGAGGCAGAATCGAAGGACCCACAGCTGGATCAAATAGATCCCCTTAAATAACAGGATCCAGAAAAACCAATCTCAGCTACAGACCAGAAAAGAAAGCCAGGAAATAGAGGGGATCACTAAGAGCAGTCCTGGGCACTGTCATCTCCTCCTCGAAGCTTCTCTAGCTCTCCATGAGCAGGACCTGGCTGGCAGTCAGGCCCCAGTGGTGCTCCGTGTCTAGAGAAAAACAGGGCTGGAACTGGGGACACCCACCTGCACCAGGAGCAGTCCTTCACGTCGAAACGAAGGAGGTCGTTGAGCATCGTCTTCCTGAAAGACAGCCAGGGACCCGGGAGATGGACACTGTGCCCGGGGGTGGGGGCAGCTGTTTGGGGGACTCAGCCAGGGCCAGGCAACCAGCTGATGCCAGAGGGACCAGAGAGGTGACCCCAAAGGAAGCTCCCCAGCTGGTGCAGAACCAGCCTGCCTGGGGTCAGGACTCAAGCATGATCCCAGGCTCCTCACGCCTCACCCCATTCCAGAATCCCCACCCACACGCCCACTTGTGGGCTGCAGCACCCCTTCTCCGAGGCTGCGCCATACGACGCAGACGCTGGCTCACATGTCAGAGGAGGTCCCTTGCCTTCTCTCTCTTCCTGCCACCTCTTTATTGCAAAGCTAATGTAATAACTACATTAAAGATACAATAAAGCAGGGCTTCCCTGGTGGCACAGTGGGTAAGAATCCGCCTGCCAATGCAGGGGACACGGGTTCAAGCCCTGGTCTGGGAAGATCCCACATGCCGCGAAGCAACTAAGCCCGTGTGCCACAACTACTGAGCCTGTGCTCTAGAGCCTACGAGCCACAACTACTGAGCCCAACTGCCACAACTACTGAAGCCCGTGCACCTAAAGCCCGTGCTCTGCAACAAGAGAAGCCACCCAACGAGAAGCCCGTGCACTGCACCAAAGAGTAGCCTCCACTCGCCGCAACTAGAGAGAAGCCTGCGCACAGCAACCAAGACCCAACGCAGCCAAAAATAAAAATAAATTAAAAAAAAAAGATACAATAAAGCAGAAAGCAAATCCACTGGCCATCCCACCACCTAACAAGACCCGCACGTTGGGGTGTCCCTGGTGGTGCAGTGGTTAAGAATCCGCCTGCCAATGCAGGGGGCACGGGTTCGAGCCCTGGGCCAGGAAGATCCCACATGCCGCGGAGCAACTAAGCCCGTGCACCACAACTACTGAGCCTGTGTGCCTAGAGTCCGTGCTCCACAACAAGAGAAGCCACCGCAATGAGAAGCCCGTGCACCACAACGAAGAGTAGCCCCCGCTAGCCACAATTAGAGAAAATCCACACACAGCAACGAAGACCCAACGCATCCAAAAATAAATTAATTAAAAAAAAAAAGACCCGCACGTTACCACCCAGCCCTTATCAGTAAGAGGGAGAAGGGCGTCCACCCAACATGAGCCCAGCACCCCAGCCTCCTCATTTAGCCTCCGCCTCCAGGAAACAGCCTGGGAGACCAAAGGGCCTGCCTGAGGCCACGGAGCCAGGGGGCTGGGGCTGGGAAGCAGAGGCATGACTGTAGTCCCTCCCCTTTCGCATTTGTACCCCCCACCCCAGCTACATGAGCACCTTTGTAGCCAGTCTGTACAAAGTTGCAACTAGAATGAGACAAATTCCTATCCTGTTTCTTAGTGTCACATTGTACAGAAAATGTTTCTGCTTCTCGCTACACAGTTGTCACTCAAACTCCACCTGCTACAGAACACTCCAGGGGGATGTCCCCACCTGCTGCCCTGCACTGGACACCAGGCCTTTTCTGGTTCAGGGGATTCTCATTAAGGCTGCAGTAAACATCTGTGGGCGGATGCCTCTTCCTCATTTTATTCCTTCAAGTGACAAACATTTATTGAATTGTCTGGGTGCTGGAATACAGGTCCAGCCCTGGCCGAGGAGACAGACATGAAACATCTGTGTGCCTGGGGGCCAATGGAGCCAGTAAGAGGTGCAGAAGGGGAGGGGGCGCTGCTGGCTGGTCCGGTTAGTCCAAGGGGTGGGGAATGCCTCACTCACAGGAGATTTAGAGGAGGGGCAAGAAGGGTGGGAAGCAGGGAACAGCCAGCGAAAGGGGCTAACCAGGAGGATGCTTGGTGCAATCAGAACACCGCAAGGCAGAGGTGTCACCCAGTGCAGCACAGACAGAGGCAGGGGAGCCGTGGGTGCAGACGCGGGCAGGGCCTCACAAACTGCCAGGAGGGCTTGCATTTTTACTCAGAGGGAACCATCCCAGGGTTATGACTCAAGAAGGAACACACTCTAGCTGGCTGCACATGGGGAGAGAGACTGAGGAAGACAGGCTGGAAGCCAGGGGCCACGCCCAAGAGACCCTTCTACCCAGTCTGAAGGTCCCCGTGGGGGCTTGCCCACTCTGTCAGCCCCAGGTCAGCTCCTCCAGGGAATCCTGCAGGACCATGGCTGCAGCACCAATCAGAGGCCAGCCCTGCCTGGGCTACAAGCCAGAGCCTATGGTTGAGAGGCAGGGACAGGACTCCAGGGCAGGATGAGTTGTGTGCCAACACCACACCCTCAGCACAGGGACACCTCTGTCCTCAGCCTCTCACAGCCCTATGCTCACTGACCCTTAGGAGCACCCTGCAAAAGCAGGGCAGAGGCCCACCCCCTTCTACAGAGGAGACCAGGGTGCAGTTGGTGGCTTTAAGCCACCTGCCCCAAACCACAAAGCTGTAACCTGAGCTGAGCCCTGTCTGTCCAGGAGCCCAACTTCAGCCCCACATCAAGCAGGCTCCCAACCTTCCAGAGCCCTGGTGGGCATCCCTAGCCTCTCCTGAGTACATGAAGGGGTGGACGAGGGACGGAAGCCCAGTGGATGCCGGGCAGCACAGTTCTACACTCTCCTACTGCTGGGTGGTTGCCCACACTGACCCCTCTGCTCGGGACACTCTTCCCCTTTTGCCTGGCTCACTCCTACTCATCTTTCAGGTCATCAGCCCCCCAGGAAGGCTTCCCTGACCAGACCGGACCAGACCAGACCCTGCCTCCTGGTGCAGAACAAGCCTGCCTGCTGTGCCCGCACCCTGCACTTGATGTGGTCCCGCCCTCGCTAAGACAGCTCTTTCCCTCTGGGGTGGTCCAGCTCCTGGGAAAAACACTCCAGGAGAAGGATGCGGCTGCACAAACCAAGGGTTCACCTCGGCCATTATTTCACCAAAGGAAACCAGCCACTGGGAACTGTTCATGGGATGGAGATGTGCTGTCAGGAAAAGCTGTTTGCTGGGAATGTACAGCAAAATGTGGGAAAACCCTTACAAAAGTGAAAAATGGGGGAAGGAAATAAATCTGTATCCTCCAAACCTTCTCAACTGCCATGTGAGCATGTGGATGAGGCCCAGAGGGAGGTGCAGGGAAGAAGTGCCTGGCAGGGGTGGCAGCCATGGCAAATGTGTTTCTTTCAAGGCTGTGTCCACTCACTCAGAACAAAAGGGACATTTCCGTGTCCTGAGTGTGCTGCAGTGCTGAGGGAGCCTCACTGATTTGGAAGCTGAGGCCGAGTGCTTAGCTAATATCTGGAGAGATGGCAGTGGAGCTGCAGAGACCCAGTCCCCACCGCTGTGCTTCTCCCTCCTCAATCCAGACTCACCCGTTGTCTCCACCAAATACATAGATGGCATCTTTATAGGCCACCACTGTGTGCTTGCTGCGCCTGGAAAGAGAGGGGTGGGTGGCGGTCGGGCCAGGACCCTCCTGGGGGCACCCAAGGAATGAGACTTGGCACTGAGGCTGCCACAGAAGTCGGATAACACCTCTCAACTGCCAAGATCGATCGAGACTCCTGAATTCCACCAGTACCCCCAAAGGACTCTGCATGTGGAGACCCCTGACACTCCCACCCCACTACCGAGCACCTGGGGCCCCAGCTCGAGACCCACAAACACAACTTAACTCTAGTACCCTGCCCGGGGCCACCCCGCTCCGGGACTCCCTCGGAAGCCCCTCCCCTGCCGTGGACAAACCCCCCCCCCCGCCATTACCGGGTCCCGCTCCGGGACACGGCGGCCCGGCCTCGCCCCAGCACCCCGCCTGGGACCTCCTCACGCACCCCCTCCCCAGGACCCCCACGCCCCGCCGTACCGGGCCCCCACGAACTCGTCGCAAGGCGGGAGGCGCCGCCAACGATGCACTGTCTCAAAGGGCCCGAAGTTGAGCGTCAGGTACTCGACACTGTCCGAGCAGCTGTGGTCAAAGTCCACGCTCGGGGCCACCTTGGACCGCGCGCCACCGGCCAGGGCCCCGGTCCCGATCGGGCCGCCCGAGCCACCCGGCCCCGCCATGCCGGGTCCACGCCCGATGGGCCACCGGGTCCGCGGGACGTGCGGCCACCGCCCCGGGCCGCCCCCGAGGGACTACATTTCCCGGCGAGCCCTACACCGACGGCGCCGCACTTCCGGACGGTGGCGCACTCCGGCGCGCCCTCGCTTCTGGGCGAGCTTTGGAGTCCTAGTGACTCTGAGGGCCCGACTGTGCAGCGAGCTCCTAGTCTTTCGAGAAGCATTCCCCGCGAAGTGCGGGCGCGCTGTACCCCGCTCCAGCGCGCGCGGGTCCCCGGCCGCAGCCCCTCCCGGCCCGCACTTCCCCGGCGCGGCTCCCGGCATGCCCTGTGCGCGTGGCTCGGCCTCGATCGTCCGCCGCGCCAGGGATCCCGGACGGAGGGTTCCGGCCTCGCATTGGCCTCCGCGGGCCGCCCCACCATCCCCTTCCTGCTGTGTCCCCGACCCGGTCCCCGCGTCTCCCCTCGGCGTTCCTTTTGGCTGTGAGGCAGCGTGGCGCAGAGGCTCTGGATTCTCAGTCCTACTCTAGCAGAGCCTCAGCTACTTCACCTGCGAAATGGGCATTCAGGAAGCTCAGGCTGCCATGAGAAGCGTGGGTCTGTCTTGGGACCTGCTCCTCAGTACTGATTGGGCCAACGCCGCCAAACTGCCAAACCCGAGCTGCCTCTGACCTCTGAAGAAGCACTTCCTACCTCAAAACCTTTGCATGTGCTGTCCCCTCTAACTGGAGTGCCCTTCCTTCAAAATCCAGATCCAAGACATTGGTCTGAGGAGCCTTCCCTAACCCCGGGGACAGCAAAGGGGTTGCTCCCTCCTCTGGGCGCTCACAGACCGAACTTCCTTGGTGTGACACTGAGCGTTCTGTGGTCGTGCCTGTCTCATCATCTTTCTCCCTCATGAGAGTTTGCCCAATTACAGTGGAAGTCACACAGATCTGCAAATGTGTGAGTTTTAATTTTAAGATAATGTCTAATATGTTGCAGGGTCCTACAGGGGACCAGTCCCAATAGAGGAAGAAGAGGCAGGGTCTGTCCCGCCTCCACTGCAAGCCATCAGTGGCACTGGACGTCTTGGGGGCTGAGCATCTCCTGGAGGCCGGTGAGGCCTCTCGGGAGGTGAGCCAGGCAGCCGAAGGCAAGCACTGAGAGGGCTCAGGTTCTGCCCTGGGGGCTCCTGGGGAACTGGAGGTTGGCACCTGCCCCCCAGGCTTGGCCTCTGTCCCTGATGCCCCAACATGCTTGCCCGAGTCCGCTGCATGCAAGCTCAGGATCCTTTCCCTGTGAGCCAGGACATGTCGCCAGTCCTGCAGGAATGAGGGAGGAGGAGTGAGGGTAGAAGGGAGCAGGTTCCCCTCTGGACACCAAGAGCAGCTAGCCCTTGAAGACAGCAGGGAGCTGTGCGAGGCCCTGGTGCCCAGCAGGGATGTGCACTTGGGCAGAGGGGGGAGACCACCAGGCGTAGGCTCTGGGCTGAGGTGGGAAAGGCTCGGAAGAAGGAGAGAACACACGTACTTGCTGTGCAGCACAAACAGCCTTTGCGAAGGCAAGAGGAAGAGACAGAGAAGGCCAGGGAGAGAGTGTGTCATTCCTGTCCCCCCTTGGTTCTCCGTTTCCAGTCTGAGCCCCCCCGCCCCCATCCTGTGGCCTCCAGGCTTTCCTCAGCCCTTGGTGGTGGTGGTGGGGGTTCTGTAGGCCACTGAGTCCACAGGGTGACTCCCAGTGGCACCATGCCAGGATGAGGGTAATGGCTGGTGTCCGGTGTTCTTCAGACCCTGAACAACACCCCACAACTCTGTCAGGATGTCCCCAGGGGCAACACTAGCTGCATTTCCCCATGGTTGTGTTCAACCATGTGCAGTGGGGTGTCCCGGGCTCAGTGACTGCCCAAGCAGTGGGTCTTAACCCTTCCCCGCAGCACTGGTCCTGCCCTGGACACGGCCTCTTTCCCTTCTACCCACCAAGAGCACAAATAACCAGCCCTCTCCCAAACCACAACCCTTGCCCCACACCACACCATAGCCCTGGGAGCCTCAGGCTGATTGATGGGGGGCGGGGCCGGGGAGAACACTGGAGAACTGTGGGCGCAGCTAGAACCAGCACCTCGGGGGACTTCTCCCCCCTCCCCAAGGCACCCAGTGCCCACACTCACTCCACCTCCCGCTTCCGGATGGTGCGGCCGGAGGCCAGCACCTCCGCCACCTTAGACACGATGGGATCGTAGTTCATGCTGGCCACGGAGATCACCTCGTCGCCTCTGCAGGGAGAGGTGGCCGAGCCTGAGGACTGCCCAGCAGCAGCCCCTGTCCTTGGAGACCCGAGTCCAGCTGGGGCCCAGGGAGGCTCTCGCTCAGGAATGTCCTGAGCACCCAGCATGGCTTCTGCTCCTGCAGGACCCCATAGAGGCTCCAGCCTTCCTGCCCAGTGGGGTTCAGGGCTGGAACCTGTTCTGAGATCCCCACTCTCTACCTGTGTCACTTTTCTCGGTGTAAAAGTAGGGTGTCAACACCCCCCTCCAAGAGCTGTCCCCACCTCCTCCCCTTTCCTGGCCGGCCCCTGCCTAGCTGCCTCCCGTGCCACTCGGCCCACCATCCAGGGAAGCCCCCTCCTCCGGAGCAGAGCTTCTCCGGGACGAGCCCCCTTCCCGACTGAGTACCCGCTGCTTCCCGCCCCCGCCCCACCCCGTTGCTCTCACTTGGTGTAAAAAGCCACGAACTTCAGCTCGTCCAGATCCCCCTGGATAATGACGTCGTCGAAGCCTTCTCCGTACCCTGCGGGCCGGGAGGAAGGGACTGGGCTTCACGGGGTCCGCGCCCAGTGCCCTTCCAACTCTGCCCTGGACCCCAGGCCCCGCCCCCGCCGTCCTTTTAGGGGGTCCTGGCCCCGCCCGCAGGGAGTTCCCTGCTTCCACCTGCGGCCGTCATGGCCCCACCCCCTGGATGCTTCTAGCCCCGCCCTGACGCCCAAGCCCCGCCTCCTCACTCTGCCACACCTGGGCCCTGCCCGCGTCCGGGGCCCCTTGTTACCTGCGTAGCGCAGGCTCTTGCTGAACATGGCGGTCCATAGGTAGGGTACCGTGCTGATCTCCGCCTCCTGCGCCAGCATGTTCTGGGCCGCCACGCGCCCTGAGGGTCCCGGGGTCGTGAGAGCCCCGCCCCGAGCCCTCACCATCCCTCCACTGCCTGCCCCGGCTCTCTGGGGACGCCTGACAGGTGGGGCTATTCCCCCCCACCCCAGAGGTAAATCACTGCCCAACCCACTGTCCACCGCTGCTCGCAGATAATGGGTGCAGAGAGGGACACCAGGCCCAAAGCTGGCCACTAAGATGAAGTGCCTGGACTGGGTCTGGAAGGGCTTGGCTTCCCGGGACCATTTCAGATGTGACACAGGCAACTAACCGGACAGGTCAGGTCTGAGGAGGGAGGCGGGCGAATGGGGCACCAGTGTTCAGGGAAGCAGGGATGACAGCCTCACTCAGAGCCCACGACAGAATAGGGTGGGTGGCTCCCCAGTCTGGACAAGGCCCCACTGGAGCCCTGTATTTGGAGGTCTGTGACAGTCCTTGGACCCTCCCGCTCAGCTGATGAGTAGCTTTTGGTTCCTTCAAACCTAGCACCAACTTTAGACCTTGGACCCGAGCAGAAACTGGTACCAGGAGTGGGGTTTCAGGCACAGATGCTCAGATAACGTGAAGGCCGAGAGAAGGGAGGAGGGTGCAGGGGGTCTGGCCGTCCTCTCTCCGAGGCAGCTAACTGGCTGTACCTGCGGCTGAGGGGCCCAGACCAGGTGTGCACAGGGACCGCCCAAGGGGAGGGGGAAGGTTGTTCCTCAGAGACCACAGCAGGCCCCCACTGAGCCCAGGTTTCCAGGCCCAGACGGCCACATCCCAGGGGCCTGCACGAGGCAGCTGGGTTCACAGAGCCAGTCAAGTGGCCCAAAGTGGAGAGTGGGGAGCTGGCCCGGGTTCTACTAAACCCCTCTCTCCCTCCCTGGGTGACTGCACAGGTTGGTGAGGAATTCTGCAGAACATGTGTCTCTGAGGACAAAAGGAAAGGAGAGGCTGGCTGGTGGAGGGACCAGCGAGGTGGGGCGCTGTGGCTCGTGAAATGGGATGTCGAGAGGGCATTGGACGGAGGTCTGAGATGGGAGGTCTCTGTGAGCCGCCTTGACCACCTGCATGGGGCTGGCTGGACAGGCTGCCACAGAGCCTTGAATGGCTGACCCAGTAAGCAGGACCCAAGGCCAGCAACTGAGGGGGTGGGCCTGGGGAAGGCTGAGACTCTGGGACAGCCTCCCACCCCAAGCTGCTGCAGGGCTGGTGGTACCCTGGGCATGAGCCATCTGCCAGTGTGGGATGTTCACTTTCCGATTGTTCCTCCAGGCCAGGGGGAAGGTCACAGCGTCGCCAGCTGCAAACACGCCCGGGACATTGGTCTGCATCATCTGTGGGGAGGGGACCGGGACTCGTAGGTAGGACTGGCGCCCTGAGCGGGACCTCCCACCACCTCCGGCCCCAGCACACTGCCCGCCCTCCCCACCCAGCCCCACCTTGTTGACAGGGATGAAGCCTCGGGAATCCAGACCTATGCCGCTCTGCCTCAGGAAGCCCGTGGCGGGCACTGCACCTGGCAGGACAGGGGCCACCGTGTCCACTCCCCGGCCTCTCCCTCCTCCTGCCTCACTGCTCTGCACCACCACGCCCTTCACTCCCACAGTCCAGCCCAGACCAATCACCCAGCAGGTGGCACACCCTGTGCCTTCATGTCCTGTCTTCGCTGCCTGGAGCCCCACAGACCTCGGGGCTTCTCATCAGGCCTCAGGTATAGCCTCCTCCGAGAAGCTCTCCATGAAGCCCCTGGTGGGGGTTGGCATGCCGAGCCTCCCCAGCCCATGCTGCCACCTCCCAGCTTTGTCCCTCCCCGGACTGGCACCTCAGCTGGAGCAGGGACTAATTAGAGGCTTTTCTGTGTCCTGCGGCTGCGCAGGGTTACTGGACAGGAGTCATTGGGAGTGTCCTCCATGCCAGGCCAGGCTAAGCTGGTACCATCACCCCCCAACAACCCTGCCAAGGGGGTACGGTTGTGGTCCCCATTTTACAGAAGTGCAAACAGGCTGGGGGAGGAGAAGGGACTGGCCCAAGTTCACTGTCGAGCGTGTGCGGGTGACTATGCTCACTGCCACCGCCTGCCCCCCACTCACCGATGCCCACCACGCAGACGTCAGCCCGCAAGACCTTGCTGCTCTTCAGCACGACCTCCTTCAGCTGCAGAGAGCAGGAGTGAGCAGCTCCCGGGCACAGGGAAAGGGACAGAAAGCGGCGGGGGGTGGAGAAGGGCCCACCTTTCCATCCTGGGCCCGCAGCTCCGACACCTCCGTCTGCATGTAGAACTTGACCCGGTTGCTCTCAAACATCTGCCAGGTGGATGGGTGGGTAGGCAGGGGTGAGAGCCAGGTGGGGGCAGGGCGGGTGCCCGGGGCGGTGGGTTCTGAGTGGGGTCTCACCTTCATGAGGGCACGACCAACGCGCTCCCCCAGAAACCTCCTGAAGGGCGTCTCCTCCAGCTCCACCACGGACACTGAGTGGGCCTTCTCAGTCAGGTAGGCGGCCACCTCCATCCCTGGGGCCAGGCGGGGAGGGCTGGCACCCTGCACTTCCCAGGGCCATTGCTGCCCCAGGCCCAGCCCGCACCCCCAGCTGCTCACCCAGGAAGCCGGCTCCCACGACCACAGCGTTGCGGCCCCGGGCCAACCTCACCACGCGGTTGGCGTCCTCGGGCGTCCGGATGGTGAACACATTCTCCACGTCTTTGCCTTTGCAGCTCAGGGTCTTAGGGCTGAGACACGGCAAGAGTCGGGGCGGGGCTCCCGGCACCCCGAGCCCTCCGCATACCGGCAGGGGCGTGGGGACCCCTCCCACCTGCTCCCGGGTGCCAGCAGCAGCTTGCTGTACTCCAGCTTGAAGCCATCCTTGAACACGGCCTTCTTGTTCCTCACGTCCACCGTGACCACCTGTGACCCCGCCGGGCAGAGCGAGGCCTCCGGGTCCTGCCCCACGCCCAGCGCCCACGAGGCCCTCTGCGAGGCTCTGCCACCTGGATGAACCTTCCTCCCTTTCCTGGCAACCTCTCCTGACCCTTTAAGTTTCAGGCACCACCTCCCCCACAAAGCCCTCCTAATGCTCCCAAGTCCCAGCCCTGAGCAGACGGTCCGTGGCCCCACACACTGGGGCCCATGACCCCCTAGGCCTGGAACACCCCTGGTGCCTGGGCAGCAGGGCCAGGAGGGCAGAGCATACCCATACTTCCAGGGGCCTCATGCCCTTCACGGTGCCCATGAAGCCTTCCCCAGGACTGTTCCCCAGCATTGTCCATACCTGGGCCTCAGTGAGCACCTCGATGCCATGGGCTCGGAAGAACTCCTTGGGCCTCAGGGCCAGCTGCTCCAGCTGTGCATCCAGAGACTGCAGGAGACGCCGGCTTGAGACAGGACCCTGCACCCCCAGGCTCCCACCCCTCTGCAGGCCCGGCCCCACCTGGCCAGTGACCAGGTGGCCACTGACCCATTATAACTGAGGACCAGGGCCTCGGGGTCTTGGGGGCTGGCAGCCTCAGTCACACAGGAGCTACAGGACAGAGCTCGACAAACCAGATCTTTCAGGGGCACTGAAGATGGGCCTGGCATGAACAGAGAGGGCAGCTGGCCAGACCCCCAAAGGGCGGCAAGCAAGGGTCCCAGTGGACCTAACTGTGCCCAGTGGGACATGGCTCTGGCCCTGCCTGGCCCCGCTCACGCTCACCCACCTTGCTAAGCTTGGGCCGGTCGTAGGGAAGGTGCCGGTCCAGAGTGCACAGGACGATCCTGTCTGAGAAGCCCTCCTGCCGCAGCGTCTCTGCACACACCAGGCCAGCTGCGCCTGAGCGGAGGGGACAGTGGGTCAGGAGCCCCCTCTCCCCCACCCCACCCTGCACCTCACAACCCACCACCAACCTGCGCCCACGACGAGCACATTGGTGCTGCTGCTGTGGCCAGCGCTTGGAGAGATGCACGTGGCCATCACCTTGGTCCTTCGCTGTAGCTGCAGGGCCTGGGGGTGGCCAGCGAGTTGGGGGCAGCTGGAAGCTGGGGTCATTGCCAGGCTCCCTGTGCCCATCCCAGCAGGCCAGGTCCTGCTGCTCCAGTGCCACCTCATCCCCACCACACAGCCCTTCACTCTGCTCCCCAGCCACACCCGCTAGGCTCCCTCCCACCACAGGGCCCATGCACATGCTGTTTTCTGGGCCCAGAGGCCCTTCTCACCTCTCTCTTTTGCCTGAGCCCCAAGCCCCCCCCTCACCTGCTTGCTGGCCCGGACGTACACCTTCTCCTTCTCAATCTTCACCTGCAAGGGCTGTGTTGCTCAGGGCTGGGCTTTGGGGTGCTCCAGCCCCTGTACCCCCAGTCTCCCACCCCATTGCATGCCTGGCCCCACCTGGAACTTGTGCAGACTGTCCAGGCCAGGGAAGTCCTCCAGGTCTCCAGTGCTGATGTTGAAGCAGGCGCCATGCCAGGGGCAGCGCACCCGTCCACGGGACAGCACTCCTGGGAGGGGGCAGTGCTGGGCTGGGCCACCAGCAAGAGCTCCTCTCCAAGGACCCCTGTATCCAGCACCACTGGCCCTTCCCCACGGCCCAGGACACCCCACTAATAGACGGGGGCCTGGGGCCCAGTGGAGCGGGGGCTGAGCCTCCCTTGTGATGGGGGAGCCACCAAGCCCCTGTCGGGGAGGTCCCACCCTGCCGCCGTGGGCACCGACAGCTCACCTTTCACCAGGGGCGCACCATAGTGCGGACACTTGTGGCCCAGGGCATGGAACTCCCCGTTGTCTTTCACCAGCAACACCTTCCCCCAGCCCAGCTCCACTTCCCGCATCCTGGGAGGGGAGGGCCTGCCCTCAGAGGTCAGAGGTCGGAGAGCAGCCCCAGACCAGCAGGAGCCACAGAGGTGGTGGCCCCGATGGAGCCAGTCATGGGTCCCTTCCAGGCCTCCCAGCTGTCTTCCCACCTCAGCCTCCCACCCCCTCCCAGGCCCAGCACCCACTGGCCGTTCTCCAGGTCTTTGATGTGGCAGACAGCAGCCTCCAGGCAGTCCTGGGCACCAGGGTAGGGGTGGGGGGCGGGCAGGCGTTCCTCTGCATGGAAATGGCGGGCTGTGCCGTTGCCCTGGTAGGCCCGGGGGCTGCCCTTCCCGCCAGCGGACAGCTCCTCCTTGCCCCGATCCTTCTCGGGCAGCACCACCTCGATCTTGAGCTCCACTGTGGGTGGGCAGGGGGGATGGCGGTGAGCCCCCAGCCCGGCCCACCCCATGAGCTCTGAGTGCGGGTTCTCCCCGGGCCTCCAGAAAGCCATCTGCACCACCAGCAAAAGGCAGAGCCAGGGTGCGGGGGGGTGGGGGGTGAGGGGGGCCCTGGGCGAGCTTAAATTGATTTCTGCGTGTTCTCTTTTCCCCTACCAGAATTAGTGAGGGGGCACAACAAAGCTTATTCAACCCTGAAGCGACCCTTTCTCCAGGAATCCATGTGGAGGTGAGAACTCAGTGCTGGAGCCTTGCTGACCTTGAGGGAGTGGCCCCCATAGAGGACTGCGTCATCCCTGAGGACTTAGGGGCACGTTTGGGGCCTGAGAAACAGTGTGTCCAAAGCTGGACGCAGCCCAGTGCATGGCCTGTGAATCTGGGAAACGGGGGAATCGAGGGTTCCAGAGATTTGAAATTTTTTCAAAATTAAAAAAAAAAAAGTGTATGCACCATAATTGCAACTTTAGATAGCAGCTCTCGCCAGTTTAAGAATCCTTCATTACTTGCCAGGCGCTGGGTGCAGGGGCCTTGGGGGTGAACCCCAACTGGGTGGTGCATGCAGAGGGCACAGCGCCACCCTCACCAGTGGGGCCTCCTCTGGGGGGAGTTAGTGAGATTATCATTTTCTTCTTTATACTTCTCCGCATTTTCCAAATTCCCTACCATGTGCCTGGGGTATTTTTCTAATTATAAGGGAACAATAAACAGAATTTTTAGCAGTGATAATCCGGCCTCCTGGGCTGCTGCTGCAAGGAGCGTGGAAGCTGAGCCGGGGGCACAGCGTGGGCCAGGGCCGAGGCCTGGGCAGGAGGCCCCCTCCCAACTCCCGAGGCCCCTGAGCCTCCAGGCCCCTCCCCCACAGACCTGACCCTCCAGAAACAAAGAACCCGGCTCACAGCTCCTGGCCTTAGCCCCTGCAGTTCCCTTGGCCTGGGCTGCTGTCCTGCCCTTCCCGGCTGGGGCTGGGCTCACGCCTGCCCATCCTCTCCGCCAGCCTGGTCTGGCCCCTCATCCTTCCTGTCCTAGCCCCCCTTCCCCCACCGCCACCTCCCCTAAGGCTCAGGCAGCCGCAAGAGACAGAGCTGACGGTGGCTCCCTGATTCCAGCTGGGCAGGAAGGGCCCAGGAACACATCACGCTGAGGCTGTTGTGTCAGGTGGGGTGTTATGGGTGGGGTGGGTTTTTTCCTTCATTTTCCACACTTTATGTAATGGTGTTAGAATGTTTTCAGAAGAATTAGAGAGACAGCTCACAGGAGCAGTCTGGCAGGGGCCCAGAGGACAGCCAAGCCAGGCTGTTTTCATCCTCTACCTCCTTCCAGAAGGCCCTGAGGTGCTCGCTGGTGTAGTCTAACGGGGGAAGACGTCAGGTCAGGAGCCTCAGGAGCTGTGGTGGATCCTTTAGACCCTTTCGGCAGACGCCTTCATTATAAAATGGAGAGAACAGTGCCTACCTCTTCTGGGACAGTGGATACTGAAGGAAATAATAAATGTAACTCAGAGTAGATGCTCAATAGGTGAAGTTGGGTAGCTGTGTTTTATTGGTTAGCTCCGAGCCTCCTGGCTGCCATGACAAAGAGGGAAAGCCTTTAGGTAGCACCAGTGGCCTAATAAAAGGCAGGTGACCAGATGCCAAGAGACCTGCACTACCTCCTAGTTCTGAGCTTACAAAGGACTGGCCTGGAACACTTCCTGAGGAACATGGGGCCGCTGGAGCACAGGGCACACAGAGGGGGCTCAGAAAGACTGTTCTAACATGCTCTAAGCCACAGGAGCCAGTGAGGTGGAAAGTGAGGAATTTGCAGAAGGCTCTTCTGCTCTTTCTGGTCTCCCTGTGGTCCCTCCTGACCCTCACTGAACTGTCATGGCCAGAACGCTCTCACTCCCACACCCTGATATTCCCCAAGCCTCACCCCAGACCTGCCACCATGGGCACCGGGGGCCCAAGCTTCTGCCCTCCTGCCACAGCCCACAGGAAGCCCAGCCCCCCAGAGAGGGGCTAACACCCTGTAAGTGCCTCCTACGTGCCAGGCCCATGCCAAGCACATTAGCCTGCACAGGGGCACAACTATTAGTCCCATTTCACATATGAGTACACAGAGGCTCAGAGAGGTGAAGTCACCTGCCCAAGGCCAAATAGCCAGGAACAGGCAGGGCTGGATTTGGGCTCAAGAGCCCAAATTCT
The DNA here is from genome assembly GCF_059928025.1 of Delphinapterus leucas. NCBI lineage: Eukaryota > Metazoa > Chordata > Mammalia > Artiodactyla > Monodontidae > Delphinapterus > Delphinapterus leucas. The sequence continues at coordinate 26,293,601 of NC_143142.1, read as the reverse complement.
TAGCACTGTCCCTGGTGTGGTAGGAGTGACCAGCCCTATACCAGGGGTCCTGGGGCCGGGGGTCCTGGGGCTTGGGGTCTGAGGCAGACCAGCCCTTTGAGGTCCTTTAAAGGAACCTACAGGTGGCATCTTCTGCCAGGGCCTCCTATCAGCTCTGCAGTCCTACAGGAGCCTGATATGGGGCAGCCAGCATCCTCCTGTCTGCTTCTGACGGGAGAGAGTTGGGGTCAAGACAAGGGACATCATTTGCCCGAGGGCTGGGTGTCCGCAGCATGGGAGTCATGGGGCAGGCGCAGGTGGGTCCCTCTGCCTGGCAAGGCATCGCAGGTCTCCTCTTGCCCGCAAGTTCTCCCTCAGACCCAGGAAAAGGAGAAAAGGCTCATGGGCTCCAAGGTAATGGAGCTGATGGGTATCAGGTAAGGGGAGCTGGGGCGAGCTGGCCAGCGATCCCTGGGTGCACTACAGAGGCCTCTCTCAGCCTTGGTTTCTTCATCTGGGTCAGGCCTGCACACCCCTGCCTTCCGGGTGTCGTGAGGAGGGAAGAGGGAAAGTGGGGGCTGGAGGGAGAGCCAGCACACAAGGGTCTTCGTGGAGAGCAGACCTAGGCATCCCCCAGCACCCTGCCCGCCCCCCAGCCCTGGGCTGGGACTGCTTGGGCCAGCCAGGGTGGGGATTTCCTCTACAAATGGGGAAGTGTGTCCAGAGAGGCCCAGGAGGCGGCCCAAGGTCACATGGGGTCAGAAGAGGTGAAAAGGGCTAGGACATGTCCACTCCACCTCATAGCAATTTTGAGAGGTCAGGCTTATTTTTTAGGGGTAGAAGGTGAGGCTCAGAGGGGTATCTTGCATGTCCTTGGTCATGCAGTGGCTGAGGATGTCCCCGGAGCCCCCTTCCCCAGCGCTGAGGGAGATGCTCCTCTTTCCGACCCAGCAACAGGAGGAATCCTCCCTTCCACTTTCCGAGAAAGATTCCGCTGTTATTCCCACCACCAGCACCCTAAGCCCCAAATAAAGAGGGCTCCAGCCCCCCCACTCCTGCCCACAGCGTTAACATTCGGCTGCAGCCCAGCCTGACCTACTTCGGAGGCAGGGGGAGGGGCAGGAGGAAGGTGGCAGGAAGAGGGAGGGAGGGAGCGAGCGACAGAGGGAGGGGGAAGGGAGAGGGTGAGAAGAGAGGAGGTACCTGGCTTGGGCTTGGAGAAGCAGCCACCCATGGTGAGTGGCCCGCAGATGGGTGGGGGGCAGGCACACAGGCGGCTGGCTGTGGAAGGCCTAGGGTGCCCCCTGGGGGGCTGGACCCCCCGAGGCCCTTAGAGATGCTGGAGCTGCCATCCCAGCTGGAGCTGCCTGCAGGGAGACAGGAGCATCTATGGGGACCAGGGCTTTGATGAGGGCTGTGGGTAGAGACACAGAGAGACACGAGTGGGGGCGCTTCTCAAAGAGGCTGCGTTGGAGCTGGGAACCCTCATGCGTAGGGGAGCCCAGAGGAATGGCACCTGGCACCATGGATGGCACCTCCCTTCCAGGCCCCCAGGCTCAGCACCCTCACTCTCCTCCCCCTTTGCCTGGGCCCCTCTGCCCCAACCTCAGCCACATTTTAGGCCCAGGAAATCCTCCCCGATTTCTGCTGCCCCCTCAAAATCCTGCAGCCTGGAGCCCTGGGACCCTCCATTCTCCAGGGAGGCCACCATGCCTGGGGTCAGACCCAGGTCACCTTGGCAGACCAGAGCCTTCCTGGTACTCGGGGGTTTCTCCCTCCTCAATGGGGCAACATTTAGTTCTCCCCCCTGCTCCCACCCTGGTGGGCAGCCCTGGATACCCACCTCTCCAAGGGCAGCCACTGCTTCTTGCTCCCAGCCCAACAGTGGACCGAGGCTGCCCGGCCCTGGAAGGCAGGGCAAGGGGGCAGGGGTCCAGGAGGCGGCCCAGCCTCCACCCCTCCCCCCAGTGTGAGCTGTGGCCAGGAGGGGATGGGGGCGGGGCTGGGCCAGTCCATTGGTCCCCAGGGAAACCCAGCTCCATGTGAACAGAAGTGGGCGGCCAGCCTGGGCCTGGTGGGGTTGGAGGAAAGGGAGGCCAGGCACACAGCTCCGGCTCCCTCCCCTCCCCTGCTCTTCCCCAAAGCCCCTGATGTTGAGGTCATGCCCAACAGTAGATGGAGAAACTGAGGGGCCAAGGGATTGCCAAGATCAAGCAGCAGGTAGGGGCAACCAGGTGGTGTCCCACCTCCCTCCCACCTTAGTTACTTCCAAGACGGACAGGGACCCAGAAGCCCCTGTATCACCCTGCAAGCCATGGGGCTGGGGGAGGGGTCACCCCATCAACAAAGACGTCCCTGCAGCCAAGGAGCCCTCAAGGCCACAGCGTGAGCCTTCCTTAACATGCAGCTTACAGACTGGACTTTGGAAGGCCCAGGACAAAGGTGTAGCTGCCTTGTTTACACTGACCTCCCCACAGTCCACCCCACTGTTATCCCAGCGGCTTCCTCCAGAAGTTTTTCCTGGAGTTTAAGTGGATGAGGCCCGCTCAGTTTTGCCCAGATCCCAGCAAGGGCCCTGGGTGGGTGCTTAAGAGCAAGGGGGCTGAGAACCAGATGAAAAGGTTGGGGAGGGACTGTCTACTGCCCAGCACCTGGTCTCGCCTGCCCTAGAGGGCTGTCACAGGTGAGGAGGCAGTGGCACCTGAAGGCCACTTGGGTATACCCATGCTCTTTCCCCCACTCATTGCCAAGGCAGGTCCGTAAAACTGGGCCACCACCTGCCCACCTGCCCCCTACCTGGGCACAAGACCCCTCCACAGATCCTGGCTTTCCCTCTGGCTCAGCCCTGCCCACCTCCTTCCTGCCTGGCCTCAGGCCTCACCTACTGGGCCGCAGATCCCAGAAAAGGTGGGACCTCAACTTGCCACCAGGTGCCTGTCGAGGCTGTTCCCTCCCTTCCCAGGTGCCCAGGTGTTCAGACCTTCCAGGGCCTTGGGCGTGGAAAGAGATTTGCTGGGCACGGAACCTTCTCCAGGTCTACTGTGTGCCAGGCTGGCGTGTAGCCCTCCTACCTCCTGCAGGCCCAGGCGCCCCCACCCAAGGCAAAGGTCCTCGCCAGGGGCATGGCGAGAGGGCACCCCAAGTTTTGGCAGAGTGCTGTCCCTTGTCCACAAACTGCCCAATGCAAAAAGTTGTAACAGTCCCCGAGTGCTGACCACCTACAGGAGCCTGCGTCCTGTCCCCCGGGACCAGCCCTAGGGCCCCTTCTGGTGCAGGCTCCCCACTCCTCCGGGTCCCACGCTCCGCCAGGGATCCCGTGGGCCCTTCCCACACCCACCCGAGGGGCTCCTGCTCAGCTCGGCCCCCAGTGGCTTCCAGTTTCCTGGGACAGCATCTGAGCTCCACAGCCGGCCCTCAAGTTCGGGGTGGGGGTGGGGGGCTGTGGCCCGCACCTCCTCCCCAACGGGGCTAGAGGCAAACCTCCTGCTTTGCATGTGCAGCCCGTCTCCCTGGGAAGTCCTTCCAGCTGCCTTCCCGCTCGCTCCCTCGGGCCGGGTCCCCCCACCGGACCGGCAGCCCAGGAAGGGGATCCGCACACAGCGGGGCCCCGAGGCGGCGAGCGGGCGGCACGTCAGGAGAGCGAGGGCGCTCTGCCTGGCCTGCCCCTCCCCGGTGAGGCCCCCAATCCCCGACGAGACGGCCCGGACCCGCGGGCTCACCTGCGCTCGGCGCGGACCTCCGCTCTGGAGCCGCCGGGGCTGCGGCGGGGCGGGCGGGGCAGGCGGGGCGGGGCTGGCGCTGCGGCGACAATGCGGCCGGAGCCCGAAGCCCCAGCACCGCCCGGCGGCCGCGCAGGTAGGAGCGGCCCGGGTCGGGATGCGAGGCTGGGGGAGGCAGCGGGGCCCTCTGGCCCTGGACGCCGGGCGGAATCTGGGTCCCCAGCATCCTCGCGACCCCCGCGGGGCGCCAGTCTGGGCCGCGCGCCGGGTCTCGGTGTTTTTCTTCTTCTTTCTTTCCTAAGTCTTGGAACCAGGGGCAGGCGGGCAGCGAGCGTGGGGGCAGGTGAATCACCCGCAGAAACCTCCCAAACCGCGCCTGACTGCCTGACGCCTTGATTGCTTTGAGGGTTCAGCTCCGTCCTTCCGTCCACTCTCCCCACATCAAAACGTTCTACTTTATATTTTATGACATTTTCTCTTTCCCACATGTCATTATACCGGGAGAATTTCCTGGGTCCCCATAAATCATGGCCCACCCTTGTGGGTGTTGTGTCCCCTCCTCCACGAAGCCCTCCCTGAGCCGCCTCCCCAGACTGGATCTGGCCCTGCTGTTCCAGCTCCCGGCCCCTCCCAGGATTTTACCGTGTTGACTCTCCAGACTCTGCCTTGTGGTCAGGCAGGGCTTGTCCCTCCAGCAGACTGTGACTCATGACTGTGTGGGAAATGAATGAAGGGCATGTTCCAGGGAAGTGGTGTCTCATCTGTCACTAAGCACATGGGGCCATTGGGCCCGACATCAGCCACTAACTGTTGTCTCCTTCAGTGGCTGGTGTCGTGCCCTCTTTTTTGCCATCTCCCCCCTTTCTGGGCCTCGCTCCCTTCTGGTTAGGATGCCAGGCTGACCGGCCTCTGAGGCAGTCCCTCTTTATGCCCCAGGCTGCCCAGGGGGGCAAGCACATCTCCCCTCATTTTACAGATGGGGAAGCTCGGGGAGGCTGCGTGGCGCCCAGGGGCAGGAGCAGGGCCTGAATGGGTCACACTCATCCACCCCTCAGTCCACCCCTCGGGGTGGCCAACTGCCACAGGAGAGGCCCCGTCACTGGGTAGAAGGTGTTGCTTGGCCTTGTGCCCTTGGCCTCCAGTCAGCCTGCCCCTACTCCACACTCTGCTGACCTTGCAGCCCTGCCCCTCACCCCACAGCCCCCAGCCAGGAAAACACTGTGCCCTGTAAAGAAACGTGGCTGTGGCTTTATGTGCATTTATTCCTTTGCTCTTCACAACAGCCTGAGGTGGAAGGTCCTCTGTGTCATCTCCATTTTACAGATATGGAAGCTGAGGTTCAGAGAGGTTAGGGACTCCCCAAGGCCACGCTGCTGGTGAGTGGCAGAGACGTGGGTCCTGGCTGGCTGGCTGTGCTGGGCTTACAAAGCGGAGCTTGGGAGAGAGAGCGGGGAGGCCTGTCAGGCTCGGCCAAGGCTGCCACGTCTCCAGTGCAGATTTCGAGTCCTGATCTGTGACCTTTTTGAGTCAGTGAGCCCCTTCTGCCCCGGATTCCCCAAGAATCTGGGGGTAACTGCAGTGCCTCCAGCTGGAGATCCTCCAGGACACCAGGACAGGTTCAGAGGCAGCACAGGACACAGCAGGCACGCAGGATGTGGGGTGGGGGCTGCTCAGCATGGGATGCCAGAGATGACATTGAGGGGACAGGTCAGTGTGGGGGGGCTGTGAGGAGGCCAACGACCTGGGTAGATGCCCTGCATGGGGCGAGACCATTGTGGCCGCCTCCACCCTGCGGATGGACTCGAGGCTCTGGCTGCCCCATGGTGGGGCAGAAATGACCAGATCCTCATGGAGCAAAAGCTGAAACAGAAGGTAGGTGGGTGGGTGGCCTCACCAAAGCTCCGGGCTCGAAGGTGGTGCATGTGGACACCGGGACCCGGGGAGACTTAGGATGCCTCCAAGTCTTGGGCAGCCTGAGGTCCTGATCTTGCCCCGAGGATGATTCTGGCAACATGGTAGAGTTCATCCCAGTGGCCTTGACAATACACAGACCCAGCAGACACCCCAAAGGCCAAGGTGTGAGAAGCAGGTGAAGGGGTGATCCCTGGGCCCCCCAGCATGCAAGCCTGTCCCTGTCTTCCTCACACCCACCCCTGTTTCCCACTCCTCTCAGCCTAGGGTCTCCAAGCTCTGACGTGCAGGGCTGTCCTTTTTTAGGCCACAAAGTGAGAGACCGGCAACGTCTAACATTGGGATTGACTCTGGCGCCCCCTGGAGGCCTACCTGAGAGTCCACAGGGCCCACCTGAGCCTTGGGGTTCAGAGGGCAGAGAGTGGACTCTTCCCTGGGGACTTAGGTGGATTTCCAGATGGGGAGACCTCGATTTGATTAACTGGTCCCCAGGAAATGCTGGGGGGTCTGATATAGCACAGCCAGCATCCTAGCTGAGGCTGGCTGTGTTGAGGGGCAAGATAGGCAGGAATGGTGCCCTCAGCTACCCCGAGACTTATTCTTATGGAGGCAGACGCTGGGGGATCCCCAGGCTGGGGAGCCTTGGCTAAGCCCATCCCCACTGCTCCACTCCCGGCCTCACCCCTGACTCCCTGGCTTGCTCTGGTTGCTACAGCCCAGCCTCCCTGCCCACATCCCAGGTGGGTCTACACAGCCTGACTGCCATGTCTCAGCACCCCCAGGGTCCTCAGGGGCTCTCGGACCCCGTGAAGCCGGCTCCCACCAGCCTGTTTCAGCCCAGCCTCGACCCTCCCCAAGTTGCTGGTTTGTCGTGAGTCCTGTCTTGTCTCCGGGCTCAGGGTTGACCAGTTCTAGTTCCAGTCCCCATGGAGGGAGGGAAGGTCAGAGGGCTTTCCTAGGAGGTGGCAGGAGCCAAGGACAGATGATCCCTTTGGAGTTCAGCAGAGAGAAGGGCGTCCAGGCAGGAGAAGTGTGTGGCAAAGACAAGGAGGTACGATGGCCAGTTCTGGGGACTCAGAATGTGTCAGTCCAGTCTGGCTCAAGTGCTGGGCTCTGGGCAGCAGCCTGGCATGGAGGCATCTCATAGTCCAGGGAGGAGCGGGCTAGGGGTTTTCATCACATGTGTCTTTGGGGAAAAAATACCAGCAACTAGGACTGGCACTGGACAGGGGGCAGGGGGGCCGGGAGGCACCTGGGGCAAGGACTGGACCAGAGTCAGCCCAGGAGCTGGAAGGTGGACCCTACCCCTGCAGCCCTTACTTAGACCTGAGGATTTCCTATCATCAAAACATTGGGGGAACTCCCTGGCAGTCTAGTGATTAGTAGGACTTGGCACTTTCACTGCCAGGACCCGGTTCAATCCCTGGTCAGGGAACTAAGATCCCGCAAGCCACTTGGTACAGCCAAACACAACAAAAAAACCCCACTGGCAAAAACTTCCACACGCCAGGACAGACAGATGGGCTAGTATAAGGTGCCTCAGCCACATAGTAGAATACTGTTTAGCCATAAACAAGGTATCTACAGAGTGTTTGTAAAAATGTTATATTTTCATATATTATACATCACTGGCGAAAGTGTAAATTGAGGCAATCCCTATAAGAGGGCAATTTAGCGACAGCTCTGAAAACTGCCAGTGCCCAGAGCCTTTGACCCAGCAATCCCAGTCAGAGGAACTCACTTTAATGCATCTGCCCACCTGAGATTGGAAAGGACCTACATGCCCATCAATACCCGAGGTGGTTACCCGAGTGACAGCACATCCACCCCAAGGAACACGACACAGTGATGGAAGAGAACAGAGGCTCAGCTCTAAACAGACTGGGAGAATAAAGCAGGGCGCAGAACATAAGTGATCTATGCTGCCTTTCTGTAGAGAAAACATTAAAAAAGAGTACTTACAGATATATTTACTTGTATGTTGTAGAGTAACTCTGGAAAATACAATAATAAACAGGCAACAGGGAGACTGGGATGTGGAGTCGACAGGGTGGGTGGCCTTTCTCCAGACACAGGGCTTCTGAATGCTGTGCCCTATGGGTGTTTTCCCTCTAACCTCAATGCCAAAGCCGAACTCTCCCAACTCCTCGGAGGGCCGGCAGGGGCTTGGTCCCCCTGCTCCTGGCCCTGCCCTCCACACAGCTACTGGGCGGACCACCCAATCCACTGGCCAGCTTTGGCCACTGGGCAGCTCTGGGAGCCCACCCCAAGGGCTCCCCTTCCCGACCCCTCCCTCAGACCTCTGAGTTTGAACAGTGGGAGCCCTGGGGCTGTCTCTGGCACGTGGGCCTGGAGGGTGTAGCTGAGTCCCCTCCCCCTGCCCCCGTTTCAGTGCCAGCCTGCAAGGCACAGGCTATCTTGGGCTACAAGCCTGGGAGCCTGGGGAGAGTGCGATGGTGTCCCCAGGGCAAAAGGCGTGGGCAGGGGATGCCCCCCAATCTCTGCAGCCCCCCGTTGGACACAGGCCTCAACCTCCTGCCAGGGAGCCATGAGCAGGGCCAGGGCTTGAAGGGTGGGTCACTCCAGGCCAGGATACAAAGACGCTGTGGGGTGTCAAGACCTGGGCCCTGACACTCACCCAGTGGGGAGGCAGCTTCACTTCCCAGGGGTTCCCATCACGGAGGAATCCAGCCCAGCGTTGCTGAGCAAAATTTAACTTTCCAAGCAGAAAGTACTCTTCAAAGGCGTCTCTGAGGCCTTCCTTCTTCCAGGACGAGTGGACCGTTTGGAATCTCCCAAGCTTTCCAGCAACACAGCTCGAGATGATCCAGGTTGCACCTTCCTGGAGGTTCTACCACGACGACACTTGGGCCTCTCTTGGCACACAAATAGGTGCGGGACAGCACTGGCTGGGGGGCGGCAGGGAAATCAGCGGGCCCCCCAACACCTCCAGTTGAAGGTCCCGGAGCCTGTCAGGAGGGCCACAGACAGGAGCAGAGGATTTAAGAAAGGCAGGTGAGTCTCATGCCCTGACCAGGGACAAGGCTGCTCCGAAACTTATGCTTCAGACAAGGTGCCCATTAGAGGGAGGACACCCAAGTTCCGTGGAGGATGCCGGGCCTGGAACTGCCACCCCGCCCCCAGGAGGCCAGGGTGTGAGTGGTGCTGGTGCCAAGCCCCACCCCTCCACTCAGTCCACAGCAGCAGGGCTGGGCAGGGCAACTCGCAGAAGCACCAGGTGGCCACTGCTTCACAGGTGTCCCGGCAGGTGCTTAACTGCTGGGGGGGCTGGGGGGGCTGAGGGGGGGCGAGGGCCTCCAAGGCAGCACTGAGGAGACACCAAAACACGAAAGCCGCTGCCACCGCCGGCTGATGCAAGTTTTATTGAGACAATGTACAAACAGGCTATGGAAACAAGGGTCTGATGCCGGGACCAGTAACGTAAAATGGAATACAAAAATAAAAAGGCACTGATCTGTTAAGAAAAGACACTCCATGTATTCTAAGAATATAAGTCATTTAATACTGTTAATTTTATAGCACAAAATAAAACAAGCTATGATCCCCAAAAATAATTTTAAAAGCTTACACATAAAATATTATTGCCTGAAGTTTATGATCTTTAAGTTACAGGTCAAAAGAGTTTTGTGTTGTGTTGTTGTCATTTTAAAACACACAGTGAAGACCGTCAAGAAGCAAGGCCACTGTTCCTTCCGCAGAGACCACGACCCTGTCTCAGAGGACTGTCCTTCCACTCCGTGAGAGCACACGCCCAGCTCGGGGCCACTGGCTGCAGCCACAGGGACACAGGCCTCCGGTCCCAGAGGGTGGAGGCTGAGGGCGAGCTCGGTGGTGTCTCGGGTTCGGTGTGAAAACAATCAGGATTCACTCATTTTAAGAGGTTAATGAACATATTATTATTAAAGGATTAAATTATAAACACCTGGCACAAAAACACCATCCCTTTTCAAAAATAAAATGTTCATATTCCTCTGAGCAAACTTAACAAGAGCAGTGGCCGCCGGTCCCGGCCCGCCTTGTGTGTAAACAGCTGGAGAAGGGAGTCAGCACAGGCAAGATGCTCAGGCTCAGGAGGGAGCAGCTGGCCCTCTCTCCTCAGGTTCCTGACCGTGAGCACAGAAGGGGTCTTATCTGGGTGACAAAGTCGTCGAAGGGCAGTCCATCCACATGTCCTCTTCATTAGCTGTGTCCCCGGGCAGCAACACCGGGCAGAGGTGACAGGGACAACTCCCTTTCCAGGATAAGTACATTTTTAATCAAACTGTCAATTCCTTTAGCATATAATTTGTTCTCTTCCCCAGTGAGCTACTTTAACATCCACACATTTTCTTAAGTGACACACAGTAGAGCAGAGCAAGTAGCAATAATGGACAGTCCTAAGAGGAAGCCTGCCCAGGAGGGAAGCCCATGCCTCTGGAAGATTTGAGTCGCTTTCTGAAGCAGAGTCTTCCCAGACCCCTGGGGAGCCCAGGCCCAAAGCCAAGGTAGTGGGCTGTTTCTTATATATTTAGTGTGGAAAAAAAAGAATTACCCTGGCTGATTAAAAAACTAATAAGGTTCTAAGTCAAAAAGGTACTACTTTCGGCACACACCTCCAGTTCAGAGCTCAAGGCTCACCTAATTTGGGGCTCTGAATCTCTGGGGCAGCCCTGGAGACATGCACCTGGGCTGACGGACTGAACAGATGCCTTCTGAAGTAAACCTACATTTGCAGGGTGTTCTGATTCTGAAGTGATCCCCGTGAGGTGGGTCACGCTGTTTACTGGTCAGCAGACATGGCTGGAAGGAAACCCTGCTTTCCAAAAGGCCATATACTTCTTGTACTTGAGCCAACTACTGGCATCCAAAGGTGCCCAGCCTCTCGGCTAAATGTGGTTTAACAAGGCCTTAGGGTGTGTGCTCTCTTTGGACAAGGCACACGTCCCCCCTTCTGTGAGAGACCCCCTTGGGTACTGGGTTACAGGCCACAGGGCAGGCATCATCCCCAGGTAGAGGGCAGGGGCCCAGCCACACACGTGCCACATGCCGTGGGGCTAGGCTGGGCCTGGACCCAGAACAAGAGGTGACTGCAACTCGGGCACCTTGGGAGCAAGAGGTGGCCACAGCTCTCACTGATCAGGAAGAGCCCACAAAGAAGCCTTTTCCAGGAAAATCACAGAGAGACAGGGCTATGTGAGCACCCTCAAGAGTCTTTAATATGATGGTTACCTACCTGATGGAACATTTGATTAAAGAGAAATTGAAACATGGTGGCCTTGCTGGTTCTGACCAGAATAGCTGCTCGAAACCTCAAAACCCAAGGCCCCTGGGAGCCAGGGCCGAGGCTACAGCAGATGCTCAGGGAGGACAGTTACTTATCAGGCTGAGACCACACCCCCAGGGCTGCTGGACGCATTCTCAGCTGAGGCCTGTCTTCAGCAGGGTCCAGAAGGGCGGGCACACTGAACTGCACAAAGGTTCCAGAATTCTAGTCGGCCGTGTGCTATAGACGTGGCATCGGTCACACACTGGTACCAGCTGACTCGTATGAACAGGCCTCTTTTAGCCAACAGGGAAAACTTAACATCAAATAAGTAATGGTTAATGATGCATTTCATTTGACATCAAATGCATCAACCAAGGCCCAGAGCTTACACTTTCTTGCTGGACAGCAGTGTGGACACAAGAACCATGGAGCCAGCATTAGCAGCACCATCTCTCTTGGGCAGCCTGGGGAGCTTGCTGGGGCAGGGAGAACTGGGCCTCAGTGAGTGGAATTTAACGATTCCTTAGTGAATTCAACGACGTTTTAAGGAAACTTGGGTCCTATACTTTCAAGGGGTGCATTCACTGAAAGCCTGGACAGGAAGCCAGCAAACAAGGTGAATCACACCACCCCCTGGCCCCTGGCTCTGATGCCTGCGGGGACAACGTCGTCCAAGAGGCTGTGCACGCAGCTTGGAAGCCCACATCTGCTGGGTGGTGGTAGTGGTGGCTGTTTGCTATCTGGCAACACAAGGTACCACCGGCAACCAAGACAGTACAGGCCTCTGCCTCAGGGCTCTTTTTCTCGCGCTCCTGCGGTGACAGCAGCTTCAGAGGCACGTGCCATCCCTCGTCTCATCACAAAAGCTAACCTGCTACTTAAAAACCTGTTCAGAACACACCAGTCTAATTAATTAAGTCTTCTAAAACCAAACCAAACAACAAGAGGGAAAAAAAAAAAGAAAAGAAAAGCCTGACACGGGGAGTTTAGGGCAGAATTCCCTCTCCTGAAGGGTCAACTTCCTCTGCTCTTCACGGAAAACCACCACGCCGGCGACGGCACCACCCATGGCTCCCAGTGGCAAGGCCTTGCTGTGGGCCCGAGCTCCCCTGGGACCCTGGGTCAGCCCAGGGACAGGCGGGGCGCTGGCCGGAAGGGAGCCCTGTCCTCGGCACCTCCTCTCACCTGTGTGCCTCCACCAGTGTTTCCAGTTTATGATCCAAAGAACTCTAAAATCAGCTACTCTTTGACAACACGACTATGATACAAATGCCGGGGCAGCCACTGTGAGCATTCCAATGTGTGGGAGGCTGCCCGCTGCAGAAGCTGGACGTTGGCAGCGCGTGTGACCTGCCCAAGAGGACGCTTCCCCGCTTGAAGGAGGCGTGTGGGGCAGGACGATGAAGCAGCAGGCACAGGGCAGCAGCATCACTCGTTTTCATCCGGGTTCTGAGGGTCGATGATTTTGACGTGCGTGAAGGGGAAGAGCCCTTTGCGCCCATTCACCTCGCCTTCCCACTGGCCGTTTATGTTCATCCTTGTGACTTTCACGATGTCACCCACCTGTAAGGGGGAGAAAGAAGACGAAGTCAGCGTTTTCTCTGAAAACTAAATCACACATGCTATTCCACTGAAAGGAACCAACACATTTTCTTCTTAGGACTCTCATTTTTCTCAGTGCTTAGACCTAAAATCATGCTGTGGGCTTCCCTGGTGGTGCAGTGGTTAAGAATCCGCCTGCCAATGCAGGGGACACAGGTTCGATCCCTGGTCCAGGAAGATTCCACACGCTGCAGAGCAACTAAGCCCATGCGCCACAACTACTGAGCCTGTGCTCTGAAGCCCACGCGCCTAGAGCCTGTGCTCCGCAACAAGAGAAGCCACCGCGATAAGAAGCCCGCACACTGCAAGGAAGACCCAACGCAGCCAAAAATAAATAAATAAATTTATTAAAAAAAAAAAAAAAGAATCTGCCTGCCAATGCAGGGGACACGGGTTCCAGCCCTGGGCCAGGAAGATCCCACATGCCATGGAGCAACTAAGCCCATGTGCCACGACTACTGAGCCTGAGCTCTGTAGCCCGCGAGCCACAACTACTGAGCCAGCACACTGCAACCACTGAAGCCCGTGTGCCTAGAGCCCGTGCTCCACAACAAGAGAAGCCACCACAACCAGAAGCCCGTGCACCACAATGAAAAGTAGCCCCTGCTCACCGCAACTAGAGAAAGCCTGCGCGCAGCAACGAAGACCCAATGCAGACAAAAATTAAATAAAATCAGGCCGTGCCAAAGACACGAGGTGCTACCAGCAAGCCAGGGTGCTTCTGCTCAGCTGTGAGAACGTGCTCTGAGGCAGCCTTTTCCCCCCAGATTGGCTACTAACTCCAACGGCACAGAATGAACACCTGACTCTGCGAACGGTTCAACTCATGCAAAAAGTGCATTAAAAGAAACAAAGCGGGACTTCCCTGCTGGCGCAGTGGTTGGGAGTCCGCCTGCCGATGCAGGGGACGTGAGTTTGTGCCCCAGTCCGGGAGGATCCCACATGCCGCGGAGCGGCTGGGCCCATGGGCCATGGCCGCTGAGCCTGTGCGTCCGGAGCCTGCGCGTCCGGAGCCTGTGCTCCGCAACGGGAGAGGCCACAACAGTGAAAGGTCCGCGTACCGCAAAAAAAAAAAAAAAAGAAACAAAGCCATCTCCACCCTTTTTCACGGGAAGGAGCTTCTACCACCAAGAACACCCTGTCCGCTGCCTCCCCTGCAGCAGTGTCTCCCACCGGCCAGTCTCGGGGGAAGGAGGCCCAGCTCAGAGAACCTTTTCAAACCAACCTTCAGCTTCAGGGTGGTAGGAATCCTACCTACGGCCAGAGGACAGGCACCAGCCAGGGGCTGCTTTGCTCATCAAGGGGAGGCAGCAATTTTGACTTGGGTGTGGTTTTCAAATTGTCTGCAGACCCTGAGCTCTGAGGAGGTGCTTTAAACTCCAACAGATGTCAGACTGGGACTTCAATCTTGTAAATGTGTATTTTATAAAAGTTATAATCAGAAGCAGTCAAGCGCGTTCCTGCCCCATTACTCCATGCTGCCCTGCTGGCTGCTGCTCATGTGCTTTCCTTGGAACGAAGCTTCTGTCCCACGTGTCTGATGGAAGGCCCCCGAGAATAGCAAGGTAAAGAGCAAAACACACCTCTCACTGCACGCAACAAAGTACACTCAAAAGTGAGCTGGTTGAGGGGGGTTAACACAAGATGGTATCTACCATTCACGTTATTTCCAATGTTTTCCGCCCATTGTAAAAGTCGACCACCCCCCCAACTGCCTTAATTCTTGTAAATCTCAATTTACAAAACACCTTTATATTAAAAAACTTTTAATCTGACATCTATGGGGTTCCATGCAGTATTTCATTTTGGAAAAGGCATCTTCTGCTAAAGCTGCTGGGCTAGAGAGCTGACTGCTGGCCCGGAGTGACCAAGGGCCCCGGAGGCACCCGGGGCCCCAGGCAGAGCCACACCTGCCCTTCCTGGCTCCCAGGCGTTCAGGTTACAGGGCCAGCTACTGCACTCTTAAAACCAAACTCCAGGCTCTAAGATGGCTCCTGGTCTACACGAGACGAGCCATTTGTATGGAAGCACCAGGACATCACTCGGCTCACGGGGGTGGGAGACGCGGTGCTTATTAGGTGACGCCGGTGCGAAACAGAGGACTGAACACTGTGCCCGTACCCACCCAGTCTGTCCAGGTGGTGATTTCATCCTAACTTGTGCACGAAATCGAAGGCTCAGGCTGGGGAAGAGCTGGGGACGGAGAAGGAAACACACCGCCAGCAGCTGCTGTGGGGGCCAGAGTTCGATTCAGCAGACACTGCACGTCAGCAGCTTGGCTGTGTGGCCGCCTTTTCAGAGGGTTCTTGCTGCAGGGCTCAGCCTTGATCCTCCACACACTCCACCCTCCTGTAAGGTAGGCTGGAGCAGGGGGGCCAGGGCAGCACAGCCCAGCTGCACTAGGACCCCTTGGCTCCCCAGCCACTCTCTGCCCTAACGTCGCATCCCTGCCCTGAGGTCTCCCCCACACCCGGCACTGCTGACTTCATCAACCCACTTGCTCACCGGGATGCTCGAACCAGCACACCAACTGCTTAACTCCCCAAACCTACTGTGGTCACACTTACATGGACAACAGCGCTATTACCAAATGGAACCTCTTGCCCTGTGGAGACCGGCTTACTTGGGAGTACTTGCCAAAATGACAACGGAAAAGAGTGTTATCCCCTGAGGCTCCCTGGTTAGAACACAGTATAAATTCAGTTTAAATTTTAAAAAATGGGGGGGAGGGTCCCTAAGTTCCCAGTCTGAATTCTGACTCAAACTCCTCTTATTTAGGAAAACTACAAATTCAACTTTACTGTAATACAGCTTATAGAGTCCAGTAATTAAGAATTAGATTTTATATAATGACAAGTCGCAAGACAAAAATAAATGCACTATAGTATTCAGATTTTTGTAGCCAAGTACTAGATATGTATATGAGAAAAACAAGGCGTAAAAAGCTAACTACACGTACTTATAAATTAAATTATTATATTTATTTTCAAACTTATGTCATCACTCAACTTTAACACCTAAGTTGGTGGAACAATTAAAATTTGAAGGTTAACAACTGGTAATTCTATTTTAAGACTTGTATTAAAAATTAAGTTGTAAAATACTTCAGTGGAAAAAAAAAATTACAACTGAAAAGACATGTTTTCTCTTGTCTTGCCTTAAAAGGAAATAAAAATTTGGGGGGAAGAATAAACTAATTTAATATAAGAGTTAAGTTTTTAAATGTCTTTAGTAGACTTCTAAAATACAGATTGTTTTAAGATTAGTGCTTAGAGTTCAAGTATTGCTCCCTTTCTCCAAGTAACAATGTTTTTATTCATAGGTGGCAGGAAGAGAAATGTCTTTCTTATTCATAACTAGGATATCACACCAACGATTCTGATAATTAAGAATAAATTCATATTCTTTGAAGTGTACCAAAGATTTAGGTCTGTAATTTGTATATTCTTTTCCTACCGTACAGAAGTCATAAAAGAGGAAAACTCTGATTATGACCACATTGCTATCTCTAGTGAAGATATTTGCCAGATCGGATCCAAGGCAAGCTCTACTGCAGATGGAACCTTGAGCTGCAGTGGAGACTGTGCAGAAATCACAAAGCTGAAGATCAAAGGGAGCTGAAGTCAATGGGGATCTGCAGTCATGACTTGTGTCCAATCTGTCTTATTCCATTAAAAAAAATATTTAAGCACAAACTTAAGACATGAGATGAAACTCATTTAACACAAAAATTAAGATGGGGCCTATGTGAGCAGAGAGAACCCTCTGCAGGCAGGAGCTGCTGGGATACTACAAACCCAGGCCCTGCAGCCACCCCCACCCCTACCTCCCCCAGACCCTTGGCCTCCTCAAGTCTCCACTGCAGGAACCAGCTGTCTCGTGCCTGGAGCACAACAAGGCCACCAATGTGGGGAGCCTCACTGGCACATTCTCTCTCCAACATATGAGAGCATGTTCTTTCCTTATTTCCTTTTCAGCTAAGAAAATGATTACCTGTCTTTATTTTTTAAATAATGAAATAGGAAAGAAATGAAAATTCATGGATATAAAACTACTGACACCATTACAAAATGACTTACGGAAAATACAATATAATCAATGTACTGAAATAAGTATAAGAAAAGGCAAGGACATGAGACTTCCCTGGGGGCACAGTGGTTAAGAATCCACCTGCCAATGCAGGCGACACGGGTTCCAGTCCTGGTCCAGGAAGATCCCACATGCTGCAGAGCAACTAAGCCCGCGTGCCACAACTACTGAGCCTGCACTCTAGAGCCCGCGAGCCACAACTACTGCAGCCGTGCGCCTAGAGCCTGTGCTCCGCAACAAGAGAAGCCACTGCAGTGAGAAGCCTGCGCACTGCAATGAAGAGTAGCCCCCTCTCACCACAACTAGAGAAAGCACACGTGCAGCAACACCCGATGCAGCCAAAAATAAATTAATTTAAAAATTTTCCAAAAAAAGCAAGAAAGAAAAGGCAAGGACAAATAAGAGGGTGTGTGAGTGCGTGCCTGTAAAGAAGATGCGGTGAGCAAAGGGGAGAGGGACCAGGTGAGCTAACGCCCAGGTGGACGCTGTGGTGCAAAGGGATGATGGCCTGAGGGTCCCTGGGCAGTCTGTAGGCAGGCCTGCACTCAGAGCCAGCTCAGACTCTGACAATGATGTTTTAAAAAAAAAAAGACTAAGGCCAGAATAGCTCAGACTAAAAAGAAACAAATATAATGCAGTTTTGGCTGATAGGTGCTGTTGGCAAATGTCAGGATCAACGGCTTCTCCCCAAGACTGAAGTTTTTGTTTGCTCCACTCATTTGACATCCTACAAAAAATACTTTGGGAATTCTGTCTTTTATCTATGCTTTTCTATCTTCACCTGGACTCTGGATGCCCAGAGTGCATATATTTTGCCTCAAGTTTGTAATCTTAGCCTGCCTTATCTGATGTTTGATAAATGTGCAAGAAAAAATCTCACTTTCCTAAAAACCTGGCCCCAGCAGCCCTCTCCCACATCCTGGTTGAGCTTATTCCTCCAGTCTGGGGGCCAGGAACACGCTGAGACCTCTTGCTAATGCCCCCTCCTCCAGGTGCCCCCCCCCAACTGCCTGGCTCTACCAGCCCAGCCACCTTCCATCCCCTGCCACCCTTGCCATTCAGCCCAGCTCCCAACCCTTCCTCTCCCCCAGCCTGGCCCCCACCTACCACCAAGGAACTCCTGGGGCCCAGGTCAATGGCCCCGGGCCAGTCCCCTCCCACTGATGCCGAGGCACCTGAAGCAGGAGACTTCACCTCCCTCTTGCTCTGCTGCCCCTCTGCCCCATGGCGGCTCCATTCTGCTCACCCTCATCCCCCACCCCCACACAGCACTCTCAGAAGGAGGAGGCTGGTCTCGCTCATTTCGCATTCCATGTCACAGGGCTCTTGTAAGCTTTCCAGGGAAGTCTGCAGAATCAGGGAAAAGAGAAAAAACGACAGGCTGCTGTCCGCATGTGCTAGAGACAGATGGCCAAGTAAGCAGCAAGGTTCTGAGGACAGAAGTGACAGGCACAAGGGCCTAAGGACAGTAGAAGACAGACCTTTTGAAAACATAAAGATAATTAGGTCACTGCTCTGCCTTTGAACCCCCAACACCATTTATTTGCACAAGAGCACCATCCAAACTCCGGTCTCCAAGGCTCTGCCTCCTCTGGTCCCCAACTCTTCCTATCTCTGACCCTCACCCCAATCACAGTGGCTTCCTTTCAGTTTCTCAAACCTGCCAAGGTCTTGCCCAGAGATGGGCTGTATGACAGATACAGGGACGTGATGTACTGGAAGTGCGACCACACGACTGCACAGCGTAAGATGTTAAAAACCATGTTCCAGGCTACTGCCCAGCACCATCAAGCTTGTCCTAAGAAACCTTGGATCTCTGCTCTGCTTCCACAACTGAAGGAACATAAGCAACCCTGACCAAAGTCAAACACACCTTAAGGACAATCCCAGCTCCCATAAACGGCCTTATAAAGCTGCACACGCCGCCACTGAGAGCAGGAAGGGCTCTGGGCGGCCGCCACTGGAGATGGGCTGGATTCTGTACTGTGTACTCAGGACACACCTGAAACTAAGATCTAAGATCTACAACAGCGGGAGGTAAGCAGTCTCTGCTTAAAGCAAGTTTAGGGTGGCACCATGCGGTGACTCACGCTATGACCTTTGGAGTGGGGCAGGGCTGGACAGATGTCCTGGTTCTGCCACTTTTAGGGCTACATTACTGTGACAAACTGTTCAAGTTGTCTCCGTTTTCTTTTGACTTCGGAAGGTTCTTGCAGTAATTAAAGGAAGTACTAAATGGAACTGTTAACCACAACACCCAGCGAAGTAAACAGTAGCTGCTATTGGCATAGAGATTCCTGAGTAGACCCAGTCCCCACCCCACGATCATGCCCCCGACCAGCTGTCACTGTCCTCTGGCTGGTTCCGGGGAGAACTGGAACCAGCAATGGAGAAGCACTGTACTAAAGTGGGTTTTCAACCCTGTCAGTAACAAGGGTCCTCTCAAAACCGACGGGGGATGGGAAGGATGCCTGTTAGAGAGAGGAGATGAGGGGAAGGCCTGGAGACTCGAAGTCTGATACGTCACTGTGAAGGGTCCCAAGCAACGAGGAAGACCACGGGAGGATGCAGAGGAAGGTGCCAGAACATCCCACCCGCACCTCTGCCAATTCACTCCTGACTCTGACGGTCTTCACAGGATACCTTCTGCTAATTCTGCCTAATCAGTTCAGTGAGATGTGCTGCACGTTGACTGCAGCTCCTACCCTCTTCACTGTGAGACAGACAATAAATAACCCACTGTCTAGACGTGGCAGACACTCAGCAAATGTCTGTTAGATGATAAAAACAGTGCAAAAAGCGAGTGGCTGAAAAGCAGTATTGAGTCCACGTTGCAGAGCACAGGAGCGAGGACGAGGCCTTCGCCTGAGGGACCCTGAGTAGCAGAGCGTGGCTGGGTGCAGCCCAGGAGGGTAGAAGGGCTGGGAGACTTCTGATGGCCACCTGACCATTAATGCCACACTCTGGCCTTGCAGGAGCCCTCACATGTCAAAACACAGCCCGTCACTCCTTGTGCTGTTTTCTACCTCAGTTGAAGGCCCCCTTCCACGGGTCCGAGCCCCAGAACACCACACATGGGACGGGGCTGGCTGTGGACTGGCTTCTTCCACGGCTTGACCACACAGCCCCTCAGGTCCAGGGCCCAGCATGGTTGGGAGCTCTCAGTGCTGGTCCGGTGCCCTTCCTTGGGCTTCATGGTAGAAGGGCTGAGCCGAAAGCAGCACTCACTTTGGAAGGCAGATAAATCTTGAAGTGGTTGGGTACCAACTCAGCTCAAGGACCAATGTGAGCCTGGAAGGTGTGGCCAACCCAATCAACAGATTGAGAAGACATTCCTTACGTCCTTATGTCCTTTACTGTCACCCTGTGACAGTCCTCCTCATGATAAGAACTGCCAGCGCACTGGGGTTTGCTTCAACTCTAAGATGGAGCACACACTAGCAGGCTCCGTTCTGTGTGAGGCTGACACGAGGGGCAGGAAGAGGGAGACGCCAAGAGGATACTTCCTGATGTGGCCATGGTCTCCTGGAGCCCTACCTGTCCCGAGTGTGAACAGGAGCTCTGGAAATTACTCTGCCGCCTGTCTTCTGGCACCTGATTCAAAGAGCAGTGCTCCTTGCAGGAGGCCCCAGCACTGGCTGCCACAGCAGCTTTCTGCTTCCCCAGTCAGGCGCCATAAAAACAAGATCAGGAGTGCAATGGGTTACACTGGAGTCAGAAGTCCTAACTTCGGTGACAGGAATGGGTCTCAGATATTAAAGATCCTCAAAGTATATGCAGAACTATATGTAAATACATTAATATATGTTGTTTTTCTGGAGAAAGAGTCCACAGCTTTCACCAGATTCTCAAAGGGGTCCGTAACCCAAAAAAGATATAAAACAAAGCAAAAACCCACGTGCTACAATCACCAGGCAGCTTTCATCCTGCCGTTTGTGGCTTTCATTCGTTCACTCATTTAACGCATGCTGAACATCCATGTGCCAGGCCTGGAAGGACACAAGACAGAAAGAAGCAGACAGCCCACCCGCCCTCATGGAGCTGCCTGGGCCCTTTGCCTGCTCTAACACCGCCCCATGTGCTCTGGGCACCTGCACCTGAATCAAACCCTCCATGTCCATGTGCCCTGAGCAGCCATCAAGTGGCCTCATGTACCCTCACCTACAACCGGATGCTACTGACTGGTGCTTTTTTTTTTAAATGAATTTATTTATTTATTTTATTTTATTTTTGGCTGCGTTGGGTCTTGGTTGCTGTGCGCGAGCTTTCCTTAGTTGCAGTGAGCGGGGGCTACTCTTCACTGTGGTGCACGGCCTTCTCATTGCAGTGTATTCTATTGTTGCAGAGCACGGGCTTCAGTAGTTGTGGCTCGTGGGCTCTAGAGTGCAGGCTTCGTTGCTCCGTGGCATGTGGGATCTTCCCAGACCAGGGCTCAAACCCGTGTCCCCTGCATTGGCAGGCGGATTCTTAACCACTGCGTCACAAGGGAAGCCCTACTGACTGGTTTTTAATATTGAAGACTCAGTCTCTTTAAAATTGCCATTATCCTTCAGGGTATTAACTTGGTTCAAGAGGGCTACTTACTGGTTAACACTTCTTATGAAAACACAGGGGTTTTATTTTAGGATGAGTCAGGGGTTAAAGGTATGCCATGGTGCAAGAGAAGGTGGGCTATGGAAAGGAAGAAGTAAAACCATCTCCATTCACAGATGACCTGATCCTATATGTAGAAAGATTCCAGAAGAAAGCTATTAGAACTAATAAAACTCAGCCAATTTGCAGGGTACAAGATCAACACACAGTATCAGTTGTGTTTCTATACACCAGCAGTGAGCAAATAAGAATGTAATTCCAGGGAACTCCCTGGTGGTCCAGTGGTTAGGACTTGGTGCTTTCACTGTCGTGCCAGGTTCAATCCTTGTTGGGGAACAGAGATCCCGCAAGCTGCGCAGTGCAGCCAAAAAAAAAAAAGAATGCAATTCCATTTACGATAGCATCTAAAAGAATAAAGTAATGGAATAAATTTAACCAAGGTGACAGACTTGTACACCAAAAATTACAAAACACTGCTAAAAGAAATTAAAGAAGACTTAAATAAATGGAAAGACATCCAGTGTTCGTGGATAGGAAGACAATATTTTCAAGATGTCAACACTACCCAAAGTCATCTACAAATTCAACACAATTTCTATCAAAATTCTAACAGCTTTTTTTTCCCCCCAGAAATGGAAAGGCTGATCCTCAAATTCATATAGAACTGCAAGGCATGCTGAATAGCCAAAACAATCTTGAAAAAGAAGAACAAAGTTGGAGAACTCATATTTCCTGACTTCAAACCCACTACACAAAGCTATGGAAATCAAAACAGTGTGGTCTTGGCACACAGACAGACATATGGATCGATGGAATAGAATTGAGAGTTCATAAATAAACTCATACATCTCTGGCCAACTGATTATTATTATTTTTTGCCACATCTTGTGGCTTGTGGGATCTTACTTCTCCGACCAGGGATGGAATCCATGACCCCTGCAATGGAAGCACAAAGTCCTAACCACTGGACCACCAGGGAATTCCCTGGCCAACTGATTTTTGAAAAGGGTGCCAAGTCCATTCAATGGGGAAAGAACAATTTCTTCAACAAATGGTACTGGTACGACTGGATTTTCTACCTGCAAAGAAAGAATTTGGACGCCCATGTCAATCCATATACAAAAATTAACTCAAAATGGATACACGACCTGAATGTAAAAGCTAAAACCATAAAACTCTTAGAAGAAAACATGGGGGTAAATCTTCATGACCCTGAATTTGGCAATGGATTCTTAGATATGACATCAAAAGCACAAGCAGCAAAAGATAAAATAGATAAGATGAACTTCATCAAAATCAACAACGTGCGTTAAAGTACACTGACAAGAAAGTACAAAGACAACCTACAGAACGGAAAAAAGTATTTAAAAATCATACCTCTGATAAGAGTTTAATATCCAAAATATATGAAAAACTCCTAAAACTCAACAACAGAAACCAAACACAATTTTAAAATGGGCAAAAATAAAATTAAATTAAATTAAAATTAAAATGGGCAAAGCTCTTGAACATTTTCCCAAAGAAGATATAAAAATGGCCAAGAGGCACAGGAAAAGACACTTAACATAATTAGTAATTACAGAAGTGCAAATCAAAACCACAAGATGCCACTTTATAGCCAGTAGGATGGCTATAAATTTTAAAAAGAAGGAAAATAACAGGTGTTGATGAGGATGTGGAGGATTGCTTGTGGGATTGTAAAATGGTGCAGCCACTGTGGAAACAGTTTAGTTGGCCTCAAAAGTTAAAGAGCTACCCAGCAATTCCACTGTTAGGCATATACCCTAGAGAACTGAAAACAGGTATTCAAACAAAAACATGTACATAAATGTTGGTAACACTATCCTCAATAACCAAAAGGTAGAAATAACTCTAATGACCATTACCTAATGAATGGATAAACAAAATGTGGTCTCTATCCATACAATGGAATTTTACTTAGCTATAAAAAGAATGAAGATACTTGCTATAACATGGATGAACCTTAAAACATTATGCTCTGTGAAATAAGCCCAATCCAAAGGACAAATATTTTATGATTCCATTTATTATATGAGGTATCTAGAATAGGCAAATTCATACAGATAGAAGGTAGACTAGAGGTTACCAGGGCCTCAGGAGAGGAGGGTAGGGAGTTACTGCTTAATGGTTATAGTTTGGGGTGAGGAAAAAGTTTTGGAAACAGTGCTGGTAACTGCATAACACTGTGAATGCAATTAATGCCACTGAATTGAACACTTAAAAAGGGCAAATTCTGTTATGCACATTTCACCACAATTTTTAAAAAACAAATAATTTAACATGCCAAAGACCACTGAGTTGTACACTTTAAATGGGTAAATTGTATGATATGTGAATTTTATCTCAATAAAGCTGTTTAAAGAAAGACTGTGTGGGCTGAGTCCTAGCTCTACCACATACCAACTATAAGACTGTCAACAAATTAAACAAACCTCAAGTTCTAAGTGCATAAAATGGGGCAGCTATGAGGATCAACTAAAATATTCTCTGTGAAGCCCTAGCTGATGGTTCTCCTTACACAGTAGCTATTACCACGTATGGAAAACTGAGGTTAGCTTAATGACCAGGCTGGGACTGGCCTTGTCTGAACCACACTAGGGCCCCAATTTCACAGTACTCTCACTCAATTTACATAGTAAGAAAGAGGAACAAAACCCTTTTAAGAATATTCTCTAATTCACAATCCAATGAGAATATGATATGCTAGAAAAAAAAAATGTTACCTTAGGTACAGAATTCCTAAAACTGGATGCTGTTAAGGACAAGTGACACGTCAACGACAGAAGGATGGAGAAGGAGCCCGGCAGCCCTGATGAAAGTCCTTAAGAAGGTGGGTGTGAGCTTGTGGGCATCTCTGACAAGCCTTGGTGAGGAGGGGAATCGCTGAGACAGAGCAGCCCCCTCACGCTGGGAGGCTATGCCTCTGACCCTTACAGACCTCCACATGCAGACCCGACATCACTGTGGGCATAGAGTTCCAGCCACAGGAACTCACAGCTGATCCCGGAGAGCAGAAAAACACAATCAGCACTGAGGAAACCTAGATTTGCCTGGTAGATAACTTCCTCTCAGTAAGTAGAAGCAGCGATGAAGAAACTGCTAACGCGAACACTTAATTCTAACCAATGAAGCAAAACCAACTTGTGGAAGCAGAAATCTGGGAATTCTAGGCCAGTCAGTGAAGGAAGAAGTACCATGGGTCTTAGGAAGGTCAATTCAAAAGATTCAGACCAGATGCAACTCAATGTCTAGGGGTTTTCAAAATGGGGAGTAGACAGCCCAAGAAATGTAAACACCACAATCGCAGATGACCCCAATGGGAGTGAAGAGCAGGTTTCTTGAGCATGCTGGTGAGCTCACAGAAAAAATATGCACCACAGATGAAAGGATGGCCTCATGCCGATAAGGACAGATATCCAAGTGCTGACCAAACACACTGGCAAACAGGACCAGTCCAGTGCTGGTCATCTGCCACAGAGAATTACATCACAGAACACTTGCAGGCTTATGAAGGGTCAAGTCTCTTGGATTTTGTTCTAACAGGGATAATGGCAAATTCTATGAAACGCAAAAGGTGAGCTTGAGATCAAACCTGGACAAAATTCTGGATGCAATTAGCAGACAGATGGTTTATGAGCATTTAGAATGGGAAATAGGGTCTCTGGAAGGCAGCATGGGCTCAGTCAGGAACAAGTCACACCAGACCAGCCTCACTGTCCTTTTTTAGATATCAGACATGGATCAGGAGAGGCTGCAGAGAAGGATCTGGATCGTGCGTTTATGAAATGTGCAGATAACATGAAACCGAGGGGGTGATCAACATGCTACACGATGTAATCAGGATTTTAAAAGACCAGAAGCATACAGGTGGGTAAGACCGAAAAAACCAAAACCAACAAACAAAAACCTCAAGAGGGACAACTGCAGGGGTCCACACTGAGCGAGGCTGGTACAGGACAGGGATGAGGCGGCTGGTTTCTCCCTGGTGGGAGCAGAGACCATGTCATGAGACTGTGTCCCAGGCTCCACAAAGACGGGCCCTCTGCGTTGCTCCCCGCTGCACTCCCCACTCCTACAGCCACATCCAGGCACTCAGGAAACCTCTGCTGAAGAAGGGAATGTTTGTGGAGGTGTCCATGGTGAGGGTGAGGTAGGAGCTGAGGCATCAGGAAGACAGAGCTAAGGACCACCCCACTTGCCCTCCTTGACTCTCTCGATCCATCCCCACTCCCTCCACACCTCACCTGCAGCCCCTACCCCACTTCACCACCGTTCCCTTAGCCCACACCACGGGGCACTGCTCCGTGAGGCTCCATTCAGACTCCTGGCTGTGCGTGCCCAGAGCTAAGTACAACTCTGAAGGTGCTAACAAATTTCTGCCCTTTTCTAGTCAGGAAAGTATACTGGAATATGAGTATAGGAGACTGATATTATTATAGGGAGACTCAAGCATTTGCTCTAAATTACTTTAAAATTAATCAATAAAAAGGTAAACTGCCCACCTGCAAACTTCAGAACCTCTAACAGTTGTGAGAAACCGGCGATTTCTTGCCTCAATGAAGGCCACAAGAAAACTGTTCACCTCCTCAGCTTTGCTCTCTGCTGATATGGTCACAGCTCGCGTCCAAGCTTTTGTCTTTTGCCCAACACACCCAACACTCTCAATGACCTTCAGCTACACAGTGGTGTTCTCTTGTTCCTGCAAGCTCTTCCTTCTGCCAGGAATGCCTCCCCCCACTTCACCCAGCTAACTTCTAGTCATCCTTCAAAACTCAGTTCAAAGGGTCACCTCCTGCAGGAAGCCTTCCCAGACCAACACCCACCCACATTCCCATCTCCTACCTCCATCTCTGCTCCCACCTATTCTGTGTTATCAGATCACTTACCACACTGCTGGTTTCTGCCTCTAATCTTTCATTAGGTGGCAAGCTCTTTGGTGGCAGGACCCTACACAGCACCCCTCACAGGTTGGATGCATGAATGGATGATTAACAAACAAACATCAACTCTCAGAGCCAGGGTGCCTTTTAGGCTTAGAGAATTTGAGAAACGTGCCCAAGATCACACCAGGAACAGCTGGGACTCGAATGCGGGCCGCTGTGTCAGAGGACACAACTTGGACTGCAGGTTATTTTGTAATGACCACAGCACCCTTGCTCCAAACATTCTCTTCTGCCAACGATCTACCTTTGGAAAGGCCTTCGCCACTCCGCACCACCTGAGAACACCCCTGCTTCCCAGGAGCCCTTCCAGCCCTGCTCCACCAAGGGCACGGGAGGCTCCCCTTTCAAACCAAATCCCAAGGATAAACTCGTTTCCTAAAAAGAGGTAAGCAAGAGAGCAAAGTGTCTAAACAAAGACCTCTCTTAAAATATCTCTTCGCGTGCAGGAATGTTCTTTCAAAACTCAAGTTTTATGAAAAAAACCTTGTGAACTAACTCAGGAAGTAAAGTTCACCTGAACCATCCTCACTTTGTAACACCATCTCAAGGGGAATAACGAAGCTTCAATTACTGGCACATTTTCTCCTACTTGTCTCACCTTTCTTATTTTAATTTTAATACTTTTCCTGGTAACCTAATTGCAACAGTCCCAAGAGGGGACTGTTTTTAACAAGATCCGACAGGCATCAGTTTTAGAAGATAACATAATTCACAGACATACTTATTTATGGCATAGCTGAAAGTCTCATTTAAACACACAGCACAGGAAATACCATGAAGTGGAATTTGGCAAAGGTCTATTTCTTGGGTCCACTAACACTCTAATTACCTAAGGCAGCCTTTCACGAGGCTGACACGGCTGGGCTGGTGTCACGAGGAGGCTCAGGTGTGGAGACCTGTCTCTGGGGCCTGAGGCTAGAAGAGCAGTGTTAACAATGAGAAGATGGGTTATCTTCAAATATGCTTCACGAACCAGGCTCCTTCTCCTCACCCCGGCCTCCCTAAGGCACCCACCTATGTATCCACTCCCCAGGCTCTGAGTGATCCCTTCTACAACCCCCTGTGCACACTCCAAAGAACAAACATGGGAGACAGGGATTTCTAAACCGCACATCTTAGAGCCAGAAGTCAACACACAGGCGACCTAAAGGGAGTGAGGCTTTAAATCCTGGCTCAGGTAAGAACCCACTTCCTGACTTCCTTTACGGGGCTTGGAATTCTGACTGGGAGCCTGGACCCCCAGGATCTCACCCTGGTGTGCCAACCGTCAGCTGCATAACACAACTCTAAATCCTAGCTCCCTACTCCCATGAGGAGACCAGAGATGTGGAAGTGCTCCCAGAGCCTGAAACCACTAAGCAAACTGGAAGGTATTTAGAGCCCAGAGCCCCCCAAGTTATTTCAGGGTGCTGAGGTGTGTACCGTGCAGGGGCAGGTCTGTGTGGGGATGAGAAGGCCAGCAGGCCTACTCAGCCAGGCCTCCATCTGTGGAGGGAGCCTCTCTGGTTCCCTTCCTGTTCTTCCACTGTGAAGTATAAAAGCACCAGGTCCTCCCCAGCCCCGGTCCCCGCCTCAGATGCTCTTTCCTTAGAGCCAACATGAGAGGGAGAAGTAACCTCAGACTCTGAACCAAACCTCCAGGTGTAGTTCACTTGGGTATTACTCTTGGTCCAAATAAACCTGAGGATAACCAGTGAAAAAAAACACACAAAAATCACAGCTCCCTTTGAATCTGAGGGCAGGCTGCTCTGAAACAACAGGCCCCATGACTTCATCCTCCTGCCATGCACCTGGGCTGCCTCCCAGCTCTGCCCTACTGTGACCTCGGGGTGAACACACACAGAACAAGCAATAACTTAATCTCAGTTTCTCTAACACACATGTGATGTAATGATACTAAGAAAGAGTATAAAACCGTACTCATAATGATACTTACATTGCAATGTGTGATTCACAAACCATTTTCACAAGTTATCAATAAATGACAGAGCTGGGGAACTGTGGTACCAAATCCCATATTCTAATACAATAATATTTAGGGCCCACCTCACTTATGTAATTTATATAAATTTACACATCAGTAAAAAAATAACACACAAAAATATATGGGACCATTCTTCTAAAAATATGCATTTTTAGGGAATTCCCTGGCAGTCCAGTGGTTAGGACTCCATGCTTCCACTGCCTAGGGCATGGGTTCAATTCCTGGTCGGGGAACTGAGATCCCCGCAAGCCATGGCCAAAGAGAACAAAAACTGAGTGTCAAAGGGCCCAAAGAACCAGCCTTAGTAGATTTTACCTCTAATGCCAGGGCGGTCTTGTCATAAGCACAGGGCACTCTTTTCTGAATTGCTTTTGCAAAGACAGGTCCATTCTGTGTGGATGGCAAAGGGCTGACCGCTGCCCCAGGAGTGCTGGAAACTGCAGGCAGAGGAGCCGTGGTCTGAGGCTGAGCATACGCGTGAGCAGGTTCTGGGATCCCGTAACTGTTGGAATTCCTATTCCCATGCTTTCCGTGTGGCGAGGACCTCACAAGCTTTTCCACGTAAGGGACGGGAATCATCCCCACCCGGCCATCCTTGTTCCGGGCACTCCACCACTGTTCTTCCGGCTTCTCTATTATCACTAGGATCTCACCCTTTTTAAAGGGCAGGTCTTCGGCATCATTCCCAGGAAAATCATAGAGAGTTCGTACATATTCCAGATTTTCTTCTGCTGTAGGCAGGCTGGGTGCTGATACAGATCCCATTGGTGGGCTCGGATACCTTCAGAGAGAGAGAAAATTAAGAGAAAAATCTTACTCTATGCCAGTGTTTGTCAAACTTTTAAAATAAACCAATTAACTCAATAACAAATTATTTCCCTCTCCATACTCTCAGTCATTAAGAAGGTCCTGTCACACTGTTTTACCCTCTGTAGTTTGTAATGCAATCGAAGTTAACATCCTGAATATTAACGTTAGATGCATAGCACCCCTCCCACATATGTCTGTTTCATAGGAAGCTTTTGTTTACACATACAGATACCTGGTCTGAATTTTTTAAATTATTTTTAAATCCTCAGTAAGTTCAGCTGCCTCCTTCCTTAGGCCCATCACAACCACCACATACTCTTCCTTCTGGTCCTAATCTAGGGTGTGCACCCTGCACACTTCCCAGGGCACCCAGAGAGATGACAAAGGCCTCTGTGCTCCTCAAAATATAAAAACCAGAAAAGGGAGTATATACTTGCATTATAATTAAAAAAAAAAACACCCATACTGCACCTTGTACAGGAATCATCATCTGAGCCTCAAAATGAAAAAGTGAAAATTTTCACGGAAAAGCTCAGACGCAAGAGCTCTCACCTAAGCATCACACCCCTGGCCACCCACTCTCGGAGCCCCCCTGTGAGTCTGCCCCGCACACCCGGAACCACCTAGATGCGGTTAGAAAAGCACTGTCCCGGGCTTCCCTGGTGGCACAGTGGTTAAGAATCCGCCTGCCAATGCAGGAGACACAGGTTCGAGCCCTGGTCCAGGAAGATCCCACGTGCTGTGGAGCAACTAAGCCCATGCGCCACAGCTACTGAGCCTGCGCGCCTAGAGCTCATGCTCCGCGAAGCCACCGCAATGAGAAGCCTTGCACCGCAACGAAGAGTAGCCCCTGCTCTCTGCAACTAGAGAAGGTCCATGTGCACAGCAACAAAGACCCAACACAGCCAAAAATAAATAAATAAATATTTTTTAAAAAAGGAAAAAGCACTGTCTCCCTTCTCTTCAGCAACACCCCATATGGAATGCCCCCTTCTGCAAGAGAAGTACAGAGGTCTCTCTTCACCTAAGAAGTGTTCTGGAAAGTTGCGAATACATGAAGTTTTGGGAAAACCTATTTTGCTGTTAGCATTTCCTCCCCTTAACTTTTTTGAAGCACATAATCTACACCAGAGTAACTTCACCCAGAGTCTCCACCTCTTTAGGGGGTGACGCCTGTAGAGTCATCACCAAGACTGGTTCTGGAGCAGCAAGACTGGTTCTGGAGGGAGAATGCTGGGATAGGGCCTATGCCTGCCTAACCACTGACTACAGTTGTTTTGTCTTCCAGTAGATCATGGCCATTCCCTCTTTTTCCCCCAATTAATGACCTAAAAAGTTGTTTCACATAACAACATGATCTCCTAAGTTGAAGCACTTTAATTAAAAAAAAAAGTTTCTTTTTAAAAAAGTGTTACCATGTTACAACGTTCAGCAAAATAAAGGAAAACAAAAGAGAAAAAAATCCCACAGTTCCTGCCCCAAGGTAGCTACAGTTCTCCTTCCCTCCTCCCTCCCTCCCTCCCATCCGCCCACTTTGCGGCTTGCTTTCTTTTTTTAAAAACATCTTTATTGGAGTATAAATGCTTTACAATGGTGTGTTACTTTCTGCTTTATAACAAAGTGAATCAGTTATACATATACATATGTTCCCATATCTCTTCCCTCTTGCGTCTCCCTCCCTCCCATCCTCCCTATCCCACCCCTCTAGGTAGTCACAAACCACCTAGCTGATCTCCCTGTGCTATGCGGCTGCTTCCCACTAGCTATCTATTTTACGTTTGGTAGTGTATATATGTCCATGCCACTCTCTCACTTTGTCACAGCTTACCCTTCCCCCTCCCCATATCCTCAAGTCCATGCTCTAGTAGGTCTGTGTCTTTATTCCCGTCTTACCCCTAGGTACTTCATGACTCTTTTTTTTTTTCTTAGATTCCATATATATGTATTAGCATACAGTATTTGTTTCATTCTCTTTCTGACTTACTTCACTCTGTATGACAGATTCTAGATCCATCCACCTCACTACAAATAACTCAATTTCGTTTCTTTTTATGGCTGAGTAATACTCCATTGTATATATGTGCCACATCTTCTTTACCCATTCATCTGTTGATGGACACTTAGGTTGCTTCCATGTACGGCTTTCTTTCTTAAGAGTCCCCATACAGGACTTCCCTGGTGGCGCAGTGGTTAAGAATCTGCCTGCCAATGCAGGGGACACGGGTTCGAGCCTTGGTCCGGGAAGATGCCACATGCCACAAAGCAACTAAGCCCGTGAGCCACAACTACTGAGCCCGTGTGCCACAACTACTGAAGTCTGCGCCTAGAGCCTGTGCTCTGCAACAAGAGAAGCCACCGCAATGAGAACCCCGCTTGCCGCCAACTAGAGAAAGCCCACGCGCAGCAACGAAGACCCAATGCAGCCAAAAATAAATAAATAAGTTTATTTTTTTTAAAAAAGAGTCCCATGTATGCATGCCAGGGGCAGTTTTTCTGCGTTTCCCCACTATACTGCTCTTGCTTCATTCGGTGAGCCTGCTGCAAACAAGCATCCCTGTGTTTCTGAAGGGTTCTTCTTTCTCTCTGTTACCATCTTCACATACTCTCTTGAATTTAATTTCCCTGCAATGTATTTCTTGTAAAGCCTAGATTCCTGGATTAAAGAACAGGAACGTTTTCACGGCCCTTGGTACATTTTGCCACACTACTCTCCAAAAGTCTGTCTTTGTAATTTGGCAAAACTTACATCTTTTTAATGTAAATGACCAGTTTCACAGTAGTCAGGATACCTTGGTGGTTGGAAGAGTGATTTAAAACCTCAAAGGCCTTATTACTTATTAACAACCTGACAACAAAGGGGCAGACTGCTTACTATCAGTGTACCTAAAAAAGAGTGAGCAGGAACAGCAAAACAAAGAAAAGGCTGACACTTATACCTCCATTGGGGACTGCCTGCAGTCTTGGCAGACAGTAAATTATTGAATCCCCACAGCAATCCTGGGAGGTACGATGCCTTCCACTTGGATTTGCACAAAGCAGTGTCCTCACTCACAGCCTCTCAGCTCGTCAGCCGCAGGGACAACCCGTGGGTCTTTCAGGTGTCTGAGAATTAACGCTGTGCGTGAAACACCCACAACAGTTCCTGACCGGCACTAAGCACCCCATCAGCTCCTCACCCCCCACCCCTGAACCTAATTCAAGGGCCACGGAGATTCTGTGAGAGTTTGGGTCACACTAAACAAAACTCAGATACTTCACCAAGAGCACACCTGGTTCCACTGCAGACGCCTTCAAGGGTTATTTTACTGTTTATACAGTTAAAAGTTAAAAGCAGTTCCACAGACCGTGAGAACACTAGTACAGCTTCAGTAGGGATTAACACTAATGACATCCATTTACCCAGGTACCCACTGGCCTTATTATGTACTAAGAACTTGGGGGACAAACAATGAATTAAAACCAAGTTCCTGCTCTCCAAAGACTGCAAACTTAGTAGCGACAGAGACTGGAAGGCAAATGAGAGCACCAAGTGTCATTCATGTGTCCCACAGAAGCTGACGGGGTCAAGTTCTGCTAAGGGTCAGAACAGGCAAGGGGATGGTGCAGAAAAAGCCAAAGACTAGCCCCCTTTAAAGCTGAAAGATTTCGTGGAAGACAGGCTTACGCATTCTGATTCTACATCAGAAGACTTAAGAGGCCCAAAGGTTCAAACGCTCCCTTCCCAGCTTCCCCACAGCTCACGGGGCTGGCTGGTTCCCACAAGCAAGGCCAGAAGCGGGCTGGCCGGCACACATTTGAGGCTTGCTGGCTACATATGGCCTTTGTCAGATAGTCTTCTTTTCATATAACCCTTAAAAAAGTAATGACCATTCTCGGCTCCAGTACACTATACAAAAACTATCTGTGAGTCTGGCCAAGGGGTCCACAAACTATGGCCTGCAGGCCACCGGCCCACCAGCTGGTTTTACAAATAAGGTTTGAGTAGAACCCAGCCAGGCCCATGCGCTCATGGGCTGTCTGTGGCTGCTTCCGCAGTACGAGGGCAGAGCTGAGTGGCTGGGATGGGGACAACAGGGCCCACAAAGCTTAAAGTGCTGAACAGCTAGCCCTTCACCGTGAGTTCGCTGAGGCCTGGTCTAGATAGCCGAGGCGGAGCTGGGGAGGGTGCTCATGCAGACCTGACAAGAGGGAGGACAGCTTACACTTTTTCCACCACTTCACTGCTACAGTGACCTGGAGCTCCTTTCCTGATTCGGCACACGCACAGACATCCCTAAATATGACAGGAAATCAACCTCCCAGCCACACCCCTGACAAATTCAAAGCCCTCCACTTCCCATTTTCTCAAACTCGTGTATTCATCAAAATCCCCTGCAAATTACACATTAGTCCCACTGCAGAGATGAAAGCATGATGATGCCAGGTCAGAAATACTTAACATATTAGAACCCACTGCCCAAAGAAATAGGAAACATAAAACTGGAACAACTCATTGTTTCTCAATTGTTTCGCAATTTGTTCCTTCATCAGGACTGTAAATAGCATTCAACACACACACAGTTTCCCAAGCCCATCAAGCACACCAGACCCATGCTGCTTCTTCTCCCTCTCCCTCTCCCTCTCTCGCCAGCTCTGGAAGAGAAGCCGCTCCTCATCGAATGACAATGAATCTCCCTCCTCCTTTGGTTAAAAGCATTCTCAGCTGCATGTATAAATCACAGATAGAACATTTTATTTAAACTTCAGCTTTAATGCCTTCTATGCTTACAATCACCTTATTCCTGTTAAGGAAGCAATACAATCAACTTCTGGCAGGAGAGAGTTTCAAAGGTCCTGTTCTAGTTTTTTTTTTTTGTTTTTTTTTTTTTTTTTGCGGTATGCGGGTCTCTCACTGTTGTGGCCTCTCCCGCTGCGGAGCGCAGGCTCCGGACGCACAGGCTCAACGGTCATGGCCCACAGGCCCAGCCGCTTCGTGGCACGTGGGATCTTCCCGGACTGGGGCACGAACCCATGTCCCCTGCATCGGCAGGCAGACTCTCAACCACTGCGCCACCAGGGAAGCTCCCTGTTCTAGTTTTTAAAGGGGGTAACATGGATATGGAAGATTTTCCTTATTATATACATGTATACACATACTCTTGTGTATGTATGAAAGATTTCACAATAAAAAGTTGGAAAACAAAACAGATGGTAAAAGAATCAATTCCAAGAAGACTGGCTAAGTACCCGTCTGCTCAAAGTGCTTCCAGCGCTTCTTATCCCTCGGTGACCCTGAGCACGGAGGACTCTCCCTCCATCCCTGGCTTCGCACCTTCACCAATGGCTCTCAGTCTTCGGCGGCGCCTGCCTCTGCACCTGCCTCTGCACCTCCATCCACAGCTTCTCTGCCTCTGCTCATTCTGCGGATTCCACCAAAGCTTAGACCCAAATCTGTATATTTGGCCCCCAACCCTCTTCTCGTTAACAAACCCATCAGATTGCTGAACCCCGCCTGGCTTCCCTGTTGAAAACCATCGACCCCCTCCCCCCATCCCTCCTCTCCATTCTCTCAGAGGCACCATTCAATCATCCCTGATGCCACAGCTCTCCACTCACCTACAGGCAACTGCCCAGCGATGGCTGTCATCGGCTTCCACCTTATATTCCCAACACAAGAGATCTCAGTTCAGCTTCTCACAATCCCTTCCCCTGTAACAGTCCTTAATTAACCCCACACTCCAGACTCTCACCACCCCGCCCACACCAGTTTCTAAAAAATAAAACTGACCATGACAGTTCTCTTCTTAAAAACTTTAGAGGGCTCCCACTGCTAAACTCATGTACAAAGCACAGAGGCCCTTCACAGTTCAGCATTCTTAACTTCCTAGCTCGCGGCCCCTCACTCACATGAACCACACCTGTGCCTTTCCCAGCACCTCTTCTACCTCATACACTTGTTCTCATCCTTCAAGAACCAGTTCATGTGAAGTCAGAAAGAGAAAAACAAATACCGTATGCTAACACATATATATGAACCTAAAAAAAAAAAAAAAAGGTTCTAATGAACCTAGGGGCAGAACAGGAATAAAGATGCAGATGTACAGAATGGACCTGAGGACATGGTGAGGGTGACGGGTAAGCTGGGACGAAGTGAGAGAGTAGCACTGACATATATACACTACCAAATGTAAAATAGCTAGTGGGAAGCAGCCACATAGCACTGGGAGATCAGCTTGGTCCTTTGTGACCACCTAGAGTGGTGGGATAGGGAAGGAAGGAGGGAGACACAAGAGGGAGGGGATATGGGGATATATGTATACATATAGCTGATTAACTCTGTTACACAGCAGAAACTAACACAACATTGTAAAGCAATTATACTCCAATAAAGATTAAAAAAAAAAAAAAGAACCAGTTCATAGAGCACCTTCCCTTTCAGGCCCTGCCTGACCCTTTAGTTGACCATCCTTGCTTTTAAGCTCCCATGGTATTCTATTTTCATTTGTTCAGTATACTGAGCTTCTCAAAAGCCAGGGCCGTGGTTTACTTCCATTATATGACTTGAGTCTAGCATTGGGCTTTGGGATACAGTAGGCCTCAATATATTGAAATTCCTGCTAAAATTAAAATGCCCAAGACACAGGGAAGCATTTCCCCTAAGCCTGGGTTAAATCTGTTCCACAGACAAGGAGATCCCGTGTGCCACCAGGTTTGCTGTCCAAGCCTCTTCGCCTCACCACCGCAGAGCTCACACTCGGCTGTCGTTCCCCACCAGCTGCAAATGCCTGATGGTCCCACCTTACTCCTTGTGACCTTAACTCCGACTCCAGGATAATCACCACTGCCCCCTTTCACTTATCAGAAAGAACTAAAATATTTTAGCCTGAAGGAACCTTAGCACCTTAGAACCTAGTCCAACTGTTCAGATCAAGAGCAGAAATCTTAGATAAAAAGTTCTCTGAATTTGAGTCTTAAACAAGAGAAAGGTCACAAAGCAAATGGCTATCAGCACTTTACTTGCCATGGGAACACAATTCTCACCTGGGCGAGACTCCATTCCCAGCGTAATGACGTTTATGGATCCCATCTAAATTGAACTTAGGTGATTTAAACTACTGGTAAGAAGAAACTCAAAGGTTTATCCACAGTGTCCAATTCTATGCTAATCAAAATCACTGTTAATCCTTCTCCCCTACTCCTAATTACAAAAGTCCAAAAGTTCCCTTAAATATTCAGACAGGGGCCGTGGGGGGAGGCATGGCCATGCTACCTGGGGTACCCTCCGGTCCCCCACGGTGCAGCCTCTGTGGCACACGTGTGAGGGTCCCCTCGGGATGCTCAGGTTAGGCTGCGCATCCTTTCTCCGCCCTCCCACAGCTACTGTCTGTTTCAGATGACATGAATTTGGCCTTTTAAATAAAGTCTCAGTAACCAGGAAGCTCCTCAAGAGCATGACAGGGACTGCTGAGTCAATGTTAGTTCCATATTACCAGCACATGCAATGAGCAATGTCTGCTGAGTAAAAAACAGGGTTTTCTCTATGGGTCAACTTGCCTCAGTTTTTCAACTTTTACTTCTCATGATTTTTCTCCCAGCCATCATATAGCTACATAAGCTAGAACTGGAAAATTTTATAAGCAAAGCAAGCTACGCAAAACACACTTTCAATTTTCTAAACCGTAGGAAAATGTATTTCACCGCTAAACTAAATCCACTCAGAAACCTGAAACACTCTGTTGTTAAACTGGAAAGAGCCTCTATTAAAACAGAAACAAAAAAACCAGTAGCACCTACCTGAATACTAACTATAACCTAATAAACGGAATCTTAAAAGTGTTTATACTCAAATAAAATGGAGGTGAAAACCACAAGTTTTCAAATGATTTTTAATATAAAAATTACACCCATATGCAGAAAAAGAATCCTTTAGGGTCATTCAAAAATCAAAAGCCACTGATATACCTTTCGTGTTTAAATTTAAAATCTAAGACAGAAATGAATACCACAGACAAACTCAAAAGACAATAAGATAACCCAGAGAACAGACAGCTACAAATATACCAAGTCATCTTTGTCTCTTCCTTTCTCTTCCCCATCATCCCCCCTCCCACCAGCAACTTATTTTCAAACCACAGCCATCACTCAGTCTACATAATGTCTCTATGATGGACGGATGGGCGACTCATCAGTCACCATCGTTCTGACCTGGATTGCAGTAACAGCCTCAGGTCACTTCCTGGCTTCAAACCCCTTCCATGGCACCCAATTTCCTGCCTTTGACCATTACCTGTCCAAACTCTTCTAGATCTGCATCTCAGAGCCACACTCACATCACATTGCTGTCTTTCCCAACCCAGAACTTTGCATAAGCTCTCCCCCTCCTCGCCCAAGCCTTGCTCCTCCTCCCTTCTGCAGTTTCACGCTTTCTCTGACCTCACCAGCTCAGGTAAGTCCCTTCTACTAGATCCTCTCAGCCTAGATTGATTTCCTTCATAGCATTCACAAATCTTGTAGTATTTTATTTTTCTACTTTTCTGTCTGTCTCCTCCACTAAAATCTAAGTTCCATGACAGAGAAAGCATGTCTGTCACCCCTCTTTCCCAGTACCTATCACTGGAACATAATTCTCCTGTAATATTTGAATAAAAATATAAAATTAAAAGTTAAGGAACATTCCAATAAAAAAGATCAGACTAGCACAAAACAAGCACCAGTCCTTAAATTCTGAGGAAGTCATATAGTTGTGACCTTTCACTAAGCAAAACAGACCCCCCAAAAGAACTATTAGCCAAGGGGCATGAAACTCTGGCTTCAGAAGCTCAGTTTTGAGGCCTAAAAAAGCTAAACCACTTTATTTATCCTGTCTGGGGTGTGAAAATGCATCGCCCTGATTTCTGCATTTGGCCAAGGCTTGCCTGGTGTAGTCTCCTACAGTAGGTAACACATCAACCAAATCCTCAGGAGAGGCAATCCAGATTTAGTGTGACAAAGTAAATCCAGCCAGGATCTGATTCAACCAGCACTGTGACAGCCCTTGGAGACAGCAGGGAAAAGGAAAAACTAAACTACAGCAAAATGCCTGGGGCAGAGGAAACAGAGGAGAAACAATCAAGGCTGAACTCAAGGGGGTCAGGTAAAGGCCCCAGCACCAAAGGGAGGATTTCCGCAGGTGAGGAACCGGTGGAGGGAGGTGCTCCACAGAGGGCCAGCAGTCGAACGAAGGCCCGCAGGTGTGCATGGGCGTGCAGGGCTGGCTCCCGGGAAGGAGGATGAGAGGGGTGAGGGCAGGCACCACACTCACAAAGTTACAAGGGCACCTGGGAAGACGCCCGAAGGGGAAGTTTGGGGTCGTTTCTGCGGGAAGCCGCTGCAGCACAATCCTTTTTCTCCACCCAGAAGGGGATCTAGTTATTCACTCACAGCTGCACTATAGTACCTGTCACCTCAAAGTGCACACACCCGGCACACAACATGGCATGCTAAATGCCTAAAATTAATGATATAATTCACCTCCACAAGCTAGGCAACTAATTTACTTAAACGTATTTAATATCTCATTACTGTGGGTTCTAAGAGTCTCTCCAACCCCTTATATTGGAATTACATGTGTTGAAAGTTGACTCCAGTCACCAGTATCTTCTGGGACCTGGAGGTTTCACCAGTCAGATTCTTTTTGGTGTCTAGGTCTTCGTTATACACTATCTGATTTATAATCACTTTCTCACCAGTTTTTAAAATCCATTTAGTTCTGCAGTTAACCTCAAAGTCATTCCACTGTCATGCTGTTCCTTCTCTATCTCTATTCCACAGAAGCAACGCTAAGGCGTCCAGTGGGTGCTCCTTAATTAATATAATACCTTTTAGTGTTTAGAGCTCAGAGTAGAATCCTGTCAGTGAATCTGTAAAGTCAGAAACATCTCATCCTGAAAAATCTATCCTTTTTAAACAAATGTTTAAGAAATCAACTGGGCAGTGAAATACCTTTTACTTTTAAAATGCTAGGCAATCTCTTCAGCTCAAATTTGGCGTAATTTAAATAAAAGAAACCTCTAGCAAAATACTGATTAAGGCAAATAATCAAATGAAAAGAGGATGCCTAATGATCGGTGTCACTCTGGGTTAACTTTAAAATAGATACTAAGTCATTAAACTTAACACAAAAAGTACATCTGAAATTCAAGTAAGATAGAATTAAGATGAGTGTCATTCAAAAAATTCCCTTAGTAACATTCTAGCCTC
Organism: Delphinapterus leucas; assembly: GCF_059928025.1. Lineage (NCBI taxonomy): Eukaryota > Metazoa > Chordata > Mammalia > Artiodactyla > Monodontidae > Delphinapterus > Delphinapterus leucas. The sequence continues at coordinate 26,254,466 of NC_143142.1, read as the reverse complement.
ATTCCTCCTTGGAATTTAACCAAATGGATTTCCAGTCTATGGACGGTCCAGCTTGGGGGGAAACTGTTAAAAAAAAAAAAAAAGTCTTCGTTGAAGCCAACGCACCTTCTTTTACAATTTTTGTAATTAATGTATTATAAAATAGATGCCTAGGTTATTTCAAACTTGGCACCAGGGTATCAATATATAGTTCTGATATTTCACAGTTAAAGGTATTTGTTTCTAAACGCTAAAGCATTTTCATCTGCCCAGTGTTCCAAAAGCTGCAGTCCAGGAGGTCTTAACCTGGAGTTCAAAAACCTTGAAAGGTGTGCAAACTCGTGTGTGCTTGCGGGGCGTGGGGGGAGGGTAAGCTAGCTTCAGAGTCTCAATCCGTGGCCCAAAAAAGGTTTCAAAAACAACAACAAAATTCTGCTTTAGCAGGGTAATTAAACCAAGAACGTAACGAAGGCAAAAAGCGTCCATTTTCAACTAGGCACCCGCAACTCAACACATTTAAGACGCACCCCTTCATCAACAATGACCCAGATCCTGACACTGCCTTCGGTTCGGAATGCCCTCCGGAAAGTAACCCGGTTCCGAAAAGGGGGCCACGGGTCCAGCCCCGACCCCCGCCCGCACACGCCCTCCGCGCACCTGGGCGCCGGCTCGATGAGCGTGGTGGTGTCCAGGTAGTGGATCTTGTAGAACTCCAGCAGGGCCGGCAGGTGGTCGAACTCCTGGTCCCCGATCTTGAAGCGGCGGTTGGGCAGCGAGTTGATGATGTAGTGAGACACCCGCGAGTTCTCGGACACGGACAGTACGTAGTCCCCGGGGCAGGTGGACGAATCGCGGACCAGGAACACGCCGTGGCGCTGGCCCTGGAGCCGGGTCTGCGCCTCCTGGCGAGACACGGGCCCCATGTACCAGGCCGAGCGGTCCGAGGAGTCGAACCTGGCGGAGGACATGGCGGGCCGGGCGCTGGGCCGGGCGGGCCGGGGCTGCTCTGCCTGCGCTGGACGCTCCGCCCGAACCGTCTGCGGGCCGGGCCGGGCCTCTGGCTCACCGCGCGCCTACTGGGCCGAGCCGGCACCTTCCTCGCGGCCGCGGGCCCGCAGCATCCTCCGCACCGCCCGCCTGCTCCGGGGCCGCTTCACGGAACGAGCCGGCTCGGGGGTGCGGGCCCAGCCGGGTCGCGGCGGTGAAGCCAAGCGCGGCAGAGGCCAACCGGGACCCTCCGGTCACTCCTGGCCCGGCGCGCTCCGGCCCCGCGCCCCCGCCGCTCCGCACCGAGCCCCGAGGCCAAGCCAAGCACCGGACCCCCGGGAGCGCCGCGCCGCCAGATCCGCTTCGCCCAGCCAGCTCCCAAGAGCCACAGCAACAAAATGGCGGACGCGGGAGAAGCGGCCAGCCACCTCCCCCTCCGCTCAGCGCCCCCCGTCTGCGCACGCGCGGGCGCCGGCTCCCAGCGGCCGCCGGGGCCTCCCGGTGACGTCACGCGGCGCGGCCAATCGGGATCGCGGGCATGCGGGACGGGCGTGCGCCGCTCGTGCGCGCCCCCGCGCGCCCTCCCAGGCAGCTCGGGGGGCGCTGCCGGGAAGCGGCTGGGGCTGGGCGCGCGCGGCGCCTCCAGAACCCGCTCTGGGAACAAAGCGGGAAGCGCAGGCTGGGTTCGGACGGGGGCGCGGCCCCTAGGTGAGCTGACGGGCGCGATGGGCCCCGCGGGGCCGGGGTGACGGCAGCGGGACGGCCAGGTTAAGGGGTCGCGGAGCCGACTGTTGCTTACGCTCAGGTGGTGCCGGGCAGGTGCGAACGCTGTCGGGCATAGCCCCCCTGGGACCCCGGACCCCGGCCGCCCCCACCCGCACTGGACAGTCAGTTTAAGGGAGCAGGGTCTGGTCTGCCTCGCCTCGTTCGGCTCTGGGCCTGGCGCACCGTCCCACCCTGAGCTGATTCTCAAATCTTGGTGGAGTGAATGACTGTTGAGGTAAACCTGCAGCCCGGAACCGGACAGAGGAGAAACAGTGTCCGGAAAGGGAGACGCTGGCAGCACGAGCCCATTCTTAGACCCCTGGTCATCGGACTCTCATTGTGGCCCTTCGCACCCCGGGGTTGAGCCTGGCCTACATTGTAGGGTGATGGGTGATGTCTGTTCCGGTGTAAACTCCGGGGGAAGTGTTACGGTCTAGTGCATTTTGTGACTCAGCAAAGCAGGTTTTCAGCTTCCCCCACCAAAGTTTCGTGTTGTATTAGTTTCGAGCACAATTTGAATAGCTCAGAATTTGGAGGTGAAGGCTTGGGTTGCAATCCTAGCTCAACTGACTAGCTGACTGAATCGTTCCATGTCTTATATATATATTTTTCATTTTCTAATGTATTTCATTTATCTTCCAGTTTTATACAGATATAATTGACATACATCACTGTTTATGGTGTACAGCATAATGATTTGATTTATGTACATCATAAAATATAACAAGTAAACATATAGATACAAAATTAAGAAATAGAAAAAATATTTAGTGAGCATCTCATAGATCCAAAATTAAACCTCAGAGAGGTTAAGTGGCTTGCTTACATAAGTTATTGTAAGTTACATAATTTGCAAGAGGCACAGCTGGCACTTTTTTAAAATTTTATTTATTAATTTATTTTTGGCTGTGTTGGGTCTTTGTTGCTGTGCGCGGGCTTTCTCTAGTTGCAGCGAGCTGGGCTACTCTTTGTTGCGGTGCGCGGGCTACTCTTTGTTGCGGCTTCTCTTGTGGAGCAGGGGTTCTAGGCGTGAGGGCTTCAGGAGTTGTGGCATGCAGGCTCAGTAGTTGCGGCTCGCAGGCTCTAGAGCGCGGGCTCAAGTAGTTGTGGCGCACGGGCTTAGTTGCTCCGGAGCATGTGGGATCTTCCCTGACCAGAGCTCGAACCCATGTCCCCGGCATTGGCAGGCAGATTCTTAAGCACTGTGCCACCAGGGAAGTCCCACAGCTGGCACTCTTAATCCAGGTCTTTTGACTCAAAGTCAAGGGCTCATTTCACTGTTACACAGTTATTGCCTATAATTTAGTCCATTTTCCTTGTTTTGCTTATAGGGAAACTGAGGCCCTCTAAAGTAAATTCTAGCACCAGATTTGAATGTCAATCTTGGAGTAGGGTGGAGGGGTTGGATTTCAGATACCGCCACCATTCTGCTGCCAGAGTGCCACGCTCCCCTCTTTAAAAATTCCTCCTGGGGGCTCCCCTGGTGGCGCAGTGGTTGAGAGTCCGCCTGCCGATGCAGGGCACGCAGGTTCGTGCCCCGGTCTGGGAAGATCCCACATGCCGCGGAGCGGCTGGGCCTGTGAGCCACAGCTACTGAGCCTGCGCTCTAGCGCCTGTGAGCCACAAATACTGAGCCTGCATGCCACAACTACTGAAGCCCATGCGCCTAGAGCCTGTGTTCCGCAACAAAGAGAAGCCACCACAATGAGAAGCCCGCACACCGCAACAAAGAGTAGACACCGCTTGCCACAACTAGAGAAAGCCCGTGCACAGCAGCAAAGACGCAATGTAGCCAAAAATAAATTTTAAAAATAAAAATAAATAAATTTATTTTTAAAAAAATAAAAGAAGAATCCACCTGCCAGTGCAGGGGACACGGGTTCAAGCCCTGGTCTGGGAAGATCCCACATGCTGCGGAGCAGCTAAGCCCATGCGCCACAACTAATGAGCCTGCACTCTAGGGCCCGCGGGCCACAACTACTGAAGCCTGCGTGCCTAGAGGCTGTGCTCCACAAGAGAAGCCACCGCAATGAGAAGACTGCATACTGCAATGTTGTAGTTGTAGCCCCTGCTCACCACAACTAGAGAAAGCCCGCGCACAGCAATGAAGACCCAATGCAGCCAAAAAAAAAAAAAAAAAAGTCCAGTGGGGAATAGGGTGTGGATTGGATCAAGGTGAAACAAGAATGGCTTTTTTTTTTTTTCCCTGCACCCCCTGGCATGTAGGATCTTAGTTCCCCGACCAAGGATCTAACCCATGCCCCCCACAATGGAAGTGCGGAGTTGTAACCCCTGGGCCACCAGGGAAGTCCCAAGAATGGCCTTGTTGACAATTGTTGAAGTTGGAGACCTGATGTGCTTGTGGCGGGGGGGGGGGGGAGGTTTTGTGTTAATTATATTATTCTACTTTCGTATATGTTTGAAATTTTTCACAGTAAAAAAATTAAGTACTTTAATTTTCCTTAGCACACCTGAGACAAGCTTAAAATTTTTTTTTCCAGAAAACGTTCTAGATGCTAAGAGATAACAAAATGGAAATGAATGGACAAGCAACAAGGAAGCATTAAAAAAAACGGCTAAAACATAAAGATTTGTGATTCTGCCTTAGCTTGCTCATTCCCAGGGTTTCCAGATGGCATTATACTTACACTTGTATTCTAAGATATTTATGGTTTAGATTCAAAGGACTGACAAGGCTTTTTGAGCAACTTGCCAGGATTCCTGACTTCCTATCCCCGAGGCCGCCTCTGAACTGAGGACACAACCTTGGGACCCGCCATTGACTTTTTATTCTCCCCTATCTGCGCAGGTCCAACCCTGCGGGTGATGGTTAAGGCCAGGCCAACTTCCTAGATTGCTGCCTTACTGAGGACCCAGAAGAACAAGCATCTGTCCCTCCCTCCTGCCCTGGGTTCTTTCCTAGCAATGATGCTGAGGGTAGAAGAGGTGTGACTGTAGGGGGAGAAGCAGGAAGTATGTTTACCACACTGACTTGATCAGGTCAGCGGTTCTCAGGTGCGCTCTCCACGAGGACTGGTTGACCTGTTTCTACTGCATTAATTAGACTTGTCCTTGGAGACCTTTCCCTCCGTGCAGTAAACTTTCCCTCTGGCTCTGCAGTTCTCAGTTACTACTTCCCCATGTTTCATATATATATTTCCAAGCTTATCTCCCTAAAACAAAAAAGGAGCTTATTGATTATTTTCTTTTTCTTCCCCGCCTATTAGTTTGCTTCTGCAATACTAATAAAATAGTGTTCACATCCCCATTATAATTTTCCATGCCACATTATTTATTTATTTTTATTTATTTATTTGGCTGTGCCAGGTCTTAGTCGCGGCACGTGGGATCTTCGTTGTGGTGTGTGGGATCTAGTTCCCCCACCAGGGATCAAACCCAGGCTCCCTGTATTGGGAGCACAGAGTCTTAACCATTGGACCACCAGGGAAGTCCCATGCTACACTATTTAAAATATCAACTTACTAATCACTTCTTTCTGAGGGTGACATCTCTAAACGAGGCTTGGCTGCCATATCCAGAAGCTCTACGGACCCCTCTAGAAAACACTGGCCAACGTTACTCCAGTGTTTTAAAGTGTGGTCATGGTCCCCCTGGCATTTTCTAATTTAGTTTTAATTGCTCTACCACCTCTTTTATAAAATGTCTACTTTCATGTCACTTGAGCTAGAAGGCAGATTTTCTTGTTTCCTCTGGATTTCAGAGCATTCTGGAGTGCCTTTAGTGAAATTCACTCAGGGGAACACTGATTCCCCTCTCACACTTATCTCGAAGAAGTCAGTTCTGTGCAACCCTTTAGTCCCGGGGCGGGGGGGTCACCAAATTTTTCTGTAAAGGTCCAGATAGTAAATATTTTAGGCTTTACAGGACAAGAGGAAAATCAAGAAATATGTAATCCTGCTCCAGTCTCCTGCTTCTCCTCACTGGCTCCTGTAGAAAATCCTCTAAAACAGGAGCATCTTAATACCTCACAGTATTTGCACCACCTGTTTTACCTATCTGGAATGTTCTCTTGTCTAATGACAAAAAATTTTTTCTACAATTTTTTTGAAAATGAAATTCAAAATATTATAGTAATTGAGTGTAACTTTTTTATAATCCAGGTATACTGATGAGAATAATGGAATTCTTTTGAGATAATATTTTGCTTAATTGGGTTTCAAAATCCATGACCCTGTCATCAGATATTGAGCTGTCAATGCTGAGCTGTAATGAGACTTTGTATATTTCATCTTTGAAAATGTCTCTCAGCCAGATGGTACTGCCAATGCTGCATGATTTTAATTGAGCATATTCATTGTGGGATGGCATGTATAGAATTATCTTAGATTCTTCTCTGGATATTTGCCTTTTAGCTTGTTTTTACATTGCAGTTTAATCCTCTTCAGTTGAAGGTTGGGTGGAAACTCCTCAATTGCCCAATTAAATAGATTTTGAAATATGGAAATTTCCATTGCACTTGGCATCAAGTTCTGAAAAATTCTGCTGGAACTGTAGTTGGAGCTCAGAAAATATATCTGCTGCAAATTTGTGTGAGAATGAGATCTTGCTTCTTGTTTTAACTTTTGACAGCACAGGAAGTGTATAAAGCAGCTTAACATTCCGTGTGATTCAAAACAACATTAGTTATTGTCAAAATGACTGCCGCGGTATACATTTCACATATAAGCACTGTTTTTCCCTGTCATCTTATTTTATTTTACTTTTTGTTTTTGTTTTTTGGCCTCACTACGTGGCTTATGGGATTTCCTGAACCAGGGATTGTGAGCCTTGGCCCTCAGCAGTGAGCGTGCAGAGTCCTAACCGCTGGACTGCCAGGGAATTCCCATGCCCTGTCATTTTAGGTTGAATTCACTGAGAAACATTATCAAGTCTGTAGCAAAAACTAATTTCCAAGGCCATTAATTATTCAGTGATAATGGTTTAGAATGGTGCTCTGTTGTGAAAAATTTCAGCCTTGGCTCTGAACTGAAAAAAACTGCAATAAAACTTGATCACTGCTAAGCCATCAAACTGCTATGTGGTGGGGCAATTCAGGCTATTCAGCTTCTAATTCTAACAAAAATTCACAGATCTGATGATGGATTAAAAACAACAGCAAAGGAAGTGGGTAACTCTAGTTCAATAACACATGAATCAAATATTTTCTGCAAATTAGCTCCTGATGAGTAATTTGAGTACAATGAATAACCATAGGCTCTAAACACCTTACATTTTCTAGAGCTTTATAAATTTGTCCAAGTAGGCCTCTTTCTGCTTCACACATTTTTATCTCCAGCAAACTTAACACATCTTAGTAGATTCCCCTTCAGGCTGTGTCTAATTAGTGATTTCTCATATTTTCTGAAAATATTCTTGCCACTAGTTGTTCTGTGCAAACTCTTCAAAGAGACTTATTCTTTTTCTTTTTTAAAGATTTTTCTTGATGTGGACCATTTTTTAAAAAGTCTTTATTGAATTTGTTACAATACTGCTTTTGTTTTTTTATGTTTTGGTTTTTGGGCTGCGAGGCATGTGGGATCTCAGTTTCCTGACCAGGGATCAAATCCACACCCCCTGAATTGGAAGGTGAAGTCTTAACCACTGGGCCACCAGGGAAGTCCCAAAGAGGCTTATTCTTTGGTGACATCAAACTCAGCAGTGACACCTCAAATAAAAGCAACTGGACAGTATTGGTGACATCTATCAACTCATTGATAATCAAGGAAAATCACTCACAGTAATTTGTCCTGTTTTTTGTTTTTGTTTTTGTTTTGCTGCACCAAGCAGCTTGTGGGACCTTAGTTCCCCTACCAGGGATCGGGCCCACGGCAGTGAAAGCACCAAGTCCTAACCACTGGACCGCCAAGGAATTCCCTATCCTGTTCTCTAATTGACCATTGATGGTGTTCCCAATATCCTCAAGCCTTTGAGCAACTTTCTCACTGAATGTCTAAAGCAAGTTTATTTTATCTGGATACCTTTCTTTGGCTGCTGAAATCAACACAATTCAATTAACTTAGTATCAGTAAGTGGCTCTCTCTGGCTAACAAATCAGACACTTGGAAACCCACTTTGGTGGCAACCTCATTTTCATTTTTTATTTTTGTGAAGAAATTCCAGTGAGATATTCCATCTGAAATTTTCTATTTTTTTCTAACTGTTGGTTTCCTCTGAGTTGGGAATACAATGATGACTGCTTTAGTCTAAGTTGTTGTGTATTGCATTCTTTTAGCACAGATGGAGTGTCATTGCATCATCAACCCAATGTTTTGCTGTCGACTTCAATAACAAAATAATCTACACTCCACTTTACCTTAAAATTGTGATATTCAAAGTCTGATTTTCTTCTTTTGACAATGGATGTGCACTGGCAATAAAAAAATAAGATGCTGTGAGACAGTGATGACGTGGCATTCAAAACGCTGTTGAGTCATCACTGCAGAGGATGAGAGCAGCTCACCCGGCCTCTGTCACACTGCTCAGATCTGCCATTGCAGTGCAAAAGCAGCCACAGACGACATGTGGCTTTATTCCAATGGATGTGAGTGTAGCTTTTTTTTTCCTGGAAATTTTATTTTATTTAAAAATTTTTATTGGAATATAGTTGATTCACAATGTTGTGTTAGTCTCAGCTGTACAGCAAAGTGAATCAGTTATACGTGTACATATATCCACTGTTTTTTAGATTCTTTTCCAATATAGGTCATTACAGAGTATTGAGTAGAGTTCCCTGTGCTGTACTGCTATACAGTAGGTCCTTGTTGTTTGTCTGTTTTATATATAGTAGTGTGTATATGTCAATCTCCATCTCCCAACTTATCCCTCCCCCCCTTACCCCCTGGTAACCACAAGTTTGTTTTCTACATCTGTGACTCTACTTCTGTTTTGTAAATAAGTTCATTTGTACCCTTTTTTTTAGGTTCCTCATATAATAAATTCCTCATATTTGTCTTTGACTTAACTTGGTATGATAATCTCTAGGTCGATCCATGTTGCTGCAAATGGCATTATTTTTTTATTTTTTATGACTAATATTCCATTGTATATATGTACCACATCTTTATCCATTTTTTATGACTAATATTCCATTGTATATATGTACCACATCTTTATGCATTTTTTATGACTAATATTCCATTGTATATATGTACCACATCTTTATCCATTTATCTGTCGATGGACATTTAGGTTGCTTCCATGTCCTGGCTATTGTAAATAGTGCTGCAATGAACATTGGGGTGCATGTATCTTTTCAAATTATGGTTTTCTCCAGGTATATGCCTAGGAGTGGCATTGCTGGGTCATATGGTAGTTCTTTTTTTTTTGGCTGCACAGCGCGGCATGTGGGATCTTAGTTCCCTGACCAGGGATTGAAACTTTGCCCTCTGCAGTGGAAGCACAGAGTCTTAACCACTGGACCACCAGGGAAGTCCCTGTTTGTAGATTTTTTTTGATGATGATCGTTCTAACTGGTATGAGGTGATACCTCATTGTAGTTTTGATTTGCATTTCTCAATTAGTGATGTTGATCATCTTTCCATGTGCTTTTTGGCCATCTGTAAGTGTAGCTTTGTCCACAAAAACTTTATTTATGGGCCCTGAAATTTGAATTTCACATACTTTTGTTGTGTCATGAAATATCCTTCTTTTGATTTTTCTTCTCCAACCGTGTAAAGACGTAAAACTATTCTTTGCTCACAAGCCACACAAAAACAGTCAGTGGGCTGGATTTGGCCCATGGATTTGCCATCTTTAGACCAAAAATCTTCCATATTGAATGTGTACCTTTTGTCCTGCTCCCAGTATGACCCAGGATTTCTAATAGATATTCTCGTCCCTGAAACAGACCCCTGGTTTCAACCACACACCCCTGATAAATACATTCAGTACTGGTTTGCTTCTTACTCCGTCTCTATGTCTGGTCAGTTCTCTGTTTCACAGTATTTATCCCCAGATAGCCTGGCACATGATTCCTTGTTACATCCACAGCACCATCAACACTCATCCCAGACGGAGCTCCCTCATCCAGGTATAGGATTACATCCACAAAGACTGACTTGAGCTACCAGAGTTAGGTTCTAGAATACAGAGCATGGGCCAAATATTACCCACACCTGCAACACAAAACTACTTCTCTAATCCCTCGTTCCATCTGAGACTGAGGCAAAAAGCAGCGATTCTTAACTCTTGCTAACATTTCATCACCTGGGTGGCATAAAATGAAAAGCTCAGGCCTCATCTCAAGAGACTAATTTAATTGAATTGACATGGGGAGACCTGAGTACTGTATTTTAAAAAATATGTAATGCATTCATATGGTTCAAATACAAAAATGATACAAATGATATTCATTGAGAAGTCTTATTCCCACCCCATCTATCTTGGAGGTCCCTGTGTTTTACCATTAAAAAAAAAATTTACTTATTAAGGCCACCCCGGGTCTTAGTTGTGGCACGTGGGATCTTCATTGTGGCACGTGGGATCTTTAGTTGTGGCACGCGGACTTAGTTGCGGCACACATGTGGGATCTAGTTCCCTGACCAGGGATTGAACCAGGACCCCCTGCACTGGGAGCATGGAATCTTACCCACTGGACCACTAGGGAAGTCCCTGTTTTACCATTTTTATTTGCCTCTTGTGTATTATACAAGTGTTTCTTTATGCAAGTAAAAAGAAGAATATTTTTATTTTCCCCCATTCTTACACTAAAGGAAACATTTTATCCACTCTTCTGGATCTGGCTTTAAAAAAAATCTAATGAGATATCCTGGAAATATTTCCATATGAGTATGTAGAGAACTTTTTGTTTGTTTGTTTTTACATTTGCATGCTATTCCATTGTGAAGATATACCGTAGTTTATGTAACCAGCCTCCACAGACAGATATTCAAATTATTTCCAAACTTTTGTTGTTACAAACAATGTCACAATGTATAACTGTATTTGTATGCCTGTAATTTCACATGTATACAGGTGTCTTAATCTGTTTGGGCTGTTAAACTACCATAGACTGGGTGGCCTATAAACAGAAATTCAATTCTCATAGTTCTGGAAGCTGCAAAGTCAAGGATCAAGGTGCTGGCAGATTCGGTGTCCGGTGAGGGCCCACTTCCTGGTTCCTGTGTCCTCACATGGTGGAAGGGGCAAGGGAGCTCTCTGGGGTCTCTTTGGTAAGGGCACTAATTCCATTCATGAGGGCTCCACCCTCATGACCTAATCACCTCCCAAAGACCCCACTTCCAAATACCATCATCATATTGGGGATTAGGTTTCAACTTACGCATTTTGGGGGGACACAAACATTCAGTCTATAAGAGCAGGTCTTTCTGTGAATGAATTCCCAGAAATGGGACTGCAGATTAAAGGACATATGCACATCCACAGATATGGTCAAATTGCCCTCTGTAACACACTGTTTTGTCCTTCAGCAGTAACAGAAGAGAAAAGCTGTTTCCCCACAGCTTCATGAACAGTGTGTGTCAGACCAGGCTGGGTGTATGCAACAGTGGCTTCATACAAGAAGGGTTTATTTCTGACTCAGTCATAGACAGGGCATGTTCCTCTGAGCATCGACTCAGCAATCCACGCTGGTGGAAGCACCACGGTCCCGAGGCTACACCAAGCACAACACTTGAACTTCCCACTATTGTTGAATTGGGGAGCAGAACTGGAGAGTCTCTTTAGCTGAATAGCACCAGCTATTAAATGTTTCATCCCAGAGGAAGTAGGTTAATTCTGCTTGCATTTTACGGACGAGGATGAGTCACATGACAAGCCTAAATGAAGAGAGAGCAGGAATTGCATTCTCTCCATATTCTCAGAAGTAGAGGAGAACCGGATATTGGTGTAATTATATGTCCAACTTTCAGATTCTTGCAACCTGATAGGTGGAAAAAATGTTCAGAGTAGTTTAATTTTGCATTTCTCTTATTAGGAGTGAGATTGAGAATCTTTTCATATGTCAGAATTTTCTGAAGCCCCTAGCTAATTCTAATGTGCAGCCTGATTTGTACTTCCTGGAGATTTCCTGCTCAGTTTTGACTTTCCATCTGAGAGAAATACCTTTTCCCTTCCACAATGAGTAGGACAATGGTAATTGACTTGTCCTGCAGCTGAAACCCTGCCTTTTAAGTAATAGTAGTAGTTTGATTCTCATTCTAAGATAACTTTCAATCTACAATATAGCATTTATGCCATACTTAGGTCCCATTATTACGGGAGGCAGGGTGGCCATTCTGTAATAGAGCCAGAACTAGAGATTTTTGCCTGAAAAAAACTAGGACTCTGGCTTACCTGCTGCGAGAGTCTTGCATCACATCCTGGGATTACCACCTCTATTTGAGGGACAAAGTTTCTTAAAATAGCTTTTCCTTGTGCTCTCATCTCTATATGGGAACATCCTTTTATTTTTTAATTTTATTTGAAGTTTTTTATTATTATTATTTTTTTGGCTGCACCTCGAGGCTTGTATGTGGGATTTTAGTTCCCCAACCGGGGATTGAACCTGGGCCCTTGGCAGTGAGAGTGCAGAGTCCTAACCAGTGGACCGCCAGGGAATTCCCAGGGAACATCCTTTTAATGATGTAGGTGGTGGACAGAAAACTTCAATACTTTTCCTCACACAAAACGAAACCTTCAAAAGCTAGCCTGGGGCTTCCCTGGTGGCGCAGTGGTTGAGAGTCCGCCTGCCGATGCAGGGGAGACAGGTTCACACCCTGGTCCGGGAAGATCCCACATGCCGCGGAGCGGCTGGGCCCGTGAGCCATGGCCGCTGAGCCTGCGCGTCCGGAGCCTGTGCGCATGAACCCTTTTTTTTCCTACTCAGGTCCCTCTTTACACATTTCAGTTTCCTACCCATCATAATAGCAGTTCCTCTGAACATCTTGGCTTCTGAAAATGAAGACTTCGTTTTTGTTTAACCCCCCAGATCACCTAGGATCCTCTTAATTCCCAGTGCAAATCCTATTAAAAAGCAGTGATGACTCAGCTTGGGGTTCAACCCTCCTGCGATTAGGCAATCAGATGGCTCCATTCCTGCAGCTCTAGAATGACTCAGTGACCTTAGGAGAATTTACTTACCATGGACCCATGATATAACCATCTTTCCTAGGCCAGCTTTCCGCTGTGATGATTAGAAACCCTAATTCAAAATAGTCACAGCCGTAAGGGTATCTGTCATTCCCCATAACACAAGGGCTGTAGTCAGGCAGCTCAAGAACCAGGATGTCCAGACCCTGGGTCTGCTTCTCTGATTTTCTTAAAATAAATTTATTTATTTTATTTATCTATTTTTGACTGCGTTGGGTCTTCATTGCTGCACGCGGGCTTTCTCTGGTTGCAGAGAGCGGGGGCTACTCTTTGTTGCAGTGCACGGGCTTCTCATTGCAGTGGCTTCTTGTTGCGGAGCATGGGCTCTAGGTGCAGCAGGCTTCAGTATTTGTGGCACATGGGCTCAGTAGTTGTGGCTCACGGGCTTAGTTGCTCTGCAGCATGTGGGATCTTCCCAGACCAGGGCTCGAACCCGTGTCCTCTGCATTGGCAGGCGGATTCTTGACCACTGTGCCACCAGGGAAGTCCTCCTCTGATTTTCTTGGTCTAAATACCTTCAGATTTTGGCTTCATCCTCTGGCTGGCGGCTAGGTGGCTGCAATTACCCCAGGCCTCACCCAATCCAGTCATGACGAGGCCCAGTAGAGGAAGAACTGTTGTTCCTTTGTATCCCTTTTTAAGAGCAAAGAGCACTTCCTCTGGAAACCTCCAGAAAGATTCCCCTTCCCATCCCTGACCCATGACCCATTGGGTCGCATTCTCATTCTTAAAGCGACCGGGCAAGAGTGGGCCACCCTTGCCTGACTTGCACTGAACAAGACTGGGGCTTTGGCATCAGGAAGAAGAAAAATGACTTCTGGGTAGATATTCAAGAAAACCAGACTAAAACTGCCCCTTACCGGAATTCAGGAAAGAAGCCCTTTCTAAGATCCTGAGATAATGGACTTTTAGGGGGTGAATACACTTGGCCCATGTGTGCTGAGCATCTTCTGGGAGCTGGGGGGTGGTGCAAAGGTGAAAACCACACAGCCCTGCCTGGTGGTGCTCAGTCTACAGAGGACTAAGCACCAAGAGATCTTCTGATTTTAACCTGGCTTCTCCAATAGCCTTCCTGCAGGGAGGGAATGGGCTTTGCAGTGGTAGTGAGAATTTCACTCCCCCTCCCCAGTTTAACTGAGGCATAATTGACACATAACCTTGTAATAGTTTCAGGTGTACAACATGTTTCAATATATGTATATATAGTGAAATGATCACCGTGATAAATTTTTAAAATTTATTTTTACTTATTTATTTTTATTGGCATGTAATTGCTTTACAATGTTGTGTTAGTTTCTGTTGTACAATGAAGTGAATCAGCTATATGTATACCTATATCCTCTCCCTCCTGGACCTCCCTCCACCCGCCCCATCCCACCCATCTAGGTCATCACAGAGCACCGAGCTGAGCTCCCTTCATCATGATAAATTTGGTTAACAGACATCACCTCATATGTTTCAATTTTCTTTCTAATTTTTTTATCCCCTACTCCCAATTATCCCTCTCCCCCCATTTTTTTCTTGTGATGAGAACTTTTAAGGTTTATACTCGCAGCAAATTTCAAGTATGCAGCATACAAATACACAATCCAGTGTTAAGTACAGTTGCCATGCTGCCCATTACATCCCTAGAACTTATTTATAACTGGAAGTTTGTGCCTTATGACTACCTTCACCCATTTCACCCACCCCCATTCCCCACCTCTGGCAGCCACCACTCTGCTCTCTGTTTTTATTTTACTTTGTTATTTATTTGTTTTGGCTCCGCCACGTGACTTGCAAGATCTTAGTTCCCTGACGAGGGATCGACTGTGCCCCGTGCAGTGGAAGCACCGAGTTCTAAACACTGGACCGCCAGGGAAGAACCTGTTTTTGTTTTTTTTAGATTCCACATATAAATGAGATCATACAGTATTTGTCTTTCTCTGTCTGACTTATTTTACTTAGCATAATGCCTTCACGTTCCATCTATTTTATTGTAAATGGCAGGGTTTCCTTCTTTTTTATGGGTGAATAATATTCGGATGTGTGTGTATCTCGTATCTTCTTTTTCCATTCATCTGTCGATGGATACTTAGGTTGCTTCCACATCTTGGCTATTGTAAATAGTGCTGCAGTGAACATTGGGGTTCAGATACCTTTTCAAGATAGTGATTTCGTTTCCTTTGGATAAATACCCAGAAGTGGAATTGCTGGATCATATGATGGTTCTATTTTTAACTTTTTTAGGAACCTCCACACTGTTTTCCACAGTGGCTGCACCAGTTCACATTCCCACCAACCACGCACAGGGGTCTCCCCTTTTCTCCACATCCTCACCAACACTTTTTATTTGTTGTCTTTTTTTTTTTTTTTTTTTTTGCGGTACACGGGCCTCTCACTGTTGTGGCCTCTCCCGTTGCGGAGCACAGGCTCCGGACGCGGAGGCTCAGTGGCCATGGCTCACGGGCCCAGCTGCTCCGCGGCATGTGGGATCCTCCCGGACCGGGGCACGAACCCATGTCCCCTGCATCGGCAGGCGGACTCTCAACCACTGCGCCACCAGGGAAGCCCTTATTTGTTGTCTTTTTGATGACAGCCTTTCTGACGGCTATGAGGTGATATCTCACTGTGTTTTTTATTTATTTATTTATTTTTGGCTGCACTGGGTCTTCCTTGCTGTGTGCAGGCTTTCTCTAGCTGCGTCGAGCAGGGGCTATTCTTCGTTGTGGTGCGTGAGCTTCCCATTGCGGTGGCTTCTCTTGCTGTGGAGCATGGGCCCTAGGCACGCGGTCTTCAGTAGTTGTGGCATGTGGGCTTAGTTGCTCCGTGGCATGTGGGATCTTCCCGGACCAGGGATCGAACCCGTGTCCCCTGCATTGGCAGGTGGATTCTTAACCACTGTGTCACCAGGGAAGCCCCTCACCAGCACTTTTTGTTATCTTTTTGATGACAGCCTTTCTGACAGGTGTGAGGTGATAGCTCATTGTGGTTTTGACTTGGCGTTTCCCTGAAGGCTAGTGATGTTGAGCACATTTTCATGTACCCACTGGACAAGAATTTCACTCCCCTCTGGCCTTCGTTTTTTTTAAGCCATTCATTTATAGAAACCTGCTGAGTGCTCACCCTGCACTGGGCACAAGCTCCGGAGTCCCATCGACTTTACAGCTTACACTCCAGCTTAAATTGTTTGACAATTATATTTCTTGTTGTAAATGAGTAATTATGGCCTTCTAGCTCATTTTAAAAGTCGTTGTTGGGAATTCCCTGGTGGCCCAGTGGTTAGGACTCGGTGTTTTCACTGCTGGGGCCTGGGTTCAATCCCTGGTTGGGGAACTAAGATCCTGCAAGCCACGGGGTGCAGCCAAAAATAAATAAATAATAAAAAATAAAATAAAATAGTCATTGTTACTTTGGTGAGTCTCTGTAAGAAACTGGCCTGCTCTGGCCTGTGGGCCTGGAACCCCCACTTGGGGCTGCAGAAGTGGTATCATGTGCTAGCTCCCCTAAAAGTACTGTTGTTGTAACCGTGGTGGGAGCCAGAGCAGGTTTTTTGTTTTTGTTTTTTGCAGTATGCGGGCCTCTCACTGTTGTGGCCTCTCCCGTTGCAGAGCACAGGCTCCGGACGCGCAGGCTCAGTGGCCATGGCTCACGGGCCCGGCCGCTCCGCGGCATGTGGGATCCTCCCGAACCGGGGCACGAACCCGCGTCCCCTGCATCGGCAGGCGGACTCTCAACCACTGCGCCACGAGGGAAGCCCCAGAGCAGGTTTTTAAGTGGTGGGTTGGCATGATTAGCACCAGCCTGTCTCCAAGAACTGAAACTTCAAAGTAAAATGTTAAAAAAAAGTCAATCAAACCCTAGCAGAACTTGATTTTGACTTAATTTCTAAATGGCCTGGAGGTGCCCCTGGTTTGAGGTTTGTCTCTGGCCTCTGTGGGCCCAAAGCCCTAAAAGCCGCCTCTGTGGGGGAAGCAGTGTTGTGCACGTTCATGCGACTTGCTTCACTCCTGGCTCTTGGCCTACTTTCAAGTCGGGTCCTGCCTAGACTTCAGAATTCTTCTGGGAGAATCCGAGGCACTAAAGTGCAAAGATCCGTGTCAGTCATCCTCTGCTCCAAGCTCCAGGGCCAGCACCCACACTTCAGCCTGGTGATCCAATCAAGGAGCCAGACCCTCTCCCGAGGCCTCAGGCCAGAGCTCTGGCTTCTCACTTGCCTTCTTCGGCTCTGCTGGCAGCCCCAGGCAGGAGGCCTGCTCTTGAACTCCAGCCACGAAAGCACCTGGTGACTCCAGGGCTGGAAACCCCACTATTTTAAAAAGTCTATAAAAGGTGTTAATTACTAGGGTCCTTCTGAGTCCCCATCTCAGCTGGGCCTTTGACAGCCCTTCCCTGATGATCCACCTCTACCATCCTCTTTCTCTGTTCCCACCAAGAAGATAAAGGCTGTCAGATGTCAGGTCCCTGCCACCCCCCTCCACATTAATATGTTGAAGCCCTAAACCCCCAGAACCTCAGAACGTGACATTTGGAGACAGGGTCTTTACAGAGGTAATTAACTTAAAGTGAGGTCATTAGGGATGGACACAGGGAAGATGATGTGAAGATACTGTTTGGCCTGTGAGCCTAAAACATCCAATCTCTGGACCTTGAGGGTGTGCCAAGCCCTGAGCTGGACAGCGTTGCAGAGGCACCGGGAAGCAGGACAGATGGATTGACAGGCTTTCAAGAAGCACGAGACGTGGCAGCCAGAACCAAACACCTGAGGACTCAACAAGGAGGGTTCCCCCCCCCGCCACCAGCTCTTTGAAAAGGACCTCACAGGAGGCAAAGTTTGATTAAAAAACAACTCCACATTTTATTTTAAGGAATATGGTCATTTGTTGAGTTGAAGGCATGAAGTACAAGAGCTGCTCTGACACACACTCTGAGCAGAAGCCCCTCCTCCCATGTGCACTTTTAATGACTCGCTCATCGTTTTGTACACATTTCACCCATCAGAGCTGAAGACGCTTAACAACATTGGTAACTTTAAAAATTCTGCAGAAAAGGCCTATGTAGGCAAAGTATAAGATTTTTACTAAATTGCTGTGGTGTACACTTAAAATCACATATTCACAAAAAGAAGTTAAAGAAAGAGAAATTAAAATGCACTTATGTGGGCTTCCCTGGTGGCGCCGTGGTTGAGAGTCCGCCTGCCGATGCAGGGGACGCGGGTTCGTGCCCCGGTCTGGGAGGATCCCACGTGCCGTGGAGCGGCTGGGCCCGTGAGCCATGGCCGCTGAGCCTGTGCATCCGGAGCCTGTGCTCCGCAACGGGAGAGGCCACAACAGTGACAGGCCCGCGTACTGCAAAAAAAAAAAAAAAAAAAAAAAAGCACTTATGTACTTCCATTCTTGCCACCTGAGGTAAATTCAGGTTTCCTTTCCTATATAACGCAAAAAAGACGTCCACGAGGCAACCTGCCACTGTTAACTACAAATCACTACTTTAAAAAGTTCCTCCGAAGGAAAACGTGCTTATTGTTAAGTTAGGAGCACACTTAACATGTAACCAACCTTGAGTTAGAAAAGCCACTTTTTGGAAGGCACAGTTTGTTTCCAGGTTGACCGTAGAATTCCAGATCTGTCTTCTGGACCCCATGTGGCAAGAAGGACAACCCCGGCCGGGTACCCCCATTTCTCCCTGACACGTGCGTCCAGAGGGCAGAGTTTTCCTCTGCTCACAGTCACCACACGCAGGTCCTGGAGGCTCCTCTTGTCCTGCTTTGTTCTCTGAAAGTGTGAGCGGCTCTGCTGTGTGAAGCAGCAGCCACTGGCCCTCAGTGGGTGCGGGAGCAGGTGGGGACCCGGCAGAGATGCTGCCCAGCACGAGGATGAGACAGGCCCTTGGCCCAGGCTTTAGAATGAGGGATCTGAACAAGAACAGAACCAAATATACGGGGAGACATGTGTGAGGGAAACGTTTCTAGAAGAGTGAGGGCAACTCTCCCTCCACAGCTTGGGGTAAAAAAGGGGGTGGTGGTGATCGGCTTCATCAATCCAACAAAAGACACAAAATAAGGTGCTACTTTGCTTCAAATTGGTTAAATCACTAACCCCATTATGTGAGAGGAGGGCTGCAGACAGTGTTTGGCAGTGGCCTTTGTCTGTATTTATTTGAACGGAGAAGCTCAGGTCTAGGCGTGCTGACTAATCTCCATGTGTCTATGCCTGAGGGCAAGGAGCAGGAACAGTTATTATGACACCCATTGAGGAAGGCATCAGGGAGGAAAACCCTGGAACATGCCGGGTGGACGGGCACCCCCAGGCTGCCCTGCATCCTGGTGTCACACTTTGGAGCAGCCTTTTTGCTGGAGGCCCTGTGAACTCGTTCAGTGTAGGCCGGGTGGACATGTAAAATTCTTCCTTTTTCCAGTTACCAGGAGAACAACCATGATGGGCTTGTGATAAGCAGATGTGGGTCTGATTACCTTCCACAGCATCCAAACGCCCTGTGACATTCCCAGTGATGTGGGTCAGACTCGCAGGGCGGTTGGAACATGACAGAAAGATGTGTCTGCCCACAGAGGCTGTCAGTGTTTTTAGGAAAGTCAGGCATTATGGGATGGAACTTTTATATTTGAATTGCTACATAAACGCTGTTGCATTGCTGCTGCCCCTTAAAGACGTTCCTTTGCTTTAAGGGACTTTGTTTATATTCTACTGAACCAAAGTGGTGAAGGTCACCGTGCCGGGGCCAGGTTTCAGGGTGAAAGGCACTGTGATTTTAAGGTTTCCAACCTAATCTGTCTTATTAAAATCAGTCCCTTTCACCATCTTCAAAATATTTTAATTTATTTGCTTTTAAAAAGACCAGGACCTCGTGGCTTCAATTATTTTGTTGGAGGTACCAACGTAAAGAAATTCCTTTAAGTACAGAAATCAATTTTAATTAGTACTTTTAAATGATTCTCTTTTTTTGTAAAATGAAGAGAGAACAAGCTAGGCCAGGTAGAATGATAACATCTGGGCTTTTTTTAAAGCCATATCCTTCTGTGCACAGTCAGTGTCATTAGTGGAGCTCCAGTCCTAAAACTGGGGCCAGAGAATCAAGTGATGGGTCAAGGCATGTTGCCAGCAGCACAGAAGAGTGGGTGGGAATCCTGGATGGGCCAGGGGACCCCAAGGCACCGAGTAAACATGTTTGGATGGGGGGCCTGGTCCAGGTGACCTGAGGGCAGGGAGCTTGGTGGAGCACGTCTGTGTGATGCTCCTCTCTCATGCTCTGCAGGCCTCAGCCAGCTGGCCAGGGAGCCTCCAGCCAGGGCAGAACGTGTTCCTGACCCTGTGCAGGGGCAGCGGGGCTCACCCAGCTCCCTATGTGCTTCCAGGCGTCACAGTGAGTAGGGCTGGTCTGAACCCCCTCCTACTAAAATCAAACGCCCGCCAAGGGGCTCAGAGCATCACAATGTGCTCGTGGGGGTCGGGGGGAGAAGGATGCCCACAAACACGGGTCACATGGCCCTCAGCGCTCTACCTCGCGGAGGCCTGGGGACGAGAAGCACAGCAGACGGAAGCAGAGGCCGGCATGACCACCACTCTGCCCGCACACCTCCAGTCAGTGCCCTCAGAGAAGTGGGGCACATGCTTTCTCTACGACAAAACCTCTTTTGAGACCCACTCTGTTACAACATTTGCAAACACATGTGAAATCACATTCTAAAGTAATAACTGAAATTTCTTGGGCGTTTAAAAGAAGACCTTTCAAATCTTTTCATCACGATGGAGTGGAAATCCGCCTCCGTCTTCAAAGCTGCCGAACTTTCCTCTCTGTGCTCTTGATGTTGACGTCTAACTTGTCCACTTTGGTTGTGAGGCGGTCAAGAATGTCGTCCTGCTCCTCAATCTCTGTCTGCATCCCCAGGGCGATGTCCTTCAGCCGGCCCAGGCCCACGGACAGCTCATCTGTGGGACAGGAGAGCACACATGGGCCTGAGCCAAGTCACAGCATCCGGACCTGCAACCCCAGATGCTCCCCCCATGGGCTCGGCAGCACTGCAGTCACTGACCCCTCTTTCCTGGAAGACAGGCCAGATGCCAGGGCGTTGGTTACATGCTCCAAAACATGTGCAAGTGAAGAGAAAGCAGTAGCGCTTAACAGGAAAGCCACTCCTCCCTGCCACCCACCAGGACACCCACTGTTAGTACACGGTGTTTATTTTAGAAATTCATATAGAGCCACACACCTTTCAGCTGCCTTTGAACCTTACATCCCCAGCTCCCTAAAGCTGGGTCAAGCACAGGTCCAGAGTGGCAAAGAGGAAGATCCCCATTTGGAAACACATCTGAGATACACCTCAGGCTTTTCCAGTCTTTATAATAAGTATTTCCCTTCTTTTAAAAAAGTTGTAAAAATCAATCTCAATTCATTTTTAAGAGAAATAAATTCCAAAAGAACATGGTCAGCCTCGAGTATGTGAAGGGCTTCCTTAGCACAGTGACAAAGAAAGAACTGACCATGAGTGGGGAGGAGACCAGCCAAGGGGCCCGGGGTCCCCTGATGGGGCTGTGCAGACCGCAGAGGGGAGTCGTGACGTGACTGACTCTGTCCAGATGAATATAAAGCCCCTTCCCTGTGTGTGTGTGTGCATGTGTGTGCCCTGAATGTGTGTGTGCATGTGCACAGGGTATGGGGACGGGGTCACACCCAGAGCTGCTTTCTGCCCTTTTACTAGGAAAGAGCTGGGGGAAAACAGAAGAGGTGGTGCTTTGTAAGCCTTTTCACTAAGTTAAAGATAAAACATTAAGTGAAAAAGGTCAAAATACACAAATAGTTGGCAATGGCACCATAAATCTAAGCAGAATCAGATTTTTTAGAAATGGTCTTCCTGGGACTTCCCTAGTGGCGCAGTGGTTAAGAATCCATCTGCCAGGGCTTCCCTGGTGGTGCAGTGGTTGAGTGTCTGCCTGCCGATGCAGGGGACGTGGGTTCGTGTCCCGGTCCGGGAAGATCCCACATGCCGCGGAGTGGCTGGGCCCGTGAGCCATGGCCGCTGAGCCTGCGCGTCCGGAGCCTGTGCTCCGCAACGGGAGAGGCCACAACAGTGAGAGGCCCGCGAACCGCAAAAAAAAAAAAAAGAATCCATCTGCCAATGCAGGGGACACGGGTTAGATTCCTGGTCCAGGAAGATCCCACGTGCCACAGAGCAACTAAGCCCATGTGCCACAACTATTGAGCCCGCGTGCCACAACTACTGAAGCCTGCATGCCTAGAGCCCGTGCTCTGCAACAAGAGAAGCCACCGCAATGAGAAGCCTGTGCACCGCAACAAAGAGTAGCCCCCGGGGCTTCCCTGGTGGCGCAGTGGTTGGGAGTCCGCCTGCTGATGCAGGGGATGCGGGTTCGTGCCCCAGTCCGGGAGGATCCCGTGTGCCGCGGAGCGGCTGGGCCCGTGGGCCATGGCCGCTGGGCCTGCGCGTCTGGAGCCTGTGCTCCACAGCGGGAGGGGCCACAGCGGTGAGAGGCCCGTGTACAGCAAAAAAAAAAAAAAAAAAAAGTAGCCCCCGCTCTCTGCAACTAGAGAAAGCTGGCGTGCAGCAACAAAGACCCAACGCAACAAAAACAACGAAAAGAAAAGAAAAGAAAAGAAAGCCTGTGCCCCTGTGTCCCATGGACACTGACAGCTGTAAGGACACCAGGTCTCAGGGAGCTGCCGGCAGCTGGGACGGCTTGGGACCCACAAGGAGCTGCACTGGGGTGAGAAGCTGGATCAGGGAGGGCCACCTGGCAAGGGACCGCCAGCAGGGCCGGGCGTCCAGGAGGCAGAGGGACCTGCCCGGGGCAGTGGTGTGGCCCCATCAGCAGGGACCATGGACGGCCGTGCTGGGGTCCCCTGCACTGCTCTGTGTCCCGCTCACCCTGCCGACCCAATGCACACCCTCAGCCTCTGGGGTAGGCTGTCCTTGGTCTTCTTCCTGCTGCACTCCCTGCATTCCTGAATCTCGCCCCCTGCAATAGGTCTTCCCTCCAGCAGGCACCAGTGCCAGCCTTTCTTGGTGGGGAAACCTTTGGTGGGGAGGACGGGGGGCCCGCCAGTCCCTGTGTTTCTCTGGAGTCAGGCCTGGCAGATACACCCTCTGCCTGATGCCTTCGGCTCCAGGGCCGAGTCCAGAGGACAAGCAAACAGTGACCTCCGGGGTGCCCCTGGGCTCCAAGGGCAGAGAGCAGTTGAGGTTCAGGGTGGAGAAACAGAAGGAATGACACCAAAGCAGTTGTCACTGCTGGACGGTGGAATTTGGGTGTTGGTTTCCTTAGGGCACTTGCCTAACTTCACAGTTTTCTACAATGAGTTTATGTGCTGAGAAACAAAGGTTAAATGAAGGTTTAATAAAGGATGTGGGTCTGCCTCACGTGTTGTCTGTACCAGTAGCCCGGGCTGCTGGAGTGGGCACTGCCCTGGGAGAGCTGGGGGCCCGCGTCCCCTGGGAGGAGAGAGCAGGGGAAGCATTCCTTTCTGTCTCACCCTCTTTGCCATCCCCTAAGGGGAAGGAGGGTTGGCAAGTGACCTGGGTGGCCATGGGGGAGGTTCACACACAGGGAGCAAAGGTCAGAGGGGGCTGCTGAGGGGCCAACTCCTCCACCCAACTGCAAATAACCCCCTCCTCTCTCCATTCTCGCCTTCTGGGCCCTGGGTGTAAAGTAGGGACAAAACTGAACTTCTCCTGTGTTTCTGGAGACTGGTTAGGGAGACACCAGAGAAGCCAGCAGGTATGTGGTTACAACAGGGCGCCCTGGAGCCCGAGGCCCAGGAAGCAGGGTGCCTGGCCACGCGGCCAAGGTGCTGTTGGCCCCATGTATGCCTGACCTGCTGGGCCGCCTCCCGCGAGCCTTCCAGTTTTGCTCACCTGACCCTGCCCG
The DNA here is from genome assembly GCF_059928025.1 of Delphinapterus leucas. NCBI lineage: Eukaryota > Metazoa > Chordata > Mammalia > Artiodactyla > Monodontidae > Delphinapterus > Delphinapterus leucas. The sequence continues at coordinate 26,230,770 of NC_143142.1, read as the reverse complement.
AGCCCAGGGCACACGGAGGAAGCAGGGTGGCATGGCCGGGTGGTGAGGGAGGTGGGCAGAGCCCAGGCTGCACAGGGTAGTCCCCAGACCCTGACCCTGTCGCTGTCACCTCCCAGACAAGAGGTGGGGACGGAGACAAGCGGGCAGACCCCAGAGAGGGTGAGGGGCTGGGATGTTGCACACGCGCATGTGCGTGTGTGTGTGCAGGGGTGGACAACGGGGGGCCCCGGTGCACACAAGCCGTGGTGCTGGTGGCGGTGCTCTGGTCTTACCGAGGTTGCTGTCAATCCTCTGGTGACAGGTGCGCAGGTGCGGGTTCCTTGGGTAAGCCTCGGAGCTCATGGCAGAATCGGCCCCTCCAGGGATGGAGTCTGAGTTGACAAAGAAACAGCAGGAGGACGGTTAACTGACACACTTGAAATGCTGCTTCACAAAACTCATCTTAATCTGGAAAACGGGTGGAAGGACTAAGGCGGTTGGTTCTGAGGCCACTGAGAGAGGCAGGCGGGGGACAGGGAAGGGGCGGGAGGGAGACGCTTCCTGAGGGCAGCCCCTCGGAGATCAAAGAACCCCAGCCTATGGGTCACCTGGTCAGCCACGGACCCTCGAGCTCAGGAAAGAGATTCATGCACGTAATGGTATGGCAGTTGGAGCAGCCACCACGCAAACCCACACAGGCTCCGGAAAAAGAAACGTTAAATGATGCACATTTGCCCCCAGAAATCTTCTCTGAACCTCAGTTTCCAAATGCACACAGAAAAGCCCTGTCACCCAGGTTATGTCTTCTGGGGACCATCTCTTTCTAGACTTGGGGTCTCTCCTTCAGCATGGCCTACGGAAGCCCCTCAGCACACAGTCTTCTCCCACTTCCTCTGCGGCTTTTGCCTTCCCAGATGAACCTCCTGGCCCTCCTCCGCCAGGCCTCCCCTCGGCTGTGCCCGCAGGCGGCACAGGAAGCATCTGGTTACTTCCAATGTGCCTGGCTCTCTAGGGGTCGACAGAGCCCCCAGGAGGCCTTGATTCCTTTCCAAATGAGGGATGTTTCTGGGCCCATCATTTGATATTAATGGGACGATCTGACACAAAACACCTCCTATCTCACACTCTTTGTCCACACGGCCGCTTCTGCGCCCACTGGGGCTTGGGGGCTACATTAGCCTCCTTCTGTCACTGCAACAAAATACCACAAACCATCCTTTGGTTCTGGAGGTCAGACGTCCAACCTGGGTCTCCCTGGCCTCAGACCCAGGTGTCAGTGGGGTTGGTTCCCCTGGAGGCACTTAGGGAGAATCCGATTCCCGGCCCCTTCCAGCCCCTGGAGGTCAATCCTTAGCAGCGGCCCCTCCTCCACCTGAGAGCCAGCTGCCCGGCACCTTCAAACCTCTCACTCCATCACTCTCTCCTCTGCCTCCTTCCCACTTGCAAAGGACCTTTGCGATTTCACTGGGTCCAACCGGAAAACCCAGGATAATCTCCCCACCTCAAGTCAGCCGATCAACAACTGTACTTCCCTCTGCGACCACGATTCCCCTTTTGCCATGTGACCTGACATATTCCTGGGGCCTGGGGATTAAGCCGTGGATGTCCGGGGGGGTCATATCCTACTCAGCATAGGTGTTTCCCTGCCTGAAGATCTCAGAGCTATACAGGCCAGGCTCCCACTCCCTTATCCCTCCCTCCACGGGGGAGCAGGGCTGAACCTGCCATAACGCACACCCCCTGCTCCCTGAGAGAGGCACTGAGGCCCCCGACGCCCCTACCCAGTGCAAGGTGTCCCCGCAGAACCCGGGTGTGGGCGGGAGCACTGACCTGAGTCATTGAGCTTCCTGAGGTTTGGGTGGCTGGCCTGGTACTGTGCCTCCTGGTCTTTACTTGTACTTATGCCTTCTTTCAACCTTTGGATAAAAGTTACGAGAAGAAGAAAACTTTTAGAAAGGAAAAGCACCTGTGACAATGCAGTCTTTTCTAACAGTGCCCATGTGAGAAAATCAAATGCCTCTTCTGACCAAGATACAAAGCCAAATGAATATTCTAACTGCAATTATGAAAACACTGAATAAGGGGAGCAACCTACATTCTTTGTGTTATGGTAGGTAAGGTGTAGATTTTCTGTAATGTGGTGATATTGTCTTTATAATAAAAGACAGATACAACGATCTAACATATGAGCAACAATCATGTTTTAGCAGAAACTGAATTACTTTACGTTTGAACACATGGCATTTATATGCCAGCCAAAATTGCAGTATGATTTTATTATACCTCTAGCCAAAAATTTTGAGGAAAATAATCTCTGATTTTAAAATGATAATCAATGGGCAACTTGAATTAGATATGGGGAAGCTGGACATGAAAACTTTTTAAAGCAAAAATTCTGTGAAGTGAGTCACATTTATACTGATTAGAGTGAACATTCTCTCTTTCAAATTACGAGGAGCAGTAATTCATGGAGACCCAATTCACGCAGAGTTTGCAGACTGAACAGCAGTCACATCACACAATCAACAGCAGTGGAGAACGCTTCTTGTTTCAAAATGTCTGAAGACAAATCCCTCCCAGTGAGTAACTTTCAGGGTCCTTTGGTCCCTTTAAGGCATGAGAAGTGTCCTGAAAGGCTCGGCCACCCGCACTAAACCCCCCTCTGCTGCTTTGCTCCGGCCAGACGGGCACTGCTCACCTGCTGCTGGGCTGGGGGGCAAGGGTGCCATTCTGCGCAGGTGGGGTCTCTGAGGGTTTGGATCTGAAGTAATTGACGAGCCCTCCGAACACACTCTTGATGCTGTTGATGTGCTTCTGGCTGGTCTTCAGATCCTGCTCCATCTTGTCCACCATCTTCTCTGTGCGCTCCAAGGCCCCTCGCTGGCGCACGAGTTCCTAGGGAGGATGAGACGTGATGGCATTGCACTTTCTGTAGCTCCCCGTCACCCGCAGAGGAAGGCTCTCTGTAAATCCTCAGCCAGCACTTGGGGATGGCGCAGCCCCCACCCTAACCTGAGTCCCGCCCGAGCTCTGGAGGGGAAGGTGCCAGCATTAAGTGTCTTGTCCTGATTGCGATTAAACTCTGGTTTTGAACAACCAGCAGGCAGAGGTCGATCTGGAGTCGATACGCTGAATCTAGAAACTTGAGAGTTACCCCCATCAATGTCGCTCCCCTTCCCAGGGAGCATGACACACATACGCACCAGCAGGGACGCAGGAGCTGGCGGGGAACATGCTTGAATGCGGGGCTCCGTCCCGGCAGGAGTGACAGTGTAGAGTGGTCTTAGGTGGCAAGAGAACCACCAAGGGCAAAGGTTGGTGCCCCTCGCTGCATGTGCAGGCTGCCCGGGCCGCTCACACCGTGTGTTCCCGAGAAAGGCCTTGTCTGGCTCCTTGCCCTCGTATTAGCCTGAAGAGTGACTTTGCTTCCCAGAGTCCTCAGGTCAGCCTGACAGTCTGCACCAGCAATGTGGTTTACAGGGTGGGGGGCCTTGAGCCACACAGTGTGACCTCTGGAGGGGCTGGAGACTCTAGTCAGCCAGGCGGGCAGCCGTGCCTCCTGGATGTCACACGTCACAGTGGGGGGAGTGCAGGCTGCACACACAACTCCACAGAAAGGGGACAACGGGAAGCTGTGCTTGCTCTCCTAGACTCTGCCCACCAGCTTGTCTCCCTTGAGGATTTTAATCTGCATCCTTTTGCTGTAACAAACCACAACCCTGAGTATAACAGCTCTACTAATTCTGAGTCCTTCTAGGGAATCGTTAAACCTGAGGGTGCTCTTGGAGACCCCCACAACACCTCTAAACAGCACTTCTCACTCTCAGAGGCAGAAGGCTGCAGAGCAGACAGCCCCTGGGCTTCCCTAGCACAACTCCTGGTCAGCAAAGCAAGGTCTCCCAGACACCATGGAGGCCACGGGTGGACATTTTAGGAAGGAGCAGCAGACACAGCCAGATGCCACGGCGCTGGTATGGGATGTATGACCTGCCTGGACGGTAAAGACCCTGCCTCACAAGGTGCCTCACAGCTAAGAAGCCAGCAAGTTTGATCCTAGAACTTTTCAACAGTTGAATTCAATCACTGATCCTTTATAAAATCTACTGGGAATTACTTAACCGAGCAGCTGATCGTCTCCCTCCATCAGCTTCTGCTTCAGGATAGGGTTGTGCTAAGAACTCTGGCTGCATCAGAACCAGCCCGGGCTGCCTTGGAGGGGAGGCTCTGGTCAGTACAGGCCCTCACCTGGAGAGGGGACGGATCTGCCCAGAGGATGAGGGCACCACCCCAACTCACGGGGACACCCAGAACAGAGAGCTGCGATGGCCTCCGTTCCCAGGCTGCAGAGGTGTCCGTCCCCATGTGGCCCACCTCTCTGAACTGAAGGCCCAGCAGGGTTTGGCGACTGTCGAGTGCTGGAAAGACTCAATGAGGTGAGGGGGCCCCACACAAGACCGTGTGCAGGATGTGCTGGCCGGGCTGCTGAGAGCATCCTGGCCCGACTCCCTTTCCGCTGATGCTAACCAAGCTGGCCACTCAGGCCCTCATCCAAGGTTTGTTGCTGGACTCCCTGAACTGAGACCCTGGGCCCCACAAAACATCACTGGCGCGTGCTCAGCAGCCAGAGGGGGCAGGCAGTCTCCTTGGCCAGGGTGGTGAAAGGGCACATGAAGACTGCGTCCACGTGGGACACAAACAGGCAAACCATTAGGGGACTGGTCGCAGAAACAGAAGCCATCCACTAGAGGGACCACGACGCAGAAAGAGCATGGGACTTCCCTGGCAGTCCAATGCTTAGGACTCTGCGCTTCCACTGCTGGGCTGGGCTTAATCCCTGGTTGGGAAACTAGGATCCCACAAGCCACTCGGTGTGGCCAAAAAAAAAAAAAGAGCAGCGCATCACGTGTTGCTATGGAATGCCCTCCACCTTGTCAAGCAACGTGCAGTGTGGAATATACAGAACACTTCTGCTTAAGTTAAAATTATAAAAAAAAAGAAAAAGATAAGTATAAGCATTTTTTTGGGTTTTTTTGTGGTACACGGGCCTCTCACCGTTGTGGCCCCTCCCGCTGCGGAGCACAGGCTCTGGATGCACAGGCTCAGCAGCCATGGCTCATGGGCCCAGCTGCTCCGCGGCATGTGGGATCTTCCTGGACCGGGGCACAAACCTGCATCCCCTGCATTGGCAGGCGGACTCTCAACCACTGCGCCACAAGGGAAGCCCTAAGCATGTTTTTATACACAGAATATCTCCACAGGGACACTGCAGGAACAGAAGGTGAGTGGCAGGGGGTAGGGGGGCAGCGGGTGGGAGCAGCCTTCACAGCCTTCTGTATCATCTCAATTTTGAACCCTGTGACTAGATTATCACTTCACAAAAATTATACCTTAGGGAAAGAAAAGAAGAAACAAATCATGCCTGAGAAGTGGAAAAGCCATGTGGCCTACAAGTCTCTATGGTTCTGCACTGTGCTCCCCAGGCCGGCCCACCTCTCCTCTATCCTGTGGGGTCAGGACCTGAGGCGAGAGCCTTCCAGAGAGGTGAACCCTACAGGTTTCTCAGGAGAAGGGCAGCTCTCCTTCACTAGAGGTGACCTGACTAAGTAACTTTCCCGCTGCTGCCACGCTGGGCCTAAAAAAGTCAAGTCCTCAGCGTCTAAAACATGTGTCCTGTTTCGGCACCTCTCAGCTGGGTATGTGACGGGCACCTGTCTAAGTTAGGAGGTTAGTTTAGTGGTGATTGGGGTCTGCTGGGACAGAGCTCACCACCAACCCCCCCCAATCCCCCAGGGGAATGAAAGAGCGATGAAAGGGATTCAAAGACAGTAAGACAACTTGGAGATTATGGGGTAGGGTGGAGACGGGGGTGCTGACCATTCCTGCCTCCCAGGGCCTCCAATAATTGAGAACTGATTCAATCCTGGAAAAATTCCATGTGTAATCGCACTGATGACAGAGCCTGTCACCTGCTCAGTCATGATCATACCGTACCTCTCACAGCAACACCTGGCTTGGCCATGACAAGCCTCACGGCCCGAGGTGCCACTCTGCCTTTGCTCTCATGGTCCCCATTATAGGAAAGAAGGAACTTTGGGGGCAGCATGGGGTTTGTCACCACAATCCTTATGAAACAACGTTATCCTCTGTGTTTTTGGCACTCCTGACCTTCCCTCTGACTGTACTGGGTCCTAAGCTCCTCCTCCAGGCCCTTTCCTGGAAGGCTTCCTGGGCGACACTTTCCTGCTCAGGAGCTGTGGCGTTGGGCCAGTGCCTTTGCGTGACTCTTCTCTTCCTTGGGAAGTCCCTCCTCCTCCTCCTATCTACACCTTAGCCTTAGAAGCCAGATTCCAGGGTATCCTCTGCCACAGTATTCTACTTTCTGTCACTCTGATTTCCTACTTCACCCGTTCTCAGTTGCCAAAGATGTCTTTTTTTTTGGCTGTGCTGCTTGGCATGTGGGATCTTAGTTCCCTGACCAGCGATCGAACCCACGTCCCCTGCATTGGAAGTACAGTCTTAACTACTGGACCACCAGGAAAGTCCCCAAAGATGGCTTTTTAAACCGTTCTTAGTTGGCTTCCTTGGGCCTGGGACCCTTAATCAAGTGACCCCTCCACCTGGGCCCTAAGACCTCAGGCAATCCTCCCAAATTTAAGTCAACATTTTCCATTTAGACTGTAATGTAGGAATCCAGTAGACACAAGCAAAACTTCCTCAATGAGGCTAAAGACAGGCAGGTGGGCCACTGAGGGATCTGGTGATAAGGAGAAGTGGGGAAGGGAGATAACCCAAGGAAGTGGTAACGGGAGAATGATGGGACGGACCTCAAGACTGTCCAAGACTGTAAGTGACCAGGTCAGAGGGAACTTTCCCAGAGAAAAGAATTACGAAGAGACCCAGGGAAGAACATGATGCTTTAGCTTCCAGAACTACAAATGCTTAAATTGAATTATTTTTACGTGATATAGCAATCACAGGTTATTACATTTTAAAAAACTTTCTAAAGAAATGCACAACACAACTGTTTCATTAGTACGCTGAGGCGAGAATGTGGCGCCTAAAAAAGAACAGCTCTTACCCAAGGTCCTACTCTCTGAAACCACCTATGGACGTTAAGAAGAACTGCAGAAGCTAAGCTGGGATGGCAGACTGTCACAGACCGCCCCCGTCTCTCTAGGACATCTTCGTCGGTATCGGGAAGGAAACGTAAGGCCCTAGACTCGACCAGACTCGGGCTCCGGCGCACTCAGCAGTGTCCAGGCAGACAAGACCTTCACTCCCCTCCTAGCGAGGCGGAGGAGCGCTCAGGGCCGGGAAGAACCCAAGGTCCATCTCCTCAGACGCTTGACACCAGCAGGCACAGTCCTCGCTGGGTCACTCCAGGAGGAAGGGCTGAAGCCACGGGCCAGGCTTCTGTCCAGGGAATGTGTAAAAGAAACAGACCCTCCACGTCCCTAACCCGGGGTCTGCTGTCTAGAATCCCTACTTACCTGGACCGAACAGCGTGGAAATGACCCCTGACGAGGCGTAGAAAAACAACAACCCTGTGGACTAAGCTCAGGAGATCGCCAGGGGCAAACTGCCCCTTTCGGGTGTGAAAACGCGCGTCTCTACGTAGCTAACAGATTGTTACCGACCGTCCAGTGACCAAAGTACAAGACCCGTCCTGGCTGACCGGTCGAGCCCCCAGGAGACCCGGCGACCGCGGACTCACCTCGGAGGAGGCGACCCCGATCCTCTCGGACTCGTACATCAGGGACAAGGACCTGCCGGTGCTGGCGGCCGTGGCCTCGGCCCGGCGCAACACCTCCTGCCGCAGGGCCTGCTGCCGGTCGGCGGGAGCGCCGGGCCAGTCCGCGAGGTCGCGGTTGTCCGTCCACGGCGCCGGCCGGACGCCCTCGTCCTCCGCGTCGTCGTCGAACGGGTTGTAGCTTCGGGGATAGGCCGACATGGCGCCAGCGCTCGGCCTGGAGCAGGCGGGAGGAGCCGGGCGCGGCCGAGGCGAGGGGCGCTCTCTCACCACGGGGCAGCTGCAGTATCGCAGAGAACCTACAGAAGCTCCCGTACGCCCGTAGCCGGCGCCGCGCAAACTCCTTCCGCCAGAAGCTTGCGGAGGCCCTGCCTCGGAGCCGACCATCGTGCACCGCATCGGGGGGAGGGGGCCACGCCCGGCGCTCACGACCGCCGCAGGCCGCACGGCTCCCGGCACCCCCCAGCGGTGGATCTGCCCGAGGCCACGCCCCGCTTGCGTCGGCAGCAGAGAGGTCACGTGGCGGGGAGGCCGGATGGAGCCGCGCCTGCGCCGTGAGCTTCGGCGGTCGAGATCTCGGTGAGGGAAGCCGGCGGGCGGTGCCGCGGGAAGGTGATGGCGGCGGCCGCGGCCCGGGGAGGCGGTGGCGGCGGCTCCGGCTCGGGCTCCGGCGCCGGCGCGTCACGGGGTTTTTATTTCAACACGGTCCTGTCGCTGGCCCGCTCCCTGGCCGTGCAGAGACCGGCATCCCTGGAGAAGGTAGCTCGGCGGCTGGGCGCGGGCTGACAGGGGGAGGGGCCCGGGGCGCGGGAGGCGGGGCGGGGGTCTGCGGGAGGCCGAGGGGGTCCCGGCTGCCGGGGGCGCGGGGTGCTCTTGAAGGAGGAGCCGGCGCGGCTAGGTGCCGAGGGCCGGGGAGCTGGCAGGCGGAGGTCTGGGGCCCTGTGGCGGGCAGGGCCGTGAGCTCGGGCGGGCTGAGCCGCGGGGCCGCCTGGTGACACCGCCGGGCGGGGGCGGCGGCAAGGGGCGCGGGCAGAGCCGAGGGCCGGGGTCGAGCCTGGGGTCGGCTCCCCACTCGCCCTGTCTTCTGTTTCTTGACTCTGGGGCGTTGCCGTCCTCGGGGAAGGGGCGCTTTTCCGCGCTTTGCCCTCAGTGGTGAAGGGCGGATGAAGTAGCGTATCTGGAAGCGGTTTCTGAGACGCACATTTGCTGCGCATTGTTTTTCTCTGAGACTAGAGGGGGCATTAGACCGGCTGAGAGAGGGTGTTTGAAGAAAAGAATTCAGGCCCCGGGGGTTCCTTATCTTGGGAGAAAGGCAGCCTCAAGAGTGCCTGGGACGGTGGGAAAAACGCAGCTTTTAGAGTCGGAACGTCCCTGCACCGTCACTGTATGTCGTCTTGGACGTTCCTTCAACCCTCAGAGCTTCTGTGTCCTTATCTGTGAAATGAAGTGGTTCTTGAGCATTAAATGAGTTCAGGCAGAAAGTGCCTGGCTCAGAGTAGGTGGACAGTAAAGGGCAGCTTTCCTCCCCCACCAGGGCGTGATGATGAGTGAGCACGAAGGGATGGGATTATTCTTCCCTGCAGCTTCCTGGTGGATGGAAAGAACGTTGTCTGACAGCAGAAGAGCGCTTGGGAGTGGTTTTATGGCTCTGGTGAGGGAGGTGAAGCTAAAAGGCTGTTGCACACACCTTGGCAGAGTGACCTTGTCCTTCCTTGGCTTTGTAGGTTCTCAGACTTGTACAGTGAGCAGGTCTTGGGAGACTGATGCCAGCCTGACTTCTAGTTAAAGGAGGAGTACAATAGAATGGAAAGACTATGGGTTGTAGCCATAAGATCACCTGAATTTAAATCCTGTGTCATTCACTTGCATTCGTGTGAGTCTGGGCAGGTCAGTTCGCCAGTCTGATCCTCTGCTTTCCCCTGCAAAATACAAGGGCCATACTTGATACAAGTATTGCGAAGATTGACAGAATGACATGAATAAAGGGAGGCAGGTGGGTGCCTAATGAACGATCACTGTTATTGCATGAGCCTGAGTGATGGACGACAGTGCTGCTTTATGGAATCAAATCCATGCCAGCTAGTCAGCACATTCTCTTCTTAGGAGAAGGACCAAAAGTTGTATCAGAAGTTTGCTTGCTGGACTTGGAGAAGAGGGTGCAGGGAACTGGATGATCTTGAAGAGGGTCCTGCGGCTCTAGGAGTGGCAGCACCCTTCCTCACTCAGTAACTGAAAAATGCACCTTCAGCTCAACTCGCCTTCTTCAGTCTTCTTCACTAGTCACAAGAACATTCTGTAACTGCAGCATAGTTTTGTATCTTATGGTAATGCTTGGGTAGTCAAGATTACACAATGTTTTACAATGAATTAATGCAGCTTTTAGGTTGGGCTCCCTAATACCATTCAGTTTCATCGGCTCATTTACAAACCATAGCAGGAAAGAGTTAACAGAGCCCGGGCTGCTGTTTTTTTAAAAATTAAAACTAGGCGGGCTTCCCTGGTGGCACAGTGGTTGAGAGTCCGCCTGCTGATGCCGGGGACACGGGTTCGTGCCCCTGTCAGGGAAGATCCCACATGCCGTGGAGCAGCTAGGCCCATGAGCCATGGCCGCCGAGCCTGCGCGTCTGGAGCCTGTGCTCCGCAACGGGAGAGGCCACAACAGTGAGAGGCCTGCGTACCACAAAAGAAACAAAACAAAACAAAAAACTAGGCTATTATTGCCAGTGTCTTTCTTTCTTTTTTTTAATTAATTAATTTATTTATTTATTTATTTTTGGCTGCGTAGGGTCTTCGTTGGTGCGTGCAGGCTTTCTCTGGTTGTGGCAAGCGGGGGCTACTCTGTTGCAGTGCACTGGCTTCTCATTGCGGTGGCTTCTCGTTGTGGAGCATGGGCTCTAGGCGCATGGGCTTCAGTAGTTCTGGCATGTGGGCTCAGTAGTTGTGGCGCACGGGCTCTAGAGCACAGGCTCAGGAGTTGTGGCGCATGGGCTTAGTTGCTGCACGGCATGTGGGATCTTCCTGGACCAGGGATCAAACCCGTGTCCTCTGCATTGACAGGTGGATTCTTAACCACTGTGCCACCAGGGAAGTCCCCGGGGCTGCTGTCTTCAAAAGGGCTTGCTCGCGAGGTTGGCCCTTGGCTGGCATTGGGAACTTTGTGCTTGAACCGTTCCTTCCATTCTCTAACTGATCAGGATGGTTCACTGTGTCTGACTCTGTGTAAGCAGCATGGTTTATGGTGAGCACCTGCTTTCCTTCTGGGAATCTGGAATTTTGATGGTTGCTAGGCAGGCAGTGCCTAAATGACCAGCCCCCAGTAAAAATCTTGGCACAGACATCACTCTCGTGTTAGGCACAGACATCACTCTCGTGTTACTGCATTGCTTGCTGCTGTAAGGGGTGTGTGCTTGGGGTGCACCCTCACGGGAGGGAGAGACAAGAGGAAGCCCTTGCACAGCTTTCTCCAGACTCTCTACCTGTGTCTGTTTCTCTGGCTTGGATCCTTTCACTGTAATGAAATTTATCTGCAAGGACGACTATGTATGTGTGTGTGGTCCTGAGGACCCAAAGCTACTTCTTTCTCAAGAGGAGCTTTCTGTAGGTGGCTGATTGCATCGGAAATATGTGAATTCCTCTTGTCCTCATCTACGATTTTGAGACTTGATTATACTTGGGATCACTGTTACTATTTAGTCCTGTACTGTATGTCTGCTTGCTGCACTCCCCTACTTTAAAACAGTTGATGAGAAGCCCTTAGCATTCCTAAGGGAAAGATTCTTGAGGTTCTTAAGAGTAAAAGAGTTTCTGAGTACCCACCTGGGATAAGAAAGCTGGAGACTTAAGCAGGGAGATGAGTGTTGAAACCCCCCACCCATTTCTTTGTTTTCATTTCTCTTTCTCCTCCTTTTTTCCAGAGAAGACAGAGGACTGAGTGGGGCCTGATGCAGATAGGGTTGACCCAAGGAAGGCTGTTTTCTGAACTAGACCTGACACCTCAGCTCAGACATGGGAGCTCAGGCAGCCTGACATGCTTTCAGTGGCACTGGGATGCATTAATGACACAACTTACCCTATCTTTGTCCCTCGGCATGCCACAGTGGGGTTGACTTACTCCATTCACCCACCCTAACCCCAGGCCGTGAAGCCAAGCCTATCACTACTGAGTGCATTTTACTTGTCCTTAATTCCTTAATTTTTCTCTTTCATCCAGAAAACATTTATTGAGCACCTATTGTTAATTGGTATGCATTAGGCCAGGTAAATAAGAAACTCCTAATTTGATTGCTTAGGTGACCAGCAACAAGTCAATTTTGCTGCAAGTCCCCCACGTGCTCTTGTGCCCCATGTCTGGTGACCAGACTCCTGCTGTGTTCAGGTAGCCAGACCCAAGGGCCCTGGGCATCTATTCTAGGATCCTTATCTGAGCTTTGACCTCTTCCTGTTAGGCTGCCTCTAAGACTGGAGTCCCAGCCCTGAGGCCCACCCCTGGGATTGCAGCCCACCTCTGAGGACACCCGCCATGAGGCCCACTCAGGCCTCAGCCCTCTCCCTCTGGGGGAAAGAGAGGAGAAAAATTGAGAAGAGAGAGAGTCCTGCCTACACTGAATCCATCTCTGATTTCCATCTGCCTGCCCATCTTTTGCTCTACTTTCCTAGATCTTGCCTGTCTTGAGAATGTTGCTGAGCCGCCCCTGCTGAGCCTCCTCCTGGCTCTGCCTGGTCATACTCCTCTGTACCCTGGAAGTCAGGGGACCTGTTCCTGCCTCTTCTCGCCTGGCCTGTGCCGTACTAACGGACCCTGAGCCCAGGATGTGGAGAGTTCTAGGCAGAGCTGCAAAGCAGGCAGCATTCTGTGCCCTCCTGCTCCTCTTCCCACCCTCAAGAGGCTTTGATCAGACTCCTTCCCCATTTCTGAAAATACTCTCTCTTATTCAGTTAGGGTGCCAGAACCTTGAGGTGTTTAGCTAACTATTGACCTGATGTTTAAAGGGCACTGCGGCGTTAGGGACAGGCTGGACCCTCCCTGGTGGACAGGTGTGCTTTAGGAGACGCGCTGGGTAACTCTTATAAGTAACTGGAGGAATATGTGGCCAGGTGCTTAGGACAGTGAGCTTTCTGGAGTTCATGTTTATCCAGTCTGTCCTTTAGAGTAGTCTGCTGTGGAGTGAAAATCCTGGTATTGGCATTTTTTCAGCATCACGAAGCTGAAAATTTCCCATCCTGCTCCCATTCCTTTGTGACGCCATGTTAAAAAACAAAACAAAACAAAACAAAAACACGGAGAGGAGAGAGAATAAGCTTCGGCAGAGGATATTCATGTTGCTAGAACCAGTGTTATTAAATCAACTCTAAAATATTTTAGGAAGAAATTGGAAGAAGAAAAATATCTTACCTGTAATCAAGCCACATTAACTGTATTAGTTTTCTGGGGCTGCTGTAACAAAGGGCCACCGTGGCTTAAACAACAGAAATGAATTTTCGCACAATTCTGAGGCTGGAAGGCCTTGATGAAGGTGTCAGCAGGGCAGGTTTCTCTACAAGCCTCTCTCTTTGGCATCTAGATGGCCGTCTTCTCCCCGTGTCTTCACATGGTCTCCCTCTGTGTCTGTCTGTGTCCTAATCTCCTCTTCTTAGAAGGACACCAGTCAGATTGGTAGGACTGGCCCTCCCTCATCACCTGATTTTAACTTAATTACCTCTTTCATGACCCTATGTCCAAATACAGTCACATTCTGAGGTACCTAGGCATTAGGACTTCAATATATGAATTTGATGGAGGACACGATTCAGCCCATGACATTAACCCATCAGCACTGTCATTTCTTAAAGCTCTTTTTTAGTTTTTAACCATATATAGCTGTGTTCACTTTATTGCTTTTTGCAAAAGTAGCCCATATTTATTATTTTGATAGTGGCATGTCATTTTTTGCATTGACAGACCATACTTAAGCATTTCTCTGTTTAGACTTTCTAGTTTTTCCATGTAAAACAGCATGTTTGTACACTTAGCATGTTGTCTTCTTCTGAATTACATCCTTGTGTTAAGTCACTGATGGGTCTTGATGTTTACTGCCCACCTGTTTCCAGAGGATTGTACTTAGTTGTGATAGCATCAGCAAGACACCTTGTGCATGTCTTCACAAGGTTGGATTTTGCTGTATTTTTTCCTGGCAACTCAGTCAGCCTAAAAGGGTACCTTATTCTTTTGAGCCCAAGATAATGATATTGACTGTGGTTGGCTATTTATATTGTGAATTAAGCAAACAGCTCCCAAGGCAGAATTGCTAGGATCGTGTGATGTTGCCGTGTTTTTGTTTTCCGTTATGTGGAAACTTGAATGTTCTGTGTTCTCTTCATGCTTGCAGTCCTGCTGCTTGAGCACTGACTCCTGGTTGTGACCACTCTGGGATTGCTAGGTGTGCACACAATCCTGACCTTCAACTAACTTACAAATTAGTAGCAGCAGTATTAGGTGCAGGGCTGGCCAGTGTCTGTCCAGAAAGGAGCTGGTGGTGAACTGTGTAGCTTTTCAATAAAAATACCCTGGGAGGATATTTAGCTGTTTTGTACTTTGCTGGGGTGGGAGTGGGAGGTGCAGATAATTTCTAATTTGGGCCCCAAACCTTTTCTCCATGGCTCTTAATAGGTTTGTGAAGAATGTAATAGAAGGTAAAAAAGTGAAAAGTGCTCCGAGAAAGCAAAAATATTGGGAGGTTACCCTGAGTTGAGATTTTAAATAGGGATGGCTTAGAAGCCATGAGGATGGGCATTTGCAAGTACTAAGCGCATTGGCGAGGGAGGGTCATTTCAGATGGAGAGAACAGAGGGCACAGCACAGAGGAGCATGAGAAACAGCAGGTGATAGTGTTTGGCGGAACAGGATGTGTTTAAAGAGAAGAGTGGAGATGAGGCTGGAGAAGAAAGCAGGTGACCTTGTTTATGTTCCTAGACTCAGAGTCTGCATCTAATTGATGAGACAAGGAAGATCCCGGTGGATGTTTCAGGGCCTGAGGCTGGTGTGCGTTAGGAAGCTGATTATGGCTGTGTTGTTTGTTTCAGTGCCCTAGGGAGAATCAGGAGTGGTGTGTCATTAGCCGTCTGCTCCCCCAGAGGGCAAAGATGTTCTATTTCTGACTCCTCACTGTGGATTCTCTTTTTTTCTGTCAGTGTTTGCAGTTTGCATCCAGTGAAAATGTGGTTGCCTCCAGTCCCTTCCACCAGCAGCTGTTCCCATCATGGATTTTAGTTGCTGAAATGTTTCTGTGTACTTATTTTCCTGGTTTCTTATTTATATATTTTTGTATTTGCTTCTCTCACGAAAAAAGCTTGGCCTTTTGTGAACATTGCCAAGCCAGCCAGAGCCCTACTTTCATTTGTGTGAAAACCTGATGCGTAAATACAGGTTTGAGGCAAAACCCCTCAGGTCTCCCTTGCATTTATTCGTTGAGTCTGAGAGGCTCTATCTTTGCTGTGGAAGCCGTTCTCTTCTGAATGTTTCTGTTTAGAGCTGGTCTGGAAGCCGGGATTCAGGACAGCCAAGGGTACACCATTATGAAAGCAAAAGATGGTGACCTCATCCGCCCATTCATTCATGCACTAAGTCTTTGAGTGCCTGCTGATTGCCAGGCACTGTGCTGGGCCCTGGATGGGCACCTTGGAGGGACAAATAAATAGACATGATCTTGCTGTCATGGCGTTTACCATGGAGGGAGACAAACAGCCTTAAACAAAGAACTACAAGTAAATATGATTTAAAATGGTAACAAGTGCCATGAAGCAAAAGTAAATGGTATAAATGGTATAATTTTTTTTTTTTCGGGGATCGACTTTATTTGGGCTTCTCACAGTGGTTAGAGCCACTCTGTCTTCAGAACAATCACAGCACAGGAAATGCGTCACTGAGGCTGCCCAGAAAAGTCTGACCAGCTGAATCTTATTGCTTAAAATACACATATTCACAATAACTGATAAAGGGTGATGTGCCTCACACAGGAATGTGTATTTGCAAATCTTCCAAATGTAGCACCAAACCCTCGACCAACCCCTTTCTTCTAGTTCACCTGGAACATCAGACTCCCTCAAATCTTTTTGGCTCCCTCACAAGTCCTTCAGCTCCCTACTTACGTCTTTCGTCATGCAGGGCAGCCTCATGTAGCAGGGGCCAGACTGTGACGCTGGACTCGAGCCCAGCTCCACCCACTGTGTTTTCTTCTTCTCGTGCCTTTCGGGTTGGATGCTGCAGTGAACCCAGCATTAAACACATGGACCAGTTCCCTACTCTGACTGGAGAAGGAATCCTGAGAGCGCCAGAATCCATCCCTTCAACCAGTTAACTCAAGCAGGATTCATTGTGGTAAAACTTGATCTTGAGACACTTCAGTGAGTTGTTTGGGATAAAAACAAAAAACAAAACAAAAAAAGATGGCAGGAAAAGCATCTGAGGGCTGCTGGCACACTCCTGCCCACTCTCGCCACACACCAGCCACGCGCTGGACCTCAGCAGAGGGAGGTAAGCCCTACAGCACTGTGGTGGCCACCAAACCCTCCTGGCAATTCTGGGCAGGGCTGACGTCTGGGCCACAGCCAGTCCGAGCTTGACACTGAAGATCTAGTCCAGCTTCTGTCTGAGGTTCCACCTTGGCCTTCTGGCCCGAGCGGTTGTGGACACCCCCGGGGGCTGACGCCGAGGGCCAGGAGCAGCTGAGGGAGGCAGACAGGCTCAGAGCACGTTTCCGTTTACAGGGAGCAGAACACAGGCCTCTGAGTGTCCATGGAGCAATGTGCAAATTTCAGTGATGGGTAGAGTAAAACCTCTACTTGGAGCACAGCATCTCTGGCAAACGTGGGGACTGCCGCCGACAGTGCTGCTGAGTACACCCAAGTGCACAGACATTTGCTCAGTAAACAGTAAATGTGTAAAATAAATTACCTTGAGAGGGCTGCGCCTGCTCCAAACGTGTGGGTAATGTGAGCAGTGTTGCTGCTGTTCAAAGTGTATTCACAGGAAAGCAGGGCTGGGGGCTCACACACAACGGACAGACACACACAGGTTATCCAGGAAGCCACTGTATACGGACTACACTTTGTTCAACATAGATTTTGGTTTTGTGGACTCCAAACTCAGACACTCATTCATCTCACAGCCTTGGATTTGTCTATTTTGTGTGCGTGTGTGTGTGTGTATATATATATACACACATATATATATATATACACATACACATATATACATGTGTATTCATACATATACTTTCCTTTCTTACCATAACATCAATGCCTAGTCTGAATGTCATCGTTCAAGAGTCGGGGAAGAACCAAACTCTTCATATGAACAGGGCTGGACGGGGAATGTTAGTTTCGGCAGTTTGCTTTTTCCATTCAGATCATTCCTGTCAGAGCTCAACTGGTTTTTGAAGCCAAACTACAGTGATAAGGATCCTGTGGTCCTTCAGGATGGCTGCCTTCACCCTCCTACCTGGGCCACTTAGACACTTGACATAGGCTACAAAAATTAGTTATCCCATGCAAGGAGGGGCGGAGCAGGGAAAGGGCAAGAAAACCACAGATAACCAAGGCATTTTTTCCAAATGGTCAGTTTGAAAAAACAAACAAATAAATAAAACAACTTATTCAGAATCAAGAGAAAATACTGTGTGAGTCAGGCTGCGGGACTGCCCTTTCTCAGGACCCACAGCCTCCTCATTTGTTCATAGAGAACAGTGAGATGTGAAGGCCGGCAGATGTGTGCTTGGGGTGGGGGAGGGTACTGATCACCTGTGGGCACAGATCAAAGGGCAGAGATGCAGAAAGCTACACCTCTATCTGCTGCCACAGCACAGGGCCTCCTGCTCACCCACAGAAGTTCCAAAGATAGCCCCCACTCAAGCCTGCACACAAAACATCTCCTTTTGGCTCAACTGTAGCCAGGACTTTTTGAAGGCCAAGTTGGAAAAAAGCCACAAATTTTCCTTTTCCAAAACAGAATTCTTGCCTGCCCATTGGTCAAGTTCTTATTTTCAGCTCGCTTTTTTTTTTTTAAAGAGAAAAACCAAAGAGAAAGCAGGTGTAATATTCCACACTTGAATCAGTCCGCAGCCAGAACCTGCTGGGAAGGGACCCCTCCAGGATGCATCGTGCCACCTAGATCTCGTCACCTGGAATTTGAGAGCACAAGCCCTTTACCAACCCACCATGCAGCCGCCGGTCAGCTCTCATCCACCCACAGGAGGATCCCAGTTACGGCTCCGGAGACACTGGCAGCAAGGGGCAGCAATCCCCGGACCTCTGGGGGCTTCACCCAGGGCTGAGACCTGCCACCTCTCTTGGACTGAGATGCGGCAAGGTTCTCGTAAACTCACACCAGAACATGAATCCACTCCATCACCAAGAGTCACCTCAGGGCACAGTCTCATCCCCTCCTTGGGGGCTTCTGAAACACACATATCTCTGACCCAAGCAGGTAGTGAGAGACCTGATGTAAAGGGGGACAGGGTGGGGTATGAGGAATGAGTCACAGGACAACTTCTTGGCCCTCCATGACACTGTGTTTCTATGGAGGGCGAGGCACCCACACCCCAAACTACCTGGAGATGCAGGAAAATGCAGGAGCAGAGGGGGAAAAAAAAACAACAAGGAACACAGTCACTTAATGCTTCTCTCATGGTTCTCCCCTACCCTGGTTGCGTCACCAAGTTCTCGGGTGCAGCCAGGGCCTGCTCTAGCTGGGGGAGCTGCTGCTCGTTGATGGTGTTCAGCATCAGGCAGTCAGGCAGCCGCGGCGGGTGGGGGTGTCCGGCTGGGCCTACCCCTCCGAGGGCTGGCCGAGCCCTTCCTCCTCGTTGCCAGGGGGCAGCACGTGGCAGCTGTCGCGGAAGTCCAGGGGCATGTCCAGAGCATCATCGATGAGCACATTGAACTCTTTGAGGTCGTCATCGTGGTGGCCCCAGTTGCACACACACACCTCAATGCCCGAGTCACCTGTGAAGCCATGATGTCTGCCGGGTGTCTTGTCTTTGCTGTCAGGGAGCTGCCCTGCTCGGAGCTATACTCTTTCAGCAGCTCCTCCTTACATTCGGAATCTTTGTCCAGGAAGGTCCCAAGGTCCACCTCCCCCAGGCCAGCCACAGAGCCGCTGGACTCCATCCCAGGGGATTTGGTGGCTGCTGGGTCTGCTGGCATGTTGGAGGGCTCAGGGTCAGCGATGCTCGGGGGTCACGTGCTGCTTCTGCTGGGCCTGACAAGGGGCTGCTCTGAGCCTCCTGGGAGCCCCTGGTGGGATTGGCGCCTGGGGAGCTGCCACCTGTAGGGCCACACTGCTGCCCACAATTACTCAGCGCTGCCATTTTATTTCAGGTTTTTACCAAACTATTTACTACCTCCTTATGAGGAAGTGGTGAACCGACCTCCAACTCCTCCCCCACCATACAGTGCCTTCCAGCTCCAGCAGCAGCAGGTCAGGATGAATGATGGTCCACACGAGCCAGAACCACCAGAGTTCATAGTAGTAGTTGCAGCACTGAGACTGTTCACAGCAGGGTCCTGTGTCACAGATGTAGCTAGCTTTGATTGTTAGTACCCACGCAGGTTTCCTTATCCTGCAGGGGTTCAGCCCTGGCTGACAGGGGGCTGGGCAGCGCCTGGAGGAGCAGGTGCGCCATGCCACCCAGGAGCCTTCTCCTCTCCATCCCCCTCCCGCTCCTGCTCCTCCACCACCAGCTGCCACCTCCCTCCTCCTCCTCCCTCTCCTTCTCTTCCCTCTAAATGGTATAATTGATTTACAGTGCACACCTGAAACATTGTAAATCAATTATACTTCAATTTAAAAAGTAAATGATGTTGGTGAATTTTATCTCAATTTAATAAAAAGGTAAATGGTATGAGGAGAGATAAAATGGGGACCAGGGAAGACTTTATTTTTTTATTTTTAAAAAATACTTATTTTATTTATTTACTTTTGGCTGCATCGGGTCTTAGTTGTGGCACATGGGCTCTTCATTGCAGCACACTGACTTCTCTATCTCTAGTTGTGGCGTGCAGGTTTTCTCTAGTTGAGGCGCTCGGGCTTAGTTGCCCCTCAGCATGTGGGATCTTAGTTCGCCAACCAGGGATTGAACGTGCGTCCCCTGCACTGGAAGGCGGATTCTTTACCACTGGACCACCAGGGAAGTCCCTCAAGGAAGATTTTAAACAGAGCTGAAGGAGGTAGCTGATGAAGTGTGTACAAAGGAATTCTCCTAGCAGAGGATACAGCTTGTGCAAAGGGCGAGAGGTAGGAACATTTTTGACTCATTTGATGACGTTAGAGTAGGCTATAGTGGTTATAGCTTGGGGGTGGGGGTGGGGTGGGCAGGACGTGAGCACCCAGGACAGGTAGTGGAAATGATGGTTGACTTTATCTTAAGAGCAGTTTAACAGTTTAATAGCCTTTAGGGGATTGGTGAAGAATTAAAATACTAATAATAAGTAAAATAAAATGTCACGATTAGCCTGTAGATGGGAATATTTGAGACCAGTTTAAATAGATTTGTGAAAATTACATTTAGTATGAATATTAAATATTGTGGGTTTTTTTGTTTGTTTTTTTTTTGGCGGTACGCGGGCCTCTCACTGTTGTGGCCTCTCCTGTTGCGGAGCACAGGCTCTGGACGCACAGGCTCAGTGGCCATGGCTCATGGGCCTAGCTGCTCCACAGCATGTGGGATCTTCCCAGACCGGGGCACGAACCCGTGTCCCCTGCATCAGCAGGCGGACTCTCAACCACTGCGCCACCAGGGAAGCCCTAAATATTGTTTTTTTAGATGTCTTTTCTCACTTAGGAAAATTGTCTGTTAGATCTTTTGGGGGGACTTATATAACTATGGGATCATAGAATATTGGACCTTTTTTCTGTTGATAATATAAGCCTTTAAAGATATAAATTTCCCTCTAAGTGCTGCTTTAACAGCATTCCACAAATTTTAATATGTTGTGTTTTCTTTTTCATTATGTTCAAAATATTTTCTGATTTCCCATAGGATTTCTTCTTTGACTCAGAGGTATTTAGAAGTATGTTGTTTAATTTCCAAAATATTGGGGAGTTTTATAGATGTTTTTCTGATATTGATTTCTAAGTTAATTCTGTTGCAGTCAGAAAACATTGTTTGATTTCAGTTCTTTTAAATTTATTGACTTGCTTTAAGAATCAGCATAGGTAAGATATATCTTGGTGAATTTTCCAATTGTACAAGAAAAGAATGTGTATTCTGCTTTTGTTGGGTGGAGTCTCCTATAAATATCTGTAAGGTCAGGTAGGTTTTTTAAGTCTTCAGTATCTTTACTGATTTTCTATTTGTTCTATTGATTACTGAGAGGATTGTTGACGTCTCCAACCATAATTGTGGATCTGTCGATTTCTCCTTTGAGTTTTGTTAGTTTTTGCTTCATGTATTTTGAAACTTGATTCTTGGGCTCATACACATTTATGATTGTTATATCCTTGTCATCAGTTGACCTCTTTATAATCATGAATAGTAATATTCCTTGTTCTGAAATCTACTTTGTTATTAATACAGCCACTCCAGCTTTCTTGTTAGTGGTGTTCACATAGTATATCTTTTTCCATCCTTTTGCTTTTAGCTTCTGCCTTTACATTTAAAGTGATTTTCCTGTTGACAGCATGTAGCATGCTTTTCCAGTCTGAAAATCTCTTTCTTGTAGTTGGAGTTTTTAGAACATTTACATTTAATGTAATTATTAATATGGTTGGATTTAAATCTACCATCTTGATATTTGTTTTCTATCTGTCTCATCTGGTTTTTGTTCTCTTTTTCTTTTCTTACTTTCCTTTGGATTAATTCAGCATTTTTTGGTATTCCATTTTATCTCCACTTTTTTTGTTTGTTTGTTTTGTTTTTGTTTTTTGCGGTATGCGGGCCTCTCACTGTTGTGACCTCTCCCGTTGTGGAGCACAGGCTCTGGACACGCAGGCTCAGCGGCCATGGCTCACAGGCCCAGCTGCTCCGCAGCATGTGGGATCTTCCTGGACCGGGGCACAAACCCGTGTCCCCTGCATCGGCAGGCGGACTCTCATCCACTGCGCCACCAGGGAAGCCCTACCTCCACTTTTGGCTTATTAGCTATAGATCTCCCTTTTTAAGTGGTTGTTCTAGGATTGAAATATGCATCTCTTTAATTTATCATAGTCTACCTTCAAATAACATTATACCACTTCACTTATAGTGTAATAACCTTATAATTGTAATTCGATCTGACCCCATTTTTTTGCGATTGCTGTCATAGATTTTTACTTCTATGTTATAAACTCCACAATACATTATTATAATTTATTTAAATAATCATAAAATATGAAAAATATGCATATTCATATATACAGTATTTTCATTTCTCTTCATTTCTTTATGTAGATTGATGTTTACACTTTATTTTTTTTTTTTGGAGGGGGGGACACACCATGAGGCATGTGGGATCTTAGTTACCCGGCCAGGGATTGAAGCCACACCCCCTGCAGTGGAAATGTGAAGTCTTAACTACTGGACCACCTGGGAAGTCCCCCTTACTTTATTAGTTCTAACATTTCTTATAGTACAGGTCTGCAAGTGTGATTAATTCTCTCAGCTTTGTCCTATTTGAAAAAGTTTTTTTCCAGCTTCATTTCTGCTGACTATAGAATTCTAGGGTGGCAGCTGTTTTTATTTTAGCACTGGTCTATATATCTGTCCTTACCCTAGCACACTGTCTTGATTACTGTCACTTTGTAGTAGGTTTTGAAATTGGGACGAGTGAGTCCCCAAACTTTGCTCTTCCTTTTCAAGATAGCCTTGTCTGTTGTGGGTCCCTTGAATTTCCCTGTGAATTTTAGGATCAGCTTATCAATTTCTCTAAAGAAGTCACCTGGGGTTATAATAGGGATTGTGTTGAATCTGTAGGTCAATTCGGAGTATAATTACCATCTTAATATTAATTCTTATCATCCATGATCATGGGATATCTTTCCATTTATTTAGGGCTTTACTTTCAGTGAGGTTTTGTAGTTTCTAGAATGTAAGTTTTGCACTTCCTTTGTTAAATTTATGCCTAAGTATTTTGTTCTTTTGATGTATTGTAAATGGAATTAATTCACGACGTAAAAGTCACCATGGAATAATTTCTTAATATCATCTTCAGTCTGTTCATTGGTACTGTATAGAAATGCTGTTGATTTTTCCCCTATTTCCTTTATTGTGGTAAAATACACATAATTTAAAATTTGCCATCTTAATCACTTTTAAGTGTACAGATCAGTGATATTAAATACATTCATAGGGACTTCCCTGGTGGCGCAGTGGTTAAGAATCCACCTGCCAGTGCAGGGGACATGGGTTCGATCCCTGCTCTGGGAAGATCCCACATGCCATGGAGCAACTAAGCCCTTGTGCCACAACTACTGAGCCTGTGTGCCACAACTACTGAAGCTCGCATGCCTAGAGCCCATGCTCGCAATAAGAGAAGCCACTGCAATGAGAAGCCCGCACATCACAATGAAGAGTAGCCCCTGCCCGCCGCAACTAGAGAAAGCCCACGCACAGCAACAAAGACTCAACGCAGCCATAAATAAATAAATTTATTTTAAAATAAATAAATACATTTGTAGTGTTTTACTACAATCACCATCCATCTCTAGAACTCTTTTCATCTTGTAAAACTGAAAGTCTGATTACAGTTGATTTTTCTATATTGATCTTGTATCCTGCAACTTTGCTGAACTTATTTATTAGGTCTAATTTTTTTTTAGTGGATTCTTTAGATCAGCGGTCCCCAACTTTTTGGCATCAGGAACCAGTTTCTTGGAAGACAATTTTTCCACAGACTGGTGTGGGGGAAGGGTATGGTTTCCGGATGATTCAAGTGCATTGTTTATTGTGCATTTTATTTCTATTATTATTACATTGTAATATATAGTGAAATAATTATACAACTCACCATAATGCAGAATCAGTGGGAGCCCTGAGCTTGTTTTCACTTGCCACTCACTGATAGGGTCTTGATATGAATCTGCGAGCAATTGATTTATTATGGTCTCTGTGCAGTCAAACCTCTCTGCTAATGATAATCTGTATTTGCAGCTGCTCCCCAGCACTAGCATCACCGCCTCAGCTCCACCTCAGATCATCAGGCATTAGATTCTCATAAGGAGCATGCAAGCTAGATCCCTCGCATGTGCAGATCACAGTGGGGTTTGCGCTCCTGTGAGAATCTAATGCCGCCACTGATCTGATAGGAGGCGGTGCTCAGGTGGTAATGCAAGTGATGGGGAGCGGCTGTGAATACAGATGAAGCTTTGCTTGCTCCCCTGCCACTCACCTGCTGCTGTGCCATCCGGTTCTGAACTAGCCATGGACTGGTACTTGTCCATGGCCTGGGGATGGGTTACCTCTCCTTTAGCTCATGTCATCTGCAAATAGAGATAGTTTTTCTTTTTTCTTTCCAATCTGGATGGCTTTTATTTCATTCTCTTGTCTAATTGCCCTGACCAGACCCTCCACCACAACACTGGGTAGAAGTGTTGAGAGTGAACATCCTTATCTTGTTCCTGATCTTGGGGGGGGGTAAGCTTTCCATCTTTTACTATGTAAAATGTTGGCTGTGGGTTTTTCATAGATAATCTTTATCAGGTTGAGGAAGTTCCTAGTTTGCTGAGTGTTTGCTTTTTTCTTTTTTTGGCCACACCGGGAGCATACAGGATCTTAGTTCCCCAACCGAGGATTGAACCCGTGCCCCCTGCCATGGAAGTGTGGAGTGTTAACCACTGGACCACCAGGGAAGTCCCTGTTGAGTGTTTTTATCATGAAGGATGTTGAATTTTTTCACATGCTTTTTCTGCATCTATTGCAGAGCTGGTTTTTAAACTTTGTTAGGGCAGGTCTGAAATAGCTTTTGCGACAGGGGTAGTTTAGCCCCACTGCTGAGGTGTGCCCCTTCGAGTTCTCCACTGAATGCTTTGCGGGTTTTTCGCTCTGGCTGGGAGTAACTGAGACTCCTCTCAGCTCTGTGAGAACCCAGGAACCATTCATCTCACAGTTCCTTGGTTGTTTTTTGCCCAGCATTGTGGAGTATTACCCTATCCTGGTCTGTCTTAGTATATTCATCAAAGACTCAGGGGAACTCTTGCAGATTTGTGGAGCTTTTTTTCTGTTGAGCTCTCTCTTCTCCAGAATTCCCAGCTGCTTTTAGACTTCCAGTACTCCCATTTCTGTCTCCTCAGCTTAGTGAGACCAGCATGATCTGCTTGGGATGCCCTTCCCTGTTTTGTGATCCAGGATACATCTGGCAGAAAATCAGGGCAGCTGTAGGGCTCACCTTGTTTCCTCTCCCCTAAGCTTTTCAGTCCTGTGCTGCTTTTCCAGTGTACGAAACCAGTTGTTTCATGTATTTGTCCATTTTTCTGTTGTTTTTTGGCAGGAAGGTAAATCCAGATCCTGCTGTTCTCTCATCGCTGCAGGTGGAAGTTCTTGGCTTACCGGATTTTATTGCTAGAGCAGACATTGCAAAAATCTATCTGTTCATCCTTTTATACCTGGGAAAGCTGAGGCTTGAGGGACATGATTTGTCAGTTTGCCAAAATTGGCATAGTTTTAAGACACAAGCATCATGTCACAATCACCTTTGTCTATCATGCTCGCTCTGAGTCACTTAGAAAATGTTGACTTATGTTCACTGTTCTCTAAGGGGGCAGGGCGTAGGAGAATGAGAATTAAAAAACAGATTTAACAACAACAAAATACCACTAATACTTAAAGCATAATCTTCAGTTCTCAGGGACTTTTGTTTCTCCAGGAAGAGTATTCCCAGAGGTTTCAGATAACAAAAGTTGCATACTTAAAAGTTTAATTGGCCAGCTTGTAACGCTATTATTGTATCTTTATTTTGACCTACATACCTGACCTACACCCACTCTCATGTTGAGTTCTTATCTGTGGTGTTCTGCCCACTCATCCAGACTTGTGAGGGCATCTTACTTTCTCTAACTTGGTTCGGCATTTCCTTACTTTGGCAGTAACTTCACCTCAAGGCATCTCTCTTAACAAGCCTTGGGTTAAAGTACTGTCAGGGCTTCTCAAAGTCTAAGGAAGTTACCTCTGTTGCCTCCTGTGGTCTGTTCCTTACTG
Source organism: Delphinapterus leucas (assembly GCF_059928025.1). NCBI lineage: Eukaryota > Metazoa > Chordata > Mammalia > Artiodactyla > Monodontidae > Delphinapterus > Delphinapterus leucas. Next base: position 26,204,898 of record NC_143142.1, on the reverse strand, counting down.
GCCTCCTCAGAGTGGCGTGCAGAGCCAACCCCTCTGGATCCTTTTCGTAAATGGGAGCAACCCCAGCCGTCTCTTTCAGATTTTGAGCTTAGTGACCTTTTATAATGACAGGCTCTCCCCCCCCCACCCCAAAGAAACCAAATTACTTGTTAATTTGTTGTAAACTTCTGAAGAAAATTATTCAATGTTATTTTTTCATTTTTTATTCATTATAACGTTGAAGCTTTATTCTGCATTAGAACTTTGACCTCTCTGTGCCTCACTTTTGTAAGCCGTAGAATGGGGATAGTTAATGGGGCTGTGGTGGGCACGTGACCAGGGGGACACAGTCCCGTCTGCAGGGGACGGAAGGTAAGTACACAGGGGCTCCAAGGTAAGACATGAGAAGGGCAGGCATCCCAGCCCAGGGTTCTTGGTGGGCTCCTCAGAGGTGTGAGGGGATAGACCTGATGTCCAGAGCAGCTTGACAAGCAGGAGAGGGGGAGCTGCGTCTTAGAACGATGGGAGGGTTTTGTGGGGAGACGAGGCAGGTTGAGAAATGTTGCAGACAGTGGAGACCCTGGAAGCGGCCTGGCAGAGGTCCAGGCTGGGTGTCGGTATGTGGGAGGACCTCCCTTGCCAGGCTGCACATGTGCATGGAGTTTGTGTTGGAGTTGGGGGCCAGTGGGGGTGCATGAGCGGGGGGACAGAAGTCAGAGGGTCTAGGGAAGTGCCTGCTGCCTGAGATCATACTTAACCCGTCAGGGCCAAGTTGCCCAACCTGTGAAGCAGGATGGCACACGATCTCCTGAAAGCGGACGCTTGGCAGCCGAGGCCGCGCCCTCCCCCGGCCTCTGCCTGGGACCCTGCCTGTGATTGGGGGTCGTCAGTGGGCCTCGGGCCTGGGGCCGAGTGTCCTCTCGGTGTGGGGGTTGGGCCTGTGTGTGCTGCGTGTTTCCTTAGAGAAATTTTACCAAGGAAAGCTCAATGTCACAATCCAGTATTTCCGTGATTTTTTTTGCTAATGAAGTAATTTAATCAATTTGGTTTTCGTTTACACAGAGCTGTGGAGCATTTTCAAGGCTGCTTTGTGAGATTGAGCTTGATGTGCCTGGGCCTCCTGTCCCAGGTGGCACCGGCCTGGGTCCCCACCCAGGCATCCCTCTCTCTGCAGCCACGTGCCTGTGTCAGGGCCAGATAGCTGCATCGCCTGCTTTTTAAAAACCTTCCTACGTAGATTGAGACTCTTGGGGAAATTATAGTTAAGTAGCAGTTGTTTTGCTGATGTTAAGATGTTAGAATTAAAGAAGTTGTAGTAGGACTGTTGTATGTAGAAAACATCTTCTTCGTTTAGTTGACCTAGATTTTCTTCCGGTTTTATGTTACTTCTTTGTTCTTGGATTACCCAGATTCTATCCATTGAAATATTATACACTCTTCTCTTATTTTCTGAGCTCTAAGAGTATAAGTATTATTGTCCTTTTAGAAATAAGATTTGCATTAGTGGCAAAATTGTTCCTACTATTAAAAATTTTTTTTTCTGATTCTGCAGTTAACAGTATTCCTTACAGAAAATACAGAAAAGAGTAAAGAAGGAAATAAATATTGCCTGTAACCTGATTAATTTTTATATCTTTCTTGATAGGCAGTCCAGGTTTTGAGTTTTGTTTACAGTTCTGTGACCAACTGTATAAGTTTCCTATTGCGGTGGGCATTCCAAATGCCCACAACCTTAGTGGCTTAGAACAGTGCAAATTTATTGTTTTATAGTTGTTTAGAAGTCTCACTGGGCTAAAATCAAATAAGAGGACTTGTCAGCACCATTTGTCACACTTAGTTCGTGCTAACTACCTGGTAACTGGAGTGATGGACTGTGTTAGCTGATTGGCTTCATCCTCCCACCTTTATGACAGGAGGTGGTTTTGCAACTTGGAGTCTGAAGCCCATGGAAGTTAGGCTCCTGTCCTCCCCAGAGATGGGGAGATGGGTACTGTCTCCCTCGATGTGTACATTCCAAAGAGATGGCTCCCCAGGTCCTCGAGAAAGACATTCCTAAGTCATAAAGCTCGCAAAGTGCCAATCTAGTCTTCAAAAGAATTTATGCACCGTTCCAAGAAATGAGGAAATCCTTCCTTTGGCAAGTTTTCTAGTGTGAGTTCTCAAAGAAAGAGAAGGAGAGGGACAGCTCTTCCCTTACTTTCAACCGGGAGAATTAACGCCTCTTACATGACCTCATCTCTGGTCCTCACCCGGGTTGTCTTTCCCCCTCTGGAACGAGGGCAGGGCCTGGTCCGAGGTTCACGGGCGGCACCTCCCGCAAGTAGTGCCCAGTGAACAGTGAGTGAATGAGTTATAGGCGTCCTGCTTCCATCGACCCTCATAGGAGCCATTTGAAGGCCGTTACTGTTGCACAGTGGTGTGAACTATGCCTACCACTTGCCGTGGAGCGAGTCCTGAGCCCAGGTGAGGGCTCTGCCTCCGTACCTGGCCCCACGGGGACGCTGTATAGACGGGAAGCTGAGGCTCGACGTGTCGCCTGGTGACTCTGGGTCTAACTCCAAAGTCCAAATGTATTTCACTTCCACAGAAAAATACAGCATGATCCTTACCCTGCCTCCCCAAAAGCCTCCAGGGACAGAGGACAGGACTGAGAGCACGAGCATATAAAATCTTAGGCTTGTCTGTGTTGACATGTGGGACTGTTGAAGGGTCATCTTTTCTGTACAGTTACAGCTTTTCCATATTTAGTAATGAGGTTGGGCCAGTCCTGTCACGTTTCTGAGTCTCACTTTGTCCTCCAGCCTTGGGGTCCTCTCCCCAGGTCTGTGTTGCCCGGGGTGGGGCCTGTGGGAGGGCTTCCACAGGCCTCGGGTCAGTGGCGGCTCAAGGGTCAGCTCTGGATCTCAATGGCTCCTTCTCATATAATCCACCTTGTGGTGGATTTCTTATTTGCAGGCGTGTTTCTTTAGAGAGTTGACTGTCTGTTATGTGAGTGTGAGTCTCTGCAACGATCGCTTTACCGTGCTTGGTCTGCAGCTCCTTCGTGTTTTATTTCCCCTGATCATGAAGCATGTTCTCCCAGTGACGAGGGGGAAGTTCGACTTCCATTCCTCGCTTGCCCGTTGCTGTGTGCTCTTTTGCCTAAGCATTTAATCACACAAGCATGGATTCCCCCTCATGTGTATATATTTTTATTTTAACCTACTGGATGTTTTTTCTGATTACACAAGAAATATTTTCCTTTAGAACATATTTTGGCAAATATAAAAAAGCATGAAGAAGAAATGTCTCACCTCTGGTCATCCTATCTGTCAAAACTATTAACACTTTGAATATATATATGTATATATACACACACACACATATATATACACACACATATATATACACACATATATATATACACACACACATATATACACGTATACTAATATGTATATCTTGGGCCACGCTTCATGGCTTGCGGGATCTTAGTTCCCCGACCAGGGATTGAACCCGGGCCACGACAGTGAAAGTGCTGAGTCCTAACCACTGGACCGCCAGGGAACTCCCTGATGTATTTTCTTCCAGCATTTTTTCTGTATGTAATTCAGATCATTCCTTTTGTGAGCTTATAGAACATTTAGAACATTGTTCTGTGTCACTGCTTAGTCATAGAAAAATGCCATTTTTAACGTCTAACATTAGGTTAAACTTTACAAAAGCATTGTTTTTGTAGGTCAAAAATGGTTGAATATCAGCAGTTAGGGTTTAACCTAATATTTGATCAAGTGGTTCATCATGATTATTTTCCTAATGTTAAATATTTAGATTGTTTCAGAGTTTCAATTAGTATACACAACACTGGGGTGAAAGTATTTTACATAATATTTGCCAGTTTCAGTTTCTCCTCTTGTATTTGCCCTTTTAAAATCTGAAGGGAACAACAGCAAATTACTTTCTATAAAAAATTACAGTGGTAATTGCCTGATGCATTTTCAGGGCAAATGGCAATCACTGGCTTCCATTTCCTTTGCTGTTAGAACATCCCACCAGACCACGTGAATGTCAGTGAGAGACTTCTCATTGGGTCCATGGGACAGCAAGTTTAGGGCCTCCTGGTGTATCTTAAAGCTCTGTTCAGAGCTTGCTCTGGCAGAGATTTTCAAGATTGGCATCACCTGATTTCCTTTTCATAATAAATCCTGATTTTTAGTTCTTTTATGACAGACACTTACTGTTGGTTTGTTCTGACGATAATCCTAGTGTTTCTATTTATTCAGGAAATTGCTGACTGCCTGCCTGCTGCCCTCTGCCTGCCACCATGCCATGTCCAGTAACAATATATATTGTTTATTGAGCACGTACTGTGTGCCCCGCACAGTTCTGAGTGCTTTACACACATTTAATGTTTAAAGAGCCCTAAGGGGAGGCCTTGTGACTATAGGTAGCTTACCTGTATGTTTTCATAACCTGCTCACGGGCACCACTGGGAGGTGGGGACCCTGGACTGCCCTGACACCGAAGGGCAGACGTTAGCCATGGTGCTTTACCACCTCCGTGGACACAGCCTTTCAGCTCTTGATCCAGGTTCCTTGGAGGGGTGTGTATACCATCATTTCAGAGGCTGGAGGTGTCCTTTTTAATGACCTTTTGATTGGAAAAAAATGACTTATTTGTTGTATATATTCACTGGGCTTTTTGGTACTGGTTTATCTGAGTGTGGGTTTATATATTTTTAAGCTATGGGCTTTTTTTTGTTTGTTTGGTCTCATTTTCTAGGTCCAGAAGCTGCTATGTATGTGCCCAGTCGATTTCCATGGCATCTTCCAGTTGGATGAAAGGCGGAGAGACGCAGTGATTGCATTGGGCATTTTTCTCATTGAATCTGATCTACAGGTAGGACTTGGCTAAATTAAAAGTGTTTCTGCATGCAAAAGAGGGTGCAGTTAGGGTTTAAGTTTGTGCCTACTTTATACTCCTGAATCAGGCCGAGAGGAGCGCTCACGAACCTACCTGGTGTAAGTGGTCAGCTGAGGGCGAGTGATGGGGAGGGAGCAGAACTGGTGGGAATGAGACCTCTATGGACACGTCCTCAGGAAGGTGCGGTTTTTGTTTTCGACAGAATGTTAGAGTGCTTTGTGAAGTAATCATGTACCCTCCAGAGTAGACTTGATTTTAAACCTCAGGCAAAACGCTCGGGAGCTAGACTCAGAGTAACCACTTCTTTTCCTTCCAGAAAGACAGTGTTCTTTGAGATAATTGTGACATAACAGTCTTTTTCAAAACTATGGTAGATATAAATTGTTTTAGAGTACATGTTAATGTGCCTTTTAAAGGTGATTTACAAACCATTGTTGTCACTACAACAGAAAGTGGCCATTTTTTAGTATTTACCAAGGCTAATTGAAGCAAATGCTCAGTCACTGGATACAGAATCTTTTATCTGTTTATTTTTATCATTGCCAAAAATCATTTTTTAAAATTCCAAGTTTAATCATCCTATGTTAAAAATATAAAGATGTCAGCTATTTGAATTTTTATTCATCTAAAAAAGTTAGCTTGCATGTCCTGGAAATTTTACTTCAATAAGAATTAATATTTTTGACAGAGTATTTATACATTTGAAAAAAAATAAGCATTTTAATTTTAGAGAAGTATTTCAAAAATTAAATAGGTTACCTGATCAAGGCCACACGAAAAACCAAGATTAGATGCATAAGCTGCATTTTAATTCTTCTTCTTCCTATTTATTTACAAATGTGAAAATAAATACAATCATTTTCTATTTGCCAGGTCCTATTTAAATTTAAATATAAAAATAAAGGGAGGAAAATAAATTTTCAAAAAAAGAAACCTGTATAAGAAACTACTGCTATTTGAATGAGTATTACTTGAAACTATCTTTGGCAAACACATCACTTGCTGGATTTACCTGTGAGCCCCTAATACCTGTATTGGGTTTTTTCAGATGGCAGGGAAGAGACGAGTACAAGTTACTTTTGGTGTGGTTTGGGTTCCAGGTCAGTGGTTGGCAGGGGTGGCAGCAGCTGTCCCATGGGGCTCACAGTTGGCCTGAGCTTCCCAGGAAGCTGGAGGCCTCACGAACACCAAGAGAGGAGCCCGGTGTCTGCTGGCCCCTGCGCCTAGGGACCAGCTTTCTCGTGATCCACCTGGAGTTTGTGTTCCTTTCCTCCATCCCTGGTGGGCGCTGGCACTGGCCTCCTTTGTGCCCAGTTAGTGGGCTGCCCTGGCGGCAGCCGTGGCCAGAGTAGCAGTGGTGGTGACACCACTGCAGGGTGTGTGGGGAAGAGCCCGGGCCGCTTCCTCTCTGCAGGGCCTTGGTGTGCGGCCCCTTTGGGGTCTTGTGTGTGTTAGTACACCAGTTCCCTGGGCAATTGTTGTACAGGAAAAATGGTTTTGTTTTCACTAAAGAAAGTTCTCTATTTATTTTGGTTACCTGCTGTGGCATAAAAATTACCCTAAAGTTGGTGGCTTAATTACCCCAAAGTTAGTTGGTTTTGTTTGGCAGAGGTTTTTGCTCATGAATCTGCAATTTAGCCAGTGCTCAGAAGAGCCCAGTCTCTGCTCCATTTGGTGTCATCTGGGGTGGCTCAAAGGCTGGCCCTGGAGTCACCTGAAGGCCCCTTCCCCACATGTGTGGGGTTGATCCTGGCCGCTGGCTGGACCTTCTCTGGGGCTCTTGGCCAGGGCCCCTCCATGTGCATGGCCTCCCTGTGTGGCCTGGGCTGTGTCACTTTGTCACAGCATAGTGTCTGGGTTGCAAGAGTGCATGTCCTGAGAAAGAGCCGGGGGAAGTGGCTCTGCCATCTCTGAGCGAGCCTGGGAAGTCAGGCTTGTTCATTCTACTTTCTACATGCAGCTATCCCTCGGCATCTTCGGGGGGTTGGCTCCGGGACCCCTTGCAGGTACCACAGTCCAAGGATGCTCCAGTCTTCCATATAAAATGGTGTAGTACTGTCGGCTCTTTGTATCCACGGACGTGGAACCCTTGGATACGGAGGTCTGACTGTACACTAGAAGCAAGTCACCAAGGCAGCTCTGTTTTCAGGGGACGCAAATTTGACTCTGCCTTTTGGTGAAAGGAGTGTGGCAGAATTTGCAACCATGTATTCAAAGCCACATGTTTTTTCAGCGTTTCAGAACATCAGATAGTGTCCCCTTCTCTGGAGCACACTTGTCCTTCACGGGGGCAGCCGCACGTAGGGAGACAGCCAGGAGAGCTAGTGGTGGAAGGTTATGAACTCTATGCTGATTGGCTAGTTTGGAAACTAGATGAAAGTAATTTTTCCATTGGCTAACGTTGGCTATAAAGTCTAATGCTCAATTTGAGAGGAGCAAAAGGAAACATGAAGCCGAAAATTTATGAAAGGAAGGGAAGAGCACAAGGGCCGTGAACAACAGAAAGAAGCATCACCAAGTTTGTAAGCTGCTCTCCAGTCTGGAGGATGTGGTCCTGAGGTTTGGGTTTGGGGACTTTAAACACCTGGCAGGAGGCAGTTCTGAGTGTGTGCACACGTGTCTTCTTCTGGAGGCCAGAGCCAGGCTGGACCCTGAGCAGCAGAGGGCAGGTGTTGGCCGTAGGGACGCTGCCCGCCATGTGCAGCAGGAAGGGTGCGACGCTGTGCAAACGCCCTTCTCTGAGATGATCAGGATGTGGATGTGCCTTGTTTTGGGCTCAGTCTGTGCTAAAAAGCTACCAATTGTGTACTTAATTAAATGTAATTTTTTTTTTTTTTTTTTTTTTTAGCACAAAGATTCTGTGGTTCCTTACCTTCTTCGACTTCTTAAAGGTCTTCCGAAAGTGTATTGGGTAGAAGAAAGCACAGCTCGGAAAGGCAGAGGTAGTTTTGCTTAAAGTTTCCCTGAATGCGAGGAAGCATCTGTGTGTTTCCCGTCTGTGAGGATTGAATGTTTAATCACACTAACGCGGCAGTTAGGATGCTTCTAGCTGGTTCCACTCCTGTGCCTGCAGCACTAGCGCTTTCTCACGTTGCCCAGAGCCCTGGGCGGGATGAGCGGAGCTGAGCAGGACCACGGGGACCCTCAGGAACCTTTGCTCATGTCCCATTGGCTGCCCTGGGTCCCCTGCTGTCCCTGAGCTGGTCTGTTGCCTCAGATGGAGAGGCTCACCCTGCAGTGAGGTCAGTTCTCCAGATGGCCTGGTGGCTGCACAGAAAGGAGGGCTGAGATGGGAGTTTGGGACTCAACCACTATGTCCACTGTCAGTAGTTTTATGGCTTTGTCGATGTTGCTAAGTTTCCACTGAACTTTGCATCTTTGCAAATGGAATAAATTCATGTGTATTTCTTTTTAACTTGTATTTGATACTGATCTCTCTTTAAGGTCAAAGAGAAAGTTAGATAATCTTTTCTCTCTTCCCCTCCACTGCCCTCCCCTCCCTTCCTCCCTCCCTCCTTGCCTTCTTCCTCCTGTCCCTCCCGAAGTATTTACATAGGTCCCCTACATGCCAGGCATTGTGCTAAACGCTTATAACACTCATGATCTTGTAAACGGATTTCCCAAGACTCCAAAATCAGCTTGGAAGATCTCCAACATTTCAGAGTTCATGACCCATGAGACTGAAGTTTCCTTGTAATCTCTCTCTCTGAGTCCAAGGCCCCCACCTTCAGATCTAGCGGGAGGTTGGTGCCTGCAAAGAACGCCCTTGTCCTTTCTGTTGGTGGCATGGCCTGAATTTGTCAGGTGGGCTCAGTCTGCTGGAGACTGTGCTGTCCTCATGAACATCCGCTTGTGCCTGCCCGTGTTCCTCTTGCCCTTTGAGTTTTCAGCATTTCTGGTGACTTACTGTACCTAAAGCTGACAGACCCCAAATTATTCAGGTGTCCTGGAATTTGAAAGACTACAGATTAAATAGAGCATTGCTGAAAAGTGAAACATCTGTGTCTACCATTGTTATCTAATTTGGGGAGAAGTAGAATACTAGAAAGTGTTGATCCTATTTTATTTCAAAACAAATATCACTTCTGTATGCTTGGACTCATTCGAATGAGTTTTTTAGCATTATTTAAACATTGTTAGAGACTTTCCTGGTGGCGCAGTGGTTAAATATCTGCTTGCTAATGCAGGGGACACAGGTTCAAGCCCTGGTCCGGGAAGGTCCCACATGTTGCGGAGCAGCTGGGCCCGTGCACCACAACTACTGAGCCTGCGCTCTAGAGCCCGCGAGCCAGAACTACTGAAGCCTGCGTGCCTAGAGCCCGTGCTCTGCAACAAGAGAAGCCACCACAGTGAGAAGCCCACACACCACAACAAAGAGTAGCCCCCGCTCACCGCAAGTAGAGAAAGCCCACACGCAGCAATGAAGACCCAACGCAGCCAAAAATAAATAAATAAAAAATAGATAAATTTATTAAAAAAAAACATTGGTAGAGATATATAAATTTCCAATTATTGGGTAATAAATATTTCAGTCTCCTAGTTTCTATTAAGGCAATATCACTTTTGCTTTGATAAACCCCATAGCAGTAGTTCTTAAAGGGCCATCCCTGGGCCAGCAGCATCAGCACCCTGGGAACTTGTCAGAAGGGAGATTCTCAGACCCCACATTGGAGCTACTGAGTTAGGAACTCTGGGCCTGGGAGTCAGGCAGACTGAGTTTCAACAAGCCCTCCTGGTGGTTCCGGCCACGCTCAAGCTTGAGAAGGACCTAGAGCTGCATTTAAGAATCACGTGTGTGGAAGTAGACACGCAGTGGTCGTCTGCTCTGTGTGTGTGTGTCTTTGAGTCAGTGCTCAACGTTCAAAATTGGTTAAATGTTTAATAGTGATTGGACCTCCTCGGCAGCAGGTCTAAACTTCCCAAAGTGCAGAAGTGGTGCTTCACTTGTGGTCTTTTGGGTGTAGTGCTCCCTTGACCTTGAGGCTCTGCTCCTGAGAATCTCCGTACTGGCAGGCTCAGTCAGGGAAGGGCTTAAAAACCTACAAGGAATAGAGCACATCTCTGGGTGCTCTTCTGAGGATTTTCTCCACCTGTCAGAAGAAAAAAGGAAAAAAAAACATCAATTCAGTTAAGTGATAGTAATTGGTGTTTGACAGTTAGCCTCCATGGAACATCTCCCATAGTCTTACCAAGATTGATTTCCCAATTTTATTTAGGTTGGGAATAAAACATGGAATCTGTCATGTTGAGAGGCTCTGTAATCTCAGACTATAAATTGGCTCAGCAAACATTTCAATTTCTTGAACCAAAACATTTTATTACAAGGAAGGCAGGGGTGTTTCTCAGCGAACACCTTGGGCCCATATCTGTTCTCTGGAGGCTCATCCTGACGAGGGCGGCTTCCACTGTAAGCAGGTCCTTGGCAGCCGTGTGAGAGGGAACAGCCAGATGGGGTGGCCGGTCAGTGTGATGATCCGATTCCTGTCTTTCTGCCTCCAGGCACCCTCCCAGTGGCCGAGAGCTTCAGCTTCTGCTTGGTCACTTTGCTGTCTGACGTGGCTTATAGGGACCCTTCCCTCAGGGATGAGGTAAGTGTGTGGTGACTCAGTGTGTGTTTCCGTAAGATCTGAGAGTCCCAAAGTGATGACAGGGCAAAAAAAAAAAGTGATTGGATTGTTTATGTTGATTTATTTCATACTGTTAGTCACACACATGAGAAATGTTAAATCCTGCTTGCAGTGCTTAGTCCCCTGCTGACCTCCCGAGTCTTATCTCGTTCAGCTTTTCCAATTGCCCTGTGAGGTGGCCAGCAAAAGGTCACGCGTCCTCCTGCCTCAATGCTGGGGACTGACGTTCATAGGAGAAGATTTTCTGGAAAGCTGGAGCCGTTCCTTCAAGTGCTCCAGTTTTTTTAGTTTTAGTTTATTTTGTTGGAAATGTTACTTAAATGTATTTCATATTTCTCTCCTTTTATTTATTTATTTATATTTGGCTGCATTGGGTCTTCGTTGCTGCGAGAGGGCTTTCTCTAGTTGTAGCGAGCGGGGGCTACTCTTCATTGTGGTGCACGGGCTTTTCATTATGGTGGCTTCTCTTGTTTCGGAGTATGGGCTCTAGGTGCATGGGCTTCAGTAGTTGCAGCACACGGGCTCAGTAGTTGTGGCTTGTGGACTCTAGAGCGCAGGCTTAGTAGTTGTGGCACACAGGCCTAGTAGCTCCACAGCATGTGAGATCTTCCCGGACCAAGGCTCAAACCTGTGTCTCCTGCCTTGGCAGGAGGATTCTTTGTTTTTTTTTTTTTGTTTTGTTTTGTTTTTTTTTAGAAGGAAGGTTTTCTTTGTTTTATTTTATTTTTTGCGGTATGCGGGCCTCTCACTGTGGTGGCCTCTCCCGTTGCGGAGCACAGGCTCCGGACGCGCAGGCTCAGCGGCCACGGCTCACGGGCCCAGCTGCTCCGCGGCATGTGGGATCTTCCTGGACTGGGCACGAACCCGTGTCCCCTGCATCGGCAGGCGGACTCTCAACCACTGTGCCACCAGGGAAGCCCTGGCAGGCGGATTCTTAACCACTGCGCCACCAGGGAAGCCCCCCTGTATCATTTTTAATTTTTAAAATCTCTTTCCTTACTATCACACAGTAAATTCTGTGTCCCTATTTCTGCCATTATGTTGGTCTCCACCCTTCTTTCTTAGTTTAGGTTCTTTATTTACTTGTGGGTTGGCTAAAGAGGTAACTAGATACGTTAGAATCACATATTATTTAAAAAGCTAACAGGGCTTTTCTATCAGTAACACCTATTGAAATAGGTCACCACAGAAGATGGTGGCATAACTTTAATACGTGAAATGGACGAAACATTGCTTTCCAGGTCCTCACTGTTCCGCATCATTTGACACTAGCAAAACGTGAGCAGTTTGGTGATGAACAAGTCACCTCAGACCAACTTCATTTTTCTGCCTGGATTCCCCAAGACTGGAAGCGGGGGAAGTGAGAGGGACTTGGTCTGGTGCTCTTCATCAGGGCCTGGACCACACCTCTCCTGACATCCTGGGTCAGCAGTGTAGCGGAGGGCAGGGTTTGCAGAGCCACCTGAAGGACCACCCCAGGGGCACCTGGCAGGAGTCTCTGGTCGCCTGCCCCCTGCGGTGGAAGCTGAACAGCTAGGACCAGCCAGGACCGGGGATGAAAATCCTGAAAGCAAGTCAGTCTCGTCTGTAGATGATTCGGATGCCAAGCTGGGAATCGAGGACCCTCGCAGTGAACTGAAGCTTATGCCCTGAGCTTTTGTGGGGCTCAGTGACGGGCAAAAAAATACCAGCCCTGCGGGTGGAGGGCACAGCTTGAGGCAGCATGTGTGAGAGACACTTAAGGATTTCATTTCTCTGTGAGTTCATGGAGCCAGCAGTGTGAAGGGCTGCTGGAAAGCCAGTGTCATGTCCACAGACGTCTGGGGTCCGTGCTGAGTCTGGTGATTACTCAGGGAGATCCCCAGCATCGCTGGAATAGTAGTGTGTTTTGTCTGAACGCTGCAGTTGGAGATGGTTTCTTACTCACTGAGCTATAGTGGAGTCAGGCAGGCCATCAGCAAGCACTTGAATCATAAGGAACGGATGGAAAGAACCAGGGGTGTTGAGCTGTGAAGAGAGATTGGGGGCCTGTCACCTGTTTCCAGAGTTAGGAGGCCTGTGGACCAGCCAGAGAGGGAGGGTTCTGTCCACAGAAGGTCTGTTGCCTGACCCCTCTGCAGAGCTTCCGTGCAGGGGGTTATGGATCAGGAATGAGGTTGGACAAGAGAATGTCTAAAGCTCCCTCTAGTTCTGAATTAATTTTGTGATATTTATCTGATTTTGTTTATAAGTTTGTGTGTTATGTTTCCTTGGCTATTCCAGATTTTAGAGGCGCTTTTGCAGGTTTTGCATGTCCTTTTGGGAATGTGCCAGGCCTTGGAGATTCAAGAGAAAGGTATGTTTTTCTTTTTATTGTTTGTGATTATCCATCCCCTTGCTTTTCCCAGTCTTCAGATTTTCTGTTCTTTGCAACCAGTGTATCTGGTGGACGTGACCTTTGCTGCATGTTAGCTGAGAGCCCACGTGGGGTCATGAGCACAGGTCTGCTGCCTGAATGCTGGGCCACTTCCCCCTCTGGGGCTCGGTTTCTTCACCTGTAACATGTCTGAAGGTCATTTTTCCTCTGGTGTGAGGCTACCAATCTGCTCCCAGAAGGACTAAATGCACTGATTAAGTCCCGTAAGGGAGCCTGCTCAGGTGACGTGGCTGAGGGACTGATTTGGAGGTGCTGTGCGTGGTTAAGACCTCCCACCCACAGGCCGTGTCTGCAGCCGTGGTTGAGGATGGATGGAAAATACTGCCGGTCAGTGCCTGGGCTTGGGCCTGTTGCCATGGCTAGTTCTGGCCCTTGGACTTGCTGGTGGGGGGCCCTGAGATGGGTGGTCCCAGGTCCCCAGGTGGTGCTGCCACGGCTTCCCTCTGCCTTCCAGAATACCTCTGCAAGTATGCGGTCCCGTGCCTCATAGGAATCTCCCGTGCATTTGGGCGTTACAGCAACACGGAAGAGTCCCTCCTGTCCAGGCTCTTCCCCAGAGTCCCTCCTCATTCCCTCCACGTCCCCGAGGAGCTGGAAGGTGTACGGAGGCGGTCCTTCAATGACTTTCGCTCCATCCTCCCCAGCAACCTGCTGGCGGTGTGTCAGGAGGGCACCCTGAAGAGAAAGGCCAGCAGCGTGTCCAGCATCTCGCAGGTGAGGCCATGCGCCCAGAGGGACAGGGGACGGGGGCTTGTTAGGTGCCCACTTGCGTGTAGTTTGAGGGAACTTGGGGAACGTGAAGGGTTCTCATTAGAGTTCTCTTTAATACAAAGGTTGCCTTGTCCTTTTTAAGATTTATAAGTGAGTCATCTCCTGGGAGGTGAAGTGTTTGGGCACCAGCTCTTTTCTGAGTGCAAGACAGTTGGTGCCTGTAGAGAATATGTAATTGACTCATGGAGAAAGACAGGGACACGAAACACTGACAATAGTCTGGCTCAGTCATCAGGTGTAGAATATATGGCTAGACACAAGAATTTAGAATTACAGTAGAGAACCTGTAGCCAGGGTGGGCTTCAGCGAGGAGGTGGGGCTGAACCAGGGCTCTGGCCAGCAGAGGGAGCCTTGTCTGAGACAGATCTGACTGAGGTCTGACTGGCCTTTCTTATCTGTGCGTGTGGTTGTGTGTTTCAGGTCAGCCCTGAACGAGGGGTGCCCCCTCCCAGCTCCCCTGGAGGATCCACCTTTCACTACTTTGAAGGTGGGCTTCGCCTTTCTGCTGACCGAGCCCCCAGGCACTGCTGTTGTGCATCTTGAGTGTCAAGCTTTTAGAAAGCATTTATTTTCTATTTTTGATTAAACTTCTTAAACTTGAATCTAAAAATATTTCAAACATAGAGAAAAGTGCAGACAATAATATACAGGACCCCAAATGCCTGCCATCTGAATCTTAGTACATTAACCTGTGAAAGCACTGCTTTTCAGGTGGAAATACTAGCGGTGGGTCCTTCTCTTGTTTCTTGTTGTTTAAGGTCATTAAGTGCGTGGATAATATTAAAGAACATAGTAATGAGACTGCATGTAATCCCTTATGTTTAATGAGTAATACTTTCTGTAGAGCTTTGCTGTTCACAAAGGACTTTCAGGTAATTTACTGAATTTGATTCGTGTGACAGCTCTGTGCAGTGTCAGACACTTGTTACAATAGCCTTCACCTTCTCCTCGAAGGAAGTAAGATGCAGATTGTGGGGAGGAAGTGGGGAAACAAGACCTCCACGCCTCATGGCACCATCCGTTCCATTATCAGTGACACCCCTGCATAAATCCCAAATCTTACACCTGTGGTTCCTGCAGCTCTGCCTTTTGCCTCCTTTTGTGTCCACCACGCGCTGGGTCAGCCACGCAGGATGTCATCCTCATGTCGTGTGTGTCCGGGTCACAGACTTCTTGCCTTCTCTTATGACTATCATTATTTTTTACAATAAACTGGTATGTCCTTAAGGTGAACGACATGATGGTTTGATATACATAAATGTGGTGAGGTGGTTACTGCAGTCAAGCCATTAACTATACATCTCCTCACATAGTCACCATTGTGTGTGTGCGTGTGTGGTTAGAGCACCTCCTCTCTCAGCGCATTTCTAGCATCCAGCACGGTGTAATTAGCTCTCTGGACTCAGCCCGCATAACTGTCATCTCCCCATTTCCCCACCTCCCGCCCCGGTCACCACACTCTCTGCTCCCATGTCTTTGAGTTTAGATTCCACATATAAGTGAGATTGTGCAGTTTTTTTCTTTCTGTAACTGGCTTACTTCACTCAGCATAATGCCCTCCAGGAATATTATTCAGCCTTAGGAAAGGAGATCCTGCCATTTGTGACAACGTGGATGAACCTGGATGTGATGCTGAGTGAGATAAGCCGGTCACACGGGTGCATATATAATGGAAAACACATGGAGCATGTGTGTTCATGCACACTGTACATATACATGTTTTATGTAGTTTTCACACACATTTCATGCGCGCACACACACACCCTTCCCACCTTCTTCCCACCTGTTCCCTTTAATTTGGCCTCACCCCACCCCCCGTCCGGCCCCCTCTGTGGCTTCACCGTGTTGGCCTCCAGCGTCTCAGCTCCTCTCAGTATTGTTGCCCCCGCTCTGTTGTAAGCTGCCTCCTGCTGTCATGGCTCTTAACCTGTAAAAAGGTGTCATTCTTTTTTTGTTGTTGTTCTTACATGTCTGGGTGGAAAATATTAGGACATGATTCTACCTAAGCTTTGACCTGAAACACCCCAGTGAGAGGCAACCCTCCCCAAGGATTTGCAATCCAGCTTTTACTTCTTTTTTTAATTGAAATATAGTTGATTTATAATGTTGTATTAGTTTCTGATATATAGCACAGTGATTCAGTTATACATATTATATTCTTTTTCAGATTCTTTTCCATTATGGTTTATTACAGGATATTGACTGTAGTTCCCTGTGTTATTCAGTAGGACCTTGTTGTTTACCTATTTTATATAGAGTAATTTGTATCTGCTGCTCCCAGATTCCTAATTTATCCCTCCCCCACCCCCTTTCCCCTTTAGTAACTGTAAGCTTGTTTTCTATGTCTGTGAGTCTGTTTCTGTTTTGTGAATAAGTTCATTTGTGTCATGTTTTTTAGATTCCACATATAAGTGGTATCATAACGATATTTGTCTTTCTCTGTCTGACTTACTTCACTTAGTAACTTAGTATGATGATCTGTAGGTCCATCCATGTTGCTGCAAATGGCATTATTTCATTCTTTTTTATGGCTAAGTAGTATTCCGTTGTATATATACGTACCACATCTTTTTTTTTTTTTTTTTTTTGCGGTACGCGGGCCTCTCACTGTTGTGGCCTCTACTGTTGCGGAGCACAGGCTCCAGACGTGCAGGCTCAGCGGCCATGGCTCACGGGCCCAGCCGCTCCGCGGCATCTTCCTGGACCAGGGCACGAACCTGTGTCCCCTGCATCGGCAGGTGGGCTCTCAACCACTGCGCCACCAGGGAAGCCCCCACGTCTTCTTTATCCATTCATGTGTCAATGGACATTTAGGTTGTTTCCATGTCTTAGCTATTGTGTATAGTGCTGCTATGAACGTTGGGGTGCATGTATCTTTTGTATTAGAATTTTCTCTGGATATATGCCCAGGAGTGGGATTGCTGAATCATATCAGCCTTTACTTCACATGGAATTTGAGTGTAAACAAAAGCAAAATCGATACCGTTGTTGGTTCTTGAGGGAGTATCTGGGTCTCATACTCCCACGACTGACTTTCTGGTTTTGCCCCGTCAGCCTCTTACTTGCCTGATGGGAGTGCCCTGGAGCCCGACTACTACTTCTCCACCATCAGCTCCAGCTTCTCCGTTTCTCCTCTTTTCAATGGCATCACTTACAAGGAGTTCAGTATTCCCCTGGAGATGCTCCGGGAACTCGTAAACCTGGTAAGCATAGCCTTGATGGATAGATGGACCACGGGTATATCAACCAGTGGAATTGCTAGTTGTGTCAACCTATATTTCACAGCACAGCTTGGTAGTCACAGTTTTCAGATTAAAGAGGGAAGGAGGGACACATCCTCGGAGTTGCTGTGCAGCATGTTCTCATTTGTCCCTGCAGCCGCCACGTGGGGCGCGGCCATGCGTCCCCTTGTTAGAGGTGAGGAAGTTGGTGTCAAGTACCTTAAGGGCTAAGGGCAGGGCCCAGGCTCAGGCTGTGGTCCGACCCCAAGCCCACCTGCTCTTGCACTTGACCCAGCTCAGGGGCTGCTCTGTTTGGAGTAATACAGAGCTAATGTTTCCTGTCTGGGGACCTCTGTGTAACCTTTGCAGTCGCATCAGAGATGCCATTGTCTGAGTCCTGGAGTGGCTGGGCCTGTGACCCACCCCTGAAGTTGCCATGCTTGTACCGGGGTGCTGCATGGTGGGTTTGGGTGGGCCAGGACAGACTCCAAAGACAGGGCTTTCTGCTTTGGAACGAATGAGAGAGAAGAAGAAGGTCAGGGTGAGGCGGGGGCCAGGGACATGGCGCTTGCCTGTGAGGAGTGTGAACAGAAATGGCCCAGAGGTGGTGGCTATGGGTGGAGAAGTAAGAAGATGACCCAGTGTCGGCGGGCAGGGTGGAGCCAGGGTGAGCTGCTCAGTAGCCGGCTGGCCTGAGACCCCCCAGCCGGCCACGCTGTCAGTGTCCCGACGGGACAGCAGCTCTTTAGGGTCGTGTCAAGAGATTCCAGTTGAAGGCTGGATGTCTTGGGTCGTTCAGGGGAATTTGTTTTTCAGTTTTTTTTAACTTTCAAGGTTAGGTTTTCTTCTAAACCATTTTTAAATTTCTTCTCCTGGCATGTCATTTATCATTATCCATATGTTTTAAAAATAACCTTAAATCACTGTAATGTGGAGGCAGTTTTCTCCGGCGGTTCTCGGTCGGCAGAACAGTTCTTCCTGTCCTGAGCACTGGTACAGAGTGGGGCCGGGGTGGGGGTGGCCAGTGCTCCTGTGAGGAATTCGCAGTGTGTGCTGCAGCGCCCGGAAGAGCCAGCGCCCTGGCCCGGGGAGGGGGCATCGTTGGCGCCTGGGGACCAGCTGTGACGGGGGTCTACCACGTCCGGGAGGGGCCTCGGGGGGGGGGAATCAGTCTTGCCTGGAGTCTCAGTGCTTTTGCTTCCTGGAAATGGAAACCTCATGTACCCAGATTTGAGGGAGTTGGTTCCTTTTCTGTTTTTATTTCATTCCCATCTATGGTAAGAAAGAAGTTCTAGGTGATGGCAGGATTAGGGACATTTGTGTGTGTATTGGAGCCTTGGGGCTCCAGTGATGTGCTCATTGTTGGCCTCTTATTTCCATCCATTTTTCACTGTGAGCTTGTGATATGGTTTCATACGTCAGCACGATTTGTTCTTCAGTGGAATGAGCTGGCACTCCTGTCTCCCCCTATGTGTGCCAGGTGCTCACGAGGTCTCGTTTCCCTTGCAGGTGAAGAAGATTGTTGAGGAGCCTGTTCTCAAGTCCCTGGATGCAGTCGTAGCCAGCGTGATGGAGGTACGTCCCTTTGAGGGCATCACGCTGAGATCACCTACCGGGCACACCTGTGTGGGGGGAGTGGGGAGGGTTTGCAGTGGGTGGGGTGGGGCCACTGGAGTGAGGGAGAGGCTCGCCCTGAGACTTCTGCGTACGTTCCAGTGACGACAGCACACCTGACGCCCAAGGGCTTGCCCTGTGCCTGGCTCCTTTAGATGTGTCCCCTACCGGTGCCCCATCCTGGCCCCTGAGCAGTGGTCAGGGTCTCTACTTCACAGGTGAAAGCAGAGGTTCGGGGAGGACTAGCTGGTGCCCGCGTCCCATGGTCAGCATGGGAGCTGGATTGCGGCCTGGGCCCCAACTCTGCTCCATTGTGGTCCTTGCCCCCACGGTGCCTGCAGAGCCACTGCCAGGGCTCGGTACACACCCCTCATCAGTCCAGGCACTGCAGGCCCTGGCTTGTGAGTGTGAGGGGTGTGTACTCAGGCATCTTCTGTCCTTAGCATGTTTGGAACCAAGGCCCACAGCTTTATTCATAAAATCATTAAATGTTGCTGCTGGGAGGCCTCAAAGTCCCTGGGAACATTTGGGTCAGCCCCCTTTTGTCAGGGTCCAGAGAGATCACCGATTTCCAGGCTGATGACTGCTGTGGCCATGTGCTGGGCTCAGATTCCTTGTTAAGCCTGGCATTCTTTCTCTCATCCGATTATAAGACATGCAGCGCCTGGCACCACCAGGCTCAGTTATGAAGCAGGAAGGGTACCACCAGGGACCTCCCTATGCTGCAGACCACAGCTCCTGCCCTTCACGCGCTCCACCCCGCTGTCTGCGGGCATTAGGTGTGTGGCTGGTCCGCAGCCCTCCTGCCCGTGGGCCTGAACTCTCACTGTGCTTGCTCTCAGAGGTGTCCTGGTGTCCTTTGTCAGTGTGGGGTCGTGTGACCCTGGGCAAACCAGGAGGCCAGGGCTGGAGCTGGGCTGGCAGGCACAGCAGCCAGACGTGTTGGGCCCGAGTGCCGTCCGTGGTGAAGAGCTGGCTTGGGTCCTGAGGGGAGAGGAATGCCAGGAACATGGGGCTTTGGGGCCCTTTTCCCCGCAGAACAGAGCAGTTTCACATATTTGGTTTCATAATTTGGACTTTAGTGTAAATGTCCATTTGAAGAATTGGTTTTGTGGCTAAAAAAAAGCTCGAACCCGAGTCACTGCAGGATAATCCTCCTCCTCATCCACCTTCACTGGCAGTGACCGTGCTTATTATGTGCCAGATGTGACTCCATCTCCTTGAACCCACGGCACACCCACTCTCAGCTGGGAAGACAGAGGCTGGCAGGGCCTTCATCACACAGCTCTGGGGCCCTGGGGCCGGGCTGCACCGCCCGGGTTCCTCCCTCCTGGCTCTGGGGTGGGACCCCTGCTCACCTTAACCTCAGCCAGTGTCACATCTGCCCTGCAGGGAGTCATGAGGACTGTGCCTGTAGGGCCATTTGCGCAGCGCCCTCTGATGGCACCGGTGCCCATGGGACACGGCCTCCACCAGCCTCGCCCCGCAGGCCCCTTCCCGCTGTGGATTTGCCTCCGCATCTGCCTTCCCCGCGCTTACCTGTGTCAGAACTTTTGTAAATCGTGCCTTTCCATTGCACTAGACTGAGGGTGCAGAAAAATTAACAGCATCTTACTCAACTCACTAGACCTCGGATGAATTTTTTTCCCCAGAAGAAAACTAGCGTCACGTTTTAGATGAGATTGCTAAAGAAAATTTAAAGTGAATTTTAGTTACAAAACGTAGGCCGAATCCGAAGGTGCCCCTGCTGTTGTGTCTATGACTGATGGGGACAGGGTGCAATGTGGTCTTGTGGCCCTGTGGCTCCTGCACCCCCACTCTCCTTGTTCAAAGATGCCTGGAGAGGGTGAGCCCTCAGTGAGAGGAGGTGGTCCATCCTCCAGGGGCCCGGGGCTGCTCCCCGCAGGCATCTCTGGGCAGTGTGAGCGTAGGAGGGAGGAGGGAGTCACTGCAGTGACCGGCGGTGCCAGTCACGCGTCCCATGCCTCTACCCGCAGGCCAACCCCAGCGCCGACCTCTACTACAGCGTGTTCAGCGACCCCCTCTATGTGGCCACATTCAAGATGCTACGGGACACTCTGTACTACATGAAA
Organism: Delphinapterus leucas; assembly: GCF_059928025.1. Lineage (NCBI taxonomy): Eukaryota > Metazoa > Chordata > Mammalia > Artiodactyla > Monodontidae > Delphinapterus > Delphinapterus leucas. The sequence continues at coordinate 26,184,275 of NC_143142.1, read as the reverse complement.
GGTGAGGGTGGGGTCCTGCCTTTGTGCCAGGGCCGCTTCACAGCATCTGCAAGGAACGTGGACACGTTCCTGGGAGAAGCAGGCGATGAGGGACATGCATGTGTCATCCTGCCCCCGGTGCTGCCAGCAGCGCAGCCTCTTTGGTGGGTGTGTCTCCTCGGCTGATGTCTGACACGGACGTGTGGGGTCGTCCTGATCCCCTGGTCAGGCATACAGTCTAATGTGTCTGCCTTACATGTTTCAAAACATTAAAAAAATGAGAAAACGAGGCAGTCATGATCTTACAACTCAGAATAATTTGTCAGTAGCGGAGCTCACACACGGAGTTAGCAGTTCCTTCCAGGCTCTCTTGTGTGTTTTAAACACAGTTTTCCTAGGCTCTTCCCTTAAGTTGCTGAATGTGCTTCATAAACAAAAGCTTTGATGACCACATGGTGTCCTGTGGGTGTCCCATAATCTCCTTAGCTGTTTTCCTGATCTGATTCCAAGCACTGCTGGGGCCTGAGCCTGGTTGGGGCCACCATGAGGGCTAGGTTCCCGAAAAGCGGCAGGTGCTGGCTGCTCGGCCTGACCCCGGAGCCTGTGGCCTCCCCTAGCCAGTCTGCTGCTGGCTTTCTCGGCCAGTCTGCCCTCTGCCTGTGCCGTCTCTCGGGTCTCCTGCACTGTCCAGGCCCGAGGACGAGAGCTGGGAGAGGCTGCAGACTGGGTGCCTTCATGTGCAGGGGGTCCTCCTCGGGCTGCATCCAGCTTTCCCACATCTGATAACTGACGCCCTTTTTAGAAAGTATCACAGGAGTACTTTTCGTTAATCAGACCAGTTCTGGTGATGGCACTCCCCAGGTTGTGTCTCGTGTTCAGGTTTGAGTGTATTGACAGCTTAAAACAAAGCATGGCTCGCATTTCGCTGGGAGGTGACCATTCTGAGTGTCAGGTAGCATGTGTGCAGGGCTGGCGTGCGTGCCCGTCCTGGCTCGCCCCAGCCGGCCTTCCTGGAAGCATGGTAGCCAGCAGCAGCTCCCTCTCCCTGGGTGTCTGTCGCAAGGGAAAGACCACGGCTGCTCACAGCCTGAATCTGTGCCCGCTCTCCCTCCTGCAGACCTGCCCACCTCCTTTGTGAAGGAGGTCCATGACTTCGTGCTGGAGCAGTTCAACACCAGCCAGGGGGAGCTCCAGAAGATCCTGCATGACATGGACCGGACCCACAGCGAGCTGAGCCCCCTGAAGCTGCGCTGCCAGGCCAGTGCCGCCTGCGTGGACCTCATGGTGTGGGCTGTGAAGGACGAGCAGGGTGGGTTCCCCGTGCCACTGCCTGGCGTGTCCTCCGCTTACGAGGAGAGGAGGGGGCTCAGGGCAGAAGATGGTGCTGGTCCAGGAAGGTGGGGCTTCGGGGGGAGCCATGCTCAGGACACAGGACAGGGTGGGGGCTGGCAGTGGAGGGATAGCCCACCCCGCAGGATGGTGTCGTCATAGCAGCAGGAAAGGAGCAGGGACGCCCACCTCCGACACTTTGTGGTGGAGCCGCTTCTCAGAGTTAGTGAGCCCGGGGTTTAGTCACGTTCTATTTTGACTGATGAAGGAGTTTTTGTGACCATTGGCCTTTGCTAAAGGTCCTTACCCTCCTCTGTTCTGAACTTAGGTGCAGAGAATCTGTGCATCAAGCTGTCTGAGAAGCTGCAGTCCAAGACATCCAGCAAGGTCATCATTGCTCACCTGCCCTTGCTCATCTGCTGTCTGCAGGTCAGTCTCAAGGTGGGGGTGGTTGGGGGCACGGTGCTGACACCCGTCAGCAGGGCCTTCTTTTTTTTTTTTTTTTTTTTTCTTTTGAGGTACACGGGCCTCCCACTGTTGTGGCCTCTCCCGTTGCGGAGCACAGGCTCAGTGGCCATGGCTCACAGGCCCAGCCACTCCACAGCACATGGGATCCTCCCAGACCGAGGCATGAACCCATGTCCCCTGCATCGGCAGGCGGACTCCCAACCACTGCACCACCAGGGAAGCCCCAGCAGGGCCTTCTTGCCGTGGCCAGGCTGTGGGGGGCACCAGCAGCGAGGTCTGAGCTGCTGCCTCTAGGAACTTGAACTAGAGTCTGCTGTGGACAAGTTCAGTGCTGGGAGGCCACTGCTGACGGCCAGCAGGCTTTCTGCGAGTGGGGTCCAGGCACAGCCAAGTCCTGCGTTGTGAAGGCTGCCCTGCATCTGCCGGGTGTTCCCAAGGCCTCAGACGCCAGCCTGCTGTGCCGAGACTCTGACCTTGTCCCAACCCCACTGACTTCACGTCTGCTGTTGTGTAAAAGTAATGCTTGGTGCCCTTTCTCCCCTAAATTTCTTCTAAAAGAGATGGACACACTTTAACAGTGAATCTCACCTTTGGGTGGAGAAAGTCCCAACCACCCCCTTTCTGTCTTTGTGCCCCATGGCCGGGTGGCCCTTGGAAGTCTGATTGACTTGGTGTCTGAAGGGGTGGGCACCTCCCCTGCGGCCCCTGATGGCCCGCTGTGCGTTGCAGGGTCTGGGCCGCCTGTGCGAGAGGTTCCCGGTGGTGGTGCACTCAGTGACGCCATCCCTGCGGGACTTCCTGGTGGTCCCGTCCCCCGTGCTGGTGAAGCTGTACAAGTGCCACAGTCAGTACCACACAGGTAACTGGCCGAGAGGCCGCCATCCCTGGGCTGCTCCTCTGCCTTTTCCTCCCAAGGCTTCCCCTGCACAACCCCCTGGGGTGCCAGGCCTCCCTCACGCTGCCACTGCCCCAGGCCCCGCTCCAGGCCTGCTCTTTTTGGCACCTGCCCTCTCTGGGGCATTCTGCAGTGTGCGTCCCATGTCCCAGTGCTGGGCCTGGAGCTCTGTCCCCTCCGCTGCCACAGGCCCAGAGCACGGCTGGTGACCAATGTTAATTAAGTACCCTGCTGCGCACTCGGGTGCTGCAGTGGTATCACCATGCTGCCCCCAGTCCCACCAAGGTAGTCCCACCCTTCAGGTGGAGAGACTGTGAGGGCCCTGCTCTCACGCTTGCCCACCCTTCCCACCTTCCTGCTCGTGAGCTGGATGTCCTCAGGCCATGCCCTTGCCTTTCTGCTGGAGCTGAGCTCCTAGGGGCCAGGACTTCTGAATCATTTCTTAAGACGTTGCTGTTTTATGTATTCATTGCTTTGTAACTTAAGTGTGCTTCCTTGATTTAAACATTTGTTTCATTCTTTCTGTTCTCTGACACTTTGGATTCTGAAATGCTTGGTGAAGTCTTTGTAAAGTGATTGCTTTTATAGCTAAAGATGATTACATTTGATTTTGGTTTTGAATTTCAAACACGGGTATGGAAAGTGACAGGCGTAACCAGATAGATATTTGAACTTTTACTTCCAGTTGCCGGCAATGATATAAAAATCAGCGTAACCAGTGAGCATTCCGAGTCAACCCTGAATGTGGCGTCGGGGAAGAAGAGCCAGCCGTCCATGTACGAGCAGCTGCGGGACATTGCCATCGACAACGTCTGCAGGTGGGCGGCCTCAGGGGGTGAGGGGGACAGGGGCGGGATGTCAGGGAGAGCCAGAGACATTATTGTTCAGGGAAGCTTCTAAACCTGCACTGGATCCGAGAAGGGAGATTGCTACATGTTAAAGAAAAAAAAAAATTTCCTGCCTTTCTTTTCTTGATCATAAACGTAATAAAAAACAGAGAAAACCTGTGATTTGTAGAAAAGTAGACAGAAAAGAATTATCCCTTAGCCCGTCATCCAGAGTGATGACATGTGGTCCTATTTCATCTTGTTTTCCGTGTGATTTTTGGTATGAATGAGAGGTTTTACATGCCCGAATGTCCCTTCAGCACCAGCTCCATCTGTGTGAACTCTTGCTGTCCACACTTGGGGACCAGATACATTCTGATTTGCAGGAGACGTACCTCTCCTTGTCTGAGTCCTGGCGCCTCGCTCTCGGGGCCATCGGGCTGGAGCCCAGCTACTCTGTCAGACTGTCTTCTCTGACTTTGTGGCCTGGGAGCCAAATGTGTGGGGAGCGAGAGATGCTTGTAAGATTTCATGCTCCTCAGGGCTGTTAGATTTCCCCTTCTCTAGAGCATAAGCATTTCTCCATACTATTAAAACCTCGATATGTAATTTTAACATTCCCTCAGCCGCCGTGGGACCATCTATCTTTCGAATCAGCTATTGTGACTTCTGTTGAGAAACGGAATTTTAAATTGGAATTGGCATGAGTATGACACCCTAAAGGAGATCGTTCTGGGCAAGATAATGAAGTTACTATTTTCAACTGAGATACTTGTCAAAGGGTGAAATCTACAGCTGTTCTTTGAATTCATTCTGTGTAATGATGTTCATTCAGATTTCTGGGAAAAGAGTATTCAGAGCGGGTCTTTAAACCTTGCAGACCCGAGACAGGAAAAACTCAACCAAAATCAAACACAAAATGCTCATCTGGTTATTCTGATGCCTCATTCTGCTTGGCCTCCTCCTTGCTCAGGTGCCTGAAGGCTGGCTTGACTGTGGATGCAGTGATCGTGGAGGCCTTCCTGGCCAGCCTCTCCAACCGGCTCTATATCTCCCAGGAGAGCGACAAGTACGTCCTGTCCTGTCCAGGGGGGTGGGGGCGGGGGCAGCTGGTCCTGTGCAGGCTCATGGGGCCGCTGGCATTTGCACGTCTATGCCGCTTTCTGGCACGGAATGGCGTCGGGCATTGAGTCTGTCCCGCGATGTCTGCTGAAGCCCACCTTCGAATGTCCACCCTGGACACTGGGGGAAAAGACCTGTCTTCCCGCCTGGTGCTGGTGATTGCAGATCCCAGGCTGTCACTTTCAGATGGACGCTTCCTCTGAGAGACTGATGACCCTGGGGTCCAGGTCCTGGCTTCCGGCTTCATTTCCCTGCTGCGTGCTGGAGCACCATTCCCAGGGCGTGTCTGTCCTTCCTTCCCATAGGGATGCTCACCTGATTCCAGACCACACCATCCGAGCCTTGGGCCACATCGCAGTGGCCCTGAGGGACACCCCAAAAGTCATGGAGCCAATCCTGCAGATCCTACAGCAGAAGTTCTGCCAGCCCCCCTCCCCGCTTGACGTGCTTATCATCGACCAGCTTGGCTGCCTGGTCATCACCGGAAACGTAAGCACGGCCAGGAACCCACTCTCCCTGGGCAAGCTTCGCGAAACTCCTTGATTCCCAGAAATGTGAAAATACACATTAAGCTTACCCTGCGGAAGAGTTAAATGCTCCCAACTTTCTTAACACCGAATGGTGAGATTTTTTTCCAAGTAAAGGAGAATAGTGTAATGGTTCCAAGAGTGCCGGAGAAAGAGGTTTAAACTATTTTCTTGCCGATGTTAATAGAATAGAATGGAAATGGAACCTATTCCACTCTTGGTGTCTAAGTTGAGGTTTGCATAAACCTTTAGGAAGGGCTGGCCTTGATGCTATTTCAGGCCCCACTGTCCCTGGTCCCCAGTGTGTCCCCTCTGGGTGTCCATGGAGGGCGCTCCCAGAGGAGATGTGGTCACATGTCCCTCACTCTTTTCCAGCAATACATTTACCAGGAGGTGTGGAATCTCTTCCAGCAGATCAGCGTGAAGGCCAGCTCTGTTGTGTACTCAGCCACCAAAGATTACAAGGACCACGGCTACAGGTAAGTCTTCCCAACCTCATTGTTGCTCTTGATCCTTTGAAAATGTGAGATGTGGGGACTTGTCTTTTAAATAAACATCTTTTCTTACAAAAGCACTACATGTTAGAAATACATGTACCCAGGCGGGAATGACCCGCACAGGGCCGCCCCTGAGCTAGCATCTCTGAGCTCCTCACCCAGTGGGCACAGCGCCCCCGGGTGACCGTGTTCTCACAGAGCAGCACCAGCCTTCCTGCCTGTCGTCATCTTAGATGTCAGCATGGTGTCCATCAGGTGGCAGCGCCGCAATCTGTCTGGCCAGCCCTAGGCCGCACATTAGGTAGTTTTCCAGTGTTTCTGCTGGTCGGTGCTGCATACCTGTGTGGTCTCGGATGCTCGCCTCAGGGTGGATTCAGAGGGCAAGGGAGGAGACGTTGACAGCCTTGGGTGTATGATGTTTGCGTGAGTCCTCGCCCTCCCCAGGGATGCCCCAAGGACGAGACGCGTCCTCCTGTGTTTGGAGGATCTCATGGACTTGGTCAGATGACGTCAGGAGGGCGGTGGGCAGGGCAGAGGTTCTCCTCTCCCCTCCTGACCACTCCACCCAGGGGAGGGGGTGGGAGTGCGGCTGTGTGAATGAACTCAGGACATGCTCATCTTCTCTGTGCCTTAACTTCCTCACCAGCTGTGTGGGTGTATGAGGCTGTGTGTATGCATGTGACAGCTCTCAGCACAATGGCTGCTTCTCTGCCTTCTCACTGCCGCTCCCATGGGAGCGCCAGCCACTGGAACGCAGGAGTGGCCTTAGGGCCGCCAGCTCACCTCCCTCTCCTGTCTGTCCGTTCTGGTCTCCGCAGTGACACTGACACACAGACCAAAACCTCTTCCCCTTGCATCTTGCTCCCAGAGCAGCTCCTGCGCCTCCTCACCCCTCCCCTCCCTGTCTTTCCTTCTGACCTCTGATCCCGCCTCTGCCTCGCTGCTCGGCCCGTGCCATGTACGGAACTTACCAGTTCCTCATCTCTGCCACATTTCCTTCCTAAAGCACTTTCTGACAGTGCCACCCACAGTAACTGGTCTCCCGCTGGAGGAGGCATCCACTGCCATCCGTTTTCCCCCTAGAGATTTGTCTGGGAAGGGGTGCCTTTTGTCCTGGCTGCCGTTGCTCTGTGATTTTGGGGGCAGACAATGTGCTACATGCTTCACAGGGACTGTTTGATTCCCCCACGCCCTGCAAGGAGGAAATTATTATCCTTGTTTACTCAGGAAGAAACTGGGCCTTAAAGACCTGAGCTACTTGGTATAGCCCGGCTGCAGCAGCATCCAGCTGACCTGGCACTCAGAGCCTGGCCGCCCCGCTGGTGTGCAGTGTCAGCTTCCTATTCAGGGTTTACATGGGGTGACGGGGTCGGGGCAGGTCATCAGGACCACTGAGCACTTCCTGAGTGTCTGGTGTGAGCTGACCCTAACCTCAGCCCCAGGTGGAGGAGGAAGTGTCGTCAGGGTTTCCTGGGTGGTGGTGATGAAGGGAGACTGTAACTGGAGGGGAAGTGGGTCCCCTGGAAGTGCCGGGGAGCGACATGCCCGTTCTCAGCTGCGTGGCCGCCCAGGCACTTGGAGGAAGTGTCCCGAGACTGTCAACACGCCCCAACACGCAGGCTCCTGGAAGCTGAACAGCCCCTGGGCCCCCAACTTGTCTTGAGGGAGGTTGGGGTCTCTTCCGCAGCAGCTGACTTTCCTTCAGGGCTGGTATCCTCTGGTGGCATGTCCCTCGCCTTGGGGGTCTTCGTTCACAGTACTGGGGGCCGGCACTGTGGCCGTGTCACTTCTCTCCCACAGGCACTGCTCACTGGCTGTGATCAATGCCCTGGCCAACATCGCGGCCAACATCCAGGACGAGCACCTGGTGGACGAGCTGCTCATGAACCTGCTGGAGCTGTTTGTGCAGCTGGGGCTGGAGGGCAAGCGGGCCAGTGAGAGGGCCAGCGAGAAGGGGCCCGCCCTGAAGGTAGGGCTCAGCCCTGGGCACCGCCTTGAAACCCGTGCTTTCTCCCTTTACCTGGTGACATCAGGAACGGGGGACTGGTTCCTTCCCAGGGTGCTGGCGGGAGTGAACAGACAGACAAGGGGCTGCCCCTGCAGGCTTAGCGGGACAGGCATGGGAACAAAACAGGGGCATCGGGTGGTCTCAAGGCCTCTCTGAGGTGGAAGCGAGTGAACAGCAGCCTCGAGTGAAAGTCTCACCTAGGAGCGAGGGGCTGGTGCAAACAGGGCCTGAGACCCTTTGCCCTGCTCAGCCCTGCCTTGCTCCCCGCCACAGCAGGCTAGGCCACTGTTCCTCTTGTCTCCTGAGTGGGGCCCAGCTCCCTGTGCCCAGGAGATGGGGGCTCGAGGGTGTTGGGGAGACACCTGGAGCCCAAGGAGGCCGAGGCTGTACCCTATTGAGGGCTCTAGGGCCCAGCTCCCCCACCCCCACCCCCACCACTCTCACTGCATCTCCCGGGCTCAACACTCAGGTGTCCTGCTTCGTTCCTCGGCTGGGGTAGGGGCTCCATGGGTGCCGAGCTGAGCTTGCCCATGCACCCACCCCCCACCTACAGTGACAGGCCAGGTGTCTGTGGGGCAGCAGTGGGGAGTGGGGTGGGGTGGAGACTGGCCAACACACTGACCACCAGGAGCTGAGGACAGAAATCAAGAGCTGGGGGGACACCAGCTTAGGACTCTGTCCCCACCCCTGCATGGCCATGGGGCCTTGGCAAGGTGTCCTGACCCTGTTCATCCCTGAAGATGGAGCAGCCCTGCTGCAGTGGGCAGTCGATGCCCTCATGGTCAACTGAGCAGCTGGGCTTCCCGAGTCAGGCTGCTCCTCATGTGTCTGGCCAGGTGGCTGACTTTTTACTTAGTTTTGTTTTTTTTTTTGTTTTGTTTTTGTTTTTTTGCGGTACGCGGGCCTCTCACTGTTGTGGCCTCTCCTGTTGTGGAGCACAGGCTCCGGACGCGCAGGCTCAGCGGCCATGGCTCACGGGCCCAGCCGCTCTGCGGCATGTGGGATCTTCCTGGACCGGGGCACGAACCCGTGTCCCCTGCATCGGCAGGGAGACTCTCAACCACTGCGCCACCAGGGAAGCCCTACTTAGTTATTTTTAAGTAACCCCCAAATTTTCCCAGACTTGGAAAGAATGTGTATTCATTATAGAAAAGATACAGAAACCTATAAATAGTAGAGTAAAAATTTCTCTCCTCAGATCCAATCGTCATTAACCTTTTGACAGACTTTCTCCTAGGTGTTTTATGCAAATCTATTTATTTTACATAGTTGGCACTGTGTGAGAGCATACTTTCTTACATTTAACATTTGATCTGGGCACTTTTTAAGGTAACAGTGCTTTTCAGAGCGCAGTCTCTGTAACAGCTTGTGATATTTGTGCAGAGTTGTCACGGTTTATGTAATCCTTCTCCTGTTTGACATTCAAATTGTTTCCCTCTTTTGCTGTTAAGATGATGCATTTTTATACATGTTTCTCTGTATATCTTTTTCATTGTTTCGTGTAGATTAAGGAATTTCAGTTTTCATGACACTGTGTCAGGTCTTTTTTTTTTTTTTCTTTTCAATGAAAGAAGTGCGGGCTCATCAGTGACTCAGTTCTGTTCTCCTCCAGGCCTCCAGCAGCGCGGGGAACCTGGGCGTCCTCATCCCTGTGATCGCTGTGGTGAGTACCCGCCCATTGGTGTCTCGGACTCAGGTGCGGTGCTCGTGCTGAGTGCTGCCCAGAGACCTGCAGCGAGTTCCCTGAAAGGTGCTGTTCTGAGGCTGCAGGGATCCTGCAGCTGTGGCTGTGTCTCCGATCTTCCGCGACTGCCCCGTGGGCATGTGCCTGCTGTGGCCTTGCTGCCTCGCCCCCTTTCTCCATGCTTGGCCGAACCCCTGGCCAGCTGACCAGGACCCTACTGCCTGTTCCTCGGGTGTCGGGGTCTGACTTAGGTTTTCCCTGAGCCCCCACCTGGCTCAGGTGCCTCTGACTATGGCCTGCAGGTGCTGTTTCCAACCCCTCCCCCCACCCCCAACCCCCCATAGTGAGCCTGGGGCCTCTGGTTGGTGCCTGGGCCTTGGGGCTGCAGCCCTTGGTGCCCTGTCGGAGATGGCTCAGGCCTGTCTCTGCCGCAGCACTGCCGCAGTCAAGGGCCGGTGTCCGTCTTGTCCTGTCTCAGCCTGCGGCCACTTCTTCCCAAATAGCCCTTACGGATGTCACTTTTCCTGGCCCAGGCGTTCCCAGCTGCCAGACCTGAGCCAGGCCCGCATCCGGCTTTGTTTCATTGGTGATTCTCGAGCTCCCACCTAGCCTGCCTTCTGCTTAAGCCCCTGCTTCCGCCTCCAGTTCTCCCTCTTCGTTCGAGCCTCGAGCATTTACGTGGGTGTCCCCGCACGTGGAGAGGTTGACCTCCGGCTGCGTGGTGACCCAGGGGCGTCGAGGCCCGGTGGGCATTTGGGGAGCCCTCTCCTATCTCTGCAGAGTAGTTTCGGTCTCTGCTTCTGTGGGCATTTGTCATTTGAGTCTGGGGACCGTTGGGGGTCCAGTGTCAGCCGACCAAGGCGGATGGGAACCGGCAGCTATAACTGGCTTATCGTCCCTGGCTCTGATAGTGAGACTGATAGTCGCGGACTATGTCTGGGGTGGGGGGGTGGGGTTCCGTCTCGGGCCACCCCCACCCTCTGCCTGTCCCCTCCTCCCTCCCCCGAAGGTGGCTGACTCAGCCGGGCTCCAGGACAGCATCTCTCCCCAAGCGTGCTGCAGGGTTGGAGCTTGGGCTTGCCTCATGCCTCCCACTTTCCCCGGGAGCCCTCCCACCTCTCCCTGCAGTCAGGGCCCCCACAGCCCCTCGAGGGCCTGTGGGTTGCTGGGACCCTGCCGGTTTACACCAGCACCCACAGGTCGGTTTCTAAAGACGTCATGGTTGACGTCAACTCGCGTATAGTGCATTGAGAAGCGCCACGAGGACACTTTGTTGGCCTGGAGGGAAGGGCGAGGGGCATGAAGTCCTTGGCCCGTGGAGGGCTCCATGGAGAGCAGGTTTGGTAGGCAGGGAGCACGCCCGGGGGGCCTCTCAAGTTAACGAGTTCTGGGATATTTGAGCCCCACAGTTCTCTGACCCGTATGTATGCCTGTGAGCTTGTAAGTGTGGTTGGCGGTTGTTGTTTGGAGTTTAATAAATGCATGGAAGAAGTCTATAGGGGACACTTCGCACTTTGGGGGAGCGATGACTTGTAGGTTTGGTTGGGGGCACACCAGTTTTAGGGTCACTGGGTCCGGAGTTGGACTCCTGGCCCCGCATGTGGGGTCCTGGGAGAGTGTCCCCAGTCTCTCTGCACCTGCTCTGCCAGCAGAGTGTCTCAAAAAGATGGGGTGACTTTCTGTGGGGCTGGTGCGTCAGGGCAGGTAGATATGTTAGCAGTGATAGGCTAGCACATGCTCACCTGAAACACCCGTGTCTCCTCCAATACGGTGACCTTTACATGAACGGAATAAGTATCGTCGTGTCAACAAGTTAATGGTTATATTGTGGAGGAGGAAACAAATATTTGATTCTGTTGCTCAACACAGAGCCCAGATGCCATGGTTCTTGCCTCTGCTCTCTGGTTCTAGCCCTCACCCTAACCCTGGACCTTCTGGGAGAAACTAACTTCCATAGTTTTTTTGTTTGTTTGCTTGAACGTTTTATACTTAAAAAAATTTTTTTTTAATTTTTTATTTTAAAGAAAAAGATACTCTGTTTTGGATTTTTCGATGACACAGTGTCTTCAGTGACTTAGTTGAGTGGACGTGCCAGTGGGCCTGGGCAGGAAGCATGGGTTTCTGCCCTAATGCAGCTGTACCCTTATCAGTGATCTTGGGAGCCTGGGGTGGGGGCGCCAGCTCACGTGGCCTCCGAGGCTCCTTCCTGCCTGCGTTTGGTGGTCTTTGTCCTGTGACTCTGTGATGCTCTTCAGAAATGTCACTGATTCCATTGCTTGAACCTATAGCTGGAGACATAGTGGCCCCGCTGTCACAAAGCGTGGAAAATGTCCATGCACTCCACTCGGCCGGGCACCCGGGCCACTTGCAGCTTGTGTGGCCGTGGACAGGTTATTCTCTTGGTGCCTGTAAAAGGATGTTTGGGGACTAACACTTTCAGTCATAGACCTGTGTGAAAGCTGCTCCCTCTTCCTCGTAGAGATGGTGTCTGTCCTCAAGGGTTTGTACTTCACCTCAGGAAGGGAAGGGGGAGGGGCCCAGGTAGGCCCCCAGTTAGGGACCCCTGGGCTAGAAGTGGTAACCCAGGCACTGACCTGAACCCCTTAGAGACAGTAACCCACTTCATCCTCACAACAGCCTGCAAGATAGGGACTGTGTTATCCCCGTTTCACAGACAGGAGACTGAGGCACAGAACTTGCCTCAAAGTGCCAGAGCCGGGAGTGGAACCCAGGCAGCCTGGCGCAGGCCTGTGCTCTGGGTTCATTCATATCTGCCGCATGGAGGCACCTCGTTTCTGAAGGGGGCCCAAGGGCATTCTGAGCAGATTGAGGGGCTGGAGCTCTCTGACCCTTGGGGGTCGAAGAGGAGCCTGGGCCACGTGTCTTCATGCCTTCTGGGTGGGGGATGTGGGGAAGGGCTGAAGGTGGAGTCTTGAGATGCACATGGGGGTGTGGGGGAGGAGCCAGAGGAACCAGCAGCAAGACCAGAAGTGTCAGACAAGCCCAGGGGAGGACAGTGTTGACTCAGAATAGAGGAGGACTTGGAGAGGGTGGTCAGCAAGCCCAGGTTCCCTGAGAGGGCAAGAGGGATGACAGGGAAAGGCCCCCCTGCCCTGGGTGGCAGACACTGGACGGGCCCTGGCTCAGGCAGTGGGGAGGGTGCAGGGGGAGAGGGTGAGGGGTGAAAGCAGGGCCGGGGTGGGACTCAGGCCTGTGGCTGAGCGCGCCCCCTCTGTAACAGTGGAAGCCCCAGGTTGGTGTGAGGATGGGGATAACCCAGCCTCCACATCGGGGAGCATTCTTGCACCCCTTTGCTGCCTGTGACTGTGTCAGTCTCGCTGGGTCAGAAGCCCTCTGTGGAGTCAGGCCAACCAGGCTTCGACCCCAGCCCACTGCCCACTGCAGGCCCATGGGGTCCCAGTCTGACGGCCACACGCATGGCAGTTGTGAAGCCCCCGGCGCTGTCCCCCGCCCCGCACTGCAGAGGCCTTGCGCTCTTCTCCCTGAGCAGCCTGTGTGGATTCCACTGGTCTTGCCCCGGAATCAAGGGTCCAGAAATACAGTCCTTGGATGTCGCCCGTATTCTCGAACCAGATGCACCACAGGCACGTCTGAGGGTCTCCCTGTGTCTGGGGATGGAAGCTGAAGCGTGTGCCACACATACAAACTGGTGTTTCCGGAGCCCCCAGGCAGCTCCATCCACGCCCCCCCCGCCCCCAGGATGCAGCAGCACTGCCACATCCTAGCCCGAGGACGTGCCTGCTCTGGGTCACTGTTGGGCACTCAGGTCACTCTGTCGATGTCTAGCACTGCTGGGGTGTCATCTATTTTGAATGTGGCCTTTTTTAGTTATCTGACCTTATAAAAGTAGAATTATACCCAGTAAAAGTGGTGATATTTATTTATCTCTAGGGTGGAAGGCATGGCTACGGGTACATGCCGTCCTCTGGGCGGCCGTGAGGTGAAAGCAGGTGCAGAGACATTTAGCCTCAGTTCAGGAGGTTGGGCCTTGAGAGGACTGAGCCCGAGGCCAGGGCACCTTGGGCCTTGGGGAGGGGGCTCGCTGTCAGCACTCTGGGGAGGGGGCAGCTCCTGCCCATGTTCCCTGTCAGGTGGGAAGCCCTGGGGGGGAAAGGCTTTGGGTGACAGAGTGGAGGAGGGGGGATGCTGGGCCCGGGGAGGGGTTTGCTGTGAGAGGTGGAGGGAGTTGGTCTGTCTGGCGCCAACACCCTCTGGGAGACAGCTGCCGTGCTACAGCTGCGGTGACCTCTGGGCTGTGCAGCCCTGATGGTAGCAAGCATCGCGGTCCTTCGTCCATGTCTCCCAGAAAGGTGGCCTGAGCCACGGGGTCACTGCCCCAGCTCCTCGTGGTCGTTGTTGGAAGGGAAATGGAATTGCGGATGCCCCAGAGCACTCGAGACGCCCCGGCCTCCACCGCTAAGACCTGGTGGGGTTGGCGACCCGGCCCAGGAAGAGCAGGCAGCCCGTGCGGTGCTCATACACAAGGAAAAGGAAGGGCCGGTCGACGCTGAAGCGGACCTGGGTGGACAATGGCATGAACCCCACAGTGGTCACGGCCGCGGCCTGCGTACCCTCCTCGTCCACCATGATGGTGCCTTGGTGCTTGAACTGTGTCAGGACAAAAGGGAAGCTATCAGATAGCGGTGGTCACTCACAGACGGGCAAGGGGGGGTAGTCTCGTGTTCTTCAGGGAAGGGACCAAGCGAGCGCAGGGGAGGCATGGACGTGGCTGGGCAGGATGGCCCTTGGGACTCGGTCCTCACGCATCAGCTGAGTGTGGTGTGAACAGTGCCACCTTGGCACTGTGCACCATGGCCACTCAGGGCTGCCCACAGCGCTCTGCGGGCAGGACCGTGGCCCTAGAACCCCCTGCTCATGCTCTGGAGCCTCTGCCATAGTAGGCCTGCTGGGCTGGGGTGCTCCCGGGCACCTGCCTTCTCTCTGGTATCAGCAGGGGCTCCAAGGGGGGCAGACCTGGGACGGGATGGGGATGGGCAGAGGACGGGCATTACCAGGTCGATGACAATCCTCTGGTCCGAGATCCCCGTCATATTGCTGTTCCTGTCGAACAGCGCTGTGACCCCCAGGGACCGCAGGGCCTCCACCAGGTTGTAGTCCTTTTCTAGCTTGAACTTGGGCAGCAGTACTTCCCGTGTCCTGGTCAGGGAAGAGAAGGGCTGGTTCTACTAACTGCAAGTTGCAGAGGAATCACGTTTCCCCTTAAACGTCCGTAAACACACACACCCGCCTCCAGTCCGTGTACCACAGAATTGACACAACACTTCTTAAAATGCATATCCTCGTCCTGCCAGTGGAGGATTTTGGAAAGACCATCCCATTGTAATCCCAGCACTCAGAATTGAGGCATGGTTACTGCTGTGCGGTCATGTCCTCGGTACTGTATGGTTTGTGTCCTACCAGCCAGGGGGCAGAGCTGTTACTGGCTCATGGCTCAGACATCTGACATCATTCTCTCACTTGGGTCCCTGCTTTCAGGCATTTGGTATTTTACTGTTTAAGGAGCTGAAGTGCAGGTCAGTGCACTTAAAAACAGAGTGCTTTCTGTACCAGCCAGTGCTAGCGTTCTCCATCCTTGACGGCGCTTGTGGGGCTAAGACGCCAGATGCGCCCCCTTCTCAGGAGCTTCCTTCCCTCTTGGTGCGCCAGGACCCCATACGTGAAGCAGCAAAGCGTAAAGACCGCCTGTTAGCGTCCGAGTGACAAGAACAGGCCTAACCACTGGGCCATCCTGGAGGAGGGGGGACAAGATCTGGGGGCCCTGAGCAGGGCCTGCTGGAGGGAGTGCAGGACTCTGGGCAGGAGGGCAGGGGAGAGCAGAGCAGCGTGTGGGCCAGGCTGGGCAGCGAGCGGGCTGCATCCTGTGCGTGGGGGTCCACAGAGAGTTCACAGGAAGAGGGAGGTGGGGATGCTGCCTGGTGGCTGGTGGCAGGTAGACGGAGCATGGGACGGCAGGCCGGTCAGGCCCCCGCTGGCTCAGGGTGAAGGTCGTGGGCAGTGAGGTTAGGAAGGAGGCTGGTACAGAACAGGTTTTAAGGAGAAAGTGACAGGGCTTGATGCCTGCCCAGCTGCCTGGGCAGACCTGCCCCTAAGAGCCTGCCTGTCCCTCAGTTGCATTTCCTTGTATCCTGGTCCTGAAAGGAGGCCCAGACCAGGTTCAGCTGTTAACTCGGGCCTGGCGGGATCCAGGAAGACAGGGAGGTGATGTGTGCGTCCTTCCTGCGCTGATCCAGCAGCGCAACCTGTGGTCCTGACTCTGAGATAGTAAGTGACGCCCTGAGGGGATTTGGAGCACCTCGAGGCTTCTCAAACTGGGTTGGGGGCTTGTCTTGGTTCTAGGCCCACAGCAAGTGACCCCAGGGGGTCAGGGCAAGTGTGTGGCAGAGCCGGGTCGCTCCTGCCCCCACATCACAGAGTACAGGTGCATTTCTCACCAACGCTCTCTGGTCTCCTCTCACCGAGCGTAAAGTTCGGGCTGAAGTCACAGCGGCCCATGGGGCACATGCCCCTTTCCCTAAAGTGACTGCAGCCCCAGCATCCTTGGGCCCCCAGTCCCCTGGCCCCAGAGGCACCTGTTTGTCATGCTCTTCTGCCATCTCTCCACCACTTGGGGCTTCAGCTGGGCCTCGAGGGTCTTCATCCCGGACAGCTTGTGCGGGACCACCACCAGCATGCTGATGCCCCCCATGTACTCCAGCCGCAGGACATCGCAGTCCAGCTCCTGGTCACTTGCCGCCAAGAAGGACCCCTTGGTCTGCATCATGGGGACCTTGACCACCTCTCGCTCATTCAGCCGGAAGTTGTGGTTGTGTGTCATTTCCGCTGGGAATTTGTTCACCCAGGACCCTGTGAGGTCAGCAGGAATGGGCTTTTGTTTAAATGCTCTGTTAGAGGGTTTGTTCAAGCAGACTGCATGGCCCACCCCCACCGTATGAACCCACAGGTCTGGTTTGGGCCAGGAGTTTAAGTTTCTCACTGGTTCCCAGGCGATACTGATGCTGCTGGTCTGGCCCGCCCGCCACACTGAGAATCACTGTTTTAGAGGCTTCTCGTAGGAAGCGGATGAGGGCAGATGGGGTGAATAGACTAGGTGAATGCTGGGTTAGATCCTGACATTAAATTAGTACATCACTTGCCTTGCCTGGGCCTCTGCGTGTCTCTCTGTAAGATGAGGGCCCTGAGCTCCCATCAGCTCTATGAGGACTGGCTGGATGCCTGGGGAGGCAGCACTGCCATTGCCACCTTCACTTTGGATTTCGGGGCAGCTTTGTGTGCCCGAGTGGGAACGTGTCTTTGTGGCTCTAAGATGCTAGTAACTGTAAGTGAGGGCTGCCCGCCCACTGGTGAGACTGGTCATGTGCCAGGCCTCCTCCAGCCCCTTCCTGTGCTACCTCGTCTCCTAGCAACCGTGAGGGACGGGGCTTTCACCACCCCCATCTCACAGATGAGCAAGCAGAGGGGAGAAGCCAAGTGACCTGTTTAAGGTTTCCAGCTGGTGGGTGGGGCACAGGGGGTCAGAAAAGCAGGAGGTTCCTGGGGGAGGCGTAACAGCAGTGGCCGCCCGCCTCTGGTCTGGGTCCAGGGCTGCTCAGCCCCGTGAGGCAGGCATCTAAGCAGCTCTCTGCGGGGGGCCACCCTGTGCATGGTGGGTGTGAGCGGTGTCCCTGGCCTCTCCCCTCCCCCAGATTGTGCCATTTGCCCTGGGGGAGACTCCCTTTCCCCTGGGCTCCAGCCACGGCTTTCCCAGGTTTGCTGCAGCCGCCCCGCCTCTCCCGGGTTCTCTCCTTCCTTTGCTCCTGAGGCCTAACCTCTGTCTTCACTGTGTTTTACAGAGTGTTCATAACATTTGAAATTAAAATCAAAGTAGTGACAGAGATTTGGGAGCTAGAGCTAAGAGTTACACATCCAGACTCTGTTGTGATATGCACCCGTGAGAGCTGGTGCTGCTGGCGTTTCATCTCTCTGACTCCCAGCCCTGATCCAGCAAGCCTTCCGGTGTGTGGGCAAGGATTCATGTGCCCTGCTGCCACGTTTGCCGTCTTCGTGACCCTGGTTCCCATGTTGGGACGTGTCCCTGCCTGCTCTGAATACTGACTGCGCTGAGGCAGAGGCTCTGGAAGTCGGGGTGCCCACAGGCTGGCAGGGCTGAGGGCTGAGGGCCTTGGTGCCACCCAGGGGTCTCCCACTCACTGTCAAAGTCACCCCTGAACACGGGAAATTGCTCTCAAGTGTCACTGGCAACATCAAACCCACTGAGCACGTAACAGTGGGACTTGCGAGGCCACACGGATAGGGGAGTGAGACCAGGGCTGACCTCCAGTTTTCATTCCCAAACCTGTCCCGCCAGCCAGGGATGAAAGGACATGTGTGTGTTCACTGAGCATGTCCCGTGTGCCTGTCACGGGCCTGTTGGAGCCTTGGCCTGGACCTGCCCACGGCGAGGCTGGCGTTGTGCCTGGCGTCGGGGGAGCCAGGGGTCTGGCTCAGCCTCTGAACCCTTCCTCCTGTCTTGGCTCCCTCCCCCTGCATTGCCCTTTGGCAGCATTCCGCACAGCCGCTGGGGGCCTCGGCTTGGGCACGGAGTGGTTGTCCCGGCCGGTGGGTGCTCTGGCCCCACTGCCCCTCAGCCACTTCCAGGAGAGAGGCTCCCTGGACCGCTGTAAACCGTGCTGGAGCTGACCAGCCAGGGAACGTGGCCTCCCGGGACTGACCTGGCCGGTGCCCACTAGTCCTTGGTGGCAGAGGGGAGAGTGGTTGCGTGTCACCGCACTAGTGTGCAGTGACCCCACTCCTCATGTCTGCCCTCGGCTTGCTGGGCAGGTGGAGGGCAGTAGAGGTTTCTCCTGGCTCAGGTCTCACCAGGGCTTTTTTTTTTTTTTTTTTTTTTGCAGTACGCGGGCCTCTCACTGTTGCGGCCTCTCCCATTGCGGAGCACAGGCTCCGGACGCGCAGGCTCAGCGGCCATGGCTCACGGGCCCAGCCGCTCCGTGGCATGTGGGATCTTCCCGGATCGGGGCACGAACCCGTGTCCCCTGCATCGGCAGGCAGACTCTCAACCACTGCGCCACCAGGGAAGCCCAATCACCAGGGCATTTTAAAAGCGAGGCCTGGTATTTACAGACCCGTGTCCATTTATCTCTAGAGTCCCGGGGGGGGGGGGTGTGGGGGTGTGTGTGTGTGGGGGTGTGTGTGTGTGCGTGCGCGCGCGCGCGCGCAGGTGTGGGTGGTTGGCGGTGGAGGAGGGGTCCTCCTTAGGAAGTGCCTCGGTGCTTGGTGCTGGCCTGGAACAGTTGCTCTAGACATAAGGGTTGATTTCCCCGCCCCCACCTGCCTAGAAAGGAGTGGGGGTGTGAATGTCAGTTACTCAGGGTGAACTTGTCTTCAGCCTTTTGTCCATTGGGAAGGGAAATGAAAAAGCTCAGATCCAGGTTGACCTGATGCTGGAAAGGTTTTTGCGTTATTCTGATCTAACAGAGGCTGGAGCTTGGCTCTGCCCCTTACTGCCATCTCCCCGGAGCAGCATTTTAATTCCCTGTCTGTAAAATGGAGACACTCATAACAGTGGCGGTCTCTCAAGGCTGTGGTGAGGCGTAAAGCGTAGGGTTTCTAAGTGTCAGCTGCCCTGTCACCTCATCAGGACCTTCCCTGTCCCTGTGAGCTGACCCCGTGTCTGGGTTTCCCAGGGGAATGGAGGTAGAGTCTGCAGTTCGGCCCACCTGTGAGCTGAGAGCGCCCGCGCGTCTGCCCTGAGAAATGTCGTCACCTCTTACCTTTAAAGTAGATGCAGTTCAGGAGCATCATCTGAGTCGCGGGGTCCACGTCCTCCAGCACGTCTCTTATGAGGCCCTTGGTGAGCCGCGAGATGTGCTGGTTGGTTTGGGAGATGAAGGCGGGATCAGAGAAGTCAGCCGCACGGACCTCGGCAAAGTAGTACTGTCGGACCTTGGCTCTGAAGTCGTCCAGGACTTGAACTTGCTTCTGAATGTACAGGTCGCTGACAGACCGCAGCGTGTACCCGAAATTCCTCCGGAAGAGGCGGTGGGTCAGCTTCCGGAACAGGTTGTGGACGGTGCCCAGCTCGTATGTGGTGCTGGCGTTGACGAAGTCGGTGAAGCGCAGGGCAGCATGTACCTGCTCGTGGGTGTCCCCCCGCAGGCCCAGGGAGAGCATGGCCATGGCTGTGGACACACCTACGGGCGCCAGGAAGACATTGTCTGAGGCACCAACCCGCTCCTTCAGTGCCCGGTAGAGGTCTAAGGCGAACTTGGCGTTGAGGAGGTTGAGCCGCTGGATGCGGCTCTTGCCCGGGAAGAGCTGGAGCATGCTGCCGGCGCCAGTCCCAGGGTCCACGGGCGAGACCGCGTCCACGACGTCGATGTAGTCGTCATCCTCCCCGAAGATCTTCTCCAGGTCCAGGTAGTCCTCGTCCTCTTCCCCGTCCACGATCCACTCGTTGGTGACTGTGTTCTCCTTGTGGAAGTCGGCAGGCAGGAGGGGTCTACTCAGGTTTCCACTCTTCAGCTGCCCCCACTGGGGGTCCGCAGACTCGGGGTCTCCCCCTCCGCTATCAAGCTGACCCCAAGGGCCGAGGTTCCCACACACGGATGCCAGGAGGAGGGACACCACGAGAGAGTGCAGCAGGTGCTGCATTCTGGCGGAGCTGGAGCTGGAGGGAGAGCAGGATGTGGTGAGGGCAGCCTGGCAGACTGCCCCCTCCCCGCCCCACACAGGCACACACACACCTCTGCAGGCCCCCGGCCACGACCCAGGAGGGGCCCCGGGCCCCATGGGTGCCAGTCTCTAACCATTTTAGGATCTGCTGAAGATAAAACAGACGCCTGACATTTTGTGTGGCTTCATGAACCTGCCTGGAGGACCCCTGGGCCCAGATCAGAACCCCTTGTTGAAAGTGTGCAAAACCATAGGGCTCAGGGGCCCCAGGGAGTTTCCTTTTCATTCATTCACTGAACTTTGTGTCCCTTCCTCAAATGACATACTGGGTGGGCCTTGGAGGCACACAGGTACCCCAGCTGGATGGGGGCCCATGTGCAGTAAAGCACGGCTCACAAGGACACTGCCAGGTGGGGGGCGGGGGGGCGCCAGGCAGACTGAGGCTCCTCCTCCTGTGCTAGCAGTTATTTGGGGTGGTTTAATCTGTGTGATTTGGACTGTGTCTGCAGTGCAGGGATCACCTGGGGGCCCAGTGGACATGGTGGGTGCCGGTCTTCCTGCAGCCATGGGGGATGAGGGTACAGCTCGCTGCAGGTGTACGTTTTCTCCTTGTGTCTGTCAGTCGGCTCCCACTGCTGTCAGGAGGGACTAGAGCTCTCCCACTGAAGTGTTTCTGGCTGGGGTTACAAATAGTCTCACCAGGTGTATAGGGTCTAGGTGAGGGTGCTGTCAGAAAGCTCTTACTGAAGGCCTGAGGGGCGCTCCCTCTATTTAAGTAAACAAGGCACGTTTTTAACAGATACTGTGGGATGAGCCATCTGTCTCCCATCCCTCCTTCTGTCACGTCAGTTTGGCTGCCAGACGGCTTTGTCCTTCTCTTGCTTCCTTCCTGGTTGTGAATTGCATCCTGGGAAATGAGCTATTATTCGATGCTTCTGTGTGTCCAGGACAGTGACAGCAGGTGTTTATACTGCTGCTCAGTCATGCAAGATCCCAGCATCCCTTCTAATCACCTCAGAAAGAGGAGAGTGTCTTGTCAGGTTTGTCATGTGTGTGACCATCTGGTACGTTTTTGAGGACCAGAATGTCTGCTTCCCCTCCAGGCCAGGTAAGAATCACTGGCTCCTGTTAAGTAAATATTGGGACTTGTTAGGCCTGAAGATGGTGTGCTGGCAATGGCAGTGACTCTCAGCGGAGCCTCTTCTGGGTGCCGGTGCTGGACCAGGGGCTTTGGTGACTCAGCTCCCCGCACAGAGCATTGTGCGTATCGGGGGTGCTGAGCCTGCCTGAGTGTGCCAGTGACTAGATTAGACCCTGGTTAGTGGAGCCCTTCCCTGTGTCCAGGGCTCTGCCCGTTTGGCCTGGAGTGCCAGCACCATTGTCCCTGCCCCAGTTCCCACCTCGGCTCTTCGCTGCAGCACTCTTAACACACTCAGCTTGCACACTCCTCTAATCACGACATTTTGGAGAGGGAAAGTCACATGGTTTCTGACTTAAAACTGTCTGTTGTCTTTTCCTGTTCCCTTCCCTCCCCCCAGCCCGTAGCCGAGGCTGCCACACACGTTGCCTGCACTCAGGACACAGTGTGTAATGTGTGTGGCTGCCGGCGGAACCGGGCCCAGGTTCTGGGTAGAATTGGGCGTGGGTATTGATGGCAAGACACTGAAAAAGTGAGAAAAGAAGAGGTTTTCTTGCTAGGCTACACTTGAAAGTATCCTTCTTAGGTTAAAATAAGCTTTAAGGGCTTCCCTGGTGGTGCAGTGGTTGAGAGTCCGCCTGCCGATGCAGGGGACATGGGTTCGTGCCCCGGTCCGGGAAGATCCCACGTGCCGCGGAGCGGCTGGGCCCGTGAGCCATGGCCGCTGAGCCTGCGCGTCCAGAGCCTGTGCTCCGCAACGGGAGAGGCCACAACAATGAGAGGCCCGCGTACCGCAAAAAAAAAAAAAAAAAAAGCTTTAAAAAACCCAACTTGAATAAACAAAAGTTCAGGAAAAGGAATCTGAGACCAGATAGGGAGGCAGAGGTTGAAAACATTCGTGTCTTTTTGCTCCTGTATTCAGATAGTACGTGTGGAAGCTTCTTGTACTTCTTCCTATTCCTGTATTACACGATGAAAAGCCCAAAACACTTTGCATTATGCTCTCATCAGAGGAAGCAAAAGGTATCTCATAATATATCTCATTTTATGTGGTAAAAAATTAGGTACCTGAAAGGTAAATCTTCCTGTTGTTTTGCCATTTAGTATCACAAGAGTTAAAGAAGATACTTTAAAATTATCACTAGGTTGTGTTTAAATCCAGATTACTGTCTTTGAAGAGAAGCAGTATTTTTTAAAGGGAAATCATTCAAAAGTTTGTTTTTATGGGCATTTCCTATGGCGCCTTCTCAGGCTGGCTGCGTGGAGCGGGGCTGGGCTTTGTGGTCCCTCGTTCCTCCTGGCTGCTGTCTCCCGGCCCAGACGGAGAGGGGGTAATGGAGCTGTGGACAGTCTTCAGGTTGAAATAACTTCAGGCTCACAAACGAGTTGAAAGCACAGCACAGAGAACACCCACCCTGTACCCGCGTCTCCAGACTCGCCAGGTCTCTCTACGTACGTGTGTGTGCACGTGTGTGACACACGTCATTTTTCTGAACCATTTGTGATGCCCCAGAACTAGGGTGCCCGCCCACAGCCCCCAGCACCCATTCCCAGTTCAGGTCCTTAACCTAGCGCAGTCCCTCCTCCCCGGTTGGCTGACAGTCCCACTAGCGTAACTGACAGAATGTTATCATAGGCAGCTTAATAAAACCTCTTACCCTTTCTAAGATGGTGTAGAGAGCGTTTGAATGTAGTTGGATAGGGAAGCAAACCAGTTACCCATCTCTAACCACCTCAAATAATAATTCATAATCGGCAGAAACGTTAGAAACCTACTCACCTCTGTGCTGCTGAGAACTGGCTTTGCAGGGGCAGAATCGGCCAAAGTCACCAGCAGGCTTCAGTGTGACCTTTGGTGCCGGACTGCTGTCGTGTTTTCCAAAGTAAATACATCCCAGATCAAACACCGCTCAACTAGCTTTGTCAGCACAAAGCCCTCGTTGTGTCTTTAGTCACTGCCGAGTGGCTTGTGACTCCCAGTGTTTGGAGGCCTGACCGTCTCTGTGTGGATAAGCTTACAGGAGCAGCCAGGACACTCTGTGGCCCAGGGCTTGGTTGCGTCGGGGGCGGCGGCTCTGATGCTCCCCTGGACATGGGAGGGCCCCTCTCTTGTCTTCCAGCTCCGAGTTCTTCCTCTAAGTGATCACAGCTCCCTACCTCATCCTGGGCTCTGGGGTGACGTGCCTGCTAGGCAAGGTGTCCCCACCCTCCTGTGAGCTGTCCCTCCATGGACAGTGGAGGGGAGGGTGCAGGTAGAGACTCAGAGCACAAGGAGACCCTGGCCCGGGCCTGTCTGCCATCTGCAGGACATGCAGCCCCGCTTTGCTGTCCGTTGTGGGATAGCCAGGGCCGTACTGTGGTGCTTCCCATGCTCACATCCACTCAGGTGTTCACAGAGGGCCGTGGCACCGTGATCATTTCTATTTTTAGTTTGTGGTGGTTTTTTGGGGGGTTTTTTTGGTCACGCCGCACTATTTGCAGGATCTTAGTTCCCTGACCAGGAATCGAACCTGGGCCCTGGCAGGAGGCAAACCCTGGCCAGCACCTAGCCCATTCTTGGCACTCATAGATCATAAGCATTTGGACCGCTGAGCACCCCTCGCTGCAGGTTAGTTAGCGCTGTGTGGGGGCTCGACCTCTGCTGGGGACTCTGGAGGGTCCACCTGTCCACCAGGCGTTGTGCACACGTAACCATTTTCCATACCCAAGGCGCCTTCCCCTGCCACGCACTGGGTGGGACACCATGGGGACAGGGACGCAGGGACTCCAGCCTCACCCCTGCCCCCGAGCACTCTGCTTTTACCTGCTTCACGCCCTGTGGTTCTGCCCAAGGTCACTGCCCCGCCCGCCATGGTTCCGGCCCTTGGGCCTGGTGCTCCTGTGGCCAGGCGGCTGCTCCCTGTTTCCTGCCCGCCTGTGAACGCCAAGCGCCCCATCCCTGGGTCCCCAGGAACTCTGGGATGCTGCTTGCCTGCCTCCCGACGAGGCCAAAGGGCTTTTCCCTCCCAGTGCAGAGCCCGCCCTGCATACAAGAGGCTCAGGAGCGTTTCTGGGTGAGCTCTCTGAGGGCTGCTGGTTACTGTGCCCTGTGCCTTCTCCTGCCCAGTCTGACTGACCTGTTCTCTGAGAAGAAGCCTGGAGAATGGATCTCGAGCTTACGCCTGTAGGTGTCAGGTTCATATGCAGGTAACCACCTTCTCTCCCTCTCTCCTCGGCCCATCAGCTCACCCGGCGGTTGCTGCCCATCAAAGAAGCAAAGCCGCGGTTGCAGAAGCTCTTCCGGGATTTCTGGCTCTATTCTGTGCTGATGGGATTTGCCGTGGAGGGGTCAGGTAGGGGACGTTTGCTGCCCCAGGGAGGACAGTGCAGAGTAAGGACCAAGATGTGAAAGGGCCCGACCTAATGGTGCCTGTGCCCACGCACAAGACAGGCCCAGTGCGGCTGCCGCCTCCTCAGGGAACACTTCCTGAAGTCGTTTAGGGTTCTGGGAACACCACATACCTTAGGGAAACCTGCCCCCATTAGGAAACACACTCGTTTCTATGCCACATTTTTGGGACAGTGGCTCAACCAGAGGACCCACAACTCCAGAAGCTCAGCGTGGGCCCCGCCAGAGCTCTTCTCGAGCCAGGAGGCACCTCAGCCCATGCTCTCTTGCAGGACTCTGGCCAGAAGAGTGGTACGAGGGCGTCTGTGAAATAGCCACCAAGTCCCCCCTGCTCACCTTTCCCAGCAAAGAGCCCCTGCGGTCTGTCCTCCAGTACAACTCAGCCATGAAGAACGACACAGTCACCCCCGTAAGGATGCCTGCCTGCCAAAGACGGGTGGTACCGGGCAGGGTTTCGGGAAGCCCTCTGGGACAGTGAGGGCCAGTCTTGCATGTCTGGTTCACGGGCACGGCCCCGGGGTTTGCATCTGGGGGAGCAGCCACGCCCACCCGTGCCCAAGCAGTCCTGGCATTTGTCCCTAGGCCGAGCTGAGCGAGCTCCGTAGCACCATCATCAACCTTCTGGACCCGGCCCCCGAGGTGTCCGCCCTCATCAACAAGCTGGACTTCGCCATGTCCACCTACCTTCTGTCCGTTTACCGGCTGGAATACATGAGGTACGTGAGCTTCGCCACCCGTACCCCCGCTTGAGCTGGTTTTACGTTTGTGTTCCTTCCAGGCTTGGGCTTTTCTCAGTTCCTCCTAACAAGTAAGCTGTCTTAGAAAAACCACCCCCAACCCCTTCTGCTCTTCTCCTGTGCTTATCCTTCCTGATCACTGGATGCCACGTGTAGTAACACACCAGGGGTCTGACGCCGGTGCCACCTCCCCAAGGGAACAGGTTCTGAGCTGTCACCAGAGCTGCCACCAGCTCAGTGCACTTGACGGATCGGAGCCTCTGCCGGGAACCAGCCCTCTCTGAGACGCTCTAGGGCACCCCCCAGGCTGGTTCCAGGACCACATTGGAGCACAGACAGCAAACGGGAAGTGGGGGGCTGCTCCAAACAGTCCTCTGGGGCACCTGACACTCAGGACACCTCTGCAACCACAGGGAGCTGACAGCTAGAAGCACTAACATGGATGGAGCACCGGCCCCACAGGCGCTGCACGAGTTCCATGCGCTGACAGGCCCCCCCCAGCAAGCCCACAAGGTGGGCACTGTACACCCCACTTCACAGGAGGGAACCAGGGCCCAGGTGCTCAAAGAAGCTGCCCAAGGTCACGGTCCCTGATTTGGCCTGAGACCGACATCGTCTCCAGGGCAGTGCCTGCTGCCTCCCTGTAAAGGGAGACTGGAAGCAGCAGCAGGACGTCCAGAGCCCAGCCGCCCACCCTGTGGACCCGCTGTGGGGGGCTGCAGGAGGACATTTGTTTAGGTCACAAGACAGGTGCAGTTAGATACAGAATAAGGTCTTTCTCAAACCACTTAAAACAGAAAGTATTGATTCTTAAAGCGAGGGATGTTTGGACAACGCCACTATTTTATTTAACCTTTATTTGGTGCCACGAGACCCTCCGGTAGATTGGATCTTGCTTGGAAGCTTGACATATAAACCAGATGGAAGCTGTTTTGGGTGAATGGGAGTGAGTCCTCCCACCCTCAGTCCCCACCTCCCGGCAGTCCCAGAGTCCCCACAGCCAAGGGAGCTTTGACTTTTCTTTTTTCATTACACATTTTTTTTCAGTTGTATAAGTAATAGGAGAACATTATACAAAACCATGGAAATAGTTGAGGGAAGAAACCCACTCTGCTTACTAGCACCATCCGTAGTGGTTAGTATCGTTCCTTCTGGTCTTTTTTTTTACAAAGAATATATTGTCACAGAAAAACGAAGCCAAACCAAAACAGCAAAAGCCTGGGTCTAATCCTGGCACCTGTAGCTCCAGGAGAGGTCTCTGGGCCCCCTCGGCCTCCAGCACCTGACGGCAGTGCTGTGGGCTGTGTCCACTCCCCGGTGTGCCCCATGGTGACCCAGGGCTCTCGGGCAGGCTCTCTAGTTGGCGGGCGGTTCTGAGAGCCCAGCTCTTAGCCGAGGCTGCCTGCCAGGTCCCCTGGACTCCTGTCAGCACCGAGAAGCAGCCCTGAAGCCTTTAGTCCAGAGCCTGGCTTAGATCCCAGCCACCAGTTATCAGGAGAGCTTTCAGACAACAGCACACATTCTCGCCATGTGCACGAGGGCGCTGGAGAGTGTCTGCGCTTGAGCCCCCGGCGCCCGTGGAGCCTTAATCTGAGAGGGTGGGTGCAGACGTCATCCACGCGCACTGCTGAGCTCGCGCCTGGCCGTCTCAGTGGAGCCCCAGATGCCAAGCGCCCTGTACCGGTGCCCTGGTTCAAGCACATGCCTTCCTTTCCTTTCTCTTCCTTTTTTCCTCAAGGGTAGGGATATTGTTTTACATGTAAAAATGTCCATGGTGCGTAAAACGGCATAGAGAAGAAAAGCATTGGATGGTAGAAAAGATGCTAAGGAGGAGAAATGCATGTCTCCGTTTGCTGGCCCTGAGTCCAGAGAGGCCCCTGTTGCCGTCTCTTATCTTTCCCTTCTAGAAATCAGCCACGTGCTCATGCGTGTATCCCACCCGCACACAGCGGGATGTGGGATCATACCTGTTCACACCTGTCCCGCTGCACCTCGCCCTTTCCTCCCAGCCGGAAGTCTCGAATATTCTGTAGCAGCACAGAGAGCTGCCTCTCATTTTGGTGGCTGCCTGATGCGCTGTTGGCTGATGGACATACAGCCGGTGCTGTTAGGACCTTGTGCATGTGACCCTTAAAACCCCTGGCTCGCAGGGGGTGGCTGCCCTCACAGCCTCATCCGCCCGGGCAGCATTCCATTTGCTGGGGGATCAGAGCTTCAGACTCACTCTGAGCTGTTCCCTGTAGGGTCCTGCGCTCGACAGATCCTGACCGCTTCCAGGTAATGTTCTGCTACTTTGAGGATAAAGCTATTCAGAAAGACAAGTCTGGTAAGTTGACTCCTGCGGGCTTCTCGTAATGAACTGAGATTTAATAGTGTAAAAAAGAATACTGCATCCTGTTTTCTGTCTGTGTCAAGAAAATAGTTTCATGAGGCTATGTACTACATTGGAAAGATCAGTATAAAACATTTGACTCTAAAACATATACATCTTTCTGGCTCTGCCTCTGCTGCCAGGGGCCCGAGAGTAGAAGCACTGATGCTCAGATGTGCTCCAGCCCCCAGGTTTCAGTCCCAGACACCGTCCTCTGCTGAGGGACCCTGGGCTCCTCGGACGGTCTGGATGGACCTGGGGCATCTTGTGGCCAGGGAGCAGTAGTGCTTCTCAGGTGTCTGAGGCAGGCTGAGAGGACTCAGAATCAGGCTGCAGGGGCTCCCAACTAACAGATTATCAGAATTCGAGCATGGATACAGTATTTCTATTATCTTGCTTAAAAGAAGGGCAAATATACTAGGACGTATATATCCAAATACATTAGGAGATTACATGTATATTATATATGATTATATATACGATATCATAATTTTGTTTCTCCCACTAAAGTGTTTGTGAAGTAGGGACGTGTAGTTGTTTTTCTCATGCAATCAAGAAAGAGGGAGCAGCAAGAAAGAGCCGCATGGTCCAGGGAGAGGCGGGGCACCTGTGTAAGGTCACACCTGGTCTCAGAGTGACCAGGTAGGAAGGGCGCCCAACAGGTGATGGGCAGAGACGTCCTGCGAGCAGCCTGTTAGAGGCACTCATTAGTGGAGAGCAGAGAGCTCGCTGGGGGGCATCCTGCTTCTTGCCATGGGGGCTCCACGCCTCAGCAGGCCTGCTGCCCACAAGGAGACCCCACTTGCTACCACATGTTTCCAGCAGGCCAGGACCTGTGGGCCACATCTGATTTAAGACTGCATCCTTCTTTTCCGGGAAAGTTTCAGGATACAAAAGTCTGTGTGAAACATGAGGACTCACAAGTCCCAGGATGCAGTGTCCTCAGACCCTGGGCTCACAGGGCCTCGGCGTGACCAGTCCCAACAGGACGATACTCCCAGGGAGACAGAAACAGAATTAACCTCTCTAGGGTATCAAAATGTGCCCATCACCAAAACCCTACTGAGGTGAACCTAAGATAAGAATAGGAATTAAAACATGAAGAGACATTAAAATTGAGGCAGCAAAGAAAAAAAATTAAATGCATGGTACTGGCACTGTTTACCAGTTTTAGTATAAGGACACGATAAATTGTAGCATCATTGTGTTGGTCTATGTGCTGATTTATAAGGTATTTAAAAATTGAAGAGACTGAAATATTAGACCTGTGCTTTAATTAAATGCTTAGAAGAATATGATGGAGTTTATAAATGTGTTTAAATATTTGATGAAATTTAGTATGCTCAATCCACAGATTTTTTAATGTATCTCATGTAATAATGCATTTATTCAGTAAATGGTATTAGCAGTCATTTCAAGTATTCTCAGAATAAAAGTTTTTAAGAAACTAAACTAGTTCCTAAAATGTTAGGAAGAAATTATTCATGAAGTTATGTTATAGAATGTTTTTAAACAAATATTGTTTTTATTGATTGATTGCAAAAAGAATTAGCTTTTCAGATTCAATGAACAGTGTTTTACTATTCTTAAAGTCATTTTTTTGAATCATGCTTTCTGAAATTTCCTGGAGTCAGTGGACACATACCTGCAGATATTCCCCAGTCTGAACAGACTATTCAATGGATTTACTCTTTTTTACACATTCTTCTAATTTACTCTCCAAGTGCCCTTGGATGGATGATTTTTTTTTTTTTTTTACAAGCATCCTTGATTTGCTAGATCCACAAGGTCTGGTTGATTAACAGTGTGGGAAAATGTTTTGAGGAATGCTGAGTAACGATTCTAAGGTTAATAAATTTGGCATTGATACAGTTAGTAGTGAGGAGTCTTAGGACTTCCCTGGTGGCACAGTGGATAGGACTCTGAGCTCCCAGGGGGGAGGGGTTCGATGCAGGGGGCCCAGGTTCGACCCCTGGTCAGGGAACTAGATCCTGCATGCATGCCACAACTAAGAGTTTGCATGGCGCAACTAAGGAGCCTGCCTGCCGTAACTAAGGAGCCTGTGAGCCACAACTAAGGAGCCCAACTGCTGCAACTAAGACCCGGCGCAACCAAATAAATAAATAAAAATGAATAAATTAAACAAAAAAAAAAGTAGTGAGGAGTCCTTCCCACGCCAGCACCATCAGCACACTGACGACTTGAGCAGCTTGTTCTTGCTAATGGAGAACTAACTCCCAGGTGTCTCGGGTACCATTTTTTTCTTCTGTTGAAAAATCAGTCCTTGGAGAAATCTTTTGAGAAATCACCTCAGGGACTGTGAGGTGCTGCTCCATGTGACCCTGCACAACAGTCCAGAGGTTGGTTTGACTCCTGTGGGGCTGGCGAGGAAGGACAGTGGGGGGCCCGGAAGCCCCCTCCGCTGGCAGCACAGGGATGGCCACCAACCGTCCTAGCTACACAAGGTGTGTCGTGGAGGAAATGTTGGTGTTTTCTCACAGTTCTCTCGCCAACACTGTGGTTCTCCCGCTGTTGTTTTTAAAACTCTGCTCTACCCCATCAGCACTGACCACACCCAGTGCCCAGATCTTGGTCTCAGAACACTGTTCTCCAGTAGAAGGAACCCGGGCTTCGTGGAGGAATGGTGGCTCTAGGGAGAGCTGGGGCAGGGAGAGTATAGGCTGAGCCCAGGGCACCTTGCAGGGCCAGAAAGTAAGGTCATGCCGAAACAAGAGGAAAAAGAGAGAAGGAGAAGGTGGGGAGGTGTGTTGCAGGGCCCAGGAGCCGACCAGAGGGAGCAGCCACACAAATGATGAGCATTCGTGAGTCCCTACTGACTAGACGGTTGAATAAATAAAACACGGGGAGGGACACGCCTTCAGGTGGAATTCCAGTTGCTAAAAGGAGAAAGAATGCGGAAGATAGAAAATGTCGACAAGAACCAGAGGGACAGCTGCCACAGAACACACTGATAGATGGTTTCCAGGAGAAGTGGGGGGCTCTGCGCAGCTTGACGTGTACAGGTTCTCGGGAGCCGCTGCCCCCCACTCCCTGCCCCAGAGTGAGGGCTGGACCTGGGGACTCGCATCTGAGGGTAGAGGGAGCATTCAGGGCCAGCCCACCAGTGACGGGGGCACCGACTTCACCCTACCCCCATAAGATGCGACCAGGAGGGCATTTCATCTAAAATCCCATGAGCTTGGTCCAGGCATGAGCGATCATCACACACACCTTGACTGAAGGACACCCTACAAGATGCCTGTGCCCTTTAGAAGTGGGGAGGACAGAAAGACTGGAAAGCCTAAGGAATCAGCACAGACTACTGGGCTCAGAGCCGTGCTGAGCGGATGCCAAGGGGTGCCCTGGACTGGGTCCCGGGACAGAAAGGGGGCCATGGGGGGAAATGCAAGTAAAGCTGAGAGTTTGGGGGACAGTGTTGTATCAGCGATAGATGAGACGGTGGTCCCCTCTTTTGATGCCCTGCCCTCCTGTTGCAGGGATGATGCAGTGCGTGATCGCCGTTGCCGACAAGGTGTTTGATGCCTTCCTGAACATGATGGCAGATAAAGTAAGCCTTGTTGGAGCGCCAGTGCACGCCTGCCGGGGCTGTGCAGGACCTGCAACCTGTCTCTTCTGAATCCAGGCCAAGACCAAGGAGAACGAGGAGGAGCTGGAGCGCCATGCGCAGTTCTTGCTGGTGAACTTCAACCACATCCACAAGCGCATCCGGAGAGTGGCCGACAAGTACCTGTCCGGGCTGGTGGACAAGTGAGCTCGGTTTCCTTCTGGTGCTGTGCGTGTGTTCACGTGTGTGCATGTGTGTGTGCGTATGTTTGTGTGCACACGTCTAGATTTGGGATGCAGGGAAGGGTCGACCTTGCATCATCAGTACAGAGAAAAGTGGACTCAGAGTCACAGCTCTCAAAGGGCGGGGCAGCCCCCACAGGATGTTGGCAAGTGAGGAGTCAGTGGCCTAACCCTCCCCTGTTCAGAGTGGTCGGTGCTACTTAGAGCACATCTCCTGACCGGGTGTCATGTCCCTGTTCTTGGGATCCCACCCTCCCTGCTGCAGGGCTCTGGGCTCACTCTGGGATGCTCACAGCCATCCTAAGTGCCGTCTCCCAGCGCAGGGCCCGGCCAAAGGACCTGGTGGAATTAGTTTCTCCCAGGCCCTTAGGAGGAGGGGAGCTCACTCTGAGCTGGTTCCACCCTGGGCTTTCCTTGCTGTATTGAGAGGCACGGCAGGCTCATGGAACGGGTCCTCCCAGGTGAGGGCCCTCATGGTGGGCTGGGCCAGCCTCAGTGCACTGCCATGCCAGGCCTGCCTGCAGCTCCCGCAGGCATCCCCGGAGCCTGCAGCAGACACCATGTGCCCATCCAGGTAGGGCCGGAGGGTGTGTCTGAGCCAGGCCACCGAGCCTGCAGCCTGCTTCCCTTGGCCCAGGGCCACCTGCTTTGAGCAGCGGGGGGGTTTCAGTGGTAAACACTGCAGTGCTACACAAGCCACAGTTGTGGAACTGCGGAAACGGCAGGCCAGCTGTAAGTTACATGCAAATTTTCTATTGTGTGGAGGGTTGGCACCCCCAGCCCCCCATTGTTCGAGGGTCACCTGTCCTGCCATGTTCCACGTGAGGGTACAGTGGCCTTGGTTGAAAACAGGGAGGATCCCTGTGGGAAGCAGGGAGTGGTCTGGCCAGCGCATAACCAAGATGATGGGGCTGGGGGGGGGCCGGGGCTGGGCAGCAGGAGGGGTGAGGGGCCTTAAGGAGCACAGCTCCTTGGACAGGTGGCTTCTGGGCCCTGAGAGGTGGCTCTGGGTGCAGATTCCCCCACTTGCTCTGGAGCGGGACGGTGCTGAAGACCATGCTGGACATCCTGCAGACCCTGTCGCTGTCACTGAACGCCGTGAGTACCCCGCCCACCCTTCTGAACCTAGCTCATGCCACAAGCCGTGAATGGGGGGTTGGGGGGCTCCCATCACAGACGGGAGGGGTGGGGGAAGGGAGGGAGGTGCTGCGCAGGGACCTGCTTTGGAAGAGGGACCTGTGTGCTTTCAGGATATTCACAAGGACCAGCCTTACTACGACATTCCGGACGCCCCCTATCGCATTACCGTTCCCGACACCTGCGAAGCGCGAGAGGTGGGCCGGGGGTTCGAACTTCAACACAAGGCTCTGGGGCACATGGTCCAGCCCTGTGTTCACTAAGCTCTGACAGCCCGGCGCACCCTCTTCCAGAGCATCGTCAAGGACTTCGCTGCGCGCTGTGCGATGATCCTGCAGGAGGCCATGAAGTGGGCGCCCACAGTCACCAAGTCTCACCTACAGGTACTTTCTTGAAATCACCAAAGAGCAAGGCTGTAGCCAGACAGCGTGCTGGAAATACCGACAGCACTGGTGTGAACTAGCAGACCAGGAACACTGGTCCAGGCCCAGGGTAATGGGACACCCTGTGGGGTGAGCATGCTGGTCAGGGGCCAGGAGGGCAGGTGCGGTGGGACTGGGGGGCAGGCCCAGGGGAGCTGACCGCTTATGGTAGGCAGGACTAGGGGTGCATGTGGGCTGGGTGAGAGTGGCATGGCCAGGAGCCCGGCAGGCCAGCAGGAACAGTGGCTGGCTCTGGCTCTGGCTCCGGTCCCAAGGGAGTGGTAGCCCGAGCGGAGCCATCTCTTCAGTGGATCAGGGCGGGCGACGCCAGCCTTAGAGCCAGGGTTCCCTCCCCCGCCTCACACGTGCTGCACAAGGCTTGCTTTTACCTTTAAAATAACACGGTGCTTCCCCGTCTCAGGAATACCTGAACAAACACCAGAACTGGGTGTCGGGGCTGTCGCAGCACACGGGGCTGGCCATGGCCACCGAGAGCATCCTTCAGTTTGCCAGCTACAACAAGCAGAACACCACCCTTGGGGTACGTGTGCCTCTGGGGAGCAGGGTCTCCAGCCGTGGGAGCCCTGCCCCCATATGGGGAGCTTGCGGTGTCTGTGGCAGACCCCAGGCTCGGGGGAGCTGTTCACCATGTTTCTGACGGAGCTCTAAGGTTGATCCTTTATCAGGATCAGGTCCATGACGGACAAAGTTTCCTGCTGGACACGGTCAGCACGTTTTATGGTCACGCTGGCCTGGCCATCCATTGGACCGAGCTGCACCCCACGTCCGTGGCTTCGTCTCGTTCTGCTCGAGGTTCATTTAGGGGCAGCACGTGCACTGAGGAGTTCCCTCTGAACCAGATCAGAGACTCGCCTCAAAGCTGGTGGTTGGCAGCAGTGGCCTGTCCGGCAGTGGTGCGATTTGGCGTCTCCCAACCCTGGGGCCCAGTGCAGGGCCTCTGCGGTCCGTGGGAGCCCAGGTGGCCACATGCACCTCTATGCTGCCCGCTCTGGGGTCAGGGGAGGCCAGGCGCCCAGGTGGGAAGGAAGCCGCCCCTTAGGCAGGTTGAGGATGCGGGCAGAGGCCAGCAGGGCTCGGTCCTGGTCCAAGGTGATGTTGCCTAAAAGATTTCGGGATTTTTCCACAGAAAAGTAGATTTAGGTTAGGTTTTTCCCTTTCCTGTTGCTCAGGAGGGAAGGACCGTTTTTATCTTGTGTTTTGATTGCTGGTTGTTGGGAGACCCCGGCCCTAGAGCCCCTGCCCTGCAGAAGGTGCAGCCTGTGGCCTGGCTGACCTCTCCGCCCAGAGGGGAGTGGGCTGGGGGTTGATTTGGGCACAGGAGCGGGGTCAGAGAGATGCAAGGGAGGGTCTGGCAGCTCTCAGTCCCTCAGGACTGTGCTCAGCCTGGCGAGAGGACCCCGTGTCCCCACTTCCTGGGGAGCAGGCCGAGGTCAGGGACAGTGAGTGGCAGAGCCAGTTTCCCACACATGCCTGCTCCAGGCCACTGTCTCCAAAAAATGTAATGCACTCTCAGGTCACCTTTTTAAAAATGAACCAGCTTAAAATTTTTATGAGAAAACCGTGTATTTTTTGTTTGTGGTTCAGTTTTACTGTTTATATCCTTTCCCCTGACCTTCTTTCCCCGCACCCCTACCACCCCAAAATAAAAAGTTGCCCAAAACCTCAGCATCTGAGGGTTGGTTGTCTCCAGTAGTGTCCGTGTATGATGACTGGCTGTGCTGGTGTGTAGGGAACAGAGCTGAAGGGACAGTGTGAGGTGGCCCTGGGGACACTGGGCAGGTCCAGCTGCAGGAGGGGCCTGGAGGGGTGGGCAGACTGGAGAGGCGAGGCCAAGGCAGGGGAAGTGGGGGCCGTGTGAGCCGAGGTCCCTTCCAAGTGTGGGCAGCCACACCAGTGGGGGTGAAGTAGCTGGTCATGGAGCAAAGCTGTAGTCCCAGCTGCCTTCCGGAGATGTTTCAGAGTAAAATGTTTAAAACTCTGTTTTCCATGCGACCTGGCAGACCCCAGAGCGTGTTTAGAGGTGTTTCATTTTATTCACTTGCCATTGCTGGAGATTTTAATAACCCGGGTCTGAGCATGACAGCCTCACTGCACTGGGCTTTGGCCACGAGGGTGTGCAGTCACTGTCCCGTCTCTGCAGGCGACTCAGCTCACGGAGCGGCCAGCCTGCGTGAAGAAGGACTACTCCAACTTCATGGCATCCCTCAACCTGCGCAACCGCTACGCAGGCGAGGTAGCCGCCCGCCGGGTCGGGGCCCTCTAGCGTCCTCTCCTTCCTGGTGGGGGCGGGAGGTCTGTCTTGGGGGGAAGGTTTGGTTCTTGGAAGGAGTGGGAGCTCCTCTCTAGTCAAGTCTTGTGAATAAGAGAGCAACACCTTTCTTGGGAAAAAAAGTAATGTCCGACTCAAGAAGCGCGCGGCTGATCTTGTTCAGCCCACGTGCAGGCAGCTCTGCTGTAGCTCAGTGTTGGATTCAGACATCAGGGCCGGGTCCCCACCCTCGGGGACTGTCCAGAATGGTGGGAGCAGCACTTGTTTCTAGAGGAGGAGTTCCGGGGCACCATGTGCGGTGGCGGCAGCACCCAGACGAGCCTGTCACTCCGCGTGGGCAACGAAGCCCCGTGGTCTGGGTGGCCAGGCCACATGTGCCTCCGCTGACCTTCCACAGGTGTATGGGATGATCCGCTTCTCAGACGCCACAGGCCAGACGTCTGACCTGAACAAAATGATGGTCCAGGAGCTGAAGGCAGCGTTGGGCGTGGGTGACCCTCAGCACTACACAGAGGCCATGTTCAAGCTGACGGCCATGCTCATCAGCAGCAAAGGTACCGCCCAGGCCCGGGCCACCTTGCTGTCCCAGGGAGCGAGTCCTGGCCACGCAGAGAGCCGGCGCTCCCCCGGGAGATCCCTGCGGCGTCACGCACGGGACTGGGGTGGGGCTGTAATTAAAAGGCCAGCGCTGTTCCGGCTGGTGCCAATTGTCCTGCTGACCCAGGGAGGCTGTGGGTCGACCTGTTGGGGCCTCTGAACAGCATGCATTTGGTTCCAGACTGTGACCCGCAGCTCCTCCATCACCTGTGCTGGGGTCCCCTCCAGATGTTCAACGAGCACGGCATGGAGACGGCCCTGGCCTGCTGGGAGTGGCTGCTGGCTGGCAAGAATGGAGTGGAAGTGCCGGTAAGATGCCGGCTGCAGGCGGCTGCGGGGTGAGAGGTGGAGAATCAGTCCTGGCCCCTTGGATGACAAGCGTGGAGACCCCGGGAAAGCCCCTCACCCTACAGGGCCTCATATGTAAGCAAGACTGTGATATTAAAGCCTGCCCACAGGACTGTCACTGGGACCAGAGGGAGTGTGTTAAAGGACCCAGTGGTGCTTGAAGCTGTTATTTTTCCAAAGCTCGGCAGGGGGAGCCATTTCTCCACAAGTGGACACTTGTGTTTATCCACAGTGACCCGCGTCCTACCTGCTGACTCTGGGACAGCAGCCCTCCTGCTGGAGGGGGCCCACGGGGAGGGTCTACACACCCTTTCAGCTGATGGGATGAACACCTAAGAACAGATTTATTTTTCAAAGATCCCATTAATTTTCACAGTAATGGGATTTGACATGTTTTTTCTGAGTTTCTTAAGATAATGAGATAAGTGGTCAGAAGGAGTGTTCTGTGTTTTTTGCCCCTGAGGGTCAGCTGGATAACTTCCAAGGATGGAACTGGAGTGTTCCAGGCATGGAGGTGGCCGGCCGTAGTCGTACCTCCTCACGGAGTTTGTGTCCAGCTCACGGTGGCGGGCGTCTGTGGAGGGGCCAAGTTGGGTGTGTGGGGAGCAGAGACACTGGCCCCTGCCCCTCAGGAGGGAAGTCGGTTGGGTCTGGGCTCTCGCCTAGCTGGCTGTGCTGTCTTCAGGGTTCCAGGGCAGGTCCCTGCCTGTGTGTCGAGGGTGATGGCAAGGGGTCTGCGCAGAGTCTTTGTGAGGATGAGCTGACCTGGCCCACCTCACGGCAGCTGTTGTCACTGCAGGGCAGGGGCTCTTCAGTCACAGCTACGTCCCGCTCGGTCAGGACCCGTGCATGTATTGTCTTCATCTGTGTTCACTGCTGTGTGATACACGCCTTGTAACAGTGCTGTCTGTTGTCAAATGCTTTTCCTAAGCCTTATGGGTGTATCCAGACAGTTTCCCGTCCTCACTTACCTCTGTAAGCCTGGGTCTGTAGTTCTCCTCAGCGCTTCCTGGGCTGCAGGTGGCGGGAGTGAACTTGCAGCCTAGTTCACCTTCATCTCGTGCTTCGGCTGTTCTTCCTGGGTCTGTGATCCTAAGTTGCCTTTGGCATGTTACACACATCTATCATCTGTTGGCTTGCATTGTTCCTGGGGAGAAATCCACAAATTATCATCCTTTCTCAGTATGTGCTATTGTTTGTTTTTCCTTTTAGCTATTCTTAGGGTTTTTTTATCTTTGATTTTTAATAGTTTGACTCTGTTGTGCTTGGATGTGGTTTTCTGTGTATTTTATGTTGGGATTCCTTGAGCTTCCTAAATCTAGAGATGTCAGGTTTTTCATCAGACTTGGAAAGTTTCAGGCCAGTATTTCATTAAATATATTTTTTACCTCGTTCACCCCTTCTCACTTGGGCTCCAGGGACGCCTGTGGTGCAGATGTTGTGACGATGGCAGTGTCCGAGGGTCATCAGCATTCTCTTGGGTTGTTTTCATTCTTTCTCTCGCTTTGGTCCATTTTCATTGGCCTCCTTCCAGTTCCCTAGTACTTCCTCCTGCCTTATTCATTCTGTTGTTAAACCTTTTTTTTTTTTGCGGTATGCGGGCCTCTCACTGTTGTGGCCTCTCCCATTGCAGAGCACAGGCTCCGGACGTGCAGGCTCAGCGGCCATGGCTCACGGGCCCAGCCGCTTTGCGGCATGTGGGATCTTCCCGGACCAGGGCACGAACCCGTGTCCCCTGCATCAGCAGGCGGACTCTCAACCACTGTGCCAGCAGGGAAGCCCGTTAAACCATTTTTAATGTATTTTATTTCAGATATCATAATCCTCAGATCTAGTATTTCAGTTTCTTTTTTATACTTTGTATTTCTTTCCTGAGAATCTCACCTTTTCTTTCTATCTTTTCTGGTAAATCTCTAAACATATTTATGATAATTATTTGAAAATCCTTATCTGGTCGGTTAGTTCTAGCATCAGGGTCATCTGTGTTCAAGTTTGTGACCATGGACCTGACACTGTGTTTAGAAAAACAGTGGAGACTGAGGGGCCCTGCTGCTTTATCTTCTCCTTGTGCCTGGTGGCTGAAGTGAAGGCCGCACCCCCGAGGGGCTCATCTTGGCAAGAAGGGTGGGTTCTTCCTGCTTTACAGCACACTTTCACATCTTCCTTTTTTTTTTTTTTTTCTCTAGTTGCGGTGAGCAGGGGCTACTCTTCGTTGAAGTGCACGGGCTTCTCATTGCAGTGGCTTGTCTTGTTGTGGAGCATAGGCTCTAGGCACATGGGCTTCAGTAGTTGTGGCATGCAGGCTCAGTAGTTGTGGCTCACAGGCTCTAAAGCACAGGCTTAGTAGTTGTGGCACACAGGCTTAGTTGCTCCGCAGTATGTGGGATGTTCCCAGACCAGGGATCAAACCTGTGTCCCCTGCATTGGCAGGTAGATTCTTAACCACTGAGCCACCAGGGAAGTCCCCAAGGAGGGGTTTTTATGCCAAGCAAATTGCTATGTCATTTGGGGTCTGTCAGACTCCAGTCTGTCGCCTGCCTCTGCCATCATTAGTAGCTTGGCTGGCTTGAGGTTTCGGCCTTGGCAGGTCCATCCACCACTCGTGCCAGACCTAGTGCTGGCCCCGGGCTGTTGGGCTCATCCTTCCCAGGGAAATGTGATCTCTCTCTGGAAAGCAGCTCTTGGCAGCTCTTCACCTGCCCTCCTCAACAGCCCGACAGCTATGTGTGGGTTTGGTGTCACCAAGCTCTTGCTGTTGGCTCATGGCTGAAGGCTGTCTGTCTCCCTGCTCCTGGCCTCTGCAACGATCTGCTGTCCAGGCCCAGCTATGCTCCACACCCCAAAGTGGGGGCCGTTCCCCTATATTTCTATGTCTTTAGTATCATTGCACCCTGGTGTTTCATTTTTTCTATTATCTGCCAATGTTTGCTGGTTATGGAGCAGTTGGAAGGTATGAGCACAAAGAAGAAAACAAAAATCGTCCGTAGCCCCAACTCAGAGGTGGGTGCTGCTGGAGTCTTTTGCATTCGTGGGGAGATAAAGCCTGAGCAATCTTATTGGTCTCATATAGCACAAGGGTCTGGGCCTTCGTTCCACTGAGACAGGAAAGAATTCTGGTCCCCTGGTTCTGTAACCCGTAACAAGAGCACAGGCCCAGACTGGCCCCCACCGTCCCGCAGTCTGTAAACGCCCAGACAAAATCCTCATGGCCCTCTCTGCCCCCCGACACTCCACGGCGAGCCTTAGCGAATCCTGTCAGGTCTACCTTTTATCTTTAAAGCATCTTCAGAATCTGACCACCTCCCAGCAGCCCGGCCCAGCCCCTGTCTCTCCCCTGCACTTGGAGACAACCCAGCCCCTGCTTTCCCCCCAGGCCCCTCCACCTTCTCTACACAGAGGAGCCAGGAAAATGGGTCAGATCAGGACCCTCCCACGCCTGGACTTGTCCATGCTGCTTGTGCTCACGCAGAACAGAGGTGGACGGTGTCTGACCAGCAAGGCCCCTCTGCCCCCTGTTGCCGCCACAGGCACCCCGCAATCCCTGCTGTCCCGGCCCCGGTGGGCTCCTGCTTTAGACTGCGGGTGCCGCTCCCTCCCCGGCAGCGCTGTCCTCAAACAGGTTTTCTCCAGGGCTGGTCTGAGCTGTGTCCTCCACCTGGGGTCTCCCCAGCCGCCCTGCCTGAAATGCTGCCACGCCGTCCCCGCTTCCCTTCACGGCTGTTTGCCCCCAGCGGAGAGCGCCGTGCAGTCTGTAGGCTGCTTCTAGTCAGCCTGGACCTGAGTTGTGTTTGTTCACACTCATGCCCCGAGCCTGGAAGGCAGGCCCTGGCCAAGGTGGCGACCAGGACAGGGATACAAATGGTGGGCAGGCAACCTGGTGGGCTGCTCCCTTATCCTCCACCCTGCAACACGTTTGGCTGCAGGGGCGACCGCCGGGAGTCCATCCTTGTGTCGTGGATGGGCTTCTGTCTGCGCTGGACTCTGTCCTCACCTCATGGCCTCCAGATGGCTTCTGTGCCTGCAGGCAGGGAGGAGGGCAGATGCGAGCGTCACCTCCCTGCCTTCTTCCTCAGGGCTGCCCCGACTCCCACTGCTCACTCCTGCTAATGAGTGGGCGAGGGGACCTGAGACTGGCTGCCTGGCACCCTGAGCAGCCATGGAATGGGAGGAGGGATGGGGTCCCCGTGTCCCCGCAGGGGCTCTGGATGCCCTGGAAGGAGCCGCTGGCTGTTGTCAGGCCACAGAGGCTGCTCCCCTGCGAACCCCTCACCCAGGCTGGTGGGGTCACAGGCTCCACTCGGCCCCCACAGTTCTTCCCTGAGCCCGGTTAGCGGCATAAAGGTGTCGTGTGGGGTCCATGGGGGTAGAGAGGAGGAACTGGGTTCTGGAGCCCGCTACGCCCCTGCCACTGCCAGCCCAGAGGCCCTGAGCAGGCGGCCTCCCCTGCGTGGTTTCCAGGCAGTGCTGTCACAGGTGGGCTGCACCACAAAGCAGGACACCTCCTGGCTGTGGTCCAGGAGGGGCTTCTGGTGAAAAAAGGCTGGAAAGTGGGATCATGGGGAGATCTTAGTGATTTATGTTTTCTTCATACCTTCCTCGATTTTCTAAATTTTGTTCAGTGAGCATATATTCCTTTTATGATTAAAAAAACAAAACAGGGGGCTTCCCTGGTGGCGCAGCGGTAGAGAGTCCGCCTGCCGATGCAGCGGACACGGGTTCGTGACCCGGTTCGGGAGGAGGCTGGGCCCGTGAGCCATGGCCGCTGAGCCTGCGCGTCCGGAGCCTGTGCTCCGCAACGGGAGAGGCCACAACAGTGAGAGGCCCGCGTACTGCAAAAAAAACCAAAAAAAACCAGCAAGCCTCTTTCTGCGCCCCACGGAGGGGCTAACACCTGCATTCTTGCAGTTCATGCGGGAGATGGCGGGGGCCTGGCAGATGACAGTGGAGCAGAAGTTCGGCCTGTTTTCTGCGGAGATAAAGGAAGCAGACCCCTTGGCTGCGTCGGAAGCCAGTCAGCCCAAACCCTGTGCCCCCGAGGTGACCCCTCACTGCATCTGGATCGATGTACGTGCCCCCGTCTCCCCTGTGCTCCACCCACTCTTCCCCGGGGTCGGAGGCTGCCCTGGGACTCCAGGTTGAAGACTGCCCCACCTCGGGGGTAGCTGGCCCATCTCTCTCCCCACTCCCCGCCGGTCTCGTCCCTTTGCCCCGTAGACCCCACCTGCCCTCCTGTGGGCCTGAGCCCCTCCTTGGCAGGCAGTGGTGGCTCGAGGGTGGGCGGCCACCTGGCCCCGCCAGCAACATGGCCCCACCAGCAGCGTATCCCTTTCCGTCCAGTTCCTGGTGCAGCGGTTCGAGATTGCCAAGTACTGCAGCTCTGATCAGGTGGAGATCTTCTCCAGCCTACTGCAGCGGTCCATGTCTCTGAGCATTGGGGGCACTGCGGGGAGCATGAACCGGCATGTGGCGGCCATCGGGCCCCGCTTCAAGTGAGAGCTCACCTCAGGGCCTGCTCCCCCGGGTTTCCTGTGGTTGGTCACTTGTTCACCAGAAACTGACCGAGCCCCCAGTACATGCAGGGCCCCTGGGAAGGGCATCCGCACATGATGGCCGAGGCCACCACGCCCTCTCGGGGCTGGGGACGTGGGGCAGCGTGCTGTCCACAGCAGGGAAGTGCGCAGGAGGTGCTTCATGTGGGGACCCGGCCAGCCAAACGCTGGGGGTGGGCAGCAGCAAAAGGATTCTGGTGACACACTGGAGAGGGAAAAATGGCCAGCTGTGTGGCAGAGCCTGGTGTGACAGCTCAGGCCCATTACCCTCTGGGGCCGATTGTGCCAATTGCACACCAAGCCCTGTGCAAAACCAGCAACACAGGGGTAGGGCACACACCCCAATAGGCAGCATGTGGCCCAGTGGGCCTCAAACCAGGTGCGGTGGTCAGGGGCGCTGTGGACACAGCAGGAGGGCCTGGCCTGGCATGGGGAGGGCTCTTGACTGGGCCTTCAGATACCTGGGGGGTCAGATGGAAGGAGGGTGAGGGGCCCCTGCAGGTGGGCACCACTCCCTCTACCTGTTCCCCTCCCTGAGCTCTTGACTCATGTTCCTGAAGCCCACTGGGCACGCCCTCGGGCCGTGCTTCTCAAACCAGTACCCAAGGGCTAGTTCTCTTTTTCCCTAATTTTCAGTCTGTTGTGGACCTATACTTTTACAAATTGCAACGAGAATGGGTTAGTAGGAGAGGATCCATGCTGGACCGTCCCAGCCATGGGAAGTGGCCATGGAGACGAGCAGGAGGGCTGCCCATTCCTGACCAGCGCGTCTGCAGATGCCTGCAGGGCAGCTCTGATCTTGCAGAATCCAAGCAGATTGTTCTTAGAACCTGAGTTCTACCTTCGTAGTCCCCGTAGGTGATGGTACCTCAGGGAGTGGTTTGCAGTTTGTGGGACCAAAGCTTCTGGCCGAGGGGCAGAGTCACACACATGTTGTTTTCCCCCCAACAAAAGTGAAGGTTTAAAAAACCTTACGTAAGGCATCAGGGTACAGTAATCCCAGACAGGTGACCACCTGCCCGATCCACAGCCCTGGCGGGAGGGCTCTGCCGCCTGCAGGTGGGCCCTGAGCTTAGGGAGAGGTTTGCAGGAGGCACCACTCACTGACCGGGGCCCTCTTGCAGGCTGCTGACCCTCGGCCTGACCCTCCTGCACGCGGACGTGCTTCCCAATGCGACCATCCGCAACGTGCTCCGCGAGAAGATCTACTCCACTGCCTTCGACTACTTCAGGTGCTGTCCCCACCCCACCCCCAGCCCCCAGGCCTGGGTCACTTGGCCTGCTGGGTGCCGACCCCCGGCTTAGTGGCCCGACTTGTCATTAGGAGGCTGCGCGCCCCACCTTGCCGCGCTTCCTGACTCCTAGACCCTGGCACTCACCCTCGTCCCTGGCTGTTTGCAGTTGTCCCCCAAAGTTCCCTACGCAGGGAGAGAAGAGGCTGCGTGAGGACATAAGCATAATGATTAAGTTCTGGACCGCCATGTTCTCAGATAAGAAGTACCTGACCGCCAGCCAGCTTGTTCCCCCAGGTGAGCCCCAGCCTCAGCTGTGCTGCATGGTCACCAGAGGCCCATGCCTGCCCGGTCACCTCTTCTCTGGCCGCTGCTGGGGAGCAGGAAGGAGGGCAGGGTCTCCAAGCAGACAGGCAGACACCCCCCAGTGTAACTTTCCAGCACGGGGCCATTCTCAGGGGCCCCCTGCATGCCCGACAGTCTGTATTGGACTACGGCCTATGTGCTGGGAGGGATAGGGCACGGTCCATTGTCACCTGGTGGGGCCAGTCTTACCGGCAGGTGACTCCAACATGGGGGTTCGTGGGAACGTCCCCTGAGGACAGGCACTTGCCCTGCAGCAGTTGGGGACCAGGGGCAGGTTTCTGGAAGAGGTGACATGTGAGCTGCATCTTGGAGCATGGAGGGTGGACGGGGTCAGGGAAAGGCGCTGAAGTGGGAGCCAGCAGCCGCCCCCACAGGAGGAAGCCCTGCTCTTGTTTCTCTGAAGCATGTAGCTGGTCACGCGCCCAGGCTGGGGGAGGTGCGTGTCTCTGCAGGCAGACCCACGTGGACAGCCTGGCCGCCACGAAAGGGAAAAGCAGGCACAGTGATTGTAAGCAGCTCTTGGCTCCACTCAGAGCAGGGCAGGCAGCCCTGCCATCTGTCCCCACGGGTCCCCGAGTCATCGCCATGTAGGAGGACACTGGGAGGTCAGTGCCATAATTATGATCAAGGCGGCTCCTCGATTTGCTTTGCTTTGGGCTCAGGGGAACATAACACACTTTAGAAAGCTTCCATCTGCAGTGGTCCATGAGGAAGTTTGCAGACGCCTGGTTCGTCCAGGGAAGCCGTCACCGGCCATCTCCCCCACCTGCTCCCCCACAGCTGCTTTGTCTGTGGTGAAGGTCCAGACACCTCTTTCTAGAATGCTGTGTCTGCCCACAGATAACCAGGACACCCGGAGCAATCTGGACATAGCGGTTGGCTCGCGCCAGCAGGCTACACAGGGCTGGATCAACACCTACCCACTGTCTAGCGGCATGTCCACCATCTCCAAGAAGTCAGGTCGGTGGGGCTTTGCTGCCGGGTCCCTTGGGTCCTCAGGGTCATAGAGCAGCTCCAAGGGACACTCTGTGCCCCCCCCATCCCCAGGCATGTCCAAGAAGACCAACCGGGGCTCCCAGCTGCACAAGTACTACATGAAGCGCCGGACGCTGCTGCTGTCCCTGCTGGTGAGGCCCGTGCGCCATGCCTGCAGCGCTGGGGTGGGGGAGGGGCGCGGGCCATGCAGAGGCACATCCGTGTCTGTGTCCCTCACCAGGCCACTGAGATCGAGCGTCTCATCACGTGGTACAACCCACTGTCAGCCCCAGAGCTAGAGCTGGACCAGGCTGGAGAGAGCAGCGTGGCCAACTGGAGGTCCAAGTACATCAGCCTGAGCGAGAAGCAGTGGAAGGACAATGTGAACCTCGCCTGGAGCATCTCTCCTCATCTGGCCGTGCAACTGCCAGCCAGGTGGGCTGCCTGAGAGGCCGTGCCGGAGGTCCAGCACAAGGCACCTGGCGGGGGGAGGGCACGTGTCACAGCCAAGGACTG
Source organism: Delphinapterus leucas (assembly GCF_059928025.1). Taxonomy (NCBI): domain Eukaryota; kingdom Metazoa; phylum Chordata; class Mammalia; order Artiodactyla; family Monodontidae; genus Delphinapterus; species Delphinapterus leucas. The sequence goes on along the minus strand of NC_143142.1, from coordinate 26,139,356 downwards.
TAAGGGAAGAGCCATCGTAGCCCCAGATGCTCCCCAGTCCTGTGCAGTGGTAGGGTCTGTCCTGCCAGGGGCCCAGCACCCCGGAGCCCGAGGAGATAACATCAGGGCACCCCAGGGCCTCACCTTGTTTGATGAGGAAAGGAAACACCTGTGGTTACTCTGGGAGGTAGGCCTGGGGGGTCTGGGTTGGTTCCTGGGTGGCATCTTCAGGCAGCAGGCTACTCAGAGGGGCGGCTGGCAACCGAGTGTCCTGTGAGCTGTCCTGAGGCAGCTCTTAACAGGGATAGGACTCAGGCTGGTAGGTGCTGAGAGGGGCTTCCCAGGCCCCCTGTGCTGAATCCCAGTAGACTCCACGTGTCTGCGTGCAGGGTGGGCCTTTCTTCCCCGGAGCCCATGGTGCATACTTACTGCTTCCTTCTTCGGGTCCTAAGTCCTTCTCAGGACAGGATCGCAGCCTGACGGTATTTAGGCAGCAGCTGCCTGCCTTAGCCTTGGGCGGTCACACCTGAACACTTTGCACCCACCCTCCCACCTGCTAGCGTGCCTTCTGGCCCACGGGTGCCACAACGTGGATGGGTGCTTTGGGGGCCAGGCCAAGGGAGGTGTCCTTGGAAGGATCATTCCTGCTCCAAGGAGTTCTGCCCTTGGGTCACAGCCGGTCACAGTAAACACCATGTCAGTAGCCACAGTGCTCAGATGTCACTGGGTGTTGGTCCACATCCCTTAGTCCAGGGCTCCCCCAGCCCCCGTCTTCAGTGTCTGCCACCCACACCCTCTTTGCCTGCAGGTTCAAAAACACAGAAGCTATCGGCAATGAGGTGACCCGTCTGGTTCGCTTGGACCCAGGAGCCGTTAGTGACATCCCCGAAGCCATCAAGGTAGCATGGCGGGTAGTGTGCCAGGGCCTGGTCCTAAGTGCACAGAAACAAAAGTGCCTCCAGGGATGCCTGGAGGCGAGGAACACAACCAAAACCCACTGACCTCAGTGGTACCACGATTTTTCTGATCTCTTGTGTTATCTACTCTTCGGATGAAACATTTACTGTGTTTACAGTAGAAAAACGTTGAGTGTATTTCACCCCGGTTGAAGTTGTGCTGTTGTATGTAATGTGTCAGAAGCTGTTATAAATGCCTTGCAGTTTTCACTCCTTGGGGCCATCCCTGTGACTCCCTTCTTCCTCCCCAGTTCCTGGTCACCTGGCACACCATCGACGCCGATGCCCCCGAGCTCAGCCATGTGCTGTGCTGGGCACCCGCAGACCCACCCACAGGCCTGTCCTACTTCTCCAGCATGTACCCGCCGCACCCACTCACGGCGCAGTACGGGGTCAAAGTCCTACGGTCCTTCCCGCCGGTGAGCCCATCTGCTGGGTCGAGCTCGGGGGGCTGCCCAGCCCCACGGGGGGACAGAGGGCAGGCCTGATTGAGGGTGAGGACGTGTCCTGGGGGTGGAGTGACAGCAGGGCCAGTCCAGGTGGGGTGGGGCCCTGGGACCCCTGTCCTGCCTGGTGCTCTCACCCCTTCCTGAGTCATGACTGCTCCTCCCCCACCACACAGGATGCCATCCTGTTCTACATCCCCCAGATTGTGCAGGCCCTCAGGTATGACAAGGTAAGGCATGCAGCACAGGCCTACCAGCCTGGAGGGCCGGGCGGGCAGCGGGACGGAGCCCAGGAGCAGGGCCACTGAGCTGGGACCTGGGCTTGAGGTCTCTCACCCCCATGTGGTCGTCCAGCACCCAAGGCCCAGTCCTGCTGTGCTGGGTGAACAGGTACTGGAGACATTGCTGGCTGCTTCCTCAGGGTGGGCGACCTGGCGTGGGACCCGTACCTGCTGGATGGGGGTCTCAGCAGGTCCCCTAGCTCCCAAATCCAGCTCCCCGTCTCCTGGAGGGAGTGGCCAAGGGGTTGGAGGAGACAGCATGTGTATTAGTGAGCTCAGGCCACCCTGGCAAAGTACACAGACTCGGGGCTTAAACTACAGGGAGCTCGTTCCACACAGTCTGGAGGCTGGACATCTGAGATCCAGGTGTCAGCAGGGCTGGTTTGCCAAGGCCCTCTCCTTGCCGTGTAGACGGCAGCTTCTCCCTGTATCCCCACATGGCTGTCCATTTGTGTGTGTCCTAATCTCTTCTTATAAGGATACAAGTCAGATCGGATCAGGGCCCTCTACTGATCTCATGTAACTTCATCAGTTCTTTAAAGGCCTATATCCAAATACAGTCACATTCTGTGGGGGGGGGGGGGACTTCAACATATGAATGGGGGGTGGGGGTGGATAATTCAGCCATAACAGTGTACATGCACATAGGGGCCTGGCAAAGGGCCTGGCCAGAAAACACCCACGGGGTGACCACAGCCCGGAGCCCTCACCACCCGCGCTTCATCACGGTGCCACACCCAAGCCTGCGCCTGAGGGCAGCAGTGTCTACCCCTCCTGCTCCTGCCCATACACCCCCCTGCCCTGGGCCCACAGGGCCCCAGAACACCCCATGCCCTGGCCAAGCCTGGAGACCCTGCACTGGAGGTTGCACATTCATGGTTCATCTTTAGATCTAGTTGCTGTGTTAGAATTGGGTTATTTGAAGTTTGACCTGTTTGGGAAGCCCACCCACCCAAGTTGAGGACATCTGTCCAAGGAATACTTTACCAGATGGGCCGCAAATGACTGTGGGGAGGGAGAGGCTGCACCCCAGGAGTCTTCCAGAAAGGCCAGCTGCCTTTGTAACCTAGGACATGGGAATTCAGCCTGAGCTGGGAGTGACATAGGGTTTTCTGGGACCCGTCCATCACTGGGCAGCGTCTTCTAGACACCAGTCCACAGGGGCGCATTTGAAACCCGCCTGCCCACGCGTCGTGCTTGACGACAGCAGAAGCTGGTTAGAGTCCAGGGCTTAGAGTCCAGAGGAGGGAACAGAGGAGACAAAAGCTGGTGCATGCCTTCATAGACAAAGACCCCGGCAGCTGGCCAGCCAGCTGGACTCGGGCTCAACTCCGCTGCGCAGGAGAGGTGCTCACAGCCGGCACCGCTCGACCACGCTTCTTTCTGGGTCTGCCAAGCATGGAGTCATTGCTGCTTGGGTGAGAGTGGCCTCTCTTGGTGGAGTGTGGCCAGCCTGGGCTGACCTTGCTTTCCTACAGATGGGCTATGTGCGGGAGTATATTCTGTGGGCGGCATCCAAGTCCCAGCTCCTGGCACACCAATTCATCTGGAACATGAAGACGAACATCTATGTGGATGAAGAGGGGCACCAGAAAGACCGTGAGTGCCCGTCCCTCGGGCCCCACCCTGTCCTCACCACCTGCCCAGGGTCATCATTCCTCCACTCCCACCTCTGACCCCTGCCTGGCCCCCAAGACCCTGTGGCTCCGTCCTGCAGCTCCACGGGCAGCGCTTCCCAAACCAGGTCATCTCAGGACCCTCACACCCTTGAAAACTACAGACCCTCAAAGAGCTTGGGTTTATGTGGCCTTTGGCCATCCATGCACACCAACATTAGAAATTAAAAATAGAGGGCTTCCCTGGTGGCGCAGTGGTTAAGAATCTGCCTGCCAATGCAGGGGACAAGGGTTCGAGCCCTGGTCTGGGCAGATCCCACATGCTGCGGAGCAACTAAGCCCGTGCGCCACAACTACTGAGCCTGTGCTCTAGAGCCCGCGAGCCACAACTACTGAGCCCGTGTGCCACAACTACTGAAGCCCGCGTGCCTAGAGCCCATGCTCCGCAACAAGAGAAGCCACCGCAGTGAGAAGCCCACGCACCACAACGAAGAGTAGCCCCCGCTCGTCGCAACCAGAGAAAGCCTGCGTGCAGCAACAAAGCCCCAAAGCAGCCAAAATTAAAAATAAAATTAAAAAAAAAAATAGAGACCCATCTCACATAAACATAACTTTTAAAGAAGTGAGCAAGAAGAGTAGCATTGTTTAACACGTTTACAGGCCCCTTTAGTGCCTGTGGGAGATGAGGTCATCAGTGCGGTGGGAGATCCCCTCACTCTGCCTCTGCATTTCATGTCAGAATATGCTGTTTGGGCTGAAGTGGCTGCAGGAGATTGGGCCTTGCTGACCCATAGTTGGAAACGGAGGAGTGTCTGGTGTTCAGGCCCCCATGGGTGCTCCCCGCCAATGCTACCAAGCTTGGCGGGATGGTTTCTCAGGGGTTCAGTGCAGTGAGGAGTCTGAACCGTGTTGTGAGCCTCGCTCTCTGTTCATCCAGCCCCTGCTTGCCCTGCACTCGCCCCTCGCAGGACCTGTAACACCCGCTGTGGTCACACCCAACGTGCAGGGCAGGGTCTCCAGTGCTCACGCATTTCGTGACACAGTATTTAAAGATCCTGTGTGTGGAGCCCCAGCTGCCTCACAGGACAGAAACGTTTCTGAGTGCTGGGAAACTGTCAGGCTTTTTTGTCAAGTTTAACAAAGTTTTGTAGTTGTTTTCCTTAAATGGCAGATTCATTTTATTGATTTTCAAGAAAATATCTGCCATAAGTCTACGTCTGGGTGACTTTACCTTATCTCTTAGTCACTCCTTCAAGTAAAAATGACGTTCCCTGGAAGAGGGGACAGTCAGATGCAGGTACTCCCCTGAGACCACCACACGCTTCAGGTGCGGCCCCCGTGAGCATCTGTGATCCTGGGGCCCTCCACTCGCTACAGCCTCACGGGCATCAGCACCCTGAGGAGGGCAGACCTCCTCTGGGTGGGGTCTGGAGAGAGGGTCCCCGGGACTGCAGGCTCACCCTCGGTTTCTCTGCAGCTGACATTGGCGACCTCCTGGAACAGCTGGTGGAAGAGATCACAAGCTCCCTGTCTGGCCCGGCCAAGGACTTCTACCAGCGGGAATTCGACTTCTTCAACAAGATCACTAACGTGTCAGCCATCATCAAGTAAGTGGCATCTTCTCCAGGCCCCACTTGTGGGAGCTGCCCAAGGAGCTTTGTAGACTCCTGACGTCTCCCGCTAAGGAACAGCCAGACGGGGAGTCTGCTCCCACTGTCCAGGGCCCCCGTGGGCATAGCAGATGCACAGAAAACACCACCTCAGGTTCACTTTGGGTCTTGCCCAAGCCTGAGGACATCTGCTCTCCAGGTTCTGATGGTCCCCGTGGTATTAGGGAAACCAGACTCCTTTGCAGCCGCGAGGTCCTTTCTTTTTTTTTTTTTTTTTTTTTTTTTTTGCGAGGTCCTTTCTTGATTCACCTCCTGGGCCCTCATTCACGTGGAGCAGACGCCAACCTTGGACGTCTTGGCCACCCATTTGTGCAGGATGGGGCCCCGGGGTTGCGGATGCTGGCCAAGCGCCTGGGGAGGCAACAGGGGAGCCCTAGTGCTGTTCCTCCAGGCGCCTAGTCGCCACACTGTCCCCAGTGCTCAGGCTCCCCCACTACCCCATCACTGCGGGCCATGTGTCCCATGGTCCTCTCCTGACCAGTTCTAAGCAGAGCGGCAACGTGGCTGCAGAGATGGAGGGTCAGGGTGGACTCCCTGGGCCTCTGCCACGTGAGAGGCGTCATTCCATTTCACTCGCCTTGTCGTGGGGCGCAGAGGTCTGAGGGTCTGCCCGAGGCCACACTGCCAGTAAACCACGTAGCCCGCAGCCTGACCCCCACAGCATTGCACACCCCCTTCCCCTGCCCCAGGTGGCAGAGTGCAGGGCTAGGGCCCTCGGACAGGAGGGCCTGTCTGTGCCCCGAAGCCACAGACACCAGCGTCTGTGTCTTGTTCTCCAGGCCCTACCCTAAAGGTGACGAGAGGAAGAGGGCTTGTCTGTCGGCTCTGTCTGAAGTGAAGGTGCAGCCTGGTGAGCAGGGTTTGAGGCCAGTGAGATGGGGGTCTGGGGGACCCTGGGTGCCCAGCACCCCTCTCCAGAACCTGCCCCTGCCAGTGGTCACTCTTGGTTCTCCTAGCTACAGCTGTTTTCCGAAGGCCGAGGCCCTGTCCTTGGCAGCTGTGCTTCTAGAAGTTTCCTGAGCTCCAGTGTAACAGAAGCAACGCAGGCCACACAGTGGGCTTAGGGAGGAGCGGGGGTGTCCCAGGTGTGCTAGGGCCTGTAGGATGAGGGGGCCCATGCCCCCCTCCCTGGTGCTCTTGCCACGTGGTCAGATCCATGTCTTTTCAAGACAAGATGGGAACCCAGACGTCACCGCACAGCTCTCCGTTCTTAAGTCTTACACACTCGTTCTTCAAAACCCTGGCCTTGCACACTTGCCCACTGCCCGCCTCAGTGGTAGGCACCAGTGCAGGGCCCTGGGTGGGCCTCTCCTGACTGTGCTGAGCCCTGCCCAGCCCCGCCCCAGAGAACACTCAGCCTCCCAGAGGACACCATGCTGCTGGGTCGTGTCCCCGAGGCACTGGGGAGCCAGCTGGGCTCTAGAGCAGAGTGGAGCTCGGGCCGTGTGAGGGAGGCTGGGCTGGCGAGGGAAGGAGGGTGGATGAGGTGGGGGCCTGCATGCTCCCCAGGGGCCCAGTCCCTCCCACCAGGACCCCGCCTCAAGCACCCCCACCTCCGGGGGCTCGGGGAACTGTGGTCCCTGACCAGGAAGGGCCTTCTCTCAACCTGCGCTGACAGGGTCGAGCTGGGGGTGTCAGGTGGGTGGGTGCTGGGGCTCCTGTGTCCTGTGGCATTGGCGGCCAGTGGCTTGAGAAGCTGAGGGTTTAGGGTGTCCTCTTGGAGAAGCGTCTGCGGGAGGTGGTTGCCCCATGTGGAACGTCAGGATGGGCCCAGGGAAACAGCACAGAGTCAGGGAAGACAGCCTTACCGGCCTCGGAACAAGGAGTCGGCGGTGCCGCAGGCAAGGCCCTTGAGGCCTCAGCACAGCCCCGTCTGCTGGGAAAGCCTCATCCTGCTCGGGCCCTGGGATGTCCCTTCTGTCCCTCATAGGCTGCTACCTGCCCAGCAACCCCGAGGCCATCGTGCTGGACATCGACTACAAGTCCGGGACGCCCATGCAGAGGTGAGGCACCACCTGCAAACTCCCCCTCACGGGCTCCCATTCCCTGTCACTTGCGCCCCATTCTCTTTTGTTTTCCAGCGCTGCAAAGGCCCCGTATCTGGCTAAGTTCAAGGTGAAACGATGCGGAGTTAGTGAACTTGAGAAGGAAGGTCAGTGGGGCACGTCCGATGTAGTTTGGGGTCCCCATGAACGGTGACAGCCTCCGGCCAGTCAGTCTGGGCCCTTGTCTGGGGGTGGCAGGCACGTGTGCAGTGACAGAGGCCCTGGGGAGGACTGGTCAGGCTTGGCTGCCGTGAGAGTGACCGCAGGCTGGCAGCCTCCACAGCAGGAGTCGATTCTCTCCATCTGGAGGCCGGGGTGTCAGCAGGGCCCTGCTCCCTCCTGAAGTGCTGTGAAGGATCCTTCCGGCCTCTTCCCGGGACAGGGCATGGTTGTTCCTCAGCTGTGGATGCCACATACATCACACTCTGCAGTTCTGGGGGGGCATGAATGTCGGGAGCACAGCAGCACAAGGGTGTGGCCCTGGGTCCTTGCTCCTCAGCTGTTCTTAGGAAGAGACCCTGGCCCCATGGCCCCACCCACTGACCCCTGGTGTCTGCTGGGCCTCGTTGGCCTCTTTAGGGTTTTGCAGAGATGATCCCTACGGCTCTGTGTTGCTTCAGGCACATGATCAGAGCTCACCCCCAGCATCCTCAGAGGGCCTCTCTGCCCGCTGCTGACAGGCACCCTCTCCTTGTGCAGGTCTGCGGTGCTGCTCAGACTCCGAGGATGAGGGCAGCACGCAGGAGGCCGATGGCCAGAAAATCTCCTGGCAAGCAGCCATCTTCAAAGTGGGAGACGACTGCCGTCAGGTAGTGGGCTGGGCAGGCAGGGCAGGGCCGGAGGTGTGCGGGGCCGGGGCAGGCCCACCTCTCTCCAAGGCTCCAGGCACACTTCTCAGCATCACACAGAAATAGGAATCCTTGGTTCCCCATTTGGTTCTGTTGCCTTGGAGTACATCAGGGCTTTCTGCAAAACCCAGAGGCCTCTCCAGTGGCCCCCCTCCCGCTGTACACCCTGGCTGCTCAGGGGGAACTGCCCCGGGGGAATGGGTGCCCCTTACACCCACCGCCAGGCAGTGCATCCTCGCAGTCTGCCCAGGGAGCAGTGGGCAGTGAGGCTCACCAGGGCCTCCCTCCCTCCTCCCCCTCCCCCTCACTGGGCAGGGCCGCAGGCACCTGGAGCCAGCAGCCCACTACGACCCTGAGTCTCTCCTGGTTCCCAGGACATGCTGGCCTTGCAGATCATCGACCTCTTCAAAAACATCTTCCAGCTGGTTGGCCTGGATCTCTTCGTCTTTCCGTACCGGGTGGTGGCCACCGCCCCTGGGGTAAGTTTCCCAAGCAGTTGCTTGGGTGCTGCCCCTGTCCCTCGCCCTGTGGTGTGCCCGCAGCCTGAGCCTCGGCCCTTCCTCCCTAGTGCGGGGTGATCGAGTGCATCCCTGACTGTACCTCTCGGGACCAGCTGGGCCGCCAGACCGACTTTGGCATGTACGACTATTTCACACGCCAGTACGGGGATGAGTCCACGCTGGCCTTCCAGCAGGTGGGCAGCAGGGCGGCCCCACTGCCCGCCAGCCCCAGCTCCTGCATTGGTCAGCACCCTGTTTTCTAAGTCCTCGTATGTCTGGGGGTAAAACCAGAGCATCTGTAACCTTCCTTGGGATGAAAGGCCTGCCTCGAGAGGGGCTCCCCAGGAGAAAGCTGACAGGAGTTGAAGGGGGGAAGGGGCCACAGCCCTGCACCTCAGATGCACCCACTTGTCACTCCGACTACCAAGGTCTGGCTTGCTGATCTAGGTGCAGGCCCAGGGGTTCCAGGGTGCCCGCAGGCCCAAGAGGGCCCAGCTCCAGGGCACCCTGAGCATGCTGTCTCTGCACAGGCACGCTATAACTTCATCCGCAGCATGGCTGCCTACAGCCTCCTGCTGTTCCTGCTGCAGATCAAGGACCGGCACAACGGCAACATCATGCTGGACAAGAAGGGCCACATCATCCACATCGGTGGGTGGGCATCCTGCCGCGGGGGCACCGGGGCAGGGGCTCTGGGGGTTGGGGAGCTGGGCTTCCTTTCCAGCCGCTGCTCCCCAGTGTCCCCAGGAAACAGCGGCTACAGGGCATACACCCAGCTTTGCCCTGCAGCTGATCCCAGCACGATGGCTCTTTGGGGTATTGCAGACTTTGGCTTCATGTTTGAAAGCTCCCCGGGTGGCAACCTCGGCTGGGAACCAGACATCAAGCTCACGGACGAGATGGTGATGATCATGGGGGGCAAGATGGAGGCCACCCCCTTCAAGTGGTTCATGGAGATGTGTGTCCGCGGCTACCTGGCCGTGCGGTGAGCCCCGCGGGTGGGGCGGGGGGCAGGGAGGGGCTTCCATACTGGGCCCGTTCATCCAGCAAGCCCCGCCCACCCCTCAAAGTTCTCCTCGGGTCATCTCAGGCCTTTGGTGGACACAGAACTGGGGTTGGGGCAGGGGGATGCACGGGAGGCCCCCTGAGGCCTTGCCTTCCTGTCACGTCTCTGCCACCTGTGCCAGCAGCATCTTGCTCCAGGCATCAGTGACCCGCCACATTCTGCATCTCCCAGGCTTGGCCTCGCCTGCTGACGCCTTGGGGCCCCTCTGAGCACCCCACCTGCCCTTCCTCCCTAGCCTGAGCCCCTGCACCCCCAGGCTGCGTGCCGGGGACTCAGGTCCTGGCTTCCAAGTGTCATGTGGCTGACGCCACAGAGCAGTGTGGGGACACCTGGACTCCAACCCGAGTCTGTTGAAGCCTGCATGGCACGTACGCAGTTCCCTTCAAGAAGGGAGAATCCCTTCCTTAGCCAGGCACAGAACCATGGCAGGGGCCGAGGGCAGGCCCTGGGCAGGGGCTGCATGTTGACCACAGGCAGGGCCCCCACCCAGGCTGGCCTCTGTCCACGTCCTTCCCTGCCTCTCCCCAGGCCCTACATGGACGCCGTCGTCTCTCTGGTCACTCTCATGCTGGACACGGGCCTTCCCTGCTTCCGCGGCCAGACAATCAAGCTCTTGAAGTAGGTCCGGCAGGCAGGCCACTTGGGGGCAGCTGTCCCCTGAGATGGGAGCCCTTCGAGTGCTGGTAATGGGGACTGTTATCGAGGCCAAGTGCTCCCCCTTGGACGCTCAGACAGACGGGGTCCTGGGTGAGGAGCTGTCCCCAGACCTTCCGTGTGTGAGGTGCCTTGACTTAGGCGGAGGATGTACCCTGCGGCCCTTCGTCCCTCAAGGGTGTGTCTGTGCCAAGCCCCGGGGCTGCAGTGGCTCAGCCCCCTGCCAGTCCTACCCTGGCTGCAGGCCCCTGGGCCCGGGAGGTTCTGGGAAGGAGCCCAAGCCCTCGAGGCCAGCTGGGAACCGTGTCCCCACAGGAGGCCAGGCCACATCCCTGCAGGGAGGGCAGCCTGGAGCCCTGGGGGCGGCAGCCCTGACACGGCCCTTCCCCCCACCAGGCACAGGTTCAGCCCCAACATGACAGAGCGAGAGGCCGCAAATTTCATTCTAAAGGTCATTCAGAGCTGCTTCCTCAGCAACAGGCAAGTCACCCTGTCCTGCCCCACCCATGCACCCGTGTCACCTATCCAGTGTTCAGTGGGCACTTGTGCAGGCCCCCACCTGGGCCAGGTGACAGGATGCACTGCCCCGAGACGCCCAGCCCAGCGGGGCAGGAAGTGAGTTCTGAGAGGCTTCAACCCCCTTCAGCTGCTGTGGGGGCCGTGACAGGAGGGGCCTGGTGGGGGAACTGGGGCCACTAGAAGTGGTGGGGCCAGGCCTCAGTGACAGGCCTGGGAACAGGCTCCCAGGGGCTGTGACAGTCGAAGGTGGCCTTGAGGTTTATAGGCTCAACAACAGGGTGAGCGAGGGGAGTCCAGGCCCCGGGAGGTGCAGAGGCCCCAGGTCCACACCCTGGGGACAGAGAACTGGCTCCGGTGGACCCGCCGAGGTCCAGTGGCACAGGAGCGCCACTTGGTTTTGCTGACTGGGGAGCAGAGAAGTGGGGTGGCTCAGGGCAGCAGGAGGAGTTTGGAGGGCTGCATGAGGCAGGCTCTCCTGATGGTGATGTGAGGCGGGGCGGAGGGGGAGTGCACAGACCCCTTCCAGCCACATGCGAGGCCCCAAGGCTGGGAGTCAACTCCTACAGACGCACCCCTGGGCCACATCCCGGGCCCCAGGACTGAGGGCAGGCGTCTGGCTGAGGAAGGGCATCCTCTTGAGCCCACTTTGGGGCCCATGAGCAAGGAGGAGACAGGGCATAACAGGGAGGCTGTGGCCATGGGTGAGGGAGCAAGTGTCCCAGGGAGAGAGGGGCTGGCGGGCAGACAAAAAGTCTGCGATCGGGCACTCGACCTCCAGGGGTGTAGCAGGGTGGCTCAGGGGGTCGGGTCCCCAGACCAGCACAGGCCCCTCACAATCCCCTCTGCTCTCTGCTCCCAGGAGCCGGACCTATGACATGATCCAGTACTATCAGAACGACATCCCCTACTGAGGGGCAGAGTGCCGCAATCACTGCTTGCTGCTGCGCATGGCCTACCACCTCATCCGATGGACAGATGGGCCGAGACGCCCCTGCAGAGCCCGGCAACCCGCTGCCTCCCGAGGTGTCGCCTACATGGCCCGTGTGGCTGGAACGACAATCAGAGCCAGTCTTTGCGCAGGTGTGAGCTATGCTTACACTGGACACATTCCCTACCTGTCTTGTTCTCAGAGGTACATGAAGTATTTTCTTGTGTATAAAAAATGGAAAAATTATATTCAACCTAAGATTCAACCAACGTGAACAAAATAAAAACAAAAAAACTGCGTTGGAACCAATCCAGTACTAAGTGCACATTCAGCTAGGGGTGGGGGGCGCCCGCCCAGGAGCCTCGCAGCCACGAGGGGCCATCCCCGGTGCCCTGGCTGTGAGCTTCACAAAGACGACTCACCACAGCACAGATGTACCGAAAATAGCACTGTATTTTCCCTGATGGCTCTCAGGGCTCCCGCAGAGGCCACCCGGCCGCCCCATTCTCATCTCTCCTCCGTAGGCGTTGCTCTGCATCCTGCCTCTGCTCCGGTCCTTCCCGGTGTCCCTCTCGACCACCTTCAGGTCCTCTACTCCAGGACACCACCGTCCTCATGCACCAACCTCCCCGCAGTGTCCATCCCCACCCACGTGACCCTCCAAAGACCCAAAACTAAAAAAACGATGACAAAATATCTAGAAATAAGTCACACAAAAGATTGGTTAAAAAGCAGGTAAGGACTTCCCTGGTGTCCCAGCAGTTAAGAATCTGCCTGCCAATGCAGGGGACATGGGTTCAAGCCCTGGTCTGGGAAGATCCCACATGCCGCAGAGCAACTAAGCCCGTGCGCCACAACTGCTGAGCCTGTGCTCTAGAGCCCGCAAGCCACAGCAGCTGAGCCCACGTGCCACAAGTACAGAAGCCCGTGCACCTAGAGCCCGTGCTTCACAACAAGAGAAGCCACTGCAATGCCAAGCCCGCGCACTGCAACAGAGTAGCCCCTGCTCGCCACAACTAGAGAAAGCTCGCACACAGCATCGAAGACCCAACACAGCCAAAAATAATTAATTTTAAAAAGTAATTTAAAAAAAAAAGGTAAGATACAGGTGAAGAGACTGCAGACAGTGAAAGGCAGAACAATGAAATTACCAAAATTACCAAAAATGAGGCAAATGAGGAAATTACCAAAAAAGAGGCAAAAATGAGGCATAAAGAAAAGGAGAGTTGAATGAGACGCTCCAGTCACCCACAACAGGATTCCAGAGTTGGTGAAAAACACCCACTCAGCTGCAGGAAGCACAATATAAATAAATATAAAGAAGCAGCCAATATGTAAGTTAAAAAAACTTTTTAAAATATTAAATTAATCCAAAAGAAGGCAGGAAAGGAAAAAGAAAAGATGGGACAAAAAGTTTCACAATAGCAGACGACAGTCCTACTGCATCATTAATTCTGTTAAGTATGGACAACTGAGCACTCCAGTCAGGAGGCAGGAATTATAAACATGGATAAACATGAGACCCAATTATATGCTGATGACAAGCAGTGCACTTTATAGTCATGGACCTGACGCAGAAGTAGAGGAAATAGATTCACCATCATTGTGTGTACGTGTGTTTCCGAAGCAAAATTTGACAGAATTCAGGGGAGAAATAAACTAGTAGAGTTGGAGATTTCAACATCCTTCTCTGTACAAGTGATAGAACACAGGATGCCGTCACACATGTAGCCCTGATGGAGATTATGAAATGCAGTCCGGGGCTTCCCTGGTGGCGCAGTGGTTGAGAATCTGCCTGCTAATGCAGGGGACACGGGTTCGAGCCCTGGTCTGGGAGGATCCCACATGCCGCGGAGCAACTAGGCCCGTGAGCCACAACTACTGAGCCTGCGCGTCTGGAGCCTGTGCTACACAACAAGAGAGGCCGCAATAGTGAGAGGCCCGCGCACCGCGATGAAGAGTAGCCTCCACTTGCCACAACTAGAGAAAGCCCTCGCACAGAAACGAAGACCCAACACAGCAAAAATTAATTAATTAATGAAATGCAGTCCGTCAGCAGCAGCACCCCATCCGTACCTGTTCACCATGTTAGGCTGATCCCACGGAATTGTTAGGAATCAATAAGATATCTGGAAGAACCCTAAATACTTAGAAATTGAAAGAGTGGAACTGAAACACCAGACAAAATACACGTAAGAGCCAAGGGGATGATCCGAGTTAAATGCCTTAAGGTCGGGTTTGGGGAGGTGGGTAGAGGTGAGCCTGTTCAAGTAGAAAGGAAACCAGAATATCGGGTGTGACTTCCAGAAAGATCAAACAGAAGACCAGGAAGAGGGGGGGAGCATAGGAAGTGCAGGACAAACACACTATAAAATGTAGAAACACACGCAAACACAGTAGAACTGATTTGAAACCACAATACTTGGAAAGAAAGCCTGTCAAACTGGCTTTAAAATGAAAGTCAATTGAATGGCACGTCCAAGACTCCGGCAATATGGCAAATTATACATCTTGAAAAGTTAGAAATGCTATTTACACTACTGGGTAGAAAAATCTAAATCCACAAGCTGACAAGCAAATAGATTTCTTTAGAGACAGAAAACAAAATGAAATTTAAAATCTTAAAACAGTCAAGTTCCTCTTTCGATGACACAGGAGACAAAAGACCAACCCAAGAGCCTGATACCTTCGAGGAGTTTCTGGGGAAGCTTGGTTCACAGTCAGGACGGGGTGTACCCAAAACATCACTCCCTTGATGTGAGTGTCTGCGAAAAACTCTGAAATGCTTAAAGGTGATATACTGACAGCTGTCCCCTTAGACAATACTGTGTTTCACCACCTCTGTTCAGCTCTTGGCACTGGGGGCCCTCGCCAGTCTAGTCAGGCCACAAAAGGAAACAGTGTAAGAATCTGGAAAGGAGAAATAAAACTCAGAGATGGCCTTTGTGTACATAAAAATCCAAAATAATCTGCATATATTCTATAGTCAAGGTTCAGGATACAGGTTAATATACAAAAGTCAATTATGTGTGTGTGTGTGTGTATGTGTGTACATATATCTTACAACAACAAAAGTGAAAACAGTACCATTTACCATTGCACCCTAAACAAATACCAAGAAAAAAATCTAATGACCTACTCATAAGAAACACTGAAAACTACAAATGTTGAAAGAAGATCTAAACAAATATTCATGGGTTGGAAAACCCAACATTATACAGATGTTTGTTTCTCCCCAAATTGATCTGTAGTTTCACTGCAAATGCCAATCGAAATCCCAGAAAGTTCTGTAGTGGAAATTGGCAAGTCTAAAATCTATATGGGAATGCAAAGGTCAAAATATAGCTATTTGGATCTTGAAGACCCACAAGCTAGATATCAAGAATTATCCTTGGGCTTCCCTGGTGGCACAGTGGTTGAGAGTCCGCCTGCCGATGCAGGGGACACGGGTTTGTGCCCCGGTCTGGGAAGATCCCACATGCCGCGGAGCGGCTGGGCCCGTGAGCCATGGCCGCTGAGCCTGCATGTCTGGAGCCTGTGCTCCGCAACGGGAGAGGCCACAACAGTGAGAGGCCCGCATACCGCAAAAAAAAAAAAAAAAAAAAAAAAATTATACTTAAGCCATGGACATTAAGACACTGTGGCTTCCTGGTTCAAGGAAAGACAAGTGAACAGTGGAAGAGATGAAGTCCAGGGACGTATACCCACATACATGCAGACACTGCAGAGCAGTCAGGGAAAGATGGTCTTTGCAATAATGGTGCATTAACTGGATAGCAGTATAGAAAATAACTCAACCTCGACTGCCTACCTCACATCAGACATAGAAATTAATTCCAGGTGGACTGGAAAGATGTATGTTAAAGGTAAACTTTAAAGGCTTTTAGAAGAAAATACAGAAGCGTGTCTTGATGACCTCAGAACACACAGATTTCTTAAGCAGAACCAAAACACTAATTATAAAGGGGAAAAAATTAAATTGGACTCTATGAAAATACATGCCACAAACCTGGGAAGATATTTGCAATTACCTATATCTGTTCAAAGGACTTACAGCCAGAATATATAAAGAACTACTAAAAAATCAGTAAGACACAATTGAATAGAAAAATGGGCAAAAAACCTGAACAGGCATTTCACAAAAGACATTGTCCAAACAGCCAATAAACATAGTAAGAGGTGTTCAACTTCATTAGTCATCATTGCAAATTAAAACCACAATGTGATACCCACTCACCCCCCTGCCTGTCTGAAACATAAAATGATACATAATGTCAAGCATTGGGGCATGTGGAGCACCTGGAACTCTCAGTTGCTGCTGCTGGGTGTGAAGCATCCAGCAAGGCTGAACAGCTCAAGCCAGCAGTTCCCCACCTACACACATACCCGACAGACTTAGGAAATCTGGGCAGGAAATAGTGTCCTGAGGTCGCTACTCCTAACAAACAAAACCTGTAAATGACCAAAATGTTCTTGGACAAGAGAGAAATCATTGTGGTTATTCATGCAGAAGAATACAGGGCAATAATGGAAATAAATGAACAACTGCAGCAGGCAGTGTGGATGCTGCTGAGCAAAAGGTACTTGCTGAATGACTCCATCTGAGGTTCCAGAACAGGCAGCATTATTTGATGGTGTTAGAAGTCAGGACACAAGTTAGTTTTGAAGGAGGGAGCCACTAGGAAGGCAGGGGGAGAATCAGATGCTGGTAACATTGTTTCTTATTCTATGGAAATTCACTGAGCTACATGCACTGATGACTCATACGTTTTTCTGTGTTAAAATTATTGAGGTGTAATTTTTTTCATCATAAAGCCAAGATGGGTCTCAATATGTAAGGAAGCAATAATGCCAGTGTTACACACTATCCTTCAGAAAAGAGAGGAACAAACACTTCCCTATTCATTTTTTTATGAGGGCAGCACAGCCCTGATATTAAAAAGGACCTTCTGGGACTTCCCTGGTGGTCCAGTGGTTGAGAATCCGCCTTCCAATGCAGGGGACGTGGGTTCAATCCCTGGTGGGGGAACTAAGATCCCACATGCCGCAGGGCAACTAAACCCGCGCGCTCTAGAGCCCAAATGCTGCAGTGAGGAGCCCACACTACATAATGAAAGATCCTGTGTACCGCAACTAAGACCCAATGCAGCCAAATAGATTAATTTAAAAAAAAAAAAAAGACAAGGACCTTCCAAGAAAATTAGAAGACAGGGCAACATCCCTCTCATGAACACAGGCACAAAAATCTTTAACTAAATATTAGCAAATTGAACACAATGTGTAAAAAAGGACCATCATGACCAAGTGGGCCTTATCCCAGGAAGGCAAGGTTGGCTTAAGACGCAATCAGGGTCATTC
This sequence comes from Delphinapterus leucas, assembly GCF_059928025.1. NCBI lineage: Eukaryota > Metazoa > Chordata > Mammalia > Artiodactyla > Monodontidae > Delphinapterus > Delphinapterus leucas. The sequence goes on along the minus strand of NC_143142.1, from coordinate 26,122,490 downwards.
ACATTAACAGACTAAAGAAGGAAAACCATATGATCAATAGGTGCAGAAAAAGCACTGCACAATATTCAACACCCATTCGTAATAAAAAATCAGCAAACTTGGGAATTCCCTGACTGTCCAGTGGTTAGGACTCGGTGCTTTCACTGTTGTGCCATGGGTTCGATCCCTGGTCGGGGAACTAAGATTCCTCAAGCTGTGCTGCATGGCCAAAAAAAAAAAATCAGCAAACTAGAAATAGGAGAACAGTTCCTCAATCTGATAAAGATCTCTAAGAAAAACATGGTTAACATAGTCATGATGAAATATAAGATCCAGAGCAAGATCAGGGCACTCCTTCTCACCACTTCTAATCAGCTTTGTACCGAGTGTGTGGCCAGCGGTAGACAGTTTGGAAGGAAGAAGAGAAACAGTCCTGCCTCACAGACAATAAGATTGTTTATAAAATCCTGAGGAAGCTACGGAAGAGTTTCAAAGCACTAACAAGGGAGTAGTTCAGCAATACCACAGTTTACAAGGTCCATACACAAAAGTCATTGTATTTCTATATGCCAGCAATAAACAGTTGGAAATTAAAACTAAAAAATCCTATACCATGTATAATAGCACCCCAAACATAAAATCCCTCAGAATAAATGGAAAGACATGAAAGACCTTTACACTAAAAAGAAAAACACAAAATGCTGAGAAAAATTAAAAATGGAGAGAGATGTCGTCCGAGGTTTGGAAGACATTTCTCTGCAAACTTATCCTAACTTCAGTGTAATCCCAATCAAATGCAAAAGGTCCTCACATCCTAAACCATACTAAGTCCCTACCTCCAGAGGCAGACAACAGGCTGAATATAAACTAAGGAAGCATGCAAGTGTTGGAAGAAGACGGGAACAGTTTCCTTCATAACCCAGAAAATCCAGGATCAGTACAGGAAAGCAAATTGTTACCAAAACAACACATAGCAAAAGAGCACCCCAAACAAAGCGAAAGACAAACTGGGGAAATATTCACAACAGATCTCGAAGGTAAAATGCATCCTAAAAAAGAGCGTTGAAAAAACTGAGGGAGAAGGAAACCCTACAATCCTATAGTTTTAACATGAAAAAATAATATGAATTGTTTGCAGGAAAAGAAATGCACCTGGCCCTTAAATATAAAAAATGTGCCCAGGGCTTCCCTGGTGGCACAGTGGTTGAGAGTCCGCCTGCCGATGCAGGGGACACGGGTTCGTGCCCGGTCCGGGAAGATCCCACATGCCGCGGAGCGGCTGGGCCCGTGAGCCATGGCCGCTGAGCCTGCGCGTCCGGAGCCTGTGCTCCGCAACGGGAGAGGCCACAACAGTGAGAGGCCCGCGTACCGCAAAAACAAAACAAAACAAAACAAAAACGCACGTATGTGTGCACAGGAGATACAATTTCACTACCAAAAAAAAAAAGTAAATAAAAATCGAGCAGCATATGCATCAGAGACTAAGTGAAACGCGAGGTCCATCTCCATTAAGCAGAAATGAAGAGACGATGCCCGCGAAGACCGCAGTGGTGAGCGCGCACGGTCCGCACAGCCGGGACGCGGGAGAGCGCCGCGGACCAAGGGGAGGAGGGGCGCCGCGGGGACTGCGTAACCACCACGCGGACGCGGGACACGGACCTCCGCGGGGACCCGCCAGCCGGTGCCCCGGGCTCTGCTCGCCGGAGGGGAGAGCGGGTTTAGTAACAATTCCTACCCCTCCCGAGTGGGCGGCGGGGCTGGAGGAACCGAGGACCCGGCAGCCTCTCGGGACCAAGGTCCACCCGGAGGAGCCCGGCGTCCGCTGGGCCCGAGGACACATGAGGCCCCCGCCCCGGTGTCTCCCATTCTCTCGCCGCCACCCCCGCGTCTCGCCGTCTCTCGCCGCCACCCCTCGCCAGTCCCCCTTCCCTCTCCCCTCTCCTCCCCAGTCACCCCCGCCACCCCACCCCTCCGCCTGACGCCCAGAAACCACGCGGGAGACACGGGTGCTGGCGGCCGCAGCCGGCGTGATGCACTAGGCGGGCAGCAGTCCGCGCGCGCGCAGCTCCAGCAGCGGGGCCAGCGTGTAGCGCAGGCGACGGATGGCGGCGTCCGAGCCGGGGCGCATGAGCCCGCGGCGGAGGGCCGAGGGGTTCACCAGCGCCAGGTAGAGCAGCGGCAGCGCCACGACGCCCAGCAGGAGCAACAGCAGCGTCTGCAGCGCGCCCAGCGCCCACAGCCTGCGGACCACGACGCACCGGCAGATGGGTGGTGGCGGGGCGCCGGGCGCACCCCGGACCCCAGACTCCAGCGCCGCGCCCGCGCCGCCGAACAGCCGCTTCTGCGGGGAAGAGGGAGCGACGTACAGCTCCGCGCCGGGGAGCGGTGGGGGGAACCCCCCGGGGGAGCAGAGCCCGTGGGTGCGCGTCGCTCCGTGGGGGGCGTGGCACTACGGGGCGGGTCCCCTATGCGGGCGTGGTCCTTGGGTGGGCCGTCCCGTGGCAGGCGTGGCCGCCCAGCGAGGTTGGTATCAAGGGGCGGGTCCCTGGGGGAGGGGGGGAAAAATCCCGTATGGGGTGGTCACGTGTGTGTGGGTGGCCCCGGGGGCAGGTCCCGGCTCCAGCCCGTCCCCGCCCAGGCCCGCACTCACACAGTCCGCTTTGGCCACTTCCTCCATGAGCGAGCCCGCGCATCCCTGCCCCCGGCCAGGCTGCAAATCGCACCTGTGGAGACAGGCATGGCGATGTGCCCTCTGTCCGGGCCCACAGTCACCTCCCCACACCCGACAGTCCTAACCCCTTACGGCTCCGGGCCGCCCTGCGAGGCGTCCAGCGCAGTCGCCGCCTCCATCACCTTCCCCTGCAGCTCCTGGAGGGGTTGGGAGTGAGGCCTCACACCTGGGAAGACCTTGGTGAGGCAGGCCCCGGCAGCTCCGGGGGAGGAGGCTGCAGTGGGGTCGGAGGTGAGCGGCTCTCCGAGCGGAGGGTGGCGGCACCTGCAAGACTCCGCTCTGCTCCTGGAAGCTGGCCCAGGCCTCTTCCATCCGCTGTGCGCTCTGCCATGAGGGGAGCCCTGATTAGACTCGGGGAAGTCAGCCCTCTCCACCGTCCGGCTCCTGCCCAGGCCCCACCCACACCCCAAGCCGACCCTCCCACTGAGTACCCGGCTCCGCCCGCACCTGCCGCAGGGCCTCCGCCTGCCGGGCGTGCTTGGCCTCCACCAGCTCCAGTTGTTTCTTCCGGAGGATCCAGGGAAGGTCAGGAGTCCGGCACTCCCCGAGCTCGCCGCGCCAGACCCCGCCCCAACGCCCGGCCAAGAGGTTCATGCCCCCCCCCGCCCGCCCTCAGCCCCAAGGCCCCGCCCTCAGGTCATCAAAGCCCCGCCCACACCAGCGCTCCTGCCCTCGGGGCCCCACCCAAGCACCTGCAAAGCCACCAGTTGGGTCCCGAGTTGCCGCTCTGCGCGCTGCGTACTCAGCTGTTCTCCATAGTAAAAGAGCTGGGGGGTGGGGCTTGTGAGGGCGGGGCTTGCGGGGCTTCTAGGGATGGGGATTATCCTGGGAGGCGGGGACGCGGCGGAAATGGGGACGGGGACTAGGGTGGGGCTTCCTAGGGGAAGCGTGAGACGGAAGCCGTCTCCTGAAGGTACCTGGCTTGACAGCTCCTCCCACTGCTCCTGCAGCTGACGGTTTTGTTGCTCCTGGACGGGATCGAGGGGGCGGTCCGGGCCTCTGCGAGCTCCCCGCCCCCACCGCAGTCCCCGCCCCATTAAAGATCCCTCTCTTCACTGGCCCCGCCCACCAAGAGCCCCGCCCCGTCCAGGGTCCCACCCTGCTTCAGGCCCCGCCCCACACAAGGTCCCACCCCGTCCAAGCCTCCCCCCAGGCTCCGTCGCATTCAAGGCCCCTCCCCCTTCACTGGTCCCGCCCATCCAGAGACCCGCCCCGTCCAAGGTCCCGCCCCCGAAGGCTCCGCCCCATTTAGGGCTCCGCCCCATTTAGGGCCCCGCCCCACCAGGTCCCGCTTGTGCTGCTCCGCAGCCTCCAGCCGCCGGTGCGCCCGGCCTGCGCGCTTCCGCGCCGCCTCGCTCGCCTCCCCGCGCAGGGCCCGCGCCGCCTGGCTCCGCTGCCGCTGCAGGCTGCGGAGGGGAAACTGAGGCTCCGTGGCCCGGGGTGACGCCGGGATGCCAGCCACCTCGCGGTGCCCCCGCACGTCGGCTCGGTCCCAAGGCCCGGGTGGAGGTGAGGAGCAGCCCGCACCTGCGCTTGCGCTCGCTCAGGTCGTGCAGGCGCGCTGTGAGGCTCTCGCTCTCGGCCTCCAGCCCGCGCACCAGTTCCTCCAGCTCCAGCTTTCTTAGGCGCCCGTCGCGGTTGTCCTTCAGCAGCTGCAGCAGTAGCTCCTGCGCCTCGGCCATGCCCCGGCTCTGCCCGCCGCCGCCGGACCCGCGTCACAATGGATGGAGCGCGGAGCGGTTCGGAACCGCTGCTCACGGGCAGCCATCGGACCGCGCAGGCCGGTGGGTGCTCGCACCTGAAGCAGAAGGCGAGGCTGGCTTGTTCCCGCTCGCTACCGACGGCACTGCGGACTGAGAAGCCTCCTGTGGGAAAGAGATCAGGATCCGTAAACAGGTTCTTATCTTTGGACCCAATGATCCCACTCCTGGGAACTTAATCTAGGAAGAAAAAAATAAAATTCTTAAACCACAACGCGTTAAGTGGGTTCACTCAGGTGGGTAGTTACAGTCATCACAAAGAGGACACCACTGTAGTTACTGAAATGATGTATTTTATGTGGCATACATAGAGATATGATGTCTAGTGAAAAAAAGAATATGATTTACTATGTATGCTGAAATAACTAAGATTGTAATGTACACGGATAAGATCTTTAAAGGAAACAAGAGAAAGACAAGCTATTTCATTGGTGAAATTGCAGGTAAACTTGTCCTTTTAAAGTCGGCTTTCATTTGGCCAATTTAGACTATGAAGCTGGATGCAAAAGTCCTAAATAATTAGCTGACCAAATCCAAAGGGGTACATTGAAAAAAAAAAGGTACATGAAACCAAGAAGACTTTATTCCAGAGATTGTTCAAGATCAGAAAATTGACGTCATTCACCACATGGATAAAAGAGGGAGAACACCAGCTTCAGTAGAGCATTTCAGTAGGAGCAGCACGCGGGATAGAGCTCCTCATCTGTGTAAAATTTAAAGAGGGATCGAAAGGGACTCTAAACTGATGAAAGCTGCTTAGTAAACACACTCCTTAGGGAGGCAGTATTAGCAGCCTTCCCGTTAAGATTTTAAGAGACAAGAATGACCCTCCTGCTCAGGTCTAACAGTGCTGGAGGACCTACAAGGAAGGAAGAAAAAGAAATAGGAAAGTCTGAGGAGTCAGCAGATACAGCTGGGTGCCTACCATAAAGCTGCCCCTCCTGCACTGCTGGTGGGAATGTAAATTAGTGCAGCCATTTTGGAGAACAGGACGGAGGTTCCTCATGAAACTAAAGATAGAGTTGCCGGGACTTCCCTGGTGGCACAGTGGTTAAGAATCCGCCTGCCGGGCTTCCCTGGTGGCGCAGTGGTTGAGAGTCCGCCTGCCGATGCAGGGGACACAGGTTCGTGCCCCGGTCGGGGAAGATCCCACATGCCGCGGAGTGGCTGGGCCCGTGAGCCATGGCCGCTGAGCCTGTGCGTCCGGAGCCTGTGCTCCACAACGGGAGAGGCCACAACAGTGAGAGGCCCGCGTACCGCTAAAAAAAAAAAAGGAAAAGAAAAAAAGAACCTGCCTGCCAATGCATGGGACATGGGTTTGAGCCCTGGTCCGGGAAGATCCCACATGCTGTGGAGCAACTAAGCCCGTGCACCACAACTACTGAATATGCGCTCTAGAGCCTGCAAGCCACAACTACTGAAGCCTGCGTGCCTAGAGCCCGTGCTCCACAACAAGAGAAGTCACGGCAATGAGAAGCCCGCACACCACAATGAAGAGTAGCCCCCAGTCGCCTCAACTAGAGAAAGCCCACGTGCAGCAGCAAAGACCCAACGCAACCAAAAATAAATTAAAAAAAAAAAAAAAGATTGCCATATGATCCAACAGCCCCGCTCCTGGGCATATATCCAGACAAAACTCTAATTTGAAAAGATACATGCACCCCAATGTTCATTGCAGCATTACTTACAACAGCCAAGACATGGAAACAACTGACAGATGACTAGATAAAGAAGATGTGGTATATATACAACAGAATACTACTCAGCCATCAAAAAGAATGAAATAATGCCATCTGCAGCAACATGGATGGACATAGAGATGATCATACTAAGTGAAATAAGTCAGAAAGAAAAAGACAAATACCATATGATATCACTTATATGTGGAATCTAAAATATGACACAAATGAACTTACCTATGAAACAGAAATAGAGTCACAGACATAGAGAACAGACTTGTGGTTGCCAAGGGGGAGGGGAATGGGGGAGGGATGGATTGGGAGTTTGGGATTAGCAGATGCAAACGATTTTATATAGGATGGATAAACAACAAGGTCCTACTGTATAGCACAGGGAACTATATTCAATATCCTGTGATAAACCGTAATGGAAAAGAAAAAAATAAATAAAAAGGTGCTGATGTGAGTGCCCCACACCCCCCTCCAGCTCTGCAGCTTGGTTTCTCCACCTGTAAAGTGGGGCTGTTACCAGACTCCCTCATAGAGCCAGGGGGCCAGTGACTCACACCACATGGCTGAGGCTCTGAGCCTGGCACCATCACTGGCTCCAGCGTTGGACGTCCAGCCCCAGAAGGTGGCGCCGAGCTCCTGAAAGTCTGGTCCCGACCGAGATGTGAACCCTGCGAAGCACCATCTCATTGATAATTTTTGTATCGATTACATATGAAATACTGTGAATATACTGGGCTCAATGACACACTAGAATCTGGCCCACTTGTTTCTCTTTCCAGTTTCCCGTGGCTCCTGGAACACAAGCTCCAGTCCCGTGGGACAGCTCTGCACTCCCGGGGGCCCCTCCATCCCCTCACAGCGTCCCCATGACCACACCGCGCCCACTGCCTAGGCGTCCTGATCCCGGTTTACGTGGGGAAGCTCAGTGACAACAGGTCACCAGGCAGTGGCAGCTCAGGTGCCCTGTCCCCGCGAGAAGCTGGGCCTGCATCCAGCCCTCACGGCGGTGACATTGGCCACCCCCTGGGTTGCTGTTCTGCAGGCTCAGAGGGTGAGCCGAGGGGCGCTTTGACCCCTCCCCGCCCCTGGTCTTTAGGAGGAAACTCTGCAGGGAAAGCCTGGGTCTGAGGAAGCCTCCGGTGAAACCCAAGCCACTTCCCTGGCGGTGGGGGCGATAGGAGCCATGGAAACAGACCCTCGGCTGTGGTGCCCCTGCCCTTTGCTCCCACTGGACCCGGTGGAAGCACCTGCCTATCTTCCCACCCAGCCTGCTGGCCCTGCTCTGCCCCTCCCCCAGGACTCAGGTTCAAGGTCCTCTTCTCCGGGCCTCCCTCCCCACCCACGCCCTCACCGAGGGGCACAGCCCAGGAAAGGGGTGGTGCAGGGCCCCCAACCCTGTCTTCAGGGCTGAATGCAGTGGTTGCACACTCAGTGCATGGTCGGGTGAGGACATCTGCGTGGTGCCAGGAGCTCAATAAATGTCTGTCCAACCAGAGAAAGAATAGTTATAAAATCCATGCCTGTTGTGCACAGTCCCTTTTTTTGTATTTGAAACTTGTATTTTTTGCCTGATAAGAGAAAAAAGGGGAATTCCCTGATGGTCCAGTGGTTAGGACTCTGCGCATTTACTGCCGAGGGCATGGGTCCGATCCCTGCTCCAGGAAATAAGATCCTGCAAGCCTAGCTGCACGGCCAAAAAAAATAGAAAAAAGATTCCCGTAAACCACGACGTATCAAATAATGGCTCAATGGCACAGAGTCCCCCCAATGTGGGCCCGCCTGCCAGCCCCCCACCGTCTCCCATGCCAGCCACAGGGAAGCCACCTCAGTCCCATAAACAGACCACGTGCTCTGATGTCTCCACACTTTGCATGCACTCTTCCCCACCTGTGGGGCGGCCCTGCCTGAGTGCCTGGTGTCTGACCAGCTCCTCACAGCTCTTCACCAGCCTGTTTAATGGTTAGACGTTGAGTTACTGTGACGGCAGGTCAGGTGATGAGCTGTCTCATTTGCTGCCCCCACCTGCAGCCCCACCTCCTACCAAGGGCCGGAGGAGGCCGGTCAGCGGCTGCCTCCCCCGCCCTGCTCTTGAAGACTGAGGTCTGCATCCCTGTCAGCAGACAGGCAGTGTGGGGACAGGAAGAGGAATTCTCGGGGGGTGCACTGACGGCCACTGGCATGAGCTCTGCCCACATCCTGGGAGGCACCCCAGGGCCGAGGGATCACTGCCTGTAGCATCACAAAGTGGGCAGGTTCTGGGGATACCCCTGACTCCCCAGGGGGCACACTGCGAGGGGCGATGCCTCAGTGAGGAGCTTGTGACCCCAGCAGGTACCTGCTGAGGGCAGAGGTGGCCTGTGCCCCGAGGCAGGGGAGAGGGTGCCAATGGCGCCAACACGGACAGAGGGTCACTGGGGACCCCCACAGCCACCCGAGGCCGCACATGGCAGGTCTGTGTGCCCCGTGTGGGCTGAAGCGTGTCCCCCAGAATTCCTACGTTGAAGGCCTGCCCCAGCATCTCAGAATGTGGCTGTGTCTGGAGATGGGTCTTTGGGTTGGACCCTAACCCAGTCTGACCAGGGTCCTTGTAAGGGGAAATCTGGCCACAGACACACAGAGGGACTAACAGATGGGGACACAGGGTGATGAGGGCATCTACGCGCCATGCAGAGGCCTCTGGAGAGAGACCACCCGGCTGACACCTGGGTCTCAGACTTCCGGTCCTCAGAACCGTGAGGAGTCAACCCCATGCTCTGCTCCCAGCCTGGGGTCCTTTGCTACATCGGCCGGATCCCCCACAGCCTGCCTTCCCCCGCTGTGAGGGAGTCCTGGGTGGCCCCTGAGGGCAGGGCAGTGGTGGGAGGGTCACCCGGCCCTTTAACCAGGGGTCAAGCCCAGACTGTCAACTGGCATTTTTCAACTGTGGTATAATTGACACATAACATTAGTTTCAGGAGCTCAACACGATGATTCCATCTTTATGGACATTGTGAAATGATCACCACAGTAAGTCCAGGTAACATCGTAAACCACACAGTGACCAGAAAAAAATCTACCCTCAGCCACGTTCCCAGGTGCCCCACGAGGCAGGGGGCCCCTCGGAATCAGCAGCAGCGACATCCTGCAGTGTGAAGACCTTTAACGACACGCTGCCCCACCCCCCCACCCCACCCCCGGCTTCGGGGGGAGCCGTCCAAAAGCTTCCTCTCCATTTGCTGAACTCAGAAAAGGTCTTTCCAGAAGGTCTATGAAAACATTCCGCTTCGGGGCTGCCTCTTGCATGAAGATGGGAGCAGCCTCCGGCTCACTCTCCTCGAACTTTCCTTTCTTCCCTCCCTCCGTCCCTTTCTTTGGACGCCAGGGCACCCAGAGCAGCTCTTTTCCTGCCCGACTCCTTTTCTTGGCTCAAACCACCTCCACCGCACAGCCCTACTCAGATGGTTTTCAGAAAGAGGCACATTTTAAGCAAAACCTTTATGAAAGGAAACAGCGGTGCCTACAACTCAACCCCATCCTTGACCTCCACCCACAGAATGACTCTGTAACCAGGCCCAACTCACTCAGGTTGTGATGGAGTAACCCCTCACCTCCCACCTCCTCCAGTGATCCGCACTAAGAGGCGTGAGGCCTCGCCTTGGCGCCTCCGTCAAAAGCACCACGGCCAACTCGGCACACGGGGAAGTGGTGGCTCATTCCCTCCATCCCACCTGCAAGACGAGTGCGATGAAACCCACACACCCTAGGTGACGGTTGGACTGGTCCCGAGTAGCTTTTTAGGGTCTCATTCTTAAATATGAACTGCCAAGACCACCCAACATTTGAGGAAAAGTCTTTAAAATTATAGAACAGGATAAAAACAAACCAAAAGTGGATCTAAAAGGGAACTAGATACAATGCAAGGAACAGTAGAAAGTGTCAAAAAATTACAGTTTCCTCAGAAAGAGATTACATCCAGGAAAAGAGAACAAAATGCAACAATCAAGGTACAAACAGAAGAAAGAAAATTTAAAATAATCGCTAACACAACAATTGTAAATCAACTATACCTCACCTAAAAAAAAAGTTGCTAAGATGCTTTAAAAATCAGTAAGAGTTTACTGAAGGGAATGAGTCTGCAGAGTAGAACCAACCCATCACCTGCCCAACGAACAGAAAACCGTCTAAATGGAGAGATGACACCAAAGCTTCCAGGGAGGAAATCAGGTCACACATAGGGGACTGGGCTTCTTCTCATGCTGGAAGGTAGAAGCCAGGGGAGCAACTCCTTCAAACTTCAGCAGGAAAATGACATCCAATCCACAGTTCTATACCCAGCCAAACTACCAATTCCGTGTCATTTAAAAGCATTTTCAACATTTTAAGTCTCAAGAAACCCACTTCCCATGTGTTCTTTGTTAGGATGGTACTGGAACAAATACGCTACCAAACAAGCGTGTCACCCAAGAAAAGAACACACAGAAGCCAGAAAACAGGACTTCTGTTGCAGGACAAAAAGGCAGGACGCCAGCCCAATCTGTGCAGAACAGTAGGCGCCAGAACAGACAGTGTCTGATTCTGTGGAAAACTGTACCGGGAGGCATTTCACAGAGTCAAAGGGTGGAGAAAGAAGCTCAGATCAAACTGAGCAATTAAAAAGATAAGATCGTTATTAAACCTCAAGAAAAATAAGAAGGGCCAATACACTAGTTGGCCCAGCAATAAACAAATGTACATGGTGATAACCATTATGGCTTGGCCAGTTGCACACTGCACCAGGGTTTGTAAATGCAATTGAACGGGACATGGCCACACCCGTCTGCTTACACCCTTTTTGGCTGCTTTTGCTCTGTGACTGCAGAGGTGAGTCACCACAGAGACTGAATGGCCCACTTACTATCTGGCAACCTTACAGAAAAAGTTTGCCAAGCCCTAGATCACAGGAAATGTCCAATAACTATTTGCAGGGGTAGGAGGGAAGGGGAAGAGGGTAGAGATGAACTGAAATGATCACCTGCTGTGAGGCTGGACTCTGGTTGCCTGCACGATGTGGGGATGGGCTGGGAAGATGAGAAACCATTTTTTGTTTTAAGCCTTTTTAAGAGCCATTTGATTGTTCAAACTATGTTTGAGTATTGCTTTGATATACCAAAAAAAAAAGAATTTTAAAACAATTGAACAGAACTTACTGAGGTTTAGAGCAGCAAAGCCCATGTTCTTCTGGGGGCTCGCCTGCTGCAGCCCTGTAGCTGCCTGAATGCCTGCAGTACATGGAGTCTGGGGGCTGAGCTGGCTGACCACACTCCCAGGCCCAGCCCACTCCTCCTCCTGGGTCTTCACTCTGCCTGGTACCCCCACCCTGGTTCAGGAGGGACAGTCCTCCAGGGAATAGGGTCTACTGTCCCCGACCCTAGAGACTAAGATTATCCCCCTTCCCGGCTCCCACCCACCCCACCCCAAGACCAAGCGGCAGGTAGGAGGAATATTGCAGTAATGAGCACCCCCTGCCCCGGTCCAATCCTGCTGTTCCAATGCATGGTCCTGGGCATGGGCCAGACCTCCTCTCACCCAGGCTACCGGGTCCACACCCCACCCACACACCCCCTGCTTCCCAAACCGCCTCGGCCAGCTTTGGCCAACAATGCCAGAAAGGATGCTGACCCAACTGCCAACTCCAGACGCACACATGCCACTGAGGGCCTAGGCCCCTCTGAAACCCACCCTTAGGCCTAAGGCAGGAAGATGTCCACCCCAGCTCCCACCCTCCCAGGTCCTGGAAGCACTGGACAGAGAAAGGAAAGCAGTTTCTCATTTAGCAAGAGAACAGCCAGAGAACAGAGGCCTCACACAAGTTTTCAATCAAGCTTTTAATGAAAAGATCATAAAATAACAGTTTCTCATCACTGTACATTAAGACTGCACGCTTCTGAATGGAGAGATCGGTGAACTGCTTTACTATGACACTTGAGGGTTGCATACCTGCAGCTCTGACCTGAATTTATCCAAATTCTTGAGGGAAGTGAACTCAGTGTGATGACTGACAGTGGCGGTGGCCAGTACAGGAGTGCGATCGTGGTCCCCCCTTCCGGGGAAGGGCGCGTAGCAGGACATGATCCCTCTTCCAGTTCCCATTAAACAAAACAGCTATAACCCCATCCCTCCCCTCCCCCTCGAGGTATTTGTGAATGGGCCAGTGCCCAACCTGGGGTCCCTCAACGGGGGAGGGGGAAATCAAGTGATGGGTGGGGGACAGAGAGGTTCCCCTCAGCACCTGGCCCCACAGGGCCCCGCCAAGTGGAGGGGGGGAGCCCTGGGGATCCTCTCTGCCCTGAGTGAGGTCTGTTATGCAGCATATTTGAGGTCAATAAATTACAGCAATAAATAGCAAGGTGAGGTAGGGGGAGGGGTTCCCGGTAAAAATTAAAGTGGGGTGACAAGCCCGGTGGGGGATGGGTGGTCCTAGGCAGGGGGTCCCAGGCAGCCTCAATTCCCACAGCGTACACCCACCCCGATTTGGAATGTCAGACTGAGGCTCCGGTCAGGCCCCGCTCCACAACCCCTTCCTGGCATCGGGTTCACAGGTTCAATGATGCCCAACCTGGCTCTGGGGAATAGCGAGGGCCTTGGTCCCTGCAGGGGGCCGGTAGGGCTGGGATCCCTGGTCTGTTCTGAGGCCTGACGCCTCTGCTTTCGCCCCCACAAGCCAAGGGGACGGGACGGATGCGGCCGCCTCTGCCCTGATCCCTGCCCTCCCGGCTGCCCGGGCCTCACCCTGACTCAGGACGGCCGCGGGGAGGGCGGCTGGGGTCCGCCTGCCCAGCCAGCCCGCCCCGATCGCACTCCTGCACACGGCCAGTCCAGTGAATACTGACGGGTGGGTGTGGGGGCGGGGGGCGGCGGACAGCCCAGAGCCCCCAAGTGGCGACCAACGGTAACACACACGGCTGTGTGAGGTTCTGAAAGTCCGTCTGGGTCCAGATTGTTCGTTTCACAGGCTGAGGTGTATGGCTATGCTGCAAGTCTCTGAGATTCGTATTTGCTTAAAGGTTCATCTTTTCTTCTTTACCTTTTTTGCAATCCTGGAGGAGCCCCGGTGGTGGGCTCGGTCTGGCGGGAGCGTGCGGTGGTGGAGCCGTCTACCGCTCACTCGCCCCAAGTCTGAGAAATAAATACATTCATCACTGCACAAACATATTGATACAAAAACAACACTGTTCAGAGTGTTTGCACCGTCTGTGTAGGTAAGGACCGGCCCAGTGAGCCCCTCCCACTGCCGGGGTGGAGGTGGGGGTCCCCAGGGGGCGGGGACCCGCTGGAGTCGACGGAGCTGTGCAAAGGTCCTGGCTTTTTGGCTTGAGAGGGACCCTCACATCAACCCACCCAAGGGTCGCAGGCAGAGCAGCGGGATGGGGGCGCACCTCCATCCCAGGGCCCAAGCCCAGGCTCAGGTCCTGTGGCCAGAACTGACAGCCACCCCTGCTGTGCTAGCTGGCAGGACCACCACAGTCTAGCCAGGAGGCCTGGGGGGCGGGTCAGCACGGGCCCAAGCTCTTTGGTGCCAGCTGGGCTGGGAGAGGCCCGGGCTGGGAGGAGGGCTCAGGGGCCTCCACGCCTGCCCCGGCCCCACGGCGGCCCCTCTGCCCGTGAGCCATTCCAGGGCCTACTCAGAAGGGGCTCCGGCGGAAGGTGGGGTTCACTGGGACTGGCCTTTTATCTGCTGAGGTCTGAAACTGTAAAAGTTTATGTAAACAATGAGATAAATATATTAGTATCTTTTTTCTGAGCCCATTGAGGTTCCATACGCATTCAAAATGTGCTTTGGTTTAAAAAATAGGTTTTGTGAATTTGGATGTGAGCTTTTTTCTTTTTTTTTTTTTTTTGTTGTTATCCTCTTTCCTACATGACATCTGCTATTTTCGGTTTCCTGTTTCTCCGAAACATTCAGGAATTAAGTGACTAAAGCAGAGAACTGTAAGCCGCCCTTGGCCTCCAACAGCCTAATCTCCTGGTGAGGCTCTAACACACGTCCATGCACACACTCACAAGCACACATTCCACATGAAACCAAAGGAAAAGGAAAACAAAACCAAGTGTCGTGTTAACCCCGCCCGCCCCACAAACCCTTAAAGTCTTAAATAGGAAACTAGTGTTTCGCTTTCTTGTTAAAATACAGAGAAGGCTCGATATATGATACAATACTCAGGTGGGTACAATACTACGTCGCACGAAGGTCGTCGAGGGCCTCTGCGCCCAGTCCCTGAAGCTCTGCCATGAACCACCTGCTTCACCGGGGGCCACGCCCAGGCAGCTCCCGCTACAGACTTCTGTCGTGTGGCTTAAGTGCTGACGGAGTAGGGGGGTCAGGAGAGCAGAGGCGCTGGAGGGGCCCCCGCCTGACTTGCTGGAACACAAGTCCCCAGAGGGGAGAGGAGCAGCCTGAGGCCGGGGGTACCCCAAGGGCTCAGCAGGGCCCCACGTGGCCTGTGTGCCCTCATTCCCAACACCCACCACTCGGGTCCCTGAACTCAGGCTCTGGTTTCAGCTGGAGGGTCTCTGGAGGGGTGGAGGGTGGGGGTAGGGGATGACTCCGGAATTTTTTGGTCTGAACTTAAAGTAGAAAAAAGAAAAAGAAATGAAAACATGAAGCAAAATGAAAAAGATAAAGCCGCTGGTCCAGCCCTGTGGCTGCAGTAGGCTGAGGACAGTGGTGCCGACCTCTCGACCTTGGCCTGGCCTTGTGAGCATGGCTCTAGGCCCATGGAGGTGTCTGAGGCTGGTGGAGAGCCCAAGGCGAGAGGTGAGGGTAGGGTGGGATTCAGAGCTGAGCCCATGGGTGGCAGCCAGCCTCTCCCCAGACCGCCCAGAGATGCCAAAGCAGAACAGGTCCCCACCCTGCCAGGGGGGTGGGAGAAGATATACACATCCCTGTGGTCAGCCCCTCTGCACTGGTCAGGTAGGGGCTGCTGCTCTCCCGAGGTCAGGCTCTTGCAGGTCCAGGGGACAGGATGGGGGGGGCTCACTTCCGCCCCATCCTGGCCTGGCCGGGAGCCTCCAAGAACTTGTCCCACTGTGTGGCTCCCGTCTCCCAGCACCTGGTCCTGTGCTGGGGGCTCCCCAGGGGCTGGAGCACCTATACCCCCACTCGGGCCCAGATAAGAGGCAGCTCGGGCTCTCTGATCAGAACACCTTCAGGGTGGCCAGCTGGCCACACGCGCACAGAGGAAGTACAGGTGCCCCTTCTGAGAGGGGGCACAGGCGGGGGGCCCAGGAGGGCGACAGAAGGAAAACACAAGCGTCACGGCCACAACTGCCATCACCAACCAACGTTCTGTTCTCACAAATTCAAGAGGTAGCAAAAGGTCAGAAGTCTCTCCACCTTGATGGGCAAGGAAGGAAGGAAACGCGACATGAGTCCACACGTACCGCGCACACCACACACACGGAGAAAATGGAAACGCGTACCAACGTCCTGGCACCACGGCCAGCCTCCCCCCGCCCCCCACCAACCCCAGACCTTCCAGTTCCAACATTCACATACACGTTACACGGGGTTTTCTCTTAATAAAAAACAAGTACCTCTAAACAAAGAATATTCCTCAGAAACTATGGGAAAAGCACTCTCTCTCCTGAGGCAGCCGAGGCAGGGCTCGGGGCCCAGGGAAGCCTTTGGCCAAGAAGGGCTTCTGGGGCCTGGAGGGTGGGCGCCCAGCCCACAGTCGGGCAGGGGGGGTGGCTGCCCCGGTACATTCAGTCTGCAGACCCAGGCTCAGCCCCAAGGGGCCGGAAGGAAAATAAACTCTTGTTGGTTTTGGTTTAAAAAACAATTCAAAAAGAAAAAAGGAACAGATCAGTAGGAATAACAGCCACACAGGCCCAGAGGGCTCTTTAGTTGTGGAGAGGTAGGCGGTGGGGGCCCCTGACTGTCCCAGCACCAGTGAGCGGTGACCCCTGGCTCGAGGAGGGAGGGCGCTGTCCCCTCCCTCTGGCACCGCTCCCCGCAGAGCCAGGCTGGCAGCACAGACACCCCGGCCACGGCAGCCCTGCTCCCCGCAGCATGGAGGGAGGCCCCCACTCCCCCTGCTCCAACACAGCCTGCGGGACACCCCCCGTGACCCACTCCCGCAGGCCCCGCCGTGGCCCTCACGGGGAACTGGGCCGGGCAGGATCAGGAGGCAGACGGCGCAGCAGCCACATGCACTCGGGCCGGGTGCTGGCTGCCCACTTCTCCCCTTGGTACAGGCTGTGGATTAAAGCTCTGGGGGGCGGGAGGGGGGGCTGCACCAGGAACTGCCCCACACCCGGGGCCTGGCCACTGTGCCCCTGCTTTCCTGGGCGCCCACAGGCCAACAAGGGTCTTTGGCTTCTAGGAGGGGGAGGTGTGCATGCGCAGGTGGCTGATGAGGTTGCGCTGCTGCGTAAACTTGCCCCCGCACAGCTGGCACTCGTAGGGCTTCTCGCCCGAGTGCACACGCATGTGCTCAGTGAGGCGGTACTGGCGGGTGAAGCGCATGCCGCACTCGTCACAGGCAAAGGGCTTCAGGCCCAGGTGGCTGCGCATGTGGCGCGTCATGGTGCCGCGCTGCGTGAACATCTTGCCGCAGATGTTGCAGGGGAAGGGCCGCGTCAGCCAGTGAGTCTTCTCGTGCTGCCGCAGAGTGGCCGGGTCCTTGTAGGTCTTCTCGCAGACCGAGCACTTGAAGGGCCGGGGCTCGGCTGCGTAGGCCGCGCTGGGCGCTGACAGGTCCTCGGCCTCCTCCTCAGCGCCCCCGCTGCCTGTCTCATAGGCACCCTCCTCCTTGATGAAGAGCTCCTCCTCCGTGTGCGTCTCCACGTGCGCGTTGAGCTGCTCGGAGCTGGGGAAGCCCTTGGCGCAGGGGATGCACACATATAGGTTGTCCCCATAGGACACCGTCTCATAGCCCTCCTGCCGGTACATGTAGTGGGCGCTGGCATGGCCGCTGCCGCCCTCGCTCCCGCTTTGCCCACTGTCCTCACTCCCATCCTTGCCGTTCTCCTCCTCCTCCTTGCAGGGGTACGAGGGCTCCCCGTAGGGCCCGCCCGCCACCGCATTGCTGGCCAGGATGCCGTTGGGAACCCTGTCCCCAAGCCCTTCGGCCTCCTCCCCTGGGCAGGGACCCTTCGGCGCTGCTTCCCTCCGCTCAAAGGGGGAGGCGGCCACGGGCTCCTTCTTGGCCCACTCCTTCTTGCGGGCCGAGTGCCGGAGGCTCTTGCGGGGGGGCTGCCCGCCCGGCCCCTCCAATAGGCTCAGGGGGTTGTCCTCGGCCCCCTCCAGATCCATGGGCTCACTGGGGTTGCCCCCCAGCTCGGCGTAAGAGGCACTGTTGGCGATGGGAGGGGCGGAGGCCGAGAGGGGTGAGCCTTGCTGACTGTCGCTCAGGTGGGCTGGGTCGTCGGGGGTGAGGGGGGGCCCGGGGGTGGCGGGGGGCAGCGGGGGGCTTTTCTTGGACAAGTCCAGGCCCAGCTCCTGCTCGCAGCCCCCACCACTGCCATTGGTGTTGCAGCCACCCAGGCCGGCCTCCCCGCTGGCTGGACAGACTGGCCGACCCAGGCCGTGCGCACTCTCCTGGCTGGAGCCGCCCAGGAAGAGCTCCTCATCAGAGCCTTTGGCCTGGGGGAGCTCCTGGGGGGTGTGGGCCCCCTTGCGCCCATCCACGAGCCCCGGATACCGGGCCTGGATGACAGAGGCCGTGGACAGCCGCTGGCCGCGGGGTGGCCTCCCCAGGCCGGCCCCACCCCGCCCGGAGCCAAAGGGTTTGCCAGCTCTCTTGAGTTTGCGCCGGCAGAGGGCTGCCAACTCGGGCAGCTGGAGGTAGCTGGCGGCGGTAAGGAGCGTGCTGAAGTTGGGCTCGGCTGGCTGGTCACTGGGCAGCAGCTTGCCGGTGTAGATGAAGTCCAGGATCTGCTGGAACACCGTGGAGCTGACCATGTCCGTGTCCAGGTTGATGAGGTTGTCGTGCAGGACCAGGGACTTGAAGTAGATGCTGCTGGCGGCCAGCACGTTCTTGTGGGCCCGGAAGATGGAGTTCTCCACCATGATGATGACGTCACACAGGAAGCCCTTGGTCCGCTGCTGGTTCAGCTGCAGCAGGAGCTGCTTCGAGTGGCTGGGCAGTTCCATGTCGGGCCCCATGTCCCCACGCCCTGCCCACACGCACCACCTGCGGGCAAGAACAGGTACGCGTGCGCATCAGCGGGGGACCCTCCTGGGGTCCGGCACCTGGGCAGGGAACTCATGCCACCCAGGCTGCCTGAGAAGGGGGGCGGCACCAGCCCATCTGCAGACTTGAAAACACAGAGGACAATGAAGGGCACATGGTGGCAGGCAACCAAACTGGGATTTGAACTTGGCCCAAGGTATCATCTCCGCACTAAAGGAAGCCAACCACGTGCCCAGATGGGACCCAAAGGTCTTTGGCCCGTCTTTGGCCTCATAGACCCAAAGGCAGGGGTCTATGAGGTGCTGGGTGGCTGGACTTCTCACGTGGGCATGCAGCTTCCCAGCTTTCGAGACAAGCCAGAAATCCAGGTTTTCAGGTGAAATCACCCCATGCAAAATGAAGGTTCTTTTTCCTTAAATACCACGTGGGCCAGATCAAACATGCAGCCTCTGGTCTGTGACCTCTGCTCTAGGCTGGGCCTCTCTCCAACAACCCTAGAGGCTTCCCAAACTCTGAGGTTTACCAGCATCACGTGACACTGCAGCCCAGCTGCCACCCCCACCGCACAAGGCCTTGCCCCACCACAGGCACTGAGCACCCATCCCCCCTACCCCCTGCCTGGGCCTCCAGGTGCCGAGAAGGAAAGGCAGCCTGGCCAAGCCCTGGCACCGCTGGGCCCCAGGGACTTTCTGGGCAGGGCAGGCAGTGCTGTCTGAGCCTGAGAAACTCGCCAGACTGGCACAGATGCTAACTGATGTCACTGAGGAAAACACATGCAGAGGAATTCTGTGGTGGCTGCGTGGCAGTGTGCACAGGGGTCTCTGGGAGCAGCTTGCCCCAACCATGCACCCACCCCACTGGGCAGCAGGGCCACAGCGCACGGCCATGGCTCCCCACCCCTCCAGCCACTCGGAAGCTCATGCCCTCCCACAGGTGCTTTGAGCCGTGAGGCCGACAAGGGGCTTTCATGTCCTTCTGCTCACGGCCCAACCTCGGAGAGGAATTGACTGCTCTGAGCCTCCCCCACCTGGGATCAGCTCCTACCAGGCGCCCAGCCCTGCCTCCCTCAGGACAGAGCCCGGAGGGGTTGCACCCACCTGCCTTCCTCCCACTGGTCCGTACCTGCCCTTGTTTGCAAAGACAGAGGAAAACCCCCCATGATCCTGTGCACCCCAAGGAAGACTTTGAGCACCCAATGACCACGTGGGCCGGCACTCAGGGCCTGACAGCAGGAGGCAGCAAGCACCTCAGGCCAGCTCGGCCTTGTCAGGCTGTTCAGAAGCTGGAGCCCAGATCGCGCAGAAACCAGCCCTCCGCCACTCCCTGCCCCCAGAGCCAGCCAGGCAGGGACAAAGAGCCCAAGGCGCAGCCTCCACACTGGCCTAGACACCTAGCCCCAGCACCCAGGACAACTGGCAAGGGGACTAGCCGAGGGCAGGAGGTCCTGGCCTCTGAGAGCCAGTGAGTCCACAGCAGCCCTCCTCCCCAAGCCCCAGCCTCCCCTCTATGCTGCCAGCGCTGCCCGCACACAAAGGACTGCAGGCCAGGACACAGGCTGAGAGCTGCAGGCTGCCCAGAGTCCCAAGGAGGAGGAGCAAACATCCTCCCTCTGCTGCCCCCGCCCCCAGCTCCCCCTCCCTGACCTACCGGAGTGCCAGGGGCCCAGAAACCATGTGAGCAGCAGCCAGCGGGGGTGGCCTCCTTGAGCGCGTGGCCTCCCTGGGGGTGCATCAATGCCTGGTCACCTGGGGAAGGGAAGACAGACAGACATGGTCACCCACAAAGGCATCAGCAAGGGGAGGGGGGAGGTGCTGGGGGACCTCACTCCCAGGAAGGTCTGGGGGTCTCTCTGGCTGGGACGCCCAGACAGCTGGGCAAGAGACAGTGGTCATAGTGCCCACAGTCAGTCCCCGTGGTAGGAAGAAAGCAAATTTGGGGAGCTCGCCTGCACCCTCTTCCCACCCACCCCCCACAGATTTAGGATACTGCAAGGGCCACCTAGATCTGGGGGAGCTGGTGGCAGGCACACAATTCCTGGAGGGCGGGCAGGCGTGGTGGCAGGAGGCCTGGGCAAGGCCCTTTCCAGGCTGGCCACATTTACATAACAAAAGGTCAAAATTGGAGGCGCTGGTGCAACGGGCTATTTATAAGAACCAGTCTCAACCGCTTCTGGCTCTCCTGCTCCTTTCCTTCCCTTCCCTCCGGGTCTGCTCTCCCCCCACCCCCACCCCACCCCCGCCCAGAGCGCCCAGCCCCCTCCTGCCCAGCCCAGCCTGACCACATGGCGTTTGCAGGCTCGCCCTTTCAATACCAGCCCGCCAAGGCCACTGGCAGCTGCTGCCAGATGTGGGTGGGCTCCACCTGCGCCCCCCCCCGCCAGAGCTTTGGGTCCTGCGGGAGGGGGTCCTGAGGCTCCAGCTCCTTGTCCCCCACTCCAGCAGGCCTGGGCGCCCTTGGAATGGAGCCAGGGGTGGGGGAGGAGGCCTGCAGCAGCCCAGAGCCCATCCCTGCCTGCCCTTCCCCCGCCCCCAGGGCCAGGGAGGCTCAGCAGGTCCCTCAGGAATGTGACCAGACCCGGGGTGCAGGGTGGCCGGGAGGCCTCGGCTCCAGCCTGCCAGCTGTCTCTCGGCCCCAAGCACAGCTCCCCTCTTGCAGGGGTTGCTGGGGGGAGGGGGGCACGGTCAGCCCAGAGGGCAGGAGAACCAGCTCTGTAGGTCCAGCAGCCTGAGAGCGTCCACGTTTCCCCGAGGGCAGCCTGGGCCCCTCATCAGGCTCCCGGCCAAGACGGAGCCAAACCCTGCCTGGGGAGGGGGGCGGAGACCACCGCAGTGCCGCCGCCAGTGAGAGCGGCCCAGGAGAAAGGATGGGAAGCCATATCAGGAACCCCACCAGACCCAACGACAACCCAAGCCCCGCCCAGGCACAATGCCCACCACCTCAGCCTGGGCCAGACCCTGAAACTGGGGCTTCCTCGCCCTTGTTGGAGATCAGGTCGACCAGCCTGGTCACTGCAGCCTGGAAAAGGCCCAGCGACTGACCAAGTGACTGCCCTCGAGCCTGACCTACCCGCAGGGAGGCCCAGCAGGACCAGGCAGAGCAGGCTGTGCCCTCCGCTGGGAAGGGGTGGGGGGGTGTCGCACAGAGCTGCCTGCTGGGAGTGTACATCCACCAGGAAGCTGCCCCGCCTGCCGGGCACCCCAGGCTGGGCCGAGAGTGGGTCTACATCGTGTCCATAAGCGGGGACACACCTCACCACAGGTGAGGGCCAAGACCCCTAGAAAGTGTTGCTCCTTCCCTCCCAGAGGCCTCTGCCCTCCGGCTCAACGGCGGGTGTGGGAGCAGCAAGCGCCCACCCTGGAGAGCCCACAGCAGCCGGGGAGAGAGGGCTAGAAACAGCACTGTGGGGCTGGCCAGGCAAGCTGGCAGCGGGATGCCCACTGGGTACGGGGCTGGTGCTCAGCCCTGGCAGGAGCCCACCACAGGCTGGAATGAGGCTACCGCCTGGTCCCAGCTCCTGGCACCCAGCAGCCACCTGGCAGCAGGCCCAGCAGCGTGCCAATCAGTCCCAAGGATCCCACGTCCAGCGCAGCCACACTGCCCACCCAGAGCACTGGCTCCAGAATGCCCAGGATCTTGGGCAGTGGGACAGGTCAGTCAGATGGGTGCGTGGTTGTCCCCAGATGGGCTGACCCTGACCCCGGCAAGGAAGCGGGGGAGGGGGCAGCTCTGCTCTCTTGTGAACAGAGGGGCCTGGATCACCTTCCCAGGTCTCTGTTCACAGGACGGCCAGCACCCACCTCCCCAACAGGGCTGCTACACGGTGACGCGAGACAGGTCCTGACTGAGATCTTATTTCCTCTTCTTCCCTCCAGGCTCAGGCCTCAGAAAAGCCAGGGAGGCTGGCCCCCGCCTGGCCCCTGACCCCACACACACTGAGGACATGTGCCTACAGAGCACATGCCCAAGGCCAGGTCCCTACAGCTGCGCAGGGATCCCAGGCAAGACAAGGCCCCACCCACATCAGGTGGTCCACATGGGCTCAGGGCTCGTGGGGAGGTCTCCCCTCCTGGAACCCACAGAGGGAAGGAGGCCATGAGAGGAGGTCTCCACATGAAAGTGGCCCTTGTTTAAGCAGGAAGCCAAGGAAAATGGCTCCAACCCCAATTCCAACAGGAGCCAATCCAACTTAGCCTGGACACCCACTGAGCCCAGAGCCTGGGCGCCAGGAAGCCTGGGCCCTCAGGCTGCTCCATCCTTTAGCCTTCAGGTGGAACCCCCTGGGGAACAGGCAGGCAGCCCTGCCTCCCTGGAGCCTGGTGGCGGGCACCCCTCCCTTCTGGAGACAGAGGAGGGCATCCCATGCCTACCTCCAGCCCACAAGGGGGGCCCAAGCTCAGGGTGTGGTTTCACCCTTGGGCGATGCTCCCAGGAGACTGTGGGCCCCTCTCTGCAATGTCCTATCTCCCTAGGCAAGAAAGAGCGCCCAAAGAAGCCCCACGCAACCTGGCTGAAACGACTCGCCCCGCCCATACCCAGCCAGGATGGAGGGTCCTGGAGAGAAGGGTGAAGACAGGAAAAAGGGGCCCCCACCCCTCTTTGGGCAGGTCTTGTCACCCAGGTCCCCGGGAACCCTGACCCCTCCTCCCTCCCCAGAGCACACTTTCCGCAGGAAGCCCAGAGCTATGCTGGGTCCCCCCGGGAAAAGTTCGCTCCCGGCCCAGCCCAAAGCACCCAAAGGGAGGCTATTCTTGCTCCTTAACTACCTTCTGGACAAAGAACAACAGCCAGAAGTCACAGAAGAACACAGGACTCTTCCAGCTGAGAGCGGGGTGTGGGGTGGGGGGTGGGGGGTGGCTGCCCAGCACCCACCGAGGGCTCCACTGGCGGTGGGAGTCACAAGGACACCAGGCCACCGCCATACCCCCAGGGGCTTAAGCACATCTGACCTTGTCATTGAGGGCCTCAGACACTCGTATGCACTGCCCCCCCAACTCTGGGCCCAGCCGACCCCTGCTGTGGCCACCTGGTGCTCCAGGTGTGGCCCAGACAGGTGCGAGCACTGCCCCTCCCTGCAGGCCCGGCCCCTCCCAGGCTGCAGGAGGGCAGCTGGAGGGCAGAGCAAGAAGGCCTGGAAGGTCCCAGCACCCAAGATCCAGAAGAGCCTAAGGCCCAGCCCCCAACCCACCCCCCCAGCCCCAGGTCCTCCTCACCCCATACCAGATGGAGGGCACCCTGCCTGTGGGGAAGCCTCAGAGGTGTTCTCTCCACCTCCAGTGCCAGATAAGAAGACAGGTTCTGGGGGTTAAGCAACTTGCCCAAGGTGACAGGAGCAAGCAGGTGGCAGAGCCTGACTCCAGACTTTCCTACCCTGAGGACAGACACCTGCACCTCCTTCTCCCAGGGGCAGGGCAGGGGAGCCAGGAGGAGGGCCTCGGCCTGCAGCTCCCCCTCATCTCCCCCTCCCACAGCCTACCTCACAGCAGGCCTCACCTGGGCTACACCACCCAGGGGCAGGCCTACTCTTGGGGACCCAGGCTGTGCCCTCTCTGGCCTGCCCCTCCAGACATGGGTTGGCGTTGGGTGGGACCCACTGCTCTGGGCGAGCCCAGCGGGTAATCTGGCCCAGACCTGGATGCCTGCCAGCAGCTCCTGGCTCGTCTCCCAGACCATCCTCCTGGAAAGCAATGGGCTCCACGAATGCCAAGAGCCCTGCCCTCCTTCGGACAAGACTTCTACGAAATTAACACTCAGTTCCATCAGCACGCTGGTGACGTGGTGATCGGGGACTGGGGCTGGGCTTCTCCCTCAGGTCCCTGAGCAGTGCGGGAGGTGGCATCCATCCACCCCAGCACGACCTCCCTGAGTCTGCCCCCAAATGCCTGCAGCCCCACCTTCCCACATGTGCACTCCCACCCAAGAGGCTCGTGGCACCATGAGGGGAGGCCTGGCGGGGCCACAACCACAAACCCCACTCTCCAGGGCTCCAGGGCGAGCCTTGCACACTCACCTCACCCCTGGCCTACAACCCTCTCGTTACTCCCACTCCCAGGACGACCCGGGTACCTGCAGCTGGATTTCCCCTGCTGGCACTAGCACAGCTAGCTGGCTGGCACCGGGGAGGGTGCGGGGCAGGGTCACACTGGGAGGCCCCCAGCCTGCCTGAGTCTGGCCAAGAGTGTTGAGACAGGGGGTGAACTGGGGAGAGGCAGGTGAGAGTTGCCTGGAGCACAGTCACTATTATGAAAACTTCCAGACTGTACCCACACTGCACTGCCCCCCATCCCCACCTGAAGGGGCCTGAGCTCTAGGTAAGAGGCTTGCTTGCAGCAAAAGAACTAGAGCCTGGAGGCAGGGAGCCTGTGGGAAGCTGGCGGGGCGGCACGGCCAACAGGGAGCATCCCGATCAGGCAAGGAGCAAGGAGCTCCTGCTGCAGGGAGACAGGCCCTGGCAAGCTGGCTCCTGCGCCCCCAGCCCCACTTCCTACTTGTCCTGCTGGGTGTCCGGCACGGTCCAGGGACCAGTGGCAGCATCGCCCAGGGTTTTTGTTTCTTCTTTTAGTTTTTTGGTTTTTTTTTTTATATTTGTTTATTTGGCCATGCCATGTGGCATGTGGGATCTTTGTTCCCCAACCAGGGATCGAACCTGCGCCCCTTGCACTGGAAGCACGGAGTCTTAACCGCTGGACCACCAGGGAAGGCCCTCGCCCAGGGTTTTGAGAAACGCAGACAGTCTGGCCTCACTCCAGACCTCAGAACCAGAACCTGCACGCACACTGGACTGTGGGTTACAAGCTTTCTACTCCCCAGAAAGCCCGAAGCTCGGCAGGTAGTAAATGCTCAGTGATGGGGGTCAAGAGGAAGGAGGCGGCCCCAGAACTTGAGAGATCGAGGTGGCACTCTGTTACTGCGGGCGTCTTAGAGGCAGGACAGTGGCCGCGGGCGGGCAAGGGGCTCTGGGCACGGGTGGCAGGCAGAGTGCAGGGAGCCTGGGCCACCCGCTGCAAAGGAGTCACCGTCCCCCACCTACCCCAGGATACCTTTCAGGAGTCACAGAGCAGCAGCTGCCCAGCCCACAGCTCCTCCAGGACAGACTCCAACATCACAACTTCAAACCCAACCCTAGAAGCTCACTATGTCTTACACTAAGGACTCTCAAGTATTTAAAAAACAAAATAAAAATACTCTACATCTTCTATCATCATCCCTTCGTACCAGAAGACACTTCATGACTGAAAACCAGGAAGAACCACCTCAGGGTATAGGAGTCCTTCCCCGAGAAAGGGCAGCTGACCCATCCACCCACGCGGCCGTCGAGACTCCCGGTGGCTGGCACCCAGGCCCTGTGCCCTGCCTGTGACGGCCTGGCCCTGGAATCAGAAAAACAAAACCCTAACCGGATGCCAGATGGCAACGACGGGCTTCAACTAGCTGACCAGACACTGAAAGAGGTCATCCCAGGCAGAAAAGAGAACGGTCAGACTTTAAAAAGACCCAGACTGAAGACACACAAACCCTGGGTCCCAGAAGCCATGCAGGCGTGGAGCCCCTCCAGCAGTGGGCAGGCCCCAGGGCTCAGGCCAAGCCTCGCACTCGTGTCTTGCACGGGTCAAGAAGAGCTGACTGTCACCGTATCCCACGGCCTGGCTGCCTGCACGGGGAGCCTCCAGCAAGCGGCTGAGCAAAGCAGCCAGACCCGAAAGCGACAACACAGCCAGTTCTGGTCAAGGTGGAAAGCAGGGGTGGGTGAGGGGAGGGATTGGGGAGTGGAGGGGGCTTGAAGGACACACGAGGGCCTTCTGTTCTGGTGTTTTCTCTCAGGATGGATGCTGGATGCGTGTCCACCTGGGAAGAGTCCGTGGCGCTGTTGCTCACAACTGGGCACACTTCTTAGGTATGACTATGATGTACTTGGCTTCAACAGGTGCACAGAAATCTTCAGGAGGGGCAGCAGGGCCCGTTCCAGGCCTGATGAGCAAGCTGACCAAACCCCCAACTAATCACAACAATCCCCAGACAAGATGCGGCACCAACAGGACAGGAGGGAACCCTACAGTCCAGCCACGGACCCACAGGACACCTAATAAAGACCACCTTAAAACCTCTTATCGGGGCAGATCTGTGCCTGCCATCTGAAGGCAGCAACAACCTAATGACATTTTTAACCATCCTAGTGTCCAAGGAAGAGGGAAGGGGTCTTCAAATCCTGACAGGCATGCTTAGGAGAGGAGAGGACATTCCAAGTGCAGCCAGCAAGGCACCAACAACGGCCCCAGGAGCTCCAGGCTGGACAAGGCCCTCAGGGATCGGGATCGGGAGTCAAACAGAAGGATCCCTGCCCTGAGTGAAGGACCAACCCCCAAGCCCAGGGCCTCTGACCAAGGACTCAAGGAGCTAAACCAAATATCAAGGATCAGGTTGTTTTAGTCCAAAATGGAAAAAAAAAAAAAAAATCAAGTAGACACATCTTGGGCACCTACCAGTTTTTAAAAAGCCATTTTTAAGGAAAAAACTAGGGAACCGCTGTGGAAAACATTTCAACCTGTGGCTCTGTGCCTGAAACGCCTGCAGGATGGCACTTACAGAGAAGAAGTCTCACCTGTCCAGCAGGTAATGTGACGGGCCCAACAGAGGAGAGGCCGAGCTCAGAAAGGGAGTCAGAAAGAGGAGCCCCCAGGACTCAAAGAAAAGTGCTCACAGAGCTTCTTCAGACGGCATCCCGGGGGCGCTTGGGAGGGCTGTTTGGCATTAAGGAACCCGGTTTAGAAACAGAAAAAATAAACAGGCTCTTCTCTGCCTGAGGAAGCAGAGCTGGGGGAGGGGGGTGAAAGCCGGGCTACTCAGGCAGCAGCAAAAACAGAAACCCTGACATTGCCCCATGATGACATGTGGGGTCAGTGCCACCTTGGAACACGACAAGGCGGGGCCGGGGCGCAGAAACCACAGTGACGCCCAGCACTTGGGTGAGTCTCAAAACCACGATGAGCGCCCAGCTCTATGTCCACAGAGAGCAAACCCGCTGTCCAAGAATGCGGACGAGTGTGGGGAACCGGCACACACTCGCAACAGTTAACCCCAAATTTGGAAAAGCAGTGACATTAGGGGCGGCCCAGGGAGCAGCCCGGGGCGTGGGGGCCATTTCTTACAGGGGTGGGGGGAAGGGTGCACGCCTCCCACTCTTTACAGCCAGATGTGTGCACACGTAACTCACACCTTGTGGTTCATACTCGTGACAACCCACAGCACAGCCCAGGTCCACAAGGAGCCAACGTGCTCGGTGCGGAGAGACTAGGGTATTCCCGATCCAGGGAGGGGTTGAGCACCCCCTCCCACCCCAGGGGACCCCCGCACGCAGCCACATGGCCGGGAACAGGGCAGCACCGTGTGAACCAGGGCTTCGGGGGCCAGTCCCACAGGACATGCCCAGAAAGTGTCACTCAGTCCCAAGAGAAAGCAGCAGAAGCCAGAGCCCCTGCACCTGGGGGAATCCTCCCGACGGGAGCCACTTTGAAGGACCGTACAAGTCCAGCATGTGATCCCGACCCCCACGGTCCCAGCTGTCAACCCTCAGTTCTCTCCTCAAACGCCAATCCCATCAAGTCACTCTCCTGCTTACAGCTCTCAATGGACTCCCAGGGCTTGATAAAGTCCACACCTGGGCCAGCCCATGGAGGGCTTCCAGAGGGCCAGGCCACCCCTCCACGCGGCCCCCACCAGTCAGGCCCGAGTGCCCCCTCCTCAGCGAAGCCACCCAGCACTTCTCCCCCCACCCAACGTCAGCATTAGCTGCCCAGCTGCCACCCAATAGGCTCCTGGGGCCAGGGACCTTGCGTCCCACTAGCCTGACGGCCACAGCTGCTCCAGCCACGCAGCAGGCTCCCATGCAGGTTTGCTAGGGGAGCAAATGCCAGAGGGGAGAGGCAGGGCTGAGGGGACAGGATGGGGTGGGGGGAGGGGAGGTGTAAAGGAGGATGCCACCCGCCCGCCGCCCCAACCCTAGCCCACCGGTCAGAAACTGTTGTCCACATTCTTGAAAACTAGGAAGGACCCCAAAGAACTCTTTGGTGGCTTGTATGCTACTGTTCTATTTACTGTGTTAGAAAAACTGGTAACTTAAAAAATATTTACTTGATTTAAAATTATCAACAATAAACCCATTTTATGTTAACATAAATGATGTTTTTATGGAGGAAAAAAACTATCCCAAAAGAAAAGAAAATCAACGAGAAGGGTGGCACTGTTTCACATTTTTGCAAATGTCTTTAACGCCTGGCTGAACAGACGTAGCTGGATCCTCACATCTGCCCTGCGTTCAGCCAGTGAGGATGCATGGTTCTGACTGAAGTCTGTGGAGAAATCCAACCTCACACAGACAGATGGGAGGGGTATTTTACCCTTTTCAGATAATGGTGGCTATTCTTCCTTGTTGTTACACTTAAACTCAACAAGTGGTAGGTTCTTAAAAGGTGCAATGTAGACTCTGAAATTGTATCGGTGACTAATTCATATCTGGTTACACAAAAATCCAGTGGCCTACCCTGCACTCACATCCACCCAGGATTCTGCAACACTGAGCGCTAGTCATTCGGAAAACAGTGGTCCCCTGAGTCAATCACATCTTCCCACTGTTGTCAGACTTCATTATACGACACCAAAACCCGAGTGCTTCCATCACAAGACGTCTCAAGTCAGGCTCGCAGTGAAGGACAGTGGTTCCCAAAACTGTCCCTGTCCTCTGCTGGCTCTATGGCTGGCAAGGAACACTGTCACCTGTTTTCCTTCCCATGGTAAGGCTCACTTTGCTCATTTGAGAAAAGGTCTGACCAATTCTCCAAGTCTGAACAACCACCTTGCCTGTCAGCCCTTCTTTCAAGTAAAACTAACATTCCATGAAAAAAAGCAGCTCGCAGACACTGCTGTTCCTGGAATGACGTCCTGCTTCAGTCTGAGGCACGAGAACCCACCGGGTCCTCCCCAGCTCACCACAGAGAACACTTAGCATATGTGTCCTCCAGGGTCAAGACTCACCACTGGGTCACCTGCACGGCCTCCCTGGAACAGCATGAGGAAGACCAGTGGTCCTGGCTCGAGCACCCAGGGCTGGAGCATGCAGTGTGCACCTCGGGCAGGGCTGCCCACCACGTCTTCACACCGATGATGTGTCAGTGCGGGGACGAAGGCCAGTAACGTCTAAGTATTTTGAAGAGTCCTGGGAATCCCCAGGGGTCTGCAAACCACTCTGAGAACGGCTGACGGCCATTACCGCAAATATTTCTACCAACCCATTTTACAGGCAAGGAAAATGAGGCACGGAGAGGTCTGGTCTGGCACCTGGAGGAAACAGGCTTGACATCAGAGTCCTCTTCCCCCAAAATCACAGTTGTTCACCAAATGCTGAAATCCCAGGCAAAGGGCCACACCTGAGAGTAAGGAATTTCAAAGAAAAGAAAGAAATGCCACTTCAAATGGCCTCCAAAAACACCCTTAGAGGCAGGGCCGGCAGAAACCACTGTGGGGCCTCCAAGACCTGCTAACTAGAGGCGGCAGTGTTGCCTGAGCAGGCGGGCGCCTGCAGGCTGCGGACTGGGTGCTCAGCCCCAGAGGTGGGCAGAGTGGAGGCAGGGAGGGGTCTTGGGAAGCAGGTGTGCACCGCCTGCCCACGGCACCAGGCCAGCCCCACTGCCCTTATCAGCGTCAACATGCATGGAATGTGGGACTTTGGAAACTATCCCCTCCCCTGCCCGCACCCCTCTGGGGCTCGAGTTCACCTACCACAGCCACAGGGCAACCCGAGCCCACGCCCAGCATCCCCCCCCCCACCTGCAGCCTCGTGGCAGCGGCTTGCTGGTGGTGGCCCAGGGCCCCTCCCCTTGCAGCCCAGCCGGGATTGCCCAGACCCCCCAGGCCCCTCTGCCAAGAGACAACCCCACACGCCAGAGGGAGACCCCAGCCGGTGCCCCCTATGCTGAGAGAACACCAAAAGGAGGACCCAAGCCTGGTTTTAAGCTCCGGGCTGCCCAGCCCTGCCGCCAGCCCCTAGGCCCTCCTGGAAGTGGGAGCACAGGCCCAGGCCTCCAGGGGCAGAAGGGAAGAGCCACCACCGTAAGGGGTCCTCTCCGCCCCCGAGGCTTGGGGAAGGGGCCTCTCTCAGCTCCAGAACCAGACCCCCGGGCTCTGTCTCAGGCAGCCGTCTGCCCCCCACTCAAATGAAAACCCGGCTGCCCTCAGGCTCAAGCCCTGCTCAGCGGCAGGAGTCCACACGTGTGTCCAATGCACCCTCGTGCGTGTGTTGCATCGTGGTTACCCTACTCCTAGACTTTCTCCACCACATCCCAGCAGAAGGACTCTAGACCAAGTGCACAACCTCTCCAAGCCACTCACACAGCAGGGACTGAGAAGGCAATCGGGACTGCCCAGGTGTGTCCCACCAGGCCCAGCCCGGGATAGGATCCTGAGAGGGAAGGCCCAGCCCTCTTGTGCTACCTCCCCAGCATCCCATCAGGAGCTCTGTGGGAACCATCCTCCTCCCAGTTTGCAAGCAGAGCTGCCGGAGCACCTGCTGGAAAGAAACCATCAGCCCTTTTCTACCAAAGGGGTCCCAGGGAGGGGCGGGGTGAAGAGGCCAAACACCTGAAACAGGAATCCACCCCCAGGACTACTCACTCTCAAGGGAGAACCCATGGGTCCGTCTACCAAGATGTGCGCAGGCCAAAAACAGTGACAGAGGACACCCTGACTGCCCCGGACCACCCCTCCCCCAACTGCCCAGCCCAGACCACTCAGTCCCACTCCTGCCTGGCCCCAGGCCAGGTTGCTCTTCCTGCACCTCCCCCCAGGACACCAACCAGGCCCATTCCAGACCTCACCACGCCCAAGGGCCTTGCTGTTCTCCTCCCTCGTGCAGTAAGCTGCCCAGAGCAGGCGGGGGCTGTCTTGTGTCCTGGCTGCCCTCAGACGTGAACTAAGCCCCAAGACAGCCCATTGTTCTGTCCCAGCAGAGGAGGTTGGGCTGGGCTGGCCATACCTTACCTGAAGCCCCACCTCCAGTGCCCCTCCCAGCCCTCACCCCACCTCCTGGCCCCTTGTCAGTAGCTCCCTCACACGCCTTACCCACGTAAATAACCTCAGGGACCCATCTCTCTCTCCCAGGTACCCTGAGGTCAAAGAGAAAAAGAAGGGGAAAGACACAGGTCCCAGGGGTCCCCAGCTGCAGCCACAGTGGGCTTGTTAGGGAACCACGAGGAACTCCAAGGTCACTATGCCTGGGCACAGAGACCAACCAGGGCCCAAGAATGCAGGGCCCAAGAGACCAGGGCAGGCAGTCCCTTAAAGTCAAGCAGGAGCAAGAGTCCTGGGGTCAAGAGCAGCAGGTGTTTCCCGGGGGACCTCCTAGGAGACGCCCCCTTAATACTCACCGGCCTGGGGTCACTACCACCCCAGGAAAAGGGACCATGAAAAGGGTGAGCCCCCTCTGCACAGGATGCTTCTCCAAGACCCTGGTACCTAACAGAAGCCGCTGGCTCGCTCTGTAAGCACAACCCCACCGGGCAGTCTGTGACCACCCTTGCTGGTCTTTGTGGACTCACCACTCCCTGATTCTATTATCAACACAGATTTATTCCTGCTAAAGCAGCTGGCTGCACATTGGATTCATTTTAAAAGCCTCAGGAAGCATAGATGGCTGAGCCCACCCTAGAGGTGGGCAGGGCTGGGCTCCACCAGCTCCAGGTGATCCTGATATGCAGAGGTAAGAACCAGGGCACCATCAGGCAGGCCTCCACCAGGCAGCACTGGGAACAGCACACACACTGGAGGTCAGTGTGGAGCCCGTGCTCATCACAGGGTAAGTTCCCTGTGTCCACATGGGGCAGACACTGAGGCTCCAGGCCCCACCCTCCCAGCCATCAACTCTACTCTCCCTTCTCATTCACTCCGTGAACAAGAATTCACCAAGAGCTTACTATTAGCTTCCAAAGCAGCGCAGGCAAGGGAACTGCAAAGGCCATGGAACAGTCCTGCCCCTTAAAAGGCCTATAACCAGGTTGAAGAAGAGGCCAAGGGGCTGCGACCCCAGCGTGGGGAAGGGAGCAGCACCTCCAACCACCTGTGTGTATGTGGGGGGGCTGTGCCCAAGGCACTGGAGCAGCCCCTCCCCACATTCACCTGAGAACCCTCGCCCCCCCTCCCCCGCAAGGTGCTGCTGGGAGAGAAACCCGAAGCAGCAGCAGCATCCTGGACCACTGGAGGCCAGTGTGCACAGTGGCCACAGCCGTGCCAGAGCCAGTGGCCCCTCCAGGCCCACAAGAGGTCAACTGCCCACCTGGAAGCCCCCCTCCCCAGCCAAGCCCAAGCCCCACCTTTCCTTAGGGGCCCTCAGAATTCCCACGGAATGGAAGGGGAGAGCCTCGGGAGCCCCAGGAGCCAAGCCACCTGCCCTGTCGTACCCCACCCTTTTCACCCACACACTCAGAGAAGGTGGACCCCCGACAGGAAACAGGCACCCACCCTGCCAACACGCTCAGCAGCAGGGGACCCTCGACAGGACCTGCTCTAACCCCAAGGCCACGCTCCTCCACCCCTCCACCCACCCACACAGGGCAGGCAGAGGTGGGGCTCTGAGCCTGGCAGTGTCTCAGGGTCCCTCTCCCTACAGTCTGGCCACACCCTCCCAGACTGTGCTCCCTCAGCAGAGCCCCCCGGCCCCGGGCCTTCCCTCCTGGACTGCGCTGGGGTCTGGAGTTGGCACCCAGTTTTCCCTTCCTCACCAAGAGCGCTGGGGGCCCACTCGCAACCCGCACCCCACCCCCACCTGCTTTTCTGGCTTTGCCACTCCCAGCTCACACCAGGTTCTGGGGCTTGGAGCCCTCCCCCAGCCCAGGTCCCTAACCCTTAAGCAAGGCCCCTCCCAGCAGGAAGCACAGCCGGCTGCCAGGCAGAGCCTAACTGGCCCAGCTGGCTGAAAGCCCCTAACTGAGGAAGCCAGGATGGGATCTCTGACCTCTCCAGACAGAACACCAAAGGCGCCTACCCTGCAGCCCCAGGACGTTACTTAACCTCCAGTTACTTGACCTCCAAGTCTGTGAGAGTGCTACACCCAGAGCGAGCCCTGAAATCTCCCAGTGTCTCTACATCCCAGCTGAAGGCTGACCGCTTAGCGGCAAGTCTGAGCAACAGCACGATTTAGTCTAGCCACACGGGCTGGGCACTGCATTGGTTCTCAAAAAACTTCGCTGAACGGATAAAAAGCTTGTGAACGAGACTCACAGGAGCACGCAGCGGGTGCTCCTGCGCCAGCTTCCCGCAGCTCAGCATCTGCAGGGCCACACTCCTGTCGCGGTTCTCCTGTCTCCCCAGCACTGCCCTCCCCAAACTGCGTGCGCTCCCCATTAAAATCCCCCTCCTGAAGCTGCCCACCCTCCGCCCTTGCCACCTCGTGCTCCCCGCAGCACGGTGCGGCCCTATCACCCCATCCTCCGATCGTCTGTTTGCCAGTCTGTCTTCCCCAGGCTGAGCTCTGGAAGGCAGCGATACGTGAATGTGAACTCTAGCTCCGTTCCCATTTTAGAAACGGGGACACTAAGGCTCAAAGAGTCAATCCCTGTCCAAGGCCACAAGGAGAGTAAACAGTGCTGAGGCCAGTGCCCCTCACACTGCCCCCAGGAGTCCCTCCTCAGTCAGGCTCCGAGGGCCAGGACGGGAGGAACAGGACTTGTGGTTTCTTCTCTGCAGAAAGAGCCAGGAACAAGAGCCCCCACCCTCTAGTGATCAGTCCCGGGGGGCACTGGCCCTCAGCCCCAGTGGGCAATGCAGGCAGGCCGTGGGGTGGGGCTGACTGCTGGAGGCCAACAGGCCAAGCCAAAAAGGGCAGGGCAGCAGGTCCCCCGGGTAAACTGAACTTTATTCCTTCTTCACTCCTCAACTCTCGAGAACTGCCCTGCCAGCCCTTCCACGGGGGCGAGCTGCTGATTCAAAGGCACTGCCCCCACCCCCGCCCCCACCCCCTGGCAAACAATGAGGACTCAGGGAAGGCAGCAGGCCTGTCAGCTCAATAATGCAAAACCCTGTTGCTCTGAGTCCACGACAGCTGACTTCAAGTGGATCGGAGGCTGTGCTTATTAACAAAATGAGAAATCTGATCTATGGAAAGAAAACACTATGTGAGGATTAATCCAGGACTGCAGCTTGTGGAGAAGGCTGGGCTGCTGGCCAAGACCAGGCAGAGAGAACGGGACGGTGCCTACCTGTCCCCGGCAGGTACCTCGCTGCAGGACAGGGCATATCACCTCTGCCCCACCTGCGCTGCCTTCTCTCCTTCCAGTCACTGCAGCAATCATTTCGGTTTTGCTTTAATTAAAGGCCTGGCTCCCTCCGGCTGCTTCTTCCTCTACGCAGAGCCAGCAACCAGAGGGAGATTTTTCTTTTCAGGAATCGCTTGTAAAAGCCGAGAGACTAATTTACAAGTCCCAACAACTGGCAGGAAAACACTGCAGGAAGAAATCCTGGGTGCACACCAGCACTTGAGTCAACTGGCCAGAGGACAGTCACTCAGCAACACCCCAAAACTGGCCCGCAGGAAGCAGACCAACCTGGGCGCACTGACCCCAAGGCAGGCAGGCAGGCAGGCAGGTGGGAAGCCCCGTCCCAGCCTTCCTAGGCTACTACCTGCCCATGGACCTAGAGATTTCCATAATAAGCACAACCACACAGGACCGATTTCACTCACAGGCAGGGCAACCTACTCCAGGGGCAAAGGACTCAGTTCAGCCCCCAAGTGTCAGCCTCCCATTCCCCCCACCCCCTTGGTACTAAGAGCCCGCTACACCAGCAATCTCACCACACAGCTTTGTCTCTGGAGGCCAGCCTGAGGCCGGCCCATCTGCTTTTTTTTTTCAGAACATGCCAGCAACCCTGCTCTGCTGACGTTAAGTCCGCTCCTTGAGCCAGGGCTACAGACCAGCCACATGGCCTGTGCTCCTGAAAATGTCTGCTGAAGGCCCAGAGAGTCCAGACGCTGGCAGATGGGAACGGAGAAAAAGAAGTAAAGCCAGGAGCCAGGAAGCAATAAATGCTAGCTCCAGAAAGGTCCAGCTCCATCCCTCGAGCGGGGGTCCCTGGAGAACACCCCCAAGTTCAGCCTAGAATCTCTGGAGGCCCCTCCACTACCTGCCAGCTCTCCCCCTCCCCCCTGCACAAGAGGCACAGCCATCCCCACATCAGTCAACAATCTACAGCCACAGGATTCCTATGGGCAAAGCTCTGCCCCTCCCCCCTACCACATATGTCAGAGAGGTGGCCTCCCCGGGTTACACTCCTCCTGCCGGGGTGGGGGGGCCAGGAACCTAGCTTTCCAGATGTGCTTGGCAACCCCTACTAGAAAAGGCACTGGAGATGGAGGGAACAGGAGAAACACAGATAAATAACTTCAAAACCGTTCCGGGCCATCCGGATCCGCACTGGGCTCCCTTCCCTAGGCAGTCCCACGCTGTTCTGGGTGGGGCCGCTGCGAGCATTATCTGGCCGCGTTCCCTCCTCTCCGTAAGTCACTACCCCCCAGGGAGAGGCATCCCCGCCTCCCTCCACCCCAGCTAAGCCTGTGTGAATATGAACCATCTCAGTAGATAAACAGAGAGTGACAAGCTGGGGCCCTTCAGCCCCCTCCCTCTGCCAGCCGGTCCCCTCCCCCTGCCAGCCGACCCCCTCCCCCAAGCCCATTTCTCTTCCTGCCAAGCGGCCGCCTGCTAAAGAGAGGTCTGGGGGCAGGGCAGCGAGCCCACCAGCCGCAGGGCCCGGCCCTCGGGGAGCGGCCCCTCCAGGCCTGCCCCTGCCATGCCCGCGCGCAGCCGTCCTCCTGCGGGGAGGGGGCCGGGGAAACGACGGACGGCGCGGGGCCGCAGTCGTGGACACGGCGAAACGCCCCACAAGGGGCGGCGGCGGGCGCAGGGCCGCCCGCATAATAGGAGCCCGCCTGTCACGCAGCGCCGCTCCCCGACCTGCTCGGATTAGACCGCGGATGCAAAGGCACAAAGAGCCGGCGCCCGCCTCCCCGCCGCCCAGCTCCGCACACCCGCGCGCCGGGGCTTTGTGCCAGGACCG
Source organism: Delphinapterus leucas (assembly GCF_059928025.1). Classification (NCBI taxonomy): domain Eukaryota; kingdom Metazoa; phylum Chordata; class Mammalia; order Artiodactyla; family Monodontidae; genus Delphinapterus; species Delphinapterus leucas. Next base: position 26,086,084 of record NC_143142.1, on the reverse strand, counting down.
CGCCGCCTGCCCGGGGCCACAAAGCGCCGCAGGCGGCAGACCAGCCGGGGGTCCCGCCCCCTCCCACGCGCGCAGCAGCCCCACGTCTCCGGGCGCGCGCCCGCCCACGCCCCTCTACCGGGGGCGCGCCCGCCGCCCGCCTCCCTCGCCCCTCACCTCGTGTGCGTCGGCGGCGGCGCTCGCCCGCCGGCCGGCCCTCCCGCGGCCTCGTCCTCGGCGCCGCCCGCGCCGCCCGCGCCCGCCCCGTCCGTCCGCCCGCCGCCGGCCCGGCTCGGCTCCCCGCCCCGCGCGCCCGAGCGCCGCTCACAGCCGCCCGCTCGGCGCCATCTTGGAAGCTTGTGACGTCGGCACCGCCCGCTCACCCCTGACCCACATCTGAATGGACGAGCGGCGAGGCGGGGTGGGGCGGGGCCGGGCCGGGCCTGGGCGGGGCCAGGGCGGGGCCTAGGCGGCCGCGCGGCGGCGCCGTGGGGGAGGGGCGCGCGGAAGGAGCAGGGACCCGGAGCCAGGACCCCGACCCCGGCGTGTGGCGGACCGGCCGCGGGTGCGGGGCTGGCGCCGCGACCTCAGCCCCGGAACACCGGACCGCACCCCTCGGATGGGGCCTCGGCCCCCACACTCGGAGTCTACACCTCTTGAGCCTGACCCTGACCCTTGGCAGTCCCGCTCCGTGCCCCCGCTGGCGGCCAGCGTCACCTCGCAGCCGCGGGCTGCAGACGGCGTGGTCCGGTCTGGGGTCCTGGGCCTCCGGGTCCGGAGAAGGAAGCCCCCGGCCCGGCCCACCGCCCGCGGCCCCGCGCAGCCCCGCCGGCCCTATCTGCTCCGAGGGCGCGGAGGTTGCCACTCGCCGAGCTCAGCCAGCCCCTTCCGGTGGCCGCAGCCCCTCGCAGGCCCCCGGGGTCAAGCGATGCCCCCAGGCCGGCCGGCCGGCCGGACCCAGGCTGTTCGGAGGGGCTGCAGCGCGCCGAGGGCCGCGACGCTGCTCTAGGGGTTACTTGATGAACCGCTCCCCACTTTGGACACCAAATAATAGGACGAGCCAGCTAAAGGCTGTGAGGGGCCCAGATTTACCAGTCAAGACTGGAATCGAGACTCCCCAGTAAGGCTGACTGTGGCCTCGTTCTTCCAAATAAACGTGTACTTTTTTTTTTTTTTTCGGTACGCGGGCCCCTCACCGTTGTGGCCTCTCCCGTTGCGGAGCACAGGCTCCGGACGCGCAGGCTCACCGGCCATGGCTCAGGGGACCAGCCGCTCCGCGGCATGTGGGATCTTGCCGGACCGGGGCACGAACCCGTGTCCCCTGCATCGGCAGGCGGACTCTCAACCACTGCGCCACCAGGGAAGCCCTAAAGGTGTACTTTTAATGCAACCCTAGCAGGACGGTTCTGAGACTTAACAAAATTCTCACTTCAGCTGGAAGAGTAAATAACCCCAAACAGCTATTATTTCTCTCCTTGGGAACAGAAAAAGGAACAAGGTGGACTTGCCCTAACGTATTAAAACAAACTGTGAAGGTACTGTACTCAACTCAGGGCAATCTGACCCAGAAACAGAAAGCCTACAAACAAATCCCAGAAATGGTAAAGAACGTGATGAAAAAGGAAGTATCAAACATCAGTGAAGAAGCAAAGAAACATCCCTGGAATGGAGCTCAGTGGAGGACTATTTGAAGAAACTACTGAAAAGCTGTCAACGCCCGACTTACCAAAGACATGTAAATTAAAACTTTTTTCTTTGCTTTTTTAACAAATTGGAAATCAGTTTCAAATGATAACCTTCAAACACAGTCAGGGGTCTGGTGGGTAATCACTCTCCTATACTACTGGAAGCATATAAATTACCTAAAAATTCATGAACATGAATTTGGCAGTAAGAGCCAAAAATAAAAATCTTTTAAAATGATCATACTCCCTTGGACCAGTAATTCCTCTTCTGGGATTTTGTTTTAAGGAAATTAACTGCATTTGTAGACTGTATGCTTGATGGTCGGTCTCTCTAACCAGACTGTAAACTTGAATTTGGAACCCCGGTGCCAGGAGCACACCTGAGACTTACAGGTACTCACTGGTCACTCGTTTCACTTGCATTTGAAAATTAATGTATGAGTAATGATTCTCAATATCTTGTAATAACCTATAATGGAAGAGAATGTGAAAAAAAGTATATATATTTATATATATATATAACTGAATCACTTTGCTGTACACCTGAAACTAGCACACTATAAATCAACTATATTTCAATAAAATATTTTTAAAATTAATGTATGGTCATATTTTTAAAGTGTCATTTATAATAATGGCAAAATCATACACAAAGTAAATGACAATAGGGAATTGGTTAAATGGTCCACGTGTTGGAATGGTAAACAGTCACTACAAATGGTATTTATAAATACCATTTTACAATTTGGAAGCATGCAAATGATATGAAGCAAAAAAAAAAAGAAAAGAAAGAAGCAAACTACAAAATTGTATGTACCTGATGCATGCAAAATATTGATCCATGGAAAAGCAAATGAAGAAAATACATCAAAATATTTACAGAGGTTCTTCCTAGGGTTTGGGTTTTTTTAAATACATGGATATATTTTAGTGTGTGTTTTTTAAATATAAATTTATTTATTTATTTATTTTTGGCGGTGTTGGGTCTTTGTTGCTGTGCGCGGGCTTTCTCTAGTTGCGGACAGTGGGGGCTACTCTTTGTTGCGGTGCGCGGGCTTCTCATTGCCGTGGCTTCTCTTGTTGCAGAGCACGGGCTCTAGGCGCACGGGCTTCAGTAGTTGTGGCATGAGGGCTCAGTAGTTGTGGCTCTCGGGCTCTAGAGCACAGGCTCAGTAGTTGTGGCTCACGGGCTTAGTTGCCCCGCGGCATGTGGGATCTTCCCGGACCAGGGCTCGAACCCGTGTCTCCTGCATTGGCAGGCGGATTCTTAACCACTGAGCCACCAGGGAAGTCCCTACATGTTTTAAAAGTTACTAATTCTCCTCCCCACAGTCTGTGCTCTGAAGTAACATTAACAGCTGTGCATCTACACTTCCTACTCTGATGTCAACATGTATCTCTTCACATCTTACCAAAAAAGATCTTACTTGTGTAGAATAGTTTTCTAGAAGTAGAATCTATGGATTTAGTGATATGTGGGTGTTTTCAACTTGAATAGGTCCTGCCAGGTATACTTACCCAAAATGATGTAGCAATTCAGATCCTGAGCGTGAGGTTTTATTTTTCCTGCTTCTTTAACTTTCCAAAACATTCTAAATTCTGCATACGTAGTACATATTTTTTAAAGCCAGGAAAAAAGATGGCTGGGATGGGGGGCAGATTTCTAAATCACAGTGAGCTAGACTCTCACCATCTCTGTCCTGTTTACTGGGTAGCCTTGCAGGGGTGTCCCCACCTCCAGGGGCCACCCCCAAGCCCACTTCCTGTCAAGCACTTCATAAAATCCAAGCATGGTTACGCTTCTGCTTCTAGTGCAATATCATTACATAGACACACTTAAAAAGTTGGGGGTGGTGGGGGACTTTCCTGGTGGTCCAGTAAGACTCTCCGCTCCCAATACAGGGGCCTTGGGTTCGATCCCTTGTGGGGGAACTAGATCCCGCATGCATGCCACAACTAAGAAGCCCACATGCTGCAACTAAGACCCAGAGCAGCCAAAATAAATAATAAATAAATAATAAAATAAGTAAATAAATAAATATTAAAAAAAAACTTGGGAAGTTTTGATATAATATTAAGTGAAAATAGCAGATTTCAAAATTTTGTTTTCGCTAACAGCAACCCCGTAAAACTATATCTGGGTGGAAAGTAACGTGGAAATATAAAAACCACATAGTGGCAGGGATGGGAGAACCAGTGAGAATGAGGTGTGTTTTTTTGTCCCAACTCCCTCTGGATTCTGTGTGTCTAGTACAGGACCTAACCTCTCTGATCATCTTCCCCCATCAGTCATTTGGGAATAATAATGGCACCTGCCCCTGGGGCTCCTGGGAGGATTCAGTGAGATGAGGCTGGGTAGGTAGAGTCGAGTCAGGCTCTGGCAAGTCCTGGGTAAAGTAACTAGGATTGCTATGTCGCTATGTTGGTGTAGGATGGCTCAAGCCAGGCAGGAGAGCTGATCTGCCACTTTTTTTTTTAATTGAAGTATAGCTAATTTACAATGTTGTGTTTCAGGTGTACAGCAAAGTGATTCAGTTACAATATATATGTATATGAATATACACATGTGTTCTTTCTCAAGTTCTTTTCCCATATAGGTTATTACAAAATATCAAAGAGTTCCCTGTGCTATACAGTAGGTCCTTGTTGTTTATCTATTTTCTGTATAGTAGTGTGTATCTGTTCCTCCCAAATTCCTGATTTATCCCTCCCCCTGATCTGCTACTTTTACCATCATCTCATCTCAATAAAAACGGAAGAAAGAAAGAAAGGAAGGAAGGAAGGAAGGAGGGAGGGAGGGAGGGAGGGAGGGAGGGAGGGAAGAAAGGAAGGAAGGAAGGAAGGAAGGAAGGAAGGAAGGAAGGAAGGAAGGAAGGAAGAAAAACACACAAAATATCCCAAAAGAGTAAACTGCTGCTTCTTAACATGACAGCAAGATATAACAAATGAAAAAATACAGTATGCCCAGTTAAAATTTGCATTTCAGATAAACAACTAATAATATTTTAATATAAATATGTCCCATACAATATCACATCTCACCTCTCCTCCCCCCCCAACCCCCCCCCGGCCCCAACCCGTATCAGAAAACTCTGTTCCTTGTACATGCTGTGATTTCTCCTCCCACCTCTGGGCATTGGCACCCAGGGCTCCTGCTGCCTGGGCCACCCTTCTTCCTCCTCCCCACCTCTGCCTGGAGAACTCCTACCCAGCTCAGATGTCATCTCCTTCAGGAAGTCCCCCCTCCCCAATCCCAGGCTATTCATCCCGATCCAGTCCTGCTGCTGCTGCTGCTGCTGCTGCTGCTGCTGCTGCTGCTGCTGGACAGGTGCCTTGAGGGCAGGAAGACTGTCTTGTTGCTTCTTGTAGACCCAGTACCAACCCTGCTCAAGCCTGACATCAAACAGGTGCTCAGGGACTTTCCCGGTGGTCCAGTGGTTAAGACTCCATGCTTCCACTGCAGGGGGAGCAGCTTCAATCCCTGGTCGGGGTACTAAGATCCCACATGCTGTGCAACATGGCCAAAAAATTTAAAAAAACAAAAAACAAAAAACAGGGGCTCAATAAAAAGTCAAAGGAATGAGTGAATGAGTTTTCTCCCGACCCCACTTCCCTCCTGCAACAATGTACCCCACCTGCTGCTTCCCAAGCCCTGTGGGCTTCATTCATTCCTTGTCACAAGGGTTGCATGGCACATGGTACGCACAGGGGAGAGAGTGGCACTGCAGCAACTTGGCGTTCAGGCCGCCCAACGGGGGAAGCAGAATTTCTCTTGCAAGAGCAGCAGCCACACCCGAATTTGAGCTGCTGATATTGGCTGCCAACATTGGTTCCTCACTCTAGGGACAGGCAAGCACTTCATACATGTGGGCTTGCTACTCTTCAACACCACCTCTGAGAGGGGGGTGTTATTACCCCATTTTATAGATGAGAAAACTGAGGCTCAAAGAGGTTAGGGTCACCTGCCCAAGGTTACACAGCGAAGCTTGACCCAGGCCCCCCGACAGGCAAGAGCTTGGTGCAGCCTCTTGAAACAGCCAGCATCTGAAGAAAGGCCCCTAACGTGCACATTCTCTCCAGTTAAGGCCCTGCCTTGTGACAGGGCCCTTCCCTCACTAGCCCCCTCCCCTCACTTTGTAATCCCACAGCCCCAGGCAGAGCCAGGCACCCTGAGCCCAAAAGAGGCCACAACCCCTGATGGTCATTCAAGCCACAGTTGCCGACACTGAGGAGGAAGGAGGTGGGCACAGGCTAGTGAACAGCACACGGGGGGGCAGGGGGCGGCCAGCGGACCAAGGTCAAGGCAGGAGATGAGAGAATGCTCACAGCAGGGCTGGACAGGGCTGGGAGCAGTGCAGGCTGCTTCAAGAGGTCCTGCCCTGGCTGGTGGGGCCATGCGGTGCCCTCTGCCTGGCACACCATTCCTCAGCATCATCAGCTCCAGCACCTGTCCAGGCCCGGCCGTTTTTCACTCTATCCTCACTCCCTGTTTCCCTCTCCATCCCTGCACCATCCATGATGACTCTATTGATCATCCACGGTTCACTGCTGCAGCCAGGTGCCTAGGACTGTGATCAGTAGTAATTTGGTTCACATGTGAATTAATAGCTGAGACCCAAAGGCCAAACTTTGGGTGGGAGGCAGGGTGAGGCCAGGCAGGGGAGCAGCAGGTACAAACTCCTGAAGGGAGAGAAGGCTTTTTGAGGCACCCAGAGGAGGCTGGCAGGACAGGTGCCAAGCACAGGGGACTGTGGGGGCATGATGAGAGTCAAGAGGTGGGGAGCATCGCCAGCCTGGGACAGCTTCCAGGGTCTTGAACAAATTTGTGTGGGAGGTGTGCAGAGGAGCCCAATCCACCCATCACCCAGGGGAGGCAAGACAGTCCTGGAGCCCAGCTGAAGGTGTGGCACTGTCCCTAGGCAGACAGGCCAGGAGGGGTGAACGGTTTACTGTTATGTCGGCCAAGACATTCTTCTAAGTGAGAGAAGCAAGATCCAGAACAGTGTGGACGATGTAATCACATTTCTGGTTTTCAGAAATTATATATGTGTTTCCATTCCTATATGTGGTTGTTAAATTCCTAAAGAAAGCCAGGGCAAGAGACCCATGGGAGAAGGCGATGGGGAGGGGTGGGAAGTGAGTCTTCACATTTAACTCAAGGTGCTCCTGTATTGTTGGAATTGTTACATCACGTCTATGTATTATTTTTATTTTTTAGAAAAATAGGGAATTCCCCGGTGGTCCAATGGTTAAGACTCTGAGCTTCCACTGCAGGGGGCGTGGGTTCGATCCCTGGCTGGGGAACTAAGATCCCACATGCTGTGTGGCACGGCCAAAAAAAATTTAAAAAAAAAGAAAGAAAGAAAAATAATCAGGAATTAAAGAAAAAAAAAATCTCAGTGAAGCCTCCCTTTCTTGGGAAGCTTTGCCTGCCCCCTACTTGCTTGCAAACTCCCCCAGGCCTGGGCCTCCCGCTCCTGATCACCCCCCACCTTGCTCTTCAGTTTCCTGGTTGCCTCCACCATTAGACTGGCAGGGTCTGTTGTGGGGTCTGTCTGCAGGAAGCTGCGGCCCCTGCACCTGGCCCAGGGGAATGGACGGATGAAGGTGGGGGCCCTGTTGTCACTCTGAGTTGGCGAGGGTGTAGAGCAAGGCTGGCAGGTCTGTTTCTGGGGGAAGCCCATGGGGAGGCAGTTGGACCAGGATCCAAATCCTGGCCGTGCCACTGACCAGCTGGCTGCCCTAGAACTGATATCCATCAGCCTTAGTTTTCCCACCTGTGAAATGGCGCTGATAGCAGTGTCTACTCACTTGGCTTGGGTGGCCAGGCAGAAGCCCAGCAGAGCCTCCAACCGAGGAGGGGGAAGAGGTGGGCAGAAGGAGGAGGGGGCAGGAGTGGAGAAGGCAGGCCCCTCCTGAATCCCAGCTGTGGGCAGTGTCCTGGGGGCTCTGCTGGGTCACCAGAGGGATGGTGGTGGACCAAGGCTGCACAGGGCGGGGAGCGCTTGGAATTTCCAAATTCCAGCTTTGCAGTTTTCTTTGGGGAGCCTCCTCCCTCACCAGGACCTAGTGGGGCTTCCTGTGCAGTAGGGGAGGGGCCAGCACCCTCGTGGCCTGTACACCAGGAAGCCCCTGGGCTGGGGCAGCAGGCTCTGGTCACAGTCACGAGGGAGGCTGGGCCCAACAGCCCTTATCTTGCCTGACCTTGTGGGGCTGACCACTCCCTCCATCTGGAAAATGTGGCCCCCTGCCCTCTCGGAGGCCTCTTTCTCCTTAAATCCCGATGATCCTGGGGTGGGGCCTCAGAGCCCAATTCTACCCCTTAGCCCACCACCCTGAGGTGCCTTCACTGGCCCCAGCCCCAGCCACCTGCCAGACGCCTCCCCCTGGAGACCCTGGGGCGTCTCTGACTCAGCAGAGTCTGTACCTGCCCTGCTGCCCCCCCTCCCCCAGCGTCCCGCACACAGAGGGCCCTGTTGCCCAAGCCCTAACTACTGGCCACTCCCAGGCACTCCCGCCCTCCCCCACCAGCTCTGCCAATTTGAATTCCTGACTATCCCTCCCTCTGGCCTCCTCCCTAGACTCAGGCCTGCCCCCAGGCTGGGGGAAGGAATCCTCCAGATAGATAAGGGCAAGGGGCAAAGGGACACACCTGGGCTCAGACCCCCTGATCTGCCACCAACATGCTGAATGACCTTGATGAATGACCTCCCATCTCTGAGCCGGAGTTTCTCCATCTGTAAAAAGGGGAAATAATTATACCCCCTGGATAAGGTGGCCTCGAGCCTACATAAGCTGAGGCACATGGTGAGGGCTCCATACAGGCCAGTTCTCATTGGGAAGTGCGGCCACCAGGAGCCCCAGGCCAACCCTTTCTTAAGGCGGCGTCCAGTTTGATGTCTGCTCCACGCCTTGTCGCCAGGTCGGGATGCCTGCATGGAGGGCTCGAGGAGGACCCAGTCTGATAGGGGAAGCAGCAGTTAATGAGTAATTCCAGGCCATGGGGACTGTGCCTGGAGGCTGTCCATGCACCTGGGAGGGGCAGCCAAATCCAGTGGGGGTAGGTGGGATGGGGAAGGTGTGGGGAGATGGCCCCAAGACGCAATGGAGGGCACTTGTGAAAGACATCCGGAGTGAGCTGGCTGAAGGGGCCAGGCAGCTGGAAGGCCCATTTTAGGAGAGAGGAAACTGAGCAGGAGGGTCCAAGCCTCCAGGTGAGCCCCCTCAGACCAAAGCACCCTGACCAAGGGGATGTGGCCCATGGGGTCCCTCAGGCTGAGGTCAGTGTCCTGGACGTCCAGCCAAGCAAGCACAGTGCATCAGGTGGTCAGTTACCGGAGGATGAAAGGGAATTTCCCTGAGGGCCCAGAGCACACTGGGGCCCGTAGCCAGGTATCAGAGGCCAGGGCTTTTGAGAGAGGGGGAGCCTCTGTTCTGTTCATGGGTCCCAGAACAGACCCATGACAGACCCCCCCAGCCAACGGAACCGGGACAGACTGGTGGGGTCTGCCATGGGTCCGTTCCTGTGGGACTGGCTGGGGTGTCCCTGGTGTCACCACAGCCCCAGGAACCCTCTGTGCCCAGGATCTGGAGCCAGCCTCACCTGGCGATATTGTCAGTTTCACAAGACCTGAGTTGGCTAGTGGGATCTGCCTTAGGTGGAACCCCTGATTCCCCGCCAGCCCCAACCCTGCTTCCAAATCCGACCGCCAGGGGGTGAGACAGGGAGACAGGGTGTTGACCAAAAGGTGAGATGAGCTTCAAATGGGCCTCGGCGGTGTCTCTGAGCTTTTTATGTTGTGACCTCCATGCTGTGTTGCTCATATGAACACAGATTTCATATAAGGACTCTGGAATTGATCAGTTAACATTATGTTTTTTTTTTAATTATTCTGAACATAATAATTTAATATTTTCTTGAGAAGTCAGAATTGACGTTTTGGATATCAACTTTTTTTTTTTTTTTTAGCACCTTTATTGGAGTATAATTGCTTTACAATGGTGTGTTAGTTTCTGCTTTATAACAAAGTGAATCAGCTATACATATACATATATCCCCTTATCTCTTCCCTCTTGCGTCTCCCTCCCTCCCACCCTAACATTATGTTTTGAATATGCACATTGACAGAGGGCAGTCACTGAGAGGAAGAGAGGGACGGATGGGCTGGCCCCAGGGGCCCCCAGCAGGATGGGGTTCCCCACAACAGGTGAGCCTCTGGAAGGGCTGGAGGAGCCACACGGCCATCTTCAGGCTGGTTTGTGGGTGCAGCTCTTGTCTAATTGTCGGTGAAGGGGGGTAAATCAGACCGACATTGTGGGGAGCAAGAATGGGACATGAGGTCCCTGACGAGAAATGACTGGGAGGAGGGCTGGCGAGGTGCTGGGCCCTGGCCAGAGGCCCCCAGGCAGAAGTGGCTGGCACCAGGACAGGCTCAGTGACCCTCGCTCCAGAACTCTCCGGACTCTCCGGATACTGCCCGTTTGCCCACTCCATAGCTCCCTCTGCCCTCTGGCCAGCTGAGCTTCCATCCCCCATCCCTTCCTGGGCAGGCCTGAACAGGCTTTGGGCCTCCAGGTCGTCTGGTCAGTCGGGAGGGGCCCGGGCCAGGCATCTGCTCTTCTTCAGCTGCTCACCTGGCTGCACCTGTGTGGCCTCCCCCTGCCCCTGCTCAAAGCCTTCAGGACCTCAGGGCCCCAGGGGGAAGAGAGGTGGGCCCAGAACCATCTGCCCTGCGACCGACCCACACCCCCATCACCTGTGCCCTCACCAGCTTCTTTGGTCTTCCTTTGGGTCCTGACTCTGGGCCACGTGCTCGGTACATATGACCTGCTCAAATCAACCCTCCTGCCCCAGCCCTGCCACAGATGAGGAAACTGAGGCTCAGAGAGGCCTCCCAGCTGTCCACTGGCAGGCTAGGGTTCAGACCCAGGTGGCTGCTCAGTGGCCTCCCCCAGCCTGCCAAGCCCTGCGTTTCTTTGCTCATTCACTGACACTTCCTGTGGCCTCGGGGACACTGGGGTTGGCCAGTCTCCCCAAGGATGGAGGAAGGATGGCTTCTGTGGGTACATGGGGGACCCCCCAGGGTGCTCTGGGGAGAGGGCAGGGAGAGAACAGGGCTGGGCGGGGCCTGAATCCCAAGCCTACAGGGTCAGAGACTTTTCCTGCTGCCCTGACCCAGGGGCGTGGTCCCTGCGGAGCAGCCCTTGGTGCGCGCAGGCTGCCCCCTGGTGGCGGCGTGAGAAAGCGCCCGGGGACTGACTTTGAAACCCTTCCAGGAGAGGGGGCCCTCGCCAGCAGGAGGGCACCTGTCCCCATCCCCTCCCCGCCAGCCCGTGCCACTGCTCCCTGAGTTTCCCCAAATGTCCAATCGCTCATTATTCCCATGAGTCGGGGCCTTTGCTGTTCCCTCCGCCTAGGATGACCCCCTCCTCACCTGCCCCAGTGCCCGCGATCAGAATCACAGCCTTCCTCTGCTTCCCAGGGTCCATGTCTGACTCTATTCCAGGGGATGGGGAGGCCCAGTACGTGATGTGAACCCCCAGAGCCCTGCACAGGAGCCACACACAGAGGATGATAAATAATTGCTAGCTCTGGGCTTCCCTGGTGGCGCGGTGGTTAAGAATCTGCCTGCCAATGCAGGGGACACAGGTTTGAGCCCTGGTCCGGGAAGATCCCACGTGCCGCAGAGCAACTAAGCCCGAGAGCCACAACTACTGAAGCCCGCGCACCTGGAGCCCGTGCTCCGCAGCAAGAGAAGCCACTGCAATGAGAAGCCGGCTCACTGCAACGAAGAGTAGCTCCCGCTCTCCGCAACTAGAGAAAGCGTTATTTATTGAGGATCTGCTATCTGCCGGGCAATGAACAAGCCAAAGAGCTCCCTGCCTTTGTGGGGCTTACATTCCAGCTGGGGTGGGGTGACTGCAGGGATGGAACACGGACAGTAGAAAAACCACAGGTGACATACCAGGTGTGGATAAGGGCAACGGAGAAAAACAGGCAGGGTGGGGGCAGGAGGGAGGGGTGGGGTGCCACTTCCTGGCCATGACACAGACTACTCTGCAGCTATCGGAAAAAAGGTGAGAGATGCTGGCCAATGGTCAGGAGAGGAGGTTAAGTAAAAACTGATGGGACGGGCTTCCCTGGTGGCACAGTGGTTGGGAGTCCGCCTGCCGATGCAGGGGACGGGGGTTTGTGCCCCAGTCTGGGAGGATCCCACATGCCGCGGAGCGGCTGGGCCCGTGAGCCATGGCCGCTGAGCCTGTGCGTCCGGAGCCTGTGCTCCACAACAAGAGAGGCCACAACAGTGAGAGGCCCGCGTACCGCAAAAAAAAAAAAAAAAAGATGGGACAATATGGCTAGCATAATTCTCCTTGGGTTACATTTGTGGTTCCCATGGAATGACAGCTACTGTGTTTAATTTTGAAAGTGCTGGATTAAGTTTCTATCCTCTTGCTAAATTGTCGTTGCTCTTCCAGTATGTGGGGACCATACTTGTGCCCCCCCTTCAGACTGTGGGAAGCCCACTGAGCCCTCCAACCTGAGCCCAGGCCCCGGGAGGGGCTGGGTAGTTCTCTCTTGCAAAAACAGCTTTCTTGTTCCTCATGGGCCTCAGGTTCTATTCTGGGTTGTGAGCTCACAAAGATCTGATGATTTCAAAGATTGTGAAAGCTGAGAGATGTTTGCACACCCGTGTTCACAGCAGCATGATTCACAAGGGCCCAAAAAAGTGGAAGCAACCCCGATGTATGAATGGATAAACAAAATGTGGTCCATCTATACAATGGAATATGATTCAGCCTTAAGAAGGAACAAAACTGTGACACCTGCTACAACATGGATGAAACTTGAGGACATTATGCTCAGTGAAATAAGTCAGACACCAAAAGACAATTTACTGTGCAAGTCCACTTACATGACCTCCCTGGAGTAGTCAAATTCGTACAGACAGAAAGTAGATTAGAGGTTACCGGGGGCTGAGGGAGGGGGTGGGAAGCTGTCGTGTAATGGGTGTAGAGTTTCAGTTTTGCAAGATGAAAAGACATTCTGGAGATGGGTTGCACAACACTGAGAATGTACTTAGCACTACGGAACCGTACACTTAAAAATGGTTGAGATGGTAAATTTGATGGTATGTATATTTCATCCAAATTAAAAAAAAAAAAGAAATTGTGACCCGGTCTGGGTTGCCCCTCCAGCCAGCCGAGGAGACTCTGTGCCAGCCTTCTCACTGGAAAGCCAGGTGGTTGTGCGGGAGAGGGTGTGGTCATGGCCCTCAGTGGACAGTTTCCTTCCAGGCTGAGACCTGAAGCTTCTGCTCACAAGTGGTGAGTATGTGCATGCACCATATGGCCTCCACGCTGGTTCCTGTGTTCTCTGAGGATAAGGCAGGTTGGGTTGAGGCATCCCCTGGGCCTGCCCCTCCTTGTTCCCACCTCAGCCCAGGGGGCAGCACAGTGGAAACTTCTGGACCCGATTCACCAACTCCCCAGAGAACCTGCCCTTAGCTCCAATCCTTCTGGCCGGATACTTCCAATCAGTTCCCCTTGCCCCCAGGGAAGGTGGTGCTCTTTCTCTGATAGCAGTGGGGACATGGGGAAAAGTGGAGCATCAAATAGAAGCAGAGAAGAATGAAGACCACCCTTGGTCCGCACCTTCTGGAGTGGGAGCCCCCAGAGGACCATGGGAGGAAGCAGCACGGCAGCCCTGTGACCTGAGACAAGGGGACCCTCTGAGTCTCAGTGACTCTTCTGTAAATGGGGTGAATGTGGACACGCCCTCCCAGGGAGGCCCCTCAGAAGTGAGAAGCGCTAGGGAAAGATACAGAGGGGGGGCCCCCAGCTGGGATGCGCTGACCCCACCCTCCACAAAGGGCTGACCCCAGGGACACAGTCCGCCTGCAGGGACACCTTGTGGGGCCCTGCTTCTCAGCCCTGGCTCTTCGCTGGACCCTCCGCAGCCCTGCCAGCCAATGCTGACCTGAGCCTCCCTAAAGGGTTCGCACCCTCCCCCCCACCCCCCCAGCCAGGGAAACATGTCTGCAGAGAAGGAGGAGAGGTGGGCTTGGTTCCTTGGTTGTGCTTTCACTTCTAAAACATCCTTTTTCTTTTTTTCTATGAACATTTTAATGAGGAGTTGAACAAAAGATAGAAAAAATAACATTCTGATGGCTTTTTTTTTTATTTAAGAGGCAGGCTTTTCTTGAGACTTTCATACAAGGCAATGGGTGAGTAAGGCTAAACTCCTAAAGAAAACGCGTACTGATGATGGAGCAGAAAAAGGCACTTCTCCCAAAACCTGCTGGTTACCACCCTGTCAGCCTCTCAGGGGCTACTTGCTCTGCTTTCTTCTGGAAACAGGTCCATTCAGACCTAGGCCCTGCTGCCCTCGAGGCCAGGAGGACTGGGATGGCCGAGTGTTCCGAGCATTGGTGCATGGAGCAGGCGCTGTGCACAAAGTGAGGAGGGCTTGGTGGTGGGTCCACATGTGGGGCGCAGGTGGCTAGAGGCCACCACCCCAGCGGGGAGCTGCACTTGCTCTCCCTGGAGGGACATGTGATCCAGCAGGTGGACTGAGACCAGGCTTCTGTGGCCACCCGACTCCCCATAGTAGAATCCCTTGTCATCCGCACGCCCATAGACAGTGACCACATTCCCCACCCTCAGTGACATCTTGCTCTTCACCAGGCCCCCTGCCGGACCATCCCTGGGGTCATAGTCCAGAGCCGCCACCATGGTCTTTGGAGTCCACAGTGAGGGCCTTCTGGGGCTCCCCTGCGGCAGGGGGAAGGAGCCCTGGGGGCCTCCAAGCCCCCCAAAGTCATCGAGGTGGGCCATGGAAGGCAGGTACCCTTGCCCCAGCAAATGCCACCTCCCACCAGTCCACTCCGTGCCCATGTCCACCTTGTCCACCAGGTGCCTGGGGACGTTGCCCACTTGCCCATCGTGTTCGCCACGATAGAAGCCGTGGGTGTCCTGAGAGCCCCACACTCTCAGCAACTGCCCTTTCCGGAAGGTCAGCTCCTCCTCTGCAGCCTCGGGGGTGGCAGACATCACCAGGGGGATGTAATCAGAGAGGGCCACAAAGAGCTTGGCTGGAGGGTCTACCCTCATTCCCAGCGGTGGGTCGCCACCCCTGGACATCCTGATGACCCTGCTGGATGGAGTGGGACACAGCGCCAAGCTGGGCTCCTGGAAGCAGCCCTCTCTCTTGCCCCCCAGAGCCTGACCTGGCCTGCTCTGTCTCCTGAGCTCCTTCCTCTGCTCTCGCCCCTCTCTGCCCCATAGACCGAAGCGCCCTGCCTCCTCCTGCAGAATGTCACAGAAGTCAGACACGTATCGCTGGCTGGTGCCCAGCTGGGGAGGGGTGAATGCTGGGGCATTTTGCTTTTGTCTGAGGACCTTCTCAAGGGCAGCCTTCTCCTGACACGGCTCTTTCCTGGGTCCACACTCAGGGGACCGACAGATGACTCCTGCAGCAGGGCTTTGGCTGGTGCCCACGTGCCGGTACTGGTTCTCTTCCCCCCGAGACTGGCCCCGGGGCAGAGGTGGCCTGTGGTTCCGGGGACTCTTCTGGAAGAGCTGGTCCTTTCTGGAGAGCTCCCGGGCCTCTGTGGGCCTCTGGGCTTGGCTGTCTGACCCTGCACTTGGAAATTCTCCGTCTGAACTCAGTCTGGGCTTCGGGGACTGCCTCCTTGGGGGTTCTTCAGGGAATGCTTCTAGAAACTTGGCCTGGGGCTCCCCGCAGCTTCCAGGGCTGTGGGGACTGGCCTTGGCCCTCGGGGGAGTCAGCACCAGCCTCTGAGGGCAGATGGGGAAGGTCATTCTGCCAGTGGACGGGTCCCCACAGGTGCAGCTAAAGGGAGACATCTCTGGCAATCGGAGACAGGTGACGCAGTTGTGAGGGATCTGAGCCGGCACTGAATCCACGGATTCTCCACAGAACGACATGGTTCTCACCGAGATATTCTGGCACATCGGTGGCAGCTGGAGCTGGGAAAATTCCAACAGGATGCTCCCGGCGGTGGCATCGGCCACCTCTGCCACCTTGAGTCCATCGGCATACACAGCATAGCCGGTGACCTGGACTCCGTTGGAGGACCCAGCTGAGTCGATGGTCACGGGGAGCCAGCTGACCACCAGGAGGCCCGGTGAGGCATGGCGCTCCACCAGCACGTCCAGTGGAGGGTCAGGGGGGCCCGCCAAGGGTGTGTTGAAGGTGATGGTTGAGGACATTGTTTCCCAGCGCTCCGGCAGCGAGTCCCACGGTGGGTGTACCTCCACCCTCACCTGGTACCTCGTGCCGGGATGCAGGTGGTGGAAGGTGTAGCAGCTCACGCCCGCTAGGGTCAGGGCACATTCCAGGTCATCCAGGTACACCATGTGGGGGTGGCTGCTGCCAACCCAGGTGATCTCGGCCGACGTGGCTGCAACACTCTTCAGGTAAAGTTGCGTAGGGGCCACACAAAAGACACTGTTGGTCCCCAGAAGAGGTCTGGAGAAGCCCTGCTTGCCCATGCTCTGCTGAGAGCCCAGCCGGCCATCTTCCATCTTGGCATCTGAGATTTCTATTGCCACTTCGGTCTTGGAGCCCACCCTCACCGTTGTCATGTGTGGCCCCCTGTCCACTGTCCCCTGGGCTTTCCCAGGTACTAAGCTGTGACCAGTGTCTTCCTTCGAAGCTTTGCCCTGCCCAGCCGGGAGTCGAGTGGGGCCAAGGTCAGGGAACTCATGGGGCAGGCAGCCCAGGATGTCACTATCTGAAATCTGCTCCACCAGGTTGGACTGCACCAGCCCCTGCCGGCCGTCCTCAAGCTCCCCTTTGTAGAAGCCGTCCTCATCCATGTCCCCAAAGACATACACGTAATCCCCAGCAGTGAGCAGCAGTTCGCTCTCGGGGTGCTTGTTGGGCCCTTCAAGTGGGTTGTAGCTATACCGAGCCAGAAAGATCTTGAGCTTGGGGGTGGGGGGGGCCTCCAAACCCCCCACTTCCAGGGTTGAGGACACGCTATAGGGCTCCAGATCCTCCACCTCGCTGGCTGTGTCCACGTCCAGAGTAGGGCAGGATGGCACAGGGGCCCACATGGACTCCACCTCAGAGGAGGAGTTTGACTGGGAGCTGGTTTTCTTGGCCTGGGGCCTGGAGTCCAGAGGTCGGCTGATTGGGACTCTGTCTGGCACTTTGGGGGCACTGGTTGCCTCCCCGAGGGCAACTGGGTTCTCCAGCAGGGAGTCTTCCTTCTCCTGTTTGGCTCTGCTAGGCTGAGTCGATGCTTGGTCCTCAGGCCCTAGCTGCAACTTGGTTCTTCCACTGCTTCTCACTTGGGACTCCGGGGCTGGCGGGGCCTCGCGGGGTTCCTGGGGAGGGTGACCAGGCTGACACTGCAGTGCCCGCATCTCCTCCCAGGCCGTCTGGAGATCACACAGGGCCTTCTGCTGGTCGTGCAGCAGCTGTTGCTGCCTGTCCTGCCCTCGTGCCGCCTGCTGCAACAGCTGCCCCGCCAGCAAGCCGGCGGCGTTGCGCTCCCGGCACGCGAGGCCCAGCTGCCCGCGCACGGCTTTGTTCTCGGCCGCCACCTTTCCCGTCCAGTCGGCCTGGGCCTGCAGCCGCGCGTTCTCCTTCGCCAGCCAGGCGCCTTCGCGGAGCGCCGCCTGCAGCCTCGCCTCGGCCTTCTCGCCGCGTCGCCGCGCCGCCGCCGCCTGAGCGCCCAGCTCCGCGCACTCTCGCCGCTGCGCGCTCAGCTCGCGCTCCAGTGCCTGTACTTGGCTCCGCGCCTCCTCGCATGGCGCGCTCTGGCCGCCCGCCTCCGCCCGGGCGCTGCTGGTGGCCTGCTGCAGGGTCAACTGCCTCTGCAGGCGCAGCACCTCCCGCTGGGACTCGCGTTGCAGCCGGTCCAGGTCGCTGACGTTGAGCCACTGGGCGCAGGCGGCGCCCCCCGCAGCAAGCGGGGCGCTGCTGAGGCCCGAGGCGATGCGCGCCTGCAGTAGGTGGCACTCCTGCCGCAGCTCTTCGATCTGCTTGTCCTTGTCCAGCAGCACACTAGCCTGCTCCGACAAGTCCCGCGCACGCTGGCGGGCGAAGGCCTGGCACAGCTCCAGGCCCGCGCGGCTCTCGCCGGGCACAGGCGCGCTCACAGCACGCTGGTTGGTCTCCTGCAGCTTGCGGGCCCGGTCCTCCAGGCGCCGCGCGAGGCCGGTCAGCTCGGCGTGCTTCACCTTGAGCCGCTTCACCTTCTTGTCCGCCTTGTCGGAGAAGCCCGCGCGCCGCAGCTGCAGGTTCTCTTCGCGCAGGCCGGAGCAGCGGCGCGCCAGGACCTGCAGCGCCTCGGACAGCTCCAAGTTCTGCTTCAGCAGCTCACTGTAGTCCGGGCCCGGCGGCAGGGGGTTCAGGGCTTCGCGGGGCTGACTCCCGGACTCTTCCCCTCCTCGCGGGTCGCTAGGTCTCCTGCGCTCCGATAGTGGCGGCGGGGGGCTCAGGGACCCCGGGATGGAGGCGTCTGGAGAGGAGGATTCGGGGGCCTTGGGGCGACTCAGGGTGCTGTCGAGCGAGAGGGAATGCGCTGGTGCCAAGGAATCGAGGGAGCTGGCGCGCGCGGGGAGCACGCTGTCCGGGGAGTTGGAGCACGCCGCGGGCACCCGGTCGAGGGAGCGGGAGCGCGCGCGGGCGCCCGCGCTCAGGCCGTCAAGGGGTTCTAGTCGACATGAGGACTTGGCGGCGGCCTCAGGGGGTGGCTCTTCTGAAGAATGCGCGGCCTGGGGGTCGGGGGTGCCGGACAAGGCGGGGTGCCAGCGGAAGTGTTCCAGAATGTACTTGAGGAAGAGCTGGCGCTCCACGTCGAGCGCCGCCTGCAGGTGGCGGATGCGCGAGGCCTGCTCTCCGTCCGTTTCCCAGCGGAGCTGCGCCAGCACTTCCTGCAGGCGACAGCGGCACTGCGCTGCGGCCTCTTCGGTTGCCCCCGCACGGCCGCAGTAGCCGCGGTTCATCAGCTCCTCTGCCAGCTGGCGCTGCAGCTCCCGGGCCTCGCGCACCACGCCATCGCGCTCGCGGTGCAGCAGCTGCTGCAGCTGTCGCATCTCGGCCTCCTTCCAGCGCAGCAGCTGCCGGATCTCGGCTTCGCGCTCCCGCAGCACCTCCTCCTGCAGCTGCCGCAGCTCCCGGCTGCGCTGCGCCTCCCACTTGGAGCGCAGGTGATCAACCAGCTGTTGCCGTTCCTGCTCGGCCTCCTCCCGCTGCTGCCGCGCTTGGGCAGCGAAGCGCCGCCGCTCCTCCCGCCCGCGCGCCCGCTCCGCCTCCAGCTCGGCCCGCAGCTTCTCCAGCTCACGCCTCTGCTCCTCCAGCGCCGCCGCCGCCGGGCCCGGAGTAGCCGGCTTCTTGGGTGTCACGCGGCCGCCGCCAGAAGGGCTGGGCGAGTCCTTGGTCATGGTGGTCGCGGCCGGGCAAGACGCCTGACCTCGCTTGGCCCAGGCCGCCGCTCGCCAACGGCCGCTGCCCTGGCCGCGGCCAACCGTCCCGCGCGCCCCTTCCGGGGTCCCTGAGGGTTCCCGCGCGCCCCTTCCGCCTCTGGGCGCGTTCTCCCACCCTCTGCAGTGGGTGCGGCTAGCCCGTGCTCCTCTCCCGGCTGCCTATGTTGGCGCTGGGCTCTAGACACCCAGGCTAGACACAGCCCCTGTCCTTCCCAGGATGCCCACGAGTCTCGCTGGCCCCAGGCCTCTCCCTGATCCTGGCACCATATCCCTTACGACCCACCCCGGCCCTCTTCCAGGCACTGGACAATCCCTTTCAGGCCAAGGAACCCGTGGGAAGCCTGAGCTGCTTCTCTGGGCATAGAGAAAGGGGGCTCAGTGTTTGGCTCAAGATCACCAATGGATTCAGGTGGTGTGGTGGCTGGAAACTGCAACAGGATATGCCCAAACTTGGGGGTGTGCCCTGGGCTCACCCAGAGGAGGGGGCATCTGGCTCCTGCATCTCCACTGTGCCTACCCATCCAAGGACCCCTTCCAAGGACTTGCGTGCATTATCTGTTTAAACCTCCTATACCCATTTTACAGAGAAGTCTCAAGTCCATGACCTGGGCATGGTGCCAGCCAAGACAGGGGACAAGTGTTCCTTCAAGGACCATAGCCCTGGCCTGTGATTTCTTGATTCATTTTCACAATCATCCCGCAAGGACGCTCAGAGAGATAAGGGCCTCCCCACAGTCACATGGCCCAGAAGTAGCTAAGTTGGAATTCAAACCTGCAAAATTATACCTCCAGATTCCATGGGCACTCTGATGCCATCTGGTCAATCTCAGGGTCGCAGGTGGGAGGACCCCTACCCAGTCTTTCTCTCAGTGGGGAGCCTTACATTTCATATCTGCAGAAGGATAAGAGGGTCAAGTGGAACCCGGAGACTGGGACGGCCAGTTGGAGAGGCAGGGAGGGAGGTGAAGGATGGGGCCACCATGAGGGCCCAACCTGCCCTTTGGTCAGGCTCAGAAGTGCCCGGGGCTACCTGCTTTCCCAAAAAGTAAAGCCAAAGGCCTGTATGGGCCCTGCTGGGTCCCCACACCACCTCCCTGGATACAGCAAGGCCAGAGAACTTTCCATGGCTTTCCAAGGGGCAGTGTGTCAGATGGTTAGGGCTGGTGGGACTTTGGAAGCAAATAGTCCTTAAGCTTTTCGAGCTGCTCCCATGTTCTCATCTGTAAAATGGGCTAATAATGCAGCTCCCTCCCTTGCTGTGTGACCTCCCAGAGTTTCCTGACCTCTCTGAGCATCCATTTCCTCTGTGAGGTTTCAAGGAGGTAAGAGTATACAGTGCCCAGAGCAAGGCTCTCTAGCAGCTCACTGATTTTAATTCTAGTCCCTCTTTCACAGCTAAGGAAACTGAGGTCTGCAAGGTAGGAATTTGGCTGAAGTCAGGCAGGGCCTCCATGGTGGAGGCAGCCCAGGTACTCTCTGAGTTCCCTGGGACTCACTCCATATACCTCCGGGCAGGTGGGAAGCCTCAGAGTCTGGGGCATCCATCCAGGCTTTGCCACTTTTTGGCTGAGGGACCACTGATGACTTCACCTCTCAGCCTCTTCACAATGTGTATATTGGTAGCACCAGCCTCCCAGGGTTGGAGGCACACCAGGGCTCTGTTGGCCGAGCGCTGGGTGTATAGTAGGTGCTGCACTGAGGTCTGTGCAAGTTCCTATCTCCCCATCTAGGGCTTGGCCTGGACCTTCACAAACTTCTTCCAGGAGTCTGAAGAATTCCCCTGGCTCAAAGGCCTTTGGGCCTTTGCATGCATTGTTTCCCCTGCTGGGATGCCAACCTGGCCCGACACAAAGGTAACATGTGCCATGCTCCATGCTAACGCTTGCCATTCAGTATTTATTTATTTGCCATACCACCATGAGGCTTGCGGGATCTTAGTTCCCCAATCAGAGATTGAACCTGCGCCCTCGGCAGTGAAAGTGTGGCGTCCTAGCCACCGTACCGCCAGAGAATTCCCTGCTATACAGTATTCAAACCACCCATTTCACAGATGAGAAGTCCCAAGCCGCAGTGGGTTAAGAGTTCTGCTCAAGGTGACAGGCTGATTAGTGGGTTCCACACAACCCTGGTTTTGTCCACTCACTTATTACTAACCTTATCTTATCCTTTGGCCTCTGCTTAGCAGTTCCTCCTCCAGGAAGCCTTCCCTGACTCTCCAGGCTGGGCTGGGGCGACCCAGGACTCTGCAGCTCAGATCACACCACATGGTGCCTCTCCTTTTGGAGCAGGGATATGTCTAATACACAGGTGTGTCTCTGCCCAGAGTGGGCTCAGAGGAGGGGTAAGAAAGTCCCTCCCCAGAAAGGTGGTACCTGAATGGGGGAGGCAGACAGGCCAGGTGGCCAGGTGAGGATGTGCCCTTCACGCCCTGCCTGCCTGCCTGGCCCTGGGCAGCAAGGGTGAGGACCCTAGGCTCAAGGCTGCCCACTGGGGCCTTGGGCAGAGGCATCAGGCTGGCCGGGAGTGAGGCTCAGTTCTCAGGAGAGGTGTTGGCAGGATCGTAAGCTGTGGAACGTGCGCGTGCCTGCACGCACGCACGCGCACGCGCGCGCGCGCACACACACACACACACACACACACACACACAGAGCTTCCCTTAGCCTGGCCACCTCTGTGGTTGGGAGCTTGGGACCCCTACTTAAGTCCGGCTCTTCCCTGCCCTTCCTGCTGTGGTACCACATAGCTCCTGGGAAATGCGGATGGACATCTGGTACCCGGCCATTTGCATCCAGTCTTTAATGCTGTGATCCCATTAGCAACACCTCTGCTTCTCAGGGTATGGTGCCAACCTGGCCCGGTGGCACCTGGGCCCTCTCACAGCTTGGGCTCTGCTGCTCTGAGGATGGCTGTCTAACCACGAGCCACCCACTGGACACTCGGAGTGAATTTCCCACCCCCCCCCCCCAGCCTCTCTTCTGTGACTGACCTTCCTGGGTTGCTTCTGGGGCAGGACAGACACACAGCCCTCTCACTTACACAGTACTTTCTCCAGGTAGGCAGGTAGATGACCTTGAATCCATCTCGCAGGTGGGAAAACCGAGGCTCAGAGAAGCACTTTCTGTGTTCATTCAGCACTTGGCTCTATGGGCTCCACCCTTTTTGTTGTACTCATGTTTTTCTTTTTTGTTGTTGTTATTTTTGTTTTGTTTTCTTTTTTGGGGCCACGCTGTGAGGCTTGTGGGATCTCAGTTTCCTGACCAGGGATTGAACCCAGGCCCTGGGCAGTGAAAGCATGAAGTCCTAACCACTAAGCATCCAGGGAACTCCTAATACTCAAGTTTTTCAAACTAGGTTCCCTTGAACCCTGATGTGCCATAGGAGATGCCACTGGGCAGTGGCAAGTGGCAAGAACACAGGGAATTTTGGTTCCAGATGTTCTCTGTGAGAGGAGAGGTGGATGGGAGGGAGGGGGGAGGTTAGACACAGGGACAGTCCAGGTGGTCGTGGAGACACGGGGAGCATGTCTTCACGGGACCCTCAGCACTGCTCTGTTTGACAGAGGCCGAGGCCCCGAGGCTCAGCGGGAGCAGATGGCTTGCCAGGGCACGTGGGCAGCTGTGGCAAAGCTGGACGGTCCCCTCAGGGCACTGGGTGGGGCGCCACAGCCTGGACGTCCTGCTGCAGCCCCAAGCAGGGCTGCCAACAGTCAGGGCAGGAGGGCAGGCTGCAACTGAGGAGGCGGACCCCAGCCTGAGTCCCTGGGAGCCCCACAGTGCCATCAAAGGCCCATGAGAGGCATTCTGGAATGTGGTTGAGTGCGTGAGCAAACTGTGCTACCCTGGTACCCGGCTCCTGCCATCCCACACTTGTCACGTTGTGCACTGATTGTCCAGTGACCTGCCTGCCACCCCCATGGACTCTGAGCTCAGGGAACTTGACTGCTTTCTCTGGTCTCAGCTTTCTTCCCTAAAACATGAATGGGATAGATTATATGGGTAGTTTTCAAACTGGGCTCCTTTAGGGTCCGGGGCTCCTGGAAGATACTGTAGGGGTGGGAAGGATATGCCAGAGCTGAAGGGGAAACACTGCCCCTACAGGACACAGCCACTAATTCGTGTCATTTGTCAGGTTCTAGGGAGGACTTTGGTTGAATAGTGTTTTTTAATAGCGTTTAAAGAGGTATGCTGGGAATTCCCTGGCGTTCCAGTGGTTAGGACTCAGCAGTGCTGCCACTGCAGGGGGCACGCATTCGAGCCCTGGTCGGAGAACTAAGATCCCACAAGCCTCATGGCGCAGCCAAAAAAAAAGGTGTGCTGCTGGCAACAAGTTTGAGAACCTCTGGGTCAGAGACCCTCCTGTCTATTATGGGCACAGACACCACTGCCCCAACACCCCATGATTCCACTGATCCTGAGAGGGGGCACGTGCCCCTCACGTCTGGCTTCGCCCCACATCACCAGCCCTGTGCTCCATGTGTGACCTCTGGGTTGTGTGGAGTCCTGGGATGCTGATCCGCATCCCTCCTTTGCCACCCACGCCCCGCGTTTTGCAGAGCTTGAGGCCTTGGTGAGGGCCCTGGGCTCCATCCTGAGAGCCCCCTGGAGAGTTTTAAGCCCCCAACCTCTGTGGCCACAATAGCCCCAGCTTTCCAGCCCACTTCTCTTATGTGTGAGTCATCAATGTGTTTTCTGTCTGTTCTCTGATACCTCCTCAGCGTCTAGAACAGTGGCCAGTACATGGTCCACGCTCCGTGAATACGCGACTAAAGACGGAGGCAGGCTGACCAGGTGTGGCCTCCGTCCTCGTGGAGTTTACAGTCCAAGGGCAGACACAGGCATTAAACACAAATATGGCAAAGGGATGTAGTGAACTTGGAGTGTGGACCAGTGCTGGGGGCTGAGGGTGGTGCTAACGGGGAGAAGACCCCAGCTGAGCTGAGGCAGGAGAGCAAGGGCTGCCCAGAGCTGAGACTGGATCTCAGGCAGAGAGACCTGCCAAGCTCCCGGCCCCTCTCAGCCTGTCATGGTCCTTGTGTGCCTGAGGAGGGACTGGGGCTCAGAAGGGAAGGGTCACTCAGCCGCAGCCCACCCAGAGCTTCCTGCTCCAGGTTGTGGGAGGCCTGGCACCCCCAGCACCAGCCCTTCCTGGATGGATATATTCTCTGCCTCCACTCCTGGGCCCTGCTGCCTGCTCTGGCCAGTCCACGCCCTCCCGGGCAGGCAGGGACAGCGTGTGCCAGCTTCCAGCTCTCTGGCTGGGGCTCCCTGGCCTGCTGGGCTGGCCTCTCACCTGGCAGCCTCAGCCTCACTCCCCACACATGTGTCCCCGTGGGTGGCCAGCCCACCCCACACATGTGTCCCTGTGGGTGGCCAGCCCACCCCACCCCCACCCCCCCGCACATGACAGGCCTGACGCCTGAGGTCCCACCACAGCTGGGGAGGCTGGCACTGTCCTCTTCAGAGGAGGAAACTGCCTTGGTCCGTGCGACCCAAGTCTGGGCTCTGAACTGGTGCTGTCAGAGCCTGTCCATGGGCTCTGGCCACCCGGGTGCCATCGTAATCCCCAAGCTGCTGCCTCCTGAGGACCCCGTGGGGCTGCCAGCAGTGTCTTGACTTGCAGCTGCACGCTGTTGCCAGGACAGAGCCATCCTCCGTCTTCTTCATCTGCATTCCTCTCCGCTCTGGGCCTATTCCGACCACCCTTCTCTCTCCATAGCCTGAAGCTCGAGGCCTTGTCCATCTCCCACTGACACTAGTGGCAAGACCTTTGGTCCAGTTATTTGGCCATTGCTCTAGGTCAGGGGACGGTCTTTCCTTCATCAAAGGGCACCCAGTCTGGCTGAGCACCCAGTCTGGTCTGGGCAGAGGGTGGGGGGCAGGTGCCATGTTAATTTCTTCATTCACTAAACAGAAATCCTCCAATGGGGTTTGTGAAGGAAGGGAGGAAGGAAGGATGGAAGGATGGAAGGAAGGAGGGAGAGTAGGGGGGCATAGCAGGGAAGGAGGGAAAGAGGGAGCCCTTTGGGTTGGCTGAGTCTCCCAGCCCTTACTTTACCCCACACAGTCCAGGAGCGGACTTGGACTGGACCCTTAGATGGCCAGGGGGCTGAGAAAAGCTTGATTGACCCCTTGAGCCTCAGTTTCTTCCTCTCAATGGGGCTGGTAACAGTTCTGACCACAGAGGATGGTAGGGGGCATCAAAGAAAGGCTTGTGAATCGGCACCGGCAGGACCCAGCACACTGCAGGCCATCAAGTTCCCCAAGCAGGGTGGCAAGTCATGTGCTGAGGCCTGACTGGCACTTGCAGAGGGACAAGTGGGGGAGGGAAGGACAAAGGCATCTTGGGCAGTGGGGGCAGCGTGGGCAGAGGCCAGGGCACAGGCTGTGGGCAGGTAGGGATGCGGGACTCGGGGGTTTGGGCCAGCAGAGGGAGGTCAAGGCAGAACCTCACCACATGGACCACATTCAGGTCTACTCCTGGAGCCCTCTTCCCAGCTGGGTGAGGTAGGGCAAGCTACTTCTCTCAGAGTCTCAGCTTCCTCCCCTGTGAGACAGAACATCTAAGCGCATGGCCCTGTGGTGCCAATGAGCTCAGTGGAGGGTGTAAATGTCCGGCCCAGGGCCGGACACCCCTTCGGCCCTATGGAGTGTGAATACCGTTGCCAAGTCCCTGCCTTGCCAGAGGCACTTCCTTCTTGCTGCAATGCCTCCTCCCATTCCTGGCCCCTCCCCTGTCCTCTGAAGGGCCCCTGTCTGAGCCTGAGTGCCTCAACAAACCCTCACACCTCTGTCATTTTCCTTGGTGCCTCCCTGGGGTGTAACAAGCCCCTTGAGGGCAGGGACCTGTATCTCCTCCCTGAACCTAGAGGTGAGCACCCAGGACATGTGCTGACTGGAGAAAGGAGCAGCAGGTGGTGAGTTTGAGCAGAAGGGCCTGGAACCCGGAAGGAGGATGGAGAGGAGGAAGAGGTCACTCTTTTTTTTTTTTAATTAATTAATTAATTATAATTTTGGCTGCATTGGATCTTCATTGTTGCGTGTGGGCTTTCTCTAGTTGTGGTGAGCAGGGGCTACTCTTCGTTACAGTGCATGGGCTTCTCATTGTGGTGGCTTCTCTTGTTGAGGAGCACAGGTTCTAGGCGCCTGGGCTTCAGTAGTTGTGGCACATGGGCTTAGTTGCTCTGCGGCATGTGGAATCTTCCTGGATCAGGTCTCAAACCCGTGTCCCCTGCACTGACAGGTGGATTCTTAACCACTGCGCCACCAGGGAAGTCCCGAAGAGGTCACTCTTGATGGGAGGCTCGGGGAGGTAGCACAGAAAGGTCAGGTCTGGATGAACAGGATGGCTGAGTGGAGGGGAGCTGGTGTGACCAGAAGCCAGGACTGCTATGCGGAACAATGAAGGTTTAAGACCCAGAGAAGGGTCCCAAAGTCCAGGCGGCTTTCCCACCGGGGCTGTGTGCTTGTTTATGGCCTTCTGCTTTCCAGGGCCTGTGCCCACTTGCAAAGTGGGTGCCAGGGAGCCATCTTGCCATGAGGGTGAGGATACAGGAGATGCTGCAGCAAAGGTTAGTTCTTGGCACTCGGCCTCTTCCAATCCCACCCCCCATTCCTGGTTTAGCATGTCAAGGTGAAGGGTATGCACTGCACTTCCTCAGCTGGCTTGGGATTTCTTCAGGGCAGGGTCCCCTTCCCTCTGAGGAAGCAGTTCCCAATAGAACTGTGTTCTTTCATTGACCTGGGCCCACTAAGCACCAGGCCCAGTGCACAGGAGGACCATAAAGTCATTTCCCAGGCCAGGCTCCCAGGTCCCCTGCAGCTCTAGGGAGTAACTGATGGAGTCCCTCATACATTTGCCAAATGTGTCTTGTTGTTTTTTTTATTTATTTGGTTGCGCCAGGTCTTAGTTGCAGCATGCGGGCTCCTTAGTTGTGGCATGTGAACCCTTAGTTGTGGCATGCATGTGGGATCTAGTTCCCTCACCATGGATCGAACCCGGGTCCCCTGCATTGGGAGCGTGGAGTCCTAACCACTGTGCCACCAGGGAAGTCCCTTGTTGTTTTTTGTTTTTGGCCACGCTGTGCAGCATGCGGGATCTTAGTTCCCCAACCAGGGATCGAACCCGCGCCCTCTGTAGTGGAAAGGGGGAGTCTTAACCACTGGACCGCCAGGGAAGTCCCACATTTGCCAAATGTTTAGGAGCACCCACTGTGTGCCAGCCCTGGGGGGAGATAAAGGACAGGCAGGGTCCTCATTGCATGAGGCTTATCATCTAGTTTCTTCCCCACTCTCTCCCCGTGTTAAGCCTGGGCTCTCAGGTCTCTGGGTGGGAGGTCGGCTCTATTCCAGGCTATCCATCTCCAGTGCTCTTTTCCTCTGTCTTCTAGTGGGAAACCAACTGCTCTCAGAATGGAGAAAAACTCCTTCACAAGGCCTGAATGATCTGAAGCTGCACCCTCCACTTTGCCTGCACTGCCACCGAGGTCCAAACCACCATCACCTCTTTGCCTGGATGGCCACAAACAGCTTGTACATGGCCCTGCTCCCCTTCTTACCCCCTACCTACCTCATCCTCCATTCTCCAACCAGAGTCTTCTCCTTATACGCATTCATCTGACCATGGGCTTGCCCTTCCGTTCTCAGAGCTGCTCCTCCCCACCCTTCACAGGTCCCAGTGGTGGCTGTGGAGCCAGCAGCCCCGTCTGGAACAGAATTGGGCTCTGCTCCTTGCGGGTTGCATGACCTTGGGCAAACCCTTGGCCTCCACTGTGCTTCTGTTTCCTGTGAAATGGGGCTGTTCGTGGTGAGTGTTGGCTATAATTACACTATTTCCTCAGTGAGACTCCCTGACCGCCCCCCCCCCCCCCCCCCGCCCATGAGAAGCAGGTTCCCACAGTCACTTTCCCATCACCTCGGCGCTGATTGGTGCCTGAAATAATCCTGCCCCTTCACCCATCCCCCGCAGCCAGTATCACTGTGCACCTACTGTGTGTCGGGCCCTGTTTCCCAGTGCCACCGCACTGGGCGCCCCGCACAGGCAGGGTCCCCGCCGGTCCCTGCGCCCCGGCGCTCCCAGGCCGCCGGCGCTGTACCCGCACCGCGCCCGCACACAGTAGGCGCCTCGCCCGCCCGCGCCGCCGCCCCTCCCCCGCTCCAGGAAGTGCGGGGGCTCCGGCGCCGGCCGCCGCGATGCATTCTGGGCCAGCAGCAGCACCAGAGCCAAGATGGCGGCCAGCAGGAGGCTGATGAAGGTAAAGACCATTCTCCGGCGCCGGCGGGCGGACGGGGAGTGGCGTCGGGCGGGGCCGCGCGGCCGCCCGGACCCCTCGGGGCGCCGCCGCCGCCCCCCGCCTCGCGTGGCGCCGCCGCCCAGGGCCGTGTGGTGAGGGAGCTAAGGCGGCCACTAGGCCGCAGCCCAGGAGGGAGCGCCAGGCCGCGCCGCCCCGGCCCTTCGCCGGCCGTCCGGCTGCCCCGCCCGGCCCGCGGGCTCCCTCCGCGAGGTGGCGGAGGCAGCAGGAGGCCCACCGGACGCCCGCGGGAGGCCCGAGCGCAGAGCCCGCGCCGCGGAGCTGCCCCGCCCTGGGCCATAGCGCACCGGGCTGGAAGCCGCCGGGCCGGGCGGGCGGGGGGCTCGGGGCGGGGGCCGGCGGGCGAAAGTTAGGCTGGGCTGCCGCGGGCGATCTGGGTGTGCGGGGGCCGGCAGACTGTCGCTGCGACTGCCGGCAGACTGTCGCTGCAACTGCAGAGTCACACAGCGGCAAGTTCGGCCCCGGGGTGCAGGAGAGCGGGAGGGCGGAGGGCGGGGGGCGGCCGGCCGCGGCGCGGGCCTCCTGCCCCGTCCTCGTCATCCGCGCTCCGGGCCCTGCTGGAGCAAAGTGCCATTTTAGGGGTGGGAGTGGGAGTCAAAACCAACCAAAGTTTATAAAAATAACTTGCTACTTTGTATCTTGAACGCGGCGGGGTGCATTCTTTCTCGCTGGCTCCCCGGGTGAGGAGCACAGATGTCACCCGGGCCCAGTCCTTTCTCGAGTGTGTTTGCCGGCGTCCCCCAGAGCCGATCTCGCCTAGGTTTGCGAGTCGGCCGCCCTGCCGGTGGTGCTGCCGGGCTGCACCGGGCCGAAAATCAAAAGGGCCCAGGAGCTGATTTCCTGGGGGGAGATAAAGGGCTGGGGTTCCTCCTGGGCAGAGCAGTGCTCCGGAGAGCCAGACGTTGAGTTTGGAGTCCCAGCCTCCGGGCCCTCCCTCCCTGGGAACGTTTCCTTTCTTTTGTTCCCTAAGGACTAGACACGACATTGAACTTCATAAGAGTGGATTGGAAGTGGGCACAAAAGAAGAGTCAGCAGAGTCCAGATTTCTCTCTTCTCTGTCAGTGACACCACCGTCCACACAGTCGTCCGGATGGAAAGACTGTTATTCATTTATTTCCCTCTGTACTTCCCAGAGGCAGTCATCCTTGATGCCTTTCGGATTTTACTTTAAAGGTTTCTTGAGTTCCTGACTTATCTAATCTTACTGAGATTACTTGAATCCATACCCTCACCTCTCAGGTGCCTTTCTGAGTTCTCTCCTTCTCTGACTCGCCTTCTTGGCCACCACAGTTCTTTTTCTAAAGCAAATATTTAATCCTTTCATGCTCCTGTCCTAACCTCCGTGATTTTATTGTCCTCGGAGGTTAATCCTAACTTCCTGGCAGTAAGACCCTTAGACTGCTGGAAAGTAATCTGTTCAGCCACACCTCCTGCTCCTTGGTTTGCCATCACTCTTGCACCTAATCACTGTAGCTGCCATTTTCCTTAGCCTTGACTTTGCAGCTCCGTACTTCATGTTTATGATGGTGTGTAATCCTCCCTGTGAAGTAGACCCTATTATTCCCATTTTGTAGGTGAGAAAATGGAATGCAGGGAGAATCGCTGGCTTGCCCCAGTTTTCTAGCTAGGGAGAGAGTGAGCTGTGATGTGACTAGTTCTGTCTGACCCGAGAGCCCCCGGCCCTTAGGTGGCCTTTGCATACGCTGTTTGCTCTCCCTGAGAAAAGCTGCCTTCCCCTCGCCTTTCATCCCCTTCCAGGGAAGTCCTGGGTTCAACTCCGAGGCCAGCTACTCTGAGGCCTCGCCTCCCCCATCAGAATGAGTTGTTTCCGCCTTTGTGTGACCACAGCACTTTCTTTATGTTTCTCTTTGAGCACTTGTCACAATCCGATTTGTGTTAGACTTGCCTTTCCTACCAGGGTCTGAGTTCCTCAAGGGCAGGGATCTTGACCTAATTCATCCTGGTATCCCTTAGTCTAGGCCAGTTGACCCAGTTTGGGGCTCCCAGGCTCCCAGGGGTCTGAGAGGGGAGTTACTATGGTTTTTCAATTATTTTTGTGTTTCAAAAAAATTAGAGCTTAGGAAAAAATATGTAACATTAACTGAGTACTTGTTAAGTGCTAGATCATTTAGGTAAGTTTTTTTTAATGTTTTCAGTAACTCTTAAAGGTAGTGTGTTGTCATCTTTATTTTACCAACGAGAAGGTTGTGAGGCTTAGCGGACCATCCTGGGGAGAGATGAGATGCTACATCTCCCTGTCTCCATATCCCAAGTTCCACGCCCCTTATCACATGGCCTCCTTTCTTATTCCAAGGATGCAAGGAGGAGTATGTTGATTCCTGACTCTTGCCTGGAGATTCTTTCAATTTAGTAGGGGATGCCCGTTACAAGATGGTAATCATTGGCTCTGAGAGTCAGTGTTTAGGCCTGGTTAATTTAGAAAAAAAATTATTGAATCAGGTTGGTCAGTACACGGGCTGGATAATAAAAGGGATTTTCAGTGGTGAAAAGTAAACATGTTGAATAATCAAATGGATTACATCTTAAAGAACTGGAAATTTCCTCAAAAACCATTTTCTGAGACACTTGGAGTCAAAGATTTCTTTGTAACAATGGACTATCTGCAGGTAGTGTAAAATACATTATTAAAAGTAGAGTGATTTGCATATATCAGGCTGAGAAGTTATTTTAGGCAAAGTGAATATGATAAAGTCTTTAATTTAAAAAGCAATTGCCAAAAGGATTAGCCTTTTTCAGAACACTTTTTAGGAATTACAATGTTAATAAAACATTAAATACATTTTAATTTGCAAGCAGCTAATTCAGCATTGATGGCAACCACCAGATTGTAACCATTGCTTCAGTCAGGAGGGGAAACCTACAAAAGTGAAACCTGTAGGTGTGGCTGAGGGAAATTGATTGCAGTCTGTTCATTTCTTTTTAGCCTCTCAATTGCACACATCTCCTGGAAGGGCCCTCCAGCTGGGTATCTTCCCAGAAGGGCTTTTCTCAGTGGGGAAATTTGTAGATTTAAAAGAGGAGTGACATTTTATTAGTTATTATGGCATAACTCTTGAGATAAGGAATTGAGATTTGTAGCAGCCTGTTAATGCTATTTAAATACTGCTCACTCAGAGTTCCATATTGGTGTACTTTCAGCCCATAATCACATGTGAATGAGTAGGAGGAGTTGCTAAATAATAGTTCATTCCTTGGAATTCATTGTACTAAGCAGTGAACTAGTTTGCTCTTGAGTGCAGGTATAGTACTCCCTGAGGTTGGGTAATGAACACAAGGAGCGGTGAGTGTGTCTGGTGGGTGTGTTGTGCGTGAGGGGAGTTTTACAGATGGTGTCAGTGTTCTGAATCCACTGGGTTTTTGGGACTCGAGGAAAGCACAGCATTTTTTACCCTAAATTCATGCATCGCAGTGAGTTGGGACTATTTTGGCCTCCCTTAATGATATTCTTTGTAAATGTTTCTCTCTTAAGAGACAATTGGGACAGGCCCTGGGAAAGAGAGTATGCTCATTATTGCAATATTGGAACCTTTTCTTGAGGGGTACACGAGAACAAAAACACTTGTTTCAGGGTACTTAGACCTATTCTGATTTTGCTACAACTCTAAGTTAAGAGGCTGTTGATTTAGTGTTTTATTACATCAGGTCACTTGAAAGTATTCTCACTCTTGGAAAGTATCACTAAATATTCAAGAGATAACTTCTCTTTTCTTTGATGCAACAGTAAGTTGGGAATTAAAGCTTACAGAACCACAAAGCCCTCCCTCCTGGGCCTGGACTCTGGTGGTCCCCCACACCCCACACCCCCGCCCCTCCTCAGGAGTTTCCTTTGAATGGCGCCGGACCTGCAGGCCTCCGGGTCTGAGCCCCGCCTGCGCCCCCACGTCTGTCTTGCCTCCCTTAGTTAATGGGCCACTTGTCTACTCCATCACCAAGGAAAAACCTGGGGGAACCTGCCTCATCCCTTCCTTCCACATTGAGCCACTTGCCAGATTCTGCTGAACTAGGCCTTTATCTCCCTTCTCCTTCTGTCTTTTCTGCATCTCCACTGCCATGCCCTTAATGCAGGCCGTCCCTGTTGTGGTGGACACCTGCCTGGGATCGCTCAGTGGGTTCTTTGTGCTCGTCCCCAGTCAGCTCCTCACTCCCACGTCATCCCTAAGCGGCAGTGCGTTGGAGGGAAGTGCTCACGCCCAGGCCTTGCCCCCAGAAACCGGATCCGGGTTCAGTAGGGCAGGACCCGCGCTCCTCAGCGTGTCCTGTCCGGGGTTGGGCTTGTCAGTCTCGTCTCCCCCGCTTGCCCTGGGATCCCCTGGGCCCGCGAGCTCTGCACTCCTCGGCCTCCGGGGGCCACCCGGCTGGTCTCTCTGCACCAGGGCGACTCCTTGACTCAGCTCCGGGGGGGTCTCCTCTGCACTGTGCCCTCAAGGAGCTGAATGAGGGAGAAGAACGGCCCAGCCTAGAACAAAGGTCCTGGGCTGCCTGTGTGTGCTGGACGCTTGCCAGCTGAGGAGTGAGGGGGGGCGGATAAGCCCCTCTGGCGGGAGGAGGCCAAACTTGGTCTGGCCCTTCACTCTGAGCAGGGCTTTGGTAGCTTACTGGGCAGCTGGTGAGGGTGAGGAGCTTTCATCCTTCAGAACAGACGTAGTAACCCCTGGCCATGTGCTTCTTACCTTGCTCGGTCCCGTCCTTGAATTTTAGGGAGGCCACCCCTGTGGCGCTTTCCAGAAGCACTGGGGACTGACCTGGTTTTACCCTCTTCAGCGTGCCCAGCGCGCCTGGCCCTCCAGGACAAGCCTTCCCTCCCTTGGCTTGGCCGCTGGCAGAGCTGCCTCTCCACGAGGGGCCTCACGAGGCCAGCACTGGTGGGTTTCAGGACAGGTGGCAGAGAGACGCTGTGCCTTTCAGTTGAGGATCCAATGGAGACCCAGGTGTGGCGTCCAGAAGCGGCCGCTCGCTGATGAGGGCTCTGCTGGCATGTGTCTCCTGTCCAGACTCATTCTGTGTGTTCTCGAGGGCTTGGGTGAGCCTCACCCTCGCCCGGGAGAAAGGGGGAGGGAAGGGTCTTCCATTCAGGGCAGAGCTATTGAGAGTGGAATACTGCAGAGCGATTAAGAGCTCAGGTGCTGGAGCGTGTGTCCTGACCCACCGTGTCTTAGCTGACTGAACCCAGGCAAGTTGCTTAACCTCTCTGTGCATTAGTCATGTCATCTGTGTGAAGATTGAGTGTGAAGATTGAGTTACTACATATCAAGCGCTCAGAAGAGCGCCTGGCATGTACTAAGTGTGGGTGTCAGCACGGGAGCCAGGAGAGTGGCCTGGTGGGAGGGAGGGAGGGTTTGGAGGAAATGGTGCTGCCCTCGGGGGTCGTGGGTTGGGGCAGGGAGGACAGGAAGTCCCCCTCTCCACATGCCCTCCCGACTCTTGAAGTCACCTGTTCCTTAGGGTTAGTGAGAGGTTTCCTGAGACAGCTGTGCGAACGTGTCTTTGTTTAAAGATGTTTACTTTTTCCAGCAAAATTACACAGCTCTTGAATTCAAAATCAGTGTCTCAGAATCTCACCCATGTGTTTTTTCTTCCTGTGCTGAGTGTGTGGGCCAATGAGGCTGCTGAGCTGGGCTGGCGGTCCCGTCAAGGACGCTGTGCCTTTGGTCTCCTGCTCCAGGTCCTCCAGGCCTTGGCCGCAGTCTCTAGTGTCCAGAGCTGCAGGGCCCTGACAGGCGGGAGGCTGAGGCCCAGCCACCACCCACGGGTGGGGCCGCCAGGTGCTCCCTGCTCTCAGGGTTTCTCTCCTGCTTTTCACATGGCTTCCCGTAAGAAGGGACGGGATGGAGAGTAAAGTTCATCTCAGGTTAGGGGGTGGTGGGGTTTGTGCTGTTTTGAATAGTTCCAGGCCTGTATCAGTTGGAGTTTTCCGTACTCCTTATCCTGCCAGATTTTGTTTCTGCTTCTCACTAGCAAGTTCGGCAAAGGGGTGAAGTGTGCCGGACAGCCCCTGGCCCAGTGGACACATGTGCAGCCAAAGCAGGGACTGGCATCAGGTCCAGTGCTTCTGCTGGTGCTCCCTGTCTGAGCGGGCTGGGCAGTGGCTGTAGCTCCAAAGTCAGATGGCCCCTGAGCCCTTCCTGAGATGGTCTGTAAATGTGTGCGCCCTCCCCCCCGCCCCCCGTGCCAGTCATTGGGAAACTCAGCACAGGAAAGCCACTTTACAGGTGGATCCGCTGCGTGGTCCACATGACTGTCCCTGTCTCCATCCCAGGATGCTGAACTCCAGAGTGTGTGATGCAGGTCAGAGTGCCAGGCCCACCCCCGTTCAGTTGGAAGCACACACGCATCCCGGAGTGAGGCCACCATGCAGAGTGGGCCAGAGCGTGTGGGCAGCGCTGAGTGTCCCCTGCAGCCGTGTCCTGTTGGCACGACCATGTGCAGGCGGCCTGCTCCCTGGAGCAGCGTGCTGTGGTTGAGTTCTCCAAGACCTGGTTCAGATCCTCATCTCTGCCGCAGGCTCATCTGTGTCCTTGCCCTGAGCCTCAGTGTCCTGATTTCTCCAAAGGGACAGTGACACTCCCTCATAGAGTGAGGACCATCGCTGAGTGTGTCGATCGTGGCAGTAACTGAGTGTGACATAGCTGGCACACCACTGGCTCGCTGTGGAGACATGATGGTGGGGCCCCCTTGGCTGAGCAGTCACTGAAATAAGAGACTCATGTCCTGGAGCTTTGAAGCCTTATGTTTTAGATTTACAGTGTATTGAATTACATTAAGGTCATAATTGAGTGTCATTGCCACTGGTTCCTTTGTGCAAGCTTGGAAAGTGCATTTCTGTCAAAATTAGTCACTTTGATACAGTCCCACAAGCAAGAAGTAGCTCTTTCAAATTATTAATGTCCCACCAGTTGCGTGGCTGGTATATGACAGGGATCTTGTACTTTCCCTTGAACGTTGGGCTCTACCTGCTGGGTTTCATTTTGCCTGGATGGGAGAGCCTAGAAGTGTTCTGGGCACAGAAGAAACAGTTGCGGGGTGACTCGCCATAAATGGAGGGCTCAGGTGAAGGCTGTGTATGTTTGTCCTTTTGTCGTCGAGAGTCTGGGAAAGTGCAGTTCCAGGGCCGCCAGGCCCCCCAGGATCCTGACCAGGGAATGGGAGCCCCCG
Source organism: Delphinapterus leucas (assembly GCF_059928025.1). NCBI lineage: Eukaryota > Metazoa > Chordata > Mammalia > Artiodactyla > Monodontidae > Delphinapterus > Delphinapterus leucas. The sequence continues at coordinate 26,050,480 of NC_143142.1, read as the reverse complement.
CCCCCCTTGCACACCGCTCTGTGGCTGGACATCCATGGAACAACGTCTCTGGCTCGGGCTCTAGTCCTGGCTCTGCCCTGTCCAAGGTCTGTCTGTGACTGGGCCCCTCTCAGCCTCTCTCCAGCCTTCCCTCCTGTCAAATAAAGCTGATGGGTTGGCCTGGCCCCCCTCAGGGGCATCGTGAGGCTCTGGTCTCTGCTTCTCACTTGGGGTCTGGCTCCTGCTGTTCACGTGGCTGGGTGGGGTGTGCGACTCTTGCACGAAGGCCGGCATCTTCCCTAGCATGCCTCCTCCTGTTCTGCTTTGTTGGGATTTTGAAGGTGACAATGCCCTGTGGAGGGGAGTGTGATGCGCCATTGGCAGGCCCCTGTCTTATGCTTCTTTGTCTTTTTCTTTTTAATTGGATCAGGTCATTTCTGAAAGCTTTGTGCTAACCGTAAACATCTTCATTTCTCATTTAAGGCCCCCGTGAGCTCTGGTCGTAGGCTGTCAACACCAATGTCATATCATGTGTATGTCCTGTTATATAGAACAGATAGAATATGTACTTTGGTGCCCTGACACTCTTAGATTTTAAGAAGTGTGGTGACACAGTTGTGGAGGGGAATGAACCGAACCCTAATTGAGTACCTCCTGCCAGCTTCAGCAACATCCAGCGTTTCTTGTAATTCTCAGCAGGGCCCTATGGAGTAAGCTTCCTACCGTAAGACTAGACTCCTAGACTCGAGCTTCAGGTGGTGTGAAGGGTGGGGCTGGGTTGAGCCCGGGCCTGTCTGACTCCAGAGTCCTCTACTCTTCCTGGTCCACTGATGATTTGTTGAAGCAACTACCTACCAAATCAAAATATTGTTTCTGTGTATTATATATAAAATAAATGTTGAAGAGAATGGTTGGGGATTGAAATATTCTGCTTTTATCGCCCATAGGAAGGTTCAGCAGAGAAGGTTCAACAGTAGAATAAGCAATATAAGTCACAGTATGCACCTTCTAAGAAAAGTTCAGACCGGTTTCCGGGTTTCTGTTGGCGCAGACTTGTTGCTGTCAGAGGGACTCCTCGCCTTGCTTCTGTGTGCTGGCCCGGTGGGAGGCCTTTGCTCTGGTAGGAGCTTGTTTGCAGATGTGGAAGTAACACTGAGTCAGGGACTTGGTCTCTTCTTTGCTGGAAGGCTGGGTTGTTCTCAAGGAGGGGTGCCCCTCACTGTGGCCCGGGACCCCTGGCCCAGGTGCCTGGTGCTCTCTGGAGGTTCTCAGTCTGTGGGTCCACAGGAGTCAGGCACCCCTCACTCCCCCCTGCGCCTGGGACCCACACCCTGGCTGAGTCCCCAGAATTAGTAGACTTTCCAGCCAAGCTCTGTTCCTGTTGCTTCCCGAACCACCCGGGGGTTCCTTCCTTCTACGGCTCTGCCTGCGTCTCCCACGGGGACACCTATTCTCTTCACCCCAGGGTCCATCCTCCCCCTCCCTCAGGGCTGGTGTCAGCCTCTCCCGTGAAGCTGTTGGCCTCTGCTGTAGCCCCCCCCCACACCCCCGCAGGTCCCCAGAGCAGCTCCGCTCTCTTAACCCAGCTTCAACAGCCAGGAAGACCTTCAGCTTTACTTTCTGTAGTTCTTTAGGGGCGCATTGTGCTTTTTTCCATTTAGCAAATAGGAAATTACACCATGATATTAAATATGCCTTTTTTTTTCTTAAATATGCCTTTTTTAAAAACTGTACCAGTGCCCCCCTACCTTGACACTTGCTGTCCATAGCATTGATTTAACATCTGAAGCAGCCATGACTCAGACAGCTGATTTTTCCTTTGTACATCTGTCTGGATTTCATTTTTCTTTTTTGTTGTTGAAGTATGGTTGATTTACCGTGTTGTGTTTCAGGTGTACAGCACAGTGATGCAGTTATATATATACACATATATATGTTCTTTTCCAATTTCTTTTCTCTCTTTTTTTTTTTTTGCGGTACGTGGGCCTCTCACTGTTGTGGCCTCTCCCGTTGCGGAGCACAGGCTCTGGACGCGCAGGCTCAGCAGCCATGGCTCACGGGCCTAGCCGCTCCGCGGCACGTGGGATCTTCCCGGACCGGGGCACGAACCCATGTCCCCTGCACTGGCAGGCGGACTCTCACCCACTGCGCCACCAGGGAAGCCCTCTCTTATATGTTTTTATAAAATACTGAGTATAGTTCCCTGTGTTATACAATAGGTCCTTGTTGGTTATCTGTTTTACACATAGTATGTCTGGATTTCTTAAAGAGGACCATGGCCTCACACTGATTAGGAACCACTGGCTCCTGAGGGCTTCTCAGTGTGTGAGGATTACCCAGGGAGACTGTAAACAGTCGAATATCAAAGAAGGAAAGAAACAGAGACTTGGTTAATTCTTCCCCAGCTCAGATGTGTACACTGCATTGAGAGATGAGGGCGTGCTGTGTATAATGTGTCCTGCTCCCTGTCTCTGCTCAGGGACCAGCAAGTCTCCTGCTGGGGCCGGACCGTGTCCCTTGCTGGTGCCCGTGGGGCTGTCGGGCAGTGGTCGCTTGTGCCTGATGCCACGCTTTGGCCTAGAGTGTTGGCGACATGCCAAGTTCTCCCTCTGGGCTTTGAGGAGTGCAGCCCTCTCTCTCCCTCGCCACTCACCCTGCCCAGGAAGCCCGCTCCCCACCAGGAGGGAGACGTGTGAGTGTCTGGTTCTCCTTCCCCGGTGTCTCTCTCGGCCTGTCAGCATTGTCCCATCTGCCTGAAGCAGCCAACCAACTGCTCTCGCAGAACTGTCGCAGACCTTTGTGGGGCGTGTTTTGTCAGTCCCTGTGGTTCTTGGCTTTGGTCTTCCCAACTTCGTTCTGGAGCTGGACCTCTCTTTCTCCCACCATCCGTCAGACATTCCAACTCTGAATCGATGTGGCCTCCTTGCCATTCCTTCCCCCGTTCTTCATCTTCAGTTACAGGCTGCAGTCATGCTGGAGGGTTTGTTAGGCCTTCAGATGAACCCGTCTCTCTTTTTTTTCCTATAAATTTATTTATTTTTGGCTGCATTGGGTCGTTGTTGCTGCACGTGGGCTTTCTCTTGGTTGTGGTCCGCGGGCTTCTCATTGTGGTGGCTTCTCTTGTCGCAGAGCACAGGCTCTAGGCGCGCGGGCTTCAGTAGTTGTGGCTCACGGGCTCTAGAGCACAGGCACAGTAGTTGTGGCGCACGGGCTTAGTTGCTCCACGGCATGTGGGATCTTCCCAGACTAGGGTTCGAACCCGTGCCCCCTGCATTGGCAGGCGGACTCTTAACCACTGTGCCACCAGGGGAACCCCCGTCTCTTCTCTGAATGACTTGAGTCGGTCTTCAGCTTGTTCTCGGTGGAGGCGTGATTGGCATTTCGGGCTGATCAGTTCATGTCTGCGGGACTGTCTTGTGCATCTCAGGACTTTCAGCGTCCCGGCCCCCAAGAGTGTCAGTGGTTCTCAGCGGCTGTGGCTCTGGAGGGTGGGAAGCTGGGTGGAGCAGTGTGACAGGCCTGGCATCTAGTGGGCAGGGCTCAGCGCTGCCCTGTTGAGAAATTCCCAGGGGCTGCCTGGCATTCCTTGAAGATGACAGGACTGGATGGCCGGCTTGTTTGTCTTGGTTTCTCTTACTTCTGCCTTATACCCACTTCTTGTTGTTTAGAACTATGCAAAGGCACCTGCCTCGTCATCTTTGCTGAGCGTCACTTGACAGCGAGGTGACTTGAGCTTACCTGGTAACCGTGCTCCGGGTTTCCCAAGCCTCCCAGCTCTGCTGTCACAGCATCACCGTCTTCTCCTGCGGGTGGTGGGGGGCAGGGCGGGGGGCAGGGTTGCTGTCCTCCTCGCACCGAGCAGCTCCCATCTTTGTTCCCGTGTCTCTTGATATCAGAGCATGATAGTTGCCCGCCCTGCACCCCTGCCAACACGCCACTCCTCCGTTTCTTGAGCAAGGTTCAGTTTCTCACTGCCAAGTTACGGTGGACAGTCCTACCTGCCACGTTTTTGTAATTTCCTTTGAAATGTACCTCCTTGTGTTTATTACCCATACCTTGTGTTGTTAGTGTATGGATTTCTGAAGCTGTAAAGTATATTTATAGATTATTTTAAAATTTATTTTGTCCTATGAATATTGAATCTATTCTCTGTTGTTTCTTCTTTCTTACTCTTTTTTTTTTTTTTTTTAATTTTTTGGCCTTGCTGTGCGGCATGCGGGATGCAGGATCTTCTTGAGCAGGGATTGAACCCGTGTCCCCTGCAGTGGTAGCATGGAGTCTTAACCACTGGACCACCAGAGAAGTCCCTGTTTGACTGTCTAATTTCACAATTTTGTCTGGAATTTTTTCCCATCTGTATTTGGTTTAAACATTTTTTAGCTTGGTAGGACTCAGCGCTACGGGACGTGGTCTCTTCTGTTTCTAGACAAGAATCTTACTCTAGTGCCTTGAGCCAAGGGCCGGAAGGTCCCAGTACATAGAGAGCCCTGTTTACCCCAGAGCCTCGCCCCTCTCCAATCCCCTGCTTCCCATCCGATCACTCACCAGATCGCTAAGCAGATATTGTATTTGTGTGTGACCGTGGGCTCCTGGGCTTCCTGACCCCTGCCGTGCGCCTCCTCTTTTGGAGCTTACGTTCTGTTTGGGGAGTGGACCAGAGTGGGAGTGTGGGTGTGAGATTTGTTTCTTCCCCTTCCTGAATGTGCCCAGGCTTCATAATCCCCAGGGGAGCCTTTCCGATGAGCCCTGGGCATTAGTAGGAGGACCAGCTGACAGCTGGCAGGTCGGGTGGTCTCTCAGGTTCCATGCTTCCCCTCCTGCGGGCTCAGGAAGAGGGGCCAGGCCACCCCTTCCCCCACTGCTGGGGCCGTGGCCACTAGCATCTTCCTCGTGGAAGCTGAGCATTGCTTAGAAATGGAACTCATCCTCTCACTGTGCAGCTTGCTAAAAATCCCCATTTCTATCCACCCCACACCTGCTAGACCAGAGTTTCTGGGCCTAGGGCCCAGGCCGACGAGTGTGGTGGGCAGCTAGGGCTGGCAAGCAGCAGTCTTCCCTGTGGGAAGAGACTCAGCCTGGCCCCTGCCACCAAGCAGCAGCGTGTCCCACCTGTCTCCTCTGTGCGGTCACTTGATGTGCTGTGCTCCTTATCCTGCCCCGTGCCAGGCACACCAGTAACATCGGCTCAGCCCCCTTTCTCGGGACTCTTCTCCTTCCTTATCTCGTATCCCCCAGGGTGCCTTGTACACTGGCCGTTTGATGGGAATGTGGGACGCAGAGGTTGTGGGGGCTGGTGCAGAGCCTCCGTGCCATCCTGCGCCACGGCACCAAACATGAAGGGGCTTCCTGGTTCTAGAGGGCTGCGGGGGCCAGACCAGCGAGGAGGAAGCCCGGGCTGTGGGACGCCATCCTGTGGGCCCTGCGGAGGAGGCAGGGCTGGGCTGGGTGGTGCTGTGGGGTTGGAGAGAGAGGCATCCAGGAGATGCGGAGGACGCTGTTGTGTCGTGGACGAGAGCCGGGTCGGGGTGTGGTGGGGGAGCGCCTCACTCCAGGCTCTGAGGATGGAGGAGCATGGGGGACCCAGGTGGGCGGGTGGCTGTGCAGTGGGTGGCTTGGGCCATAACGCCTGTTGGACGGTCACTCGAGTTGTCGGGGAAGCGGTGGGAAATGTCAGGCTAGTGCAGCTTTGAAAAACAAGTGACAGACAATTCTAGGCCAGAGACGGGACAGGGCCCTGATGTCGCCTGGCTGGCTGTGCTTTCTGGATGAAGTGGCATTTGTATGATAACAACCCCTCATATATTTGCAAGGCGTTTTCTTGCACATAGCATGGTTCCCCCTCCTTGTCTACATCTTTGGGTCTCAATGCCCTTTTGCAGCAGAGGAAACCGAGGCTTAGTGAAGGTTTCCATCCTCCCCCACCCCCCCTCCAGCCCCAGACTGGGTCGTCGGGCCCCAGTCATGTGCCCTGTGGAGGGAGAGCCCTTCTGAAACTGCACTCCGGCGTTGGGTGGAAAACTGTGGGTTTGTTTGCTTCTCTTCCCCAGTTCCATTCACCTTTACACGGAGGCAGCGCTTCATAGATCTGGGTTGGAAGGAGTCAGATCTGCAGCACCTGGCCTGTGCCCCTGCTGCGTGGGGACAGCCCATAGGGGAGGGGATCGTCCACTGGGGCTGTGGGTTCACCGAGGTGGGTGCTTGTCTTGGTCTGGGGTACAGTCAAGGGGGCCACTGCGGCTCCAGGCCTCTTAACCAGGCCAGGGCATCCAGCCATGCTCTGAGATGGCCTTGGTGGCGGTGTCGGCACTTGGTTTAATTTGAGGGAGTCAGGAGGGATCTAACGTGTGGTGCTTTCCCCTATTTGACACCCCTTTATGCTTTGTCAATCAACAGGAGCTTGAAGAAATCCGCAAATGTGGGATGAAAAACTTCCGTAACATCCAGGTTGATGAAGCTAATTTATTGACTTGGCAAGGGCTTATTGTTCCTGTGAGTATTGAACACCTCCACTTCTTACCAGATTATTCTTTACGCTGATGTGTGTGCTGCGGGCTTCTCCCTCTGCTCCCAAGGCGGCTCTGACTCTAGGCGGCCAGCAGGTGCCCGAGGCGGCTGTCGCGGAGGCTCACAGGGCAGGGCCGTGAAGGGGAGCCCATCTGGGCTCTGGTCTCCTGACATTCTGAGGTCCGAGCCTTCCAGGCCTGTGAGGGTCGGCCCGGAAAGGACGTGTGTCTGTGCTCCTGCTCTTCCTTGGCTTCTCTCTGCCTGGCCGCGTTTGTCCAGACTGGCTGCTTTCTCCGACCTCTCTTGGGAGGTAGCGGGTGTTTTCATCCATGTCTTCTCTTTGCTCTCCTGCCTGGGTTTGCGTCTTGTGTTTCTCTCTGGACACCTGTGTTCCAGGTTTTATTCTTGGGACCCTCCAGTCTGTGCCTCCCATTGGTCTCAAGTCCCTTTGCCTAGTGGCCCCCCAGTGTTTCTCTGGGGCATCTGCCCCCACGCCCTGTCGCCCAGACTTCCTTTGGGCGCTCGGGCCCCCTCCTCATCGCGGCTTCCTGTGGCCTCCCTGCCCTCTGGATTCCGCATCTACTCTTTCTGCAGCCCTTCATCTCCCCCTCCAGAGGCTTGTCCCATGCTGACTCCAGCTGTGACCCCGGTTTCCCTGCCCTCCCAGAACTGCTTCTGGCAGCACCTGGCCCACGTCCTCAGCCCCGGCTTGGCAGGTCCAGCCCTGGCCCTGAGGTCCTCACTCCTGTCCTGCCACTTCCTCTCAACTCTTAGCCATGGCTCTTGTCCAGCCTCTTGCTTTTCTCTTGCTCTGTTTTGTCTCTTGGGGACCTTGCTTCTTCCAGTGTCAGGTCATTGGGTTCTTGCTGGACGTGGAGGGGTGCACCTTGGCCTCTGTTCCTGCCCATCTTGGCCTCTGCTCCTGCCCGCTTGCCGGAGGCAGCCTTACTTGGACGTCATGTGCCTTCCATGTCCCCGGCTTGCGACAGAGACCCTCTGTGCCAGTGACCCCTGTTCTTCCCACCTCCCGCCGCCTCCTTTCATCCCCCCTGCCCTGTGCCTCACCCCTCCCCCCGCACCCCCCCACCCCGCCGCCCAGTGTAAAATCTCTCCTTACGAAGAGATGGGTCACTTTGCCAGAGCCAAGCAGAGAGCACGCTGACCAGAGATGCTTCCTTCTTGACACTGGTTCTAGGTCATGCTTATTTAACAGTCCCTGGAACTTGAACAGCAAATATTGGATTTGTAGTTTATTTTTATAATCATCTGGATAACTAAGGAAAGATATGCTTTATAGTGTTTCAGTGCACACCAAAAATTATAAACCTGGCAGCATCCAGCCTGGTTTTGCCCCCAGCCCTTGCCCACTGTGGGGACCTATTAGATGTTGAGTGGAAGGATGGCCAAGACCATCTGACCCCTGGCACTTTCCTAATTGAGATTTTGTTTCCTACTGATAAAATAGGCGAATAGTTAAGATGTGGATCTTTTGAAAAATGATAAGAATGACCGGGACAGTTTTAAGCGGTCAGGCTGGGCAGCCTACCGTGGGAGCTCAGTAGCCGGCTCCAAGGGTAGGTGGCTGTCTGGGAGGCGCCTCCCTGGTGTCGCATAGGCAGAGCCTGTGGAACGGGCGACTTCTCATTGAGCCCCGGGTGGAGATGGCTGGTAGAGTCCCAGTGGCCTGGGCCAAGGCTCCAGGCAGTGTCTGGAGCATCTGGGGAAGCTGTGCCTGGAGACAGGGCTGTGGCCAGGGCTCCTCTCGCCCTGCTCACGCTGCCTCTTCCTACTTCTCTGGCCCCTGGGTTGGCGTGAGGAGAGTTTCAAGGAAGCAGTTGGCAACTGCTCTGTCCAGGGTCCCCACTAGTACCCCACACCTGGGCCTCGGGTCTTCCTGCTCTGTAGGGGCTGGGTCAGCAAGGGGTCTTCTCCCCAAACTCACCTGGGATCCATCCAGCTGGAGTGAAAAGCAGGGCCAGGCTGATAAAGATGTGGCCCCCTGGGAAGTGGGCCTTTACAGCAGGGTACTTGCTGGTCCTGGGGAAGCCACCTGGCAAATCCACCCTGGTTGCAGTTCAGAGAGAGGGCAGGCCCAGACCTCAGGGGGCGACGGCGGGGGCACTTCATCGTTACCATGGCAGTTCAGGTTGATTCCCTTTAAACACTTGTTTTTTTTGTTTTTTTTTTTGCGGTACGCAGGCCTCTCACTGTTGTGGCCTCTCCCGTTGCGGAGCGCAGGCTCTGGACGCGCAGGCTCAGCGGCCATGGCTCACGGGCCTAGCCGCTCTGCGGCATGTGGGATCTTCCCAGACCGGGGCACGAACCCGTGTCCCCTGCATCGGCAGGCGGACTCTCAACCACTGCGCCACCAGGGAAGCCCTAAACACTTGTTTTTATATAACATTTTTCCATTTAAAATTCAGATGTAAGGTCTAAGGAAGAAAAGAATCGCATAATCCCATTATGAAGAAATTCAGTTTAGTGAGTTTTTGGCACCTGCCCTTCAGGAACAGGGGCCTAGTGGTGAACCTTCTTGAGGCTTCTCTCCCAGTGGGCGTGTCCACCCCAACCGGGTGCTCACACCCCCTTTAATGGGCCAGTTGCTGATGTCATAATTTTATCATTATTTGGTCATTGCCTTGAAACTCTTCATGAACATAAGTTTTAGTAACTATCCAATAGCCCATGTTTTATAAGTTATAGGTGTACAATATAGTCATCTTTATTTTAGATTCTGATCTTAAGATACAGTATTCTGTATTATATATTCCATTAGGATCAGGGTTGTACTATATTTAAGGAAAAACCATCTTTAGGGCTATATATGTTGTCAAATTATTTTCCAGAAAGGTTGTGCTAGTTTATACTCCTATAGGTACTGTCTGCACAAGTGCCCACACGTGTCCTTGGCTGTTGTGGAGGTTGCTGAGCATTTTTAAAGGGGGTTCTGAGTGGCACGTGCTTCAGCACCCAGGCTGTGGGGTCCCGCTGCCCAAGGGGAGAGCCCCAGCCCTGCCCCTGACTGGAGGGGTGGTGATCTTGGGCCAGCTACACAGTTAGTCCCAGCGTCCTCACCTCTAAAAGGAGCGCTTCCCTTCTGGCTGTTGTAAAAGTTCAGTAAGTGCACATGTTAAATGCTTAGTCTCACTCGGGGGCTCTCTGGAACGCTGTTTGCCCTAACAGAGGGTCCATGAAACAACACGCAGGAAGAAATTCTTGTCAGTTTGATAGGTGCAAAAGTTCTCAGCTTGATTTGTGTCTTTGTCCCATTTGGGCTGTTGCATAACAAAATACTAGATAGCTGAGCTTATAAGCAACAGAAATTTATTTCTCACAGCCCTGGGAGCTGTAGGTCTGAGATCAGTGCTAGTTGGGTGAGGACCCTCTTCTCACGAGTCACAGGCTGTTGCTCGCTTGGCAGAAGGGGCACCAGTCCCATTCGTGAGGGCTCTGCCCTGGTGGTCTAATCCCCTCCCAGAGGCCCCACCTCCCCACACCATCACCTTGGGGGGGGGTGGGTTTTTGTTTTTGTTTTTCTGGCTGTGTTGGGTCTTCGTTGCTGCACGCAGGCTTTCTCTGGTTGTGGTGAGTGGGGGCTACTCTTTGTTGTGGTGCGTGGGCTTCTCGTTGTGATGCCTTCTTTTGTTGTGGAGCATGGGCTCTAGGTGTGCTGGCTTCAGTATTTGTGGCTCACGGGCTTAGCTGCTTTGTGGCATGTGGGATCTTCCCTGACCAGGGCTTGAACCCGTGTCCCCTGCATTGGCAGGCGGACTCTTAGCCACTGTGCCACCAGGGAAGTCCAGGGCGGTAGGTTTTGACATAGGAATTTGGAGGGACACAAACATTCGGACCATAGTAATTTGTATTTAAAATTTTGTTTTTGCAGTTGAAGGTTTTTTCACTTATTTATTGACTGTTTATGTCTCTACAGTCTATTATCTAATAAGGTTTTAGTATGTTTGTCAAATTGCAGGAATTCTGTGTATTAATCCTTTGTGTCTGGGACAAATAATTTTCAGCTTAGTGTTTTCTTTTAAATTTTGTTTATTCAAAATTCCTAATTTTAAAGTTTCTCTTTTAAAAAATTTAAAAATTTTGCTTCATCAATTTTTTTTATTGTGGTAAAATATATATGACATAAAATTTGCCATTACAGAACTTTTTAAGTGTACAATTCAGTGACATTAATTACAGTCAAAATGTTTTGCAGCCATCATCACTGTATTTCCAAAACTTATCACTCAAACAGAAATTCTGTAGCCATGAAGTAATAACACTCTGCTCTCCTACCCCCCAACGCCTAGTACTCCCTAATCTACTCTCTATGTCAATGAATTTGCTTATTGTAGATATTTCACATAAATGAATCATATAAAGTTTGTCCTGGGCTTCCCTGGTGGCGCAGTGGTTGAGAGTCCGCCTGCCGATGCAGGGGACATGGGTTCGTGCCCCGGTCCGGGAAGATCCCACGTGCCGCGGAGCGGCTAGGCCCATGAGCCATGGCCGCTGAGCCTGTGCGTCTGGAGCTGCAACGGGGTGGCCACAACAGTGAGAGGCCTGCGTACCACACACACACAAAAAAATTGGCCTTTTTTATCTGGCTTATTTCACTCAGCATAAGTTTTTCAAGGTTCATGTACATCATACCATGTATCAGAACATCGTTTTTATGGATAAATAATTTTCTTTTATATGTCTACAGCACCTTTTTTTTTTTTTTTTTTGGCCTCACCTTGCAGCATGCAGGATCTTAGTTTCCTGTTCAGGGATCGAACCCGTGCACCCTGCAGTGGGAGTGTGAAGTCTTAACCCCTGGACCACCAGGGATGTCCCAGTGTACACCTCCTTTTGTTTATCCATCTGTTGATGGGCGCTGGGGTCATTTGCACCTTTGGCTGTTGTGGGTGATGCTGCTGTGAGCGTTGGTATGCAGGTATCTGCCTGAGTCCCATCTTCAGTTTTTCGGGGTGATATGTAGAAGTGGAATTGCTGGATCACATGGTAACTCTGTGTTTAACTCTTTGAGGAACTGCCAGACTGATTTCTGCAGTGGCTGTACCATCTTACATTCCCACCAGCAGTGCACAAGGATTCCAGTTTTTCCACATCCTCACCAACAATTATTTTCCTTTTTTTTTTTTTTTTTAAGTTATAACCATTCTAGTAGATGTGAATTGGAATCTCAATGGTGGTTTCGATTTGCATTTTCCTCATGATTAAGGATGTTGAGCATTGTTTCACGTTTTTATTGGCCATTTGTATATCTTTGGGGGAATGTCTAAAGTTCTTTAACCCCCCCCTCCTTTTAAAAACATTTTATTTATGTATTTATTTTTGGCTGCATTGGGTCTTCATTGCTGCTCACGGGCTTTCTCTAGTTATGGAGAGTGGGGGCTACTCTTCATTGCAGTGCGCGAGCTTCTCATTGTGGTGGCTTCTCTTTGTTGTGGAGCATAGACTCTAGGCGCATGGGCTTCAGTGGTTGTGGCACACAGCCTCAGTAGTTGTGGCTCGCAGGCTCTAGAGCACAGGCTCAGTAGTTGTGGCGCATGGGCTTAGTTGCTCTGAGGCATGTGGGATCTTCCTGGAGGGCTCGAACCCGTGTACCCTACATTGGCAGGTGGATTCTTAACCACTGCACCACCAGGGGAATCCCTTAAAGACTTTTTTTTTTTAAGAGCAGTGTTAGGTTTGCAGCAAAACTAAGAGGAAGGACAGATATTTCAGGTATACCCCTTCCCCCCTCCCCCACATAGTCTCCCCCATTATCAACATCCCCCACCAGAGCCGGGCATTTGTTATAACTGATGAACCTATGTTGGCACACCATAATCACCTAACGTTGGCACACCATAATCACCTAAAGGGCACAGTTTACATCGGAGTCACTCTTGGTGGTGTACATTCTGTGAGTTTGAACAATGTATAATGACATGTATCCACCATTAGAGTATCATATAGAGTAGTTTCACTGCCTCAGATCCTATGTGCTCTGTCTGTTCAGTCCTTCCCCACTCCTGGCAAGTACTGATTTTTTTTTTTTAACTGTCTTCATAGTTTGGACGTTCAAGACTGTCGTATGGTTGGAATCATACAGCAGCTTTTCACATTGGCTTCTTTTGTTTAGTAATGTGCAATTAAGATTTCGTTGTGTTTTGATAGCTCATTTCTTTTTAGCACCAAATAATATTCTGTTGTCTGAATGTACACAGTTTGTTTATCCATTCACCTCCTGAAGGACATTTTGATTGCTTCCAGATTTTGGCAGTTCTGAATAAAGCTGCTATACACATTCTGAGTTGGGTTTTTTGTCTCTTTGTCTTTGAGTTAAAGGAGTTCGTTATATATTCTACATATTAAACCCTTACTAGATATATAATTTGCAGATATTTTCTCCCACTCGGTTGTCTTTTTACTCTCTTGACTGTGTCCTTTGATGCACAAAGTTTTTAATATTCATGAAGTCCATTTTACCTATTTTTTCTATTGTTGCCTGTGCTTTCAGTGTCATATTTGAGAAACCATTGCCAAATCCAAGGTCATGCAGGTTTTGCCCTATGTTTTCTTCTGAGAATTTTTAGTGTTAACTCTTGAACTTAGCTCTTTGTTCCATTTTGAGTTTTTTTAAATGGTATAGGGTAAGGGTCCAACTTCATTCTGTTGCATGTAGATGTACAATTTTCCCAGGACCATTTGTCGAAAAGACTGCTTTTTCCCATTGAATGATTCTGGCATCCTTGTCAAAAATTAATAGAGCTAGAAAACTAATAAGGACCTACAGTGTAGCACAGGGAACTCTACTCAGTACTCTGTAATGGCCTGTATGGGGAAAGAATCTAAAAAAGAGTGGATATACATATAACTGATTCATTTTGCTGTACAGCAGAAACTAACACAACATTGTAAGTCAACTATACTCCAATAAAAATAAAAATAAAATAATAGAACATATATGTGAGGGTTTAATTCTGGACTCTCACTTCTATTCCTTTTTATATTTATTTATTTATTTGGTTGCACTGGGTCTTAGTTGCGGCAGGTGGGCTCCTTAGTTGCAGCTCGCAGGCTCCTTAGTTGCGGCACGAGGGCTCCTTAGTTGCGGCTCCAGGGCTCCTTAGTTGTGGCTCATGGGCTCTTTAGTTGTGGCATGCATGTGGTATCTAGTTCCCTGACCAGGGGTCAAACCCGGGCCCCCTGCATTGGGAACATGGAGTCTTATCCCACTGCGCCACCAGGGATGTCCCTCAATTCTGTTCTGTTGGTCTGAATGTCTGTCCTTATGCCAGTACCACACTGTTTTGATTACTGTAGCTTTGTAGTAAGTTTTTGAAATCAGGAAATGTGAGTTCTCCAACTGTGATCTTTTTCAAGATTGTTTTGACTATTCAGGGCCCCTGTGTAACTGGGCAGAACCCTATGGGGCCTTCCCGGAGCAGACCCCTCCCCCATATCCTCTGCTTTAGCTCCTCCCTGAAGTATGTAGATAAAAGTATCTGATGCACATTTCTTGAGTTGTTTTACAGTTGCTAAAACCACCACCAAATGGAAGAAATTAACTACTTGATGACCATGAGTAGGTAGCTCCCAGACCTACTGGCGCCTAAGGATTGATAATGTTAACCCCTGTGACACTACCCTGTTACCTCACCATCAACCAATCAGAATTGTGCACAAGCTGATTACATACCCTGGGACTTCCCTCCCTCACCTGACCTTTAAAAATGCTTTCCTGAAACCCATTGGGGAGTTCGGGTATTTTGAGCACTAGCTGCCCTGGACTCCTTGCTTGGCACCCTGCACTTTCCTTCACCACAACTCAGTGTCAGTAGATTGGTTTTACTGAGTATGGGCAAACAGACCTAAGTTTGGTTCAGTAACACCTTGAGATCCCATATGAATTTTAGGATGGGTTTTTCCATTTGAAAAAAAAATTATTGAGGTTTTGAAAGAGATTATATTGAATCTTTAGATCACTTTGGGTAGTATTGTCATCTTTACAAAAGCAAGACTTGCAGTCCAGGAACCCAAGATGTCTTTCCATTTATTTAGGTTTTCTTTAACTTCTTTCAGCAGTGTTTTGTAATTTTTGGTGTACAACTTTTACACCTCTGTATTTTTCAGCTCAGAATGAAAAAACAAAACCAAAACAAAATCATAGCCTGGGTCACTTGAAACAACAGAATTCAATTTTCTCACAGTTCTGGAGGCCAGAAGTCCCAGATCAAGGTCTGGCAGTAATCAATAATCAAAAACCTCCCAACAAAGTAAAGTTCTGAATTGGATGACTTTTCTTGGTGAATTCTACGAAACATTTAAAAAATTCGGTTGGTTTCTGATGAGGACTCTTCCATAGCCTTCTTGTTGTGTCCTTATGTGGCCTTTTCTCAGTGCACGGGGAGAGAGAGCAAGGGTGCTCTCTTTTTTTAATTTTGGCCGCAACACGCAGCCTGCAGGATCTTAGTCCCCCAACCGGGGATTGAACCTGTCCCCTCAGCAGTGAAAGCATGGAGTCTTAACCACTGGACCACCAAGGGAGTCCTGGGAGCTCTCTTCTTTTTAGGATACTAATGCTGTCAGATCAGGACTCTACCCTGTGACATCATTTAACCTTAATTACTTCCTTACTCTCTAGCCACACTGGGGTTAGGGCTTCAATATAAGAATTCGGAGGGGACACAAACATTCAGTCTGTAACAGCCACCTTGGTTAAGTTTATTCCTAGATATTTTACTCTTTTCAGTGTTACTGTAAGTGGAATTGTTTCCTTAATTTCCTTTTCGGATTCATTGTTGTTCACTGTTAGTGTACAGAAATGTAACTGATACTGGCGTGTTGATTTTGTATCCAGGAACGTTGCTAAATTCATTTTTTCTAACAGTTTGTGTATGAGTAATCTTTAGTTTTCTATGTATGAGATCAGTTCATCTCTGAATAGAGGTAGTTTTGTTTCTCCCTTTCCAATCTGGATGCCTTTTATTTCTTTTTCTTGCCTGATTGCCCTGGCTAGAACTACCAAATATTGTATTGACTATAAGTGGCAAAAGTAGGCATCCTTGGGACTTCCCTGGTGGTCCAGTGGTAAAGAATCTGCCTTCCAATGCAGGGGACACAGGTTCGATCCCTGGTCGGGGAACTAAGATCCCACATGCCGCGGGGCAGCTAAGCCTGTGTGCCACAACTACTGAGCCCATGCACCTCGACTAGAGAGGCTGCGTGCTACAAACTAAAGAGCCCACGCGCTGCAACAAAAGATCCCACGTGCCACAGCTAAGACCTGACGCAGCCAAAAAAAAAAAAAAGTGGGCATCCTTGGGAATTCCCTGGTGGCAGTCCAGTGATTAGGACTCGGGGCTTTCACTACCGGGGTCCAAGTTTGATCCTTGGTTGGGGAGCTAAGATCCCGCAAGCTGTGTAGTGCAGCCAAAAAATAAAAAATGTCGGCATCCTTGTCTTGTTACTAATTTTAGGAGAAAAGCTTTCAGACTTTCACCGTTCAATGTGACGTTGGCTGTAGGTTTTTCATGTTGGCTGTAGGCTTTTTTCATGTTGAAATTTCTTTCTATTCCTAGTTTATTGAGTGTTTTCATCAAGTGTATTAGATTTTGTCAGATACTTTTCTGCATCAATTGAGATGATCTTTTTTTCCTCCTTCATTCTATTCTTTTCTATTCTGCACACACATGGTGTGTTGATTGATTGATTTTTGTATGTTGAACTATCCTTGCATACCTGGGATAAATCCTACTTGGTCATGGTGTATGATCCTTTTAATTTGCTGCTGAATTTCAGTTTGTTAGTATTTTGAGGATTTTTGCATCAAAATTCATATACTTTTCTAATAGTGTCTTTGACTCTGATATCAGGGTTATGCTAGACTTGTAGAATGAGTTAGAAAGTGTTCCCACCTCTTCAGTTTTTTGGAAGAGTTCAAGAATGATTGGTGTTAATTTTTTTAATGTTTGGTAGAATTCACCAAGAAAAGCCATCCAATTCAGAACTTTACTTTGTTGAGAGGATTTTGATTACTGGATTACTGATTCAGTTTCTTTACTACTTATAGGTCTATTTAGATTTTTTCTCAATTCAGTTTTGGTAGGTTGTGTGTTTCTGTGAATTTGTCCATTTCATCTAGGTTATCCAATTTTTTGGTGTACAGCTGTTCATAGTATTCTCTTGTAATCCCTTTCTATTTCTATAATAAATGTAATCTTCCCACTTTCATTTCTGATTTTAGTAATATGGATTTCCTCTCTTTTTTCCTTAGTCTAGCTAAAAGTTTGTCACTTTTGTTGATCTCTTCAAAGAACCAACTTGTTTTCATTGATTTTTTTTTCTCTATTTTTTTCCTGCACTGTTTATCTCCTCTGTAATTGTTATTACTTACTTCTTTCTTCTGGTTTTGGGTTCAGTTTGTTCTCTTCTCATTTTTTAAGGCATTCAGTTAGATTATTGATTTGAGATCCTTCTTTTTTTGTTGTAGGCATTTACAGCTGTAAATTTTTCTCTGGGCACTACTTTTGCTGCATCCTTAAGTTTTGATGTCTTGTGTTTATCATCTCAAGGTATTTTCTAATTTTCCATGTGATTTCCTTTTTGACCAATTGGTTGTTTGTGTTTAATTTCCTCATACTTGTGAGTTTTCCAGCTTTCCTTCCATTATTGATTTCTAGTTGTATTCCATAGTGGTCAGAAAGATATTTGTTGATCTTCTGTCTTGTTCTGTTATTGAAAGTGGGGTATTGAAATCTTCAACTATTATTTTATAACATATTTCTCCCTTCAGTGCCATCAATTTTTGCTTCATGTGTTTTGGTTCATAATTTGTTAGTTGCATATAGGTGTATAATTGTCATATCTTCTTGATGGATTGAACCTTTTACCAATATATAATGTCCTTTGTGTCTTGTACTTTTTCCGTCATTTACTTCTAACCTCTTTGTGTCTTTGTATGTAAAGTGAATCTCTTATAGGCAGCATATGGGTGGATTGTGTTTTCTTATCCATTCTGGCAATTTCCATCTTTTAAGTGGAGAGTTTATTCCATTCACATTTCAAGTAATTGCTGATAAGAAAGTATTTGCTTCTGTTACCTATTTGTTTTCTGGATGTCGTGTATGCATTTTGTTCCTAAATTCTTCCATTATTGCCTTTTTTGGGTATTTAGTTGATTTTTTTGTAGCATATTATTTTGATTCCATTCTTCTTTTCTGTATGCCTGTTAGTTATTTTCTTAGAGGTTACCTTGGGGATTACAATTAACATCTTAATCTTTTAACAACCTAGTTTGAATAATACCAACTTAATTTCAGTAGTTACAAACACTCTGGTCCCATATATTTCCATTACCCAACCCCTCATATTGTTACTGTCGCAAAGAGAAGTTACAAACCCAAAGTATAATAACCAATAATGTTGGGTTTTATATTATCTTGTATAGTTTCTTAACCATTTTTCTTTATTTCTTTTTATGGCTTCAAGTTACTGTCTAGTATCTTTTTGTTTAGCCTGAAGACTCCCTTTTGTATTTCCTTTACAGAACATCTACTAGTGATGAATTCATTCCCTCTTTCTCTTTTAGATTTTTTTATCTGGGAATATCTTAATTTTGCCTTCATTTTTAAAATTTTTTTATTATTTTTTAATTTTTTCTGGCCATGCCACACAGCATGTGGGATCTTGGTTCCTTGACCAGGGCTCGAACCCGCTCCCCCTGCAGTGGGAGTGTGGAGTCTTAACCACTGTACCACCAGGGAAGTCCCTCACATTCTTCTTTCTTTTTAAAAATTATTTATTTATTTACTTATTTTTGGCTGCATTGGGTCTTCGATGCTCCACATGGGCTTTCTCTAGTTGCATTGAGTGGGGGGCTACTCCTCGTTGTAGTGCTAGGGCTCCTCATTGTGGTGGCTTCTCTTGTTGTGGAGCAGGGCTCTAGGTGCACAGGCTTTAGTAGTTGTGGCTCGCGGGCTCTAGAGCGCAGGCTCAGTAGTTGTGGCATACAGGCTTAGTTGCTCTGAGGCATGTGGGATCTTCCCAGACCAGGGCTCAAACATGTGTCCCCTGCATTGACAGGCGGATTCTTAACCACTGCACTGCCAGGGAAGTCCCTCGCCTTCATTTTTTTTTTTTTTTTTGTGGTACGCGGACCTCTCACTACTGTGGCCTCTGCCATTGCGGAGCACAGACTCCAGACGCGCAGGCTCAGTGGCCATGGCTCACGGGCCTAGCCGCTCCGCGGCATGTGGGATCTTCCAGGACCGGGGCATGAACCTGTGTCGCCTGCATCGGCAGGCGGACTCTCAACCACTGCGCCACCAGGGAAGCCCTCACCTTCATTTTTGAAGGATAGTTTTTGCTGTCTTTTCCTTTTAGCACCTTGAATGTGTCCTCCCACTGCCTTCTGGCCTCCATGGTTTCTGGTTAGAAATCAGTTGTTGCTGCTTTCAAGTTACTTCTCTTGCTGCTTTCAAGATTATCTCTTTGTCCTTTGATGATTTGACTATCTTGGTATGATCTCTCTGAGTTGATCCTGCTTGCAGTTCATTGAGCTTCTTGGATGTGTAGATTCATATCTTTTATGGAATTTTGAGTGTTTGGGGTCATTATTTTTTTAAATATTCTTTCTGCCCCTTTTCTCCTTATCCGTTTGTGGGCCCCCATAATATGTGTGTTGGTGTGCTAGGTGATGTCCCATATGTCCCTACGCTCTGTTCACTTTTCTTCATTTTTCTGCTCCTTAGATGGGATAATTTCAATTATCCTAACTTCAAGTTTGCTGACTCCTTTTGCTTGCTCAAGTCTACTACTGAATTGCTCTAGTGAGTTTTTCATTTCAGTTATTGTAGTATTCTCCAGAATTTTTGTTGAGTCCCTTTCTATAATTTCTGTGTCTTTACTGGTGTTCTCATTTTGTTTAGACATTATTTTCCTGGCTTTGTTCAGTTTTTTTTTTTTTTTTTTTGGCTGTGTCGGGTCTTAGTTGTGGCGTGCTGGCTCTTCGTTGTGGTAAGTGGGCTTCTCTCTAGTTGTGGTGTGTGGGTTTTCTCTTCTCTAGTTGTAGTGCATGGGCTCTGTAGTTTGCAGCACTCGGGCTCTCTAGTTGAGGCTTGTGGGCTCAGGAGTTGTGTGCGGGCTTAGTTGCCCCACGGCATTTGGGATCTTAGTTCCCCAACCAGGGATCGAACCCACATCCCCTGCATTGGAAGGCAGATTCTTTATCACTGGACCACCAAGGAAGTCCCTGGTTTTGTTTAGTTTTTTGCCCATGATTTTTTTTACCTCTTTGAGCACTGTTTTTTGGGTTTTTTTTGGTTTTTTTGGCCACACAGCTTGCAGGATCTTAGTTCCCCAACCAGGGATCAAATCCGGGCCCATGGCAGTGAAAGTGCCGAGTTCCAATCACTGGACTGCCAGGGAATTCCCTCTTTGAGCATTTTTAAGACAGTTGATTTTAATTCTTTGTCTGGTAAGTCTAATGTCTGGGCTTACTCAGAGATAGTTTTTGTCAGTTTTTTTTTTCCTTGAAACGGGCCATACTTTTCTGTTTCTTTGTATGCTTTGTGATTTTGTTGTTGCTGTTGAAAATTGGACATTTGAATATTATAATGCGGAAATCAGATTCTCCCCCTCCCTGCAGGATTTGCTGTTCTTGAGTGTTAAAGGCTTCTCTTGTGTTCCACCAGTGTTTTGACTGAAATTTCCTTGAATGCCAGGAGCTTAAAAAAGTCTCTCAGTCTTTGCAGATTGGTTCTGTGCTAGGGTACTTCTTGAACATGTAGCCAGGCCAGTTACATTTCTGCCTTCTTCACTTCCTGCTTTCCTTGAGCCTATGGTTAGCTGGTGGTGAAAGCTTCAGATCTTCTCAGTTCTTTTCTTAGCATGTATCCTGTCCTAGGCATATGTGTGACTTTCTCAGCTCCGCAGTGTACCTGGGTGCTTCTGAATGCCCTGATATCCCTGGGTTTCTCTGTGGCTTTACCTCCTTGGCTTTATGCAATCTGTTGTGTCTCACTTGCCATCCTTTGCTGTAGGCAGCTGTGAGTTTTTCATGGCCTTACAATCTTTTATTTATTTATTTATTTGGCTGCTCCGGGTCTTAGTTGTAGCACATGGGATCTTTGTTGCAGCATACAGGATCTTTAGTTGCAGCGTGCGGGATCTAGTTCCCTGACCAGGGATCGAACCTGGGCCCCCTGCATTTGGAGTGCTGAGTCTTAACCACTGGACCATCAGGGAAGTCCCCTACAGTCTTCTTGAGCAGTTCCTATGCTTTTCCCATGCTCTGTGGGTTCTGAGCGAGGCAAAACAGAGCACCTGTGTCAGCCCTCCGGGTAGCCCTGGACTGGTTAGAACAGACAGACAGTAATTTGTGAATAAGGTCTGCTCTGCTTCTCTGGAATGGAGGGCCTGGGTCCCACGTGGTAGTCAGAGGTGGCCATCATTCACCCATCTTCAAGATGCCTGTCGCCCAGCCAGGGAGCGGCCAGGCTAAGGGCAAGTAAAGTCGACACAAAGCTTTCCTACTGTGTTTTAGTTGCCTTTTTCTTGATTCTGCATTCACAGCCAAAGGTTGCTGTAAACCTTTGACTGTTTTCCAGAGTTCTGACAAAGTTGGTTCTGACGGTTTCTGCAGTATTTTGTTTGTTTGTTTCTATGGAAGGATGGGAGTTTGGAGCTGCCTGCTTTGCCATTTTGCTGATGTTACACCCTAAATTTTTCTCTTTTAATCAGGAATGAGTGGATTTCATTAAAGGCCATATTACTGTCAATTAGGTTTTGTGGTGTGGGTTTTCAAAGTGGCCTGTTAATTAAGCCCCTCATTGCTTTCTGGATTAATTCCCCCTTCATTACAATGGACTGTTTTTAAATGTTCCAGTGTATTAAATTTCCTAGTCTTTAGTGTGCTTGTATCTGTGGTCATATGTGAGATTGGATTGTGTTTTCTGTGTTTAGTGGATTTTTTTTTTTTTTGCGGTACGCGGGCCTCTCACTGCTGTGGCCTCTCCCATTGCGGAGCACAGGCTCCGGACGCGCAGGCTCAGCTGCCGTGGCTCACGGGCCCAGCCGCTCCGCAGCATGTGGGATCTTCCCGGACCAAGGCACGAACCCGTGGCCCCTGCATTGGCAGGCGGACTCTCAACCACTGCGCCACCAGGGAAGCCCTGTTTAGTGGATTTTGATAGATGGTTATACTGACTTCATGTATCAAGAAGTAGAAATTTCATTCTTTTTTCTGTGTTCTGATTTGCTAATTTTTGCTTTTATGGTAATTTCTGCTTTTATGTTTTGTCTTTTGTTTTCCTTGGTATTTGTTTGCTCTTTGCTTTTTTTAAATTTATTTTTAATTTATTTTAATTTATTTGTTTTTGGCTGCATTGGGTCTTCGTTGCTGCACGTGGGCTTTCTCTAGTTGTGGTGAGCGGGAGGCTGCTCTTTGTTGCAGTACGCAGGCTTCTTATTGTGGTGGCTTCTCGTTGAGGAGCACGGGCTCTAGGCACGCAGGTTCAGTAGTTGTGGTGCGTGGGCTCAGTAGTTGTGGCTCACGGTCTCTAGAGCACAGGCTCAGTAGTTGTGGCACATGGGCTTAGTTGCTCCGTGGCAGGTGTCATCTTACCGGATCTGCGCTCGAACCCATGTCCCCTGCATTGGCAGGCAGATTCTTAACCACTGCGCCACCAGGGAAGTCCCTCTTTGTTCTTTTCTAACTTGATGATTTGAGTGCTTAGTTCTTTGGTGGGGGGTGTTCATCCCCAGTTGAGTTCCTTTCTTGCCTGGGCTGCTCCCTACCCATGTCATTGTCAACCTGGACTTACAGGGGTGCTGCTGCTGGTTTTACCTTTTATTGAGAAGGTAAGACATGCACACGTGACAACGTTTCAACAACGACAGTGTCTTTCTTCTGTCTGTGCCTCTGTCCCTCATTTGTAAAAGGAGCTGGTAAATGCCTGCCTCTTGTCAGTGTGTAGTCAGACTGCCCTGGATTTCTCTGCCTTTGGGCTTCAGAAGCACAGACTTGGGAGTCAGCTTTGTATTCCTGAGGCCTTGCATCTCCAAAGCTGTGTCAATAATTGTTTTTAAAATGAAATTGAGTTTTGTGGAGAGGCCTCGTACCGCCCTGGTGGTCACTCCACCAGCCTGTTGGGAGAGGACGCAGTCTCTCTGCCATCACAGTGTCTCTGGCCTCTGCACTAGCCCCGAGGCTCATGCACCAGGTTCTGCTGAGCAGAGTGTTTTTGGGAATGAGCCTCAGGTACACCGATCACATCCCATTGCAGAAGCTGTAACTGCCTTTGCCTCCGTGCAGGCCATTCTGTCTCACAGGTTCTTTGAGCACCTCACAGGCCCTAGCTCCCCCACCTGGGCTCGGGCCCCAGCCTCTTTCGAGGAGCTTTTGCTCCCCTGTCCTGGGGCTGGGCTGCTCAAAGCTGACAATTGTTGAGGTAAACACCTGCTTGTTAACTTTCAGAGAGAGAGGCCTCCTCTTCTGTTCGTGAAGCCGTGTGTACCCCTTCCAACTGGTCATCCTCCTGCACCTGCGTCTTCCTGACGCGCTCTATTCCCTGGTCTCAGTGAATCACTCCCTCCTCTCTGTTCCCTCCACTCACAGTTCATAGTAGTGAGGTCGCTTTTGACTGCAAGTAAGGAAACCCCCCACTTAGCGTGGCTTTGAAAAGGAAAAGTTGCTGCCCCTGACAGAGTCCTGGGGCAGGGGCTCTGGGCTGGCCATCCAGTGGCTTGGCGAGGGGAGAGCACAGACCTGCATGGGCTTCACAGTTTCCCGGAAGGAAGAGACGGTCTCTTCTTTTCTCTCTCTCTCCTTGAACTTTTTATTTTGAGATAACTGTAGATTTTCATGCAATTGTAGGAAATAACAGAGTTCCCCAGTAGCCTTCACCTGTTGTGCAACTGTAGTGCAGTGCTGTAACCAGGAAGTGGACCCTGATCCGTCCACCAACCCCATTCAGACTTCTCCATCTGTGACACGTTTGTGTGTGTGTAGTTTGGTGTGACCAAAAACAAAGACGCCCATCCCAGGGGCCCACCACAGACCTCTCACTCCTCATTATCCAGAACCAGGACACGTGGCCACCCCTGGTCTGTCACTGGCCGAGGTGTGGGCAGTACCATGATGGACTGTGCTGTCCAAAAGGAGTATACTGCAAGCCACAGCCGTGCTTTTAAATTTTCCAGAACTCCCATTAAAAATGAAAATGAGGGAATTCCCCGGCGGTCCAGTGGTTGGGACTCCGCGCTTTCACTGCTGAAGGCCCGAGGAGGGTGTGGGTTGGATCAGGGAACTAACATGGAAGGAAGGAAGAAAGGAAGGAAGGAAGGGAGGGAGGGAGGGAAGAAGGGAGGGAGGAAGGAAGGGAATTAAACAGGTGGAATTCACTTTGGTAAGTATTTTACTTAATACAGTATATCAAAAATATTCTTCTACGTGTCATCAATATAAATAATTATTAACTAAATAGTTTATTCTTTTTTTTTTTTGCACAAAGTCTCAAATCCAGGTGGTATTTTACGCTTATAGCACATCTAAATTCGGAAGAGTCCTGTTGCAAGTACACAATAGGCACTTGGGCTGGTGGCCACCATATTGGATGGGACAGGTGTAGACCAGTCAGGATTTACCCCGGTTCACAATGAGGGGGCAGCATGGACGGAAACAAAACTGGGATTTTGCCAGCAAGGAGACAGCGGGAGCAGCCGTTGGCTGGACAGTCCGTTGGGGTCAGCTGTGGTCCAGCCCCCCCCTCTCTTTGGGGCTCCTCAGAGGGCTAATTCTGCTTTATAACTGGTGGTGTGGGTGTCGTCTCAGCGAGTTCTGGTTCAGGCAGAGACCTTTATCTGTTTCCCTCCCACTTCCTGTCCCTAGCACTGTGCATTACACAGAGTAGGCGCCCCACAAACAGTCTGTAAGTTATTGAATTTGTAGTTCTCAGAGAGCCTTGGAAACTACATTTTGGTGTGTGCAGGTGGATTATTTGTGCAGGGTTGTCTCTGTTTCTTGTTCATTAGATGCCAGTAGCCACCTTTGTCATTGGGACAACCTCAGGCATTTCTAAACCTCTCCAGGAGGGACAACACTGTCCTCAGTCGAAAACCCTGTTTCTGAGTTAGCTTTGATTTCCTTTTTAACAGTTTCATTGAGAGTCACAAACCCTGCGTTTCATGCATTTAAAGTGTACAGTTATTCAATGGCTGTTAGTATATTTGCAGAGTTGTTTCTCTATCACCACAATTTTAGAACATTTTTTATTACTCCTCAAAGAAACCTCCCCTTGTTAGCATCACCCCCAGTCCCCCAGGTGTAGGCAACCACAGATCTACTTTGTAGATTTAGCTATCCTGTATATTTCATATAAATGGAATCATATAATACGTGACGTTTTGTGTCTGGCTTCCTTCCTTAGCATAATATTTTCAAGGTTTATCCATGTTGTAGCATATATTCGTACTTCATTCCTTTTTATTGCCAAATAATATTCTGTTGTAATGGATATATCATAGTTTACTTATCCATTCACCAGTTGATAGGTATTTGGGTTGTTTCCTCTGTTTGGCTATTATGAATGATGTTGCTATGAACATTTGTGAACAGGATTTTATGTCGACATGCGTTTTCATTTCTTTAGGATATTTAGGAGTGGGGTTGTGGGTCCTGTGGTCGCTTTATGTTTTTGGTAAGGAAGCGTTTGGGTCCAGACACTCTTCACGAGTGCAGCAAGTTCTCGCCTGGCAACGGGGAGGGGGTAAGGAAATTGTGCCGCGTCTGATGGTGGAATACGCTGCAGCCCTAGTGAAGGCATGGGCTCGCCGAGGGCAGGCGAGTGGGTGCTGCCAGCAGCAAACCGCATGTGTGTGTGTGCAGGAGCGCCGCGTGCCAGGGCGCTGGCCCACACCACACGTTTTCTACAACAGACAAGGAATTCTCCGACATTAATAGTTCTGTGGCTGGGTCTTAGAAAGCGAAGTGTGATCTGCCCCACGCGTGGGCGGGCACAGGCTGTGCGGCCAAGAGCACCGCCCTCCCAGAATCGGGTCCCTTGACCAAGGAGTGTGCTGACTGCTGTGCGCCGCAGGCTGTGTTGTGGACACGCTCAGCCCTTATCCTGGGGCGGAATGTCTAGTACTACTTTTTTGGTGTGAATGTTATATTTCTATGAGAAATAACAATAAAGCTACTTCTTTTCTTGAAGGGAAGGTGAATCATGCCGTGAAAGGTGCCCATGAGTTCAGAGGAGGGAAAGTTCCTGTGGAATTCCGTTTTATTGGAGACAGCGATTTTTTTTTTTTTTTGCAATACTCAGCGTGCTTTATTGGGTTTTTAAGAAATAATTTTGAAACTTAGTGACCAACCTAATTTCTTTAGTTTTTTTCTTTAAAACTTATTTTACGGAAGTGTAGTTGATTTGCAATGTTGTGTTTCTGGTGTACAGTAAAGTGATTCAGTTATATACATGTATGTATGCTTTTTCATATTCTTTTCCATTATGGTTTACAGATTGTGATTTTAAATTTAGGTGTAATTCATAGGGTAGTTTGGTCATGAAAGATTGGAAAATCTGTTCTAAAAATTCTTCCACAAATGTTTATTTTCAAAGAGAAAATGATGGAATTTTTAAATGTCAGAGTATTCATTGACAAAGAGCTGTACTGTGAAAAGTGCTAGGAACCCAATTGTTGAAAACAGTACAAAGAGGTCATCTTCAGAAAGCAAAGTTAGCAGACGATGACTCTGCTCACTGTGCAGACTTGGTAATTCAGGCAACCACGAAGAGATAAGAGAGAATGAACACTTAACAGTTAGAGGGGGTGAGAAGACAGTCTGTGCTCCGAGGCCAGGAGCTTTTCCTGCCTTTCGACCAGGCCCTCTAGTGGACTGTGAAGGTTAGAGCGCAAGGAAGCCCGCCTTCGCATCCCTCTGTAACTGGACCCCGGGGCAAGCAGCCTGAGGGTGGGTCTGGGCCAGGCCTGGGTAGAAGTCCTCGGGGCAGCCAGGCCGGGCTGTGTTCCTTGTGGGTGAAGGGTTACCCCGCAGAAAGGACACCGCTGAGGGTTCTCCACCGGCCGACACACGTGGTCGATCATCAGTGGATCCATCTAGGAGCTGCCTGTCCACATCAGTCCAGCCACGAGTCCCGTGTGGTGTCAGATCGCCAGCTGGGCATGCGCCATGGGGACTTGGTGTGGCTGCTGTCCAGGTCAGGGAGTGGCTGCCAGAGAGCTGTGTGGTGTCCTCCCTGAGCCCCAGGGAGAGCTGCCACAACGGTGACACAAAACTGTGACTGATGTACAATGGTGGAAGGACTCTGGGTCTTCAGTGGATTAAGAGATGCGTGGGGTGCGGTGGGGTCTCAGGGTTCCTGAAGGTTGCCCTGGGGAGGAAAGAGCCGGCTTGCCTGCAGGCCAGGAGTGGACCCGTGGGGGAAAGGCCCAAGGGGTTTGGAAGAGCCTCCTCTTGGTCTTAGTTGCTCCAAAGTGGCTTTGTGCCTGGGGAGGGTGGGGTGAGAGCCGGGAGGGGCGGGGGGAGCCAAGGTTTGCACTGTCCTTGCGGGTAGCTCTCCATGGCTTGTGGAGAGGACCATCTGAGGCAAATTCCTGAAATTTTGAATACTATTTTTCTACCACAAAGCCGTGTTTTCTCATTGAGGCCCCTTCTAGTTTCTGAGCTGCCTTCCCACAGAATAAGTTTAGCTCTAATGTGTGGAAAACTCACGTGTGGCACTTAGGCCTTTATCCACAGGGTAGGTACTGTGTTGAATTTTTGCACACCCCCTTCCACACAAATCCCTGGGGTTTTGGAGCCACTCCTTTGGTCACCCCGAGCCCTGGACAGGGACAGAGTCTCCGAGGAGTTAAGACACGTTCCCTGGGTGGCGAGAGGTTCGGCCTGTCCTGTGTCCCGTAGCGAGAGAGCTGCTTCTCCTGACTTTTTGCCCATGTGCAGCATGCAATGTGGGTGGCTCCTACCTCAGGGTCACCCCCACATGACAGATGTTGGGGAATGTCCCGGGCTTGCCTGGCTGGCCTGACTCGGCCTTGTCTCCAGCTCCTGGCACATGGCCCAGCATGCGGCAGGCCCCAGGTGGTTGGTCAGTCCTGGGTGATGGTTGAACATATCTGGTGGGTTTCAGCAGCCAGGGTCATCCAGGAAGGCTCTTTCCGTGGCTGAAGCAGGTCCCTTCTTAAAACCCCGAAGCAAAATCTCTGTGTTCCCGTGGGCTCGTTGGTAATGGTGAGTCTAGCTCTCCTAGGTAGTGAGCAGTCAGGACAAGGCCTGGGAGGAGTCCGCTGCCACTTTAACTTCTGGACAGTGTTCTAGACAATTCTGTGTTCCCTAAAGAAGGGATTAGGGAAGGTTTTGTTGGGGTGAAAATGATTTCCCAGTCCAGCCATGGCCCACCCCCTCCAGGTGTGCATGGGTCTGTCTCCTCACCCAGGTGCAGCGCCCGAGGTGTTGACATCTCCTCCCTCACCTGCCCCTGAGGCACCACCTTCCTGCAGTGCATCCTGTAGGTTCATCTTCTGACCATGGATCCAGCTGCTCGATTGGGTGGTTCAGACCCCTAAACTCAGCCCCAGCCTCCTGTCTTGTTCCATGCTGTCCCCTACAAGCACCTGCCGTCCTAGTTTTTAGTCCTCTCTGCTGGGAAGGCCTCTCCCACCCCTCAGCCTTCCCTAATTTTACCCTTCTTGGGTGGGGATAGACCAGGGTACAGTGTGGGGATCTGGCGTGTGCTGGCCTCACTCCCCAGCAGAGGAATCCTATTTGCTGGAGAATATCTCATCACGCTGGGGCTTGAGGAGGCAGCGCTGTGCATTCCTGGGCACTCAGTGAAGCTGGGCCGCCTTTGAGTGGGCTGGGACCCTGGAGAGCTAGAGTCCGGGGCCAGGAGGCCACAGACTGGAGGGCTGGCTCAGCTCTGGACGTGGAGGCAGAGCTGGAGAGAGGCTGGCCTCTTTCTCTTGGGGCATCTCTCAGAGGCTCCTGGGCCGTCAGTGTGCAGGCCCTGAGGGTAGTTCTCTGAGTGGTCCTAAGGACACAGGGGTGGGGCATGGTTCTGGCCCTACCTGGCGACCAGCTAGGGGCCAGCTCAGCTCCTCAGGGGCCAGCCGTACAGCTGAGTGCTGGCTTTATTCTGGAATTGTGGCCACCTCTTTGGCCTTTCAGCACTTGGTATGGTCTGGGTTGGATTGTTATTTACCCCTGGTATAACTCTTCATACCTTCAAAAAAGATAAAGAGATATTTGCAAAAGACATTATCTGAAAAAGGGCTGTTAACCCCAAATATACAAAGAACTCTTAAAACTCAATAACAAGAAAACAAAGAACCTGATTTTAAAATGGGCCAGGGACTTCCCTGGTGGCACAGTGGTTAAGAATACTCCTGCCAGTGCAGGGGACACGAGTTCGAGCCCTGGTCCGGGAAGATCCCCCATGCCACGGAGCAACTAAGCCCGTGTGCCACAACTACTGAGGTCCATGCACCTAGAGCCCGTGCTCCGCAACAAGAGAAGCCACCACAATGAGAAGCCCGTGCACTGCAAAGAACAGCCCCCGCTCACCGCAACTAGAGAAAGCCCACGTGCAGCAACGAAGACCCAACGCAGCCAAAAATAAATAAATAAATTTATAAATAATAATAATAATAAAATGGACCAAAAATCTGAAAAGACTTCTTACCAAAGAAGACATACAGATAGCAAATAAGCATATGAAGAGGTAGTCAACACCACATCATTAGGGAATTACAAATTAAAACTACAGGATGCAACTACACACCTGTCAGATTGGTGGAAATCCAGAATGCTGACAACACCAAATGCTGGCGAGGATGTGGAGCAACAGGAACTCTCATCAGTCCTGGTGGGAATGCAGAATGGTGCAGCCACTTTGGAAGATAGATTGGTGATTTTTTACAAAACTAAGCATACCCTTAACCTACAATTGTGCTCCTTAGTATTTACCCAAAGGAGATGAAAATAATATGTCCACACAGAAACCTGCACACGGTTGTGGATAGCAGCTTTATGCATAATTGCCAAAAGCAACCAAGCTGACCTTCAGGAAGTGAATGGATAAACTACATCGAGACAATGGATTAATATTCAGTGACAAAAAGAAGTGATCTAACAAGCCACAAAGGAACCTTAAATGCATATTACTAAGTGAAAGGAGCCAGTCTGAAAGGGCTGAATACTGCATGATTATACCATAGGGTATAATACTTTATACAACCCATTCAGTGTCCAGCACCGAGAGTGAGCCCTGCTGTAGACTGTGGACTGTGGGTGATGATGTGTTGGTGTCAGTCCATCACCTGTAATGCGTGTACCACTCTGGTGGGGGAGGCTGTGTGTGTGTAGGAGTTCTGTACTTTCCTCTCAGTTTTGCTGTAAACCTAAAACTACTCAAAAAAAAAAAAAAAAGTCTATTAAAAAAAAAAAGGTAAAGAGGCCAGGGCGTCCATCTCAGACCCTTTCACAGATTAGCAGACATGTTGCTCTAGAAATACAGATTGATTGTTGTTCCCCTGAAGGTGACAAGGCTTCAGTTGATACAACCTCTTGAAACAAAGTAATTTTTCCAGTGAACAATTAGAACATTCCTGTCTCAGCTACAGGTTCACTCCGCCCTCTTTCCTTTCCCTCCAGGACAACCCTCCATATGATAAAGGGGCCTTCAGAATTGAAATCAACTTTCCAGCAGAGTACCCATTCAAACCACCGAAGATCACATTTAAAACGAAGATCTATCACCCGAACATTGATGAAAAGGGGCAGGTCTGTCTGCCGGTAATTAGTGCTGAAAACTGGAAGCCAGCAACCAAAACTGACCAAGGTAAGGCGTCTCTTCGTGTCTTCTGGGGACACTGCTGCGGGCAGGGCCTTCTAGGTCCCTTCTGACACCACGTCGCACGGAGTCCAGAGAAATCCTATAGCACTGACCACCGTGTCCACAGAAGGCTGCTGTGGTCCCGCTGTTCCATGGGCTTGGCACATCTCAGCTAAGCTTCAGCCCACGCAGGAGTTCTTGTGCTCGCAGCCCAAGGGGGACCCGCGCAGACAGACCAGACCAGCGCTCACTCCCAATGCAGGGAGGGGTGTGACCCTGTCCCTGGGAGTGTTCGTGAGGATTGTGGGCTGCCTGGGGCGGGGGGAAGTGGCCTCACACAGCAGTTAGCACATGGACTCAGACTGGAAGGGGGAAGGGAGGGTGTTGAGGGCCTGCGGGCTTGAGCCGGAGCCATGTGGCAGGCCACAGGATGCTGGGGTGTCTTGGGAGGGCACGGCCAGACTTGAGGGCAGTGTGCCCACGTGAAAGCACACAGTCAGCCTTAGTGGGCCTGGAACTCCCTGTGTGTCCCTGGGTCTGGGTGCCCTCATTTTTCTGGGAAAAGTACTTGATTCACTACTGTGGTCGCCCCCCTCTTTTCTCCGGCAGGTGACTAAACTTTGTTATAGACTGTGTCTAGTTTTTATTCTTAATTCTAGAATTTTCTTTTGCAATCCTAACCTGATATTTTTGGTGGCTTTCTTGTAAGTAACTCCCTGAACCACTTACGGTCTTTTTAGATTAAGGAGAATGGATGAGGCTGGAATTTGAGAGGCTGCAAGTGTTGTTTTTTTTTTTTGGTGACTGATATACACAGTCATTTTCCAGTGGAACCCCTGAAAGAGTCACTGAAACATCCACCATGAAAGGCATCCACCAGGCTCCCACAGCTGAGCAGCAGAAAGCAGTGGGTACCAAGCGTGGAGTCACAGTGGAGGGGTCTCCAGGGGGCTTGGTGCTTGGTCGTGCACAAGCTGATGTCTGTAAAAGATTGACAGAGTTGTTCTTAAGCACACAAACTCCTAGCTCTGTGTGTAAGCCTGCAGTTGCTGCATTTGCTCAGGCGGCCAGACCACAGAGAGTTACGGGTCTCCTCCCTCACCTGAGAATTGGGCGCAGGTACCTGTGCTCTGCCCCTCTCTCTGCCCACAGGCAGGCTGCCCAAGAGGGCTGTGGCAGCACCGGTCCTGTTTTCAGCTTCAGGTCTCAGTGAGCAGCCAACATGCTCTGCTTTTCCAGGTTGTGGGTGCTTTTTTCAAATAGATAAACCTAAGAGAGGTTTTTCATTCTTTTGTACTTGCTGACTTAGGTTTTGAAGTTAAAACTTTTATCTTAAACACGGTGCTGTTCTACATGCAGCACCGGGCAGAATTGCTATTTTGTGATCGGAGACAGGGTTTCTCTCTAGATCATTCTGTAGATTCGTCTGGCATGGCCTTGAGCTTATCCTCACACACTTCAGGAATATCGTCCCTGGACTTGACACCGTGTCCCCCGTGTTTCAGTTACCTGTTACTGTATTACAAACCATCTCAAAACTTAGTGGCTTAAATTAACAACAGTTTATTATTTCTATTTCTGTAGGTTGACTGGGCTCAGCTGGGTGATTCTATAGCTGGTCATTCCTTGGGTCACTCATGGTTCACTATAATTCAGCATTCACAGCAACTTTTTAGTGGATAACTACTGCAAATAATGAGAAGCAACAGTATATGGAATGTCCAGAATAGGCAGATCTATAGTCAGAAAGGAGGTTAGTGTTTGCCTGGGGCTGGGGGAGGGGTCTAGGAAGTGATTACTAAGGAGAGTGAGCATTCTTTTAGGGATGATGAAAACGTTCTGGAGTTAGATAGTGGTGGTCTCACACGATTTTGTGAATATACTAAAAAACAACTGAATTGCATACTTCTCAGAGAGTTTATTTTTTGGTATGTGGATTATATCTCAATTTTTAAAAAGAAAGTAAAGAAGCATTAAAAATTGAGCAAAAATAGGAGAAAAGTCAAGAAACAAGGCAAACCTGTATCATACAGAAAGGTGGTAGGAGTTGGCAATAATAACAATAACCAGAAGAAGGGATGTAAAAACAGAGTTTTCCTCAGCAGTGTGTCTGGTTCTGGTACATACCTATCAACAGAGCAAGGGCTTTGTTTGGTGGTGAAAGAGATTCGCCATATGAAATATAGTCAGTAAGGAAGCCTGTATAATACTGACCTCTATACGAACCAAACAACACAGCAACAAAATTATATAAACAGAAAAGTCAGATTCATAAATCAAATGTTTTAGTCCCCCCATACCCATTTGCTGTCTTATAACAAATCAAGTAGATAAACTTTAGAAAGAGGACTCAAATACAATAAACAGGATAAGATTAATAAACTTACCCTTCATAGCACAATCCATGGAAGACCACTGCATTGTACGCCTTCATGTATGGGGGAAGGTATGGGTCACATTTTACTCTGAGAATGGAGCTCACTGGGTCCCCATGAAAAGGGGCGAGCTACAGATACGGTTTACATCCTCCATCACAAACTGTCAGAAAGAACAAAAACAAGGAAATTTTATAGACTTTAGTCTCTGATCATATACAGTGAGAAAGGAGGTAAGTTTTGATAATGTTTTTAAGCCCCTACATTTTGGAGGGGGAAAGATCCTTCTGAGTAGCATTTGGGTCAAGGAAGAGATCAAGAAGCCAGGGCTCGATCATTTGTAAAACATAATGAGTGTGCCCCCCCTGTATGTGAAAGTGATGGATGGGGCTGTGGTTGTGGTTTGGAAAGCGTTGTAGCTGTCGGTGTTCTCACTGTGGAAACAAACGAGCTCAGCTGGGTTTTCTTACAGTTTACAGGGGTAGAGAAAGAATGAAGCACTCATCAGAACTACTTAGTTAACTTGAAAATATTTAAGGCAAGTTCTCTGAAAAGAATTAGACAAACTGCAAACTTGCAAAGTGAATTATCTTTTGAAAAGCACGTCTTAACGATGAATGTATTTGATGCTAATACATTAGGTATTAAGATGATCATAGTGAGAAGCAGACAGCCTGAGTCTCCATAATGGAGGAAAACTTGAAAACTCATCAGTGTCAACTCTGCTGCAGAACCATTTCTAATCCTGGAAAAAGATGGGAAACCATAGGGCAAATGTGGTTCAGGTTTCCCAAAAGTTAAGAACAGCAGTCTCACGGCTGAGCGTGGTGTGGAGAGTCTTGGAGTGCAGTGGGCTGGGGTGCCTCAGAGATGCTGAGAAAGAGCCACTCGGAAGAGTGTTTGTTCCGGTGGTTGCTTCCTCTGGCCGGGAAGGAGGCAGCATAGGTGCTTATTTCATGTTTATGGACGCGTGCCTTCAGTTTATGGCAAGTGAAAGTGATTTTCCATAAGAGTTACTAATAGTTAACTTTCCTTTAAAAAAGATTTTTGATGTGATTTAAAGAAATATATTAAGTAAATAATCACTTAAGCTCCATGTGGATTTGTGACAGACAAGGAGAAACTGGAACAAAAAGCTTTTTTAACCCATTCCTTGTGATACTGGGGTGAAGAGCGTGGGCTCCCAATAAAGGCACCTGGCATCGGCAGTCCAGAGGAGAGGGGCCTTTTTGCTGGGACAGTGGGGGTGCTGGTCCTGGTGGGGGTTGGGGGGAGTCAGGGGACGTGTGTGGAAGCCTGGTGGCTGCATGCACCCCACTTCTGAGGAGTCCAGGGGTTCCTGGACCTTCCATACTTCCCCCTCCCCCACCCTCCACTCCCTCCTGGCCCTCCTGTCCAGGGCTCGCCGTCTAGCACATCTGAGCCTGACTGCCCTTTGGGGGAGCATTGTGGAATCCACCCTGAGCCATCCGTGTGACTTCCACCTCTGGAATGGACTGTGCAGTGCTGATGAGGGCTACAGCCTCCCGGTGGTTAATGCAGGGTGGTCGAGTGAACCTTTCTCGGCCGTTCAGAAGCTGCTAGGGGTCTTTCAGGGTGGGCTCATTATCCATTTACACAGTGCAGGCCTGTCACACACCCTGAACCGAGTGTAGTGCTGGGCACATTGCCCAGTCCCTGCCCTGGAGAAGCTTCACCTGCATGAGAGTGGGGGTGTCAGTGGTGGGCCTGGGTCTCCAAAGTTCAGGAGAGGGGTGAGAATGACTGGGGACTGGGACATCCCCAGTGTGTCAGTACAGGAAGCCTTCCTGGAGGAGGAGGAAGAGAACGTGGCATCACTCTGTATGGTTAGTTATCCACTACAGTAGATGTAGTAGATGTCCTCCATCACTTTCTTCTCATCACGGGAATGATGGGTTGAGTGCTGGTGGTTAGAATTTTGCATGAATGGGAGGCCACTCTGTCTGAGAAGCATATAGACATTTAATCAGAGCTGTGTTTCTTGCCATGCTCCTTCCAAGGGCCTTCTAACCAGCGGTGCCTTGTCCTTTTCTTGGCAGTCATCCAGTCCCTCATAGCACTGGTGAACGACCCCCAGCCCGAGCACCCGCTCCGGGCTGACCTAGCTGAAGAATACTCTAAGGACCGTAAAAAATTCTGTAAGAACGCTGAAGAGTTTACAAAGAAATATGGGGAAAAGCGACCTGTGGACTAAAATCTGCCGCGATTGATTCCAGCAAGTGTGAGCAGAGATGCCGAGCAGTGCATTCAGACACCCCACGAAGCAGGACTCTATGGAAAATTGACATGTGCCACCGCCTGGCATCTGCTTGTGGCAGTTACTAACTTTCTACAGTTTTCTTAATCAAAAGTGGTCTAGGTGACCTGTAAAGAAAGGATTAAAAATTTAAGATGTTCTAGTTCTGCTTTCTTTGTTTTAAAAATCACTGCTTCAGTCTACTTTAAAAGAATGGTGTTTCTTTTGCTGTCCAAATTTATCCAGAATCTTCAGTTTACATTTAGCCCATAAGGTTAAAAAAAAGTTGTGGTTCCCCTCTTCCCCTGCCCTTGCAACTCCCACTTTTTGCATTTAGTTTGTTTTTCACTCACTTCCCCAAACCCAGGCCCCGCCTCCCGCCGGGAGGGGCCGTGGAGGCCTCTGCGGCTCCTCTGCTCCCCTCCTTGGCACGCGGCCTGGTGTGGGAGTCGGTTAAGTTTCTCTTGACTCTGATTTATAATATCCTTTTAAAAAAATTAAAAAACAAGCAAACAACCATCTCCACTCCCACCCCCTCCCAAAAACAAAGCTGTGGAAAGGGAGGCCTAGCTCTGCTGCAAAACTCTGGCTAATGTTACCCCAGTAATGCTGACCAGATTGGCAGACCCTGCCATCCGCATCATGATGAACTCCACCTGGGCCGGCCTGCTTAGGGAGACCCCCAGCACCAAGTCTGCGGCAGCCCCCAGGGGTGTGCCAGCCAGAGCACGGTGCACTTGTGGGAGGAATTTTTCACCAGAGAGGCTCCCGAGGCCACAGGTTGCCATTCCTCCCTGCAGCTGTTCTAGAAGATGTCCAGGTCCCTGCGGACAGTGCTAAAGCCAGAGTGTCTACTTGAAATTCCACGCTCACGTGTTACCAACGTGTCCACCCGACGTAGCTCAGAGCTCACCCTCTGCGTCCTCAGTGCAGCAGCCCCACCGCGGCCCTTCCTCAGCACGTTTGACCCTCTGGCAGACTCCTCTGTCACCGGCACCAGCCTGGGGTCGCCGGCGCCCCACTGGCCCTTCCTCTGGAGCATCCAGACGGCCCAGCCCAGGAACAGGACGGCCTCCCCCTCCCACTGGACTCATGGCCTTCGCGGAGTCAGGCTCCACGTGAAGCTCACTCAGTAATATCCTTTACATGTTTTATATTGTTTTGACTGCCTTTTTTTGTAGAAATAAAAATTGACCTTAGAATTTATCATCAGATGAACTTGTAAGGATTTGAATGTTAATGTCTTTTCAAAGGAAGTGGGACTGTCCCTGAAGTAGAGTCCTTGTCACTGACACCCAGGGGAAGCTAGTGGTCCAAGCACTGTGTGTCACCACCTCCACTTCTGCCACTGGTGGCTTCCCTTCTGGGCGCTCCAGGGGCTAGATCCTGTGGAGAAGATGACTTAAACTTGGCTTTCTGTTTTAATTTTAGTTCTATAACTTGAGGTCTTTCCAGGCTTGCATACCTGAGGTGGCTTGTGTGCAGAGGTGGGGTGATGGTGGGTGAGGCCGCATATGTGCAGCCTGCAGCGGGTCTCATGAACGCAACTTCTTTAGTCCCAGGTACGCAAGAGGCACGTTCTGGAGCCTCCCGTGCGCCCGGGCTGGTGAGGGCGCTGGCCAGCACATCCACGTCTGTCTCTTCATTAGCAGAAAGGCGATGATGGACTTTATTTCACTCACACGCAGATTTGTAATAAAATGCCAAATTCTGTCAGAAGCTATCCAGATAAGCCACCATTTGTTCTCGTCGCTTCTCTGAATCCAGAAATATTGCCATTCCTGGAAACTGTCCCATTGCTTCGTATTTCTACCAGCGTAGCTCTGCCCGCCCATCGCCCCCTTCCTTCTCTGCTCACCACCAGGAGGACGTCCACCATGGTCGAAGCCGGCGGCCCCTCAGGGACTTGCATCCCCTGGCATCACAGCCGGGGTTCTCCCATCAGCAGGGGCCTGGCCTCCGAGAGCTGGGTGGTGGACGGTCCCTCCCTCCGGCTGGGCTCCTGCTCCACCAGCGGGCACTCCCCGAGCCCTCGGGCAGGCATGAAGCGTGCCAGCAGGCGCCTTGCTGCTCCGGGGCCAGACAGCTGGATCCCCCAGAGCAGGGGAGGGCTGTGATCACCACACCTCCGATGGGCCCCATGGGAATACACGCTCCTGCCCGGTCCCCCCGTCCTTCCCCCTATGGCGGGGACTAGGCTTTCTAAGATGCTGCGATCTACTCTGCTGCCCTTAATAAAAATGCTCTCGGACACTCGTCTGGTCGTGTGGGTCTCTTCCTTACTGGGGGTGGGCAGTGCTAGTGGCCTGGGGTCTTGGGCAGGTTCTTCTGGCTTTCTCCCCATACCTGACCTTCAGGAGAGGTGCACAGAGGTGTTCTGGCCATGCTGAGGGAAGCAGAAAGGGCTGCAGAGACACCCTTGGGTGTCTGGGGAGGGGAGAGTGACCTCTGTATACGTGTCACCTCAGCCACATTTAACGGAGGAGCAGACTGGGGCCCTGAGGAGGGTGCTGTCTGGAAGTAGTTCAGGGAGCTGGTGAGGGTATGCCCAAGGGAGGGGCTGGGCCACTTCCTTGAATAGCTCCAGCCCAAACCCACCTCCGAGTCTCCTGACTGCGACTGCAGCCCTAGTGCTGACTCAGCACCAGGCCAGCCAAGGCCCTGACACTTATTGTCAGCTGAGTCCTCTGCTTGGAGTCTGACACCAGCTGAGACCCTGACAGCTAGGTCTGCCATCCAAGAGGGAACTTCCTGGGGCAAGTTTCTGGGGCACCAGAAAGTAAGGAGGCTGGGGGCCTCCCTTGATCATCAGTGGGGACTCTACTCATCCTAGCGCTGTCCTAACTCTCAGGACAGACCCACGGGCACCATTACTCTGCTTCCACAGAGGAGGAAAGTGACTCGGTCAAGGGCCTGTGCTGTTACAGCCTGGCTCCAGTGCCCTTGCCTCCCACGACTGGCTCCCTTTGAGCCCAAACACAGCCACAGACCCTCCCC
This sequence comes from Delphinapterus leucas, assembly GCF_059928025.1. Classification (NCBI taxonomy): domain Eukaryota; kingdom Metazoa; phylum Chordata; class Mammalia; order Artiodactyla; family Monodontidae; genus Delphinapterus; species Delphinapterus leucas. The sequence goes on along the minus strand of NC_143142.1, from coordinate 26,012,525 downwards.
AAAGCCTGTGAGACCCTCTCAACTCCCTCCACTCGGTGGCCACCATCCTCTCGCCTTCCTCATTCTGTTCATTGTTCAGCTCGAGATTCGCAATGACTGCATCACCTCGGCCTGGCTTCTGGCGCCCTCCTGCCCCCTGGGGCTCCTTTGGCCAGGGCCCTGGACTTCCCAGTGCCAAGTCCACAGGGGGTGGCCTCAGCCCTGCTCTCGCTGTCTTCCCTTGGCAGCATGTCCGTGCCGCACCCTGCAGGGCTGCACCTGAACCTCAGTCCTCCTGCCCATCTGCACTGGCTCCTCCTCACCTGCTTCCCTCATGCACGAGGGGGAACGGCACACCTGCCCCAGGAGCAGAGCTGAAGGTCTGATCTTGCACAGCACAGTGCCTGGCCCAGGCTGCACTTGGTAGATGGCTGTTTCCTGGGTGCTGGCAGCCTGGTCTCCTGGGGGTGCCGTGCGGGCTGTCACCAGAGTGGAAGTCTCCTCAACATCGCAGAGGCTTTGTCTCCATGCTTTGCTGTGTATTCCCACCCCCGACTGCAGCCCGGTCACAGGACTGCCCCCATGTGTGTACCAGACCGTGAGCTCCTTGCAGGCTGTGTCCCAGCTCCCAGGCCTGGCCTGGCATGGAGCAGATCCTCCGTGCCTGATGAACTGGTGGCTAACAGTAAACCCCTAGCCTGGGCCGTCCTGGGGCACAGCAGGTTTTATGTGAAAAATACCCCATCTCCCTGGTGGGATGCCAGTGGCCAGCCTCGAAATGGGCCCTCTGCCTTCTTGTCCCTTTCTCTCTGTTCTTCAGTGCCCATGGCCTAGGGCTGATCTGGGCCCTTATCTCTGCTGCTCCCTCTCTGGCTCCCTGAGTGACACTGGCCACTCCCACAGCTTCCTCCAGCATCTGTGCAGACCCCCCAGTCTCTCCCTTGTCACCCACACCTCTCTCCTGGGCCCTGGAGCCATACAGCCAGCCCCTCCTCTCAGAACAACAGACCCGCCTCGAGGGAGGTGCCTCTGCTTGCTGCCCAGCTCCAGCCAGCAGCCTGTGGGAGCACGGCCAGACGCCAGCGGGCCGGGGCGGGGAGGCCAGGGCCACATTCACAGCCATTCCAGTTCACAGCCCTGGATGAAATGAGGGAGGAGAGGGCCTGCGGCTGGAGAAGTCAAAGTCAGAGGAAGGGTAGGGGTAGAGGATGGAGACAGAAAGAGCGGGCTGAAGCCACCAGTCAAGGGGATGGGGCCCTACCCTCACCCCTTTAGAAAGTGCAGAAATCTTTTGGCCCTGGTTCCATGCTTGGTACAGACTCAGGCCCAGGGCATGTTGAGTAAATGAACAGGCAGCTTCACAGCTCTGCTCCCCTACTATCTCTAGATCTTCAAAATGGGGGCACTGGTGCCTGCACACAGGCACTATGATGTGAGATTAAATGAGACAAGAAGGACCACATGGGTTTCCATCTGCTCCTGGCATCGCCTTGATCCAGGCCACAGGAGCCCCAGTCACAGGGCATCTACACATCACCAGGGGTGCCATTTCCGTAGAAGACCATCCCTCCTGGAAAAACGTAAACACACTCCTGCAAGTTTGCAGGACCTCCTCAGACCCATCCCCTAGGATGGCAAAGGGCTGCTTACTTCGAACAGGTGATGTCTTTAAAGTCAAAATTGAGATTATAATATGCCTCCCAAAAAGTAGCCTAGTGAGACATTCTTCCAACCCCTCACTCCCCTCCTCCTACCCACCCCCACCAAAAGAAAAGAATAAAGAGAGCCTAAGCATAAGCAGCGCCAAAGGTGGAGGCACTGCAGATCTTTTCTGGAACAGTGACCTCAGTGGGCCCCAAAGGAGTTTCGTGTCCTTCTTGTGTCTGGGAAGGTTTCCCGGGCACAGTCTATAAACACCCAAGTTTACAGGACATGTTACTTTATTAATACAGCCATCTCTGCCCTGTGCACCCAAACAAGTAAGATGCTTACACAGCACTGTGACACCCCCCCCCCCACAATGCTTGGCAGGCCCCAGGCCCAGAGGTCACGGCTGCCACCTGCTGCAGCCAGAGGGCTTGCAGAAGCTCTGCCGCCACTCTGAACCATGAGGACCTGGGCACAGAGGTGGCAGCATCCAGCCCGGGAAGTCACAGCCTGCTCTGGGACCCAGTTCCCTTCCTGGGCACCAAGGGACGTTAATGCTTGGCTGTCTGCCAGGGTCACAGTGGGGAGGGCTCCATAAAGGTTTCCAGAGTGGCTTTGCTGGGGGTCCCCTCTCCGGGCCTCTTGGAGTCTAGCTCGTGGAGGGTGCAGAGCTGCACGCCGTCCTGGGCAAGCTGAGCCCACAGCACCGGTGCTGTGAGGACACGCAGCTCGTGTAGGCGCTCCCAGGAGCAGGAAAAGGCATCAGGACCCTCACCGCTGCCCCCAGCAGGAGGCACACTCGGATAGCCGGGGTGTGCCATCAGCTCGGCTGTCACTGCGCGTCCAGTGGGTATACCCTCCAGGGCCCTAGCCAGTGCCCCTGACACGTGGTGAGCGGACATGTGCCGGCCGCAGGTGCTCAGGCCCACGAAGACATCGGTCCACCTGTAGATGCCGGGGCATCAGCGGCACGGCTGCAGGCCGCAATGGATAGGGGTAGGCCGTGGGCGGGACGGATCTGGGGTGGGGACAACACCGGTCGAGGATGAGAAACGGACACAGCTGGCCAAGGTGAACGGCCAGCTGGATATACTGGGACCTGGGCCCAGCAGGGGGCAGGGGGCCTTACCGCAGGCCGTGGCGGGCAAAGGGGCCCATGGCGGCGCGGGCGTCTTGCTCCACTGCGCAGGCGAAGGCGCGCGCTGGGGCCTCGAGCCAAGCGCAGCCGCCCACCCCGCGCTCCATCGGCAGCCTAGTGAAGCGCACCCCGCAGGCCTGCAGCGCCTCGGCGAACACCTGGCACACTCCTGCGGGCGGGGCAGAGTCAGGGAGAGGCACATGCAGCACCCCCCCCACCCCGGCCTGGGAGCACCAACCCACGCACCTGGGAGCACGTGCACGTGCTGGTGCCCGTCCACGTGAGTAGGGTCCCTGCCCAGTAATTCCCGGAAACGGCTCAGCTGGGCCTCCAGCTCTCCTCGAACCTGAAGTAAGAAGGTGATCGGCACACAGAACGTCCGGAAGCAGCTACCCAGAAGGACCCTGTCCATGTGGTCCCCTGTGATCGCCCCTGTGTTTGAACCAGTTAGGCATCCAGAGCCCAATTCTGCGCACGGTACCCTCGGGGCGGAGCTTTGGGGGAGTCACCACGAGCATCTTCCTGAAGCCGCACCTCCGCACCTGGGGCAAGACCACCTCTCCGGCGGCCACCGCCTCCCGGAATCCCATCTTGCCAAGGAAGAAGCCTTCGGGGCCGAGCAGCGACGAGGCGCCATGGCGGGCCGGGCCCACGGGGCGGCCCTCGGATAGGTTGGCGTGGAGGCCCGTGGGGATTCGGTGCCTGCGGGCGGAGCGCGAGCGGGAGCACCGGAGGTGCGGCGCGGCGGCCCCCAAGCCCGCCCGGACCCCGCAGAGGGCCGCTGCTCACCTGCGGGCCAGCTCAGCCGCGCTCTCGGCTGCCGCGCCGTTGACCAGCAGGGACACGCTGGTCACAGCTCCCGCCAGGAAGGCTTCTACAATGCCCTCGTCGCGCCGCGGGCAGTAACCAAAGTCATCTGCCGTGACCACCAGCCGCACACGGGCCATGGTCCCTCCACCAGCTGTTCGGGCCCGTGGGACTAGGGCCGGACAGTCCAGGCCCCGCCCCAGACGCGGCCCGAGGCCCCGCCCCGACGCACGCGCCCGGCGCGCCCGCGCTTTAGCCTTTGTTCTCGCCACCTGCTGGTTCCGGGGATCCCTGCAACCGCCGTCCACCCAAAGTGCCCCGCCCCACCCGGACCGCGGCCCGGTTTATGGCAACGCGAAACTTGCAGTGACTGCAGAAATGTTCAATATGAAAAACGGAAAAATAAACCTGAAGAAAAAAAAATCTCTTACCCTCCCCCAAGATCACCACCGTTCACTTTCCGGGTACTGTCTCCCGGTATTTTCTCTAAGCAAATAAATACACCCAAGTTTTCTGCTCCTTCACCACAAACTTTTTTGTGTTGTTTTGAGAAGACAATGATCACATCAGTGTTATCTCATTCTTGTAGTGTTTCATTTTTTTGATAGTGACTGAACTTTTTCATGTTATTAGCTATTTGTATTTCTTCTTTTTCAAATTGCCTACTTGTCTTGCCGATTTTCGAAGTTGAGGCTTCTTCTTGATTTGTAAAAGCTCTGAACAATAAGAACATGAAAGAAAGCATGTACACCAATGGCTTTGTTTCAGAAAGCATGAGTCCCAGCTTCCATCTCTTGAGCTCTGTGCCAGGCTACAACTTTTACACTCATGACCTCTTTTTTTTCCTCTGTGATCTAGAAAAGCTTTCCTTACCAATGACTTTACAAATAATCACCATGGTTGACAGCCAGGGTTTTCATTGTGATGTGGCTGTCTTGATTTTCCCAGTGGAAAGTGCAGTATTTGTATCCAGCCTATGAGGTTGGTCATGTCATTCCTGTTTTACAGATGAGGAAACTGAGGTTGGGAGGGGTAGTGTCTTGCCCTGTGTGACTCTGTGGGGAGCAGTGGAGCTGGGACTGACCTCCGGAGCTCTGGCCTGCCTCTGGTCTGCTCTGCTCCTCTATGCCCTGATGGCCCCCAGGTCAGGGGCCAAGAGGACAGAGCCGAACTGGAAAATAACAGATAATACCCACCTCCGTGGGGACGTAAGAATTGGAGGCCTCAAAGAGCCCTTCACCAAGTTTTTGGCATAAGGACTATTGTGTTCAATAGTGGTGATTAAAGTGTGGGATCTCAGCCACTGGGAAGCTGGTCCTGGAAAGGCCAGAGGCCCTGAGGGTCCGCTGCTGGTAGGAGGAAATTCACATTTATTGAGCACCTACTGGTATTAGATTAGGGGTTAGGGGTGAGCACCGCAGTTCCTATCTCCAAGGAGCGCGATCTGACAGTCAAGTAACAACACGGTGTGGCAGAGTCTGGGATGGGGTGTGCTGTAATTCTGTTGGGGGGACAGGCCCTCTGGGAAGGCTTCTCCGAGGAGGTGACACCTGGGGGGGGGGGTTTGCATTAGGAAGGCCTCCGGGACAGAGAGGGAAAGGAGGGAGAGGAGGTAAAGATTTACAGGGTTTTATCAGGGTGCGGGTGTGTTGTAGGAAGATTTGATGTACTCTCCAAACCCATGTGGAAGGACGATCAGCTCCACTTACAGAGAAGGAGCAGGTGATTAAAGAAGTTGAGTCACACCGGCAGGAAAGAGCAAAGCTCGTCTGTGACTTAGAGCCGGGACGCCTCCCACTGTGCTGGGGACAGACCCTGGGGTGTCCACACTGGGCGAGGGGAGGACCCTGGAAAGGAGCAGTCCGCGAGCAGGAGCCAAGGACAACACAGCGACCAAGAGGGGAGCCGAGGAAGCTGCTTGTGTCACCGGGACAGGCCGTGGCTTTGTCCCTTAGGTTCCCCTCCAGGCCGGACCGAGCCGGTCAGCAGCAGCGACGGCCGCCCGCTCCCTCTGAGAATGTGGGCGGGGCAAAAGCGGCAAAGTGGGGGAGGAGCCGCGTGGGCCCCGCCCCAACTATTGTGCCGCGGGAGCGGGCGGCGAACGGCGAACGGCGAACGGCGCGGCGCGAGCCAATCAGGACGCGGCATGCAAATAAGCAGGCCCGCCAGCGGCCCACAGCGGCGCGGACGCCAAGATCCCAGCGCGGATCGCGCTGGAGCGTGTGCCCAGCGGGTGCGGACTTGGTGAGCGGGTCCCCCGGGGCCAGGGCACCAGGGCCAGGAGGACGGAGGGCGGACCCACTGGGCCCAGAGATGGACGGAGACTGGATGCGCACTCCCTCGGGGGCCCCAACCCCGACGACTCTGGACACGGACGGTGCTGAGACGCCCACGGGGCTCCGAGCAGAAGACCGGCCGGACATGTGAAGGACGTGGGGTGCGGGGAGCCAGGGACCAGCGGCCCACGGACGGAGGGAGACGCAGACCCACGGAGGGCTGGGGGCACCCTCACACCATCTCCCCGACCGGTTCAGAGAGGAATCTGCGGCTGCATCGCGGAACCAACGAGAGAGGAAGAGGGCAGTGGGCCCGGCTACCTGCACCATGACCAGCTGTCGCCACCATTCGGGATACTTGGCGGACGACGAGACTGGCCACACCACCTACGTGGCCCGGGTAAGTGTGCCCAGCAGGGCCCAACTCTGAGCCTCCAACATGTTCCTCACCAGTTCTGGCGCCCCAGATCACAGCCCCCTTTCTCACTTCCTACTGATGTCCTCTCTGGACCTCTTAGTGACCTTTTGCCTTGACCACTCCTAGTTACCCCTGCTGGGCCCTACCTAGTCACCTCGGTCTCCGTCTCATTCCCTGTGTCCCCTGATCTCGGATTGGGAGGGGCATGGTGGACTAGAACCCCAGAGTGGGAGCATAGAGTCTACTCGGGGCCTACGGCTCGAGGGGCAGAAGCAGCCATGGGGCGCACAGGGCTCAGGACCACAGGTAGTCTGTACAGACCAGCAGTGGGGATGGGGCTTAAGGGGTTTTGTGATTCACGTCCTGGGTGAGGGCAGAAGTGGGCTTTCAGACTCCCCAGCCAGGTCTTGGGTATGTGAAATGTACATGTCAGGGAGCCTTCAGGGCAACCCTGAACAGATCCCCACTTTACAAGAGAGGAAGTTGGACCTCAAGAGGGGCCTTCATGCCCACAGTCACATGGCCTGAAGCTGGCAGAGCCAGGGTCCAAATCCAGGGCTGCCTGGCTCCAAAACCTAGTTCCTGGGACTTCCCTAGTCCAGTTGTTAAGGCTCCATGCTTCCACTGCAGGGGGCACGGGTTCAATCCCTGGTTGGGGAACTAAGATCCTGCATGCTGCGTGGCACAGCCAAAAAAAAAGGAAAAACAGTTTCTTCCACTGCCCACTTCCTACCCAGTTCCTGGTGCCCTAGAAGGACCCCAGGGGACCCCTCCCCCCATGGGGCATCACTGCCCACAGTGATATGCCTGTCTGCTCAGGTCCAGCCACCTAAGAAGTCACTGTTCCCGGAAATGGGGCAAGCCTCCAAGCTGGGCCACACACCACACCCCACTTCGACGCACGGCCCCTCAGGCAGTTCAGGGCTCCGCAGCCACCGCCGAAACCCCAAGGGCCCTCGACCCTTTAGGAGCTTCCTGGATTTCCTTGTCGAGGGTCAGGTGCTGGACAGCCTGCAGACGGTGGTGGAGGAGGCAACTGAGCTCATGGCCACCGTAACGACAGAGGCTGGGGTGCCGCTGGTGGAGGTGGAGGACCCGATGGAGGTGCCAAGGGGTGGGCGTCAGGCGCGGGCCTGGCCCATCCTCAGTACCGTGCACCAGCACTGCACCCGGCCGAGCCTCTGCATGGGGCGCCCCAACAATTACCCGTCCTGCTCCAGCTCCATGTCCAACTCCCACAGCAGCTTCACGGCCAACTGGCCGGGCTCCCATAGCTGGGACAGCGACCTGGGTGCCCGCAGTTTAGGTGCACTGCCACCCATGAAGGACAAACTCCTGCTGGAGAAGAACCTCAAACGGCTGCTGCAGCTGGAGAACAGAGGGGTGAGGTCTGGGGCTGCAGCCCAGGTGGGGCGGGGGTGGACCCCAGCCCAGAGCTCAGGGCCAGGCCTGGCTTGGCTGCCCCTGGATGCCTCTGAGAGTCCTCCTCTCTCTGCAGAAAGGCCAGGGGCAGTCCTGCCCCCACGGGGACTCCTTGCCATGGGACTCACTGGGCAGCCAGACCAGCAGCCAGTGGACCCTAGAGCAGCCCCTGTCCTGGTTCTCAGGCCTGCTGGGCTCGAGCTCAGGCACGCCCAAAGCGTCGGAGCTGGGACCAGCAGAGCGGGAGCTGATCTTCCTCAAGCCAGAGCTGAACAAGAAGATGAAGTCCTTGCTGAGCCAGCCAGGGTCCTTTGACCTGCCTGGCTACTGTGCGCTCCGAGAGCCCCATCGGACCCTGGACTTCCTGGCTGAGCACCACCTGTTCCCCGCCCTGCAGGACGTGGTCAGCCAGGCTGTGGACAAGCTCAGTGGTGCCTGCCACAGAGACGGCTGCCCTCTCTTCCCGTCAGAATGGGAGCCCTCCCCAGAGTCCAGCTCCAAGCTGGCCACACCCACTGATGGGGAGGAGCCCTACGATTTGCTGCCCACCACAACCTCCAGCCCCAGGATGGAGCACAGAAAGAGCATCAAGTACAGGGGACGCGGCAAGTCCAAGGAAGGTGGCTCCCCGGTGTCTAGCACCCAAGTGGCCACCAGGTTCTGCCTTGAGGTGACACCCACAGAAGAGCCCAAGGTCCCTTCACCCCACCCCAGGCAGGAGGGGCTTGACCAGGACCCCAAAGTACAGAGACTACCCATGCCCACTTCTGGGCCTCTGAGCTCCAGCCAGAGGGCCCAGCCCTGGTGGAACCTGCACCTTACCCTGCCTGCCACCGGGATTGTGGTGAAAGTGCCCTCACGACAGACCCATGTCACCACCCCGGTCTCAGCTCCGCTGGCCTCCTCCCTCCCATCCTCCTCCCACTGCCTCCCCAGGTTCTTACCCCACACCTCCGTGGTAAGGGGCTTCTTGCCATCTCCTGCTGTGCCGTATCCGGAGGTGACCTCCTCAAGGTTGGGTCCAGGGTTCTTAGGGGAGGGTTTGCACTGGAAGGGCTCCTACCGCCACCGCTCCTAGCGGCCACTGTCACTAGCAGGTGCCCAGGGTCCAGGTCTCTTGCCCTGCCCTTGTGAAAACCACCTGGGTAGGGGATGAGCTGATGAGGGGACCAGGAATCCTGGCCTAGCTACTACCACATGTTGTCAAAGATGAATAAAGGCTATTTTTTATTCTGGGTACTTTTTTAACGTTTGCATGTGAATCTCAGAGGCCCTCCCATGTGAGGAGGGTCCTGTCCCTCGTGGACAGTGGTCTGAGCCCAGAGTAGGGCCCTGTGTCTGCGGTCTAGCCCCCTCTGGTCCTGCTGCCCAGGATAGGACTCTCCAGTGTGTCTGCCCCGCCGAGAGGGAGTTGCTTGGGAAGGGTGTGGAGAGGACTTGGTGGCTTAACCCTGGCGGCTCCCCAGTGTGGCCCCTGACCCTGCTTTCACTCATCAAGGCCCAGGCATGCTTCCCTCCTCTGAACCCTGGCCTGGGCGAGGGTTGTGCAGGCTCCCTTTTGGCTGATACAGTGACTGATGTCACTGGCCTTGTCCCAGGCCTGACTGGTGTGGCTGGCATGATAACAGGGTGGTAAGTAGGCGGTGGGCCAGCACGCAGGACCCCAGCTCAGCTTTCCATCGGGCCAGCAGAGCAGATGTGGTGAGGCCGCACCCTGAGTGGACTGAGCGCGGCGCCGCGTGGGTGACGCGGAGGATGCTCTGGGGAGGAGGGCACCCAGGGTGGCAGGCAGAAGTGGATGACGTGTCTCCCTTTCCCTCCCTGCTGCCACACAGAGCCCCAGTTACAAGTTCACCAAGAAGAAGACGCTGCCCTCCATCCTGTCCAAGTCCACCACCATGTCCCGCCTCTCCAACCCCTGGCACGAGGAGCTCGTTGACTACCTGAAGGGCCAGGCCGTGTCCTTGCTTGCCTGCAAGTACAGGTTTGAGAAGAACCTCACTGGGCAGCTGGGCTTCATCTCCTTCCCCATCACCGAGGCACTCCTGGACCTCTTCCTGGGCTTCAGGAAGGTGAAGGGCTCGCGCATCCGTCTGTCCTCCACAATCGACTGGAGCTGCCTGCTGCGCAGGCTGGAGGAGGCCGAGTTTAGCCAGCGGTCACCCCAGCGGGCATCCCGGCCCCCTTCCCGGCACACCTCCCAGCACAGCACCCCCCAGCACAGCATGCGGACACCCACCACTCTGTCCAAGCTGGCCGCCAGGACCCACAGGGTCCAGGACAAGCCCACAGGGTCCTGCCTCAACATGAGGTCCCCGGGCCCCCGGCTGCTTGCCTCACAGGAGCGCCCGGCAGCCGCGAAGCAGGAGCCCGCCAGACCTCCAGAGCCTAAGCTGTTCCTGTCCCCCGCCAACACCAGCATGGCCTCCCATCAGTCCGACCAGACAATGGACGTGGAGGACCACCAGAGCATTGAGGAGGAGGAGGAGGACAAGGAGGAGGATGGAGAGGAGGAGGAAGAGGACGAGAATGACTTTGGAGATGAGGGCGAACCCCAGAGCTCCCTGGAGCCTCAAGAGGAGGCCGTGGTCAGTGCCACGGCGGCAGGCTCAGGTGTGGGCCATGGTGACTGCCCATGGGGCCCCTGAAGTGCACCGAGTGCTCCATGCCCCACTCCTTCCGCCCCAGCGGCCACTGCCCTCGCAGCCATCCCACCCTGAGCAGAGGTCAGAGCAGCTAGTGCCCACGAGGAGCTCTGCTGAGCCTCTCAGGGGAGCCAACGGGAGAAATAAAGCTTGTGTTGATGGAACACGGTTTTCCTGTCAGAGATCTCAGCCATCCTTCTGACCACCTGCCCCCGGGGAGCATCTCTGGAGAGCTGGGCCAGGCCTCCACGGCAGCTGCCGGTGCCCTGAGCCCTGTGACCTCCTGGGCTCTGCTGCTGGCTCTTCTGCACTCCAGTCTGCACCTTCCTGCCTCTTCAAGCCTCTTAGGACTCATGGTCCCCACCCTCACAGCCCCTGTGCATCATACTCCCACTTCCCTAGGGCTCCTCTTCTGCCAGGGCGTATCCTCCCTCTCCTGATGCTCCCACCACTACCTGTCTTCCTAATTTTTTTTGTTGTTGTTGTACGCATGCCTCTCACTGTTGTGGCCTCTCCCGTTGCGGAACACAGGCTCCGGATGCGCAGGCTCAGAGGCCATGGCTCACGGGCCCAGCCGCTCCGCGGCATGTGGGATCCTCCCGGACTGGGGCACGAACCCGTGTCCCCTGCATTGGCAGGCGGACTCTCAACCACTGCGCCACCAGGGAAGCCCCTGTCTTCCTAATTTGTATTTCTCAGCTCGTGCTCCTGAGGTCACGCAGGGGCTGCTGGTAGGTCAAGCCATGGATTGGCTGACCCAGCTGGCTGTGTGACTATCCCTTCCGCAGAGGCCCTGGGCAAGGCAGCTCTCTCTCTTGAAGGGTCTGTGGGCTCGGCTGGTGCTGTGCTCAGAGGATCTCACGTCCAAGGTTCTCCTGGAGCTTCTGGCCATCTGGTGCCCCCAGCTCCTCCCCTCTGCCTTCCTCAGGCAGCCTGTTTGTTCCCCTTCAGGCATCTTCACCCAGGGAGCAGCTCCACCCCTACCCCCACCCTGCCCCTATGGTGGAGAGAAGATGCTTAGCCTCGCTGAGCAGGCCGCCATTTCGGGGAGGCTGGTGGATCTCTCATGCCTCCCCTGGAGCCCGCCAGGTGCGCAGAGGCCAGACCTGCTCGGCTCGGCCTGACCGTGCTCAGTGGCCCACAGGTGAGGACACAGCAACTATAGAGCTTCCTCTGGAACCAGGCAGGGAGGACCCCGCGATTCGGGGAGGAGGAACTGCTCCTCTGACTGGCAGAGGGGCCAGGGTCCTAGGTGGGGAGTCAGGAACCCATTTTCCCACAGAGCTGTTGTGACAAGGATCCTTCAAAGCACATGCTTGGTGCTGATGCCTATCCTCCGAGGCCACCACTGCCACCACCGCCGCCATGTGAGGCCACAACAGCTGCTTTGTACATTACTGCCATATCACCTGGCCACCGTTGATTGGCCCTACTGGTGCATCCAATACCCTCTGGCTTCCAGGTCCTGCTGCCCAGTCTTCAAGGGAGAAGAGTGTATGCCCCCACCCCAGCCTCAGAGGCACACATCTAGGCCCTGGGGTGGGAGCAGCCCCTTTGGGCACCACTGGCACATGATGCTAGAGACCGCTCCCCTTAGCTCCTGTTTCAGGCATCTGTTGCCATGTAACAAACCAAGATTTAAGTGGCTTCAAACAAAATCATCATCTGTAATGATTCTGAGGGGGTTCTACGGGCTCAGCTGGCAGTGGTATAGCCAGAGCGGCTGGGGTGGGAGTGCTGCTTTCGGCTGGGGACTGGGCTGAGGCTAGGACATCCCTCGTGGACCCTCCCCTTACATCATCTGTCTCCCCGTTGCCCCTGGCCATTCAAGGGTCTGTCTGGGCAGGGGCTGGCTTCCTAGAGGGAGGAAGCAAGAACCACCAGTGAGTGCTCTGGCAGCCTGTGCTCAGAAGTCCCCAAACAGCACTTCTGTAGCATTCTTGTGGTCAAAGCCAATTACGATGCGTGCCCAGATCCAAGCGGAGGGGGAAGGGACTCCACGACTTGGGAGAGGAGCAGGTTGTGCTCACAGGGGTGGGAGGCATTGTTAGCAGATGTATTTGGAGACTAACACCTCTCCATCCTCCTTGGCTGACTGCACCTTGAGCAGTGCCTGGAACTGAGTTGAGTCAATCACGTCCCCTCTTGAGAATCTGAACCTGGAGACAAACTGTGGTATCCAGGTGGAGGGCCCCGAGCATCTGCCCATGAGGTGAGCAGGAAAAAGGAACAGCTAGGAGAAGCCATGAGGCTCCAGAGACTCAGGGAGAGCCGTGTTGGCTTCCCGACTCCAGCCCTGGGGTCTCTGCTGCTCTTGGAACCCTTTCTTTGCCTGTCAGGGAGATTACTCGCTGTGTCCTTACCATTGTCTGCTCCCAGTGCAATGGGAAGCTGTTGGCAGCTTTCAGCAGGCACCTGGCATGATCCGATTTATACTTTTTTTTTTAAGTTTTTATTGAATTTGTTACAATATTGCTTCTGTTTTATGTTTTGGTTTTTTGGCCCCAAGGCATGTGGGATCTTAGCTCCCTGACCAGGGATCAAACCTGCACCCCCTGCATTGGAAGGCAAAGTCTTAATCACTGGACCACGAGGGAAGTGCCTTGATTTATGCTTTTTAAGACAGAAATCACTTTCCTGGGTGGAGAATGTCTTGGAGGGGCCCGAGTAGCAGGGAAATCTTCTAGGAGGGGTGGTCGATATCTGAAGGGGAGATGGAGTGGCTTGGCTTAGGGTGGTGACGGGGGACGCAGGAGAGATGCCTTCCAATCTGTTTTGGAGTCAGAGCCATCAAGACATGCTGGGGTAGATGTGAGGAGTGTGGTAAAGAGAGGAATCAAAGATGAATCCCATGTTTGGGGCTTGAACAACTTGTAAATGGAGGTGCTGTTCCTGAGACTTGGAAGCCTGGGGGAGGAGCAGTGTGAGGGAGATCGGGGAGTCCTGCTTGGGGCATATTAGGTTCGAGATGCTTGTTGGTGTGTCCGAGAAGACACACCCAGATTGTACTCTAGCCCTCAAGGGCAGGGTCTACCAAATCCAGGGCAGACTGTAAACATTTTTTTAACAGACACACATTTATTTATTTATTTTTGGCTGCATTAGGTCTTCATTGCTGCACGTGGGCTTTCTCTAGTTGCGTCGAGGGGGAGCTACTCTTCGTTGCGTTGCGCGGGCTTCTCATTGCGGTGGCTTCTCTTGTTGCAGAGCATGGGCTCTAGGTGCACGGCCTTCAGTAGTTGTGGCATGTGGGCTCAGTAATTGTGGCTCGTGGGCTCTAGAGCGCAGGCTCAGCAGTTGTGGTGCACTGGACTTACTTAGTTGCTCCTCAGCATGTGGGATCTTCCCAGACCAGGGCTTGAACCCGTGTTCCCTGCGTTGGCAGGCGGATTCTTAACCACTGCGCCACCAGGGAAGTTACCGTAAGCATATTAGACACTCTAAGCACTGAAAAGATCAAGACACCTTGACCCATATAGAATTCAAAATAAAGACAATGTTAAACATGAAAACCAGGACTTCCCTGACTGTCCAGTGGTTAAGACTGTGCTTCCACTGCAGGGGGCCTGGGTTCTATCCCTGGTCAGGGAACTAAGATCCCACAAGCCCCATGGCCCCAGGGGTGGGGGTAGGGAGACATGAAAACCAAAAAATAACCCATTGCTGTAATTAAAATGGCTCTACGCTGGATTTTCTGAATGCAAAATTCTGGATGATTTAATTAAACACGAATTTTTCTCCCTGCTTTGCTGGTGCACCAAGTGCACGGGTGGTCAGCCTATTGAGTAACATATCCCAGAGCCGGTTCCTGGGCTGGGCTGAACTGATGGGTCTGGAGTGAATTCAGTGTAAGAATGTTCCACGAATGAATAAATAAACAGTGGTTTAAGTTTCCCCCCTTATACCGACTGAGCTGACAGCCCTCTGAGAAGGCAGTGAGTCCCAAGCCTGGGACACACAGTCACCCAGGCTTGGTTCCCAGTCGCTTGGTCTCCCAGGGCTCCAGGTTCCCAAGACAGCTCTGGGGCTTTCTGGTGACCACCTGCCACTACCCTCTACATCACAGCTCCCTGCTGCCCTCTGCTGCCCAGTGGCCTAGGGACCATGAGAAGCCCCGGAAGGGGTCAATGAGTGGCTCAGGGAATTCAGAAACCCCAGGGTCCAGGGACTGAGGTGACTCAATGTCAGAGAGTGGGCAATGACCGAGCAACTGGGGGATTAGTTAATCCCGGGGTCCAGGGACTGAAGGACCGGGTGACTGAGTATCTGAGATGCCGCCACTTGTGACCACATAATCTAGTGGTCGAGCAACCTCAAGACCCTGCAGCTGCGGGCCCAGGGTCCGAGGGAGAGACCATGATTGAGGGCTCGGGGATCTAGGATCAAGGGGCTTCGTGAACTGGCGAACCGAGTGTCCCGGGACCTGGCGGTCGCTGGACGGTCGCCCTCGCCTCTGTCCACACTCCCTCCGCTCGACGCTGCCCTGGCCTACTCATTAGTGAGTCCTCGGAAGCGTGGACCAATCAAAACACTCCTCGTGTCTCCAGTCCCCTCCCAGCCGCCGCTCTGGAAAGCTATGGGCGGGTCCTTTCCACGCGGACCCAATGGAAGTGCAGGCGGAGCGCCGTGCGGGCTGGCGATTGGCTGCCGTGGCGGGCCCTGTCAGAGCCGAATTGGCCGGCGGCGGAGACGGAAGCGACCAGGGCCCGAGTTGCCGGAGCCCGGCCGGGGCGATGTGGAGCGCGGGCCGCGGCCGAGCTGCCGGCCCGGCGCTGCTGGGGCTGCTGCTGGCGATCTCGGTCCCGGGCAGCTGTGCCGTCAAGGCCGGCGCGGGGGTCGTGACCTGCGGGTCGGTGCTGAAGCTGCTCAACACGCAGCACCGGGTGCGGCTGCACTCGCACGACATCAAATACGGATCCGGTGCGCGGGCCGGGGCTGGGGTCTGACGTCGGGGTTCTGCGGACCAGGGGGCTGGGGGTCATCAGGGGCTGGTGTAGTTGGGGGCCGAGGGCCACAGGCCGGCGGTTCGAGGGGGTCTTCGGGATGCCGTTCGGAGCTGCGGGCCAAGGGACTTGGAGTGCGGCCGGAGGCGGGCGGGGGCTGGGGGAGCCGTTGGATCCCAGGGTTGAGGTTGTCCGGGAAAGCTGATGGTGTCCGGGTCGAGGGTCGGAGTTCCCGCGTTGACAGCGACCCCGGGGGTGGGATGTCGCCCCCCAGGCAGCGGCCAGCAGTCGGTGACCGGCGTGGAGGCGTCTGACGACGCCAACAGCTACTGGCGGATCCGCGGCGGCTCCGAGGGCGGGTGTCCGCGCGGGTCCCCGGTGCGCTGCGGGCAGGCTGTGCGGCTGACGCACGTGCTCACCGGCAAGAACCTGCACACGCACCATTTCCCGTCGCCGCTGTCCCACAACCAGGTGAGCCCCTGGCGTGTGTGCGAGGGGCCCGGCATCTGCTCGTAGTCCCAGCTTCCTGGGTGAAACGGGAATTACTGAAACGGGAATTACGAGTCAGAAGTGTCTGCCGAGCGCCCCCTCGGGGGATACAGAGGTGACTACGCCAGGGTCCTGTCCCCTGGAGCCCGCAGCCCAGCGGGGACACAAACAGGAAGAGCTGTCCGTCTGGATAGCTCCACTCCTGGGGGCGAGTTGGACACAGGAGGGGGATCCGCATGGCCGTTGGGGTGGGGAATGGGAACCCCGCGGGGAGGAGGAACTGGGGCTGGGCCTGGAAGGATGAGTAGGAGTCCGCCAGGCCGCAGAGAGGAGAAGGGCATCTTTCCAAGCCTGGGGAAGAGCCTGTGAGCGGAGTTCATTGGAACTGGGTGGGAGGTGGTACTGGAACAGAGGGTGCTTTGGGGAGGTTATCAGAAGGAAAGGATGATATAATAGAACCTTGGCTGTCAGCCTGAAGGGTAGACTTGATGCTGAGTGAGGGTCAGAGGGGTTAGGACAGGAGAAACCCAGAGGAGGAAGGAGGGGGATGACTTGGTTCTGTGGGGGCCACTGGTCACCGTCCAGGAAGATGAGGTGGGGTGTGCGTGTATTTTAAGAGCTGGTGTTGGGGGGGCCCTTCTGGATGCTGGGGGTGGGGGTGTCCCAGTTTGCAGCTGTGGAAGCCGAGGCTCAGAGAGGTGCAGGGAAGGACCTGGGTGTGAGTGCAGCTGCCAGGCAATTGCCCATGGGGGACTCAGTGTGCCCTTTGTCATGCGTGACCACTGTCCTCCCACACCACCACCGCCCCCACAGGAGGTGAGCGCCTTTGGGGAGGACGGCGAGGGTGATGACCTGGACCTGTGGACGGTACGCTGCTCGGGGCAGCACTGGGAGCGGGAGGCCGCCGTGCGCTTCCAGCACGTGGGCACTTCCGTGTTCCTGTCGGTCACCGGCGAGCAGTACGGGAGCCCCATCCGGGGGCAGCTCGAGGTGCACGGCATGCCCAGCGCCAACACCCACAATAGGTGGAAGGCCATGGAAGGCATCTTCATCAAGCCCAGCGTGGAGGCCTCTGCAGGCCATGATGAACTCTGAGTGCTGTGGACCTGCGGGTGGAGGGCAGCAGGGTGGGTCATCTGCAGGGCCACTCTTGGGGGAGACTTTGAGTTTGTAGGGGTTCTCAAGTGCCTTTATGATTAAAGAATATTGGCCTGTGGTTGCATTTTGCTGTGAGCCTGGGGGCGACCAGGAGCTGCCAGCTGGCCCAGGTCAGCATCTCTTCCTCAGTGCAAATCCTCTGTCCCACAGATGGCAGCTTAACCCATCCAAACCTCTCTGATGCTCTTCCGTGCACTCCCAACACTGCCCAGGGCCATCACAGCTCCCTCTCCACCCTCAGATGGTCCAATGGCCCCAGTGACCCCTGTTCCCCAGCCCCTGAGCTTCATGAACCTTCCTGATGAGGGCTGGGGCCTCAGCGAGGTAGCAGGGGCCCCACTCCCTACCAGCTGGGATGGGCCCAAGCTCTCCAGTCCCTCATCCCTTGAGGTGCACCCCCTCCTCCTGGCACCCCTCCACTGGCAGTTGTGACAGTCTGGACACTTGCCTTTGACCAAGCACTAGGTCAGGACTCTGCTCATCTGCTGGAAATTCGCATCGCAGGATCCCTCTCGGTGCAGATGGCATCCCACACACCCAGCCAGCCCAGACGTGTGGCATCTCACGCCCCACTAACCTTCCAAAGTCCGGAGGCCCTAACAAAACTTCAAAAGATATTGCAAGGGAAGGTAACCACAGAGAACTGCCAGCTGCAGACATCTGAGAAGGCTTCCTGGAAGAAGAGGCACCATTTGAGCCGGCAAAGCATTGTAATTTAAAGAAAGGAGAAATAAATAGGCGGGCCCTGATAAAGGAAGGTAATAGCTATTTTGCTGGTGCGTGGGTGACCTCTAGAGGTTATGGCGGAGATTACAGTCAGAGAGGCTTGGGCAGCTGCCACTTTCCTGCAGGAGAATGAAAGAGCCGAAGGAGAGGCTGGGGGTGGCAACTGGTTGGAAGGGTCTTAGAGGAGGGTGAGCAGAGCACCTTACTTCTGAGAAATCAATTGACCTTAGGGGGTGGGAGAAAAGCTCTAGCCAATTGTGAGACCTGAGGGGAGGAGGGTCATAATTAGGCCCTTTACGCCCCTGCCCCCTCCCCCATGAGGCCCTGCTCTGCTCAAACCTCTTGAGCATCGTCTACAAGTCTCCACTTCTCTCCCATCACTCACCTGACCTGAGACAGGAGTGCAAGCAGATGGTTGGGAAGTGATCCCAGAAAACACTGGGGCAGAGGAGTGGGGCTCAGAGGAGCAGGCAAGGCAGCTGGTGAAGGTTGCATTACTGAGCAAGTCACCCCTGTGGGCAACTAGGGCTTCATCCCACCAGGGAGCACTGGGTCCCCATGTAGAACATGCATCAAAGTTGTCCCAACCGGGCTTCCCTGGTGGCGCAGTGGTTGAGAGTCCGCCTGCCGATGCAGGGGACATGGGTTCGTGCCCTGGTCCGGGAAGATCCCACATGCCGCGGAGCGGCTGGGCCCGTGAGCCATGGCCGCTGAGCCTGCGCGTCTGGAGCCTGTGCTCCGCAACGGGAGAGGCCACAACAGTGTGAGGCCCGCGTACCGCAAAAAAAAAGTTGTCCCAACCAAGGGGCAAGAAAGTGGGGGTACTTATCCAACCAGCATATCTTCTCTCATTGGCTGAGGGCTGCTGGGCAGGTGGGAGGATTACTCTGCAGCACTTCCCACTTGCCCTGTATTCTACAGCCAGAATGAAGACCTTAGGCAGAGCCGCAGGTGCCAGCAGGGAACATCCTTTTGGTAGAGGTGAGTGCCAAGGGGGTGTAGGCGGGGCACCAAAAGTGTGGCGCACACTGCAAATGTAAGGGGCATTCCTCTGATCCACCCCTGGCCCCTCTGGGCTGTAAGAGCCCACTTCTGCCTCTGTTACCTCCCTACCACCACACATACAAAAGTGAGGAGTGTTAATTAAGAGCAGACTCCAACAGTACACAGCATGTAAAAATCCTTGGGAAATCAAGGCCAAAGCTGTGGGAGCAGGTGAGAGGGCTGCAGGCAGAATGCAGTACAAGACCAAAAATTAAAACCGCAGCAGCAGCCGAGCTCTCATTTATTGAAAACTAAGTGCCAGGCACTGGGCCAACGATTTACAGAGCATCTCATTTGCTCCTGGCAACAACCCTATGAAGCATAGCACGTTCAACTGTCATCTTAATTTTGCAGAGGGGGCAACCGAGGTTGCTAAAGATTCAAACCCAGCTCTGCCTGCCTCCAAAACATTTGCTCTCAGCCACCGGACTGAGAGAATAAAAGAGGAGGGGGCCCAGATGCACAGTAGCCTAAGCACCACCCGCTCCAACACACACTGTAGCTCTATGAGGGCCAGGCGGGCCGCGTACATCCTTCCGGGTCATCAGCTCTGCGAAAGCATTTAATGAATGCTTATCCACAGTCACGCAGGGACCCAAGCGACGCCCCCTTCCCCGTGCCTCCCACAGATCCACAAGCCTCCAGGGGCTCCAAGACCGGGTCCCGCAGCCCAGGCCCACCCTTGGGCTTCAGACAAATCTCATTTGGGTCAAGTCGGGCGATGCGGTGGGGTTTGGGTGGGGAGGTGGCTACCCCAGCCAGGAAGCCCACCGCAGCCGAACATGCCATCGGAGAGGCACAGGGAGCAATTTCAGTTTGCAAAACGGGGCGGCCTGCGGCCCGGTTGGTGCAGGCTTGACCGCGGGTCCGGACATTTTCCTCCAGTCGTAGCCCCCTCCCCAGCGGGCTTGGCCGCGCGGCCGGCGCCCCCGACTGGGCTACCAAGAGCGCTCGCCCGCGCGGCGAGAAAACTCACCGAGACTAGAGCTGCGAAAAGGCGGGCAAAGTTCCCTTTGATAAGTTATGAATGGGGAGAAAGTGTTTGTAGAACTCATTGTTAAAACTGCGGAGCCTCAGCCTCTGCCCGCGCCGGGCCAATCCGGGCCCGCAGGCTATTTTGAAATCTCTCCGGCCTCAGCCAATGGGCGTGCAGAAGGCGAAGCCCCCGCCGGCGCCGGCCAATGAGCGCGGCGCTATGCTAAGGAGCCGGGGGCTGGGCCGCCGCCTGTCAGCGAGTTAAAGATGGAGCCGGCGGCGGGAGGGCGCCACGAGGTGCGGGGTGGTCCTGGGGGGCAGCGCGGGCTGACGGCCGCCGGGACCTGTCCCCGCAACCTCCCGAGTCCTGCCCCGGCCCGGTACGGAAAGGGTGCCCCGCCGCGTGAGTAGCTGGGTCCGAGGTGGGGGCGCGGGCAGGGCGGCCCTACCCGGCGGGCGGTGTGGAGGGGCGCAGCCCAAACCCCGGGCGCCCCCTCCGGGCAGGGGACCTCAGAGGGGCGGGAAGCCCCCATTCCTCTTCTCCACTCTGGGCCGCCGGGCAGGGAATCTGTTGGGACAGAATGCGGAGCCCAACTTGGGGGCCAAGAGCCAGAGGCCAAGGATGGGGGCCTGAGCCAGCAGGGGCCCGTCGGCCCGGAGTGGGACCACCCTTCTTCTCCCGGAGCCTCAGGCCGTGGGAGGGCGCAGGGTCGTCGGGCTATATGCACTCCCGACCCAGGCGCGAGTGGGTTTCGGACCGCGTTGAAGCGCGGGCTCCTCTCCTTTGTGTGTGCGCCCTTTCCCGGGCGCGCTCCCGCTCAGGGTGTGGAGCTGCCCCTCAGTCTGGGGTCGCAACCCCACGGCAATCTGGAGGGTGCTGGGGAGGGTCCGGCCCCTCTGGGGTCCTGAGGACTCCGAGGACCGCAGCCCCGCTGAAATCCCCTCCCCGCCCTGCTGTCTAGGAATGGGGCCCTAGCCCCACCCACCTACGGTTGGGCTTCCCGCTCTGCGTGTATTGGGGGTGATGGGGCTCCCCCCTGCTGGCCGCAGGTGCTCTGACGAGGTTGCACTACTGTGCTTTGAGGAGCAGTGCAATGATATTGTCAAAGCATCTGGGACCAGCCTTGGGGACCCCTTCCCCCACACTGCTACTTTCCCTCCCCAGGCCTGGCCCCTGGACCTGCAGGCCCTCCCCTCCCCCTTGCCCAGCTCCTATCCCTTCTCCATGGAAACTTGAGATCCTGGCCAGGCCTGGGCCTCTGGGGTCAGAGGGCACCCTTTCCCCAGGCAGAGGCCCCGCCCCAGGCCCCAGTGGGCCTGCATTCCAGGTCTCGGATCCCCACCTACCACTGGGAGAGGCACTGGCAGGCCTGCCTGACACTCTTTCCCTGTTGCACTACTGTGGGCCACTGGGAAGCAGTGCAATGATGAAAGGGCATCAGTCAGGCCCAGCCCACCACCCACAGTGCCTGGGAGGTGGGGGGGAGTCTTGCTGCCTCACTCCACTAACCAGCAGTAAGGCGCAGGTGCGGAGCTGGTCTGGACTCTCCATCGGAGGATCAGGTGAGGGCAGAGCTGGGGGGGTCCTCCGCCAACCTGTCCATCTGGGTCATGGCTGGACAGGGGGAAGGGGCAGAGGCCTCCGACTCAGAAAAGCTATGGTTTGAAGAGGATATTTACAACCAGCTCCCAGGTAAGCCTGTGGGCTTGAGGTTTGGTCAGGGCCCTGTGGAGAAAGAGGCCCATTGCTTTGCACGGAGGGTTTGCCCGGGCCTGGCTCAGAGCCAGCTCAACAACCTTGACTCCGTGGAGGTGCCCTGGGCCCAGCCTTCCTGGAAGGCCTGGGGAGGGCCAAGCTCTGGAGAGAATGTTCTCCTGGGTTCTCAGCAGGAGCAGCACTAGCTGGGCGGACAGTGGACTCGGGATACAAAGCCTGCAGCTCACGTCCTCCAACCATGCCCACTTGTTCTCTTACAGGGACATGTGCTGCCCTGAGCCTGCAGGAGAGACTGTGAGGTGCCTGGCATGCCCACCCTCACAGCTGGAATCGGGGGGAGTGGAGCCCAACTGCCAAGAAGCCTGGCCCCAGGCGTGCTTGCAGGGTCACCTTCAGCATCAGGACCAGACACAAAAGATTTTGATGTGCCCAGTGACAGCCACTCAAGCCTGTCTACTTGAGAGGAGGCCCAGGTCTCCGGATGGGCATTTGGGAGTACCCCTCACCAATGGTTGAGCACAGAGGGACCCTGGCTTCACCCCCACCCTGGGCGTAGGAGCCCTGGCATCCCGGGGAGGATGAGGGGAAATGACACATGCTCCTCTGTCTCCTAGGCCTGACCCCTTGGGGTTCCTCCATCCCAAGGTCACCTGACTTAGGCCCATGGCTGGAGGTGGCCACCTCTTGCTCTCGTGCAGATTATGTACCCATTGGCCAAAGACCCCCATGCAGCTGTCTCCTGCCCTTGCTGGGAGAGGCTTGTGAACTCAGGGCACTGCTCAAATGTCCCCTCCTATGGGAAGCCTTCCCTGGGCTCCAAGACATCCAATGTTCCTCCACCAGAGCATGTTAGATCACATTTTTCTCCCTGTGGCTGAAGCCCTCTTTAAACGGGGAGCCCCTGAAGGCAGGGAGCATGTAGTTTGGCAGTACCTGGCACAATACACTTTAAAAATCCAAATAATCAGAAAAAGTGTAAAGTATTATAAGCATAACATGATGGGGGTGTTAATCAGGGGTCTGCCTGACCTCTCAGAGGATGCTTGTCCTGTTTTTAAAAAGGCACCTACTATGTATTTTAAAGTCAAATCTGATTTTGTAAGTCATATGGGCCCCGCCTCACATCGGGGGCCACCTGCCCGGGGCAGGTGGCAGAATGGTGGCAGAGATTTGGATGCAGGTGTATCTGAGTCTGCCTGCACCTGTAGGTGAGATGCACAGGCCATACCTTCTCCCTCCTTGGTTGTGTCCATCTTTTTTTTTTTTTTTTTTGGTTGTGTCCATCTTGATCTGTGACATCAAAGCAAGAGGAAGTGAATGCCACCTCTTGTGTTGGGGAGAGCTGGGGCTGGCCGTTTGGTGGTAGGAAGTGAAAAAATCTCAGGTGCACTCCATGGATCACAGGGCTGATGGAGAGGGGGCTGGGTTAGGAGGGGACCTGAACTAAGCAGTCCAGGGCACACCCCCTCATCAGCAGCGGGGGTGGATGGTGGGGTCGGCCACTGACCAAGTAGGAGAGGGAAAAGAGAAGCAGATTTCTGGGTGGGAGGGAAGAAGCTGCATGCCTATTCGGATGTGCTGAGCGTGAGATGCCCAGGAAACGTCTCCTGGGGACACTTAGATGTGGGTCTGTAACTCAAGGGACTTGGGGTTAAAGTCAGTTCTGGGTTGGGACTAAGAAGTGGGTAAGAAGTCCAAGAAGGTATGGTAAAGACAGGACCCTCATGAGGAGAGGAGACAGGATAGAAGCGGGAGAGGAAGTCAGAAGAGCGTGAAAAGTCCGGGGCTAGAGGAGTTGGGGGCAGAAAGAACTCTTGGGGCCTTGTCTACAGACGGTGAGGAGGAGGGGAGCAGCCAGGATGGGAGGTACTGGAGTCCGGCCAGGGGCCGAGCGCCTTAAAGAAGTTGGCTTGGCCACGGGCGGGACCCCGGGGTATGGGCCTCCGCCAGGGGTAGCTGCGTCCCGCCGTCCGCCCCGTCGAAGCGTGAAGGCGCATGCGCAGAGCGGCGGGCATTGTCACGTGCGGCCGTCTCGCGCGGATTGGCCCGCGGTCTCCCGAGACTGGCCCGAGCTGTCCGTGCGGCGGCGCGGGCGGAGAGATCCTGCGTAGGCGCGGCGGAAAGGGGACAACGGTGCGTCCCCGGGCCTGGCCCTCTGGGGCCGACCCCTCCTTTCCCTGACCTGGGCGGGAAGGTGGGCGCGCCCGGACCCTGGTGGCCCCGCCTGGATAGTGACCCGAGCTCTGGCCCTCGGGGGGGTCTCCCTCCTCCCCTCCTGGGGCCGGTGGCGTGGGCGCGTCCGGGGCCCCGCCCCGACGGCCGCTCCGCCCACAGGCAGCCGGGCAGCCGAAGCCCTCGAGAATGGAGGTTCTGGACGAGTTCGACAGCGAGTTCCCGCAGAGTGTGACCTTATGCCAGCTCATCCCCGAGGAGGACTTCGAGAGGCAAGCGGCGACCTACACTGAGAGCGCGCTGCACCTCTTCCTTAGCCTCGACCGCAACCCGGCGCTGGATGAGAGGGTGGTGCGCAAGGGCAAGCAGGCGGAGTGCGAGCGGTGTGGGCTCCTGTCCTTCCTCTGGGTGCGGGCCCGGGAGGGCGGGGCTCCGGGGTTCCGAGGTGGGGGCGGGGGCGCCGGTGTCCGCCCTGCTTGAGCTGTTGGGAGGGGTCTTTCAGGAGGCGGCCCCGGCTGGGCGGCTCACGCGTCCGGCTTCCTCCTCCCTTCCTCTCCCGCTGTCGTCGCAGGCCAAGGTCTCGTGTGCCGTCCAGGGGGAGCTGAACTGTTGCAACAGCATGGGCGCCCTGGAGAGGCACCAGCGCCTGGAGCAGCTCAAGAGGCGCATCCACCGCGTGCACTTATACTCCCAGGGTGAGGTTCCATCCGCGCTGGGCTCGAGCGGCCTGGTTGACCTGACTCACACCTCCCTGGTGGTCCACAGAAGGCTATCTACGCTTGGTCTGTCAATCAGGACTCGGCGAGGCCCGCACACTGTTTGGGTGGGAGGCAAATTCGTGTACACCCCGGGCCCCGGGAGAGTGAAATGAGAGGTGACCTCATTAGTGGCCACACAGGGTGGCAGGTGGGCATTCTGGCCTCGTCTTTTGAAGTTCCTTTTGACGCGGGATGCCCTCACCTTTCCCCGATGCTATGGACTAAAGAACTGTGTTGTCCTTTGGGGGACCCACTCGATGGGTTTGTATCTGTTGTCTGGGTCCACTGGTGTGTTTGCTTTTCCCCCTCTGCCTGTTATTTCTTGGATAGTCGTTCTAAAGCCTTGATGAGGTTTGGATTTGGTCCTTGGGAGTGTCCGTGTTCAGGGATGGATGGTGGTGTTGGGCTTCTTTGTCTCGCTTCACATCGGGGGGCCCAGCTCACCTGGGGGGTGGGGTCCCACAGCACCGTTTCATCCAACAGCTGGACCCACAGCATGTGTAACTCTTACCGCGGTCTCCCAAGATGCTGGTGTGGTGTTATTTATCCCTGTTTTACAGAAGAGGAAATGGAGGCCCGGGGAGGTTGTCCGGCATGTGTAGGCCACACAGGTGTGGTGGAGCTGGACTGAGACTCAGGGCTGGTGCTCAGCCTCCAGCCAGTGCTCCCTGGCAGTGCTTATCTCACTCTAGATGAGCCGTCTGAGAGGCTGCAGGAGGGGCTTGTTACCTCCTACTTTGCTGGTGGGACCCAGCTTTGAACAGTAGAAAGACCCAGACTCATCAGAACAGGAGAGAGGAGGTGCAGGCCCTAGGTTCCTCCCCAAGCCCACCTCTGCAAGACTTCTGCAAGACTTCTTCCCCATGCACCCTTTGCGCACCCCCAGGATGACCCGGGGCTGCGGGTATTCGGTGGGCTCACTGTCTGGGGACTGGACAACCCACTGGGGTGCTGGCAGACTCCAGGGCTTTGTGCCATGCCTGGGAGGGTGGGTGGCAGGCCAACCTGCTCGGGCCAAGCCCAGTGGTGACACTCCATCACTTCCTGTGAAATTCTGTCCTGGAAGGCAGACAGCCTGGCATGGCCCCTGCATGGGCCTTGTATAGTTCGAGCTTCCCACTCCACTCGTAAGATAGAAACAAAAGTACCGTTTCCCTGTGGGGTGGTTTTGGGGCCAGTGAGGTGGTGTGTGTTCGTGCCTGTCAGTAGTGGTGCCCTTTGTGGTCCTGCCTCCCTCCTTGTTGGAGGGCCTGTGTTTGGCGCCCCCCCAACCTGTTCGGGCCTTGGGATAGGTGATCACCGACACCTTCTGTCCCAGATGCCAAGAAGAAGAGAAGCAAGCCAAAACCGAAGAAACCAGAACCCATCCTCTTGTGGGACCGGTCGACCTCCCCGTGCCTGCCACCAACCCTGCTGCCACTGCCTGCCACCACCATGGCCTCCATGGTGGCCCCATCAACCTCTGTCTACACTCTGCCCAGTGTCTTTGGCCCCTTCCCTCCGCTGCCCAGCACATCGGTCAGTGGCCCTGGGAGGGGCAGCCTCTAACCCCCTGCTCAGAAGCACCCCAGCGATGCCCGGGCCCACAGCAGTGGTTCCCAGAACTTCCTCTGCAGGCTGCAGTAGATAGATGAAAGGGGGCTGCTCTGCTCGCAGAGTTGGGCTGGGGGAGGCACAGGGCTCCGCCTGCCTGGCCTCAGTGCACTCAGCGCAATCCCGGGGCTTCCAGGGGACGCCTGAAGCCTGCCTCTCCCCGTGGGTGTCATTCTCCAGGCCACCCTCTAAGTGCCTCTGCAGTGCCCTTCCGACTCGCCTACCCTTCCTAACTCCCGCTTATCCGTCACCTGTCCCCCAGGCGGGGCTGGGATCTCCTCTGTTGGCTCCCAGCCCGCACGCCGGGCCCCATCCCCCAACACCAAGCTCCAGGTGGCACCGAGGATGAGCCTGATGTGTTTGCTGATTGACTGGAAGGCACATCGTTCTCATAGTTCTTGGAGAAGGTGTTTCTCTTCACGATGAGGATCCCACCCTTGTCCTAAAGTTTCTTTTGTTTGCTGAAGATGGAGCAATTGGAAGTTTCGAGGTCTGAAGCAAAATTGAACTGGACCGGCCTGTCATCGAACCCGAAGAGGTGGGAGGATTTATCCCGGGCCCGAGGCAAATGAGACAGGAGGGCTTGGGGGAGCCTGCTGTGTGCCAGCTGGGCTGTGATTCCCTCCCCTCTCGTAGTGGATCCATCCCGCAGTCCTGAGTGGTCCTTCCCCTCTTGGTCCTGGGGAGGAGTTGGGGCTCAGAGATCTGCCTGTGTACGGAGCCCCCGTGCCCGCCGAGGCTGGGGAGGCACCCCCTGCCCCAGAGGAGCCCAGAGCTGAGTGTGTCCCCTGCCCCGCCCTGTCTTGCAGCCGCGTAGTCGATCTGACCCCCTTGGTCCTCAATCCTGGAGGCTTCCACTTCTCGTACTTGGCCAGGAACAATGCGCACAAGCTCCACTGCCCTGGCTTCCCCTGGTAAGTGTGCCCCCGAACCATCTGGCCTCTGAGCAGCGTGCATGAGGGCTGGAAGGATAGTCAGTGTGATGGTCGCTTCCACTTCCAGGATGGACCCTAATGTCGTCAGGCGTGCTGGAAAGTTGCTCCCCCTTCCTAGTGTTTGTGCTGGTGGGAAACCAGAAACAAACAGCCCAGAGGCCAACAGAAGGGAACGATTCAGTCAGCTGTGGGCAGCCCCGTGCTTTATCTACATGTGTGTTTTGCAAAGCAGGGATTTACTGAATATGGGGTTTTTTTTGTTTGTTTGTTTTATTGCGATACGCAGGCCTCTCACTGTTGCGGCCTCTCCCGTTGCGGAGCACAGGCTCCGGATGCACAGGCTCAGCAGCCATGGCTCACGGGCCCAGCCGGTCCGCGGCATGTGGGATCTTCCCAGACTGGGGCACGAACCCGTGTCCCCTGTATCAGCAGGTGGACTCTCAACCACTGCGCCACCAGGGAAGCCCCTGAATATGGGTTTTTTATTACTGTTTTTGTCAAGTATTTCCCATGTCATTGAGTGTTTAGATTGGCTGCTTCATTGCATCAGATGACTTTTTTTTTTAAACAGCTTTATTGAGGTATTATTCACATGGTATAATTCACCCATTTAACATATACAGTTCCTGGGATTTCCTTGGCAGTCCAGTGCTTAGGACTCCGTGCTTCCACTGCAGGGGGCCGAGGTTCCATCCCTGATTGGGGAACTAAGATCCCGCAAGCTGCACGGTGTGGCCAAAAATGATTAAATAAATATATAAATAAATAAATAAACACACAATTCTATGGTCTTTGGTATATTCACAGTTATGAATGCATCACCACAATTAATTTTAGCACACTTTCCTCACCCCAGAAACCCATAGCCCTCACTCTTCCACTCGCCCCTCTTCAGCACTTTCTGCCTCTATAGATTCGCTTGTTCTGGACGTTTGCTATAAATGGTATTGTAAGATATGTGGTCTTTGTATCTGGCTCCTTTCAGTTGGTTAATGTTTTTGCAGTTCATCCATGTTGTAGCAGTACTCATTCTTTTTAAAATTTTCTACTCATTCTTTTTAAAATTTTCAAATAGATTTCATTTTTTAGAGTAGTTTAGGGTTTACAGTAAAACTGAGCTGAAAGTACAGAGAGTTCCATATCCCTCTGCCCTCCCCACACAGCCTCCCCCGCGATCAACATCTGCCAGAGAGTGGGACCTTTAATACAAACTATGACCCACATTGACGTGTCATTATGTAAAGTCCGTGGTTCACATTAGGGTCACTCCTGGTGACGTACATCTTATGGTTTTGGACAAATGTATAATGACATGTGTCCACTATTACAGTGTTGTATGGAATAGTTTCCCTGCCCCGAAAGTCCTCTGCCTATTTGGCCCTCCCTCTCTCTCAGCCCTAGGCAGCCACTAACCTACTTTCTGTCGCTATAGGTTTGTCAGTTCTGGACATTTTATATAAATGAAACCATACCATAAATTGGTCAGCTTCCTTGGCCGTGTGACAGACGTCCAGCATGTGCGGTACCCTCACTCAGCGTGTGTGTGTGCATGCGTGTGTGTCTATGCGTGTGGTGGGTGGGCATAAATATGTTATCTCCCACTTCCAGAGAAAACGGGTGAAGGTCAACATGCCCTTCTTGCACCTGCTGCGCGGCTTGTGGGGTCTTAGTTCCCTGACCAGGGATTGAGCCTGGGCTCTTGGCAGTGAGATGTGGGGTCCTAACCACTGGACCACCAGGGAATTCCCTGGCATCACTATCTTTATGTGCTAAGCTGTCCCTGAATCTCAAGATGAATTTCCAGAAGTGAAATTACAAGGGAAAGGGTAGGAACAGTTTTCAAAAGCACTACCATTTTTCAGATTCTGAAACAGGATCTAGTTACTGTAGACAGTTTGAAAACTACCCAAAAAAGACACCAATCACTCTCACTCCCAAGGTCAGAAATAACCATTGTTGGCACATATCCCTGTTTCGCTGTAGGTGTTCCCCATGGACACGAGTGTACGTGCACAGGTAGTAGTTTGTCACGTAATCAGGAGCGTCCTGTGAGCAGTTTTGCAGCCAGTTCTGGAACATGTTGCTTCCCTGTCATTAAAAATACCTAGAAATTCACCAGTAATCATAGATGCAGAATACCCACCCCACTGTGTGGACGGAGCATCATTTACTCAACTACCCTTGCTTGTTGAAATATTTCATTAATGGGGACAATTTTTAGCCTCCTGTTATGTATTGCTTTCTGAGTGAGCTGTGCTGTCTTGGCACTATCCCCCAAAATGGGTTATTTTAAATTGTTTTCTAAAAGTTTACAAAAGCATAAAATACTCTATGGAAAAAAGGTCACAATATAGAAATGAATACATGAAATATGAGTCCCAATACATTGGTTAATTTTTTAAATCAAATCAGGATCATACTGCACGTACTTTTCAGCTACTTGTTCTTTCCATTACTGTACCATTGGGGTGTCTTTACTTGCTGGGATGTACAGACCAACTTTGTTCCTTAAACAGCTGTGGAATAGTCCACTGCATGCCTGTACCATGGTTTTTTTAGCTGTTCCCTGATGGACGTTTGGATTGTCTCCAGGTTTACACAATCACAAACATTGCTGCAATGAACAGCCTTGAGCAAACATCCATGGGAGGGATTTCCAGCAGCAGTAATGTATCGAGAGCCATCCCACAGCCTGGGTTTTGTCGTGTGTTTCTCTGATGGCCCTGTGTGCCGTGTCCCCCTCATGGACCCATGTCTTGCGTGTTTCCTGAACAGGCCCTCAGCCTGTAGTGGTTCTGCCAGCACCGAGGAGATGCTATCCCCATCTGTGAAGGCCTCCATCTTCACCCCACCTGTCCTGCTCAAGTTCCAGCCTGTGCCCAGACCCAAAGATGAATCAGAGAATAATCCTGGCAGCGCAGAGTCCACGCCCCACCAGAGGGACCCATAACCTCTTCTGTACAGACCACGGCAGGAGAATGAATAAAGTTCCCCTGGTGGTGCCTTCCTCGTGCCACACTACCCAGGGGCCGTGCAGTCCCACGGACTCTCTGCAACCCCAAGAGGTGGTCAGGGTAGCGCAAGCCTGAGGCTCTTTGGCCTGAGACTGCACACAGTAGGTGGTCAGGTCAGTGAAGTCCCCTCACTTGCACCTAACCTGGGAACTCAGTCCTGTGCACTTTGAAAGAGTGTTGAGTGCGGGGAGTGTGCTGCCCCTCCCTGCAGTAACTCTGTGGCCCCGTTGTGCCTCACTTGACCCCACTGAGTTGCAAGACTACCAGTTTTTGCTACACCTGGCTCCTAAACACAAGGCTTATCTGGGTGCAAGTTTAGAAACAGTGGTCTGTTCCCTCCTGGGAGGAAAATGAGCTGGTGTGTCAGTTTCCAATTTGGCACCTCCCTAAAGAGTTCCAAAGAGTTTCAAAGACACGTGACTCTGATTACCTCCCAAGCTGACTTTAGAATCAAACCTGTATGTGAGACATGAGTCCTCACAAAGTGCCCAATGGTGCTGGCCATTAGCAGATGTCGGTTGAGCCCTGTGGATGCCCTGCACCTTGCTTGCGACTGGAGATAATAGACCAAGGAGTTGGGGTCCTGGCCCTTAAGGAGCTTATGTCCCATCCATGTGTGTGTGGTAAGCCAGTACACAGATAAATTAGTACAGGATTACAAATTGTGATAAGCCCTTGTGGGAGCTGAGATCGAGGTGTATGGGGTGACTGGGTGGACAGTGGTACCTTGAGGAGAGTGGACACTAGGGGTAGAAGGGGGTGGAGAATTATGCTTTTACCATACATGTTAAATTTGAGTTCAGTCGGTGCCCAGGTAGAGGTCAGAAGGCAGAAGTGCTGGCCATTTCGTGTTCGGAGACAAGGGATACAGGTATTTAAAGCCATGAGCCTGGTCTAGGTCACCCAGTGCTTGAGTGTAGAGGGAGGTCCAGGGCTCGGCCGGGGCATACAAACGTGGTGGTCCAGCCGAAGGAAGGGTCAGTCAGAAGAGCCCGAAGGGATCATCAGGGCTTTGGACCTTCAGGCTTCATGGGCACCAGCCCCTGGGCCGCCCAGGAGAGAGGCCTGCAGGCGGTGGGGACCAAATGGGCGGTAAGTGGGCAGGCAGCGAATGTGTACGTCGCTTTGAAGGTTTCAGCCTGGCGGGGAGCAGTGATGGGGCCGAGGCTGGGGGTTCTTGGGGCTCCAGGCCTAAGACCTGAGTATCCAGGGCGGGTTTGGGCGGGAATGGCGTTGAGCCGGGGCCGGTGGGGCGAGGCGGTCCAGCTAGAGGCCCCCAGGAAGACGGGGTTTCGAGGCGGAGGCAGCTCAGCCCCGACGTGGTCGAGCCAACCGCGAACTCAGCCCAGGGACCCAGGGAGCCGCCTGCGCCAGCCGGCCATGCGCTTGGGCACCAGGAACCACAATTCCCGGCGTGCCCAGCGCCCGCTTCCGGGGCGGGTCCGAGAGACCCGGAAGTAGTTACGGAGCTCGGCCGAGAGGGCGCGGTGTGACTTGCGTGCCGTTGTTTTTTCTCGCTCGCTGGTCCTGCCGCCGCCGCCGCCGCCGCCGCCGCCGCCGCCGCCGCCGCCGCCGCCGCCGCCGCCGCCGCCGCCGCCGCCGCCGCCGCCGCCGCCGCCGCCGCCGCCGCCGCCGCCGCCGCCGCCGCCGCCGCCGCCATGGGGAAGCGACAGCACCAGAAGGACAAGATGTAAGTTGAGCCGCCGCCGGGAGCGGGCCTGTCCGCACTCTGCGCCGCGCCGAGTCCCTCTCGACGTCACTTCCCCGGGAGCCTCCGCCGTTCCCCGGCGGGGCGGCTCCCTCAGGCGCGGGTCTCTCGGGGTCCTGTCCCCTCGGCCCCTCCGCTCGCCAGCTCTGACCCCGCCGGCTTTCCCCGGGCGCGGTTCTCGCTCCCCAGCCTGCTCACGGGCTACAGCACCTTCCAATTAAAACAAACCCACCTGGCACCACCAGCTGCCATCGAGTTTCTTTGATTTTTTTTATGACAAGAAGAGGAACATCTGTGTCGATCGGCTGTTTTCTGCTTTCCCTTTGAAACCACTCCAGTCGGGCTCTGCCCGCTGCACTGCTCTTGTCGTGATCCTGTAACTTCCGTGCGTCTCCATCCGGGGGTCAGTCAGTTCTCAGTCCTCGTTTTGTTGAGCTTCTCAGCAGCGTAGGACGCGGCTGACCGCCTCTCTCCCTCTGAAGCCCTTGTACGGTGCCTGGGACACCACACTCTTTGTTTTCAGGCTACCTCAGGGGTCTTTCTTTGTTGGTCTCTTCTGCTGGATCCTCCTCCCCCGTTCCGGACCTCCTACGTCTCCTCCCCCAGGCTTCCTCTCCATTTACATCCTGCCCGGTGGGATCTCTCCAGTCTTGCTTAGGACAACTCCACTTGGAGATCCGATGGGCTTCTCGAATTCATTGTGGCCCACGGGGAAGCAACTCTTGATTTTCAGCACCTGAGCCTGTTCCTCCCCCATTTCCCTATCTCAGTGGTCACACCGCTCTCTCCTCGCTGGGGGTCAGAGGCCTGGGAGTTTCCCTTAGCTCCCTCTGCCTCCTGTCCATCAGTACGTCCTGCTGGCTCTTCCAGGAATTGACTGCTTCTCACTCGTCCACCAGTCCTCCCGCAGGTGAAGTTGATGCCAGCTCCTTCTTGGACCTTTGTAGTCGCCCTCAGATTGGTTTTCTGCTGCCTATTGCTTGACCCTCTGTACACAGCAGCCAGAGTGATGCTTTGAGGACTTACGCTAGATCAGGGTCCTTTCATCCCGCCTGAAGCAAATCCAGAGTCCTCCCACGGCCCCTGAGGCCCCTTGTGATACGACCACCACCTGCTCTTCCATGATCAGTGGCCCCGTGCCCCCATGTGCACTCTTTTTCAGTGGCTTTGCCCTTCTTTGGGAGCACACTAGCTTTTCTTGCCTCAGGGCCTTTTTTTTTTTTTTTTTTTGCGGTACGCTGGCCTCTCACTGCTGCGGCCCCTCCCGTTGCAGGCTCCGGACGCGCAGGCTCAGCGGCCATGGCCCATGGGCCCAGCCACTCCGCGGCATGTGGGATCCCCCCCGGACCGGGGCACGAACCTGTGTCCCCTGCATAGGCAGGCGGACTCTCAACCACTGCGCCACCAGGGAAGCCCTTGCCTCAGGGCTTTTATACGTGATTAGTCGGCTTGGTCCCTCTTCCCCGGAAAGCTCTCTCCCCAGGTCTTCGCGTGGCCAGCTGCTTCTCATTGTTAACCCTGCTCTTTGGAGCAGGACCGTTTGGGTTTGCTTAATAGTTTGTGTATCCCCTTGTTCTGTTGTGTTTTTCACTATGTGCCTGACACAGAGTACGTGTTAAAAAAGCATTTTCCAAATGAGTGAAATGATTTCGGTTATCAACTTCTTACTTCCAGAGACTATTCTTTTTATAAAGAGGTGGTGGTAAGATTATCTTTCTCTCCAGGTACATTACCTGTGCTGAATACACTCACTTCTATGGTGGCAAGAAACCAGGTAAGGCATGAAATCCTTCTGTTCCTTTCGGTGTGTGTGTGGGTATAATTAAGGAATGATGCCTTCACAATGCAGTAAGTGTAAAAATGAACAGTTAATAAGAACGTGGAAACTATAGTAGACGGGTTGAGGACACAGTTCACAAAAGAGGAAATACACTAAACATAGGAGAAAATGTTTAATATTGGTGGTGATTTTTTTTTAACATAGGTTACAATAATATTTTCTCTGTCAAGTTAATAAAGAATACAAAGAACGGGGACTTCCTTGGTGGCGCAGTGGTTAAGAATCCGCCTGCCAATGCAAGGGACATGGTTTCGAGCCCTGGTCCAGGAAGATCCCACATGCCGTGGAGCAACTAAGCCTGTGTGCCACAACTACTGAGCCTGTGCTCTAGAGCCCACGAGCCGCAACTGCTGAGCCCCCACATGTCACAACTGTTGAAGCCCACGTGCCTAGAGCCTGTGCTCTGCAACAAAGACAAGCCACCGCTATGAGAAGCCTGCTTACTGCAACAAAGAGTAGCCCCTGCTCGCTGCAACTAGAGAAAGCCCGCGTGCAAGCAATAAAGACCTAATGCAGCCAAAAATAAATAAATTTAAAAAAAAAAAGAATGCAAAGAGCAATAATACCTAAAGCTATCAAGGCTGCAGTCAAAAGAGCACTGTCACGGTCACTGGTGGAAGCAAAACTGGCCCAGCCTCTTGGAAAGCAAAGCCAAGAGGGAGCCCCACAGCAGGGGTGTTAGTTAGGGTTGTGGCAGAAACCCACCTGCGGTATGTACTTTTTCCTCTAAGCTATTTCTTGATGTACCCCACGTTTTGGTTCTGTCTAGAGAAAGGTTTTAGTACACAGCAATTTTTGCACTGGGTAATTTACATCAGCGTTTTCTTTTGTTTTTTTCTTTTTTTTCTTAATCTTAACAGGTTTTTATTTTTTTATCGATGTATTGTTGACCTGTAACACTGAGTGACTTCCAGGTGCACAATGCAGTGGTCTGATATTTCTGTGCCTTGCAAAACAAAACCCAAAATAGGTCTAGTTACCGTCTGTCACTACACACAATTATTATTATTATTTATTTATTAAAATTTATTTATTTTATTTATTTTTGACTGTGTTGGGTCTTCGTTGCTGCACGTGGGCTTTTTCTAGTTGCAGCGAGCAGGGGATATTCTTTGTTTCAGTGCGTGGGCTTCTCATTGCAGTGGTTTCTGTTGTTGAGGAGCATGGACTCTAGGCGCACGGGCTTCAGTAGTTGTGGCACACGGGCTCAGTAATTGTGGCTTGCGGGCTGTAGAGCGCAGGCTCAGTAGTTGTGACGCACGGGCTTCATTGCTCCGCGGCATGTGGGATCTTCCTGGACAAGGCCTCAAACCTGTTTCCCCTGCATTGGTAGGTAGATTCTTAACCACTGAGCCACCAGGGAAGCACCACACACAATTTTTAAGATATCATTGACTACAGTTCCCGTGCCGTGCGTTTCATCCCCGTGACTTACATGCACTTTTTCTTAAAACGTAGTTGACTTGTTGATAGAGTACATATGTGAAATTTTTTACAGAGTAAGTTTTCTGTCCTTTATTTTCATTTTACACAGATATCGCACAAACAGATTTTCGTCGTCTACCTTTTGACCACTGCAGGTAAGAGTTTGGAGAGTTTAACCTTTCCCTCGTGATTGTTCTCGGGTACTCAACTGTTTGACAGTGAATCTGATCCCTGGAGATGCAGGTGTAGCTTCTGTCTGCGTTCTCCTACCCGGATCTTCCGTGGACTGGAAGAAGGGACCCAGCAATGGAAAGGAATGATGATGGTTTTCTGCTTGTTCTGTGTCTCCATTTATGTGCATTGTCTTTTAACCTTGTTCTTACCTACAGAGGTAGGTAGGCTCTGTCATCAAGCCTGCCTTATAGTTGAGAGAATCAGTGCTTTGAAGAGTGAGCTCCCTCTCCCAGGTATCCCATCTAGGAAGTGGTCTGACTGTGAGCCCAGGGCTTTCATGCTTTCCTTTTGGTCCAGAGTCTGAGTAGTAACAGCAGCCCAGAGAGTCATGACACTGTGGCCCCTCCCCCTTCCCTGAGAATGCAGGTCACTGGGGGCGGGGAGGGACCCAGCTGCACAGCCACTTGGATGTCTCTTCCCACCCTCATTAGACTAATGAACCCCAACACATTGGGGCTTGGGGGAGTGGGCAGGTCTGGTGGTCCCCATGGGCTTGAGTTTCCCCAAGTTTGAGCAGTGGTCAGCTCTGTCCTGGACACACGTGTCTACACAGCATTCTCCCCATCTTGCCCTCCTCTCCCTCTGACCAAAGTTCTGATTCCATAGGTCAGGGTGAGCCTTGAGAGCTGACCAAGCTCTCCTGGTGATGCCAGAACTGTGGTGGGGCAGGTCAGCCGATACCACAGGGCAGTGAGGGGGCAGGGGAGGCTGGGGGTGCAGCCGCTGAATCTGCCCACGGCTTCCAGGAGGCTCCCCACATGGTGAGTGAGGGCTTCGCCTGTTTCACGTGGCTCAGGAAGTATGAACAAGTGAGGCCCAGACATCAGCAGCTGCATTTCTCCCACCGCCACCAGTTTTGTCATCAGCCTCCTGGAAATGTAGCCGTAAATTGGTTCTATGGAGATCCTTGGTTCTCAGTTCTTCCAAGAGGTCTCTGCTGTGTGTCTCGCCCATTTTGTAACTACCTTGGGTTCTGGGTAACACGTGCTTTGAGAATGTGCCCTTCAGGCCCTGTTAGGAGAAGACGCATGTTCACTGTCTTGCTGTTTGGAGCTTGCCTTGTTGTTGGGTCCTGCTCTGGTCGGTCCCCAGCAGTACTACTGGGTTAGAGTAGAAGGTTGGGCCAGAGGGGGCGGTGGTGAGGACTCCCCACAAGGGCTCCCTGGGGCAGCATTCGGGGAGGTGACCCCAATGCCGCCAGGCTGTCCAGGTCCTGGTGCCTGACCTGTGCTGACCGAACTCGTAGGTGACTGATATACAAACAAGCCAGGTCAGCCAGGGCTCTTGATGACTAGTGATGGAGACCCCATGCCAGAAGACTCCTCCACCTGTGGGCTCTGCTTTTCCGAAGCAGACCCTCCACGAGGCAGGAAGTGGCCTTCGACACCCATATCCCTGCACTGGAACTTACCCAGGGCTCCCGGGCGTCAGGTCTTGTCTGAGTCACTTACCCACTCCTTGGAAACATGGCAGGAACGGAGCCTGCTGTGCAGCCAGGAGCAGGCAGGGCTCCTCTAGACCATGGTAACCCCCTGCCCCCAGAGTCTCCTGGGATGGGAGGGGGCAGTGCTCAGCAGTGACCCTGTCCTTCCTCAGTCTCTCTCTACAGCCCTTTGTCTACCCGGTCTGCACCCCCGAAGGCGTCGTCTTTGACTTGCTGTGAGTTTTCCCTTGACTTCTGACTAACAGATGTGGTGAGATTGTTGACACCCACTCAGGAAGGGGCTGTGGGGCCAGCTGGAGTGTTTGGGCTCCAGGCAGTGCTGAGCCTGGACACACCGAGGTCCCAGCAGCCTTGGGAGCCCTGGATGGGCCTCAGGCATGAGGTGGCAGTGCTGCTGTGACCTCTGCCTGGAGGGGCGTTGGCCTCTCCCCCGTGTGGGGGTCCCTAGTGCTCTAATTCGCACCCTGTACCTGTTAGAGTGTTAATGAGCTGAGTAGCTTTCACTTCATGAGGGCAGAGTCATAGTTGAGGCGCATAATTTCCTAGTCCTTCCCTTTGAAGCTTTATGCTCAGTTTTATGTCCCAATGTAAGCCAGCTTCTGTAATTGTCTCATAGTTCAGATTCAGTTTAGAAGATTTGCAAAATACTTCAAAGGAATAGGGAAAATTGGCCATAATTGCATTGTCCGGGGAAAGCACTGCCAGTGTCTGGAGTGCTCTTCTGGGAGTGCATTTGTGGTAACCTGCTTGAGGTCACACTGTAGAAGATAGTTCAGGATCCAGTTTTCACTCAGATGAGAGCTTTTCTCCCCTATGTCATTCAGAATTCTCTGGAAGTGTGATTTTTGATGCTGGCCCAGTATTTCATTGTATGTACGTCTTTTTCTGTTAATGGTATTTATCCATGTTTATGCATAAGTAGAGTAAAAACCCTGAACGTACTTTGAAGCCCATGTAGCCAGAAATATTCCCCCATTTCCTCTGATGAGGCAAAAAGTGAAGTGGAGTGTAGCCCCTTCCCAGCTCCCCCTGGAGGCAGACCCCTTGCACTGTGGCCCTGTCGCCAGGCTGCACCGGCCCTCCCGCTGACGCGCACTGTCCTCTTCCCTTCAGGAATATTGTCCCTTGGCTTAAGAAGTATGGCACGAACCCCAGCAACGGAGAGGTAGGTGGCTGTGCAGGAGCTTTGGTGATGCCGGTGAACACCAGGTGTCAGGTACAGGAACGTGGTGGAGGACCCACACCGGTCCTTTCTGGAGTGTTCCCCACTTGTGTGCACGTGTGCAGGCACCTGTCTTACCTCGGTCGTGGACGCAGTTGATTGGTGACCCCACTGCCCCTTGCTTCCACCCCCGAGGTGTCAGTGCGTCCGTGCGCCCTCCTGTGGTGGCACAGTTCGGGGGGGCATTTGGAGTTCTGCTGTTGCAGATGGTGGTCACACATGCGGTGTACCCCTGGGACTGCTGGACGCTGGGGGCTGCGTTTTCGGCTTGGTAGCTCCTGGCAAGTTGCACCCTGGAGGAGTCGTACTGTTCCAGACTCTCATCAGCGGCGTGTCAGGGGAGATGCGTGTCCTAGACCCTCGGCAGCTCTAGGAGCCACCTGTCTCTTTGGGTGATGTACTTGTGGGCACCAGCGTTCTGTGACGTGTGCTCTGTGGAGAGTTAGGTTAAGCAGCTGTTGATGTGTCACACGTACAGGTGCAGGAGAGAATCTGGAGTCGAGTTCCAGCATACTTCCCTGCTGGACACCCCCCGCCCCTCCGCATGCCTTGTTGTAAAGCCCCAGGGCGCCCACTTTCCGTTCCTCCTGCTGCTCTCTGTTCACTTCTCAGCTCGCCTTCCCTCTGCCACATTTATTCGGTTGCACCCATTCACTCACAGAAAGGGGTTAGCCGTGCAGCATGGGGCCTGGCGCTGTGAGCAGAGTGGGACGGGATGCTGACCAGAGGAGGATGGGGGACCTGGGGGCGTCTGTGGAGCAGTGCTGTGGAAGCTGTGACCCGGGGACGAGGGGAGATGGTGGCAGATAGTCTGAGTTACATCGGGGGGTCTCGCCAGCCCTGGAGGGAGCCTGGCTTCGTTCTGGATGGGCTGGAGGCCAGATGGGTTAAGCCGTAGCGAGCTGTGATCTGGCCTGTTTGGAAGCCTGGCTCTGGCTGCTGTGTCGGGACCAGACCTCCGGGAAGTGAGGGTGGAAGCAGGGAGGCAGCAGGGGCCGTGTACTTTCTGGGCAAGAGGTGCTGGGTGAGCCTGGGCTAGGGTGCAGGCTGAGGAGGTGCAGTGCAGGTGCTAGAGGTGGGCGAGCAGGGAGGGCGGGACCTTCTGCAGACCCTGGAAGCCAGGTTGGCTCCCCCAGGGTGTCAGCCTGATAGAAGTCCGGCCTGCGTTGGGGGAGTGGCGGGCAGTGTGGTGATTGGCACTGCGAAGCTGGGAGCTGGGCTGGGTGGTGGTCAGAGCCCTGTCTGCCGGGATTAGGCCTGGTCAGCTCTGTGACAGACCCTGGGGGCCCTGTGGAGAGTGGAGGCTGTCATTGTCATCGTATTTGGGGAGGCCCAAGAGGACCCGGGTGCGGTGAGGCTAGGGGGAGGGAGGGAGGCGGAAGAGGGGTGTGAGCAGGGTCCTGGTCACCAGCCTCGGACGTGTGAAGTGTCGTGGGTTCAGTCTTTGCTCAGCTGTGCGCTTGTTACCTGTGTTCTGGAGGTGGATGTGTACTCTGGGGCCCTGGGCGGTGGCCTTGTTTTCGGGATGCACCGCCTCCCCTGGGATCAGGCTGCGGCTGTGTCGAGGCTGGGGCTCGCTCCTCTGTCGGTGGGGGCTGCGCTTTGCCATCGCCCCCCAGCCCCCCGTGTTTCCTGGTCCACCTCTGGCCCCCCGTCCTCGGTAAATGTGGCCAGCCGCTCCCCGGGTGCTCCCCAGCCCCACAGCATGCCAATCGCCTGCCCCCAGCCATCACCTCTGCTGCGGGTGTCCTGTCAGGGAGTCTATGGTACATCCTCAAGTGGGGCCCGTGCCCCTCCCGGCCTGTGCCCAGAGTCCCCACGGCTGCGGCCCTGAGGACCGTCCCTGTGGTGTCAGCTGCTGTGAGCTCCTGTCACCTCCCAGGACCCCAGGAGGAGGGTGCTGCATGTGGGTCTCCCTGGGTTGGCTGTGCCTGGGGCGGGCACCCACCATCTGTCCATAGGTGTGTGTGGGGGGGTGGTTGGCTAACGAAGGCAGGGCCGAGGTGACTCAGGGAGTGGGCACTGGGCTGGGTGCGGGGACTGTGCCAGGGGAGGGAGGATGTGGGGCAGAACTGGTTTCAGCCCTGGCGGAAGGATGCCCGGTGTCTCTTCCGCGTGGCCCTTGGAGCTGGCCCTTGGTTGCTGCAGGGCCTGTGCCTCCCCATCCAGGGTCTCCCTGCTGCCCCCTCACTTCCTCTGACAGAGGCCTCCCCACTGGGCAGCTTTCCTCCAGCTGCTGGACTTTGCTTTATTGTCCAGGTTCCTGGAGAAGAGGTGAGCCGCAGACGAACTCCAGAAGTTTTGAGAGAGGATCCCGTCCCATCCCCTCTTGGCATTTGCATGTATTGACTCCTCTTCCCCCACGTTGTAGTGCCTGGTGTTTCTTGGGTCGTCACACAGCAGAACAGCAGGGCAAATGCCTGGGTCCCCACTGCCCAGCTGAGGAGATACTGATTTGGCCAAAAAGTTTGTTCGGATGCCTCTGCCGTTTTTCATGTGAGTTACTTGTTATTATTAATTACGCTTTTTTCAGAAACTGGACGGGAGGTCCCTGATCAAGCTGAACTTTGCAAAGAACAGTGAAGGTGAGTAATCCTTTACAGCCAGTTTTAGGATTGGCCCGCAGGACCCGAGGCCCCCGCCTCTCACCAAGTTTTTGTTCCTTTCTGATCAGGCTGGAGGCTTGCTTTTGATTTCTCAAAGGCTAATAATTTTTTCTTAAAGGTCCAGATAGTTGTTTTTTGTTTTTTTTATTTTGTGGTATGTGGGCCTCTCACTGTTGTGGCCTCTCCCGTTGTGGAGCACAGGCTCCGGACGCGTAGGCTCTGGACGCGTAGGCTCAGCGGCCATGGCTCACGGGCCCAGCTGCTCCGCGGCACATGGGATCTTCCCGGACCGGGTCACGAACCCGTGTCCCCTGCATCGGCAGGCAGACTCTCAACCACTGCGCCACCAGGGAAGCCCAGGTCCAGAAAGTTTAAAGCTGGGGTGGGGGTGAAACCTCCGGCTTGGGGCACTTCTTCCCACAAGGGCACTTGGGCCGTGTGGGCCTCCGGTGGCCTTTATGGGTCCAGCTGGGCCCCACGGGAGACAGGCCCTGCCTGGCCGTGGCTCTGGTCCAGTCATCGCTGGAGACATGCTGCTCAGGCTGCGGCCCAGGGCAGGCAGCCAGGCAGTGGGTGTGGGGGGTCTGACGGATTTACCAGGTGGCTCTTGGGCTGGTTTCCACTTGGCACTGG
The DNA here is from genome assembly GCF_059928025.1 of Delphinapterus leucas. NCBI lineage: Eukaryota > Metazoa > Chordata > Mammalia > Artiodactyla > Monodontidae > Delphinapterus > Delphinapterus leucas. The sequence continues at coordinate 25,971,557 of NC_143142.1, read as the reverse complement.
TCATAAAGCCCCAGTCCAGGCCTGGGGTCCTGCTCTGCACTCCTCCACACCCTCCATTGTTCTCATTGGCCAGACGCCTGTGCCGAGGCGACCTCCGTGGACACCCACCTTGTTCTCGGTTCTCTGTGGGCCTGGCGCCGTGCCCTGGGCGCGTGCGGGTGCCGTGGTTGAGGTCGGTGTCAGGGCTCACTGGGCGGGTGTGTTCCGGGAGATGCTGGAGCAGCTGAGGCTGGCCTGGCTCCCAGCAGGTGCCAGATGGCAGTGAACGAGCAAGCGGGCCTTGGTGACCAGGAGCACAGCATCCCATAGATGGTCCCTGGGTGCCATGTGGCTCCCTGCTCTGAGAGCGGGTGATTCAGGGAGGCCCTCGGTGTGTCTCCTTCACAAGTGTTTACTGAGCGCCTGCTGTGTGCAGAGACCAAGACAGGCCGGGTCTCTCCCGGAACAAAAGGGAGGGAGGAAATTGGAAATGAGATCACTGTAGTGCGTCAGGTGCTGCATGTAACAGGTCAGAGGTAAAGCAGGGTGAGAGAGGGTCACAGGACGACTCGCTGACAGGGTTTGAGTATAAATCTGGGGGGAGGGGGAGGAAGGGCAGGGGAGGGGAGCCCTGTGGGGATGTGGAGAGACCATTCTGGGCAGTGGGCTCAGCCTGTGCAAAGGCCCCAAGGCACAGCCAGGAGCCCAGTGTTGCTGCATCAGGGTGAGCAGAGCGGGAAGCAGGGTCTGTGGTCCAGAGTCAGGTGGGATGGGGTGCAGAGCAGTCATGCGGGGCTGGGGTGGCCACGGGAGAACTCAGAGATTACAGCAAGAAAGATCTGACCTAACTTTGCCTTTTTTTAAATTTTTACTAAAAAAAAAAAAAAAAATTTTACTAACTTTGATCTAGAGATTGCCTTTTTTTGGCTTTGTTTTGTCTTTTAGTTGAAATTTTTTTTTAAATTAATTTATTTTTGGCTGCATTGGGTCTTCGTTGCTGCACGTGGGCTTTCTCTAGTTGCGGCGAGCAGGGGCCGCTCTTCGTTGCAGTGTTCAGGCTTCTCTTGTTGCAGAACATGGGCTCTAGGCGCGTGGGCTTCAGTAGTTGTGGCATGCAGGCTTAGTAGTTGTGGCTTGCGGGCTCTAGAGCGCAGGCTCAGCAGTTGTGGCACACGGGCTTAGTTGCTCCGTGGCATGTGGGATCTTCCTGGACCAGGGATTGAACCCATGTCCCCCACATTGGCAGGTAGATTCTTAACCACTGTGCCACCAGGGAAGTCCTTTCCTTTTTTTTTTTTGTTAATTAATTTATTCTTGGCTGCATTGGGTCTTCATTGCTGCATGTGGGCTTTCTCTAGTTGCAGCAAGCAGGGGCTACTCTTCATTGCGGTGGGCGTGCTTCTCATTGCGGTGGCTTCTCTTGTTGCAGAGCACGGGCTCTAGGTGTGTGGGCTTCAGTAGTTGTGGCATGTGGGCTCAGTAGTTGTGGCTCACAGGCTCTAGAGCACAGGCTCACTAGTTGTGGCACATGGGCTTAGTTGCTTCACGGCATGTGGGATCTTCCTGGACCAGAGCTCGAACCTGTGTCCCCTGCATTGGCAGGCGGATTCTTAACCACTGTGCCACCAGGGAAGTCCCAAGTTGACATTTTCAGGGATGTGAAAGTAGAGAGAATTCGGGACTTCCCTGGCAGTCCAGTGGTTGGGACTGTGCACTTCCACTGTGGGGGGCCCATGTTTGATCTCTGGTCTGGGAACTAGGATCCCGTGATGTGGCCAAAAAAAAAAAGAAAGTAGAATTACTGTGTGACTCCCTGCCCCGTATCCATCCCCAGCTTCAGCTCCCATCCATTGTCAACGTGTCTGATTTTACTTATGCTAGCATTCTGCACGTACTCAGGTGGTTTTAAGCAGACACCTGACATCATACTACCTTGTGCTAAGTACTTCACTGTGCATCTCTAAAAGCTAAAGGTTTAAGAAATAACAACCACAATACCGTTGTCACGTCTAAAATGTTAGTAGGAATGCTGTAGTATCATTGACTGTCCAGCCAGTGGTCAAGTTTCCAGAATGCTCTCATAATTATTTTTTGTAGTTTTGAAATCAGGATTTTTAGAGTCCATACAACTCAAGGTCTTTCATCTCTAAGTGTTCCCCTTTCTGCAGTGTTCTTGCTGGGACTTGAACAGGCTCCCTGGCTGTGGGCGGGTGTTGGTGGGGTGGGGCAGGGCACGGAGGGCAGCCGGGGCTGGTTGTAGTAACCCAGGCGAGGGACGCAGGAGGTACGGGGACGGGGCAGGGTCTGAAGGACAGGCTACTGGTGGGTGGGCAAGGGTGACGGATGCCCGAGGTGGAGAGGGAGGCCAGGTGGGCTGGGGGCTGACAAGGCCGACTTTGCTGAAGAAGGCCCTGCAGGGGTTGGGTCTTGCAGGATGAATGGGAATTCATGCTCTTGGAGGAGGAGCTTGAGCTGTGGGCTGTCCCCCGGGTCACCCTGGGCGTGCTGATGCAGGGTTCCGCCTCTCCCGCTCTCTGACCTTGGCTCTCTGACCTTGGGCGTGTGCCCCCTCTCCAGGGAAGTACCACTGCCCTGTGCTGTTCACCGTCTTCACCAACAACAGCCACATCGTGGCCATCAGGACCACTGGCAACGTCTACGCCCACGAGGTGGGTCCTTGGGGAGCCCCAGGCCGGCTCATGGGGTGAGAGCCACCGGCGCATCCAGGAGATGGCAGGGCCTGCTCGTGTCCTCCAGACTGGACCGGGGCAGTTCTGCCCACTGAGCAGGTCCTTGTTCCCTGGTGTCCCCCACAGGCATCGGCAAAGACCTTGGAGGGACCTCAGCTCCTAGTGCCGCCCCAGGGGATCACATGTTGGGGGGGGGGTCCCGATTTCCACACCCGTCCTGCTCTGGGCCTGCTTTGGGCTGGGTGCAGATGGCAGGGCTGTGGCCCCATGATGCGGGAAACCCTCCCTAAGCCTTTTTCACGCCCATCCATGGAGGTTGGCCCCGTGGGGCTCTGGGGTCATGGATTCGGGTTGCTCATTGGGAGACAGATGTGTGACAACAGCAACCTGTCTGGGGCGCAGGAAGCCCCGCCCCTTGGTGGCACACACTTGTCCCCCCCACTTGGTCCTTTCCCTACCTCTGGGCGGGCTCTGGGCTGCCAGGTCGGGGGGCAGGCAACGTGACAGCGGACTTTCTCCTGGCTTTAGGCGGTGGAGCAGCTAAACATCAAGGCCAAGAACTTCCGAGACCTGCTGACCGACGAGCCCTTCTCCCGGCAGGACATCATCACCCTACAGGTGAGTGTCCCCTTCCCTGCCTGCCTGGGGACCACCCGCCCAGGACCTTGGCTCCTCCTGCCTCAGTGGTCTCGCAGCCCCCTGCCTGTGTAGCTCCCAGCTGTCCCGGCCGTTGGCAGAGCCCCTCCCACCCTCCCTGCCCTCAGTCACCCTGGGCCTCCACACAGGCTGCCTGCTCAGTCCAGGGCTCACTGCTCCCCTCCGAGGCTGCCCCTGCCGTGTCAGGGCCCTCGTCTCTGCCCCCAGAGCCACCTCCATGTTCCAGCAGCCCCGTTGGAGGCCTGAGGGCTGGGGCTGGTGTGCTCAGGACCCAGGGGCGAGTGTAGGGTGTGCCTGTAGGTGTCAGAGCCCCGAGTGAGTTCATGAGAACCCGGCCCTAGAAAATCAGGGTGTCTAGATCCTCCTGTGTGGCTCATCCCGTTCTAATCAGAGGCCGGTGCATGGCTCTCCCCAGTGATGGGCTCGCTGTCCCCAGGGCAGACCGTGGGGTCAGTCTGGCAGCCGGGCTGAAGGGGGGCGGCCTGCAGGAGGCCTGGAGGTGGGCACCCCACGTCCCGCGCTAACAGCCAAGGGTGCTCGGCTGTGTGCGGGGAGAAGGGGACGCAGCTGGCTGAGCAGCCATCTGTGCCACTGTCCCTGCCCCACCCCTGCTCGTCACCCTGCACAGGGCACAGTCCCTGCTGACCTGCGGTGCCCATGCAGCCCCCAGCCTCTCCCCTCCAGCCTGGTCCCTCTGCCGGTCCACCCGTCCTTTGCTGCCTAGCAGCCACAGGGCCCAGGATGGGTCTGGGTGTGGTGCCAGGCTCACTGCCACATGTGTTCTTTTTGCCATAGGACCCCACCAGTTTGGACAAATTCAATGTCTCCAACTTCTTTCATGTTAAGAATAACATGAAAATAATAGACCCAGGTATGTATGGCCAGGGCTGGCCCGGGTGCCAGGGACTTAGGTAGAAGAGCCTGTGCTCCTAGGTGAAGCCCATACCTCCCTGGGGCTTGAGCGTCTGGGAGTCTCACCCAGGTTTTCACAGGTCTTGCATTTCCTGAGCCCACACTCCATTGTTCTGTGCTGGGGTTGGCAGACCACCCTGGCCCATGCCTGCCATCGGGGACCAGACATGTCGGTGCCAGTCGGGCCATCACCATGGTGCCCAGCCTGGCCATCTCCTTGCCACCCCCGCCCCGTCAGGACTTGGCTCTAGGTCTCTCAGAGCTGCTTCCTTTCCCATGTGTTCGGGGGCCTGGATGGGCCTTCTCCTCAGAGATTGTGTCCCACCACAGGGATGGGCCATTCGTGCTGGCCGCTGGGTGGGTATGGAGGTCCCATGAAGGGTGGTGACTTCTCGTGGCCAGGGGTCCTGTGATGCGAGGTTGTGACCCCTGGGGCTGGGGCCGGTCTGGGGACAGGGCAGTGGCCTCGCTCTTTCTTCCCCCACTGGGTCCTCCCTGGGTTGTTGTGACCAGGAGACTGTGACTGTGACATAAGCTCTGGCCACTTCAGACTCGTGTCCTGGCCGGGGCTCTCAGTGGCTCTGGCCTCCTGTCCCTGTCACAACATCTGGGGATGCTGCTGGGTCTTGGCTGCTCAGGGCGACTGTGCTGTTTTGTAGATGAAGAAAAGGCCAAGCAGGACCCATCTTATTATTTGAAAAACACGAACACGGAGACCCGAGAGACGCTGCAGGAGCTCTACAAGGAGTTCAAAGGGGACGAGATGCTGGCGGCCACCATGAAGGTCCCCGAGAAGACAAAGGTGGACAGGCTGAACGCTGTGAGTAGGCAGCAGGCCTTGCCGCTGCCCTCTTTGCCCCTTGGGTCACTCCTGGGGACGGGGCTGCACTGAGGCTGGCCTGGCAAACCTGGGGCCACCGACAGGTGTGGCCGGCCCGGAGCAGATGTGCTAGGTGGACAGCTGCCCAGTAGCTTCAGTGGTTCCTCGCCCCACAGCTGCCTGGGGTATGGGCAGAGTCACTGCCCTGCGAAGCTGGTTACTCAGTGCCCAGAGCAACCTCAGGGGTGCCAAGCTGCTGGGGGGAGGGAGCCAGTGGTACTGGGGGTACCTGGCACCCGTCCTTACCTTCTCATCCCACACAGCCCACGGTTGGTCCTGGGACCCCCAGTTGGCAGTGAGGGCACCAGGATTTGCACCCTGGCTTGTCAAGCCCCCCTTCCTCTATTCAGGCAGGACCTGGTGAGCTGGGGCTGGGGGACCCTGGGAGGGGGGACCTCTGAGGTGCCCCCCTAAAGAACTGTCCAGAAAACTAAGCGTGCTAAAAGAAGGTTTGTTGTTTATAATCTAATCCCACCTCTAACACGATGGTTCTTAGAATTTTGGTGTATTTCTTTCTCATGGGAAGGAACTTTTTTGTCCTTCTGTTTAGAAGGAAAAAAATCGTTTATTGAGGCTTATTTTTTTCCTGTAGGGACTTAACACATTTAAAAAGAAGCTCCAGTTCTTGGTGCTCTGAACCCCAGAGATGCCCAGGCTCTGCTTGGTGTGTTTTTCTGGGTTTCACTTAACGTGAGAGCTTTGGCAGCCAGGCCTTCAGCCCAGTTGAGACCCGTGGGCTGCTGGCTCACTGTGCCCCTGCTCCCTGGGCCCTTGGGGAGAGGCCAGTGTGGGCTGGGCTGTCCTGTCCCCCTTGGTAGACCCCTGCAGGCACCTGTGGGTGGTGGTCAGGGACACCTTCCTATAGGAGAGGCACCGAGCAGGGCCTGAGCAGCGGGGTGGCCTTGGGCTGAGGAGCCACCGTGGTTTCTTGGCAGGCCCACTATTCCACCGGGAAGGTCAGCGCCTCCTTCACCTCCACTGCCATGGTTCCCGAGACCACGCATGAAGCAGGTAGTGGCCTTTGTCTCCACCACCAGCGTTAACAGCGGCCAAGGGTGGGGTGCCCTCGTCCATGCCCTTCTCAGCGCTGCTCTGTCGCGCCTGGGCTTTGTGGGCTCGTGGGCAACTCAGGAGTGGCCAGGCACGGCCCCTTTTGAAAGTGGGCTTGTGCTTGGGATAGGGGCGGCTGTCCAGGGGGCTCCCTGGTGATGGGAGGCCCTCCCCATGCTGGGGCCACCCCACCTCAGGCTCCAGCCCAAGTCCCACCTTGGCGTTGCCCCCAAGCCCCCTTCCTCTCCTGTTCTTGGCTGGTTGGGCCCCCCTCCCCCCAGCCCTCCCCTCCCTACATCGAGGAGCCGTCAGGCCCCGCTGCCCCACCCTTCCCGATGCCCCTGGGGGCTCCGGGCCGCGGATAGGCAGGCAGGCAGGCAGCTCAGGCCTTTGCTTGCAGCCGCCATTGATGAGGACGTGCTGCGCTACCAGTTCGTGAAGAAGAAGGGCTACGTGCGGCTGCACACCAACTTGGGTGACCTCAACCTGGAGCTGCACTGCGACCTGGTGGGTGAGGTGGCCGCCTGCGAGTGCCTGGCTGCTGGGCCTTGCAAGTCCTTCCTCACTGTCAGGGCCGCCTTCCACTGCCCAAGGGCCCTGGGGGTCCTCGGTACCCTTCCCTGGCCGCCATGTGCCTCAGCGGAGCACCTTGCCTTTTTTGTAGACGCCAAAAACCTGTGAGAACTTCATCAAGCTTTGTAAGAAGCAGTACTACGATGGCACCCTCTTCCACAGGTCCATCCGAAACTTCGTGGTGAGTGCCGTGCGCCAGCCTCCCAGTGCCCACGTGCGGAGTCCTGCAGTGACCCACGTGTACCCAGGGGCCAGCTGGCCACACCAGGCCTCTTGGGGGTGAACCAGGAGGGCCCCATTCTCACCAGGAGCAGCTGGGGGATGGGGGGCAGGGGGGCTGAGGCTCATGGGCACGGCTTCTCACTGGCTGGTTCTTCCTGCAGATACAGGGGGGTGACCCCACGGGCACAGGCACAGGTAGGTGCTCGTGCTGGGCCCCTGGGGACTCTGGCTGCGCCACAGGCTCTGAGGGCAGGGGCGTGGGGACTCTGCTAGCCCCACGTGCTGTTTCCTCGTTCCAAGGTGGTTGTGAGGCCTCAGCCACAGATGAAGGGTTGGGGGCACGTTACCTCCCGCTGGGCCTCCAGGGGCACCCCCTCTGTCCACAGACCAAGGAGGCCTACAGTGGGTGGAGGTTGGGCCCCACCCTGGATGCTGCCCCTCCAAAGCCCCCCTTAGCCTGCCAGCTGCTTGGGCCAGCTCATCCCTCACCCTGTGTTGTGTGAGCAGGAACCATCCATCTCCTTGGCACTTTACTCCCTGTTCTGTGGGCCGGGCCCTAACCAGGGGCTCTGAGGGCCCTGGGGCTGCGGGGGTGTCCTGCGAGGGGGGGGGGTTGGTGATGAGGACCCCAGGGATTGGGCACGGGTTTTTGAGCTGGGCCGCGTCCCAAGAGCTGCGCTCAGCTGGGACCTGGTCATTCTTGCTGCCACGTCCCCCCTCCTCCTCCAGGGGGGGAGTCGTACTGGGGAAAGCCCTTCCGAGACGAGTTCCGGCCCAACCTCTCGCACACGGGCCGCGGCGTCCTCAGCATGGCCAACTCGGGGCCCAACACCAACAAGTCTCAGTTGTGAGTCAATGGGCGGCCATGGGAGGGGCCCGGGGAGGGGGTGGTCCTGCAGGTTCTCCGTCAGCCTCACCCTACATATTGTGCCCCCGACCCCGAATCCAATCCAGAAAGTGTGGGGACATGCGCAGACCTGCCTGAGCGCTGGGCCTGTGCACCTGCACGTAAAACGAGTCAGCCGGCAACCCCACGCCTCGTGGTGGTGCCTGCGACAGGCCAGGGCGGCACCAGATGTGGGTGTGGATGTGGATGCCTGGCCGGGGGGCGGAGACCCAGTGAGGGGTCGGGAATTCTGCTGTGAGTGTTTTGGCGTTAGATGCCCAGGACACCCACCTTGGTCCTAGTAGGTCTAAGTTTTGGTGCTGAGAGGGTGAGAACAGGCTAGATGTACAGGCTTGGGCAGCCTGTGTCCAAGTGTCAGTGGAAGGTGGGGGGCGGCGCAGGGGAGCTGCGGGGCCGCAGAGGAGAGTGTTTTCCCAGGAGCCACACGCTGCCTGCGGAGGTTGGTTTGGGCCACATGGCCACTGATGGCGCGTCAAGGACGGTTTGGGTGGCGGCTCGCATGCACCTTTGCTGGCTTCATCTGCAGAGCCGCCTGGCTTGGTGGAATGGGGCCCCAGGTGGAGTGTTTCTCTCCCGCTCAGCCTTCTCTAGGAGCTTTATGAGTTCATCTACGTTTCTTGATTCATGATTCTTAAAAATCCTTAATTTTTTACCTGTGTTCCAGATATTTTCCCAGACTTTAAAAATTTCGGGGAAAGGTGGCACATGTTTTTACATCTTTCCTGTGGCATTTCCACTTGTGCTTAAGGAGTCCCCAGTGCCATCGTGCGTGTGTCTCGGGGAAGTTGTGGAAGGCTTTGATTTTGGGATCTCGCTTGTCCGTGGTGATTGTGTGTGACGTGGGCACAGCGTTTGTTTCCTCCCAGTTGTGCTGGTGTCACTCAGAGCAGTCCCCTCCCCAGGTGGATGGCAGCCTTGCTGGCAACTGAACAGTCAGGATGCCCGTCACAGTCTGTCAGGTGGCTAGTTGGCCCCCAGGCCATCGTGGGCACTAGTGGAGCGGGGAGGGGCCCCCGAAGGGCGGAACACCCCCTCCTGCCTGATGGGTGGTCCCCTGTCTTAGGTGACTTGTTCCCAGTGATTTCCTGCTCATCCTCCAGCGGAGCCCCTGAGAGAGCTTCCCACAGAGAAGGCACTTCCCGCCAGCCATGAGGGCCTCGGGTCGTCCTCCTCGTGCCCTGGCACTCGGCACCTTCCTGTGGGAATTGGCTCTCACTCTGTTGTTCCTTCCGCCAACGTTACACTTAACCTGCTCACACCAGCTCCACACTGGGCTCTGCAGTGAGTTCCAGGAGGTCCACCCTCACTATTTGTTTGCACGTTGCTTTGGCTCTGATTGCTTATTCTCTAATCTGGATTTTATTTTAATTGGAGCGATGTGATGTGTGTTTTTTTAATTTATTTAATTAAAAAATTTTTTTTGTGACGTGTGCTTTGGAACAACGGACGTGCGTGGTGTAGTTTCCATCTAAGGATGTGCCTTGACTTCTCCTTGGATGCCTTCTATTTTCTAATGCGATTTTACAGTTTCTTCACATGGGTCCTTTGCCTTCCTGGATAAAGCAATTCCTTAAGGATTTTGTAGTTTGTGATATTTTTGTAAACAGATTTTTTCCCCCTAATTCTGGGTGGTTATTGTTCATGTAGAGAAAAACTATTATTTAGGCACTTTATCAAATTCTCTTATATTTCCAGTAGTTTACTGAAACTCTTAGGCTTCGTAGACATTCACGTTATCAGCTTGAGGGGGTGTCCTCTCCTTCCTGGTGCAAGCATGGTCCCGTCACCATCAGGCTGTGCGGGGGAGGACATGGGCTCTGTTGCGTCACCCGGTCAGGTTTGCTGTGGACCTACTTTCTCAAGTGAGGTTGCTGAGTTTGCAGATGCTTTCCTGTAGCGTCTGTCACTGTAACATATGCTGTTTTTCTCCCGGAGGCTGTGGGCCAGCCTTTCTGCTGTGTCCGTGTGTTTGTCCTGGCCAAGATTGTAGACTGCTGCTCCCTCCACATGGGGGCCGGCCTGGGTCATCTGTGCTGGTTTGATGGGGATCTGAGTACCGTGGGCGCTGCCCATGGGGCGAGGTGGCCGGCGCCTTCTGGGGGGACAGCTGAGCAGCTTTGGAGGCGAGGCAGCTGTTGTGACCTCACTGGACAGGGACGGCCGCAGAGCGTCCTGCTGACCCTTAGGTGGGCTTTGCTGCTCCGGCCAAGCACTGATTCACATTTTGCCGGAATGGGACTCACCCATCTCTGGATTCTCAGCCTGTGTCCATGCATCCCCCTCTCTCCCCATCCCTGACCACATCTGTGTCCGTTCTTCCTCAGGGCTTACAAGGGTTGTCTGCTCTCACTTTCTCTGTAGTTATTTTCAGTTTTTACCTCGAATTGCTTCTTCCTGGTTTCTGTTCTCTCCTTTCTTATCGGCCTGTGCGTCCCCCGCCCACTGCTTGCTGGTGGCTGGTGGTTCCGTCTGTCTCATCCTGGCAGGGCTATGTGGCAGGTTTCTTAGCCCCATGGGGCTGGGTGGGTGCTCTGCGTGCTATTGGCAGGGCCGGTGGTGTCACCTTTTTTTATTATTTCCAACTCTGCTTAAATAGCCAGTAAAACCGCTGCTGGATTGGTGGCGGTTTTCTCTTTTTATTTCTAATATTATCGGGTGTTTTGTCTTTTCAAAGAGCTAATTTTAGACTTTATTTCCTTTCTGTTATGCCTTGGTCTCCCTTTTGTTGTTTTTCTGTTTTCCTCCTGTTACTTTAGGTTTATTCCATTCTCTCTTGAGTTTCTTTAACTGTGTTAGAAGTGAGAATAGGAGACCTGCCTGGCGGCTGGAGGTCGGGGATGCACAATTCCGCGATTTTTGACGTCTGGCAGCCCGATGGGCTTGGAAGGCGTGCACTCCCTGGGCGGCTGCTGACGCGTGTTGATGGAGCTCGGTCCCGCACGGGCTGTGGGGATGTGGGGGCATTGCTGCACTTCTCTGGGGACTGCTCCATGTTGCGACCATCGCCACACTTCCTGCCTGTATCCCTTCTGTCTGCTTCCATCCTTCTTTTAGACTTGTAGATTCTTGAAGTCTTAAAGCAGTATCTTACACAGCACACACCTAGATCTTGGTTTATTTTAATTCAGCCTGACAGTCCTAAGTGTATTTAACTTTCTAGTCACTGTGCTGCTTCTGGTGATCTTAATTTGTTTTCTACTTAGTCTTTTCTTCTATTTCTGTTTCCTTCTTTTCGCTCTCTCCTGGTTTGGAACTTAGACGTTTTCCTTGTGGCCACGAAGCACATCCGTCTAATGTCTGAAGTTACTGGTTAGCGCCCTACCCGCCCCCCCCAGTCAACCCGCCGGCTCTCACATCCGTGTCCTCGGGGAGTTTAATTTGCCTTTTTAAAAAAATTTATTTATTTATTTATTTTTGGCTGTGTTGGGTCTTCGTTGCTGCATGCGGGCTTTCTCTCTAGTTGTGGCGAGCGGGGGCTACTCTGTTGTGGTGTGGTGGCTTCTCTTGTTGCGGAGCACGGGCTCTAGGCGCGCGGGCTTCAGTAGTTGTGGCATGTGGACTTCAGTAGCTGTGGCTTCTGGGCTCTAGAGCGCAGGCTCAGTAGTTGTGGCGCACGGGCTTAGTTGCTCCATGGCATGTGGGATCCTCCCGGACCAGGGCTTGAACCCGTGTCCCCTGCATTGGCAGATGGATTCTCAACCACTGCATCACCAGGGAAGCCCCCTAATTTGCCCATTTTTATACCAAATTAAACATGAAGATTTTTGAGGTTGGCCCTTGTGTCCCTTTCCCACGTGTGTCTGTGTCCGGACCCCTTCTTGCTTGTTGCCTCCTTTCTTCCAGGCTACAGTCTGTGGTCCTGTAGTCAGTCTCTTGATGGGACGGGCTGTGGGCACAGCGTCGGCCCAGGAGGAGGTTGGCGGCGGTCAGGCCTGGAGGCAGAGCCCCTGCCCCTTCCTGCACGGCCTGGTAGGGGGCCAAGGCAGGCAGGTGGGGAGGCGCAGGCTCTCCCTGACCATCCCTCTTTCCCTAGCTTCATCACCTTCCGCTCCTGCGCGTACCTGGACAGGAAGCACACCATCTTCGGGCGGTAAGGAGCTGCACGTGAGGTCTGTGTGTGTCGGGGGTGGGCGGCTACCTTCCCCTGGGCTGGGCCTGCTCCCACTTGCCCCGTCTGTGTCTCTGCACAAGTGGGGGCTTGGGGCTTCTCTGGCGGGGGATGGGGGTGGGCAGGGAGTTGGGCCCTCTGGACCTGAGACCCGTCCCAGTGGCCTACCCAGCGCCCTGCCTGCACCCTCAGGCTCTCCGTTGAATGGTCCCGAGTCTTAAAGCTGGGCCACATCCTGTCTCTCTCCCCATCTCCTGTCTGGAGCTCGGTACCCATCCTGTGAAGGCCTAGATGGTATTTCCAGCTCTGTGGCTTCATGGTCTCTGTCACACCCCCTCTCTGGTCGTAGCACAAAATCAGCTACAGGCATTATGAGCGTGGACGGGTCCCGATCAATCTTTGTTGATAGAGCTGGCAGGCAGCTGGACTTGGCCACCAGCCGGGCCCGGGGACCCCGCCCTTCATCTCTGGGTCCTACTGGCTCCTTCTGGAGCCACTCTGTGCCCCTGGCCTGCACAGGAACATGGCCTTTGGGGGTGCCCTGCCCTGGGCACATTCTCAGGTGCCCCATCGCTCTGCTGCAGGGTTGTTGGAGGCTTTGACACACTGACGGCCATGGAGAACGTGGAGAGTGACCCCAAAACTGACCGCCCTAAGGTATGTGCCCGGGAGCATGGGGGCTGCTCCTCAGGCTTGGCACTGGGCAGGCCCTAGGTGGGCTGGGGGCATGCGCCGGCTCTGCTCACCCCCTCCCGCCCCCACCAGGAGGAGATTCGCATGGACTCCACCACAGTGTTTGTGGACCCCTACGAGGAAGCCGATGCCAAGGTGAGGGGGGCACTCGGGGCCCGTTCCGTCCCCAGGAGCCCCACCCGGCCCAAGGGCTCCAGGCCAGACACTCCCCTGCCTGCCACAGATCGCTGAGGAGCGGAAGAAGACGCGGCTGGAGGCAGCGGCCCTGGAGAGCACAGCCAAGACCAGCCAGCCCCAGCAGGGGAGCCAGGGCCCCCAGACGTACCGCCGGGGAGTGGGCAAGTACATCAGCCCGGTGGTCACGTGAGTCTCCACGGTGCTCTCCCTGCACTTACCGCCGGGGGGTGGGGCAGCTGGGGGCACCAGCATGAGCTCGCTGCTGGGGGGCGCCTTGGTGCAGGGTGAAGGAAGGGGGGGTCGGGGCCTGGTACCCACATGGCAGCTCTTGTCTGCTGCTTCTCTCCCCAGGAAACGGGTAGCAGAGGAAGAACCCTCCACCAGTGCAGCTGTCCCCGTGGCCAAGAAAAAGCCCAGCCGAGGTTTTGGGGACTTCAGCTCGTGGTAGCAGGCTGGCCGCTCTGGATTCTGGTAGGGACTTGGACTGTGTCCCGAGTTGTCTGCCCTTTGAGCTGCAACTCAATAAAGCTCTGGTCTATTGGCCTGGGTCCTCTTTCCTGGCCTTGGGAGTCCACGGGCCACCTCTTCTCTCCCTGGGTAGGACGGCCTGGCCCTGTCTCCACGTCTGCTCCTCTGCCTCAGTCAGGAGGGCAAAGCCAGCTGGCTCCCGCTGTTCCTGGCAAAGGGCGAGCAGAGGTCCTGGGAGCTGGTGTCTGTCGTCCCCCCAGCCCCTGCCAACTCCTCTCCAGCCTCAGGGCCTGGCCTTGTGCTCACACACGACCTGGGGACCTGCTCGGTGGTGTCTCTTCCTACTGAAGATCTTCAAAGCCTACCCTTTCTGCGCCCTCCATCCCACAGTCCTCCTGACTGTGATGATGCTCCCTCGGCTTCCAGAAGCTCCCGTGGAAGCTGAGGGACAGCTGCCTCCTCCCAGGACCCGTCTACTCCCTCTGCAAGGCCAACAGGGCCATCACTGCCCTCCCCTACTCTCAGCACTTGTGTTCTCGGGTCAGCAAGGCCACCACCCCCTTGGGCTCTGGTCCCGTTTCTCTCCTTTCCTGCCTCACCCGAAACCTCACGTCAGTGAGTGCCAACAGCTCTTACTTCTAGAAGGTACTGTGGCTCTTTCCGCGTCTCTGCTTCTGAGCCCTGGGCCTGTCTCACCTGCCTCCTCTGAGCCTCGTGTGCAGGTCCCCATGGATGGCGGCGCCTTCCCTGCACACGGACCCACCGTGCAGCCCGTCCTCCGAGGCCCCTGCCCATGACCATCAGCTGGGACCTGGGCTCGACGGTGACCTTTCCACTCCCCCGATGCCTTGGGCCAGGCTGCTGTCCCTCACGTCTTCCCAACCCTCTCTCCATTAAGGGGCTTACACGCCCATGCTGTCTCCGGGAGCTGGGGTCACGGGGATGAGGTGGCCAGGCCTGGTGACGGCCAGCCTAAGTGCTCTTGTGGGCCACACGGGGACGCTTGCCTAGGGCGCCTGGACCCCCAGATTGGGGGCTCCGCCCTCAGCAGCTCCTTGGCTACCCCATCAGGTCGCGAGACCTGTGATGCTGCTAACTAGGAGACATTGGATGTTGGAAGCTTTATTTTTAAACCTCACACAGACAGAGGACGGAGAGCCGGACGTGGGGCCAGAGGAAGCCTGTGCATATGAGCTTGGCAGTCCTGCTTGAGGGGCAAACCTTCGGGCTGGCCTGGGCTTCTGTCCATCCGTCTGTCTTGCAGCCATGCCCAACTGCCCTGAGGGAAGGCCGGCCACCCTGGGCTGCAGCCCCGCGGCGCCACCCACAGTGAAGGACAGGCCTGCCCAGAGCCTTAGACAAATGAGGGTTTACATTTCTGTAGGTCGTTTTGAGCTTAAATTGTAGTTTTCTAGACATTAAAAACATTCAGATTTTGTTAATTCCCTGGTGAGATTATCAGGTAAATTAAAGAACTTTTTAAACAACTCCCATTTCTGATCCCTCCTAATATCTGACAGATGCCATCAAGAATAAGCATTAAGGTATAAAAATACTGTATATGTACTGTGCAGAAGACATTACATAGTTTAACTTAAATGCATTTATAATCCTGGCATCACCTCCCACTCTTCGCAAGGAAAAAAAATATCTTAAATAAATAAAAGTCACAGGGTGATATTTACTGTTTAGGAATTTAAAAGGGTGGCGCATCCCAGCACTTGACCAGCACATCTGGTTGTGGTCTCGTGAGTGTCCGTCCTCGAAGCTGCTCACGGTCAGTTCATTTGGTTTCAAAAGGAGCTCGGATTTTGCAGAAGACTAACAAGAAAAGTGTTAAGAGTCTTTGTTGGTGTCAGCTACAAAAATACAAAAGTCATCATGGACCACTGGTAAAAACACTTCGATGCCACCACAGAGACGGCACAAAACCAAAGTGCTCAGAGCAGAGGAGCAGTAACTGTGCTCAGAACATACAAAAGCTCTAAATATAAGTTGAGTGTATACAAAGGAATTTTAGGAGGTTCCTCAGCGTCAGGAAGCATCTTTTGGAGAAGCAGCTGGGCCACAGGCTGAAGCTTGGGGAGGAAGCCCGGCTGAGGAGCCGCTGGCTCAGGTGGGGTCTCAGGGATTTGTACTCACGTCTCAGGGAAGGTGCTGGCTGGGCCTTCACGGGGCACTGAGGACCAGGCCCAGGGCCCAGCTTGGGAGGCGGCAGAGTGCCTGCAGTGGAGGTCTGCGCTGTGCCAAGCACTTCCCTTGGCAACTTGAGATGCATTCAGGCCCGCTGGTCACCCTCGTGGACGACCCGGCAGGCAGCACACTCCCCACGATCCAGGCTGCAGGTCCAGGCAGAGATGGTGTCAAAGGGAAGCCCAGGTGAGTGGCTGGGGGTCAGGGGAGGGCCACCCACCAACTGGCAGCCAGTCCCTCTCTGTCCCCAGCCAGCTCACGCTTGTGGCCATAGAACTAACCTCGTCTGAAGGAGTTTGGGAGCTGGCCTGTACCCTCCTCTCTTCCCCCCGCCCTCAGCCCTCTCTCTGACCCTCAGCACTGGGGTCCCAGGAGTCTCATGACCCGGTGACCACACTGATGGCCCCCAGACGCCCAGTGGCAGGCTGGGCCCACTGGCCAGAGCCAGGTAGAACACTGAAAACGAAAACTGTTGTGGGAATGCCTTTTGGCCTCCATTCTCTGCAAAGCGGCCAGAACCCGTGGGTGGTGCCCACTCCGTGCATAGGCACAGTAAGTCGGAACTTGAACCTGTGGCAGAAACGCAGGACTCGGGAGGCTGGCTGCTGGGCCTTGCCTGTGTCGGCCCACAGGACAGAACCAGGGAGGCACAGGGACCTGTTGAGCAAACCAAACATCTTCACTGCAAAGTTTAAACCTGTCTTCCAACTGTAACCTTTTGCAAAATTTTAAAACTATCTGGCAAATGTGGAAGCTTAGCCTGCTCTGGCCTCTTTCAAATATGCAAAAAATAATTCTTTTTTTTCAAGTACATCAGAGTAGAAAAGGAAACCCGATTTCCCTTGGTCCAGCGCGTTCCACTCTTAACTCCATGGACCAGCCGCCCAGTGCCTGACCTGGAGCCCCCATGGGCCTGGGCCTGCACACTGGCCCAAGACCGTCTCTGCTAACGACTCGTTCACTCGCCTGTGAGATAAGGAAGCTACTGGCTTAAATAAACATGTTACATTAGACACATTTCTCTATAGCTTATCTAAAATGTTATTACTGGTGGCCTCTGTTTTTGAACAAGGCTAAAAAACACCCTTCGTGCATAGATTCATAGATTTCTGAGAGATTCCTAAGTAAGCAGTGCCCTCACAGCTCATCTGCAAGAAGAATAACCAACGTTGTTGTTCCGCGAATCGGGGAGAAGTTACCATACCTTCTCTCCAAACAAGAGGGGAACCTGGCTCTCCGAAGAGACCTCCCTGTGGGCTTTGGGGCTTCGGTCTGGTTTTCTATCAAACACGAAGGAGCACAGCCAAACTATCTTAAAGGCATTGGTTAAAGAAGGTGTTAGCTGGATGGATAAGTCACCAGTTGGTTAGGTCTTTTCTCTACATCTTGAGAAATTAGAAAAAGGGCATTGAAACTTTTCAGAAATAACCGTGTTATTGAAGAAGACACAGATTGGAGGGACGCCTTACCCAGGGGATTGGCCTGGAGAGGCCGCCTGTGAGGCTCGAGTTCAAGAAACTGCCATCAGATGTGCCTATGTTTCCATTACTTTTACCGTCTCTTTCACAAAATCGTATTCAAAAGTTTTCACTTTACTCCCAACCATTGTCTTTGATCATGTGAGCAAGCTCAATGATAAATTTTCCTTCCTTATATTTCTGACTGCTCTCAAAGGCGTGTTCCTTGAAAAGAGAGAGACAAGGTTTCAGGACAGAATCGGTTTTGTTTTTCAACTTCATTTTACACTTTGCAAAGAAAATAACTGCAGTATCATGTCTCCCCAGACGCCCCTTGCGCCGTGTGGTCCAGGGCAGGGGAGGGGTGGCTATCTGGGTGACCAGCCCTCAGGAGCAGGGCAGGTCTGGCCTGGACTCGCAGAGTGATGGTGAAACTTGTTGGGAACTATTGATTCAAGTTTGTTACTGAGCACCGACCACGTGCAGGGCAGTTTGGGAAGGGAAGCCAAGCAAAGGCCTCCTTCCCGGGACTCCAGGTACAGGGGAGTGAAGTCCTCAGGGTCACAGATGGTGGACAGGGGAAGGCCCTTCTCGGGGGCGAGGGATGCAGTGGCTCAGACACAGCCCCCCCGTGCTGGAGTCTGGGGGTGGGTGGTGTGTGGGACAGGACCAGGGCACAGGGCCCAGGCGGGTCCTGGGGGTGGGCCCCGAGGGGTCTGCTGTGAGCACAACTGCAGGGTCATGTCCAGTCCCCCACCTCCCACCTGGCTGGTGACCATCCCTCCCTCCCCCAGTCTATGGACTCTAAAAGATGTGGTTTTAAAACGTGTTCCTTGACTGGCAGCACCTATCCCGCTTCCTGGCATGTTTTGTTTCCACTGGGAACGTGTTCTTTATTACAGCGGACCCGCGGTCACTCACGTATTTCCACCCGAGTGTGGTCTTGCAGTTCTCACAGTAGATGTCCGCCACGGCATGCAGGCCGGTGAGAAGGACCCGCTCCTCCGCAGGGCCGCAGCCCACGTTCACCCTGTGGGGAGGAGGCGCTGGGACCCTCATGGGGCCCCGGGCCTACAGTTCTGCCCCCACCAGCTGTTCCCAGGACACAGGGTGTCCTTCCTGACTCCCCCCACCTTTGAACAACTTCTTGCCTCCCCCGAGAATTCAGGATGGGACAGGCTGTGGGGAGGGGTCCACAGTCCTGCTGTCTCGGTGGAAATCAAGATCTACCCTAGTGGGAAACAAACCACACCCAGCCTGGGAAAAAAGCATCTGCTTTTCCGAGCCCTCGATGGCAGCGAGCACTGGCAGGCTCTCAGGAGCAGCACGCGGGGCCTGGTGGCAGACACGGCACTGGCAAGGCCAAGGCAGTGGTACTCACACTGAGTTGAAGAGGTAGGCTCGTCCCTGACTTCCCTGAAAGGACTGCAAAGAAGAAAGGGGGGTTAAAGGCTTTGTCGTGGTCAGATGGAAGTGACGCCATTCATCACCAGCCGGAACGCAAGGCCACGTCGGGGCGGCTCCACCCAGAGGGCCAGGCTTGATTATTTTAAAGAACAGCTTACTACTGGCTTTGGGGTCCTTTGAAAGAAGCACCTCAAATTCCTTTTCGACACTAACAACCCACTCCCCCCACCGTGTGGCCAGAGCAGTGCCTGAGCTACACGGCCGATCTGGAGGCCCCAGAGCAGCTCTCCCTCCGAAGCTGGTGCTGAGGGGCTGCCCTTCCACTGAAACTTCTGAATGGCCACAGAAGCAGTGATGGCACAGACACCACCTTATCTGATGGCTTTCCCTTAAGATGATGGACCCAGGACTTCCCTGGTGGTCCAGTGGTTAGGACTCTGCACTTCCACTACACGGGGCACAGGTTCCATCCCTGGTCAGGGAACTAAGATCCTGCAAGCCGCACGTGTCCCCCCCCCCAAAAAAAGGACCCTGTCACTTATCACAAGTACAGAGATGATGTTCTAACTGCCTGAAACAAGAGGCCTAAGCATGGATTCCAGAAGCTTCTTGATGACTTTGTTTTCAAAGGAGCAGAAGGCTCCTGCCCAGGGAGGCAGACTTAGAGGACGGGTGGGGGTCGTGACCCACAAGCACGGGGAGGGAGGACAATCACTGTCTCCCGAGGGATTGTTTTAAATGTTCCCAAGTGGTTGGTTATAAACAGGACAAACTGCTAGTCAAGAGTTCAAGGCAATGAGGCAGGTCCTGCCCTCTTCACCCCCAGGGGGCTGCTCGTGGCCCCCACAGCACCGTGGCCCTGGCAGAGCTTCCCTCCCAGGCTCTTTCCTGAAAGATCCAATTGCCCCCAAGGCAGCCTCTTCTCTTCTTAACCATTCTGAGTTTTAAAATTTTCTTAATTCCCTTATTATGAAACTATTTCCACAGATTTTCCAGGCTTCCTTTGTACTGTCCACGTCCTCTGGCTTTACATGAATTTAACTGCTCTTACAAGTCACTGGCTCATCTTACTGTGGGATCTTCAGAGGCCCGTGGCCTGGCCCCCAAAACCCACGACTCGGCCAAGACCACGATGTAGCTGCCCCCACTCACACACACAATTTCCCTCAGTGCCATCCACAGGGCTCCAGACATTCTGGGCCCAGCAAACCCAGGAGGCCATGGGGTGGTTCAGTATTTGTCTACACTTAGGCTCAGTGATCATGGCTGAGGACAGCCTACTGAGTTCTTGACCAGACACTTGCCTTGGAGATCAGCTCATCGTGATTGGCCAGGTGGGCCCTGCAGTGGACACAACTGTACGTTCGGTGGCAGTTTGGCAGATACGCTTGGAAAGTTTTGGACCTTGTCATCTTCACCATCTCTGCTGGGCACTCCTGGCTCAGCTCAGGGCTGGCACGGGAGGAGCTGCAGCTCTGCTGGGCTCTCTGACAGAAGAAACACTGGAACATGCACGCAAGAGCCGTTGTTGTTAGGAGGGCGTGTGGCTCTGTCCACACAGCCGGGGTGAGAGAAAAACGCCACAACCTGTCAACAAGTCAACACAGAGCAGAGGGTCACAGAGAGAATGAAACACAAAAAGTGTGTTTAGGAAGCCTGTTGTGAAGAAGGGACGTGCAGGCCTAGACGTTAAAGATCTAATACTTCAATAGTAATATGAGTACATAAAACACTAATAGCTAATCATGGCTTAGCCATTCTAAATTTAGTTGGAAGTGGCAGGTGAACTAGTTTTACACATAAATAATTTGAGAAAACTTGCCCAAATACACCTTATATTGTGTGGCTTCAGAAAACGGGAAACAGCAGCCAACACAACTCCCATCTGAGTGAGGCCAGCAGCACTGCATACATCTTGTCCCAAACAATGGAACTGGCGACTCAAAGCACCATGACATTTATGAATACGTGTGTGATGGATCCAGTATTAATCTCTGAGAAATTACGTGTCAGTCCAGAAGTAAACCCTCACATATAAAGTCAAGTGATTTTCAACAAGGGTGTCACAACCATTCAATGTGGAAAGAACAGTCTTTTCAACAAATGGTGTGGGAAAACAAGATATTGACATGCGAAAGAATGAAGTTGGACCCCTGCCTCACACCATATACAAAAATGCACTCAAAATGGATCAAGGAACTAAATGTAAAAACTATAACTATAAGACCCTTAGAAGAAAATGTAGGGAATAATCTTCATGATGTTGGATTTGGCAGTGACTTCTTGGATCTGACAGCAAAAGCACAGAAGTGTGTGGATTTACAGAAGGTAAAGTGAGAGGAAAATGGGGCAGAGGCACTATGTGAGGAGATGAGGAGGCGATTCCAGAACTGAAGAAAGACACCAATCCACAGACAAGTCCAACAATCCCAAGCAAGATAAATAAAAAAGCCACAGCTGATCACATAACAGTGAAACTGCAGAACATCAAAGAAAAAAGAAAAACAGTCTTAGAAGCATCCAGAAAGGAAGGGAAAATTACCTTTCAACAGCAACTTCCCAAGTAAAACAGTGGAGCCCAGAAGGCAGTAGGGGAAGGTACCTGTAAAGTCCTGAAAGATAATAACTGCTTTCCCAGAATTCTACATGCAGTGAAAATATCTTTCAAGAATTCAGGAAATGGGGGCTTCCCTGGTGGCGCAGTGGTTAAGGGGACACGGGTTCAAGCCCTGGTCCGGGAAGATCCCACATGCCGCAGAGCAACTAGGCCCTTGCGCCACAACTACTGAGCCTGCGGTCTAGAGCCCGCGAGCCACAACTACTGAAGCCCATTCACCTAGAGTCCGTGCTCCACAACAAGAGAAGCCACCTCAGTGAGAAGCCCACACGCTGGAATGAAGAGCAGCCCCTGCTTCACGCAACTAGAGAAAGCCTGCGCACAGCAACGAAGACCCAACACAGCCATAAATAAATAAATAAATAGATAGATAGATAAATAAATAAATAAAAAGAATTCAGGAAATGACATTTGCAGACAACTAAAAAGTTTGACTTCTGCAAAATATCTCTAAAGGAAATCCAAGGATATGATTCAGACAGAAAAACAAAACAAAAAACCCCCACTAAAGTCTAAACTTCAGACTCTAAAAGAAGGCGGAATGGTGAGTAAAGAAAATGGTCAATGTGCAGGTGGGCAGAGCAGCAGCGTCTCACAGAACTTTGAAGAGATCCGCTCATGATATGTGAGCAGGAGAAGCCAGGGTGAAGGCTCAGACCAATGACTCCCAGAGTCTGGGTACTGTCCAAAAAAGAAGACCCACGTATGGATTAAATGTAGATTCTGGTACATTAAGGATAAATGTTGTAATTTCTGATGAAACTTCTGCAAGAACAAAGAGCAGGTGTATAACTTCCAAACCTGTAAAGGGAGGTGAGGAAGGGAGGAAAAACACCATGGGAAGAACAGGAAGCACAAAGACAGAAGGAAGATTTAAACCCAAATATTTCAATGCATATATTAAATATAAATGAACTAAATGTTAGAGTTGAAGGTTTCAACTAGACAGAAAACAAACTTTATCTAGATGCTACTTATGAGACACACACCTTAAACAAGGATGCAGAAAGGATAAAAAGATATGGCTAGAACCTGGGTGGTGGCAACACAGACCTATGAATCATAATTATTTGCTAACAGTATATTTGTTTTATGGACATCTTGTATGTATGTGATTCACACAAAGAAGTTAAAACAGAAAAATGCAAATCAAAACCACAATGAGATATCACCTCACACCTGTCAGAATGGCTATCATCAAAAAGAACACAAATAACAAATGTTGGTGAAGATGTGGAGAAAAGGGAGCCCTCCTACACTGTTGGTGGGAATGTAAATTGGTGCAGCCACTATTGCGAACAGTATGAAGGTTTCTTAAAAACTAAAAACAGAGCTACCATATGATCCAACAATCCCACTCCTGGGCAAATATCCGAAGAAAATCATACTTTGAAGAGATACATGCACCCCAATGTTCATTGCAGCACTATTTACAATAGGCAAGACACAGAAGCAACCTAAGTGTCCATCGACAGATAAACGGATAAAGATGATGTGGTATATTTCTACAATGGAATATTACTCAGCCATAAAAAAGAATGAAATAATGCCACTTGCAGCAACATGGACTGACTTAGAGATGATCATACTAAGTGAAGTTAAGTCAGACAGAGAAAGATAACTATTATATGATACCACTTACAGGTACAATCTAAAAACTGATACAAATGAACTAATTTACAAAACAGAAGCAGACTCACAGACTTAGAAAACAAACTTATGGTTCCCAAAGGGGAAAGGTAGGGCAGGGGGTTGGGGGGGAGGGATAAATTAGGAGCTTGGGATTAATTTACACACACCACTATATATAAATAGATAACCAACAAGAACCTGCTGTATAGCACAGAGAACTCTACTAAATATTCTGTAATCTTTCCCATATAGGGAAAAATATCTGAAAAAGAATCAGTATATGTATATATGTATAACTGAATCACTCTGCTGTATACTTGAAACTAACACAACATTGTAGATCAACTATATTTCAATAAAAATTAACAAAAAATAGAAGTTAAAGTAGCAAAAGGATAGAAAAAGATATTTAAATAATAAAGTAAAGGAACTTCCCTGGTGGTACAGTGGGTAAGACTCCGCACTCCCAATGCAGGGGGCCCGGGTTCGATTCCTGGTCAGGGAACTAGATCCTGCATGCCGCAACTAAGAAGCCCGCATGCCGCAACAAAGACCCAGCGCAGCCAAACTAAAAACAAATATTGAAAAATAATAATAAAGTAAAAACTATATTAAATATACTCATATTTTGCTTATATAGTAACATTTTAAAATTTTTTAAAATTATTTTTGGCTGTATTGGGTCTCTGTTGCTGCGCGCAGGCTTTCTCTAGTTGCCACGAGCAGCGGCTACTCTTCGTTGTGGTGTGCGGGCTTCTCACTGCAGTGGCTTCTCTTGTTGCAGAGCACAGGCTCTAGGTGTACAGGCTTCAGTAGTTGTGGCACACAGGCTTCAGTAGTTGTGGCATACGGGCTTAATTGCTCCAGGGTATGTGGGATCTTCTTGGACCAGGGATCGAACCCATGTCCCCTGCATCAGCAGGTGGATTCTTAACCACTGTGCCACCAGGGAAGTCCCTACACAGTAATATTTAATCGAAAAACTTTATGAGATAAAACAGCAGGGAGATAAACAGCAAGTGTAAATACTGTTACCTAATAACACAGTCTCAAAATATGTAAGTCAAAAATTGAAAAAACCTTGAGATAAATTTATAATCAAAATAGGACTAGTAATTGTAGTATATAAATAGTTTACATAGTAATTTATATATTTATAGTATATTTAGTATATATAAATACGTAGTATATATTTGTATAAAATATAGTATATATTTTACTGCATCTTTCACTAACTGGTAAAACACCACAAACGAGGGCAGATATACAGGATTTGCACATTGTGATGAAGAAACTGGAATTAAAATACATGTAGAAAACTGTATCTAAGAACCACAGACTCATTTACTGCACACATTTACAAAAGTTGACCACACAGCACATCTCAACAAATTCAAGGACTGAAACCACAGTATATTCTCTGATGACCACAATACAATTAAATTAGAAATCAATAATAAAGTATAACTAGAAAAATCCTCGGGCTTCCCTGGTGGCACAGTGGTTGAGAGTCCGCCTGCCGATGCAGGAGACGTGGGTTCGTGCCCCGGTCCGGGAAGATCCCACACGCCACGGAGCGGCTGGGCCCGTAAGCCATGGCCGCTGAGCCTGCGCGTCCGGAGCCTGTGCTCCGCAACGGGAGAGGCTACAACAGTGAGAGGCCCGTGTACCGCAAAAAAAAAAAAAAAAAAAAAAAAAAGAAAAATCCCCATATGTTTATAATTTAGGAAATGTACTTCTATATACCCATGCGTCTAAGAATAATGGAAATTAGAAAATATTTTGAACTAAACAATAACAAAATAGGTACTTACCAGAACTTAAAGGGGAATGTAGACTCTTATTAGAAAATAAGCAGGTGGAATTAATGAGCTAAACACCCATCTTTAAGAAGTTTGAGAAGTAACAGGAAAAGAACCCCCAAAAAATATAAGGAGGGAAAGAAATAGGAAAAAAATATTGAAACAGAAAAGGAAAACTTGGATCCACTAGGGGGGATCGCCAAGGCAAATGTGCATTCTCGGAAAAGACTAATGACCTCTGACAGCAGAGCCAGCCATCAGAAATGCCTTCTGGGGGCAAGTCTCATGGGGAAGAGGTGCTGCGGTCAATTTAAGTCAATATATTGGAAAATGTAAACCACACAGATAAATTACTGGAAAACATTAAGTTAAAAATATGATTCAAGGGCTTCCCTGGTGGCGCAGTGGTTGAGAGTCCGCCTGCCGATGCAGGGGACACGGGTTCGCGCCCCAGTAAGATCCCACATGCCACGGAGCGGCTGGGCCCGTGAGCCATGGCTGCTGAGCCTGCGCTTCCGGAGCCTTTGCTCCGCAACGGGCGAGGCCACAACAGTGAGAGGCCCACATACCGCAAAAAAAGAAAAATAAAAATAAAAAATAAAAAAATATATATGATTCAAGAAGAAATAGAAAACCTGAATAATCCTATAAACATCAAGGAAATCAAATCACTGGTAAAAAGTCTCCTCCCCCAATATGCACACATATCAATGCAAATCAAACACACCTACAGGCAAGGAGCTTCCCTGAAGAGTTCCACCATACTTCAAGGAAGAATTCATTCCAATCCAACACAAACTCTTTCAGGAAAGAGAAAGGGGAAGCACTCTCCAACCATCTGATGTAGCTTAAACTGACACCAAACCCGGGTCAGGGCAGTACAAGAATGGAATTCAGGGGAGTTCCCTGGTGACCTAGTGGTTGGGATTCTGGGCTTTCACTGCTGTAGCCCCGGTTCAACCCCTGGTCAGGGAACAGATCCTGAAAGACCCGCGGTGCAGGAAAAAAAAAAAAAAAAAGGGAATTCACTGTAAGTTTCTTCAAAGAAACCAAGATGCAAACATCCTAATATGACCAAACAGGGTCTAGCAGTATTTTAAAGGATGGTACAATATAATTAAGGTGATTTTATCACAGGAATGCAAGATCATTTAATATCAGAAAAATTTACCACCAATTGTTCTGTTTATCTCAATAGATGCAAAAAAAAAAAAGCATTCAACAAAAATTTAACATCCATTCACAATTTAAAAAACATTCCACACAAACTAAGATTGTAAGAGAACTTCCTTACCTTTTACGAGGCATCTACCAAACAAATAAAAAAATCCCAAAACCACTCACAGCAAACATCATGCTTAATGGTAAAACTTAGAAAACATTATCTTTGACATCAGGAATAAACCAGGATGCTCTCTACACTGCCACTTCCATTCAACGGTACCAGAAGTCCCAGCCAGCTGGTAAATCAAGAAAAGGCTTATAAGGGAAAACATACTCTCATACAACAGTGTAACAATAAAGTATCTAAGAGCACATTCAAAGACCGGAAACACCTTTACAGAGAACATTAGAAAACTCTGAGGGGTATAATAAAAACCTAAAGCAATGGAGAGCTAAATCATGACCAGGACTGGAAGATACTGTAAATATATGAACCGTCCCCAAAGTAATTGTTAAATGCAATTCAAATCACAATCCAGGAGGGTGTATGTGTGTGTACAAATGAGCCAGGGAGTCAGCGAGACAAAGAGAGAGCTTTGAGTCTAGAACTTATCTTACAAGTGTCTGCAGGGGAGGGAAAGTTTTCCTTGACCCTCTTAGGGTCCCTGGCTGGGTCTGAAAATGAAACTAACAGAGTAACAGGAGCAGGAAGCTTTTATACCTTTTAGACAAGGAATCAATAAGTTTGTGAAGAACTGATGAGGCTGGAGGGGTTTGGGCTGGGGTGGTCCATGGTGAAGGAGTAACTAGGAAGACAAGACAAGGTTTGTTTATACAGATTTCTCGGCCCCAATTCCCTGCCTTCCCTCTTCCTGGTGCAGGGAGGGGGCCCTCTCAAAGGGGAGTTTCATGGCCGGGTTCAGGGAAGAAGGTCACTCTGACCACCCCGCTTCTGCTGTTTTCTCAAACTGCTTCAAGCTTAAGATACTCAGGAAGCCTAGGTGCCACACGTTGGGGTGGTGTGTCCTGAACTCCAACACGTCAGAGGCCAGAAGCAGCCAGAGGGAAGCTCGTGCTGTGCCGGAGCCGGCCTGGGAGCGGTCATTTCAGGGTCATTCAGACTCACCAAGGCTGGGGTATCCCGGCTCAGGACAGAAAAACCAGCCTTAGCAAGGACGGAAAGCGCTTGTTCTGACTGCAATGCTGACTGAACACATGTTGTCTGTTTCAGTATCTTCACCTGAGTTTTTCTCTTTGTATTTAAAGGACCCTTAAATGAATAAACTCCTCTCTTATCCCTGGTGGTTCAGGCCTTCAGAGTCCTGGGCCCCGTTAGTGGCAGAAGCAGGGCTCCCAGTGACCTGAACAGAGACTAAAGAAACGGCCTTCACTTAGCCCATCCTTTAGACAAATGACACCACTCTGACTCATAATTAGAAAGCAGGACACCCCTCGTTTCTAAATCAGAGTGGCCTCTGATGGGGCGACTCTTATTTAAAGGGGCAACTTAGGACGTCCCTGGCAGTCCAGAGGTTAGGACTCCGTCCCCCACTGCAGGGGGCCCGGGTTTAGTCCCTGGTTGGGGAACTAAGATCCCGCAAATAAAATAAAGTGGCAACTTGCCAAGTGTTTCTGTTTCTTTGAATTTCTCCATGCCGTGAATGCCCCCCACATGCCGGGGGCCTACCTGAACGCCCCTTCCCTCGGAGCAGCCCCACTCTCGGGCTCCTGTCACCTTTGTGGAGCCTGGTCCATCCTCAGCACCCACAGTCACCCTTCAAAGGCTGGGTGTGCCTCCCACCCTGGCGTCCCGCCCTCTGTGTCCTGCCCTCCGCCCCTGTCACCGCCCTCCCAGGGGTCCTAGCGGAGCAGCGGCTCAACCTGGCTGGATCTCAGTCACAGAGAAGCACGTCGTGATTTAACTAGGCTTTCAGGCTGGATGTCCCCGAGGCAGGGAAATCCTGGCCAAGTTCTCCAGCCACCAGTACTCAGACGGGCTCTTCCAACCACACCTGCTGACAAGTCAGGACCCACCTTAGTACCTGAGGTGCAATGCATCACGTGCCTACTGCAGCCGCTGTGTCCCCGGGGTTTGGGGAGCAGCCACCACCCCACGAAGATGTTAGTGTGGGGTAAGTTCTTAGGCCAAAAACAACATTCTGGATTCCAGAAGTTTCTCTCCTAAAATAAGCATGGATATTTATTTTAAGACAGCGTAAATCAGGCCCATGTCCATATGGTGCTGTTACCACGCTTCCAAAGACAAACCCTGAGAACCAGCACCCAAGCAAGCAGCTGACACTCCTGGGAGGGCGTGGGCTCCCGGCCCTTCTCGTCCCCATACGGGTTCACTTGTCCTTCCAGCCCTGCCTCGCCCATCTGGCTGCGGGGAGGGACGGAGGCACAGGTGGGCAGGGAAGCGGGTCTCCCTGGGGCTGGTGCACAAGCTCCAGCGCTGGCAACAGTGGGGAAGAACACAGCTCAGAAGGCCAAGGTGCTGCCCACGCGCCTGTCCCATCCAGCAAGGAGAGAGCAGCCCATCCAGCACCATCACGAGGTGCCAAAGAGCCTTGTGGCCCAGGCTGCTGCTGGTCTATGAGAATCCCATGAATTAACAGCAGCCCTAAGACACGAGTGGTCTGATTAGTCCCACCATTCAGACAGGGAAACGGACA
Organism: Delphinapterus leucas; assembly: GCF_059928025.1. NCBI lineage: Eukaryota > Metazoa > Chordata > Mammalia > Artiodactyla > Monodontidae > Delphinapterus > Delphinapterus leucas. Next base: position 25,943,294 of record NC_143142.1, on the reverse strand, counting down.
CCCCGAGAGCTAGTAAGCAAGCTGTGCAGCTGGATTCAAAGCTGAGAATCTACACCCTGGACCCCTGTAAACACGTGTCTGTAGACACGTGAGCAGGTGTGAACATCACAAACGGATGCAAACCAAAGGCACACTGTACCTGTCTTACAACCTAGCAGGTTGGCAAAAATTTTAAAAAGTTGACAACCCCACTGGCGAAGGCACCTGGGACATCACTGCCATCTGGCAGCACCCACTGGCGCTCCTAGGTGCAGGCCCCAGGCCCAGGGTCCATCCCCGGCATTTCCCCCCAGGCTGCTTGGCCCCTGTGCAAAGTAACCCGGGAAAAGGCTGTTACAACATTGCCTGTAATAACTAGAGATTAGAAACCATCTCCCGTCTCACCAAGAGACTGGCCAAATGCACTGATGGACTTAACAGAACTGTTTCTAAGGTGGGGCCTCGGCCACTTCCTTCTCACCATCTACTTTTTTGTAACTTTTGATTTTGATACCAAGTGTAGGTACCGATCACAAACACACACACACACAGCACATGGGCCCACAGGCGTTGGGGGGGGCATGGAAGGTGTCCATCAAAGAGCAACAGCACGTGTACAATTTGCTTTGGGCAGTACCAGCTTCCCTTTTCACACATGGACTTCCTACTTAAATTAGAGGGTGAAAAGTTTTTTTCCACGTCCCTGGAACCGCAGCCTTCCTGGACTCCTGGACCCGCTGGGAGGGGCAAGAAGACTCCTTCAGTTCTCCCGGCCGCCTCCTGTGCCCTCAGATGAAGCCCCCTCTGCCCTCATGCCCCACCAGCTGCCCCCACGTCCCCCCATAACCAGCCCCCTCATTCCCCCAGCGTGGCCTGCCTCCGCCTCCTCCCACAAGACTGCTGAGGAGGGCGCTGGCACTGAGCCTTTCTTTTCTAAGAACCTGTGATACATTCTTTTTAATTTCTCCCACTAACTAAGTTTCCCAGCTGTGGCCCTGGGACGCCTCCTAGCAGAGGTTGCCTTTTTCCTCGCTAAGAAGGGAAGATGCAGGCATGACAGAGGGAGGGCTGCCCTGTCTTCAGCTGGAAGTGGGAGGAAAGAGCCTGGGAATCTTATGCCATTTTATTAAGCACATGCTAATTGAAACATAATTAAGCAGCCCTGTGTTGGGGAAGGGAAGGGAAAAAACAGAGAGGCAGAGAGAAGCCAGAATGGGGCCGGTGCTGGGGCTTTGGGGGCCATGTGGCTGCGGGAGTCAGGCTGCTGAGGGGGCTCGACCCAACCAAGCCACATACGCAGAGCCTGTGGGGCCTCAAGCTGAGCTGGTACCCAATCTGTAAAATGGGGGTGAATCGTGAGTCCCACAGAGGACCCAAGAATCACACCAGGTGTCAGGTTGCTGTTGCAGTAGCCTAGGGTTGGCAAGCTGTCTCAACGCCTCACAAACCCCATGGGGAACCCTGGTCCTGGTTCTCAGGCTTCCCAGGTATGAATTACGTGGCTTGGCTCCATCACCGGCGACAGGCTTTCAGCAGTGCCGGTGCCACTATCACGGGAGTGATGTCGCCGGCAGCTGACTGGACCTCATTCTCTCGACTTCTTTGCTGAATTCAACTCACACTGCCCTCCCCGGAACCCTCAGCCTCCAGTGACCTGGCGGTTCAGAACTTTCTCCATCCTCCCCTCAATCAACTCTCTGCTCACAATTCCCACTCCCTGCAGGTTTTGCTGATTAGCAGATCTAACTACTTTCTAAGAAGTTAAAAGCAAGTGACTTGCAAATAAAGTGTCAGAGATGAGAAGGTTTTAAAGCAGGGGACTTCTACTGCTTCTTCATATTTGAAACTATGTTCCACTCATCAGCCTACCAGGGAGAAAAAGACACTGCATGGAAAGTCCTTGCCGTCTGTACCCGCCACCCCCGCCCCTTGAGAGGATCCTGGCGGAACCTGGTGAAGGCAGGTAGGGGTCAAAGGCTCTCAACATAAAGAGCTTTATAAATTTTAGTGCTTCAAAAATGGAAAAAGTAATGTCTGGAGTTTAGTCAAAGGCATATACCTCTAACAGTTTTTAACTTTGGCAAACATAGCATGGCAACATGGGATGGTAACACCGGGGATATGGAGTGCGGGGCACGTTGGGACTGTCTGTACTATCCTTGCAACTTTTGTGTAAATCTAAAGTTTCCAAAATAAAGAAGTTGATTTAAAAATCAGAAAGACGGGGACTTCCCTGGTGCTGCAGTGGTTAAGAATCCGCCTGCCAATGCAGAGGACACGGGTTTGAGCCCTGGTCCGGGAAGATCCCACATGCCATGGAGCAACTAAGCCCGTGCGCCACAACTACTGAGCCTGCGCTCTAGAGCCCAAGAGCCACAACTACTGAGCCCGTGTGCCACAACTACTGAAGCCTGAACACCTAGACCGTGCTCCGCAACAAGCTGCTGTGAGAAGCCCGCGCACCACAACAAAGAGTAGCCCCCACTTGCCACAGCTAGAGAAAGCCCGCGCGCAGCAACAAAGACCCAACGCAGCCAAAAATAAATAAAATTTAAAAAAAATAAAATCAGAAAAACGATTAATCAGATTGGTGATTAAGATCATTCAGTTACTTTTTAAAAGTGCCCACTACAGGCCAAGACTTGTGCTACAGCTGTGCTAAGATGGGGTCCCCCTGGTCCTGGCTGAGGGGCTCCCACACGCAGAAGACACTCTAGCCCCTGAGATGCAAGGGGAGGCAGCGGGAGGGGCTCCCAGAGCCTGAGTTAGCTCCCCTCAGACCAGATCCCACGGCGAGGGTCGGGGGGACACGGGCAGGATCGCAACACTCAACACCGGGATTAAGCACAGCTGCCGCGGAGGGGCAGGGGCTCAACCAACGTGTGTTCCATCTCGGAGCAGAGCGGAGGCCGCAGCAGACACAGGTGCAGGGAGAGCAGCAGCTTGCTCAGGGACGCACCTGAAGGCCATCCCCGGAGGAAGGAGGCCTAGGTAGGAGTTCAGGAGATTGAGGGTTACGGGTGGAAAGAATAACATTCTTTGCAAGGAAACAACAGGTTGAGGTGTGTATATTTCATACAGAAGAAAAATGCAACTGCACAGAAGAATCTTGGGGTGGGGACGCCAACGTCGTCCACACCGTGGTCCATCTAAGACGGAACTGCAGCCCTTACCCACGCAGAACTTGACACGTAACCTGGACTCCCGGCGATGCCCGTTGGAGACCGGCCCCGCCCGGGAGAGGAGTCAGGCTCCTGCAGGCTCTGCGCCCGTGAAACTCAGTCGGTGCCACAAGTGGGGAACGAATGCGGAGCGAGGCATTTCGGCCTCGCCCTTCACGTGGGCAACTTGAAACGCCCCCCTTCCGTGAACACGCTGGGAGGCCCCTTTTGTCCTCATTTCCCTCCCCAGGCGCGACCTTTCTTTTAGGGGAAAAGCCTGTTACCGTCAGGCGGGCGGCTCCTCCCGAGCCTTCTCCAGGGCGGGGTGGGGAGGGGCGGGAGGAGGGAGAACCGGGGAAACGCTCCTGACCCGGAGTCGCGGTCCGCGCCGAACGCAGGTGGTCTCGCCGCAGCGCGCCCCCCGCCCCACGGCCGACACCGCCCGGTGCGCCCGCCGGGCCCGCCCTACTCACCGCCGCCCGCCGGTCCGCGCCCCAGCCCGCAGCGCCCATCGGCCCGGCCTCGCTCAGCGCGGGCGCGGCTCTCCGGCGGCCCCGGCGCGGCCCGGGACGCGCTGCGGCCGTTGCCTCTCCGGCTGCGCGCGAGACATGCCCGCCGCCGCCGCCCCCAGGCCGCCTGCCCTTTGTTTTGAAGCCGCTGCCCCGCCGCGCCGCCGTTAACGGCCTGGGAGCGCGGCGCCGACCAATCAGCGCGCGCCCCTACCCCCGGACACGCCGCGCGCCCCGCCCCTCGCCCCGCCCCGACGGCGCGCCCCCGCCCCGCGCGCCCCCGCCCACAGCTCGGCCGGCTCGCCCTCAGCTGGGCAGGGCAGGGCGCACGTGCCGCGGGGGGGAGCGTCGCGCTCCCATTGGCCGGCCCGCCGAGCGCGGCCTCGGATCCCGCCAGTGAGAGTCGAGGGCAGCGGGGGCGGGGCCGAGAGGGGCGGGGATGGGGCGGGGCTAGGGAGGGGCGGGCCCAAAAAGAGGCGCGCAGGCGCGGGTTGCCCAGAGCTGAGATCTCGGCCAGCGGTTTCTGTGGCGGTCGGAATCACGAGTCCGGGAAGCTGGCGGTCGTCTGCTCTTCCCGGCACACGTGGGTCGGCCGAGGCCACGCCGGCTCACAGCCCTGGGGGCTGGGGGAGGGGGCGCGGGCCGGGCTTCCTGGCCGGACCCCTCGACGACCCCGTCCCGAGGGCGGGTCCTCCGCGTCGCCACCCCGCCCCCATCGCGGCAGCTCCGAGCTGCTGGACCTGAGCGTCTTGGATGCACACGTGGCCCGTGGGGAAGCCCCGGACAGCCCGTCCCGCCCCGCGTCCGCACGCCGCCCCGCAGGCCTCCCCTGTGTTCATTGTGTGGGTCCCCCGGCCTTTCTCCCTAGATTGATGTTTAAATCCCAGCATCAGCATCAGCCCACCCCGTTTGGGTCACAGCGTAGATATCCTTCCTATACATGGTAGCGCCCTTGATTGATCTTGTTTCCTTCCTGCGATGCAATGTATCCGCACAGCTCTCGGTGCCTCTGGGTGAGTCCCATCTGCTGTTGGAGCGCGGCCGTTCTCCCGGCCACGTCCCCAGCTCCCGGCTTCCACAGAGCCCGCTGCTAAGTGACTTGAAGACGGTTCTTGCACCTTTTCATGAACTACTGAGCCTTTCAGGTCTCCTTCCATCTCCAACTGCGTTTCCTTTTTCTTGTGAATTTTCAAGATTCCTTTGATTGTCTAAAATACTAAGCTTTGGTTGTTTTTGCTATTGCAAATATTTTTTCTCAGCCAGTCCTCTGCTGAAAAAAAAATCCTAATTTTGATGTGAGCCAAAGTTTTATAATTTTGTATCCTGCTTTTTTTCTGTTATTGCAGGTTTTTTTTTAATTGCAGGTTTTTTAACATTTTTCCTGGCTGCTCAATACTAACCTAAATATCTAGCTATGAGTGGTAGTTGGGCCCTTCGATTAGTTTTGCACTATTTCTTCAAACCCCTTCATTCTTTGAAAAATTTAGCACCAGATTCGCTGTTGTTCTTTGCATTTCCTGGCTTCCTTCTTGGAGACACAGCTTTCCCTTAGAATGGAAGTGAGTGCAGCCACAGTGCCCTGGCCTGTCAGCTCACTGGCCCTCTCCTGCAAGGATCTTGCCCTTTGCGCGACCCCAGACACGAGCCCCCTCGCTGGCCACTGACCAGTGCCTTTCAAATGTTTTTAACTATGACCACAGTAAAATTTACATTTTATGGGTACAAAGTTTCTGTTTCGGATGATGAAAAATCGGGGGGATGGTTGCACTTAAGAATGTGCATGCACTTAACACCACTGCATTACAAACTTAAGAATGGTTAAAATGGCAAATGTTACGTTATTGTGCTTTACTATAGTAAAAAATAGTACAAAACACATTCTACATTATGATCCAGCACCCACATGTATAGGACAAGTTTCATGATCTAATCTGCATCCTTGTGCAAGGCCCTAATATTTTCTATACTCTCCTGTTTTATTTTACTTAACCACAGCCTGCATATGACTCCCTACACAATTTCACAAGCCCTCCATCCGCCACAGCCAGCAGGCTGCCACCCACTGCCTGGTCACCACCTTCCATACCCTCAGTTACGGGCAGCCCGCTCTGGGATACCACTCTGCTCCCTGGCCCCCTCCTGTTGGCATCCCCACCACAGCCGCCGTCACCACACTCAGGGCCACACTCACTGTCCGCCCCCACCTACCCACCCTCATGTCTCACCTCCTGCCTCGGCCCCCTTCTCACACCACATACTTTCTGCGAAGACCCCGTCCCGGGTGGATGGGACTCTGCGTGGCTCGGGGAGACTGGGTTCTGGGGCAGTGCCCTCCTCCTGGCTACCCTACCTGCCACACCTCTTGTGTCCGTCTAAGCCCCCTTCCTGGATGGCACTCCTCCCTCCTTCTGCTCCTCCCCCTCTGCTGTGTCCTGCTCCCAGCCGTCTCCCAGCCCACCTGCCACCACCAGTCCATGTGGTCCACCAGTGCACACACCCTTTCTGTTGTATCCTCGGTCCCCTCTTCCCTGGGTGGTCCCAGCAGATTATGGGACCTGCTGTCATCTCCACACCCCTCTCCGCTGTCACCATGTTTCCCCGCAACCCTGCAGAGCCAGCCCGGCTCCTCCCACTCTGAGATTCCCATCCCACCCTCCCCACCAAACCTCGGGTCTGATCCTAGCCACATCTGACAGGACAGTCCGAGCAGCATTTCACTCAGCTGGTCATCTTCTTTAACCGCTTTCTCACTCTGGTCCCGGGCTCTGCTCTCTCCTCCTCTCTGGCCCCGCGTCACCGGCTCTCCCACCCTCCTGAGGCTGGGGCCCCAACAGCTCCCAGCACAGACAACTCCCTTGAGCCCCGCACTCCAGGCTCACGTCCAGCTGCTGACTGCATCCCCCTCAGAGGTCCATGAGACCTCAAGCTCTGCACACCCTCCATCAAGCTGCCTTCTTCCTCACCTCGGCAGAAGGCGCTGCCCCCTCCCAGCACCGGCCAGAACCCCCAGCCCCTCACCTCCTCTCTCCCCATCACACCCCACAGCCGCCCCCACGCCCAGGGCCACACCACACTCCTCTCGTCTAGATCCTTGCCCCAGCCCACGTGGCCCTGAGCTGCAGGCTTTGCCTCCTTAACTGTGTTCTCTGTGGACAGATGCTTTTAAAACAACAACCAGATCCGCCACCTCTGAAAGCTCCCAGGAGCTTTCTGCTTTGCACAGACTAAAAGCCAGAGTCCCTCCAATGCCCCACGTGGCATGGCTGGTCCCCAGCTCCCCTAACTTCCCGCTTCTGTCCCCTCAAGCTTTGAGGCAGCTGGACGTTGGGAGGGGACTTCTGACACCAACTGCAGGCTTGGGGTCTCCAAGATGACCCTCAAGTTTGACCGTCTCAGAGAAGGACTCGTGGAAAATGTTACACACTCATGGTTTCAGTTTACAGCAGAGAAAGGATCCAGATTAAACTCGGCCTTCACAGGGTCAGGGCAGAGTTCTTCCTGGGGCTCCATCACACAGGCATGACTTACTGATCTCAGGCTCCAGTCCCCCAGGCAAATGGACGCTCTTGTGAGCACTGAGAACCACCTCCCAGAAGCAAGGGGCGATGGTAAGTTCTTTCCCAGGAAGCCCACCCTTGCTCACCGCCTCCAGACACAGCGCCTCCTGCCACTCCGCTCCGTCTCTGGGACTCCGCACCTGCCATCCCCTCTCCCGAAGGCCCCTCATTCCCGGGATTCTTCTCAAATGTGTCCCCATGCCCTCCAAGCTCGGGGGACAACCATGCCCACCACTCACCCCCTCACATGCCCTGGATTTGTTTTCCCTCCTTAACACCCCCCAGCAAGCGTCTTCTTGGTTTGGTTTCTTGCCCCCTCCCCTCACCAGGACGCCAGCCACGGAGGGCAGGGGCTTGGTTCCTTCTCAGCTGTGTCCCGGAGGCAGGGGTGCAGGCAGCCTCCGCGAGGACCCAGTCAGGTGGGTGTCAACGGTCTGAACTGTGTCCCCCCCAGATGTGACTGTACTTGGAGATGGGTGTCTTTAAAGGTGATTAGATTAAAATGAGGCCATTACTGTGGGCCCTAATCTAGTCTGACTGATGTCCTTATAAGATAAGAAGATGGAGACACAGAGGGTGATCATACAGGGACACAGGGAGAAGATGACTGTCTACAAGCCAAGGAGAGAGGCCTCAGGAGAAACCAAACTGGCGGACACCTTGATGTGAGACTCCCATCCTCCAGACTGTGAGATATAAATCCTGCTGTTTAAGCTGCCCAGTCTCTGGTGCTTTGTTATCGCGGCCCCAGCAAGCAAATACACTGGGTTTTAGGGGTAGAAAAAGACCAAAAGCAATTCTCCAACAGGGTTCCCCCACCTGCCTTCCATCCCTGTCTGCCTAAGACCCCTGGGTGGCCTGGCCAAGCAGCCTGCATAGGGAATTCAAGGCAGGCTGGTGTGTGGCTGTGGGGCCTGGAGCCCTCAGCCAAGCGAGGGGACAAAGGTTCGCTGTAGCCCCTTGAGGTCTAAAATCTATTCGTCACTGCTGGTTTCCTGTGTGATATTCCAGCCCATTAGGAAGTAGCTGCTGTCGGCATAGCAACCACAAGCCATCTTACGTTCCTTCCAAATTAAAAAAATTTCCCAGCTTCAGGACTGATGAAAGAAAGATGTAAAAGCAGAGATGAAATTAAATTACCGATGGAAGCTGTTGCCATGGCATCCTGCTGTCCTTGGAGTCTGTCAGCTGCTGCTGTGATTTCTCCACTCTTGGTCCAAATGAAGGGGTCCGAGAGAAGTTAAAACCAGCCTCTCGCAGTGAGTGAGAAAAATCAAGGCTGCGTTTTAACGAGAAATGGTAACTAACGATGGAAATTTATATTTTGAGAATAACTGTATAGCCAATGGACAGAGACTTTCAAAATTTAAACAAATCACCTGGGAATTTGTTAAAACGTTTGCCGAAATGCAGTATGTCTGAGGTGGGGCCTGAGATTCTGCATTTTAATGTTTAATTGAGGGAAAATAAACATACCGTCAAGTTTGCCACCTTATAGCAGAGATTCTGCTTTTGAATGGGCTCCAGGTGACAGTGATGCTGCTGGTCCACAGCCCATTATTTTGCGCATCAGGCTTCAGTAGAGACTTTCTCTGTACCAGAGTCTGAGGGAGGCGACGGCCGTACCCAAACGAGCAAACCACGCAGCATGCTTTCCAGGAACTTCCTGGCAAGTGGATGAGAGAAGAGGCAAAGTCTCAGGACAGAAAGCTACCTGATTCCCCAGTGAGGCTTGGCTTTGCATGTCGGGGAAGGGGAGGTGAGTGAGGACACGCGGACTCTGTCACCACTGTGTCTACTCGCTAAGTCCCCTAGACCATTCCCTAATGCTGGGCATGCAGGCTACTGACCTTCTTTCTGCTCTTACATATAATGCTGGACAAACACCTCTGTACACGTGGCCGTTCTCCCTAGAATTACTGTCTGGGAAAAAAATCCCAGTAAAGGAATTACTGAGTCAAAACACATCTTCTGATTTGTTCCTGTCACTCTGCCGGACATATTCATTTACAGCACTGTTAGCAATGCCTTACAACTTCACAATGTTCGGCTTTTATAATTTCACATTTGCTTAAAAAAACAAAAAAACAAACCACCAACAACAAAACCCCCAGAAAGTAGGTGTGCACAAAATGGCACTGGGTCTTTATTTTCATTTTCATTTCCCTATTTACTAATGACACTGGGTACTTTTCCTCTTGTAAGCAGACAATGTTCTTTGATCGCCTATCAGCTGGGAATGAGGCAAGGTGTTTGTATTTTTGAGCTTCTTTTATGTTTTGGAAAATAGACTTTTCTTGTTGGGTCCCCATGGCAGATGTGCCCCTGGCTCCCGTGGTGTCTCCTGCACTGTTGTCCTTATGGGTCTGTGTTGAAATCAGATGTGGACATGTTTTTCTCCAATCCTCCAGTTTGTCCAAGACACTGGACTTAACAGTTTTCTACAGATACATCTGCTGCGCCAACTCCTTGCCCTTCTAGATGCCTTTGTTAGGAGGGGCAGCAAGTGCAAAACTAACTTCCAGTTTTAGCTTCAACATGTAAAGAGCTTGGAAGTCATCACCTGCCCTCACAACAAGAAAAAAGCTGAATAAACTGTGACTTCTAGATCCATCAGATGGTTGTCACAGGACAACCCCAACCCCACAAGCTGGAAGAGAGAATCACAGCTTACCAGCAACAAAAGCCACGGGGCCAGGAACTGGCAGGAACACTCAAATGACCCCATAAATGGTAACATCAAAGATGTTACCATCGAAGAAATGCTGGAGGCTGAGTGGACTGGCTTGAAAGTTAAAAAGTCACAGGGACCCAGTCTAAGAGGGCCCCACACTTTCACAAGTTTTACCTCCAAGGAACCCCACCAGGTTCTCACAGTGAAGACTGAAGCAAAATCCCCTGTGCATGACTAGGGACGGGGGAAGTTACCATCGGGAAACATGCCCAAATTGTTCTCCACAAGGAAGGTCAGCTAGCAAGGAAGGGAGATGACTTTCTCAGAGCTTCATCCAACACAGGGGAAGGGTAGACCTAAATCACCTCCCTAGCCTTTCTGTCTTACTTAAGGGGGCCAAAAAGCCCCGAGAAGCACTTGTGAGGGTCACAGGCCCACTAGGAGACTGAGACCTAATCATATGATCAGAAAATGCTTCCTCTCCCTCCGTTTCTTCTGACTGATCAACAGGGCTCCTGTATACTGCAGAGAATTACCGCTGAAAGAACTGCAAGGCTCAGATTCCACCTAAGAAGGAGTCGTCTCTAGGGAAACCCAGGGACAACAGGGGAAACAAAGCAGGGATACTGGAGGACATTTCAGCCTCTGACACCTACAGCTGAACAAACAGTAAGCAGAGCCTTACTTCTAGCCAGAAAAACAAAAACCTCACACTAAAGGCCGGTCTACCCCATTTCTATTACCCAATAGATTGTGTCTGACTTTCAACAGAAAGTTACCCATGTGCTGAGAGAAAAGGAAAAACACAGTCTGAAGAGCAAAGGAAGCATCAGAACCAGACCTAGACATGAGATTTTGGAATTACTGGACTGGGAATTTAAAACACAATTAATACGCTAAGGGCTCTAATGGAAAACATGGACAACATGCAGGAACAGATGAGTAATGGAAGCAGAGAGATGGAAATGCTAAGAAAGAATCAAAAGAAAATTCTAGGGAAAAAAAACCTAACAGAAATGGAGAACGCCTTTCATGGGCTCATATGTAGATTGGATGCCACTGAGGAAAGCGTCAGTGAACTTGAAGATATGCCACTAGAAACTTCTCAAACTAAAACACAGAGAAAAAAGAATGAAAAAAAAAAAAAACCCAGAATGTTCAAGAACTGTGGGACAACTGTAAAAGGTATAACATGTACACAATGGGAATTCCAGAAGGAAAGGTGGGCAGAAGAAATGGTTAAAGTAATAATGGCTGAGAATATTCCAAAATTAATGACAAAACAAATCGTGATTCCAGGAATCTCAGACAACACTGAATGGGATAAATACCCAAAAATCTCCCTGCACGTATATCATATCCAAGCTGCAGAAAACCAAAGACCAAGAGGGTATCTTGAAAGAAGCCAGAATAAAACAAACAACAAACAAACAAACTCTCTTAACTATAGAGAAACAAGGATAGGAATCACAGCAGACTTCTTGTCAGAAGTCACACAAACAAGGAGAGGACTGTAATATTTTAAATGCTTATATGGATCTAAATTTCTGATCTGTATCATTTTCCTTTTCTCTGAAGAATTCTTAAACGTTTTTTGCAAAGCAGATCTACCAGCAATAAACTCCTTTAGTTTTTGTCTAAGAAAGTCTTTCTTTTTTTTTTTTGGCCACACCGCACAGCATGCGGGATTCTAGTTCCCTGACCAGGGATCAAACCTGTGCCCTGTGGAGTCTTAACTGCTGGACTGCCAGGGAAGTCCCTATTTCTCCATTTTTGAAGGATAATTTCACTGGTACAAGAAACAAGGTGTTTTTTTTTTTTTTCTCTTTCAATACAATGTTTAACAGGAGTGGTGAGAGGAGACATCCTCACCTTGTTCCTCATCTTGGGGAGGAAAGCATGCAGCATCATTATTAAGTATGTGACCTGTAGGTTTTTTATAGATGCTTTTTAACAAGTTGAGCAAGTTCCCCTCTATTCCTAATTTGCTGAATTTTAATGATGAATGGGTGTTGGATTTTGTCAAATGTTTTTTCTGCATTTATTGATGTGCTCATATGAGTTTTCTTTAGCTTGTTGATGTGATGGCTCACGTCAACTGATTTCCAAGAATTGAACCAGCCTTGCATGCCTGGAATAAATCCATTTGGTCATGGCATATAATTCTTTTTATACATTATTGGATTCCATTTTCTAGTGTTTGGTTGAGCACTTCTGAATCTACATTCATAAAAGATACTGGTTTGTAGTTTCCTTTCTTGTAATGTCTTTATCTGGTTTTGGTATTAAGGTAATGATGGCCTCATAGAATGAGTTAGGTGTGTTCCCTCTGCTTCTATTTTCTGGAATAAACTTTAGAGAATCCATATAATTTCTTCCTTAAACCTGTGCCTGGTGCAGTTGTGGTCCTTGGTATTTACCTGAATGACTTGAAAACCTATGTCCACACAGAAACCTGCACACAAGTGTTTATAGCAACTTTATTATTGCCCCAAACTGGAAGCAACCAAGATGTCCTTCTGTAGGTGAACGGATAAACAAACTGTGGTCCATCCATACAGCGAACTTTTTTTGTTTGTTTTGCGGTACGCGGGCCTCTCACCGTTGTGGCCTCTCCCATTGCGGAGCACAGGCTCCGGATGCGTAGGCTCAGCGGCCATGGCTCACGGGCCCAGCCGCTCCATGGCATGTGGGATCTTCCCGGACCGGGGCATGAACCCGTGTCCCCTGCATCGGCAGGCGGACTCTCAACCACTGCGCCACCAGGGAAGCCCCATACAGTGAACTCTTATTCAGCGATGAAAACGATGAGCTGTCATGAACTAGAATAGAATGGTTACCAGGGGCTAGGGGGTGGGGGAAATGGGGAGATGCTGGTCAAAGTGTACAATTCTTTAGTTCTTCTTCAGTTCCGGTGGCAGGGCTGTCGCGAAGGGGGGCTTGGCCTCCATCCTGGGGGGGCCTCAGCTCTCTGCTCCCTGCCTGTGGTCTCCAGCCTCCAGTTTGTTCTGACACTGCAGCCAGGACAGTGGGTGGGCTTGGAGGGAAGAACCAGGAAGGGCGTGGGGTCATGGGGCTGAAGCAGTAGGTGGGCAGCAAAGCAGACCCTCCACAGGAGGGGAGAGGTTTTGAGTAGGAGATCACCGTGACCTGGGGATCTCATCCCCGAGGCTCGTGGCTGCTGTCCAAGTGGATAGAGGTGGGGATGTGGTGTCGAGGACCAGAGGGATGGGGGCAAGCTCCCTTGGGGGCCTGATACTGCTTCCAGAACCAGAAATGTACACCTGTTACTTCAAGGAAAAACAAAAGGCAAAGCCAAGCAGCAAAACACAAATGACAAGGAAGGTGTGGGGGGGAGGGGGGAAGCACTGGTGTGGAACCCACTGCAGATGCAGGACACACCCGTCCTCCTGAGTCCTGGGAGCCACCATCCCAATTTCACCAGTGGAGACCCCAAGGGCCTGAAGTACCTCAGCTACAGGGTCAGGCTTAGGCTTCCATCTCTTCCCACCCCTCCCCCGCCGGGCTGCACCCCTCCCCCCAGCAGGGACCGAAGTGGGCCTGGCCAACGGCTCAGCGGCCAGACAGCAGGAGCTCAGGGGACTAGGGGTGAGTCTGCCTGCCTTTTGGAGCCCCTGCTGCCCGTGGACCTGCGTCCTCTGAACCCAGGCGGGGCATCCTACCCTGATGGCCACACGATTTCAAATCAAGCGGTGGGTGGGTGGGCTGAATACCCCCACCTGCAGCAGCCAGTGTGGGAAACTGGAGAATGCACATTACAGGTCAGTCCAGGTCGGTGCCCTTGCTGGCCACCGTGGGGGATGGGGTCAGACCCCACAGTCACCCAGCTACATGTCTCTGGCCAGGCCAGTCTAAGCCACCACATCTGAAAAAGGGAGAGACGAGACTGTGGCTCCCTCCAAAACTCTTAGGCTCCAGGCTATTCTAAGACCTTGTTCCCTGTGGAGCAGCCGGGCCATCCCACGACCCGGTGGGCGGCCAGGGAGGGGCCCCGTGCCCAGCCTCCATCTGGGAGAGAGCAGACTAGGTGTCCTGTTTGCTCGGCCGTCATGACATCCACCATCTGCCTTTTTCATCCTCCTGACTTCACCCACATGCTCTGTCTGCACTGTCTGCTACTTGTCTTTTCAGGGAATGTACCCTGGTGGCAGCACACACCCCCCCCCCCGCCCGTCCTGAGCCCCTCGTAATTCCTGGCCAGCGGAGGCCTCCTCTGACGGTCACTTCCTCCTCCTTGCAACCTGCTTGGCCCAGCGTTTCCTTCTGAACCAGCATGTTCACAGACGACGCAGCTGCCTCTGCAGACATGCCCTTGACAGACGCTGCATCAACACTGGACACTTCATTCTCCATCCTTACAAGCTCTTCTTCCTTATCATCTATCCCCCCACTCCCTATTTGTACTTCTCAGTGGTCTTAACAATGTTTCCTGCCCTTTTTAAAATATATTTTGTTTTTATTAGAATACGATTGCTTTACAATGCTGTTTGTTTCTGCCACACAGCGAAGTGAATCAGCCACACACATATACACATTCCCTCTCTCTTGGACCTCCCCCACTATCCCACCCAACTAGGCCATCACAGAGCACCAGGCCGAGCTTGTTTCCTGCACTTTTAAATCAGGAGGCTGACCCCAGCTAATCCACCGGTGAGGTGCTCCCGCAGGTAACCCCCACACTGCCGGCCCTCCCTGGTCCACTGTGGACGTGGTGTCCTCTGTGGCCTTGTTTCTTCAATTGCTGCCTTTTTGTGGCATCTGCTCTTCTCTCTATGGCTTCTGAAATGATCATCTTTTGGTTCTTCTGAGGAAGAAACATCATGCTCTGTGGGATGGAGACAGGTAGGGGTGCTGGGCTGCCCCACCCCTGCTTATTCAGAGCAGGTGAATTTTGAGTTCACTTCATGAAAGGGCACTGGTGATAAAAAATACTTGAAAATTTGAAAAACGGATGTGTAAGTGCAGCAGAGACTTTCAAAAGCAATCTAAGAAACCCCAGCTCTTCAGAAGAAATCAGCTCAGGCTCCCTGGTGCCATTCCCACTGGTCCCCATGGCGGGTCTATCGCTGTGGTCATGCACCCGTGTTCTCCTGCTCCCTGGGTGCTTGACTCAACCTCAGGAACCCCACACGCTTCAGCCTACAGAGCTGGCCAGCTCCCCACACTCACAGAACGGGAACACTTCAGTGTGGAGTAAGAGCACTCATTCGGGCTTTGAGAAAAGTAAAAAGTGGGCATAGATTTCTGGGAGTGGCGATGTGGCCACTGGTTCCTGCCCAATTCTGGCCTTAGGGTCAGCCTGGTGACCCACTGGGGACGGAGAGCTGGCTTGTGTGCCCACACCACCAGGCTGCGCAGACCCCCCAACCACCCGCCAGTGCTCGGACCTGAAAGCTTTGGCCCCCGTGCCCCAGGCCACAGCCCCACCCCCCAGCCCCGCTGCACCCTTTCTAGTCCTCCCACTATTTCCACGGCTGATACCAGACTTGTTACCTTCTGGTTTTACTGAAAAAGGGGCGGTGACTCCCCTGCCCCTCTGGCCAAGAATTTCAAGCGTAATCCTCTCCAACTCCCACCCAATTCGGTGCTCCCCTTACCTAATACCTTCACCCCCCAACACCTCTTTCCCAAGCCTGCGGCCACAGCAGAAAAGAGTTGGAGACCGTCCTCGGACCCAGCCCAGCACAGGCTGAGTCAGGACCCCAGTACCTGCTTCTGGTTGGTCTGGGGGAAAGCATGTCGACACCCAACATGTGAATGCACATTGTTATATAAAGAATTCCTTAGACTCCCAATTTTAGATAGAAATTATTTAGGAAACAGGATGAAGGGGAAGGAGAAAACAGGAAATAACTTGTCCAGACATTAGTGATTAAAGATGCCTTAATTTTGAAATGAGGAGGCTCTTGCCTATTTTCTGTGTCCACAGCACTGGGGTGGCTTTCAAGGCCCTCGTGAAGGGAGTGAGGATGACCCGCAGGGTCTCCCTGATCTGCTCAGAAAAAGACAAAACTTTGCTTTCTGATAAAACTGACTCGCTTTCACATTCCTGTTGTCATCATTCAGGTTTTAAATCCACAAATCTTTGTGGACCTGCGCAGACATGGTCATTATCGCACAGCTGGTAGACTCCGGTCCTCTGGGCCTCTTCTGGCTGAGAGGTCCCCCTTCCCTCACAGGCCGGCAACTTCACGGATTTCCCGGCAGGCAGGGCCTGGCACCCAGTCCACTGCGAGCAGATCAGCCTTGAGGCCGGCAGGAGGTCTGCGTGACCGGAGTCTTCCAGGGGTGGTCACAGCTCAAGGTGATGGATCTCTCCCCTCCCCTCACTGTTGTCACCCCCCGAGGGTGACCTGGCGAGCCCCAGGAGCCTCATTTGCACAGGACCCGGGTATGACAGCACCAGATCCCCTCCTACCTTCCTGTACCTCCCGCCACGCATGCTCAGCAGTGGCAGGTGCCTGTGCAGCCTTGGTGGCCGTGGCTGTCACTCAGCCGTCTCTCCCAGGCCCCGTATCGTCCAGCCGTGGGTCACTGCTGATGACGTGGCCCCTCAGGTCAGCTCCACTGCAGGCCTCCTCGGATCTCCTCCTCCTCCTCACAACACCGTTCCCATTTCACCTGGACAGACATGTTGTGAGCACTGCCACTTCTAGAAGATGAGCTTTGTCCTCAGCCATCCTTGGCGCTGGACTCAAAGAAAGCGCCCCCATGGCCTGGGTCTGCCTGGACCCGCCCCCCCAGCCTCAGCCCCGCAGGTGGCCAAGCCCCCATGACACCAGGCCTCCCTCGGCTACTTCTCTGCAGACACCCCGGCTCCTCTCCCCCTCCCTCCCATCTCCACCTGCTCTGCAGTCACGGTCAGCCCTGGACACCCTGGTTCTGACTGAACACAGTGAACTGGGCCAGCCGAGATGCCATCTACAGTGCCAACCAGAATGGCTGCACTGCTGCTAAGGCCGGGGCTCACGATTAAAATGGGAAACGTAGGGTTATCAGACTCCTGTGTCCACTAACAGGAGGATCATTTGAATCGTCTAAAGGATTGGGACAACAGCAAAGCGTGTTCACCTCTCCAGGGAAAGCAAATGCAATACCAGTGCTTCAAACACCCCTCAGAAACTCCCAGTTCAGGTGGGATCCGCTCATTTGCCTGAAGAACGTTTGGGGCAGTTTTCCTCTCAGATGAACAGAAAATAGTTTGCTTAGCAGACACTGTCATGCTGCCTCACAACAAAACTTAAAGAAATAAAAAAACATTTAGGAAGATTTACCGCTTGCTTGGAGGTACTACGCTAGGCACTTGAAGTATCTGTATATAACCTTCACCGTGCTCAAGGTGAGTGTGCCGGCTCCACGGTGCAGCTGTGGGTCCGAGGCCCAGAGCCGAGCTCCTGCTGTCTCACCGTGGACACTGCTGGTGTCTTTTCTCGTAAATAAGCCACTGCACAATGCCCAACAGTGACAGGAACCAAATGTCCAACAGTCCCTCCCGTGGTCATGATTTCTTGGTCTGAAAAGAGGCGGCCAGTGACACCTGCCCAGCAGCGGGGTCGCTGAAGTTCAGGGAGATGAGAGGAGATGCGTGTGGCAACGCCTTCTCCCCCTACGGCCAAAGGTCTGAAGACCACTCTGGACAGACTAGGACTCCAGTGCCTCCAGAGCACCAGCTGACGGTACTACCGCCATGTACTACGAGCAAAGTCAAACCAGAAGACGCACTTGCTTGGGAAATGTAATAAAGGACCAGGTGACTCCATATCTTCATGTATGAAATTCCAGTTAAACTAGACATGCACAGTACTATGTTATTTTGGTAACACGGACACAATTTAATGATTCTAATTTTTTTGTAGTTTTTGTTTTTTTACAAGTTAGGTGCCATAAACAGTCAAATAATCCATCTTTTAAAAAGTACGTTTACAACATCAAAAGAATTAAGATGAAATATAAACCTTTCTACTTACAATTTTTATACAGATTAACCAAATCACAAATACCACAAATAAATGTTAAGTTGTAACAATATAATGAATAAACATTCAGATTCTTAATAAAATCTTCCTTTAACATTTGTTTTTAACTTACCATTATACTAAATAATCTATGCAGAGTTTTGGGGTACAATACCAAGAAGGCACCAACAGTACAAAGCAGATAACAAAGCAGTTTCAGATCTTGAGTGCTCTACACGGATAAACAGCACAGAAAAGGCCACGAGCTTCAGGGAAGCTGGTGCAAGCCTACAGCATCCCTCTGGATTTCCCGTCTCTGACCCACGATGCCAAGCTGGCTGCAGTGAGGGAGACGGTGCTTCCTCTGCTGGGACACGCCTCTCATCTGTACTAGGAGGATCATATTTCAAACACCAGCACGACAATTTTAAAGCACAAATGCTTTAAAACATAAGCAAAAGGACTGCTCAGATTTTCAAAACCACTACATTTACAAAAATATTTCCCTTAAACTTGGGATTGCTCCAAAACATTGATTTACAAATATAAAAGTATTATGGAAGGACCCAAAGCATGTGTGCATATGTATGTGTATTAACATACTATTACCATACTATAGAAAAATTACCAATTTAAAATCTGTATTAACACGTAAGCAAATAAAGGTCAGTCTCCTCTGAATGGTCTGCGCGTGACTGGTACTCGGCTAGTCGTAGGCAGTACACCTGTCTGCCTCAGGGACAGCCACTGGCTACTGTGGCCCCGCCACACCAGTCGCTGTGCATGCAGTAGCAGGAGTCACGTGAACACACCGCACACCAACGCAGTGATCTTCTACCCTCATGTCCACGGTCTGCGTGTCTCTCTACCAGCTTTGAAGGCTGTGTCTGCACAGTCGTCCTGAGTTCTCTCAAGTCCATCCTGCTGGCTTGCTAGGTATTTTGTTTCATACTAAGTGAAAGGACTGGAATGTTTCGACAGGAATTTTTTGCTTACATTTTAGACACCAAAAAAGCCATCAGTCTGAAACTTATCTGCGTGGAGCAGTAATGGAGGCATTCGGGATCACCAGCATGAATTTAGATGACCTAACCTGTACATTTTTAGAGATGAAATATCCAAATGATGAGTCTTTCACACCTAACAGCTAGTACTTTTCACAGGTACCTTGGTTAAGACAATTCCTGACCTGTTAAACCAAGTTTAGCATGATTAGTAAAAAGCACACAACCTGTGGCTACAGGGACTCTAGGATGCAGTTAGTGGTTTCATGCCCATCTGACTCCATGGTACCAGTGAGGGGGAGGGAAAAAGAGCCTAGAGTCCCCAGGGATTAGTAACCAAGGCTAT
The DNA here is from genome assembly GCF_059928025.1 of Delphinapterus leucas. Taxonomy (NCBI): domain Eukaryota; kingdom Metazoa; phylum Chordata; class Mammalia; order Artiodactyla; family Monodontidae; genus Delphinapterus; species Delphinapterus leucas. The sequence continues at coordinate 25,924,088 of NC_143142.1, read as the reverse complement.
GGCTTTCTTTCTAGTTAGAGGACTGCAGGTTAACCTCATAATACTGCTAACATTCCATTTAAAAAGTACAAAGAAACAAGAGCAATAAAACTATCAATGCTCCTTTAAAAATATATCAAGGAACAGTCAAATCTCTGTATCTTTTCAATGCTGTGTGGACCTTCACAAGGCAGCTCTGTGCATGGAGGTGAAAATCACGTATCTCAGGGCAAAAACCTAGACGTAGTTTTGATTTCTGAGGATGAGTCAGCCACCTGCTCTGGCCCGTGAGGTGTGAGCACCAGCACGCTGGGCTGGGGGGTGGGGGGTGGGGGGTGGAGCCCTTTCCAGCACTCAACTGGGACACAGGCCGGCCCTCTTTAGAAAGAATCAGAGAATCCAACCTGAGACATTTGGGCTGCTTCATCAGAGCCTGACAGAACACTGTAGACCTATGATCTGAAGAAATGAACATGTCAGAATTGATTCTCTGCTGTGTGGAAGGAAAAAAGAACCCTCCAGAAATGCTTTCTAAATCACCTGACATAAAGCAAAGTGTTCGGGCAGTGCCTGGTGGGAAGGGGAGGCCTGCAAGCCTTTCTGTTCTAAAGCACAGACTGAGCCTGACTGTCCATTTGGACCCACTAATCCAGAGGAAATCAACACCGAATCTTAACATGAATATGAAGATAGAAGATGTACATTTATTTCCATGAATTACAAGTGCATTGCTGTTCATATTAGCAGGCAGTCTTTATATAACCCATTCTCCATTGCTGTCAAAAATCAAACAAGAAAAAAAGGACAGCTGAGAAATGAAAAGCTAAAAATAGAATTATTTTTCCTAAGTGATCTGCTGGATAGCATTTTCCGTGGAACACAACTCAGAGGTAACAATAGATTTTTTGTTTCAATCATAGGCATGTGGCACTTGGACAGTCATCTCCGCACAGAAAGCTGTAACAGTCATGCGAGGGTACAGTAATTACTGAACAAGGCAGATTTCTCACCACAGAGAGCAGTGGGGGAGTCAAGAGGAGGCACCGCACGGGGACAGAACACCGAGTCCACACCACAGGGTGCGGCGGCGGGAACAAACACTAGAGGGCTCAGGAGGGCAGGGGCTAAGGCTCCTCGCACGCAGGACCTAGTGCTAGCTGCTCCTGACGGCCTGAGCTCGGTGACATCAGAGACGTGAGCGAGCACTTGACGAAAGAACAGTGCTCCAGTCGTGAGCTCACGGAGGCTTTATTACAAACTGTTATATCGTAGGTTGAAAATGAACTTGAGATGCTGACATGCTGTAGGAGGAAAAGGAAGTGTACACTTTCTCATTGAAAGACGCAGTGTTCCTCTCCGCTAGACCCTCAGGCATCGAGTGTGGCTACAGCGCCCGTGGCACCTGTGCCCACTGGGCGTGGAGCTCAGCCCCACACCACCTGGGCAGCCTGCATGACCTCGTGCACCTCTCACCAAATCCCGAGAGAAGCCGCCACTTTACGTCTTTTTGCATAAGTCTTGCAAACAACCAGAACTGTATATAACACATTTTGGCAAGTGTTGTGCCCCTGTAAATGGTACAGGTGGAACTGCCCGATGCAGGATTTCTTCCTTTTATTTAGAAAAAGGACTGAATTTTCTAAAAGCTGGGCAAGCAGTACATATACCTTACATCTGCTAGAGATTAACATGACACAAGGAGAGGTGCTGACGAGCACCCACAGGGTCCAGGGGCGGGAGCACGAGCTGCAGGGGCCCCGGCAGGGTGGGAGAGGAGTGCAAAGAGGGGCCGTCACTGCCTTAAAGTGCCCGAGGAGCGGCCGCCCTCCCGGAAAGTGAGACGCAGTGACCGACGGTGAGGGCGGGGTCAGCAGGGCATCAGGAGGGAGGACTAGGGAGGGTGGAACCACTGCATCTTTCAAACCAGAAAGCGATTAGTGACTAAAGCAAGGTGAGCAGTAGGTGCCCTGAAGTACGTACTGCCACAGGTCACCGGAGGGCGACACACACAGGGGTGCCAAGAACAGTTCTCTGGACTGAAGGAATTCTTTGAAAGCATAAAAGCCACAACTACCAGAAACTGCCCCTCCGAATGGCTCAAAGGAGTCAGGTGGACACGCCGAGACAGGCTGGAGACGGGCCCGGGGTCAGGAGCTGGGAGGAAGAACAGCGATGCCTGCGCGTGGCCCGTCCTCGGAGCCCGTGTCCTGTTGGGAAACAGACAGACCGACTGTGAGCTAAGGGTGAACCACGTGGGAAAAGCAGCAGCAGCAGTGCTAGGAAAACGGAAGAGTGAAAAAGCAAAGGAAAAACACGCCTGCAGAAAAGGTCATCTCCCTCAGAACCACGTGGCACGAGTCACACCCGAGGCTCCTCAAGGGTGGGCTTGCCTCCACGCCCCCATCCCCGGGCACCTTTTCTCTCAGATGTTTCACAGAGGATGTTTCCAGAATACTCAGGGGGAGACACGCACGCTCGCTCACAGCCAGGCCAGCGTCAGTGTTCCCCAGATGCCATTTATTAACCAACGGTCCAAACCAGAGTCTGAGAATCTTTGTAAACACATGTGTGAAGTGGAAAACGCTTCTGCCTGCTATTCTCAGCACGTCTCTCTCTCTCTGGATGAGCAGGTAGGTCAGAATCAACCACACAGGAGGCAGAAAGTGTTTTTTTTTTTTAATGCTCAAGTTTTCTGTGACTAAGCACAACAAGCACAACCAAGTGCTGGTAGGAAGCGTGAAGCTGGTGGGCCTGGACCCTGGAAGTGCAGGAGGGGACCCAATGGCTGCTGTCCCGCCAGGCCCCCCTGGCCCTGCAGATGTCCGAGAATCCCTCAGGAGGCCCGAGGTCCCCCATCACTCCCCTAACATCTCTATTTTACTTGAGGAAATTATATTCTGGGTTAAATCCACTCCACCTGTTTCCAGACTAGCAGTTCTCGGCTGTGAGCACAGACGGCTGAGGGTGGGGCGTGGGTGGACGTGGGAATTCCCTCCACCCCGAGGACCATCCTGGGGAGGAGAAGTGCACGTTCTCTGTCTCACGACGAAGCCGCGTGGAGACAGCGTGAGGGTAATCGAGTGTGTCAGGATGTGAGCAAAGCAGACCTTCCTTCCCCTGGAGATGTGGCCTGTTAAACGCCCACCAGCAGGTGTCACCTGGCTCACAGGCACTGCCAGGTGGATAGTCCTTTGTCTGCTGCTCGGGGAGACGAGCTCGGGGACAAGACGTGACCTCCTCCTAGAGGCGTGCCACCATGAACTGCAGCCACACCTAGCAGCTGGCAGAAAACTAAAACTGCCCTAAATGCTTTTATCTTTAATGAAACCAAAGGGAAACAAGAGATTAATGGCCCTAGTAATCAGTCCCCCACCACCCCCCGAGAAAGTCCAGCGACAGGCTGGAGAAGGAGGAAGAAAGGTAGGCACCACCTCCTCTTCCCCAGCTTCTCAGGGAAGCAGGTAAGGAGATGGTCTGTAAGGATGAGGCTGAGACCCAAGGCTGGAGGAATCGGAGACTTGTCACAATGTATTAACCACTTATACCTTTTTACCTTTCCAGTGAAAACATTTCTAAAATAGAGCCCCTTAAACAAAATATAATGAACATACTTTGACCCTTTACAATCACTCAGAGCCGCCACTAAGAACATCAGCGAGCAGGGGACACCTAGGGTCTCCTCTGGAGTGGTCCCTGCTGTCCCCTCCAGCAAAGCCCCCACAGCTGTATGAGCACGTTTCCCCGGCGGCCCCGTGTGTCACAGCACCAACACCTCCAGGCTCTTCTCTCTGCAGTTCTGCCCTCGCTGCAGACTGGGAACTCACACCCACGGTCCCTCCACCTCCCTGGGGAGCAAATCTAGGTGAAAAAAGATTTCTGAGTCTAAAGGACCTGGACTCTCTGCCTACTTTTGCCACCGATGTATAATCTTCAGCAAAATGCTTAAACACACTCCTTCAGTTTCGTCAATCGTAGACCTGGGCTGTGTGCTGACTTCAGAAAACGCTGCTGTGATCATCAAAAGGCAATGTCTGTGAAAGAACCTGGCCCAGAGCTTAACAACGCGCCCAACCCACCCTCCTCTGCACTCACTCTTCTATCCTAGATGACTAAATTATAAGTCAGTCTAGATGTTGGAAATTTCCTTTGAAATGCACAGAAAAAAACAAGATGGGTTGATGGGCTGATGGAGGAATGCATGGACAGATATGTGAGAAGGCAAAGAAATTATAATAAAACGTTAATCATAGGATCGGGGTGGTGGGAATATGGGTGTCTACTGTAAAACCCTCAACTTCTCAGAATAGGTAAAAATTGTCATTTAAAAAACGTTTGGGAAAAAAATCAGGCTACAAGCACATTCTGTGCCTTCTGTGTGCCTGGAGGAAGTGAACTAAACACAGAGCAACCCCCCTGCCACCGCCTCCACTGGTGACAGGCCCCAACCCTGGATACTCAGAGCTGGGATGGGCCCCGGGTGGGCTTGGTCCCCGTGTGCTAATGGCCTCCAGTAGGCATCCAGTCAGCAGCCTTGTCCTGCGGCCCAGGACCCTGGTCACTGTCATGCTCCCCTGTGCCTGCTGCCTGACCAGCCACCCCACAAGTCCCTGCTGAGGTCCCACCACCCAGACTGCCCAGTGTCAGATGCCCTGACACTTCAGGACTTAAGACCACCTGTGAGGAGAGGCGGGCCCCTCCCCACCAGCGGGGCGCCCCCTCCCGGCGCTCTGCATCTTTGGGGCCGAACCCTCCCCTGGTGCAGCACCACAATGCTGGGCCTGACTCCCCGGGTCCTGCCATCAGGCTGCTAGAAAGCAAAGCCTGGGTCTTACCCATCCATTCCCTCCTACCCAGCACTAAGAAGTACGTGACAGGGATTAAATGAACAATGACAAACTGATAGCTCCATCACCCCCAGATGTTCTACACCAAAGATGTGCATGACGGTCTGTGTCTTTCTCCCCTCTCAGGCCACGTGCTCCTCGGGGGCCACGTTCAGTCCTGTCTGTTCTGCTCACTGGGGTGAGCACACAGCATGTATGCCCTGAAACCAGAAGGCAGGGAAATCAGGGGCCATGAACACACAGGAAAGCAACCCATGGAAGGGACCGTGCAGAAAGTTGCTCAGCTCGACCTTCCAGGCCAGGGGTCAGTGGCCTAATTTGTAAAGAGCCAGCCAAAAGCTTATTCACCCAACGCAGCCAGGCTGACCTGGCACGGACACGGGGACGGAAGGGCAGGCCCCTGGCAGAGACAATCCCCCCACCGTGAATGCAGGCAGAGAGACCAGGAAGGGGTGAAAACGGCTGGGTCCCAGGGGCCGCTTTCCTTCTGTCGGTGAATGACCGCACAGTGCCTTGTGTGCAACAAATTCTTCAAGAGACTGTCCCGATGTGAGGTGTGGACGGATGAACGCTTCCAACCCCACTGGACTGGCCTCCCTGTCCCCTGCGGCATCTCCCCTTCCTGCTCAGACACTTCCTGAAGGTTGGCTGCTGGGGGCACATGTGCTCGGGCTTGGAGTCTGGCCTCCAGTGTGTCCCAGCAAGGGCCTGCCAGTCCCCCTCCCTTGCTTGGTTAGGGAATCGGGGTCTTTCAGGCTCTGCTCCCCTCACTCCCCTGCAGTCACTGCTTCTCCCGACCACACCCCAGTCTGAGCCCCAGGTCTGGAAGCTCCTCTCCCACTCTCTCCTCTGCCCTGGTCCAGCCCTGGTGGCTCTGTGAGTAGGTGAGCTGATCGCATCTGCTTGTAGCCCCCCTTCTGCCCTTCCCTATCCCCTGATCTGAGCTCTGGGGCTGGGACCCTGCCTTAGCACCGCTGCCTGTCCTTGGCAGCTGCTTCTGGTGGGACTGCCAGTGGCAGGCACTGAGAGGAAAAGCCTTCCTTCTTCTGCCTCTAGTGACACATGGCTCTTCGGGAGGGGTGGTCCTGGGTTTCAGAGGTACTGGAGGGTGGTGGTGACTCAGGCCCCTGAGATCCCTGGGTCAGTGGCAGCCGGGCTCCTGACCCTCCTCAGCAATGGTGATGCTCTAACAGCTGCAGTTCTGGCAGGGGCCCGGCACCCTCCGGGCCTGCTGACCAGACAGATGCTGGCTCACATCGCTTCCCCTCAGCCCCTGCAGACCCCCGTCTGCAGGAAGCCCCACCGCCCCGCTCTTGCTCTCCAGCCCTTCCACAGCCTCCTGACTGATCACACACCCTCTGTGTGAAATACCTCAAGCAGCTTCTGATCTCAAGCCCGGATGCTGCCCAACACAGGCAACCTCAGACCAACCCTCAGCCTGACCCCAGTATGTGAAAATAAATAAAAAGGCCCAGGCAGGAGAGAATGGACTTAAGATCCAGCTGAGAATCCCCAATGCCCACCGCTGCAGAATCCCCCACTTCGTAACCCTGCCTGGATCCCCCTCGGTCACCTGTCTGCAGACCCCACTGCCAGGCCATCCAGCTGTCCCGGGCTGGTCTGTCCAAAGCATTTCCCCAGCAGATGCCTCAACCCTTGGTCATAATTCTTTATCTCACTGCTCATTTCTACAGAGTTCTAACACAACAAGCCCCACTCTCTCTCCCGTTCCGTATATTCTCGAAAATTGAGATCTGTGTTTCCTCTTTTTGAACACTTTTTACCTGTCTCCTCTGCTAGGATTTACTATATGGTTAAAGCTCCAGGTACCTGAGAAATTTAAGATCTGTATCCTGGCTGGAATCTAGCGGTCTCTTCAAAAATGAGTTCTTTGAGCTTTTCCTTGGGCAAGTCATCCAATTCCATGTCAAACTTGAATGGTGCTTCGGCGATGGGCTTGAAAAGAAAATAGAACGTTTAGACAAAAGTGGTTGCGGCTGAGGCAGTCATTCACTGCTCCACAGAAAGACCATAGCTCAGGCTTTGGAACTGAGATGGCAGGACTGGCACCTGTGATGAGCAGCCCTGTGCTGCACCCCAGTCACGGAAGTGCACCTCCCGAGAGCCCTGAACCAGTGAGAGGGAGCGTCCCCACATGATTCTCCAATGTCTTCAGGCACTGCATGCACATGGCAGCCACAGGAATCTGCTGTGATGGGAGGGCTGCTGCTGGTGGTAGTATGTGTACACAATCAAGACCCTCAATACTTGAATAGATGCATTTGATTACACACATTACGGTATCTTTATATGAAGAAGTAATATGGAGCCATTAAAGAGTGAAGCCGCAAGGAAGGTGAAAATCATGGCAAATGCCCATATTTGTGTTAAACAGAATGAACTCTATTTTTAAAATTTAGATATAGAAATATAAGACTGAGAAGGAAACACTCCAAAATTTTAATAATGATAACCGCATAACAAGACTACAAAGTGATCTTTCTTGTATTTTTCTGCAAGTTTTTGCTTTTCTTTAGTATACTTTCTCTATAAATAACCAGAAATCTAATACTGTCTATTCATATCAAAAAACCTCCATGCATACTCAATGACAAAAGATGTAATTAGTCAGTTAATATTTTGATTTGTAAGCACCCCCCTCCAAACGAATGCAATGTTACAGAACCTGATGACAATACAGCTGTTACCAGGCACCCCAGGCCTTATCCATGTCACCCTCACACCATGTATTAAGGGGGAGGAAACGTGCACCCCAAACTCTGCGCTAGGCCCTGGCCTCCTGAAAGGGGGAAAAGAGAAAAACAAGCAGCTCCCCTCCCTGAAGGAGGGCTCGACGTACGGGACCCTACACATGCCACCCTTCTAATCCGCCTGGCCCCCTTTGGGTGTGGGGTACCACCCCAGCCTGAAAGTAGGACGTGGGGCTTAGGAAACCGCCAGCTCACAGGGCAGTAAGAGCCCCAGGTCCCATGTTTTCAGCTGCTCCTCTGTTATGTACCACGGAGGTTGCGTCAACTGTTTCCGGGAAAGGCTGTGGAAGGGGAAGCTGACTGATACATGTTTGATTTCCTCTTTCTCTTTTTCATGTAACTGATTTTCACTTTTGTAGTTAGTTCTTCCTTTCCTCTTCCATTTACCCTTTAACACATTCCTCTTGGTTCTCCCTTTTTAAAAAACAGGAGTGTGAAGGCTTACTATCTATGCATTTGAACCTCAACTAGAAAGATCCACATTTCTGGTTCCTACTGCACTTTCCTTCACTTATCCTCCAGAGAACAAAGTTAAAAGTGAGTCCCCAGAGGAACCAAAGAGCCAAGGAACGGGGACTTTTGGACAGAAGATGCCTGACATGCAGCACCTTCACCTGGATGCCCAGTGTGCACTGGAGACTCGCACACGCACCTCTGCGACCAGCATTCCTCATCACGACAGGCTCTCGTGTCTCTAGGGAGGCACACAGGGAGGCAGACACGAAGCCACCAAGCTCTCTGGTGGGACTGTCTTGGCTGACCTGTCCTCTCCTCCCCTCCACCCTCAGGGTGGGCCCTGCAGTTCCATGTCTCTTCCTGCCACAGGCCATGACCAGTCCTGGGATCCCTTCCCTGCCTGTGCTCCCCTCCCCTTCCATTTCCCCGGCCCCACCCGTTGCAGGGGACCTAGAGGAAGGGGTTTCAGGCTGTGGGGACAGCACTAGTCTCAGGCACATGATGGCAGGGCCACTCAGCCGGGCGGGGTGCAGGCTCTCACCTCGTCACTTGGGTCGTAGTACTGCTCCAGGTACGGGTGGGCCAGAGCCTGTTCCACCTCAATCCTCTTATGAGGGTTGAACGTCAACATCTTGTCCAGTAAATCCAGAGCTACAAAGAGAAAGGTTTTGAAGAGGTGAGAAGCCAAAGAAACAGTCAATGAAATACTCTCTCATCTTCCTGTTTAAGTCCACTGACCCACAAGACAACCGAGCTAAAGGAGCCCCCACCACCCAGGGGTGCGCCTGTTCCACCTCTGAGCTTGAGTCTGAGCACCTGTTAGTAGAGACCCAGACTCAGGAAGGTGATATGCTCAGCAAAGGCTCCACATAGTGGCCAGGATTCAAGCCCAAGTCTGCCCCCAAAACCTGGCCTTGTCCTAAATCACGGCTCTGCTCGCAGGGTCAAAAGCAGAGGTTTTATGTATGTACTGCTCTTAAGTCAACTCCAAAGTCACTTCTGCAATGGTCACTGCCTCCCATGTGGTTTCAGCCTCCTCCTTCCAGGTCCTGGCTGAGAGGCTTGTGTAAAGCACAGGCCCCCTGGCCTGCTCTGCAGCCTGGCGTCTTTCTCCAAGGCCCCAAGCTACAAGTATTCTCTCGACCTGGCCGGCAGTTCAGCCCTGACCACCTCTTTCATGTCGACAATGCAGCAAGGCAGCAAGTGCAGGGCCAACAGGAACAAGCCGGAGGCGGTGGCCAATGAGCAGCCTGCCCTGGGGCCTCTGCAGAGTATCTAGGCACCACCTCAGGCCGCGAGGACAGCCAAGGGGCACGGCTGACAGTGGCTGGGACCAGGGTTAAGGGTCATGTGACAAAATACTTCCTGTATTTAGTGTCAGAAGTAGGTTTCAATGAGGGAGGATACATGCTAGAAAAGACATCACTGTTCTGGTAAAGAGGTAACAAAGAGGGCTTCTTTTAAAACTATCCCCTTTTATTTAACAATTCTCAGACCAGTGGTGCTCACGGCCCTGAGACACCCCTGAGAAATCCAAGGGCTCCAAGAAATAAATCTAAAAACTACTAGGTAGGGCTTCCGTGGCGGCACAGTGGTTGAGAGTCCGCCTGCCGATGCAGGGGACACAGGTTCGTGCCCCGCTCCGGGAAGATCCCACATGCCGCGGAGCGGCTGGGCCCGTGAGCCATGGCCACTGAGCCTGCGCGTCCGGAGCCTGTGCTCCGCAACGGGAGAAGCCGCAACAGTGAGAGGCCTGCGTACCGCAAAAAAAACCTACCAGGTAATTATTAAGAACACACATTTTTAGAAAATGTATTGACACTAACAAAAACAAAAGCACTGGCATCTACTTAATGAAGCCTTGTTACTCACGGTGATAGCTTCTTATTAGGTTATCAACCTCATCCATCTGCAAATGAGCACCCGACTCTAAGCTCTAGGATAAAGAACGGTGATGGAAAATCACTGTAGTCACTAGGAAATGTGCTCCCCGATGGAGAGCAGCTGGCGGCTGGCCAGGAAGTCGCCGGGAGAGAACGGGTGGGTGGGGTGCCCCACTGCCCGAGGTTGGGGCCCCCATGTGCACATCCCTGCACACCACCCCTACTCACCTTCAATCAGGAGATCATCGATGTGGTACACTGTGTGATGGACATGATAAGAAACTGCACACAACAAAGGACTTTTTTCATGTCCATAAAGTGCAGTGTGAAAAACAGTACGCTTTTTTTAAAGCCCACATAACGAATTTCTACAAATAGTACATTTTCAAACTGGTAGATGGGCGAACACACCTGCTGGGCCTCAGAGCCCTACCATACCTAACACAGGTACTAAAACCGACCTCTTTTCCCGCTCCCGCCCCCCTCCCCTCCCCTAGAGCTCACAGACATTTCCCCAAGGACTGCCTTGAGACCAGATAACCTCCATCCTTGTCAGGAGAAGTCGAGGGCCCAGCCACAGTCAAGAGTCTAACAGCATTATTTTTAAATTCCAAGTTTTGTTGATATTAAGGAGGGATGCACTCCAAGGCAACTGGATGCTCTGCAGCTGACACACTCCTAAAACAGACCTTTCAGTTCCTTCAAGTTCAATCCTAGGCAACAATTTCAAAAGAAAAGAGCTTTTTAAATTTTTTTTTTGCTACTTGAAAACTGACTGGCTCTCCAGCCTCTTTTGACTGCAGCGCTATTTCTGCACTGCTTGCAGCTACAGGAGGGGAGGGGGGGAGATGGGAAGCAGCTGGCAGGTGCTGCTCCCATAGTCAGAGAGCCCGGCCTCCCTCCTCCCACATGCTCAGCATCCCGCTGGCACCACTCCGACGTATGAATCACGCTGGCTGTGCATAGGATGCAGATTTTATTTGCCCTAAAAGACTGAAGCCCCTTCAAGGCCAGGATGACATCTGACTCTCCCTGGTGGCGGCCATGAGCCCACACCTCCCCTCTAACTCCGGGGGGTGTGCAGCAACATGACCCCACCCTTCCAGCTCATCAGTCACTTCTCCTTCCAGGTCCTGGGGCGGGTCACCCGGCTGGCAGCACTGCTTTGGGGCCATCTCACCTACCCAGCAACACTCTGATCCCAGATTAAGGCTGCCATCTGTCACTTCCATCCTCAGCTCGAATTTCTGAGCAGAGGTAGAGAAAAAGGCCACCTGTGCAGACTGTGCCACCACAACAGTGCTTCTCAAACTTTCTGATCTCAGAGCCCTACTCTTGAAAACTACTGAGGATCAATTATTAAAAAGCAGCGAATTCAACTCACAATTCAAACAACTGCACAGCACCATCCTTTGAGGAAACCACTGCACTCAGTACGTGGCAGATGTGTTCTGCGTGCACTTATCCCGCGCTGTCACATGGAGCACTAAAAAGACTGGCACAAAGGACAGGACACAACAAAGCGACTTCTCTGTGCTGCTTCACCAAAGGCACCTCACACGCAGCTGCCCTGGTTTTAGCTGGGAGGCTGGCACTGCCGCCTCGCCCTGCACTGAGCACAGATGGCAGCACAAGGGACAGGGTGTAGGATGCCTCAGTGTCATCATGAAAGGAGTTTTCACCTCACCAACCCCCTGGAAGGATCTTGGGGACCTTAGAGGTCTAAGGAGCACACTACCAAGAACTGCTGAGCCACAAAAACTCAAGATCTTTAATCTTATCATGGTCCCCAAGAGCTCGGGGAAAGCCCTGGTCAGCCCTTCTCTACTCACATGAGTGGATCATGCCCTTCCTGCCCACTGGCCCTCATTCCTCTCAGCACAACTTTCTGAGAAAATCAAGATCCCCAGGGGTGACCTTCCTGGGCATTCCTCCACCAGATCCACATGCATCCTTCTGTTCAAAGAGAAGACCCTCTCCCCACCCAAAGCCGATTCTCCCTGCTGCCCTCACCTGGCCCAGTCCTTTCTGTCTCCATGTTCCCACTCCTCTTATGTGGTCACCCATGACCTGAACTGGAGGCCTCTATGCCATGTGGAGGTGCTGAACTCGGCCACATTCTCACAAGGCATTATCTGTGTCCATCTCCTCTACAGGTTGCGAGAATCCCCATCCCTCCCGCACTGCCCAGGGAAGATTCTTGTCCAGCTCCTTACACATCTCACCCTTCACCTCCTCAGCCTCTTCCAGGATTTCAAATGCCATCTGTTAAAAAACTCCTAAATCTATTGTCAGCTCAGGACTCTCACTCTCTGTATACAGAGACTGTAGGTAATGAAATAGAATACAGCTTATCCCACGAGAACATATATATGTATATGCATTTACAGGAGCAGTAATAAAGTCTGGAGGCTTTTCAAATACCAGGTTATCTGAGAAATGGACACAGACTTCTCACAAGAACGGCATTTTTAAAAATTTCAAAAAATAGGGGAATTCCCTGGCAGTCCAGTGGTTAATACTCCGCTCTTCCACTGCAGGAGATACCAGTTTGACCCCTGGTTGGGGAACTAAAATCCCACATGCTGCATGGCATGGCCAAAAAAACCCCCCAAAAACCAAAAAACGAAAAACAAAAGTGGGACCGAGAGAACAGAATTCCTCATCTTTCTTCACGCGCTGACAGCCGTCTGCTGGCTTTGCGCACCTGCCCTCTAACCACACGGAGCTGCACTTGCCATAGGGGAGCTCTCAGGCTTGCCCGTGGGAGCGGTGACACCAGCTCGGCCACATTCACCAGGTTCTCTTGGCCACAGTGACTGTCAAGGGTGTGGACACAGAGGCAGTGAGTGTCAGCCCCACACTTGGGCTAAAACTATCAGGAAACAGGTCAGCGTGAGCCTGGAGATGCTGGTGGCCATCGTGTCACCATAAGAAAAGAGGCTGGTTAACAAGAAAGATGGAACAGAGGAAGGCAACGCTGAACGACAAAGTCCAGATTGTGGTCAAAGAAGCTACGCCTGGAATCAAAGCCCTGCTGGGCCTGTCGGTTCTGAGAGCCGGTGAAGTCCTTCTTCAGGCCAAGGCCAGTCCCAGTGGGTTCTCATGAAGTGGATGGAGAAGGCCTCAAAGAGCCGACCCTCCAGTCTGTGACGACTCACCCCACGCCCACAGCCCCATCGCTCAGTGGGAACCACTGCTCATCTCTGGACACGTTTTGTAGAATTTCCCTGTGTATCTTCTTTCACACAGTTGAGATCATATTATACATAACAAAGGCTGTGTTATTTCCTCAGTCAACACTGCTCATTAGTATTTTCCCATGCTACAAAAACTTTGTAAAAATCACTTTTAGGGACTTGATATAATATTCCTTTGAGTAGATGTATCAGTTGACTCTGATCCATGAACAATGAACAGTTAGCGCTGAGGTTGTTTCTAACAATTTTTTAAAAAATTTATTTATTTATTCTTGGCTGCGTTGGGTCTTCATTGTTCCGTGTGGGCTTCTCACTGTGGTGGCTTCTCTTGTTGCGGAGCACAGGCTCTAGGCCTGTGGGCTTCAGTAGTTGTGGCTCGCAGGCTCTAGAACATAGGCTCAGTAGTTTTGACGCACAGGCTTAGCTGCTCCGCGGCATGTGGGATCTTCCTGGAGCAGGGCTCGAACTCGTGTCTCCTGCATTGGCAGGCAGATTCTTAACCACTGTGCCACCAGGGAAGCCGTTTCTAACAATTTAACACGGCCCAGACTAAACTCGCAACTGCTAACTCCCGACTGGCTCCTCCCACAGTGACCCTCGGCTCAGTACCTCTTCGTGGAAGTTGTGTGTTCTTGTCCTTTGCTCATGTATTTATCCACTGATGTCTTAGAGTTCTCTCTGCTCTTTAAACACTAAAAACATTAACGAGAAGTCTAACATTAAGAACTACTGCTCTTAACCCTAATATTCTTAGCTCTCAACCTTCCCAATTATCCTATGAGGTAGGTAAAACTTGCCCCAATTTTGAGATGAGGAAAATGTGAAAAAGTGAGGTCACAAGTCTGCACTCAGGAGGCCAATCGCAGAGCACAGGACCTAACCACCTTGTGTGTGGCCATCAACAAAACAGGACAAGGATTCTTTAGATGTTATTCAATCTAGAACAAATTATACCTATTTGTCTACACCTGGTCTAATCTAGTTTAAATTTTAAACTTTTAAATCTACTACCTTTCATTTATGTTTGTCTTTTTTTTTTTTTAATTAATTAATTTATTTTTGGCTGCATTGGGTCTTTGTTGCCGCGCACTGGCTTTCTCTAGTTGTGGCGAGTGTGGGGCTACTCTTCATTGCGGTGCGCAGGCTTCTCCTTGCGGTGGCTTCTCTTGTTGCGGAACACGGGTTCTAGGTGCGTGGGCTTCAGTAGTTGCAGCATGCAGGTTCTAGAGCGCAGCTCAGTAGTTGTAGCACACAGGCTTAATTGTTCCGCGGCATGTGGGATCTTCCCGGACCAGGGATTGAACCCGCGTCCCCTGCCCTGGCAGGCAGATTCTTATCCACTGCGCCACCTTGGTTTGTTTTTAAAGCTTAGGAAGATATTCTTCCCCCACGCAGAGATCAGAAAAATACTGAATGCTCTAAATATCGCTAGTTTTTAATAGTATGATTTTTTTTAAGTATTTGATCATCAATTGTTTTGGAATTCACTTTGATGTGTGAATAGTGATTTAAATTGGTTTTCTTCCAAACAGCTATTCAACTAGCCCAGTACCATCTGCTGAAGAATAATCATTTCTTCCCCCTCACAGGAGTAATTTTGGAGAGAATCCTAAACTAGATTCCTTTGAAGAAAAATCTACAATACTACTGGTTCAAGGGACTCAGCAGTCAGAAATTTCCAACAAACATGTGAAAAAATATTCAACCTCACTCTTAATTAAAGAAAAACAAATTAAAATGTCACTTCCCCCCCATTTGGTTGGCAAACCCAAAAGTGCAATACCCAGAATTGCTGGAACAAAAGACATGTGACAGAATTGCCAAGCTGCCTTTCAGAGAGATTCCACGGATTCACACTCCAACAGCTGCCTCTGAGAAGATCCCCTGCCTTGACCACACAGTGGGTTATCAAACTCTGTGATTCTTGCTACTGTGATGAGTGGGAAAAAAATGGAATTACTGACCTTTCAATGTTCATATCTCATATAATAAATAACAATGAGTCCCTTTTCCTATATTTAAGAGACATTTACATTTCCTTTTCTGTGAACTATTTGAGTTCACTTGGGTTTTCCCATAAGATCTTATGGAAAAATGTGAACAAACATTTTGGCCAACCCAATACTATTAACCAGACTTAAAAGCGCCAGTGTTTCAGCTTGAAAGTTTTAATTTCTTGAGATCCCCGAGGTCTTCCATTCATTTCTTCCTGTTATCTTCATGCAAATCTAGACTATTAGCTACCTGCATGCAGGTTCTTAAATCTGTCTTATTGCTGTTCTATGTCCAGGGCCTTAGAACAGACACCCATCTATTTATTAAATGAATACATTTACCAATGCTGTACTAAGAAACTAGAAGCAACCTGGTGGCATATAAATATGGCCCCCATTTCTTTGCAGCTCCTCCCATGAAGGGGTGGATTCATTTCTCCCCCTCTTAAGTCGGGCCTGACCTTGTGATGTGCTCTGACCAACGGACTGTGGCAGAAATGTCCATTTCTGAGACCCGGCCAGGAGAGACCTTGCAGCTCCTGCTCTGGTTCTTTTGGAATGCTGTTGCCAGCATGAGAAACCCAGTCTGGTCCACTGCAGGACGGGAGCCAACGGGGTGCTAGGTGCTGTGAAGCACCCTTAGGCCATGCAGCATGAGGCGAGCCGAGCAGACCCGCCCAGCTGCACCAAGCCCCACCAAGCCCCGTGGGCTTTGGAACAAATATGTGCTGGTCGGGTTTTTAAAATTTTTGGTAATAAGGGTCAATTTTAGTAAGATCCTCTTCTATATCTTATTTCACAATAATCTAGTTTTGGTTTGGTTTGGTTTGACTGAACTGTTTCTAAGTTTCAGGTGTGCAGCATCATATGGGGTGATCTGAAGGCCCGGGGTTGTGGAGGGGTTTGTTGCACAGCAACAGATAACTGATGTGAATGTCAATGTCCAACATGAGGTTGTGAAAGACACTACAGGCCACCCACAAGGGAACGTTATGTACCCATTCTTTGTAACTACAGAGACATAGAAAGGACCCAAGTTATATAAATGAAAAACTATGTCTTGAGATCTCAGAACCTAGTCCTACCAAAACCAGTAGTATAGACATTCACACAACCCTGTGATGCAGGTACTAATATTTTATAAATGGGAAAACAGAGGCCCAGAGAGGTTAAGTAGTTTGTCCAAAGGATGCTCAGCTGGTAAGCGGCTGGGCTGTGGACTGAACCAGGGAGGTCTGGCTGTAAAGCCTGTGCTCTGGACACATGATGTTTTATGCCCATTTCAGCACTAAACTCCATCTTTCCACTTGATTCTATGTATAGTTCTTCCCCGCTTTTTCATTATATTCACCCAATACCTACAATTCAAATTTAACTGGATTTTAGTGGGGTTAATTATTACCTGAACGAACCAATCTCAGAGTTCATGACCTTAACCTAAGGAAAATAAGCTAAAAAAACCCTCAAATAATTTGATGCAAATTATGACTAACTAGAGAAAAGAATGAGGAAACAAACAGGAGAAAAGCCCAAGAGTTCTGTTTCTTGTAAGGTCTTAATTATACAGTTTTGTTATGTACACACCTCTTAAAAAAGGCAACTCAGGAAATCAGATCTAGGTAACATGCTTGGGATGGACGGTACAGCACACAAGCCAATCTAATCAGTAACATGTGCAAGGCATGGGAAGTTCTAATTTTGAAAATTCTGCAACTAGAATACATTATATAACTATAACTAAATAGGTAGAAGCTGTGCACACTTTGGTAGAGCAAACATTAAATGTTATTTTGGGATTCTGATAATTAAGACTATTTCTTATTCTCTGACTTATTTTTTCTATACGTCCAAACTGTCTACCATAATCATACACTACCTTTATATCAGAGAGTTTAAAAGACAGTTCCTCTTATATCCAAAAGAAATTCAATTTTAAACCAAGTGTTTCTGAAACTTGGCTCAGGTCAACACATAAAACAAATTTAACATCTAAGTAAATCGTTGTTAACGTTAAAAAATACACATATATGTACACACACACACACACATACATATGCATACACACATATTAGAAAAAGCTAAAATTCAGTCAACAGCAGACTGGATGTAAATATTGTAATATCACTGCACCAACATGTCAGCCAGCTGTTCTTGGGTTCCCTCCTCTGACCTCTTCCTTCCACTCTAAGGACTCCTGTGATGACACCAGGCTCACCTGGACAACCCACGCTAATCTCCCCACCTTAAAGTTAGCTGATGAGTAGTCTTACTCCTCTCTGTCATGTAACCTAACATGGATTCAGTTTCCGGGAATTAGGACACGGACATCTTTGGGCATGGCGTCATTATTCTGCCTACCACACTTTTATGACAGCATAAAGTTAAAAAAAATAGCTGCCTAATATATTTAACAGGTACATGTTAAGCAGGAATGAAGGATAATATAATTATTAAACAAAATTAACTTATAAGATATCAAAGACTGGGGCTTCCCTGGTGGCGCAGTGGTTGAGAGTCCGCCTGCCAATGCAGGGGACACGGGTTCGTGCCCCGGTCCGGGAAGATCCCACATGCCGCAGAGCGGCTAGGCCCGTGAGCCATGGCCGCTGGGCCTGTGCTCCACAACGGGAGAGGCCACAACAGTGAGAGGCCCGCATACTGCAAAAAATAAAAAAATAAAAATAAAAAAAAGGGGCTTCCCTAGTGGCACAGTGGTTGAGAGTCCGCCTGCCGAAGCAGGGGACACGGGTTCGTGCCCCGGTCCAGGAAGATCCCACATGCCGTAGAGCGGCTGGGCCCGTGAGCCATGCCCACTGGGCCTGCGCGTCCGGAGCCTGTGCTCCGCAACGGGAGAGGCCACAGCAGTGAGAGACCCGCGTACCGCAAAACAAACAAACAAACAAAAAAAAAAACAAAAAAACAAAAAAGATATCAAAGACTAAAATCCAATGTATGACCTTTCTCTGTTATGGAACATGCTCTTGGAACATATCTAAGATATCTTCACCCAACCTAAGGCCATGAAGATTCTATCCTGGTTTTTTCTCAAAGCTTAATAGCTTTACTCCTTCTATTTAGGTCCATGTTACTTATTTTTTGCACACAAATGTCTAATCGTTCCAGCATCATTTGTTGAGGAGACTGCCATAGGCACCAGTACAGATAAATCTAAATCTGAAATGCATTCTGCTGAGTGGAAAAATCCAGACATAAAAGGCTACATATTACATAATTGCAATTCTATGACATTCTGGAAAAGGTAAAGCCATAGGGACAGGAACCAGATCAGATGTTGATTGCCAGGGACTAGGCGAGGGAACTGACTACGAAGGGGCACAAGGCAACCTTTCGGGACAATGAGAATGCTCCAAAACTTGACTGTGGTGAAGTTACAGGACTGCATACATTTGTTAAAATTCAAAGACTTGCACAACTAAAAAGGGTGAATTTTACTCTATGTGAATTATTCTGTGATAAACCTTTCAAAATGATCAAATGACAAGATGACCTTAAAAAAATTGAACTTAATCCAAGTTAAAAAGCAGCAAAGAAACTAAAACGTGGAAAACTAAACAGTCACCTCCAGACTCCCTTACCCTATGGCTACCGCTCCTAAATAAGAGGGAAGAAAGCAATGAAGAGTGAGCACCAAATAAGGCATTATCCAACAGCCACAGACTAGTGACCTACTGCTTTAATGAATAAGACAAAGAAACAAATAAAAGCTAAGCCTAAGAAAAATAATCAATGAAATCACATTTACCTTTGGAGTCAGCATTTGGGAACAGCCTGTTCCATGGCACCTTATTTTTGTGCGGAAGAGAAAGCAAATAGTTCCTAGCTTTTAAATTTATTATACAATTCAGGTCTTCCTGGGATGGGGATCCAAGAATACCTATCAGATAAAATAATCAGCTGTTAATTACCAAGACCAAGGTAAACCAACTGCATACCGTCAGCAGTGGGGCAGAATGGGCACTGACATTCAATGTCTTCTATCTCCCAATGCTTTTTACGAAGTCCTTAATGTTTTAAATCAAGGAAGATTTAAAAAAAGCTCATGTCCATCACAGGTTGAAGAGTTGCTGGAACTCTTCTTAATTTCCTGAGGGTACTCTGATGTACACAGTGGGTCCCCAGAATGCTCACGAACCTTACCCAGAATGTGGTTCAGCTGGTCGAGGTAATGCTTCCCCGGAAAGATGGGCCTGTTGGAGAGCATCTCTGCCAGGATGCAGCCTACAGACCAAATATCAATGGACTTGGTGTAGCCCTGCAGTGGAAAGGAGAAAAGATGGAGAATGACCTCTGCTGTTCCATGACACAACGAGACCTTTCTGCATGACAGGCACAGGGCTGCTGGAGTGTCAGCTTCTCCTCTGGCTCTATAATTCAGAAATAAGGGACCATGGAGAGACAAATATCATTTGACTTTCTTATAAGACACTAAACAACCCAGACTGCTTGATTTTATTTCTCTCTTCAAAGTTGATTAACTTGTTATTAAGTTAGAATTTCTGCTGTATACTTCTTTTTTTTTTTTTTTGCGGTACGCGGGCCTCTCACTGTTGTGGCCTCTCCCATTGCGGAGCGCAGGCTCCGGACGCGCAGGCTCAGTGGCCATGGCTCACGGGCCCAGTCGCTCCGCGGCATGTGGGATCTTCCCGGACCGGGGCATGAACCCGTGTCCCGTGCATCGGCAGGCGGACTCTCAACCACTGCACCACCAGGGAAGCCCTACTTCATTTCTTTTTTCAAATGATTTGAGAGAAAGAATCAGAATCCTTGTAAGCTGAAGCTGGAAAAATAAAAAAATAGAAACAACCACTGATTGCTTTAGGACATTTGTGGCCCACTTACTCATTTTGGAAACCTGGACTTCCCTGGTGGTGCAGTGGTTAAGAATCCGCCTGCCAATGCAGGGGACACGGGTTTGAGCCTTGGTCCAGGAAGATCCCACATGCCACAGATCAACTAAGCCCGTGTGCCACAACTACTGAGCCTGCACTCTAGAGCCCGCAAGCCACAACTACTGAAGCCCGGGCACCTAGAGCCCATGCTCTGCAACAAGAGAAGCCACCACAATGAGAAGCCTGTGCACCGCAACAAAGAGTAGCCCTCACTTGCTGCAACTAAAGAAAGCCCGCGCGCAGCAACGAGGCCCAAAGCAGCCAAAAAATAAAAATAAAAAACAAATAAATTAATTATAAAAGGTGGGGGGGCATTGCTACATTTCCAGAATATCTTTATCTATTTTGAAAATCATTAAAAACAAAACACAACAATTACCCATGATCTCTGCCGAAAAGAAGCACGTGCTGGCTCCTTCATGTCTCACTGATCCCTATTGCTTATCTCCTTTTTCTATTGATTTTTCAGGTATATTTTTTCTTTTAAAGGAATTCAGTGAAAAGACATGGAAGAATTATCATACAACAGTAAAAAAAAAAGATGTTACTATATAAGTTGAGTTTTATGGAGAATGCTTAGGCATAGTGATAAATAGAAGAAGAAATGTGGAGAAAAGCTAGAGGGAAAAAAATTTATCCAAATATTAAAGTTTATGGAAACATAGCAAAGTATTTTTTGAAAATCAAAGAATTAATGATCAGATCTACAGCTCTGATAAAATGGGTTGAATTTCAAAACAATTCTCGTCAATAAATTACAGAGATTTAAAGTATCTTCCCACAATTTCCTCATAGACTGAGTCATTCATTCATTTATGGCTGTGTTGGGTGTTTGTTGCTGCACGCAGGCTTTCTCTAGATGCAGCGAGTGGGGGCTACTCTTTGTTGCCGTGCGCGGGTTTCTCATTGCAATGGCTTCTCTTGTTGCGGAGCACGCGCTCTAGGCACACGGACTCTAGAGCACAGGCTCAGTGGTTGTGGCGCACAGGCTTAGTTGCTCCGCGGCATGTGGGATCTTCCCAGACCAGGGCTCGAAGCTGTATCCCCTGCATTGGCAGGCGGATTCTTAACCACTGCGCCACCAGGGAAGTCCAACGTGGTAATTATTATTACTATAATTAACAGTAACTATAACCATAATGATGGTGGAGACCTGGAGGACGCCATCTTAACCAAAAGATCAACATGAACTTCACCGATACCGACACAAACCAGGTGTGCCTCCTGATGTGACAGATGATGCGCTGAGAAGAAAACACTCTTTCCGTGGTATTCACGCCCCAAATGCATGACACAAAACTGAGGCACGTGCTACAAGTAGCTGACCCGCACCCTTCAAAAACATCAAGGTCAAGAAAGGCTGAGGAACTATTTCAGATTAAAGGCGACTAAAGCAACAATGCAACGTGCGAGCCTTGCACACATACTGAGAAAAGCTATAAAGGTTATTATTGGGACAATATCCAAAATCTGAATATAAATGGGGCATTACTATTGGATCAGTGTTAATTTTCCCACTTTTGATTACTGTACTATGGTCATGGGAGAGAACACCCTTCTTTCTCACCTCCACTGCTGCCGCTCTGGGCTGGACAAGTCTTTGTCGGGGGGCCGGCTTGCGCACCTCAGGGTGCTCGCCACTGCTCTGGCCTCTCACTGCTCGATGCCGGCAGCACCTCCCCTACTAGTTGTGAGAACCAAAAATGTCTCTAAACACAACCAAATGTCCTCAGGGAACATTCGAACTACTGTTCTAAGGACACACACGGTGAAATGCTTAGTGCTAAAGGTGCACATCTACAATCCATTCTCAAACGACTCACAAAAACAGGCACACAGAGAGAGAATGAAAAAGCAAACGGGACAAAACATAAAGAGCTGGTGAGTGTGCATCTGAGGTGAAGGGTGGACAGTTCCAGCCATCAGCTCTGTGAGGCAGCTTCCCTCTGCTTTAATACGACTGTGATTCTGTTTTCCTCTTCACTCATTCTCTCACATGTGTACAGGAGATTTTTCTAGAGGTTACATGACATTACAGG
This sequence comes from Delphinapterus leucas, assembly GCF_059928025.1. Taxonomy (NCBI): domain Eukaryota; kingdom Metazoa; phylum Chordata; class Mammalia; order Artiodactyla; family Monodontidae; genus Delphinapterus; species Delphinapterus leucas. The sequence continues at coordinate 25,902,012 of NC_143142.1, read as the reverse complement.
ATATTATACGTGAAACGTGACAACAGTGAACCGTGCTTCCCTAACGCTCAGTGTTACAGAATTACGCATGGGTGTTGGTGTTAGGAAGAGCAATGGATGCCATGGTTTCAGATTTCACGTGGCAATTAGCCTTTCCTCTGCTGGGTTTTGGTGTGGTATCAATGATGAGCCAAGAGTAGCTGAAAAGACTACTAACTCTCCCTTTCCGAGCTTCGTGCGAAGACTCTTCACTAACTTCACCAAAACAACGTATTTGACAGACTGAATGCAGAACCAGGTGAGAATCCAGCAGTGTTCAAATCAAGCCAGACGCTGAAGAGATTTGCAAAGATGAGAACACCACTCTTCTCACTAAAATGTTTTTGTTGTGGAAAATAAACATTTTTAAAATGAGAACTATCTAACTTTTTAACATTTATTTTAAAATAAATTTAAAAATTAATACTTTAAAAAGTTTCAGTTTTGGGGCTCCAAACTGGTGGCTCAGCAGTTAAGAATCCGCCTGCCAATGCAGGGTATATGGGTTCGAGCCCTGGTCTGGGAAGCTGCAACTACTGAGCCCATGTGCCCTAGAGCCTGTTCTCCACAAGAGAAGCCACTGCAATGAGAATCCCATGCACCACAATGAAGAGTAGCCCCTGATCGCCACTAGAGAAAGCCTGCAACAGACCCAACGCAGCCAAAAAAAAAGAAAAGTTTCAGTTTTAATTTCTATATAGTAAATATTGATAAATAAAACCCAGATAAACAAAACCTGCTTGGGGTCTTGGATAAATTTTTAGACATTCAGACACTGAAGGAGTCTTGAGAACGGAATGTTTGAGAACCCCTGCCTTTTCTTTTCTTGCAATGTTTCTGCGAATTGAAAATTCTATCAAAATGAAATGTTACAAATACACACACACAGAGCACTCTAGCTGGCCAAAGCTGGGAAAATGAGTATATTAAAAAAAAAAGATAATGGACAGCAAACAAACAAAAAACCCCCACAGCCACCATGAGTCCACAATTGTGTTTTCAAAACAAAGACAGGGGTCAGAGGAAGAGAAAGAGAAAAGGGGGAAACCTCTTCTTCACAGATGAATGCCAGCTCATCGATGTAAAAGAAACAATCAATTTAGAAAATCACGTTTTGCAATGGAGACAATGGTCCTCAAGGGCGCACCCCTGGGGGAGAGGCTGCCAGGAAACAGAGGAGCCACACACATGGCTTCCAAGACTCTGTGGGGTTTGTGCCCGAAAAGTGTGACCTAAACCTAATCAGGAGGAGCCAGTCCCAAGAATTCAGAAAGAGACCCGCTGGACACACCACCTCTGTGCTCTGCCAAGTATTCTGTGTCATGGAGAAGCCAGGAAGGCGGAAGGACTGTCCCAGATGGGGAGGACACACACAACTGGGATGGCACTGAATGAGCGCCAGCCGTCACAGGTGCTCGCAGGGTACCGCGGCTGTAGGGAAGCACACCGCCTTTTCAGGAGTATTAGTGAACTCCTAGCATCAGTCGAGGTGTGCAGTGCTGGTTTATGTTGGTGAAGTGTCAGAGGGTTTGACACAAGGGAAGAGAGAGAAGAGACGGGAGAGAGAGGGAGGCAGAGGATGTCAACATCTGGTGCTGTAAGGGGAATATGGGTGTTCACTGGACTCTCTTCTGTGGGTGTGAAAATGTTCTAAATCAATAAAAAAGAAAATCCTGAATACATTGCTAGAAGTAACATTCTCAGGCTAGAGGTGCTATAAATAAAAAAAGGATTCAAACTCAGTTTTGACTACAGTTAACTCTGCAAAAACAGAGGCCACCCTCCTGGCTACTTCCCCCTGGAGGGTGGCCAAGAAGTGAAGACGGGGAGCGGCTCAAATGGGGACGGATGCTGTAAGACCACAAGGCCCCAGGACGCAAAAGACAGCTTTTCTTCCAGCTGGCAGGCACTGCTGCACACATGGGCGCCTCTTGCGTGGATAGGCTGTCACGTGGCCCATCTATCCACAGCAAGAACCCGTTGTGTGGGATTGTCGTACAGAAGTATGAGAGAATCAACACAACATTTTCTCCTTTGAAACATCTGTTACACCAAATCCTTCTTTACAATGGAATTTATTTTAATGAAATTTTATTTCCATAGCTAAACTAAACACAGGTATGATATCAAGAATAACTAACTGCTTTAAACAAATTCTGTTTCCTCACAAAAGCAACCTACATCCCAAGCCCTTTGACTCGTAAAGGATGGAGAAAGAGAATGCAGCCTATGGGCTAATTACACCTGTTCTTTTCATTCCCAAGAAGCCTCTCAGGATGATTTCTGGTTCCTACACCTGAACACGGGGTCCAAAGTTTGTTTTTATAGCTTTTTTTCTTTCTTTTTTTTTTTTGGTTGCACTGGGTCTTAGTTGAGGCAGGCGGGCTCCTTAGTTGTGGCATGCAAACTCTGAGTTGCAGCATGCATGAGGGATCTAGTTCCTGGACCAGGGATCAAACCCAGGCCCCCTGCATTGGGAGTGTGCAGTCTTAACCACTGAGCCACCAGGCAAGTTCCTATTTTTATAGCTTTTCTTCATGTATATTAATGTTACATTATGGAAGATGGAACTGAGATCAAGAATCTGTCTTGAGATATGAGATACAGGATTAGATATTAGATGTCAGGTGCACTTAACTTCTCAAATGTGACACCTTATTCAAATACTATTTTCAAATGATATATTAAAAATACTGAAACTCCAGGACCTCCCTGGTGGTCCAGTGGTTAAGACTCTGTGCTGTCAATGCAGGGGGCACGGGTTTGACCCCTGGTCAGGGAACTAACATTCCATATGTCGTGTGGCATGCCCAAAGGATAAAACAAAAAACAAAACTGAATCCCCACAGCAGCCCTCACTGTTTGCCACTGTTGCTCATACACCTAACAAGGATGTTGTACTTCACTTTCTCTTGCTTTTATAAGTTTTTCAATCATTCCTTATGACCCAGACAAAGACCTTGTTAGAAGTGTGCTTTTGATCCAGATGCAGGGACTACCACTTGGAAGCAGGACCATCACATAATTTTGAAAGAATTATAGCAGCTCCAATTTTTTCCACACCAATGTTTTCTTCCAATTATACTATAATTTTGCTAAAGAGGCATTCTTCATTATCAGGTACGTCTGACCTTTACAGAAAAGCTCTGGTCCGCATTCACAGAAACACACACCGTATACAGAGCTCATCTCTGACACAGAGCCAGCCTGACCCTGGCAGTGGCAGCCACAGGAGTGAAAGCTGCCCCAGGTAGGACTGCAGGAGAGCTGACCAGGGGGTGGGACACAGAACATTCATTGTACCAGTGACTAGGGAGGCGGGCCCTCCAACTCTGTAACACATCAGCACTACCCCAGCCGAGGGCCCAGAAGTTCCGTGTTGAATGGGAGACAAAAACATACCTTGGTTCTGACCAGACAGGCTAGGCCTCAACCCAGGTTGAAAGAGACTTACTGAGTGGGAGGCTTACTGCAATTCACGTCCAAAGTTCTTTTGCCTCTTGGTTTTCTTTTTATGCAAACTTGGCCCTTACCTTGGAATTCAACATAATTTCCGGAGCCCTGTACCAACGTGTGGCAACGTACTCCGTCAGGAACCCTGTGTGATCATGGTCCGGATCTGCAACACGGGCCAAGCCAAAGTCACAGATCTAAGAGAGAAAATAACAGGACACGTTCTTAGAGATTCTAACCAATTTAACATCAAAACATCATAAACACAAAAAAGACAACAGCAGTAATGATGACAAGTAACTGCTACCATTCCTATGTGGCAGATGCTTCTTGGAATTCTACACACTCACTCTTACCTAATCCTCACCACAATCTGAAAGGCAGCTGCCGCACATCAGACAGGAACAGGCTGGAGGAGCCTTGAACAGAACACATCTTCAGAGGATAGTATCCTCACCTCTCATTATCTGCTTATCCCACAGCAACCTTGCTTAGGCCACTTGACAAAAACTGTTCTGCTCAGAAAATAAGGCTACCCACTAGAGACTAGGAGACCAGACCTCTGCTGCTGACGCTTGGGGGTGATCACCGTGGGATCAGCTCCTCTCCCACACTCGCCCTCTCTCCACAGACCTGACCTCCTGCTGGTCCTCCACTTGCTCTTCCTACCTCCTTCCCCCTCCACGTAGCCAAACCCACTCCCAAACCTTTAAAAGGTATTTCACATATTGAAGATGAATCTTTTTTAAAAAAACAAACACCCAGCTTCTAATTTCTCCTGATTCACAAAAGTACTTGCTGGCCTTTCACCATTCAACGCTTTGGTGCTACTCCAGCTCCAATGTATAAGGAAAGTAACTATAACATATTTAATCCCATACAATTGCAGGATATTTTAATTCCTAGCTCCTGGGGAACTAACCCAAGAAAGAGAGGGAGATGTTAACAAAGACAGGCCAGAGTCTAGCAGAAGGCAGCCTGGAAGACAGAGATCACTTTGGAGGCTTATTGCTTTAATTCACCTAAGAAGTGAAAAGGGTCTGAGCTCAGGCCATAAAAATAGGATAAGGAGGAAGGGACACACCTCAGAGATACTCATGAGACGTAAATGGACATCAACCTCTGCTCAGATATCCCATAGTTGAAGTTCTCGACAATTCAGAAAGATTCTGAATGCTCCCATCCACTTCACCAGTGTTTCCCTCTAGCCTTGGACACTGGCATCCCCATGTGGCACCTCTGACCCCACAGGCCCTGCTGCTTGCTTCGACCGCAGCATTCAAGAGAAGTGACGTATCTGTGTTGCCCAATTTCCATCTTTTGACATACTGTCACTGCATCTTCAAAAGGAGCCAATGCCACATTTGCTTCCCCAGTTGCTCTTCCACAGGCTATGCTCTAAGCGCACCCTAACAGAGCTGCATGGTGAGGCTGTCTGGGCCCTCTTGCAGCTGACAGTCCCCTCTTGGCCTCCATCACCACCTCGTGCCCCCCAGCACCAGCCTCACCTCTCGAGCCGGCCAGCTTGCTGATGCCGTCGCACCCTCGACAGTCCCGGGCCTGTCGGAGGATCGGGCTGATGGAGGGCCATAAGTTTTACAGGGGGACCATGGTAAGCTCTAACCTCAGCTTGACTGATCTTGAGGCTTTTGACATACCTGCACCCTGTTTGTTTCCTTAGAGCCTATTCTACCAAGTCCCATGAAACGAACTGCAGGAATACTCAGTTCACTAGCAGTACAATCCCTGCAGGCGTGATTCCAGCTCAGGAAGCAAGAGAGGAGCGATTTCTCCTTACATGCAAAGGTGGGTCCTCTAAGCCATCCAGAAGTCACCATTTGCCACGCTGGACTACAACCAATTCACGTCAATTCCGTGTGGCTTCAACTTTCAATACAGTCCACAGTTTCTCTTTTTTCAGGGCTAACACCTCATCCTCTGATTCAAGTTCAATCAAAGCTCAGCACTTGGTCTGCCTTCTGCATGTAAATGGACACTTGAAGCCATATTCTGAGTCGTGTGCTCAGAGAAGAAATACTGCATCTCAGCAGCAGAGTAAATGCACCGCAAGCCCCTGACCAGGATTCCCAGATCCTTCACTGCCCTCTACTACACTCAGCCCCACACAGCGTGGATGGGTCCAGACTTCATCCACAGCTTTTTGTGGGTCAGTGGAACCACAAAACAAATCCCAGATTAAAAAAAAAACAGCATATAGGAAATTCCCAGCTCGGTGAGGCCAAGTACCGAGGCTGACGTCTCCACACACCTCTGGGAGCGTGGACAAAGTAACAGAAGCCGCACTTTGGGAGGCTTGATGAGATTCTTAAACATCTACAAAGACAGGATAAGTGGTGTGGGCAACTTTAAACACAGCTGTGGCAGACTGGATTTTTCTAAAGAGGGTCATACCAATATAACCCTTACCCATGCTCCTGTTTCAAGATCTTTGGCTGAATTTTTATCAAGAGGGCAGGATCTATCTTCCCTTCTCTTGAATCTGGCCAAACCTTTGTAACTGCCTAAACCAACAGAATATAGTGGAAGTGATGCTGTGAGACTTCCGAGACAAAATCGTAAAATGCAATGTGGCTTCTACCTGGCTCTCTCCACTGGGGTACTTGGAACCCTCTGCCCACGTTGTGAGGACACCAGGCCACGTGGGCTACACGTGGCCGTTCCTTGGCATCAACTGCCAGGCCCTGTGGGAGATGACTTGAGGCTCCACCCCCATATCTTCTAGCCGAGGCCCAGAGGCTGGAGCAGAGACCAGTCACCGCCCACCACTGCACCCTGACTGAACTCCTCACCTGCAGAAACTATGAGCTCAAACATGATTCTTGTTGTTTAAGCCCACTACATTTTTTTTTTTAATAACAGATTTTCTTTTTCTAGGGCCATTTTGGGTTCACAGCAGAATTCAGCAGAAAGTACAAAGAGTTCCCCATGTACACCTGCCTCCCCCGCCAGGCAGAGCCTCCCCTACTATCAACATCCTGTACCAGAGCGGGACGTCTGTTACAGTCGAGGAACCTACACTGACACATCATTATCACCTGAAGTCCATAGTTTACCTTCAGGTTCACTCGTGGTGTTGTACATTCTATGAGTTTTGACAAGTGTGTAATGACATGTATCCACCAGTACACTGTCATACAGAAATAGTTTCACTGCCCAAAAAACCCTCTGTGTTCTGCCTTCACTTGGTCTTTTTATCCTCAATTTCTTCTTCTTTGGAAGGCCACTACATTTTGAGGTGATTGTTATAGAGCAAGACACAGCTAACATAGTGGTGCCAGACAGCGTGCGTATTAAGACAGACCAGCCCTCTCTGAGGAGGACCCACGTGCAGTGACACTGGAACACTGAAGAGATGCCAGCCACAGGAAGACCTTGGGAAACCAGAGCAACTGCCTGGGGGTGTGTGAGGGAAGGGTGGCCCCACAGCTGAAACCTCCCCAAGTGGCTCTTCAACTGGCTGCCCCTCCAACATCTCAACTGACAGGGCCTTAGTCTGTCTGGAATTAGGGAGACTCGCTTTACCTGACTGCAATCTGAGTCCTCCTTGAAATTCCTGCCTGAGTGTTATTTCTGAAACATAAATCACCTTTCTGGCTCAAAAATCTTTTAACCAATCCCCTCTGCCTAGTAAATAAAGCCCAAATTCTTTAAGCAAAGACCCTCCACACACTGTCTGCTCGGGTGTCTCCTACTACCATCTCTGTGCCACATCTGCTCCTACCAACAGTTCCATGCCCTTCCTGACTCCGCGACGCCCTCTCAGTTGAGGACCTGATGCTCACCATTCCCTGACCCTAAATACCAGCATGAAAGTGACCTCTTGTGAGAGGTTTCCCAGGAACCAACACCAATCCCACGAATAGCTCACTTTTCTGAACTCTTGTATACTTTGCTTGACATGTATTATATGTAAGCACATACCCACAATCCATGACAGTTAGCTGGATATATGCCCATCCCCACAGCTGGAATATAAGTCCCTAGAAAAAGGCAATACTCAACTAACTTTTTATCCCTAAGTGGAGTGGGCTCTCAACATCAGGTGAATAAATGCCTTATTTCAAATGTTTATAGGAAGCATAGCAACTCAGGTGGATTAACTGGCAAGAGACTCTAGTACTGATCACTTCTCACAGTATCTGAACTACTGATTATCTCTTAAAAGTAAAAACCAGGGTACAGCATTACCATTAATGTAAAATCTTACATTAATACTTAATAATGTTAAAAAAAAACTGCATTGTTCAGAGTGGCAAGATGAAGAAGGAAAAGTTTTAGAGTTATTTTATTTTTTGCGGTACGTGGGCCTCTCACTGTGGTGGCCTCTCCCGTTGCAGAGCACAGGCTCTGGACGCGCAGGCTCAGTGGCCACGGCTCATGGGCCCAGCTACTCCGCAGCATGTGGGATCTTCCCGGACCAGGGCATGAACCCATGTCCCCTGCATCAGCAGGCGGACTCTCAACCACTGTGCCACCAGGGAAGCCCAAGTTTTAGAATTAGCAGCATTCCTTCTCCATGGGGAACGCTGCAGTACAGCTCCTTCTTTAAACAAGAACTAAAGCGGCAGTCGCTCCTCCTGTCTGGAAGCCATCAAAAGGGGTCCTGTGGCCTGAGGGTCACTGTGGGCTGGGAGGAACCGCAGCAGCCCGGTGGGCTTGAGAGAGGGCTTCAGATCAGGACACGGTCTAGGTGTGAGGTGAACAGGGAGTCCACATGGGGAGGCGGTGGCAGCCCACCCAGGGGACTGGAGTCTGAGCAGAGGGTCCAGGGATTATATTGCACAAATCAATTACGTCACTGGAGGCTGCAAAATGGCGACTTCTCTAATTTTATTATTCCTTGTGCATTTATTAGCTGGCATTTATTTTAAGGAAGAGCCATCATTCATCAACTGGGGCTATTTTCTTACCCTGATGCCCAGATCTCACTGGAAAGACAGGGAAAATGTTTAATCCTTTTTTCCCTTTAGTTACCAATTTTCAGAATAGTGAGCTGGTATAAGGAGGATCGTGTTTCATTACTTGTATCCTCCACTCCTAGTATAAGGCACAGAACCAGCAGGTTCTCAAAATTTTTGATTATAATTTAAAAAATAAAGAGGGTGATGTAGGGTTTAGACCTCTACAAGATTGCACAACTCGGGAATTCCCTGGTGGTCCAGTGCCTAAGACTCCACGCTCCCAATGCAGGGGGCCTGGGTTCGATCCCTGGTCCAGGAACTAGATCCCACATGCTGCAGCTAAAGATCCTGCACACGACAAAGATCTCGTGTGCTGCAACTAAGACCCGGCGCAGCCAAATAAATAAATCTTAAAAAAAAAAAAAGATTTCACAACTCCACTCATGGTCATCAATGGAAAGCTCATGGGATTCTTTAAAGTTCCTTTAACACTACAACACTGAAAGCTAATACAGCATTAACCAAAAAACTGTCAAGGCTTCAAAATAAAAAAGTAATAAAATTCATTACAATTCCATAAGAAGGAAGGTAGACAACCAGGATACAGTACAAGAAATATAAAATGACCTATCACTCCTACTTGGCTACTTTTTGCGTTGAGCAAATTCAAATTCTCATAAAACAAAAGCGAGCCCCAAAGACGTTTCATTTTGTATCTTTCAAAGTCCTCCTTCCCATGCACACCCAGAACCACACGTGCTGTGAGCCTAGCAGCCTGGAACTCCTCCTGGGGCTGCTAGGGGCTCAGTACGCAAACGGCGAGGACATGGACTGCTGGAGACCACACTCCCCTGGCAGTTTCATTAAAAATATGCAAGCAGAATCTCGAAATAGGGTCTACAGCCCTTGCTTTTCTGCGGCCCTCAGAAATAAAGAGGAAGCCTACAAGGAGAGGGTCTCAGGAGGGCCCTGAGAGGCTGGTGTCTGCTGGGTCTCTGGGCTTCAGGTAACAAGTACAAAGCATGTTTATAGAGCCAAAAACTAAAGGTCTAAGACACTGAGAAGAGTTGATATCCTGAGGGCTCGAGACTAGAAAATACTTAGTAACACAGAAGCTAATGGAAAATGTGACATTATTACCTACTTGAAAATTCAAAAAGGACCAAATAACAAGTCAGTAAGGCCACTGGTCACAAACTTTCTAGGTACAGGGCTCGTGGGACAGCATCATGGTCACCGCAAGGTCTGAGGATATGATGGGCATTCGGTGAGTCCAGAGCTCCACCCTCCCACGTTCACGTGCCCTGGCTGTTGGACACGCTCCCACGGCAAATCGGTGACTCGGTGACATACCACACTCATCTCTGGAATGAGAGTCTCTCCTGAATATTCATGCCCATGTGGATGATGTATACCCCACATGGACATTTTGAAATGTGGGTGAATTTCACTGCTGTAAATTATCTAAAACATCCTATTGTGTTTCTGAGTGTGTGTTAAAATTGCGTTTTGAAAACAATGCCTGGATTGTGCAGATGGCCAACAAGACATATATATCAGTGTGGGTGTCCATTTTGGTGAGCAGTGAATAAAATGGCCCGAGGTAAAGACAAGTCCACAAACAGTGAAGAGACAACAGACAAAGTAGTCTAGTTCTGTGCTTCTTCTTAAGGACGAGCATTTTCAAGTCAAAGTAAAAGTCAACTTTGCCCAGAAATATTACATACTTAAAATATTAACAATGGCTCTCCAAAAACAAACAAAAGCAATCTGCCATAAAAGGACTGTGATAAGAAACAGAAAGAAAATAAAGCACTAGGAGACATAAAAATATTCACTGTAATTTTTTTTCATGTGTTTCAAGAAATTCTTTCATAATTGAGATTTTATTGGCTGTTTTGAGGATCAGTACACAGACATTTCAATTTGTACACAATTCTCAACATATGTACCAAAAACCTAAAAAATCATGTACTTGTGATTCTTTTCTGAACAGTTATTCCAATGACTTTCCAGCTTAAAATTTGGGGGCAAATTTTCCTTCAAAGGGTATCAAGTACCAATATCTTCAAATATTGATATGCTGTTACATCGTAAGTCCCACTAATTCACAATTTAATATCATATACACTACATACTCAAATTGTCAATCGTCACAGCACATTAGCAGTTACTAGAAGAACTGGACTACCATGACCAAAGATGTTACAAAGTGCACAAAATTCTGCCCAGGAGAGCCAAGATCAAGGGGTGAGTGGTTTGCTTTAGGAAACAATTCTACCAAAAACAATGTGGGAAGAGAAGTAATTTAAAGTGTTTAAGACATTAAATGGACAACTGACTCCAAACTGCCATTTAGTATGCTTTGTATTATAGGATATAAAAGCTACCCTCCATCTGTGGAATGTTAAGCTGACACCCAAGACAATCAAAGCCTTGCATATTTAATATCCCGCTATTTTCTGGTTGTACCAAAAAATAAACAACCAGCAAATGATTTCACCTCTTAAAAAAAAAGCATTTACACTTAAAAAATGGGATGAGGTGGGATTCCTTCCTTTTTAAAAATGTTTCTAGAGCTACTAAAAAACTTGCATTTACAAAATAGTTGATAAAAATATTCCTCTGGATTGTACAAGAAGGGAAACGGATCACTGATAGGACCAGGTGTGTGATATTAATCAGACTTGACTTCTTTCTCTCCTGCTTCATCAGAAGCTGGGCTCTCCTCATTTTTAGTTTCTCCATTTTCTGCAGGTAAGTCTTCTTTAGTCTCTTGGTTAGCCACTTCAGGCTGTTTTCCCTTCGCTCCCCTTTTCCCTTTTGTTTGCCGGAAGATTTATCCTTTCCTGCCGCCTTTTTTGGCTTCGTTTCCACTTTTGCAGGAGCCGGTTTAGCTGACAACCTCGCCGATCTCCTCTTGGGCTCCTCCTTCGCCGCCCCCTCGGCGGAGGTGACCTTCCTCTTGGGCATAGTGGTGGTGGGGCGGGCGCGTGCCGGGTGCCTGGGGGCCGCAGCGCGCCGAGAGCCTTCACGAAGCTGGGCTGCCTGGCCGCTCTTCACTGTAATTTTTCAAGAAAATCACTAAGAGCCGACAAAGTACGGCCATTCCTTGTGTGCCAACCTGGCTCTCATTTGCACAGATCCATGCACAGGGATCTGGCTACACCCTATGTAGGAAGTACATGAATTTAACTCAGAAGGATCCTAAGAGGTGACAGAGTCCAACCGAGTCATATCTGATGCAGGAAGCTGTCCTCCACAACGTCTCACAGGACATCTGCCATCCTGCTTTAAACACCCAACGATAGCAGATAAGATGACTGCCTGATGACAGGACCCACTGCCTTTTTAGATAGTTCCAGAAGGCTCTTCATGATCAACACTTCAGTGATCACCAAAGCTGCAGCCACACAGCGCAGGCCTCAGTGTTGGTGCACTCGTCCCTTACTTCTTATTCTTACTATATTTCTGTTGTTCCTTCTGCCTGCGCCCAACACAGCCACTCGCCCACTGCAAGCCTGACATGCTGAGAGGGACAGCATGACAATCCTCCTTCCCGATGCCTCACAGCTTGGCCAGAACCAACTCACCTCTCTCCTTTGTGTGTGTTACAGCAGACAGTACTGCAATCATCTATTGCTTATCAGACCCCTGACCTATCAGTTTTCAGACTGCAGGGACAGACACTCAACTCCCTTGCCAGGTATATCTTACACAGCTTCCCACAGGAACGTCTGTGGAAGTGAAGTCCACAAAATGATCACTGCTATTCATCTATATGTACTTTTCAAACAAATTTATTGAGATATAATTCACATACTACACAGTTCTCCCGTTTAAAGTGTGCAGTTCAATGGTTTTTGGTATTATATCACAGAGCTATATGACCAATACCACTACCCAATTTTAGAACATTTTTATAGCCTCAAAAAGAAACCTTGTGCCCATCAGCAGTCTCTCCCAATGCCTCTCCAATCCCACCAGCCCACAGCAACTGGTTATCTACCTTCCATCTCTACAGACACATCTATTCTACAATACGTGATCATTTATGACTGGTTTCTTTCCCTCACATACTTAATAATGTTTGCAAGATGCATCCACATTGGGCTTCCCTGTTGGCGCAGTTGTTAAGAATCCGCCTGCCAATGCAGGGGAAACGGGTTCGAGCCTTGGTCCGGGAAGATCCCACATGCCGTGGAGCTACTAAGCTCGTGTGCCACAACTACTGAGCCTGCGCTCTAGAGCCCACGAGCCACAACGACTAAGCCCATGTGCCACAACTACTGAAGCCTGTGTGCCTAGAGCCCGTGCGTGCTCCACAACAAGAGAAGCCACCACAATGAGAAGCCCGCGCACCGCAACAAAGAGTAGCCCCCACTAGCCGCAACTAGAGAAAGCCCACATGCAGCAATGAAGACCCAATGCAGCCAAAAATAAAACATAAATAACTCATTAAAATCCATTAAAAAAAAAGATGCATCCATATTGTAGCACATATCAGTACTTCATTCCTTTTTGTTACACTGTATGGATCCACCACATTCTATTTATCCATCGTCATTTGGACATCTGAATTATTTCCGCCTTTGGGCTATTACGCCACTATGAATATTTCTATATCTGTCTGTGTGCGGATGCATGTTTTCATTCCACTCAGGTATACACCTGGGGCCGAATTCTTGCTGACACTTATCATCTGATTATATCATCGTAGTGTGTGTGAAGTGGTATCTCACTGTGGTTTTGATTTGCATTTCCCCACTGACTAATGATGTCAAGCATCTTTTCATGTACTTATTGGTTGTTTGTATACCTTCTTTAGATCCTTGGTCTCTTCAGATTCTTTGCCCACTTTTAAATTGTGCCATTTATCTTTTAGTTGTTAAGCTGTAATAGTTTTTCATATATTCTACATATAAATCTCGTATCACATATATGATTTACAAATATTTTCTCTCATTCTGGGGGTTGTCTTTTCACTCTCTTGACGATTTACTTTGTAGTGCAATCTTCTGATCTTGATGAAATATTTTTTTTTTTTGGCTATGCCACGCCACGCCACGCCACGCCACGCCATGCAGCTTACAGGATCTCAGTTCCCCGACCAGGGTTTGAACTCAGGCCACAGCAGTGAAAGTACTGAGTCCTAACCACTAGGCCACCAGGGAACTCCCTGAAATCCATTATAAAAAAAAAATGTTGTTGCTTGTGTTTTTGGTGTCATGTCTAAGAAGTCTGTCTAACACAAGTTTGCAAGAATTTACTCCTGTGTTTTTTTTTGCGGTACGCAGGCCTCTCACCGCTGTGGCCTCTCACGCCGTGGAGCACAGGCTCCGGACGCGCAGGCCCAGCGGCCATGGCCCACAGGCCCAGCCGCTCTGCGGCACGTGGGGTCCTCCCGGACCGGGGAACGAACCCGCATCCCCTGCATCGGCAGGCAGACCCCCAACCACTGCGCCACCAGGGAAGCCCCTACTCCTGTGTTTTTTAAGTGCATTCTAGTTTCAGCCTTTAAACTTAGATCTCTAATCCATTTTAAGTTAATTTTTGTACATAGTACAGGCAGGGAGGGGCCCAAACTCATTTTTTTTTGCATGTGGTTATCCAACTGTCCCAGCACCATTTGGTGAAGACTATTCTTTCCCCAGTGAATGATCCTGGCACTCTTGTCAAAAATCAGTTGATCATAAACATACGGGTTGGGGCTTCCCTGGTGGCGCAGTGGTTAAGAATCCGCCTGCCAATGCAGGGGACATGAGTTTGAGCCCTGGTCTGGGAAGATCCCACATGCTGCGAAGCAACTAAGCCTGTGTGCTACAACTACTGAGCCTGTGCTCTAGAGCCCGCAAGCCACAACTACGGAGCACGCATGCCACAACTACTGAAGCCCGTGCACCTAGAGCCTGTGCTCCGCAACAAGACAAGCCACTGCAATGAGAAGCCTGTGCACCGCTATGAAGAGTAGCTCCCACTTGCCACAACTACAGAAAGCCCGTACGCAGCAACAAAGACCAAACGCAGGGCTTCCCTCGTGGCACAGTGGTTGAGAGTCCGCCTGCCGATGCAGGGGACATGGGTTCGTGCCCCGGTCCGGGAAGATCCCACATGCCGCGGAGCGGCTGGGCCCGTGAGCCATGGCCGCTGAGCCTGCGTGCCTGGAGCCTGTGCTCCACAACGGGAGAGGCCACAACAGTGAGAGGCCCACGTATCGGGAAAAAAAAAAAAGACCAAACGCAGCCGAAAATAAATGACTAAATGAATGAATGAATGAAAAAACAAAAACATATGGGTTTATTTATTGACTCAATTCTACTCCAGTGAGCTATATGCCTACTCTTAGCCAGTATCACAATGTCTTGATTACTATAGTTTTGTAATAAGTTTTAAAATCAGGAAGTGTGAGTCCTCTAACTTTGCTCTTTCATAAGACTGTTTTGGCTATTCTGGGTCTCTTGAATTTCTATATGCATTTCAGCATCAGCCTGCCCATTTCTGCAAAAAAAGCCACCTGGGACTCTGATACGGACTGCATTAAACCTGTAGATCAAACTGGGAAGTACTGCCATCTTAACAATATTAAGCCTTCCAATCCATGAACATGGGATGTCATTTCATTCATCTAGGTCTTAAATTCACATGCATTTTTACTAGACTGAATCCACATTCCCTTCATCATACTGGAGACAGCTGTAGACCTCCCTCCTTATTTAGCTCTGCCATGTATTAAAATAGAAATATATATAAATGCTGCCCTTTTTTTTTGCAGTACACGGGCCTCTCACTGTTGTGGCCTCTCCCATTGCAGAGCACAGGCTCCGGATGTGCAGGCTCAGCAGCCATGGCTCACGGGCCTAGCCACTCCGCGGCATGTGGGATCTTCCCGGACTGGGGCACGAACCCGTGTCCCCTGTATTGGCAGGCGGACTCTCAACCACTGCGCCACCAGGGAAGCCCAATGCTGTCCATTTTTAAGAGAACTCTAAGGACTATAAAGGATCTAGGGTTTTCCTATTTATTGGGAATGCATTATTTAGGAATCAAAATCATTAAGGTCAACTTTTCTGCTGTTTTCTGAGTGTTTACTGTATAAAATTTATCGAAGAAAAAGGTGACCAATGAAATAGATCTTTTAATGTACACATAATCCTATTTACATACATAAGTAAAAAAGTACATGTGTATGTAAGAGCACAGAAAAAACTCTGGATGAAAATACACCAATTTGTTATAGTGGTTACCTCTGGAGAAGGAGGAGCAATGGGATGGAGAAGAAAAAGAGAACTAGCACCCTTTACTTGCATTTTTTTTTTGCCATAAATGTTTTCATGTATTTCTGGTGTAATTTTAAATCTGAATAACAATAAATATAAATATGCCCCAGTAACATGAGTTTTTCAACAGATATCACCCTAAGAGTAAATAACCAAGCTGACCTTGAGATCGCAGGTGGTGTTGAGCAGCAGGTTGGAAGGTTTGAGGTCACGGTGCAGCACGTTAGCTGAATGGATATATTTTAACCCTCTGAGGATCTGGTAAAGAAAATAGCAGATATGGTCGTTGCTGAGGTGTTGCGTCTTCAAGAGCTTGTAGAGATCTGTTTCCATGAGGTCCTGTACTATATATCTGTTTGGAAAGGTTAAGGTAACACACCAAAATAGCTGGTCACACTTAGCAAAGCACTGAAAACAAAACGAAGCCAAAGGGTCCATTATTACATCATGAGGCTCGGGAGGGAAATGAGAACCTGATGAAAACTTGGTACACCTCAACAGAAGGAATCGGAAAGTCGTGAACTCCTTCCTAGGTCCTGTGAGACAGCAGGCACCACGCCTGCCTGATATGCGCAGTGATGCGCTAGCGGAGACCTGACGCAGGTGGTGTGGATGAGTCCTGGTCTCCAAGCTGTCCACCATCAACAGGCGCCCTCTGGGGTTGCTGGGAAGGGCTGGGGGAGGGGTGGGGGCCAGCACCAGGCACTCCCTCCTCTCTGGCCTAGCAACAACTCAAAACGTCACTGTTCTTTTACCTCCCTTCTTGTCCCCCTCCTTCTCGACAAAAATCAACCATAAAACTTTTGGAAACACAGGCCCAGAACACATTTGCTACTAAACTCAACCCTCAGTCTATTTGCTTCACTCTTCAATTAAGGTTAAGAGTATAAATAAGTATGTAAGACTGTTGGAAGTTGTGCTAGGTAGGGGCCTGTCCTGGTTGAGCTCCTCTTGTTTTCCTGCCTATCCGTGTATCTCAGCATATAAAATTTTAGTTATGGCTAACTTCATTCATTCCCACAGAAAATAAATTATAAAAGTGGCTAGGTTTTAACTTCACCACGATATTATTTCATTAGTGTTTTTGCATTTCTTTTATTCATTTCTGTGTAAATATTACAGATCTACAGATTCATGCTAGATGAGACATGGTACAGAATTTGAAGGAAACATGACTGGAAAACTTGTCATCTGACAGAGATGTGATTTTCAAGGCAAAAGGTAAAGCAGGACAACAGATGGCAGGAGGAGGCATTTCATTTAAAATATCATCAGAACTTAGTGACAGAGCTGTCTAAAAATGGAAAGGCTAAAAAATAATAATAAAAATAAAAATAAATAAAATAAAAATGGAAAGGCTGCCTGGAGATAGTGAGCTGCCTCTCCCTGGAGGGGCAGAATGCAAAGTGGGCAAACTGGTGGGAACATTGCTGCGGCCAGAACCGGAACCTTCTCTCATCAGGTCCTCCTCAGCACACTTCACACTTGTACCTTTCAAACACAGTCTTTACCCAGGCAGCCTCCTTTACCCAAGCCTTTACCTGCTTAGTCCAGATTTCTAAATGTTTGTCATAGTTAATCACACAACTTCAGAGCTGAGCCAGCCTTGTAGATCATGAGGGCAAGCACGCCAGTTTTAAAAACGAGAAAACTGGACCCAGATGTGAAATGGCGCTAAGATCAGGACAGTCTGGACCTGACCAGGTGCTGTACAGGGCACCCTCTTCCACAGTCGACTGCTCTTTCCTTTTCACCATCATAACAAACCATGCCTTGAGTGGCAAACACGTGACTGGAAAAGGTGTTCTCCAAAATTTTCCACTATACACTTAAAGGAAATCTTTACTGAAACTGACAGAAAATATTGGATTTGCCAAAAAGATACTAAAATCAGTTACTGACAAATGAAAGAAATGAATCAGAGAAAAAATGTAAATGATGCAAGTATTACAGTAAATGACAAGCAAAGTACAGTTTCCCCTTAAATGTGCTTTATTACTTTTCCTCCACCCCTATAAGTGCAGACACGTCCAGTTACATTACTCAACCAGGTGACGGAGCAGTGGAGCAGCTGCCTGAAAAGGATACACATCTTTCATCTGCTCAATGGTTGGTGCTCGAATAATATCATTGATTCCAATGATGTTCTCATGTCTGAAGCGCAGTAAGATTTTTATCTCCCTCAGGGTTCTCTGGCAGTAGGTCTGGTGCTCAAAAGGGCTGATTTTCTTGATAGCTACTCGAACTTTGTTGACATTATCATAAGCAGAGCTAAAAAAATAAATAAAAAAGGAGGGGAGGAGGGGAGATGGCATTAAAAACAGTTCTCAGAACAAGGCGGTAAAGTATTAAATGTTTAGCACTCTGGGCAAATACTTGTTTCATACACGTGAAGGAAGCATGTGTATAATCCACAGAGGCCTTAAGCTAGGGAGGATGCGGCTGGCAAAACGCAGCACACACAGAATCTCAAAACTAACAGAGGGCCTGGCCCTGGGAACTGTACAGATGCCCATTTTCATAAACCCAGGAACATGGGCGTATGACACACATAAGCCATTTTCCCACTGTTTTTAACAGCAACTGCATTCTGGTGAGAGCAATCATTTCTGCCTCCAAAACAACTTCCTACTGTTGGATTAGATTCCACCGACTCAGCACAATCAATTGACCATCAACATCTTCAACCCGAACAAAAATGCACCCAAGAGAGCAATAAGGATATACTGCATAGCACAGGAAATTATAGCCATTATCTTGTAATAACTTCTAATGGAGCATAATCTGTAAAAGTACTAAATCACTATGCCGTATATCTGAAACTAATATTGTAAGTCAACTATACTTCAATTAAAAGGTGGGGCAGGAGGATGCATTGATTGCTTGCAACAACTTTGTCTTACGTGCAAAATGACATGACTATTTCTTCCTCCCCTCCCCCCCACAAGAAATTTAATCAAGATGTTTGGGTAGTCTTATAACAAAACCTAAAAAGTATTGTTCAAAAAATACCTTCACAGCCATAACATAGGGCCCAGTTCTTTCCAAGTTGTCCTGAAGGTCTGACTTAATAGAATTCCAAGCAGAAGCAATAATAATTTTATCTTCAATTTTATGATGAATCTGAATCTTGAATATTACTACTATCTTTATGAACAATATTCTATTGAATCTTTTCTGTAAGAGCTTTTCATATTAACAAGTATCAACATCTGGTCCACTGACCGAAGCAATGAAAGAACACGGACGGGCAGTAAGACATTACTTCTGGTCTCCTCTGGGTAAGTGCTAGAAACAGGAAACAGTAAAATAAGTTTATTCTCAAGTTTGTGCTTCTATAATGATATCTATCAGTCTACTTATACTGAGAATTACTGATGCATCTGTTTGACTCTACCACAAAACTATGCTGTAGGAGGGACCTTGTCTCACTCAGCTTCAGTTTTCTCACACCATTTATACATTGCACTCGGGTACCCCAACACTTTGAAATGATGTCTATTTCCTTAAATAAAAGAATAGCTACTCAAATCTTATTTTGCTTTGGTTTGCTGCAAGAAGGCCCAAACCACTGATTTTTAGGTAGACAGGCAAAGGGATATGTCGTTCAAGCAAGCTCATTCAACACTGGGAGTAAATACTATTAGAAATCAAAACTTTTTTGGTAATTCAGATTTTAGAGCCTGAGTTCAACAAAAGAGAACACAGGTTAAAATAGTTATAAAATATTGGTTTACACTCAACATTATAAATACCCAGGGCTTCCCTGGTGGCGCAGTGGTTAAGAATCCGCCTGCCAATGCAGGGGAAACGGGTTTGAGCCCTGGTCCGGGAAGATCCCACATGCCGTGGAGCAACTAAGCCCGTGTGCCACAACTACTGAGCCTGCGCTCTAGAGCCCATGAGCCACAGCTACTAAGCCCCCATGCCATAACTCCTGAAGCCCACAGAGCTAGAGCCCATGCTCCGCAACGAGAAGCCACCGCGCTGCAACAGAAGACTAGCCCCTGCTTGCCGCAACTAGAGAAGGCCCGCACGCAGCAACGAAGACCCAACGCAGCCAAAAATAAATAAATAAATATTTTAAAATTAAAAATAAATAAATAAATATCCAGTTTTACTGAAGCATGGTAGTCAAACAAACACGGGCATAAACTTGCCTTTGAGAATAAGACTGCTTGGGGAGAGGGGCTTATGGTCAATGTGCCCCTCCAACAGTACCGACTGACACTCAGTGATGAAATTGGAACTGGGTATGTTATTTAAAACAGAGAGAGGGTGTCCCTGGTGGCGCAGTGGTTAAGAACCCGCCTGCCAATGCAGGGGACACGGGTTTGAGCCCTGGTCCTGGAAGATCTCACATGCTGCGGAGCAACTAAGCCCATGCACCACAACTACTGAGCCTGCGCTCTAGAGCCCACAAGTCACAACTACTGAGCCTGTGTGCCACAACTACTGAAGCCCACGCACCTAGAGCCCGTGCTCCACAACAAGTGAAGCCACTGCAATGAGAAGCCCACGCACTGCAACGAAGAGTAGCCCCCGCTCACTGAAACTAGAGAAAGCCTGCGCACAGCAACAAAGACCCAATGCAACCAAAAATAAATAAAAAATAAATTTAAAGTAAATAAATAAATAAAACAGAGAGAGAGGCGCAGACAGACAGACAGACACACACCCCTAAGTAAAGGAGGGAACTTTTATCCAGCCATTTGGTTATACTAACAGGATACAAAGATTATACTATTACTGTGCCCTTGACGAGCTCAAGCTATTGAGAGCACCCAGTCATCTTACATAAATGCAGCTTCAAGTCCCAGATGAATTCTATCCTGAGATACATAAATGGTGGGGAATGGGA
Organism: Delphinapterus leucas; assembly: GCF_059928025.1. NCBI lineage: Eukaryota > Metazoa > Chordata > Mammalia > Artiodactyla > Monodontidae > Delphinapterus > Delphinapterus leucas. The sequence continues at coordinate 25,881,481 of NC_143142.1, read as the reverse complement.
GGTCAAGCCCAGAGGTGAGCACATTCAATTCTTAAAACGGTAGATTCCTACTATTCAGCAATAAAAGGAAACAAACTGTTGATATATACAACACAGATGAATCTCAAAATAATTATGCTGAGTGAAGCCAGACCAAAAGAAAAGTACCTCTACTTATATAAAATGCAAACTAGTCTATAAGGACACAAAGCACATCAGAAGGGTTTACCTGGGGCTGCTGGGTGGGAGGGATTACACAAATGGAAATGGAAGCTAGATAACTTTTGGAGGCGATGAATGTTCATTATCTAATTGTTTTGATAGCTTAATGGGTGTATAATATGTCAAAACTTAAACTGTACACTGGTATATTGTTCATCAAGCAATTCTTAAGAGAGCAATTAAAAAAAGGAGCCAGGGCTCTCCAAATGCATTGTGAATTCCAGGGCCAGGGTGGGTGGGAACAGAGATTCCAGAACTATATTTGACCAGTTAATGTGGAAGTAGAAGCCCACGAAATTCTGGAGTAGATTATTTAACAGACATTTTGTGATCGTTTAGGGAAGAAAAGGGAACCAGCATGAGTCAATTATGAACAAGTCATGCTAAACTAACCTCATTTCCTGTTTTGACAGGGTTACCACAACAACAGGAGGGTGACGCCAGAACTGCGGTGGATTCAAGCCACACTTGTCAAGCACTTTCCACTTCTGAGACTTCGTGTTAGTACTGGGGGCAAAGCCAATCAGCGATCCTGCTCTTAAAAAACTGGCAATTTAGTGAGGGAAGGAGACAGGATCAGACAGCATGCACTGCTTTTATCACAGTAAAGCACTTCTGAAACCCAAGGAGAAGCTGGGTAGATTAAGTCCAAATAAGGGCAACAAAGAGAGGATTAAAAGAAGATGAGGCCTGTAGAAACCATACCCTGAAAGATGAGCAGGCTTTTGAAAGAGGAGCAAGGGCACAGAGAAGGCGAGAGGCAACATGTGGAGAGGAAAACAATCAGGCCATCTACGGGGACAGCTGGTCCTCACCCAACCAGGCACCTCCTCACCCAGTGGTGATTATTGGGTCCGGGGAATGTGCCATCAGGAGCCCCAGAATCCCAAGGCGGTGAGCAGAATGCTCCTCCAGGGTGTGTACCACAAGCGGTGGCCAAGGGGAGCTATCTGCAGGGTATACATGGTGCGTGAACTGTTGGGCTGGGGGTCCACAAGCTCCAGCTCATGGGGGTTGGGGGGGCACAGCACTGGCTGGGAAGAGAAGAGGGCTATGCTGGAGGCCTGCTCTCCTCGAACTGCTGACACCCAACTCTAAAAAGCCCAAGATTTTTCAATTTGAACCTGATCTTCCAGGTCTTTAAGAAAGTTTATGTCTCGGGGGTGGGGGGGGGAGAATACATTTCTTGTTTCTTAGTTTGATTTATATGGTATGTGATGCTCCATTTGTATTCCTGACCCAGGCCTTGCAAACAAAACATGAGGGGCAGGCCTGGGTTTGGGAGGCACAAAATGAAGATGGGGGTAGGGGAAGACAATGACAGTCTTGTATTTCCTGATTTAAAGATCTGAGGAGGCTTGCAGGTGATTCGGATGGCTCTGCGCTTCTAGCAGCATTAAAGAGAGAGAACAAGGTTAGGAGTAAGATATGGGAATTTTTAACGGAAGCCACAGAGGGTTGAACTACTGAGGAGAGATAAGTGGAGAAAACAGGTCTGATGACAGAACTCAGGAGCAGACAGAGCAGGAGGAACCAGCTAGAGAGTGAGGAAGTACCTATAAGCACCAGGAGAGAGTGGTGTTTCAGAAGCCAAGATTATAAAGAGTTCCAAACAAGAATGCTTCACAACAATTGGAAAGCATTCAATGAATCTGCAATCAGCTGATGTGTGGTACCCTGGGTGGCAGTAAGTGGAGGGGAGTGGGGACAGGAGTGGAAGCAGCACAGGTGACTACTTTTAAAGAAGGTGAGGAGGAGAATGACTGGCAAATCCAAGGGAACAACCAAAAGGCACAGGCTGTTATGAAAGCAGCGGGTGGGTCGAAGGCTGGCGGACCAGGTGGGGTGAAAAGAAGACTCCCCAAAACTAGGCAGGTGTGAGAAGGCAGCACACACTTCAGGCAAAGCAGAGGTGCACGCAAAGCTACAGAGGCCTGCGGGAACCTGCGGCAAGAGAGTGGGACCCAAGGGGACACGGATGGGGTTGATGCCGGAGGCATAAGCAGGAACCAGGCCATGCTTAAATATCTAAAATTTTACGCTGGGGAGGCACCAAAAGATGTTAGGCAGGGATTTTAAGCATGGCGATATTTTTATGAAGTTCCCTCAGGTAGTAGTTTATTGAAGGAATGGAATGGGGAGGGGAGTGCACCAGGCAGGAGCCGTCTTAGCCAACTTGGAACGATGGTGGAGCCACAGCTTTGGAGAAAGTGGCCACAGGCAACTCAAGAAGTAGTGCCTACTTCATAAACCTCATGTTTCCTATCTTGGTCCTGTTCAAATGCTCTCCATTCAATTAGACTATATTCCTCAATGGCAGAACTATACGTTCTAAATCACTTATGTCTTCTTTCTAGCAGCTGTAACCAAATTCACAGGGGAGAAACAAACAGTGGAGGAGAAGAGACAAATCCTCCTAACAGAAGAACTTGGAGTAATATGTGTAGATCCTCTCCCCTCCAGGAGGTGGGACTCAATCTCTCCCAGCCCCCACACCTTGCGGGCAGGCTGAACTTAGAGACTTGCTTCAAAAGAACAGAATGTGGGCTTCCCTGGTGGCGCAGTGGTTGAGAGTCCGCCTGCCGATGCAGGGGACACGGGTTCGTGCCCCGGTCCGGGAAGATCCCACGTGCCGCGGAGTGGTTGGGCCTGTGAGCCATGGCCGCTGAGCTGCGCGACTGGAGCCTGTGCTCCGCAACGGGAGAGGCCAACAAGTGAGAGGCCTGCGTACCGCAAGAAACAAAAACAAAAACAAAAACAAAAGAACAGCATGTGAAGAGGGAAGGACAGTAACTTTATAGTGGAGAAGCCTGGCAGATACCACCTCCACCAGGCGATCAGTTACCACTACCAGTGACGTCATGTGGACACTGTGACTCCCTGATAGGATGAGGCGAGAAAGGCAGCTCATCTCTGTGATATTCTCTCCCCAAACCTGTAACCCCAGGCTAATAGTGAGAAGAACATCAGACAAACCCAAGTTGAGGGATATTCTACAAAATACTTGACGAGTACTCTTTAAGTCATGAAAAGAAAAGTGAGAAAACAGTCACAGAGAGACAGGCAGACATAACAACTAAATGCATGTAGTACCCTGGATTGGATCCTGGAACAGAAAAAGGAAATCAGTGGAAAAGCAAATTCCAAATAAAGTCTGAAATTTCTTTATACCAATGCTGGTTTCTCAGTTTTGATAAGCGCATACAGTAATGTAAGATGTTAATATCAAGGGAAACAGAAACTGGGTGGGGGCTTACAGGAACCCTCTGCACTATCCTGGCAACTTTTCTGTAAACCTAAAATTATTCCAACATAAAAGTTTATCTGAAGAAGGTCTTCCACTAAATTATACCTCCAAAATTGATGACATAATTATAATTAACATGTAGAAAATATGGGCTTAATTTAATAAGTAGAAGGAAACATAAACATTTCATAATTATCTACTTTAACCCCCCATAAAAATAAAAATGAATGCCCAATGGAACAAAAATATTCCTAAAAAGGTAACTGAAAACTTTACCTAATTGAACTTTAAGTTATGTTCCACCTCAATCATTTGACAAACATTTACTAAATACCCAATATAGGCTAAATCTCACTGCAGACTGAAATAAATAGAACAACATCCCACCTGCCTTTCTCCCTTTGAGCATCCTTAAGAATAGGAATATATTTGAAGGTATTTACTGCAAAACTACCTAAAAGAACAAAACCTGTATTGCCAAACATAAGGATTAATACATTATGGAATATTTATATATATATATAATATATATATAAATATATATAACATATATAATATTTATATATGCAGCCATTAAACTAAGTATGAAGATTGTATTAACTAAAGGTGAGATTCAAAATAAACCAACAGACTGCAGCTTAAAAATATTTATCTAGAAGAGGCAATATACAGAACAAGCTAGGATGATGGGACCATGAGTGATTTAAAACGTAATTTAAATTATATTTTGTCTTACTATTTCTGTCTATTCTGTTGGGAGAAAAAAATAACCAGTGAGGGGTAGGTAATATAAGATAAGGCAGCTTGAAGGAAATAACTTGAGTTTTTAAATGAGTTCCTAAAGTTCTAAATACCTTCACAGGCTTTTGCTTCTTAACTTAAAAAACCAGACAGTATTTATGAAATAACAGTTTTCTGACACCCAGCAACAGGCAACACAGGCCAGCAAGCTGAGTCCTGTGACTGCCCCAGCTTACTGCCTGGAGTTACCAGGTTTCAGTAAAGAGAAGGGAAACCCAAATGGAGCCTGGTAGTCTCCCTGAGTTTAGACAGAATTCGAGATCTGGAGAGTCCAACTCAGAATTTCTGCGGCTGAGTACAGGAGAGGAGAGCTTCAGAGAAGGTTGGGGAGATCCGCAGAGGGTTCCCTCTGAGTGTCCAGCTGATAATGATCAGAGCTTGTGCATGATCAAATTCCAAGGCTGGGGAAGGAACACCAGAGAGGAGCAGATGGACTAATCCATGTGGAACAAGGCTGGGAACAGTTCCTCTTCTACCACTTTTCCAGTAAAGACCTCCTCACACCAGGACAAAAAACTGAGTCCTCAGAAAGGTGTTGACTCAGTACTGGGGCTAAACTAGCCTTTGACTAAAGGCTATTCTGGACTAAATGCTTAAAAGAGAGCTAAAATGCTTAAAAGAGAGCTTTCAAGGGATCAAAGTGTTCCAAGTAACTTAACTGCATCCCAGAAAAAAAAGTCCCAAAGTATTTAAAGAAATACCAAAAAAAGCCCTAGCACTCAATGTAAAATCCAGTGTCTTGCATCCAATCAACATCTAAACACCCCCCCAAAAAATAAAAAAAACCCAGGAACTATATTCAATACCTTGCAATAACCTATAATGGAAAAGAATCTGAAAAAAATATAAATATTGAATATAATGAATCACTTTGCTGTACATCTGAAATACTGTAAATCAGTAAAAACAACAGCCACAAAACAAAAAAGCAGGAAAATACAATCTATAATGAAGAGAAAAGCCAATAAAAAAACATACCTAGGAAGTAGAGATGATAGAATTAGTAGACAATCATGTGTACTGGTATAAATATACTCCATATGTTCGTGAACGTAGAGCACAATATAAAGAGAGAAGTGGAAGGTATAAGAAAGACTCAAAATGAACTTCTAGAGATGAAAAAAATACAATGGTTGAAATTAGCAAGAGATTATACACTGAAGAAAAACCTGGTGACCTAGAAGACACAGCAGTAGAATCTAGCCAAAATGTAATGCAATGGAGACATCGGGGGAAACAGAGCACCAGCGAGCTGTGGGACAAGGTCAAGGAGATTAACATACATTTAATTGGAGTCTAACAACTTCACATGTACAAAATCCGAGGGAAAGTAAATATTTCTAGAAAAGTGTTAAATGTCAAGGAAAAAAGAAACATACAAGTGCTCTCTCTACACTGGTTTCCAACTTAGCAACAGGCACCACTTAGTAGCTGAGACTGTCATTACAACAGAGTGAAAACTTATGCTGATGCCCAAGTATTAGCTGAGAGAAGCTGCATTCAGATACCTATGGTATTAAGCTCTGAGATTATAAAAGAATTATTTTCGGATTCCCACTTGGGCATACAGAAATAATTTGATATATTATGGACTCTGAGAAACAGAGGAGCCATTTCAAATCTACTACGTTTGCCAGCTGGAATGACAGCAGTCTTGCATGTGAAGGGAAAAAAAGGCCTGCTCCAAATTGCTCCATGAAAGCTGTACCCTTTATTCTTTAAAAAAGCATTATTCCAAAATTTCAGGATTTCTAGTTATTTGGTTATTAGAGTTTAGGAAAGAACCTTTATTCTTAAGACTATTCATTTGAATAGCTTTACTTTTGTGGTATAGTTCCTTTCACTGTTAGAAGTTCTCTGATCGTGTCTCATAAAATTGACATTCCCCCGTCATCCTGAACTTTCCTGCTTTTTTTCTAGGTATATCTGGGTCTGTCCATGGCCCTGATGGCAGGGCGCTCAGCATGGTCACTACTCTCCAGTGCTGGTGGTGCCCACACCAGCTCCACTTCCAATTCGGCTACTGCATTCTCACACACACTCCAAGGCTGTGGGGTGTGAGGAGCCACCCACAGGGCGGCTCGACTCCTGATCACCCTTGACTCCTGATCACACCTCCTCCTCTCAAAGTCATACTTACTACAGTGCAAACAGCAACAACAGTTAACAGGGTTGATGCAGCACTTTCAAGTCTTGTTTCCCCCAGGTCAAGACTTTTATTTTTGATGTATATTACATATGAGGCATATTTTCACTTTACATCATGTTTACTCACAATTACTGATATATTGTGTTGTCTTGTTTCTTATATGGACATCACTCAAGATATTTATAGTTGGGTGGTGATAATAAAAAGAAATCTTATGAACAATTCTTATTTAATAATATCTACAACTTATTGAGTGTTTACTATGTGTCAGACATTGCTCTATGTTAATATCTGTGAACCTCTTTCAGAAGGTGGTATTTATTTAAGGTGGGTTAGAAAGCACAGCAGGGTTTAATATGCAGTCTATGAGGAAAGGCTTGCAGAAGGAAGTAGCCACAGGAACTAAAGCATGGAAGGCTGGGTACAAGTGCAAAGTTGTCCAGTACAGCTGGAGTTTAGAGCTCATCTGGGCAAAAAGCAAAAGGTAACGTCACACAAAGAAAGCTGAGAAATCTGTACTTTATTCTTTTTTTTTTTAATTTTAAAATTTTATTTATTTTTTTATACAGCAGGTTATTAGTCATCAATTTTATACACATCAGTGTATACATGTCAATCCCAATCGCCCAATTCATCTCACCACCCCCACCCCCACAGCTTTCCCCGCTTAGTGTCCATACGTTTGTTCTCTACATCTGTGTCTCAATTTCTGCTCTGCAAACCGGTTCACCTGTACCATTTTTCTAGGTCCCACATATACGCGTTAATATATGATATTTGTTTTTCTCTTTCTGACTTACTTCACTCTGTATGAGAGTCTCTAGATCCATCCACATCTCAACAAATGACCCAACTTCTTTCCTTTTTATAGCTGAGTAATATTCCACTGTATATATGTACCACATCTTCTTTATCCATTCGTCTGTCGATGGGCATTTAGGTTGCTTCCATGACCTGGCTATTGTAAATAGTGCTGCAATGAACATTGGGGTGCATGTGTCTTTTTGAATTATGGTTTTCTCTGGGTATATGCCCAGTAGTGGGATTGCTGGATCATATGGTAATTCTATTTTTAGATTTTTAAGGAACCTCCATACTGTTCTCCATAGTGGCTGTATCAATTTACATTCCCACCAACAGTGCAGGAGGGTTCCCTTTTCTCCACATCCTCTCCAGCATTTGTTGTTTGTAGATTTTCTGATGATGCCCATTCTAACTTGTGTGAGGTGATCCCTCATTGTAGTTTTGATTTGCATTTCTCTAGTAATTAGTGACGCTGAGCAGCTTTTCATGTGCTTCTTGGCCATCTGTATGTCTTCTTTGGAGAAATGTCTATTTAGGTCTTCTGCCCATTTTTGGATTGGGCTGTTTGTTTTCTTAATATTGAGCTGCATGAGCTGTTTATATATTTTGGAGATTAATCCTCTGTCCGTTGATTCATTTGCAAATATTTTCTCCCATTCTGAGGGTTGTCTTTTCGTCTTGTTTATGGTTTCCTTTGCTGTGCAAAAAACTTTGAAGTTTCATTAGGTCCCATTTGTTTATTTTTGTTTTTATTTCCATTACTCTAGGAGGTGGATCAAAAAAGATCTTGCTGTGATTTATGTCAAAGAGTGTTCTTTCTATGTTTTCCTCCAAGAGTTTTACAGTGTCCCGTCTTACATTTAAGTCTCGAATCCATTTTGAGTTTATTTTTGTGTATGGTGTTAGGAAGTGTTCTGATTTCATTTTTTTACATGTTTTGCCAGCACCACTTATTGAAGAGACTGTCTTTTCTCCATTGTATATCCTTGCCTCCTTTCTCATAGATTAGTTGACCAGAGGTGCATGGGTTTATTTCTAGGCTTTCTATCTTGTTCCATTGATCTGTGTTTCGGTTTTTGTACCAGTACCATATTGTCTTGATGACTGCAGCTTTGTAGTATAGTCTGAAGTCAGGGAGTCTGATTCCTCCAGCTCCGTTTTTTTCCCTCAAGACTGTTTTGGCTATTTGAGGTCTTTTGTGTCGCCATACAAATTTTAAGATTTTTTGTTCTAGTTCCGTAAAAAATGCCATGGGTAATTTGACAGGGATTGCATTGACTGTAGATAGCTTTGGGTAGTATAGTCATCTTCACAATATTGATTCTTCCAACCCAAGAACATGGTATATCTCTCCATCTGTTGGTATCATCTTTAATTTCTTTCATCAGTGTCTTATAGTTTTCTGCACACAGGTCTTTTGTCTCCCTAGGTAGGTTTATTCCTAGGTATTTTATTCTTTTTGCAATGGTAACTGGGAGTGTCTCCTTAATTTCTCTTTCAGATATTTCATCATTAGTGTATAGGAATACAAGAGATTTCTGTGCATTAATTTTGTATCCTGCAACTTTACCAAATTCATTGATTAGCTCTAGTAGTTTTCTGGTGGCATCTTTAGGATTCTCTATGCATAGTATCATGTCATCTGCAAACAGTGACAGTTTTACTTCTTCTTTTCCAATTTGTATTCCTTTTATTTTTCTTCTCTGATTGCCATGGCTAGGACTTCCAAAACTATGTTGAATAATAGTGATGAGAGTGGATATCCTTGTCTCATTCCTGATCTTAGAGGAAATGCTTTCAGTTTTTCACCATTGAGAATGATGTTTGCTGTGGGTTTGTCGTATATGGCCTTTATTATGTTGAGGTAGGTTCCCTCTATGCCCACTTTCTGGAGGGTTTTTAACATAAATCGGTGTTGAATTTTGTTGAAAGCTTTCTCTGCATCTATTGAGATGATCATAATCATATGGTTTTTCTTCTTCAGTTTGTTAATATGGTGTATCACATTGACTGATTTGTGTATATTGAAGAATCCTTGCATCCCTGGGATAAATCCCACTTGATCATGGTGTATGATCCTTTTAATGTGCTGTTGGATTCTGTTTGCTAGTATTTTGTTGAGGATTTTTGCATCTATATTCATCAGTGATATTGGTCTGTAATTTTCTTTTTTTGTAGTATCTTTGTCTGGTTTTGGTTATCAGGGTGATGGTGGCTTCACAGAATGAGTTTGGGAGTGTTCCTTCCTCTGCAGTTTTTTGGAAGAGTTTGAGAAGGATGGGTTAGCTCTTCTCTAAACGTTTGATAGAATTCACCTGTGGAGCCATCTGGTCCTGGACTTTCATTTGTTGGAAGACTTTTAATCACGGTTTCAATTTCATTACTTGTGATTGGTCTGTTCATATTTTCTATTTCTTCCTGGTTCAGTCTTGGAAGGTTATACCTTTCTAAGAATTTGTCCATTTCTTCCAGGTTGTCCATTTTATTGGCACAGAGTTGCTTGTAGTAGTCTCTTAGGATGCTTTGTATTTCTGCGGTGTCTGTTGTAACTTCTCCTTTTTCATTTCTAATATTATGGATTTGGGTCCTCTCCCTCTTTTTCTTGATGAGTCTGGCTAATGGTTTATCAATTTTGTTTATCTTCTCAAAGAACCAGCTTTTAGTTTTATTGTTCTTTGCTATTGTTTTCTTTGTTTCTATTTCATTTATTTCTTCTCTGATCTTTATGATTTCTTTCCTTCTGCTAACTTTGGGTTTTGTTTGTTCTTCTTTCTCTAGTTCCTTTAGGTGTAAGGTTAGATCGTTTATTTGAGATTTTTCTTGTTTCTTGAGGTAGGCTTGTATAGCTATAAACTTCCCTCTTATGATTGCTTTTGCCGCATGCCATACGTTCTGGATCATTGTGTTTTCATTGTCATTTGTCTCTAGGTTTTTTTATTTTTTTGTTGGTTTTTTTTGCGGTACGCAGGCCTCTCACCGCTGTGGCCCCTCCTGTTGCGGAGCACAGGCTCTGGATGCACAGGCTCAGCAGCCATGGCCCACGTGTCCAGCCGCTCCGCGGCACGTGGGATCCTCCCAGACCAGGGCACGAACCCGCGTCCCCTGCATCGTCAGGCGGACTCTCAACCACTGCGCCACCAGGAAAGCCTTCTAGGTACTTTTTGATTTCCTCTTTGATTTCTTCAGTGATCTCTTGGTTATTTAGTAACGTATTGTTTAGCCTCCATGTGTTTGTGTTTTTTATGTTTTTTCCCCTGTAATTCATTTCTAATCTCATAGTGTTGTGGTCAGAAAAGATGCTTGATACGATTTCAATTTTCTTAAATTTACTGAGGCTTGATTTGTGACCAAGATGTGATCTATCCCGGAGAATGTTCTGTGCGCACTTGAGAAGAAAGTGTAATCTGCTGTTTTTGGATGGAATGTCCTATAATTATCAATTAAATCTATCTGGTCTATTGTGTCATTTAAATTAAAGCTTGTGTTTCCTTATTTCTTTTGTGTCTGGATGATCTGTCCATTGGTATAAGCGAGGTGTTAAAGTCCCCCACTATTAATTGTGTTACTGTCGATTTCCTTTTATAGCTGTTAGTAGTCGCTTTATGTATTGAGGTCCTCCTATGTTGGGTAAACATATATTTGTAATTTTCATATCTTCTTGGATTGACCCCTTGATCATTATGTAGTGTCCCTCCTTGTCTCTTGTAACATTCTTTATTTTAAAGTGTATTTTATCTGATATTGAGTATTGCTACTACAGCTTTCTTTTGATTTCCATTTGCATTGAATATCTTTTTCCACCCCCTCACTTTCAGTCTGTATGTGTCCCTAGGTCTGAAGTGGGTCTCTTGTAGACAGCATATAGATGGGTCTTGTTTTTGTATCCATTCAGCAAGCCTGTGTCTTTTGGTTGGAGCATTTAATCCATTCATGTTTAAGGTAATTATTGATATGTATGTTCCTACGACCATTTTCTTAATTGTTTTGGGTTTGTTTTTGTAGGGCCTTTTCTTCTCTTGTGTTTCCCACTTAGAGAAGTTCCTTTAGCTTTCATTGTAGAGCTGGTTTGGTGGTGCTGAGTTCTCTTAGCTTTTGCTTGTCTGTAAAGCTTTTGATTTCTCCATCGAATGTGAATGAGATCCTTGCTGGGTAGAGTAATCTTGGTTGTAGGTTCTTCCCCTTCCTCACTTTAAGTATATCATGCCACTCCCTTCTGGCTTGTAGAGTTTCTGCTGAGAAATCAGCTGTTAATCTTATGGGCATTCCCTTGTATGTTATTTGTCATTTTTCCCTTGCTGCTTTCAATAATTTTTCTTTGTCTTTAATTTTTGCCAATTTGATTACCATGTGTCTCGGCGTGTTTCTCCTTGTGTTTATCCTGTATGGGACTCTCTGCGCTTCCTGGACTTGGGTGGCTACTTCCTTTCCCACGTTAGGGAAGTTTTCGACTACAATCTCCTCAAATATTTTCTCTGGTCCTTTCTCTCTCTCTTCTCTTTCTGGGATCCCTATAATGCGAATGTTGTTCTGTTTAATGTTGTCCCAGAGGTCTCTTAGGCTGTGTCTTCATTTCTTTTCATTCTTTTTTCTCTATCCTGTTCCGCAGCAGTGAGTTCCACCATTCTGTCTTCCAGGTCACTTATCTGTTCTTCCGCCTCAGTTGTTCTGCTATTGATTCCTTCTAGTGTAGTTTTCATTTCAGTTATTGTATTGTTCATCTCTGTTTGTTTGTTCTTTAATTCTTCTAGGTCTTTGTTAAACATTTCTTGCATCTTCTCGATCTTTGCCTCCATTCTTTTTCCTAGGTCCTGGATCATCTTCACTATCGTTATTCTGAATTCTTTTTCTGGAAGGTTGCCTGTCTCCACTTTATTTAGTTGTTTTTCTGGGGTTTTATCTTGTTCCTTCATCTAGTACATAGTCTTCTGCCTTTTCATCTTGTCTATCTTTCTGTGAATGTGGTTTTTGTTCTACAGGCTGCAGGATTGTAGTTCTTCTTGCTTCTGCTGTCTGCCTTCTGGTGGATGAGGCTATCTAAGAGGCTTGTGCAAGTTTCCTGACGGGAGGGACTGGTGGTGGGTAGAGCTGACTGTTGCTCTGGTAGGCAGAGCTCAGTAAAACTTTAACCTGCTTGACTGATGTTGGTTGGGGCTGGGTTCCCTCCCTGTTGGTTGTTTGGCCTGAGGCAACCCAACACTGGAGCCTACCTGGCCTCGCTGATGGGGCTAATGGCTGACTCTGAGAGGGCTCACGCCAAGAAGTACTTCCCAGAACTTCTGCTGTCAGTGTCCTTGTCTCCATAGTGAGCCACAGCCACCCCCTGCCTCTGCAGGAGACCCCCCAACACTAGCAGGTAGGTCTGGTTCAGTCTTCCCTTGGGTCACTCTTTCCCCTGGGTCCCAATGCACACACTACTTTGTGTGTGTCCTCCAAGAGTGGAGTCTCTGTTTCCCCCAGTCCTGTCGAAGTCCTGCAATCAAATCCCACTAGCCTTCAAAGTCTGATTCTCTAGGAATTCCTCCTCCCGTTGCCAGATCCCCAGGTTGGGAAGCCTGACGTGGGGCTCAGAACCCTCACTCCAGTGGGTGGACTTCTGTGGTATAAGTGTTCTCTGGTCTTCTGGTGGATGAGTCTGGAGTCACCCACCCAGAAGTTATGGGATTTGATTTTACTGTGATTGTGCCCCTCCTACCATCTCACTGTGGCTGCTTCTTTGTCTTTCGATGCGGGGTATCTTTTTTGGTGAGTTCCAGTGTCTTCCTGTTGATGACTGTCCCACAGCTAGTTGTGATTCTGGTGTTCTCACAAGAGGGAGTGAGAGCACGTCCTTCTACTCCACCATCTTAGTTCAGGCTCTAAATTCCTTTAGTAAAGACAATTCCCAAATCTGTACTTTATTCTGATAACAGAAAGAATTCTCCAGCCACGAGAATGACACTATCAGAAATACAGGTATTTCCAGAGACTGAAGGAGGCTAAACAGAAATATTAAGACCAGTAAAAAGCCTACAGTTGTAATTCTCGAAATATTTATATGTCTCACTACTTTGAAATTACAGTAGTTGTCACATCTGCTGCTTGATCTTGCTATTTAAGGCATTAATAAAGAAGCACACACATTAAAGATGTATTTTCTAAAACAGTACTTCAACATAACCGATTTCCTTGGTAACCTTACATAATTTATTCTATTCACTTAAGACCACTGGACCTCCTCAGGAGAACATGCCTCTCACAAAGGATCTCCTGCGTCCCTCGCAAGAATAGGACACACAACAAGAAGCACCTGCTGCAGAGCCCCACCTCCTACTTCATGGATGTGAAATGCCCAGGATGCTATAAAACCACCACCATCTCTAGCCAGGCACAAACAGTAGTTTTGTGTGTTGGCTGCTCTAATGTCCTCTGCCAGCCTACAGGACGAAAAAGCAAGGCTTACAGAAGGATGCTCCTTCAGTTGGAAGCAGCACTAAAAGCACCCTGAATCAAGATGAATGGGAAACGATCCCAATAAACTTATTTTGGATTAAAAAAAACAAGCCAAAAAAAAAGACAACCCACTAATCTGAGAAGGAGCCACAGGTTTCACTGACTGCCTAAAAGATCCATGACACAAAAAAGATTAAGAACTCTTATTATCAGGGCAATTTACAGATTCAGTGCAAATGGCAGAGACAGAAAACTAGTACATAGAAGTTTGTACTCAAGAGAAAAAATGTCAGTTGGGATCTTGAAGGAGGCACAATGAATAAACTTAAAACCATTCAAATGTCAAAATCAATTTTATCAGGTATTCATTAATCGTCTACATTGTTAAGCACTATGGATACTACAGCGAAAACAGAAAGCTCCTTACTCTCATAAACTTTATACAACATGGGGGAAATATAAAGAGACATGTATTAGGGGACTTCCCTGGTGGTCTAGTGCAGCAGGGGGCACAGGTTCAATTCCTGGTCAGGGAACTAAGATCCCACAAGATGCGTGGCAAGGCCAAAAGAAGAAAAGGGGGGGTGGGGTAAGGAGACATATATTAAAAATAGATAAATTATGATAGATACTAAGAAAAAATGCAAATGCTATAATTAACATCATCATGGATAACTAGAGAACTTGGTTTAAATTAGGGGCTCAGGGAAGGCTCTTCCTCTCTAAGGAAGTGGCATTTAAAACAGAGACCTGAAGGACAGGCTGGAATTAGCCAGGTGAGGGGTAGCTGAGAAGGCAAGTGTTCTACTGAACACAGAGAGGTTAGGCAGGTGAATCTGTGGACCCCAAAGAAGGCTACTGGTGGTGGGCACATACCAAGCCAAGAGCACATGGCTCAGGATGAGGCTGTGACCTGGAAGTTGTGCTAAGGGTTTAAGACTCATCTTAAGTGCACTTCCACTTTAAGGAAGGACTAAAAGTACCCAATTTATATTTGTAAATGCTCTCTCCAGCTGTGATATGAAGAATAAATTGTAAAAAGCAAAGAGTGAAAAAAGAAACCATTTGAAACACTGCAATAGCACCAGTAAGAGATGGTAGTGGCTTGGACTAAGCAACAAGCACATAACTGGCATTTTAAGCCAGTCAGTTCATTGTACGAAATCATGCCACCTACTGCAGGACATTCGGCCTCCCAGACTCAAGGGCACTGTGAACCAGCAGCACTCTCAAATCAGTAAAATACTCACAAAAAGAAAAAGCAGCACACCTCTAAGGGCAGTGGTAAAGCCTCTGGAATGTACAAGATGACGACAGTGGAGACAGGAGGAGTTACTGAGATTGAAAAGGAAAGGTGCTGACTGGGATCTAGTGAGCAAGGTGGGTGAACAGGCCAGATAATACTGTCAAGGTCAAAAATGAGCTGTGCATATGGGAGAAAAAATTTGCAACATGTAGGACTTGTATTTAGAGTATATAAAGAACTCTTACAACTTCAAAATAAGACAAACAACCCAAAATTTTAAATAGGCAAAAGAAAAGACACTTTTTGTGTGACAATACACACATACAAAGATGAATGATGTCATAAGGGAAATGTAAATTAAAATAACATACCCATTAGAATGGCTAAAATGAAAAAGAATGACCATACCAAGTGCTGATGAGGATGTAGAAAAGCTAGAACTCTCATACCCTGCAGGTGGAACTACAAAATGGTACAATCACTATGAAAAGGCTTGGTGGTTTCTGAAAAGTTAAATGCACACTCACCATACAACCCAGCAGTTCCACTCCTAATTATTTACTCAAGAGAAATGAAAATATATGTCTATGACAATAGCCAAGATACGGACACAACCTAGGTGTCCACTAATGGATGAATGGATAAAGAAGACGTAGTATATGTGTACAATGGAATACCAGTCAGCTGTAAAAATGAAAGAAATCTTGTCATCTGCCACAACATGGACGGACCTTGAGGGCATTACACTAAGTGAAATAAGTCAGACAGAGAAAGACAAATACCACATGATGTCACTTATACATGGAATCTAAAAAACAAAACAAACAAAACAAAACCCAGGTGGTTGCCAGAGGGGTAGGGGGTAGGGATAGGGAGGAAACAGGTAAAGGGGGTCAAGAGGTACAAACTTACAGGTATAAAATAATTAAGTCACGGGGATGCAACGTACAACATAAGGAATACAGTCAGTGATACTGTATTGACTTTGTATGGTGACAGATGGTAACTGTACGTATTGTGGTGATCATTTCGCAATGTATACAAATGTCAAACCACTATGTGGTACACATGAAACTAATAAAATATTGTATGTCAAATTACTTCAATTAAAAAATAAAGAAAATATACATCCATAGAGACTTGTATACAAATGTTTGTAGGAGCTTTATTCATAACAGTCACGAACTTGGAACAACCCAAATAGTCATCAACAAGGAAAGAGTAAACAAACTGTGTGTTACCGTGCAATGGAAGAGCACTGAGCAACAAAAGGGAAATGACTACATGCGACAACAAGGATGAACCTGGAAAACCCTATGCTAAGTGAAAAAGCCAGGCAAAAAAGAGCAAAGACTTCTAAATTCCATTTATCTGAAACGCTAGGTAAGCTGAGGCTGATTTACAGTGATAGAAAACTGATCCATGGTTGCCTGAGCTGAAGACTGACAGCAAAGGGCACAAGGGTACTTCTTCCTGGGGTTATGTAATGTTCCGTATCTCCACTGTGGTGGTGGTTACACAGGGTATATATTTGCCAAGACTCAACTGAACTTTGCACAAAGAAAAGGTCCATTTTGTTGTATATAAATTATACCTCAGGGCTTCCCTGGTGGCGCAGTGGTTGAGAGTCTGCCTGCCGATGCAGGGGACGCAGGTTAGTGCCCCGGTCCAGGAAGATCCCACATGCCGCGGAGCGGCTGGGCCCGTGAACCATGGCCACTGAGCCTGCGCGTCCGGAGCCTGTGCTCCACAAAGGGAGAGGCCACAACAGTGAGAGGCCCGCGTACCGCAAAGAAAAAGAAAAAAATTATACCTCAAAAGGTGATTTTTAAAAATTGAGCTATGCTACAAAACTTGGGGCTGATTTTCTCTCATGGTTCATATGCTCATACTGAGGACAATTTCATAGGAAGTGTTCCAAACAGGTTTTGAGCAATGGCAACATCATTAGAATAAATGCCCAGGCTTCCACAGTCATTTCTGAGGCCTTGGCGTAAATATAACATTTCTGGTACGTTCAGGCTTTCTCCCCATCCTCCCCAGCCCCCTGTCATTACAGTCATTTCATAGCAGAGGCTCAATAATATCTGTGGATAATAAAGTTTGTCTAATGAAGGAGCTATCTCCTCATGCATTAGCACCACATACTGTACACGTTGTTAAGCAACTAAAATGCTATCAACTGTTAATGGGTTATTTTTAGAGAAAGCTATTAAGCTGTTCTCTAAGCTACCCATTTCGGTGAACTTTAATTATCTGAACACAAAACCACAGTACTTTGTTTCACAGATAAAAATTAACTTGTCTTCAGATGCTAAGTAAGTTAGACTGATCCAAATTAATGTTCCAAAAGTAAGTAGGTAGATAATACAAATGACTGCTTTAAAAGAAAATGTATTCGTTCCTTTAGCCTGATTCTCTCATAATTTACTAACCAAGAAAGCCAGTGCAAAGGTTTCTTTAGAGCGTGCGAACCATTCAGTGAGCAAATAAAAGCTAAAGTCATTTTAGCTGTAAAACCATCATAATTTTACATTAAGACTGAGTGCTCCAATAATACTTCAGATATTGCAACTTAATGTTGCAACTTATGTCATGAACACATGTGCACCCTCTCTAGGAAAGGTGCTCCGTACAGCCCAGAGCTTGAACAAATTTGGTTGTCTACATATGCATTTTTTAATCTCTTCAGTAATAGAACACGGGCCAAAGAGTCAGGTGAGTTCCAATTCTGGCCCATTCCCTTACTAGCTGAGACATCACTGAACTACCCAACACCTCTGAGCAACCATTTGCTTGACTCAAAAATGAAGAAACCCTATGGGGTTATGAAGATTGCAAAAACAGCAGATGAAAAGCCTGAAAGATATTAGACCATCCCCAAAAAAGTGGAAGTCATTTTTACTTTATTATTTTTTATTAATTTATCCAATGAAACCATAAAAAGAAAGTAACATCAGAAAAAAAAACTAGACTTCAAATCAGGAGGTCTGAGTTTTAGTCCTAGCTTGGCTATGCCCTGTATGTCTGCCCTGATAGTGCTGGCCAAGTTACAAAAAGAAGATACCATTATTCTGTGTTCAGGCTTCTTCCAAAGATAAGTGCAAAACTTCTTTAAAAATTTTTTATATGTATACAAGAGACTGGAAAAAAACCCACACCCAAATTATATGACTGAATGTACATACATACATATATATGCATAGATATTAGCCATAGAAAGATGAAGACTTGTAGTGACTTATACTCAGTAAAGGTTCTACAAATTTTTGGTGGGCTCCAGTACACAAATTATTAAAGGAAAAAGTATGAAAAACATTTCTCTCCGATTAATAGGAAAAATGCGTCTCTATTACTAGATCTAAGATACCCCATCAGAATTTAGTACCGCGACTATCATCATCCTAAAACCCCACAACCATAAACTCTGTTATTTGAAGCACACTAGAGTAGCACAAAGTCAGAGTTAGTACTCTGCAACAGATCCAATCGGTACTCTAATCCAAGCAGTACTCTTTAGAAATGACCTTTGGAGTTCACCTATGCTCTGAACTTGGCATGAGAGAGACCCTGATGAAGCATATGGGCTACTACTCACTTGTGGATCATCCCCCTACATTTCCTTCCTCCTCAGTTATTCTCTCCTGCCTTCACTGGCCAAGAATTCTAGGACGGTCCAGGTCGGGCTGGCTCGCGGTGAGCTCTGAGAACGGCCAGACGTATTGAACCAAGACTAAGAGCATCGAGTCTCCTCCAGTGCTATGCATTCCGGGTAGCCGCCCAGGCAGCTCTGCGCACCTCTGGCCCTGAAGTTGAGTGAGACACTGAGAGAGGACCTCAGTAACCATAATGACCACCGCTTACTGAGCCCTCAGCACAGTGCTGAGAGCTTCAGAAAAACCTTTACTTGCTGTCTTCACCACAAACCTATGGCGGTAAAGCACAGCCCCTACTTTACAGGTGAAGAAACTACGGCAGAAGGGAGGAGTCAAGTAACTTGTCTCTGATTACACAACCAGTAGCCAACAGAACTGGGATTTAATCCCAGGCGTGCTGACCTCCAAAACCCCTGTTTCTCAGCCACTACACCATGCGAGGGTCAGTAGTCCTCCACTGGCTATGCCCTTTTGCTGGTGATGAACCAAGGTTTGGCTCATGATTCTGATGGGGCAACTGAAAAGAAGCTGAGGACGGCAGACAACGAGGACAAAAACAAAAATCATCGTACTGACCACGATACAGAAAGCATTCTGCTTCCCAAGGGAGCCTATCCATTTTGAAGGTTCTGGCTATTTAGATCTTCTTCATCAGGATGAGCCAAAACCTAAAACCTGTCTCCTCTGAAACATGAGGCAAATATGTCCTGTAAATGAGGTGTGGGAGAGCAGACCTGAAGGCAGGAGATGAAAAGGCAAACCAAACATGAGGGGAGGGAGGTGAGATCAGGGTCTGAATGGGGACAAGTAACAAGATATGCTGGAGACCAGCAGGAATGAGAATCCAGAGATTTTTAGTAGTGTCGATCGTGACAATTCAGTAATTTTCTTTAGCATATACCATCAGCCTGTAAGATCAGACAAAATAAACAGTTGGGTTCTCGTAAAATGGGAGTGGAGTCGTCAAGAGAAGAGAGGAGAGGTCAGCAGACAGATCCAGACCCAGGCCAGACAGGACTAGGAGATTAGGAAACCATAAAGGTGGGGGTACAGGGGAGAAGGAGCAGGAGGAAAGGGAGCTACAGTCCGAAAGAGGATGATCTACTTCGTAAGGCCACCCTTGCTCACCTTTGTAAACTGTACCCCAATGAGTCAAGTTAGAGAAAGAAAGGCTCGGATGATCATCCCCATCATGGAAACTTTAGGTCAGTCAAGAAATGCAAGTTTCTCACGAACTGCCCCAACGTCAGAAATATTAACACCCGCCCAGACCTGTGGAAGACGGAAAAGTGTCTAAACTGGAAGCAAACAGCATTATTATCTAAACTGAAAAGAACTGCCCGCACAACTAAGCAGACAGTGAGATGTTACACAACAGATGCTAAACTAGGTGAAGTAGAGAACTGTAACATACAATTATAACTCTAAAATACCAGTAAAAAAATCTCCAGTCAGAGCTGAAAAACTAATTTTACTTCTTTCCAATAAAAAACCTTCTACAGTTGGAGTTGTTTTTTTCTTTCCCCAACCCATCATGATAGAAGAGGAAGTAGATAAGGAAAGGAAGACCCTGAACAAAATCTGATAATCATTCATATGTATGCATCATAAAATATATGCAATTAACTCTCAAACACTGCTGGTGGGAAGACAGGTTACAAACCCTTCTGGACAGGTTGGTAGGACAGTCCTTACCAAAATCAAACATCTGCACCTATCTTTTGATTCAGCAATCCCGCTCCTAGGATTCTACCCTAAACATACATCTCCAGTGATATGAAAATACATAAGCACAAGGTAATTCACCGCAACATTATGTGTAACCGCAAAATACTAGCAGCAGCCTAAATACCCATACACTGGAGAAAGGCTGAATGAACTATGATACACTCACATGGTGGAGTACTATGCAGCTGTAAAAAAGGAATGAAAAAGATCTACAAACTAACACGGAGTAGTTCCAAGATACAATGTTAAGTAAAAAAGCAAAGTATAAAAGAGATTTATACTATGCTACCCTTCATATAAGAAAGAAGGGTTATAAAAAAACATAAATGTATCTGCTTATCTGTATAGCAGAAATATAGGAAGGATAAGCCCAGAACTAAAGAGATCGACTGTATACAGGGGATGAGTGGGAAAGTGGTGAAGGGGAGGATGGGAACAGGGTGGTAGGGATGAGAAGGGAGGGACTGTTCCTTGAGTATACCTTGTGTGTAGCTCTTACTCCGAGAGTCACAGTCATATCACATATTCAAAAAACTAAAGAAACAAGAATGAGGATACGGGAAGAACCCCAAATGGAACACCAACAGTAACAAATGAACCTAACTGTATTACAAATGAATGACATAACCACACTGACGGGCATGAGGAACTAGAAACCAGCCTAAGCAACTTTAGAAAACAGTATTTTAACTGGATGCTGTAAAGTTAAAGCAGGAAAGGGCTGAACACAAATCCTGTAATCTAATTAGTGAACTTGTTTCTCACAAGGATATGGGTTAGCAATTCTGCATCTACTTTATGTATAAATAGAATGGGACTGAACAAATAAGCAAACAAAATGGAAGATAATGAGAGCCAGGCTGGGGAAAGAATACAAGCAAGAGGAAAGGCTAAAATAAACCACATGGTGTTGGATTGGAATCAGGGACATCAGTATGAACTCATAGTTTTTAGCATATACACAGACAGACAGAGAAATACAGATGTGTGTATGTGTGGGTTGGTGTACACACATCTATTTTCCCAGCTCTGTTCACTGAGAAGACTTAGAAGCAACTACACCCCAGTAGCAACGAGCACACTTTGCCCTTAAAAAGGTACTCAAACAAGGGTGGGGTTTGTTGAAAGCAGTCACTCTGAAGGAGCAAACAAAGGTCGAAGTTGCAACAATTTGAAATAAAAAATGACAATACTGGATTACAAACCTACAGAATAGAACAAATACCCATGAGTTCATACTGACACAAATAAGTAAGTGAATAAATCAGAGGGGAGAAGGAACAGCTCCTTCTCACAGAGGCACTCCAATCAGATGGAATGAGGAAAATAGAAAAACTGTCATTAGGTAAATACCACAATAATTTTTTCAGAAAAAGGTCCATGGATGGATGCTTAATCTAGTGAGTAGAAATCTGAGAAGAAACAGGGCATCTGCTTAGTCTCAAAGTACATCCTCTAAGATATTTATTAATTACAAAGGGGTAAATAGATGGACCCCATCTTAACCAGGTGATTAAAGTTAACATCCCTAAGGATAAAATATCTCCACAACACCAACTCTCTGATGTGATGTATCAAGAAAGGCACAACATCACTTCTGTTAAAACTGCATAATCTCATTCCATTCATGAAAAACCATCAGATAAACACAAACTGAAGGACAGCCTACAAAAATAACAGTCCAGGGCTTCCCTGGTGATGCAGTGGTTAAGAATCCACCTGCCAAGGCAGGGGACACAGGTTCAAGCCTTGGTCCGGGAAGATCCTACATGCCGTGGAGCAACTAAGCCTGAGCGCCACAACTACTGAAGTCTGCGTGCCACAACTACTGAAGCCCACACGCCTAGAGCCCATACTCTGCAACAAGAGAAGCCACCGCAATGAGAAGCCCGCACACCGCGACCAAGAGTAGCTCCCGCTCACCACAACTAGAGAAAGCCCGCGCACAGCCACAAAGACCCAACACAGCCAAAAATAAATAAATTTACAAAAACAACAATCCAGTACTCATTAAAAGTGTCACGGTTATGAAAGACAGAGGAAGACTGAAGAAATGTCACAGTTGGAAGAGACTAAGGAGACACAACAATTAAATGCAAAATGAGATCCTGGAAGAAAAAATGACATTGGGGGGAAATGGGAACTGTGAATAAGGTCTGCATCTAGTATTGTACCAGTTTTAATTTCTTGGTTTTGATGACATTCCTACAGACATACACCATGTTCACATTAGGAAAAGGTGGGTACATGGGAACTCTCTGGACTATTTTTGCACCTTTTTTCTAAGTCTAAAATTATCTCAAAATAAAAAGTTAAAAAATTACATCCTTTTGTTAAAATTATATGCATATATGTATATTTGTGTGTGCATGTGTGTAACAAAGATTTTAAAAGGAGAACAGAGAATGAGAAGAATGTGAAAAGAGAGAATGATGGAGCCACTGCCATGATTCTTGATAATTTCCCAATTCCTCAATTGAGTCCTCCTTCCCTCAGGTCCTGGCCTGAGTCCCTGTGTTTCAATAATCTGAGAGTGTACACAAAGGATCCCCAAAGACTTCAGAGACTGTAGTGGGATAACTGAGGACATGGAAAGGAGACGTGACCCATGAGCCCACCCCCAGCAAACTGGGGGCTGGCGAATAAGCCAGAACTGCAAACAGTCCTGATTGCTTTGAGCCCCCCTCCCCCGGCAAACCGGGGGCATGCGAATAAACCAGAGTTGTGAACAGTTCTGAATGCTTCGAGAGCCCCCCCACCCCGGCAAACCGGGGGCCTGCAAAAGAAGCACCGAGTGCTTTGGGCACTGATCCATGAGTTGTCCTCAGTATAATCAGAGTGGTGGGAACGCAAGGAAATGTCCTTGTGCTACTTCAGTATAATCAAAATAATGGTGGGAACTTTGTGCTGTTCTTGCACTCAAGGAGGAAGCACGGCAGGTGCTCACGAAAGCCAATTATTGCTTGTATAATTAATAAAAACATAGGTTGCTGCTTTGGCACTTCTGAAATGTTAAGAAAACAAGTCTTAAAGTGTAAATCTAGATAATGCTTTAATAAAAGTTACCACAGCAAGACAGACAGCGAAGTTTTGCCTGAGCGAGCGGCAGCCCTCTACTGCTGTGCTTTGGCACAATTCATCTCGTGTGATGAGCTTACTTTCGGCCCTGTCCTAAGAAACTACAACAGAGACCGACAAGAATTCCCTAGGATCCTGGTCAGCACAACCAAGAATTTCTCAAATGTTTCATTGCTCAAGTTACTGTGGAAATCTTATTTCTGAAATCAGTTTCTTTTCTTTTCTCCCCATATTATCTCTTCACTTTTGCCCTCGACCAATAAATATATCTGTTCCCAGACACAATCAAAGATCCAGACAGAGAGGAACACTGCCAGAGACAGTGGCCGCCCCCAGGTAACTCCCAACACTGATCCTCCGCACATTCAGAGTGACAGCTGATCTCCAGGACAACTGCTGAAACTAGGGCCTGTACTCCGAAAAATCTACCCAAGTGACAGACTGTCAAGTATCTGAAGAAACAACCTTAAAACTAGTCAAGTTTTATTTTGGGTCAAGTTACAAAAGCCCTGGTCTTGGAAGTCCTGAATCTGAATTCAAGTTCTTGCACTGTCACAACTCTGTGCTTGTAACCATGGGCAATTCTCTTAACCTTGCTGAATCTCAATATCTCCCCAATAAAATGGAAAGAATACTTATCTCTCATATATAGGCTTATTTGGAAGAATAAGTATCTGCGAACTCACTTCATAAATTCAATACAAATGCAAACAATACCACTGCCACCTACGTGACAACAATTTTATCAGAGTTCCAGCCCAACAATCTCTCTTTTTCTTTTTTTGGCGGTATGCGGGCCTCTCACTGTTGTGGCCTCTCCCATTGCGGAGCCTGTGCTCCGGATGCACAGGCTCAGCGGCCATGGCTCACGGGCCCAGCCGTGTGGGATCCTCCCAGACCGGGGCACGAACTCGTGTCCTCTGCATCGGCAGGTGGACTCTCAACCACTGCGCCACCAGGGAAGCCCAACAATCTCATTTTTTAATTATTTCATTATCATTTTAAAATAAATCAGTTAATAATTATATCAATTTTCAGTTCATCACTGTACACTGTATTATTTTAATTTTCCTTATATCCCCATTAGATATAAAAATTATGCTAATTTTTAAGAACACAACAACTATATAAAACTTTAAAAGAATTAAGTCCTACCATATAGTCTAAATATCTTAGCCAAAGCTACCCAATGCGAGGGCTAGGATTAACACTTGGTCCTTCCTCTGAATTCTGTGTTCTTTCCATTATGTAAAAATGTGCCCAGAAAGTCTTACACAACAGAACTTTGGGAAGCACTAAGTGAGAAATAGTACAGAATGCCACCTCCTTCAAAACTCAAGAAAATAAACATGTTATAAACAAAGAACAAAGATAAGACTCAAATGAAGGAACACAGCAAGCAAATTTTAAAGGGCAACCAGGAGCGGGAGTGGCCACTAAGCACAAACCATAAAGGTCCAGGAGAAAAGGAGCAGGCTTAGCAGAGTCATCTCTAAGAATGGAGATAAAGACAGAATGGGACTCATAAACACATTTAAAGTGTTACACACAAGGGGAATGCTAAATAAAAACAGACCAGAGTATATTCTGCAGAACCGTGACATATTACAAAAGAATTTAAAATAAAAAAAGAATTCTGCAAATAGCAGAATCAGGATTTAAAAAAAAAAGAATAAGTCAAGCAGAATGTAAATTAAAAAATAATAATTTATAAGGTAACAATAACAGAAATCAGTTAAATAGACAGAAGACAGTGCAGATGATACCACCAGAGCTGGAAAACAGATTAAAAAAGAATTAGGGACTTTCCTGGCGGTCCAGGGGTTAGGACTCTGTGCTTCCACTGCAGGGGGCACAGATTTGATCCCTGATCAGGGAACTAAGACCCTGCAAGTCGCACAGCACGGCCAAAAAATAAAAATAAAAGAATTAAGCTACAATAACAGGGGCCCACAAAAAGAGTTAAGATTAACTGTTTAAAATCAGAGAGACTTCAATAAAATTTAAAAATAAATAAATAAAAATCAGAGAGAAAATAATCAAATGATATTTTTTGAATTAAAAACAAAAATGATATCACTGGCAAGAATAAAAGAATAGTGTGCCTACCAATCAGGGTTAAATCCAAGAGGAAGAGGCTCAAAAAGGAAGAATAACCAGTGGCAAAAGGAGGAAAAACAAAGATCTCAGAATGCAGAAAGAGATGAGAAAATGATGCACACCCGGGCCCAACTATGAGAAGTAAAATAAGTGAAGGTGGTTATTCGCCAAGTTCATTTTACAGAGCCAATGACAAATAGCAACTAATGACTCTGAAAAGTAAATCTTGACAACTTAACAAAATAGTAAAATGTAAAATGTATGTGAAAAGAAGCCGGAATGTAAAAGGGCACCCCTTCCCCCAGCTCCACGTTGGCAGGAGGCTTTCTGCACAGGGGCTGATTACTGGGGAAAATATGGGGAGTGACTGCTAGGTGCAGGGTTTCTTTTTGGGGTGATAAAAACGTTCTGGAATTAGATATCACCGCCCCCGCCCCTCAAAAAAAGCATGGTCTCATTAAAAAAAAAAAAAAAAATTCTTTTTTCAGATCGGTATATCAGGTGCTAACACTTAAAGAGTTCAACCTGAGAGAATTCCCTGGCGGTCCAGGGGTTAGGACTTGGCGCTTTCACTGACTAGGGCCTGGGTTCAATCCTTATCCCGAGAGCCGCACAGCGTGGCCCAGAGTTCAACCTGAAAAATCTCTTCACGCTGGAGAGCTACCAGCAACCAAGACCAGGCACAAGAGCAAGGACACAAACTGGCTCTGAGTCCTGGGAGTGGGGAAGAGGGAGAGAGAAGGCATCCTGATGATATATACGTTTTATCTTGGCCAACCCACTCCACCAGAGTTCGAAAACTGACAAGGATTCAAGGTAGAAGCCCTGCTAAGAAGTTAAAGAGCAGACATCTGGGCAAAACAAGGGTAAAAAGCCTTATAATACCAGGTTATAGGTAAAATAATAAACTAGACCAATGGAACAAATAGATTCCAGAAAGACACAGGTAAACACCTCTAAGTTTAATATGAAAACTCATGTGAAATTAGACAAGCTGTCTAATACTGCTAAAATTATACTCTTAATATGGAATAAAATACATAAAGCATATAAATGCAGCATTCTTCTCTGCAATTATTTCCACACAGCTTAAAAGACTAAATTAAAGGTTAAAGGCCTTCATGTATTTCACCAATTCTGAAGCAATAAAAGAACACAGCAAACAATTAGTTGATGAATTTGATTATGCAAATATTTTTAAAGCTTTCAGAAAAAAATTTAAAGGCTTTCAGAACATTAATGCTCAGCTTCTAGTGCATAAACGGTTCCATAACTTGAATACAGTTCAAACATCAGATAAGTGAGTAAAACTTAGAAAAAAGTTTGGCCTCACAAATAACCAAAAACAAGGCACCTAAAAGGTTTATCTCATTTCTATTCAATTACATATAAATAAAAGAATAATACCATGTTGTCACAGCAAGAGGGAACCGGGGCTGGGGTGGGGGACACAGAGCAAGGAGGGACTTTTAAAGATTAACAGGGACAGGTGCCTGGGTGGGGGGGGATGTGGGTGGGAAAAAAAGATTAACAGGGACAGCACAAATTCAAATGCTATTTCTGGAGAGCAATCTGCAGAAGTCCTATCTTTGACCTGGTCAATCATTTTCGGGGAATAGGTTCTAAGAAAGTTACTCAGAGGGGGTGGGGGTGGGGTCCTGTTTGTGCTAAAATGTTTACAGCTGCATCATTTAAAAATAGTGAAAAGGACTTCCCTGGTGGCACAGTGGTTAAGAATCCGCCTGCCCATGCAGGGAACATGGGTTCGAGCCCTGGTCCGGGAAGATCCCACATGCCGTGGAGCAACTAAGCCCATACTCCACAACTACTTAGCCTGCACTCTAAAGCCCGCGAGCCACGACTAGTGAGCCCGAGCACCACAACTACTGAAGCCCTCGCGCCTAGAGCCCATGTTCCGCAACAAGAGAGGCCACCGCAATGAGAAGCCCACGCACTGCAAACGAAGAGTAGCCCCCGCTCACTGCAACTAGAAAAATCCTGCACACAGCAACGAAGACCCAATGCAGCCAAAAATAAATACATAAATAAATCTATTTTTTAAAAAACAAAAATGAAATCAAGAAAACACTTCCATTCACAATACCATCAAAACAAAATACTTAGGAATAAACCTAACAAAAGAGAGGTAAAACTTATGCTCTTAAAACTATAAAACTTTGCTGAAAGATTTAAACAGATGCAAAAACATCCCATGTTCATGGATCAGGAGACAAAATATTGTTAAGATGGCAGTACACCCAAAGTTGATCTAAAGATTCAACACTATCTCTATCAGAATACCAGCCTTTTCTTTGTAGAAGTTGACAAGCCAATCCTAAAATTCATATGGAAACTCAAGGGAACCAGAATAACCAAAATAATCTTGTAAAAGAAGGACAAAGTGACAGGACTCACACTGCCCAATTTAAAAACTTATTGCAAGGCTTCCCTGGAGGCACAATGGTTGAGAGTCCTCCTGCTGATACAGGGGACACGGGTTTGTGCCCTGGTCCAGGAGGATCCCACATGCCGCGGAGCGGCTGGGCATGTGAGCCATGGCCGCCGAGTCTGCGCGTCCGGAGCCTGTGCTCCACAACGGGAGAGGCCACAACAGTGAGAGGCCAGCGTACCGCAAAAAAAAAAAAAAAACTTATTGCAAAGCAAGTAATCAAGAAAGTAATCAAGACAGTGTGGTACTGACACAAGGATAAACAAACAGAATGGATGAGAGTCTGGAAATAAACCCATTTGACTATGGTAAACTGATACTCCACAAGGGTGCCAAGACCACTTAGTGGGGAAAGGACAGTCTTTTCAACAAATGACACTGGGGCTTCCCTGGTGGTGCAGTGGTTGAGAGTCCGCCTGCCAATGCAGGGGACACGGGTTCATGCCCCGGTGTAGGAGGATCCCACATGCCGTGGAGCGGCTGGGCCCATGAGCCATGGCCGCTGGGCCTGCGCGTCCGGAGCCTGTGCTCCACAACAAGAGAGGCCACAGCGGTGAGAGGCCCGCATACCGCAAAAAACAAACAAACAAACAAAAAAAACAAATGACACTGGGACAACTGGATAGCCACATGCAAAAGTATGAAGTTGGACCCTTACCCCATACCATATACAAAAAGTAACTCTAAATGGATCAAAGACTTAAATGTGAGAGCTAAAACTATAAAATTCTTTAAAGAAAACATAGGGATTGTCTTACATTTGGGCTGCTAAAAAAAAACAAAAAGACACAGACTGGGTAGCTTATAAACTACAGAAATTTATTTCTCACAGTTCTGGAGGCTGTAAGTCTGAGAACAGAGTGCCAGCATGGTTGGGTGAGGGTCCTCTTCCTGGTTTGCAGAGTTCCCACTGTACCCTCACATGGTAGAAGGGACCAGGAAGCTCTGTGGGGTCTCTTTTATAAACAGCACTAATCCCACTCATAAGTGGACTGTGGACCTGTACATATCTGACCGAGGGATGAGTTCCAACCCTTAGAACCAATTCCAGTGGTCGTGGCCCCTCCCTTCTTGGCTCTGCTGAAGTAAGAACTCAGGGGTTGCCAGTGTGAGGGGGTACAGACCGTTATTTGGAGATGAGACAAGAGAGGCAGAAGTTGCAGAGAACTTGCTGCAGCAAAGGGCAAGGCAGAGCTCTCCTGTCAGAGGCAGAGCACAGGGGTCACCAAGCAGCCCTCTGAGGATCAGCATATTTCAACTAAGCCCCTTAAATTTGTACTTCTGATATATCTGATAATTTACTTGAACTGTGTCATTTTATACCTCTGCTGAGCCTTGGAGATCTAGTCAGAATGTATTAAAATGTTATATATTTTATACAAAAAAGTATTATAGTTTTAAAGCTTAGTTGTATAAATTCATACATTAAAGAGTCAAAACCCTAAGAATTATTAGCACATTTTTAAGAACAGGTGATATTTATGTGAAATGGACACTGCAGTAAAATGGTTACAGAAGATAGCAACACTTAACATTGAGCTCCACCTTACACTATAGCAATCAGCTTACGTGGTATCCACTCAAGGTAGGGGACATTAAGTTTCCAACTATCTCATTAAAACCTCTATTCTATTTTAGAGAGTTTAAAAGCCAAATATAGCTGTGTTAGCTACAGTTCCACTAGATGAGTCTATATAGCAGATGACTTCCGTAACCTCCAAAAGCCTAATTCTCCTCCCCCTGGAATATAGGCCAGACTTAGTGACTTGCTTTACAAGTAAAATGGGGTGGAAGTGATGCTGTATGTCTTCTGAGGCTAGGTCATAAAAAGGTGCTCTCTGGGAAGAGCACAGCCAGCCACGATGTAGTGAGGATACTCAAGCAGCCTATGCAGAGGGCTCCACGGGGAGAAACTTGAGTCCTAACCCCCCATCTCCCCACCACAACCAACCAGCGCCAGTGTGTCAGCTGGGTGAGCTAGGAAGCAGATAGATACCCCAGCCCCAGCTGAAATCTTGCAACCTCATGAGGCCCTGAGCCAGAACTGCCCAGCTAGGCCCACTCAATTCCTAACTCACAGAAAGTATGAGAAAACAAATATTTATTGATGTTTTAAGTCACGAAGTTGTAGGGCATTTATTACACAGCAATAGATTAGTACTACAACAAACAAAATGAGGAAAAACAAGATTACAGAAAACACTGTAGGTGTCATTTGGTCTAGAAAAGGAATGAAGAGAATGTGAAGACCACCTAAAAACATCTTCCAGAACTGGAGCATCAAGAGCATGGCAAAGCCATGGGTAAAGTCCTTTCCTAGGTTAAGTAGGATACTTTAAAAAGTAATTTTAAACCACAAATACACACAATATGATTCTCACAACTGTTGAGTGAAACAAACCACACACAAAAGAATACATACTTTATGATTCCATTTATATAAAATACAAAGCCAGGCAAACATGTTAGAAGTCAGGATAATGGCTATTCTGGTGGGTGAGGGGTGGGTAGTGACTAAAAGGAAGAACACAGCAGGCTTCTGGAATGCCTATCACTTCTGCTTCTTGATCTGGGTACTAATTACCCAGGTGTGTTCAGTCTGTGAAAACTCACTGGGCTGAACAATTAAAGATTTGTGTACCTGGCTAAATGTATATTTCAATGAAATATTTTTAAAGATAAAGTACTATTTATTACTGATATTAGGAATAATAACCCATAATTAGTGCTTTTCTTCAAGTAAGGCCTCTCATAAAAAACTCGACCACCATAAAAGCAATTAGGTAGTTTCATCATATGCATTAAAACCATTAAAAAAAAATACAATTCATACTAACTCCAGGAACAAAGAAGAACGCTTTCTATGCAGACAATTCTGAGACCACTTAACAGAGAAAGTACCTCTCATCCCTGCCGCCCCCCCCGGCCACTCCCCACAGGTGAAGTAGGCTGGGCTCTCCCCACCTTCTCAGCACACACTATCCTTTGGGGACTCTCACTTGGCTCCATTAAGGGATAATGGAGAACTTGAGGGCAATGCCCAACTTCTCCCCTCAGGGAGGCCGTAAGCCTCATCTTGGAGGCCACCTAAGTACAACTAACAGACAGACGCTGGAGGCCCCATCCCAGGGCTGAGGAAAATGGAGGAGTCTCCTAAAGTCACCTGTGGGATTATGAGTATCAGAGTACTTATGAAGTCTAGTCTAATTGGAAAACTCATCTTGAAGACTTATAAAATTCCACTGAAAACCTACGAAATAAAAATAAAATGTTCTTCTACACCTGAAACTAACATTGTAAATCAACTAAACTTCAATTTAAAAAATAAATAAATAAAGAATTCCCTGGTGGTCCAGTAGTTGGGACTCTGCACTTTCACTGCAGAGGGCCTGGGTTCAATCCCTGGTTGGGGAACTAAGATCCCAGAAGCTGCGCAGTGTGGCAACAAAATAAAATAAGGGACTTTCCCTGGTGGTCCAATGGTTAAGAATCCGCCGGCCAATGCAGGGAACATGGGTTCAAGCCCTGGTCCAGGAAGATCCCACATGCCACGGAGCAACTAAGCCCGAGAGCCACAACTACTGAGCCCATGCGCCTAGAGCCCGTGCTCCACAACAAGAGAAGCCAGTGCAAGGAGAAGCCCGCACACTGCAACTAAGACTAGTCCCTGCTCGCTGCAACTAGAGAAAGCCCGTGTGCAGCAATGAAGACCAAGCACAGCCATAAATAAATAAATAACCAAAATTTATAAATAAATAAATGTTCTTTAACTTTCAATGTTTGGCATCATTAATTCATTAACAATGGTGATGCTAGACGACCATATGATTTAAGAAGTACTTTTATAATTGTCTAGGAACAAAGAGAAAATACATACACACGTGTATACACACAGACTTCTAAGCTGTAAGCGCCCTACTGTATTTACTAAAGGCTCCTCTGAGGTAAGGGTTGTGTTTTATTCATATTTTTATCCCAGCAAGTGCTTAACACAATATTTGTTGAAAGTCACTCCCACTTTAGCTTCCAAATATTTAGTGCTGACAGACAGCACACCAAACACACAGAGCACAGGACCCATCAAAACAAACTCTCCACCTCACACACATTAGGATGGTAACTATCAAAAAACAGAAAAGCAGTACTGGTGAGGATGTGGAGAAACTGGAACCCCTGTGCACTGTTGGTGGGAATGTAAAATGGTACAGCTGCTTTAAAAAACAGTAATGGTAGGGCTTCCCTGGTGGCTCAGTGGTTAAGAATCCACCTGCCAATGCAGGGGACACAGGTTCGAGCCCTGGCCCGGGAAGATTCCACATGCCATGGAGCAACTAAGCCTGTGCACCACAACTACTGAAGCCTGTGCACCTAGAGCCCATGCTCCACAACAATGGAAGCCACCTCAATGAGAAGCACGCGCACCACAACGAAGAGTAGCCCCCGCTCGCCACAACTAGAGGAAGCCCACATGCAGCAAGAAAGACCCAATGCAGCCCCCCCCCCAAAAAAAAACAACAGTCTGGTAGGGGACACTTCCCTGGTGGTCCAGTGGGTAAGACTCCATGCTCCCAATGCAGGGGACCCAGGTTTGATCCCTGTTCAGGGAACTAGATCTTGCATGCATGCTATAATTAAGAGTTTACACACCACAACTAAGAAGTCCACATGCCACAACTAAAACCTGGTGCAGCCAAAAAATAAATAATTTTTTTAAAAAAAGTACGGTAGTTCTCCCAAAAATTAAATACAGAATTACCATTCCACTTCTGGGTATATAGCCAAAGAATTGAAAGCAGAGTGTTAGAGATATTTGTACATCTACGTTCATAGCAGCATTATTCACAACAGCCAAGAGGTGAAAGCTACTCAATTGTTCATTAATGGATGAATGGATAACAAAGAAAATCCTGCCATTTGCAACAATATGAATGAACCTTGAGGACATTAATGCTCACTTATATGAGGTACTTAGAGTAGTCAAATTCATAGAGAAAGCAGAATGGTTGTTGAAAGGGGCTGAGGAGAGGGGAGAATGAACAGCTGTTAATGGGTAGTTTCAGTTTTGCAAGATAAAAAAAGTTCTACAGATCTGTTATACAGCAAAGTGAATATACTTTACTGAACTGTACACTCAAAAATGGTTAAGATGGTAAATTCTGTCATATGCATTTTACTGCAATTAAAAAATAATTTTAAAACCCCAAAACAAGCTCCACAAGTTACCTACTTACATAAGTGTTCAGCCTGCACCCAAGTCATTCATTTCAATGCTTTATCTTCTAAACCCATATTGCGATGGATCAGGATTACAGTGGTTTAGTTGATGTAGTCATTTCAGCACTCAAAAGGCATGATCCCCGTTTCACCAAAGAGTGAAATGAGACTCTGAGAAGTTAAATGACATGCTGTCAATCACCCAGCTATTAGTGCCAGAGCTGAGATTTTTAAATGCAGTTTCTAATTGATAAAAGAGAAATGTTCCTGCTGCTCTTAAAGAGGCCTAAGGGGCACGAGGAACTTTATTTCTTCTTTCATTCAGGTACTCAAATAATATAGGGAAGTAAATGGAAATGTGAGGAAGCACAGAGCTAGCAGCCTCAGCTAGCTAGCTCAGCCTCAGTATACCATCACTGGTACTATTCCACCTGGCTGATTTGACAAATATTTTCTGAGCACCTACTATGTGCAATGTGTGTACTAGGTACTGTGGTGACAGCAGTGAACAGATTCCTCACTCTCAAGGAGATGGGTCAGTCCTTTGCTTCATCTCTGGTTGACTTTCAAGCACACAAGAGCTGTCCCAAACTTTCGCCATGCTTTCCAAGCCTTCGATCCTCCAGGCAATGCACTCTTGGCAGATGTCCGACCTAACCTCCTACTTGACTCAGAAGCTAAGGCCACCTGGCAAAAAAACCTGTCACATACCCTCAGTCTGCCATGGTTTCTCCAGTGATGTCTGCTCTTCTAGTGCCCTTACTTTCCTTCCCTTGAGCTAAGGGAAAAGACCTCCTCTAACCTTCCCAACTGTGATCTCATAACATGTACAACTGCACCAGACACAATGCAGGCACAATACAGGCCAGAGGCCTGCTCCTTACTGCTTCCCTGGAGCTTCCTCCCACCAACAGCCCTTCTCTGAACACTGCCAGTCTAGCCAGCAGAAAGCAGCTGAGAAAATGATGACGTTCACCAGAGAACTGAAATCTGTGACACAGAATCAAAGAGACTCCCTTAAGAGCATGAAGAGGTAACTCCCAAAGTGGAGAAGGTATTTGCAATACATAAACCTAAAAAAAGACTCATGTCCAGTATCTAGAAAGAACTCCTATTATTTAATAAAAGGCCAAAATCTCAATAGAAAAGAAATGCAAACAACCTGAACACTTCACAAGATAGCCAAAAGGCTAATATAAAACAGAGCTAAAATAATCAGGAAAATGCAAACAACACCCAACCCACAACAAATACCACTTCATGCCCCCCCAGAATGGCTAAAACTAAGATAGAAAATATGATATGTTGATCAGAATACGGAGCAGTCTGAACTCTAATACACAGATAGTGGGCATGAATACGATTTAACCACTTCGGAAAATGTCTTGGCAACATCCACTAACGTAGAATGTATGCATACCCTGTGATGCAGCCACTCTGCTCCTAGGTATACACCCAACAGAAATTTGCACACTTGTTCACTAGAACACATGCACTAAAATGGTCATAGTAGTGCTAATAATAATGGCCAAAAACTGGAAACAACCCAAATGCATATTCACAGTAAGACAGATAAATAAATTATAGTATAGTCACACCATGGAATACCAATACTGCAATGAGAATGAATAATCCACAACCACACAAACACGATGCTGAATAAAAGAAGCCAGCTACCAATGAGAACAAACATATTATACGACTCCATTCATGGGAAGTACAAAACAAAATGAATCCATGCTGTTACACATCAGGATAGAGCTTCCCCCTGGAGAATCGCAACTGGAAGGAGTGCAAGGGGAGCTTCTGAGGTGCTGGGGTTCTGTTTATCTGAACACTGGTTAGTTACATGGGTGTGCTTTGTTTGTGAAAATTTATCAACCTGTAATCTTATGATATGCGCACATTTCTGTATGTATATTATACTTCAATAAAAGTAAAAAATTTAAAAAAAAATTTCTTAATAAGTAAAAAATAAAAAGGGGGAGAGGCAGAAAAGAACAATTATCAACAAAATCGAGGATAGTGGTCAACTCTAGAAGGGGATTTGATAAGACATTTCTAAGGTCCTGACAGTGTTCTACTTTCAAATTTGCGCAATGATTACGTATACTTAACTTATTCTTTAAACAGCACATATAAAAAAGAATACAGGATTGGTTCAAAATGTTGGAGTAGAAGGATGTGCACTCACTCTCTCTTGCGAGCACCAGAATCACAACTAACTGCTGAACAATCATCGACAGGAAGACATTGGAACTCACCAAAAAAGATACCCCATATCCAGAGACAAAGGAGAAGCCACAATGAGACAGTAAGAGGTGCGCAATCACAATAAAATCAAATCCTATAACTGCTGGGTGGGTGACTCACAAACTGGAGAACACTTATACCACAGAAGTCCACCCACTGGAGTGAAGGTTCTGAGCCACATGTCCGGGCTTCCCAACCTGTGGGTCCGTCAATGGGAGGCGGAATTCCTAGAGAATCAGACTTTGAAGTCTAGTGGGATTTGACTGCAGGACTTTGACAGGACTGGGGGAAACCAGAGACTCCACTCTTGGAGTGCACACACAAAGTAGTGTGTGCTTCGGGACCCAGGGGAAGCAGTGACACCACAGGAGACTGAACCAGACCTACCTGCTAGTGTTGGAGGGTCTCCTGCAGAGGCCGGGTGGGGGGGTGGTGGTGGCTGTGGCTCACCATGGGGACAAGGACACTGGCAGCAGAAGTTCTGGGAAGTGCTCCTTGGTGTGAGCCCTCCCAGAGTCGCCATTAGCCCCACCAAAGAGCCGTTAGGCTCCAGTGCTGGGTCGCCTCAGGCCAAACAACCAACAGGGAGGGAACCCAGCCCCACCCATCAGCAGACAGGCGGATTAAAGTTTTACTGAGCTCTGCCTACCAGAGCAACACCCAGCTCTACCCACCACCAGTCCCTCCCATCAGGAAGCTTGCACAAGCCTCTTAGATAGCCTCATCCACCAGAGGGCAGACCCCAGAAGCAAGAAGAACTACAATCCTGCAGCCTGTGGAAGGAAAACCACATTCACAGAAAGACAGACAAAATGAAAAGGCAGAGGACTTTGTACCATATGAAGGAACAAGATAAAACCTCAGAAAAACAACTTAATGAAGTGGAGACAGGCAACCTTCCAGAAAAAGAATTCAGAATAATGATAGTGAAGATGATCCAGTACCTAGGAAAAAGAATGGAAGCAAAGATCAAGAAGTTGCAAGACACATTTAACAAAGACCTAGAAGAATTAAAGAACAAACACCTAGAAAAATTAAAGAACAAACAGAGATGAACAATACAATAACTGAAATGAAAAATACCACTAGAAGAAATCAACAGCAGAATAACTGAGGCAGAAAAACAGATAAGTGCCCTGGAAGACAGAATAACAGAATAAAGAAAAAAACGAATGAAAAGAAATGAAGACACCTTAAGAGACCTCTGGGACAACAGTAAACGGAACAACATTCGCAATATAGGGGTCCCAGAAGGAGAAGAGAGAGAGAAAGGACCCAAGAAAATATCTGAAGAGATTATAGTCGAAAACTTCCCTAACATGGGAAAGGAAATAGCCACCCAAGTGCAAGAAGCGCAGAGAGTCCCAGGCGGGATAAACCCAAGGTGAATCACGCTGAGACACATAGTAGTCAAACTGACAAAAATTAAAGACAAAGAAAAATCATTGAAAACAACAAGGGAAAAATGACAAATAACATACAAGGGAACATCCATAGGTTAACAGCTGATTTCTCAGCAGAAACTCTACAAGCCAGAAGGGAGTGGCATGATATACTTAAAGTGATGAAAGGGAAAAACCTACAAGCAAGATTACTCTACCCAGCAAGGATCTCATTCACATTTGATGGAGAAATCAAAAGCTTTACAGACAAGCAAAAGCTAAGAGAATTCAGCACCACCAAACCAGCTCTACAACGAAAGCTAAAGGAACTTCTCTAAGTGGGATACACAAGAGAAAAAAAGGCCCTACAAAAACAAACCCATAACAATTAAGAAAATGGTATTAGGAACATACAAATCAATAATTAACTTAAACGTAAATGGATTAAATGTTCTAGCCAAAAGACACAGGCTCACTGAATGGATACAAAAACAAGACCCATATATATGCTGCCTACAAGAGACCCACTTCAGACCTAGGGACACATACAGACTGAAAGTGAGGGGATTGAAAAAGATATTCCATGCAAATGGAAATCAAAAGAAAGCTGGAGTAGCAATACTCATATCAGATAAAATAGACTTTAAAATAAAGAACGTTACAAGACACAAGGAGGAACACTACATAATGATCAAGGGGTCAATCCAAGAAGATATAACAATTATAAATATATATGCACCCAACACAGAAACACCTCAATACATATGGCAACTGCTAAGAGCTATAAAACAGAAAATCGACAGTAACACAATAATAATGCAGGACTTTAACACCTCACTTACACCAATGGACAAATCATCCAGACAGAAAATTAATACGGAAACACAAGCTTCAAATGACACAACAGACCAAATAGATTTAATTGATATTTATAGGACATTCCATCCAAAAACAGATTACATTTTCTTCTCAAGTGCACACAGAACATTCTCCAGGATAGATCATATCTTGGATCACAAATCAGCCCTCGGTAAATTTAAGAAAACTGAAATCATATCAAGCATCTTTTCCGACCACAATGCTGGAAGGTTAGAAATCAATTACAGGGTAAAAAAGGTAAAAAACTCAAACACATGGAGGCTAAACAATACGTTACTAAATAACCAAGAGATCACTGAAGAAATCAAAGAGGAAATCAAAAAATACCTAGAGACAAATGACAATGAAAACACAACGATCCAAAACCTATGGGATGCAGAAAAAGCAGTTCTAAGAGGGAGATTTACAGCAATACAAGCCTACCTCAAGAAACAAGAAAAATCTCAAAAAAATAATCTAACCTTACACCTAAAGGAATTAGAGAAAGGAGAACAAACAAAACCCAAAATTAGTAGAAGGAAAGAAATCATAAAGATCAGAGCAGAAATAAATGGAACAGAAATGAAGAAAACAATAGCAAAGATCAATAAAATTAAAAGCTGGTTCTTTGAGACGATAAACAAAATTGATAAACCATTAGCCAGACTCATCAAGAAAAAGAGAGGACTCAAATCAATAAAATCAGAAATAAAAAAGGAGAAGTTATAATGGATGCTGCACAAATACAAAGCATCATAAGATCCTAAAGATGCCACCAGAAAACTACTAGAGCTAATCAATGAATTTGGTAAAGTTGCCGAATACAAAACTAATGCACACAAATCTCTTGCATTCCTATACACTAACAACAAAAGATCAGAAAGAGAAATTAAGGAAACAATTGCATTCACCATTGCAACAAACCAAATAAAATACCTAGGAATAAACCTACCCACGGAAATAAAAGACCTGTACTCAGAAAACTATAAAACACTGTTGAAAGAAATCAAAGATGACAAACAGATGGAGAGATAGACCACGTTCTTGGATTGGAAGAATCAATATTGTGAAGATGACTATACTACTCAAAGCAATCTACAGATTCAGTGCAATCCTGATCAAATTACCAGTGGCATTTTTTACAGAACTTAAAGCCTTTAAAATTTGTATGGCAAACACAAAAGACCCTGAATAGCCAAAGCAGTCTTGAGGGGAAAAAACGGACCTGGAGGACCCTGACTTCAGACTATATTACAAAGCTACAGTAATCAAGACAGTATGGTACTGGACAAAAACAGAAATATGGATCAATGGAACAGGATAGAAAGCCCAGAGATAAACCCACACACCTCTGGTCAACTAATCTAGGACAAAGGAGGCAAGGATATGCAATGGAGAAAAGGCAGTCTCTTCAATAAGTGGTGCTGGGAAAACTGGAGAGCTACATGTAAAAGAATGAAATTAGAACACTCCCTAACACCATACACAAAAATAAACTCAAAATGGATTAGAGACCTAAATGTAAGACCAGACACTATAAAACTCTTAGGGGAAAACATAGGAAGAACACTCTTTAACATAAATCACAGCAGCAAGATCGTTTTTGATCCACCTCCTAGAGTGATGGAAATAAAACCCAAAATAAACAAATGGGACCTAATGAAACTTAAAAGCTTTTGCAAAGCAAAGTAAACTACAAACAAGACGAAAAGACAACTCTCAGAATGGGAGGTAATATTTGCAAGCAATCAATGGACAAAGGATTAATCTACAAAATATATAAACAGTTCATGGAGCTCAATATTAAAAAAACAAAAAACCCAATCAAAAAATAGGCAGAAGGGGGCTTCCCTGGTGGTGCAGTGGTTGAGAGTCCGCCTGCTGATGCAGGGGACACGGGTTCGTGCCCTGGTCTGGGACGATCCCACATGCCGTGGAGCGGCTGGGCCCATGAGCCATGGCTGCTGAGCCTGCGTGTCCGGAGCCTGGGCTCCGCAACCAGAGAGGCCACAACAGTGAGAGGCCCGCGTACCGCAAAAAAAAAAAAAAAAAGGCAGAAGACCTAAATAGACATTTCTCCAAAGAAGACATACAGACGGCCAAGAAGCACATGAAAAGCTGCTCAACATCACTGATTAGTGAAATGCAAATCAAAACTACAATGAGGTGTATCACCTCACACCAGTTAGAATGGGCATCATCAGAAAATCTACAAACAACAAATGCTGGAGAGGGTATGGAAAAAAGGGAACCCTCTAGCACTGCTGGTGGGAATGTAAATTGATACAGCCACTACGGAGAACAGTACGGAGGTTCCTTAAAAAACTAAAAATAGAATTACCATATGACCCAGCAATCCCACTATTGGGCATATACCCAGAGAAAACCATAATTCAAAAAAACCTTAATTCAAAAACATGCACCCCAATGTTCATTGCAGCACTATTTACAATAGCCATGTGATGGAAACAACTTAAATGCCCATCGACAGATGAATGGATAAAGAAGATGTGGCACATATACACAATGGAATATTACTCAGCCATAAAAAAGGGACAAAATTGGGTCATTTGTAGTGATGCGGATGGATCTAGAGACTGTCATACAGAGTTAAGTAAGTCAGAAAGAGAAAAACAAATATCGTATATTAACGCATACATGTGGAACCTAGAAAAATGGTACAGATGAACCAGTCTGCAGGGCAGAAACAGAGACACAGATGTAGAGAGCAAACACATAGACACCAAGAGGGAAAGTGGTGAGGGGGTGGTGGTGGTTGTGGGATGAATTGGGAGGCTGGAATTGACATATATACACTAATATGTATAAAATACACAACTAATAAGAACCTGCTGTATAAAATATAAATAAAATAAAATTCAAAAGAAAAATACAACATAACCAACTAGGATTTACTCTAAGAACGCAAGGAAGATTCAGTATAAGGAAATCCATTAGTATGATCCTCAATGCTAAAGAGAGAAAAACCATATGATCACCTCCATTAAGGCAGAAAAGACATTTGAGAAAATTCACTTATTTATGTTAAAAAAAACCAAAATAGAAGTGATGGATGGATATTTCTGTAAATATAATAAATAAAATACACCTCAGCCTAATGCCAGCATCTTAACAGGGAAACACTAGAGGCTTTCCTGCTAAAGCCAAAAACCACATAAGGCCAAAATATTTTCCAATTTACATTTTTATAGTTAAGCACTACATTCTAGGATGCTAGATAAACATCTACCAGTTCTTGAATGCTACATTCTGCCTGCTGGGGTACCCAGAAGCATTCCTAAAGTTTCTATAAAACTTTAGCCCTCTTATGACTAATTTCTGTCTTATACTTTCTCTGTGGCAGGAAACAAATGGCTCTTTCCAACAGTTATGTCAGAGTGGTCAAAGAATCAAAAATGTCTTTTCGGGCTTCCCTGGTGGCACAGTGGTTGAGAGTCCGCCTGCCAATGCACGGGACACGGGTTCGTGCCCTGGTCCGGGAAGATCCCACATGCCATGGAGCGGCTAGGCCCGTGAGCCATGGCCACTAAGCCTGCGTGTCCGGAGCTCCGCAACAGGAGAGGCCACAACAGTGAGAGGCCCGCGTACCGCAAAAAAAAAAAAAAAAAAAAAAAAAAAGTCTTTTCTTTCCAGCTCTTTGGACTAAAGAAATAATTTACAACACTCTTAAGGAATACCACTTTTACCATCACTTGAATTAAGGGATCAGAGTTGTCCTGAAAGGATGCTTGAAAACAGCAAAACACACAACAGGTAGAATGGCTCAATGAACATACCTAGAAATGGTAATAGATAATGGATTACTTAGCATTCCTATCAAATGGTTTCTCACTGGTCTGAAACATAACATCAAATATTTTTATATGTCTATATAGTCCTGAGGTAAAAATTAACTCATGGGAAAGGATTATATTGATCCTTTAAAAAAAAAAAAAAGTATCTGTTTCAACCATGAAACAGAAAGATGATGTAATGAGGGAAATAGAAGTTTGAGGATGGGTTCAGCACTGATACACTGAAAATGGAAGGAAATCTCAAATAAGCCCCAAACTAAACATTTTTACATATCTACTGAAGCAATAAGTAACAGTATCCTGAACTTAGCTACTGACTCAAGATAAATCCTTGTGACCAAGGTACGTTCTATAGGTTTTACTCTCTACTTTGCAAGCCTGACCTGTGATCAGTGTCAATTTAGGTATTAATTGGAGAAATGTAATGGTTTTGCTTATTTTCCTTAGCTATGCAGCTAAAACTATTTGTTCTATAAATAAGACTGTACTTACTTTTTCCCCAGAATTACTTTTAATCAGT
Organism: Delphinapterus leucas; assembly: GCF_059928025.1. Classification (NCBI taxonomy): domain Eukaryota; kingdom Metazoa; phylum Chordata; class Mammalia; order Artiodactyla; family Monodontidae; genus Delphinapterus; species Delphinapterus leucas. Next base: position 25,839,551 of record NC_143142.1, on the reverse strand, counting down.
TCTATTTAAGAATTTCCCTATCTCTGAAACTCTACATTTTTCACTATACATTCCCCAATGACAGTGTTCCCAATATTCCCAATGACAATGTGGCAACATTAACATTTGGTCTAAGGACTTCCCTGGTGGCGCAGTGGTTAAGAATCCGCCTGCCAATGCAGGGGACACGGGTTCGAGCCCTGGTCCAGTAAGATCCCACATGCCACGGAGCAACTAAGCCCATGCGCCACAGCTACTGAGCCTGTGCCCTAGAGCCCGCGAGCAACAACTACTGAGCCCACGTGCCACAACTACTGAAGCCCGCGTGCCTAGAGCCTGTGCTCCGCAACAAGAGAAGCCACCGCAACGAGAAGCCAACGCACCACAACAAAGAGTAGCCCCAGTTCACCACAACTAGAGAAAGCCCACGTGGAGCAATGAAGATCCAATGCAGCCAAAAATAAATAAATTTATTTTAAAAAAAAGAAAAACAAAGAACATTCCTTCCAGCCACTCAGTTAAAAACTCTCTCTTAGCCAAACACACGTGAATAACCTAATCACTCGAGGTAAACTATTACTCTGGAACAACGGTATTAGAAAGTTCTTTAACTTTATAGTACAGAAAATAATTTTCCTCAAGGCTTTAATTCTGGGCTTAAATGATTTATCAATAAACTGAAAAAAGTATCTTAGACATGTCTATGATAAGTACTATAAAAAAAAGAAGTAAAAGGAAACTATTTATTTATCTATTTAGGCCACACCATGCGGGTTGTGGGATCTTAGTTCCCTGACCAGGGATCGAACCCATGTCCCCTATAATGGAAGCGTGGAGTCCTAACCACTGGACTGCCAGGGAATTCCCAAAAGGAAACTCCTTAGAAGGAACCTAAAGCCAAGGCCTGACCAAACCTTTCTAATCCTCTCTTCAAGCCACTCCCATTCAGCCAGGCACCCGTAGACCATGAGCTCCCTGAGGGCTAGATTTACCAATGTAGTGAAACAACTAGTGCGTGCCTGGTGTATACATACACTATTTGTTGATTTAATTAGTAACTGGGAAGCCCAAGTGGAGTTAGCTGCTCTGTCCAGAATGATCTCAGAACAGTGTTTTTACCACACGACACAGTAATTTATTTCCTTATCAGTCTGTCTCCAACAATGCACTGCAACATTCCCGAGGGAGGGCAGGAACATGGACCAGAGCAGGCACAGGAGATGCTCGGTTAAATCCAAGAATGGGAGAGGAGACTTCCCTGGTGGTGTAGTGGTTAAGAATCCACCTGCCAGGGGCTTCCCTGGTGGCGCAGTGGTTGAGAGTCCGCCTGCCGATGCAGAGGACATGGGTTTGTGCCCCGGTCCGGGAAGATCCCACATGCCGCGGAGCGGCTGGGCCCATGAGCCATGGCCACTGAGCCTGTGCTCCGCAACGGGAGAGGCCACAGCAGTGAGAGGCCTGCATACCGCAAAAAAAAAAAAAAAAAAAGAAAAAAAAGAAAAAAAGAATCCACCTGCCAATGCAAGGGACACAAGGCTGGATCCCTGGTCCAGGAAAATCCCACATATCGCGGAGCAACTAAGCCTTTGCGTCACAACTACTAAGCCTGCGCTCTAGAGACCACGAGCCACAACTACTGAGCCTGCGCGCCACAACTACTTAAGACTGTGCTCCTAGAGCCCGTGCTCTGCAACAAGAGAAGCCACCACAATGAGAAGCCCACACACAACGAAGAGCAGCCCCCGCTCACCACAACTAGAGAAAGCTTGCGTGCAGCAACAAAGACCCAACGAAGCCATAAATTAATTTAAAAAAAGGGAGAGGAAGTTGCTCAAGATCAACTAATGTTAGTCAGTTGGTCATGGCATATCTCATGCAGACCCCACCCATACATACACTCCACTTCCCAGCTCCTACTAGCTGTGGATGGGTTCAGAACCCAGAGCCTGCCCTAAGACTCAGCATCTGAGAGAAATCTTGGAGAATGTCTATCCGGTTGACTTTCCAATGTATGGGAGCCCCAAGAGAAGCAAACGGGGAGAAAAAGCATTTCAGGGTTAGGCAGGTGGGCAGGTAGAACAGGCTGGATGCATGATGGTGAGGTAGCTCTAGATGTTTGTTGGGGAATCAGTTGTTTTTTACTTAGTAGATATGTTAATGTGAGATGAGGAATAAATTATAGATGATTCCTGGGAAAACTCAACTTGGATGCTTTTCATGAGACTCTTTTTATAAATACTTGAGAACTGAGAGCATTCCCATTAAATTCATGGGAATGGCCTATCATTTAGAGCTAACCACCAGGCTGTTATTAATATAAATTTAATTTTGTTTGAGTTTTACCTGCACTCAAAACCGTTCAGAAACTCTGGATATTCTGCTGCTCATCTAAGCTGGTCTCCTCACATCTTTGAGCTCCAAAAAGCATAGAAGAGACATTTTTATTAAAAGTTAAATTAACAGTTAACAAGCAAAACTATGAATCTGAATCCAGATGCGTTTCCAGGTCTCGAGCCTTTATAGATGATATGTACTACTGCTGGCCCTGCCTTTCAAACAGGTGGTACAAATACCCAGCAGAGTTCCAGGGAGGGCAGGAGGGAGCACTACAGCAGAGAGTAATAAGCACAAGTTTACAGAGGAGATGAACCTTAGAGGAAGACAGGACTTGAACAGGGCCCAGTGTTTCTTGGGGATGGGTTGGAGGGAAATACTGCTGGCCTCTTAGCAGGATGGTCCTCCAGTGCAGGACTACACCATGAGCTGCAGGTTGTTCAGCACATCTGCCTTGACCATACACACACCGAAGGCCAATAACACTCCCCAATCAATTTAACAACCAAAAAACAAAACCTAACCCACATACATTTCAAAATGCCACTGGAGAGGGGGTAAAAATCACACCCACTGAATACCCCTAGATAAGAAGAAAGAAGAGAAAATAAGCACAAGCAGGTAGAGAGCATAAGAGAGACAAGGAAGGGAACACAAAATGTGATGAGGAACTGGCAGAAAAAGGACATCCTCTAATGACTTTCACCTAAAAAATCAAGTCTAAACTCAGTAAACAATGTCCTTCAGAATCTGGCCAGGCCCATCCCAACTGTCTCAACTCCAGGTTTCTTCCGAAGGCACTCAACCCATACCCCTAGCTTCCCAAACAACTCCTGGTTTTCCTGACCTGATGTGCTGTTTTCATACTTCTGTGCCTTTGCATGTACGTCTTCCTCTACCTTAGAATGCACTTCTCAAGGCAAAATCCCAGTCACATATCAACATCCAGCTCAAAAGTTTGTGAAGCCATACAAAGACAGCCCCCTGTCACTCAGGCCTTCTTTTTTCCTCACAATACTGCACACGTCCCTTCTGTATGACACTGGTACATTCTTTCCATTACTGCCCAACTCCATCCCACTATCTGGACTAAGGGGTACTAAAAGGCTGAGACCATGTGCATCCTAGCATATAAGAAGTGCTCAGTTAAAGTTTTCTGAGTGAATAACCTCGTATGAAAGGTTTTTGGTTTTTTGGTGGTACGTGGGCCTCTCACTGCTGTGGCCTCTCCCATTGCGGAGCACAGGCTCCAGATGCGCAGGCCCATCGGCCACGGCTCACGGGCCCAGCCACTCCGCGGCACGTGGGATCCTCCCAGACTAGGACACGAACCCGTGTCCCCTGCATCGGCAGGCGGACTCTCAACCACTGTGCCACCAGGGAAGCCCTGAAAGGTTTTTTAAAAGGCTAAAATGTGAAAAACAAAAACAAAAACAAAAGCTAAAACGTGACACAGGGCTTCCCTGGTGGCACAGTGGTTAAGAATCCGCCTGTCAATGCAGTGGACATGGGTTCGAGCCCTAGTCCAGGAAGATCCCACATGCTGCAGAGCAACTAAGCCCGTGCTCCACAACTACTGAGTATGCACTCTAGAGAGCCCGTGAGCTACAACTACTGAAGCCCACGCGCCTAGGGCCCGTGCTCCGCAACAAGAGAAGCCCCTGTAATGAGAAGCCTGCACACTGCAACAAAGAGTAGCCCCCGCGTGCAGCAACGAAGACCCAAGGCAGCCAAAAAAGAAATTAAAAAAAATTTTTTTAATTAAAAAAAAAAAACATGACACAAGCAAAAAGCAGACAACAGATATTTTCTGTTACTGAAAACATGTATTTTCTCAACTTGGGTCTTTGGTTGAGTATCACTCAGGAACCAGATTAGGACACTCTATCACTTGCGAGCTGGGTGTCCATGGGCAAGTTAACCCTTCTGTGTCTCAAATTCCCACTTACTTAAAGTAACCACCTTGACAGTGTGAGGATTAATTAACGTATGTTAATTAATTAATGTATGTATGTTTATAAAACAAAACGTAGCAAAAGTTCTATTAGTCTGCCATAACGACAAAAAAACTTCACAGGACAGGATATTATACCATCAGGAATGTGATCACAATGAAATTTTAGTAGGAACCATCTGGTTTTTGGTTTTTTTTTTAAGGTCTCACATATTTATTACTCAGCCAAAGCACTAGTGCACAAACACACAAAGAGAAAAATCATTTTCGCAATAAAACACATCCAGCTGTTCAGACAGTAGTGATGTTCTCAGAGTGACATGGTAAGATGCAGCATAAATATGTGTGCCACCTCATATGCAAGGCTCCTTATAGACCCAGCTTGGTTCTTCTCCAATGTCTTCTCTTGGAGTTGTATCTGATTTTATTACCAGTTTTCACTGGAATCCATTGGTGAATGGGATGATTCTGCTTTTGTTTCTTGGCCAAGAATCGCTTGATCCTGAAGTCTTGTGAGAAGGCATGGTGAGGAGCAAACTCAACCACACACAGGATGGCAGAGAAGAGAAGAGAGCCCATCTGTTAGGAGTTGAAAGTTAACAAATCTAACAGCTGCTCTTCCAGCTGCACGGTGCTCTCTACAGTATTTAAACCAATCCCTAATGACCACGACCTCCCTTGGCTCCTTTGATAGTGTGAACTCTGGTTCTCTGGTCTCCGACCACATTTCCTCCATCCTCTTCTGTAACTTGCCCTCTATTGACACCTAAAGTCAGGCATTCCTTTGGCTCAGCTCTCACATTTTTCTCATCTTGTCCACTCTCAAGGCTTCAATTAGTGTCTCTATGGAGATGACCCCACGACCTCTCAGTCACATTTTAGAAAGTGTTTCAAACTGAACTTATCCAAAATACTTATCTTAATTAGATGACCAAGCAAAGAGCTTCAATTTCTCCTCTTTCATACTTTTTTTTTTTTTCCCTGATTCTTATACATCTCACCAGTCCAGAGCTTCCCCTTCCTCTGCTCATCTATTAAAAGCACTTGTTTGCCAGAGCTACCTCTTTGGTCTTTCTCTTCTGTCTCACTGGTTCTTAACCTTTCTGGGATAATGGACCCTTTGAAAATCTAATGAATGTTGTGGATTGTTTCACTAAAAAGGTAACATACAGAACATACGCATGCAATTTCACCTAACCAATGACCTCAAATACGAATCTGTCCTCTGGACTTCCCTGGTGGCACAGTGGTTAAGAATCCGCCTGCCAATGCAGGGGACACGGGTTTGATCCCTGGTCCGGGAAGATCCCACATGCCACGGAGCAACTAAGCCCATGCACCGCAACTACTCAAGCCAGTGTGCCTAGAGCCCGTGCTCCGCAGCAAGAGAAGCCACTGCAATGAGAAGCCCGTGCACCGCAACGAACAGTAGCCCCAGCTCGCTGCAACTACAGAAAGCCTGCACGCAGCAACGAAGACCCAACACAGCCAAAAATTAATTAAAAAAAAAAGAATCTGTGCTCCTCCACCCAAGACTATCACACAAATTTTCATCTCCAGATTTTACTTCCCTCTTATTTTCAAGATGCCTTCTGGATATAGCTTAAATGGCCTAAAGGCATCACAAACTTAACAAGTCCAAACCAGAACTCACTATTTCTCCTCAGCAAACCTCCTCTGCCTATATGGTATTCCTTCTCTCATAACAGCACCACCATCCTCCCAGGCTCCCACGCTAGAAGCCTTGGAATTAACAGCCATGTCCATGCCACATCATCAAGCCTGGAAATCCCTCTCAAATCCAAATCCCACCTCTCTCACCTCTTACCCATTAAGACCTCACTCATCATCCTCTGCTTCATCCCACACTTGCCATGATTAGAAGTCCACCACTCTTCTGACAAGAGCCCCTGTTACTGATTCTATCTTCATAAGGGCTCTCATCTCCTCTGCTATTTTCCACGCCCACTATATTACTTCACCTCTAGAAGGTTACAACAGTCTAGGTGATTCCCCACCTGTTTTTTTTCCTGTCATTTCCACCAGTGTTGGTCTATCCTCCCCCCAAATTCCAAAACTGACCATGTGCCTGACTCTTTTCAAAAACATTTATGCATCTCCACTGCACAAATATACAACCAAATTCAGTTTTGCCTTTAGAGTCCTCTACAAGTTTGTCACCTAAATACTTTTCCAGGATTAGATTCCACAGCTCAAACTGTCACTTTCACCTATTATCTTTCTATCAAAATCACACTCACTCCTAAAGACCCAATTCAAACTCCACTTTTCATCTTTATATCCTCCACTTGATGATTAGGAAAGGACTCTGCAAGAAAAAGGCAAATTCCTAATGAATTGATTCAGGAAATTAAAGAAAAACCTCTTTTCCTGAAAATCCTTAAATCCTTCTGGAAGTATTAATTTTTTAAAAATGTCACTATTCAAATATTAACATTTCAATCAAGAAATCCTCCATAAACTCAGCATTGTTAACCAACATTTACTAAATGCTAATAGCATACGACGTAGATTAAGTTCTTATATTAAATAAATATCATCAACCTGAAGATAAAAAGCTATAATTTGGACCCAGACTCTAATCCCAATAATATTTGTACTTGGATCTTACTTAAGAAAAGAACATCACATTAAGAGGACTTGATATTTCACCTGACAGAGACTGAGAAGGTCAAATAAGCCTACAGCAGTGACAGAAAATTACCAGAAAATTATCTGAATCAGCTTCAGATTAAAAAGAAATAAAAAAAACTTTCAACTGAAATATCATAAAACTAGTTTTTTTTAGTACATATTTTAAAGGGCTGAAGGACGTGATGGGCAATTCTGAACCTCTCATAAAGAGACATGTTTACTGGGATATTTACCAGCAGGTGCAACAGAAGTGATGCTGTGGGCAGTTCTTTCTCTTCGTTACATTCTAGGACCTTATTTCTTTTAGGCCTGACCTAATTTAATTTCTCTTTTGGCTCCTAAGCCTCTGAGTTCATGTTAATTTTCACAGTTGTGCACTGTGAAACATTTTGCTCCTGAAGAGTATGAAAATATTCAAGATTCAATTAAAGTCTTTTTTTTAAAAAATAATTTTAACACTTGGCAAAACATGCCCTCTATGGTATTTCTAAAATTATGATCATTCAAATTTGAATACATTTCTGAAATAGAAATGCTAAGAGTTAAAACATCCTAAAATTCTAATATGATTAATAACACTATTTAAGGAAAGTGGGGTGTAATGAAAAGAGCTGCAGCAACTGAAACAGGATCTCAGTCCACAATCTCAAGTATGCCTCTTTAGTTGTATGACCTTAGGAACTGGTTTCACCTCGAAATACTTTCTCATCTGAAAGACATCACCGCGTTCCCCTCCCTCCAGCTGTTTGTTCAAATGAGATAATGGACCTAGCACAGTACCTGCCACGAAGTGTTCAATAAATATTAGTTCGCTTCCTTCGTTCAACAGAAAAGACACAATCACGAGAAAATTTCGGTGTAAGGGAGTCTACACTTGCACAGGTCTTCACCAGCACAAAACACGACAGCTAGGTGGTTCTAATGAAAAACAAGACTGTCACCCCGGTTCCACAAACGTTTCGGTGAGCTGGATCGAGACGAGAGCGCCTGAATGTGATTCTGCCAAGAACTCCATTAGGGCTACACACATACTTACCACTAAAGCATTAACAAGGAAAGTTCACAGTAATTGTGCTAAAACGTCTGGATACCTTTATGCTGGTAAGAGAGCCCACGCGGGGCAAAAGAAAAACAAGTCAAATTAGGCCCAACTCCAAATGACTCCTTAATAAACTAAAAGAGCAATACTGGCTTATCCTTCCTGAAACGCTAGCGCTACGGTATTAAAAACCCTTTGAAGACTTCAAGATTGAAATATTCCACAACGAACACTGGTGCCACTAACGCCTTTTAGAAAGCCTGCGTAGGAGAGCCCGCCTGGCACCACGGAAGGCACTTAACGAAAGCCGTTCGCGGAAAACGCAGGCGAGGGGAGGAAAATCAAATGATTATTTCGGAGCTGTGCACACACGCCGCGACGAGCATCCGAAGGAATTCGAGGCCGCGCTGTGCGCACACTGGGGGCGGGGGCGTCTCACTGCCGGTCCCGGGGTCCCGGCCCCAGCCTCCGCCCCTCGGGCCCAGCGAGCAGCAACGCCCAGGCCGAAGGCCCGACCCGGCCCGAGGCCCCCAGCTCGCGGACGACGGCGCAGCCCAGGTGGGGGCCGAGGTCGAGGGCCGGGGCCGGGCCGAGGCCCGGGCGAGACCGCGGCTGCGTCCGCCAGGCCCAGGCGGGGGCGGCCGAGCTGCGGGGCGCGGACACTCACCACACCATGCCGTAGGCGCCCTCGCCGATGTAAGAGAGGTTGGTGTAGCGCGGCCCCACGTCGAACACCTGCCCGCGGACCATCTCGGGGCCCGCGCCCGCCGCCGCCGCCGCCATGTTGGCTGCCGGGCCGCCGCACCCGCCGCGCTGGGCTCGACGCTCCGCGGCCGCCGCTCGGCCCACGCCGCGCCTCCCGGGGGACCGCGCCGCCGCCGCTGCAGCCGCCGCCGCCGCTGGCCGGGAGGGAAGAGGGAGACCGCCGCTCGGAAGAGCCGAGGAGCAGGCAGCCGCTCGGACCGACTGCCTGCCTGACTGACTGACGGGCGGGCCGGCAGGCGGAGGGAGGGGCGCGCGCCGATGAGGGCGTCGGGCGGGGCCGGGAGACGTGCGCGCGGATTGGCTCACCGCGCACGGGGGCGGGGCTGCGCGGCCGGCGGAAGCAGCGCGCTCGGGGCGGGGCACTGCGGCGGCTCTGCGGGGCGCGGTCACGTGCACTCGCGGGAGGCGGACCCCTAGGCGCAGGGGACGCGGAGGCTGAGCCAGTGGGCCTGCGGCGCCTAGGAAGGAAACCTCCGCCATACGTTGCCGCGCGCCCCGGCCATGCCTGTGCGAGTCCGCGGCCCACACGGACTTAGAGGCCTCTACACACGGACAGGAACCGGAAGGGTGACCGAGACCGAGAAAGACATTTGCATCCTGAGAAAGTGTGAAACCTAGAGGTGGAGGCCGAGACGAGAGGCCAGGACGGGACCCGCTGATCAGAGGCTCGTCCAACAAGTTACCCTGATCCTGTGCGTCCACTCTGCCACGAGTTACATTCCAGCAGAAGGAGATGTGGATCGATGGATGGATGGGTCGCGAGGAAGGGAGGGAGGGAGACTCGAGTTGTGATAAGTGCTATGATGAAATATAAAGATCAGTAAGGGGTTCGGGAGTACGGGGCTGAGACACTGAGAAAAACATTGAGATTCAGAGACTGAGACTCAGATTGGTACAGATGGACAGCGTCTCAGACATAGGACATACTGAAATAGAAACGCAAAGATAGAAACACTGAAGTCCAAAGCATCAAGATCTAGAGAATATGAGACAAACACCCTGAGCCTCAGAAATAGTCACAGGCACCAGAGGTTGAAAAATAAAAGTCGGAATCTTGAAGCAAGTGAATGCCAAGAATAGCTAACAATGAGACAGAAGATGATCTAACCACTGCTTCTGAACCGACACCCGGGCCATCTCTGGATGGGGAGTAAGGGTGGGGAACCCTGCATCTTGATTGTGCAACATTGTGATCTTGTAAGCTTGGACTTCCAGGCATCAACAACAAAGATCAACTAGACAATATCAAAGGTGAATAAGGAAAAAAAAAAAAATTTAACCCTCTGGGGAAAGAAATATGTGGCATATGAGAAAAATAAAGTGCTAGAGCCAAAAATTACTCCTTTGCAATATATTTAGTCCATGAAGCAGAGCCCAGTTTCAGAAAACACCTAATTCTTACTCTCAACTAAAAGAGGACATTGCATCTTTTAAAGAACAGGCCAAGATAAATGGAGAGTTCCATGAAATTAAAACCATGATAGCCAAAGTAAAAGCAATGGTTGGAGCACTAAAAAGCAGACTTAACAATGTAGAAGAGCAAATCAGCAGTATAGAAGAAAAAGTCAGTGATGAAATTCTTTAAGAGAGAAAAAATGTACAGGAGAATACCACAGAGAGTCAAACTATAGGCACCCCCCAAAGAAGACAGAGCAAATCAATTAGAGACAATAACTTAAATTATAGTAAAAGAAAACTTGCCTTAGGTCTAAAAAGATCTGAGGTAGAAGTGGAAAATTGAGTGAGTTCTCTGAATCCAGAAAAATTAATAAGCAGAAACCAACTTCAAGACATAACCCGGAAAAGTTCTTAAATTTCAGGGATAAAGAACAAACACAGTATCCAATCAGAAAAAAAAAAAGAAAGAAAGATTATTTATTTAAGAAGCTAAAAGCTGGTTTTCTTCAGAGTCCTCCTCTGTAATAATTAAATGCCAAAGGAAAATGGAACAAGATTGGCAGCACTCTGAGAGGGTAGGTTGTAGCCATTCTTGCATGGTTTAATTCCCACTAATGCCTCACTTCCTCCCAGGTCTTTAACTGTCAGAATAAGTGGTCAGCTTGTCCACCTGGACATCTTGTGACATCCTACAGGGGCTTCAACTTCACATTTCCAAACTGCCAATGGTTAACTGCAGGAGTTCTGCCCTCAGACTACCAGAAAGAGTTCGAATCTTGGCTCTTCCACTTACTACCTGTATGACCTTGGCCTCAGTTTCCTCACTCTTAAAGATCACAATAGGGGGGCTTCCCTGGTGGCGCAGTGGTTGAGAGTCCGCCTGCCGATGCAGGGGACACGGGTTCGTGCCCCGGTCCGGGAAGATCCCACATGCCACGGAGCGGCTGGGCCCGTGAGCTATGGCCGCTGAGCCTGTGCGTCCGGAGCCTGTGCTCCGCAACGGGAGAGGCCACAACAGTGAGAGGCCCGCGTACAGCAAAAAAAAAAAAAAAAAATCATAATAGCACCTACCTCCCTATTGTACAGAATAAATAAGACAGCATATGTAAAGAACCTGGCATATAATATATACCCAATAAATGTTATCTCATTATTACCGACCCCACGCAAACCTGTTCCTCGTCTTGTACTTGTGGATTGCATCACTGCCCAGATACTCAAGCTGGAAGTTTGGGGATGGTCCTTAACAATGCATTTTTTCTTGCTCCCAACCCCTCTTCCCATCCAACCCATCACAAACACCTATAAATTCTATTTCTTAATGTTTTGGAAATTGTTGCTGCTCAAAGTGTGGTCTCCAGACCAGCAGCATCAGCATCATGTGGGGGTTTGTTTGGAAGGCAGCATCTCAGGCCCCGCCCCAGACCACTGATTCAGGGTCTGCATTTTAATAAGATTCCCCAGTGGTTCATATGGATATTAAACTTTGAAAAGCACTGTTTTATTTGCTTTTTTTTTAGTTGAGGTATAATTGACACACGACATTACCTGCCCTCCTCACCTGCCCTCCCCTGTGCTCCAGCCGGACTAGGCAGCTCTCAGTTCTTTCCTACCTTTCAGCCTTGTAATATGTCCTCTCTTCATTCTTCCAGTGTTTATGGACATTTAAAGTCACCGTATTATCATGGCATGATGCATCTGGCCAATAACCTTTCTCCAGAGAACTTCTCTTGATTGGTTCTGTGGTCACTAAGCTACCTTATGATTAGAGTTTGGCTTCATTTGTGGGTTTTGACAGGGAAAATGCACTGACCAGGAGACAGCCCTGTTTAGGTCCTTTGGCAATTACTGTTCCCTCTAAGATGGGATTTAGATATACATCTGTCTCTGCTGAGTCAGGCTGGCGTGAGACAGGCCCATAGGGGACAATCATCTAGCTAGACTGACAACAACAGATTTCCAGAAGCACAGAGCTGAGAACCTGAGAACGAGGCTCTGGAACACTGTGAGACCATGCTAAACCACTATCTAAGCCTAAGACCCTGCTTAGATGGCCAGCTGGCCACCTGGATGTCTTCCTTATTGTCTCTCTGGAGTGGTGACAGTTCACAGATCTAGAATCTTAGAAAACAATGGATATCTGTTATTTTTTGCCTGCCCAGCATTGACCCCTTCTCCTTCTGGTAGCAACAATCCGGTTTTTCTTTGGTGAACTGTCCCTTTTACACCCTTATGTGGTTTGCAGGGCTGGCCCCACCCCCAAGTCAAGAGTAAGAATGTGATCCAGGGCTCCACAATCAGAGTCACAGACGCTGGTTTAAAGGATGGGTATGAGACCTGATCCAGGCCATTGAAACTCAGCCCAGACTTTTTTTTTTTAATTATTTATTTATTTATTTATTTACGGCTGTGTTGCGTCTCTGTTGCTGCACGCAGGCTTTCTCTAGTTGCGGCAAGCGGGGGCTGTTCTGCATTGCGGTGCACAGGCTTCTCACTGTGGTGGCTCCTCTTGTTGCGGAGCACGGGCTCTAGGCTCATGGGCTTCAGTAGTTGCAACATGCGGGCTCAGTAGTTGTGGCTCGCAGGCTCTAGAGCACAGGCTCAGTAGTTGTGGCGCACGGGCTTAGTTGTTCCGTGGCATGTGGGATCTTCCCGGACCAGGGCTCGAACCCATGTCCCCTGCACTGGCAGGCGGATTCTTAACCACTGCACCACCAGGGAAGCCCAGCCCAGACTTTTAAAATATATATATTTATTTATTTATTTGACTGCACCGGGTCTTAGTTGTGGCAGGCGGGATCTTTGCTGCCATGTGCGGGAACTTTAGTTGTGGCATGCTGACTCTTAGTTGCAGCATGCAGGCTCTTAGTTGCGGCATGCGGGATCTAGTTCCCTGATTAGGGATCAAACCCGGGCCCCCTGCATTGGGAGCGCGGAGTCTTACCCACTGGACCGCCAGGGAAATCCCTCAGCCCAGACTTCTGCAGAAACAATTGGGAAAGGAGTGCTCTCCTTCTGCCCGGGTGCCAGGGCAGGGAGTATGAGTCTGGGGCCAGACATGCCACCATGTGAGAACTGCCCTCTGAGAATGAAGCTGAGATGGGGAAAGCAGGGTCCAGAGATGGAGACAGTTTCCTGATGACAGAGTTCGAGGCTGTATTCAGCTGAGCCTGGACTTTACAGGTTCATGAGACAATATATTCTCTTTTTTTAACTGAAATAAATTTGAATTTGGATTCTGTCACTTGAAACCACAAGAGTTTGTGACTAATACACGACCCAACTAACTCCCTTTTTTGCAAAAATTGCTCAGAGTCATACAATAAATCACTGGGACATGAATCAGAAACTCATGAATGATGAAACAAGAGAAAAGAACTGGCAATGAGCCTTGAAACTAGCTAAAGATAGAGAGATAACTGAATAAAAACACTCAGTAGAGACCGATGCTGATAAGTTGAAATAATGTTGTTGCTATAGTAACAAACAAAATGCAAAAGGAAAAAAATTGAGAAAGAGGATTTTTTAAAATAGGGGGTTTGGGCTTCCCTGGTGGCACAGTGGTTGAGAGTCCGCCTGCCGATGCAGGGGGCGCGGGTTCGTGCCCCGGTCCGGGAAGATCCCACATGCCGCGGAGCGGCTGGGCCCGTGAGCCATGGCCGCTGAGCCTGTGCGTCCAGAGCCTGTGCTCCGCAACGGGAGAGGCCACAGCAGTGAGAGGCCCGCGTAACGCAAAAATAAATAAATAAATAAAATAAAAATTAAAATAAAATAAAATAGGGGGTTTTAACCTCAGATTAATGCAATCAGATAGGAAGAAAGAGGGTAGAAAAAGCAAGGTACTAAGTCTTTGTTTTACATAAAATAAGAAAAAGGTTATTTTAAAAAATTATAGAACTCCCCTGCCGGTCCAGTGGTTAAGACTTCACCTTCCAAGGCAGGGGGTGCGGGTTCGATCCCTGGTCGAGGAGCTAAGATCCCATCTGCCTCACGGCCAAAAAACCAAAACATAAAACAGAAGCAATACTGTAACAAATTCAATAAAGACTTTAAAAATGGTCCACATCAATATATATATATATATAATTTCAGATATTTTTTCAGTGTAAAAAGCTGTATGTCTACCTTATAAATTATTACAAGAGATAAAAGGAAGAAGGTAATTCATACAGCAAAAATCAAGAGTATGTAACCAGAAGTATACTAGACACTTTCTTCACGTTGTAAATAAAAAAGAAATGGCAAGGAATCATTAAGAAACAACATCAAAATACAAGAAAATTAGACGATGGAAAGTGAAACTAAGTGTAGCAAATAAGGGAAATGTAAATAAATAAGAAACACATAAATAGCTAAAATTCCTATATAAAAATATGAAAATCTCAGATCAGATCAAAGGACAAACTCTGAATATGTAATGTTGTTAGAAAAGATGTGCAAAAAATACACAGAATAAAAAGTCATTGTGAAACCAAATGCACCAAATTATACAGCAACACAAACCAGGAAATGGTCTTTAGAAATACAACTAATAGAAACACAGTTATAGTAAAATATATTACACACCACTATCAGACTGTGATGTATAAAATAAACAAAAATAAGAATAAAGATGAGTTGAACAGCAGAATAATAAGGCATAAAAACACATACTGAGTTCTACACCTACATAAAATATAAAAAGTATCCTACACTGGACCATAAAACATTTTAATAAATTCAAAGAAGCATATATTGTTCAGGTCAGATGCAGTAACATACTGTAGAAAATCATGACAATAAGATGGCTACGACTGAAAATTTGGAGGGCAATTTTAGTATTAGGCTGAAGGCTGGGCTGGCCGCTGGCACCATTATTATATAACAGCACGCTGGCCCAAACAGAGCAGCTGTTATTCATCTCCTTTTCTGAGTTCCTCTTACCTGTCCATTCCTTACATTTCAGTGTCCTCTGCTTGTCAGTTAGAACCTTTCAGCTGTAGGTTCAGAAAACTTTGAATCACATAGGGTCAGGACCAGGAAGAGATGAGTGAGGTACTTAGGGTGAAACATTTAAGGAAACACTCACTCTCGGGGTCACACAGTGCAGCATCAGCATCTGACAGCAAGCGCCTCCTTAATTGCTACATCCTAGGCACGAAGTGGTGGTCCTGCCAAACCAAATTGGTATAAACAGTATGGACTCTTTCTCACCTGACAAGAATCCCACAAGTACAGCTTCTGCTCCCCTTCCCTGCCCTTCTAGCCTATTCTGTGCATTGGCATCATGCTCAGGCAGGTAGGGGGGTGGCTGCAGCAGTTCCAGACTATACATGGCGCCACACTATTCAAAGGCAGAAAGGATGGTCTCCCCTGGTGAGTCCCCTTCTTAGGAGTGAGGAGACAACCAGACACACAGCAGCCTCCCCTCCTGCCTCATGGCAGACTGGGTCACATGCCCACCCCGTCTAATCATTATCCAGAGGAGATCCATTATGTTCAAACTGTGGAAACCCAAAGACAAAAAAAATTTTTTTAATCAGCCAGAGAGCAGTGACTCAGTATGTACAAGAGATTCTCGATAAGATGAATAGCTGATTTCTCCTCATAAATCATGGAGGCCAGAAGAGGAAGGATGGAGATGTAATATAGTTTAATATTGAAAATAAGTTAGTATAATTCATAGTATTTTATATCATAATTTAAAAATATTTTTTTCTTTTTTTTTGGCCGTGCTGCACGGTATGTGGAACTTCCCCAATCAGGGCATGAACCCATGCCCCCTGCAGTGGAAGTGCAGAGTCTTGACCACTGGGCCACCAGGGAAGTCCAATAATTTTTTTAAATTGTTACTTAATTGAAATTGTTTATGTGTTATATTTATTTTATAATTGTTATAAATTTAAGATGTTAATTGTGATTCCCAAGGTAATTACTAAGAAAATAAAAATATACAGAAAAGGAAAGGGGAAGGGAGTTAAAATGGTATGCTACCAAAAAAAATCAACTAAATTTTTTAAAAAAGAGGCAGTAATGGGGAAATTGAAGAACAAAAAACACAAAAGACACACAGAAAACAAATAGCTAAATGACAAAAATAATCTTTCTTGACTGGCAAAAGGAAGTTCCAGGACAACATTTGTGTACCAGGTTTAGTGAGCAACCAGTCCAAAGTGGAGCAGAAAGACAGAGGTCTGTGGGATTACGTCTCCAAGAAAAAGATGGAATTGATCAGTTATGGGTTGAATATTTGGAAAAATTATTGCTGTGTGTTTGGAACCTTTGGAAGAGAACAGCTCTAGGTACTTAGAAAACTAAAAAAATTAAAGAAAGAAATAATTATTAACTCCAGATAAAATAAACTTGTAAGAAAAAGAAAATGTAATAATAATTTACAGCTTGAGTGAACAAAGTTTACTTACTTGGTCAATAATGTAAACACTAACTATTGATTTAACTATACACAGTGGAAAAATATATTGTGAGGATGAAAGGAGAAAAGTGGGGGTTACAGTATCACAGAAGAGCTAATTCCTCACTGCCAGAATAAGAAATAAATAGTCTAAAATTGATAAATAAAATAAATCCTTCTTTACTACTAATTACGTTAGGGAATTCCCTGGTGGTCCACTGGATAGGACTCAGAGATTTCACTGCTGAGGGCCCAGGTTCAATCCCTGGTTGGGGAGCTAAGCAGTGTGACACGGCCAAAAAAAAAAAAAACAAACATAAATGGACTAAACTCTCCTATTAAATGACAGAGACTGGCAGAATGGATAAAAATACAGGACCTTATCTTTATGAGGTCTACCAGAGGTTCACCTTAGATATAAAAACACAAAGAGCTTGAGAGTATTGATAAAAGAATGGAAAAAGGTATTCTTTGCAAATAATAAACAAAAGAGCTGAGGTCACTATATTATTGTCAGACAAACAGAATTTCAATTAAAAAAGATTACACGAGGGCTTCCCTGGTGGCGCAGTGGTTATGAATCCGCCTGCCAATGCAGAGGACATGGGTTTGAGCCCTGGTCCGGGAAGATCCCACATGCCATGGAGCAACTAAGCCCGTGTGCCACAACTACTGAGCCTGCACTCTAGAGCCTGCGAGCCACAACTACTGAAGCCCGCATGCCTAGAGCCCGTGCTCCGCAACAAGAGAAGCTACCGCAATGAGAAGCCCACGCACCACAATGAAGAATAGCCCCTGCTCACTGCAACTAGAGAAAGCCCGCACACAGCAACGAAGACCCAACACTGCCAAAAATAATAAATAAATAAAAATAAATTTTAAAAAAAGATTACAAGAGACAAAGAAGGTCATTATATATTGACAAAAGATTAAATAAATCAAGATGGACAGAACTGAAGGGAGAAATGGACAATACTACAATAATAGCTGGATACTTCAATACCCACATTCAGTAATGGATAGGACAGCCAGATTGAAGAACAATAAGGAAATAGAGAACTTGAGCAACATTATAAACCAGTTAGACCTGACATAAACAGAACACCACACAACAGCAGCAGAATACACATTATTCTCAAGTGCTCATGGAACATTCTCCTGCACAGGTCATATGTTAGGCTGCCAAACAAGTCTTAATAAATTTTACAAGGTTGAAATCATTCAGAATATTTTTTTCAATCATGATGGATTGAAACTAGAAATGGATAACAGAAGGAAAGCTGAAGAACTCACAAATATGTGAAAATTCAACAACATATACTCTTAAGCAACCAATGGGTCAAAGAATAAATCACAAAGGGAGTAAGACAATACCTTGAGATGAATGAAAATGAAAACACAATATACCAACATTTAAGGTGTTCAGTGAAAACAGTGCTCAGAGGGAAATTTATAGCTGTAAATGTCTACATTGAAAAAGAAGAGCTCTGTCTCTAAAATCAAGAACAATACCAAGATGTGTGCTTTCAACACTTCTACTCAACATACTATTAGAAGTTCTAACCAGAGAAATTAGGTAAGAAAAAGAAATAAAAGTCATCTGAATTGAAAAGGAAGGTAAAATTACCTATGTTTGCACACGACATGATTTTATATGTATAAGACCCTAAAGATTATACAAAATACTGTTAGAACTAATAAACGAATTGAATAAAGTTACAGGATATAAAATCGACACACAAAAATCAGTTGCGGGCTTCCCTGGTGGCGCAGTGGTTGAGAGTCCGCCTGCCGATGCAGGGGACACGGGTTTGTGCCCCGGTCTGGGAAGATCCCACATGCCGCGGAGCGGCTGGGCCCGTGAGCCATGGCCGCTGAGCCTGCGTGTCCGGAGCCTGTGCTCCGCAACAGGAGAGGCCACGACAGTGAGAGGCCCTCGTACCGCAAAAAAAAAAAAAAAACCCAGAAAATAAGAGTTGGCAAACATGGGGGATGTTGGAACCCTGTACCTTACTGGTGGGAATATAATGAACTCAATGTTCATAGCAGCATTATTTACAATAGGCAATGTGTGGAAACAACATAAATGTCATGTTTGTTCACATGTTTATCCATGAATGGATAAACAAAACGTGTACATACATACAATGGAATGTTATTCAACCATAAAAATGAAGTTCTCATATATTCCACAACATGGATGAGCCTTTAACACATTATGCTAAGTGAAATAAGCCAGATACGAAAGGACAAATATTTATGATTTCACTTATGTGAGTATTTAGTAGTGACGGAAAGTAGATTAGAGGCTGCAGGGGTTGGAGGTAGGGTGGAAGCTGGGGAGTTATTACTTAATGGGTAGAGCTTCTACTTGGGGTGATGACAATGTTTTGAAAATAGTGCTGATGGCTGCACGACACTGTGAATGTGCTTAATGCCACTGAATTGTACACTTAAATGATCAAGGTGCTAAATTTTGTTATGTATATTTAACCACAATTAAAAAATGGTTAAGGGACTTCCCTGGAGGCGCAGTCGTTAAGAATCCGCCTGCCAGTGCAGGGGACATGGGTTCGAGCCCTGGTCCGGGAAGATCCCACATGCCTTGGAACAACTAAGCCCACGCACCACAGCTACTGAGCCTGAGTTGTAGAACCCGCGAGCCACAACTACTGAAGCCCACGTGCCTAGAGTCTGTGCTCTGCAACAAGAGAAGCCACAGCAATGAGAAGCCCGCGCACTGCAACGAAGACCCAATGCAGCCACAAATAAATAAATAAATTTATTTACAGAAAATGGTTAGAGTGGCAAATTTTATGTTAGATATATTTTATCACCAAAAAATCAGTTAGCTACATTTGTGAAAGCTGATTTCTGGATTTTTGCCAGTTCCACTGATCTATCTGTCTACCCTTGTGGCAGTACCAGACTGTCTTGATTACTGCAACTATACAGTAAGTCTTAAATCAGGTTCTGTGAGTCCTCCAACTTTATTCATTTTTTTTTTTAAGACACCTTCATCTAGTTAACTCTGAGAGTTTTTAATGTTTATACAACACAAAGTCATGTAGCTCTTTAGTTTTTTATTTTTATTTATTTATTTATTTTTCCTGTACGCAGGCCTCTCACTGTTGTGGCCTCTCCCGTTGTGGAGCACAGGCTCTGGACGCGCAGGCTCAGCGGCCATGGCTCACGGGCCCAGCCGCTCCGCGGCATGTGGGATCTTCCCGGACCGGGGCACGAACCCGTGTCCCCTGCATTGGCAGGCGGACTCTCAACCACTGCGCCACCAGGGAAGCCCTATTCATACTTTTCTAAATTGTTTGAATGGTTTTAGTTCGTTTGACTTCCCATGTAAATTTTACAGTCAGCTTGTCTATATTTAAAAAATTCAGCCACTGGAATTTTTATTGTAATAACATTGAAGTTGTAGATCAGTTTGGGGAGAATTGGCATCTTTACTATTTTAACTATTCCAAACCATGCGCGTAGCCTGTCTCTCTATGTATTTAGATCTTCTCTGATTTATTTCATCAGAATTTTGTAGTTTTCAGCATAGAGTTCCTGTTCATATTTTGTTAGATTTATAGCAAGTATTTCATGTGTTTTGGAGCTATTGTAAATGGTAGTGGGGTTTTTTGTTTGTTTTTTTTTGCGGTACGCGGGCCTCTCACTGTTGTGGCCTCTCCCATTGCGGAGCACAGGCTCTGGACACGCAGGCTCAGCAGCCATGGCTCACGGGCCCAGCCGCTCTGCGGCATGTGGGATCTTCCCGGACCGGGGCACGAATCCGTGTCCCCTGCATCGGCAGGCGGACTCTCAACCACTGCGCCACCAGGGAAGCCCAGTAGTTTTTTTAATTTTTATTTTTACTTAAAAAAAATTTTTGCTCTTACCTGTTGTTTTTGTTTTGTTTTTGTTTGGTTCTTTTTGCTGCACCGCTTGTCATGCAGGATCTTAGTTCCTGGACCAGGGATGGAACCTGCACCCCATGCAGTGGAAGTGCAGAGTCTTAAGCACTGGACTGCCAGGGAAGTCCCTAGACGGTAGTTTTTCAAAAAAGTTTCTGTTTCCAAAATCAGTAGAAACGTTATTGATTTTCCTGTATTGAACTTGTATCCTGCAACCTTGCTAAACTAACTGGTTAGTTTTAACAGGGTTTTTAGGAGGATAGATTTTCGGGAACTTTCTGCATAGATAATCACATCATCTGCAAAGAGAATCAGTTTCTTTCTTTCTTTCTGATCTGTACTCTTTTTATGTCTTTTTCTTGCCTTATTGCACAGCTAGGAATTCCATTAGGTGGCTTTGTACTGTAAGGAAGAGCTTTTCTTTTTCCTTTTCAAAATGGACTCATGGATTCCTGTGTAATTTAGTTATTTTATTTTATTTTGATTTCCAGCTGCCCCAGATTTGGTCAGTAGGAGCTCCTCCAGTTGACCCCTATATCCTGTGACATGTCACCATCATTCTTTGAACTTTGCTACTTTCCAGGCGGCCCAGCCCTGGAATCAGCCATTTCTTCAAGGAGCCCTAATTCTTTTTGGTGTAGGATGGTGTTTAGAAACCAAGATCTGGGTGTCTGGTGTGCTTGTTGCTAATGGGATGACATTGCTTCTAGGTGCTCTCACTGGAGAGAGCTAGGGGAAAAAATATACGCACATGTGTGTGTGTGTGTGTGTGTGTGTGTAAATATATACATATACATATAAATATGTACATAAACATATATATTTCACACTGACATCTCCAATTGCTCAGGGCTCTTTCCAGCCTCCCCCCTTTCCATATTTGCAATTCTCTTCTCAACAGTGAGAAAAACCTGGCACCCATACATTTGCTCAATCCCCTTGCACGTAACTGATTTTCCGACCATGCCAGCTGCCTCCTTGGCTTCCAGCCATGCTGCCACCTCCAAGGGGAGGAAAGGCAGGAGAGGAAAATGGAGCAGGAGGGTCTTGAACACTTTGCAATCCAGCCCTCCACTCCCTCCCCACTGCCTGCCCTGCTTCTCTGTGGCAAGTAGCCCTCCCAACTATCCCTGCCTCAGCCTCTTCCTCAGCCCCCTCACTCCTGGCTTCCAAAACGGTTTCTTTTGTTTCAATTTTATGAATTTTTGTGTGTGTGTGTGTGTGTGTGTGTGTGTGTGTGTGTGTGTGTGGTACGCGGGCCTCTCACTGTTGTGGCCTCTCCTGTCATGGAGCATAGTCTCCGGACGCGCAGGCTCAGCGGCCATGGCTCACGGGCCCAGCTGCTCCGTGGCATGTGGGATCTTCCCGGACCGGGGCATGAACCCGTGTCCCCTGCATCGGCAGACGGACTCTCAACCACTGCGCCACCAGGGAAGCCCATGAATTTTTTAAATTATAAAAATATTTCAGACTTCCCTGGCCATCTAGTGGTTAAGACTCCATGCTTCCACTGCAAGGGGCATGGGTTCGATCCATGGTCCAGGTAACTAAGATGCCACATGCCCCGCAGGTGGAAAAAATAAAAATTCATGCTCATTTTTGCAAGTTCAAACCATACAAAGCCTGTAAAACAAGGCATGAGGGCCAGAGCAGAGAAGCCCCTCCACTCCACCTCCAAGAGGTACCTGCCCTTCTTTCCTGTGCTTTTAAGAACATACTTGCATATTTACATAATTAAAAATGTTAAATAAATAAACATTCGAATGAGATAGTTTTGTATATTTTCATTGCTTTTTTCCTAATAAATCTACCACAATCTTCTAACCAGACACATCGGAATCCTTTATAAAAATGTACCATAACTTAGCCTTTTACCTCCAGATCCCGTTTTCAAAGGTGACAGTCATGTGTGATGATGCCCTTCCCAGCCACCGGCTACCTCAAAACCCCGCGCTGCATCCGCTGGCAGCTTTGGACCGGGCTTGGCAAGGGGAGGCTGGCAGGAGCCTGGAGGGGGAAGAAGAGGGTTCATTCGCTGGCTCCCTGCGTGCAGAGCGGAGCTCAGATTCCCCTGCCGCGGGAGCCTCCATGCACACGCGGGGCAAACACTTGTGTCCCTTGGCCAGTGGGCGAAGCGGTCACGTCCCCTTCCAGGCAGCACCGCCCACCGCGGAGGGCTCTTCACAACGCGAATGCAGTTGCAGAGACCATAGGCGGCTTGTCATTGCCGAAGGACACGAGACAAACCCCAGTGCGGCATCCCAGGCCCCTGGCCCTCACCCACCACCCCAGGCCCCACGTGCTCCACCTTTTCCACCTGTGTTTGACCTTCTAAAAGTTCTTGAGACCTGAGACTTCAGCACAGCATGCTTAGGACTAATTGTCGGCGCACACAGTTCTAGTTTCTAACAGGTTGACTCTGTTCTCACCCAGCCCCGCGGGCAGCCAGGCAGCTCTCTGTCCCGTAGGGTCCCAGCCACAGCCCGTGCGACCAGAGGTGGGAAGCTCAGTTCTGACTCTGGAAGAAGGCGGCCTGGGCTCTGCCTCACGCCAGCTGCAGCCCTAAGCCTCGGGCTCCTCCTCTGCTCAGGGATCAAGTGACCTTCAGGGCCGCAGCGTAACTCAGTGAGCCGCGCCTCTCCAGCCCAGGGTCTGGCACACAGTAGGTGCACAGTAAGTGCTGACTCTCCCCAACTCCTGGAGGGTTCACCCAGGTTCCCTTGTGGCTGGCTCTCTGGGCCCAGTGGTCGTCCCTCAGCACGGCCATGGTCTAACCACCGCGGCACCCTGGGCCACTGGCCTTTTGACTGTCACTGTCCACCTGCTCGTGTGGCCGTCTTGGAGCTCCGTCCATAGCCCTGCTGCCTGGCACCTCCCCCGGTAGGCCTTCCCTCCCACCTTCCATGACTCCCCCAAGCGCGCTGCCTGGGTTACCCAGAGTCTGGCCTGAGCCTTTTTATTTTGTATCCAGGTGTAATTTACATACAGCGAACTGTCCCGATCTTAAGTACGTGGTCTATTGAATTTGGACAAAAGTGTTCATCTGTGTCACCAAGACCCAAACAAAAATGGAGACTATTTCCATCACCTAGAACCTCTCCTGGGGCCCCTTTCCGGCCAATTCTCCACCTAGAGGCAACCAGCCATTTTGGCTTCTAGGACCACAGATTAGCACTGCCCAATCTTGGAATCCCTAGTGGACTGTCCCAGGCTTCTCTGCAGTGGGGCCTGGTGTTCTCTGAGTGTCGTGGCGCTTTGAGGGCTGGTAGGAGGAGGCCGAGGAGCTACCAGGGCATCAGAGGCACAGGTGCATAGGCCCTGTTGAGGGGGGCTGCTGGAGACGTAGTGTCTAAACCACAAGAGAACACAGGGGCAGCAAACTCTTCCTCCCCGGGCTGGCCGCAGGTTTACTCTTCCTTCCGCCCTGAATGCTGTTCCCCCCTTTTCTCTTTGCATGTGGTTAAGCGCTTCTACCATGGCCCCTACCCATTGCTCTGACCCACGCGTGAGTTTGTGTGTCTGTCTCAGGTCTTAGCCACAGGCTCAGTGCCAATTACATGGCCTAGCAGCCTCCAGGCGCACTCAGAATGTCACTGGCCACCAGGCCCTTGTTGCCGAGCTCACGACTCTCCCACTGCCCCGTCTCCAGAGCTCCCTGAGCCTGCCTCCTCGGATGGGGAGGTGTCGCCAAATAGCCAGGCCTCCTGGCATTCGCCCACCTGCTTGGTCCTCGGGCCCCTGCCCACAGCAGAGCCTGCCCAGGCGGGGCCTCCGTCCCGTTCTCCACCCCAAGTCTAGACCAGCAAGCAATTGTGAAGGAATGAACCGTTTCTGTCTCTTTAAATAGCGTTAAAGCTCCCCTCCACCGCTTTGATTTTAAAAGTAAAACATACTTATCAAACATTTGGAAAATATTACAAAAATAGTAATATAAAAGCCAAAATAGAAATCTGACTACCTAGAGGTAGGTAATCACGATTGCAATCATAGTGTGATTCCTTTCAGCCTTTCCTCTGTGTGGAGACTGGATATGTCTCCTTGTACATTTGTCCATTTACGTAGGTGATCAGATACATGCTTTCAATACACTTTGTATTTTGCTTTTGCCATTTAACATCACCTAAGTTTTTGCCCTAATCTTTACATTTTTCTAATTATTTAGATTTCCTTTTTGCCCCCCTATTTCATCTTACTAAAATTATTTGGGAACAGCATTTTCAAACACTAAGAGTCCACTCTGTGAATGACTACAACTGGTGGAGCTCTAGGCTGTGTTCCATATCTGGCTACAGTGGCAGTGAGGACCCTGGTCACCCACTAGTCACTGTCCACGCCTCCCATGCACAGTGATTAGACATTCTGGTGTTTGCTGTTGTCCCAACTGTCATTAACAGTCACTCGTTTGCTCTCAGCAGTGTCCCCATGTGGACAATAGGTCCAATGGACCTCCTTCAGGGGGCTAGGAGGCACCTGGAGATGAGGGTGGGCAGAGGCCACTCTCAGGTTCTGGGGACCAGTGTGGAGGATGGTGACACAATCCCTGAACCGAGGTGGAGCTGGGGGGAAGGGCAGTGGGTTTCGGAAATGTTGGGTCAGAAGTGTCCACATGACACTCCTGGTATATGGGCACTAGGACACTCGTTGAGAATGTGCACAGCAGCTCCGTTTCTGCAAAAAGCCAGAAACTCACACCACATGGATGAATCTGAGAAACAGGACGCTGAGTGACAAGGCATGGAGAAGAATGCAGCCAGCACAGTCCCATTTTCAGAAAAGACAAGCAAGACGAACTAATGTGTCGGGAGATGCACGATGTAACTGATTATCATCAGTTACATCCAATCTATGACATCGCTTCTTGGTGTTTATGTCAAACACTTGATGGAAGAACTGCCCAAGCTGGGAGAGGCAGTCGTGACAAGGGACGGCTCCCGGCGAGGCCACCCAGGCTGGACGGGAAAGGCAGTTGCTGAGAACCAGCTTCATCTGTGAGGCCTGAATTCACGCAGAACGTGACGACACCAACAGGCCTTAAATGGACCAAGTTGCTGCCCGTTTTTGCCAATGAAATATGTACATGCAGTTCAGGCTCAAATTTATGGTTCTTTCATTTTTATGTGTTTATTTTTGGCTACGTTGGATCTACGTTGCTGTGCGCGGGCTTTCTCTAGTTGTGGCAAGCTGGGCTACTCTTTGTTGCAGTGCATGGGCTTCTCATTGCAGTGCTTTCTCTTGTTGCAGAGCATGGGCTCTAGGCGCATGGGCTTCAGTAGCTGCGGCGCGTGGCCTCAGTATTGTGGCTTGCAGGCTCGAGAGTGCAGGCTCAGTAGCTGTGGCGCATGGGCTTTGTTGCTCCGTGACATGTGGGATCTTCCCGGACCAGGGCTCAAACCCGTGTCCCCTGCATTGGCAGGCGGATTCTTAACCACTTCGCCACCAGGGAAGTCCCTATGGCTCTTATATTTAATCTTTTTCATCTTCAGCAACTTTATATTGTTTCTTTCTAGGCAAAAAGGTGTCTTTCACTTCTAGAGGCTTTTGTTTTGTTTTGTTTCTAAACACTTAACTTGGCTATTTTGTTCCACACCCAAAATCAAATCTTGTTTTTCCTCTTCTCTCTTTTCCAAGTTTTGTCCGTAGTCATATTACTTTTATAATTTAAGAAAGGAGGGGGAGGGGAGGGGGAGAAAAGGGAGGAGGAGGAGGTGGTCTCCCCAGCCACAGCCATAAGGAGTGGTGGAGACAGTGGTCTGAGGAGGTGGTCTCAGACCACCTGGGGGTACCCTCTGCCGGGGCTGGAGTGGTCCCCAGGCTGCTCTGAGGAGGCTGCACACACCCCTTGGCCTTGGGCGCCCAGATGTCCAGGCTCAAGTCCCCAGAAGCAGACCCAGGATGAAGTGCAGCTTCCTGGGTGGGGCCGGTGGAGGGTCTGTCCTTGACTGTTCCAGAACCAGGGCGGGCAGCTAGGAGCCCCGGGACACTCTGAAGGGAACTGGGGGGCCGGCTAGTCATCAGCCCTCCCAGCTGGCTTCCTGCCTGTCTCCCCGGCTCTGCTGGCTGTCGGTGGCTCCCCCAGGCTAGAACGCCCACCTGGTGGGCACGAGACCCAGTCCCCTCCCACCCCCAGCCCCACCAAGGCATACCCTGTGCCCTCGGCTGTCTGTGCCGGACTTGGCCTCTGGGTGCAGGCCCATCCCCTGCTGCAGCCCCCACTCCCACCTGCCATCACGCTGGCCTGGTCCTGGTCCAGGTCCAGCAGGTGAATAAGGCCCAGCTGCCCCAGGGGCCACTCAGCCCCACCCGCAGGCTCCAAGCTGTGTGACTGTGAGTGTGGGGGGTGCCGCTATCTGCCTGCAGCACGTGGGCAGCTCATTAGGGAACAATCAAGACAGCATACACTTAAGAATGAGGTTCTGCCGGGCAGATTCTGCTGGGAGCTTTGGAGGAGGCAGAGGGGGCAGGCAGGGAGAGAGCGACGGGTGAGTAGGTGGGGCTGGGGGGGCCCAGGGCCTGGTTGGGAGTCCCAGCCTCCCGTGGTGGCAGGCTGGAGCTAGATAAAGCTGCCTCCCTTGCTGCGTGGCCGGAGGGTGGGAGACCACTGCTCCAAGCCACCTGGAGCCAGAGGGGCACTGAAAGCCCTCAGGGGTGATTTGGGAGCAACACGCAAGGCCCACGGTAGGCGAGAGGGGGCACGCAGGCGCAGGCGAGCGAGCAGGGGACAAAGGCTCAGCACGGGGGCAGGGTTGGAGGTGGCAGTGTCAAAGCCATCCTGGCTGGCTGGCCCAACTCCCCTGAAAGCACCAGCACCACCTCCTGCCCCTGTCTTGGGGAGTTCAGGCAGCATTTCGGGGCCGTGGCTCAGCAGTCCCCGCGTGCAGGCATTTTTGATGTTTCCCCCGTTCCCTTGAGATCTGAGCTCGGCCAGAGCACATGGGACCTCCTGTCTGAGTGTGATGGGGGAGGGTCTCCATCCTCAGAGTCCCTGGGCCACTGAGGACTCCTGCAGGCTCCCCAGGGGCCAGATACCCCCCCCCGCCACTTTTCTAAAAAGAAGTATTTATTTTTGGCTGCATCAGGCCTTAGTTGCAGCACGCGGGCTTCTCTCTAGTTGTGGTACGTGGGCTCTACAGTGCGTAGGCTTAGTTGCCCCACGGCACGTGGGGTCTTATTTTCCCAACCAGGGATTGAACCCACATCCCCTGCGTTGTAAGGCGGATTCTTAACCACTGGACCACCAGGGAAGTCCCCTGACCCCCCTCTTGTCACCCCCGGAAGAGGCTCGCAGTGAACAGCTTTCCTGCTGCTAGTGCTGGCAGGCTCCCAGGGACAGGAACCAGGCTGGCTGGTGGGCTAGAGGGGCTGCAGGCCGGCAGCACTCTCCCGAATCACCTGCTCACTTTGCAAGATTGGTAGATGATCCCCCAGCAGCTTCCAAACACACCCTGGTCGCCAGGGACCAGGAGCGAGGAGGTCAGAGAAGAAGGCAAGACTCGGGACTGGGGGTGGGGTTCAGAGCTTGTGGTTTATTGACACGAGCACAGAGGCCCCTGGGACTTGTCCCTTGGATGGGGAAACAGCCACCCTGTCTGGGAACAAGACCTCCTCGCACAGAACACCACTTCCAGGAAGCGCACCAAGATGTGCACGGATAAACCCTCGGCAAGGCTGCAGGTGCATTTGGCAAAGCTGTGGAGCCTTGGGGAAGAGCGCAGGCCTCCGGGGCTGCCCGCTTGGGGCTGCCGCCAGAATCAAACCCAAGAGCTCATTCTGCAAAGGCCCACTTGGTCTCCATTTGGCTCGGGTCGGGGCCAGGCCCAGGAGCAGCGCAGCTATACCCCCACCCTCTGAATACTGCAGACGTGGCCAGGACACCTGAGTCTACGGTGGAACTCTAGCTGCAGGGGAAGGGGCAATGGGGGGGCCGCATGATGGCCCAAGGAGGACAGGGGTCACTAGAAGGTGATCCAGGACCCCAGACAGACAGCCTGTGCTTCTCCTGTGAGGCCTGCCCCCCATTGCTCTTCCCCCTTGAAACACACCAGTTCCTAGTCCTGGATGCTGAGGGTGGGCTGGGTCAGGGAGGCCATGTTTCCCCCTGGGATTTCGGCACTGGCGCTGGCCCCTCTCCTGGGCCTCCCCCACCCCTGCTTCCTGGGAGCCGCCCCACCTGTGAAAGCAGGGCTCAATAGCTCTGGCTTTTGTTTTCCATATAAGGAAGGCGCTGGCATCAGTAGCTTGATTCTTCCCCAGCCCACTTACTGTTAAGAATAGATACTAATAATACTTAATCACCCCTCCCTGCTGGCGGGGGGAGGGGCCCTTAGCCCTGGCAGCATCACCCCAAGACGCCCCAGTTTGCCCAGCACCTCCAGAATTCCAGTGGCGGCTGCACAGACTCAGTGCAACAGACTCAGTACAGAGGGGACACTGAGGCCCAGGGACGCACAAAGATAATGACCGAGTGACAAAGCTGGGGCTTGAGGAGGCAACGGAGGTTTCCAGATCAGTGTCCCTGGCTAGTGGCCCTCTTGGGACTGTGACCTGAAGAGGAAGTGGGCCAGGACTCGCAGAGGCTGAAGGTGCCCAGTCCAGAGGGGAGGATGGCTCAGTGCCCAGGTGTTGCACGAGGCAGGGCTCCCTCGGGCCCCCACCCCAACCTGAGGGCTGGCTGATCCCTGTCCTGGGAGGGGCCAACGAGGGGGCCTCTGGCTCCCAGAAGGCGGGGCATTCAGGTTAGGCAGAGCAACACCTGCTCATTGGGCCACCAAAGCTGCTCTCTGAATTGTGACCATGCTAAAGTTGCTTTCTACCAGGAGCCCCTGAGCACGTGGTCTCAGCCGCTTCATCCCTGCTGGGAAGGGGGGGTGAAGCTGAGCCTGCAGGTGGCGTCCCGCTGCTTCCTGGGGACTGGGCTTAGGAGGGGCTCTCACCGCCCTCCCTTCCCTGGGTGAGGCGGGCAGAGGCTCCCTCAGTGCAGCCGGGATCACGGTGTGCCCTGCATAGCCTTTCCTGGGCCCTCCTACTGCAGGTGGACTCTGACCGCCTCCATGGGACCCTGCAGCCTCAGGGACCCGGCACGAAGCCCCCTCAATGACATCCTCTAAAGCTTCAGCTAAGCCA
Organism: Delphinapterus leucas; assembly: GCF_059928025.1. NCBI lineage: Eukaryota > Metazoa > Chordata > Mammalia > Artiodactyla > Monodontidae > Delphinapterus > Delphinapterus leucas. The sequence continues at coordinate 25,810,005 of NC_143142.1, read as the reverse complement.
CCCACTGCCCTTCCCAGACCTGCCAGCCTCTGCCTGTGGCAGCCTGCTCACCACAGGGAGCCCAGGTCCTCCCACCAAGTACCCCTCTCCCTGGGCCCTGACCTCTCTGCCTGGAGCCCCTGCCCGGCCCTGCACTTCCAACCCTACACCCACTCAATGGGAACCAGCAGGCAGGTGGGCTGCGGCCAAAGCAAGGCAGCAGAGGCCGCCACCCACAGGCAGAGCAGGACAGACTCCCAGTGGCATCCCCCCTGCCTCCAAACACAGCCGGAGACCCTCAGGCTGCCTCGGCCTTGCAGAGCCCCTTCGGTGTGTTTCCTGTTGAAACCAATTCAACTACCAACACACAAGACCTCTGGAACATTCCAAACAGCAGCAAGGACCTGCCCACTGGCGGAGCTCAGTCCCTCAGCCTGGGGTTCAGTCATAGATGTGAGAGGCAGGGCCACAGTCACCCCGACTCTGGAGCCCCAAGGCCCAGCCCACGTTCTCATCGGCGCATCACAAAGGCAGAAAGTACTCTTCTGGGAAGAATTCTGGCCAAAATTATACCATTCTGACAAAACAAATCCTGCTTTTGAAAAAACTGAAACGTGCTATCAGAACCCGTAACAGGCCCGGCAGTCCCAGCCTTGCCTAGAGCTGTTTAAGGCACTTGAATGGCTTATTTACACCACCTGGAAAAGTGTGTTTCAATCCTGATCTAGGGGGAAAAATCCAGTAATACTGCAAAAGAAGTTTCTCAAAAAAAAAAAGCAATTCTTAAGTTTTCTAAGGAATAAAATAAGTGCTGAACTCTGCTTAAGTTATATGACACAACGGGTCCTATTGGCACTGACAGAACAAGGACAAAACCTGAAATACTGCTTCTGAATTAGACTTTTCCCTGGAAAAAAAAAAAAACCACAAACAAGACACACATGTCTTTGTCTGAGTGTTCCCTCCCTGGTGCACGAGGGGTGAGCGGGAACCAGGGAGGTCACTAGTGGGCACCGCAGATCAGACCCCTGGCGCCCCCCCCTTCCCCATGAGGCCACCCTCCCCACTTGGGAAGCCACTTGGCTCGGCCAGGACCTGCTGGGCACCAGGACCAGACAGGAACATTGGTCCATACAAGTCCTCCCAGTGACGGGCAGTGAGGGGTGGATGGGAAAACTTTGCTGGACACCCAGGCACTGGAAAATGTCTGTGGCTCCTGGTTCTGCCCGAAGGTCCCACACACAGAGTCCTGCTACCCTGCAAGCATGCCCAATGTCTTTGGTTTGGCTGTGGCCGCCGCCTTAGCCTCTGGTCCCACCCCTGCCCGATGGGGCCCAGAGCCTGTCCACTTCCTGGGCCCCTTCTCCTCCGTGAGGTCTCCTTCCTGGACTTCCTTTGGACATCCTGCCATCCCACTGTCACCCCGTCTGCTGTGAGCAGGCGATGCCCCTGGCAGCCACCAGGATGGGGTGACGCAAGCAGGGCCAGAGGCCGTGAGTGGCGTCACCTGCCCACCTCCTGCCGTGTCCTAAGGCATCCGCGGGGGAGGATCACGGGGACAGGGGGCCCGGACCTCCTAGCTTCTCGGCACAGCATCAGTCTCTGGCTCCAGCAGGTCTCGGGGTTCCCGGAGGAAGACCACCATGACCGTGATGTTGTCGTGGGAGCCCCGCTCCCGGGCGGCAGCCACCAGCTCCTCAGCCACGCGCAGCCCACTGCCCTGCTGCCCAACCAGGTGGCTCCGCACGAGGCCGGCCACCTCCTGGTGGGGGACCACGTCGAAGAAGCCATCGCAGGCCAGCAGCAGGTAGTCCTCGGAGCCCGTCAGCGCCCGCGAGGCCGTGTCCGCCTCCCCAGACACGTAGGGCTTCTGGAAGACGTCCCCTGGGCGCGGGAGAGAATCGTGAGGGCCATGCCCCTGCAGCTGTCCCCTCCCCAGGCCCCGGCCTGCCTGTAGCCACCCCGCCTCCGACACAGGGTGAAAAGGTAGCTTCGCAGGGTGCCAAGTGCTCCAAAGGAACAGAGCAGGGCGATGCGACAGACTTGCCCTCTGTCCCTGCGGGCAGAGTCAGAACCCAGCAGGGCCAAGGGCAGCTGCCTACAAGAGCTGTCTCACTTCAGAGGGGACACAGGCTGCGGATGCTGTCCGGGTGTGGCCCTGGCCCTCTCTAGCCCCTGCGGCTCCCTGCGCACCCAACGGGCACCTAGGCCGAGTCGGGATGCTGGCTCTGCCTCCCATGCACCCTCTCCCATCCCCCTATCGCAGGAGAGAACAGGGCACAGCCTCCGCCGGATCCTGCCCTGGGCTTCTCTCCTGCTCAGGCCTCCCCTGAGGGCTTCCCGCTGGTCCTCCTCCCCCGATGTGGCCCTGACATTCACTCCTCCCCAGGGCACGAGCCAGACATGTTGCTCCCTGACACGGAGCTGCCCAGTGGTCCCCTCTCCAGTCCCGGTCCCCTTGGAAGGAGCCTGACCCCTCCTGGCCTCCATGTGGGCCACCTCCTGGGGTCCAGCTGTAAGGAAGGCACCATGTGTGTCAAGAAGCACAGAACATTTCAGGAGGCTTGGAGGGGCCAGGGCCAGGGCCACATCTCAGGGTGTGGTGGGGGAGCAGGAAGGGAGCGATTTCTCAGCCCTGGAGGGAGGTCTGAGCCCCAGACCAAGGCCTGGCAGCCACAGGAGAAGATAGGGTGGGGGAGGGGTGCCGTTTTTCTCACTTTTTTCTTAAGGTAGAAAAAAGAATCATCAGCGTGAAAGGTGGGTAGGGGAGGGTGAGCCTCATTTATGGACTGTCTATTAAAAATTACCTTTAGCAAATACAGTAACTGCCAAGGGTTTCCTCCTAGATCTTTCTGAGACACTGTTTTAATGAACATAACAAGCTGCAATTATCTGTGCAGGATGCAAGTCTCCAAGGTGGCTACACCTGTGCTCTGGATTCACCAGAGCCCTTCTGCAGTCTGACTGATGAGCAGGTGAGGCTGCATTCCCAGACCACCTGGTGAGCACATTCCCAGGCCCTGGGGCCCCCTCCCACCCCCCTCACCTCCTTACCGATGGCTCTGGAGACGGCCAGGGTCCCGTTGACCCTCCAGCAGTCCATGTGGGACACGAAGCCACCCAGTGCCTCGATGCGGTCCTTCTCGTCCTGCGGAGACAGCCAGGGTGGGCCAGGTAGGCCACGTGTGCCGATGGCGTGCCCGCGCTGCCCAAGGGGAGACCAGCTGGTTCCAAGGCAGCACTGGGAGCCGCGGCTCTGATCAACGCCCAAGGGAAGTCTTAGTGAGGCAGTGAGAAATGATGAACAACCTAAATCATCCCAAAGATGCAGGAATGGCTAAGCAGGTGATGGTGCCAATGAAGACAGACAGCCAGTCCCCGAGCAGCCTTTTAGGGTCCAGGAAATGCTCACGGCAGCAGAAAGAGCCAGAGCCCCGGGGTCCAGGTGGGGATGCTGTGCCTCCCTCAATGGACCAAGCATGTGTACCTGCGGCCACTCTGCACAGCTAGATGAAACCTGACCCAGGCCCTGGACGAGCCCTGTGCCCCTGCATTCTTGTCCTTCTCACCCCACCCCTACCCCCATCCAGGCGCTGTCCGGCTCCACAAAGGACGACGGTGCTCCAGGCGTCAAGAGGACAGCACAGAGGCCTGGTCTAGCCATGAGTCCTAAAAACCGTTTCGGTCCTATAAACTCCCCTGAAGGAGAGGTTTCCCAGATGTGAGCCTGCTGCCTGAAGGGCGGTAACACAGCGTCTGTGCTGGAGCAAAACCCCATTGCCCCGTGCCCTCCCCTGTGGCTCCCACCTCTGTTACCTCACCTGGTACAAGGCTGGGGCATCCTGGGGCTCGGGGCACCCCTATCTTCATCTCTTGTCTCCTGGGACACCCACCGCCTCGGCTGCCCTCTCACCTCATCCTTCCCACCTGCCCGAAACAGCTTCCCCAAGGGCAAGCCCAGAGCTGGTGGCCGGTGGGTGGGTTCCCAGCAGCTTGGCTCACCAAGGCTCCCTGCCCACTGCTTCCTCTCACCAGCCCCACCTCCTGCCCACTCGCCCAGGGCTGAGGGGCTGAGTGGCTCACCTGTGTGCGCCCAGGCAGGTGGCCGTTCCTCCTATGCTCGCTGCCACAGGGCTGCGCTCTCCTGCTTCCCCCCTACCTCTGATGGGACTCGCTCAATCTCCTGCCACACCCTCCCCACTGCAGACCCTGCAGCTCCATGCGTGGCCCCCGGGCCCATATCCCCAGCCCCTCCAGTCTTCACGGGGTGTCCCAACAGCCCCCGCACTCCCAGGGAACATCCCACCCCGAGTTCCCCGGCCCTCAGACCAAAGGCATCACCACCCCCTCAGAGGCCCGAGGCCTCTCTGGCTCCCCATCCCAAAGCCTGGCCTCCCTCTTCTCCATCCCTCCTGACTTGACAGGCAGGTCCTCCCCACAGCTGGCTGGCGACTACAGTGGCATCTTTGTGACCCAGGCCTCAGCTTGCCCTCCGCTGGTCCGATCATTCCAGAAGCCACCAGATTCCTTCCAAAGTGCCTCCTGCCCCAGGAGCAGCAGCCGTTGGGTGCCTCAGCGGCCGGTCCTGGCTTAACTTGCTCTCTCCTGGACCCCAGGCCTGGCCTGCCGGGCCCACACCTGCCTTGGGATCCGGCTCTGCCTCCTTCCCTCTCATTTCCGCATCTCCCAACAGCTTGTCCATGCCCTGCAGCTCTCAGCCCCAAGTCTGGTCCCTTCCAGCTCCGACTCAGCGTCACCTCCTCCCTGAAGCCCTCCTCCCCCACAGCCCAGGTGGCTGACCACTCCCCACCTGTGTGCAGGAGAGGACCCTGCCCATTAACTCCACTTACTGCGCCGCCTGCTGGGCAGAGGGACCAGCTCTCCCCCACAGCTCTGGGCTCCATGTTGCTGTGACAGGAAGGGCTCGCACGCGATTCCTGGCAGCTAAAGCCCCAAGCTTCACGTCCCGGGACCCCCAGCCACTTGAGTCAGGCAGGGAGCCCTCCCCTGGAGGAGCACCAGGAGTTTCCTGGGAAGATGGTCCAGGGCCCCTTTACGTCCTAGTCCCCCTGACCACCTGCCTGCCCGGGGGCCCCTTACCTGCCGCTCAGGTCTGTGTGGCTCCATCAGCTTCACCACCTGCCCCTGCTGCACCAGGACCACCTGGGAGTCCCCGAGCCAGGCCACGTGCAGGGTGTTCCCGGCGATGAGCGCGCACACCCCTGTAGTGCCGCTCTGCAGCCGCTGCAGGGAGAGGGCGCACGTGGGTGAGGATGGCGAGGCCGCCACAGGCACACGCCCCACGCTGGCCAGACACCAACCCCGGAACAGTGTTCAGTGGGAAACAGGAACAGACCGATGCACGCAGGGACCAGGCAGCAGGAAAGGGGCATTTACATCAAGTCAGCAGAGCAGACTCTGCCATTTCAAGGTGTCAGAAAGCAGACAGGTGGGTGTCTGGGGAGCTGGGGGGCAGGGGCGGGGATGACCAAAGACAGAAGAAACTTTGGGGGTGATGAATACCTCTGTTACCATGGTGAGGGGCACACGGGCATAGACATGCCAAAAATGGTACTCTTTGGACAAGTGGAGTCTCTTACATGTTAATTACGTATCGGCAAAGGTGTTTTTAATAACAGAGCCTAAACTAAACAGCTCTGCTTAAGAGACTCCTTTCTTGACTAGAGCAGCAGCCCTGAGCTCCCGGCTGGCGGGGCTCCCACCTCACAGTCTTAGACCTGGAAGGTTTTCTGTTCAGATTCAAATCCAGCCTTGTTGATTCTGGTGAGGTCTGTGCTCAGAGGATCTGATGACACTGCCTCCTGCCCCCACCACATCTCCTCCTCAGCCTTGTCGACGGGGCCAGGCCTGAGCTCTCTGGGCCTGTTTCTCCATCTCAGAAAGGGACACGATCTTAGTATCCACCCTGCTAGGAGGACCCCCGAGGTTCCAAGGTGAGGTTCAGTGGGCAGTAAGGTCACAGAGGGACCGGATGCGTCCTTTCTTCTTTCAGAAACAAACGCCTCATAGCGGTAACTGCCGACACCAGCAGCCTAGGGAGACCTGCCCGGGGGGAGGTGTTTGGGGGGTGGGGAGCCTCAGGTGGACCACGTGTTGCTGCTTCCCGTTATTGCCCTTCGCCGATGGTGCGTTTTTCACAAATTGCAGGTTTGTGGCAACCCTGCCTCGAGCAAGTTTATTGTCACCATTTTTCCAACAGCATTTGCTCACTTCCTGTCTCTGTGCCACATTTTGGTAACTCCTGCAATATTTCAAACTTTTTCATTATTATTATTCTCTGTCATGGTGATCTGTGATCAGTCATCTTTGATGTTCCTACTGCAAAAAGATCACAACTCGAAGGCTCAGATGATGGCTAACATTTTTTAGCAATAAGGTGTTTTTTTATGGTACCTGTGTTGTTTTAGACGTAATTCTGCTGCACACTTATAAATGAGGGTACAGTGTAAACATAGCTTTTATCTGCACTGGGAAACCAAAACATTCATGTGACTTGTTTTATCCCAATATGCATGTTACAGAGGTGGTCTGGAACCAAACCCGCAAGATCTGAGGTCTGCCTGTATCAGTGCTGTGTTTTGTTTTCTGTACTTTACGATGTTTAGACAAATCAAGGGCCTTCTGAATCCTGAAGAAAGTACCCCTCCCAGGGCTAATTCCTAAAGAAAGCAAATGTCTCCCCAGGGACTGTGCCTTTTCTGCACAAGCCAGGTGGTCTGAGCCCATGGCCTCAGCCAGGGTCCCTTGCCAGGCCAACATCTCCCTGGCCTGGATGGCTGGGGACCACCCCGTAGCCCAGAGCCTGTCAGGCTTATTCAAACTATCTGGTCCTCAGCTTGTGACGTGCCTGCCTACGGAGGTCACCTTGAAGCCTTGGGGCCACGCTTTCCTCTCTCTTGGCCTCCTGGCTGACCCTGGTGCTCCCCATGTGGCCCTGCGTGGGGTGGCGTCTCCTCTTGGGAACCACAAGGCAGATGCCTCTGCATCTGTCATCCCACTGTACCTGATTAGGAGGAAATCCTGGGTGCATTTTAAGACAAGCTGCCCTTCCCCGTGAGGCCCTCACACCCTCTGCTGGAGTGGGGGCAGACTCACACTGCTTCTATTCAAGCCCCCTTCCAGGCACAAGTGAAAGGACACGACTGCCAGCAGGGTTGAGCAAGGGCCTTCTGCCAGCACCAGCCACTTTGGCTTCCTTCCCTCTGTGAGGCCTGGCCCCTCTGGCCCCACCATGGCTCTCACCTCTCGCCTGGCTTTCCAAAGGAACATCTCATCGGTGCAGCGGAAGGCTGCTCGCAGGGCCCCCGCGGGGTCAGTGGGCAGCTCTGGTCGGTGGGCAGCGACAGCGTGCACGTGCACAGATGCGTACCTCGCGGCATCCACCCCTCCGTGACCATCGAACACGGCAAAGTAGGCACGGTCCACAGAGTCCTGGTGGGGAGCGTGGTGGGGGTCACAGTCCTGCCAGCCCTGGGCCTGACTGAGGCCGCAACCTAGCCAGAGACTCTGGTCTGGGGGTGGACATGGGCACTTCTGGGACAGGGTGTGGCGGGACAGCACAGTTTCCACCACTAGACAGGCTACATTGGGGGGTCTGGGAGAGGATGACCCTCGGGAGCCTCAGCTTCTGCTCTGGGCCCAGCTGGGGGGAGCATGGGATGAGGGGAGAGGTGCCAGGTGGCTCCCAGTGGGTGGGGAGAGCAGGCTCAGCAAGCAGGGGTCCAGGTGCATATGGTGCTGGGGGCTCCCGTTCCTTAGCCCCTCAGCCGGGAAAGCCAGGGGCTGCGGGCTGCCCAGGCCCAGGAGCGCTGGGACCTGGCCCCCTGACGGAAGCCGTGGCCATCCCTCCTGTCTCGGCTCCAGCTGGCAGCCCTGCTCGGTACCCAGGGTCCTCCCCCGCCCTTGCAACCTCCCACTTCCCGCCCGGCCCTCCCCGCCCAGGCAGAGCACTCACCGATAGGCCAAAGAGCAGGTTGAAGGCAGGGAGGCACACGTGCCGGTCCTCCATCCTGCGGCGGGCGTTGCGGATGGCGTGCACGGAGACCAGCCACTGCCGCTGCGGGACCCGGGCAGCCACAGGCACCTGCTTCTGCCACTGGCTGCACACTTCCCAGAGCTGGTCAAAGAGGCTCCGCGCCAGGCCCGCAGCATCCAGCACTGAGGTGTAGGAAAGGGGGCTGTTAGGGAAGCGCCACCGCAGGCCCTCGGGGGCTCCCCACTCTCCACCCCCTTTCCGTGGCCCCTGTAGCCCGTCGCCGCCCAGGGCCTCCTGAGCACAGCAGCCTAAGAAACTGCGCAAACAGCCTGTGTCATCAGCATGAGAAGTGTCTGGTTTGGCAACACACACAAAGAGCACCTCCCCACCTCAACATGGCGAGGCCACGCCCCTCACGGGAGCCCACCCCAAGGAAAGAGCTGGATATGCAAAGACAATTTAAGAACAAGTACAGAATCATTTATAATTGTGCATTAATTAGAAATAATATACATCCAACAACAGAGTAAATTATGGTCTGTTCTCCCGGCGACGAATTAAGCTGCTATTTTTCACAACTAAACACGTTAACTGCCATTCGGCCCAGCAATTGCACCCTGGGGCTCAAATCCCAGAGAAATGGAGCCTAGTTCACATGAGACATGCGCCCGGTGGTCCCAGAAGTGTTATCTGCAACAGCTAAAAGCTGGAATCAGCCCAGACATCCTTTAACAGGTGAACGATAAACTCCCAAACATCGCACCCTGAACAGTGCTCACAGGAAGGAAGAAAGAGCTACTGACACACAGAGACCTGGGCAAATCTCAGGGAACCACACTCAGTGAAAAAAGCCAATCCCATGTGATTCCATTTATACGCATACTTGAAATGACAAGATTATAGAGATGGGTGGCTGTCAGGGGTTAGGGTGGGGAGGGGGTATTACGGTAGCCATAAAGGTAACACGACATCCTTGTGGGATGAGATTACGTCATGATCCTAGTCGTGATATTTCACTAGTTTTCGAGATGTTACCATTGAGGGAAACAGGATAAAGATGCAGGGGGTCTCTCACTGTTATTTCTCACAACCGCACGTGAGGCTATGGTTACCTGAGTTTAATTTTAAAAAGTTAAAGGGTGAAACAGAAATAGACTTTGCAAGCATAAGAGATGTTCATGTCACGACATTAAAAAAAATTGATATTAAGAAAAAATGTGAAAAAAAAAGAGGAAATTACACATATGGTTTGATCATGAGAACGTGAAAAGCCTTCGACCCGCTTGGGCCCAGAAGATAAGAGGCGAGAAAGGCATAAACCCCATAAGGTCAGCAGTGGGCATCCGCAGGACTGGGTCCGCGGCTGAGGCTTTTCCTTAAAGACACTTTTCTGTGCTTTTCCCATATTCCACTACAACCAGGAGCTGGTTTTTAAAATTCGTCCATAAATGCTTTGCTATTTCTCCCTTCGAGAATGGGGCCTAATCCCCTCCCCTTGAGGGCAGGAAGGAGGACCTCGGCCCACAGACTCCCGAGGCCGAGGCCGCTCAAGGGAACTGCTTGCTGGGGCAGGGCGGGGCGGCTGGAGGCTCCACATGCCCGGCCACACAGAGATCTCAGTCATACCTCCGCCCTCAGGAGTTGATTCTTTTTTTAAAAAAATTAATTAATTTTTATCTATGTTGGGTCTTAGTTGCGGCATGCAGGATCTTCTGTTGCGGTGCGCAGGCTTCTCTCTAGTTGTGGCGTGTAGGTTTTCTCTCTAGTTGTGGTGCATGGGCTCCAGGGCGTGTGGGTTCTGCAGTTTGTGGCACGCAGGCTCTCTCACTGAGGCGCATGAACTCAGTAGTTGTGGCGCACGGGCTTAGTTGCCCCGCGGCATGTGGGATCTTAGTTCCCCGACCAGGGATCGAACCTGCGTCCCCTACATTGGAAGGCAGATTCTTTACCACTGGACCACCAGGGAAGTCCCAGGGCAGTGATTATTATAACACTCGAGGGATGCCAGTTTTGCAAGAATGGCTTCGATAGACTGATTTGACTGTGTTCTACTCCCATGACAGGGGTGAGCTGTTAAGGGCGGCGGGCCCAGGCCTGCTTGGAGGGCAGGGCCGGCCGAGATGTCCTTCCCCTTCCCCAGCCCTTAGGGCCCCCAGGCCTGGCTCTAGGGTGTCAGCTGCGCAGTTCCTTCCCGCCAGCAGGTGGCGCTGACTTCCCGCTGGACGTGGGCGGAGCTGGCGGGGTGCCCCTTTGTGGGCCGCGCGGGCAGCAGGCTCTGCACAGGACAAAGGCGGTCTGTCACCCGCACAGCCTCAGGGCAGGAATTCGGAGCTGCGCTGGGCTGGGCTGGGCTGGAACGCAGCTGGGCGGGGAGCCAGAGAACAGGGTCGGGGGCGAGGCCACGTGTGTCCCCCCCCCCCCATCCTGGCTCTGCCCTCCATGTGGCATTAATGCCGAGTTTAAAGGGACATAGCTGGATAGTAATTATGTGAGTGGTGGAGGTGTCAGGTAACCATCTGCAATGCATAAAAGGACCGAATCGACACATTGTGTGCACTTAAGTTACAGTTACAAGTCAATTATGTCTCAATTAAAAAACAAACAATAATAAAGCAACACTGTCCAATAGGAAATGGCAAAGGAGGGGAAATCTGCTGAGGCTCCAACTGCCCCCCACCCCCCCGCCCACGCCAGGGCTGGACCCCAGGACCCACCCTGCTTCTCTGCATCCCGACTGGCCCACAGCCCGCACCTTCTCCAGCAGGTGCGGAGGAACTGAGACCCTGCTCAGGAGGGGCTCACCCAACAGCGGGGTGGCCCACAGGCTCTCGCTCTCTGCAGTTCTGGTCCAACGTGAACCGACTTTTGGGTGGAATACAGTTGGAAGGAACTACTAAGAAAGGGACAGAAAGGCCTGCAAAACAAGGGCCCTGCCTGATCCGAGGCTCATTCCCATCCTGGGCTCCTTTGGCCGCTGACTGCTGTCCCAGGAACAGGACACAGGCCTCTGTGGCGCCTCCCCAGGCTCTCAGGGACCCTCGAGTCTCCACCTGACAAGGGTCCCAACCTGGATCAGCTGAGACATGGCCCGAGCTCTGGGTTTTCTACCACTGGACCCCGGGACCAGCTCTCGCATCAACACCCACTTGTCACCCGCTGAAGTGGAAGAGCGTGTGGGTGAGGCCCATTGGCACCTCGGGCTCCTCCTGTGTGACCCGGGACAGGGCTGTTTGTCTCCCGGGCTGCGGTGCTCACCCCGCTGGCTCCACGCTGGGGAGGTCTCTCCCTGCGACTGGTCTCTGGCACCCTGTCGTAAGCACACAAGCCCGGCGCTGCCCACAACCTCCCTGTCCACCAGAAAAATGGGAAAGGAAAGGGGGGCCAGGTGAGCCCTGACACTCCCCTGCAGCCTGGCCCCCATCTGGCTGGAGAGTGTTGCCCAATAAGCCCAGGGCCCCAAGAGGGAGACTCACAGGTCGCAGGGGCCTCCTCTTCTTCCTGCTCCGGCAACTTCCTGAACTCAGAAAGGTCCGTCTGCAGCAGCTGGGAAACTGCCTCGTGGGCCAGGCAGGCAGCAAGTGGTGGCGGAGCGCTCCTGGGGACACAAACCCGGAGTGAGGGGCTGGCTCCTCAGCAGGAGCCAGCACCCCAGAGCCTGCCCCACACTCCAGGCAGAGACCCCCAGCCCCTTTCTGCTCCCGGAGGCCCTTCCAGAGGTAGCGGTGACCGCTTACACTCCACATGCACCCACGACAGGCAGGTCGGCCTCTGGTTCTCGTGCAGCTGGACGGCCATCCACGCAGTACCATTTATGGGGCCCTCACTGGGGCTGGTGGGGAGGGGAGTCACAGACGTGCGAGCTGCCTCTCTGCTGGTCACAGTGGCCAGGCCAAACTGCCCGACGTCCAGCCTTATACCAGCTCCTGGTCCCCAATACCAGCTGGGGGCCCTTGGGGGTTGGGGAGTCCTATAAGTTGAACTGTGTCTCCCAAAATGTGTATGTTACAGTTCTAACCCCCAGTGCTTCAGAATGTGACCTTACTTGGAAATGGGGTCGCTGCAGATACAATGAGTTAAAATGAGGTCCCACTGGAGTAGGCTGGGCCCCTAATGCAGTAATGCTGGTGTCCTTATCGAAAGGGGAAATTCAGACAGAGACCCACAGGGAGATGCTCTGTGAAGGTGAAGACTGGTGAGCTGAGCCTATAGCCGAGGACCGCCAGCAACCGCCAGAGGGACCAGCCCAGCCGACGTCCTGCTCTGGGACCTCCAGCCTCCAGAATCCTGAGCCAATACGGTTCTGTTGTTTAAGCTGCCCAGCCCATGGTGCTTTGTCACGTACGCCCCAGGAAAGGAATCCAGGGAGCGTGGGACCCATGGGCAGTGTCTGGAAGATCAGGCTGTGTGCAGCCCAGGGTGTCCCTGGGCAAGGCAGGCTGTTGGGACAGCTGGTGAAGGGGAACCTGGGGAGGCAGCATGACCTTGGTGTGGCTTGAAGAGAGACATGATATAATCCAATTGGGCTTTTTAATTTTTATTTTATTTTTTAATTTTATATAATTTTTTTTGCACTTTGATTATTGTGCTTTGCATACACTGCAATTTTTTTAACATCTTTATTGGAGTATAGTTGCTTTACAATGGTGTGTCAGCTTCTGCTTTATAACAAAGTGAATCAGCTATACATATACATATATCCCCATCTCTTCCCTCTTGCGTCTCCCTCCCTCCCACCCTCCCTATCCCACCCCTCTAGGTGGTCACAAAGCACCGAGCTGATCTCCCTGTGCTATGCGGCTGCTTCCCACTAGCTATCTATTTTACATTTGGTAGTGTGCATATGTCCATGCCAGTCTCTCACTTTGTCCCAGCTTACCCTTCCCTCTCCCCGTGTCCTCAAGTCCATTCTCTAGTAGGTCTGCATCTTTATTCCCGTCTTGCAATTGGGCTTTTTTAGACTTCCTGGCCTCATCTTGGAGGGTGGGCCTGGCAGTGGATGGGAGGGGACAGAGCAGGCATTGGGCAGGGGACCAGCGGGTCCACAGTGAGTCTCAGGTTCCACTGAGGTCAAGAGGCCTGTGGCCAGTGGGCAAGTGGTCTGGGTGGATGAAAGAGGTGGGGCAGAGAGCAGCCGGAGCAGCTGGAGAAGTGGGGTGACCCCAGGGGTGCCACCTGGGGCTGAGTCTGGGAAGCAAGACCTCGCTGGTTGCTACCAAGGTCAGACAGGCTGCACAAAGCAGAGCTGAGGGTCAGTGCAGGCAGGAGCGGGAAAGCAAACAAGGGGGATGGGAAGCCTCCAGTACGGGACAAGAGGGACACTAGGCAGCTCCGGGAGGTCGGGGGTTGGAGAGACCGAGGCCAGTGGGAAGCACTATAGGAAATTCTTTCCACAGGCTCCAGGGCCTGCCTGCCTAGCCCCCAGCCTCGGGGGCCCGCTCCAGCCACAAAACCCCCTGGCTCCCCGAGTATAAGGGGTGGCTCCATCCCCCAGCTATCCCTGCAGCCTCTAGAACTCATCCTGCATCCTGACCTGTCCCCGAAGTCTGGGCCAGGTGGGTGGGCACATCCCTCTGGGCGTCCCGGTGTGTGTCTACAGATGGCCTTAGGGATCTACTGGGATGAATTTGTCATTTTTTAAAATGAGATAGTGACTCAGGGGAGCAGCCTCTGGACCTGCCTTTAAAAAACAACCAGCCATGGACTTCCCTGGTGGCACAGTGGTTAAGAATCCACCTGCCAATGCAGGGGACACGGGTTTGAGCCCTGGCCCGGGAAGATCCCACATGCCGCAGAGCAACTAAGCCCGTGCGCCACAACTACTGAGCCTGTGCTCTAGAGCCTGTGAGCCACAACTACTGAGCCCACGTGCCACAACTACTGAAGCCCACGTGCCTAGAGCCCATGCTCCGCAACAAGAGAAGCAACCACAATGAGAAGCCCCAGCACCACAACGAAGAGTAGCCCCTGCTTGCCGGAACTAGAGAAAGCCCGCGCGCAGCAACAAAGACCCAAAATAGTCAAAAATAAAAATAAATTAATTAATTAAAAAAAAAAAAAGAAAAACAACCAGCCAAGGCACGAGAAGTGCGTTCCTCTGCCGTGTGGGGATTTCCTGCCAGCCTCTGGGCTTTCCTTTTTCAGGGCGGGGAGAAGTGCACCTCTGCTCCCGGCGCTGGGGGCAGTGAGGCAGCTTCCGGCCATGGGGAGAGGACAATGCCTGGATGTGGGCCCCAGCCTGGCTTCCTGGCCGCCCTCCCGTCTCATCCAGGGGTCCAGCCCGGTGCCCCGAGGACCCTAAAGATGACAGTGATGCCTCGGAGACCAGGACCAGGTACCCAAGAAAAAAGAACCGCTCTTATCTGGCCACCTCGGGGTTTCCAAGGAGCCACCAGTCTAGAAGCAGAAATGAAAACGTACATCAGTGGCCACAGTGTCAGGGACGCACCACTTAGGGACCTGAGAGGTGACCGCTGACCACAAGGGGAGGACTGGAGGTAAATCACCGCAGTCCCGACCTCGTGATCTGACTCCTGGACAGTCTCACGCAGGATTCTATTTACAACCTGAAAAACCCCGCGGACCAACACACTCGGGCCTGGATAGCCAAGAGCCTGCACATGAGCTGCTGGGACATGCGGGTAGGGGCCCCGACCGCCAGACGTGTGTAGACGTGTGACACATGTGACATCTGTGTCTACACAGTAAAGAAATACTAGGGAAGGACAAAAATAAATCCATTAAAATGGCTGGAAAATATGAGACTTTAAAATTCCTTCAAGGTTGGGAATTCCCTGGCTAGTTAAGACTGTGCTTGCACTGCCAAGGGCCCAGGTTCGATTCCTGGTCAGGGAGCTAAGATCCCGCAAGCCGTGCGGCGGAACCAAAAGAAAAAAAAAAAATCCTTCAAGGTGGATTCATGGGGGGCCTATAGGGGCCATGGGAGCCCACCTGCACCACCCCTGCCAGCCTCAGGCTCTGGGGCTGTGAACCCTGGCCTCTCGCCGATCACCGATGGTCTCAGGCCTGCTATGTCATCTGCTAATTAACGGGAGCTCATTCGCCCCCTGTGCTCAGGGCCTGGCGCTCTCCCCACTCCCCCAGCCTCGCCCGCTGCTCGGCCTTGAGGGGCCCCGCTCCACCTTGAGAGTTCCCCCCTACTTGAGGGGGAAACTTGAGGCACCCGCCCTCCCCCATAACTAAACTCACCCTCCAAGGCCCTGCCCGCAAGAAGGTCCTCTCGCCCTCCTCATGCCTGGCAGGGGCACCAGCCCTGCCCAGTGGCTGCTGGGGATTCAGGGCCCCTCAATGTTCCTTCTGTCCCCCAAGTGCCACTGTGGTGCCTGGTGGGTGCCAGGCCCTCCCTCCTCTGCACTCCCAGCCCCTCGTCTCTCCCACATCCAGCACCCAGACCGCCAATGTGGCCTCATCAGGCCCCAGGCCCGCTTGGCTCCACTGATCTGCTTTATGGCACCTGCCTCTGAAATATTTTCCCAAAGCAAAACAAAGCAGCCCGCATCGCCCTCTGCACACACCACACCGAGGGACAGGTCACCGGCCATTTCCCCCGAGCTCCATGGACGCGGCCCTGGAGTGGGCCCGTAGCCTTTATGTTCCTATCTCTGACTGTTATGGGGCCTCGGGTCCCATCAAGCAGGTGTCCCGGGGGTGCGAGAGGGTGGGGCTGACCTGCCACGAAGAAAGAGCACTTGGGGACACGGAACGCCACCGCAGAGGCCGGGGCGTGTCCCAGCACAAGGGGTAACCCAGTGACTAGGGCTGGTGGGTGTGGCCCCTGGGGAGGGATGAGGTTCACAGGGAACGAGTGACCCACCAGCCCTCACCCATGAGCCTCCCTTGTGGCTGCCGGTGGCGCACGTCTCCCCCGACACCTGCCAAGCTGGTCGTGTCCCTCTCTGAACCTTGTCTTCACGGCCTGTGAAACGGGGACAGTGCCACCACCTCTCAGGTCTTGGTGGCCAGTGGACTGCCAGGCCTCAGGCCAGTCTCTTAGCCTCTGCCTCCCCGACTGCGAGACAGGATAGAAATGGGACCTACTGCTAGCATCCATCAGGGGTTGAACTGTGTCCCCCGGAAAGGTCCGCTGAAGTCCTAATCCAGTGGCTCAGGACGTGACCTTGTTTGGGATTAGGGTCTTGGCAGGTATAATATGAGGTCACACAGGAGCAGGGCCCCTAATCCAACAGGACTGGTGTCCTTACAAGAAGATGAGAGACACAGACAGACAAGGGTGACGCCTGGTGACAACAACAGCCAGTCTGGGGTGATGTGTCTACAGGTCAGGGCACATTCAGGACCAGGTGACACCAGAAGCTAAGAGGAAGGCCTGGAGCGGCCCTGACTTCCGGCCCCCAGGACAATGAGACGGGGCACTTCTGTTGCTCTAAGCTGCGTGGTCTGTGGTGCTTGGCGGTGGCAGCCCTGGGAAACCCACGGGGCTGGCTGGGGAGTTCTGCGCAGAACGTAGTCAGCAGGAGCGGAAGGCAGCCAGGGTCAGGGTCGTGCCCTGTGCTCCCCTCCCCCTTCCATCCTGGGCCCCTGTCCCGGCACCCACACCGCTCACCTGCTGCTCAGGAAGCCCATGGCCAGCTCAGCCAGCTCGCCTTCCACCTCCTCCTGGCTCAGCATCGTCCCTGGGACCTTCCATGGCAAAGGGCTCTCTGGGCCCAGCGGGGCTGGGAAGTCGCGGAGGAGCTCGTCCAGGAAGCTGGGGTTCTCCTCTGCCTTCCGGCTGTTCTGCTGTGGGGTTCTCGAGGCCATGCCCAGAGCATCCTGGGGGGCTGCTGCTGGGTCACTGGTCTTCATTCTGGGGAGAGACGTGAGGGTTGGCAAGAATACAGTCGATTGGCGCCCTACAGTGCTGAGTGCCTCACTTTCTTTGCTTCCCCTTGAAGCATTGAGGGGCAGGCGCTGCACCAAGTCCGGGGCTCCAGGCAGAAAGGCGGGGCCCCCGGGCCTCACACACAGTCCCGGGGCCCACGTGGGAGGGACAACCCTGAGAGGGGACCTGGGGGAGCCCAGAGAAGTGGCTTCAGGAGACAGAGCCCGGGGCAGAGGGATGTCCCGAAGGAGGAGGAAGGCATGTTCCTGGCAGAGGACGGCCGGTGTGGCCAGAGGCAGGCAGGAGAGGGACCCAGGGCCAGGCCATGGAGGCAGGTGGACACGGCCAGAGCAGGGGTTCCACCTGACCCCGGACCTGGGCAGCAGGAAGGTGAGGAGGTGATGCCACTGGGCCTGGGAGCCTGGAAGTCATGCCCAGAGGGGGGCAGGGCTACCTGACAGCACGGTGGCAGGGCCATCGTACAGAGGGCGTGTGGGCAGGAGGGAAGCAGAGGGTTAACCCAGGAGAGTCAGGGCCTTTGGGACATGGTCAAGCCTTATAAGTCCTCTCAGGAGGAGTCCCAGGCCTCCTGGGGCTTAAAAGGTTTGTCCATCTCCACAAACACCCCAAGCGTCCTGGGCTTCAAATGGGCTGGAGGACGGGGGATACAGGGGGCTCACTGCCCACTGAGGATCAGAGCTCCTAACTCAGCACAAGTCTCCTGGAAGAACAGAGACAGGACACAGCAGACAAGCAGGCATGGGGGTGAGGGGGAAGGGGAAGCAAGATGTGTCCTCAGTGGAGGGTCTGGAGGGCAAAGGGTGAAGAATTAAGAAACAGGGAATTCCCCGGAGGTCCAGTGGTTAGGAGTCAGCGCTTTCACTGCTGGGGCCTGGGTTCGACCCCTGGTCAGGGAACTAAGATCCCACAAGCCACGTGGCACGGCCAAAGAAAGAAAGAAACACAAAACCTCTCTCATCTGTCAGCGAGGAGAATTGGAAGTTAATTTCTTGAAGTAGACACACATGAATAACACAGAAACTGGGGCACTTGTGATGGAAGGTTCTGGGGACAGGCTCCCACTCATGGCCATCCCTCCTGTCTGCTCACAAGTGAGTGACACAACACAGCTCCAGGCCGCAAAAAACAAACAGGGAAACAAATGAAGGACGTAAGATAAAGAACAATCAGGTGAGACCAAGCTAGACACTGTGTTATAAACACAAGGGTCCGAGACTGTGAGATGGGGGGCCGGGCCGGGCGCTGTGGGGGTGGTAAGGGCAGGGAGGAGGCAGCCAGGCGGGCCTGAGCCAACGATAAACAACAGGAAGGTGGCGTGAACTTCCCAGGAAGCTCAGACACCGTTGGGCAGGGAAAGAGGCCAAGCTGCCTCTTCTGCCTGTGAAATGCTCTGGCCTGTTGCACAGAGGAGAGAAATGTGAGTGACGCAGAGCTGCCCCAGGCAACACTGGCCCCAGCTCCCCTGCAATTCTGAGTCCAGACAAATACGAGGCCCTGAAATTGCTGGTGGCCCAAAGCACGCTCATTAGATACGTGATTAGGGTCAAATGGTGCTCACTGACCTCCCAGGGTGCATGGGAGGGCCCACAGCCGAAAGCAAAGCACCGAATTCAGGCCCTTCACCTTCGACCTCGCTGATGGTGGTGGGGTTTTTTGGGGATGCAGGGGCCTCCTTCTTGCCTCCCAGCCTTGGGATGCTGTTCCTTGGGCCTGCACCCCAGTCCCCTGTGTCTGTTTCTCTGGGGGTTGGGAGCCCCTCCTCTCTGCAGCACCAAGGCCTGGTCTCCGCTGTGCCCCTGTGCCCACCGCCCCATGCCCAGGCATGACTGTGTACCTGAGGGATGAGGGCTGCTACTCTCATGGCCTGGCCCAGCCCCACCTTTGCTAGACAGGTGGGCATCACCAGGACCTACCAGGCTTGTTTTCGCATAGCCTGGCAGAACAAAGGGCCAGGAAATGAGCCGGGACATGTCTTTCCTTCTCTGGGGCCAGCTGGGGTAAGGGACAAGAGTAACTTCCTTCCTTGCCATCTTCTTCTCAACCAGCTCCTGGATCTGTGACATACCCCAGCTGATATGAGCCCAGGGCCCGAGATGACAGCGGGAGGGAGAAATTCCTGCCCAAAGGGGCCCAGAGGCAGCCCTGGGAGGGTCAGGAGGGGCAAGGGCAGGACCATAGCCCTGAGCTCTCCCAGGACCAACTGAGGAGCCGGTCAAGAAGGATGGAGGCCAGCAGGCAGGCAGTGAGATGGGGGGATGCGGCAGGGCTGGGCCTGGTGTGGGGGTCCTGACCAGGGAGCTGGTGAGAGGCTGGGGCGGGGGTGGGGGGGAGACTCCTGAATGAGGACCTGGAGGGGGGGCGTGGGAGGGACACTGGGCCGCCAGCCCCCACTGCCACCTGCTCCACCGGTCTGGCCAGATGTGGCCTGAGGCCAGGTCCTCCAGCTCCCGGAACGAAGCCCCTCTGCACGGCTCATCAGCAGGAATAACGGTGCTGCAGCTAATACCCGCCAGCGGACTGCAGGGCCGCCACCCTCTGAGCGCACTTCCGCTGCCACCTCTTCTTGCACCCCCCCCCAATACCCCGTGTTATTACCCTCACCTGTCAGGCGAGGCATCAGCGAAAGGGCCAAGTTACCCAGCCAGGGTCCCAGTCAGGCCAAGGTGGGACCGCGGAGCCCGGCTGCTAACTGGACAGAACCCCGCCCACCCCTCATGGGCCGCCGACCCTGGGGCTGGCCGCTCCCAGACCCCTCTTTCACTTCTGCGCCCATCGCCTAGGTGCAGCCCTGAGAGCTCCGGCCCTGCCTCTGCTGAAATCCCCATGGCTGGGGCACAGCCGTCTTCACGGCTCTATAGCACTTCTGCTCGCATCTGACTTGTAAAAGCCCATTTTTCTTTTTTTTCCGTTTAAAATATTTATTATCCTCCAGTTTAACCGTTTTGACTTCGAAGCTCAACCAATGTGTGTTTGTACAACTGTGTTTTTCTCGGCAGTATGGACAAGATACTTGTCAAGTCCTGTTTGATTTCAGAACAGGAGTGAAGAGAGAAAACAGCAATCTTTAGGAAGGGAAACTGCATCACTGTTACAAAAGTATTCACAGTTAAACATTTTTCTGCAAGTAGAGAGCCTTATTCCTTCGTTCATAAACAAACACTGGGAAGAGTATGGCAGAAACCCTTCCAGATATTTTCCCACATATGTATACTTTTCTTTTTAAAACACTTACGGTAAACTATACATAACATACAATTTATCATTCTACCCTTTTAAGTGTACAGTTCTGCTGCATTAAGCACGTTCACATTGTCGTGGAAATGCCACTTTTTACAGGCTTGACTTCTAAGATTATAAACTGTACTCCCACACCCGGTCTCTCGGCTGTACCACGGCCCTCCGTGCAAGGCCCCTTTGTGCACGGCTGCTGGCACATGTGGGCAGAGGGAAGGTGTCGGCCTCCTCCCAACACCCCGCAGCGGATGGTGTGGGCTGGGAGGTGCAGCCTGAGGCCTGGCCCCTTGAAAGAGGACGTTAAGACACTCTACTAAAGGTGGTGGGCAGCGAACAGGTCCTAAGGACAGGGCGGGCTTCAGGCCATATCACAAAGGAATTCTAGGAATGAACGTGTGGAAGTTTGCAGAGTGGCCTGCATCCTGTTTACCTCTCACAACTATGCTGAGTACACGCTGTTGGACTCAGCCAGGTTGCAGTGAAGAAACAGACTCAGGGAAGGTCAGCAACCTGAGGCCACCCAGGCAGGAAATGGCAAAGCCGGAATCAGGTGGGGTCTTCCCACGCCTTTGTCATTTCCAGCTCAGTTGCAGGAGGAAGAGTGAACTGTGACAATAGGCCGGATATGGCACAAAAGCCAGCAGTGAGCTTCATGTTCTATCTCCCATGGTGGGAGCACAGCTCACCCACAGAACTCGCGCCAGGGAATGTCATTAGGATGTGTCACTCAGGACGTGTCACTCAAGACATGTGTCCAGCTGAGTGGAAGGCTGCGGGGAGGCGTCCATCACCATTGACTAGGCCCCACTATGTTAAGCCCTGCACTAAAATCCCAACAATCAGCTGCCATATCTCCCTGTTGCACAGAGAGGCTAAGGGGCTTGCCTGAAGTCACACAGCTGCACTGCTGGAGCCATGGCCTCCCTACCGGAGGTTCAATCTCATACGCGTCTCGCTAAAGCTGCTGTAGCCCAAGCACTGGCTTTAACTAAAACACCTTAAATACGCTTGGGGGAGGGCCGGGTGGGGGCAGGCCAGGGGTGGAGGCGCTGGGGCAGAGCTGCAGTCCGGCAAAGGTGCGGGGGCTTCTGGGGTAGGGGTCTGGGCACGGGCCCGGCCAGATGCTCCCATGCGGGCGGAGGGGAAGGAGGAACACCAAGCATTGGGGGCACGTCAACCCTCAGCACCCCATCCTACTTCACGGCCCTCGGCCACACCCCCGCGGGCCCAACCCCCACCGCTGCACCCTGGGCGCGCAGCCCCCAGGCCCGCCCCGGGCTCCCCGGGTCCCGGCTGCCGCCCCCGCTCTTCAGCCCCCACTCGGCTCCCAGCCCCTCGCGGCTCCCCATCTCGGCCTCCCCATCTCCCCAACCCGCCCCTGCACCCCTGGCGCCGCCGCCGGAGCCTCCCCGGGCGCGTCAGCACCCCGCCCGCACCCCGCTGCACCCCGGGTCCCCACGGTCCTCACCTGCCACTCGGCCGCCCGGCGCCCTCTAGCCGCTCCCAGCCGACCCCGCCCACTTCCCGTCCGGCCACCGCGGACGCCGCGCAGGCGCAGTCGGGCCCAGGCGGGGGGGGGGGGGCGGCCTCTGCTGCCCCCTGGCGGCCCGCTGCGCGCGCCGGAGGCCCCACCCGCAGGGCGAGCGCACCTGCGGCCTGCATCCCGGCCATTGCATCAGGTCTCTACCTGTGGTGGCTGTGTAGATGGGGCGGTGCCCAGAAATTAGGCAACTTGCGCAGTCAACAGACGGTTAGCAGCAGAATAGGGATGCGAGCCCACACTGCCCAGGGCCCACGACACTTTTAGGGACGGTTAGCTTCCAATGGCCACAAACACACACATTTAATATCTACAGGTCTGAAGATCAGAAGCTGGTAAGGTCTCAATGGGCTAGTTCAAGGGTCATCAGGGTGCCTTCCTTCCTGGGAGCTCTAGGGGAGAAGGTTCTCCCTCCTTTTTCAGCTTCTAACTGCCCCGCCCCTTGGCTCATGGCCCCTCCCACCTTCAAAGCCAGGACCGAAAAGACCCTTGTGATGACCTTGGGCCACCCAGATGACCCAGGATAATCTGTTTTAAAGTCAGATGAGCAACCTTAATCCCACCTGCAGCCCTGACTCCCCTCCACCACGTCATCTAACAGCACAGTTCCAGGGACAAGGACCTGGACATCTTTGGGGGTCATTTTTCTGCCACCTTAGAAGCCCAGGAAAAAAAAATATATTTTTTGGCTGCACCACGCGGCTTGTGAGATCTTAGTTCCCCAATCAGGGATCAAACCCATGCCCCCTGCAGTGGAGGCACAGAGTCCTAACCACTGGACCGCTAGGGAATTCCCAGAAAATGTTTTAACGCCAGAAAAGATAAATGAACTTTTAGGTCAAAGAAAATGTCTTAGTATATAATATTAATATATTCATCTTTATATCAATGCAATTGTAAAGCATAACTTAAACTTTTTATGGAGGAAGAGCTCTCAGAAGCCCCACTGGGGCCCTGCCCACCTGACCTCTAGGCCCACACATGGCTTTTGTCCATCCCAGGAACTAAGGTTCACTAACAGGAGGATCTGGAGAACAAGCAGTTGGCAGATATGAAAGGACACCGTCTGGGGAGGGGGTGGGTGTGGAAGGTAGGGGGTGCCTGGACAGAGGAAGCAGGGTGGAGCGGGTGCTGCTCATCCCATTCTCCTCCTCACACCTTCCTAGATCCTATAACCTGTCCATCACCATGGTGACCCCAGCAAGGCCCACGGCTACTTCTTAGGACCTGTGACCTTGAATATGTTCCTTAGGTGCCCTGTGCCGTATCTTTACCAGAAAAACGGGGACAATAGCAACCAACCTATCTCCTAGTGCTGTTGTGCGACCCCGCCTCAGTGTTTCTCAGTGTGCCCAGGACCACTTGCATCAGAATGAGTAAAGGGTGAAGTCTGAGAACCACAGTGTGGGTGAGGCAGTCCTGGGACAGGACTCCACATTGCAAAGCCCATGAACGCTGACGTACCCATGGGCTTCCTCAGCAGGGCCCACACTAGACTCCTCGGAGCACTGATTCCATTCAAGGCTGGTGCTGGGAGATGACGGGGAAGCGAGACACCGCCGCCTGTCCAGGAGCTTGCCTCCTATTGGCGGGTGCTGGGCCAAGGACATGCCGGTGAGCCGACTCGTGCCCTGTGGCTTCTGTCAATCCCTCCCCGCTACATTCCATTCCGCCTCAGCTCCCAGCTCCGCTCCTGCCCTTGGGAAAGGAGCCTCCCCACAACACCCAGCCCACCCGGCCCCTGAGTTCCAGCCTCTAGGGTGAATCTACAACTGAGGTAGTGGTCCGTGTGTGGGCAGCATGGTTCTGACTGCCCCTTGCACAGGCTCCGAGAGGTGTTTCATGGAGCCTCTTCTTGCGGTGGAGCCTGGGCAGGGGGTGAAATCCCAAAGTGTGGAGGCCTGACGTAAGTGCCCCTCGGGTAGAGCAGGCTTGGGAAGGGGGCGCAGGGCGGTGTGGCTTGTGGGGTACTTTCTCCACCTGGCACGTGGGCGATTCCCTCATGTAAACTGCTGCCTGCCTCTGTCTGAAAGGACGGGAGTTTGAGAACTGAAATGGGAATGGGCCCTAAGGGTGCAGGCCCCACGCTCAGACCCGCTCCCAGACGCCAAGTGGGGAGCGGGGGTCTGGCCCGGGGCAGTGGGTGGGAGTGAGGGCCAACATCCAGGGAGGCTTCTCCCAGCCGCCTCCTCCCACCTAGGACAGCTGGTGGTGGGCAGCTGGTGGCTTCCTGCCTTCCAGGCGCCTGGGCTACCCCCAAGGCATGCACACAGTTACTGTGCCGTGTCTCACATGCACTAGAACGTGACAGGAGCCTCGGACTGGGTCTGCTCTCCGTTACGTGTGTGGTGGCCTCCCTGCAGGACGCGGGCAGAGCGGACACTAAGGGGGCGTGTGCAGGACGAGGGAGAGGCGAGCGGATGGGGCCGGAGGGCCAATGGGGGATGGGCACAACCCTCTGACAGCAGGCAAGGTCCCGCGAGCTGCTCGTTCTGGAGAAGACAATGTGTTTAATGATTTCTGTAACCCAGAGGACGCCACGCAGAGCCTGGGCAGGGCCATCACACGAAGTAGGCGGCCAGGGCCGACATCTTGTCCTTGGGTCTCCTGGTGCCTGGCTTCCCCGCTGGCCTCCGGCCCCGGCCCCGGCCCCGGCCCTGCCTCCTCCCAGGCCCGCGGTGCATGGGGTGGCAGGAGGCTGCGTGCTTCAGCTCCACCAGTTCCTGGAAGACCGGGTCGCAGAAGACGCAGCCCGTGTGCTGCGTGCCGTCACCCGGCAGTGGGGACCTGGCCTTGTTGAAGTCGACGTCCAGCAGGGCGGCCTCGCAGGTGCCGCAGGTGTCGGCAGACACACGCACGCGGTGGGCATTCTCGAAGCAGTGCGCCACCACATTGCACCTGTTGCAGGCCACCCGCCACTTGGGGCCTGAGGTGGGGTCGAGCACCAGCACACCGCTCTCGCACTCCACGCACTGGCCAATGCCCAGCATGCTCAGCGAGTGCTGGCAGGTGGGGTGTGTGCACTCGTTGCAGCCTGTGCCTGGGGAGGGGTGCGGGGGGGGACCATTATGCAAACACACCTGCCCGCCCACCCACCCTCGGGACCTCCACCCCAACCCTCATCCCAGCAGATTGCGCTCCTCTCGCCCTGTGCATGCCGGCCCTGGGCTCTACTTCTCTGAGACCTCCTTGACCTTTGACGTCCCCCTACTCTGAGGTTTCCAGACAGCTTCCGGACGGCCTCCAGCCAAGTCCACCCCCGCTTTACTTTGCTCCCCGTGGCCCAGGTGGGGCCATCTGCTGCCCTGTAAGCTGCTGGAGGGCAGGGATGGGTCTCCCTGAGAAAGGTGGTGACTGAGGGCTCATCCCTTGCCAGGGGCGGCCCCCTCCCACTGCATCCTCTCACTCCCCCCAGCCCAGGAGCATGCCCACTGCCCAGATCACAAGTGATCTGACTACGGTCAACCATCCAATCGCGACTAGGCAGAAAGTGGCAGACTGGCCGGCTGGGCCCTGAGCAGTGCCCGAGCACACCTGGGTCCTTGGGGCCCTGTGCAGGGAGCTCAGGAATGGTAGGCGTGGGGTCCCCTCAGAGTCCAGCGTGGCATGAGCAGGGCTGGTGCTAAGGAGGGACCACAGGTGCCCGGGGGACAGGCGAGCTGGCTAGGGAGGGAACAGCTCACCTTTCTTCATGTCTCGGAAGGGTGGGTGGTTGGAGCAATATGGGCACAGCGGGTAGCTCTTGCCCCGCGAGCCTGATGACCACAGAACCAGCTCGAAGTCGTCCAGCGGGCACCGGAGCTCCTTGTAGAGCTTGATGGTGCCATTCTGGGGGAGGGTGTAGGTCTCATCACAGTGGGAGCAGTGCAGGCGGCTTGGCTTGGCCTGTGGCAAAGTCGGGGGGGTGGTCACAGGTTTGTTGGGGCTGCTGACCCTCCTGCCCACCCTCATTCTCCCCGAGACATAGGATACGTAACATGTAAAACATAACGTGTAACACCTATAACGTAACACATAGTGCGTGATGCTAAAGCATAACGTGTAGGTAGCACATAGTATGGAGTATCACCAGGACCTCTCAGGCAAGGATCCCTGGTCACTGAATCTCAGAACACTTGCTCCACACGTACACAAAGGTGCTAAAATCCCTGCACGTACATTAGTATCTGTGACAGCAAGGAACATGTTGTCAAGAGAACATGGACAGTGCGTGTTTCAGTGGCCTAATGGCTTACCTGCTGCTGGGGGCAGCGGTGGGGGTTTGTTGGCAAAGCTGCCCAGGCCCCCCACGTCACTCCGTGTGAAAGCAGCTGGAGAAAGGCCCGCGGGGTGGCAAGACCGCCCATCTGTGCACACCTGCCCTGTGTGTCCCGGCCCCTCCTCCCCCCTACCTGGATGTACTTCATGAACCGGTGGCACTTCCCACAGCGGGAAAGGGGCTTGCCGGTGGCCGCCAGGGGCGAGAAGGACACCTCCATCAGCTCATCCATGCCTGAAAGTGAGCAGGGCGGGACTCACACCCCGACCCCGGGGTGCCCACCTCCACGACAGCCGGTATACCGGGCAGGCTTGAGGGAGCTACCGCACGGGCCCAAGAGTCTGAGGGTAAATACGGCCACCCCTGAGGGTAACTGAGCGGCGAGCGGCAGCCCTGTTCGTCACACAAGCCAAGTGTGCTGCACATGCTGTCACTGCACTCGCTCTGTAATCCTGACAATGGCCTGGAGCCGAGAGCCTGGATCTGGGAGCTGGTACCGCTGCTGGAGGCGGCAGCCCTGACCAGGGTCCTCTGGCCGACGAGCAGGGAAGAGGCGGGCCTCACCCGCAATGGAGTCCACGAAGTAGTGGAACTTCCTCTTGAAGACGTCCAGGGTGTGGCCCAGGACCTGGCGGTAGTCGGCTTTACCCTGGGCGATCAGGTTCAGCTGCTTCTCTACTGCACTGCGAATGGTGGGGAGCACTAGCTCCACATCTGCGGAGTAGGGGACGCACTGTGAGCCCTCATGCCACGGGGCCAGGGCTGCCCCCACCTGTGATCTCCCCCGGCATCCCGTGTGGAGTGGCCAGGACACCCCATCTCCAGGACAGCGTGACAGGATGAAGCTGCTTGGGTGGGGTCTGTACTCCATCTCCCACGGGCCCCTCAGGACTCCTCAGGACAGAAAGACGGCACTGCAGCAAGGACCCCAGGGCCCAGTCTGCAGGGAAGAGCCCACGTCCCCCCTTTTGGACCCTGACACACACCCACGTGTCCATCAGCCCTGCTACGGCAGGTCCTAGGAGTGGCCGGAGCGGCCTCCTTGTGGTGGGAGTTGCGGGCTCACTGCAGGGCCGGGTCTGTGAGGGGAGGCGCCTGGCAGTTGGACTCACCAATCTTGTAATAGCCGTGCACCAGTACAATACCAAGGTTGGTGGGCTTGAGTCGGCGCCCACTCTCCACCACCACGTAGTTACGCTGGCAGATGTTGTTGATGTGTACGGGGATGCTGGCATCCGTCCCTGAGACACAGCAGGGCCCTGTCAGACTTGGCTCCCCCTTCACCCCCGCCTGCCTTGTGGCCCCCGGTTCTCAGCCCTGCCCCTGGGCACCACACCACAGGCCTTTTCTGGGCTGTCCTGTGAACCCAGCGTCGATGTTCCCAGCTCAGAGAGACTAAGGAACTCTGCCAAAGTCACAGAGCTCGGACTGCCCCTCACATCTGGAAACGTGCCCTCCTTGGCCTCTCCCTGTCTTGACCCTGTGGCACCCACACCTTTCCAGAACCAAGGCCCCAGCCCCCCAAATGCAGAGGAGCCTCCCTGACAAATTGTCCCTCCAAAACCTGCCCGGGTTTGCCCACTTGCTGGCTCCCGGTCCCTCGTGATCAGCCCCCAGGGCAGGCTCCCAGCTGCAGGGTGCACCTGCCCCAAAGACATCTAGGTTGTCTGGCACTGCCAGATGCTGCCTTTACTGCTCCCCGAGGTCCATGGCTGGCGGGATGAGGTGGGCCAGGCTCTGAGCCCCATGTGGCTCTGCAGTGCTGCACCGTACACTCCCGCGGCACCTCCTGCACTCGGGCCACAGCCCCGAGGCCCCTGGTCAACAGGGCCGCTCTTAACCGCTGTTGGGAGGTCCGTGACACTGTCTAGTGTGTGGCCACGAGAAGCCACGGACGTCCCATCAACGAGAAGGGGCAGAGGGTGCTGGGGGAGCGGCGCCCACACCCGCAGCAGGCTGAGGACCACCAGGACCCACTGCAGGCACCCAGGCCCCTGGAAGCAGCAGCCCAGCTCTCCTGGTAAGGCCACCACTGTCACCAGGACCCCGGGCACAGGTAAGAGGCTCCCTGGCAAGGCACCCGCGGGACTGTTAGTCATGGAACAGAGTCCAGATACCGTGGCCTGGTTGTCCTACAGCCCTCCAGAGCCTGTCAACTGTGAGGGGCCCAGTGAGCTGGGCAGCCCATCAGGGAACAGGCAGAGCCTCTCGGAGCAAGCACCACCTAGGGAGGTGGCACTGGCACAAGGCCATCCTCCGGGGTGTGAGGCCTCAGGTCACAGCCCTGGGCCTGGGGACTGGGAGAGACCCTCGCCCGTGAGACATGTGCATCAGCGACCCCACTTCTGAGCTCAAAGCTCCCCAGGTGGGGCACGTCCACCCCCCTTGCAGGGAAGCAGTGCCGTGGGAACTTGGCTTTCCTGTCGCCTTGTGAATTTGTTCTGAGTTTTGTGTCCTCCCTGTGGGTGAGTCACTGGCAACCTGGGCCAACACTCAGCTCTGGCGGTGGTAGTTAGTGCCTGTAAGGGTACGTGTTGGCCTTTATAGGCAAGGCCAGGTCCTGAGGTGGAGGCCCTGGCGAGGGCCTGCCCGCGGCCACCCTGCAGGCTCAGCTGGCCACACTGGGCCCCAGCCCTGGGATGGGAGCCCTGGGCCCGGACCCACCGATGCCGTGCTTCTCCATGAGCGTGATGAGCTCAGCCTCCGTCAGGTAGTCAGGGGGGCTCGTCTGCTTCTCCAGCATCTTGACCTCAGCCACAGCGAAGGTGTCGCCCCTCTGGCAGGTGGGCAGGCTCTCCTCCAGGGGCACACTCTGCCAAGGCATGATCTCCGTGAAACCTGTGGAGACCGGGCGCCGACACTCAGGGCCGGTGGCCATGTCCGCGGAGGTGGGAGAGGCGCCCGCCTGGCTCCACCTACCTGGGGAGATGACGGTCTTGCCTGTGCAGGTGAAGCGCTCAGGCCCGATCCGGAAGGAGATGGTGCTCTGCAGGTACTTGCAGTCATGGCTGACTGTGGCGATGAAGTGCCTGGTGATGTACTCGTACAGCCGCCAGGCCTCGCCGCCTGCAAAAGGCGCGGCTGCTCAGTGCCGGGCTCTGGCTCCAAGCAGCCCCAGCACTCGTGCTCCAGCAGCAGGGTGTGGGCGCCAGGGCTGGCCTGCTCTAAGCCCTTGAAGGGGGAGGGGACACACAAGAAGGATTGCAAGCATCTCCAGGCCTCGGTGGCTCTTTCAGGCTCTGCTTCTGGGTGGGACTGTGCTTCAGGGCCCAACCTACCCCATAAGTGACCTGCCACCATCGCTTCAGACTGGGGCTGCGCACAGGGGCTCCTGTCTCCCTCTCCTGCCTTCTCCCAGCACGCAGGCCACCAGCAGGGCCTCGAGGGTGGGAAGTAAGGACACCCCATGGTTGAGCCTGTCACCCTGCCCCGGTCTCATCCCACTCCATCTGTGGTCTCCTGCCTGGCCTGCTCCAGCGCCTGCCCACACATCACACACCTGCCGCCACCACTTCACTCCTGTCCCGTCCATGGCGACAGAGCACAACCTTCAGGTGGCCCCTTCACTGCAGCCGGGGTCAGTGGGGGCCCACACTGCTGATGGGGCCTGACCCCGTCCAAAGGTGCCACGTAGCCAAAGCTCCTCACCCGGCCCTCCTGGGAAGCTTGAAACGCACGCACGTGCATGCGTGTGTTCGCGCATGCGCAAACTTCTGAGGGGAGCCCCCATACCTAATTCAGCCTCCGTGGCAGACTTCATGGGGGTAATGGGGGGATGGTCGCCAGCGTCGTGGCCTTTCCGTGGGCGGTTGATACCTTCCGCTAACAGCCGCTTCACCTGAGAGGAAAGCCCGGAGCAAGGCACGAGCTGAGCAAGGCTGCCAACCCACATGGGAGGAGTGGCTGCCCATCCTGGCCTGGCCCGTGGGGTCCTGGCCTCACCGTGTCAGCCCAGTAGGGGTGGTTGGCCTGTTGCCGCAGAGGCCCCTTCAGGTCGAAGCTCTCGGGGTAGTGGGTGGTCTCGGTGCGCGGGTAGCTGATGTAGCCCTGCGTGTAGAGCCGCTCTGCGGTCTGCATGGCGTGCTGTGGGCCCATCCCTGCCGGACATGCAGGATCAGCAGCCCGGACGCCAGGAGAGCAGGCACCCCTGGGCCAGGTGCCCAGGCTCCTGGGAGGTGGGGGCCACACAGCCCGATCCAAGGCCAAGCTCCCCCAACAGGGCAGGGACACCAGGGGTCATCCTCGAGACGCTGGCAGCCATACTGCTGAACATGGCCTTCAGAGCGCCTGTGTCCTACTCGGCCTGGGGTCACACCCACACCCTATGGTCCACATGCGCCCTCCGTCCTGAGCCCCCAGGCGCATCCACGCTCACAGCGCTGCAGGGCACTGATGGGGTTCATGCTCCTGCTCCTCCCCAGCCTGCAGAAGCTGGCCTCAGCGAGCGGTCACTCCATGTCATCGCTGCCCCTCGAGCATCCCTGGAGGTGCTGCCCTGAGAGGATGGTGCCCACGGTTTCCTGAGGCTGCAGAGGGGCCACCAATGCCTGGAGGCCGCCAGCTCCAGACCAACCTTCTAGCACAACCTTCTCGCTATGGTAGAAACGAGGCTCAGGGCCATGTCACAGCTGTCACACCTGTCGAGTGCCCCGCCCACACCTGGCCTCTCCCTGCACCAGGGACGCCACTGCAGCTGTCCCCCTGAGGTAGCAGCCATCATCACAATCGCTACTGTCAAGACGCCATGTGCCTGACTCAAGAAGTCTCCTGGGGGCTTTAAGGGAACATCCACACTCACCCAGGGAAGAGCTGGCCACACGCAGCATCTCCACGGTGTTCAGGGCCAGTGGCCTCTGCTTGGCCTTCTCCTTCCTGCTCGTGGCCTCCACCTGGGGGACAGAATAGATTCACGCATGGGTGCAGGGAGACGCCATGACAGACTCAGGACATGTGGCCAAGGGTCTAGACTCTTTTACCCTCCCAGCTTCTCCAGTTCTCTTCACAGCAGACTCAGGACTTGAATGAACATTTGTTCAGGCCCAGGAAGGAAAAATGAAAGAAAATTCTTTTCCAGGGAAACAGAAAACCTGGAGAAAAGGGGAAGAGTCAGGAGAAAGGGCTGCATATTTGAAACCCAACAGGAGCCAGCGTCTGCCAGGCTGCGGGGCTGGCGGGGGGCCCAGGGGGCCATGGGGTGAGGGCTTGTCACAGGGGCAGGTGCTTACCCCTCACTGCACCCACTAGTGTTGCTACACCTGCCAATTTGACAGGAGAAGCTGGAAACTGGGATTTTTTATGTGAAATCTCCTAACTTCTAAAAGTAGGTAACCACTTTGGAACTTGGTGAATACCATGCACTTTAAGGAAAACGGTGGTGAGTAACCACCGTCAGCCTCTGGGCTGAGCAGCTGTCAGAAGAGTGACCACTTTGTCTGTGGCAAAAACAATCCAAACCTCTCAACCGCCACCCCTCGCCCCTGCCAACCTCACGTGGACCTGGCCAGGGCCGTGCCCCCTGAATTCCAGACAGATGTGGGGCTAACACTGAGGCCAAGTGGTGTCTGTGCAGCAAGGGCAGCTTGGATCACGGGCAGGGGGAGGGGGCACTCAGACGGGGTGGCCACTGCGGGCAGAAGCACGGGGCAGATTTAGGTGAAGCTCTGGGGCCTGAGTCAACTGCCCTCAGCAAGGGGATGCCCAGGAAGGTTCAGGAAGGACGAGAGAAGGCGGCTGAAGGAGGCCAGGCGAGCCTCAGTGACCACGGGGGCCGTCATGACTGCAAGGCATAAGCTGCCACAGCCGCAGACATGCCCCCACCCATGCGGCCAGCCAGTTGCCAGGTGGCATCAACCTCTTCCTAACAGCCACGCAGCCCATGCTTTCCAATTCGTGAAAACCTGAGTAAGAAACGTAGCACATGAAGGCCACGAAAGCTGATGACCCAGAGACGCTCGTGCTGGCTGTGGGACCTGGGCGGGTTCTTGATGTGCGTAGGGGCCTCTAGTTGTTAGCCTGAGGTGTCAAAGAAAAGGGACATATGGGTGGAATCCTCCCAAAGGAGGTAATGCCCACAGGGCACATGGAGGGCTCAGAGCAGGCACGTGGTGCACGGCAGCTACGGCCTGGGAAGGAGTTTCTTAGTGGGAGTGTGTCGTGAGTAACCATTCTTCTGTCTAAAAAGTGTCTGTGTTCCAGAAAGGCAGAGAAAGATATAAGCCTAGGTCAGCAGAGTCTTTTGAGGCCCCCCGCAAGGCAGATGGGACTGATGTGGGTGGAGCAGCCCACCTGGGCCTCCTTCTCCAGCTTGGTCATGTTCAGGAACATCTGTGCGATCTCCCGGTCGAACACACGCACTCGGTCCCAGTCCAAAAGGAGGGATCGGTCCTTATCGGCATCCACCTGCAGGAGGGGAACAGGAGAGCCCGGGAGAGAAAGCATCCAGGTGAGCCAGTGCCAGCAGGGAGAATCAGGGCAGACAGAGCTGGTCCTCGCCTGGGCCCTGCCTCTGAAGTCTCTCTGCTGTACCTGTTCAGGTGCACAGCCGCAGGTGTGCAGGTTGAGGCCCAGCCCCTCCCCAAGTAGAGGCTGCTCTGACACGAGGCCTCCTTGCTGAGATCAGCCAGATGGCCTCACGAGGGGAGCCCCAAGCCGAGGCTGAGGTGTCCTTAGGGAGCGCCGGGGCCCCCACCTCTCATCCCCTAAGCCCTGCTGGCACTAGATGTGGCCCCACCTAGGAAACCCCAGCCCTGTGTTGACTGAAGCAACTCTGTATTATGCTCTAAATCTTACAAAAACCTTCCTTTTTACTTGGAGCAGGGGTTCCAAGACTTCTTAGAAGCTCGAAAGTCAGCAGCTCATGGCCCTCAGTCCAGTCCTTGGACCTGACCACCCCAACTGTGGGCCTGGCGGGTGACCTCACCCTGAGCTGCCAGAGCATCCAGGCCTGGCCTTGTCCTGCGGCCTCCACGAAGGCTGGGGGCCCTTCCCTGGGCACCCGCAACCACTTCCTGGTGGGGCAGCCACCCACAGCTGTGCCCTTGGCCTGGGGACTATGACAATGATGATGGAGGCTCTCAGAATCCATACCCAAACCCGGAAAGACCCAGCATGAACAGGAAAAGGAAGTGAACCTTGGCCTGCAGCACCCAGTAGGTCTCCGGTTTGAAGGACTGGATTTTATCATGTCTCTCCACGCAGAAGCCCAGCGTGGGGGTCTGGCATGGCCCAAAGGAGATGAGCGAGCTGTCTAGGTTGCCGTATTTCCCCTGGAAGTATTTAGTCTGAAACCTATAAAGGGGGTTGGGGGGAGAGGAGGACATTTTGGTCACACATTCACTCAAATACCATCGTTAGCTGCCTGTGGGAGTCGGGCAGGAGGCTGGCTGGCGGGTATGGGAGGAGACCAAGGCAACTGCTCCCTGCTCAAAAGATGGAAAGGGAAGAGCAGAGGCTCTGTTCACCCTGGCCGGAAGCCCTATTTTATTCCGTGCCCCTCCACTCCCTCAAGACCTGCCCACCCTGCTTGTCGAGAGGGGACCTCTGTCGTCTGCGTCAGCTAAAGAGACAGTTTTCTCGGGGATTTAAAAATGCTGACAATCTCCTGTCGCCGACCAGGCCTGTGGGGAGGGCGGGAGCCAGGCGAGGCAGTGGCCTGGCCAGGGGGCGGGCAGCACCTGGTGAAGGCGCAGCCGATGCGCAGGTCCAGCTCCTGCCGCGCATCCACTGAGAGTGCCTCGTTGTGGTCGGGCTCACCCAGGCGGACCATGGCAGTGCAGATGTCTGTGTCTGTGATGGAGCTGAACCGGGCCCGGAACACTGTCTTCTCGCCGCTGTGGGCCTGATTCATGACAGGCAGCACCGCATCCAGGACCTGGGGAGGCGGCCGGCTGTAATGCCCACACCTCACCTCACCTGGGTGCCAGGCCCCCTCCACTGCCCCCTCCTCCTGGAGCCTCAGTCTCCACGGGCCTCCTGCCATGTGCTTCCTTTCCTTCTGTCCACTGCTGTGCTCAAACCCCCTTCCTACTGCCGCCCCCTCTCTTCCTACAGTGGTTTCCACACCCAAACTAGGAGGCACTACTGCAGGGGACACAAGGGACCCCAGCCTCCAAGTCCACCCCGATCCACCCACTTTCCCACCTTCTAGAGGAGGGAGTGCTGGGAGGGCCGAGGGGATTTGGGAGACTTTCCAGAGACTGGAGGAAAGACAGAGAAGGGAAAAGAAGAAGAAAACGCAGTGGATAGGAGTGGGGGCCGGTGCATCTCAGGACTAGAGCAGGGTGGGGGACCTGGGGGGCCTGGAGCCCAGACTCACTAAGAGTTAGTGAAGGCCGTGCAGCGGGAGGGGAGTCGCCGCTGGAGCCTGGCCATGCAGCTTCCTTATGGGGAGGGAGTGGCTCCGTTTCTGAGGGGAGAAAGCCTGTGAGCTGCCAACATTCTCCACCCCAGACGCAAAGGTCCCTGGGGAGAAGTAGCCCTGCAGGGGAGGCGTCGGGAGAGGGGTGTCTGGGAACAGTTTCCTGAGGTGCCAGGTCCCAGGTGAGAGCTGGGGTGTTCCAGCCTGAGGGGCTCCTGCGGGAGGCAGGCCTGGGAGCTGCCACCTGCTTCCAGTCTGAGGGGGGGCGCCTGGGGGCTGGCGGAGACGGGGGCGGGAGGGCACAGCTTGGGGGGCGGGGGGAGAAGGAGGTATGTGAAAGGGTGTCAAGCAGCACTGGCTGAAGGTCCCTGCATGGCGCTGGGAGGGTGCGATGCTCAGAACCCACCCTCTCCTCCAGGCAGTCCTCCATCTAGGAAATCCTGCCCGCGGCTTCCTCACAATGTGCCCTTCAGGCAAAGGGACACTCCCTCCCCTGGGCAGAGCCCATGCATCTTAAAATATCTACAGAATCACCAGAATTTAAGCCAGTGCCATGGTTCCCCTGGCAGCATCAGTGCCAGCCAGGAGTGGCATGACAGCAGCGGGAAGGCCGATGTATGGACCCCCAGCCCCCTCACCTCGAAGCAGATGTTCTCTCCCTCCTTGTCGCAGTCCAGCCACAGTACGATGTAGTCACAGCCTTTGCCCTCCACCTGAGCACAGCACATGGGGAATCACACCTGCCTCGGCCCCCAGTGCCTGCCAATGGTGCCCCCGCCCGGCTGGCGGAGCAGAGCCCGGCCCCCGATCACCCTGAGCCCTGGAGCCCGGGGCAGGGCCCAGGCTGAGCCAAGGAGCTGGCTACAGTCAGGCTGGCTTAGCCTCTCAGCAAAGAATTTAGTTCAGAACTGCTGTTTTTTGGACAAAAAAGTTATAAATGCCACGTGATCTTAACCTCCAAAACTGCATTTAAAAAAAAGCTAAAATGAAATAACTATTAACAGTAGTTGTCTTGGATAGTGAGATTATAATTAATTTTTTTTTTTACTTACTTGTATTTTCTAATTTTCATCACATGTATGCATTTGTTTTAAAATTAGGAAATCACCACCACCAAACTATTTTAAAAGCAGAATGTTGCCCCGGGTGCCGGGGAGCCCAGGCTGACTGTGGGGGAGGAGTGGGCCTAAGGGCACCTGGGGGGGGGGCGGGCTGGGGGTGCTCCCTCACGCTCAGGACGCACCTGCAGGAACTTCACCATGTTCAGCTTGGGGTTGGCCTCCTTCTTCTCCGTTGGGGCCTGGCTGAACAGCTCGGCGGGGTCCACCTTGTCCCACTTGTTGTACTTTCCTACAAACACAGACATTGGACGTCCGAATCACACTTCACGCTTCCTGGGACTTGGACCCCAGGAGGAGGGTGGGGAGGGGGAGGCTCGGAGAACCCTTTGCCCAGAGCAGGGCCTCCCCTCGCCTGAGCTGTGAGCCGACAACACACTTGAGCCGCACGTGGGAGCTGCTCCCGGATGTTCTCTGTGGCTGGGGGCACCGCTCCTGGCGGGCTCACTGCCACTCATGCCCTGTCTCCTCCTCCAGCAGGTTTCTGTACCCTCTCCCCGCCCAGCACTTGGCCGGCCCCCGATAGGTGCTCAGCAGATCCCGGGGGGCCTCAGTGTCCTCAGGCCCCCCATCCAGCACATCCCCCACACTTCTCTACTTGGCGTTCGGCCTCACACGTCCAGCCTGTAGGCTTCCTTCTAGGCCTTGCTGGTCAGACACAGCCAAGTTCAAGCCCCAGCTCCCTGACTTCAGGGTCCGAATGCCCTGCTGCAAGGGGAGCAAGAACTGCCGAGGCTCTGCTGTGAGCGGCCCGCGCTCAGTGCTGCACCTCCCGCCCCACTGGGGCCTCAAACAGTCCTGGGAGGTGATGGCAATGATCTCAGACCCTTCACACATGAGAAGCAGAAGCGCACGGAGGCCCAGCTCCGGTGCAGCGAGGGTCAGAGCCTAGGTCGGACCCACATCAACTGCGACCCTGCACCCAGCCCCACTGGGTCACTGATGCTGGCCTTCCAATCACCACTGACTGACTGTGGGACAAAGGTCGTACTCGGAGGGGCAGCAGCCCTCTGTGGAATGCCTACACGGGCCAGGCCCCTGCTCAGGTGGGGACCACTGCCTCCACTCTGCACAGGAAGGTGCAGGGCACACAGTGACCAAGGGGCACCACTGGGACAGGGACCCCAGGTCAGCTCTCCACAGTCTGCTGGCCTCAGGACTCATGGGTTCTGGACAAACCTCTCTGCCCGGAGCCTGCCCTGGGCTCCAACTGGACCCTGGCAGCACCAGGTAGGGCTCCTCAGTGCAATGGAAGGTGGGCAGGGGGGCAGGGGCTCACCCAGGAAGTCCAGGGTCATCACATGACCACAGACGGACGTCATCTTGAAGCGGACCAGCTGGCCAGTGAAGGTCCCGGTGTACTCGTGCACTGAGCATGTCCCGTTCAGCCCTTTGCGTGAGGACATGCTCCCTGCAGGAGAAGCACAGCCATGCGGGGACCCGGGGCCCTGACGCTGCCTCTTGAAGGGCCGGGGTCCCCTCCCCACAGTGGTCAGTGACAACATTCCTCAGGCAGCAGCAGTCACCGGGTGCTGAGAGATCTAGCGGCTCTCAGGGGAAACACGCAGAGCTGGGTGTGTGTGGGGGCCGAGAGCGCCCCCTCTGGACGCTCAAGAGCAGACACTCTTGGGTCGTTCTCTGCATTTCTGTATTCACTCCTGAATCTGATTTCTGCCCCTTTTAAACCCTACTCAGAGGTTCCCCAAAGACCCCCTAACTATCGAACTCCAGGGTGACCTCTCCACTCCCAAACAATGGCCCTTTCCCCGAACTTTCTCGGCCTCTGGGGACCGGGCACTTCTGGGGTCTCCCCTCCCCTTCAGATGACTTCTCAGCCTGCTGCCCTGGGGTCTCCTCTTCCTTCAGCCGCTGGACTGAGGGGAGGTCAAGGTGGACGCCTGCCATCTCTGGGTCCCCAGCACCCACCAACCACCCAGGGGCTAGGGTGAGGCAAGGGCAGGTGTTCTCTTTCCCAGTGCCCTGCGGTCTCAGGGGCACGGCTCAGCCTCATGGCACCATCAAGTGGCGTGAGGGGCGTGGGTGCAGCTGCAGCGGGGCGTCCACAGGGCGGTGGTGCTGATGCCCACGGCATGGCCTCAGCAGACTAGGCCGGGTGGGGTCCTTCCAGTGGACTCTTTCTGCTCAAGTTAGCAGGGCTTGTTTCTGCTGCTCGTGACCGACCACGCTGCCTGGCACAGCACTCGTCCAGTGGCCTGCCTGCCATGTGCTGCCAGCTGCGCCTGCACCTTGTGGGAGCCCCGGCTCACGCTCAGCGTGGCAGTAATCGCACCCCACAGGGACCAAGTGACTAAGTGACCGAGGGCTTCATCCACACCTGCTGTCCTGAACAGACTTGACTCCAGGGGGCTGGGGTTGCTTAGGAAGAAGAAAGGATTGACCTGCAGAGCAGGAACGTCCACGCTCACAGATCAAAGCCATTGAGAGTGCCGGGGCTGCCCTCCTACCTCGAGAGAGGATTCTGGCGATGGACTGGGCCAAGGACGGCTTCTCAGCCACCATGAGCACCGTCTTCATCTTGTCTCAGGCTGCCAGCACCCTGCCTCACTCTGCTCTCAGGGAAGTGGCAGTGAAACAGCTCACACACTGACCTAGGGCAGCGTCACGCTGCTGCCATGCCAACTCCTAAGAGAAAAGACATGCAGAAAACAACGATGCTTCCGGTGGAACCTCTCACTTTAAAGAACAAAACAAACCCAAGGCAAGAAAAAGAAACTCAGGGAAACCTGCAGGCACCTGACAGACAACTGCCTAGGGCAACTGAACTGGATCAGGACCACGGCTTTGCTTGAAAAGATGAGGTGGCCCCATGACCCCAGGCTGATTTTGTCCCCAAATCCACGCTAGGAAGCCCTGGGGGCCTTTGGGCCTGGCCCCCCTCCCGTGGAGCCGTCGTTTACCCCCAGGGCTGAGACGGTATCCTCACCTTGGCTGAGCATGAGGGTGCCCTGGGCACTTTACCCAATGCAGATGCCCAGGCTGGGCACCCATGTCCTCCTGATTCCCGACTGGGCTGAGACCCACTGGCCAGGAGATCCAGCCCCCAGCAGAGCTTGAGAGACCCTTCGCAAAAGGCCCTGACCTACCTCCCCACTTGCCCTGCCTCCGCACTTGCCCTGCCCCACCTCTCACTTTGCAGGCCAGGGTCTGGCCGGTTAAATTGGACATTGTCGTCTAAAGAAAAAAATACATCTGTTTGCCTGGAATGTTCCACGGATCCTGGGGAAGGCAGCTCTACTGTCAAAGGCCCGGCTCAGGCACTAACTCTTCTTTAAAGGATGGATCCTTTTCTGTGAGCTGTTTATTCATAGTTGTACCCATTTTTTCCAAGAGGGTTGCTGTCTTATTTTAGGAGTCGTTTAGATAATGAGGAAATTAGCCCTTTACGGTATGACCTGATGTCCAAAACATTCCCCCAAGCAAAGTACAGCTAGAACAGGCCTGTACTTATGTCACCAGCAAGGGTCGCAGGTGATGGGGCTGGGGGTCAGGCAGACCCGGATGTGGCTGGTGGAATTTGACCGGAGCGACTTGATGACATCTCTCAAAACTACGAGCGTGTGGCCATAGCAGCCCCACATCCAGGGACGAGCTCAGGGATCCCACATGATTTACAGAGCACCCACTGCATGCTCAGTGTGTCGCCCTGTGCCATGAGGGGCAGAGCAGAGCAGGGGTGGCACAGGGCAGGCATGAGCTGTGCAGTGTCCGGGGGCAGAGTTTCAAGGCGGCCCAGGGACTCCCCTTCCCTCACCCACAGAAGCCAGAGGCCAGAAGGGGAAACTGGCAGCAAAGGGAGTTTCTCACCCCTTCCAAAGTAGGAAGGACTTATCCTAAAACATTCCCTTAGGTTTTCTCACTTCTGTGTCACAAGAGCAGCCAGCAATTATCGTGTAATTGTCCTGCCAGTGCCCTCGGTGGAGGTGCTGTGCTGCCCCACGGCAGGAATTGTAGGGTCGGGAAGACCAGAGATCAAGCGGCAGGACTTAAACACACACGCGCAGCCCTCATCCTGTCCAGCCTCTGTGAGCATCCTGGGCGGAGCGGCAGCCCTGCTTTGCTTCCCTACAGCACCAACCACTATACCCGAGAGCCTCTCCAGCTACGTATTTATTTTTTCGTCTCACAGTTCCTAGAACGTACGTAAACTCCAAGAGGACAGGGCTGTTACTCTAATGACAAGTAACAGACAATGAGCAAATACTGACTGAATAAATAAAAGAGCAATTTTAACTGCAAAGTGAATAATAAAAATACTTTCTTTGATGTCTAAAATTGAAAAACTGACTTTAAATCTGTAAGAGTATTGCAAACATTTCACCTACTCAGTGTTTTTTCTTTTTTAAAAAAAATAATTTATTTTTGGCTGCGTTGGGTCTTCGTTGCTGCGTGCAGGCTTTCTCTAGTTGCAGTGAGCGGGGGCTACTCTTTGTTGCGGTGCGTGGGCTTCTCACTGCGGTGGCTTCTGTCATGGAGCATGGACTCTAGGTGCGCGGGCTTCAGTAGTTGTGGCTCGCGGGCTCTAGAGCGCAGGCTCAGTAGTTGCGGCGCTTGGGCTTAGTTGCTCCGCGGCATGTGGGAACTTCCCGGACCAGGGCTCGAACTGGTATCCCCTGCATTGGCAGGTGGATTCCTAACCACTGCGCCACCAGGGAAGCCCATGTTCTTCTTTCCATGGTGTTTCTGGAAGTTTTACATTTTCACTACTCCCCTTCATACCTAAGGATCCTAAATACTCTTCCAGTAAATAATTAACATATTCTTCTGTAAAGATCCCTTTAGAGACAAACATTTTGCCCTAGCATCTTCAAAGGGATTACCTCATTTATCCAGGACAAGGGATACAATTGGACAGTCACAAAAGTCACATCAGCATCAGTCCCAATTTCAGAGCACCTGTCCACCTGTCACTGTGTAGCTGCTATTCCACAGTTGATATGTGGCCTGTCTCCAGCAGCTCTGGCTCTAAAGAAACAGGGCTTCTGGTTTAACAGTTTATACTCCACTACTGCATGAGTACTTTGTAAACTCCTGAGTACCACTGCTTTATTAGGGAGAAAAAAATCACTTTCTTTAAGGATATGGAATCATGGAATCCTGGGGGAAGGAGTCTTGGTGATGATCCAGTACAACCATCACAAGAGAGAACAAACTAAGACCCAGAGAAAGCGATTTGCCAAAGGTAAGCTGGGAAATTTACCAAGTTGGGGCTGAAACTCATGCTTCCTTACTTCCAGCCAGGTACTTTTTTTTTTTTCTTTTTTCTTTTTAAACTGCACCAGGTTCCACCTTTTAAAAGATTTTGGCAGTCTTAACTGATTAACTGCCTGTGATAATCTTGGGGCCTCCCTATTTTTCCATTAAGGCACATCTCCAATTTCAAAATGGAAGCCAATGAGAACAGAAGCTGAGATCAGTGGCTTGCAAACTTCATTTATACATCATCTTAATACCTCTGCCTTACCAACATTATTATCCACTTAAGTTTCTGCCTTGAAGAAAAAGCTTAAATATATAAAAAAGGGAAATTTCATAGCCTCTTAGGAGCTGAAAGCCTATAATCAATAACCAGAACTAGATTCTTTCCAGTAACCTACATGGTCTGTCAAGTTTGATCTTGTTGCCTGCCAAAGCTCCGAGCCTGAAGTTTGTCCCCTTATTTCAAAAAGGGAGATTAGCAAGTGCTAAGAGGATGTTGACAGCAAACACCCCAAATTAGGGCTGTAATTAAGAGGGCTGAAAGTCAAGGAGAGTAGAGGTTAGCCTGTCAACTCACCAGCAATACCACAATGGTATGTGTCCTTGGGAGACACAGTGGATAAAGTCCTTCCATGTCAGTGTCTTATGCACAGGTGGATTCAGCTTGGGAGTGGAGGCCTAGCAGTGGTCCGCACGGCATTTACAGGCCTAGGATTTCCCACCTTAGTGACTTTAGTAAACACCTATGGAGTCAGGGAAAGAACCCTTTCTTAAGCTCCTCCCTTGCAGGCACGCTACAGCTGTAAACGCTACTTTGTTTATTCTAGCAACCCTACGAAGCCTATGCTGTAACTTTTTAAACTATGAGTAGACTGAGGATCAGAACAATACAGAATAGTGTCAGTGATCTTTGGCAAGTCTCTAGGGACTCTATGGCTCGCTGGCCACTAAGCCCACGTTGGGGTGACTTTCTCACGTCCTCTTCTCACAGGCTGAGCGACAAAGAAGGAAGACGAGGCCACTGTGAGAAAATACTTCCCAGGATTCCAGCTAATTTGTCCACAAAAGTGCCCTCCGCACCCCACCCCCCGCGTCTACACCAACTGCTCAGAGAAACACACCCCGGCGCCCTCCAGACCGGACCGGGCGGGGGGCGGCGGGCGACGCCTGGACCCCGACCCTGCCCGACGCGGCTCTGTCCCCGCCTGCGACGCGGACCCTGCCTTGGGGGGCTGCGGGGGACTCGGCGCGGAGAGGCTCCAGCCGCAGCGCCTGCTCCCTTCGGTCACTCCCCGAACCCACTGGCCCGGTAGGAGGCGCCGAGAATGCAGAGCCCGGCC
Organism: Delphinapterus leucas; assembly: GCF_059928025.1. NCBI lineage: Eukaryota > Metazoa > Chordata > Mammalia > Artiodactyla > Monodontidae > Delphinapterus > Delphinapterus leucas. The sequence goes on along the minus strand of NC_143142.1, from coordinate 25,768,107 downwards.
GGGACCGGCTCCCAGCGGCGGGGCTCGGCCCACACCCCGAGCCGCCCTCCGCCCGCTGCTCGCCGTTCGTCGCTCACCCGCGTCCCGGGTTCCGTTCCGCTCCGCCTCCTGCTCCCGGCGGCCGGAGGCGACCTGCTTCCGGGTCCGTCTGCGGACGGGGTCCCCCTCTGCCCTCCGGCGCCGCACGCCCGCGTCCACAGGTTCCGAGGCTCGCGCGTTCCGGGGCATGTCCTCCAGTCGGCCCTAGCACGCGGGGTCCACACGGGTCCCCAAACCCCACCCAAGCCCTCCCCGCCTGGGTCCGCAGAGGTCCCCAAACCCCACCCTGGCCGGGGTCGCCAAGCCCTCCACCCCGTTCTTCCTCGCCGCGGGGAGGCAATAATAATTACCTACAAAATTGAAAACTGGATGTTAAGCATGAAAACATATATACTGCTAATAATTAAACGAAAAACTAAAAACTACAGATGCGTGTATAGCAGGCTTCTTTCAATGCTATAAACATTTGTGGAATGAGTGAATGAACTATGTAAAACATATCTGGACGATGAATTGGAAAATAAAAGTAATTTTTTGTGTTATAGCAATAGGTTTATGGAAGGTTTAAAATAATTTTCGTGGCTTTATTTTAATATCTTTTAAATAATACCGTGCACACAATTCCTTTGCTACCTTAGACATTTCCCCCAACTTGCCTTTATTGGAAGACTAGCCCTTATAGTCTGGAAAAAGGAAAATTCTACAGTCAAGTTAAGATTGAGAAATGCCAAAAAATTGAGTCACAGTGAGATTTCACTTTCAAAAAAGAACTCCTGGTGCAAACCCATTCCTTGGCAGGTTCTCCATCTCCAAAATGGCAACTCCATCGTCCTGGTTGCTCAAGCCCAGTGCCTGCAGGCATCCTGGATTCCTCTCTTTTTCTCACCCGTTATCTATCACTATGTTCAAAATATATTTGAGATCCTATCAATCATCCCTGCCTTGGCTGCCCCCATCCTGATCCATCTCTCTCCTGGCCCCCACCCTGCCACCTTACAGTCTGTCTCCACACAGCCCCCACTTAAGGAGTCCAGGGCTAATGTTGGATCCCGGGTGCCACCAGCTGGCAGAGAGGCAAAACCAGAGCTCCATCATTTAACCCAGCGCAGGGGTTCATTCTGCAGAGCAGGGGGAAGGACTTGAGGCCTGGACCCACAGGGGGGCTGTGTGGCCCCCGCGTGCTAGGGCCGAGTGGTCGGCTGAGTGGTCGGCTCTGGAAGCCTGAGGGTCTCCATCAGCGCTGAGAAAATGCAGCTGGCCTGTGCTCTGTGCCTGGGCAGCCCTGCAGCTGAGTCTTCCCCACAGACCTCCCAGGGAGCTGCCGTCAGGCTGTCCGGGTGACCTTTACGTGGACAAATGACTCAGAGTCAGAGGGACCCTTAGACCCTCCTTACTTATGCATGGGTGCTGGGTTTGGTGGATGATATGGCTGAGAGCTCCTGGGTCTCTCTTCTCTCTGATTGGGCACAGGCTGGACCGTGATTTTCATAGTTCTGTTAATAGTCTACACCAGGACTTCCCTGGCAGTCCAGTAGTTAAGACTCTGTGCTTCCAACGTGGGCAGCGCAGGTTTGATCCCTGGTGGGGGAACTAGGATCACAGCGTGGTCAAAAAAAAAAAAGAAGTCAACACCACCCCATGCTTACTCTATTCCAGGCACATCTCTATTTTTAACGCATTTGATTCTCGTTGCAACATTAGGGACTAGATATTGTTATTATCTTGATTTTATGAGGAAACAGGTCACACAGGTGTAAATGACAGAGCCAAGTTTCAAAACTAGGCAGCTGAATCCCAGAAGGCATTTTCCTGTTTCTTGTGCTCAGATCTTACTTATGTCAGCTCCACGTGCATGTCTGCCTTTGTGGCTAACTATGGCATATTGATATACCATAAACCACTGTGACTTTTATACTTGGAAGTCAGTTTGGCTGGACCTATATATATTCGTTTTCAGATTCTTTTCCATTTTAGGTTATTACAAGATACTGAATATAGTTCCCTGTGCTATGCAGTAGGTCCTTGTCATTTATCTATTTTATATATAGTAGTGTATATATGTTAATCCCAAACTCCTAGTTTATCCCTCCGACAAGGAACATTTCTAATAGGTACTCTCTCCTAAACGCTTCTGTTAAGGATTGAATTTGCCGTGTGTGTGTGTGTGTGTGTGTGTGTGCGCGTGTGTGTGTGTGTGTGTGTGTGTGTGTGTATTCAGGGTCAGGGAAGGCTGGAGTCAGCAGGCAGTGCCTGTAATGCCTTTTCGTAAGCATAAGGGGGCGCTGTGTGCACGTCCCTGAGAGATGCGGAGGCCGTTGCACAGGGGCACCAACTCCTGCCTCCCGGTGCTCAGTGACCCAGGGGCCCAGCGCTGCCTTCCGGTGCCTGCCCAGGCCACCCTTCGCGGGGCCATCTTGACAGAACGCAGGGAGGGTGGGCCCGGCGCTAAGGAGGGGAGCTGATCTGCACAGAGAGGACCTCCCCTCTTCACTGGGGGGGGGTGCAGGTGAGCCGGGCTGCTCACCTCTAGCAGTGGGCCCTCAGTAGGGCTAGTGCTAGGGCTTTAAATGCTTAGGGAAATTCACAGGGAAGCCATCTAGACATGGGGCTTTCTTGGGGGGAAAACTGAAAAATTTAGAGATTCTATTTCTTTTTTTAAAAAATATTTTTCGTTTATTTATTTACTTACTTATTTTTGGCTGCATTGAGTCTTCGTTGCTGCACGCGTGCTTTCCCTAGTTGTGGCCGGCGGGGGCTAATCTTTGTTGTGATGCATGGGTTTCTCATTGTGGTGACTTCTCTTGTTGTAGAGCACAGGCTCTAGGTGCTCAGGCTTCAGTAGTTGTGGCACACGGGCTCAGTAGTTGTGGCTAGCAGGCTCTAGAGCCCAGGCTGAGTAGTTGTGGCCCATGAGCGTAGTTGTGCCGCAGCATATGGGATCTTCCCAGACCAGGGCTGGAACCCATGTCCCCTGCATTGGCAGGCAGATTCTTAACCACTGTGCCACCAGGAACGTCCCAGACATTCTCTTTCTTTAGCAGATATAGGACATTTTAGATTTACTATGTATTCTTCTGTTTCTTTTGGGAAGCTGATTTCCAAGGAATTTGTCTATTTCATCTTTGTGGTCAATTTTATGGGCGTAAATTTTTTAATGTTATTCCTTTAAGTCTCACCCTCCCCTGGACTGGGTTGCTCTCCATCGTTTCCCATTTCCAACCCAACTGCCCATTTCCTTCTGAGGATGTCAGTGGGTGTTATTCTATGGGGTGGCATGGGCCTGGGGCAGAGCAGTGGCAGAATCCAGGCCCATGCCCTGGGGCAGCAGGGGCCTGGTGGGGCTGTCCCCGGGGCCTGATCAACCAGCCCCCAGGTTTCCTGTCTGCCAGTATCTCAGGCTCCCTGGTGATGCAGGGGGTGGGGGAGGGGAGGACACGGATTCCACACCCAAAAGAACAGAGAGACAAATTATTTTATCAGAAATAAAGGGAAGGCAGAGTCAAGATGGCAGTGTGGGAAGATGCGGAGTTAGCGTCTCCCCACAACTAGGGCACCTGCCGGCTGCTGGTGGGGGACTCTGACGCCCAAGGAGACGGGAAGAACCCCAGAGTGAACCAGTAGGACGTAGGGGGGCTGAGGGGTGAGGAGAAGTGAAGGCCAGGCAGGATCAGCACCCTTGAGGCCAGGGAGATCAGGAGAGGCAGGCAGGAGGGGCCCTCCCAGACCCCAGACCAGAGGAGCAGGAAAGTAGAGGAGGGCGTTTGTCCCTCCCACTGGAGTCCAGGAAGCCTGCTGGGCTCCCAGGTGAGGTCCTCTGCCCTCTGAGACCAGGGTTGGGGGGCACGCCTGGGCCCCTTCTGTTCGTTGAGCCTAAGCCCCACCCCCCACAGCTCTCAGGGCCTTTTCCAGCCCTGTGGGTCCTGAGTATTGGCTCTGCCAACCGCCCAAACCTCGCCCTTGCTTAGGCCCCGCCCTCCACAGCCAAGGCCTTTCCCCCCCTTTCTTTTTTTTTTTTTCCTTTTCCCTCCTCCTCTTTTTTACTATTGTGGTACTGATGTACCTTCCAGTTGTTGATTCACCTCTATTTTTATTTTTACGTTCTTTTTAACATATCTGTTAGTTTCCCAGTCTTATTTTATTTTTTACTTTGTTTTGTTTTGTTTTGTTTTGTTGCCACCCCATGCGGCTTTCGGGATCTTGGTTCCCGAGCCTGGGGTCAGGCCAAAGCTCCTGTGGTGGGAGCCCCAAGTCCAAACCACTGGACTAACAGAGAACCTCGGACCCCAGGGACTATTAATTGGAGTTAGGTCTCATGGAGGTCCTCCTCTCAGCACCAAGACCCAGCTCTACCCAATAGCCTACAAACTCCAGTGTTGGAAGCATCAGGCCAAACAACCAGTAAAGCAGGAACACAATATCACTCATAAAAAAAAAAAAAAAAAAGATATGGCAAAAAAATATGTCACAGATGAAGGAGCAAGGTAAAAACCTACAAGACCAAATAAACGAAGAGGAAATAGGCAATCTACCTGAAAAAGAATTCAGAGTAATGATAGTAAAGATGATCCAGAATCTCGGAAATAGAATGGAAGCACAGATTGAGAAAATACAAGAAATAACAAAGATCTAGAAGAACTAAAGAACAAACAAACAGAGATGAACAACACAATAACTGAACTGAAAAATACACTAAAAGGAATCAATAACAGAATAACTGAGGCAGAAGAACAAATAAGTGAGCTGGAAAACAAAATGGTGGAAATGACTGCCAAGGAGCAGAATAAAGAAAAGAGAATGAAAAGAGTTGAAGACAATCTCAGAGACCTCTGGGATAACACTAAACGCACCAACATTCGAATTATAGGGGTCCCAGAAGAAGAGAAAAAGAAAGGGTCTGAAAAAATATTTGAAGAGATTATAGTTGAAAACTTCCCAAACATGGGAAAGGAAATAGTCACCCAAGTATAGAAAGCACAGAGAGTCCCATACAGGATGAACCCTAGGAAAAACACACCAAGACACATATTAATCAAATTAACAAAAATTAAATTCAAAGAAAAAATATTAAAAGCAGCAAGGGAAAAACAAAAATTAACATACAAAGGAATCCCCATAAGGTTATCAGCTGATTTTTCAGTGGAAACTCTGCAGGCCAGAAGGGAGTGGCAGGATATACTTAAAGTGATGAAAGAGAAAAATCTACAACCAAGATTACTCTACCCAGCAAGGATCCCATTCACATTCGATGGGGAAATCAAAAGCTTTTCAGACAAACAAAAGCTAAGAGAGTTCAGCACCACCAAACCAGCTTTACAACAAATGCTAAAGGAACTTCTCTAAGCAGGAAACACAAGAGAAGAAGAAGACCCACAAAAACAAACCCAAAACAATAAAGAAAATGTTAATAGGAACATACATATTGATAATAACCTTGAATGTAAATGGATTAGATGCCCCAGCCAAAAGACACAGACTGGCTGAATGGATACAAAAACAACACCCATATATATGCTGTCTACAAGAGACCCACTTCAGACCTAGGGACACATACAGACTGAAAGTGAAGGGATGAAAAAAGATATTACATGCAAATGGAAACCAAAAGAAAGCTGGAGTAGCAATACTCATATCAGATAAAATAGACTTTAAAATAAAGACTGTTAAGAGAGATGAGGGACACTACATAATGATCAAAGGATCAATCCGAGAAGATATAACAATTATAAATGTTTATGCACGCAACATAGGAACACCTCAATACATAAGGCAAATGCTAACAATCATGAAAGGAGAAACTGACAGTAACACAATAATAGTAGGGGACTTTAACACCCCACTTACACCAATGAACAGATCATCCAAACAGAAAAAAAATAAGGAAACACAAGCTTTAAATGACACAATAGACCAGATAGATCTAATGGATATTTGTAGAACATTCCACCCCAAAATGGCAGAATACACTTTCTTCAAGTGCTCACGGAACATTCTCCAGGACAGATCACATCTTGGGTCACAAATCAAGCCTTGGAAAACTTAAGAAAATTGAAATCGCATCAAGCTTCTTTTCTGACCACAATGCTATGAGACTGGAAATCAATTACAGGAAAAAAAACTGTAAAGAACACAAATAAATGAAGGCTAAACAGTGTGCTACTAAATAACCAAGAGATCACTGAAGAAATCAAAGAAGAACTTAAAAAATACATAGAAAAAAATGACAATGAAAACATGATGACCCATAAACTATGGGATGCAGCAAAAGCATTTCTAATAGGGAAGTTTATAGCAATTCAATCTCACCTCAAGAAACAAGAAAAATCTCAAATAAACAATCTAACCCTACACTTAAAACAACTAGAGAAAGAAGAACAAAGAAAACCCAAAGTCAGTAGAAGGAAAGAAATCATAAAGATCAGAGCAGAAGTAAATGAAATAGAAACGAAGAAAACAATAGCAAAGATCAATAAAACTAAAAGCTGGTTCTTTGAGAAGATAAATAAAATTGATAAACACTTAGCCAGACTCATCAAGAAAAAAAGGGAGAGGACGCAAATCAATACAATTAGAAATGAAAAAGGAGAAATCACAACTGACACTGCAGAAATACAAAGGATTATAAGAGACTACTACAAACAACTGTGTGCCAATAAAATGGACAACCACGAAGAAAGGGATGAATTCTTGGAAAGGTACAATTTTCCAAGACTGAACCAGGAAGAATTAAAAAATATAAACAGACCTATCACAAGTAATGAAATTGAAACTGTAATTAAAAATCTTCCAATGAACAAAAGTCCAGGACCGGATGGCATCACAGGCGAATTATACCAAACATTTAGAGAAGAGCTAACACTGATCCTTCTCAAATTCTTCCAAAAAATTGCAGAGAGAGAAACACTCCCAAATTCATGCTATGAAGCTACCATCACCCTGATACCAAAACCAGAAAAAGATACCACAAAAAAAGAAAATTATAGACCAATATCACTGATGAACATAGATGCAAAAATCCTGAACAAAATACTAGCAAACAGAATCCAAAAGCACATTAAAAGGATCATACACCATGATCAACTGGATTTATCCCAGGGGTGCAAGGATTCTTCAACATATGCAAATCAATCAATGTGATACACACATTAACAATTAAGGAATAAAAACCATATGATCATCTCAATAGATGCAGAAAAAGCTTTTGACAAAATTCAATACCCACTTATGATAAAAACTCTCCAGAAAATGGGCATGGAAGGAACCTACCTCAACATAATAAAGGCCATATATGACAAACCCACAGCAAGCATCATACTCAATGGTGAAAAACTGAAAGCATTTCCACTAATATCAGGAACAAGACAAGGATGTCCACTCTCGCCACTTTTTTTTTTTTTTTTGTGGTACGTGGGCCTCTCACTGTTGTGGCCTCTCCCGTTTTGGAGCACAGACTCCGGACGCGCAGGCTCAGCAGCCATGGCTCATGGGCCCAGCCACTCCGCGGCACGTGGGATCCTCCCGGACCAGGGCATGAACCCGTGTCCCCTGCATTGGCAGGCAGACTCTCAACCACTGCGCCACCAGGGAAACACAGAAAAATACGTTTTAAAGACTAGAAATGGCAACAAAGATGAATCTTGGTTAATTGTGGTTAATTGGGACTTCCCTGGTGGTCCAGTGGTTAAGAATCCACCAATGCAGGGGACATGGGTTCGATCCCTAGTCGGGGAACTAAGATCCCACGTGCTGTGGGGCAACTAAGACCACGCACCACAACTACTGAGCACGTGGGCCACAACTAGAGAAGCCCATGTGCTGCAACGATGAGCCCATGTGCTGCAACTAAGACCGGATGCAGCCAAAAACAAAAATAAATAAATAAATACATATTAAAAAAAAAAAAAGAAGTAAAGCAGATCAGCCCAGATGTTTTATGTTTTGTGTACAATTCTGGTTAAATGGATGAGGTTTTGGAATAAACAGTTTGGTGCTGGAATTTTGGCTCTTCCACAGTAAGCAGCTGAGTAACAGCAGACATTTCCCTTAAGCTAAGCTTCAGTTTCTTCAACCATAAAATGAGTATATTAATAGAGCCTACCTCATGGGGGGTTTTAGGACAAAGTCTTTCCTACTTTTATTATTATTAAGGCCCTCAGGATGAGAACTCCTACCTTTCTAACTCAGTGATGACTTTCAGGTCAACTAACTTCTCTGGATTCAGGCCCAACGCACAGTGAGGCCAAACAATACCAAAACGTTGGAGTTTGGAACAAAGAAATGTTTATTGCAGGGCCATGCAATGAGATGGGTGGCTCATCCCTTAAAAAACCCCAAACTCCCCGAAAGCTTTCAGCAAAGCCCTTTTATAGGAAAGGTGAGGGAGGGGCGTGGTTAGTTGTTGCAAACTTCTTGGTGTCAGATTCTTTGTTCTTGAGGTCAGGTCATGGTCAGGTCACGATGTTCCTGTAAATCTCCACCAAACAAGTGTTATTCTTTGTTCTGACAAGAAAGGGCAAGGTCCCAAGGCACAACTTACACCCTCCGAGGTCCAGGTCCTGGCTAAGAGGAGGCAGATCTCAGTTGGCGGCTCCCTCAGGGCCAGGTCCCCAGACCCTGTCCAGCTGTCATAGCTGACAGAGCCAGGTGCCCTGGACCCAACTGGCCCTCAGGCTCCTCAGGTCACCCGAATGGCAGGGTCCAGGTCCCACAGACTGAGTCCCACACAGACTGCCGCTGCCAATAGATCGCAGAGGCAGGGATGGGGGAGAGGTTCACTGCCACCTCAGGGCCTGGGTCCTGCCAGTGGGCGGCCTGGGCAAGGGCTCTGAAGCCCTGCAGGACACAGCCTCCAGCCTGTTGCCTGGGCCCCCCAGCTCACCCTGAGGCCAGGCAAGCTGCCTGGGGAGTAGGCTAGTATCCGCCTCTCACCTCATTCTCCTCCTGACAACCACCGCTCCACCAGCCGTTGGCTGACTGGGACCAACTAAGGTTGTTCATTGACAGTTGTTCGCTTGGGGGAGGGGCCCACTGCGGCGCCAACCAATGGCTGAGCAGGACCTCTAACTGCTTCTCTAACCGTCCTGCGTTAATGGTAATGGGTTGTCGGGAACGCGCCCAGCAACCGCCTCGTGCTAAGGGCTGCACACCGCCCCGCTCTATTACAATCGCAGGGTTTTTTTTTTTTAAGCTTTTTTAAGTTTTTTTTTTTTTGGCTGCGTTGGGTCTTCATTGCTGCACGCGGGCTTTCTCTAGTTGCGGCGAGCGGGGGCTACTCTTCATTGCGGTGTGCGGGCTTCTCATTGCAGTGGCTTATCTTGTTGCAGAGCACGGGCTCTAGGTGTGTGGGCTTCAGTAGTTGTGGCACATGGGCTTAGTTGCTCCACAGCATGTGGGATCTTCCCGGACCGGGGCTTGAACCCGTGTCCCCTGCATTGGCAAGTGGATCCCTAACCACTGCACCACCAGGGAAGTCCCCCAGGAGTGTTTTAAGAAGGCAACAGGTTATCACTAAGACTATAAAGAACCATTCAAAGGGAGAAACGGTTTCCTCAGAGAATGTGGGAAGGGAGCGCTGCTGGAGTGACCTGTCTGAGCTGACCTAAGATTCCAGAAAAGGATAAGACCCTGAAACGACTCCAGGAACATTACATCGGCAAAGGGATTCTTGGAGCCCCCATGAAGAGCCTCACTTAGGGGCCAGTTGGATCCACTTCCAGCCACAGCTGGCTATGGAAGGTGACAGAAGAGCCCTCCAGGGACTCAGCAGGAGGAGTCAAAAATGGCAGGCGGCCGTTGCACGCTGTGGCCCCGGGCACATCCAGCCGAGCCGGAAGTCTGTCCCTGGTCCCACTCCACGGGCTGCTGGCAGAGTGTTGTTCCTTAGTTCCTAGCGATTGAATGAGGCTGAGGCTCTTAAGGCCCCGGTGTCACTGAGCCCAAGCTCTTTCCGCTCACCGCATGGCAGGCCAATAAATTGGGAGATGAGTTGTTGGATCAAGGAATAACAACTTTAATCGGAAAGCTAGCAGACCGAGAAGATAGCAGACTAGCGTCTCGAAAAACCATTTTACCTCAGTCTGAAGTCAGGCTTCTTTTATATACGGGGTAAGGGAGGGGCCCACTGTGGCACCAACCAATGGCTGAGCAGGGCTGCTATAGCTTGCGCCTGCCTCGCCACTATTACACCTTGAGTAGAAAGGTGTGACACCAGCGAGCAGCTGGGGCTGAACAAGTACTGGGCTACTCCAGCAATGTCGTCCTGCAGCTCTCAGTGGAGCGAGGTGCACAAGCTGTGGAGACCCGGTGGCCACACGGAGGTGGGTGACACACCCGTTACCAGGATCACTGTCTGAGGCCTGGGTGCTGTGGGCTCAGCCTGCTGCTGGCTTCACCAGTCAGTTCGTGACTAATGAGGTGGCCCAGGAGCTGGTGTCCCCAGAGTGGAGCTCCCGCCTGCCCACTTGTGCAGTGGGTGGGCAGTGGGAACGGGGCCAGTCTGGTGGGCTAAGCGCGGTCACACGTGGAGAGCAGTGGCAGAGTGGCCTTAACCACATGTGAGCTGGCGCCAGGGAGGGAGGAGGGCAGGGCCTATCACGCTTCGGGTTTGGGCTGGGGAGGCCACTATTTCACAGGTACTGAGCCTTGTACTGGTGTAAAAGGGAAGAGCAAAAATCTGACTCCATGTTGGATCTGTTTCTCTTACTTTAACCTTTGCTTTTCATTGCTTTTGTTATTATAATCACAAAAAGGATGCTGTCTATAACTGTAAGCATACATAGTGGCTGGCCTCAGGGAGCCCTGCACCTCTGCCTGAATGTTAAACTGAAGTGCCTTTGTTCAACTCACACGGAGACATTCTGACCCTGCCCACCTGTGAATGGCTGTAGAAAAGAAGAAATGAACACATCCCCTCCCTGATGCTCGCCAAGCCAGCAGATACTTAGCAAGATTTATGGCTTTTTTACTTTACTTCCTCACCTCCTCCCCCTCTCTGTTCTATAAAAGAAACTGGCATCCAGACCCTGATAAGATGGTACTCTAGGGCACTAGCCTGCCATCTTCTCGGGTGCCTGGCTTTCTGAATAAAGTCACTATTCCTTGCCTCCACACCTCATCTCCCAATTATTGGCCTGTCATGCAGCAAGCAGACTGAGCTTGGATTTGGTAACACTGGATCTCCTTGAATGATCTCTCTAAAGGGAAGGCTGGGCTGGTCCTCAAAAGTCCAGAAGGCCGGGGATGAGGGAGTGATACAATGGGGGTGCAGCCGGTGAGATGAGCCTCTTCCTCCTCCTCAAACTGGAGGTAAAGAGTTGGCATAAAGCCCTTTACTAACTGGAGTCATGGTTAAAGATAAAGGATTTTTGTTTTTTTTAAAACAAATTTATTTATTTTTGGCTGTGTTGGGTCTTCGTTGCTGCGCATGGGCTTTCTCTAGTTGCAGTGACGGAGGGCTACTCCTCGTTGCAGTGCGTGGGCTCCTCACTGCGGTGGCTTCTCTTGTTGTGGAGTACGGACTCTAGGCATGCGGGCTCAGTAGTTGTGGCTCTTGGGCTCTAGAGCGCAGGCTCAGTAGCTGTGGCACACGGGCTTAGTTGCTCCGTGGCATGTGGGTTCTACCCAGACCAGGGGTCAAACCCGTGTCTCCTGCATTGGCAGGTGGATTCTTAACCACTGTGCCACGAGGGAAGCCCCAAGGAAAAGGATTTTAAAAAGCTCAAAGGGGGGCTTCCCTGGTGGCGCAGAGGTTGGGAGTCCACCTGCCGATGCAGGGGATACGGGTTCGTGCCCCGGTCCGGGAAGATCCCACACGCCGCGGAGCGGCTGGGCCCGTGAGCCGAAGTCACTGAGCCTGCGCGTCCGGAGCCTGTGCTCTGCAACGGGAGAGGCCACAATGGTGAGAGGCCCGCGTACTGCAAAAAAAAAAAAAAAAAAAAAGCTCAAAGGGGTCTTTGGGGCCAGGCCTTGGCCTCAGTCTTTCCCCATGAGGTTTTCTCACTGCTTAGGAGAGTTATAGCAACGTGAGCAGTGATCTAAAGTCACACAGATGGGGGCTTCCCTGGTGGCGCAGTGGTTAAGAATCCACCTGTCAATGCAGGGGACACAGGTTTGAGCCCTGGTCTGGGGATATCCCACATGCCGCGGAGCAACTAAGCCTGTGCGTCACAACTACTGAGCCTGCATTCTGGAGCCCACAAGCCACAACTACTGAAGCCGTGCGCCTAGAGCCCGTGCTCCACAACAAGAGAAGTCACTGCAATGAGAAGCCCGCGCACCGCAACAGAGAGTTGCCGCCGCTTTCCGCAACTAGAGAAAGCCCATGAGCAGCAACGAAGACCCAGCGCAGCCAAAAATAAATAAATAAAACAGATAAATTAAAAAAAAATAAAGTCACACAGATCTGTGCTGAAATCCTGGTTATGTCTCGTTTCCTGTGTGATTTTGTTAAGTTACGTAAATTCTCTAAACTCCCTCTTTTTAATCTCTAAATTGCGGAAAATAATTGTACTTTTTTTAGAGTTACTGGGAGAAAATATACAAATCACATAGCACTGAGCCTTGTGCATAGTAAGTACTGGATTTATACATGCTCATTTAACATTATGTGAATTAATGAAAACCCTTCCTGCTTTGCTTCATTTTGTCCTTGGCCTACGGAACACTCTTAGCACCCAAGCTAGGCCAAAACAAACAGTCATAACATTTTGAGAACTATTTTAGGAAAGTATAAATAAGGTGACTCACAATGCCTTAAAAAGGGCAAAAGAACACTGAAAGGTGGATTGTCACCATAATTTAGGGCCTTTAGGTTCCTGAAAGGATTCCCGGAAGAAGAGACAATGGGAGGAAAGTGAGAGAAAATGAACATTCCAGGCAAGTGGAACAGAATGTGAGAAGGCTCAGCTACAAGCTGGCACAGGGCAGGTGTGGGGAACTGAAGTTAGCCTCATTTGAACTGAGATGTTGTTGAGGGAATGGAATGGAGTAAAGAGGAAAGCAGGACCAGATCTTGTATGGCCCTGTAAAGTCCTGTTAAAGAGTTCAAATTACCCTTCCTGATCATGTACTGATAATGTATGAGTTAGATTAATAACCTTAGGATATGGACAATATGGAATTGGCAAATGACAGCTACCCCATATGGTAACAGAGGCCAGCTTTCCATAGGATACCAGGTAAAGTGACACCTAGCTCCACACTGATGTGGCACGAATGCATGCTCTACTTTAAGTGGTTGATTGAGCTTTAGGGAGTTCCCCTAGGGAGGAGCCTGGTGGCACCTGGATAAAAGACCATCCTGTGGTGCTCCAAGGACAATGGTGCTTCAAGGGCAAAGGATGACCCTGCCTGAAAAAGTTTCAGTGTTACACCCCCTACCAGACTCTTAATCAATTACCCTCCCCACCATGACGGTTATGAAATTCCTGAGCCCATCTGGGCGATGCCTACCTGGGCAACAGGACCTGTCCCAAATAAGGAAAGGAATCTGCCCTGTCCCACTTCCACCCTATAGAAGGAAGGTATACGTGCCTCAACCAATCAGTAAACGAAATTTTCACCTCGGACCATTCCTTTGTTTTCTGGCTATAAAAACTGATCAATAGCACATGTTCAGGCTCGACTCTCCCAGACTACTAGGAATTAGGCCTGCTGTTCTGGCGGTGACCCTTACCTCTAATAAATCCTATCTTCTTTACATTCTGCCTTGTGTCTGGAAATTCTTTTCCAACCCGTGTTCAGACCACAACACATCCTAAAGTTGTTTATTGCCAATTCAGCCTCATTCAGCAGTGGTTTTGAGAACTTAAATTCCTAATTCCTAATGCTGCACTGGAGAAAGAGGGAAAGGGATATATGCTCTTACTTTGTGAGGGAAACTTTCCCTTGACTTGCTTCAGGTATTGGCAGCATGAGCTAAACAAGTGAGATTTCCCAAGAATGACAAAGAAACACAGTGGCTATGAGTGGGGGTTCTGCATGGAGTCAGGTGGCCTGGGTTGAAAACTCACTGCCTAAGTTATCTGACTAAATTACCTACTCTCATTTATAAAATGGGTGCAGTAGTACGTTGATCATGAAGTTGTTAGGAGGAGTAAACAAAAATTTCACGGAGAGCTCTACCTTAATGCCTGATGTGCAGTAAGACCACAGTAAGTCCTAGTCATTATGATTATTCGTATTTTGCATCTTTTAATCTTTCACATTTTTGTAAGCATGTGATCATTTGAATTTTACAACTTTGCTAAAGTGAGTATTGGAGAATCAGAAAGCTGTACTTAGTAAGACTTGCCTGGCATGAATTTAAATTCTCTAGTTAATTCATTCATTTTTTCGAAGGCGTTTGCATTAGCTTTCTAGGGCTGCCATACATGATACAAAATACCACAGACTAGGTGGCTCAAAAAACAGAAATTTGTTTTCTCACAGTTCTGGAGACTAGAAGTCTAAGATCAGCGTTGGGTACTTCTGAGGCGTCTCTTTTGGCTTTAGGTGGCCAACTTCTTACTGGGTCCTCACATGGGTCTCCTCTGTGTCCTAATCTCCTCTTATAAAGACACTAGTCATATTGGATTAGGGCCTCGGAACAGGTAAACAAGGGAGTCATGAGAGAGTGGACAGTGAGTCTTATCATAGTCATATGGAGAAGGGTAATTCTTTGAGGTAAGCTGTTTCCTAGAAAACAGGTTTTCAGAAAACAAAAGGATTTCCTAACCATGGCTGTTTTCTGGGAGCACAGACTCAGTTAAAGTTCAACATTGTCACTAGCTTGCCCGTTAGAGGACAGAAGAGGTAGGGAACTGCTGGAGTTTCATTGCCTTCAGACAAACTATGCCCAATCCACACTCTGAACCAGGTGTATTCTATTCGGGTACAGAACAGGGCAGTTGCCTTCAGCCTGGCTTGTGCTGAGTTGAGAATGTGGAGGCTGATCTCGGGGAAGCTGCTTTCCTATCCTTCTACCTCCCAACCCACACAGCTGCGTAGTTACATCTGAGAGTCTCCCCATAATGTTGCTTCTCCTGAGAAGCGAAAGGTGACCATCAGACCTGGATAACTATTTATTGGAATGGGGAGTAGCTGACGGTGGTTTTTCTGGTGTTTTCACACCCCCCCACCTAGCTAACTGGAGCTGATACGGTCTCCTCTGGTCTTCACCCATTCCTTTGCCCTATAGGAGACCATGTTATTTTTATGTTCGAGAAATAATTTACAATCAGTGGTACATAATGGGTTCAGGAAAATGAGTGGAAGAAAATCCACTGAAGCACAGAATTTCCTTGGGTAGTGGTGTCATTTATTTGTGCTCTTAAAATTTTTCTTAAATAATTAATGGCATACACAGCCCTCCCCACAGGCCCTCAGCTCAGGCCTGAAGCAGTGCTCAGGGAGGGGCTGGAGAAGGCGCTGGGCGGGGACAAGTTTATAGGAGCAGCCCCTCCTGCGTGGGTCAGTGAAGGGGAAGAAAGGCCCTGGGTAGCCCAGCCCCACAGCCTGCTCGGCCTCCTTTGCTTCTCTCTCGCCGTGTGGGTAGGGACAGTCCTCAGAGACCTGGGGGCTGCACCCTAGCATGAGTGAGCCCCTCCAGCTCAGACCCTAGAGCAGATGCAGCCTAGCCAAGCCCAGTGACCATGTGTCTACCCTCTCTCTCCACATCCCTGCCAACAACTAGCCACACTCGCCTGCATCCTGAGCCATGGCTTCTGGGTCATTGGCTACAGGACGTTCTGGCAGAACTTTCTCCAGAAGCTCAGATCTGACACTATATTGATGATATCCTCCTCTAGGGAGATTCATCTGACACACTTATTAAGGAGATATGACACAAAAGGGCTCACAGGAGGAGGATGGGCCACTGTCCCACACATAATGCAAAGCCGCACCACCTCAGTTAAAATCCTGAAGATTATTTGGCAAACTGAGGGCTGCTCCATCCCTGACATGTCAAGAAACAGCCGTTGACCTTCTTAGCATCCACAGTGTTCACACAGATACAAGATCTCTTAGTCCTTTTGGGACTGATGCTGTTACCTGCAATCAGCCTACACTGAATGGGGACCCCTCCAAAAAAGGCTCTAGAACCCTCTAAATTGAAATCAACAGGCAATCCTATTAGAGCTTTCAGAGACTCCTTCATTGTAGAGGCTTTGGAAACCTCCTCTCATGCCTCCTGGAGTTTCTGGACCACCTATGATGGCCATAAGCCGCCCATGGGCTCCTGATGTAAGAAACTGACCTCCTTAGTCCTGAATTATATACCAATAGGACAGCAAATGCAGACTACTTACTGGGCCAGAAAGCAGTAGGTTAATACAGGTAACCCTTGAACAACGTGGGGGTTAGGTGTACAGACCCTCTGTGCAGTTGAAAATTGGCATGTACACTTAGACTAATTTCTATAGAAGGAACAGAGAAAGTTATCAGGAGCTATCCTGCAGGAAGCACTAAGTCCAGATAGTTTCATAGGGGAATTTTACTAAACATTTAGAGACTATCTAGGAAAAAAACAAAACAAAACAGTAGATGTGGGACAAACTGAAACATCACCCTGAATAAAGAAGC
This sequence comes from Delphinapterus leucas, assembly GCF_059928025.1. NCBI lineage: Eukaryota > Metazoa > Chordata > Mammalia > Artiodactyla > Monodontidae > Delphinapterus > Delphinapterus leucas. The sequence continues at coordinate 25,751,511 of NC_143142.1, read as the reverse complement.
ATCAGTCTAAATGGGCATATGTTGGAGGCATATCTTACAAGATCAGGAACGAGACAAGGACACCCATTCTTAACTGTTCTAGTCAACACTGTACTAGAGATCCTAGCCTGGGTGATAAGGAATGAAAATTAAGAGACATAGGATTAGAAATGAGTAAATAAAACTGCTGTTATTATAGATGATAGAGAAAACACAAGAGTATCTACAGATTATTAGATATAATGGAAGTGAGTGTAATGGGTCCAGAACAGCAAAGGTAGCTCTCGGGAAGTAGTGCAGGATAGGAGGCAGGGTGGGAAGGAGACAGGCATTTAGGTATCAGAATTTATTATGAAGCAAAAATAATTAGAACAAAACTAACACAACATTGTAAATCAACTATACTTCGATTTTAAATGGTAATTAGCAGAACTTCCATGGCAGTCCAGTGGTTAGGACTCCGAGCTTCCACTGCAGGGGGCACGGGTTTGATCCCTGGTTAGGGAACTAAGATCCCACGAGCCACAGGGCGAAGCCAAACAACAACAACAACAACATAAAAAAGTAATTAGAACAATTCTACTTAATTACCTTGCCCTTCATCTTAATCACCTTTGTTCTATCCCAGGTAACTCTATGCAAAGGGCCACTCCATGCAAAATGATTCTCCATTTTCACCACCAAAGGGTTTGACACATCCTTCACCTCCGTCTCCCTCACTCCTTCTCACTGTATGTCTCATTTCTCTGCCTGGGAAGCCTCTCCTTATGTCTGGCTGCTTCTCAACACTCACCTGTCAGTCACTGGTAACGTTCACAGAGAACCCTTGATTTCCTGACCATCCCCTTTCCCCCTTGACTACAGTAGCCACTGTAAAGGAAAAAAAAAGAGTACTGTCAGTCTTCATCCTGTGCTCCTTTACTACTCACACAAAACACTTCACTTTTGATACTTCTGGTCACTAGATGTGTGGGGATTTTTCCCCACATGGAGAAACAAGTTTCTGACACCAGCTGGGTGACATACAAGTTAATTCAATTCTAACACTGTCTACGTGGGGAGTGTCAGATCCCACAGGTTGGGGCTCAGTCCCTCAAGAGACTACCCCCATGCTACTTCAAATGCCAATAGCAAGTAGTGTGTGTCCAGGTTACCCACAACTTGTCTCATTTGGCTACAAATCAGAGGTTCCCACACCCCCCTCCTCAGGATTTATTTGCTAAAGCAGCTTACAGAACTCAGGGAAACACTTACTTACATGCACCAGTTCACTGAAGGATATGATAAAAGAGCACAGATAAACAGCCAGATGAAGAGATACACGGGGCGAGGTCTGGGAGGGTCCCGAGCGTGAGATCTTCTGTCCTCGTGGAGTTGGGGTGCCTCACCCGCCCAGTATATGGATGTGTTCGCCCGGAAGCTCTCCGAACCCTCTACTATTGGGATATTACGGAGGCTTCCTTATGTTGGCCTAATCAATTATTAACTCTGTTTCTAGCCCCTCTCCCCTCTCTGGAGGATGACGGGTGGGGCTGAAAATTCCAAGCTTCCAGTCACAGCTTGGACTTTCTGGTGATCAGCCTCCATCTAGGAGTCACCTAGAGCTGCCTCATTAGAACAAAGGATGCTCGTTGGGTTCTTACCATGTAGGAAATTACAAGGGTTTTAGGAGTTCTGTGCCAGGAACTGGGGGCAGAGACCAATAAAGTTGGCCCTCCGTATCTGTGGGTTCTGCATCCGTGGATTCAATCAACCTTGGATTGAAAATATTCGGGGAAAAAGTTCCAGAAAGTTCCAAAAAGACAAACTTGAATTCGTGCACTGAGCACTATGCTGAATCCACACAAATGAAGAGACGTTAGGCACAGCCTGCTGTCGCCTCACACCGTTTCACAGATCCTCAGTCTCTCCTTTTCTGAGAGTTGTTCACCTCACTGTCTGATTTGTTCACTACTTGTGCTGTGTCCACCCTTTGTTTCTGTGGGGAAAAAAAAAAGCCTTCTAAAGAGCAATTAACTGGCCACAGCAATCCCTCAAAGGTTAAGGGGGGAGGGCTTCCCTGGTGGCGCAGTGGTTGAGAGTCTGCCTGCCAATGCAGAGGGACACGGGTTCGTGCCCCGGTCCGGGAAGATCCCACATGCCACAGAGCGGCTGGGGCCGTGAGCCATGGCCGCTGAGCTTGCGTGTCCGGAGCCTGTGCTCCGCAACGGGAGAGGCCACAGCAGTGAGAGGCCCGCGTACCGCAAAAAAAAAAAAAAAAAAAGGTTAAGGGGGAGAGTAAAGTGCCATGTCTCAAAGATAAAATGAAAATCTTAGATCTTTTGAAAAGTGGCATGTCAAGCACTTGTCAAAGTGGGCTGTGAAGTCAGTAAGAACAAACCGAGCGTTCTCACGGTAAAGCAGAAGGAAGCTGAAATCCATGGAAGTGTTAGTGCTGCCTCTACAATAGCAAAAACAGTCTCACTGGTTCGTGATAAAGTGCTTGCAAGGACTGAGAAAGCATTAAGTGTGTAGCTAGAAGCCATGTCACAGAAGCATGTCCCTGTTGATGGCAAAACGATGCATGGAAAAGCACTCAGCCTCCTTGAGTGCTGCTGTGAGGGGCCTGAGCAGAGTGAGAGGGAGGATTCTGAAGCTAGTAAGGGCGGGCTGGCTGGCTAGCTGGCTGTCTAAAGCGCTACAGCCTCATGAGGTGGCCTCATCCTTCCCAAAACTCCAGAAACTTGTAGAAGAGAAAGGTTACCTTCCAGAGCAAGTCTTCAATTTTGATGAAATGGGCTTGTTCTGGAAGAAGATGTCCAATCATACCTACAGCCATAAGAGTGCCGAGCAGCCCCGTGGTTCAAGGTCTGGAAAGACTGCCTTACTCTGGTGCTGCGTGGCAAGGCAGCAGGTCACATGATCAAGCCAGACCTCATCTACTGAGCAAACAATCCCCAGGCCCTTAAGAACAAAAACAAAAATTGCCTGCCTGTGTTCTGGCAACACAAGAAGGCTTGGGTGACGGCCATCCAATTCTTGGAATGGTTCCACCAGTGCTTCATTCCTGAAGTGAAGAAATACCTAGAAGAGGCGAGGCTGCCCTACAAGGTCCTCCTCGTGATTGACGATGCTCCCCTTGTCATCCCTAATCTCTGCTTCACCGAAGAGAACGCAGAAGTGACATTCCCAACTCGTAACACTGTGTCACTGCTGCAGCCACTTGATCAAGGCCTCGTCAAGCGCATTAAGGTGACTTACACCCACCTCACGTCTGGCAGGATTTGTGCTGCCCTTGACGCAAACTCGGACTGCAGCACCATGGATTTTTTTTTTTAGTATTTATTTATTTAGGCTGCGCCGGGTCTTAGTTGCGGCACATGGGATCTCCCTTGTGGCACGCGGGCTTCTTAGTTGCAGCATGCACGCAGGATCTAGTTCCCCGACCAGGGATTGTACCCAGGCCCCCTGCATTGGGAGCAGAGTCTTACCCACTGGACCACCAGGGACGTCCTGCAGCATCATGGATTTATGGAAGAGCTCCACAACTGTGCTTACTGCAGAGGCTGCAGACGTCTTGAAGGCCAAGACAGCCAATGCATGTTGCGATCCATGATGGAGAAAGGTAAGTCAACCATCTCAGGGGATTCCCCATTACTGAAACAGAAGTCAAGCATATCTTGAATGGTGCAAGGGAAGTTGGTAGGGGAGGCTTCTCTGACACGACCAAGGACAATGTTGAGGAACACGTGGAAGAGCACAGAGAAACCCTTACCAACAAGGAACGCGAAGATCTGCTAAAATCCCATATAGATGATGATGATGCAGAAGATTAGAGGAGGCAGAGCCATCACCTTGGACACCTGAAAAATTTGCTGCAGTTTTTCCAACGGGCACAAATGAATATGATCCTCGAGCAGTGTCCTTCGATGGAATGAAGTCTCCGTGTCTTTCAAGGGATAGCAGCATGCCTATAACCACTGCAAGATTTGTTTGATGATGCAAAGAAAAAGAATAAACAACTTCCTATAACAATGCTTCTAACTAAAGCATCTGCCATTGTGAAGCCTCCACCTTTGCTTGAAGATCCTCAGCCCTCAGACTCCACAGATCCTGACATTAGTATTATTGAACCTCCACCGGAGCATCAATGTCTGCAATTGAAATCTGGTTCTTCTGACACAGATGATCCTCTGATGTCCTGTGAAAAGGTCCAAGTTAGCGGTGAGACATCCTCACTGCTTACCTACAGTGCCACACATTTCATTGCCTCACCACATGGGCACTGTAGGCACCATATATCAGTCACCACCGCTGTCACCTCCTCCTCCGTCCTCATCACCTGAGGGTCATCATCACCAAACAGTCGTCAGGTAGTCGCACCATCATCATCATCTGAAGGATATCGAGAGAGAAGAACCAGGGTTTTGGTGAGTGTTAACACCGTGGGTGAGAGAAAGAATGAATTTACATTTCTCGTTTATTTTCTACATGTTCTTGTATTTTAAATATTCTGTGTTTTAATCCATGTATTTCTCTTTCAGGTCATTAAATGAAAGCAATCTGTAAGTGTTGAAACAAAGAAAATGTTACGTTGTTGCCAACAAATGCAACCATTGGATGGCTGCCTCTATACTGAACATGTACAGACTTTTCTTGCCGTTATTCCCTAAATACAGTATAACAACTATTTACATGGCATTTACATTATTATCAGTAATCTAGAGATGATTTAAAGTATACAGGAGGATGTGCAGAGGTTATATGCAAATACTCTGCCATTTTACATAAAGGACTTGAGCATCCACGGATTTTGGTACTTGAGCTGGGGGGTCCTGGAACCAGTTCCCATCAGATACTGAGGGATGACTATATATATTTCCTATTACCTCACAGCCACCCACCTCCAACTCCAGTAACTCCCATCATATTGGTATTCTGTTGTTCTCATGGAGTCCTTTGAAATCAGCTTTCTGATTGGTTTGTTAACTTGCTTCGTGGTCCCCATCCCTCTTTCAAAGTTAAGTTCTTTGAAAGCAGACATCATGAATGTTTACCTTTGTATGCCCCAGTGAGACCAGTTTTTGTACCAAGCAGGACGTCACTATTTGTTAAACAAGCGAATGAAAACTCTGTGTGGAGCACCTTACTTCTCTATTCCTTGATTATCATTTCAATGATCCCACTTTACAAACAACTATTTTAAGAAACTCACCCCATTGCTTGTTGTTCAAAGTGCGGACAGTGAAGCAAATGAAAGGGAAATTTGGTAAACAGACCAGAGGGACAAGTGCTGGGAGAGGTTGTCTTTTTATCCCCAGCATTAGAACACTTGCACAGTATAGATTTTTGACCAGTGCCTGTTGATTTCATGAATGAGCCCCAGCTCTCTCCAGAAATCTGGCCTGAGAAATCTGCACTGCCCCTACCTCAGTCTAGATGCCAGTGTTGAGCGCCAGTCTTCTGCACTGGTGAAGAACAGAGCTCAGAGACAATCATTTCACCATTCCCATCAGGACCTCTTCCATGTTTAGAGCGTGGTGTCGGGCACACTGACCTCTTAGCCTCAGGCTTCCTAACAAACTGTGTAAACACAAGCATCACTCATGCTGCATGAGTTGTTGTAGGAATTAATGAAATTCAGAAATGGCTCCTTCCATGGTAAGGGCTAGGTTCCTACTGGGTGTAAGGTTTGGGAAGGTGGTTCCCCGTGTTTCTTTTCACTCAAAGACCAGGTCCCAGGACAGCTCCCTGTTCCAGGGAATGCCACAGAAAGGTCTGTGAGACATAACTGAGGCATCACTGACCAAATCAGCTGGGCTTAGATGGCGTGGGAGCACCTATCTCCCTCACATACCACCCGCACAACTTCACACCCTTATTCACCTTATTTCACATTTTCTCTGTGAAAGCTCCTATAAGCTCCTGGAACATGAGCACCTGTGTGACCCTTCTCAGGGTTTGTTTTTTTTTTTTTTTGACTTGTTAAAACAAAAGTTTAACTTTATTTTTAGACCCAAAAATGGTGATTTAAGCCTTAAAGAATTAAGTCTTGAGTCACAATTCGATTCTACTTAAAGTTCATATATATATACATATACATGTATATATGTTAATATTAACATATAAAAGGTGAGAAAGTTCATAGTTTATATTCCTGTCCTGTCCCTAGGTTCTTCAGAACCAATTTTTTTTTTTTTAGATTCCATATATATGTGTTAGCATACGGTATTTATTTTTCTCTTTCTGACTTACTTCACTCTGTATGACAGACTCTAGGTCCATCTACCTCACTACAAATAACTCAATTTCATGTCTTTTTATGGCTGAGTAATATTCCATTGTATATATGCACCACATCTTCTTTATCCATTCATCTGTCGATGGACACTTGGGTTGGTTCCATGTCCTGGCTATTGTAAATAGAGCTGCAATGAACACTGTGGTACATGACTCTTTTTGAATTATGGTTTTCTCAGGGTATATGCCCAGTAGTGGGATTCTTCTCAGGGTTTTATATCCATTCTTAGGTCTATGTATGTCATGGACCAAGTGCTTGAATGAATGAATGAACAAATGAATGAGTGGAGAGATGCCAATTTCAGACATGTATCTTTCTCTTCTACAACAGCCAACAGCCACTAGCTGGCCCAGGACACTGGCCTTGGAGTCTGTCCATCGGTGCCTCTGCAGGAACTTGTGGAAGGGGAAGTCCAGGCTTGCCTCTGCTCTGACAGAAACACTCAGAGGAGTAAGTGTCCAGGGACCGTGACCTTTGTACCTTCAGAGGGACTCTCCACGCACTCACCTGGGCATCTTCTGTAGCTGGTCTGAGAGACAACCAAAGATGAGGTGGAGCTTCTGGATGTGGCCCAGCGGGCTGAGCAGGGAGAAGCCATAAGCAGGGAACTCCCAGGGGATGGGGCTCATGATGAGGTTGCCCAGGTTGCTCATCTGCCCGACCTGGGTGAAAAACCAGATTAGGTCTGACTGGAGGCAGAGCCTGCTCCTGTGATGGAGCCTCACCTCTTGGATGGTCTCCAGCTCCAGCATCCCCAGGATCTCCACGAGGCTGCGGAATGGCACCTGGTTAATGACAAGTGTCTGGCAGCAGAGGCGCAGACAACCATGGCTCTTCTTGACTCTCTGCAGTATGTACGAGGGGAACCCAGACAGATGGAAGAAACCAAACATGCAACCTAAGAAAAAGTCTGTGTGGGGCTTCCCTGGTGGCGCACTGGTTGAGAGTCCACCTGCCGATGCAGGGGACACGGGTTCGTGCCCCGGTCTGGGAGGATACCACATGCCGCGGAGCGGCTGGGCCCGTGAGCCATGACCGCTGAGCCTGCGCGTCCGGAGCCTGTGCTCTGCAACGGGAGAGGCCACAGCAGTGAGAGGCCCGTGTACCGCAAAAAAAAAAAGGTCTGTGTGTATCTCCACAGGGTCTCGGTCACGTGGAGGCTGTTCTCTGGAGCTGGGCGTGAGCTGGTCCACCTCTGGCTCTTACAGCATCTGTGTGATGACAGAGGGCACAGGCAAGGTCTCAGAGCATTCCTCTCAGTTGCAGTGCTCAAAGTCATGGGTAAAATCCAGCACCTTTAGCTTCGATCTCCTGTGGGGAACGAGGCAGAGAGCTGAGACTGTGACTTTGAAGACAGCACAGCAGGGCTGGTATGGGCAGCGGCAGGGGAAGGGGCCTCCATGCCAGCCAGCAGTCAGCCATGCCTTCTAAGTGGGTCCACCATCCTCATCCACCCCCAGATCCTGCTCAGTCCCCGCCTCTTAGACACCCAGGAACCTAACCACACTCTCAACCACCTCACAGCATGATCAGCTCTGAAACACGCCAGGTACTCTGAATGATGGCCTCAAGGACTCCCAGTGACTGATGCTGCACCAGCAGGAGATTCTGGCACATCCTTGGACCCCACATCACTGGACCCAGCTCCCTCTTCCTCAACTCATGGTGCCCTTACCAGCACCCGACCTGTGCAGTCACCTGGGGCAAGCAATGTTGGCAGGACCCAGTTCCAGCCCATCTAGGACAGCTTCCAACAGGTCCTGAGTTACAGACCGATCCCTTAGCGATCCCAGACGGAGGCAGGGGAAGGGCCAGGCCTGCACCATTGCTGTCACGGTCTTCGTGTGGCCCCCATCAAAGGCTGCAGTGGATAGTGTTGGGAAGAGTCTCACAGGAAGCTCCTCCAGGGCGCGTATGGCTGAGTCTTTGTCACTCAGCAGGCTCTGTGCTGCAAGAGCCAAGAGGCTGAGAGGGTCCTGTCTGCTCATCTCCACGGACCTGAAGCAGGGAAGGGAAGGCCCTGAATGGGTTTTCACAGCACTGAGCCTCCTTCTTTCGGGCCAGAACAACCCAGGCCTCAATCACCCACAACAGCAGGAACCCCAGGTTGTCCCAGACCCCTCCTTCCATCCTGCAATTTCTAGTCATAAACCTCCAGCCCTTTCTCTGCTGGTGTCAGCCCAGGGTTCCCTGGCCCTGACAGCAGCTGGCTGAAATGAGAATAATTAGGGTTTTATCTCTGTCCCTCATTGGGCTTCAGAAAGTATAAGTTGCCAAACTTAATTTCTTGAGCTTTCCCCAGGATCACCACCACCTCCAAGGTGATTTTAAGGAACACGACTGAACACCCAGTCTCTTACCGTAGGCCAGTGGTAAGAGGTCAGATCCTGAAGTTTTGTCTGCCTTCTCTGGCAAGCAGGGCTTCTAAAATAGTGACCACGGCTTTCCACATGTTCTCACCTCTCCCCTGCCCCATTCTATAGAGTGAATTGCTAACTCACATTCCACCAGGCTTCAGTGCAGTTCAGAGATGAGAAAACTTTCAAAAACATCAACAAGATATAAAACTCTTCTTACGGGGCTAGTAAAATTTTGACACAAAATGTCAGAAAAAGACAAGAAAAAGGAAAATTATAGTACAATCCCATACATAAGTATAGACTCTTAAAAGTCTTGAGTAAAATATTACCAAGTGGAGCAGTGTTTTTTAAAGAAGCAGGATCACCAAGGGTTTCTTCCAGGAATGAAAGGAGAGCGCACGTTAGGGCGCCTGTCAGTGAACTTCTGATTATATAGGACAAGTGAGCACCCGTGCTCTGAGCTGCCACCCGGAAACCCAAACAAGTAAAGGAAGATCTAAAACCAGGAAGCCAACAGAGGATGAATTAGATATCCCCACTCCTCCACAAAAAGCAGTTTTGGATTCTGGAAAAAGGTGAATTAGAGGAACTAGTACGCAGACCACAGAAGCCAAAACCTAAGCCCAGGGGGCTGGCGAAGTCAGGACCTGCAAAGGCCTCAGGTGCGAGACACCTAAGTACAGCCCTGGGCAGGAACCAGAGACCTGGCCAGCAATGGGGCACTCGGGGAGTCTCTACAGCGCATGCATTTACTTCTGCCACCAGCCCAGCCAGCAAGTCACACCGTGGGCCCAACCTTCCTCCACTTCCTACCTTGACTCTGCTCTGCTGCTCCCTGGAGCAGCCCTCAGCTCTCACCCCATAGCAGGCTGCTCTTCCGTGGGGGACACAGGGGGTGCGCTAGGGCAGGCTTGGCAAATGATCATTTTAACAACCAAAACACTAGGTTCTGAGCTGATGGAACCTTCGTTGGAGCATTTCCCACGTCTGTATGCCTGAGAAGGGGCACCTGCTGAGGGAGGCTCAGGCCTAGGGGCAGCCTGTGGAGCAAGCAGGGCAGGAGAGGGAAGCACCAGGCCCCTGTCACAATCCACCAATTGTTCTGAAGGCAGAGATCCTCTGAAGCAGCTAGAGCCCTTGCCAAAGAGGTGGCTATGACAAGTTTGAATCCTCCTCTCTGCGCTTCTTCTGAAACGTCCCATTTCTCTGAAGGAATAGCCCACAGGAAGCCACGTGCCTGGGACCCTCAGGGGCATCTCTGCCCTTGCCCCTCCTCTGAGGGCAGAGCTCCATGCCTCCATCACTCAACTACCAAACTCTCCATGAGAGATCACAGGGGCCAGAGAAGAGGTTCCCAGGACACAGTACAGTAAGCGCTCAGCACACTCCCCGTGAGACAACCTCCTTCCCCCTCCCCTCCCGAAGGCTTTTGGCCTGGACAGGCTCCTTCCCCCCAAATGCCTTTCTTATGAGGAGCCATTCACACCTCCAGCTTCTCCCGACTGAAGCCTGAAGCATCTCCCTGCTCAGCACCTGAGGCATCCTCACCTATCCCTCTCTAGTTGAGGTGGGTGTTGTAAGTAGCCCATGCTTCACCTGTCACCCAGATTTCCTCAGGGCCTCCTCCTAGATTCCAAGGCAGCTTCTCCTCCCCACTGGGATTTTCAGCCCAAGGACCGTGAATCTCCATCCAGCAGGACGTAAGGAGCTGAGGCCTCTGGTTCCTGTGAGCAGCCAATGATCTCAGATGCTCCTTTTCTTGTCTGTGAAAAACAGGATTTACAGCTGGCCTACTCCCACCAGGTACACGGCTGAATGCACGTCACCTGTTTGGAAAGGGGTTCTCCTGGGATTCCAGTGGCCTCTAATCCTGGAGGAGATAGGGGAGGAAAGCTAGTGAGATCAACTAAAGTCTTGGCCACTGCAGCTGGTCTTGTTTCTCCTCACAATGAGCTGCCACCTCTGTTGTCCTTGGTAGCTTGCCAGGTGGTCTGAGGGGTCTGAGCCCCTCTTCACTATGCCTTCTCTGGCTGCACTTGTCTTTTGACTGTCACAACTGGGCAAGGGAATACTGGTGCCTTGATAGAGGGACCAAAAGGATCACTTGGGAGTCAAACATATTCCTTTCCACCCCCTTGTTTAAAAGCAGCCCTATCTCCTCATGATGCGGGGGCTCCTTTCCTTGTCAACTGGGTGCCTGACACAAAGAGGATAAAGCATTCAGCTGGCACTCTTCTGTTGCTGGGCCTAACCAACTTTATGACTTGGTGGGTTTGACAAAGCTTACCTCATGACAGACAGTTCTGGACATGCAGTCACCCCATGTCCCATGGTCCTCCGCCAGGGCCCAGCGGCGCTGCAGGAGTTGTTTTACAAAACACATATAATTCACCACTGCAGACCGCAAAGCCTTGCCCCAGACCCCTGGAAGCCGGCACTGTGACTCTCCTGCTGGAGCTTGCCACAAATTCTACATGGCACATTTTCCTACCACTGATACCTCCAATCTCCTATGTTCTGCTGAGTCTCATGGCTCAAGCACAGGGCTGCATTCACGGCAGTCTGGACTCTGCTACTCTGCAGAGAACTTTCCTACTCCGGGTTGCACTCAAAGGTGGTGGTCTTTTGTGTCACCCCATATATTGGCCAGAGAAGTGTTCTCAGACGTGGAACATGCAGTCTCCAAAACCTGTAGTGTTCTATCAGGCATCATGCTTCCTTCTTTGCCGCAGGAGGTGCAAGATGTGATCATTCATCTTTCATTTTGGATGATATGACCTAGCATGCCCTCGACCCCTGGGGGCATTCAAAATTGTTCTCATATGGCAGGTGCTTGACTCCTCATATGGACCAGCTCCTACGCTGCAGTGCATGTTTCTTACCAAGACCGCCAAGACGCCAGCCATTTCTTGTTAATCTAACTCAATTAGCATGTCATCAAAGTGAATCAATGCCACATTCTGTGGATGCCCAGATGACAGATGGTCCAGCTGTCTTTGGACTATGACAGAGGGTGGACGGGTATAATCCTGGGGCAAAATTAAATGCATACTGTCGTCTGTTCCATGTGAATGCAAATGGTATCTGATAAGGATAGAACAGAACACATCACCAATGAATGTTTGTATCCCATATACCTAAGGCGCCACTAATCGGCTCAAGGAAAGGGAGCACATCTGGCACAGCAGCCCAACTGGGGCTTCTAGTTGGGTAAGTTTATAGAAGTCTCAGCCAACCTTCAGGATGAATCTGGTTTCTGCAGGGACAAATTGGTGAATTATATGGAACTATGACAAGGACCACCACCCATGAGCCCTTTACATCCTAAGGACAATTTTTTTCCATCATTCCTCTTAGGATGTGGTACTGCTTTTTATTTACTATCTTGACCAGGAGTGGGAACAATTACAGAGGCTCCATTTGGCCTTCCCCATCACAATAGTTCTTACCCCACAGAAGAAAGACCCAATGTGAGTATAGCATCAACTTCCAAATGTTCTATTCCAATTACACATTTGCAAACTGGGTAATGACACAGTATACCCATTGTGAGCTGATCTCGGCCAGGATTCTATTTATTACCTGGCTCTCCATTCTAACAGTGGGCCACAATGATGTTTTGGATCTCCAGATATCAACGTCAACTCTGACACTACGTCCAGCAATATTCAAATTGTTTGTATATTCCCCTTTCCCTGGTCCAATCCTCAAATTGCTTGTATATTCCAATTCCCCTTATTTACACTTACCCGAGTGTGGTAGCCAGCCTCCAAAATGGCTGCAATGATTCTTCCTCCTGGTATTCACGCTCTTGTGAAGTCCCCTGCCACACTGAATAAGCGAGGTCTGTGCTAACCAGTAGGATATGGTGGAAGTTACAGGGTGTGACTTCCAAAGTTAGGTCATAAAAGATACTGTGACTTCCACTTTGTTCTCTCTTGGATCATTTCCTTTGGTGTCATGGAGACACTCAAGCAGCCCTATGGAAAGGTCCATGTGGCAAACAACTGAGGCTTCCTGTCAAAAACTTGCCAGGCATGAGGGTAGCTACCTTGGAAGCATACACTCCAGCCCCAGACAACATCTTGACTTCATCCTTATGAGAGACCGTGAGCCAGCACCATCCAGCTAAGCTGCAAACAAGTTCTTGACTTTCGGAAACGGTACGAGATAATGGCAAATTACACTGCTGAGTTTTGGGGTAATTTGTTGTACAGAAACAGGTAACTAATATGCTGAATAAATGTATGTAGATTCCTTTGAGGAAATTATTAGTCCCTTTCTTCAACCAAAGGGTTTCAGGCCTGAAAACTGACTCAGATCTAGAAACTTGGCAAGGGAGTATGCCTTTTTGTTGGGCTGACTGCCCTCAGCCTTCCGATCATTCATCCTTGATTTCTTGTGATAGTAAGAGTATTACTCTTGGTGGTGGCCCTTCTATTGATATCTTGCACTTAAGGACACTGTTCTTTTTTTGGCTGCATTGGGTCTTTGTTGCTGCGCGTGGGCTTTCTCTAGTTGCTGTGAGCAGGGCCTACTCTTCCTTCTGATGCACAGGACGCTGTGTTCTTTAAACCACGTCCATAACTCTTTGTGGGTCAGGCGCCTTGGCTGCCACTCCAACCATATGGCTCATTACAGTAATTGAGTCCACCCAGCTTCTGATGTGAAATGCCATCACCTGACCCCAACTGCTTCAGGGTCCTATCATCCTCATTTTTATTAATGAGTCTAAACCTGTAACAGCCTCTCTTTGCGTCTGTCAGCCCTGGCCTACAGAGGAGCACCACCACCGAGCTGTCAAGTGAGGCTGCTGGCCCTGTCATCGGCATATTCCGAGGGCCTTGGTAACTGGTGTGTTTGCTGGGGCTTCCCGTGCAGCGTAACCATTTGGTTGGTTTTTCTGATGTTATGCAGAAAGTGCGTCTATGCCAGCCTGCCACCTTCCCTGAGCCCCTTCCCCTTCCGCTGCCACCTGTCCCAACAATCCTGGAGTTTCCACCTCACTTAGCACCGGCTGTTGCTCTTTGCACACTTCCAGAAGCCATCCTTGTAGCAAGTTCACTTATACTTGTTTAGGTCCCTGACAGGATGTTAAACGTTCTACCTCTGAAGGATGCCCACAAATCAGCAAATCCACCCCCCAATCTCAATGTCTGGGCCCCTTCACGGAGCACCCTCATACCGCAGCCCCCCACGCCCCCCGACGGGCACCCCCTGGCCAGGCCCGGCAGCATCTTCGGGGCGCGGTGCCTCCCCCACCCCCTCACCCCCAGCCTGAGCACAGCCACCGCGCGCTGCCAGCGCTGCCGGGATGAGCCAGTCACAGGCCTGGAGGGCAACTGCGGGAGCGCGAGGAAGGCGAGCAGCCTCGGCAGGTCGTTCAAGGAAGGGCGTCCAGCTCTGAGTGGGGCCTCAGAGCCCAACGGAGAACGCGGATTTCAGATTATTTGGGGCCCGGGCGGGCGGGGGGGAGTCCACCGCCTTCGGACCTACTGCTCGGGGGTCCGGCCCCGGCCCGCGCTCCCCGGCTGCCCCGGAGAGCCTGCCTGCGTCTCCTCGAGCCTTCGCTTCAGCCCAGCAGACTGCGTCCCCAGCACCGTCCGCGGCCTGAGGGCCTAACGACGGCCCATGCCTGAGCTCAACGAGGTCTCGCCCCCCGGAGTCCTCACTCCCCCACGCCGCGCTTCCAGCTTTCCTTTCAGAACCTCTTTGGGCCCCAGTCAGGGCCGACCGGGAGCACGGGAAGCCGGGGCCACGCTCTGAGGCCTCGGCCGCGCCAGCCCTTAGGCCTGAACGTCCCCAAACCCCGCGGGGCAGCTGAGGGAAGAAACCTCGGGGAAGGAGGAGAGGCCCTGGCCCGAGCAGCCCAAGGCCTCCTGAGGCCCGCGCGACTGCATAACTCTCCATGCTTCACGTACCAGGCCGGGCGCGAAGAGCTCAGTGATTGACGTGGATGAGAGAAGCCTCTCGCCTCACACGCGGCAGATGGGCGGGGCCTGCTGCTCTCAGGGGAGATCACGTGGGCGGCAGGGCGGGGCGCGCCTCGCCACGGGAACGTGAGCGGGTGTTTTCCCTTTATCCACTCTCCCCCTGAGGCGGCCTTCGCAGCGGAGGCACGAAGGTGGCTGTGGGCCTTGGGTTGCAGGGTTCCAAGGCCTGGGCCTGAGGCAGGACTGCAGTCAAGGATCAGGGAACCAACTGACATGAAAACCCCTCCCCTATCCTGAGCAAGGGTGGAAAGGCAGTGGGGTACCGCCACCCCATTCACACATCGGTGAGGTCTGAGGAATGTTCCTCCCTCCTCTCAGGGCCTAGGATCAGGGTACTCATCGGATCTGGGTCTCAGGACCAGCGCCCCCACTCCTGCACTGGCAGCTGTGGCAGGGTCCCCTTTCCCTTGTGTCTCTATTTCATTCTTTTTTATGACTGAGTAATATTTGTGTGTGTGTGTGTGTGTGTGTGTGTGTGTGTATCACATCTTATTTATCCCTTCATCTGTCGATGAACATTTAGGTTGCTTCCATGTCTTGGATATTGTAAGTACTGCTACTATGAACATTGGGTTGCATGTATCTCTTGAAATTAGAATTTTTATCTTCTGCAGATATGTGCCCAGGCAACTCTGGGTTTCATTTTGGTTTCTTGCTGGCCTCAGAGATCCTGAATCACTCTGTTTCAAAGTTAACATCCCTTTTCCCACTGAGCTCAACAGAGCGCCAACCGTAGTATGTCAGGCCACAGAAATAGTAAATGTTTAGACTTTAAGGTGCAAGAAACATCTTGGGTGAAGATACAGAGGGACCCTTTCTGAGTACCATCCTCCTACTCTCTGCAGAAGAGATGAAACTTCCATGGACTGCAGGAAGCAGCCTGTGGTGACCTCCGAATTTGTAGCATGAGGCTAACTGCACCCTCCTCTGACCATGGCTCTTGCCCAGAACTCCAATCCCATCCCCTACACTGAAGAAAATCCAGTGTCAGAAGTCTTCAGGTGTATATATGTGGAACCAAGAAAAATGGTACAGATGAAGGGGTTTGCAGGGCAGAAATAGAGACACAGATATAGAGAACAAATGTATGGACACCAAGGGGGGAAAGTGGTGGGGTGGTGGCGGTGGTGTGATGAGTTGGGAGATTGGGATTGACATATATACGCTAATACGTATAAAATGGATAACTAATAAGAACCTGCTATATTAAAAAATAAATAAAATAGAATTCAAAAAAAAGTCTTCAGGTGTAACATGTGTTGTGCTGACATCTTCAGAGGGGACAGAGAAGGTTTAATGTACAGAGAAGTGCACAAACCACAAGCATACAGCTTGATGAGTTTTCACAAGGCAAACACTCTTGAGTGACTAACACCCAGATAAAGAAATAGAACACAAAACAATGTTCCACTTCTTGGACAACAGAAAGAGCCCCACAGGTGATTCTAACAAGCAGCACGATTTCCAGAACTATTGCAAAGAGCAGGGGTTTCCAAACTTGGCAGCATGTTGGAACCACCTGGAATCTTTAAAAAAGCACTGATTCCTGGCTCTGACGCCCTGCCCCCGATGTTATGGTTTCATAGGTATGGGTGAGACCCAGGCATCCAGGTGATTCTAATGTGCAACCAAGTTTGGAAACCAATACAGTCAGGAATTAATAAGCAAAATGTGCCATGCAGGTGATGGAGTAGTATGCAGCTGTAAACACAGAGATCTCCACACATGTTATAAAGCAAGAGAAAGTGAGGAATAGTTTGGGCACTGCAGAACAAGTAGACTGACGCATGTTAAAAAAAAATACCCATAAAACCACTATCATTTTCTTAAGATACGTATGTGAGAGAGGGAAGATGGCGTTTGACAGCTGGGAGCCTGCTGGTCCGAGCAGCCAGGTCTTGGGTTGCCGGGAGCTGGCCTGGCCCCTACAGCTCCTCTGAACATGCATAATTTCACAGAAAGCCAGCCTCAGACAAGGCCAGTCTGGGACCCTGCTGGATCAAGACAAAATAAGACCATTCCACAGTCATATATGAACACAGGAAAACGTGAGCATTGTTCAAACCACAAAATGACCAAACATCTCCCCCCCATGCTGGCTCTTGTGAGTGAGTGCTACTTTTCTCCCAGCTACAGCTTCGGCCCCCCTCTGGGCTTCCTCCTCTGGGCTCCCTCCTCTGGGGTTAGAATGAGGACAGTACCCAGTGATAGGATCACCCGGCTTCCTGACAGCATCCAACCACCAGCAAAGCCTCGCTTCCTTGTACCTTCCCCAAATTCCCTAACACAAGTCCAAATCCCCTGATAATTCTTTCCTAACACCCTCCTACAGAGACACCCCACGGCTCCCACAGTGCCGTGAATCCAGAAACCCAGCTTCACTTGCCTGCAGGTGTGTCCTGGATGTCTTTGTCTGGAGAACACTGACAAATGCACAGGATTACAAACAAATCCAATTGTCCTGAAGCACACTCATCACGACGGTAGAATTAACAAATCTATGATAGTGTAGCAGCAGGTGTGAGCTAATAGCTACCAGAATTTGGATGCAGTGATAAGTGTAAACTGTATTTGGAGGTTGGTGATCTGAAAAGAGCTGCTATTTCTGTTGGTGACAAACAGGTATGGCCAGTACTGTGGAGGTTTTTTGCCTGTATTCACAAATGAAGGAAATGATGAATTTTAGAGGTCAGCTGTAATAACGATATATATTTTATCGCCCCCAAGTTCATCCCTGTGCTGGGGCTCTCGCATCTGCAGCCGGCAGGGGGCGCCGTGGAGCTGTCCGAAAGGGACAGCTGGTGGGGACCTCCCAACGGGGAACCCCCAAGGGGACTCTAAGGTACTTGCGCCAACAGGGCCTTCACCCGGGTGTGACTGACTGCAGCCGTGCTCTGCCAGGACCCGCGGGGTCCCGATGGGACCAGGCGCCCCTCCGCCCCAGAGAGGCGGCTCCAGGAGGCCAGCACTCCCCAACCCCATGTAGTCAATGCCCAGAGCAGGGCCCTGGGCCGGCAGGGGGCCAATCAGGAAGCAGCATCCTCCTGCATCTCTGCTCCCACGAAGGTGTCAGCAGGTATTAGAGGGACCCGGGAACCCAGCCTCTGCTGTGGTCTCAGGACTGGAGCTCTGCGGGCCCCTCCACCATGGCCTGGACCACTCTGTTCCCCTCACCCTCCTCACCCTTGTCCCAGGTGACCGGCTGATGTGGTCTCAGGACACAGCCCGGCAGGGCACATGGACTCCTCTCCTGCCTTCCTCCTGGGTTCAGTGCTGGCTCTCAGCTCAGGGTGACTGCTTTCTGTCTCTCTCCTTCCATGGTCCTGGTCGCAGTCAGTGCTGACCCAGCCGGCCTCGGTTTCGGGGACTCTGCGACAGAGGGTCATCTGCGACAGACGGTCATCTGTTGTTGCTCTGGGGGCAACAACAACCTTGGCAGCAACTATGCCAGGTGGCTCCAGCAGGTGGGACCCCACGTTGGTGGTCTTTGCAGATAGCAGTCGGCCCGCGGGGGTCCCTCCCTGCTTCTAAGTCTCTAGGTCCAACAGCGCGGCCTCCTTGACCATCTCCAGTCTCCAGCCCGAGGACGAGGCTACTTATTACTGTGGGACACGTGACCACAGCCTCAGCGCACCACCAGAGCTCCAGGGCCACAAGCAAGTGGGGCAGAAACCTGCTCCCCACTCGCTCTGTGCAACCAAGTGATTCTGTTATCTCCCGCTCCTCTGGCCCCTGGAGCATTGCACCCTGTAACTGTGCCCTGGGCTTCCCAGGATAGGGGGGCCAACAATATGGGTCCTTCCCGTCTGCGGAGCCCCAGGGGCCCAACCACATCCGTGTGCAGAGCAGAATTTCTGCCCCAGACTCACCTGAATGCTCTAAGCGTCATCTGGGTTTGTAAATCCTATGTTATAAAGGGGTTAGAGAAATCCCCCAGTCTCTACCAGTCTCCCTCACCCATCCCTCAGCTTCCAGGACCTGATGCTTGGCAAACATCTGGATGAATGGGGGTGGGGATGGGTCAAGCCGGGGCCTCAGGATGGCCACAGGCTCCTTCAGTCTCCAGCCTCTGCGATTTGGTCCTCAGCTCAGAATTCTGCTCCCTCAATTGTCAGTAGACAGGAAGAGTTGATCTGACTCTTAGTAATGACTTCAGAGAGAGGGAGATTCCAAGGGAATCCCCGTTGGTAACTAAACACTGGGAAAATGGCATCCTGGGCACAGGAATTTGGCCAACTCAATTCCTTATGGAAAACAGAATGTTAAGTAAACTTGGGGTATCCCACCTTCAGCTGGTCAGACATCACACAAGCTTGGAGTTCTGGTGTGTCTGGACCTCCATCCCTCCCAAGGGAGTGAGAGAATCTCTCCCTTCCAGAGCTCTGTTAAATGCCCTAATTAGATTAATCTGATTAAGTAAATTGTTAAAAAGAAGAGAAAGTTTCAGCACTTTCATATTCTTTGCCCATAGCTAAGCCTGATTGGATTTGGGGGCTTAGTTCAAATGTTTGAGGGATTGATTATTTCATTCATTCAAGAAGAAAAGTAATTGTTTTAAAAAAGATAAACACTCAAAAGTGTTTCTTCTTGGTACCATCAAAATATCGGAATGACCATGTTAAAAAGCAAATAAGGTCACCCTGTGCTGAGAGTCACACACCCAAATGCCCACACAGGTTAGGGGAAGCTGTAAATGACCAAATATGGCTCAATGCAGAAACAAAACACCAAAAAAGTCCCAAAACTAAACTAACCACCAGAAACTTCCTGAAATTTGTTTATTCATCTACAGTGTGGACATACAACAGACAAACATATCTCTAATGATGATTGTTTAAAAGGCAAAGTGGAAAAGTCTTAAAAAGGAAGCACTGACCTATTTTTACTTCGATAATTCATTGTTCACTGATTTGAAATGAGAAACTACCTCATTTTATTTATTTTATGATGGAAAATGACTGCTTACAAATGTAGATCCATGCAAATGTCGATCCATTTATTGTAAAATCCTTCCCCTGCTGTTTCCTCTCGACCTGGTCTTTGCCTGGTAGTTGGTACTTTTTCCAAAAAAAAGTGAAACAAAGCATGCCCCCCCCCCATGATTTTACACTAAGAGAACATTCCTCCCGTCCCTTCCCTGCCCCCACATGTCAGACGGGAGGGGGGACCCCTCTGCCCTTCTAACCCCACTTCCTCCACCCTGACACACTTGGGGCTCAGCTGTGGGTCACTTCTACTCTTAGGAAGATGTTTGGTTGATGGTATAGTCCTGTGTCATTTCAGCAGGGGCAGAAGGTAGATTTTTAGTGGTTCTAGTTAGAGGCAGGGCAGCTGTCGTGAGTCTGGTCCCCTCTCAATGGACTGGGGCCTCAATGTGGGTGACATGCATTCAGTGGGGCTCAGGAACACAATTGGCTGTGTTAGAATTTCCAGCTGGTCACCCAGAGCGAGAGGCTGAAGAGCATGAGCCGCTCATGGGTGCCACTTGCTGCCCAGCCCCTGTGTGCCCACCAGCTGCTGTGTGGGCCGTCACCCCCACGAGAGAAGCACCATTCATCTATTCATTCACGTTGTTACACAATAGTGAATCTATAGGGGAACTGTATTACCTAAGTGTTGTACATTCAGTGATGAATACAGAGAAACGGTCCTTGTCCTCGCACAGATTGTGGTCCTCGCACAGATGCACACGGATAAACCTGGATAAACGCTTTGACAAAAATGAAAGTAGTGTGTAATTTCATTTCAAAAATGAAAGTAGTAGAGCAAGATGGGGCAGTCAGGTAAGACTACAGAGGAGGTGACATTGAAGTTAGCACCAAAGGAAGGAGGCTAGTTCTGAGAGGACCAGGAGATTGGATGTAGAGCAGCTTGAGGCCACACAGGGGCTCATGGGAGCCGGAGGCATGTTTGCTCCATTCTGTGTTTGTGAGACAGGAGCCCCAGTGCGTACCCAGCTGCTCAGGGCCACCCAGTTCGCACGGGTCACTTCAGCCATAGTCACAGGCCTGTGCAGAGCCAAGGGGAGGAAACATAGACTCCAGCTTCTGGTGAGAGGACAAGCCCGTATGACAAGGGGCCTTGTGGGGCCATCTTGGAACAGTCTCTGGATTCGTTTGCTAGGGCTGCAGCAACAAGTTGTCACAGACGGGGTGGCTTAAACAACAGAAATTTATTGCCTCAAAGCCCTGGAGGCTGGAAGTCCAGGATCAAGGTGTGGGCAGGGTTGGTTCCTTCTGAGGGCTGTGAGGGATGGATCTGTTCAAGGGATCTCTGTCTTCTCTCTCTGTCACTTCAGACGGTCTCCCTCTCTGAGTGTCTGTCTCTGTGCCCACATTTCCCCTTCTTTTTATTTTTTATTTATTTATGTTTTTGGCCAAGCCGTATGACTTGTGGGATCTCAGTTTCCCGACCAGGGATCAAACCCAGGCCCTTGGCCTTCCCTGGTTGTGCAGTGGTTAAGAATCCACCTGCCAATGCAGGGGACACAGGTTTGAGCCCTGGTCCAGAAAGATCCCACGTGCCTTGGAGCAAGTAGGCCCGTGTGCCACAACTACTGAGCCCATGTGCCACAGCTACTGAAGCCCGCATGACTAGACCCCGTGCTCCACAACAAGAGAAGACACCACAATGAGTAGCCCGCGCACCGCAACTAAGAGTGACCCCTGCTCGCCACAACTAGAGAGAGCCCAGGCATAGTGGCGAGGACCCAATGCAGCCAAAAATAAATAAGTGAAATAAAAACCAAAACCAAACAAAACAAAACAAAAAAACCCCCATACCCTAGGCAGTGAAAGAGCGGAGTCCCAACCACTGGACTGCCGGGGAAGTCACAAATTTCCCCTTCTTGTAAGGACTCCAGTCTTGTTGCATTAGGGCCCACCCTAATGACTTCACTTTAACTTAATTACCTCAGTGAAGATCCTATTTCACAGGAAGGTCACACTCTGGGGTACTGAGGGGGGTGGTTAGAACTTCTACATTAATTTTGGGGGAACACAATTCAACCCTTAACACCCTCCAATGGCTGTGTCCTGTTTCCTGCAAGATGCTGACTGATCCGCTGGCTGATGAGAAGTAAGATGCAGTCTCACCTCTTCCTTGAGCCCAGCTAACATTTCCTTTCAATCCTTATCTCTGGGGAACGCTAGAAATCAACTCCTTTTCCCTCAACGGTTAGGATTCTGGGGGACGTGGAGCATCTGTCAGCAGTCTGCCAAGATGGTGGCCGGAAAAGGACAGGGCTTTACAGGATGACGGGGGACATCGCAGGCCCAGGCTCGGGGACTGCAGTACAGTGTCACCTTCAGGCCCGTTGCCTCTCCAACAGGTCCACCAGCCTGACTCTCCAAGAGAGTGTAGGCCCTGTGAGGACAAGGATCTTGCCCTCACATCTGCCGTGGCATCTGCAGTGCCTGGCAGAGCAGGAGCAGGGTGGATATGTGTTGAACAGATGGGGAAACAATGATTTCCCCCAGGATTTTGGGCTCACGCCCCTTTATGCAGAGAAAACTTTGTTTCCCTCAGTGGCTTGGTTTCTGTTTGTGCGCTTCCTCTGTTTCCGGGTCCGTATGGATGCCTCCTAAGTGCCTATGGAGAAATATAGGAGTGGAGTTATAGGAAAGAATGTTGGGCCTGTGTTAGCCTGTTGGGGCTTCCGTAACGATGTCGCACCGACTGGGGGGCTTAACACAACAGAAATTCATTTCTCACAGTCTGGAGGCGAGAGGTCCAAGATCAAGGTGTCTTTAGGGTGGGTTTCTGGTGAGCCCACTCTTCCTGGCTTGTAGATGACTGCCTTCTTGCTGTGTCCTCACATACGTGGCCTTTTCGTGTATGTGCAGAGATAGATAGATAGATAGATAGATATGGGAAGTCCCTGGTGGTCTAGTGGTTAGGACTCCACGTTCCCAATGAAGGGGGCCCTGGTTTGATCCCTGATCAGGGAACTAGATCCCACATGCAGCAACTAAGACCAGGGCAGCCAAATAAATAAATAAATATTTTAAAAAATAAAGTAAGATTAAAAAATAAAAATTAGATAAGAGATACAGATATATTAATAGATGATAGATGGATAGTTAGGTAGCTAGATAATAGGTTAACAGACAGACAGAGTGAGCTCTGGTGTCTCTTTCTCTTCTTATAACGACACTAGTCATATAGGATTAGGGCCCAACCCTTATGACTTCATTTAACCTTAATTACTCCCTTAAAGGCTCTGCCTTCAAATAGAGTCACATTGGGGGTTAGGGCTTCAACATATGGATTTGGGGGAACACAATCCAGTCCATAACTGGGCCAAAGTGCCTGCTTAGTGAGCTGGAGAATGGGGAGCAGACAGTGCTGAGTGCCTTTGCAATGCAATTCTGACATCAGCTACATGGAGTTAGGTAAACTGTCACAAGTTAAGGGCACAGCCCCCTCCCCCCCAAAAATAACACTGCTCATTTCAGATTGCAAGCTCAGATAGTCCCAGGCCACCTGTATTTCTGACCAATTGGCCACAGATTTGGGGGGTCCTCAAACCCCCTCAGGCTGAATGACTTGGTAGAAATACAGAACTCAAGAAAGCTCCATCCTTATGATTCCAGTTTTGTTGTAAAGGCTACAAACCAGAAGCAGTCGAATGAAGAGATGCATGAGGGGCGATGGGGGTCCCAGATGTGGGGCTGCTGTGTCCTCAGGATGCATTGCCCTCCTGCACGCCCACAGTGCACCAGCCTGGGAGGTTCCTCTGAACCTCTGTGTCCACAGTTTCCACTGGGGTTTCATTACTCAGGACAATTGCTGGGACCACTGGCTCTGTGCTTGGACTCAGCCTCGGGCCCCCCTCCCCACCCTGGGGATTGTGCTGGTATCTCATGGCCTAAAGCCCTAATCTTTGAATCACACGGTGGGGCTTTCTTCATGGCCAGCCCCCATCCTGAATCACCCATTAGCATAAACTCAGGGTCCCCGATGAATAACTAAGACACTCCTATCACTCGGGAAATCCCAGGGATTTAGAGAGACTCCCTTCCAAGTGCCAGGGACAAAGAGCAGCCAGTTCTTTTCTGTACAACCCCTTGTTCCCCACACAGCGTCTTATTTATGGACCTGAGGATGCAGTGCAGGTCTGGCCAAGGAGTGGGCCCCCATGATCACTGAGCTCACTTACGCCTCCTCCCCCGATCCCTGGGGAGATCATCATGATGAGGAGGGGGCAGAGGGCCAGGGCAGGGCTGAAGTGGGTAAGTGTACTCTATCTCCATTTCCACCTGCCCTGGCCCCACCCCCCCAAGATGCTCCCTTCTAGGAAGCTGCTAGTCACTCCAGCTTTACTCCAGGAGGAAAGGGGCTGGGTTTGGGTGGAGGTCGTGCTAGGGACATGGGAGTGGACAGAGTGGCCCCCTCACCCCCAGGGCCCCTTACACTTTCTGCAGCACTAAGCAGGTATTTTCCACCCTGAGTACCTGTCCTCTCTTCCTGGTTCACCAGGCACATAAATGTGCACAAGAACCTTATTCTGTGGGGCTCATCTTCTTCAGGGGGATGTTGAAGTTACCCCCTCAGGGACTCAAGCCTGGCCTCCTGGGCACTGGCCCGTGAGCTCCAAGCAGGTGCTTCCTCCCTAAACGCTTCCATGGGGCCAAGGCAGGAGCTGCAAAGGCCACCACGGGGCCGTCCCCCTAACCGACAATGCAAACCCAAGAAGTCTGGGACGGCCACTGGGAACTGGGCGTGCAACGGCCCCACCCCTGGGAGGGCGGAAGAGGGTGCTGGCACAGCCCCGCGAGGGCCCGGGGCCCCAGTGCACACTGGAGGCAGAGCTCTGCTCGGCTGCACCATGTCCTGGACCCCTGTCCTGCTGGCGCTCCTGGCCCACTGCACAGGTGAGAACCCCCAGAGCTCAAGGCCCCTGGCCCCTTCCCTTGCCCTGCTTTGCCCTGGATGCCCACATGCTTCTGTGTCCCCAGCTTGTGGCCCTCAGCCGGTGCTGAATCAGCCGCCATCCGTGTCCTCGTCCCTTGGAACCACGATCCGCCTGGCCTGCACGCTGAGCAGCGACCATGATGTCGGTGTCCACAACATCTACTGGTACCAGCAGAGGGCCGGCCACCCACCAAGGTTCCTGCTGAGATACTTCTCCCACTCGGACAAGAACCAGGGCCCCAAGGTCCCCCCTCGCTTCTCTGGCTCCAAAGACCTGGCTAAGAACGCAGGGTATTTGAGCATCTCTGATCTTCAGCCGGAGGATGAGGCTGTGTATTTCTGCGCCGTGGGGGCCCAGGGCGTGGAGCAGGGGCCGGAGATGCAGAGAGAGAGGAGGGAGGAAAGGGAGCCTGCTGCTCCAGCCTCACAGGCACCATAGGACACGCTTACCTTGAACCAAAGGCAGAAGGGCACGCCTCCCCGAGGAGAGGGTGGTGTGGCGAGGAGGGTGGGGCCTTGGGCTGCCCCAGGTGAGGAGACGCTCCTGGAAACCCCTTTGGAGGCTGGATTTGGGAATTAAATCTGCTTGTGTCTTGGGAATTTGTTTTGCTGGGTGGTCTGAATTTGTTCCAGGGAGGCCCCAGATGTTCTGCAAACAGTCAGAATGAGTGGGATGCACCCAAGCCCCAACCAGAGTGAAGGTCTCAGGAGACCTGGCCGGTCACGGTCTGCTTGGCCGGAGCCCCTGGTCTTGTGGGTCCTGGGAGGCAGGGGGCTGCCATAGCATCTTGGGGGATGCCCCTGCCAGGGACAGGACCCCCTATTATCCCCTGATTGTGCACAGGGTAAGCAGCTTAGAAAATGCCTTCACTGGGCCTCTGGGGAGGAGAGCAGTGCCCAGTGATAGGGGTGGTCTAGGTCCTCCACTGGGCCAGATGGCTCTTTGTTGTAGAGGGACTGTCCTGTGCACTGCAGAATGTCGAGCAGCATCCCTGGCCTATACCCACCAAACAACCTCCTGCCCCTCGTTATGACAACCAAAAATGTCTCCAGGCATCACCAAAGGCCCCCAAGGTGGCAAAACCACCCCACCTGAGAAACACGGGTCTAGGAGAGAGAAAGGCGTTTCCTCTTCTGTGCAGGAAAGCGGCAGGGCTGGCAAATATTTTCCGTAAAGAGCCATGTAGTAAATATTTTTGGCTTTCTGGGCCATATGATCTTTGTGGCAACTACTCATTTCTGTCCTTATGGCTCAAAAGCATCCACAGACAATATGTGAACACGCGGGCATGGCTGTTTCCTATTAAACTTTATTTACAGAAACAGACAGGGCTGGGCTGGATGTGGCACTCAGGTCATACTTTGCTGACCCCTGCTCCAGAGAAACACCCAGTTCCTGCCTCTAGGTTTCAGCCAAACCACACTCGGTGGGGTGATCAAGGTCACTCCTCCTGCCTGAGGACTCCAGGATAATAACCCTCTGGACCCTTGGAAGACCTGGGGGCAGGAGGGATACAAGGCGTGTGCATGGCCTTGCCGATGAACTTGTTGGGTAAAGAAGGAACAGTGGGTTCCTGCTATCCTGGCCCACATCTGCACCCTGAGCCCCTGGGTGGTGAGTCAGTGTGTGCCCTGCAGAGAGGGACCCTGTACACCCACGTCCACACCACATGTGGACATGCCTCCCACTCAGAGAGGTGCCAGGCAAACCATCTCCCCTGTGATCCAAACTTGGCTGAGAATGTCCATTTATCATGGCTGAAAAGACCCCGAAGGGTACATTCATGTCAATATCAGCCCTTCCATATGTGGCCTGCGACGCCTGTAAACAATGGTCTCAGCTCCCGCCAGTTCTCAGCACCCTTTGGGCTTCCTCTCTGAAATGCACTGAGTTCTTCCTGCATGGAGCCTTTGTCTCCTGGCAGGGGCCTCCAGGCCCAGGTTTCCAAAGGCCATCTAGGTGGTCCCCAAAGAACTCTGTCACCTGCTTGTAACCTGTTCTTCCCTTGCTTTCATCCTTTGTGATTCTGGGATTCCAAGCCACGACAAGAAACCCAGAGAGCAGGGAGTCAGGTCAGCTCCTCCATCATCCCAGCACGCCTGCCCCACCGTATTCCTGGAGGATGGGACCTTGGACCCGGGCCTCGGGCCAGGCAGAGCATGAGTCTTAGCTCTGGTCAGCCTCAGAAGGGTCATTTGGATGCTAGGCCAACATTTCCAGTGTTGTTGGTAAAGAGGACAATAATAGCACCAATTAATTTCTATAAAATGCTTAACCTGCACTTGACTGTAACACGTACTCAACAAAGTAGTGGTATCATTTCCTCATCGGTCACCAGGCCTGGCCTCCCCCTTGTCTAAACCTTTCCTTTAGTCTGAGTCATTTCTTACCCGGCCAAAATCTGACCTCCTGCCCATCATCCTGCTGCAGCCTGGATCCTCCATTCCTCATCTTTATTACTCCCAGATCCAGCCTTGCCTGCACTCCTCCACTCTAGCCTCGATTGTCTCCCACCCTCAAAGGTAC
This sequence comes from Delphinapterus leucas, assembly GCF_059928025.1. NCBI lineage: Eukaryota > Metazoa > Chordata > Mammalia > Artiodactyla > Monodontidae > Delphinapterus > Delphinapterus leucas. The sequence continues at coordinate 25,724,457 of NC_143142.1, read as the reverse complement.
GGATGCAAGCCACATCTGCCGTTTCCAATTTTCTGGTGGCTACATTTTTTAAAAAAAAGATAAAAAGAAACAGATGAAATGATGTTTAATAGCATATTTTATTTAAACCAATGCATTTCAAATATTATCATTTAAACATGCAAAGTACAATTAGTTATGAGATGGTTAACTCTTTTTTCATACTAAATCTTCAAAACCCAGTGTGTATTTTATACTTGGGGCTCATCTCAATTTGGACCGGCCACATTCCAAGTGGTCCACAGTTGCCTTGGCTGTGACAGGACAGTACGGTTGAAGGGGTAAAATTGACTCCATGTTGTGACACAGCCTTTGGAGACTGGCCCAGATTCTGTCCCAAGTCCCATTTCTTGTGCGCTGCCCTCACCATCTGTTTCTGCTGATGCTCTCGGTTGCTTCCAAACCTCTGCCCAAGCCATCTACTTGCCAGTGGACTTCCTGTCCCTTTGCCATGACCCCCAGCTGGCTGCACCGACTCTGGGGTCCGCAGTTATCTCCACTGTCACTCCTTGGGCAAGACTTCCTTGACCTCTTTATGCAGTTAATAACTTCCTGCTATGTGCAAACATCGTGTTTTCCTAACTATATTTAGCACCTGCTGCGCAGCTCTGAACTTAGTTTGCAAGTCTCTCTCCTCTACTAATCCATAAATTCTCAGTGGGAAGGACCTCTTCATCTCATTTTCTGGGTCTGATATACACTGATAACAGAGTTGAGTAAATGGATGTATAGACGAATGCACGACTGAATGAATTCTTGGGTCCCAAAGACCTCATCATTCCGGGACCCCATTAGACAGCTGGGGTCATTGTGATTCCCTAAGAAGGGAAAACTTGCAAATCCAGGGATCATATCCAGTAATCAGGAGTGATGTGGAAGGAAAAGATTGAAAAAGGTCAATGCAGGGAAGGGAACATTTGGGAAACTTTCTGAATTGTTAATGGAGGTGAGAGATGTTGGAGAGGGTGGGGTTCCCAGATTGTTGGGATTTGCTGCCTGGTACCCAAAGAGCTCCCCCACCCCCAAGTATCACAGCAGGGTTCCTGACTGTGATACAGAACAGGGGTACAGGGATGCTGAGAGCTGTGGTCTGTGCACAGAAATGCTTGATGCTGCTCCCAAGTCTGACCCAGAAACACAGAACCCAGCAGGCGTGGACATGTCACCAGCGGTACTGAAGACCAGAGGCCTGAAATTCTGACCTGGGTTAGACCTCCAGATCTTCAGTGGAGAGGATCTGAGGAAGGCCCAGGGGTCTTGGGGGATGGAACGTGCCAGTCAGACAGAGTGAAAATGCAAGGGCTCTCTGTGCACACAGAGGCCAGTGTGGTTGTGATGTGATTGTCAAGATGAGCTGGGGCAAGTGGCCCCACATAAAGAGGGGGGTGGGATTAACACTGAGACGCCTTTTAGGGCATGAAGGGCCCTTGCGTCTTATTCTAAGTTGCATCACAAAAATTTTGTGATGCATGCCCAATGACCAAATCCATTCATTCACGACGGGATGTAAAACGAGGATATTTTCATTCTAGCAAAACTATGAAGAAAACGTCCCCTCCTCAATGATTTAGGCACCCAAGGGACTGTTCACATAGTAAAGGCAGGATAAATGTTTGATCTTTTTTCCCTTTATTTACCAGTCATAGAAATCACAAGTCAGTGTGCCAGCATCTTCCAGGTTCGTGGGTATAAGATATTTGAGGTGTTTAAATCCATTGCAATTATGGTAAGTTGTTCTGTCTTTGGGCAGCACAAGCCCATTCAAATTGGTGTCTAACCAGGAACATGACAATGTGTCAAAAACAGTCCATTTACTTTTGTCTTTAAAAAATTTGTGCCAAGGTACCTTCACTCCAGCTAATTCTCTAAAGGATGATGATTTTTTTTTTTTTTTGGCGTGTGGATCTTTATTATTGTTGCTGTTTTCTTTTTAAAAATTTTTCCCATTCATTTTTTATTAATTTAATTTTTATTTTATATTGGAGTATAATTGATTCACAGTGTTGTGTCAGCTTCAGGTGTACAGCCAAATGATTCAGTTATACATATATATATATATATCCATTCTTTTTCAGATTCTTTTCCCATTTAGGTTATTGCAGAATACTGAGTAGATTTCCCTGTGCTATACAGTAGGTCCACATGGACCATCTATTCTACAAACAGCAGTGTGTATATGTCAATACCAAACTCTCAATTTATCACTCCCCCCAACGTTTCTCCCTTGATAAACGTTAAGTCTGCTCTCGATGTTTGTGCTCCTGAGTCTGTTTCTGTTTTGTATACAAGCCCACCTGTGTTGGTTTTTTTTAGATTCCACATGTAAGTGATATCATATGGTATTTGTCTTTCTCTGTCTGACTTCACTTAGTATGATAATCTCTAGGTCCATCCATGTTGCTGCAAATGGCATTGTTTCATTCCTTTTTATGGCTGAGTAATATTCTCTTGTGTGTATATGTATATATATACACACACACATCACATCTTCCTTAAAAGGACAATTATTATTACACCCTAAATGGAGAAAGAGCACAAGAATGTGAAAATTTTGAAATCCTCCATGTGATACTGGTAGTTACTAAGCCAGGATCCCAAATAGTTTACTCACACAAAAGAAGAAAAATTAAGGATAAGTTCAGGATAACAGTACCCACCTTACACCACTCTCTCAAAATTAAAGAAATAAAAATAAAAAATAAATAAAGTTAAAGCTCTGTTTCATGCCCTCAAGGCATAACGGTGCCGGAGGCCGGGAGTTGGGAGCAGGGTTCTCCTCCGCAGGACTATTTGGACTACAGCTGAGGGAAGTGGTGCTGGGAGGGTGGTCGTCCTCACAGGCCGACCACGACCGCTCCTCTCCCTCCCTCCACTTCCAGTGACTGCCGTCCACCTGGGGAGTCTGCAAAAGCCCCTCAAACCCGAACGCTTCTCTCATTTCCTGCATCTCATCAGTACGTCCGTGACCCAGAAACGCGGCTTCCCGGGGTTCTACCCTCCGACAATCCAGTTCAACCTCAGCTTCAGTTCAGCGGACGTCAGAGCTGTCCCTGGGAATCGCCCCTCCGGCCGCGGTGACCACCGACGGCCTCCATCACCCACTGGACAAGTGCAGACACCGCGACCAAGGCCGCCAGGGGGCAGTGCAGAGTGCCCTTTACACCCCGTTACGCCATGTGGGTCCACAGGCTGGCAGCGGCAGCATCACCTGGGAGCTTGTAAAAAATGCCATGTGTCCCGGTCACCCCAGACCTGCTGAGTCTGAACTCGCATTTTCACAAGATCCCTGGTGGTTCCACGCACGTGAAAGTCTCAGAGCACTTCCTGCGCCCTTGTCATCTGGTTCAACCTCACTAAGGCACTCTCACTCAAACCACCCATGTGGGCAAGCAGGTGATGCTCTGGAGATGCTTCTCAGGAGCACCTGGAAACCAGAAGCAACGTAAAAGGTGTGCCTGTACGCACAGAGCACGCTCACCTCCCACGGTTGACCTCTGGCTCCTCCTGGCTCAGAAGCGCAGGCCCTTCCCTCCCACTCAGACCTGGATGTTTGGGCATTTCGACCACCCTCCAGCTGTGGCTTCGCAGCCCTGGCTCCCGGATTGCAGCTGCCCTCCTGGCAGCCCCGCGCCCCACCCCCCGCGTCCACTTTCCCCTCCTGGGATGAGCCTCTGCACCACACCCCTCACGCTCCACTTTCTCAGCCCTCTCCCGATGGAAACTGGAGGCCTCTCCCTGGAGGGGCTATTGCTGCGGCCTCGGTTTCCTCAATCCCACGGACCACCCCTCACTCTGAGCTTTGCCGTCCAGGGAAACAGACAGGGATATGGCGCTGCCAGCAGCACCTCTCTCTCCGTCAAAACCGCCTGCCGCAAGGACTACTGGACGAGTGGGACTACTGATTTGTTTCTTGTGAATCTGTGTAGACCCAGGCCTGAGAGATGCCTGAAATGCAAACGACCCTCCATAAAAGGGATGAATGTTCCCTGGGAGGTGTGACCAGGGCCAGGCGGCAGTGCTGCAGGCATTGGAGAGCAACAGGAAGGAGGGGGCTCTGCTCCTGTTTCTGCTCTGAGCCACCTGAAGGGGGCGCCCACGGCGGGAGGCACGTATGGGGCCAGTTCTGGGGCCCTGGCCACATCTCAGACCCAAAGGCAGAGCCAGCCTTCCCTGAGGCAGGAGGGCAGAGGGAGAACCCCTGCGGGGTGTGGGGAGCCCAACGAGATGGCCGCGCCCCTAACTGGGACCAGCGCCTCAGATGCACAGGGAGCCACAGCAAAGACAGGAGGGGTCAGGTTGGCATGAGCCACAATGAGAGGGTCTGGGAGGTCCTGCCCAGCTCCAGGTGCAGAAGACAGAGCTCGGGGCATCCCCACCATGGGCTGGACCCCTCTCCTGCTCCCCTCCGCACTCTCTGCACAGGTGCCCCCCCCCCCCCGCAGCTGCCACAGGACCAGCCTGAGGGTGGGAGCCCCTGGGAATGGGCCTTCATCTTCAAGTCCCCTCTCCCCTCCTCTCTCTCTCTCTCGTTTTTTAAAATATTTATTTATTTAGCTAAGATGCACTGGGTCTTAGTTGCAGCATGTGGGCTCCTTAGTTGTGGCGTGTGAAATCTAGTTCCCTGACCAGGGATCAAACTCCGGCCCCCTGCATTGGGAGCGCAGAGTCTTAGCCACTGGACCACCAGGGAAGTCCCCTCTCCTCCTCTCTGACAGGCTCCACAGCCTCCTATGAACTGACCCAGCCGCCCTCAGTGTCAATAGCCCCCGGAACAAGGTTAGGATCACCTGCTCAGGAGGTAACGTCATGCATAAACATGCATCTTGGTACCAGCAGAAGCCGGGCCAGGCCCCTGTGTTGTTCGTCTACGACAATAGCAACCGGCCCTCAGGGATCCCTGACTAATTCTCTGGCTCCATTCAGGGAACACAGCCATCCTGATCATCAGCGGGGACTGGGCCGAGGCCGAGGCTATTACAGTGCCATCTACCATGGCAGTGGGAGCCGTGACTCATGGTGACGTGACAGACGGGGACTCAAGGCACGAAACTGTCCCCCCCAGCCACCCCAGCCTGGTGCTCACAGTCCACGCCCACTCCTCCCCTGCCACCTCCGCCCTGGACCAGGAAGGTTCTACTCCTTCTCCACCCAAAGTCACGTCACTGCACCTAAACAAGGCCCTAACTTTCAGTGTCCTCGTCTGGGAAACAGGAATCATAATGACCATCCATGGGATGAGCTGTGTGAGCCAGGGTTCTCTAGAGAAACAGAACCAGCAGGATGTGTGTGTCTATAAATAGAGATTTATTTTAAGGAATTGCTTACATGGTTGTGGAGATGTGAGTCCAAAATCTGCAGGATGGACCGGCAGGCTGGAGACCCAGGAAAAAGGGGCAGTGAATCCGTCTGCTGCAAAATTCCTTCTAGCTCTGGGGAGGTCAGTCTTTGCTCTACTCAGGCCTTCAGATGATTGGGTGAGGCCCACCCATATTAGGGAGGTAATCTGCTTTACTCAAAGCATCAATTTCATGTTAATCCACTGATTTCAATGTCAATCTCATCCAAATAAACCCTCACAGAAACATCCAGAATAATGCTTGACCAAATATCTGGGCACTGTGGCCCAGCCAAGTTGACACATAAAATTAACTCTCACACTGGCCTTAAATAAACAAGGGTGACCACAGCCTCACTCTCAGGTCGAATGAAACCTCCAGACCTCTGGGCTTTGGAGAATGTTTTCAACCTTCCACAGTAGCGGAGGCCACCCCCAGAGAAGGGTTTGGGAGTCATACAGCAGATCTAGTGATCCCAAGAACCTGGAATTTTCTAGAACGTTCACATCTGGGACTTGGAGAAGATGGACCCACGTGTCTGCTCTGGAGACGACTTGGGAGAGAGGAGTCCTGGTGGCCACAGGAGGAGTCTCTGGGGCCTGTGGGATGGAGAATGGGCAGGGGGCTGACCAGGAGGAGGCAGGGGGCGCCCTCTGACACGGGAGCAGGGCAGAAGTGACTGGACATGACACACCACTCCACTCCAGGGGAGACGGGTGGGGGCGGGGCACAGAGGAGCCAGGGACCCTGAGCAGGGGGTCTGCTGAGCAGGACATCTGGACCCAGACCTCTCTGGCTCGGCCTGAATCCAGCCCTCGGCCATTCTCGGTCCAGGGACGGGGTGGGGACAGGCTCAGGAGGCCAGAGCTGCAGCTGCACCAGCTGGGAAGGCCCTGCCTATCCCCCGAGGGTCTCCAGGGACCAGCCAGACCCAGATTTCCAACCATGGCCACCACAGGAGGATGTGGTTTGTAGCAACAGCAGGTGCAGGGCAGGTTATGGGGAGTAGCTGGGGTCACTGAATTCAGGGACAGCCCCTTCTTCTCCCCAAGACCTGGGGCTGTCCTCTGCGGAACCACAGCTTCTGGGCCCCGGGCAGTGGGTAAGTGTCACACCCACACAGGGGTGTTGCGAGGGAACAGCCTCAGCCTGGACCCTGGCAGGAACCCCACCCCAGGCCCCAAGGTACAAGGAACCCAGGTATGAGGCTGGAGTGGGCCAAGCACCACAATGGGGAGAAGCTGGACTGGATCAGGGCCTCCCAGGGGCTCCCCTATACCCCATGTCACGTGTCAGGGCACCCGCACCCAGTTACCGTTCAGTGCTGGCCCATCTTCCCAAGGACCGTGAGGTCTTGGGTTGCAGTACCTGGCCTCGGGGATGCCCGGTCAGTGTGTGTGGGACATGAGGATCTAAGCAAAGTCACATCGGTCCGCGGAGTCTGACCTCATGGTGGCCTTCTTGAACTCCCTGTGATATGGGGAAATCAGTCTGTCTGCTATGCATCCCATGACCACGGTAGGACAGATGCCAACAGGATGTCTGGAATGGCCCAACTCCACTAGGGCACGTGACATCCATGAAATTCACTCTGGGGGCCCCTGGGGAGAACCTCACAGAGATGCACAAACCATCAGGACCTGAAGCAGAGTGGTTTCAAACACGAACTCCATCCAGTTTGAACTTGAACTCAAGTTCAAGCACAAACTTGATGTGCAAGGGCAGATTTGACAAGGAGCTCCATCTCCTACACACAACTGGACCAGGACTGCGTTTTCCAAAGGTTTTTCTATCAAAAGCCCCAGTAAGAAATGCATTTCCCATCACTATCCAGTGTGTATCTATGTTTTCGGATAACTGAGGCAGGACCCCACGAACCAGCTGCCCTCCGCTCGCGTGGACGCCCTCTGTTCTCCGTCTGCTCTGGATGACCTCACTGTTGCAGGACTCTGGCTGCACCTGACTGAATTGGTTCCACAACCTCTGGGAGTTACAACACAAAATTTGAAAAGTGGCAGTTGGATAGCATCAGGGATTCGTTTGTTTTTTGATGGCCGATGGTTTTCCCAAGCCACACCAGATGGGCCAGCTCCCAATGATGATAATAAGAAATATAATTATAGTCATCCTCCATCTGTGTTGTGCGTGGAGCACTTCCCAGTTTAAAAAGCACTTTGAAAGTACAAATCCCATCTGATTCCACTTAGTCCCTAGAGGGGTCAAAATCATAGAGACAGAAAGCAGAATGGTGGTGGGGAATTCCCTGGTGGTCCAGTGGTTAAGACTCTGCTTGCACTGCAGGGGGTTCAGGTTCGATCCCCGGTCAGGGAACTAAGATCTCGCAGGCTGTGCAGGATGACAAAAAAAAAAAAAAAAAGCAGAAGGGTGATTCCCAGGGGCTGGGGAGGCGGATGGGAAGATCGTGTTTAATGGGGACAGAGTGTCAGTTTGGGAAGGTGTGAAAGTTCTGGATGTGGATGGTGGTGATGGTTGCACAACCATGTGAAGGGACTTAATGCCACTGAATCGTACACTTAACAGTGGCTAAAATGGTAAATTTTATGTTATGTATAACATTCCTGAGGCATCACTGCTGGTAGCACCAGCATAGAACCAGGCCCTCGCTACCCAAGGTGGGCTCAGTGCCTCTTTTCTGCCCACCGCCCACCCCACCCCAGAGCACAGGGTCCCTGGGCGATGATGCATCCAGATGTTGGGGAGGCAGGCAGGCTCCCCTGGACGGGAGAGGGAAAGGGGAGCCTCGCAGAAGTCCCCACTGTGCACCAGACACTCTGCTCGTGGTGGTGACCTCTGGATAAAATCTATGAGCGTGTGTGTGTGTGTGTGTGTGTGTGTGTGTGTGTGTGAGACACGACGGGGCGGGGGGAGTGAGACCATGAGGTGCTGAACACAGTTCATTAAACACACCATTTTATAATGAAATCACGATTCCCTGACTTGAAACCGGCTTCTTGCTAAACCTGCACCTGTTTCCTCCCCTCTCACCACCCCCGCCCAAGGCTGGTTGGAAGAGAAGCCCCAGCCTCACCCTGCTGAACTCAGGCCTCGGCCGCTCCTCTTCTGCTGGCACTCGGCCGCCTTCCTCGGCCTCTCCAGGCCCCAGGGAGATGCTACACAGGCGCCCTTGGGAACTAGGGCAGGAGCAGATGTGCCCCACCCAGGGTCCCAGGGGTGGGGCCGGCAAGGGCTGCAGCGTGAGGCAGTTGAGCCCTGGATTCCGACCACAGCAGAGCAGTTGGCGGGTGCCCCTCTTGGGAGAGGCCCCCAGGAGTAACGGCCATGGGCCCTGGAGGGGGCCGGGTGCTGGGGGCAGGGACAGAGAAGGCCCAAGCAGAGGCCAGGGCCATGTGGGCCAGGACGCACTGGGACGGCTACCGCCAGAGAGGGGAGCCGGGGGCACCTGCCGACACCCCTCCAGGGAGCCCACGCCAGCGGATCGGCCAGAGGTGCCTTTGACCTGAGGTCACATGAGGCCCAGGACAGGCCAGTTGGGCTGTGAGGCCCGCAGAGGTCAGAGCTGTGTCCACAGGCACAACTGGCCTCTAATAGTGCTGGGCCTGGCCGTGGGTGCCCATGGCCTGCTGCCCCCGACGCCAGCACCGCAGAGCACGGCCCCCCGCAAGGAAACCCCGGCAGGAAGCAGCCCTTGGAGCCTGTGGCACAGGTAAGGGGCCGAGGGAATCATGGGGGGACATGAGGGTCCCTGCAGGCAGAACTGGGAGTGGGGACAGAGAGCGGGTGAGGGGAGAGGGGCGAGAAGGGAGCATCAGCTGGAGAGGAGGGGCCTGGGCAGATGGTGGCTTTATTTGAAGGGTTGACATTTTGTCCAGTGTGGATTTGTTTGCATTAATTTTTATTTTTTTATATTGTATTAAAATATTTATCTGAATTACTGAGTTTTTTGGCGCCCCTTACATTTTGTACCCAAGACTAGTGCCTCGCCCACCTCGCTCTGGTCCTCGGGGTAGAGCAGGAACAGGGAGGCAGGGGCAGGAGGGGACAGTGGCTGCTGTCATCCTGGGATCCCTGGGGCTCCTCTTAGCTGGTGAGCCACCTCCTCGCCCTTCCCCTGGCTGGGAAGGCTCTGGTCCCTGGAGCACCAGGGCACAAGCTCTGGCTGAGGCTGTGTGGTGAGGGGACCTTCCCTGGTGTCCCCGGGTCCCCCAGCCAAGGGCCACCTCCTGCGACTGGTCCCTGGGAGCCCAAGCCCACCAGGGTGCAGGCACCTCCATGAGAGAGGCCTGGGCGAGGGTCCGTGGGGGCCGCAGTCTGCCCCTGCCGCTGCTGTGTGACCCCAGCCCCCTTCTCTCTGCTTGTGGTGGGAGGTCCCTGGACAACCTGCTGAGCATCTGGGACCATTTGTGATGATCAGTGACGCAGCAGCACATTCATCATGGGCACTGACCGTCTAGGGGCAGAGCTTCCCTCTCAGTGGCCCCACAAGGCAGGTCCCTCTGTCACCCCCAATTCACAGGGATAGAGGCCCAGAGAGGTGAGGCAACTGCCCGAGGTCACACAGCTGGCTCTGACTCCAACGCCCAAGCCTCCAGCTGTCCCCATCCCTATCCCCTAAACAGACCCGGCTGACAAGTCCACCTCTCTGAGCCTCAGTTTCCCCCTCTGCAAAGTGAGGGGTCCTAGTTGGATGAGGGCCTTGCAGCCTGACGCCTGCCCCAGGGATGCTGGGGCCGCGGTGGTGAAGGTCTGGGACAAGAGGAGTGGAGTCTGCGGCACGAGCAGCACAGTCATGGAGGTGGGTGGGTGTCTGTGAGTGTCAGGTCGGGGCCGGCACCGCAGCGTCCGGTAGGGACTGCACAGCCAGGGCACGATGCAGGAGAACACGAGGAGAGACGGACCTCCATCAGGTCAGGCCCCAGCTCAAGGTCCAGGGAAGAGGGGCCCGGCGACAACCGCCACATGCAGCGAGCTGCCTGCAGGACAGAGGGGGCCCCACTGGGGTTGCAGTTCAGGTCAAGGGGTCCACCTGGGCAAGGCAGCACAGGCACAGAACCCTCAGGAAGCGCCTGGGGGTCTGCAGGGCTGCAGCACGTGGGTCTGACAGAGGCTAGAGGGGCGGCCAGGCCCAGACGTGGAGGACCTGTCCTTGGAAGATAGACTTCATCTGGGGGGTCCTGGGGGATGTTTGCAAGGAAATGTGACTGGGGTTGGGTGGGTGGGAGGGGGCGGGAAATCAGAACTAGAGAGGCCTCAGGGAGGGGGGTGTTGTCATGGGCAGAGGGGACAGAGAGCTGGACAGAGTCAGGAGGTGAGAGGACCAGGAGAGGGAGGAGCCAGGATGCCCCCTTGGCTTTTTTGCTGGACAGTTAAGAGAATGCTGTGTCCTGTATTTTACCAAAATGGTCCAAGAGAAGGGATGGTCTGCAAGAAGTTGGTCTTCCCCGAGGACGTCCACTCACCCGACAGGCCACTCAGGGTCTCAGGGTGGGCCTGAACCAAGGGGGTCATGTCCAGGCATAGGGCAGACCCATGGACCATTTTAGGAGAAGTAAGACGTGGGGGGGATGCCCGAGCTGGTCTTACAGATCCAGGGCGCTGACCCATGATGCGGGGGCTCCAGGCAAAGGGAGCAAGGGGTGCTGAGGAGGAGAGTTGAGGTGCACAGACCCGCAGGGAGCTTCCAGAGCCAGGGAGAGCGGGGTGCCGACCATGGGGGTCTTGTAACCCAGTCCTTTATACCGGGGTCCATGAGGAGTCATTGAGGGATCTAAGTGGGGCACTGTCAGTGTCAGGTTTGTGTTTTGGAAAAATGGCTCCAGATCAGAGACCACTGTGAGGGCAGATTAGAGAATGGAGAAGGGACGTGGAGAAGGGGCTTTGGCCAAAGCCTGTGCCTTGGGGACGGGGAGGAGGTCCACGGTAACCAGGTACCAAGATCTCCTATGAAATTGCCAAGTGAGTTTAAAGTGACGTTATCAGAGTGCTGATGAGGAGGAACGGGCACAGTAATGGACTGTCAGCGGGAGGCTGAATTTCTGGAACAAACAATTTCTGGAATAACATACCAAGACTCATAAAAACATACATTCCTTTTTATTATTATTATTATTATTTTTGCTGTACGTGGGCCTCTCACTGCCGCGGCCTCTCCTGTCGCGGAGCACAGGCTCCAGACGCGCAGGCCCAGCGGCCACGGCCCACGGGCCCAGCCGCGCTGCGGCACACGGGATCCTCCCGGACCGGGGCACGAACCCGCGCCCCCCGCATCGGCAGGCAGACTCCCAACCACTGCGCCACCAGGGAAGCCCCATACATTCCTTTTAATCAAGCAATTCCACCTCTAGAAATTTATCTTGATGATATAATCAGAACTTCAGCTAAATACTATAAGTGTGCTCCTGGGGAAGAAGTAGAAACAACCTAAATGTCCAATGATAAGGGAAGGTAAAATAAACTACGGTACATTCATGGTAGGGAGTATTACACAGTCATTTGATACGGTTTTTTTGACAACTGTAATGACATAATAAAAATTTTTATAAACAGGTTGCAATATGTCATACTAGCACACTGCTTTTGTTTTATTTCGATTTACAGAGTAAAATTCATCCTTCTTGGTATTAGCAGTTGGATAAATTTTAATAAAACTATTATAGAGTTGTGTGACCCTCACAACAATCAAGATGTAGAACATTTCCACCCCCACCAAAATTCCCCTGCGCCCTCTGTGTAGTCAATCCCTTTTTCTGCCCCAACCATGGAAACCACTGATCTCTTTCTGATCCTATAGTTTTGCCTTTTCGAGATATAAACGGCATCATGCAGTATGTAATCTTTTTTTAAATTAAACTTTTTACTTTGGGATAATTGTAGGTTCACATGCAGCTGTAAGAAATAATACAGAGGGCTCCCATCTACCCTTCACCTAGTTTCTCCCAATGGTAATGTCTTGTAAAATAAAAAATCACAACCAGGATATTGACATGGTACAGAACATTTCCATGGCCACAAATACTCCTTTCTAGCCATGCCCACTTCTCTCCTTCCCAAGCCCCTGCTAACTCTGGCAACTACTAATTTGGTCTTCTTTTCTAATTTTGTCCTTTCAAGATTGTTCTATAAATGGAATCATACTGCATGTACCCTTTTGGGACCGACTTTCTTTCTTTTTCTTTTTTTAAAAAATTTTTATTGGAGTATAATTGATTTACAGTGTTGTTAATTTCAGGTGGACAGCAAAGTGAATCAGTTATAGATATACATAGGTCCACCCTTTTTTAGATTCTTTTCCCTTATAGACCATTACAGAGTACTGAGTAGAGTTCCCTGTGCTATACAGTAGGTTATTATTAGTTATTTATTTTATATTTAGTAGTGTGTATATGTCAATCCCAATCTCCCAGTTTATCTCTCCCCCCCTTTGCCCCCGGTAACCATGTTTGTTCTCTACATCGTGACTCTATTTCTATTTTGTAAATAGATTCATTTGTACCATTTTTTTAGATTCCACATATAAGCGATATCATATGGTATTTGTCTTTCTCTGACTTATTTCACTCAGTATGACAATCTCTAGGTCCATCCCTGTTGCTGCAAATGGCATTATTTCATTCTTTTTTATGGCTGAGTAATGTTCCATTGTATGTATGTACCACATCTTCTTTATCCATTCCTCTGTTGATGGACATTTAGGTTGCTTCCATGTCCTGGCTATTGTAAATAGTGCTGCAATGAACATTGGGGTGCATGTGTCTTTTCGAATTATGGTTTTCTCTGGATATATGCCCTGGAAGCGACTTTCTTTACTCAGCATAGTTTTCTGGCTGTTCATCCAGGCTGTTGGTTGTACACACTTCGTTCCTTTTTATTGCTCAATATATTCCAAGTACGTAACCATATGAGTCTGGCTTCTTTAGTTCAGTATAACACCTTTGCAATTATCCAATTATCCCCTTTATCTAGAGTTTGTTCCTTTCTATTGCTAAGTAGGATTCCATCTATGAACGTATCAGAGTTTATTAACTATTCACCAATAGAGGAACATTTGGGGTGTTTCCAGTTTTTGGCAATGATAAATAAAGACAGTATATACATTTGCATACAAGTCTTTGTTTGAACATGAGTTTTCATTCCTTGGTTAAATACCTAGCAGTAGGATTTGATTGATCAGAGGGTAAGTGTATGTTTATATAAAACTACCAAACAGCTTTCCAGAGTGGCTAAAACTTTTTACATTCCCACAAGCAATGTGTACGAGTTACAGTTGCGCTGTATTCTCCCCAGCACTCGGTACTGTCAGTGTTTTAAGAAATTGAGATAAAATCCTTTTAAAATAAAATTCACTTTTTTTTTTTTTTTTTTGGCCGAGTAGCTTGTGGGACCTTAATTCCCTGACCAGGGATCAAACCCGGCCCCCAGCAGTGAAAGCACCAAGTCCTAACGAGTGGACCACCAGGGAATTCCCAAAATTCACTATTTTAACGATTTTAAAATACACAATTCGGTGACATTTAGTGCGTTCACTATGTTTTGCGACCATCACCACTATCTTTTCCCTGAGTCTATTAATCACCCCAAAGGAAACCCCAAAGCAGTCCCTCTGCATTCCCCCAATTCCCCAGCCCCTGGCAACCAGTAATCTGCTTTCTGTCTCTATGAATCTGCCTATTCTGGGTATTTCATATAAATGAAATCATACAATATAAGACCCTAGTGTCTGGCTTATTTCACCTAGCATCATGTTTTCAAGGTTCATCCATGTTGTAGCAGGAGTCAGTACGTCATTCCTTTTAAGGCCAAATAATATTCCTTTCTTTGTTTTTTAATTTATTTATGTATTTATTTTTGGCTGTGCTGGGTCTTTGTTGCTGTGTGCTGGCTTTCTTTCATTGCAGCTAGCGGGGGCTACTCTTCATTGGGTTGCGCGGGCTTCTCATTGCGGTGGCTTCTCTTGTTGCAGAGCACAGGCTCTAGAGCGCGGGCTCAATAGTTGTGGCGCACGGGCTTAGCTGCTCCGAGGCTTGTGGGATCTTCCCGGACCAGGGCTTGAATCCGTGTCCCCTGCGTTGACAGGCGGATTCTTAACCACTGCGCCACCAGGGAAGTCCCAATATTCTATTTTATGGATATACCACATTTTGTTTATCTGTTCATTAGTTAATGTGTTATTTCCACCTTTGGGTTATTATAAATAGTGCTGTTATGTACATTCATGTCAAGTGTTTTTCTGAGTATCTGTCTTCAATTCTTTTGGGTAAATGCCTAACAGTGGAATTGCTGGGTCACGTGGTAGCTTTACGTTTAATTTTTGAGGTTGGCCAAACTGTTTTCCACAGTGGCTGCACCATTTTACAATCCTACCAGCAATGCTCAAGGGTTACAGTTCTCCATATCCTCACCAACACTTGTTATTTCCTTTTTTTATTATTGTTATTTTTATATCCATCCCACTGGCTGTGAAGTGGTATCTCATTGTGGTTTTGATTTGCACTTCTATAATTATTAATGATGTTAAGGGTCTTTTCAAGTGCTTGTCCGTCATTTTTATATCTTCTTTAGGGAAATGTCTCAAGTCCTTTGCCCGGCTTTTAAATCAGTTGTCTTTTTGTTGCTTTGTTGAGTCATAAGATTTCTTTATATATTCTGGATACTAGACCCTTATCAGATATATGATTTTCAAATTATTTCTTCCATTCTGTGAGTTGTCTTTTCACTTTCTTGATAATGTACCTGGAGGCACAAAAGTTTTGAATTTTGATGAAGTCCAACTTATCTATTCTTTCATTTATTGCTTGTACTTTTAGTGTCATATCTAAGAATCTGCTGCCTAATCCAAGGTCATGAAGATCTGCACCTATGCTTTATTCTAAGAGATAGTTTTAGCTTTTACACTTAGGTCTTCAATCAATTTTGAGTTTTTGTGTATGGTATGAGGTAGGGGTCCAACTTCATTCTTTTGCATGTGGATGTCCAGTTGTCCCAACACCATTTGCTGAGGAGATTCTTCCTTTCATCCTTCCTTCCTTCCTTCCTTCCTTACTCTCTCTTTCGCTCTCTCTCTCTCTCTCTCTTTCTTTCTTTCCCACACCGCAGGGCTTGCAGGATCTTAGTTCCCTGAACAGGGTATCCCCTGCAGTGGAAGCATGGAGCCCTAACCACTGGACCACCAGGGAATTCCCTGTTCTTTTTCAAGACTGTTTTGCCTATGGGAGTCCTTTGCAATTCCATGTGAATTTTAGGATCAGCTTTTCCATCTCTGTGACAATGATCACCCACTGAGATTTTGATAGGGACTGCATTGGATCTGTGGATCACTTTGGTTAGTATTGTCCTCTTTCAAATATTAACTCTTCCAATCCATGAACGCAGGACATCTTTCCATTTATTTAGGTCTTCTCTAACTTCTTTGAACAACATTTTGCAGCTTTCAGTGTACAGTCTTTCACCTCATTGGTTAAATTTATTCTTAATCGATACCATTGCAAATGGAATTGTTTTCTTAATTTCGCTTTTTGAATTGTTCATTGCTAGTGTGTTGATCACACACCTGCGGAATTTATTTGCTCTGTATATAAGATCATGTCATCTGTGAATAGAGACTTTGAGTTACTGTCTACTATCCTTTCTTTTTTAATTAATCAATTAATTTTGGCTGCACCGGGTCTTAGTTTTGGCACGTGGGATCTTCGTTGTGGCAAGCAGGATCTTTAGTAGCGGCACACAGACTTCTTAGTTGCAGCATGAGGGCTCTTAGTTGTGGCATGCATGTGGGATCTAGTTCCCTGACCAGGGAATGAACCCGGACCCCCTGCATTGGGAGCGCAGAGTCTTACCCACTGGACCACCAGGGAAGTCCCCAGTATCCTTTCATTGCACTTTTTTTTTTTTTTTTTTTTTGTGGTACGCGGGCCTCTCACTGCTGTGGCCTCTCCCGTTGCGGAGCACAGGCTCCGGATGCTCAGGCTCAGCGGCCATGACTCACAGGCCTAGCTGCTCTGTGGCATGTGGGATCTTCCCGGACCGGGGCACGAACCCGTGTCCCCTGCATCGGCAGGCGGACTCTCAACCACTGTGCCACCAGGGAAGCCCTCATTGCACTTTTTAAATGCACTTCTAGATTGCTTACTTGTGTTATATATCTAATATTCTTATAATTTTAAAACAATTAAAAATTTAAAGCAAAAGATCTTATATTTGCGTCACAAAACCAACCACAGCTAACCGGGCCAGCTTAGCAGGTGGAAAGCACACTGGTCTGCTCCTCTGGCAGAGATTCTTGCATCCAACGAGCCCCAACTCAATGCTGCATCTTTGTATGAGTTGGGAATTTAAATCAGCAAAGGCAAAACCTGGAACTTCTTATGGCTTTGGAGTCTCTGAGGGTGGTTCTGTTGTTTCTTAATTATTTGGGGCCTTGTTTTAAATTTAAGAAGGAGTATTTAGACGCAGAATCTAAGGACAAAGTTCTCTGGCCTGGGGGTGAGAGCACTCATGGTCACCTGTGACAAGGTAAAGACAGAAAAAGAACTGGAATAGGAGAAAAGTGGTCAGTCTCATGTGGAAGTGGTGAGTTAGAGTTTCCTGTTGGGCATCCAGCTGGAGATGGTCAGTAGGCAACTTAAGTGGAGATGAGGAAAGGGCTTGGAGCTGGAATAGACTCGAGCCTCATCATGTGGGCACATTGTGGGAAGATGGCAAAGAAGGAGGACCCAGGGAGGCAGTCTGGGGATCAGTAGCCATGCATGGGTCAGGGGAAAGGGAAAACAAAGAAGGAAGAAAGTGGGGGTCACAGACATCAAGGAGAACCAAGTCACTGGAAAGAGGGGCCAACCGTATGTTACATCCTGCAGAGACATTAGGTACAACAGGAACTGGAGAGGGACCTTAGACTTGACCCAGATGAGGGCCCTGTTGTCCATCACCTGAGAGATTTCAGGGAGAGATGGGGTGAGAGCCAGAAGGGCCCTGGCATGTCCCAGAATGTAAAACACTGCTTGTCAGGCAAGTGTTTGGGAGCCATTGTTGGTTGGATGGATGGATGGATGGATGGATGGATGATGGATGGATGGTTGATAGATAGATGGATGGATGATGGATGGATGGATGGATGATACATGATGGATGGATGGATGGATGATGGATGGAAAAACAGATGGACAGAAGGACAATGATCTGAAAGATCCAAGAAGGCTTCATGAAAGAGGAGGAACTGAACTGCGTCTCAATGAGTGGAGACAACAGGGCAGGGGGCCCCCAAATGACCTGGTGTCCACAGGCCCAGGAAGAAAGCTGCCTGGCTGGACTGTGGGAAATTATGGGGGAAGGAACACCCAGAAGCCCTAAAATGAGGCCAGAAGAGGTCAGGCAGGTCCAAGCCAGCTCAGGACTCACTCTGCCACACCACATGGCCACCCGAGGGGACTCGGCACTCAGCAGCACCATCAGCACTGAGGATTCAGTGGTCACAGGACAGCCTCAGAGTTAGGGGGACACACTGGGTGACAAGGTGTGAGTGGCTCCTTCCTCAGACAGGGGGCTGGGCATGGGGACACCCAGGAGTGCCCCAGCCTCGGGGGGGGCTGGCTGCCCAACCCCCCAACCTGAGGACACAGTCCTGCCTGCTACAGCCCTGTTCCTGTCATGCCCAGCAGTTCCCTGCTCCATCCTGGCCCCCGGGTGACAGGCCCCAGGTGCTGGCCCGGCGGGTTTTGGTCCGAGTCTCGGTCACCGTGGTACGTCTTCGGCGGCGGGACCCAGCTCACCGTCCTAGGTAAGTGGCTCTCACAGCTTTCCCAGCCTGTCCCACCCTCTGCTGTCTTGGGAAAATCAGTTTTTTCTCTCTGGGGGCTGCTTCCCATCTGCCCTCCCAGCTTAAGGACCGACCCCCACCTTTCTCCTTGGGGCCTGGGGAGGCAGGTTGGTCTTGGGGTAACCGGCAGGAAGGACCCCAACAGCAGGAGCAGCCACCTCCAGAGTCCGATAGGGATCATAAGGAGGGAGGAGAGCTGCTTTGGTTACACACGGGGACACTGAGGCTGCACATGGGACGGCTTGGCCAGGTCACCCAGAAGAGTGATGTGGAACAGCTTCTTGGGGACTGTCTGCTGTCCAGGGGCTGAGTGGGAGGGGGGACAGAGAAGGCAAGCAGGGCCACCATGGGGACACTCACAGAGGCCATGATGGGGGTGGGCAACCCCAGACCCTCCCCTGCATCTCACACCCCCTCCTCTGTCACACAGGTCAGCCCAAGTCTGCACCCTCGGTCACTCTGTTCGCGCCCTCCACTGAGGAGCTCAAGGCCAACAAGGCCACCCTGGTGTGTCTCATCAACGACTTCTACCCGGGCAGTGTGATGGTGGCCTGGAAGGCAGGCAGCACCACCATCACCAGCGGCGTGGAGACCGCCCAGCCCTCGAAACAGAGCAACAGCAAGTATGCGGCCAGCAGCTACCTGGCCCTTACGGCCAGCGAGTGGAGATCTTATGACAGGGTCAGCTGCCAGGTCACGCATGAGGGGAGCACCGTGGAGAAGACAGTGGCGTCCTCAGGGTGCCCTTAGGTCCCTGGACCCCCCACCCTCCGGGGCCTGGAGCCACGGGTCCCCTAGGGGGGTCTCCCCTCCCATCCTGGTCCCCCCAGCCCTTCCTCCTGTACCCGATCAACTCTCAATAGAATGTTTTCATCGTTATTCAGAAATCTCTGCTCATTTCTTTCTTTCTTTCTTTCTTTCTTTCTTTTTTTTGTCGTACGCGGGCCTCACTGTTGTGGCCTCTCCCGTTGCGGAGCACAGGCTCCGGACGTGCAGGCTCAGCGGCCATGGCTCACGGGCCCAGCCGCTCCGCGGCATGTGGGATCTTCCCAGACTGGGGCACGAACCCGTGTCCCCTGCATCGGCAGGCGGACTCTCAACCACTGCGCCACCAGGGAAGCCCTCTGCTCATTTCTTTTTTTTTTTGTCTCGTATTTAATTTGCACCCTCTCCAGAATTCTGGGGGTGGGGTGGGGAATCCTAGGCGCCAGCGAGAAAGTAACTAAAGGGAGAGGCTCACAGTCTCCTGGGTGGGGGCATCTCCCAGGCAACCAACCAGGACACATCACCCATCCGCCCTCTCCTTCTTCCCACTCCTCCTCCAGCACAAGGCCGTGCCCACCCCCTGCCACCTTCCTGGCCGGAGCTGCCCATGGCTGGTGACCTCCAGATGAGCCCTCCCTCCCTGCCCTGGTGGGGACCCTCCACAACTCCCTGCCCCCGGCTTGTCCTTTCTTTCCAGTATGGCTGTTAGCATAACTGACTCGGGAACCTTCGCCCACATTCCTCTCCCTCTGTGTCCTGCCTGGTCCCTGGGCTGGGCCACTCCTGGGGGCCTCCCAGCCCAGGCTCCGCCTCCTTCCTCCCTGGCCTCCTGCGGCCCCTTCTCCTCCTGGGCTCATGGGGAGGGGACTTTGATCTTAGCTTCTGCTCTGGGGCACTGTTTCCCTCCCGCTCCAGTTAAATGTTCTCCAGGCCTTACCAGCCAGGCATCAAACCACCTGGAGAGTTCTGAGCCCACCTGGACCCAGGTCGCTGGCCCTGGGACCCATGGCCTAAGGCGACAGAGTTGTTAGGGCCAAAGAGGGACCATGGGGGACAGGGGTCTTGGGTTGGAGGGGCTGGCTTCCTCATGTCCTTCCCCTCCTCTGGGTCAGAAATCTGGGTCAGGGCACTGGGGGAGGGGCCGAGAAAGGGTGTTGTCTTCTTGGAGGCCCCGCCTTGGTCCTAGTTCCTGGAGGTGAGGGCTCACTGTGCCCTGCCACCGGAAGAGTCAGTCTGGCCCAGGGCCAGACTGGCCCAGTAGCAGCATCTTGAGGGTAAAGTTCAAACACCAAGCCCCCAGTACAGGTCCCTTTGGCATCTGCTCCTCCCACACTCCCAGACTCGTTTTCTGCTGCCTCTGTGTCCCACCAACACCTACTCTAAGCCCAAGGGCTTCTGTCACCAAAGGCCACACTGCTTCACACCTCTGCAGTTTGCTCCCGCTGCTCCCTTTGCTGGCATGACAGTCCCTGTCCCCATCCACCTGACAGAGGCCTGCCACTCCCTGATAACCTGCACTCAGCTCTCCACTCGGGACCTTCACATGGACAATGCTTGAACCTCAGCCAGTCTGGGCTGAGCACGTGGGGGCTGAGAGGAGCTGAGGCCAGGCATCTCCCACCCACTCCCGACCCCCAGGGGCAGCAGGAAGCAGCTTCTCACACCTCCCGTCAGGATAAGGAATGAGACCTGTGCCTGGGCACCTAGGACACAGCTGCCAGCCACAGATCTGCTCAGCGCAGCTGGTAACAGGCTTGCTGGCAATAGGGTGTCCACGGGGACCCGGCTTCACCCTCCTCCGTACCCCAACTCTGCCCGGTCGTGGGACTGACCGTCCCCAGCTCTGCTGCAGGTGTCATCTCTTTGCCACGAGGCTGGAGCCCCAGCTGGGTGCTGCCTATGGATCGTGCTCTACCTCCTGTGACCCCCAGACCTCCCCGGGAGGTGGGTGCTAACCACCCCCTCACCTCATGGATGAGGAGACAGAGGTTCCCAGAGCTGAGGCAGCTGCCCAGGTCCCGCAGGCACTCAGGGCCACACACACGGTGGGCACCCGGGCCCCCCTCATGAGGTCACCTTCCCCCCCGAGGAGGCTGTGCTGTGCCAGCCGGGAGATGGTGCTGAGCACACGACCCCCGCAGCCTCTGGACATCAGAGGCATCCTAAGGCTCTGTGGGGTGGGGGAACCCTGGCTTCTCAATCTATACTGACTCAGTGCAGGTAGGGGCAGGCAGGAGGGGGTTCATGGACCTCTGAGTCCATACAGCAAAGCAGTGTGGGTATTGTGGGCCCAATTCACAGAGGAGAGAACTGAGGCTCTGTCAGCGGGATGGGGGTTGGGGGACCTGCCCAGGGTTACAGGGTGAGCTGCTGGCTGACCTGCACCCCCCACCCCCAGCTCTTTCCACAGCTCCTCAGCCCTGCGAGACATGTCATTCATCCATTCACTCACTCATTCATTCAGCAAACCGTCAGCGAGCACTGCTGTGGGCTGGTGCTGGGAACAAGGAGACAGGACCACCTGCCCTGGAACAGCTCATGCACTGGGAGGACACCCGTAGAGCCCACCGCTGACCCCACCGTGTCCTCAATCACCCAGGTCAGCTCCCCGCCCGGGGAGCATCTCCCTGCACACCTGGGATAAGGTTTCATCCACTGCCCGGCCCCACAAGGCGGATCCCCCAGCAGCCGGCACTGAGCACGTCTCGAGGCTCATCAGAGCCCCTCAGGGAGCCTTGAAGTCCCCATCAGGGCCGCCATTGCCCACTTCACAGAGGGGACACTGACCATGAGGGATGTACCGGGCCTGCCCTGCTCAGCTCCGAGCCGGGACAGCCCCTGCGGACTGGTGGCCCCAGGGCACTGGGTGGCAGGGGGATGGGGGCATGTTGGGTGGACCCCTGGTCTAATAGAAAAGAGTGTCAGTTCAGGGGAGGGGGCTTGTCCTGGCCCGGCCCTGCCTGCTGTGCGACCCTGGGCAGCCTCTCCATCTGGGGCTTCCTTGTGGGAGGCCAAGGCTGGGGGGGGGGTGACTGATGGGGGAGGGGGGTTGTAGCTTCCTTCACAGCAGAGCCAGGAATAGCCCTGGGGGAGGGGAGGGGAGGTGACAGGCAAGAATCAGGGAGACTGTCTGGGGCAACCAGGACAGAGGCCAGGGGAGGGGCTGGGTCATCAGACACCCTCTGTCCACTCCGGGGACAGAGTAGTTAATGGTCAGCACAACTCACCAGGGCACCGCAATGCGTGTGTTTCCACACAGGTCAGGGTGACACTCTCTTCCTGTGGCCACTCAACCCGCCAGGTCCCTTCTGCTCCTCAGCACGTGGCCTGGGGACATGTCACGTCAGGGCTGGCATCCACTGAGTATTCTCTGTGCCCGGGCTGTGCTGGGCACCAAAGTCTGGATCCCCCTCCGGTCCTCACCAGGATGGGTAATCCCTGCCCGCCCAGGGCCCGGCCTCCTGGGGACATGCTGGGGACTCCAGATTGTGCCGGGAGGAAGGAGGAAGCCTCAGCCAGACCCCCAAACAGGCTCCCTAAGGAGGACAGAAAGGCTGCTGTGGGCCGGTTGAGAGCAGCTCTCCGAGGGAAGGTGGGACCCCAGAGCAGCCTGGTGAGCCCACCCGCAGCGTCTCTGGTCACACAGGGCCTCCAGCTCAGCGCTAGTGTGGACCAAGTCCCTGCGTGGATAAGGCCCGCTGTGGTCACTGCCCGGGGCAAAGCCACCACTCAGCAGCCCTTTCCTGAGCACCTACGATGTGTGGGGACCTCGGCGGTGGCAACGCAACTCTGCTGGGCCTCCTGTGGGCACAGGGAAGCAGCCTATAGAGAGGGAGTGGTGTCGTGCAGGACGGGCTCGTGCCCTGGAGAAACCAACCAGGGTGAGGGCTGAGGGTGCCCGACTGGGACTCACAAGGGGCCACGGCCGAGCCTGGAGGTGGCCAGGGGGCAGGACAGCCCTGACTCTGGGTTGGCGGCTTGGGGCCTGTGTCCCCGCCATGCAGCCGGGCTGGTGATAGTGGAAACTCGCTCCCTGGGGTCCAGGAGGGACGGTCAGATGGAAACTGGATGTTTACTGGTCTCTGAGGTTGACTGTTGCTGCCATTAGCATTGGCCTGTTCGGGCCCAGCCGGCCTCAGGCCAGCACCCCTGGGCTCCCCATGGGCCCCACCCTCACCCCCGCGCAGCTGGCCTGGTGAAACCAAGAGGCCCTGACGCCCGAAATAGCCGGGAAACGCCAACCAGCCCAGCCCGGGGAAGCAGGTGCCTCCCTCTCCCCAGGCTGGGGGGAGGAGTGGCTCCAGTTCCGGAAGCTTCCACCAGCTCCCTTGGAGAAGGGACCGCGTCACAGCACCCAGGCCGCCCCAGCCCCTGCGCCCAGGCCTGAGCTGGGCAGAGATCACGTCAATCAGCCATCAGAAGGGGCATCTTCTGTTCCAGAATCTTGTGTCTGTGCAGGTCATACCCCCTCCTCGGGGTCCCCAGGGACCTCTCTAAACGCTGGGCGCGCAGCTGCGGCTGACGTGGGACACAGCCAGACACTCAGGGCTCAGAGGAGCCCGGGGGGCAGGGCTGGCCAGGGCTGGACACGGGGCGCTGCAGTCACACCTTCCCTGCTGTCCCCACACCTAGGACTCTTCTTGGGGAGGGACTGGGCCAAGGACGGGGAAGGGGGAGAAATGGGGACCCTCACAATCACTGCACTGGGAGCCCTGGGTCTGGGGTAATAATGAGGAGCCCAGAGCACAGATGTCCCCCAGGAGGCCTCATGCGGTCCTTCCCCAATGGACAGGACCTCAGATTGGTCAGTCACTCATCCATCTGTCTGTCCATCTATCTGTCCATCTGTCTGTCCACCCATCCATCCACCCATCCATCCATCTACTCATCATCCATCAATCCATCCATCCAAAAAGCCTCCCTCGGGCCTCCTGGGGGCCTGGCCTGTGTGGGGCTCTCAGCTACTCATGTCCCAAGCAAGGCAGGACTGGCCCAGTCAAGGCCAAAGTCAGACCTGGAACGTGCCTGCTTCACCATGGAAGGAGGGGCCTTTGGACACTGGGTGCCCTGTTCCCTGCCCAGTCTGCCCTGTGCTTGGTCGATACGCTGAGGTCAAAGAGAGGGCAAGAGGTGTGACAGATGGGCCAGTGTGGTGAGGCCAGCTGCCTCTTGCCCTGTGGGTGACCTGACTCCCCACCTCACCCCCACCCACAGTTACAGGCCTCCCCGATCTACCCTCCAGGCTGACCCTCCCATTCTCTCCTCTCCTCCCCTGTCCTTCTCCAATCAGAGAGTTTCCCAGGACATTCCAGGGCTCCAAGGTCCTGATGGGAGTGGAGATGGGGGACAAGCACCCAGCCACAGTTTCCTGAGTTCACCCCCCAAAACAGCAAATCACTTCCACAGGGTTGACTCCACCAGCTCGTTCTCAGGAAACACTGCCAGTAGGTCCCCCAGCCCAGGGAAGCCGGGAGCCAGGCCACAGCCCACAGCCATAACATCGCATCACCTGACACATGAGCCGTGCAGTATCCAGGGGGCGAATGCACCCACCCGAGAGCCTGGGGGAGTGTGGCCCTCACCCTAGCACTGACCAATCAGCTCATCAGCCAGTGCTCACTCCCATCGGCCCTCACCGCCCCTGTGGGCCCAGGTCGCGTCCTGGAGGTGAAGCTAAGACAGGGAAACTCGCCCCTGCCCAGCCCAGAGCCCGTGGCGCCGAGAGATCCTCCCCCACCAGTAAACATTAGCGGGGAAGACAAGGACGGCGGATCCCGGGGTCCTGGGGGGTCAGCCAAGGGGAGCAGCAGCAACTTCAGCCACCTTAAAACAGGGCCTGGGAGCTGGACCCCCAGGGCTGAGGGGCAGAGGGAGGAAGGGCCTCCCGGGGGGTCAGCATGAGCAAAGGCACAGAGCGGGGGCGGGGCCGCAGCAGCCCGCAGCTGGCACACACAGGTCCCCAGTGAAGCACCCTGACCCCTCCACCTCGGAGACTCCAGACTCCTGTCTCCCGCACCGCCTGGCCCACCACCCTGCTCACCGCCCAGCAAGCCCTTGCATTCGGTGTCACACGGCAGGGCCCTGCCCTGGGGAGGAAGAGGAATCAGACACAGACTGGACGCTGGGCAGAAAGGGACGAGCAGAGGGTGCGGGGAGCAGGCCCAGGGAGGGACCGGGGTGGGGGTGGGGAGTTCTCCAGGGGGGACGGTTCTCTGTGCCGCACGCAGTGAGGCCGGCTGGTTGGCCAGAGTGTCCCGAGCCCCGGAGCCCAGCAGAGGGACAGGGACGGGGCTCAGAAGAGGTGAGGCGGGGGGCAGAGGCCCTGAAGGCCTCAGTCCTGACTAGATCTGAGATTCCAAAAGGCAGCTGCGCCCTGAGGCTACTGAGGGCCTACTGTCCCGAACCATTTATGAAACATGCAACATGAGTTACCCAGCTGAGCCACTTCCGGATTCCGTGGGGCTCAGCCAGCATCACCGTCCCATCTCACAGGTAGGAAAACCGAGGCCCAAAATGATTAACAGCCCAGCGAGCGAGACAGAGCCAGCCCCCGGTGTTCCCCCTCCCAACCTGGGGCCTCCCCTCTGAGGGACAGGAAATAGGCCACACAGGGGCACCCGGATAGAGAGCTGCCCTCTGCCGGGCCCCAGACCCCTCCCGTGGGCAACTTCCCCCCATCACCCCCCAGCCCCGACCCGAGTCAGGGGAACAGAAAGGAGGCCCGAGAGTGGACCCAGTGGCCACCCCCACCCCATGGCTGGAAGGAGGGAGGGCTGGTGGCAAAGGGCCTGGGGGAGCCCAGACCCCAGGGTGGACAAGGAGGGTCCCCCTCACCTGCAGCCCTTCTCAGCCCTTGACCTTGGGCCATTTGCTTCCTTCTGTGGGCTGTTTCCTCATCCCATCTGTACAGGAAGTGATAACGTCTCTCCCCCAAAGGGTGGGCCTGGGGATTAAAGGAGACGATGCCTGTGAGGTGCCTGGACCATGGTAACCCTCACCCACCCCAGCCACTGCTGTCACCTCCTGGGATCTTGCCTGGGGCCTGCCTCTGACATGCTGTGTGACCTTGGGCAAGATGATTCCCCTCTCTGGGCCCCAGCCTTTCCTTCTGCTCAGGGAGTGCTGGGTGAGGGGCCCTGTGGGCCAGAAACTATAGGAAAACTGTCGGATTCCTGGATGAAGGGGCTGAGCAGGGAGGCCCCAGGCCGGGGGCAGTGAGGCCCGAGGTGGAAAGGGGATGGAGTGGGTCACCTCCCCAGCTCTGGTGGCCCTGCTGGTCAACCCTAGAAATCTCCAGGCAAAGCTAACCCTAACTTTGACCTAAACAGAACTCAGGGTGACAAAAGGGGAGAAGTAAGGGGAAGAGAAGCTTAGCCCATGGTCAATGGGGCGTGGGACTGGTGACAAACAGGGCCAGGTGTGGCCCGGGACGATGGGACAGGGCAGTTTCAGGGCTGTAGTTGGATGTTTGTGCAGCTCGCAGGAGCGGGTAGCAGAGGCCTCCACCCCTCCCAGCCCTCTCCCCTTCCCAGCCCCACCTGGGCTTGATGCTGCCCCATGGCTACCTCCCCACATCCTCCCCAAGCTCCATCCGGGGTCCTGGAATCCTGGAGGCCCATGGGATCTCACCTCCCCCTTCCAGGACCCTCATTGACAAAGGAAAAGCTGCTGCTCCCAAGGGATATGGCCTCTTCCTGGGTCTGCAGGCTCTGAATCTCATCCCCAGTGTAGTGCATGGTAACTTCAAGGTTCTCAATAAACAGTTTGAATGAAGGAAGGAAGGAAAAGATGGATGGATGGATGGATGTATAGATGGGTAGTTGGGTGGGTGGGTAAATGGATGGAGAGATGGGTGGTTGATTGATGGATGGGTATTTGAGTAGGTGGATTGGTGTGTTTGAGGGTAGGTTAGTAGTTGGATGGGTGAATGGATGGTTGAATAGTTGGGTGGGTGGGTAGATCCTAATTATAAGAAGCACAGTTCCCAATTTACCAAGAGCAACAGTAACCAAAACAGTGTGGTATTGGAATAAGGATAAACATATGGATCAATGCAACAGCACTGAGAGTGAGAAATAAAAACATACATCCATGGTCAATTGATTTTTTAAAAAACACTATTTTTTAGAGCAGTTTTAGGTTCACAGCAAAATTGAGCAGAAGACATGGAGATTTCCCACATACTGCCCCCACACGTGCCCTGCCCCCACACGTGCATAACCTCCTTTATTATCAATCTCTCCTGCATTTATTACAACTGAGGGACCTACATTGACACATCATAATCATCCAGAATTCATAGTTTACATTCTATGGGTTTGGACAAATGTATAATGACATGTATTTAGCCTTGAGTATCATACAGAGTATTTCCCTCCTTACCCCCAACCCCCAGCAATCAATGACCTTTTTATTGTCTCCATAATTTTGCCTTTTTCAGAATGTCGTATAGTTGGAATCAGACAGTTGGTAGCATTTTCAGATTGGCTTCTTTCATTTATTAACACACATTACAAGTTCCTCTATATCTTTTTATGACTTAAGCTCATTTACTTTTATTTCTGAATAATATTCCATTGACTGGATTACACAGTGTATTTATTTACACATACCCACACATGGGGACGGGTGTGCCCATGGGGGGACCCCCCCCCCACCAAGGTCGCCTTCAGACAGAGAGGGAGAATTCTGAGTGGGTGACGCAGGGAACCAAGTCCTTCTGGCCATGACCTTGAAACTGCCCAGGTGGCCAGGACGAAGGAGAGCGCTCCTCTCTGTCAAGAGGATCTGAGCGTCTCTTAATTAGAATCGGCTCTTTGGCTTCTGCTCCCTAAAAAAGGTACAGGAATTCTGCACCTTGAACCAGTTCTGGGGGAATTTAGCAATCAATTTGGGGGAAACTGGCATCTTTACCACATTGAACTTTCAATCCATGGATATCCTCTCTCTCTCTCTCTCTCTCTCTCTCTCTCTCCCTCCCATTAATAGGTTTTAATATTCTCAATAAAGTTGTATGTAGAGTTTTCCCCATAAACAAATGACTTGGGCATCTCTTTAGATTCATCCCTAGTAAACTGATATTTTTAATGAATTGTAAAATGTATCCTTAAATGTTATTCTCCATTTGCTGTTAATAGAGATACAGTAAGTTTTTGCATTTGAAATTTGCTACACTTTTTCATAGATTCTGTTAATTTATCTGCATTCTGTGGGACTTGCTACATACTTAAACATATCATCTGTGAAGAATGACAGTTTTGCTGCTATCTTCCCAATTCTTATACATTTCACTTCTTTCCTGGTCATTTCAAAAGCCAGTTTGGAGGGGGAGAGTTCCACTTCTGGAACAGCAACACAAAGAGTTCCACAGACCCACCTCTAGCAAAAGTAGTGAAAATCATTTTTAATTTACATATTTATAATAATATTAAAATATGTTTATAATATATATTTATAATATACAAATATGTTTGTGTTTATAATTATATACTTATATTTATTTATGTTTATAATTATATATTTATAATGTTTGTTTTTGATTATGAATTTATAATATATAGTTATATGTTTATAATTGTGTATTTATAATTATATATGCATATGTTTTATATATTAATTTTAAATTTATGTATAAATTTTAAGAAGTAATATTATCTTTGTATATAAATATTTAAAGTCTTTAAATATCTTTAAACCTCTATATCTTTAAAGTCTCTGGAAATGGACCTAAGGGCATACAAAAAATGAAATATTTATTCAAGGAAGTCTACCAAAACTTGGCAAGAGCAGTGAGAGTCTGTAACATTTCACCCATGAAATGACCTGTTTCCTCCCCACCCCCAGCACAACTTGATGGCACCTCCACTCCAAGTAGGTGCAGCAAGAACACAGGGAACCCTCTCCACCCAGCTCCAGGTCTAGGTGACATCTTCCTATTTCCCAAGGAGAAAT
The DNA here is from genome assembly GCF_059928025.1 of Delphinapterus leucas. Lineage (NCBI taxonomy): Eukaryota > Metazoa > Chordata > Mammalia > Artiodactyla > Monodontidae > Delphinapterus > Delphinapterus leucas. The sequence goes on along the minus strand of NC_143142.1, from coordinate 25,695,600 downwards.
GGATGGCTGGGGGCACGGGTGCAGGCTGATTGCTCTGGTCCCTCAGCTAACAAGCTCCAAACGTGCTTCCTCGTAAAGGACGATCATACTCACCTGGTCACATCATCACAAATGAAATACCTGCCAGCTACCCCAAAACACCAGGCTGAGACCTTTCAACGCTAGAGGGCGCCAGAGACCGCCCGATCCCATCCAGGCTGCGGACTGCCCCACAAAACTTGTGAAAAAGAAGGTAGATTAGGTTTGAATTTCAGAAAAACAAGTAGTAGTTTAAGTATGTCCCCTGTAATATTTGGGACATACTTATACTAAAAAATTATTCACTGTGCGGGCATCCTGTATTTTATCTGGCAACCCTATTCATGAGCGATGAAAAAGGAGAACGGCGGTGACTTTGCGTCTTTTTTCTTTGCTCCTTATTGTGTATGTATTTATGAACCACGTTCTCTTTTCTTCTCAGCATTACTTTATGTAGGAGTTGTTGGAGGTTAGCAGAATATTCAGTGGAACTGTGACTGAATTTCAGGAGGAATTAACACAGTTGGCTGTGGATACGACTCTTGGGAGCAGGTGTCCCTCATTCTGGGGAAAGGGTGAGATCTCTGGGACAAGGATGGGGCCTCCGAGCCGGACACCGAGGTTTGGCTAGCGCGTGCAATGCCTGGCTCTGCCAGCAGAGGGTACTGGAGGAAAGCTCAAGGCCCAGAAACCGCCTCCCTGTTTTCCCGCATTCTTTCCCTTTTATTGGGCACAGGAGCCAATGATTGGCGTGAGGATGGCCCCGGGTCTGCTCAGCAACCCTGACCGACTGTTTAGCGTTAAGTATGTCCCAGATCTCAGCGTCCTATGCCTCCACCTACGGTAGGATAGGTGGGGGATGAGGGCAGCCCGAGAGAGCGAAACTGTGGGTCACGATTAGTCAAATCCATTCCACCTGCCGTCACTAATCAAGGCCGTTTTAAGACCTGCATGTACTCCAAGCACGCAGCCCAAATGATAAAATATCTTCCGGGTTGTTTTCTAGAAACTCAGAGTCGTCAGCTGCATATAGTTGGAGCTGAACTGGCTAAGACTGGATGGGACCCCTGACCCTCCCACTGGGCGTGCGCGAGGGTCCGCTCCGTGAAAAGTCCGCCCCCAGATCGTGCTGTGAGAGTGCAGAGGCCGGGAGTTGGTTACACCTGCGCAGAACCACAGTCCCTGCTTTTTCTAATCATTTTCCCCCGCGCTCCCCACACCTCAGACCGCCCTGCTGCTTGATTCTCCATCCCGTAAACACCCAGCCCCTTGCTTTCAGGGAGGCAGATTTGAGAGTGTTCTCTGATCTCCTCATTGGTTGCCTTGCGGATAAACCCTCTGTTTGCTGCAAACCTCTGGTTGTTTAAGCGTTTTGGCCAGCTGCGCTATGGACACAAAGAATCTGGTCCCATAAAAATAGCTAAACCATTACACTTAGCAGTTGCCCCCCCAATACCCCACAGATCGCTGACCACCAAAGGTTTTTCTTTGAATCCCTTCGATAGTGAATCTTCTAGAAAGCTTCTGTCTAGCCCAGGCCTCCGTTTTCCAGATCCCTGGAGGCGCAAAGGGGGGAAAGATTGTAATTCAAACATAAATACCCTGGTCCAGATAGAAATCAACAGCCATTAGCCAAAGGGAGAAATCCACTCCTCCGCAACAGATAAAGCTGATGGTTTGGGGTGGCCTTATTGACGATTTCTTGAGAAAACTGCCTTCCCTGGAGAACACAGTCTAGTATTCTGCCTCTGGTCCCTCGAAACTCCTGGGCTCACTCCTCATCTCCACTCCCCGTCCTCTGGGCTCTGATGGGTGATGCACCAGGTCCTGGTCCTGCACATGCTAACAGCCAGCGGCCACAGGGAACAGCAGGAGGAGGTGGGGACCCAACAGGTCGGCCCCATCCACACTGGGGTGAAACCAGAGGGGTGGATCAGCAGTGAGAACACAGGCAGCTCCTTTGGGATGGCTGCTGGGGAGAGGGGACACAGAAAGATGCAGAAGTTCTCCCCTCCAACCAGCAACCTGCAGGGCAAGGTCTCCCAGGATTAGTGAGATTTGCTCCCAGGACAGTGAAGCTAGAGAAGCCTGTCCAGGGATGTATAAAAGAAATCAATTTCCGAAGGACCCAGAAGCTGTGACCGCTTAGGACTAAACACAAACACTCTTGCAAACACCGCAGGCATGTACAGGCTGTGTTACACGTCAGCAAGAAGGGAACCAGTTTTCCTTTACCCTCACCTCTCCCAGAGCCCACATCTGGTGAGAGTGAGGCTGGACACTCAACTCTCTGTCCCCCCAAACATTTCCTGCTTCCAAGTGTCAGGAGGGGACGAAATCCTGTCCTCTCCCCACCCCCCTCACGACAGCTTAAAGGGCAGAACTACTGCTTCGGGGTGGCCTCCCAAGGGTGACCCCAATGTCATGTTTTTAAAAAATGACCACCCCTCAGTCTGTCTGAGGGCTTTTCATAGGAGAAATCTCATGGGAGGTGAGGTGGCAGTGGAGGTGTGGCCTGCAGTAGTTAAAACCAACATTCCCAGACAAACTATTACCAAGAAGGTTGGATTTGGCTTTTTTGAGGTCATCCTCCACATGTAAGATAAGGAACAGGAGTCCCAGTTTAGCTAATTAAGCTCAGTGGGGCACAGGATGCAGCCCAGGAGTGTGGGCCACAGCTTCTGAGTGGCCACAGGACAATAGGCTTCTCAACCGTTGGTCACAAACTCAGGTCATTTGGCCTGACACCCAGCAAAGGGCTGGAGTGGTAGGAAACCTTCAATTAGATCAACCCCACTGGATGCCCCCCTGCTGGAAGGCAATGGTTGAAGATAACTGAATGGATAAAGAAGATGTGGTGTATATACATAATGGAATATTAGCCATAAAAAGAATGAAATAATGCCATTTGCAGCAACGTGGATAGACCTAGAGATGATCACGCTAAGTGAAGTAATTCAAAATGAGAAAGACAAATACCATATGATATCACTTATATGCGGAATCAAGAAAATGATACAAATAAACTTATTTACAAAACAGAAATAGACTCACAGACATAGAAAACAAACTTATAGTTACCAAAGGGGAAAGGCGGGGAGGGATAAATTAGGAATTTGGGATTAACAGGTACACACTACTATATATAAAATAAACAAGGACCTACTGTAGAGCACAGGGAACTAAATTCAATATCTTGTAATAATCTACAATGGAAAAGAATCTGAATGAGAATCTATACCTATCTATCTGAATCACTTTGCTGTATACCTGAAACTAACACAACATTGTAAATCAACTATATGTCAGTTAAAAAAAAAAAAGAGGGTGACCCTCTCCTGGACCCTTTTTCTCTTCTCAGTCTCCACTAACTGAAGTGCTGGCCCTGACCCTAAACTCAGCCTCCTTCCCCAGTTCTACTGCATCTGACACCCAGGATGCAGCACAGGGCTGGGGCGGGTTGGGTCAGGGGGCCTGGCCCTGTCAGAATAGCTGACCCTGGGCGAGAACCCCCTGTCTTTGGCCCAGGCTCTTCCTACAGATGGGAGAGGGTCACTGGTTTCCATGGAAACCAGGGTGGGTGTTTGTGGAAGAGGCTGACCCCATCAGGCTGCAGGTCAGAAGGATCACTCTGGCTGACGTGGAGAGAAAGGCCGGGGGTGGGTGGCCAGGGAGGGGGCCGTGCAGTGAAATGAGAGGGGGGGGTGGCATTAGGGACATTGTGGGCAGGACTTGGGGGGATAGGTGTATGAGAAGGTAGAGAAGGAGGGGTCTCCAGACCCTGGTTGTGATCAGCGAGACCAGAGGAAACAACAGGCGACAGAAAGGCTGAAGAGCGCGGCTGACGCTCAGGAAGAAGCTGCCAGCTCACGAGGCAGTGCTGGTGGAGCGGGGGACGCAGCTGCCCATGACACCTGCAGGCCACTCCCCTCCAGGGCACAGCGGGTAGAAGGGAGGATGGCGGGAGCAAGGCCCACATTGGGAATGCGGATGGGCCGCCAGCAGGAGGTAGAGGCTCCAGTTCATAAAACTCCATGAGGCCCCATCAGCCTCCAGGAGGGGAACTGGCCCCCTCACCACCTCCGACCACGTGCCCAGGACAGCTCTTTGCTCTGGGGGTGCCTGTGGCCCCGGGAGAAGACCAGTCCAGAGCCATGCAGTGCTGCTGCTCCCTCTTCCAGATGAGGTCACGTGAGGATTATGTAGGGAGCACATTCATTTGTGGCTGCTCATGACCCCCTCTCAGTTCTGGGGTCCAGGAGCTGGAAGACCCAAGTGAGGGCTGGGGAGGACAGAGGTGCTCCTGTCATCTCTGCAAGAAGAGCTGGCCTGGCTGAGGGTGGCAGCACAGGGGGCAGGGATTGAAAGGTGTAGGGAGAGCCTTTCAAGCTGGTGCTCTGGACCCCAGAGGGCAGAGACCTCCCAGCAAGCAGGAGCCGAGGAAGGTGAGTGACAGAGGAAGATGCCCACCAGGGCAGATGGGGGCGGGGGGTGGGACGTGGGAGGGTCTCCAGCACACGGCCCCACCGGCATCCTGGCCACTGGGAGAGCACTGGCCTGTGGTGCAGGAGGGATGGTCCATCTCAAGACACCCCACTCCACACTCCCCAGGCTGGGTTTCTGACTGGGTTTCCTGGTTATCAGATACTGAAGAGGGGGTTCCCCCACAAGAGGGGGGTTGCCTTTCCCCGCCCCCTGTAAGGTGGGTGTCAGTCGATGGCAAATACATCCAGACATGTGTGATGCTGGCGAGCATCCGCTTGGCCCCAAGAGCAGAGCGACTCTGAGCAGAGAGGCCATTTGGTTTCCACCTCGGCCCGTGGTGACTGAACCCACTGTGGCCTCTAAGAAGTCCCGGCAGCAGCAGGCTGGGGCTCCAGCATCACATCTGAACTGTTCCTCCCCATGGCTGCCGGTAGATCTGACACTAAACCACTGCACCTGTGGTAAACCACTGGCCTCCGGTTCCCACCTGCAACAGGAGTGGCCAGAGTGACCATCTTCTGGAGCCTCTGCCTCCGCCACGGGAGGAGTCAGGGGAGAAAGGGGAAAGTTGAGGGGACCATCCTGGGACAGACAGGTGATGGGGAGAGGGGCACAAGATCAGGGTCCCCACCTCTCTTTCACATGACTGTGTGGGTTCCCCCAGGGAGGGTGGGCCTGACGTCTAGCTCTTCGCTGCATCGCATATTATTCTAAAAAGTAAAGCACATGTAGTGTTCTAAGTTATGCTGAACAAACTTCGGGATTAAGGAGAACAGAAAATCAAAGGAATATTTCACAATACTGAGAGTGTAATAATCACCTACACCTTCAGTTTTCCACACAGGTTTGCACTCCTTAGTCTTCCAAGCCCCACGGGGATGTGAGGTAACATCATTCCTCCACATCACAGCCAAGGACACTGAAGCGAGAGGATGTGGCTTCAAGAGGGGCTCAGGACAGAGCCTGGCACTGATGAAGACCAGGAGGAGCAGGTGTGCCCAATGGCAGACCTCTAGTCTACCCAGAAGTGATGCTCTACACATGGATAATAACTCATAGAGACGGCGGTGGGGGGGAGATGAGCATGACCTTTTTGGGTTAAATGAGTTAATATATATTAAAATATTAAGATGAAGATAATTTATGCCTTACTCTAAACAATAATGTTAATAATAGAACTTATATGAGAAGAATTACAGAACGAATCAGAAAACAAAATCCAACAATTTGCTGTTTATAAGTTACAGATATATAGCAAAATACGTACACAAATTTTAAAAATAAAATGCCGAGCTAAATAAACTCTCATGCAAATGCAAATTCAAAAAAAGCAAGGGGCTTCCATTATGATATTTGGAAAAGAGAAGTTGAAGCTAGAAGCATTAAAAGAGGCAAAGAGGGCACTAAAAGGCACAGTTTTTCGATATGTCACTATTAAACACATATGCCCCAAACATGGTAATTACTTGATCATTTGTACCCTGCCTATTTCTTAAGAAGATAACTGCACGACTCACAAAGCAACAACATACATAAAAAAGAAACAGAAATTAAAGCAAAATAGAAATACGTAAAGAAAAGAACACACAAAATCAGACTGTGATTTGACTAGGTAAATGAGTGTTCTTACCTACTTTGGGGTCACAGAGCCCTTCCAAAATGTAGTGAGTGCTACAGAACCCCCTCCCAGAATAATTTATGCATGTACATATCCACACAGCTTTGTTCAATGCCCGGCATCCATGACCTCTGAAACCCCTGCATGCTCATGGACTCCCAGGCAGTCCTTGGACCCCAGGTTAAGAACTCTGAAGTAAAGTGAGAGAGAGTATGGATTTGAATAAAGTAACATAAAAACTGATTTAACAAATAGAACTGATGGAGTAAAAACACGTTTCTTGAGAGTACACAAATGTCTTATAAAAACGGATAATATATTCAGGCCCAGAGAAGTTCTACGGACACTTAGAAATGCTGACACCACTACGTACCATAAGAAGTAAAAGCCATAACCTCAGCAGTCATCACTGGGAAACACTAAATAATAACAATAACAATAATAATAGTTGGGCCAAAGGGAAAGTCCTAAGGACAACAGCAAAAGACAACACATGTCAACATTACGGAGGGCAGAAAAAGCTCTAACTGTAAGAAAAAAATCATAGGCTAAAGTACCCCCACTTACTAGAAATATTAAAAATGATTAACTGTATCTAAATAATCTTAAGAAATGTAAAGTATTAAGTCAAAAAAAAAAGAAAAGAGCAGGATACATGTACTTTGACAAACAATTCAATTAGTAAACAGAACCAAGAACTGGAGCTTTGCAACACTCAACAACTAAAAGAAGGAAAAAATGTAAGACAATAAAACAAAAACAAACAACTAAACTCAAGGATGATTAAAATATTACCAAGATGATCTCTTATAACATCACACTGTTTGAGAACCTAAATAAATGAAAAGATTTAAAAATACAGGGCTTCCCTGGTGGCGCAATGGTTGAGTGTCTGCCTGCCGATGCAGGGGACGCGGGTTCGTGCCCCGGTCCAGGAAGATCCCACATGTCGCGGAGCGGCTGGGCCCGTGAGCCATGGCCGCTGAGCCTGCGTGTCTGGAGCCTGTGCTCCGCAACGGGAGAGGCCACAACAGTGAGAGGCCCGTGTACCACAAAAAATAAAAATTAAAAAAATAAAAAAATAAAAATACATAAGAAATCAGTGAAAGAATTTGAACTGAAAGAACAAGGTTCTGCTCACACTTCCTACAAAGAAAGTACCTGCCTGGTCTGACCATGGTTTTGTGAGAGTCTGTCAACCCTTCAGAAAGGGGGTCTTAATCTCCATGTTACATAGTCAAAAGGAAGAAAGGAGAATGTGGAGGAGGAAGAGAAAAAGTGCATATTCAAAAATGTGAGAACAGCATAAATGAGCTGAGAAGCTGGGCGTGAGTGGGGTGCATCTGGGCGTGGTGGGAACACCGAGACGCTTGCTCGCGCGGGTAACCCAGGCTGGCTAAAATGGGGGTTTACGTGCAGAACACCCCTGAAGGTTGGTTTTAAGGAGAGTGGTGACATGTGCAAAGTGATGCCTGAAAAAAAAAAATTTGGCTGGTGCACAGTGTGCAGCGACAGACATCAAAGGTAGGAAGCAGACAACTGGCCAAGGCTGAGGCCGAATGCGGGGACAGCAGGGGGTGAGGAGGTAGATCTTGGGGGGGGTAATGTCCCACCTGCACTGAGCAGGGGTGTCAGTACTCTCACTGGTGACCGAAGACCATCCGTGCAGGCTGCCTGCAGACAGTGTCTGGCACTGCCCAGTCGGGCTGGTCCACCTGCTCATGCAGAGGCTCTGCTGGGGCCTGGAGAGCTGGTTCAATGCTCCACAGACTCACAGAGCAGAGAGGAGCTGGACAGAGCCGATCTTCCCAGCCCAACAGACCTGTCGTTTTAACATCTCTGGCCTACCAAGTTCCACTTAAGAAGTAACCACTATGGCTTTCCCATTTTCATTCATCTAAACTATACACAGCTGCCCAGCTGAGCTTCTCATAAGCTGAAATAACTAGTGTGACCATGATGGGTTCGTGGGATTTCAGCCAGAGACTCAGAAAGCTTCAAAATAGCTCTGACTGCGTCCTCCCCACACTAGCTCTGAGGAGCCCGGGGAGCCAGAACTAAAGATCCTCGTGGACACACAAAGGCCTGGGACAAACGCTTACCAACCAGCCAGACACGGCACTGCCTGAGCCCATCCCTGGGGTGGTGGGCAGAGGTCTGAGACAGGATGGCCACCTTCAAGCTCTGCTCTGGACGATGCCATCTGGGAGATGCTGGGGCTGCCTGGGAGCCAGCATGGGCTCACAGCCTGCTATGCAGGGGAACCTTCTAATCACCTGGGGAGCTTTAAAAACATGCCACTGTCGGAGCCCCACCTCTGGGGATGCCCAACTGAACTGGTCAGGGCAGGACGCAGACAATGGTCCTCGTTAAACAACCCCCAGTGGGGAGGACAGAGAGAAGGACAGGACGCAGACACACTGCCGCTGCGGGGACAGCGTGCAGGAAGTGTCCTGTCCAGGTCGCCGCACCCAGGACACAAGCTGGAGGGAGGGAGGGAGGGAAAGCCTGGCTGAAAGGGGGGGCCCTGCCATGTCGGGAACCAGACAGGGATGCACCTCCCCTGCAGGTGGGGCAGCGGTCACTGTGGGTCTCCAGCCTCAATCGCCAGCCGACAAAGCACGTTCATGCATGGTCCCACTCTGAACAGGAGCCTTGCACCAGCCCTTAGGGGAATGTGGCCAGTCCCAATATGCCCACCTCACGGAGGGGTCATGAGGGAGGGGCCATAACTGGAACTTGAACCCAGACCTGACCGAATCACCTTCTATCCCCTTGCACTGGAGGGTGGAGGGGAGGCTGCAAAGCACCGACCAGAGACGGGCCCCGATGATGTCCAAGGCATGCTGTGGTTGGGGCCCTAGGTCTGGTGGAGGGTTACCCCCAGGTGGGCAGTGAGCCTTTGCCCGGGCTGGGCTAGAGCCAGGCTGCACCGTCTGCCGGCCTCCAGGACCACGCCTCCACCTCCTGGAAGAGCTGCCAGCCAGAACCGCCCTCAGCTAACCCACGTCGAGGGCTGAGAGAGCACAAGGGGGCCTCACCCCCACACCCAGGATGAGTCCTCCAGACCCTCCCTCTGCTCTGTCACCTGAGCTGGCCGTCCCCACCAGTGCCCGAGGTGGGCTGCTGACGCGTCTACTTTGGATCCATTTTCCTTCAGTTGATTGGACCGCGAACATGGTTACTTCTTCTAAAAGTGCCTGATGTTAGAGCTCATCTGACATTTTCATGGGTTTAACTCCACTTTCTCCCTCTGACGTTTATTCTTCTTCTGGATTCTGGAAAAAGCGAATAGAGGGCAAAACTAAACCCCATTGGGTCACAGGTGAGCACGAGACAACTGAGAGCCAGCTGTGCCCTGGCGCCCCGGCCCTTGGCCTCCCTCCCCACCCTACCCAGTCCCCCTGCTGGGCCAGGGCCGCAGACAGGGGGCCGGACCCTGCCACCAGGGTGGGCGGGCATTTCCAGGAGGCACTGGTCTGGGGAGGCGGGCAGGCCTCACAGATGAGCGGGGGGCCAGGCTCCAGCTGGCAGAGGCGCGGGCCGCGGGGCCAGCCCCTCCTCTAGAGCTTGTCCCCCGCATGGACCTTCTGGTGGCGGATGAGGTGCGAGCTGCCCCGGAAGGCCTTGCCGCAGCGGTTGCACTCGTAGGGCCTCTCCCGCGTGTGGGTCTTGTAGTGCTCGATGAGGGCCGAGCGGTGCCGGAAGGCCTTGCCGCACTCATTACACACGTAGGGCTTCCGGCCTGTGTGGATGCGCTGGTGCTGGATGAGGGCCGAGCTGTGGCAGAAGGCCTTGCCGCACTGGCCACACTCGTAGGGCTTTTCGCCGGTGTGGATGCGCTGGTGCTCGATGAGCGAGGAGCTCTGGCTGAAGGCCTTGCCGCACTTGTGGCACTTGTAAGGCTTCTCGCCCGTGTGCGTCTTGCGGTGCTCGATGAGGTTGGAGCTCTGGCTGAAGGCCTTCCCGCACTCCTCGCATGCATACGGCTTCTTGCCTGTGTGGATCCTCTGGTGCCGGATGAGGTGGGACCGGTGGCAGAAGGCCTTCCCACAGAGCTCGCACTCGTGCGGTTTCTTCAGCGTGTGGATCTTCCGGTGCTGGCTCAGGCCCGAACTCTGGTTGAAGGATTTCCCACACTCCTTACATTGATAGGGCTTCTCCCCGGTGTGGATGCGCTCGTGCTTCCGGAGGCTCGAGCTCCGACTGAAGTCCTTGCCGCACTCCCTGCACGCGTACGGCCTCTTCCCGGTGTGGGTCTTCTGGTGTTGCGCGAGTGCAGAGCTCTGGCGGAAGGCCTTGCCGCACTCCCTGCACTCGTAGGGCTTCTCCCCCGTGTGGATGGCCTGGTGCCGCAGCAGGTGCGAGCTCTGGCTGAAGGCCTTGCCACACTCACAGCACTCGTAGGGCTTCTCCCCCGTGTGGATCACCAGGTGCCTGAGCAGGTGTGAGCTCTGGCTGAAGGCCTTGCCGCACTCGCGACACGCGTAGGGCTTGGCTGGCTGTGCAGTCCTGTGAGGCCCCTCGGGTCCCGAGTCCCCCCTGCCCGCCGTCTCCCCATCGGGCTTACCAGACGCTTCCTCGCTGTGGGTTATCTGGCACATACTCAGGTCTGATTTCTGGAGGAAGGTTGGGCTGGACGGCTCATCGTCCTGGGGTCTGTCTCCTGGGGGGATGCTCTGATGCTGGACAGGGCTTGAGCACAGACTGATATTCCCCTCATAATCGTCCTGCTCCCCCAGAGGGATCTCCTTGTAGATGACAGCCATCTGTGCTAAACCCCTTTCCTGAAGAAAAGGGCCCCCCGGGTCCTCCTCCGGGAAAAGGTTTGTCTGCATCTCCAACCCATCCTCAAACACGAAGGCCTCACCCAGCTTGGCTGCTGGGGGAATCTCCATTGTGTGTCCGGGCTCACCCCTAGTGACTGTTTCTCTTTGGGACACACTTACTGCTCTCAGATTCTGAAAAGAAAACAAGAGACACTGTCAAGTCAGCAAGTCAAGCACCTAGTAGGTGCCAGAGTCTAAGGCAGATATAACCAAAGACACAATCTTGCCCTTGAGATGGTCCTTACTGAGTAAGAGACAAGTCTGACTTACCAGAAACAACTGCAAGGAAGACAGACAGACAGACAATGACACACTGTGGTGTCCAGACTCTAAAGGCTCAGGGTTTCCAGAAAGGTGGGCAAGGACAGGAAGTGGAGCCATTCTGAAAAAGGGGCAAGACTCCAGCTACCAGAGGAGGTTGGGGCTGGGGTCTTGTTGGGAAAGAGAGAGCACACACCCGCCTCCTACCATCGGTCGGCTGCAGGCCTCCAGCCCAGAGCCCCAGCCGGAGCCCTGGGAGTCAGCCCTTCTCATTCCCGCCGGCACACCCCGTCCTGTCCACTTCCCGTTTTTACTGAAGGGGTCTCTCCCTCTCTCCTCGCTGCCACTGGGCAGCTCAGGCCTCCGTGTGACTCGCCTCCCCGCTGGCTGCCTACCTCCAGCTTCCCCCCTCCCCCCAGCCCGTTCTCTACGTGGAGGCCAAGGTCAAATGCCCAAAACACAGTCCTGATCGTGGCATCCCCCTTCTCAGGAGCTTGCAGCAGCCCAAGTCCTCCACACCCGGCCATGTGGCCCTGTCGCCTGCTTCTCCTTCCACACACCCCCAAACTTCCAGCTCCACCACTCACACATGCTGCTGTTTCCTCCTCCTGACTGGTCCCCACTCTTCTCACATGGCCACTTGCTCATCCTTCCAGACTCAGTTCAAATGTCCCCTCTTCCCTGCACCCTCAGACTCTGACAATCTTGGGCACGTGGCCTTGGTGACCGTGGAGCACGGAGCATATGTCCATCACAGCACTCACCACCTGGAAGGCAAATGTCATGGCAGGACTTTCCCCACCACCACCTGCGAGCTCCCCAAGGGCAAATCCGGGGCTCCTCCATATTGGAATCCCCAGCTCCCAGCACAGCCACTCAATCATTACACACAATTTATTGAATAAATAAATGATTGAATGGAGGAAAAGTTATTTGTGTTTGTGTTAGAACTGCTTACCACACTTTTATTTTATTTTGCCGAAAGTACTCTTTATTCAAATAAGTCAATTATCTGGGAGATATGAATAAATGAAACATACAAAAGCAGAGCTGCTCCGGTCGAAGGGGGTATTTTCAGAGGGACAAGGAAGGAGGCTAGAACACCCCACTCAGCCCCCCAACCCACTGTGGGGGCCCAGAGGGAGCCCCGCAGGACCCCATCCACAAACTGCTATGCAACCTCCAGGGAAACTCTTCAGGTACCATAATGATGACAACTCGAGTTTACTGAGCAACTACTGTGTGCAAGGCACAGCTAGACCTTTTACAAGCATATCTCATGTACTCCTCAGGACTCCATACAAAGGTACTATCATCCTTACACTGAAGTCAGAGAGGAACTGCCTCAAAAAGACATACTAAATTAATCAGAATAGTCATGATGGAAATCATTCCTATTTGGAATATTTTTTAAATGAATTTTCAGCCAGTAGAAAGGCCAGGTGTGAAAAAAAGCACAGAACTGCAATATCCTCAAGAAGCCTGTGTCAGACTGCCCTGGTGGTGCAGTGGTTGAGAATCCACCTGCCAATGCAGGGGTCGTAGGTTCAAGCCCTGGTCCGGGAAGATCCCACATGCAGCAGAGCAACTAAGCCCGTGTGCCACAACTACTGAAGCCCCCACGCCACAACTACTGAAGCGCTCGTGCCTAGAGCCCGTGCTCCGCAACAAAAGGAGCCACCGCAATGAGAGGCCAGTGCACCTCAACGAAGAGTAGCCCCCACTCGCGGCAACTAGAGAAAGCCCGTGCACAGCAACAAAGACCCAATGCAGCCAAAAATAAATAAATAAATAAATAATTTTTTTTTAAAAAAAGCCTGTGATCACTCCCACTCCTCTTCACAGCCACGGTCTCCACTCCCCCCCGCCTCACCCGACCTCCTCAAACCTCACGTCCCATTTTCACCCTGGTCCACCCCTTCCCCATCTAGCTTAGACTACAGTGGGTCTAACTATGGGCATCACTTCAACCAGCTCGCTGACCAGCATCACATTCCTCACCTCCCTGCCCTGCCACTAACTACCCACCTCCTCTGCCAGCTCCTCCTAAGATGCTGAATGTTGCCAAGGAAAATCATACGACTGTGTCTGGCACGGAGACAAACTTCAAGTTTCCAATTTCAGCTGGGACTTCAGCTCCAGCATCTAATGACCTCCTTACAGCCAAGCCCTCTCTTCTGGATCCTCACTTCCTCCCCCCTCTGGAAGGCCTCTCCAAGACATCCCTCTCAAAACCCTTCATTTCAGAGACTGCAAACTGGCACTCTGGGGATCCTGCCACAGACACGTTGTGTTTGACTCTCAAAGAGTCAGGCTTTTCCTTTTTGTTTGACTTAGCTGCCAATATTTAAAACTCAGTAGGTTTTCTCATGAAAAACTGGACGATGTGACAATACGAGCCCACCCTTCACTAACCCACCTTGCTGGCCAACCTACCCCACTCCCACGCCCCACTTCATCCCCTTGGTTTCTTTTCCCCCCCTAATTTTCATGCCCTCTGACCCCTCTTTCTCTGTATCTGGATATTGTGCCTCCACCCACCTGCTAAATCCTGGTGTTTCCGAGGTTCCCTCCTCGGGGGTTTTCCATTCCCACTATGTACCAGCTACACGCTGAAGTCTCCACTGTGTTGAAAAAGTTAGCGATACTTTATCTGTGACCAACGATGTTTTAAATATTTTGGCACCGAAAATCCAAAGGTCTGGAACCCCACACTTCCCACCTCTCTCTGGCCTTCCCCGGCTCCTCCTGCCTCCGTCACTCCATCCTCCTGGGACCCCCCCAGGGCCTGGGCACCCGGCCGACCCTCGGGCCAGTCAGGGCTTCCTGGCTGGAGGCCAGCGAGCGGCCGCGGACCCGCACCTGCTTCCACGGGCGGGGGCCGCCCACACCTGCGCCACCGGAGGGAGAGGTGGCCACACTGGCTGCTGCGGAGCCACTCACCTAGGCCGGGGCGGGGCCGCTCACCTGAGCGGGGGCGGGGCCGCGGGCGAGCAGGGCGGGGCCGCACCTGAGCCGCTCCTGCCCGCGGCCGTGGCCTCGCTCGGCTGCGGCTGCTGACGCGAAGCCCGAGGCGGCCCGAGAGCCCGAGCCCCGCCCCCTCCCCGGCACTTCCGGGACCGCTCTAGGCTGCGCGGAGGCCAGTGTCTCGCTGGTCCCGCCGCGCAGTATGGGTCTGCGCCTGGATTCCGGGATCCGGGTCGCAGGACTGGGGTCGGGAGGGGCCGTCCAGTCGACTCAGGGCTCCGGGCCGTCCCCGAGCGCGTCCCGGCTGGGCGGACGTTGGCGGGAGCGCAGAGGAGGAAACTGAGGCCGGGAGGGGCGGCCGGCTCCTGGGCACCTGTCCTGGGGGTGGGGCCGGCCAGAGGCCTTGAGGCGGCTGTGTCCCCGGGAGAAGGGCAGGTGCGCTCAGGGCTGCGGAGCCCGTTACCCCGCGCAGGCCCGGGGTCCTGCTGCGATTCCCCCTCCCTTCCTGGGGAGCTCTGGTCCTGCTTGCTCACCTCGTCCCCGCAGAGACAAATGAGGAGAGCCCGGAGAGGGCCCAGGAGATGGCTGGGAGCCTAGGCGGGACCCTCTGTGGACCCCACCTCTGCATCTGAGGGATGGCCTCCGTTCAGGTGGCGCCTCTTAGGGGAACCGGGAGGGAAGCGGGGTGTGTTCTTCAGCCCCCGACCCCCCTCCCAGAGCTCACTTCTGCTTCTGGTGGCAAGACTTGCCCCTCTACCCAAGGATGGCTGCTGCCCATTCTCCCCCTGCCATCTGCCCACCTGTCTTCAGCACCTTCCGTCCTGGCCCTCAGGTGCCTCCTAGCCCCATCCAGGAGTAGGCAGGGGCTCCTAGGGACCCAGTCCACTGACCCTGTGTGTGTTGGACCACAACCAGCCATGCAGAGCTGGGACCAGCAAGGGCTGGTTATTTTTTCTCTCACTCCAGTTCCTCCAGTCACAGGAAGGCAAGAGCCACCATTCTGAGCCCCCTGGGGGCTGGTAGGGAGGTGGGGCCCCACCCAAGGGTCTCAGGTGCTTCCCCTTCTGCAAAAATCCCCAGAATCCCTACCCCCACACTCCCACACCCAGACCAACCACAGTCACTTTTTCTTTTTTGTTTTTATTTTTTTTATTGAGCTTTCTTTTCTTTTTTTTAACATCTTTATTGGGGTATAATTGCTTTACAATGGTGTGTTAGTTTCTGCTTTATAACAAAGTGAATCAGTTATACATATACATATGTTCCCATATCTCTTCCCTCTTGCGTCTCACAGTCACTTTTTCAGCCAGGATCTCATGGCCCTCCGAATAGTTATTGTTGACATGTTGATTATTAACCCATTTTACAAAGGAGGAAAATCAAGGCTCAGAGAAAGGGAGGGTCCCAAGGTCAGGAGCATAAGTGGGAAGCAGACAGAAGGCACTCATCCCACACCCCACCCCTAGGGTATGTAGCCCACGGAGCAGTAATAATCTGCAGCGTCTTCAGGCTGCACGGGGCTGATGGTCAGGATGCAGGCATTATGGGCTGCATCCGTGACTGCCGAGAAGCGGTCAGGGATGTCAGGGGGGCGGTGGTTGTCCTCCTCTGAGCGGTAGTGGAGGAGAAAGCGGGGGGCACTGCCTGCCCGCTGCTGATACCAAGACACGCCGTAGTCCCCGACGGTGGCATGGCGGGGGCTGAGCATGCAGGAGAGTTGGGCCACTTGGCCTGGGAAGACTAGCAGTGTGTCCGGCTGGGTGAGGGTTGGCTGGGAGGCTGAGAGAGACAGACACACTCAGGTCTTGCCTGGGCCCCTTCCTTCCTGCCCCTGCCCCACAAAGTCTTGGTCAGACTCCCAGGAGAATCCTCTCCCAAAAGCTCACAGCCCAGTGCCATGGGATCGTCACTGGGTAGGGCACAGAGCTGGCGACCCCTAAGCCCCCATTAGTGTCATGTTCCCAAGGAGCCATGTTCAGCTAAGGATCTAGAGTTCAGAGGGTGTGCTGGTGGTCTCTGGGCTGCCCATCCTCATGCCTTGCCCTGCAGACCCCTATCACTTTGGTCACACTGGCTTCTCCAAACCCTGGCTACAGACTGATGACCCCCAAGAAGCCTCCGGGGCTGTTACTACCCATTGGCTCAGCCTCCGGCCACTGGCTGCTGAAGACCTTCTCAGAGTTAGCTTGTCCCTGAGGCCCTGTGGGGTAGGAACCAGCCCACACCAGCTTCCCCTCTGAAAAACTCAAAAGGTGATGAGTCTCTGAGACCCCCAAGAGTCAGAGTCCAAAGGGACCCTAGCAATCTGGTCATTCACAAATGGGGAAACTGAGGCCCACACAGAGAAGTGACTTGCCTCAAGTCTGGGGCAGGGCCACCTGTGGCCAGTTCTCCTCTCCACCTCAAGGACCCTTCCAAAACCTTCCCCACTGACCACATGGATTTGCTTCCTTACAGGGGGCTTCCAGAGCCAGTGTGCTGTCTCCCACTCCACCCCTGGGTGAGCAAGGCCCAGGGAGGGCTCACCTGCTAGGAGGACCCCAGTCAGAAGGAGGGCCAGATGCTGACAGGCCATGGCCAGAGGCAGGGAGGCAGGTGGGAGTCGCTTGTTGGGCTTGCACTGGGTGTGCTCCAGGTGCTTCAGGGCACACTGGGGAGGCTGCTGGACCATGACAGGGCATGCAAATCAGCCCACTGACACGGTGGGAGGGTGGTGCTGGGGCCCAGCAGCCAGACCTTATCTTCCCAAACGTCAGCATCCCGGCCCCACAGGGCCTTCTTGAGAACAGAAGCCCAGAAATCCACATGTGCAGTTAGAGCAGGTGGCTGCTCTTCACTGAGGTATAACTCATACGGTCAAGTGCACAAATCTTACATGTATGGCTCAATGATTATATATATATATCCCTGCAGCCTCTACCCAGACCAAGATTTAGAACATTTCCATCACCCCAGAAGGCTCCCTCATTCGCCTCCCCTGCCAGTAACGCCCTCTTAGCCCCAACAGTAACCAAGTGCGACTCTGTGGTTGATCAGTTTTGCTGTAGAACGTCAGCTATAAATGGAGTGATAGTGTGTCCTCTTTTGTTTCTGCTTCTTTTGTTAAACATTATGAGTCATCCGTGTGTGCAGCAATGTTTAATTCGTTGTCACAGCTGTGTGTAAGCCACTGTGTGGATAGCCACAGTTAGTTTATCCATCTCCTGTTACTAGCCATTCGGGTGCTTTCATCTTTGGCTATTTCAAGGAGAACTGCTGCGAGCATTCCTGCCTGTGTCGTTGGTGCACCTGAGCTCTGGTTTCTGCTGGGCAGACACCCAGGACAGGGAACGTTTCCGTTTAGTGTTGTGTTTTTTTTTGGCCGCATCGCACCACGCAGCATGCGGGATCTTAGTTCCCCAACCAGGGATCGAACCCGTGCTCCCTGCAGTGGAAGCGCAGAGTCCTAACCACTGGACCGCCAGGGAAGTCCCCTTTCTGTTTAGTTTTAGTAGATACCGCCAGGGTTCCCGACATGGTTGTGCCTATCTGCACTCCTGTTGTGGGCAAGAGAGTTTGCCAAACCGAGGGGAGCTGACTTTGGTTGGGATTCAACCCGCGTTGGGATTCAAACCTGAATCCCAGATCCTCCTCCTCTTGACTGCACAACTTCAGCCAAGTTCCCCTCTCTGTGCCTCAGTTTCCTCATCTGGAAACAAAAGACGAGCATTGTGCCAGCCCAAGTGTTGTGAAGATGCAAAGATAGGACTTTGTGGGAGTTCCTTGGTTGCCTAGTGGTTAGGATTCTGGGCTTTCATTGCGTGGCCTGGGTTCAACCCCTGGTAAGGGAACTGAGATCCCACGAGCTGCATGTTGCAGCCAAAAAAAAAAAAAAAAAGAAAAACAAAAACAAAAACATAGATAGGACTTTGTGTGTATTAATCATGCCTTTTATATTCTCTATCCTGATGCTTTGACATCTGGGGCCTTGCTGACCTTGGAGGGACTGGCCCTCCCAGGGTCAGCCAGTTCCTAGAGACAGTAACACACTTTTCAAACGCAAACCAACCATTCCTGAGTCCACACTCCCCTGACCACCTCCCCTACGGGGCTCTCTCATTGGGCCACTGCCCTCCTGCCCTGTCACCCAGGGCAAGTACCAGACAACCAGGGACGGTTCCTGTGCCCCAGAGCATGAAGTTATTCCAAACAGCCAACCCTGAGCCTGCTCACCCCACCTCACGGTTCCTTCCCTCAGAAACCACAATAGAGGCTCCCGCCCAGAGTTCCCCCTCTCTCTCTGCCTCCTGACCAGCCCTGGTGCTTTCCCATGTGGCCTCCCGCACCATGGGGTGTCATGCCTCCTCCACTTGGGAACTGTAACAAACCAGCTTCTCAATGGCAATCATCTCCTGATCTGCTGGCCTTACCAAATACCTAAAAAATAATAAAACAAGTTAAAGCGGTGTGCTCTCGTTACTTTGTAGCCTTGAGAGCTCGCTTGGGGAAGGTTACAAAGCTCCCACTGTGGGTCCCACTCCAGTCCTAACACCTCCTTAGAGCACCTCCATGACACTCAAGACAAAAGATCCCTCCTCAGTGGCACTAAAGACAAACCCCTCGGAAAACAGAGGGGTGGTCATTGGAGCTGAGGGTCCAGGCGGGGAGTTCCATTCCTTCCAGAATCTGGCTGCAGCCACTCCTGGGCTGTGTTCTGCAGGACACGGGTCCCCAGATTTTGGAAGAAAGTGCCCTGCCTGTAAGTTTGGGAAACGCTGCCCCAGGGCTTTCCCCAGTGCTGCCTCTGAGCGCCTGCTGCAGGCTGAGCACCCAGGTAGCACTCAAAAGGCTTAATTGCGTTCCGTCCTCACGCTAACTTGCCCGTGGTGCTGTGAGCGGTGCGAGTGGTGCCGTGAGCGGTGCCTCTCACTGCTTTACAGGTGTGAGCACTGAGGCAAGTCCTGTCCAGAGGCAGAGTGATGCTGATGAGCTGCGGGGAGGATCTGGGCCTCCTCCTGCCTCCTGCCTTGAGCTCTGCCTGCAGAGGGTGGATGAATAGTGTAATCACCGGGGAGCAGCGGCAGGGCAGCTAAGAAGGAAGTATCCTGACCCGCCATGAGTCCAGAGGCCCAACCACAACCAGACGGAAAGAGGGGCAATGCAAACGCTGCCCACGCTGGAAAACAATGGCAGTTCCTTACAAAGTTAAACATACTCTCCCCAGAGGACCCAGCAATCCCTCTTGCTGAGGTTTACAGTAGAGAAATGGAAACGTCTCTTCACCCAGAGACCTGCTGGTGAGTGTCTGTACTGGCTTTACTCATAATCACCCCAAACGGGAAACAGTCCAAACAGCAGCAGGTGAGTGGATCCACAGACCGTGGCACCTCCAGGCAGTGGGACCCTCCCGGGTGATGACACCGGTTGACGACCCCGGTGAATCCTGCACGCATGGAGCTAGGTGAAAGCAGCCACACCTGAAAGGCTCCGCACCGTCTGCTGCTTCCCTCTCTGTGACGTGACAGTCTGGAAGAGGTGGGGGCAGGGAACACTGCAGCGCTTGCCAGGGGTTGGGGTGACCACAAAGGGGCATGAAGGAATTTGGGAGAGTGATGGAAATGTTGTGTATCCAGACTGGTGGTGGTTCTGTGAGACTTGTCACAACTGGAAAACACTCAAAAGTGTTTTGTTCACTCAAAAGTGAATTTTACTGTCTGTAAACCATAACTCAATAAACTTGACTAAGAAAGGAAAGAAACAAGGACAGAAGAGAGGGAGGCTGGGAGTGAGCCCAGGGCAGGGGACCTTGAGTTGATAGGGAGCCTGTGAGGTTGGTGAGGATCCTGCTTCTGCTACAGCCACGCCAGCACCCCACCCCCAGGAATCTCCCCTGCTTTCAGCCTGGAAGCTCTGTCTCTACTGGTGAGGGGATGTGGTCTCTGGACATCCCTGGGTGCTGAGACTCCAGCCCCCACTAGAGCCCTGCGTCAGGGAATGTCCGGATCCTCCCCAGAGCCCGTTACCGGGATACTGGGGGGAAGGCATTTCCTGCCTAGACCTCTTGGCAGCTCCCACTCCCATGGAGACCAGCTTGGAAGCTGGGAGGACCTGAGTCTTCTCTGTACTCTGATCTAGCTAGCGGGAGGAAGAGGAGGCCAAGGCTCCTGGACTAGCTGCAAGGACCCCCTGGGCTGGTGGAGCCCAGCCCCAAGGGCGGCTGAGCGGGGAGCTGCACTTGGACCCACCCACCCACCCATCACTCCCCCATCCCCGACACACACATCTCCGGCAGGGCACCACATGGGGTAGATCTCAGCCCCAGCTCCTTCCTTAGTCAGGAAGTTGGGGGTTGGGGGATCAAAGCCCCCACATCTGTCTCCTCCCCCCTGCAGCCATGTTTATCACGGTGATGTCTGGAGGTAAGTGGGGTCCCCTGTCCCGGAAGACTGGTGGGGGTACATTCCCTCTGCCTTGAGGGAGAGTGGGGAGGCGGCGTGGGGAAGGGGTACACATGGGAAGGGATGGGAGCGTCCGCGGAGAGTCCCTTGAGGGGAAACCCTGGCTGGGTCCTGGGAAATGCACGTGGGCTCCTCTAGGAGCGCACGGGCCACGCAGCCACCAAGACGCTGCCGTGGAGCAAATGTTCAAACTGCTCCATCCCTTAGCTGGTCAGTGGTCCTCCAGCTTCAGGGGGCATGAGGCACCTAAAGCTCTAGCCCCAGCTGCAGATTCCTGACCTTCTGGTGGAGACGGGGCTGGTGCGGGGTAGGGGGTGAGGGGCTGTCAGGTGCCGGAGGTGGGGCTGAAGTGGGAGGGGAGGGTCGCGTGAGAAAGACAGAAGTTGTGCACCCCGGTCACCGACATCTTGGGAGATGGAAGGGGGGTACGCTCCTAATCTCATAGCCCCATTCCCTGCTCTGTGGGGAAGAGACGGGAGGGAGGCAGAGGGTCCCAGTTTGGGGAGAGTAGAGGGTGCCATTCGTTCACCTCTGCTTCTCCCCCACAGCTGGCTGCTGGGAGCTGGTGAACCCCTGGTGCAGCCTGGTGATCCTCATCACCCACCTGAGGCAGAGGGGGCAGGTGCCCCCAGATGGTGAGGGGGCAGGGAGGGGTGCTGGGAGAACCTCTGAGGGCCCCCAGGTAGGGATTCCAGCCCTGCCCTGCCTCCCTCTCTGCTCCCCCGGTGACCATAGCCCTCCTGGCTGAGGATGGGCACCTGGTGAACCTGGCTGAGGGACTGGAAGAGGGGCCTTCCCTGGCACCCTCCATGGGCAGCCCCCTGCTGCAGGAGCGTGGGATCTATGTCCTAGTGCAGATCATCAGTAAGTGGGGCCCCAGATTCCCCCTGTGCAGCTATGTTGGAATATAAGATGGGGAAGAGCAGCCACAGACCACCCAAGCCCTGCCGAGCCCCTGCTTTGGCCAGGACCTAGCCCTGAACTTCCCATCCAATGCCCTGTCCTGACCCCACTGTGGGCCAGCAAACAGGTCCAGAGTGAGAGGTGGGGGTGTGGACCACCAGGCCAGCCAGGAATCAGCCTTCTTCCCTCCGCAGAGGGTGAGGGCGGGGCCCCCACCTGCTATGAGTCCCTCCTGGAGAACCTGGATGAGTGGTGTCCAGAGCTGGCAGGTGAGTGTCACAGGAGAGCCCCAGGGGGAGGATGTGCCTTCCCACCAGTCCCCCACAGGCAAGGCTTCTTGGGCCTTCCAGAGGAGCTGCGCTGGCTGTCGGGCCTTCCCCCCCTGGGCGATGGCTGGAGAAGGCGTGCCGGCACTCTGCGTGGCCACCAGCAGCAAGGCCCTCCTTCACGGCCCCGAAGGGTGGGCTTCCTGCTGTCTGGGACCCACTAGCTGGGGCCGAGAGCCAGGTAAGGAGGAGACATAGATCCCTGGGGGGATGCTCATACCCAGATATGGGACCCCTTCCCAGGGGACAGATGTGTGTGATGGGAGGTGGACCCCAATGCCAACCCCCTCAGAACACACATATACCCACACGATGGAAGACACTATATCCAGAGACAGGTCCCCACCATCCCGCTGGAGGCTAAGTGCCTGCACAAGGGCAGGGAGATGTGGAATAGGACCTGGCACACCGTAGGTGCTCAGGGCAGAGCTGCTGAATGAACTCAGTGAAGGCAGCAGCACAGAGTGTGTGATGGCGTTTGAAGGGCCAGCACCTCTGTTCCGGCAGGCCCCGTGACCTGGCACATCACGGCCAAGTGGCCGAGCTGGACTCAGATCCAAGGGGGTTGGCCGTGACCTCTGCCTGGTGTGATCAGGTGCAAAGGCCCAGCAGTATTCCTCTTGCAGAATCTGGAATTCTGGGAAATTGCAAGGTCACTGACAGAACGTGAGGCCGCCGCGGGGCCCCTAAGATGTGGGTGCGGAGAAAGGGATCCAGAGGCAGAGATGAGAAGGGTGGAGGGGCAGGGGTCCCTGAGAGGAGACAGCACGCTCCTCCAGGGATTATAGCCCCCAGGAGTCAGACGCCCTTGAGGCTTATGGTCACCTGCTAATGCCTCACCACCCAGTCTGGACTGCCCGAGGCTGTCAGATTACACAGGATTACAAGGTCACCCTCCCCACCCAGGACACCAGCTGAAGGTGAAGCATCCCACTCCACAGTGGGACATCCATTCATCCTCCCCCACCCGCAGAAAGTCCAATGAGGGTGGACACAGCAGGCTAGGATCTAACATAAACTCTTTTAATTGCACATTTTCGTCTTGGATCATCTGTGGGGTGAGAAACCCTCTCCTCACTCCCAGTCTCAGCTACGTGGGTACAATCTGATGTCATGGTCTTGCTGTCGGTGAAGGTGTGAAGGTGGCTGCAGGGCTGGCCCCTGAATCTGCATCGGTCTCTTCAGGGCAGGGAGATCAGACCTGCAGAGGGAGGGCCGGCACAGGTGGAGGTCAGGCCGAAGGTACAGGAGGAGAGACCACCGCTCCTGCCCCAGCAGGGGTCAGGGCCTCCCAGCTCACCGTGGTTGTACTTGCACTGCTTCAGGGCCTCGCTGAAGCCCTCGCACAGGGTCAGGTCGCTCTGAGTGGTGGAGCAGTCCAGGAACTGCCTGATCTCATAGGCGCAGGGCCCCATCTGCTGGGGCTGCGGGGCAGCGCGGGCCGGGGCCTGAGGTTACAGCACAGGAAGCAGCAAGGTCAGCTTGGGGTTGGCACCCAGAAGAGGATTCCAGAGCTGGGGGTGCCAGCTGCCCCTCCTAACGCCCCCAGCCCTGCCAGGCCCAGCCTGCCCTGTTTAGCTTCAGCTGCTCCATCCCTGAAACAGGGTGAGCCCACAGCCCTCTCAAAGCCACCCTGTTGGTGCTGGTACAGACAGCATTCCCAGCTGCCTCATAACAGGTATGCTGGCAGGTGGGGGTGGGAGGTGAGAGAAGGTTCTAGAAAAGTCCAGTGCTCTGCTAGAGTATGAGCCCCACCCCCACAAGTTCTAGCACCTTCCTGCTCAGCAACACTGATCCTCATTACCCCCGACCCCACCACTAAGCCAGAATTTGGTTCAGGACTGGTGGGGTGCCCAGTGGGGGACAGGCCAGCAGGGAACAGACCCAGAGTCACTGGCTACCCTTCACCCTTGGGTGCAGGGGCTACCTGGGAGAGAGAGCACGGACTCAGGAACTTCAACATCCCTCCCTTCTACTAGGTTTAGGTGACCTTGGGCCAGTCTCTGAGACCCTAAGGGCCTCAGTTTCCCCATCTTTAAAGGGCTGGTTGGTGTCTGTCCACGGGGTCTAGGGACCTTGGCCTCAGGGGAGGGGCAGGGAGAGCCGTCCTGTGACCAGAGACCAACAGCAGAGTGACTAATAGGACCCTTCTTGGGCACAGTCCCTGGCCGAGGCAGCTCTGGACACCCTGGACACTCCTCGCTGGACGTTCCAGCAGCTCCCCGCTCAGTGGCCTTGAGAGAAGGCAGCCTCAGTTTCCCCTGAACCCTTGCTCACCTGCTGGGCAGCAGCCTGGGCGGGCTCTGAGCTCCCCCCGCTCAAGGCTCCGGTCAGGGCGCTGCCCACGACGTGTCCCACAGCCGAGCCCACGGCCACTCCGGCGGCCGTGGTCGCCATCTGCGCCATCAGGCCGGGCTGGCCCGACGGGGCGGGGGCCGGGGCCAAGGCCGAGGGCGGCGGGTGCGCGGGCGGGTGGGCAGGGGGCGCGGCGCTGCGGCTGCGGGATGGGAAGAAGCAGGGTTAATCCCAGCCGGACTCCAGGCCGGCGGCCCCAGGGGCCCGCAGCTCCGGAGAGGCACCCTCTCCTCCTCCCGGAGGGTGGACGACCACCGTCTTAGACGCCTGATTGCGGTACCCCCGCCCCTCCCCCGCCAAGATGGCGCAGCAGCCGCCAAGGTCACGCTGTCACGTCCTTGGGGGCCGCGCTTCCCCAGACCCCACCCTGCGGGCCCTCGTCCCGCTCCCACCTGGCTGGCCGGGCGCCCATGCTGCGGCTCCCCCGGGGCATGGTGGCGGCGGTGGGACCAGCTGAACCGAGTCGGAGACAGCAACGGTGACTGCTGTTCCGGTTCGGGGACGAAGGCGGCGGCGCCTGTCACGGCCGGCGCTGCTGGGCGGGGCCGGGGCGGGGCCGCGGGGACACGCCCCCGGCCGGAGGCTCGGGACCCGGGGCCAGGCTGCACCCTCGCGGGTCACCCGGCCTCTCCATCACGCAGCACCCGTTGCCGGTGACCCTGCTCCCTCCCAGCTCCTGGCCCGAGCTATGTGCGCCCTGGGGACACGGGCCGCTGTCGCAGGGCGCCGAGGGCGTACGCAGGAGCGAAGCCTGGCCCTTCAAAGACCACCGCGGAGCTCTGGGAGTGGAGCTAGGGGCTGTCCCGCGCTCGGGAAGTGGGGCAGCGGGAGGCCGGTCCCTGCTCCTCCCCCTCCTATCGGACCGGGCTCGCTGGCTCCGGCGTGGCCTCAGGGTCGCGGGTGGACTGGGCAGGGGAAGAAGCACCCACCCTCCGTGACGGTTCCCAGAGCTCCCGCCAGGGGGCGTCCGGACCGCTCTCGGACTCCTTCCCGGCAAAATCACTGCGGGGCGCGGACAGCCCCCGCTGGGGTGCGACCAGGACCCCTGCGTGGCCCTCCACCCAACCCGACCCCCTTCCCCACGGATGCAGCGCCAGACCCCTACAGCGTTTATGCAGCGTGTCCCTCCCAAAGGCCGTAACCTAGAGGTGTTTGTGCGGGTTTGAATCCTGTGGCCTCGAATTTTACCACCTTGGTTCCAGGCCCAGGGCAGGGCAATGCCGAATTTAGGACGCTTCCCAGCCCTTCGGGAACTGGAGGTTTTCATAGTCTTTTATTGCTACCCTTAGCGGGGAGAGGTCCTGACCTCTTTACCACCCCCTCATCACTGTCCCCTATGCCCGAGGGAGTCCTCCCAGCACCTGGACTGTGGGGAGGATGAAATCGCCCACAGCAAAATCATGGGGGAGGGGTCCCAGGTGGGGAGAGGAGGCCCCTCTGTGAGGAAGGGGCAGAAGGGACGGAGGGGACATGGGCAGTGCCTGGCAGGCTCAGCATGTCTCTACTGTGTCCCAACCACACAGTCCTGTCAGCCAGCCTGGGGAGCAGGGCCCTCCCCTGACCCTCATCTGGGCCTGGGCCAAAATTTTCTCCTCTCTGCAGTGGGGGTGACCATTGGCCTCGAGGTGAGGGAAGCATGTGAAGGGTGGCTACTCTCTCCTCATAGACATGCCAGGCCTGGTCCAGCCTCCACCCCTTTGCTCATGCAGCCACTGACCACTTGTTCCCATTGCCAAACTGGCCCTTCTAGGCTGATCAGGGTCCTCCTCCTGCAGGAAGCCCTCTGTGACCAGCCCAGCTTGCTGTAACCATGGCTCTCCACTGCGGCCTACAACGTGGGAGGTTGTTACTTGAGCTCCCATGACAGGTGTACTGTGGTTCCGCAAAGCAAGGCCATGCTCCCCTGGAGGCACTCAGGACCACTTAAGGTAGTTACACAAATATATATATATATATTTTTTTACACAAATATTTTTACTGTCTATATTTTCATGTGTATCGGAAAAAAACATACAATTAGCTCATCAAATCTATGATTTTTTTTCAAGTCATAACCAGTTTTATTGCAAAAGGACCCTGTACACATTTATCAATTCTAGTACCTTAATAGCTACCCAACAAGTCATTAACATACAGAAACATGCATCATGAGAAGCAAGAAATATCACCCATCCCTTCTACATATTAGCAACTTGTCACTCCTGAGCAACAGAGCTCACATCACTGAGGTCTGTGAACAGTCACTTTTTGCATTCATCCTGAGTGAAAGACGGAATGAGTTAAGTACAAATGCAACATATTATAAACAATTTCTTACAAAAAAAGTCACAAATTAAACCAAAGTATTTTACAGAATTTACTACAAAACACCGTAAAAACTGCCTTCACTTAAGCTCTCTCTCCCCGTATCCGGCGAGCCAACTGGATGTCTTTGGGCATGATGGTGACTCTCTTAGCGTGGATGGCACACAAATTAGCATCTTCAAATAAACCCACCAGGTACGCTTCACTAGCCTCCTGAAGCGCACCAATGGCGGCACTCAGGAACCTCAAGTTGGTTTTGAAATCCTGGGCGATCTCCCTCACCAACCTCTGGAAAGGCAGCTTCCGGATCAGAAGCTCGGTGGATTTCTGGTAACAACGGATTTCTCGAAGCGCAAGAGTCCCGGGCCTGTAGCGATGAGGTTTTTTCACCCAGCCGGTAGAGGGGGCGCTTTTCCTGGCCGTTTTAGTGGCCAGCTGTTTGCGGGGCGCTTTGCCACCCGTGGACTTACGAGCAGTCTGCTTGGTTCGGGCCAATTTCTTTCACCCAATGTCTAAGTTCTACGCCGCTTCTCCGACAGCCGCGCCGCTCCTGCTGCCCAATGAAGAGCCGCAGTCTCCGAACTAATGGAAGAAGCTCCTCCGACTAACGACCAAACCGCTCTGCGTTAAATCTATGACTTCTTGACCAATGTGGCTAAAATGAGGCTGAAGTAGGCATTTCAATTTTTAAAAGTAAATCACTTTAAAGAAAAAGATGGCAAACAGCCCAGGTAGTAAAAATCACTGCTGTCTTTCCTCTCCTTGCCCTCTAGGGGTCTCTGTAGAGCCTCCCTGGAGAGGCTGTGAAGGCTCCCCGGACTGGAACCCGGAGGGAGGGCTGAGTCAGCCGGTGTCCCTCTCCTCCCCCTCCCCACACCATCTCCCCCCTTCTTAGGCCCAGGATGGGTGCCCACAGCCTCACACTGAGGCAGCTCAGCACCCCGCCCGCCAGGACGGGAGCCACCGCCTGTGTCCTGGTTCCCCAGCATTGCCCATGATGGAGCGGATTGCCTGGCAAGCTGGTGAAGTCCCTGGTCATCACAGAGAGTATATGAGCCTGGAGGATCCCTTCCAGCGTGCGGTCATCACCCGCTCCTCTGATTCTCACCTACTTATCCTCGGTCTCAGGAGGCTGGGCCGGAGGGGCTCAGAGGAGCCTGTTAGTCCCTGACCAAGGGGCAGCCTGGGCCCCCAGTGCCCCACTCAGACACTGCCCCCAATGGCTTTCTGACCGTACCCTCCCTCCAGCTGACCAGCCAGAGGGCCTTCTGACCCCTCTGCCTGCCTGCTGGTTTGGAAAAGCCTGATCTCGTCCCTCCCTCTTAGGGCTTCAGTTTCCCCATCTATAATTGTCTATGGTTCTGCGCCAAGCTGGGGTCCTGGCCAGCCGCCTCCATATGCCTCAGTTTCCTCTGGGGCACACTTTAATATCCCTTTCCTCACAGGGGCTATAGTGCCGTCTTCCAGATGGATCAGCTGAGGCTCTGAGGAGTGGCAGAACTTGCCCGTGGGTACCGCCACCTGTCACAGGCTAACAGGAGGTCAGAGGTCAGGCCCCCAGGGAGACCAGCTAGGGATGCGCCTTCCAAAGATGGCCTGGTCAGGAGGGGGAGGAGTGAAACGCGGCGCCTCTCAGACTCTCCACCGCATCGGGGAAACTGAGGTCCGGAGCAGCACCGGCTGGCCAGGGTCCCCCAGCACCAGGCCCCCGAGACCGCAGGGCCTGCCCGCCCGGGAAGGACTGGGTCCGCGGGCCGGCCCCCGCCTGGCCAGCCCTCCCCGCCCACCTCCCCCACCCTGGCCGCCAGCACGGGGCGAGTGCAGAACAAAAGACGCGGGGGCGGGGCCGGGCGGGCAGGGGCGGGGCGGAGGCTATAAGGGGCGGCGGCCGGCGCGGCCCAGCAGGCCCAGCAGCCCCGGGGCGGATGGCTTGGGCCGCCCGGCTCCGCGGCGCGGCCCCGCGCGCCCTCCTGCTCCCGCTGCTGCTGCTGCTGCTCCCGCCGCCGCCGCTGTTGGCCCGGGCCCCGCGGTCGCCGGTGAGTGCCCGCCGCCGGCTGGCCACCCCGCACCGAGGGGCGCCGGGCACGCGGGCTGGGCCCGGTGGCCGAGCTGGACCCACGGGGATGCCCGGGGTGGCCCGGCGCGGCCCGTTACCCGAAAAGCTGTCTGGGTCCCTGGGGGCGTGATAGATAGTGAGCTTCCCGTCCCTGGAGGTGTGCAAGTGGAGCCTGCGCCGGGATCGCTCAGGCTGGTGAGCGGGACTCCGCACCCCCCTCCCAGCTCTGGGACCTGCTTCTCGGCGGCCCGGCCGAGATACTGGGGTGTGTGTTGGGGGAGGTACAGCGGGAGTGGCTACAGGGCCCCCTATTCACTGCAGGGACAAAGCCCAGCAGGTCTCAGGCTGGCGTCAGCCTCCAGATGTGTGGCCTCCGTGAGCACACCTCCAGGCTGGAGGGTTAAGGAAGCGCTGAGGAGGGCAGCCGGTGCCGGGGAAATGGGGTCTGAGCCTGAAGGAGGCGCCACCGCCTGGCACCTGAGAGTGGTGATATTGGGGAGCGTGGAGCCAGGAGGCAGCATGAGTGTGAGAGCTAGTGTGTGTTATATGAGTTGGGTGAGAAAGAAGGGGCCGAGAGCAGGGAGTCGAGAATCTCAGAGAGCAGGGGGTAGGGTCAGACAGGGAAGGGAGAGGAAGGTGTGATCTGGAGAGGAAGGAGGTCCCAGCATGTGTGACAGCCTGTGTGTGCCTGGGAAAACTGCACCCTCCGCTCCGGCTGGCGCTTGGGGGGACCAGTCCCAGAGGCGGCCAGGTGGGTCTGGGGTCACAGCCTGGGCAACTGCAGGCCCAGAGCCCGCTGGGTACCCAGCCCACTCAGACGCCCAGCTGAGCATCCAGCCAGCCCAGGCAGGGATGGGAGCATTAGGGAGGTGGCAGGTAGAGTCCAGTGAGGAGGGAGGTCTGGCCAGTCTGGGCCCCTCTGTCCAGCCACGCCAGCTCTGCCCTCCCCTGCCCTGGCTATAGGAGCAGGAGAGGACAGAAGGGGTGGTGGGCACCTCAGTCCAGGGACCCTGCCTCTTTCCCAGCCCCTCCTGGTCCCCTAGACCTTGAGGCAGAGTCAGAAATCACCCTGGGTAGCTGTTGAATCCATGGGGTTCGGGTATAGGAGAGACCTGGGTTTGAACCACGTGACCCTAGGTGAGCCCTCTGGAGCCTCAGCACCCCCGACCCCAGTCTTGTCTGGGTGGGTGGGAGGCAAGAGTGCCCGCTGCTGGGCTGCAGAGTATATGAGGTGAGGCCAGGAGAGGGCTCAGCCAGGCACACTGGAGACGTCACCTGCAGCTGCTACTTTGCCGCTCGTGCGGTGTCAGTCGGGTCTGGGTCTGAGCTGGGCCGTTGTCTGTCACGCTGCAGATATGCAGGGAGCATTTGGGGTCGCCTCCGATGTGTTTATACCCGGACTGCTGTTGGCAGGGCCAGAAAAGCTCTGTAAATATTTATCCATCCCAGTTCACAGCCTTCAGGGTTGATGAAAGCCCCGCCGCCCAGTGGGGTGGATGCTGCCTTCCCCTCTGGAGCCAGCAGGGGAGGTGGGGGGAGATGGACCTGCCTCCCCACTAGCGGTGTGACTTGGGCAGGTTGCTTGATCTCTCTGAGCCTCAGAGGGGCGTAGAATGGCGTGGTGATGCTCCCTGCCTTCCTCACAGTCTAACCAAATGCCCTCCCCTCAGGGTCACCTCCTGCCCACAGTAGACAGAGTAGCTATGAGTAACTGTCCCGCTGGACCAACAGCAAACAGACCCAGCACTTTCCAGCCTGGGGTCTTCCCTCACTTCCCCTCTGCTAGGTACCTCCCATTTTCCTAATTGGAGGTTGACCCAGGGGCTGACCCCAAGCCCCTAGCTCAGCCAGGAGGCTGAGTTCCCCAAGAAATTCCTCGAGTATGTTTGAGGCTGTGGTTTGGTGCCCGCCAGAGAAGGGTGGGGTGAAGGAGCTGGGCACCCTCCCCAGGGCAGGCTGAGGGAGGCAGCTGGCCGAGGAGGAGGCAGACCTTCTCCAAAGAGGTGCATTTCTCAGGAATGTGGATTTTGGAGACAGGCCAGAGCTGGGGGGATGGGGGGCTATGGGTGGGGAGGCATGAACCCCAGGTCTAGGCCCAGCTCTTGGCTGACTTGCTGTGTGACCCTGAGCCAAGACCTTGACCTCTCTGGGCTCTGTTTCTTCCCCTGGGAAATGGGGTGATACCTGCTCCCCAATCCGCCAGGGCTGTAGATGAGGCCAGGCGTGGTCTATGCCCACCCCCCACCTCACTGCCTCCCAGCTGCCCTGGGGGGACTGGCACACCCATCTGAGGAATCAGGTTGCTGCGTGCCAGGCCTTGCAGCTAGGGAGGGCCCCTGGCCCCAGGCCGGAAAGGACTGGGGAAGAGAGTGCGGGAGGTCGGCAGGGCAGGGAGCATGTGTCCTATCCCAGCAATGGGAAACTGAGGCCAAGAGCCCTCAAAAGGTGGGCTCCAAGAAAAAGAACCCACTGCCCAGGGGCCTTGATCCTAGTGCCTCCTGCTCATTCGCTCTCCAGTACCAATGAACGTGATGTGGGCGGGGAGCAAGAGGCCCCTGGCTCGTGGGTGGACCCAGCACAAGTCACTTTTCCTCTCTGGGCCTGAGAGCTCCCTTCTAGCTGCAACTCCTTTGTTACGATTTAAAGTCTGGAAACTTCAGGGGAGCTGTAGGGAATTGGGTGGAGCAGATTCCCAGGTGTGGGAGGGGAGGGCCCACGGGGCAAGAAGCCAGACCAGGAAGAGGCTCTTCTCTGCGCCAGATGCTGCAGCGGGCATTACAGATGGAGGTCATTTAGCCCTTTGCCATGGTACCATTCCTATTTGACAGATAGAAGAGTCGAGGCTAAGAGAGGACAGTGACTTGCCCAGGGTCACTCCATCCAGGGTCTCCACAGCACAGAACTGGGCCTTCTGAATCTCAGCCCGTGGCTCTTTCTGCTGCACTGACAGTCCCATGATCCAGGGGTCCTCATGGGGGATCCATGAGGACTTGGTGCCTCGTGGGAGCAGGAAAGGAAGGCACACCCACCCTCCCTCTGTGGCTGGCTGCTCAGGCGTCGCTGGTGGGGCAGAGGAGAGGAGCAATTTCTGCTCGCGGGCATAAACAGAGCTTTCAGGCTGGGCTCTGGGCTGTTTGGGGCTCCCAGGAACGACGCAGCCCTGGCCTTCCTGGGGAGGGTCCTCAGACCCTGGCCAGGGTTGGGGGTAAGGAATCTATTTATCCTGGAGGTCTATGGGCTAGACCTTCCTGGGGAGAGGAAGGTGCAGGCCGTCATGGCTCGTCACATAAGTCTGGGGTCCACATCCTTGATGTGAGACCTGGCATGCGTATCCTCCCCAACTTATGCCGGGGATGGGGGTGGGGGAGGTTCAGTGAACCTGCCTCCAGAGTGCCTGGGAAGTGGCAGGTACTTAATCATTTCCCCTTCCTTCTCTTCTGTCACCAAGGTGAGGCCAGCATGGGTCCCTCCTCCAGGGGTAGGGTGATCCCAGCCTGAAGAGCAGAGCAGAGTAGCAAGTAGCGGGTGGGCTGTGAGTGCAGACAGCCCGCCACCTGCCAGCTGTGCCCCCCACAAGTTGTTTAACTTCTCTGGGCTCCGGGTCCTCACCTGAGAAATGGGGATGATGACTGCAGAGATGGTGGGAGGTCCCATCAGGGCCTGAGAGCGTGTCCGTGGAGCAGTTGGCAGCGTCCTAGCCTAGATACGGGTGAGCTGCAACAGCCATCAGTACTTAGTACTGGCACACTCAGTATGGCTGGGCTCTGTCAGGTGATCAGCCGTTCAAGAAGCAACTCTGAAATGGGGAAAACTGGCCCAGGGCCTCACACCCCAGAAGCTCCAGGTGTCTAGAGGACCCCTTCATCATGGGGAGTCCTTGGGGGTTGAGTGGCTCCAGGGTGTTGAGTTCTTGGTGGCTCTGGAATCGGGAGCTGCGGGGGTTAGGATGCTCATCAGAGCTCTGGGGCACCCAGGGCCTGGGAGAGCCGCCAGAGACTGAGGCCAAGGGTGGGGCCCGGGTGGCCCAGCTCCCGCCCCAAATATGGCTGTGGGGAGGCCACAGCGGCCCTGACCAGACAGGCCCAGACTAGACAGGCGCTGAGTCTCTCAGCAGACGGCGCTGCTCTGTGCCTCTCCCCCAGCTTTACTGTGTCCCAAGCCGGGCCTTTGCCCCCTGCCTGAGATGCTAGAGTCCTCACCTGGCCCGGCCATGCCCTTGCTGGGTGACCCCGCTGGATCTCTCTACCTCTCTGAGCTTCTGTTTTTTCCATGCATGAGAACTGCGACCTCCATCCTGGGACCCTCGGAGGGTGGGAGCTCCAGGTCAGAATCACTGTTTGTGGTCCATGGGCTCCGGCACGGTGGGGCTGGGTGTCTGGTAACTGTCTGCCCCACATACGCCCGTGGAGGGGGCAAACAGAGCACATCTAGCCCCGCCGTGTACCCAGCCCTGGCAGGGCGTGAGCAAGACTGCCCCCAGCAATCAGACCTCAGTTCCCGGTGCCCTTTGCACTTTGTGTGCACTGCCTGGTTCATCCTCAGATCCACGCTCTGGGGAAGTATCGTCCCCATTTGTCAGGTGAGCAGATTGAGGCAGGACTGCAGCCGCTCCACGCTGGGGAGTGGCTGCAGTGGCTGTCCTGGGCAGGAGCCAGCTCACGTAACTGGAGAGGGCAGAGTGGGGGCCGGGGGCACCCAGGAAGAAAGGGAGGTGGAAAGGTATCTGCTGGGGGGGTGGAGGGGGAGCTTCCCTGGCCTTTCCTTGGAAGCTTTGTGGGGTCCCTTCCTGGATGTGTGAAGAGTACAGTCAGGGCTGCACCCCGACCCAGTCCTCACCAGCCCAAATGGCGGGAGTAGGTGCCCGGCAGCCCAGGCCCTCCACAAGGGGGCAGGAGGCAGTAGGAGGCCTTGGAATCAGCATATGGACGCCAGTCAGCCTGTGCCAAAGGGCCCTGCTGCGTGACAGCCTCAGCTTGGCCATCGACACGGCCGGCTGGGGTCAAGTGAGGGTGCGCTGACCATCCACACCTCTGACCATGGGCCACCAGGACCCAAGGCTTGAGCGGGTCCCTGCATCCTCTCTCCTGCACAGGATGCCCACCGCCGCCACCCAGTGAGAAGGGGTCCACAGCCCTGGCGTGAAGCTCCTCCCAGCAGCCCGGCATCTGCCCCAACCGCCCAGGAGGCCCCTCAGCCTGCCGCCGGCCCCAGACCTCCCCGCTGCGGTGTGCCTGACCCGCTGGACGGGCCGAGTGCCCACAACCGACAAAAGCGGTTCGTGCTGTCGGGCGGGCGCTGGGAAAAGACGGACCTCACCTACAGGTAGGGCCAGGGGCTGCGAGCAGGCTCTCGCCCTCCACCTACCGCCCTCACCCTGCTTCTTGAGACACACTTGTGCCAGATCCCCAAGGTAACAGGCTGGTGTATCCACTGGCCCCCGAGCCCCCTGGGTCAACACCCCAAACCCACACTTAGATGCCCACACAGATGGTACCCCCTGTACCCATGCCCTCCCTCAGCAGAGGAGTCTCAGCACATGCCTGGTCACACCGTAGACATGTGGGGACACAGCCTTCAGTCAGCCAGGCAGCCTCTGTGGGGATGCACTAAGGGCCGGGTCCTGGGATTCTGTGGTGAATGAGGCAGACACGGCCCCTCCTCTCAGCGAGCTAGGTGTTATCCACACCAGGTTCATATCTATCGCTGCAACTTGGGATCCGAGCAGGTAGGGAGCAGCAGTGGCAGGACAGGTAATAGCTCAGGTGACCTGAGGCCCCTCAGGGTGATGCAGCGGGGCTCATCCTGGGAGAGAAGGTGTGAATACTGGTGTGGTGCCCCAAGGCATTGGAGCCGAGACTGCTGGGGGCTCCGGAAATATCCTGGGTGGGGAGCTGGGAACCAGGAGGGGGCAGGTCTAGGGCCCAAGGTCTCCCCACAGTGAGTGGTATAGTCAGGTCTAGAAGGTGGGCCTCGGGGCTCCTGGTCCTGTGTTCTTTCCACCCAATGCAGATACTCATGGGCACCTGAGGACACAAACCCACACAAAGATGTGCCCATGTGGCAGAGGGACTGGTGTGCCACACCTGAGGCCCAGGGCACACCTGGCCTGTGTCGTGCATGCCTGCTCCCCCACTGAGCAGCATCCAGGGGTAACTCCTGGCCCAGCAGCCATCAGGGGCTGACGCTGCCCCATGAGCCAGGTCCAGGCCCCTGCTCCTCCCCCAGGATCCTCCGGTTCCCATGGCAGCTGGTGCGGGAACAGGTGCGGCAGACGGTGGCAGAGGCCCTACAGGTATGGAGTGATGTGACGCCACTCACCTTTACCGAGGTGCACGAGGGCCACGCTGACATCATGATCGACTTCACCAGGTGAGCCAGTGGCCGGGGACCCCTCTAGGAATGAGCCCCACCCATCAGCAGCCACTGACTCTGCCCCCACCCCCCTGCAGGTACTGGCATGGAGACAACCTGCCATTTGATGGACCTGGGGGCATCCTGGCCCACGCCTTCTTCCCCAAGACCCACCGAGAAGGGGATGTCCACTTCGACTATGACGAGACCTGGACAATCGGGGACAACCAGGGTATGGGCTGGGGACCCACTTTCCAGGTGGGGCTACTGAACATCATAGAGAATGGGGACTTGCCGAGGTCCCTGAGCTGGGCCCGCAGCTCAGTGTCTTGCTGCAGGAGCTCGGGGATTGCTGGGCTATCTCCCTTTTCCAGGCACAGACCTCCTGCAGGTGGCAGCCCACGAATTTGGCCATGTGCTTGGGCTGCAGCACACGACAGCTGCTAAGGCCCTCATGTCCCCTTTCTACACCTTCCGATACCCGCTGAGCCTCAGCCCAGATGACCGCAGGGGCATCCAGCACCTCTACGGCCGGCCTCGACTAGCCCCCACCTCTAGGCCCCCAGACCTGGGCCCCGGGGCCGGGGTGGACACCAATGAGATTGCACCACTGGAGGTGAGGCCCAGGAGGGTGGGGAGGCAGGAGGTGAGGCCCTGCTTCCAGCCCCGACCCCCACTGCTGGCCTCTGTGGCTCCAGTGCAGGCTCTTTTTGACCCTTCTCTCCTACCCCAGCCAGATGCCCCACCTGATGCCTGCCAGGCCTCCTTTGATGCAGTCGCCACCATCCGCGGCGAACTCTTCTTCTTCAAGGCAGGCTTTGTATGGCGGCTGCGCGGGGGCCAGCTGCAGCCCGGCTACCCTGCGCTGGCCTCGCGCCACTGGCAGGGGCTGCCCACCTCCGTGGATGCAGCCTTCGAGGATGCCCAGGGCCACATCTGGTTCTTCCAAGGTGAGTGGGGGCTGGAGGTCACACTTCAGGAATATCATGGTCAAGGGTAGGGACAGACGGCAGACATGATGAACAGATGGAGTGTGCCTCAAACTCTTGGGGCCAAGGAAGAGTATGGCTCACTCCTCTGGGCACAGCTGGGAGGCTTCCTAGAGGAAGCGGCTCTCGAGGTTGGAGTAGAATTGAAGGTATCACACCCCATGGAGCATGTGTGATTATTACCCCTGGTCTAGAGATGAGGCTCCGGGGCTCAGAGGTGGTGAAGTGACCTGCATGAGGGCACAGCTTGGAAAAGGCAGAGAGGGATGTGATCTGGGTCTGGCAGAGACGAGAGCCTGGAGCATTGCGGGCAGCTATGCTGCCCAGCTAGGGCCTGCTGCGGCAGGGCTGGGCCCAGGGATGGGCAGCAGGTGCCTGTCCGGGGCAGCCAAGTGCAGGGAAGGAGCAGGAGCCCAGGCGGCCTCTCTGCTGCTTAGAGTAAACTTCCCCACGTGTACCTCCCAGTGCCTGCACTGCCCAATGTCCTACTTGGGGGTGGGGGGTACCAAGCAGGCATTGCTGGCCTTCATGTTTTATGGACAAGGAAACTGAGGCTGGGAAAGTCCGTGGCCATGGTGGTGGCTGGGCGGGTCCACAGTGGCTGGATGTGGCAGTTGGGCAGCTTGTTGCAGCCTCCACTCTCTAACAGGAGCTCAATACTGGGTATATGATGGTGAGAAGCCAGTCCTGGGCCCCGCGCCCCTCTCTGAGCTGGGCCTACTGGGGTCCCTGGTCCACGCCGCCCTGGTCTGGGGCCCCGAGAAGAACAAGATCTACTTCTTCCGAGGCGGAGACTACTGGCGCTTCCACCCCAGCACCCGCCGTGTGGACAGCCCTGTGCCCCGCCGGGCCACCGACTGGCGAGGGGTGCCCTCTGAGATCGACGCTGCCTTCCAGGATGCTGACGGTGCGCTGGGGGTGGGGTGGCTGGGGGAAGCGGGGTGGTGGCTGCATCTCCCACCGGTGGTGGCTGGGCATTAGCTCTCATTGCGGGCCCTCTGCCTGGCGAACTCCTTCTCCACCCCCTCCTCGTGCCAGGGCAGTGCCAGACCCCTGGGCTGCAGATGAGGAGAGGTGCAAGGACTTGCCGAGGCCCCTCGGTCGTGCCTGGTGAAGTAATAACTGCTGCTTGCTGAGGGCCAATGAGGCTCTGGGCACAGTGCTGAGCTCTGTACACGTCTCATGCGATTTCCCGATGTAGCATCTGTTATGAACCCAGTTTCCAGAAGAGCAAACAGAGATTCAGGTGGTGAGGTACCTAACCGGGGCCACCAAGGTGGACAGAACCAGGACCTCCACGCAGGCAGTCCCTGCTTCTAGCCAAGAGCCACCTGCCTCCTGTGATCTTGAAGCACTCGATCTGGGACTCACAGTCCAGCGCTCTCTCCCGTGTCCCCCCTTTGCTTCTGTGCTCCCCCACATCGGGACCTGCTGGGAGAGCTGTCCTGTAGTGGCCTCGGGCTCCTGGGCTCCAGGTCGCCAGTGTCCCCCATCTGACTCAAGGCACAGGAGAGGTGGTGAGAGGGGTGGGATTTGCTTTTCTGAGGGGCAGGAGTTGGGCCTCCGAGGCTCTGGCCTCTGTCAGGCTGGGTGGTAGCTCAGATCAGACCCTGGGGCCGGCAGAAGGGCTTGCCCAAAGGGAGGTTTTGGAAGGGACACCCTGGGGTCTACAGGTTTCAAGGAACTCAGCAGTGGCCAAGGTCTGCCCACTGGGACTTGCCCCTGTGTCCACCTGCCCCGCCTGACCCTCCTGTCTCCTCAGGCTATGCCTACTTCCTGCGCGGCCGCCTCTACTGGAAGTTTGACCCTGTGAAGGTGAAGGCCCTGGAGGGCTTCCCCCGCCTCGTGGGCCCCGACTTCTTTGGGTGTACCGATCCTGCCAATACTTTCCGCTAACCACGGCTTGGATGTCCTCAGGGCCCCTAACCCCTGCCAGGACACTGACATCGGCTGGAGACCATGGCCATCTTTGTGGCTGTGGGCACTGGGCGCGGCATGGAGC
Source organism: Delphinapterus leucas (assembly GCF_059928025.1). Lineage (NCBI taxonomy): Eukaryota > Metazoa > Chordata > Mammalia > Artiodactyla > Monodontidae > Delphinapterus > Delphinapterus leucas. The sequence continues at coordinate 25,657,699 of NC_143142.1, read as the reverse complement.
CGTGCCTACTCGGGGGTGGGAGGGGAGGCAGGCACTGCCATCAGGACTGCAGGAAGGGCCGCGCAGGTCGTGGCCACTGCCAGTGACTGCCTCAGACTGGGCAGGGAGGCTCTGGCATTAAGGGTGAGGGTGGCCTCAGGCCAGCTCCACCCAACCTGTGCTGGTCACAGTCAAACCCAGCTGCCTTGGGTCTCTGTCCCCATCCTTCAGAATAGCACCTCAGCAGGGCTGGGGGAGTTGGAGCCCTCACTGTCCTGGCTGTGGGGTAACACAGGGTGCTGGCATGTGAGTCCCAGGGCACCGTACCTTCTGTCTTTTCCTGAGAAGTCAGCTCTGGTAGGTGCTTGGAACTGGCTGCCTTCCAGTTGGTGGTTCTGGAGACCTGTTCCCCAGGATCCAGGGCACAAGGGCCAGGCAGCTGGGGAGGGGGGTGTTTCCTGCCAGAGACCCTGGGACCTGGAGGCCCCAACATACCTCAGTCCTATCACGGGTCAGATCCTCTCCAGCCCTCACCCCACACCAAGCCCTCCAAAGCCATGTAAATGTGTACAGTGTGTATAAAGGCTTTTCTTTTTTTTACTGAAGACTGTCATTAAACATGGTCATTTTCTACTTGCCTGCCTGGGGTGTCTCTGTGACTGCAAGGCCAGGATGGGGGGAGAGCTGGGCCAGGGAGGTGGGAGGACTGGCTGGGAACCTGCTCTGCCCTGGGAGCCAGGGTTGCAGCCCACCCCACCCCCAAGCCCCTGGTCCTCGGGGCCGGGTGCCCTGCTTAGGGCTCCTCCTCATCTTGCTGGATGCCTGGAGTGGCTTTATAATCTGTTCCCTGCCTCCCCAATGGCCCCTCATACCCTCGTCCACCAAGTGGTGGTCACTCTTTCTGATCATGCCACGCTCCAGCCCCTATCCTGCCGCTGTCAAGACACAGAACAAAACTCATGGTTACCACCGCCAACAATTCCTAACTCTCCAGGGTCTCCTCGCCTGCCACCCAGCCCCACGCGAATGTTCTTCGGAGTGGCACCTACCACGGCCGCCATTTATCAGATGGAACCATAGGAAATTGTCAGCAGTGGGCCGTTTTTGACCTACTGCAATTGTTCAACCGGATACACGGATGCTTTGATGCTTTCCAGTGTGTCAGGCCCCGCTCCAGCTGTAAGCGCCCCAGGGCAGGGCTGTCTGGCTTCAGTGCACCCGGCTTGTGATAGGCATAAAGCGCAGAGTTAAGGAGGGAATGGAGACGGTCCCCCCGCCCCTGCCAACCCCAGCACTCAGAGGATGCACCAGCCAAACCAAACACCACCTGGGCCTTGAAATCCTGCCAACCCCATCCGCAAAGCCACAGGAACAGTGTGGGCCTGGAGCTGGGATAGCGGTCCCTGAGCCCTCCTATCCGCTCAGCTGCACTGAGTTCTTGGGCCGAGGAAACTGAGGCATATGTGCTTCTGGCCTCCTCCAGGCCTTCAGGCCTCGCCTCGTTCCTCCTCACTGGGCTGAGTTACAGTCCCAGCTGTGAGACTGGGAAGACCACCGCCTGAGTCAGGGCCGCGGTTGCTATTTCTGTCCGTGAGAAATTTTCCCTGGTACCTCCACTTGGGAGGCGGCCTGGGAGGAAGAGAAACGTGTCGAGACTCCTTTAAGGGGCACGCGGGGGCGCGCTCGGCCTTTTGTTTGGGCGGCAGCGGCGCGCGCGTCAGCGTCAACGCCCGCGCCTGCGCACTGAGTGCGGCCTGGTCGACGTCTGCTGCGGCGGTGGAGAAGCCCGGCGGCGGCGCAAGCACCTGGCCCGGCTCGACAAGCCCTTCGCCTCCGGCTTCGGCTTCCCTAGGCTCGGCGCGCCCCGGCCCCGCCTCAGCCCTCCTGACCCTCGCAGCCCGATCGTGGCCGCCCGACTCTGCCGCCGCAATGATGATGATGGCGCTGAGCAAGACCTTCGGGCAGAAGCCTGTCAAGTTCCAGCTAGAAGACGACGGCGAGTTCTACATGATCGGCTCTGAGGTAGCCCAAGGCGCGTCCTCTCTCTCTCCGGGCCCCGGGCCGGCCTGGTCCCCGCGGGAGCCTCGGGGCGGGTCTGCGCGCCGGGAACGCGCGTCTCCATTCATCGCGGCGGACGGGCGGGCGCGCGCGTGCGCGGCCGGCCAGTGGGGCGTGGTCTGTCTGTGTCTGGGGGCGCGGTTTGACCGGGGCGTGGTTGAGCAGGCCCCAGCCCCGCGCTCGGTTCACCCACCGGTGTTGCGGAGTCGCGGACTCCCCCGGCTGCCAGGGCTGCGGCGTCCCGGGGCCACGGGGCCACACTGAGTTCCACTGCTCCAGCCGGACACATAGAAACGGGGTGTTATCTCTTGCGACACGTGGGGGGAGATGTTGTACCCCTCACGCGCACCCGTCCCACACTGCTGGAGCTGGGATCCTGAAATCGTATGTTCGAAACACGGGGCTTAGTGAGGGCTCACTCCCTTCGTGTTCGTGAACTTTGAGGTGGGCGGGGAGTTGTTCTGACCTTTGATTACCAGTGAGGAAACAGGTTGGGAGGAGGATACTTGCTTTTGGATGGCTAAGGCCGCAGCCCCCGAGTTAGATCTATCAGCAATTCGGAAGCACTTGACACTTCGGATATCTTGAACTAACTCTGAGTTAGTACAGGGGAAAGAGCCTTATGCTTTAATCCTTAACTAAAAGTGACTTTTCAGCACTTTGTTGAATCATGTGGATGGCTGACTTTAGGAGAACTCTACAACTGGTTCTTCACTGGTAGTTTATACCAAGTATATTAAGTTTTTCCAGATTGCCTCAAACTAGGCTTTTTGGCAGTCCCAGGTCTGTGCGTGTACATGCACATACACATATATTTTTCAATTATGGATATGCAATTTAGATGTGCAAACACCAAGCAGTAGTGTCTTCCTCATGTAATGAGCTAAGTGCAGATCTTGGAGAGTTAAAGCAGTTACAAATGCCAGCGGTTGCTTCTCCTTGTAGCAGTTTTCAGTATTAGACATTTCATTCCTTTTTTTTTTTTCTTTTTTTCCCCACAATGTTTTTTTTCCATCACAATTGAACATAGTGTGAATGAATTAAGCCTCACGATGGTCACACTGAGGCTTCCTGGACTCCCTGTGATTCCTGACTTGTCTGAGTTGTATTATGAGACCAGTGTTTTCAGTAGCATCAGAACCTTAGTGTTTCCTTTTTTCACCAGTTTTTGTAAAACACAAGGGGCAGGATGCAACACATTTTTCATGTCATCACAAAAATACTCTTCAAAGCTAGCTGTGCTGAGGAGAGGAGCCAGTGCCTGCCATCTGCCATAGCTCAGAATGGTCCTCATTGGCCGGTGGGCACAAAGGCAGTGGAGGAGTTTCAGTTTGTGATGATGGACAGGTTGTTTAAAGAAACCTTTACCTGGGACTTCCCTGGTGGCGCTGTGGTTAAGAATCCGCCTGCCAGTGCAGGGGACATGGGTTTGAGCCCTGGTCTGGGAATATCCCACATGCTGCGGAGCAACTAAGCCCATGAGCCACAACTACTGAGCCTGCGATCTAGAGCCTGCGAGCCACAATTACTGAGCTCATGTGCTGCAAATACTGAAGCCCACGCGCCTAGAGCCTGTGCTCTGCAACAAGAGAAGCCACCGCAATGAGAAGTCCATGCACCACAACGAAGAGTAGGCCCTGCTCACTGCCACTAGAGAAAGCCTGCGCGTAGCAGCGAAGACCTAGTGCAGCCAAAAATAAATTATTAGTTAATTGAAGAAAAAAAAAAGAAAGAAACCTTTACCTGATCTAACGGGCAGGAAGAGCAGTCGGTTTAGCATTGACCCTGAGTCGGTGGTACTTTTGAAAATCAAGGTGGAGCCCACAGCCAGGTGGGCAGAACGTCAGGAGGCCTGGATCCAGCTGTGCCTGTGTGTCACTTTTCTCATGTATGTAATGAGATGCTTAGACTAGATGGTCTCTAAGATCTTCCCCTTAGCACATTTTAGATTCTAGACAGCTAACTGCAGTCTTCTCTTTCAGCCCTGTTGAGTGAGAACGTTTGTCCTGAGATGCAGTATATAGAGACCACATGGGAGAAGGGAGAGGCAGTTTGCTTTCTGGGGCCTGGCTTAACAATCATCAGGCCTTGGGAGGCCTGGGAAGGGTTCAAGGTCAGAGTGCTGTCTACTGATAAGCAGCAGCTCCTCTGACAGCATTGGGTGGATGACCCCCAGGCCCCTTGCCCTTGGCAAACAGGCACCATATTCAGAGAGGTGGGCCCGCCAGAGCAGCACCCTCAGCGCCCCCACACACTTGGGTGTAGCAGCCTTGGGAGGGCATCCACAGGTGCAGTGAGCGTGTCACCCTTCTCCTGCCATCTGCAGGCAGCCGTTGTCACCACGCCAGAGTCACTGCTGAGAGGATCCTAGGAAATCCCCATAACCACACCTTGGTTTTCCATTTGGGAAACCTGGGTCCAGAGGTGGCAAAGGCTGGTTCAGGGAAAACCCAGGAAGGCAGGCCTGGTCTCCTAAGTTCTGAAGGGACCTTGGGAAGGGCCTAGGAGTGTGGGAGGTCTGCAGGACCTGCAAAGTAGTAGTGGGGGCATTATAGTCAGTGTCTTTTCAAAAACCTAATGGAAACTATGTGTTTACCCTTGGACGGTAACCACACTCAAGCCAAATAACTCGCATGGGTCTGTGCCTGCAGTGGGGAGCACCAGTGACCCTGTGGCCACTTTCTCTTGCACTGTTCGGCAGCCCTGGTTGGGCATCATGTAAATCTTTGATTCATGAAAAATGGAGAAACTTTTTAAAAATAAATATACTATAATGGGGTAGGTAAGTGGGAAAGTAGTAGAAGTGGTCGTTCGTGGGTGAACCTCACAGCTGATGAACATCTGACAGAGAAGCAGGGAGACCCAGAAAAGGGAAGTGATGCCTGGTCACAGGTGGAGCCAGCACCCAGTCCACCTGCTGTCCCTGGCCATGTGACTCAAGTGTTCGTTTTTGAAAAGTCAGTGAAACAATGGAGTTTCTTTATAAAAACTTTAGGACTAGATTTCTTTTCATCAAGTAAGTCGTACTTCCGAGTATTTGGTACAGGCAAACTGAAGCTATTGTTTGGGGCAGTAATGATTTATATAGCAATCTAAGGATTGCTGGTAAGTGCATTTTAAACTCTTTGGAAAATTCCTTTGGTATTTCTGGTTTGAGTTTTGTTGCTAAACAAAGCAACAAAGGCCATGGGGGAAATTATCCTGCATCTGTCTAAAATTAAAAGACCTTTTTGGTCTTTATTACATCGTAAAAATATCAAAGTCTTAAGATAAAAGAAAGTCAGAGAGGCCTTGCATTTCTGGAAAGTGCCAGAGATCCTTAGTCCAAAATCAGAATCACATCGAGCTGCTTAGTGAGCTCGGGGGGCCTGCCTCCCCAGTGTCTGGTCAGGCCTTTCTGAATTTGGTCCTGTCGTCAGGATGCAGATGTTATTACCCCTGCCAGAGGAACAGATGTAGGCCAGATACGAACTGCTGTTGAACCCCTGATGTCAGCAGAATGTATTTTTACTGCTGCTGGAAGCCTGGCGCCTGGAGGCCTGGGGGCCAAGTCAAGGTGTGTTTGTCTGTCACTCATCCAGCAGAGCCTCTGAGCCAGGGCCCTCCCCTTCCTCGAGGAGCTGCGACCCTCATAATGAGCCTTCTCGCTTTACTCATAGGTGGGAAACTACCTCCGTATGTTCCGAGGTTCTCTGTACAAGAGATACCCCTCGCTCTGGAGGCGACTAGCCACTGTGGAAGAGAGGAAGAAAATAGTTGCATCGTCACATGGTAAAAAAACAAAACCTAACACTAAGGGTGCGTCTTCACGAGGGTTTGTAAACCTGTTTCAAAACCACTCGCTTATGTCATGAAGATAAAACGTTTTCACTCCGGAGCGTCTTCACGGCAGCCCTGACCTTAGGGTGGCGGAGTGTCCTGGGGGCCCACTGGAGCGGGTGGTCCTCCGTCAGGGTCGGTCAGGGTCAGGTGTTGGCAGCGGGCGGTGGGTGGAGGGGGCGGGGCCAGGGCGGAGAGGGTGTTGTGAAGACCGCTGGTCTGAAAACGTTTTAGGAATGCTGTGATGCTCTACCATCTGCCGCCGGCGTGTTGCCATCGTCACCCTCCATGCGCCCGGGCGGCGGGGGGCGCCCCAGCCCCCTCTCCCCTCGGGCTTTCACCGCTTCGCTTCCCAGCGCACATCCATCGTGTGGCACTTGGTTCTGGCAGTCGGTCCGCTGGCGCTCGTGTGCATGTCCCGCTTGGGGCTGTGGGGCGCTGCCACCCGACCCGGGAGGGCGGGCAGAGGGTGCTCCTCACGCTGGGGAGAGGCCCTGTGCCTCTGGGCTTGGTCGAAGCTGCCTTCCCTTTGGCAGGGCTGCCTGGCGGAGCTGGCCCGGGCCTCGTGTGCGTGTGCCTGCGTGCGTGCGCGTCGCCCGTTTGCGTGCGTGTGCCCGTTTGCGTGCGTGTGCCCGTTTGCGTGCGTGTGCCTGCGTCCCTGCGTGTGTGCATGTGCGCTTTACAGTCTGTCCCGTGCCGGTATGTCTGTAGGCCCTGCGTTGGTCTCGTCTACCATGTTCTTTTAATGCAGGAGCCGGAGTTCCTTTTCTATGCGCTGCTGTAACTTTTCACTCCCTCCCGCGCTTTCCAAAGCCTCCCTGGTCCTCCCTCCGCCCCAGTGGAGCGCCAGTCACTAACCAGTGCGTCCCCAGCTGCGCTTGCCCCTTGGAAGCCTTGGCGACTCTTTGGCCTCGCGCTCGGGAGACTCTTTCCAGTAACCCTCTGTCTCTCCACCAGGCTTCCTAGGCGAGCTGTGTTCGAACTGCCTAGAACTCCCCGCTACCGGGCAGCTCGCATCCACTGGCGCTGGGCCAGGAATTCCTGTTTGGTGTACAGCAGCTCTTTCCAACTCTCTGGGCTCTTGTTTTAAAAGAAAAATGTTTCTCATCCCTCATTTCATCTCCACCTTGCTTCGTGTCGTGGACTGCAGCGGTGTCAGACCTCTTCCCACTGGCGGTGTCACTCTGGAGCCTTCCTTTCCCCGAGAGGCCCCGTGGGCTGAGCTGCCCATGGGCGTCCTCTGTGCCTGGAGCCAGTGCTCCTCCCGGGACACGTTAGTCCCCGTCCATCCAGGGAGTGCTGACCCGGGAGGGCCTCTAGAGAAAGCCAGGGTCCAGACCGCCCCTTTGGAAGAGGCCAGCATTGGGCAGTAGTGAGGTTGACACCCGCTTTCCTACCTCCTGCATGTGAGGACCTCAGTGCGCTGCATCTCCTGGCTGCTGCTGCTCACTGCCCTCCCGCAGGGTGACCGCAGCCGCATCTCTGGTTGCAGATCATGGATACACGACCCTGGCCACCAGCGTAACTCTGTTAAAAGCCTCCGAGGTGGAAGAGATTCTGGATGGCAACGATGAGAAGTACAAGGCCGTATCCATCAGCACGGAACCCCCCACCTACCTCAGGTACTGCACCCCCGTGCTTGGCTCGCTCTCGGGACACCCACGGGTATTTTTCTCATGCCCTGGAGCCAAAATACTTTTGAGCAGTTTACCCACTGTGTTTACAGATCGTCTTAGCCAGGCTTCGAAGTTTTTTCTGACTTTGGAATTTCTAAGAAACATAAGTCAAGTCTTGGGTTCTGGAGAGTCATTAAGAATGCTTTGAAAGTGGGATTCACTAATCTGTCAGAACAATTAGCGGCCCAGATCAACTCACAAAAAAAACAAACAATAGATTTGAACGTATCAACGTAGATCCTTTGAAAGAGCATTTACATTAACAGTTAAACGGAAGAAATTGGGAAGTTGCTACCTTGTAGAGTTTGTTCATTTAGATTTATAAGAAAAACTTGGATACCCCAAGTATTTCTCTATTTTATGTAGACAAATAGGTAAAGTGTGATCCACACTGAAGCATAGGAGTAAACAAACACGGAATGATGTTTGTTCTTGGGTGTGATTTTAAAAATGCAGAATAAAAAAATAACTAGCAACATAAAGAACCGGGGAGGTCGTCATGGAGTGGGCACACTCACGCCCACCGTGGCGGCTCTGCCTCAGGCATTGCGGCCCCGAAGTTTTTTGTTGGTCTCTGATCTATTAATTCCACCCCTGGGAATTTGTCCCAGGGAAATAATTTATACCGTAAACAAAAACCATTATAAGTACAGAGATGCTATTATTGGTGGCATGTGAATTATAAAGGGAACTAGGGAGCCCCTTGAGTGTCCTGCCTCAGGGAGAGGCTGTGTGAGCGAAGATGCAGACACCCAAATAGTCTGGGGTTACACGATGTGTTGTGGGTAAGTAGACCCTGCAGCAACCCGAAACCTGGCTCACATGAGCGAGACGTGCAGAATACCTGCGTGACGCTTTCAGCTTTCAAGAAAACATGCGTTTAGGTGCATGAGATGGCGGGAGCACTAAGGCGGGGGGGGGCAGACCATTGTTTCAAGTGATGCGGTTACGGAAAATCATGAAGGTGACATGGTACAGAGGTTGGGTATGGAAAGGTGAGTTACGTACAGTTGCTGCCCTCACGTTGCTCCCAGGTTACTAGGGACACGGCCCGAGGGTGATGAAGGGGCTCACAGAGCAAGGTGGGAGCCCACCCACTCCTGTCGGTCAGCTTTTGGTACTTTCCTAGTAGTAAAAGCAACTTGTAATTTGGAGAGAAGAGTGAGCTCTTTTGGGACATGGGTTCCTTGGATTACTTTGAGCATCATTTTCTAGAGAGTATTTACCAATGTGTCTTCTCACCTCTACTGGTCTGAAGGCCCAGAGGCCAGAGCCGTTGCCTAGTCTGTCTCAGCCTGGACTGCATGTCTAAAATAACAGTCTGAGTCTATGGCTGCTTCAAACCTCCAGCGACTCACAGCCACCTGCTGAGTGCATCCGTTTCCTGCAGAGCACGCCAGCCCCTGTAATCAGGACCCTCTCTGTGTCTCCAGCCCTGCTGCCCTCTGTGTTCTTCCTGAAATGCTCTCCTCTCCTCCACCCATGAACCGTGACTCAGCATTTAAGCCTTTGCTCCAGGGCTGCTCTACTGGGCAGCCTTCTTGTACAGTCCCCTCCTGGCAGAAGGGACTGTGCTTCCGTGCGGCTGTAGCACGTTGGGTCAGCATGTAGCATGTTGGGTCATGGCTGAGGCACTGGGCTGGGGCCCCTCTGCACCTCCCCTAACCCAGGAGCAGGTGCTGGTGGGAGCCTAGGGAATAGACACCCGCAGAGTCTGGGGTGCACAGAGGTCCCCACTGGGACCTGGGGCCCAGCAGGGACGCAGTGGGCATCCATTGACCACGACCTGATGCCTGGTGGGCAGTTTCGGCTCGTAGACTGAGCGGAGGTATTTCCATGTCTCCCAGGGAACAGAAGGCTAAGAGGAACAGCCAGTGGGTGCCCACCCTGCCCAACAGCTCCCACCACCTGGACGCCGTGCCCTGCTCCACCACCATCAACAGGAACCGCATGGGCCGGGACAAGAAGAGGACGTTCCCGCTGTGGTGAGTGGGCCTCGCTCTCTGACTCCACTGAGGTCCTCCAGCATGTTTTAGTTTCCTCCTCCCCAGAAAAACGCTCTGCTTTGACCTCCTGTCCCAGAAACTCTGCACTGCTCATCCTTGGGGCTGGTCTCCCTCAGCATCCAGCATGACTGGCCTCTGCGTGGTCCAGCCTGGCTCTGCCTGCGCTCACCCCCAGCTCCTCAGGTAACGTTCCTGGGTGCAGTCCCTGGACCTTTTCTCTGCCATCCACATGACTCGATGCTTAGTTGCCCGTGGTGCCAGAACAGAACGCCACAAACTGGGTGGCTTGAAGCAACACAAGTTTATTCTCACACAGTTCCAGAGGCCGGGAGTTTCACTGGGCCGGAATCAAGGTGTTGCCAGGCCCTGCTCCCTCCAGGGTCCCTTCCAGCTGCTGGCAGCTGCCACGTTCCTTGGCTCGTGGCAGCATCACTCCAGTCTCTTCCTCCCTGGTCACATGGCCTCTTCTGTGTGTGTGAAATCTCCCTCTCTTTCTCTGTCACTCTCTCTTTTTTTTTTCTGGCCGTGCCGCGTGGCTTGCAGGATCTCAGTTCCCTGACCAGGGATTGAACCTGGGCCACCGCAGTGAAAACCTGGAATCCTAACCACTAGGCCACCAGGGAACTCCCTCTCCCTCTCTTTCTTGTGAGGACACTTGTGATGTAATTTAGGGCCCACTTGGACAAGGCTCCCTCTCCTTTTTTGCTCTGTAAGGTGACAGTCACAGGTTCCAAGACTTAGGACATAGATGTCTCTGGGGGGCCATTTTTCAAGCTCCTGCCCACTAAGCTGTCCTCTGAATGCCGCCCCAGGCACCTCCAGCACAGGCTGCCTGCAGGCTTCTCTAGCCCAGGACACAGCAATCCCGTCCTTCCTGTGCTTGGGCCACAATCCTGGAACCCTTCCTCCTTCTCACAGCATAGAGCCAGTCTCCACAAATTCTACTTGCTCAGCTCTCCAAGTGTCCAGAATCCGACCACCCTTGGCCAGCTCCCCACTGGGCATGTGCCCCTTCACCCAGGGCAGGTCCTCTAGATGCCCCGTCGCACCAGCATCCACGTGACAGAGTCCTGGTGGTGGCTGCCGCTCTCTGGCCCCGGCTCCTGCCGCCCTTCACCTCAGGCACAGTGGCCTCCTCAGCACTCTTCAGCTGCCCAGGCACTCCTGCCCTCGCAAATCCCTCACTTCCTGCCAGCATCTGCAGGCTTATCCCTTTCTCCCTCCTCCTTCCCTCCTCCCCCTTCCTTTTTCTCCCTCCCCATCTCTGTTTCAATGTCACTTCTCAGAGTGGTCCTCCCCTTTTAGAATGGCCACTCTGTCCTAGAGCATTCGTGTCTGGGCGGGGAGAGGGGGGTGTTTTCCTCATTTGTTTGTTTATTTGTCATCTGTGCCCCCAGCTCTCTGAGAACAGTTCTCAACCCTCGGTCTTCCACCCTTGGGTTTCCTGCGCCCACCCTCACCCCGTATCTTCCCGCTTCGTCTTCCTAAAATGCAGGTGTAAGCACAGAACTGCCTTGCTCTCAGTCTTCCTGGGGCTCCCTCGGGGTCGAGGCTGGAGATGGAGAACTGTGGGCACTTGGACGCCTGTGGCTTCCCAGCATCCTCCCACTGCTCCCCCGCCCCATCTGCACCCCTCCTTCCCTCAGCAGCTCTTGACTCTCCTGCCCCTCGGCCTTTGCTCAAGGGCTTCCACTTTTGGGAGTACCCTTCCTTTCCTACAGTTTCCTGGGAAAGTCCTACCTGCTTTGGGGCTTAAATCTCCCTTACTTCGGACATCTCCATCTTGTCCTGCTGCCCAAGTCAGCATCTCCCCTCCCATCCCACGTGTCCATTAGCATGGACCCCTGCTGGCACTGTCTCTGCCGACTCAGCCCATAGTGGACAAGTCCCTGTAAGAAGCAGGGTTTCCCCTCTGGTTAGGTCACAGTGACCAATGGTGCAGAGAGGGAGGCCCTGGGTGCAGGGACCTCAGCCCCCCTTGCTGAGCATGCTGCTGCCTCCCTTCCAGCTTTGACGACCACGACCCAGCTGTGATCCATGAGAACGCATCCCAGCCCGAGGTGCTGGTTCCCATCCGACTGGACATGGAGATAGACGGGCAGAAGCTGCGGGACGCCTTTACCTGGAACATGAACGGTATGTGGTGGCCAACCCACCGTCTTGCACACAGTCTTGTTTCCTGCCTACTGCCCGTCAGGGGGACCCTGGACTCTGATTGTGACATTCAGAGCACTGTGGAATAGATTTGGAGGGTGTGGGCTTTGGGTTGAAATCCTGGAATGCAAACATGGTTCATTGTTTGAAAATCAGTCAGTGTGATCCATCATATTAACAGACTAGAAAAGATAAATAAATCCCTTGATTATATCAATTGATACAAAAAAAGCATTTAACAAAATCCAGCACTTGTTCTTGGTAAAAACTCAGGAAATTGGGAATAGACAACATAGTGCTGGAAGTACTAGCCAGTGTAATAAGGCAGGAAAATGATATAAAAAACATATGCTTCAGAAAGGAAGAAATAAAACTGTCTTTATTTGTAGATGGCATGATTATCTACATAGAAAATCTCAAGAGACCTACCAAAAAAACCTGCTAGAACTAATAACCGAGTCTTAGCAAAGTCACAAGACCCAAAATAAACATGCAAAAGTCAATTGTATTTCTATACATTATACACTGTCAGTGAACACGTGGACACTCAAATGTCCAGTATAAAAATATGTTATTATTTAGAGTTACTCAGTTAAGAAAAAAGGTGTAAATCTTACAAACATATAGTTTGTTTCAGGAAACATTTTGTATGCTGAAAACTATAAAGCACTGATGGAAGTAATTAAAGGAGATCTGAATAAATGGACAGACAACTATGTTCATGGATCAGAAGAGTCAAGATGTTAATTCTCCCTAAAATAATATGCAAGTTTATTTTTTTTCATTTTTATTGGAGTATAATTGCTTTACAATGGTGTGTTAGTTTCTGCTTTATAACAGTGAATCAGTTATACATATACATATATTTCCATATCTCTTCCCTTTTAGTATGCAAGTTTATAAGCAATTTCTTTGAAAATCCCAGCAAGACATTTTGTAGATTTAGACAAAATTATTCTAAAATTTCAATGGAAAGGCAAAGGAACTAGAGTAGCTAAAGCAATTTTGGAAAAGAAGAAAGTAGGAGGAATGAGTCTTCCTAATCCCAAGACTTGGTGTGGAGCTGCAGTAATCAAGGCAGCATCTGAATCTACAACGATCACAGACTAAAAAAGTTAATTTTTAAAATCCTCTGCACAGTATACTCATAGGATGCTTGGCCTGAGCACCTTAGCTTCCTGCTGCTTCTCCAAAACTGGATGTATGCGTTATCAATAGTAGGCTGGCTGAGTGTTCAGGTCTGGCACAATGGTGCTGTGAGGAGGGTTGGTCTCTAGCTCTTCTTCTGGGCTAGTGAAATAGTGGGGTCAGTTGTCTGTTAAACAGACCTCATTCTATTTATTTAGTTAGTTATTTCTTTCTTTTCTTCCTTCCTCCCTTCCTCCCTTCCTTCCTTCCTTCCTTCTTTGTTGCGTGCGGGCTTTCTCTAGTTGCAGTGAGTGGGGGCTACTCTTCATTGCAGTGTGTGGGCTTCTCATTGTGGTGGCTTCTCATTACAGAGCACGGGCTCTAGGCATGTGGGCTTCAGTAGTTGTGGCACACAGGCTCAGTAGTTTTGGCTCACGGGCTCTAGAGCTTAGGCTCAGTAGTTGTGGCGCACGGGCTTAGTTGCTCTGCCACATGTGGGATCTTCCCGGACCAGGGCTCAAACCTGTGTCCTCTGCATTGGCAGGCAGATTCTTAGCCACTGCACCATCAGGGAAGTCCCAGCAGACCCCGTTCTTGAAGATGGAATCATGCCGAGTGCTTGTGAGGGAATTCATTCTTTTTATATATATATATATATAAATTTATTTATTTTACTTATTTTTATTTTTGGCTGCATTGGGTCTTCATTGTTGCGTGCGGGCTTTCTCTAGTTGCAGAGAGCGGGGTCTACTCTTCGTTGCAGTGCACAGGCTTTTCATTGCAGTGGCTTATCTTGTTGCGGAGCATGGGCTCTAGGCGTGTGGGCCTCAGTAGTTGTAGCATGCAGCCTCAGTAATTGTGGCTTGCGGGCTCTAGAGCGCAGGCTCAGTAGTTGTGGCGCAAGGCTTAGTTGCTCCACGGCACGTGGGATCCTCCCGGACCAGGGCTTGAACCTGTGTCCCCTGCATTGGTAGGCGGATTCTTAAACCACTGCGCCACCAGGGAAACCCGGGAATTCACTCTTTGCTTTCCCTTCTCTGTGGCTCATCCCAGTTTGGCACGTGGTCATTGAAGTTTGGGTTATGAGAAAGGGCAGGTCTGGGGAAAACAGTTGACTGCACAGGACCTTGCTGTAGTCCGGCCAGTAGTGGACAGTCCCCATGAAGCTCACCCCTGAGGCCTGGATCTCCAGGATCCAGGATCCGTACCCACCCCCATGCTGTCGCCTTGTTGAGTGCGTGTGCTGCCCACAGAGTCAGAAACTCAATGGGGGGTTGTAAAAAGCCACACGCAGCCCCAGGTGATCTCTGAGGGATTTCCACTGTGGAGGAAGTGGTGGATAGACATGCACCTGCTCCGTCTTCCAGTGGATGCTGGCTTCCAAGTGGCTTGTCTGGAAGGAACCTGTGTTAGCTCAGGCCGCGGTGACAAAGTCCCACAGCCTGGGGGGCATAACAGCAGGTTTTATCTCCTCCCAGTTCTGGAGGCTGGAAGTCTGAGTCAGGGTGTTGGCAACGTTGGTTTCCTCTGAGGCCATCTTCGCCCTGTGTCTCCACGTGGGCTTCCCTGGTTGCCTGGGTTGGAAGAGGGGAGGAAGTGGCACGTCAGCTCTGAAGTGCCTTTGCGTTCCCCCCTCCCCAGACGGCTCACTGGTTAGAACTAACAGAGCCGTGCAGTCCTAAGCCCGGGAGCGGGGAGCCTGGGGTTGGGGAGCACATAGGGTCTTGACCACCTCCAGAGGTGTAGGGGGGGTGGTGTGTATGGATTGAGGGCCAGAAGCGGGGTGTTCGTCTTGTGCTTCCTCTCCTTACCGTGTCTGGGAGGATCCATCATCCTCATCTTTATGCTCATCTTCATCCAGGTGGGTTGGCAGAGGAGGACAGGCTGGGGGAGGTCAGGGCTGAGCACGGTGACATTAGGCCCTGCAGTCCACCAGCAGTCCATACCTCTCACCTCATTTCAGAGAAGCTGATGACCCCTGAGATGTTTTCAGAAATTCTCTGTGATGACCTGGATTTGAACCCACTGACGTTTGTACCAGCCATCGCCTCCGCCATCAGACAGCAGATCGAGTCCTACCCCACAGACAGCATCCTAGAGGACCAGTCAGACCAGCGTGTCATTATCAAGGTAGGCAGCTCCCTGCCCTGCACCAGGGTCTTCCTTGTACTGGTGGGGGTCATGGGGTGCTGAAGCTACGTGGAGGCTTCAACAGAAGCCTGTCTTGGATTCATGCTGTGGGACAGGGCTTCTGGAAAGCTGTCTTTCAGGCAGCTTATCCCAGGAAAGGTGTGGGCTGACTTCTGAGTAAGGTATCACATTCTGGGCGCATTTGGGGTGCTGCTGTGGCCTTGCCAGAGCCTGGGTGGTACAAAGGAGGTTGTGCCAGCTGACAGGTAGAGCAGGGAAGGCTACAGTAAGATGAGCACACTGCCACACTCTTCCTGTGGGCAGGCTGCGCCAAGCACACCCCATACTGTCTCAGTAACCCCCACCATCCTGGGGGAAGATGCTGTGTTACAAGTGAAGAGGTGGGGCCACCTACCCCCAACTGCCCTGCTGAGAAGTGGTAGAGCTGGGGTTTGGGCCCAGGCCTGCCTGCTGCAGAGCCTGCTTGGTATGAAGCAATATCTCATTGTGGTTTTGATTTGCATTTCCCTGGTTTTTTTTGTTTTACGGTACACGGGCCTACGGGGGCCTCTCACTGTTGCAGCCTCTCCCGTTGCGGAGCACAGGCTCCGGACGCGCAGGCTCAGTGGCCATGGCTCACGGGCCGAGCCGCTCTGCGGCATGCGGGATCTTCCCGGACCGGGGCACAAACCCCTGTCCCCTGCATCCGCAGGTGGACTCTCAACCACTGCGCCACCAGGGAAGCCCATTTCCCTGTTGATTAGTGACCTTGAATATCTTTTCATGTGTTTATTGGCCATTTGTTTATCTTCTAAGGCTGCTTAAGTCCTTTGTGTTTTTGCATCAGGTTTTTGTTGTTAAGCTTTAGCGGTTCCCTGGGTCTTCTAGATAGCAATCCCTTTTCAGATAAAGTGATTTGCAAATATTTTCTTCTATTCTGTGGGTTGCCTTCTTATGTTGTTTATAGTGCCCTTTGATGCATAGAATTTTTTTATTTTGGTAAAGTCCAGTTTGTCTATTTTTTCATTTATTGCGTATGCCGTTGGTGGCATATCCGAGAAATCATTGCCAAATCCAATGTCATAAAGCTTTCACTCTGTGTTCTTCTAAGAGTTTTATAGATTTAGCTCTTACATTTATATGTTCCATCCATTTTGAGTTAATTTTTGCATATGGTGTTAGGTAAGGGTCCAGCTTCGTTTTTTTGGCATATGTATATCCTGTTTTCCCAAAACCATTTGTTGAAAAGACTATCCTTTCCTCATTGAATGGTCTTGTCAATTTTGTTGAAAATTATTTGACCACATATTTGAGGGTTTATTTATGGGCTGTCCCACTGGTCTATTGTCTGTTTTTATGTCGGTACCACACTGATTTGATTATTGTAGCTTTGCAGTAAGTTTAGAAATTAGGAAGTTTGAGTCTTCCAGTTTTGTTCTTTTTCATCATTGTTTTGGCTGGACATCCTTTGTCCTTAGATTCCATATGAATTTTTTTTTTCTTGGCCGAACTGTGTGCATGTGGGATCTTAGTTCCCCAACCGTAGATCGAACCCAGGCCCCCTGCAGTGGAAGCACAGAGTGTTAACCACTGATCTGCCAGGGAAGTCCCTCCATATGAATTTTTTTTTTTTTTCCATATGAATTTTAAAATAGATTTTTTTCTATTTCTGCAAAAATATTGTTGGGATTTTTTTTATTTATTTATTTATTTTTGGCAGTACATGGGCCTCCCACTATTGTGGCCTCTCCTGTTGCGGAGCACAGGCTCCGGACGCACAAGCTCAGTGGCCATGGCTCACGGTCCTAGCCACTCCATGGCACACGGGATCCTCCCGGACCGGGGCACAAACCCGTGTCCCCTGCATCGGCAGGTGGACTCTCAACCACTGCACCACCAGGGAAGCCCTCTATTGTTGGGATTTTGATAGGTATTACATTGGATTTGTAGACTGCTTTGGGCAATCTTCACATCTTTATAATATTGTCTCCCAATCCATGAATGTGGGATGTTTTTCCATTTATTTATGTGTTTAATTTATTTCAGCATGATTTTTGTGGTTTTTTTTTTTGCGGTATGCGGGCCTCTCACTGTTGTGGCCTCTCCCGTTGCGGAGCACAGGGTCCAGACGTGCAGGCTCAGCGGCCATGGCTCACAGGCCTAGCCTCTCCGTGGCATGTGGGATCTTCCTGGACCGGGGCACGAACCCGCGTCCCCTGCATCGGCAGATGAACTCTCAACCACTGGTTGCCGCAGCATGTATTTAAATTAATTAATTAATTTAAAATTTAAATTTATTTATTTATTTTTGGCTGCCTTGGGTCTTTGCTGCTGCACACAAGCTTTCTCTAGTTGTGAGAATGGGGGCTACTCTTAATTGTGGTGCGCGGGCTTCTCATTGTGGTGGCTTCTCTTTGTTGTGGAGCACAGGCTCTATGTGCATGGGCTTCAGTAGTTGTGTCCCACGGGCTCTAGAGTGCAGGCTCAGTAGTTGTGGCACACGGGCTTAGTTGCTCCGTGGCATGTGGGATCTTCCCAGACCAGGGCTCGAACCCGTGTCCCCTGCATTGGCAGGTGGATTCTTAACCACTACGCCACCAGGGAAGTCCCTTCAGTGTGTTTTATAGTTTTCATTGTAGAAGTCTTTCATCTCCTTAGCTAAGTTAATTTCTAAATATTTTAGTCTTTTTGATGCTATTGTAATTGGAATTTTTTTCTTAATTTCAGGTTGTTCATTGTTAGTGTGTAGAAATGCAACCGATTTTTGTGTGTTGACTTTGTGTCCTCCTACTTTGCTGAGTTCATTTATTAGTTCTAATAGTTTTTTGGTAGAATCTTTAAGGTGTTCTACAAATAAGATCTTATCACCTGGGAACAGAGATAACTTTACTTCTTCCTTTCCAAATGGATACCTTCTATTTCTTTTTTTTGCCTAATTGCTCTGGCTAGAAATTCCAATGCTATGTTGAATAAAAGTGGCAAGAGTGGGTATCCTTGGCTAGTTTCTGATCTTAGAGGAAAAGTTACCATTCTTTCACCATTGAGTGTGATATTTACATTGATTTTTTTGTGTATTAATTTTATGTTGATATAGTTTCCACTTATTCTTAGTTTATTGAGTGGTTTTACCACGAAAGCGTGTTGAATTTTGTCAAATGCTTTTTTCTACATCTGTTGACATGATATGGGTTTTGTTTGTTTGTTTGTTTTTTGCGGTACTCGGGCCTCTCACTGTTGTGGCCTCTCCCGTTTCGGAGCACAGGCTCCGGACGCCCAAGCCCAGTGGCCATGGCTCATGGGCCCAGCCGCTCGGTGGCATGTGGGATCTTCCTGGACTGGGGCATGAACCCATGTCCCCTGCATCGGCAGGTGGACTCCCAACCACTGCGCCACCAGGGAAGCCCCGATCATATGGTTTTTGTCCTTCATTCTGTTCAAGTGGTTTATTGCATTGATCGGTTTTCTTATTGAGCCATCCCTGCATTGCCATAATAGATTCCACTTTTTATAATTGATTTATGTTGTTGTATCATTTATAATGGTGTGTAATTCTTCTAATGTGCTGTTGAATTCAGTTTTGCTAGTATTTTGTTGAATTTATTTTTTTTAATTTATTTTTGGCTGCATTGGGTCTTCCTTGCTGCGTGTGGGCTTTCTCTAGTAGCAGCGAGTGGGGGCTACTTTTCATTGCGGTGTGCGGGCTTCTCATTGTGGTGGCTTCTCTTTGTTGCAGAGCATAGGCTCTGGGTTCACGGGCTTCAGTAGTTGTGGCTCTTGGGCTCTAGAGCACAGGCTCAGTAGTTGTGGCGCATGGGCTTAGTCGCTCTGCGGCATGTGGGATCTTCCCGGACCTGGGCTCGAACCCATGTCTCTTGCATTGGCAGGTGGATTCTTAACCACTGCGCCACCAGGGAAGTCTGTTGAGGATTTTCATATCAATGTTCGTAAGAAGTATTGGTCTATAGTTTTCCTTTCTTGTAGTATCTTTGCCCGGCTTTGGTATCAAGGCAATGAGTTATGGAGTGTTCCTTGCTCTTCGGTTTTTTGGCAGGATTATTTTTTTTTAACATCTTTATTGGAGCATAATTGCTTTACAATGGTGTGTTAGTTTCTGCTTTATAACGAAGTGAATAAGCTATATATATACATATATCCCCATATCTCCTCCCTCTTGCATCTCCTTCCCACCCCTCTGGATGGTTACAAAGCACCGAGCTGATCTCCCTGTGCTATGCGGCTGCTTCCCGCTAGCTATCTATTTTACATGTGGTAGTATTTATAAGTCCGTGCCACTCTCTCACTTCGTCCCAGCTTACCCTTCCCCCTCAAGTCCATCCTGTTTTTGGCAGGATTTGATAAGGATTGGTATTAGTTCTTCTTTAAACGTTTGGTAGGATTCACCAGTAAAGCCATCTGGTCCAGGGCTTTTCTTTGTAGGGAGGTTTTTAATTACTGATTCAACCTCCTTGCTAGTTAATTTCTTTTAAAAGAAATATGAATTTATTTTTCTTAACCTGCTTCAGTTTCTCATTATGGCCAACTAGCAGAAAAAGGGCACGGGTGAGAAAGAAAGGGGATGTCCTGGGAGAGAAGCGGTGGGGATGTGTGGGGTGCAGCTGTGGGACCAACACCTGTGTTCCTGTGCGCAGCCTGTGGCCCCTGGAGGGTGGTCCCTACTCCGCTCTGTGCTGCATCTTTGTCCTGTAACCATGGTGGGGACGTGGACTTGCAGAGTTGGCTACACCCAACTGCATGGTTCCAAATAGGCGGGATCAGCCACAGGGAGGGTCCTTGTGAGTTTGACAGCTGGCTTCTCTGACGTTTTATTGTAGCTGAGTGTCATCTTTTTATTATCCTGATGGGGCTTGTGGGCAGCCATACAGAAAGTTGTCAGGCAGTTGAAAATCCACCTGGGACCGTCACCTGCTCCCTGATCAGAGGCTTTCTTGGTGACTAAACAGCTCTCAGCCGTGGGGTCCGTTCAGGCCCTCACACCCACCTATAATCCCCACCCATGGGATGGTGTTGGCTGGTAGGCTGCTGGGAGACCATCCCCAGGTCGGGGTCCTGCCTGGTTGGGGTCGTGAGGGCCTGCCAGCATTGGGGCCGGACACAGCTGGTCAGGGAAGGCCTGCTGCTGGGGAGACAGAGCCTCGTGGGCACTGTGACCTTGGGGGAGCGTGCCACCTGGTAGGCGAGCACGCTGATGGCCACATCCAGGGTTTCCCATGTGTCACAGACTCCAGAGGAGCCGGGTGCTTCTGGGACACAGTGAAGGATGACATCTGACCAATGTCTCCTCACAGAGCAGCGCCTTAGCTCAGGGCGGCCGCTCACAGGTGCTCCCGGAGCGGTGGAATGAAAGCCTAGGCTGGCACCGCGACCAGGACACCTGGCCCTCCAGGGCCGTGGGGCTCAGTGCAGCTGAGGGTGGAGCTGTCAGACTCTGGGGGGCTGGTGGGCCCTTTCTGGGGGAGGGAATGGCATGTGGGTGATACAGGTTGACGCTGGGGAGCCTGCTCGGGGGGCCTGGCCCCACAGTCCAGCCGCCCCTCACCACCCACCACCCCCCTGACGGCTCCCAGTCCCCACTCTGTGAGCTTCCTGCATCCTCTGTGGAGGCCTCAGGCCCTGCTCTGCCCAGACCCTCCCCCGGGAGCCCCACCCTGCTCTCTCTCAGCTTGTCCAGTTCTTCCTAAAATGCCCCCTCCACCGGGCGGCCTTCCTGCCCGTTAGTCAGCTAACGGCTGACTGCACTTTCTGCCCCTCCCCTTCTTCCCCTCAGCACCTACACCTCTGATGTCCCCTCATTCACGTATTTAACCCCACACTGGATGTCAACCCATGAAGATGACTCTGTGTCTGTTTTTCCCACTGTGTGTCCCCTGTGCGCCTCCTGGGTCAGCAGGAGTATGTATTTCTTAATAAACGATAGCGTTGATGAGCAGTCGGCGCAGTGCACAAACAGGCACCGGTCTGCGTGGCACCCCTGATGGCCAGGCCGAGTGGTGCGCAGGGTGGTGTGGTCCCGTGTGATGTGTCCACGGGCTGCCTGCTGCTGCTTCGCTTTCCGGTCCTGTTGTGCCGACGTGGCTCACCAGACACGTGGTTCCTGCTGGGAAGGGCCAGCTCTTCCGATTCTCACCCGCAGACCTGCTTGGTCGCCCAGCAAGGGCGCGGCTTGGAGGCGGGAGTGGCGGGGCCTCGGCTGCAGAGTGGAGTGCCGTGCAGGGGGCCCAGACGTGCAGGACTTCACGCACAGGTCAGGTGGTAGGGCCTCACATTTCTCTGAAGGCATGGACGAGTCCCGATCCGAATCTTAAAAGCCCAGCTGAGCGCCTGGGGACAGTAGCATGAAGGGGCAGGTGCACCGTGGCCTGCTTGGCTGGTAGAGGGCTGGACAGCAGGGGCAGGGGTCTCCACACGGTGCCCAGTGAATGCCGCCAGACCCCGAGTTGTCCTTCCTGTGAGTCTCTGATGCCCAGTTTCAGAGCAGGCCCAGGCCATCTGTGGGGTAGAAAGTCAGGGTGGGGAGCTCCTGGGGCACAGGCTGTGGCTGCAGGTGGCACGTCTCACAGATGCCTCTGGGGAGCGAGGCGCAGGAACCAGCGTGGCCTCCGCTCCCGCCGCCCCCACCCCCGCCCAGGCCCTGGCTGTGCCGTGCGCATAGCAGATGATTTCAGGGCGGGGCGTGTTCCGTGAAGAGGCAGAGAAGAGGCTACCAGCCAGTGCAGGGAGCGAGGGGGTGGGAACAGGGGCAAGGCGGGACTCAGGTGCCCGGGGCCCTCCCTAGAGGGTGACAGTGCCGGGCCCTGAACCACAGTCTCTCTGGCCGCCTAGGAGGTCTGTGGGGTCAGCCCCGTTTGCGGATGGGGAGTTGCAGCCAGAGGGATAAGGGCAGCCGTCCCACTTCCTCATGGGCCTGGAGCGGGGATGCAGTTCTGCCTGCTCTGACTCGTGTTCCTGGTTCTGGCCCAGCTGAACATCCACGTGGGAAACATCTCCCTGGTGGACCAGTTTGAGTGGGACATGTCAGAGAAGGAGAACTCGCCGGAGAAGTTTGCCCTGAAGCTGTGCTCTGAGCTGGGGCTGGGCGGGGAGTTCGTCACCACCATCGCGTACAGCATCCGGGGACAGCTGAGCTGGCATCAGAAGACCTACGCCTTCAGGTAGGTCTTGGACAGGTGCCTCCTCCTCCTTCTGCAGACCATTCTGGGGACAAGGCTTCCCCCTGTGTGTGGTGATGCCTTTGGGACTTTCTGGAGCCTCATGATGCCGTCTGGCCGAGAGCAGCTTTGCGGGCTCAACGGCCTCTGTTGGCTCCTCCCATCCCCCATCACAGAGGAGGATCTAAGGAGGTGGCGGGTCTGCCCCTCTGTCCTCACCCACTCTGCCGCCAACAGCCCCTGCCGCCCTCACACGCCACCTCCTCCCTGCACTCACCCAGACCCTTCCTCGGTCGGGGTTGTCTGATGGACTGGCACTGAATCTCAAACAAGGCCTACTCCATGCTGCCTTCCCTGGAGGGGAAGAGGCTGCTCATTCAGTCAGAGAGCAGGTGGTGGGCACCCCTGCCGGCTGGATCCGTACTGGGTGCCGGTGTGGAAGAGGGAGTAGCGTTCAGGCTGCTGGGGGGGGGGGGGTAGGGAGTGTAAATGTAGCATTTGGTCCAGTGTCATGGGTGCTGGTGGGGGTGGACCGGGGGACGGGGCTCCTCATGACACAGATGTGGCCTTCCTGTTCCTGGTGGCCCTGCCGTGCGGGCCTGGCCGGGGTAGGAGTCGGTGAGCGTTAACCACATAGCAGAGCTCGCCCACCAACAGGACTGTTCGTCACATCCAGCCCTGTCCCCTGAGCTCCTTTTCCTCTGCGGGATGGGGTGCCAGCGGGGGCGGCGCTGAGTATCTCTGCATCAAAATAGGATGTTAGGATTTATTCTGCTCGTCAAGCTGTCACCATCCACATTTGGAGGCCATTACTGAGGGACCACCCCTTAAGGTGGTGCAGAGGAGCAAAGATGAAGAGCCTTGCAGAGACGAACAGCTAAGGGAGCGCATGAGTCTGTTTGTGTCTCAGCTGGTTCCCCCAGAAATCCCAGGAGGTAGCCTTCTCAGTTTTCCTGTAGCTCTGAGCAAGAGAGAAGGAATGACCAACACCCGCAGGGCCTTAGGCCCTGGGCGTCCCGGCTGACATAACATACGTGGCCTCCCATGACCTCCAGCAGCCCCGCTAGCTGGGGATCCTGCTCCACAGATGTGGGTACAGGCCCACACTCCACATCCCATGGGAGGTCTGCTCACGGTGTCGCGGTGTGTGTCCACTGACGGCATGCAAGCTGAGGCCGACCGGCCTGGGGCCAGTCTGGGGTGGCCTTGCTTCCTAGAGTCGACCCTGAGGTCCTGGGAGTCCCTCATCCCCAAATGCTGAGTCAGAGCCCACATCTCACTGGTGTGCAGCAGGGGAACTTGGAGGGTGTCCACACATGAGGCCGCATCCCTCCTGCTCTGATTGCCGGGGCTCCGGGCTGTCGGCAGTGCGACCTGCAGCTCCAGAGCAGGCTCCCGGGGGCCCCGGGGGTGCAGGTCAGGGCTTGAATGGAGTGCTCCCATTTCAGCAGCTAATTAACACGTCTGTTGTGGGGTGGGAATGACTCTGGTACTGAGGATGCAGCTTTCAAATCCTCAGGATCAAAGGTAGGGCCGCCCCACTGGGGACTGTGGTAAGCATGCCCCCTCCACAGCAGCCTGGCCCAGCCAGCTGGGTGGGTGCGGCCTGCCTGGTGGTCTGGAGGTGGCCACAGGCCTCCTTTGGCATCAGGAGGGCTGCTGCACTTCCCCAGCTGACCAGGCTTCGTGGGCTCGCGTGTGCTGGGTCTGGGCTGGGCAGTGGGGTGCTCGGAGAGCTGGCAGGACAGGAAGGGGAGCGCGGGGTCAGGCTTTATCATCCAGGGGCAGGACTGCGGCTAGCAGGGGGCCTGGAACTTTGTCTCCTGACCCCACCCCGCGTTCTCCCCGTGTGCTCCCCACACCTCGGGAGCTCCCCGGGAGACCAGTAGCAGCCTTTCCCTGCTGTCCAGCCTCTGCCTGGGGAAAGGAGAGGGGCTCGCCGCATCTCCAGGGCCAGGGCCTGCCTGGCCCACGGAGAGCTGGCCTGGGAGCCCTAGCCTGGTTTCTGCTACGCGAAGCTTGGCAGCTGCTGAGTCGCATGACTCCTCAAGGGGACTCTAAGCTCTGGGCCCCGTCACCCCTGTTGGAAGCTCTCTGGATTCCTGTGAGCCATTGCTGGCTGTCTCTGCCAGACTGAGCCCAGCCTGGTGTCTGGCCACGGTGCCCTCCTCTGCGACAGTGGAGCAGGCTAGTCACAGGCTAGTGAGCTGGGGCACCAGTGCGGAGAACAGGCAGCGGGCCGGGCAAGCCTGATGTGGGCAGAGGCAGGCAGTGAGCATGAGGGGGACGCGGGCGTGTGGCTGCTAGAGGATAGAGCTGAACCAGAAGGACATACAGATGTCCTGGAGCCAGCGGAATGGAGACAAGAGACAGTGACAAGGGGGCAGGGCTCCCCAGGGGAGGGCTGGGCAGAGGGTGTGAGGGTGTCAGACGGTCACCAAGACTATGAGGGGGGTGGCATCCTGCAGAGTTCCTCTACCTCCTCCAGGCCAGCCCTCCGCCCTGGCTGAGGACACAGGGGAGAACCAGTGCGCTGTCCAGCAGAGGAGGTGCGAGTGCCTGGCCACCGAGGCCAGAGGGTGTGGGCCAGGGAGGAGGCAGTGGGTGGCCAGGGCAGGAGCGGCTGGAGGAAGCTGGGGACAGGCAAAGGGTCAGAGAACCTGGCAGCTGTGCCCGGTGGGGGACAGAGGCATTGTCACTGGAACAGCCTCAGGGTTCAGAGGCACCAGGGTCGTTGTGGACTGGCTGACCAGAGCCACCAGAAGAGGTTAGTCCTGGGGCTCCAGCCCCTGCGCTGGCCCCATGGCCGGGCTGGCCGGCTTGTTTTCGTTCACCACCTAGAGTGTTGACTCAGTGAGTTTTTGTGTGTTTGCACAGTTCCGCAGTCCTGGGCAACTGCTGATCTACTTCCCGTCTGTAGATATGCCTGTTCTGAATACTTAACGTAAATAGAATCATATAACATATGGTTTTTTGTGGCCAGCTTCTTAGCATAATGTTTTCAGGGTTCGTCCATGTGGAGCCTGTATCAGAACTTCATTCCTTTTTGTGGCTGAATAATATTCCATCATATAGACAGACCATACTTTATTTATCCAGTCATCAGTTGATGGTCATTTGGGTTTTGTTAACTTTTGGCTGTTAAGAGTAGTGCTACCGTGAACATTTGTGCACAAGGTTTTGTTTGAACACCTATTTTCAGTTCTCTTGGGTATGTACCTAGGGGTGGAATTGCTGAGTTACGTGGTAGCTCTATTTAGCGTTTGGAGGAACCACTAGACTTGTTTTCAAAGCAGCTGCACGGTTTTACATTCTCTCCAGCAGAGCAAGGGCTCCAGTTTCTCCACATCCTCGCCAGCCTTTGTTATCTGACTTTGATCCTAGCCACCCTAGTGGCATCTCCGTGTGGTTTGATTTGCATTTCCCAATGGCTGATGGTGTTGAGCATATTTTCATGTGCTGTTGGACGTGTGTATATCTTCTTTAGACGTAAGGTTATTCAAGTCCTTTGTGTTTTAATTGGGTTATTTGGTGTTTTATTATTTAGTTGTAAGAGTTCATTATATATCCTAGCTACAGGTCCCTTATCACATACATGATTTGCAAATATTCTCTCCCTTTTTGTGGGTTTATGTTTCACTTTCATGACAGTGTCATTTCAGGCACAAAAGTTAAAATTCTTTTTTTTTTTGATGTGGACCATTGTTTTAACGTCTTTATTGAATTCGTTACAATATTGCTTCTGTTTTGTTTTGGTTTTTTGGCGAGAGGCATGTGGGATTTTAGCTCCCCGACCAGGGATTGAACCTGCACCCACTGCATTGGAAGGCGAAGTCTTAACCACTGGATCGCCAGGGAAGCCCCACAAGTTTTAAATTTTGATGATGTCCAGTTTATCTATTTTTTCTTTTGTTGCTTGTGCTTTTGGTGTCATACCTAAGAAACAGTGGCCTGATCCAGGCTCCTGTCCCAGCACCATTTGTTGGAAAGACTGCTCTGTCCCCATTGAGTGGGTTTGGCCTCTTATCCAAAGTTAGTTGATCATAAACAGGAGGGCAACGTCGAGTTTTGCCCCCTCCTCCCAGCTGAGGAGCTGTGAGCAGGTTGCTCACCATC
The DNA here is from genome assembly GCF_059928025.1 of Delphinapterus leucas. Classification (NCBI taxonomy): domain Eukaryota; kingdom Metazoa; phylum Chordata; class Mammalia; order Artiodactyla; family Monodontidae; genus Delphinapterus; species Delphinapterus leucas. The sequence goes on along the minus strand of NC_143142.1, from coordinate 25,631,467 downwards.
GCAGCCTTGTTCTCCTCTACCAAGTGGGCACAGTCATGCTTCTCAGCTGGCCTCTTGTACCTCATGAGGTCATGAAAGTGAGGTCACATCGAAGATGAACGTCCAGGTCCTCTGCCTCCTCAGCCATGGCCTCCCTGCCTGGACACCGCAGGTCGTGGGAACATCAGGGTCCCAGGTGGCCTTGAGGCCCGGGAAGCACAATCCCCTCAGAGGGGATTCTGAGGGCTTCAGGGCGGCTCTGCCCGCATGTCTCCTGCAACACCTATGGGGCCTGCTGGCTCTAGGCCCATCCTTCCGTGCCTGGTTCAAGCAGTTCTTATTTTAGAACAAACCCACTGGGGTGGAATCTTCCCAGAGCCACGGGGAGGTAAACACAGGGGCCTCCAGGACCCACGCTCCAGCTCTTGTTTAAGAGGAAAACATGTTTGGCTCCCCTCCACGTGGGCTTGGCGACTTTCATGTTTCCCCTTCCTGAGGAAGGCGGCTGGGAGCCCTCGAGGTGAGGAATGATGTTTGGGTCTTTGGCCGGCTGGTTTTGGGATTGCCAAACCGCCCCCCGGCTGGGGAGCAGCTGTCAGGAGCAGCCGAGGAGGGGCGGCCCAGCCACAGGCCTCTGAGTCACCAGCACCAGCTCCAGCTCCGGGCCTCATGGGCATGGACCCCATGGGCCAAGCTGTGGCAGCAAGAGGCGAGCACCACTTCTGCAGGGGAGCAGGGCAGCCCTGGGCTGTGCCCCGTGCGCCTGCAGTTCCTGAGACTCCAGGCCGAGGAGCAGCGTGAGGGGGATGGGCGGGGGCTCTGCAGTCACGCTGGGCAGCCCCTCGGTACGGGCTCGGGGGGCTGTGGGAGTGGCACCCGGCCCTCACATAGTGGATGTACATTGGATGTTTAGTAATAGTGATCTTCTGAAAGCCCTCACAGCAAGGACATTGTCCCCATTTTCGAGATGAGGTGTTTAGACCAAGGCCAGGGGCCCATCTTCTTCTGTGCCATCATCCACCGGGCACCTCCCTGGGGCCTCCCTGCTCTCCCTCCTCCAGAGCTGACTCTACAGGGCTCCGGGTAGATGGGGGCAGGGCTCGGGCTGTGCTGAGGCTCACCGGGCAGCCTGGGCTTGGCCCTCCTGGCAAAGGCGGCAGCTCGGTCAGGCACCCCCAGCCTTGGTGGCCTTGCTGAGGCTGACCCCCCCCCAACCGCTGGGTCCACTTAGCCAGAGGCTGTGCAGATGGCCCTCAGCTGGAGTCGGAGACGTTTCTGAGGGACCCCAAGGTGGAGAAGTCAGGGGTCGTGGGTTCTGGGCCCTATGACAGGCTGAGGAGCTGTGTGTGGGACCATCAGGGGCAGTGGCCTTCAGTGAGCGGCATCTGGACTCCTGGGTGGACTCCTTTGGTTTCCTTTTTCGTGGACGCTGAGCAAGGCGGACGGCCCTCCCCCTCCCCACAGGTGCAGTGGGAACAGCTGGCCCTGCAACGCTGTCCTATGGACCCTTCCCCAGCATGCAGACCTGGAGTCGCTGTCGTGGTGTCTACTGGGCCACAGCACCCCCACCGCCCTGTTGGGGGCCAGGCACAGACACCAGCGTTCCAGCTGCCCGTGGGGCGTGGACAGCGCTTTCTGGGGCCTCTCCGGCTGCTGCTCTGTGAACTGTCTACTTCCTCCTGTCTTCCACAGTGAGAACCCCCTGCCCACGGTGGAGATTGCCATCCGGAACACAGGCGACGCTGATCAGTGGTGCCCGCTGCTGGAGACCCTAACAGACGCCGAGATGGAGAAGAAGATCCGCGACCAGGACAGGAACACAAGGTGCCTCCCCAGCCCCATTTTCAGGCAGGACAGGACCATCCCCTTTCCCGAGACCCAGCAGGCCCCTGGATGATGAGTCCCAGTCTAGTCCTGCAGGGGACAAGAGTAGCCCTTGGGTCGGTCTGACCACAGCCTAGACCAGGTTTTGGGACCCCTGGCGAGGTGGGTGGGACAGAGGGCAGCTTCAGGGCCCCAAGTAGCAGGCCAAGGCTGAGGGAGGGGCTGGGGATCCCACCTACCACATCCTGTCTCTGCCCCTTCCCCTGGCTGCCCTAGAGATCCCTGGTGGAGGGGCAGCTGCCCAGGGTCACCGCCCTCTCCCCTCCTGCAGGCGGATGAGGCGTCTGGCCAACACTGCCCCGGCCTGGTAACCACCCAGTGGTGCTTGGCTCCCACGGAGCATCTGGAAGATTGGACCGTCTCCCCTCCATCTTCTGGCAAGGAGGGGGCAGCCCGGCCATCCTGAGGAGCATGGGGCAGGGGCCTCCTGGTCATCCACCCCAGGGTACACATTCCTTTTGCTGAGCTCCAGTCCCTACCGCTGTCTCTGGTCAGGAAGAAGCCTCGTTTTGGGTTGTGTTTTGTTTTTGTATAGGAGCCCCAGGCAGGGCAAGCAACATTTTTTAAATAAAAGGCGACAGGTCCTGTTTCGTTTCTTCAAAGTGGTGGCATCAAAACAAGAATGGGGGAGAGCACATGTGGTCAGGACACGTGGTCGAGGCTGCGGGCAGGACCCTCACCCTCCTCTGCCTCATGTCCCCAGCTGAGCCTTAGCAGGACCGTGGCTCTATTCTCAGCCCTGCCAGGCCCTGACTCAGAGCAGTTTTGATTCCCCTTGGCCCCGGCATCCCACCCACCTGTGCTCGGCAAGTCCTTGCAGTCCCAGAGGGATGAGAAGGGGGTGAGGCTCAGCAGGCAGGGCTGCTTGCCCCATCAGCCGCAGCCCTGCCCCCAGCCAGGAGCATGCTTCTCTGGTCCTTGGAGAGGCCCCGTCTTGTGCGGTCATTGAGGGCGTGTTGCCAGCCCGGGTGCCCGTGCCCAGCTGTTCAGCTCCAGCAGGTGTGCACTGCTCTCGCCACACCTCCTAGCACCTCACACATAACAGGTGGACTGGGGCCCATCTCCACCCCCAGCTGATGCTGTGGCCAGGCCAGCCCCTCCCTCCCCGCGGGTTGTGAGGAGTAACAGAAGAGTGTGGAGCAGTACACCCAATCTGGCACCAACTCGAAGAGTGATGCAGCTTTGCATCCTCTTCTGTAATGTGGAAGGGTCCCCACTCTGCCTGTGATGTGGGACCCAGGAGGATGGCACATGGGGGCCTCCTCACTGGGCCAGGCACCACAGGGTGACCCAGGCACAGCTACAGTCTAACTGAAGACCATGGACCCAGACCCCGCACCTTCAGTTGCTGGCAGGGCTGAGGGTCAGGACTGCTCTGCTCCCCGGAGCATGGCTGGGGCCCCATGGCACCCGGTACCCAGCCCAAGCCCCATACTGGGCAGGGGCAGAGCTCTGAAGGTTCTCACTGTGAGATGTGGGGTGAGATGGGCCTGGCGTCTGGGCTGGGGCGGGGGTGGTGGTGGGCCTCATGAGCACGTCCTAAGAATTTGTACTCCAGCCACTGCCCTTCATCCAGGAGTGGAACTTGCTGGACCCCAAGCAAGGAGACAGCTGGGCTTCACTGGAAGGCCCTGAGCAAAGAGGAAGGCTCCAGGCCCAGCTGGCTGTGGAGACAAATGGGCTCCACTGCTGAGGTGTGTGTTCAGGCCAACAGGAGGTGGCCCAAGCCCCCAGCTGGTGGGTGGGACACACCCTGCCTGCCTCAGCCCACTGGCCAGGCTGGCCACCTGCCTGGGAGAGGCCCGGGGAGGGGCCTTCACGTGCCACCTGCCCACTGCTGAGCCCACCGCTGCTCCAAAGGTTTCACTACAATGTCAAGGTCCAATCCCATGGCGAATACTTCTGTCATCTGTGAACGTGACAGCTGGTGGCTGGAGGAGCCCTCGTGCTGGTGACGATCCAGGAATAAACCATGGGGACTGGTCATCTGATGCAAGTGAGCTGTGGGCCAGAGGAGGCTTCCGCGTCCTCAGTTGAAAATGGCAGGGGCAGAGCTTCCCAGAGGTCTCTGCCTCAGCCGTTGGGCTCTGCTAAGGTGACACTTAAGGCTTTGGGGTCACAGAAAGGGCCTGCCCCCTTTCTGCATCTGGCCCCGTGGGTACTTAGCCAGTCCTTTAGCTGCTTAGCTGGAAAATGAGGCAAAGCTCCCCTTGTGGGTTGCTGGTGAGGGACAGGAGGGGCCTAGGGAGGCATCAGCTTGAGGGCCCCTCGGGCAGCAGCCACCACAGAATGGGCTCAGCATGACCAGCTAGCCCAGTCCTGGCCCCACCACCAAGATCTGACACCCCTCACTGAAGGCTGATGGAGGCACAGTCAGGGTGGGGATGAGAGCTCAAAGTTCTGCTGGGCAATTGTGGGTAGGTTCTGGACCCTCTCTGGGCCTCCCATCCTACCACCTGCTCTTGGGCTGAGAGAGCAGTCAGGCTTGGTGGCCCTTGGTCAAGGCCAGCAGCACCTACCCTGCATGGAAAGGTGTGGCCGGCCGAGGCAGGAGGGCCAGTGCTGTGTGTGAAGAGGACGCAGGTCATTGTTTATTCGGGTGGGCCCTGGGCATGGCCCAGCCTCCAGGACAGGTAGCTGTGCTACAAGCCAGGGTTGCGGCGGGAATGCAGTCCTGCCAGAGGCCAGGAAGATGGGCCCCTGGGACTGGCCCTGGCCTTGGGTGGGGTCACTGCTGCAGGGGTCCTGGCTGCTCCTCAGGGAGGGGCAGGTAATTGGGGTCCTCCTCTGGGGCATCCAGTAACAGCTTCCTGTGGGGAGGGGCCCACGCTGAGCTTCAGCCAACAGGGGTTCCCCCATGGGGTAGGGAACCATCTGGGGGGGAGTAGGGAGGGCTGTCATCTTAGCACTCACAGGAAGCCAGGGGTCAGCAGCAGCCTCTTGCCGCCAGGCTGGTTGGGGAAGACATCCTCCAGGAAATAGTAGATGTGGCCCACAACGATCCCTGTGGGAGAGCCACCAACTGCTGAAGCCACCCTCCACAGCCCAGAGCCCACGGCCAGTGCAGCCCTGAAGGCCCCAGAGCACGGGTGACCAATGTCCTACACAGACTGCCAGCCCAGGGTGGGGCCGGGATTGGCCCAGAAGAGGGCAGGTCCTGGGAGGGGGTCAGGCCTGAGAACATGGGAGGAATGGGAGCCATGAAGCAGGAACCCTGACCCACCCATCCCCACCTGGGTCAGAACCTACACAAGCATCAGCAAGCAGGTGAGGCCTGAAGAAGTAAAACCGATAGGCTGGCTTGTTTAAGGGGCTGGAAGAACAGGGTAGCCGTGAGGGCAGGAAGAGGCAGTGGGGACAGATGAGAGGTCCAGTTCAGGTGGACGGGGGGGCTCTGGCCAAGCAGACCCTCAGGTCCCTGACAGCCTGCTTGGGGAAGGCTGGATGGACAGCAGGCTCACCCAGAAGGTCCACGAGGATTGAGTTGCCCAGCAGCATTGAGAAGCCCATGAGCGCCCAGGGCAGGAATGGCGCTTGGAAGGTGAGGAGGCCGAAGAAGTTGACCCTCACCCGTGGGCTGCGGCGGCTCCATACGTATACCAGCATGGCTGTGAGGGCCTGGCCCAGGAAGAAGAGGCTGCCCAGGAGCCCCAGCAGCTGGGCCAGAGTCAAGGCCTCATGCCCTGCCCAGGGCCACTCTGACTTCCTAAACCCCTGGAACCCTCCTGCTGGCTGGTTTCCCTTCCCAATCTAAGGCCACACTGTGGCCTCCAGGGGCCACCTGATCTGCACTGCCTCTCCACCTCACCCCAGGCTCCACCACTGTTCATCCTGGCCCCAGTTCCTCCTGGATACTGGCATTCAGGGCTCAGAGCCCCGGGTACCCCACCGTGTGGCATTTTGGGTACAGCACTGGACCTAGCCCTGGCACCTGGAGCTGAGCACGCGATGCACGCTCAATACAGCCTAAACTGGAGGAAGCGACTCTGTCCCTCTCCAGCCGGCGCTCAAGCCGGGCCCCAGGGCCAGCACAGGCTGGGCCCAGAGGTTCCAGAGCCCGTAAGGATACGATCATAAGGACACCCCCGAAGAGAAACATGAAGACGAAGTCGGCCGTGCGGCCGCGGAAGGAACCCTCCTCCAGCAGACGGCAGTAGCGAAACCTGCGGCGTCCGTATAGGAAGTGCCTCCCAGCGGAGCTCAGTTTCCCCGCTCCCGCTGCCCCACCCCCACCCCCGCCTCCCAGGCCCGCGGAGGATACACGAAGAGCATGTTGAAGAAGAAGCTGAATCCCAGGGGCCCGAAGAAGAGGAAGTTGGTGACGAGCCTCCAGACCTGCATGGGGGCGGGCGGTCAGGCGCGGGGCGGGCGGGGCTGGGCTAGCAGGTGCAAGGGGCGGGGCGGCCTCACCTGGAACTTCCGGAACACGAGGTGCGGATTAAAGTAGAGCTGGAAAGGGCTGAGGAGTTCCAGCTGCTGCGGAACCAGGGGGCGTCAGAAGCTGCCCCCCGGCGGGGGGGTGGGGGTGGTCCAACCGTAACCATGGCAACCCCCAGGGCTGTAACCATGGCGATACCCACCCGCCCGCCCGGCTCACCACGGCGGCGGTGGTGAGGACGCAGGCTGCGGTGTAGGTCCGCGTCACCGCCGGCACCTGCAGGAACTCGGTCGCCATCCCCTGCCACGCCATTGAACCTTCTCAGGAACGCGTGGCCCCACCGCCGAGCGCTCTTAACCTGCCTCCAAACCCCGCCTTCCTGTCTTCGGCCAATCCTCATCTGAGGTGCAGCGCGCCCGGGCTAGAGGGAGGGGTGTTGGGACAGGTAACCAATAGGAGGAGGAAGCAGGAAGCCTGGGGCAGGATGGGGGCGTGGGCGGGTCGGGACTCGCGGCCAATGAGCAAGCCCCACGGTTGAGCACGTGGCGCTTGTTGTGGTGACTGCGGCTGCGGCGCGGGAGAATATGTGGCCAATGAGGAACTGAACACTTCGCGGCAAACTAGGGGAGGACCAATAGCGAGGACCCACGAGCCACCCTGGGGGCGAGGCTAGGAGTGCTTGCTCGAGGAGGCCCCGGGAGACTAAAGGGGCGGGACCACGCGGGGCGTGGGCGGGGTGGAACCCGGAGTTCGGCCTCCCTGATATGTCGATCCACCTGGCTTGCCCGGCGACCCGGGCCGTCCTTCTTCCCTCGGGAACAAGAGCAGCGAAGGAGGCGCTCAGCCGCGAGTCCAAATCCCCCCGCACGTCCAGGCCCTGCCGAAACTGCCGGCTCCTTGGGAAGCCCCACGAAGGCCGCCAGAGGAGGGGCCAGGCTGGGGACTTGCAGCCCCGGTGACGAGGCAGGCTGGAGCAAGTGGACGGGCTGGAGAGGACCTTGTTATTTTGATGGAAAAGGGAAACTCCATTTATTCATTCTAATGAACAAAGTCAATCATTTATTGAGCACCGACCATGTGCCAGGCACTGTTCTGGATGCAGAAGACACAAAGGCCAACAAAAGATGCCATCCCTCCTGCCCTCCTGGTGTAGCCAAGGAGACAGGCCGTCATGGTCTTGTGCTAAGATGAGAGATAGTGTTTGCAGGACAGCGCGCTAACAGAAATAACAGCCAAGTGGAGACTGGAGGGTTGGGTAGTGCGCCCCATGCCAGGTGGGGTGATCTGGGAATCCTCTGTGAAGAGGTGATGTTTGATTGTCACTGCTGTGAGCACAGTAGACTGCCAGAGGAATCGGTGAGCAAGGGATGATGCAAGGGACGCTGGTGGCTTGGGCAGGGTGGAGCCTGGAAGGCCAGGAGGGGCGGGATGTGGTTTGCCAGCAGACTAGACAGAGCTGTGAGAGAGGAGTCAAGGGTGACTTTGAGGCCTGAGCTGCAGGGTGGATGGAAGGCGGTGGCCTTTACTGAGCTGGAGAATGCTTGGGAGAAAGGCAGGCAGATGGAGAGTCCTGTTCTGGCCTCACTGAGTTTGGGGCATCTGTATGACATCCGTGTGGAAAAACCCAAGTGTGGTGTTGGGGGAGATGTCAGGCAGGCTGTCCAAGTGTGGGTAGCAGCCTTCATTAGACCAATGACATTTGTAGCCTTGGGCCTGCGTGAGATGCCCAAGGGGCGAGGCCAGGCCTGGGCAGCTCGACCTTCATTAGTTAGAGAGAGAAGGCAGACAGCCAGGGAAGCAGGGAGACCAGGGAGGCTGCAGCAGAACCAGGAAAAGGCTGCAGGGACAAGGTAGTGAGAAGCCCTGGGAGTCGTGGCCTGGGAAGCCACGCCAAGGTCCCTGGATAATGGCGGCCATGAGGGAGAGGAAGGTGCCCGGACCTTTACCGGGAGCTCAACTTTGGACTCAAGTGTGGCAGGTGAGGGAAGCCCTGGGCTGGACCCTAAGTCCCCCAGGGAGACTGGAGTGGGGAGAACCAGCCGAGATACCTTGTTATTTTGGTGGAAAAGAGAAACTCCATTTCAGGTGGATCCTAGGAGGGCTAAGAGGGGTCCCCTGGGGAGTGGCCCCTGGAGGCCCACTTGGGAGGGGTGGGGAGGGAGAGGCTGGGAGCACGAAGGAGGTGTGCATTGGGTTCAGGAGTGAGGAGAGGTCAGTCTGATACAGCAGGAGTTGGACCAAGGGCTGAGAGGCTGGTGGGAGCAAGCTGATAAGGCCCCCTCAGACAGCCTCCATTTTCCAGCAAAGCAGATCTAGGTCACGTTCGAGGTGACACCGTCGGAGCAGATCCCACCCAGGTGGGATCCCACCCAGGTGGAGGTGCGGCTGCAGGGCTGGGATCCAGGGCCTCAGACATCAGGGCGGGCGCCTGCCAGGCTTGAAGGAGCCAGCGAGGGTGTCGGGTTTCCTGTCTGCACGGGGAAGGGGAGGCATTCCTGCCTCCGGGCCCTCAGCAGGCAGGCACTGGCTGGCCCTCCGCTCAGGGTCAGGCTGGGACTAACGGAGGGGCCGTCATGTGATAGGGGTGTCTGTCTCTCCCCTTCGATGGGGCTGATAAGGCAGGAGCCGGGTTTGGGGCTGGAGAAACACATTCCTGGGAGACGGAGCCCAGGGTGGGGGCGGGACATGCTGGGAGCAGCTGCGGGGTTCTACTGCACATCTTCCCTTCTCAGGCCCAGGGTGCCCTCAGGTGGGGATTGAGGCCCCTAGGAGGCAGAGCAGGGCCTGGGGCAGACTGTCACCACCAGTCCAGGCTTTCACGTCCAGTGTCAGGCCCAGGACAGGCCACTCGAGAGGCACCGGGCCCGCTGCTCCGACCCCTGACACCTCCAGACAGTTAATTACAGAGAGAAGGCCTGGGTGAGCCAGGCAGGCGGGGTGCTGGATGCTAATGGCTGTGTAGCCATCTGTCTGTCCTGAGCAGCAGGGCAGCAGGCCTGCCCGAGGGGCCGCCTCCTCTTTCCTGGGCTGAGGACTATGGCAGGAGGCGGGCCTGTGGCGAGGTGAAGATGGGCCTGCCCTCCAAGCCACCTCGCTGGCCTCAGGACCCTGCCTGCTACAGAGCAAGGAGCCCAGGTCTGGGGACAGGTGCCCAGGTCCGGGGACACCTGAAGACCCCTGATTTCTCTGTCCAGGCTCTCCAGTGCCTACAGGCAGGACAGCACCTGCTGCGTGCCCATCAAGCTGGCCTTCTTCCTCACAGGGCTCGTACACCAGGAGAGACCCTCATGAGACCCCAATGACAACCCCAAAACCTGGAGCCAACCCTGACTCCCACTCCCCAGCCCCACAGGGAACCCTCCAGTCCTTTCCCCACCTCTTATTCAGCATCCCTCTCCTGGGACAGCCCAGATCTGACTTATTCAGTCACTCATTTCCCTCCCTACCAGCCTAGATGTTCTGTTAAAAGGAGAGGGAGAGAGGGTGATAGAAATGCCCCCTACTCCAGGAAGCCCTCCCTGAAGGGACCAGAGCTCACCTACCTTCTGTTAGGGCCCCACACACTCAAATTTTAGAGGTATTTTATTCCGAAGGCAGCACGTGCCCGTGGTAACAGCTGGCAAGAAGCAGAAACAAGGTGAGTCCTGGAGGCACTGTGTCTTCCTGTGGATAATATGTGGCACCCCTCGCGGGGCCTTTCCTCAGGGGCTGCGAGCTCAGTGCCCACCCCCTCCCAGCATATGGACTATGCCCCCAACTGCTGTGGGTGGGTCTCACCGCAGCTCCAGCCAGTGCCCCCAGGAGCAGCTGTGTCCCCGGTGGCCCTTCCTGTCTGGGTCATGGGATATTTTTAGCACTGAGTCCGGAACTCACTCGGCAGCAGCTGCTCGTGACCGGAGCATAAGAGCAACAAACCGTCCAGGTGGGCTGTGTCAGGCCTGCCCGGCAGAGGGGCCGACCTGGGCCTGGCCTTCTGAGCCTGGTAGCAGAATCGACTTTCCAGGAATTTGAGGGTCTCTGGGTGGGCTGGGGAGGGAGGGGGCAGTCAGGATAGAGGAAGAGTAAGCATTAGCCAGGCCCGACAGGAGAGCAGCTTGTGCAAAGGTCTTGAGATGGCGTGGAGGGACAGAGGCAGGGAAGGAGCTACATATGATGAGAGGCTGGCTGACAGGCCCTGTAGGTGATGGTCTCTGTCCCAAGGGCAGTGAAGAGCCCCAGGTGAGGTTAGGATCAGATGGCGGCTCTTTGGAGAAAGCAGGGGTCAGAGGGGGAGATGGCTGCGGCCTGCAGTGGTGGGCACGTGATAGCGAGGGTGACAGGGTCAAGGAGGCGGAAGGCATAGACCTTAGTGAGTGCTTGGCGAGGGGGCTGAGACGTAGGGGAGGGCCAGGTTTGGGAGGGAGAGCCCCTGTTGGTTTGGGACAGGCCGAGTTAGGGGTGCTGGGGGGACAGGACCGCTCAGGGAAGCCCTCCCTGGCCTCCCCAGCCCTGCCCTCCCAGCTCCTTTCCTTCACCCTTCTCCAGCTGTGGTTCAGAGACAAAAACCTCTCTGCCACCTCTGGGCTCCTGCCATGTCTCTGACAGGCGACTCTGCTCCTTGGATGCTCCCCTGCTGAGTAGCTGGGGTGTGGGACTCCCCGCCTGGACCCCGGTTTCTCTATCTCTGACCCTCAGTGGCTGGATGAGATGGTCCCTCCCCAGCCCCAGCTGCCAGGCCAGCCTGACCTTCAATGCCCGGCTGTCATGACCCTCATCAGTTACCCCTCATTCCACTCGCTGCTGTGGCCACGACCTGACCATCAAAGCTGCCTCCAGCCAGAGCCCCAGAGCAGCTGGCGGCGCCCCCCCCGCCCCCTCCACCTCAGCTATTTTTGAGCTCAGTGTGGCTGTGGGGTTGTGTTTTGGAAGAAAATTATCTGTTTGGCTGAATCAGCCAAATGGCAGGGCCGGGGATGCGAGTTCATGGAGATACAGTGAAAACACTGTGTGGTCCCACACGGGTCTGCTGCCCACCTGCACACCCGGGGGTGCACGTGGGATCCGGTCCATGTGGAACCTGAGGCCACACTGTCCCACGGTCTTCCTACCCATAGCCTGCCTGCCAGATCATCAGGCAGTTCCCATCTGTGGTCTGGCAAGGACCTGGAAGGACAGGGGCCACCACTCTGGGAGCCCTGCGCAGAAAGTGACTGAGTGCTCAGAGCAGGTGGATGGTGCTCAGACAGGCCCTGGGCTCCCCCATCTCCCACCTGGCTTATACCCCCGACACCCCTGCCAAGCAGCCCAGGCCCTGCTCACATACCGGCGAGGGTGAGGCCCTGCTCACATACCGGGGAGGGTGAGCCCCAGGCCAGGTGCTCGCTCAGACCCTGGGACAGGAACCCTGCGTCCTTGTACCCCTCCACCCCCACCCCCCGCCCCAGATACCACCACAAGCCCCGCCTCCACATTTCACTCAAGATGTTCTCCCAGCCTCGCACGCCCTTCACTTGTGTGAGGTATTAGGGTCTCTTTAAGAAAACAAATGCAAAATTACAAGTCCAAGATTAGGTACAAAAGTACCTCATTTGTTTAGAATGAGGACACGAACAAAACAAGCGACAAGTTCACAAAAGGTAACAAGTAGCACTCAATATCAAACCCAGGAAAAATCCCCTCCCCGGTCAGAAGCTGTGCCTGTGTCAGGCGGGGGCTGGTGAAAGAAGCAGCGGGCGTTAACCAGGCCCTTGGGGAAACTGAGGCTGGGGTGTGGGGAGGGCATGGGGAAGGGGTGAGGGTGGGCCCAGGAAGGGGTGGGCTGCCTGTTCAGCTCCATCCCAAACCTGCACCAGGTGGCCCAGCCACAGGGGACTGGCCACCACTTTGGTGTCCTCCCCTCTTCCCCCACCATGGGCCCTGCTGGGAGGGGGCCTCCCCCACCAGGGAATGCAGGCGTCAGCACTTCAGACTCTGTCTAACCGCCATCCCCACCCCCTGCCTCCCACCCTTCCCCTCCAGATGTGGGCACAGCTGTATTTTTAGAACAGCCAACCCCGAGGACATTCTTTGCTTCTAATTAAGATGGCTTTAAATCTCCTGTCCGCAATCAGCTCCACTGTTCAGTCCTCAAATATCAAAGGGTGGCCAGGAGGGGCTGCTCGGCTGGTTGTTGCTTGGGGTTTCTTCTTTCTTTCTTAGTTTTGAATCGTTAAGTTGGAAATGTGACCCAGAACTGGAGTGGATGCCAGCTCTGAGGAGGAGGGAGAAGCTGGATTTGGGGTAGATCCTGCAGGGGCTGCCCCTAGGCCTTGCCCTCCACACTCAGTCAGGCTGCAGCCCCTCATGTTCACCTACCCACAGGCAGGGTCTGTCTGGAGATCAAGAGAGGGCACAGTACCTGCCCTTAGGATGCTCAGTGCAGGCAGTCAACAGACACACCTGGGGCCTGAGGGTGCAGCGCCTGTGCAGGGGGCAGGTCAGTCGTCATGATGTCCCCATTTAACAGGTAAGCAAATGGAGCCTGGAGAGAGGAAGTACATGTTGGGACTGCAGGTACCCCATTGGTATCAGCTGCAGCCAGGCCTGTGGCCGGCCTGCTGTGCTTGGTGATGGCTCACTGCCCACCCTGACAGCCTGGTGCCCAAGGTCAGCTGGCCTCTGAACTCCAGCCAGTGCCTCCTTGGGAGGCTCCTGGTGTAGAGTAGAGTTGCCAGTCCAAGTGGGAGGAACAGGGAAGGCCTTGAACTGAAGGGCCCCAGCCCTTCCTGGAAAGCACAGCTGACAGATGAGGACGCTGAGGTCAGAGGGGAGGCAGTCGGGTCAAAGCAGGTCAGTCCACCCACCACCCACCCGGTGATGGATGCCCAGCTGATGGGCTGAAGGAGAGACCGGGGACCATCGGGGCCAGCCTGAGCCCAGGCTCCAGGGGTTAGGCCACCATCCAGACTCCTGTCCCACCCTTCATGGAGCAGAGAGGGGAGGCACACAGCGAGGCAGAGGCAGGGTGGGCTGGGTGTCAGACCGCCGAACTCCCGACCAAGGCCCTACCCCCCCTCGCCCCCCGGCCCCCGGCGGGGCGCGGTCTGGGCGCGCAGGACTAAGGAAACGAAATCACCTGGGGCTCGTGGAACAGGGGACGCCCGGGATCGGCCAGGACTCGGCGCCCAGGGGCCGTGGGGGCAGCTCCCCCTGGAGTTCCCCGCACCTGGCGGGGCCCTGGCTCAGGCCTCTTGGTTTCCCTGCCACCGCGGAGCCCCGAGAGGTCTGACGACCCGCCGCGCCAACTCCCGAAGCGCGGGCTTTGTCGCCCCCTCGCGGCCGGAGCCGGTCTCGGCAGCGGGGACGGATCCCGGCAACTGGCGGGGGCGGCCTGGGAGGGCTAAATGGGGTCTGGAGGCCTAATCCGGGAGGCCTAATCCGGGAGGCCTAATCCAGGGGTCAGCGGAGTCCCCGGGCCCGGGTAACAGTGGAGGCACCTTCTGGAGCGGGCTCGGGTCGACGAGGCGGCCTCGCCGCTTCTGCGGGGGTAGGAGCAGCCGGGGGCTCGGTGGAGCGCAGACCCGGTGGAGCCCTCCAGCCAGCTTTGCGGTATCGATTACCTTCGGTGCGAGCCGCAGTGTTCCCTGCCTCCCGCTGAGTGCCGGGGTGGATCCCCCTACTCCCCCTCGCCGCCAGCTCTGGGCCTCAGTTTCCCCATCTGCAGAGTGACAGGCTCCGGAGTGTAGGAGGGAGCGTGGGTCGTGGCTCCCATGGCGGGGGAGGGGCGTCACCACCCACGTTGGCCTCCCTCCCGGAGCTCCTGAGCACCGGTGACTGAAAGCAGGCCACCCCTCCTCCCTTGACCCTGTTGCAGGAAAAATAGACATGAGAATTTTCTGATAAACAAGGAAAATAAGGAAACAATGAACAGGCTGGGGAAACAATATAAACAGGCCTGAAAGAGTTAAGTAATCTTGGTTATTCTTTAGCTATTACTACTAACAAACACTTGTAGCTAGACTTGTCCTTCACAAAGCTGATTACTCTCTGACTCCGTACAAATTACCCTTTGCACCTGGCCTTTCTTCTCCCCCTACACTCCCTTGTAGCACTCTTCATTTCAGAAAGAAGGTCACCAGCCGATAACTTCAGGGACACCAGACCTGGTTGCTGAGCCGCCTGATGCCAGCTTTGGCCATGAATTTGCAGAAGAAAAGAAATGCAAGGCCTTCACTACTTTTGATCCTTATCATATACCCCGGACTGCGAGCCCCACATATAAAATCTTCTCCGGTTCCCCAAGGAGGGGGACACAGTTCTTGAGGCACTAGCCTACTGTTTTCCCCTCTTGCCTGGCAAAAGGAATAAAGCTACTCTGTTCTATTTCCTCCAAACTCTGTCTCCTTATTTCTATTCGGCATCAGTGGACAGGGAGCCAAGATTTGATAACACCCCCACCTCTGCCTTCTCACCAGGGAAACCAAGACTGGGTGGGAATCCGAGACTGGGTGGGAATCCACGCGGGAAGCTCCCCGGAGGAGGAGTCGGCACGCGTGGAGGTTGTCTTTCCACGTCCCCTGACTCAGGCGTGGTTTGACAGCCCCATCCCGTAGGGTCTGCGCTGGACTTGGAGATCTGAAAGCCCAGCCCCGACTTCCAGCAGGGCTGCAGGGGTGCTGCGGACACAGACTCCACCTTGTGGAGTCTCAGGGACGTTGAGAGGATTAGCCATCAGCACTGGGCAGCCACAAACACTCACAACCTTGACTGTCACACACTCAAGGTTAAACTCCTGATTAATGTTTGCCAAAGAGAAACCTCAAGCTCCCTTGCTTAAGGATAATAATTAGTGGCTGGGGAGCCCACGCATTGGGGGGCTGACTCCAGCGAGGTGTCCATGGAGGGGGGGCGGCAGGGAGGGAGCGAAGAGGGTATTATCACAGCAGTGGATCATCTCAATAGATGCAGAGATGCAGAAAGGCATGCACTTAGCAACTGCTAATATTTTATTTATTGTGTTGATATTTTTCCTTAAAAAATGCATGATGTTTTTTAGAAACTTTTACAAGTTCAGGGCAGCAAAAATAAAACAGTATCCCTTCTGGTGTATGTCCTATCACAGTCTTTGCTCAGATGACTTCCTAGGGTCACTTTCAGGTCTATGTTTCTATGACCAAAAATAGCATCTTTGGCAACTGGTTTCGATTTGGCCTTAATCCAACTCCTGGATTCATGAAGGACCTGAGAAGCCCTGAGAAATAAAAGATTAATCCTGCCCAGTGGACCCGGTGGTTCCTCATCTCACAAGGTCCACTGGGCCGGACTAATCTTGTCGCATAGGCCGGGCTGGCCTCTCACGGAGTGGATCCCCGGGCTGCAACCCGAGACTGGGTCTCCCACCCGCGTTCCAAGTCACTGGCTCTGCCAGGACGGACGGATGAGAGCTCTCCAGACTTGTGGGTCTGCCTTTTGGCCCTCCTAATCCTGTCCCTCCCCTGGGGGGAAAGGGCGGGGACACCTGTACTGGAGGAGAGTGGGGATGCCTGTGCAGAATCAAGGGCTCGGCCCTCATAGTGCCTGGGGACAGGGGCCTCCCGCAGGCGGGCAGGGGCGCCTGATTGGGGTGAGAGGAGGCCGGGCAGAGGGGCCGGAAGGGGCGGCGGCGGAGGTCCAAAGGGGAGCGCAGCAGTGACGGACTGAGAGTCACTCCGGAGGCGACAGTGGGGGAGGAGACGAGGGGACTAGGGCCCAGGGCCGGGATTTCGTGCGAGTCTGGAGCGCGCTGATCAGAGCCGCCGGCCACGACATGCGAAGGCGGATGCAGGGGCTGGCCGTGGTGACTTCGAACCTGAGCCCCCTTCCGGTCTGCGGAGATGGGCCACAGGCTCGGCCGAGTAAGGAGTCAGTGGCTTTTCACCTTCAGAGCTGCAGAAAGGGAGGGATGGAGGATGAACACGAGCCGCCGCTACAGCCTCGGACTCAGGTGACCCGCTCGCGGGACCCCAGCCCCCCACACCCTTTACGCCCTGTGCGCCTGCGCACGTGTCTTGGCCGCGCGCTCTGGCTAAGGTAAGCTTTGAGCGAGTCTTCGCAAATGCCCAGTACGCATGCGCCTCCCTCTTCCACGCCGATCCGCTTTTCGCAAACGTCTGAATTCCGAGACCTGCCGGCCCAGGCTTATCGGATGAGGGATTGCGGACTGGCGTGCACTTGGGAAGGCTCAACGAACGCGTCCAGTGTACAGAAGTATCTGAGTGTGCACAGTGGAGCTAGGTGCTCGGCCCAGACGAACAAGAGCAGGTGTTCACGCGCAGTGTTGGGCTGGGGCGCAGTGTGCGCAGTGCGCACGGGACCTGCGCACCGGCCGCGTCCCAGGCTAGCATCCCTCTGGTCCGCATATGGGCCGGACACGCCCCCAGCAGCAGCAGCCCCTGGGCACTGCAGTCCTGGCCGCCTCATCCCGTCCTGGGCCTGTTTCCCACCTTCACTTCTCTCCCCAACCTTCATCTCCTCCACGCTGGTTCTAAACTCCGTCCTCCCGTCCTGCTGCGCCGAGGGGGCGGGGCAGCGGGAAGAGCAAGCCTATAACGCTGACCACCCCGCCTCAGGGTTTACCCCGCCAACCGGCGCTGATCTGCATGGCGCTTCCCCTCACCTCCTTCAAGTCTTTGTGCGGAGGCCCCTTCTCATGGCGTATTCCCTGACCAACTTTTCCAGACACGCCCCTCTCCCCTTCGCCTTTCTGTCTACGTCGCACAGCTGACTTACTATGTATTTTCCTTGTTTATTTGTTACTGCCTGTCTTCCCCCGCTGGAATAGTCACGGATTTCGTCTCTTTTGTTCACTACTATATCCCCAGCACCTAGAACAGTAGATTTATTGCCCACAGTAGGGAGGCAAGAAATCTTTATTCACTGACTTAATTATTATTCACTGACTTAACTCACCACCATAGCTAATGTCTGAATGCTTTTCATGACCAGTCAGAGGACGAGGCAATCTCCCTGCACGATCTCATGGAATGAAGTAAGTTATGCTGTCTTGGAGACCTGCCGGCACCCCTGCCACATGGGCGCAGTTCTCATCAGGCGGTGCGTGACTTGCTGCTTCCTGCGGATCTGCTCTCTTAGCGGAACTCTCACCTCCGGGCAGCCCAGCAGGGTGCTTCCAGTGACTCCAGTGAGACTGAGACAGGACTCCTGGGTTCTCACCTGGCTTCCCCCTATGGCTTCAGGCTTGGGAGGAAGTTACTTAGACCTTGTAGGAACTTGCGGGCCCCCAGGGTGCCTGTCATAGACCTGCCTGCAGACCTGTGGCAAGATCTCTGGCAGGAACCTGCCCTCAGAGCCTCTTCCTCTACCTCCCCACCCCCAGGCCAGGTTCTCACAATACGGTGAAAGCAGGTCTGTCGTTCTCCACCCCACACCCCCGCCCCACTGTATGTGCCTCCCAGCTCAGTTCCTGGCTGGGACAGGCACTTGGTATTTGACTGATGAATGAGTAAGTAGTCTTCAGGTTCTGGAAATTCTTCAGGAAGCCTTTAGCCAAACATCCTTCTGATTTTTTTAAGTATTGAAAAAATAATAAATATGACACAGTGCTTTATATTTGAGGGACAATTTGCCCGAGCAAGAAAGGTAGTATAGAGTTACTAGGAAAAGATCAACAATTTGATTTTTGTATAGTTAACCACTTTGTGAATGTCTCAGAAAATATCTGAGGGAAGCAGTTCACTGCTCTTTGGGAGAGTGGAGAACTGTTAGCGTACACTGGATTTTCAAAAAATTTAACGAGCAGGTTATTTTGTAATTAAAAATTATAAGAGATAAATTATAAACAAGACTGAGTCCCCCGAAAAAGATACCAATCTAATGATGGGGCATCAGGGCGCTGAGCTGGGTGCCTTGGGGAGTTCTCCCTCCATCTCTAAGGGTGCTGCATGAGGATGAAAAGCTGCCCTTTG
This sequence comes from Delphinapterus leucas, assembly GCF_059928025.1. Lineage (NCBI taxonomy): Eukaryota > Metazoa > Chordata > Mammalia > Artiodactyla > Monodontidae > Delphinapterus > Delphinapterus leucas. The sequence continues at coordinate 25,613,305 of NC_143142.1, read as the reverse complement.
TTGTACCAGGTGTGTGTAGTGCACACACGCATTGGCTGTCCCCCAGCCTGAAGGTAGCCATTATCATCACCAGGGCCAGCGAGGAAGCCACTCAGAGAAGATGAGGGAGGGAGGGCAGAGCTGGCACTGCGACCCAGGCTGCTCTCTGCTGCTCCACGTGCCCCCCCAGGCCCCCACACGTGTAGGTCCGTGTGGCCCCTCCTCTTAGCCTCCTGGCAGAACAGGCTGGGAGGGAAGAGAGAGAGGCACAGCCACTCTATTGAGAGAGTTTCACTGGGGCGAGTCACTGTAGCTCAGGGACTCCTGTCCTGCCAGAGGCAGAGCTTCACGCCTGTGGGGCCCCAGCTCAAGGCATTGTCCCCTGAGCCACAGCAGGCATGCCCAGGGGCAGCCCGGCAAGGAGGGCCCGGAATGGCTGTCCATCTCAGGAAAATGCTGTCAGGGGTGAAGGGGCAGTGAGATCCTGGACTCAGAGCAGAAGGCTAGGGGTGCCTCTGCTACCTGCCAGCCATATTAACTAGGCAGCTCCTCTCTGCCTCAGCTTCTTCATCTGCAAAGTGGAGCCGTCATTGCCTGGTTCAGATAGGTTGCAGTGCTGGGATTGGCGGAGGCTGTAATCAGGCACTCTGTGTCCTCTCCTCTCTCCTCAGTTCCAGGGCAGGGTCCTGCTCCTGACCATCTGTGCGGCTGGCATTGGTGGGACTTTTCAATTTGGCTACAACCTCTCCATCATCAATGCCCCGACTTCGGTATGTACCCTCCATGCGCACCGTCACCATCCCAGTGGGTGCTGGGCCAGGGCCAGCAGCTGCCTGCAGCAGATCTTCAGGCCAGCATCCACTTGGTGGCGCTTTCTCCCACATGTCCACCTCCACTGCGATGCTCCACAGGCCCTGTGGTTTCAAACCCAGCTCTGCATCCTCCCCTGAAACTGGCAAGTTCTCCTGAGTCCCTGATATCAGTAGATGACTCCACCATCCACCCAGTGACTGGGGTCCGCCCTGACTCTTCCCTCCCTCTTGGATACCAAGTCCTTCCTAACTGCCTCTGGCTTCCAGCCATTTCTCCTCGGGTCTCTTCCACAATCCCAGTTCAGACCCCGTCTCTCCTGCCTGTATCACTGGCCTCCCTGCCTTTGACCTCCCCCTTCTAGATCCTCTCAAGTTTGATCAAACCACTCCCCTGCCCAGAAACATTCTGTGGCTCCCCAGTGCCTACAGGAATAAGGACAGACTCATCCATCTGAAACCCAAGGCCTCCTGGGATCAGAACCTGTCCACCTGTCTTCCACCTTCGTTCCCCCAACTCCGCTATCAAAGCATGTTAAACGCAGTTCCCCAAATGCACCCAGCCATTCCTTGAAGACTCCTTCTAATGGGAAGCCCTCTCTGCCCCACCTGCAAGAAGGCCTTCAAGAGCCACCCAAATGCCATCACCTCCCTGAAGCCGTCCTTTAGCAGCCCCCACAGCTGGAGTCACCCTCCCTCCCCAGCCCTTGGTCTCAGCCTCCTGCTGGTCTCCTCTCAGTGTCCAAGTCATCTTTGAGTCCCCAGCACCTGACTCTGTCCTGGTCTGTGCCGACGTTCTGTAAATGCCTGTGGAAAGGATGAATCTCTCGGCCCCATTGATAGAAGCCACCTCTATCCCACCTAAGTGAGAAGGGCAAGTGTCCTGTCACATAGCTGTGAAGGAGGTGGGGCTGCAGGAAACAGGTCCCAGGATGGAACTGGGGCTCTCCTATCCCTGCAGGGCATCATCCTCCACCCAGTGCAAGAGAGCAGCTGTCACCAGATTCACTTCCTGTCCTGGACTGGGAACCCCCAAACAGAAGTCCTCCCTGTTAGTTCCAGCAGAAAGGCTGGGGAAGAGTTTGATTGGCTGGTTTGGATCATATGCCCACTAGACCAATCATGTGGTCAGGAGGGTGGAGCACTTTGATTGGCCAGGCCTGGGTCAGGTGACCAACTGTGTAGGGGGTGTAATTGTCAAGGGGAAAGAATTTCCCTCAAAGCATGTTGGTGCTTAGAAGTTGGGGATGGGAGTACATTCTGGGCAGAAACAACTATAGCTGCCCAGTCCCTTAAAAGAGGATGAAATGAAGGGTTTAGAAAGGGGGGTCTGAGCTCCATTCGCTTTTTTATTTGTTTATTCAACAAGCATGCGAGTGTCCACTTCAGTGCAAACTTGCAGGCTGGAGAGGGATCTGTCCACAGCAGGACACTCTGAGGCCTTGCTTCCCATGGGCCATCACTGGCTCCTGCAAATGAGACTTCCTTGGCTTCTGAGGCTTCCCCTACCCCCTTGAATGGTCACCCTTGAGGATTTCAAGCCAAGGTCAGGGGAGGCTGGCCCTGGTCCCAGCTCCCCCAGACAGGTCCTTCCCCCAGAGGGACCTGGCAGGCACCAGGCTAATAGCCATTACCCTGAGCTGGCCTGCTCACCTACACCCCCTGGTCATCCTCACGTCCTCCCTCACGTCCTGTTGGGAGGACTAAGACCGGCCAGACACTGACATTCATCTCTGACCAAGGGGAGGGTATCTGGGTCTTTTGGTCAGGCGTTGCAGCAATCCTGAGGTGCCCCCAGTGAAGGAGCCCTGGGGACAAACACCCCTCCTGCCTCCTCTGTTGCTCTGCTGATGCTCACTGATGGCCACGTCCATCAGAAAGCTGGTCATGAAGGGAGCCTGCTCATGTGGCCCATGCAGGTGGCTTCCCAGGCCCAAAGTGGGGGAGGGGAGCTGATAGTGGACTCAGAGGGGCACATAGAGACTGGCCAGCTCTGAGCTCCAGGACACACTGTGTTTGAAAGAGACGGCACAGTGCCCTGCAGTTGGGTGAGTTCGGTCCTGCCCCGAAGGGACTAGGATTGCTGGGGAGACTTGCCTGCTCTGCAGAGGCAGGGCCTGTGGGGAGAAGGCCTGTTGTGGGGAGGGAGCCCCCGCCCCCGGGGGGCTGACTGGCATCTCTGTCCACAGCACATTCAAGAATTCACCAATGAGACGTGGCGGATGCGAACTGGCCAACCGCTGCCCGACCATCTGGTCCCGCTTGTGTGGTCCCTCATCGTGTCTCTGTACCCCGTGGGGGGCCTTCTGGGAGCGCTGCTTGCTGGCCCCTTGGCCATCACACTGGGGAGGTAAGTGCTTCCCGTGGACCCCCAAATGCCCTTCAATGAGGGGCACCCCGGGTGTGGGCAGGATGCCCGGCAGGCCCAGGCCTGAGTCAACTCCTCACCAGCCTCCCGCTCTGCCTGCAGTTTCACCGGGTGACTCACGTTTCCCAGCAGATGTGGCAGAGGGAAGAGTCCCATGCTGGGAGGGAGGGAGGACCCATGGCTGCCAATACAACACACGTTGTCTGACTGTGAACAGGTGTTTTCTCCCCAGTGCCCCCCTTTGTATCCAACTGATGCAGATCTTGGGTCGCAAACAAGAGAGACAGACTCTGGCAGACTCAATGGAAAACTGTGATAACGCAAAGGATACTGGGGCAGCTCATAGGACAAAAGGAAGTGGTCAAAAGCCAGGCCTGGGGAGGGCAGGATGCAAGGCCACCCTAGCCTGGGCTTTCCTCCTGGGAGATGCCTTCAGCACACCAGCTCCAGCCTTGTTCCACCTCCAGCATCTTCACTCGCTCTCAGAATCAAGGGAGACGGGTTGTTCCTGGCCCACCTTGGGTCGCACGCCTACACCCGTGAGACAGCAGAAGAGAAGCAAGGCCGGGCGGGAAAACAAGCGGCTCTCATGGTCCCCCCCTTGGCTGGCCACCCAGCACGTGTCAACACCTTTCACCCATATATTCAGCTCCCCATGTGCCCCTCCTCACGTTAGTTGGTTCAGTCCTTCCTGAGACCACTCAGGGCACTGCCTCGTCACAGCCACCAGGGACGGCACAACAGAAGTGTCCTCCCTGAGTGCAGAGTTTCCACGTGACAACCAATCTGCCAGCCCTGCCATTAACGTGTTGATATTCTGCACACCACACACTTAATGGTAAACTTAACTGCCCTCAAGACACCTCATGGGAAGAAGAAAGAAGAAAGTGTAGGGGAAACTAATCAAAGAAAAGGAAACTAGTGGATGAATTTAGTTTAAAGCGTATGATCCAGAACATGGAAACATAGGTAGAGGGTCTGCTCCTGGGTTTTGGAGCTGGTCACTCCAAAACCTGCCTCGGGAACGTCCATCCTCAGGTTTTCTGCTCCTGTCTTGTGTCAGCACTTCCACCGGCCTGAGGCTGTTTGCCCATCGGGGTGACCCCAATCTTCATGCTTGAGTGAGCAGGGCAGTCCTGATGGTGTGGGTCCTTTGGCAGGTTCTTACCCTCTGAGGTCATCTACTTCTGAATGACGGGGTTCCTAACGCGATACTGAGTTCCATGGGCACCCATCCTTCCACTTCCACTGATGTAACCTCCTTTGTTGGAAGCAAAATTGCACAGATAACATGTTTGTGTGTTTAGCAGAAGTATCAACGGCAAGTAACAGAAAACCAGGACTCAGCTGGCTAAAACAATAGCCAAACACCCCATTCTGGTGTTTATTCTCCACTAGGGCCTAGTGACCAGCCAGGAGTTATTTCTGATTAAGCGGGTAGTAATTCACTGAAGTAGTGGCTTTACTCCAAAATCCTAGGTCTTGCACTGTGATTCCCCTTGGGGGCACTTTGAGTACCACAATCTCCCAGGTCTAGAGGGTCGAGGGGCGGAGCCTCTGGCAGCTGGTTTGGACCCACTAGGGCATACTCCACTCACAGCTTCCAGGTTTGCAAATCACCCAGTGTAGGTATCAGATCACGACACTCACTGTGGGACAGGCTGCCTCCAAAGTAGAAAGAAGCCATCTGAGATTTGTCCACCCTTCTTAGAGGAAGGGCAGCAAGCCATCCCGCACTTCGGAAGAAATGTGCCCTCGGACGTCAGGAACTCCACTGGTGTGGCGGCTCCCACTCTGTCATGCTTGTACGTTACCATGACGTCGGGTGCACTTGCCGCTTCCTCTTCCCCAGGTCCTTTCAACATAAAGTCATCAAAGCAGCGGGCCAGCAAGATGCCTGAGGCTGGCAGCTCCCCATGGAGCAGGTGTGGCCCAGAGCTGGAGAGCTGCCATGTCCCTAAGGAGGTCGGTAAAGGTGCAGTACTCTCCCTGCCGGGTGGAAGTAAAGTGTTTCTGCTGTCATCTGTGTATTGAAATGCAGCAAAATGCATTCGCCAGATAAATAGCTACAATGGATGTACTGTGTTTTTTTGTTTATTTGTTTTTGGCTGCACTGCGCGGCATTGGCATGCAGAACTTCCCCAACCAGGGATTGAACCCGTGCCCCCTGCATTGGAAGCGTGGAGTCTTAACCACTGGACCACCAGGAAAGTCTTGGAAGTACTGTATTAATTTATACCAGTGAGGAAGCCGTATGTGGCTTATAATTCACAACTGGAGTTACCACAGGATCAAGTTATAATCCACTGTCATTCTCCATTCTGTAGGCCAGGGGATCTGAGCTTTGGCCCATCTTTCACCCCTGTGCTGTTGGTTTGGAGCAGGCCAGCGGCTTCCTGTGGCTCATTTCCTTGTCAGTACATGAGCCATATGACCTCCTGTGGCCTCTCTTGGGTGACCTGCATGACGGTGCCTCTGAGCGCGGTGTCAGGAGCCCAGAGCTGACGCCTCATCGTGTGGAGCTGCTGACATGCCCAGTGCCCCTTCCTGTTTTGCCGTCTGTCCCGTTGAACCAGCCTGGCAGAGACCACCCAGCCATCCTGAAGGCTCTGAACAGTGACTCTGCAATGCACTTGGCTCCCCAGGTGTCCCCTCCCTCACTCCGGAAGCCCCTGTTCTTCCTCCCCAGGGTTTCCTTGAGGCTGAGAAATCAGATGTTAGGCCCTTCGCTTTACAGAGGAGTTTGAGGAGAGCAATGCTCAATCTGTAGGGATAAAGCCATACGAGTTCTGTCACTTCAAGCCGTGGCGGAGGCAGCAAGGAGAGTAATTTGGGGCATATTGGAGGAGGGGAGTGGGAGTAGGCCCCTGGGGGCATCGCACAAGTGACCCCAGCTACAGTGGCCAGCGTCATTTCTGTTCGTGTAGCTTACACTCCTGACTCAGTCCCCTCATGCACACACAGGTCTGATCAGGGCTGGCTGCAGCTTCAGAGAAGCGTCCCCAGGGGTGGTCCTCAGGACTGAACCCACCTCTCTCGCCTGTGTTTGGCTTCCCCAAGGAAGAAGTCCCTGCTGGTGAATAACATCTTCGTGGTGGCCGCAGCGACCCTGTTTGGCTTCAGCCGCAGAGCAGACTCCTTTGAGATGATCATGCTGGGACGGCTGCTCGTGGGCGTCAGCGCAGGTACAGTGTGTGTGTGTGGGGATCCCCTCCTGCTTCTGTTCCTACTCTTTCCTGTATCCTCTTTATTCCCTTCATTCATTGATTTGTTTTCCTTTCATGCCCACCATTATTTTTTTTTTTTGCAGAATGATTAGATATGATTTATCTTAAAAGGGTCATATAACTAGGTACTTAAAGTGGATCTAGAAAAATGGAAAAGTTGTAAGGGATGGGAGGGCAAACATCCCGAAACTTAAACCAACAGAAGTCCTCTAAGCTGGGAGCTTCCTGGCAGTCAAGATGAAAAGGCATCTAGGATGGGCTCTCTGATCTTCCCTACAGAAGTAGAGTAGCCTGTTAGGGACCCCTCAGGCTCTGGGGCTTGTCACGGGAGGGAGCAGAATTTTGAGCGTGTCCACTTGGGCTTTTAGGGGTGCCCATCAACAATCCCCCTTGACTCCTACTGTTTATACAGCCAGGTGCTGATGTCTTTATTAGTTAGTTATCTATTCCTGTGAAACAAAGTACTCCACAATTTAGTGGCTTAACACCAGCAACATTTATTAACTCATGGTTTCTCTGGGTTAGGAACCAGGAGTGTCTTAGATGGGTGGTCCTGGCTTGGGGCCTCTCAGGAGGCTGTGATCAAGCTGTAAGGCAGGGCTGCAGTCACCTGAGGTTTGGCTGGGGCTGGAGGACCTGCTTCTGAGATGGCGCCCTCGTGTGCTGTTTGCAGGAGGCCTGGGCTCCTCAGCTTATGGGTCTCCCCGTAGGGCTGCTTGAGTGTTCTCACAGCATGGCGGCTGGTTTCCTCCAGAGGAAGTGATGGGAGAGAGGGAGCCCACGTGTGTGCGCAAGGACACAGTCCCAGTGCATTTTATGGCCTAATCTCAGAAGTCATACACCATCAGTTTTGCCACAGTCTACTTAGAAGTGAGTCACTCAGAACAGCCCACATTTCAGGGAAGAGAGACCAGGTCAAACTTTGTGCCCTGAGTACCTGGCACAGAAGGAGTCCCTCCCTAATTGTCTGTAGGAAAAGTGGGTGTACCTCCGTGGGAGAGCTTCTGGCAATCGGTGCACCCCCCTTCCTCCCAGCTCCCCCCATCCAGTGCTCAGAGAGAGGCAGGACCTTGTTGAGCGCTGTTTCCTGATCCCACGTCAGGGAGGGATGGAGCAGCATTCCCTGACGTGTTCCCAGGTGGATGGTGCCCCAGTACTGCGGCCTCCTAGCTTCTGCCGGCTGTCACCCTCTGGGGTGGGCAGTGGGGGCGCCATCCAGTTCCATTTTCCCACTGGCTGCCTGGGTGCGAGGTGCGTCCCCAGGGAAGCCAAGATGGGGGAGAACATGCAGTGGTAGTTGACCTGAGAGGTGAGAGCCGGGGCCACTGGTGGGCATCTGCTCCCTCTGAGCCCCTCACACTCCTCGCGGTGATAGGGCTTCTCTCTCAGAAGTCCTGGGAGTTGACTGGAGTCCTGCTGGCCCTATATCAGGTGGGGAGGAGCCCCTCAGAGCGCTTGGGCTGAGGGAGCAGCACTCAGTGCCTGTAGATGATGGGCTGGTGGTGCCAAGGCCGCGGCGGGGGCGGGCGGGGGTGGGGGGGAGAGGCGGGCCTAAGCGTTGCGGGAGTCCAGCCTGTGGCTGACGGTTGCTGTGCTCATGTCCAGGTGTGAGCATGAACGTCCAGCCCATGTACCTGGGGGAGAGCGCACCCAAGGAGCTCCGAGGGGCTGTGGCCATGACCTCAGCCATCTTCACCGCCCTGGGGATCGTGATGGGTCAGGTTGTTGGACTCAGGTAAGTGCCGCCCCCCCACCCCACGTGCACTGAGAGGTTTGAGGGATGCCAGGGAAAGCCCTTCTTCACCTAAATTTCTCTCCTACCCCCCCAAGTGGATTAAGGCGTTGCTTCCTTGTATGAAGGCATTGAAACCCTGTCCATGTGTACCTGGCCAGTGTGGTGTCAGTCAGACACACTTGGTGTGAGTCACCCTCTTCTCGCCTCTCTGGATCAGGGAGCAAAGAGGAGAGGGTGCAGGTCTGGGCTTTTAAAGGGAGCATGTCCTGTTTATCCCAGAAAAGGGAGGTGAGGGCAGAGCCCTGTGCCCTGGGAAGAGCCCTGGGGAGAGGAGTTGCCAGGGATGAGGTGGGGCTATGACCCTGTCCTATCGTGGGTTCCTACCTGGGTGTCCAGACCCAGAGCTGGTTGGGAAGAGGCACAGGGTAATGCAGACCCTCTGCCCTCAGGTTGGCCGGTAGGGGACAGAGCTCTGACAAGGAGGCACCTGGCCCAGCCTCTCCTCTGTCTCCCCAGGGAGCTCCTGGGTGGCCCGCAGGCCTGGCCCCTGCTGCTGGCCAGCTGCCTGGTGCCTGGGGTGCTCCAGCTGGCCTCCCTGCCCCTGCTCCCCGAGAGCCCACGCTACCTCCTCATTGATCGTGGAGACTCCGAGGCCTGTCTGGCAGGTGAGTCCCTGACCTCGGGCCCCCAGACCACCCTTGACCATGGGGCACATCTGGCCAGAGCATGTGGGTCCTTATTTCCTGGGTCGCATTTATTCAGGAAAAGCTATCCCTCTCTTTGTGCCTCAATTTCATGATCCATCCATCCCTTCAGAGCTCTTTATCAAGGGGCTGTCCTAAGCGCCAAGGCAGTGGGATGGAACAGACCCAGCCCCTGCCATCTGGGAACCCCCAGGGTGGTGCAGAGAAGGAGCGCCACCTGCCCCCTGCCTGACATGCAAGATGAAGAAACACTGAGTAAGACCTCAAGGGCCCAATGCCAGCTGGGCTGATGGTCTTCCCTGTTAGCTATGGCCACAATAATGATGCCGAAGGAACAATCCCCAAATCTCTGGCTTAAAGCACGCAATCCTTTACTGTGTCTTCTATCATTTACTTGCTGGGCTGTTTGCACGACCCTGCTGGTCTCAGTTGGGCTGGCTCATGGTGTCGGGGTCAGCTGGGGCTGGCCAGTTGAGGCTGGTCTGGGCTGGAGCAGTTCAGCTCTGCTGCACACGCTGCTCCTCGCACTCTTGGTACTGACAGACTAGCCCGGAAGGCAGATCCAACTGCACAAGCACTTTCCAAACCTTTGGTCCCTTCCTGCCCACTAACCTCCCATTAGCCAAGGAGAGTCACGTCACTGAACCCAAAGTCCAGAGATGGGAAAATCCATGGCATCTCCACTCATGTGGCAAGGGGCGAAGACCAGGGCCCACTAATGTATTCTTCCCAGCTTGCCATGGTGGCCACAGTTATTATTCATGTCGCTGCCCTGAGCAGGAACATGCTCAGTGCTATCCGGAAACACCCCCCACCCCCACCAAGTCTCACCCAATCATGGCATCAGGCTTGAAGTCCAGGGTCTTAAGATCATGTCAAGTCTATATATGCCTTTTCTTGAGCCAAAGACCCAGGAGATAAACAGAAGTCTTCCGCCTCGTGTGCACTCAGCAGACACTGGTGAAAAAATGTTTTTCAAAAAAGAGGCAGCAAGGAGGCAGAAAGCAGTTGCCGATCCACAGCAATGCTGAGTGCCCCTGGGAAAACGGTGCCAGGTTCCCCTGCCCTGGGATGGAGAGTACTCCTGCATGAAGCCCTGGCTCTGCCCCCAGGGAGGGGCTCCCCAGGCCACTGAGAATCTGGGTGTGACGGTGGCACTTTGGAGTCATTTAACTGTAATATGACCGCACAAGACAATTCAGTGTTAAACAGCGATTATGTTATTCAGTGGAGTCCAGGCTGTTACATATAGAATCATAGACTGTCAGGACTAGAAATGGCCTTAGGGATCATTTTCTTCGGCACCCTCGTGGTACAGATTAGAAATGCCTAAAGGAAGACAGGGACTTAGTCAAGACTCTTCAGCTGTTCGGGAAGATTTAAGATCAGACTTTGAGCCTCCTGACATTATCACCTTCCTTTTCTATCACCTTCCTTGACACCTGAAGAGGGCCCTGGAAAATGTACCTATAGAAAACTGGGGCACAGAAGTCTTTACATTTCAAACCGTCTTGGTGTCTTTTCATCCAGGCCGGCAGAGCTTCTGTCAATACAACTTTCCCCAAAAATGATGTGAACTTTCTGTGCATTTGATTTATGTGCCAGAAAGCCACGCCCACAATTCTTGTCGAGACATGCTTCTCTCTTGCAACCTAATTACTGGAATCTAGGGCATGTCGAGCTGCAGAGGACCAATACCCTTAAGCCTCTGTAATGCCCGTTTTTCCAGCCCAGAGGGTCCATGAGGCACTGCAGGAAGCCATACCCTTGATTTGATCTTTACCCTCAGCCCAGGGCTCGCTGGCCTTGCTCTGGATTTAGTCTTTGCTCTCAGGCTGTGATTTAACTTAGGACTCTGCTAGATGGAGAAGCTAGAGATGAAAAACAGATTTCTTTTTCTTTTTTATTTAACTAACCTAGCAAGCTCTGAAATAAGTTAAATTGGATTAAATTGTGTTCCCTCTGAAGGTCTTTTTGAGCTCATTTTCCTTACAATCAGCTCAGAATACTCAGGTAAAGGCAGCTAGTTCATGCTTTCGACACTTGGAGATCTCTTTGCCCAAGTCCAGAAGTTCATTAGACCTGTTTTGTTTCTTGCACGTTACACGGGCTTTCATTCTTCCAATCTCCTCACCGTCCTCTGCCTGGTTAGGAACCAACACTGCATGTCATAGGTCCTAGTTATGGCGTCACCTACTCCCTTACCAGGGGTTTTTTTAGTCCGTTTTTTTTCTTGCTGCCTAACAGTCGCACCTCCGCGGGAGACCAAGGAAGCAATTACTTAGCCCAAGCCTCTGAGTTCTCGGGTTGGCTGATGAAGGTTAGGTCTGGCTGGAGGCTCTGTCACTGGTGTAGGTCAGCTGGGCATTGGCTGATCTAGGACGGTCCCAGCTGGGCCATCTCTGCTTTTTCCTGGGACCAGTGGGCCAGCCCCACCGCAAGTTTTTATGATGATGACAGAAGACCAAATAGAAACCAGCAGGTCTCTTGAGGCTGGATTGGAACACGCGGCACGCCCTCCTACAGCCTAATTCTACGGGCCAGAGCGAGTCGCAGGGCCGAGCCCAGCACCAAGGGGCGGATGTATACATGCCTCTTTAGTGGGAGCAACTGCCAAATCCCATGGCCCAGGGAGGGGTGAACTGAGACTGCAGTGGAGATCTGCCACAATTGTGTCCTGTGTGATGCACCCGCACAACCCCGAGTTTCTAAAGCCCTTTCTGCTCCGTGGTGCTGTGAACTGATCATCCCCATCAGACCAAGGGGACCCTGGGAAGGCGAAAGGAGGTGGGCGTGGGCAGCTCACTGTGGGGGCCACAGAGGGCCTGGGGGAGGGGAGCTCAGCGTCCTCTGCCCTGCCCCCTCCCCCAGCGCTGCAGCGGCTGCGGGGCCCCGCGGACCTGGCCGAGGAGCTGGCCGAGTTGGAGAGGGAGCGCGCCGCCTGCCAGGGCCGGCGTGCGCGGCGCCCGTGGGAGCTGTTCCGGGACCGCGCGCTGCGGAGGCAGGTGGCGAGCCTGGTGGTGCTGGGCGGGGCCCTGGAGCTGTGCGGGAACGACGCGGTGAGCAGTCCGGGCCAGGCCGGGGTTGGGGGGAGAGGGGAGGGGGAAGGGCCGGTGGGGAGGGCCGGTGCGCCTCGGCCTCTCGCCCCTCCCCCCCTCCCCCGCGGCAGGTGTACGCCTATGCGTCGGCAGTGTTCAGCCAGGCGCGGATTCCCATGGAGAAGGTCCAGTACGCCGCCATCGGGACCGGGGGCTGCGAGCTGCTGGCGGCGCTGCTCAGCGTGAGTCTGCCTCCGGGATGACACCTCATCCCCCAGCCCTGCGGCGGACCCTTGGGGGTGCTGGCCCTCGGGGTGCTGATCCTTGGGGTGCTGGCCCTCCGGGGACCGCAGGCCTCAGCGCTAAGCCACTTCCACTTCAGGTCGCTATGTTAAAATACGGCGAGTTAGCAAGCACTTATCGAGCATCTAGTTTGCCGGGCACTCCCACCACCATTTTGAGATGGGGAAACTGAATGAGGTTGAATGACTGAGGTCCTCTGAGAAGTTAATAATGCCTTAATCCACTGAAGCGGTAAATTGCTCTCGCGCCCGCCTCCCCAGCTTCCTCATGAGGCCCCTCCCCACTGCTGGCCCGCAAACCGAGGGGACCGCGACCGTGGCCCACACCAGTGAATCAGTGAGGGCTCCTTTCCTTTGCAGTGTGTGGTGATCGAGAGGGTGGGCCGACGGATGCTGCTGATGGTGGGGTACGGCCTGATGACCTGCTGGGGGACCGTCTTCACAGCGGCCCTGTGCCTGCAGGTAGCTGGGCGTAGATGAGGGTGGGGCGTCGGCCCTGTGCCTGCAGGTAGCAGGGCGTGGATGAGGGCCCGGCGGCTGGGCCCCGCCTGACCTCCCCTCACCACCACCCCACCCCCGCCCCTCTGCCGCAGAGCTCCCTCCCCTGGATGCCCTACCTGGCCATGTCCTGCGTCTTTGCCTTCATCCTCAGCTTTGGCATTGGCCCTGGTGAGTGGGAAGAGTTCCTGCCTTTGGGCCTGGCTGAAGGAGCACGGATGTCTGGGTGAAGGATGCTTGGGTATGCCCTCCCCCCACTGTACAGGCTTCTGGGAGGGAATGGCTGGAGGAGCGCTGGAAGGGCCCCACTTTCTTGTCTGGGGCAAGGTGGGGGGAAGGCCGGCCAGGGAGCCCTGGCTGGCAGCCTCCTGTCCCCACTCCTCCTTCCAGCCGGAGTGACCGGGATCCTGGCCACAGAGCTGTTTGACCAGATGGCCCGGCCTGCTGCCTACATGGTCTGCGGGACGCTCATGTGGACCATGCTCTTCCTAGTCGGGCTGGGGTTCCCCTTCATCATGGTACGCCTGCCCGCCCCTCCCTCCCGGGGGCCCTGCCGTAGGTTTTGCCCTTGTCAGCATGAGGACCCCAGGGGAGGCTCCATCCAGGAGGCGTGAGACTGAAGGGGATGGGGCTTATCTGAGCCAAGAGGGTCGAGTCCCTCATCAGGACCTGTGGTGGGGCCTTCCATGTGGGGGCTGAATGGGCCACACCAGATCTTGGGTCTCTTAACCCACAGGAGGGCTTGTCCCACTTCCTCTATGTTCCTTTCCTCTGTGTCTGTGTCTGTGGGGCCGTCTACACTGGCTTCTTCCTCCCTGAGACCAGAGGCAAGAGCTTCGTGGACATCTCAGAGGAATTGCACAGACTCAACTTCCCTGGGGTGGAGCCAGGGCCCCGCGTGGACAGGCGGGAGGTCATCCGGTCCACAGAACTCTAGCTCAGCAGGTTTGGCTGGGGCCCAGCCGGCCGCTGCTCTTCCCTCGGGCCCTCTCCATTCACCAGCCCTGCATCCCCTTGTTTAATGGGTGTTTGTTGAGCACCTACTGTGTGCAGGCCTGGTGTTTAGCCATCAGTGGTGAGCTGGACAGATGGGGTCTGGGACCTCTCGGTGCTCCCTGTCTGGAGGCAGTTAACAGGAAACCAATAAAAACACAATTACAAACTTGGGTGGACTTCCCTGGCAGTCCAGTGGTTAAGACTTCGCCTTCCAATTCAGGGGGTGCGTGTTTGATCCCTGCATGGGGAGCTAAGATCCCACATGCCTCGCAGCCAAAAAATCAAAACATGAAACAGAATAAATATTGTAACAAATTTTTTAAATTTTATTTATTTATTTATTTTTGGCTGCATTGGGTCTTCATTGTGGCGAGCAGGCTAGCGGTTCTAGCTGCGGTGAGCGGGGGCTACTCTTCATTGTGGTGCGTGGGCTTGTCATTGCGGTGGCTTCTCCTTGCGGAGCACAGGCTGTAGGCGTGCGGGCTTCAGTAGTTGTGGCATGTGGGCTCAGCAGTTGTGGCTCACGGGCTCTAGAGCGCAGGCTCAGTAGTTGTGGCGCATGGGCTCAGCTGCTCTGCGGCATGTGGGATCCTCCTGGACCAGGGCTCAAACCCGTGTCCCCTGCATTGGCAGGCAGATTCTTAACCACTGCACCATCAGGAAAGCCCTACTGTAACAAATTCAATAAAGACTTTAAAAAAGGTCTACATCAAAAAAATCTTAAAACAAAACAAAACAAACAAACTTGGGGAAATGAAGTGGAAGAAAATACAGCTTCTGAAGGGTGTGTATACCAAGGGGTGTTTGAGTGGGGAGTGGTCAGGGAAGGATTTTCTGAGGAATTGATTGCTAAAAATCAATTTTATTGAGGTATAATTTACATACAATAAAATGTATCCATATTAAGTTTACGTTTGATAAGTTTTGACAGGTGTACATATCCATGAGCCGCCACCACCATCAAGGTAGACCGGCCACATCATCTCCAAAGTTCCATTGTGCCCCTTTGCAATCAATACCCTGCCCGACCCCAGGCCCTAGGCAACCGCGGACCTGCCTTCTGTCACTATTGGTCAGATTTCTTTTTCAGAATTTGATATAATTTCATACCACATGTATGCATTTGTGTCTGGCTTTGCTCCAGATAAAGTTTTTGAGGTTCATGCGTGTTGTTGCATGTATTAGCATATATCCCTTTGTATGGCTGAATAGTATTCCACTGTATGGATATACCATCATTTGTTAACCCATTTCCCTGCAGGTGGACATTTGGCTGTTTCTAATTGGTTGTTGTTTTTCTTAAAAATAAATTTATTTATTTTATTTATCTATCTTTGGCTGCATTAGGCCTTCGTTACTGCGCACAGGCTTTCTCTAGTTTCAGCAAGTGGGGGCTACTTTTTGCCATGGTGCGCGGACTTCTCATTGCGGCAGCTTCTCCTGTTGTGGAGCACGGGCTCTAGGCACGCGGGCTTCAGTAGTTGTGGTACGCGGGCTCTAGAGCGCAGGCTCAGTAGTTGTAGCACACGGGCTTAGCTGTTCCGCGGCATGTGGGATCTTTCCAGACCAGGGCTCGAACCCACGTCCTCTGCATTGGCAGGCGGATTCTTAACCACTGAGCCACCAGGGAAGCCCTGTTTCTAATTGTTGGCCATGATGAATAAAACTGTTATGAACATTCCTGCACAAGTTGTGTAGATGTATGCTTTCATTTCTTTGGGGGTAAATGAATTGCTGAGTTTAATAATGAATGTATCACTTTGTTATAAAGCAGAAACTAACACACCACTGTAAAGCAATTATACTCCAATAAAGATGTTAAAAAAAATAATGAATGTATGCTTAACCGTAGCAGAAACTGTTTTCCAAAGTGCATATACTGTTTTACATTCCCGCTAGCAATTGATGAGACTTCTGGATGTTCCAAATCCTCGTCAGCATTTGGCACTGTCACTCTTCTTAATCTAGCCATTCCACTGAGTGTGTAGTGGCGTCTTGTGCTTTTATTGAGGTATTTCCCTGATGGCTAATAATGCTGAGCATCTCTTCGTGTGCTAATATGACCATTCACGTATCTTCTTTTGTGAAGACTCTGTTCAAGTCTTTTGCCCACATTTTTAAAAGAAGATTGTTTTTTAGAGTAGTTTTA